>NC_090927.1:272375026-274875026 GCF_040938575.1 Ambystoma mexicanum | reverse complement strand
ATCCATCTCTTTTGCCACAACTACGGCCTTAAAAGCGTTCCCTAAAACAGCCGTTTCAAACCACATGGCAACCTGTCCTTCTATACTGATTGGAATATCAGACAAGCCACATTTAATAGCTTGAACTGGTGGAAGTAATATCTCATATGCATCATTTGGTAGAGGACATAGATCCTTCGGCAGAACTTTCTCTTTATTGCCAAAATCAACAAAGAATACTTCTTGGCTATAATCAGTCTCCCTCAGCATACCCCTGTACCATTGCTCATCAGCGTACTTTGCCAAGCACAGACCCTTAACATGTTTGGAGATGCACACATGTTTTGCACTGTTAGCCAATAGATTTACAGTAGAGGAAAGCTGTTCAATTCTATCGGTACTTCTTTCAAGTTGGCAGTAAAACTCACTTGGTTTTTCAACATGGGTTACAAAAACAGCTTCTTCACTCCCAATTTTAATCCCATGAGTTGAATAGTAATAAGAGTGTAGGCGAACCGATGGCTCAAGAAAACGATTAGATTTGGCAAATCCATTTTCTATTAAATACTGGCCAACACTGCAAAAGGGTGTAGTAAGATCTACAATATGGAAGAGTTCATTATGTAACGATGCTAAAGCATATATAGTACATTTCAGCTCTATGGGATTCGCATTAACAAACTCTTGAAACGTGTCTATTGCTTCATCAGACCAAAAAAAAGGGTCATTGCCAATTGGTTGTATTCGGTTATACAAACTGCATTTGAAAGCCTGGGATTTTAGTTGAAGGAACTCTCTACC
This sequence comes from Ambystoma mexicanum, assembly GCF_040938575.1. Lineage (NCBI taxonomy): Eukaryota > Metazoa > Chordata > Amphibia > Caudata > Ambystomatidae > Ambystoma > Ambystoma mexicanum. The sequence goes on along the minus strand of NC_090927.1, from coordinate 274,874,246 downwards.
AATTGATCTGAGTTCGTTTACAGACACGCTTTCCTTGTTCCCATAGTCAACATATTCCACATCTACAAAAGATACTCCTTCAGGCGGAACACCTTCTAAGGGAACCTCACTAGTAATAAATGCTCTGTACCATTTACCATCCTCAGAATACTTCGCTAGACATGCAGTTTTATTCCATTTGTAAGAAGTGGCATAATTTTTGCAATAGTCCTGAATTTTATTCATGAGTACCTTAAGCTCCGTCAGTGTTCTTGTTATCTGGCACCAAAAAAAACCTGGTGATTCTATGTGTATTACCTTCACATCCAACACACTGCCTATATCAAAACTTAACCCTTGAAAATCAGATGAAGGTATGAAGACCTGATGTTTTGAAGGGTTCATGCGGTTTCCATGTTTTTCTGTTCCAATTGTATCATCTACAGTAGACATAGGTCCGATGGAATTATCACTCTGTTTGAGTGGCTGAGTTGGGGAGTATTTTTGAGCAGCCTCAAAGCAGATCTGATTTTCCAAATTCACTTTTCTTTTACTTAATTGTTTACCCTTGCTGGAATCATTAATGGCATCCTTCACAGGAGCATGTACTTTTTTACTAGGTGGTGGAGGCACAAACTCATGGTAGATGGCATGCCCAGCATGAACAATAATTTTGCTTATATTCCTCACTCCTTCTCGAGATTCATCGAGAACTTCAATAATATATTTGTCGTCTTCTTTGGCAAGTACTTGAATAACCAGCAACTTATTAACTACATTGCTTTTAAAATAATCAATGGCCTCTTGACTCCAGTTGTGTTCTCTTGGAACAACATCTGCCAGACAGCACTTCAGAGCATAGGGGGGCATATTTTTAAACTGTGGATCCAGTTCTTTCACATCATACCAGTCAACTTCCTCTGTGGCACCAGTATCTAAGCAGTAGACCTCTACTATCTTCCCATGCACAGCGAGCACAGTGGCACGGTAGTAAGCAGTGTTAAACTTGACACAGCAGATCATACCAGGCTGAATCTCAACAATTATCTTCTCCAACTTCGACAGAACAGAGTAGTACTTAGTCAGGCATGTCATCATGTGTTTATACTGCAGCGACTCCTGCTCACCAGCGCGAAGCCAGAACTCCGAGGGATCTCTGATGGAGTCAATCACAGCGTCATAAAAAGTATTAATCTTCAGCTCGCGTCTTGTAGTGAAGCCCGAAATCAACACCATTCTGCTCTTGTTCACCTTTTCCTCAGGGGATACTGAATGGCTGTCGCGGTTGTGACTCCGGGACCTGGCTTTTCCTTTAACCACATCCCCAGCTGCCGTTTCCAAAGCTTTTGGCAAACGATCATTAAACACTTCTCCTGCTTTGGAGAGGATTGCTCTCTGCTCTGCAGATTTAGCCCCTTTCTTTGGTTTTGCAAGCAATTTAGGTTCGGTTGGCTCTTTCTGGACTACTTCCAATGTGCTTTCACCAACAGCTGCTGATTCTGGGCAATGCGCTTGCATGCTGAAGAGACTGTTGAGGTTCAATCCATCCTCGTCATATAAGGTCACAAAGTAGACTCGTTCATAGGTACTGTAGTACTCAATCCTGGCGCTGACTGGCTGGCCCAGAAGGAGTGCACGGAGCTCGTTCACCTGCCTCAAGCTCCAACAGCCACTGCTGCTGTCCGACACACCAAATAGGGCGCAAGAGTAAGTGACCACTGGCATGCGAAAGTACTCAGCCAGCAAAGGGCGTAGACAGCTACGGGACACCAACTCTCGCCGCCCATAATCCACATGGATGACCTGCGCTAGATCACGGTCTGCAAAAAGCTGGCGAAGCAAAGCCCGGTGCCAACGCCCATCCGCTCCACGGGCTGCGCAGGGCTGTCCTAAAGTCTCAGGTGACCATGGGCCAGGCGCCGGCTGGCCCTGCTGCCTGGCCTCGTAGTAGTGATACATGCTATCCGAAAGACGCTGCACCTCCTGGGAGAGGCTGCGCAGCTGGCAGAAGACACGCTGGGGGTCCCACGCCTGAGTGACTAGCACCGGCTCAGCGCCGCCCGTTTGCAGTAATGGGTAAAAGTAGTCCAGGCCGGCGACAGGAGGCGGCTCGATCGCCCTGTGGACAGGCGGCTCCTCTTGGGCTGGGCAGCTGTACCCCAGGTGCGGGAGGCATGTCTGGCGGAAGACTTGTTCGGGGAGAACGCGGGCCAACTCCAGTTCCTGCATCTTGTGGCTGACACTGGGCACCTCGATGACCAGCAGCCGCTGCTGCGGCAGGATCTCGCGCACCAGGCCCTGCAGCCGTTGGCCGCGCTGCGAGTGGAGGAGTTCCGCGGCCGCGGGGCTCCAGCGCTGCCCGTCAGCGGGCGCCAGGTTGGCCAGCACGCAGCATAACAACTGCGGCGCCAGGCGAAGGAAAGGTTCCGGGCAACGCACGAGACTCTGCGGGCTCACCGGCCCCACCGTGCGCCCCTGGTCCAGCAAGAAGACGCTGAGGGTTTCGGCGCCCGGCCGGCTGAGGAGGCGGCATCGATGCCACTGGCCGCCCAACTCTAGAAGGTACCAGGAGCCTAGGCCTCCGCGGCCCAAGCCACGGGGCAGAGTGGTGGCCAGGGCTTGCATGTCGGAGCGGAGCCGCTGGTAGTCGGCGCGTTTCTCCTCCAGCGTGCCCCAAAGGCGAACCAGCGGCTGTTCCGGGTACAGTTCAACGGAGGACACGAGCATGGTCAGCGAACCGCCTAGAGAAGGCTCCCCGAGGCCTGACGACATCATGGCGGGTCAGCAACACTAGGAAAGGCCCGCCAAGCAACAGCCGACGCCCAGGAGCAGCTCCGCGTTAACCACAACAGGCCATGACCCCGCGCATACTACGTCCATAGGGCACGTTCCCAGGAACCTCCTCACGCTTGCGTCCAAACTGCCAACAAGAATGCTAAATTTGAACTCTGTGGTTAATCTTCCAAACAACTTTCTGTTGCCCATGCTGCTCTACAAAACAGCTCCAAACTCTTTAAGAATGAGGCCGAATTTAGCTTCTTTTTAGGGCGGCTAATTATTCGCAGTCTGAATGAAGTACAGACTTACCTTACTTACCAATCCTACCCTCTTTCCTTTCAGAACTGCCAGATTGCCAGGGGACCACTCCAGTGGTGAAAGTGTACAGTATAAATATTCTTTAACATTATCATTCACAAATTTGCAAACAGTTGAATACACTAAATCCTTGGCACAAACTGTGTACCACTTTAAAGTTACACAAACCACACCACCTAATTGCATACCTCTCAAACTTTTGATTCACAGGGTGGGTAAAAGTGGAGGATTTGGTTTTGGCGGGTCACAACCCATTGATGGCTGTGAATGGGTAAGGGGTTTGGTGGTGAGTGAGCTGTCTCTATGGTGGGTGACACCCACCAAAAGTGTATGAGTTGAGAGGTACATAATTACGCTCAAGAAAAGCACTATAAGTGGGTCTGGGTGCACGCTGTGGCCCTTAACTTTCTCAATAAAACTGCTGGGTATATGCACTCTAGCCATCACTAGGCATATCACAATTTCTCCTGGCTATGCACCTCTGGTAATCTTCTGGCCCAGGTAACAGCATCCTCCCCAGTCTTTGTACCATGTGTGTGGCTCAGTGTGAGCATTAGAGGCAGGGCTGTGGGGACTTGCTGCTCTATGGGCCCTCCTTGAGCTCACCAAAAACCCCACCAGTGGACAGCTTCCCAGAGAGGACATAAGAAACTTCTGGGACTGATACTCCAATGGTTTGTTTTGGGTGAAGCTCAGTCCTAGACATCTGTTACACAGAGGCCCTATCAGTGTAATGGGTCCCTAGAAACAAGGCTGACAATAAAATATCAAAAGGTATTGCAAGATGTCCGCCAGTGAGTAAGGATTTGTCAGTCCTTTACTCCGCTCCAGGCCAAATAAGCAAGCCTTGCTTTCCAACCGCAGAGGTGGCCTGGGCGCCAGCAAAGACCTCACACTGAAGCTCAGAGGCAGTGGGAGACCCACGGCAGCGCCCCCCCCCCACGAGCATAGTGAAGATCCTGCTGGATAGAGGAAACAGGGTGTTGGTGAACATGGGGCCAGCAGAGGTACCAATCAATGGTGAAGGGGAGCGGAGCATAGAGGAGCAACGTGGTACGAGGAGGTGACCCCGACCTCGATGCGGCTCAGAAGTGAAGTGAGGTACCTAGCCCCAGACGGACTGCGGCGGGAGTAAAGCCTCTGGTAAAGTAGGCAGCCATAGGGGATCCTAAGAGCCAACTGCAGAGGCTCATAGACATGCGGACGGCTCCCAGATGGCGCATCACAGATGAATAACAGCAGGTGGAGGAGGCGGCGAGTTAAGGGCCGAGAGGCCTAGTCGGAAAGGTGAAAGTGACTGTCTGAGGTGAAGCCGATCTGGAAGCACTCCCCGCTCAACAAGAAATTTACTTTTCCTGCGAGTGAAGGTGGCCAGAGGGTGAGCGCCCAGGTGGAGGCATAAAAGGATGTTGCAGTTTAGCACATTTTCACGGCATGCTACATGGGGGTGCCCCTCAATGAAAAAGAACCAGGCGTGTTGAAAGTGGTGAAAAAGAGAAGTACCACTGTTGGACAGGGAGTGCAGAGGGATTGGCGCACCTGTGATATAGGAGAGCATATCATTAAGAAGTCGGGAAGTAGAGGACAGACCCATACACAAGGTGAGTGGCCGCCCCACATCACGAGTGACTGAGGAAAGTATACGCCATGAAGGTGGAGAGCCGCCTCCCAGATGCCAAAATCTGAAGAAAAAGACACCCAGCCCAGAAGAAAACAACCCCAAACTGTGCAGGAAGGACAGCTGGAGTGGTTGATGTAAACAGAGCAGAGAGGTTACAACAAGGGTTTAAAAGAAGGAAACTGAGGAATAAAAAGGAGACGTCTGGAGAAGGGTGGGATGGCTTTCAGTAAGGAAGATCTTAAGGAATGCCCTAGCAATATATAAGGAAGGGTCACGTTTAATAATTTCCAGGAACATTTTGCTTCGCTGCGAGAAGAACTGAGAAACTCACTGACAGAAGTTAAAGGGGAAGTGAAAGAACTGGGTGAAAGGGTAGATGTTACTGAACAGGGTCTTGCAGAGATGTCGGATGAGGTACGGCACAACAGTGAATTGCTAGATCAATTGGCCAGGGTCTCGCACAACTTGGAACGACAGGTGAAGGACTTGGAAAACCAATCACATAGGTCTAAAATCCAGGTGAAGGGTTTAAGTGAGACAATATTGGATACCTATTTGAAGTGTACAATTCAACAGTGCTTTGGAAACCTATTGACAGACGTACAGCCAGAAGACATAGGAATTGACCGAATCCATAGAGTGGGACCTAGGAGAAGGGAACCGGGAGCTGGACCTAGAGATGTTTTGGTTGCCTTAACTTCATATGGATTAAAAGAGAACATATTGCGTGCGGCAAGATCTGAAGCAAATTTCTCAGTGAATGGGGCACAGGTCCGGCTGTTCCCAGACCTGGCACTGGCAACATTGCAAAAGCAAAGCGATATGGGCCAGGTGACACGAGCTCTGATAGCAAAACAGATCCCATATAAGTGGACATTTCCGTTTGGATTGCTTTTCAACCTGGAGGGCGAACAGCATCGAATAACATCGTATGCGGAGGGTCTGGCACTGTTGAATTTGGAGGAAGAGGAAGGGCATGGAGAGAGACAAGAGACAAATGAGGCCCTCCTCCCAACGGGGGATACCTCAATGGGACTGGTTCACTGTGCAGGGGAAGAGAGGAGGCAGGGGAGCAGAATTGAAAGGTCCGCTGGGAAGAGGACAAGGAGGAGGAGCGGAGGGGGGAACGGATGCTGTCTCGTAGGTGTACATGGGTACAAGGTAAAGCTAAAGCGGAGAGGGAGGTGGGTAGACAATGTTGGGTTGGTTATGGGAGGTTTCACCTGGAGCAGAGGACTGGTGGATCATGTTTTGGAATCCATGGGAGGTGTTAGGATACTTCCCAGAGGGGGATACCTCAGGTAATTGTCTAGGCCAAAGCTATGGGTATGGGCCCGATCGTATCATAGGATCTTCAGCCTGGTCCTGAGATGGTTAGTTAGGGGGGCGTATTAGAGTGTGGAAGTTGGGGAGCTGATGGGGGGCAGAGGGTGTGTAAAAATGGACACAGTTGGTGGCTGGGGAACGATATAAGCACAGCACTGACCAATTCAATTATACTTTTCGTTCAATGTTGTGTCTTATAATGTAAGGTGATTAAACTCTCCCGTATAGCGTAAAAAGGTGGAAGCTCTAATGAAGAAGGAGAATGCTGATGTTATTATGCTGCTGGAGACCGATATTAAGAAGGCAGGTAAATCTGCACTGAAATGGGGGCTTTTCTCCCGAATATTCCAAGCCAATGCAAGGGGGAAGACATTAGGGTTCTGATAGGACTTAAAGACTCATTCAGGGCTACGATTGTGCGATCCTTGGTGGATACTGAGGGAAGATATCTGTTTTTGTTAGTGCAACTGGAATATAGACAAATTACCTTGGCAACGATATATGCGCCTAAGACTGGTAAGGTTGGGTTCCTACAAGATGTCGTAGCCAGTTTGGAGGGCTTTGCAGCAGGAGAAATTATATTAACAGGTGACTTTAATTTGGTGTGGCACCCCAATATAAAAAGAAATTGAGGTGTGGGGAAGGGAACAGCACTCCCCTCACGGGCGTTAAAAAGAAATGCCTTGAAAATGTAACACTATGTGACGTTTGGCAGACTAAGTGAGGTGACGAAAGGGGATATATGTGCTTCTCGCATATTTACCAATCCCTGTCTAGAATTGATTATACGTGGGCAAAAGCTGGGCTTATGGGGGAGGTAAAGGAAATAGATTTGGGGTCCATTTCACTATCGGATAATGCCCCTTTTTTGATGACGGTTAAGGATGTGGGATGCGTACGGGGTTGTGGGCCTGGATATTTCCAACTGAACTGTTGAGTGATGTAGCGGCGGTAGAGGTCATTAGGGACAAGATTGATGGATATTTTTCTGTTAATAAAAACCAAGCTGCCTCGCCAAAGGTGGCCTGGGACGCCTTTAAGTTAGTGATGTGGGGGGAACTTATCGCATTGTGATCTCAGAGGGAGAAACAAAGGGCGAGAATGGAAGGGGACTTGGAAGCTCAACTAGGAGACACCCAACAGGCTATAGTGAAACGTAGAACAAGGGATCTACATAAAAAGCTAAAGGAGCTACATAGCAATTACATTTGCTGCAGACCCACAGGGCAGAGAGATCCCTGTTGATGACCAAACAGAGGTACTATGTGCATGCCAACAAAGCGGATAACCTATTAGCTCGGCAGTTGAAGGAATCAGAGGCAGCTAGGATGATCCAGCAGATTACGCAACCCGATGGATCGAGTGCAACCAATTCAGTGGCTATAATAGAGACTTTTGTTCAATTTTGTGAATCACTATATGCGTCAGAACAACCTGACCCTCTGGAAATGCATTGGTATCTTTCAGATATATCTGTACCAAAGATAACGGCTAGAGAGCAGGAAGTGTTGGACTAAGACATCAGGGAGGAGGAGGTGGAAGCAGCTCTTAAGGCATTGCCACTGAATAAAGTGCCAGGACCGGATGGCTTCCTGGCAGCCTTTTACAAGAAATACGCTAGGCAATTGATTCCGAAGTTGCTGGAGTTATTCAATGCAGTAGTGGCTAGTGGGGTTGGGTAACACCGACTATGACAGAGGCGTAAGTGGTGGTGTTCGGGAAACCAGGTAAAGACTTAACGAAATGTGGGTCATATAGACTCATTGCATTAATGAACATAGATGCTAAACTATATACTGGCATTCTGTCAGCGAGATTAGCGCCTCTCCTTCCGGACTTGATAAAAACTGATTAATCAAGGTTCATTATGGGTAGACAGTCCTTTGATAACATTAGGAGAGTTATCCACTTAATAGAGAAAGTCCATTCTAAACAGTTCAGTGTTAGTGTCGTTAGATGCCGAAAATGCGTTTGATCAGGTGGAGTGGCCTTTTCTATTTGCAGCTATGGAGCAAATGGGAATGGGAAATAAATGTATACAGATGGTATGGGCAAACTATCAGGCTCCTAAGATACGTCTGTCGGTTAATAAACAAATGTTCTGTAGTATAGATATAGGTCAGGGAATGAAGCAAGGAAGCCCACCAATGTTCCCTGTAAGCTTTGTGGCTGTGCGGCCGCACACCTGTAACACTGAAGACGCGCATATTGTTTTCTTTAATGCGCATGTTAATTTTCCTGCCCTGCCAACCCTTCATCAACATTGATTTTGTATGTGTATACTTCATCCAATAAGGACGTCACAGACATGGACCTCGGCACAGTCACTCACACTATGCTTTTAACATGATTGGCTGTAGCAGCGCTTGCCTGCAGGTGCGGCCCTGCTACAGCCAATCAAACACAGTTGCTACCTCCCACTGCAGTCCGACCTCATGCCTAAGGTGTGGCACCTTGTTTGGAGCTCTCCGGTCTGGTGGCTGTGATCTCTGGTGCTCCAGCCTTTTTTCAGGCCCATACGCTACTGGGCACTGGCAGTGGGCACTGAAGTGGCACAAACAGGCTCTTTACATAACTCTTTGATAGGTCAAGTGAGGTGAGTACTGCGCACACGTTATCTGCTGCTCTGGCATTCACTTGAGAATAACAAGCGCCCCAGTAGTGTACTATGTGTCCCCTTCCTTTCCCCTCACCTTGCTTTACACTACCTCTGCTGTCCTCAGTCACACATTTAGGATGGGGTTGCACAAGGGATGGGTCGAATGCTGTGTATTAACCCCACGGGACCTGCATGAAGGGTGGGAGTGGAGGGTTGGAATCGCAGGAGCTCAGACTGTATCCAGGTCCAGGATGCCATGGTAGTCACCCCATATGGCCTGGTGGGGGGAGAGGTGGGTGGTGTGGTATATATAGCTGCTGCTGCTGCTGCTGCTGTCCTTGTGATTTATATGGCCATGGCAATCCTGTCGGGCCAGTGGTGAAGCAGCAGGATGGCATCGTGTAATGTGTCGCTTGCTATCTCTGTCCAGTTTTTAAGGCTCTATCAAAATGAGCACGTTAGTACAAATGATATGGTAATAGTGGTGGCCATCTAGCAAATGAGTGGAAATGTCCTGCTCGCAGTGGTATCTGCTTCTAATTCACCACAGATACATTAATTGTACTTATTTGTGAAAGGAGTTTGTTAAGAATGAAGGGAGGCATCTTAAAGAAAGTAATGGCGATCGGCAATGGCCGGTCTTCTTGGCGAGTGGCGACTGTAAATAACAAGTGCTGAAAATAAATAGTTTGGAAAAGTCCTCATTTGTGAAAATGGGGCTCCTTATTGGGATAATGGCAGGCCCCTTAAGTAAAAGAGCGATCTGATTGCCACCCTGGCCCTGAAGATGAAGTATGAAAAGAGCTGCTGCAATGGTGCCTCGGTGTGCAGCATGTTGCATGCTTTCTAAATACTCTCCATTTACCTTGACTTCAAATGTACGCTGAAGCCGATGCATGTGTATATTGTCAGTTTGCCTCATGGTGTTTTGACTGTGTGGCAATATGCAGCACCTCTAGTATTGTGTAGCTTATTGTTTCCATTATGTACAAAAATTGCCTGGCAGTGTGCTTGCCTTCCAAGGAGTTATTGAGCCTTCCAATGGAGTTATTGACAATAAAGAAAGCTGGGGGCTACTCTCACCCAGCATATACCGGGAGGACAGACTGGGATATAACCAAGCTCCTGCCCATTTATTGGAGGAAATGTTCAGCATGTAGGGAATATAAAGTGCGTCACAAACCATGCACTGATCGGATGGGTCCCAGCCAGGGACGAATTTCTTTAAAAAAGGCAGGTGGCACTGGCCATTGTCTAGGATTGTTGTATTGTTCCATCTTTTCGCTGAGATGCTGTTTTCACCTTTTTCTTGGCAGACTTTCTGAGACTGCCGGTTTGACTTCCCCTTCAATCTGACATTTCATGATTTACTTGAATTTATTTAACCGTCTATCCATGCCCCCTCTCTTTAGTCATCGTTGTCATTATTCATGTTCATGTATTGCTTGTTTCGTTCAACCAATAGAAAGCATTTCGTTATTTTCCATAGTTTTAGTGACATGAGAATGCAGGAGCTACTGTTGTGCTACTGCTCTAAATATTAATTTGTGAGGCAGAATCTGTGTTCCACCAGAAGAACCAGACAGATTCCCTTCTTGTACCAATCCATCATAAAACAAAAGATCTTGCTAATGTTTTGAGATTTAAAAAGACCCCAATTTCAGATGAGTTTTAGTCTATAGCTTGTTGTGCCGCAAATTCGCATTCCTCGCTTGCACAGTGGATCACTAAAAACTTGCTGTGGCGGCCCGGCCCACTGGCGCCGACCGCCACTGCACCACTCAGCTGCGCACATGACTAAAAAACTGACCGTACACAAAAATTCTTTGGCGCACACAGCCAAAAATTATTAGAGGGAACATTGATGCCAACTGTCGCCACTTCTATATGCTATATATTTGTAGCCATTTCTGCTTAAAATAGACTGAGGCCAGCTTACAGGGCATCCCTTTTGGAGGGGAGGAACATAAGATAGTGGCCTTCGCAGGTGATGGTATCTAGTCATAGCATCGAATGCCAAAGCATCGAATGCCTTACCATATAAAAAAAAGCAACTAATGCAGTTTTTTTAAGGTAAAGGGTTTATTTTAATTGTATTGGGTTTTTAAAGGTTAAAAAGGGGGGGGTCGGGGTGGGGTGGGGGAGTGGTGGGGTGGGACGGGTGGGTCGGGGACCCCCCCATTAAAAAAAAAGAATAAGAAATGCATTCAGTGCTTTTTTTTTAACACTTTTTTTTAGATGTTAAGGCATTCGATGCTTTGGCATTCGATGCTATGACTATAAACCCAGGTGATATGCTAATAACATTGATACACACGAACTGTCAATAACGGCACTGGTGGAGAAATTGGCAGACATAGGGCCTCATTACACGGTATGCGGTAACCATGGCGTTATTAGCGCCATGGTTGCCGCCGGTATTTTACAGTGTCTGCCTTGGTGGATGGCGGAATTACCGGCCTACTCCAAGGTGAGCGGGGCCGGTAATTCCCCATTCACCAAGGCACTTCCCCATTCCCATATTTGCCCCCATAGGGCTCAATGGGAATGGGGAAGGAGGTAATTACGGTACCGCAAATTGCGGTACCGTAATTAGCACCAAGGTCCCTTTGCGGGCCCATTCCTTAACGGCTGGTAAAACCAGCCGTTGAGGTTGGGTCCGGCAAAGGGACCTCGTAGTAAGGCGGTAAGGGTTTACCGGTACCGGTGCCCTTACCACTACTGGTAAACCCTTACCGCATACCGTGTAATGAGGCCCACAGAACGAGAGGCAGGCTTCAAGGTTAACATGGGGAAGTCAGAGCTGCTGGATGTTTATGTAATATAATCGCGGTAGAAAAGTTAGGGTAGATACCACTGCCACCAGCCAAGTCTAAATGTTAAAAGAGCAAAACAAAGGTCAGAGAGGCACAGACAAAAAGGGATAGCAGTTAACCCTTTATAGTACTCCATGTAAGATGGGGTGTACTGGGTCTGTAGTTTTAAATGACTATGTAAAGTAAATGGCAACTTTACCTGTTTTCTGGGGGTCAGTAGTCAGCCCCAGAAAATTGAGTCAGTGGGAAGCCTCAAAGACAACCCTGTGTTACTGCACGGAAGATGCTGTGTAACACACATAAAAAGTGGAGTTCATGGAGTGCTGTCCTCCAGAGCCCTCTATCACACAAACAGTAGAAATACACATGGCAAAAAACATGTAAGAGTGGGAAAAAGGCTCACACTCTTACCAAGTGAAAAAATAAACTCCAGAAATCCAGCAAAGCTGCTGGGGCACTCACTAGGTGAGGGAAATTAGCCATAGAATGAGAATTCTCCTTAACAAGTCACATAGCAAAGCCTTTATGTTGATGGTTATAGCAGCATGGTTGGTGATAGCGAGCAGCTGGAAACAGAAAGCGGCCACCAACAATAAGGGATTGGTTGTTTAAAGTTTGGGGGTTCATGGCAATGGAGTGGGTGACGTATAATCTGCAAGAGGACTATGTGAGATTCCAACGTGACTGGGCAATGGGTTTGGACTTTCTCAAAGGAGGCTTTATAAGGCCATGGTGTTCTCATAATTTGAAAATATTGAATTTTATGTAAATAAGAATAATCAATGACCGCCTGTGAAATGGAAGAAATTATATCACAACTCTGCCTGGGAGGAGTAAGGAAGGAGGAATCGGGGTGGGATGGGGGCTTAATGTTGTTTCATTTAAAAATGTCAATAAAAACATTAAAAATAATATCAAAAGGTTTTGACCAGTATAATTGTATATTCCAAGGAACCACCCTGTCAAACTAGACAAGACTTCTATTTATTTATTTTCCCCCTTGCTTTGGTGAAACACAGATTGCATGGTTTGGCTATGCTGATGATACTATCCTTGTTGATCAAACTCCTATCGATTTGCAGAATTTCTTAAATGCATTATCGGCATATGCTAAGGTAAACTCTTTAACAATAAACGTACACAAAACTAAAATTCTGATGATCCCAGGTAAGCAGAAAAAGTTGGGTTGGCATCGGACAATTGATGATCTGTGGCTTGAAATAGTGGACAGTTATATATATTTGGGGTTCCCGGGTTAGCTGCTCACCTACGCAAGCTTTTTATGGTAGTTTTATTAGGAATAAAATACTAAAAAAGTGGATGATACTCAGACGTTTTGTTTGAAAGAAGGGAGGATCCAAAATTGAGGGATTTATTGCTATATATTGCAAAAGCATTTTACCAGCAATACTTTATGCTCTCGAGTCCCTTCCAGAATCTAAGAAGCAATGGGTCGAACATCTGGAAGGCAAACTATTATGTTCTATCCTGGGGGTCCCGAAGAACGTCCCAGTGGAAGCACTGCGATGTGAGTTGGGCGTCATGTCTATTCGCACGCAATGGTTGATTCATCGTTGCAATTTATATCGCACCATTATCCTGTCCTCTGCCACACCAAACACTTTGTATTGCTACCTAGCTCGATTATTGAATGCTGGTAGTAAAAATAAATTACTGGCAGGATTGAGTATTACAGTAAACACGTTTTTATCTCGATTTTAAATGACGCCCAACAATCTGATACAGATTCCTACTGTAATAAACATTTTGAAAAAGAAATCAAGGAGCCTATATGTTATTGCTAAGAAAATATATTTGTTCTATAGCACCCAGCGCTTTCATAGAAATGCTCCCTGTTCTTATTTAACTAAACTATGCTCATAACAGATATGGAGATTCATCACATATTTACGCATGAACATCTTGCCCACACCTGAACATACAGGCCGATGGATCAATATGCCCCCTGAAAAAAAACATATCTGTCGCATATGCTCCTCCTCTATTGAGACTCCACACACCTTCTCACCCAATGCTCCAAGTTAATGTTGTTCTATGAGAAATGTTATAGGGGTCTGGTTAATGAACATGGATTTTATTATTACTGACCAGTTTTAGAGCTCAATATATGGAGGCCAATCAATAGTGATTTCTGCAGCTGCATACTATGTATGGAAAGGGATTTTTAAGCTGATAATGTTATGAATTGATTCTTTTGTGTGATTATACCTCGATTTTTACTTGTCATTGTAGAATCTACTGCTAACGTTTAAATGTTTGCTTTGTTATGCATTTTATCTAATCTTTTATACTATTTAATAGCTTACTTGCATTGTATCTTTTCTTTCAACCAATTGGTCTTATTGTAATTGATATGAAATGTTTACATTATAATATATTAAGTGTAATGAAATGTGCAAAACGTTTGTTATTTATAAGCATAAACACTAATAAAAAAGGTTTAAATCAAACTGCTATGAGGCCCACAGGGTGCACAGTTATATAATATTGGTCCAGAGGTTACAATGGCTAAAGGCAGCCTCTGGCTTTTGAAATTTGGATTCTGTTAGGCTGTTAACAGGAATGTGCATGCTACTCTCTGGCTGCCATGTCCCAAAACTACAAGGCCAAGAACATTGGGTTGTCCCTGTCATATATTTTACTGCTACAGTTTAGGCCTGTAAGTAAGCTTATATGCGTGCCATATCAATTGGCATAGAGAAGCACAGTAAATGTTGTAAAAAGATTCATCAAGAGAACACATCACAAAACAAAGTATACAATAAAGACAAAGTAAGGACTTACACCAGATCATCAATGATTCGTCATATGTATTAATAAGTCATAGAGGTTAGGTTCTGACATAACAAGATATACAAAAATATGCTCTACCAAATATATGTAAACAGTAAATGAAATAATAAATAATAACTCAAAAGAAAACAATTGACACAAAATAAGTAACAGACATCACATGCCAAGAATAAATATACACAAGAGGGGTAAATGGAACAATTCACTCTCAGAATGTTTACATAGAATAGTACAGCTTTCAAGCTCTGGGTAATATAAACACTATTGTCGCTGTCCATTGTTTTGAGTTCCTGTTGGACATAGAGTTGAGGCTCGATTTGTCCCTGATGGTCTACATAAACTACCAATTAGCAGTGTACATTTCGGTGAAAGTAATCAGTGGAAGGCCTTCATCAAGACTAGCGCATATACTAATAATTTCATTTTATACTGACAAATTGAATAAAATCAAAGGACAGGAAAAACCCTGATATAAACCCAAGTATTAGGGGCAGAAACTTAGTACAAAATTAATACTCAAGGGTAAATGTGTATTAAATACCAATGATAATATAATATGTGCTTGTTAATTCACAAAATAGGCAATGAATCTCAAGGGGCAATAAGTTATATGCACACAGTGGTGTAAAGAGAATGTCACGTTTTAATGAAAATAAAAGTATAAAAGTACAAAAATACAAAAGCGCAATTCAAGTAGCGCAATTCATTTAATCTTAGAATAATACACCAGTATTTTAGGCACATATCAAAAACATTACAAATCAATCACCATTGTGTGATCAAAAGAGACACCACCATACAATGACCAAACATAACAAATCCTGTAGTCATGGTCTGCTTATGAATATATAAAGGCTAGATAGAAAATAGTAGAATGAAGGACCAACTAATTTCGGCATTCGCCCATGCTTATGACCGCCTTCATCAGGGCCAGTAGAGTCAAAGTGACCCAGACTAGTGTTGCTAAAAATAATCAATTTATGGAAATCAAGGCGTGCATAATGGAGTTTGTCAACATGCCTCAACATTGCATTGTCTGCTGGCGCAGTTCGTTACATGTATGACATACTTTAAGGGTTTTGCAACGCTGGTTGGCCTGCGGGTGATACCAGCATCTAAAGAGTCTGCTGTAGCGTTGTCAGAACAAATTGCATCTAAATAGTGGCAACAGTAAGTCTGAGTTTTAACAATCTACACAAGAAGATACAAACAATATATCAGAAATCTTACTATCTGATATGCTCATGAATATTTGTTTAAAACTGACATGCCTTGACCTATAGAACTGAAAAAAGTTCCCTATTTGGGAACTCCCGTCCCCTGCAAACTATCTATGGCTAGATAATCCCAATAATTTTGAAATTGTAACAATTAAATATTTCAGTTGAAATTAGGTCATCATTCTTGCATTCTATATAGGTCAAAGAATGCTCTGTAGAGTCATAGTGTATTATTTAAAGAAAGAATATAAATGCAAAATTCACAAGAGTTTTTCAATTTTTCACAAGATGATTTATTCCAAACATATATGTCCAACGTGTTTCGAGATTAGTTCTCTTCATCAGGGGCTGTTAATTTCATTCTATTTTCATAAATCTGTAAAGTCAAGAAAAAAATATATGAAAATCAATCAATTAAAGTAATATAGACTCAGAAATGTGCAAATCAAACATCTCAATCTACATCTGTAAATGGCAAGGTTGGTTATAGTACGCTTTAAGTCACCAAATATTTATCTGAATGATAAAACTTGTATAACACCATGGTACCCACATTAGTCGGACCTCAGATGGGTAATTTTACATATTCAGTCAATTGTAGGAGCAGCATTAAAGTTTGGAAAATAAAACTTGTATAACATCATGGTACCCACATTAGTCGGACCTCAGATGGGTAATTTTACATATTCAGTCAATTGTAGGAGCAGCATTAAAGTTTGGAAAATGTCAAAGAGCACTTTGCATTTGTTAAACAATTCAAATAAAGAAAGCATACCGTGTGCTCATAGTGTGGTCAACTGGTGTTCAGAATACGGTAAGTCCCAGTTTTGGAATTAGTGAGACTTCAAGATGTTTATAAGTATCCACAACACCTAAAGACAATAAAAATATTGTACATGTAATTGCAACCCAAAATGTATTGGACTGATAACATTACTTGAGATATGGAGAAAAGATCAAGCACTAGACGCTATACATAGAGTCCTGGATATTTTATGATGTATTCATGGAGAGCAGAAGATATGATGTGGCAAGGTTCAATCAAAAATGGTCAGTCCTTAAGGTGAGCCATGGTCATTCCATTTGGTACGCCAACACAAAAGCAGTGTAAAATTTAAATTGGCTAAAATTGAAAAGGAACTGGGTAGGTGCAATATCAAAGAAGTACTAAAATAATAGATGTAAGCAGGAGGGTTAGTAGGAGGGTTAGAAAGAGTCTCGGGTCATATCAAGAAGAATCAGTGCTCATGCACTCTTTGCGTGCTCAAAAGCCCCAATAATGGAGGTGACATTGTATAAATTAAGACATGTACAAAAACCAAAACATAGTAAGTTCTGTCTCATCAGAGAGGAGTGCACAATCTAGTTGAAAATGTACATTTTCTACTCAGACAGTATTACACAAAGTCAACCAAGGTAGATATTAATCTTATACTTTTACCAACAGCGGTTTTTTAGAGGAATGCTCCTATATAAAATTCTTCATTGAGACCATGTGGGTTGACAGAATCTAGTTTGTGTATCCACCATAATTCTCTCTCAGCTAACTTTTTAGCAAAGTCTCAGCCTCTGGGTAGTGAATGTGCTGTTTCTAAAATTACCCATCGTAGTTGGGTGATGTTATGGCCATTTTCTTTAAAGTGTCTGTATACTGGAGACTTGTCATTTTTGGTTCTAATGTTTGACTTGTGCTCCGTCCAGTGTTATATCGCCTTTCTAATAGTTTTGCCGACATAATATTTGCCACAAGGGCATCTGAGGGCGTACACAGTGTTTTTACTGTCACATGTGGCAAAACCATGAAGAAATATTTTGTTGCCATTACTGGGATGGCGGATGTGGTTGCCCTTGATAATGTTGGGACAATGTTGGCACTGGAGGCATGGGTAGGTACCTGGTTTTTGTTTAGTCCATGTAATTTGACTGGGAGTTTTCTTTTTTTTCGGCTTTGAGGAGACTGTCTCGAAAGCTTTTCCCTCTTTTGTAAGCCAACATCGGGGGTTCTGGGAAAAGTCGATGTAAATTCGGATCTGATTTTATGAGGTCCCAATTCTTCGTAATGATCTTCTTAATTTGGTAGCTCTGACTTGAAAACTTCATGGTGTGAATGAGCCTAGTTGTAGATTTGTTTGGTTTTTCTTCAAGTAGTTTAACCCTAGTGAGGTAATCTGTGCGTATCACAGCTTTTTCCAGGATCTCATCAGGAAATCCTCTCTTTTTCAACCTTGTCTTCATGTCCTCGTTTTCACCTTGAAGACGTATGGCATCAGATGTGATCCTTTTGAGGGTTCTCCTTAAGGTGAGTGGAGTGAAAACTCCCAAAATGAAGTGTACTGTTGCAGTCTGTTGGTTTCCTGTAAATGCTAGTACGTAGCGTAAATCCTGTTTTTTGGATGTTGATGTCCAAAAAATGAATATCTGGTTGTCCTATTTCAAGGGTAAAGGTAATTCTTTCATTGCAGTTATTAAGATATTCAAGAAATTGATGAAGTTCTTCGATGGTACCATGCCATATCCCAAAAATGTCATCTATGAACCTTTTCCAAAAAACAATGTTGTTTTTACAGGGATCTTTGTTGAGGACATGTGTTTCTTCAAAGTGGAACATGAATATGTTCGCATAAGAAGGGGCTACCGATGAGTCCATTGATGTTCCCGCTGTTTGTAGAAAATATTTGCCGTCAGAGCGAAATTAGTTATTAAAAAGGATGATGGTAATTAGTTCTATAGCAAATATCTTGTGGATGGAAGTCTCTCTATGTTCAAGGAGGAACCATTCTAAGGAGTCAATACCTTGTTGGTGTGGAATCGATGTATAAAAACTATTTACATTCAATGTAAATAGAATCACTGAGGAGTCAGTGATCTTTACTTCTTCCAGTAGTCTCAGAAAGTGGGATGTATCCTTCAAATAGGTGGATGTGTGTTGGACCAGAGGTTGTAAAGCCTGGTCTAAGTAGACTGCTAAAGGATGAAATATACTTTCTGTGCCCGCCACAATGTGTCTGAATGGAGGGTTGGTTTTATTTTTGTATATTTTTGGCAATGCGTTAAAAACTGGAGTTACTGGAAATGTTTTAATAAAAAAAATCACTTGTCTGGTCAGATATCCAATCCATATCTGCAGCTTTTTCTATCGCCTGTTTGATGGTTTCTTTGATTGAGAATATCGGATCTGTGTCTAGGACTAAATATGTCCCTGGGTCATTTAGTAAGTTTAAACAACCCGCGTTGTAGAAGTCGGTGTCCATTAGGACTAGGGCTCCACCCTTATCGGCTGGTTTCAGTGTAATGGTGGTGTCATCTGCTAGCTCCTTTATCAATTTTAATTGATGTTTTGTGATGTTGATGTTCTTGGGGGAACTGTATTTGAGGTGTTTCAATGCTTTGGATGTCTTCATGTTGAATAAATTGATAATAGTACGATTTATCTGGGGATGAAATTAACTCTTATTCTTCAGTTCAAGATAATCATGTGTTTTTCGTTGGTCCGTTGTTTCTGGGAGTGAGTCAAAGAACACCTTGAGCTCCATTTTGCGTATCAATTTAAACAAGTTGACTTCCTCTTCAAAATTTGAGCTATTGGTAGTTGGGATAAATGATAATCCCAGGTTCAGAGTGTCCATTTGTGATCTGGTAAATTGTTTAGAAGAAATATTCACAATGATGGAGTCTGTTATTTGTTTTTTTGTCTTGGTTTTCTTTTGCCCTCTTCAGGTCTTCCTCCTCCTAAAAAAACAGGCACAGTTGTTGTAGCCGCTGCAATGTCTGGTTGAATAGGTATTTCTGCTGCTTCTTGAGGAGGATGTGTCTGTGAGGAGAAGGAGTTTGGCTTGAGATCTCTGGTTCGCCACTAGTCACGTCACTACTATCGCTGTTATTTGTTGGCCCTGGTGGTTTGGGTGGTCTTGTGAGTCCTGGTCTTGGGTTGTTATAAAACCTTGCATTGTATAGACGATATCTCGTGCGTAGTCAAGTGTATCTCGACAGAATTTCCTTATTTTGCATTGTTCAATATCACGTTTATAGCCTTCCAATTTTTTATTAGTGTCTTCCAGAATGGTTTTAAGATCCTCAGCTGATTTTAATTTTGAGAGTTGTTCAGTTAGATCCTCAATTTCTTGGTTGATAGAGGACAGAGATCCCGTTAGTTCTTCGATGGTTAGAAGTATAAGGTCCAATGAACATTTATTTAGGATCTGTTCCCAGCGTTTTACAAATGATTGGTTATCTCTGCACAATGTGGGGCGAAGGTAAACGCGCAAGCCCCTAGGGATTTCTTTACTTTTATAACATTGCGCTAGAGTCGTAGCATGTAGTTTTTGCAAAAGTTCCCTTCAAATTAGTTTTTCAAGTTTGAAAATGAGTCTTTCTGGATTATCATCTCCTGATGTCTCTTTATCTGTGTCCTTCATTAGGCCTAAAATACGACTGGCCTCTTCTTCGCTAAAGGCAAAAGTGGTTGCTCCTTTGTCTGTTAATGTATTGATTTTGGAAAAGGATATCATTTAGAAATGTGGTTGCAGGTGTATAGATATATATGCCAACCCCTGTGAAGGTTGAATCTATACACCTACCCAGTTCCTTTGCAATTTTAGCCAATTTAAATTTTACAATGCTTTTCTGTAGGCGTACCAAATGGACTGACCCTGGTTCACCTTAAGGACTGACTATTTTTCGATTGAACCTTGCCACATCATATCTTCTGCTCTCCATGAATACATCATAGAACATCCAGGACTCTATGGGGATCACATCCCATAGTAGTAAGTGCTTGATTTTTTCCCCATATCTCAAGTAATGTTTTCAGGCCAATACATTTTGGAATGCAATTACATGTACAATATTTTTATTGTCTTTAGGTGTTGTGGATACTTATAATGCTTCTTGAAGTCTCACTAATTCCAAAACTGGGACTTATCTTATTCTGAACACCAGTTGACCACACTATGAGCACACAGTATGCTTTCTTTATTTGAATTGTTTAACAAATGCAAAATGCTCTTTGACATTTTCCAAACTTTAATGCTGCTCCTACAATTGACTGAATATGTAAAATTACCCATCTGAGGTCCGACTAATGTGGGTACCATGGTATTATACAAGTTTTATCATTCAGAAAAAAGATTTGGTGAATTAAAGTGTACTATAACCAACCTTGCTATTTATAGATGTAGATTGAGATGTTTCATTTGCACATTTCTGAGTCTATATTACTTTAATTGATTGATTTTCATATATTTATTTTCTTGACTTTATAGATTTTTTGAAAATAGAATGAAATTAACAGCTGCTGATGAACAGAACTAATCTCGAAACGCATTGGGCATATATGTTTGGAATAAATCATCTTGTGAAAAATTGAAAAACCCTTGTGAATTTTGCATTTATATTCTTTCTTTAAATAGTGCACTATGACTCTACAGAGCATTCTTTGACCTATATAGAATGCAAAAATGATGACCTAATTTCAACTGAAATATTTAATTGTTACAATTTCAAAATGATTGGGCTTATCTAGCCATAGATAGTGTGCAGGGGTTGGAAGTTCCCAAATAACGAACCTTTTTCTGGTCGGTTGTATTGACAACCCATATGCCAGGGCTGTTTCTTTTCTCCCCTGCACCTTGAACTACATAAATACATCTTAACCCCATGGATAATTAATCCTACTTACTACTACAATAGAATAATCTTACACACTAGGTGTGCATGGTGTCTAAATTCAATTGGATGTCTTGACCTATACACAGGTTCTTAGTGCCATCACAGTGTTGTCACAATGAAGAACAATGTATTGTCTACACACAGTGTAGGCTTTTATGTGCATCCTATTCTAATATGTCATTAGAGACAGAGCTTTTATAATTTCAAATACTCACAGGAGAAGATATATGAGATGTGGCCACACAGTGCGGATTAAAAATAGGACATACAGATTTTAATATGTTTCCATCTGAAATTTGGAAAAATAGGATTAAAGAGGGGCTAGGTCATTCCATCTTCTTGGGAAGACATAAAAAGCAAGTCGTTCAACAGTCTTGCAGCACATATCTTATATGCGGGGTACAGTCGTGGGGTGACTATTGTTCTGAAGTATACATCATTTTTATGCTGATCTGAAAGGCTGGCATTGGTGTGATTTCTTATGAAATGAGAAATACTATTTGTAGTCTTATGATTGCAAAGAAGGTTCTAATCTAAATTGAAGGCAGCGCAAAGTTTCATGTAGGTTAAAGACTTACCCCCGAGTCTGCTGCTCCAACGGTGCTAACCCACAAGGTAAAGAATAAGAGGCCCCCATATTTGGAACGTAGAATGAAATGTCCATGATGACAACATCACGTATATTGAACTGAGGGAAAAAATCAATTCAAAAGGTAACTTTATGAGACGAGTGAGGTTATTTAATATGTACACATTTT
Organism: Ambystoma mexicanum; assembly: GCF_040938575.1. Classification (NCBI taxonomy): domain Eukaryota; kingdom Metazoa; phylum Chordata; class Amphibia; order Caudata; family Ambystomatidae; genus Ambystoma; species Ambystoma mexicanum. The sequence continues at coordinate 274,852,350 of NC_090927.1, read as the reverse complement.
AAACTAGTGCGGAGATAGCGTGTTCTTCTTCAACACAATTGGAGTCTATACAAAAGGCACTTGTAAGAAGATGTTTCAAACTAATTGTTCATTCAAATGGTCACATGTTCACATCAAATATATCCATTGCTGTTCCTTTACATTTAGTCGTGACTGGCAGTCAACACCCATTAGTAATGTATGTACGACTCACCATAGTATATTGTCACCATGGTTAATTTGTAGGACTATTAGAAGGGTCAACGATATTAGCCTCTAACATGGTTTTAACTTCCTTAATGATGGTATCTTTTCTAGCCTCGGGTAACCGATAAGGTTTAGAGTGTACCACTTTACCCACAGGAGTGCGGATGTATTGATAAACATCCTTCACTCTTCCAGGCTCCTCTCGAAACACATCACTAAACTGCCTGATATGGTCATATAAATCTTGTTTTTGATTGTTACTCAGATCAGGTGAAATTAAGGCTTTGTTTTCTGTGTCTTATGGTCACAGACAGGGTAATATAATAGCTTGGGGCTCTGATGGATTTTCCTTCCATTCATTCAATAAGTTTATGCAGTAAGACAGCGCTCTGCTTGTGAGATCTTATAATTACAGGGACCCATTTGTTCCAGTACCTAGTATGGTCCATGCCACCTGGAGAATAGCTTATTTTCAGAAAGTAGGCAATAGTTCCATCACCTTCTGGCCTATGGAAAAGGACCTCAACTAAACCTTTTTATCATAAGAGGTATTTTGTTGTTTCTGTGCTTTAACCATGTGAGTCTGGACTTAAGATCTTACGTCCATCATGTGTTCTTTCATTCTATTTGTAGTTTTGGAGAGTGGAATTGAGGCCTCTCCTCTCTGTTTCCATGTGTCTCTCAACATATCCAAGACATCCTGCGGTTCTCGTCCATAAAGGAGTTCAAACAGGGAAAATCCTGTTGAGGTCTTAGGGGTTTTCCACACTGCAAACAAGGCCCACGGTATCATTTGATCCCAGTTCTTACCATCCTGCTCAACTAACCTTCGGAGTATGGTTTTCAGGGTCTTATTAAATCTTTCTACAAATCCATCTGACTGGTGATGATACACAGATGTTCTGAGGGTGGTGATGTGCCACTGTTCTTTAACTTTCTCCATAAGATGATTAAAATAATCCATCATAAGCTGCTTGCTCATGAAAGCAGAGCTGTGGTCAGTCAATATCTCCTTTGGAAACCCTACTCAAGAGAAGAAAGGGAGCAGGGTTTGTTGTGTTGGACCTCAGGGGAAATGCCTTGGGATATCGTGTAGCGTACTCCACAATGGACTGTCCCTGATGGCCTCCCATCAGATGTGAATGGGCTATCTTTTTTTCCCGTTATTGTACATGGTTTATTCCAAACCTTATACAGTACATAAATTAATCAATCACATTTAATTACAGATAATACAAAGATTTATTATTTCCATATGAAAAAATAAAAGCATTAAGATTTAGTACACATTTCATCCAAAAACGACATTCTTGAAAGCCTATCTACATAAAGCAGGGCATTGGAAACACCTTAACATATTATCCCTGTTTTGTTTAGAAATTGCACAACTTTAATAAAAAAATAATTAAAAATGGGCTAGGGCTCCCTAGTAAAATGTAATGCCAGAAATGTTCATCATTTAAGGAAGTCAGTTCATATACAAAAGGGCAAAGAAATTCAACTCTAGACTTCTGCAGTTCGGGGCACACCATCATTAAGTGTCTTAGTTTCAGGGGGATCCTTACAAAACCGGCACTTTACAGGTTCCTCTGGGCCTCTAATAAATAGAACATACCTGGTTCGGATCAAATTAAAACGAAGTCTCATAAAGATGTCCCCGTATCGGCTATCAGGAGGACACTGCCTCAAATAGTTTGGCCAACAAAAACTATTTTTTTGCATCAAGATGTATTTCCATGTACGACTTATATTTCTTCCTTAACTTTTTTTTTTATAACCTTGATGGGCTTTCCCAGAAAAAGCCTCAGTAGTAATTTTGTGTCGTACCGTTATATTCTGACAGTCCTCCTTAAAAGGTGTAAACAGACCACCCTGCTAGCACTCAGACTGTTTCCCCATCCGGGCATATAGTGTATTCGGTTGGCTCAGAAATAGTGTACGGTACAATAACAACTTCTTCAGTTGTACACTACTAACCATCGAACTCAGGCCCAATTCAAAGTGTAGCATAGTTATAGGGACACAACCTGGCAGGGCCAGGGCCCTCCTCCAAATTAGTCCTTCCAATTTGCTAAGCTCCAATTTCTCAACTGCTCCCCTTTTTCTAGGCCATATAACAGCGGCAACTACCTTAAATGTAAAAAACGTCAGCAATGGTTGCCAGGTAATGTGACAGTATTTCTTCTTAATATATACGATTTGCGCCGTAACCCTACAGTCCAGTCCCCCATCCCCTTTTCCGCACTTATCAGACACCTCCTGTCTGCACCTTAAACCTAGCACTTGCCACTTGCTGGCTGTACTACCAATTTGTTGTTTTTACTTTCCCTTGCTTAGCACTTTCCACTTTTCCCCCTCCCTCCTGCACTTTCCCCCTTCCCTCACCCCTGCACTTGCACATTCTCAATGTCACTAGGCCTAGTAAGATCGTTGTTTTTGTTCTCCCTTGTTCCCCTCCCCTGCCTCGTCACGCTCTGAAACACCTCTGTATGAGCATGATACAAATAAAATATCAATATCAATACTGTTTCCCTTTGGCCCACACTGCCTCTTTCCTAGTCCCACAGTCAGTCGCCCTAACAAGGGTTAACCCTAAGTACTTCAATACTGGAAGAACAGTTAATATAGTCGTTCTCATTTGCCATTTGAAATGTGTAGGTTTCTGCTTCTTGCCATTATAACACAGGATATTAGATTTAATCGGGTTTGCCACAAGGCTGTTAGCCTTCACGTAATCCTCAAAACTGTTAAGAACTCTCTGCAGACGTATCAGCGTCTTGTCCAGTAGCCACACGTCATCCACGTATGCTAACCAGAAACAGTGTTCCCCCTCAACCCTTGCGGGCGTGAATGATGCATCTTCCATAGATTCTCCCAGATCTGCTAAGTATAAATTAAAGAGGCAGGGGGCCAATACGCACCCCAGCCTCAATTCGCAAGTGGTTTCTATCGGACTGGAGACTTCTTCCCTTGAACCTAACCTCACCTGGACCGTAGTGTTACTGTGTATCCGGACCAAAATTTCCAGAATGTGCCTCGGAAGACCCCACTTCAGCAGTTTAGACCAGAGCCTTGCCATATCCACCATATCAAATGCAAGGCTCAGGTCGCCACTCGCTGCATACAGCGGATCCTTCCCGTTGGAGCTAGCCTGGTCAATCAGAGATTGAATAAACAGCCCATTGGCATCCGTACTGATTGCCCTCCTGAACACTGTTTGAAATGTAGAGATTCTCCCAGACAAGGAGATCAAGTCTTCAACGCTTCCCAAAACACATTTTGCGAAGAATTTACTCTCTACATCGAGCAGGGCAACTGGTTGGTAATTCAATGGGTCCAAGCGGTTTTCTTCCTTATGAATCGGCACAATAACTGAGGTGTTCGATGAGACTGGTACGTTTTTATCCTCCAAGATTCTTTTAAATTAGGTATGCAGGATCACAGCCCATACTTCAGGGTGTCTCTTCATCTCTAGGTCACACAAACCATTCAGACCCGGAGCACGGCAATTGGAGCCAGATTTAATGATTACACACAAGTTATCCATAGATATATCAACTTCCCATTGGTCATTACAGACAAGGGTTACGTTTTCTGGATTCACTTTTTTGTATATTTCTTCAAAGTGACTCTTCCAGACTTCTTCAGGGACGGGGATAGCCATTTCTGGGACACCCTTCTCATTATTCTTGTTAACAAGAGACCAGAAATTCCTGCTGGTTTTTTTCAATACTGCTTCCAGCATCAATGCCCTGTCTTTTTCCAATAAAAGGTACCTATAAGCTATAACCCAGTTTTAATATGATTGCTTCTGTTTTTTCATTAGTGTCTTTTTTTGCCCTGTCCCAAAGGGCCCCTAAAGCAATGCCCTAATTTCCCTGCGCATTTGATCTTTCCTTAACTGGACCTCCTTTACATAGGGATGGGGACGATTAGATCTTGGGAAAGCATTGTTATTTACTTTACATGCTGAAACCCTATTGTCTACAAATAATGGGAAGCTCTCCACAGACAGGGTCCTGAGTTTATCAGGGAGTGTTGTAGAGCACCCGAAGTCTTGTATACGATTGCTGATAATGTCAAAACTTTTTGGGTTCCAACTAATTTGGTTCTTCTGAGAATTCACCGCAATGTTTCTACAGAGTAGTTTCCCAGGAGGGTTAATCACCATCTTAAAAGGAAGGGCAAAAATGTTGTGATCACTGTGCGGAGTACTTGCCACCTCGAAGAAATTAGATTCAGAAAACAGGCTTTCTGAGACGGCCATATAATCAATCCAGGAAGATGAGTCATTTCTGTGGCAGGTAGGGTTCGGAGAAATATCTCCCAATATCTGGCCATTTACAATTTGCAACCCCCAACCCTCCCAAAACCCTCCCCACTTGGAACCCTGATGGAGTTGTCGCGCTTCATAATCGCTTGGGGGACTCAGGTCACTACTCAACACTGTTGGGCAATAAACAATGAGAATTAAGATCTCCCACCAGTATTGTCTCAGATTCTGGAAATTCCACTTTATATTCTTCGGAAATGTCCTCTAAAGCCCCCAGAATACAGACCAATGCGTTATGAGATGGGTGACAATACATGTTGACCAGGAGTGTGTGCTTTCGGACTAAGTTAAGTTCTAACTCTATGTCTACCGCCAGCACCCCCTAAAGACATTATGAATGAGCCTTCCCTTCAAACCAGAGATATTTTAGATTGACGTACAAAGATCCCCAGAGTGTCTGCTCCCATTTACTCTTGTTGCCTCCTGTGAAAAAATTAGGTGACCATCCTAAATCAAAGACTCCATTGCACATGTTTCTTGGAAACACACAATTGAATATTCGTTTAGGAGTTCCAACAGTTTTAAGTCTTGGGTTAATTTTCCAAATCCCCTAACGTTCCACAAGGCCAGAAGCAAATTGCGAACAGTGGGGTTCTTTGCCAGTTCCTCAGCAACAACAGTGTGAGTGCTAGGAAGCGCACTTGTTTGCTAAAATAGAGGGAACCCATCCCCAATAATCGTGTCCCCTATGTATTTCCACCTTTGTTTCATGAAAACGCACATGTTTTTTCTCAAGATGAAGACACATTTGAGGTGAATTTCCAACAATACCCACATTCCGCAATTTCTCTGATGAACCTGTACTCCAAATGCCCCTATGGTCTACAGTGTGGGGATTTGGACAATCTCTTATATCAAAGCCCATAGATTTCAACAAGTCAACCTCCTGTAACAACATAGAGTACACAATCTTTGATGGTACATTTATCGTGACAGTGTCGAATCTGGTTTTATTGTTGAATTTCACTTGTTCTATGTCCTTGGTAGAAATCCGGCAAAGAGCAGGAACTTCATTAAAAAGTGAGAGTTTATTACCACGATTCAACACTAAACCAGGACAAAGTCTCGTGTCAAGAACATATATTCCGGAATCATGTACGATGAGCATTTCCCTGGAGCTCGGGTCTCACTCTGATTGTCCGGCCCCTTGGGTTGATAAACAAACATTATCGTGGGCATTCCTAGACAAGATGTTAACAAAGCCCTTTGGTCCCCATTTGTCCCAGGGCAACCTCAAGTTCCCTGCCCTCATTATTTACATTTAGTAGGCTTACACCTTTCCTCTCCATAACAGGTTTAAAATAGTTAAAAACACCTTTCAATTTACATGAATGACAATGAACACATGAGCTCTCGAAGGTTGTATTTGTTGCTGGAGCCAAGAGGTTGTGGGATCCAGATCCTTCAGTTCTTAAGTGGGATCTGGACAAAAATTCATTGATCGAACCTCTGGCCACGGACACACAACAAGAATCACACTTAAATTCCACCTCCCTTTGATTACCCAGCTCTGAATTTGTAACCAGCACAGGGGCCATGACCATCCTGTGACCACACTGCAGTTCATTATGGGCGGGGGTCAGGGTCCGGAGACAACTACAATCATCTCTCTCTGCCACGTGCGTGTTCGATTCCAGGGTTTCAAAACCATGCTGTTCTCTCCGGAAAGACATTCTTCCTTGGATTACATGGCATAAGGTGCTTTATAAATCAATAAATACAAATACAAATGCATCATACGTTGTAGTCCTGGTGTTAAGTGTACCCATTGTTTGGTTGACTTCACATCCCCCCCATTGCAGTGTTGAGGATATTGAATTGCCCTCTCCTCACAGTTAAAAACTTTAGTTTAAGGTAGTGATTAGCTGGCTCTGGACTGGAGTCATGAAGGCACTGAGGGGCTGTATATACTCCAACTTCCTTTTTTCCAATTGAAGGTTTTTTGGCAGAGAAATGTTTGCCCTTTAGAGTGGTTTAGTCAGGTCTATAATTTCCGATCCAGACCTGGTTTCTGTATTTACATTTTCATGGCCAAGTCCCATCCCTTCTGGTTGTAAGTCTGTTTGGATACTTTCATCATGTCTGGACCCCGACCATAGGCCTGTTATAGAGGTAATTTTGGAAGGCGTTAGGCATTTCTGAAGGCCCATGGCACTTCTGCACTCCACTTAAATTACTGGCTTCTAAGTCCCTCCAGTGACACCCAGACCCACACCTGTGCTCTCCCCCAGTGGGCTAGTCTGGGTACTGCCATCACTTTTGGTCGACCTACAGTCCCCCACAGAGGGTCTGTAGTGTGAGAAACCAGAACGTGTCTCACCCGCTATTCCCCAGGGAACTCTCACACGATGCCTCGGTTATGGGCTCTCCATCTGATTTAACAGCTATTATAGAAGGAGCACACAAGTGCTCCAGTAGTGCCTGTTGCGCCTCACCGCAAGAGCTGGCCCCTCGACTCCACCACACTTTAAGGGAGGCGGACGAAAGGATATGTCTGACGTCTCCCACAGTTTCGGCATTAAATGTAGTTCCTAGCTCTTTTGTTGAACTATAGGATAATGTCTGGGGTGAAGTTAGGGCTCACACCATTTGTTTAAGTGAAATCAAGTTCAAATTGGAACTGTTGGGGACCCCAACTTCCTCACTCCCTGTGCACAAAAGGAACATGTTAAACATCCAAACGTGATTGAGAATAATTCTGCACCAAGGTTCACCGATGTTGGTTGGAGCCAAGGAAGGGGCTCCAGATGCCCAGCATCCGGAGGATACTGCTTCAATCAGGATTGATGCTCAAGTTCATGTGCTGGATGTGATTAATTTGGAGGGACTTTCAGGAACAGCCAAATTGAAGATTGCAAAGGCAAGAGCGGAGAAAAGACTGGGAATAGATCAAAAAAAGCCATCGCCTTTGGATCCAGACCTTGGGGGTGGACCAGTGCGGGGGGATCACCTGGGTGAGGAGTCTTGTGGGAGTGGGACACCGGATGGTGAGATGTGCTATCCCTCCCCCTGTAACTCCTTTACCCCATCCTACCAGGTAGGATCCGTCCAACCCCCCCTCCCCTCATCCTTTCCCTTCACAAACACTGGGAGAAAACAGACTCCCACCCGAACAGTGTACCTCACATGTCCCGCTACTATGCTCAGACAAAGTCAGGCTATTACTGACAATCACTCAACTCTGACTTCCATTAAACTTCCCCACACAGATAAAAGGTGGAGCACCAGAGCACACTCTGAGCGAGGCAAAGCACACAAAGGAACAACAGTTTCGAATCGACAGCTGAACTAGGGGTTAAGACGGGAAACCAAGAAGGGTTTGCAAGGATTGAAATACCTGTGACCTTTTTGTCAAGAACCGTTACTTCCCAGAAACCTCGAAGCAGAAAACTTAAGGCCAGGAAACTAGACTGAAGACTCCTGCATTGTGTGTCGGAGATACCGAAGGCCCTCCCACGTAACTGACCAAGGTGGGAAGGAGTGGCAGCCGTCGGGGTACCGTCCTTGGCTCCAAGAACAAAGAAGCATTAGAGAGATCAACACAGCCGGTGAGTTGGGGGTACCGATGCAAGACCAGTCTGTGTTGAAGTCAAGGTTGCAAGTGGCAACATTGTATAACGAGCACTGGAGCGAACATTGTTAAACGTGTGTGATGAAAGACGCGAGTAAAGCTAAACTGTTGATGAATGTTTGAACTTTAGAAGGAAAGATACAATACTGTTAAAAGAGTGGTCTGGCACCATGAGTGTGCTCAGTCGAAGGTCTGTGTAAGGTATCCCACCAAGAGAAACGAAAGCCAAAAGATCAATGAGACTATTGTAAGAAGAGAATCGAAGTGGTCCTATGACGGTTTAAGTAAACCCTTTCATCCACCTCCCTTAAAGTGTGGTGAAGTCGAGGGTCCAGCATTTTTGTGCTCTTTCTATAATAGCTGCTAAATCAGTTGGAGAGCCCATAATTGAGGCATCACATGTCTGTTGCACCAAACTCTCACAACCATTCTGAGGAGCTGGCTAAAAATCAGCATGACTGTCGAGATGGTATTAAGAAAGTCAATCATGTTGATATCAAGTACATGGGACCGGTCAATGGTAGCCGTTGCATGGGTTACAGGGATCGCTCTTATTTCAGCACTCGCCCCTGCTGTAAGGAAGAAGTCTGTAATTCTTTGTCCCGCTATGGGGGAGGCATATAGACCGTCCGTAGGGTGCTTCCCACCAGAAAACTCCCGGGACTCATTCAGTTGATTGTAATTTTTCGCCAGGCATCTACTGCAACCTTTTTGTGGTTTTCCAAACGTTTTCCCAGGGGTTTTTTCTATGGTGTCACCCACATTTTGCATAATTTCATTGGCCATTTGCTCCTCAGTATATAAGCCCCTCCCGACCCTTACTTCTTGACTCGTTTCTGGGTCAGGTGGGGAGTTCAGTGCCCCAACTTTATCCCTGGTGACATCCATGTTTGGCATTGATTTTTGGCTTCTCAGATTTGGACGAGTTGCCATTAGCCCTTGTATATCCCACAAGAATGTCAATTTCAATTATGAAAAAACTCACAATTTGTCCCAAGTATCGAATACACAGGGATACACAAAGTTCTAGTGGGGTTGAGTGTTCTGAACTCACCACACTGACTTCCAATTTCCAACTTCCGAATGTCTTGTTGGATATTGTCACTGCCAGCTGAAACAGACCGCAGCCGACCTCCTTCTGCACCGATTCTGCTTCTACTCCCTGTATCCAATTAGAGTGGGCAAGATACAGCAATCCTGGGCAGATTCTGGACCCGACTCTTCATTTAAAAACGAGGGAGCAGAGCTGGTGCCTTAACACACGTGATTGCCAACACTCCTTTGCTGCCGGACGCGAGGTGCTCAAAGGCTCTAAGCCAGCAGTCACCCCAGCAGTCATCCATGTTAGCTAGACATCTTGAAGAATCTTGTATCCAGCACAGTTGCACGCTATTCAGTGTCAGTTTGTACTGTAATCACTGTAATTACGGAAGAGAGCGTGGTGTCAGTGGGTCAGCAACAACGCTAACAATGAGCGTCGACAAAATACTGCAAATTTAAAATTTCCAGTTCGTTATGCGTCTTTTAGTACGACCATACTTAGAAATTAGGTAAAAGTTCTTAGGTTTTGGTCGCTGCAGTTGCGTGTAGTAGGGAGCAATTATCACGGAAATCACAGAGACAGACAGATGGTTAGTGGGAGACTCAGGATGTTACGTACCAGTCTCTCTCCTGCCAGTCATCTGTACTTTCCTTCACACACTCTTCCTTAAGCCTAGGGAATAGTCCTTAAGCCTAGGCAATAATGCTTTCTCAAGCACCCTTGAGCGATGTTATCCCCTTAATGAATTTGGAATGGGTCCTTTCCGTGATTTTGTAGCAATACCTTAACATCACCTCTAAAGTCTGGGTCTATTACTCCCGCTAATGCATCAATTCCAAACCTCCATGCCAGCCCTGATTTGAGTGCTAGTATGACGTATGTATCAGGGTGTGGAATTGGTATCAAATCAGTAGGTATTAATCTTATTTCACCTGGAGGAATTGTCTCATCCCTACTACTACTTATGTCAAATGCAATAGAGCCATTGGAAGCTACTGAGGGGTCTGATGCTCTGGCACTTAGCTTTTCAAATGTTAGGGTCCCGCAACTTGTATTGGTCAAGCCACAGCCCACTCCTGACACTATTTGTGAAAGCGTCATGAAGCAAGACACAGACAACAGATTCAAAGTACAAAACACAATGGTTTATTAAATCAGGATGGTGGAAGGCCTAACTTGCCCTATGCTGAGGTGGGATTTCCCTACCTGAACGAAACTAAAGAAAGTCGAGTCAAAGATTTCTACTTAAAAGTCTGTCTGTGTCCAAAACCTATCCTTGCCCTCACAACTAAAGCTAAGCAATGTGTAGGGGAGTCAATAATCAAAGAAATAGTGATCAACACAAAGTTATGAGCTTTTTCCAGTCCTTGGCTTCCTTTTCAGCTCCCCTTCCACAAGTTCAAGAAAGTTCCACAAAATCTCAAGATTACCTTTCTAAAGTTCAAGGCAGTTCCACAAATCCTTGATGTTCCCTTCTCCAAGTTCAATGCAACACAATTCTACACAAATCTTGGGGTTCCATTCCCAGAGTTCCAAGCAACACAGTTCAAAATAAAAGGGGACTTGAGACTCTGTCCTCAAGACAGCGTTTCCAATTCATCAAGTCTCAGGGTACCCCTCCCCAAGACTTCAATGCAGCAACTGATATTTCTTTGTTTCTCAAGACAACTGCAGGCCAACTTGACCCTCCTTCTGGTTTGTATCACCAGCTCACTTACAGTGCTCTTCTTGGTATATTTCGCAATGTCTTTGGCTTTCACAATTCAGGGCTCTCTGGTCTAGGCGTAGTTGTCAGACCACATAGTCCACCCATCAAAGGTCGTGCAACCAGGAACCCTAGACTCGCCAACCCACACATGTTCTTCTGTATTTGCCCCTGTGTCCAAATTCACCTTCACTTTGCTTCTCTTTGTCTGCCTCTTGGCTTTATGTGCAGGTTCACACTCTCCTGGCTTCTCCTGGTTAACCTCTTGGCTTTGCCATTATGTGTTACACACCTCTTCCCAGTCTTTGCCCTTGCTGCACTGTATCCATTCATAAAAGTTCCCTTTGAGGTGGTCTTATGTATTCCCCACCTTTCTGTTGCACTCTTTCACAGTTCCACTCTTTTACGTAGGTTGCTTTAAAAATGTTACTTTCTGATGGGGCGTGCCCTGGAGCGCCATCTATGAGGCTGCTCCGTTGATGGCCTCCATGCGAAGCCCGCTTGCATCTTCAAAATGTAACTGTTCCTGCGTGTGTATTCGGCGGGTGAAGGTACCTCTGACGTTTGGAAGAGTTGCAGCGTTGGCGATGAAAAGCTGAACTCATAATGCACCGGCTCCAGCTAGAACACTGCAGTTACTCAGTTTCCCCAGCCGTGGGACTTATCAAGATGGCGTACGGGCCCTGCGACGCAGGGAGGAGACGCCGCTCTGATCCCATCCCCCGCTAAACCAGCTTGCAGATGATTTGGGGAAGCTCCCTCACCCCATCGACCAATGGTCACATAGGTCGGTCCTGATATCAGCGACGAGAAGAAGTCTCCGGCGAGCCCCAAGGGCCTGGGGGTGACCTCCTTGCCGATCCAACCCGCGGACGCAACAGAGGGCCCGAATAGAAGTGACTGGATGACCTTGGGATCCCGGCTGCCCTGAGCCATCACAGCCACACAGCGGTGCCATTCCTGGCTTCAACTGCTCTTTGCCCCGCCACTGCGGCGGCTCACTTGGGACCGCCGCAGTGCGGCAGTGGCACGAATATCCAGCCCTGAGGGCCCCCTCTTTCCAAGCAGCCCACTGTGCACGGAGAGGCAGCGCCCAGCTCCGGGGCAGGCACAGCATCAGTGACCGACTCGGAACAGAGCCTCCATGAGCCAGCTCATCGGCTCCGGTACCTGCTGTGGAGAGAGAACGGACTGCACATAGCTTGAAGGGTGCCCCCACCTATCTCTATCAACTATCCAGGTCTGACAGGAACAGCCCGCTTTGGACCATATCGCTCCCGGGGGTGCCCCAGCATGCGACAACTGCCAGCCTAGAGGAACGCTGTACCTACCGGCCTCAGGCCTAGGCTGGACCTACCACCAGCCCACCAAGGAGATCAATAAGCGGCAAAGGTAGGGAGGCACTCCCAGGAGAAACCGTCACCAGCATCCTCAGCCGACATAGCAACGCCTTGGCCCCCGGCAAAAATAGCATTCGCCTGCTCCTTCAGCAGCCCACCGCCCAGTAGCTTTTAGCTGGCTGCTTCTTTGCAAACAGCACTTTGACCACCCCTGCCTACCCGCACTAAAGCAAGCAACCGCTTTGTGGAGCAGGAGCTCCCCGCCTTTCCAGCAACTACCGCTTAACGGTAGGTTACTACAGCGGCCCACTAAGGCCATAATGACTTCAGCACCATAAGCGGACAGGGCTTAATCTCCTCCTCCGCCGTCCTGTGAGTGCGCAAAGCGCTATCTGGGAGTTAATCATCACTGGATCAGAAGCATTTCCTTTCCAGTTGAACACCACCTAAAACAACTAGGTGCAACAAATAGCAGAACAACCCTCCTACCACCCTGGAAGCCCAACTACAATGGGGCAATAGTACTACCACCCTAATCATTGGCTCAGGGGTGCTGGAATCCCAGCTTTGACTTTGCTTCTTGACTTTTAGTTTCCCCGGAAATAAACCCTACTACAGCCAGGAAACCTGACAGTTCTCCCCCCCGCCCCGAAGCAACCCTTTTGCAGAAGCCAGTACACAATGGCTAATGACCATGCGGCTCCCTTCTGACAAGGAGAAGAAGAATGACATCCCAAAATCTCCGCCTCAGGCCTCCTCAGAGAATGCTGGACAGCTAGCTACCAAGGGAGACCTACAAGCCTTTATGTTGGACATTAAGTCAAAGTTTCGATCTTGCATGGCGGATATCAGCACTAAGCTTGAGCAAACGGAGCAGTGAATTGTGGAGGTGGAACAGAGGGTGGGGGAAGTGGAGGATCTGACCCAAGAGCACTCAGGAACTCTCCTAGAAGTACAACACACGCTCCAAGCCTTAATCAACACAAATGAAATCCTGGAACATAAACAGAAAGATCTTGAAAACAGAGCCCGGTGGAACAACCTTCGCATTCGAGGGGTCCCCTCCTCGGCCCCGGACCAGAGTTTAACTGAATACATGGGGGAACTGTTCCAATCTCTTCTGCCTCTTGTGGACAAATCCCAGCTCATTTTACACCGTACCCACAGGTACTGGCCCCAGAGGGGGTGGAACCTGACCCCCCCAGATATCATTAACTCCTAGGATGACTTGACTTTCCAGGGGGCCCCCCTTCAGATCTCCCAAGACCTAGCAATGGCAACAATCCAGAAACGAAGAGCCCTGAGGACCCTGACCCTCCGGACCAGCCCATCAGATACCATTGGCTATTCTCAACTGCTCTCCAGTTCTCTTATAAAGGAGTTCCCTGAACGATCGCTCACCTGGAAGACACTGACTCGATCCTGCATCCCAACTCCCACGGAAACCTTGAAAGGGCTTCATCTAGCTCACCAACCGATGGTCCTGGGGAACTTCCCCCAAAACGGAAGTGCTCCACCTGGACAAAGGTCCAGAAAGGGCGACATGCAAGGTGATCCACCAGTGAGAGTGACCAGACTATGAGATGGATCATATCCTCTGCCTTGAATACTGACTCCTCTATTCCGGAGGACTTCAGACCGGATCGGCACCCGCTGACACGGCTGGGGAAACATGAAAGTTTTCATCTGATGCAGGCTTTGCACCGCCCATGGTCAACTCCGAGGTGGATGTCATCTCTGATCCCTTGGAGTGATCCACAAATTGTTATAGCCCGGTTGGCTAAGGGAATCACGGAGGGAGAAAAATCAGCTTCCCACGATTTTGTTGATACAGCCTCCCGTTGAAGGCTCATGTTAAAACCCTGGTTGCACGATGCTATCAGCAGAACAAAACCCCTGAATGGCGGCTGAGTCGCACCCGGGCCTGACCCCACCCCTGGCGAATGCAGATGTTCCTAAAACGGCCCCACCACACCAGAAACTGAAGTTCGTTTTGCTGACCATTAGGTGTCTGTACTCCCCCTTCAAACGAAAGTCCACATTACAACGGCTGCAGGAAGTTGAAAGCTCAGTGGTCTTCTTGCAGGAAACACACCTAATGCCAGCAGATTTTACACGCCTCCGCAAAAAAACTTCCTGCTCCAATATCTGGCCTCTAATGGAAACAAAAAAGGGGGTACTGCACTTCTTTTCTCTGGAAAGATACAACCGCAGATTTTGGACACGCAACTATGCCCAGAGGGTCGCTATATAGCAGTCAAGACCCGTATATATGGGCAACTCTACTCCCTCATCTCAGTTTATGCTCCAAATGATGGTCAGGCTTCGCTGAGGGCCAAATTGTCATTGGAGGAGACTTCAAAGGGGTCCCGGACCCCACAGGGGACAGATCTCACCCCCCAGCTCCCAGAGACTTTAAGCTCACTACGAGCCTCCTTCAACTATTCCGAACCCTGGGGGTGGTGGCTATGTGGAGAGTGCTTCACCCCAACGAAAGGGACTTCTCTTTCTTTTCGCATGTGCACAGGACTTTCTCCCGAATTGATCTTTTACTGGCTTCCCCACAAATCCTGGCTGGCCTTTGTGGACGATGTAACCATTGGAACAAGGGTGCTCTCGGACAATGCTCCTGTAACTCTGATCGTCCAATCTCACTACCCAGAACCACCTCCTCAACGCCGCAGGAACTTAAATGACCCCATCTTAAAGGACATACTGCTAAGGGACTCTAGGGCCACCTTGATTAGAAACATTTTTCGGGAAAACCTTGCTGAAGATACTTCCCCTGCCAACACGTGGGATGCTATGAAAGCTGTGGTACGGGGAGAATTAATTGCACATGGGGTGGCATTTCACAAACGTAAATGCCAAATCCGGATAGGTCTTGAAGAAGAGGTCCAGAGAGCCGAGGCCAATCACAAACGCAAATGCTGGTCTGCGAGGTCCCAACGAGACCTACAAGCAGCCTGGAGAAAGTTGGAGGCCCGCTATGCAGAGGCGCATCTACTGGCTAAATCCAAGCAGGGTTACTACACCAGGAACAACAAAGCAAATAAACGTTAGGTGCAGAAACTGGCCAAGGCCAGGAAGGAGAACACTATTCCAAGCCTCTGCAACCCCCATGGCAAGGTTCAGTATGTGGAGCAAGATAAATTACGGCTGGCAGCTGCCCAACTCTCTGAGACATTGACAGCATCGCCCCGGGTTCAAGCAGAGCAGCAAAAGTACATACGAAGTGCCGCCCTTCCTCACCTCAAGGAATCCGACAGAGAGAGACTTTATGCCCTGATTACAGGTGAGGAGGTCGAAACAGCCATTAAGTCCCTTAAACCCAGAGCTACAGGCCCAGATGAGTTTACAGCAAGGTTCTCCAAAGTGATTGGCCCCCAACTGGCAGCCCCCCTTACAGCCCTCTTTAATTTGTTCAGTGTGTCGGGGTCCATCACCCCATCGATGCAAGAATCTATAACCATTCTCTTGCTTAAACCTGGCAAAGACCCTAAGGAGAACAGCTCATATAGACCCATTTCTTTGCTAAATATCGATGCCAACATCTATTCAAAAATCCTAGCAAACCGCTTAGCTATCAGATTACCCAACTTAATAGACCCGGACCAGACGGGCTTCATAATGCATAGGTCAACTGGGGATAACATTCGTAGAGCCCTGGATTTGGTAGACATCGCAACACAAGACTCACATAAGCTAGTACTGCTGGGCCTGGATGCAACCAAGGCCTTTGATAAGGTGGATTGGGCCTTTCTACAACTGACCTTGATGGCCTTCCGGTTTGGCCCAAACTTTCGAAAATTCATCCTGGTCGAACTATCAGTCCCCTAAGACCCTTCTTAGAGTCAACGGCTGTTTATCAGACCCAATCACCTTAACCTGTGGAACGAGGCAAGGTTGTCCCCTATCTCTCCTTCTGTTTGCCCTGGTAATGGAACCCTTTGCCCAACGGGTTCGAAAAGACCCGAGCATTAAAGGCCTTCTCATTACCGCCTCCCAGCATAACATTTTGCTCTGTGCTGATGACGTGCTACTATCCACAACAGACATTGGCCCCCTCACTAACGGCAGCCCTCAAAGATCTTCGTAGATTTGGGAAGGTAGCGGGTTTTGCTATCAACTTTGGGAAATCAGTGGCCTTGGGGATTGGTCTGAAGCCGGTGGAGCGGGTGACCCTGGAATCCTTATGCCCGATCCAATGGCGCGAGAAAGCTATTCCTTACCTGGGGGTCCAAATTCCTGCCCGCTCTGGAGACGTTTACCTCTCGAACTTCCGCCCTCTATTTAGGGAGCTGGAAAGAGATCTTGAATGTTGGTGGACCTCACAAGAGATCTCGCTCATTGGGCATATCACCGCCTGCAAGATGAACCTTCTCCCTCTGTTCCTATATGCTTGCTCCTCCCTCCCTGCCACAATTCCACTGCCCCCCCTTCGACGCATAAAGAGGAAAATTCTCTTTATTTGGAGGAGCCAGGAAGGCGAGGATCTCCCAGATGACCATGATGGGTGGCGCCAGAGTGGGAGGCCTAGGGGTCCCCGACCTGCGCAAATACCAGGCGGCAGCACAATTGGCCGGGCTTGGGTTATGGCCTCTGGGCGCCCGAGATGGGTGGAACTAGAACAATACTGCCTCCCACTCTCCTTGTGCTTTCTGCCATATGTCCCGCCTCCATCACATCGAACCTGGAGTGGGACTTTGGCCTCCTCCAAATACACCCTTAAAACTTGTGCGTTAAAACATAAGGCATCCCTAGAGGGTTGGGTCCTTACTCCCGATCTTTTATAACCCGGCCTTCTCTGCTGGATCCCGTCCACTGAACTTCAAAAACGGGACTGGCGGGAGCTTGAATCCCTGGGTCAACTCTTCAAGGAGGATCAGCCTCGCTCCTTCGAACAATGAAAAGCAGCTTTCCACCTAATGGAGACGGATAGGTTTTCTTACATGCAACCTCGACAATGGTGCTCCCACCCCCAAACTCGTCAAGCAGTTATACGTACCTCAAGCGCTCTTGAGCTCACCCTAAGAGAGCTGCCACTTTGAGGGAATATCTCCACGCTCAACAAACTTTTGCAGGAGGACGTACTTACTACAAGGGCCCCCTACATGGCACAGTGAAGGGCATTTTTGGTGCACCTTATTGAAGACCAAACGTGGGTGGACTCACTCCTCATCCTTTTGCATCACTAACCGGGAATGTGCCCATAAACTGCTTCTGCGTTGGTACTACCCTCTGACACGCCTGCATCAGTTTAGCTGGGCGCTTGACCCCCAGTGCTGGCGCCTCTGTGGTCAGCCGGGGTCATATTTTCATATGTGGTGGTCATGCCCGACCGTACAAGCCATTTGGGCACAATGCATCGCTACTATAAAGATATTACCCAGGTGGTGCTTCCAATGGAGCCGGAAACCATCCTACTGAGCGCCCCAGCTCCTGGGGCCTACCCGAGATCTGGAAAGATGACCAAGCTTCTTGCACAACTCCTACTGGCCGGGAAAATTACAGTAGCCCATACTTGGAAGACAATTGAAGGCCCCTCAATGACTCTTTGGTGGATCAAGCTTTGGAATATTCTGGTCTCTGAAAAAGTCACGGCAACCAAGGCGGGCCTCCTACATCGTTTCGCAAATATATGGGCTCCATTCCTAGACTATGATCAGAACTTCCTGCCGATGACCCACAAATCCCAACTGGCCAGAGGGGGTCCTTCATTAGGGCATTGAACTGCACACGGACGCGCCCACTCTACTGGGTCAAGGGGAATGTGAAATTGTTAGAGGAGGGGGAAGAGGAGGGGGGTGGAAAGGAAGAGCTGTGGGGTCTCTGCACTATGCTCGCTCGATCAAAATGGGGTTATTAAATGTCTCTAATATGCTTGTATTGTTTCATCGATGCTTCCTGTTTAAAATAAACATGTTCAAAAACAAATGTCACTTTCCCTTTTAGCTTCCATCAACTATTAGCTTTGTCCATAAAGTTTCATTCAATTCAATATTCAACGTATGTAGTTTTGTTTTGGTTCAAGGTTTCATTCAGTTCGGTATTTTCTCAGGAGAATAGCTCAGCAGCAACGTGCTTGCCTTGGAAGCAAGACGACATAGAGCAACACAGATTCGATCCCTGGGTCCGTGCTTAGAAACTTCTGGGTATTAAGCACGTTATAAATAACCAATCATATCATATCATATATCATTCAATGTGAATGATTTAACTCTTCTTCAAGTTTTCATTCAGTTCGGAATTCAATATACATCATACGGCACTTCGGTATTCATGCGTAGCCCCTATGAGTGCCCCCGGCTTTGAGTGGCATCTCTTCCCACTCACCTGTCCTCAGCGTTCCTCCTCCAGTGGCCATGCAGCTTCTCTTCTGCTTCACAGGCAAGCAAGCTTGTCTCCACGAACCCTGCTCGCGCTCTGGGTGCTTCCAGCTTCCATTCTGCTTCACAGGCGAGCAGGTTGGTCTCTGTAAGCCCTGCTCGCATTCTGCATGCTTTAGAGCACATGCCAGCAGCTCTGCTTTCTGTCACGGACGCGGACAGCATCCTCTCTCCCTTCCCCCTTGCTCGCAGCTCCAGCTGCTTTCTCTGGACAACAGAGTCCCCCACACCTGTGGCAGTCTAAAGGCTTGACTCGCCTTGAGCTCCAGAGGTTGTCTGGGACATCTGCCGGCGTCCTGGCATCCTCTAAGGTCCCACCACGGCTACATCCTCACGATACGTGTCCCCTGCTGGTCTCTCCCACGCAGGCCTCCCTGCTGCCCCCTCCGCTGTTCCACTGGTCTCCCTTTATACACCTGCAACCACTTGACAGATTTCAGGTGTGGATTCCCAATTGGGCTTGCCTGACCATAGTTAAAGGGACATGCCTGACTATCAAAGCACTCCGCGTGCATCATCTTTTGTCCCAGTACCAGAGTGGGGAAATTAAGTTTTAGGTCCTCATTACGAGTATGGAGGTAATGAAAAAAGGAAGGAGGAATGGCATTACGGGCATCGTTAACGGGTCCGGTCTATTACGAGCAGACAACCCGTCAATACCGCCACCGCCCATACCGTGCCCCTTCTTACCAGCATGCGCGCGTACACGCGCCCCTTCACGGCGCCAATACCGGGATGCCGCTAACAGGAGGACATCACAAGTTACGCAGGCATGCACTTACCAGCATCCCGATGGCGGTAATTAGGGGCTGTACGACGGCGGCAATACAGGCATCGCGGACCACCCGCAAATAGCAACCTGCAGTGAGGCAACTGCCACAGGTGCACACAATCACCACAGGTAGAGTCAACGGAGCCTCTCCCAGTACAAAAGGAGTACACCCACACACCACACCCCTTCCTACACCAAAATGATCCCACTAGCTGTTGCAATCATGGGGCTGGAGGACATGCCTGTACTGCTACAACAACAGCAACAAAACCAACAACAACTACAGCTACGACAACAGGCAGCACAGAGGAGACGCAGGAGAAGGAGGGTGAGACAGGCCCAGCAAGTTCCACCAGTGCAGCCAGTGGTACCACGTAGGCATCCACCAATCCCTCGCATCAGACCCAGTCCATTTAATCTAACCCCTGAGCAGATCCACTTCCTGTACCGGTTGGACCGGGACACCATCACCACCATAGTGGACATGATACACGACGACATCATCAGCCTGATAGAAATCCGCACTGCCATCCCCCCTCTACTAAAGGTGGTGTCTGTGCTCCACTTCCTGGCCACAGGCACCTTCCTGCCAGCTGCATGGCATATCGTAACCACTCTTGTCCCGCATGCTGACCCAAGTGCTTGGTGCCCTCCTGAAGCATGCAAGCATCCACATTTACCTACCACGGACTAGCCAGGAGCTCGCTGACACCAAAGTAGGCTTCCATGCACTGGCAGGCATGCCCAATTGCGTCGGTGCCCTCGACTGCACCCATGTAGAATTGGTGGCCCCTCATGCCAATGAGGTGGTGTACCGCAATCGCAAGCAATACCACTCCATCAATGTGCAGATGGTATGTGACTCCAGCAAGATCATCACATATTGTTGCGCCTGATATCCCAGATCTACATATGATGCCATGGTGCTGCATAACTCCACGCTACCCTGCTAAATGGAGCGACAAGCTGGACGACGTGCCTGGCTGCTTGGTGAGTTGCCTGACTGGCCCATGGCAGTGCATCTGGGTTGTGAGGTGGGGGATGCATACTCCACCTGGGTGGTATTTGGTGGGGATGCATACTTCACCTGGGTGGGATTGGGGGGGTTGCATACTCCACCTGGGTGGGAATGGGCAGTGAGTGGACACTGCACTCAGAGCTAAACACTGTTGACCTCAACATCCCAACCCGAACATGACACATCAATGCCATACATAAAACCAATGCTGTACATCAATGACAACATGCAAGATGCACAAGCAGGCCATATTGCAGTACACAATGCATCAAATCAATCTGTGTGCATACATACAGGGACATGTGCATGTCAACACCAAATAGCTGCAGCCATGGCTGTGAATCCTAAAGGTGTCAGCTCAGATTGACTCACACATACCTCTTTGTGCTCCCATGCAGGGAATGGAGGCTATCCCTTGAAGCCGTGGCTACTTAACTCTGTGCGTAACCCGCGTAACAGGCACACAGAGGAGTACAATCAGGTTCACACCCGTACCCATGTCGTGAATGAGCAGACTTTGGGCCTGTTGAAAGCACGGTTCCGCTGCCTAAGCAGGTCTGGTGGAGCACTCCTTTATGGCTCTGAGAAGGTGGCAAAGATCACAATGGTCTGTGTCATACTGCACAATATGTGCATCTGGAGAAATGTACACATGCCACCTGACATTGACATGCATGCACCGGGTGAGGATGATGATGGAGGAGAAGCAGCACCCCTGCCAGTACGTGTTGCACAAGATGGCCGTGCAGTACGCCAATCACTGATTGACGATTACTTCTGAACCACAGGGACATTGATGGTTATGTGTCAGTGCTACACTGAGCACTGGGACCGTGTGGACATGGACACAGGGTGTGTGGGGAGTTGGGCACTCTGCGCTGTCATGAATTGAATGTACACACACTTAATGAACAATGTCCAGGCATTACATGATTTTGCACACAACGGGAGAATTAATGAAAATTACAAATTAGTGCTTCCTCCCTCCACCACTCACACGCCCTCCCCCTCCCCGCAAAACACCCAAACACCCCATAACCCCCAATAAACACCCCATACCCCAATGAACACCCCATACCCCCCAATAAACACCCCATACCCCCAATGAACACCCCATACCCCCAATAAACACCCGATACCCCCACCCCACAATGAACACCCCATACCTCCCAATAAACACCCCATACCCCCAATAAACGCCCCCTTAATCCCCTTTACACCACCAACACCACCTCCCCCCTCACACATTGTCATTCCCCACTATTTCCGGGATTTTTTCATGTCCGGGGGCAGCATTTCGGTCTGTCTTGCACTCCGCCTTGTCATTCGCACAGGGCTGGAGGAAGCGGAGGATGCAGGTGTGGACGATGGGGTGGATGCAGATGGGATTTGCACCGCCGGTGTAGGATGTTGGCGCTGCATGTGTTGGAGCATGCTGGTGAGGACCTACGTGACGGCCCCCAAACTGTCACGGATCATGGTTGCACTACAATTAATGGCTGCAACGGTCCCAGCATTGGCCTCACAGATCTCTCTGAGGGTTTCCTCGCTGTCAGCCACATATTGGCGCACCAGCTCGAGCATCGAGTCCTGCCGGGCCTCCACCCTTGTCAGGCGTGCCTCCATGTCAGTGGGGGCTGTGGAGGTAGAGGGTGCTGCAACTGGGTGGGCCATTGCAGGGCTGGCCTCTGGGGTGGTTGTGAGTTCTGGACTGTGCAGTTGAACTGCAGAATCCAGCATGGGGCTGGACAGTGTGCACTGAGTGGCGTGTTTGTGGGTTGACGGGGGGCTTGGGGTGTGGGGACATTCCACATGGATTGTTCCATCAAAGTCCACGTACTCCTCCACTTCCACATCCACATCACTGAGTGGGGCTGTGGCTGCTGCCTCACCCACTGAACTTGTGGCAGCACACTGGGTGCCATCGGCCTCCCCTTCAGCTGTTGTTGCCAACTCAGTAGCCGCAGTCTCGTCCGCTGCTGTGGTCTCCTCATGTGCCTGCTGGCCTGTGCACGTGCCCTGGGTTGCACTGTGGGCTGCGGTGCTGCCCCGGAGGTGGAATGGCCGGTGCCGTGTGGTCTGGCCCTGGATGTAGATGGCCTTCGGCCAGGGTCCTGACTTTCACCTCTGCATCAGTGCCTGTGGGGGAAGAAGAGATGCAGGGCATCAGTGATGGTGTTACATGCAATATGCATGTGTTGGTGCTGTACAGTTTTCATTTCTCATGCATTGCAATCTGATAAGTTTGTCACACAGGGTACTTTCAAGGGGGGGGGCATATTGGCATAAGCCGCGGCGTCTCCATTCGGCACTGATGCATACCAGGTGGCATGCAGTTGTATTGAGGTTTGTGTGATGTATGACATGCAAATGGTTCCTGTGTGTTGGGTGTCTATTGGTAAACCCGTTCCACCAACCTTATAGTGAGGCCCAATGTCTTTAGTGGGCCTTTTAGGGTTCCCTTGACCCGTCCCCAAATTTAGGCCCCTCTTTCCAAAGTTCAAGAAACAAACAAAAAAGTGCCTCTTGTTAGGATGTACTTTTCAATGTACAGTTCTTTCATGGGGGTAGTATCAGGGGTAGTATCAGGGACTTTCGAGAACGCCAGGCTCTTTGCTCCTCCCAGGCTTGACCACTCTGATCTCTCAACCCCTCTCCTTCTTTTCCGTACTTGGCTTCCTCTTAGCTCATCCTTACAGGTGCCTCTTGCACCTCTTTTTACTTAATCTGTATTTCTTTTACACTCTTCCTGTTTTCACGTGCACACTTGCACCTTCTTCGTGCTTTGCTTTCTTCTGGTTGAGCCTCTTGCACACTTCTCACTTTGTTGTGCACACTTGCACCTTGCCCCTTTTTGCTTTCGGGTTGCTTGCGCCCTTTGTGGCTTTCAGGTCCCTCACAACCGCTCTTGCTTTCGGGTCACTTGCACCCTTTCCTTGCTTTCGGGTTGCTTGCACCCATTCCTTGCTTTTGGGCTGCTTGTACCCTTTCCTTTTCCTTCTGTTCTTTAAAGTTTACTTTTCTCTTATCTCTCTTTACTTCAGCGCTGCTAGCGCATCTTTCTTTGTGTTTCTTCTCTTGCTTTCTGCTCTCTTTACTTTCTCTCTTGCTTTCTGCTTTCTTTACCTTTTGTGCCGCTTGTAAATCCTGTTGGTTTCCACTCCCGCTCCAGCCACCTGCATGCTCCTGAGTTTCTCTCTTCACTTTCATGAAACTCACTGGGTAGTGCAGCGCCTGCGAGCGGTCTCCTCAGGATACACTGTGCCGAGGTTAGGGTCTACCCACCTGCCCCTCAGGCACCCTTGGTACCCGCACACGTCCCAAGGGAACAAGAATCTCTCTGGACTCGGCCAGCAGGTCACAGTCTGCCTCACTCCAGCTCTTAGGAGGCACGGCTCCCTAGCCACATTGCAGCCTCTCAAACACACCCGGCTAGCGTCTCGACATGCCGCTCCGCTCCGGACTCTCAAGACTTCTCCTACTGCAGCTCCCTGGCTCTCCTGCTCCCATCAGCAACTCCAGCTCGCTCAATGCTTTTGGCAGAACCACCCTTTTTATAATGGAGGTGAGAGTCAATTGAAGTCAGGTGTATGGTATGGTATGGTAATGTTTATTTTAAAGCGCCTATACACAAGGCAAGTGTTTCAAAGCGCTCAAGGAGGGAGGGAACAAGGGGAAAAAACAACAGTAATTCAGAGCCCTTGAGTTTCTGAATGATACTAGTCTGCACAGGCCGAGTAAGTGCATATAATACAATTAACAATGTAGATAACAGAAAATAGGTCTGATGACGATTCTGCAGTTCTTCCAAGTGCATTGAGGCGCCACCATGGAAGGAGGGGAGACAGGGAAGATAGATAGACGATCTTCCAGGCATGGTAAGTTCAGATCATGCAAGCGCACAGACGGTACAGGAGAGGGGAGGAGGGGGGATCCAAGTGCACTCAGTTAGTCAGAAACTGGGTAAGTGCTGAGAGAATGCCATTCTCATGTGTCATTGACCAGTGTAGTAGCAATGAGGAAAGTGCAAGTCCGGAGACAAGTGCGAGAGGACTGGCGAGGGTGCCAGGGACCTGTGAGACTCTGAGGTACACCCGGCAGCCAGTGGGCAAGCTATGTGGAAAAGGAGGGAGAGAGGGATGGAGCGGAGAGAGAGGTTAGCAGGGTAGAGGTAGAGGAGAAGAGGAATGTCTTAAGGAGTTTCTGGAACTTAAGGAGATCAGGCTCAAGATGGAGGGCAGCAGGGAGGCCTTTGTAGAGGGAGGCCCCTGCTGAGGATAAAGATCTCCCTCCAAATCTCGCAGAAGGTTGGAGGTAGATGAGCGGCGGTCTCGGGAGGGACAGTATTTAGGTAGGCATTGTTGCAGATAGTAGGTCCCAGGCCCCAGAAAGCCTTGTGGACAATGCAGAGAGTCTTGAACTTGATCCTTGCAGCCATGGGGAGCCAGTGCAGGGATATCAGCACCAGAGAGATGAGGTCCCCAGGCTTGAGGCCAAGGATAAGTCTTGCAGTTCTATTCTGGATGAGTTGCAGAGGGTGCAAAGCAGAGGCAGGGAGATTGAGAAAGAGGCTGATGCAGTAGTCCAGCCTAGAGAGGACCAGAGCTCTGGAGACAGTGAGGCGCTGGGGGAAGGTGAGAAAAGAAAGATACCTCTGAGGAGGTACAGCTGGTAGTTGGACTTTTTAGAGATGTCTGAAATGTGAGTTGAGAAGGAGAGAGTGGAGTTGAAGGTGACCCCAAGGTTTTTTGCCTCTCAGGTGGGTGCAGGTACAGGGCCAAGGGAGCGGGCCTGATTGAGAGTGGGAAAGCGGGAGCAGGTGTCCCAATGCGAACGATCTCAGTTTTACTGGCGTTGAGGCATAGGTCGTTTGCAGCCCAGCTTGACTGAATTGCTGACAGACAGTCAGATATGAGCAAGGTAGAGGAAGTGGCTGAGGGTAGCCTGAAGGAAAGTTGTGTATCATCCACATAGCACTGGAAGTTAGAGATAAAAGTGGCAATCACACGTGCCAGGGCAGCCATGTAGACATTGAAGAACCATGGGGATAGGTTGGAACCCTTGGGAACGCCGCAGGTTGAAAGAGTGATAGTAGAGAGAAAAGACCCAAGTTCCACCTGGGATGGGTGGTCGGAAAGGAAGGAGGTTAACCATGCCAGACCCTGACCTGTGAGTCCCAGGGTGTCACAGAAACGTGCAATCAGGTTGTTGTGGTTTACCGTGTCAAAGGCAGAGGAGAGGTCAAGAGGAATGATGACAGAGGGAGTGTTAGTGTCAAGACTTGAGAGCAGGTCTTCACAGGTTTTCAGAAGAGCAGTTTCTGTGCCTCTGGATACTCTAAAGTCAGACTGATGGTTGTGGAGGCAACCAGCAGATTCAGTGTGGAGGGTGAGCTGAGAGATAGCCAGCTTCTCCAAGAGTTTGCTCAGGAAAGGGGTGATAGAGATGGGGTGCTAGTTTGCCGGAAAGGACGGGTCAGCAGAGGGTTTCTTAAGCAGAGGGTGCACGATGGATGGCTTAAGAGAAGTAGGGAAAAGTCCAGTGGCAAAAGAGAGATTGCAGAGATCAGCCAAGGCTGGAGCGAGAGAGTCAATGTTGTCCTTAATGGTTTTGGAAGGGCAAGGGTCCACCTGTTTGGATGAGGCCTTCATAGACCAGACTTTTCTGGCGACCTCATCAGGTGTGAGGTTACGCTGGTGCCTGTCTCCCATTTGGGTCAATCATCCCCAAGCCCAGCGGCAGTTACAGGGGGCCCTGGCAGTGTCCCTGTCCTTTCCTGGATTTGAAAATCTGTAATACAGGCCAGTCAGAGCTTCTGTATGGTTGGGGATGATGTCCACGGGCTTGGGTGTCGTTCTCCCATGTGGCTTGACCATCCCCAAGTCCAGCGGCGGTCCCAGGGAGCCCCAGCAGGATCCCAACCCATCCCCGGAGGGAAAAGCTGGAATGCAGCCCAGCCACAGCTCCTGGATGGCTGGGGATGATGTCCCAGTCCTTGGGCACAGGGGGTGATGTCCCAGTCCTTGGGCACACGTCTCTCATGTGGGTCAACATGCCCCAAATCCAGCGGCAGTACCGTTGATCCCGGGCAGGGTCTGCATCCCTCCCCGTGGGGAAAGCTCTAATGCAGCCCAGCCACAGCTCTAGGATTGTCAGGGGGGATGTACCCGGACTTGGGCATCTGTCTCCTATGCTGGTCGACCATTCCCAAGTTCAGCGGCAGTCCCAGGGAGTTCCAGCAGGGTCCCCATCCCTCCTCAGAGGGAAGAGCTGTAACACAGCCTAGCCAGAGCTCCAGGACAGTTGGGGATGATGTCCATGGCCTTCGGCACCTGTTTCTCATATGCCAAGCCCAGCAGTGATCCCAGGGAGCTCCAGCAGAGTGCCTGTCTCTTCCCGGAGGGAAAACCTGTAACGTAGCCCAGCCAAAGCTTCAGGACGGCTGAGGGGTGCTGGCCCCCTGCCTTGGGCGCCTGTCGGTCGCACATCCACAAGTCCATCGCAAGTCCTAGGGTGCCCCAGCATGGTCTCCATCCGTCACCGGAGGGGAAACCTGTAATGCTGCCCAGCCAGAGCTTCAGGGCGGCCCAGGGGTGCTGGCCCCCTGCCTTGGCCACCTGTCATTCATGTGTGTCAACAGTCCCCAAGTCCAGCGGTGGTCCCAGGGAGCCCTGGCAGGGTCCCTGTCCTTTCCCAGAAAGGAAAAGGTATAACGCAGGCTAGCCAGAGCTCCAGGATGGTTGAGGAGTGATGTCCCCCGCCTTGGCCCTCAGTCTTCCATGTGGGTCGACTGTCCCCAAGTCCAGCAGCAGTCGCAGAGAGCTCCGGCAGGGTCTGCATCCCTCCCCGGAGGGAAAAGCTGTAATGCTGCCCAGCCAGAGCTTTAAGACAGCCGGGGCTGTTGGCCCTGGCCATTGGCGACTGTCTCCCATATGGGTGGACCGTCCGCAAGCACGGCAGCGGTCCCAGGGAGCCCCGGTAGGGTCCCTGTCCCTTCCTGAAGGGGAAAAGCGGTAACGCAGGCCAGCCAGAGCACCAGGATTGTCGGGGGTGATGTCCCCGGTTTTGGGCGTTTGTCTCCCATGTTGGTCGGCTGTTCCCAAGTTTAGCGGTTGTCTACGGGAGCCCTGGCTGTGTGCCAATCCCTCTCCAGAGGTGAAAGCTGTAACACGACGCGGTCAGAGCTCCAGGACAGCCAGGTGTGATATCTCCAGCCTTGGGGTTCTGTTTCCCATGTGGGTTGACCATCCCCAAGTTCAGCGGTGGTCCCAGGGAGCCCCGGGAGGGATCCCATCCCTTCCCGGTGGAAAAAGCTGTAACGCAGTCCAGCCAGAGCTTCAGGACAGCCCAGGGGTGCTGCCTCCGTGCCTTGGGCGCCTGTCTCCCATGTTGGTTGACCATCCACAAGTCCTGCGACAGCCCCAGGGTGCCCTGGCATGGTCCCCATCCTTCACTGGAGGGAAAAGCTGTAACGCAGCCCAGCCAGAGCTTTAGGACGGCCGTGGCTGCTGGCGCCCGGCCTTGGGCACCTGTCTCCCATGTGGGTCGACCGTCCACAAGCCCAGCAGCGGTCCCAGTGAGCCCCGGCAGGGTCCTTGTCCCTTCCTGGAGGGAAAAGCGATAACGCAGGCCAGCTAGAGCTCCAGGATGGTCACGGGTGATGTCCCCGGCTTTGGGCGCCTGTCTCCCATGTTGGTCGACCGTCCCAAAGTTTACCAGTGGTCCCAGAGAGCCCTGGTAGTCTGCCAATCCCTCCCTGGAGGGAGAAGCTGTAACGCGGCAGGGCCAGAGCTCCAGGACAGCCGGGGGGGTGTCCCGGCAGGGTCCCCATCCCTCCCAGGAGGGAAAAGCTGTAACGGAGCCCTGCCAGAGCTTCAGGACGACCGGGGTGCAGGCCCCAGCCTTGAGCAACTATCTTCCATGGGGTTTATAGTGATAAAATCAAAAACAAAAAGGTTGAAAGTCAAAATATCGAGAAAAAAAATGTAGAAAAAAAGTCACATTTTTTTTAATTACGTTTTTATTCGAAATGGGGGTGTTCCCCCACAACTCGCCTTTTTTAATTTTTTTTTTTGTTTTACCCATTTCTTTTATTCCCGGACCCCAAAACAAAATATATAATTTTTAAAAAAGGAATTCGACTTTTTTTTTTTCGACTTTTTTTCTCGATATAATGACTTTCAACATTTTTGTTTTCGAAATTTTGACTGCACACCCTTCCATGGTTCTCGACCATCCCCAAGACCAGCGGTGGTTCAAAGGAGCCCTGGCAGGGTCTGCATCCCTCCCTGCAAGGAAAAGCTGTAGCACAGCCCAGCCAGAGTTCTAGGATGGTCGGGGGTGATGTCCCCGGCCTTAGGTGTCTGTCTCCCATGTTGGTCGGCTGTCCCCAAGTTCAGTGGAAGTCCCAGGGAGCCCCAGCAAGGTCCCCATCCCTCCTCGGAGGGAAGAGCTGTAACGCAGCCCAGCCAGAACTCTAGGACGGTCAGAGGTAATGTGCCCGGTCTTGGACGCTTGTATCCCTTGTTGGTTGACCGTGTCCAAGTCCAGCAGTGGTCCCAGGGAGCTCCAGCAGCGTGCCAATCCCTCCCCAGAGAGAAAAACTGTAACGCAGCCCAGCCAGAGCTCCAGGATGGTTGGGGATGCTGCCCCTGTCCTTGGGTGCCTCTCTCCCATGTTGGTTGACCGTCCCCAAGTTCAGCAGCGTTCCCAGGGAGCCCTGGCAGGGTCCCCGTCCTTTCCCTGGGGGAAATGCTGTTACACAGGCCAGCCAGAGCTCTACGATCGCCCAGATGCCCCTGGGCTTGGCGCGCTATACAAATAAATAAAATACAAATAGGATGGTTGGGGTGATGTCCCCAGCCTTGGGCTTCTGTGTGCCATGTTGGTCGACCGTCCCCAAGTTCATCGGCGGTCCCAGGGAGCTCCGGCAGGGTCCCCATCCCTCCCCGGAGGGAAAAGCTGTAACGCAGCCCGGCCAGAGCTTTAGGGCGGCCGGGGGTGCTGGCCCCTGGCTACCTGTCTCCTATGTGGGCTGACTGCCCCCAAACCCAGAAGCGGTCCCAGGGAGCCCCGGCATTGTCCACATCCCTTCCCTTTGGGAAAAGCTGTAACGTAGCCCAGCCACAGCTTCAGGATGGCCCAGAGATACTGGCCCCCTGCCTTGGGCATCTGTCTTCCATGTGGGTCGACCGCCCCCAAGCCCAGTGGTGGTCACAGTGAGCCCCCGCAGGGACCCCGTCCTTTTCCCCTATGGAAAAGCTGTAATGCTGGCCAGTCAGGGCTCCAGGATGATTGGGGGGATGTCCCCGGCATTGGGTGCCTGTCTTCCATGTGGCTCGACCGTCCCCAAGCTCAGCAGCGGTCCCAGAGAGCCCCAGCAGGGTCCCCGTCCCTTCCTGGAAGGAAAAGCAGTAAAGCAGGCCAGCCAGATCTCCAGGATGGTCGGGGTGATGTCCCCAGCCTTGGACGTCTATCTCCCATGTTGGTCGGCTGTCCCCAAGTCCAGCGGCAGTACCAGGCAGCACCAGTAAGGTCCCCATCCCTCCTTGGAGGGAAGAGCTATCACTCAGCCTACCCAGAGCTCCAGGACGGTGGGGGGTGATGTCCACGGCCTTGGGCGCCTGTTTCCCATGTGGGCCGACCGCCCCCAATCCCAGCAGGGTCCCCGTCCTTTCCCGGTGGGAAAAGCTACCACGCAGCCCAGCCAGAGCTTCAGGATGGCCCAGAGGTACTGGACCCCTGCCTTGGGCACCTGTCTTCCATGTGGTTCGACCATCCCCCAAGCCCAGTGGCGGTCCGAGGGAGCCCCGGCCGGGTCCCCGTCCTTTACCCAGAAGGAAAGGCTGTAATGCAGACCAGACACCAGGGCTCCAGGATGATCAGGGGTGATGTCCCCGGTCTTGGGCGACTTTCTTCCATGTGGATCGACTGTCCTCAAGTCCAGCGGCAGTCCCAGGGAGCTCCAGCAGCGTGCCAATCCCTCCCCAGAGAGAAAAACTGTAACGCAGCCCAGCAAGAGCTCCAGGATGGTTGGGGATGCTGCCCCTGTCCTTGGGTGCCTCTCTCCCATGTTGGTTGACCGTCCCCAAGTTCAGCAGCATTCCCAGGGAGCCCTGGCAGGGTCCCCGTCCTTTCCCTGGGGGAAATGCTGTTACACAGGCCAGCCAGAGCTCTACGATCGCCCAGATGCCCCTGGGCTTGGCGCGCTATACAAATAAATAAAATACATATAGGATGGTTGGGGTGATGTCCCCAGCCTTGGGCTTCTGTGTGCCATGTTGGTCGACCGTCCCCAAGTTCATCGGCGGTCCCAGGGAGCTCCGGCAGGGTCCCCATCCCTCCCCGGAGGGAAAAGCTGTAACGCAGCCCGGCCAGAGCTTTAGGGCGGCCGGGGGTGCTGGCCCCTGGCTACCTGTCTCCTATGTGGGCTGACTGCCCCCAAACCCAGAAGCGGTCCCAGGGAGCCCCGGCATTGTCCACATCCCTTCCCTTTGGGAAAAGCTGTAACGTAGCCCAGCCACAGCTTCAGGATGGCCCAGAGATACTGGCCCCCTGCCTTGGGCATCTGTCTTCCATGTGGGTCGACCGCCCCCAAGCCCAGTGGTGGTCACAGTGAGCCCCCGCAGGGACCCCGTCCTTTTCCCCTATGGAAAAGCTGTAATGCTGGCCAGTCAGGGCTCCAGGATGATTGGGGGGATGTCCCCGGCATTGGGTGCCTGTCTTCCATGTGGCTCGACCGTCCCCAAGCTCAGCAGCGGTCCCAGAGAGCCCCAGCAGGGTCCCCGGCCCTTCCTGGAAGGAAAAGCAGTAAAGCAGGCCAGCCAGATCTCCAGGATGGTCGGGGTGATGTCCCCAGCCTTGGACGTCTATCTCCCATGTTGGTCGGCTGTCCCCAAGTCCAGCGGCAGTACCAGGCAGCACCAGTAAGGTCCCCATCCCTCCTTGGAGGGAAGAGCTATCACTCAGCCTACCCAGAGCTCCAGGACGGTGGGGGGTGATGTCCACGGCCTTGGGCGCCTGTTTCCCATGTGGGCCGACCGCCCCCAATCCCAGCAGGGTCCCCGTCCTTTCCCGGTGGGAAAAGCTACCACGCAGCCCAGCCAGAGCTTCAGGATGGCCCAGAGGTACTGGACCCCTGCCTTGGGCACCTGTCTTCCATGTGGTTGGACCATCCCCCAAGCCCAGTGGCGGTCCGAGGGAGCCCCGGCCGGGTCCCCGTCCTTTACCCAGAAGGAAAGGCTGTAATGCAGGCCAGACACCAGGGCTCCAGGATGATCAGGGGTGATGTCCCCGGTCTTGGGCGACTTTCTTCCATGTGGATCGACTGTCCTCAAGTCCAGCGGCAGTCCCAGGGAGCTCCAGCAGCGTGCCAATCCCTCCCCAGAGAGAAAAACTGTAACGCAGCCCAGCAAGAGCTCCAGGATGGTTGGGGATGCTGCCCCTGTCCTTGGGTGCCTCTCTCCCATGTTGGTTGACCGTCCCCAAGTTCAGCAGCATTCCCAGGGAGCCCTGGCAGGGTCCCCGTCCTTTCCCTGGGGGAAATGCTGTTACACAGGCCAGCCAGAGCTCTACGATCGCCCAGATGCCCCTGGGCTTGGCGCGCTATACAAATAAATAAAATACATATAGGATGGTTGGGGAAACTTGGATGTCCCCAGCCTTGGGCTTCTGTGTGCCATGTTGGTGGACCGTCCCCAAGTTCATCGGCGGTCCCAGGGAGCTCCGGCAGGGTCCCCATCCCTCCCCGGAGGGAAAAGCTGTAACGCAGCCCGGCCAGAGCTTTAGGGCGGCCGGGGATGCTGGCCCCTGGCTACCTGTCTCCTATGTGGGCTGACTGCCCCCACACCCAGAAGCGGTCCCAGGGAGCCCCGGCATTGTCCACATCCCTTCCCTTTGGGAAAAGCTGTAACGTAGCCCAGCCACAGCTTCAGGATGGCCCAGAGATACTGGCCCCCTGCCTTGGGCATCTGTCTTCCATGTGGGTCGACCGCCCCCAAGCCCAGTGGTGGTCACAGTGAGCCCCCGCAGGGACCCCGTCCTTTTCCCCTATGGAAAAGCTGTAATGCTGGCCAGTCAGGGCTCCAGGATGATTGGGGGGATGTCCCCGGCATTGGGTGCCTGTCTTCCATGTGGCTCGACCGTCCCCAAGCTCAGCAGCGGTCCCAGAGAGCCCCAGCAGGGTCCCCGGCCCTTCCTGGAAGGAAAAGCAGTAAAGCATGCCAGCCAGATCTCCAGGATGGTCGGGGTGATGTCCCCAGCCTTGGACGTCTATCTCCCATGTTGGTCGGCTGTCCCCAAGTCCAGCGGCAGTACCAGGCAGCACCAGTAAGGTCCCCATCCCTCCTTGGAGGGAAGAGCTATCACTCAGCCTACCCAGAGCTCCAGGACGGTGGGGGGTGATGTCCACGGCCTTGGGCGCCTGTTTCCCATGTGGGCCGACCGCCCCCAATCCCAGCAGGGTCCCCGTCCTTTCCCGGTGGGAAAAGCTACCACGCAGCCCAGCCAGAGCTTCAGGATGGCCCAGAGGTACTGGACCCCTGCCTTGGGCACCTGTCTTCCATGTGGTTCGACCATCCCCCAAGCCCAGTGGCGGTCCGAGGGAGCCCCGGCCGGGTCCCCGTCCTTTACCCAGAAGGAAAGGCTGTAATGCAGGCCAGACACCAGGGCTCCAGGATGATCAGGGGTGATGTCCCCGGTCTTGGGCGACTTTCTTCCATGTGGATCGACTGTCCTCAAGTCCAGCGGCAGTCCCAGGGAGCTCCAGCAGCGTGCCAATCCCTCCCCAGAGAGAAAAACTGTAACGCAGCCCAGCAAGAGCTCCAGGATGGTTGGGGATGCTGCCCCTGTCCTTGGGTGCCTCTCTCCCATGTTGGTTGACCGTCCCCAAGTTCAGCAGCGTTCCCAGGGAGCCCTGGCAGGGTCCCCGTCCTTTCCCTGGGGGAAATGCTGTTACACAGGAGGGAAAAGCAGTAACGCAGGCCGGCCAGAGCTCCAGGATGGTCGGGGCTGCTTACCCTGCACTTGGGGTACCTGTCTTCCATGTGGGTTGACCGCCTGCAAGCCCAGCAGCAGCCCCAGGGACCCTTCCTGGAGGGAAAAGCAGTAACGCAGGTCAGCCAGAGCTCTACGATCGCCCAGATGCCCCTGGGCTTGGCGCGCTATACAAATAAATAAAATACATATAGGATGGTTGGGGTGATGTCCCCAGCCTTGGGCTTCTGTGTGCCATGTTGGTCGACCGTCCCCAAGTTCATCGGCGGTCCCAGGGAGCTCCGGCAGGGTCCCCATCCCTCCCCGGAGGGAAAAGCTGTAACGCAGCCCGGCCAGAGCTTTAGGGCGGCCGGGGGTGCTGGCCCCTGGCTACCTGTCTCCTATGTGGGCTGACTGCCCCCAAACCCAGAAGCGGTCCCAGGGAGCCCCGGCATTGTCCACATCCCTTCCCTTTGGGAAAAGCTGTAACGTAGCCCAGCCACAGCTTCAGGATGGCCCAGAGATATTGGCCCCCTGCCTTGGGCATCTGTCTTCCATGTGGGTCGACCGCCCCCAAGCCCAGTGGTGGTCACAGTGAGCCCCGGCAGGGACCCCGTCCTTTTCCCCTATGGAAAAGCTGTAATGCTGGCCAGTCAGGGCTCCAGGATGATTGGGGGGATGTCCCCGGCATTGGGTGCCTGTCTTCCATGTGGCTCGACCGTCCCCAAGCTCAGCAGCGGTCCCAGAGAGCCGCAGCAGGGTCCCCGTCCCTTCCTGGAAGGAAAGGCAGTAAAGCAGGCCCCCCCCCTTTTTTTAAGGTGTTCCTTTGAGGCAAGCAGTCGTAACTAGTTATCTTTTTTCCATCTCTGTTTGTTCCGTGATGGCAGCAGAACGGACAAAGAGCTATGACGACAAGTACGTCCTTGAATTGCTAGCGCAATCTTCTTTGTTCTCAGATGAAGGAGAAGGGTCCCTTATAGCGAACTTAAGCAATTGGGATGAATTGTTGCAGCTTAAGAAAAGACTAATCCGTACAGAGCTCCATGGGTCAATCATGATTGAATATTTACGGTCAGGCACTCTTCCACAAGGCCTTGTGGTTCGGAATGAACCCCGCTTATTTTTGGATAATAGGGACTTCATTTTACAATGGAGCTATATCGCAAATAAATGCGGGAGAGACTGGACAATACTTATAATAGATACAGCCCGTGCCATGACTATTAAAATCTCAGGTGATCTTGAAAAAATGGAAGAGGAAATTAAGAAATTAGTTCCTCTTGACACCTACAAAAAGCGCCTAGAAGAGATTCTGAAAGAGATCATTGATTTCAAGGAGTACTGCACACAAGACCGTATTACACGTATGAAGAAAGATCTTCTTCAATTTTCACACGAGAACGCGTTTCGTTACACCAAAGAAGGTTATGATCCGTTTGCTGGTCAAAACCCAAGCGGGCGAAAACAAGGTGGACAGAAACGGGTCAGTTTTAATTCTGGCAACACTTCCTTTAGTTCAGGCAGCTCTAACAATAGTAGCTTTTCCCAACCGAGAGGCTATAGAGGCTCCCGGAACCGAGGGAGGAATCAAAGGAGAGCAGGACGGAATGCACGGAACTTTCGCAATATGAATAACTTTTATTCCCCAAATCAGGGTAACCCTACTGGTGCCCCCCCGCAACAACCACAACAGCAAGGTTTTTTGGATCTGCGTCAGGACGTAGACATTTGGGACGAAGCACCCCGGGTGCTTCGCAGCAACAGACCTTACTAGTTAATTTATCCTCTTATAGTCCGTCTACCTAGGAGGTTTCTGTGATCAATAAAGGGTTGGGTTTTGTCCCAACAGTTCAGTATGACAAGTTCCGCACACGTCTGGAAATTGAGCAATTATTACGGAAAATCCACTTACAACAATATTTTTTCCAGAATAGTCAAGATGATCAGAACAATGAAAGTGGTTTCCGTAACAAGTCCTCATTCAGTCCTCCAGCAGCTAGCTTCACTCCGGAAGCGATTGTGTTCGCTAAGAGAGTGTGGCATGATCTCAAATGCTTTGAAAGTTTACAGCCAAAACATTCTTATCAAAATATGAGTAATATCGAACGACTGGCTGTCAAGAGCTTAGCAAGCCATCCAGATATTATTTTACGCAAAGCGGATAAAGGAGGAGCGGTTGTCATGCTTAACAGGAGTGACTATATTAATGAATGTCTACGCCAGCTTGACGATAGAAGTTTTTATCTTCCTATCACCGAAGACCCTACTAAACGTTTAGCCTCACTTATTGCTAACAAAGTTGAGAAGGCACTTGAACGAGGCTGGATTTGTCAACAGGAGTGTAATTATTTGCAGGTCAATGATCTCACCATACCGAAATTCTATATCCTTCCAAAGATTCACAAGGCAATGGTGAACCCTCCTGGACGCCCGATTGTTTCGGGTACTGGTGCGATCTTAGAACCACTCTCACGTTTTGCTGATAGATACCTCAAACCGTATGTAGCAGCCATGTATTCTTTTGTACAGGACACTACTGAAATAATAAATATGATTGAAGACATGTGTTTCGACCCTCAACAACAGCTATTGGTTAGCTTAGACATAGTGTCACTTTACACTTGTATCCCACAGCAGGAAACACTGCAAGTGCTGGAAGAGATCCTCCTGACCAAAAGAACAACTGGCAAAGTACCCAATAGTTTCATTCTGTGGTGTGCCGAGATGGCCCTAACTGAAAATTACTTTGGGTTCAATGGCCAGTTATACCATCAAGTTCACGGCACAGCGATGGGTTCATCAGTGGCCCCTTCAGCAGATAACCTTTATGTAGAAAGCTTCGAAAGAGGCATCATTTATAGCCCCACAAACCCCTTTTTTAACAATCTGGGTTTGTGGCGTCGCTACATTGATGATATTTTGATCATCTGGAATGGCACTCTAGCCCAGTTGGAAGATTTTGTAGAATGGATCAATCAACAGAATCGGTATCTGAAGTTTACCTTCACCCATAGTAACAACGAACTCAATTTCTTGGATGTTACTATTTGGGTCGACAGCGGGTTCAATGTCTTGAAAGTTAGACCTTTTCATAAGCCCACAGATCGCAACTCATTACTTGACTTTAATAGTTGTCATCCCAGGCATACGAGGGAGAATCTCCCTTTTGGCCAGTTTTTGCGCCTTAAAAGAAATAGTTCTACACGTGAGATTTTCCGTCAAGAAGCCCAAACCTTGGGGTCCAAATTGGAAGCGAGACGTTATCCCAAGAATATCATCAGGCGCGCTTACAAAAGATCCTCGAACAATGACCGAGGTGCACTCCTTGAATATCGAGATAGGCCCACAGAAAACAAAAGTCTAGTGTTAGTCAGTACTTTTAACCCCTCCGCGAATCAAGTGGTTAAAATTATTAGAAAAAACTGGCACATCCTTTTAGGAGGTGAGTGCCCGGTGGACCCTCCTTTGTGTGCTTTTAAAAGAGGACCTA
The DNA here is from genome assembly GCF_040938575.1 of Ambystoma mexicanum. NCBI lineage: Eukaryota > Metazoa > Chordata > Amphibia > Caudata > Ambystomatidae > Ambystoma > Ambystoma mexicanum. Next base: position 274,815,532 of record NC_090927.1, on the reverse strand, counting down.
ATTTAAAAGAACTCCTTACGAAGAACGACATTTCTAGAGGTCAACATCAACAAAAGAGCGTCACTGAAATGTGGGGTTTACCTAAAGTGGCGGGTCATGCACCTTGCGGTCATTGTACCAACTGCCAGCTCACTAGCAGAACATCACAGATAAACATCGGCCTTAATAAGCTTTGGTTACAAAAAACCTTTACTAACTGCAATTCTAGTAATGTGGTGTATGCTATCTGGTGCCCTTGTGGTAAAATGTACATAGGGATGACCACACGCAAAGTTAAAGTACGAATTTCGGAGCATAGGAGCTGCATCAAGAATAAAGTGATGACAGCGCCCATGGTAGGCCATTTTGTGGTAATGGATCACAAAGCAGAAGAGTTGAAATGGACTGTGTTATTCCATATTTCTGCAGGCATTGATGGCGAATCTACAACCAAACGATTGCTAGCTAAAGAATCTTGGTTAATTTTTTTGTGCAACACAACAGAAATCGGGCTAAATGAAGCCATCGATTGGAACAGCATTTAAAACCGTATGTTTTGGCTCTCGACTCCTGCACTCATTGCTATCCAGAATATATTTTACACGGAGCGAGAGGTTGTTGACGGCACTTTTTTTCCGTTTTCATTTCATCTAATGACGGATTTCGTGCCTGAGTTAGACTTTACGGTTTGTATGTGCGGACGTTACCACTTTAACTAGAAGGTTAGACACACCCTACTTAGGTATTTAACACGTCACGCCTGCTTAACACGACCGCCAGGTGTTCGAGTACGTGACCCGGATACAGACGTGATAAAGACCTTCTAACAGACAAAGAAGTAAGTAACCACCGCATATTATTCACCAGAGTTGTCGTATTATTGAGACAATTGCACGCGCTCTAGGGCTCACTGCTTTTTCTCTCGTGTACTTGGCTAAGACACTGAGGTACTTATTAAGCCCCAGCAATTTTGCATTTTTGCATTTGCATTTAGATTTGGGGTCTCACTGGTTGTGCTTTTCCGTTTAGGTGCCTGCTGCCGAGGACCTTAATAAACGCATGCAACGTGACACTGACTTTGTTAACCATCCAGTGCAACGCGGCGTTTATTTTGTCAACAACCCCGCAAAACCTATTGTAATTATTTGACATTCCTGCACTGGAATCGGGTTACAGACTGATGTGACCAAGGATCTGTCTGCATGCAGGGGAACAGACGAGAGTGAGCGGTTAGCCGCTTCGGATGTAAGGTAAACATCGTCCTGTACTGACGAGTTTATTTTTATTTTTAGCTTTTTTTGAACACCTGTCAAACAGTTTTCTTTTTTAATTATTTTTCTTATGAATTACTGCTGTTTACAGATTAAAGGGAAGATGTTTACTGGGTTTATGTCTCTTCCTCGTCATAATAGCCTGAATTTGGGGCTATATAGATAGGACTTTAGGTCTGTTAGGGATGTAGGCTCCTCAATTAACGATGACATACCTGTTATTAATTACTATGACTGCCGTGTCTCTGTCTCACTCTTTTCAGGGTCCATTTATTTTCTGCATTTAGCTCTATTTCGGGAGGACATGGGTTCTGACCTAGGGCAGTATTGTTCCTCGTAGTTTGAGTCTTCAGTTTCTTTAACACTTAAATTTGATGTGCGAATCCCGCGGTTAGCTTTCCCTCAACCATTATTGTTTTATTGTCTCTAGTTCTATCTATATCTACCAAGAAGATATATTTACCCGCCCGTCCCAGCACAGTCCATGTGTGTAACGTTGACGGTAAGCTCATAGCGGAGTTATTGATAATCTCTGTTGCCTTTTGAGCTTTACATAATATGTTGCAGCTTTCACTAATAGCTGTTCTTTCCATGTTGCCCCTCCTAGGTAAACTAAATCCACCGTGAAGGAAACAAAACCTGGTTTCTTTTGGGAGTGTTTATTCCAAGACCAATGAATGTTTTTTGTTGTTTTTTTTGCTCTACCCCTGATGAATTTCTCACATTTGTATTATCTTTGTCTGAGAATGAAACATGTAGGGTTTGTGAGTTTGTTGTATCATTGCCAACATTCAAATGTTACTAAGTTATATTTAACTATTTAGAACCACCTATTAAATTTTAGGTGGATTCATCTAATTAGGCATTTGGTATAGAGAGGCAGTACCCGGTAAAGCAGGGACTACCCCTTAGGTTAGTATTAAAAACAAATAAAAAATTTTCTTTATGAAATTTGGTCTCCACACTCTGGTCTTACAACTCGTTATTAAAGCCAGTTGTTTGTATCAGAATTTTTTTCTAGTTTCCCGATTTTTTCGGGTTTACTGTGCACTGTATTACGTGTATTAATATTTATGTGTTTCTAAATAGCGTTTTAAGCGCTTTAGTGATAGTCACTGTATTTTTTAACTTTCTTGATGAAATTATGTGATTTTGTATGCTAATTTAATAAAATATTATATTGATTCGTATTACTTTTTGCTCTTCAAGGTTTAACGTTTACAGTTGTCTTCTTGTGGTGAGTTTCAATGCTTATAGGAGGGCCCACATGGTTGCTGCAAGATCTTGTATGTTTTGAAACGTTCGTAGGTCTAGCTAAGGGGGACAGATCTTGCAGCCTTAATTAGTTGCCCTTTTGTCTTTCCTTTGTTTAATGTGAGTAAAGCAGGCCAGCCAGATCTCCAGGATGGTCGGGGTGATGTCCCCAGCCTTGGACGTCTATCTCCCATGTTGGTCGGCTGTCCCCAAGTCCAGCGGCAGTACCAGGCAGCACCAGTAAGGTCCCCATCCCTCCTTGGAGGGAAGAGCTATCACTCAGCCTACCCAGAGCTCCAGGACGGTGGGGGGTGATGTCCACGGCCTTGGGCGCCTGTTTCCCATGTGGGCCGACCGCCCCCAATCCCAGCAGGGTCCCCGTCCTTTCCCGGTGGGAAAAGCTACCACGCAGCCCAGCCAGAGCTTCAGGATGGCCCAGAGGTACTGGACCCCTGCCTTGGGCACCTGTCTTCCATGTGGTTCGACCATCCCCCAAGCCCAGTGGCGGTCCGAGGGAGCCCCGGCCGGGTGCCCGTCCTTTACCCAGAAGGAAAGGCTGTAATGCAGGCCAGACACCAGGGCTCCAGGATGATCAGGGGTGATGTCCCCGGTCTTGGGCGACTTTCTTCCATGTGGATCGACTGTCCTCAAGTCCAGCGGCAGTCCCAGGGAGCTCCCGCAGGGTCCCCATCCCGCTCTGGAGGGAAAATCATTAATGCAGACCAACCTAAGCTTTAGGACAGACAGGGGTGCTGGTCCATGGCCTTTTGTGCCTGTCTCACATGTGGGTCGACTGTCCCCAAGCCCAGCACCGGTCCCAGGTAGCCCCAGCAGGGTCCCCGTCCCTTCCTGGAGGAAAAAGCAGTAACACAGGCCAGCCAGATCTCCAGGATAGTCGGGGTGATGTCCCTGGCCTCGGGTGCCTGTCTCCCATGATGGTCGACCGTCCCCAAGTCTGGCGGCAGTCCCAGGGAGCCCTGGCAGTGTGCCAATCCCTCCTGTGAGAAACCTGAAGGTGCCTCCCTAGGTAGTCCTCAGAGATCTGTCATCCAGGTGGCTAGGACATGGCCATCGCTATTGGAACTAGTTCCTGGGGGTGAACCAGTGAGGGAGGATCACCTGGATGGGGGGTCCTCAGGGAGTGGGAGTGGGGCACCGATGGGTGAGACGCAGTATCCCCCTTCATTTAACACATTTTTCCCATCCTTTTTCGTAGGACATTCCAAACCACTACCCCCACCCCCTTTTCCAACACAAGCACTTTCACACAACACAAAGGACAACGGACTAACACCAGAGCTCTTTTACCTGACATGTCCCAATACAAGGGTCAGGCAAAGTCAGGCAATTGATCGGAATCACACACACCTGTCAGCCCTTTCCCTTCCCCACAGGGATAAAAGGTGGAGCCAGAGAGCACAGTCTGAGCAAGGTGAGCATGGCAGACAACACGACGAGATGGCTACCATATGGCAGTTCAAGAGAAGGAGAAAGGCGGCAGGAATCGAGAGGGTGGCGAGGGGAGAAGTGACCTTGCCCTTTTTGTCCCAGACTCGCAGAGCCTTTGTGGAAGAGAGCCTAAGACCGCGAACAATAGCACAGGTGTCCTGCACCAGATGTCCACGGTACACGGGGCAAACCTATGCCGATAAGCTGGAGCGAGGGAAGCTCCTGCACCCGTGGTACCGGCCTTGACTCCAGAGAGGCAACAGCCAAGCGGTTCATCACAGCCGGTGAGTCGAGTGGAGAACTGATAAGAATCGGGCTGTGTTGAGCGAGAATCGCAAAGTGGCAAGTTTTGAACCAAAGCTGATGAACTTTAAATGAACTGTAAAAAGTGTGAAGGGGAGACCAGCGGCAGAGGGAAACAGGCGCCAAGTGGGTGCTAACTCAAGAGACTCTGTTCGAGCCCCATATGAGAGAAAACTACAGATACCAGAAGGCCATAGGAGGGCCAGCGTAATAGGTCAAAGTGGTGAAACAGAAGGTTAAGCAAAATCCCTGTACAATCGAAAGACTTTCATCTGCAAGCATTGTGAAAGAAAGGGAAGGGAATCCCAACGATATTGGACAATAAACAAGGTGAAAGCAAGGGACGTGAATCCCACATTGAGAGAAAGCAAGGTACGTGAATCCTGCATTCAGAGAAAGGAAGGGAAGTGAATCCGGCACCGAGAGAAAGCAAGGGAAGTGAATCCCATAACACTTGAGAGTAAAGTGAATATAAAGTTAAAAGGGGCCACACCCAGAACAGGGGGACTCAAGGATGAACCCATCACCCAGCGGATATTGGAAACAAACTTTAATTTGTTGATGGAACTTTTGTTTTTGTTAGCTGGACACGCCAGGCAAGAGATTTTCACGTGAGAAGAGACTTAGCCATCAACGGTCCTGCCAGCTGCCATTGGAACTGTCGTCTCGTGCTGAAGAGGCCCGAGACTGTACTGTGCTCCAAGCTCCCATCTTACCCTGGGGTCAAAACGTGGGGAAGAGGGACCCAGGTTACCACATCCTGACATATTATTTTGAGAACACTTCTTTCTTTTCTTGAGAAATATCCCACACCCTTTTTTGTATTAGTTGTGAGGTTGGCAATACGTTTCTTAGTATAGGCCCTCCTTATTTAGACACAACACCACTAGGACTGCCTTATTTTTCATTTGATGGGCAACACTTGCTCCTATCTTAGATTTAGGTTTAGAATAGGCATTTTTCCACCCTGCATACAGAATTCATTGTTCAATAAACACCCCTGAACTTTGAACACTTGTGCCGGTCTTACTTGCAGTGGTCGAAGTGGGCGGGTGTGGTTGGGAGCGGTTCTCCTCTACTTTTCTTCTTTTTAGATTTTACTGTTCCAATACTTTTATTTTAAAGAGAAACTGTTCCGGAATGGTTTACTTTTAAAATAAAAGTTTAGGAAGAAGTTATAAACTTACACTTCAGTGCAGTGCACTGAACATTCCCTTAAACAGCAGGTGTGCTTGTTTGGAGGTTTGGATTGCGTGTGGGAGGTGGAATGGTGATGGGGTTTGTGGCGTGCTGGGGCAGGCAAGCAGGGAACATAGTTCCACTACCTCTTTTCGTAGACTTCGACCACTGCTTACGTCACCATGAGTTCCTCACACTCCCCGGAAGGAAAAGCTGGAACACAGCCCAGCCACAGCTCTAGGATAGTCAGAGGTAATGTCCCCGGCCTTGGGCACCTGTCTCTGAGGGAAGAGCTGTAACGCAGCATTGCCAGAGGTCCAAGATGGTTGGGGATGATGTCCCCGGCACTGGGTGCCTGTTTCCCATGTGGGTCGACCATCCCCAAGTTAAGCAGTGGTCCCAGGGAGTGGTCCCAGTCTGACAATCCCTCCCCAGAGGGAAAAGCTGTAAAACAGCCCAGACCGGGCTCCAGGACGATTGAGACTGCTGCCCCTGGCCTTGTGCGCCTTTCTACCATGTTGGTCGACTGTCCACAAGTTCAGCAGCGGTCCCAGTGACCCCTGGCAGGTTCGACATCCTTTCCCAGAGGGAATAGTTGTAACGCAGGCCAGCCAGAGCTCTAGGATGGTCGGGGGTTATGTCTCTAGCCATGGGCATCTGTGTCCTATGTGGGTCGACCATCCCCAAGTCCAGCGGCAATCCCAGGGGACCCCCGGCAGGGTCCCTATGCCTCTGTAACACAGCCCAGCCAGAGCTTCAGGATGGCTGGGAGTGCTGGCCCCTGGCCGTGGGCGCCTGTCTTCCACGGTTTTCGACTGTCCCTAGGCGCAGCAGTGGATTCGATGGAGCCCCAGCAGGTTCTACACCCCTCCCCGCAAGGAAAAGCTGTAACGCAGCGCAGCCAGAGCTCTAGGACGGTCAGGGGTAATGGCCCTGGCCTTGGGCGTCTGTTTCCCATGTGCCGTGACATGGTCCCCATCCCTCCCCAGAGGGAAACGCTGTAATGCATCCTAGCCAAAGCCCCAGGATGATGGGAGGCGATGTCCTCACCATGGGCATCTTTTTCCCATGTGGGTTGACCATCTGCAAGTCCAGCGGTGGTCCCATGGAGACGCGGCAGGGTCCCCATCCCTTCCCGGTGGGAAAAACTGTAACGCAGCTCAGCCAGAGCTTAAGGAGTGCCCAGGGGTGCTGGCCCCTTGCCATGGGCACCTGTCTTCCATGTGGGTCGACCGTCCCCAAGCCCAGCGGCGATCCTAGGGAGCCCCGGCAGGGTCCCTGTCATTTCCTAGAAGGAAAAAGCTGTAACCCAGGCCAACCAGAGCACCAGGATGATCGGGGGTGATGTCCCTGGCCTTGGGGTCCTCTCTCCCTTGTTCGTCGACCATACCCAAGATTGGCAGCAGTCCCAGGGAGCCCCAGCAGTGTGCCAATCCCTCCCCTGAGGGAAAAGCTGTAACGCAGCCCAGTCAGAGCTCCAAGACTGTCAGGGGTGATGTCCCTGGCCTTTGGCGCCTGTCTCCCATGTGGGTCAACTGTCCCCAAAACCAGCAGCAGTCCCAGTGAGCCCCGGCAGAGTCTGTATCCCTCCGCAGAGGGAAAAGCTGTAACGCAGCCTAGCCAGAGCTCCAGGACAGTCAGGGCTGCTGCCCCTGGCCTTGGAGTACCTGTCTCCCATGTGGGTCAACTGCCTTCAAGTCCAGCAGTGGTCCCAAGGAGCCCCAACAGGGTACCTGTCCCTTTCTGGAGGGAAAAGCAGTAACGCAGGCCGGCCAGAGCTCCAGGATGGTCGGGGCTGCTTACCCTGCACTTGGGGTACCTGTCTTCCATGTGGGTTGACCGCCTGCAAGCCCAGCAGCAGCCCCAGGGACCCTTCCTGGAGGGAAAAGCAGTAACGCAGGTCAGCCAGAGCTCCAGGATGGCCGGGGGTGATGCCCCGGCCTTGGGCGCCTGTCTCCCATGTTGGTCGACCATCCCCAAGTTTAGCAGCGGTCCCAAGAAGCCCCAGCAGTGTGCCAATCCCTCCCCGGAGGGAAAAGGTGTAACGCAGCCAAGCCACAGGTCAGAGACGTCGGGGGTGTTGTCCCCAGCCTTGGGCGCCTGTTTCCCATGTGGGTCAACTGTCCCCAAGTCCAGCAGTGGTTCCAGTGAGCCGCAGCATAGTCTGCAGCCCTCCCCGGAGGGAAAAGCTGTAATGCAGCCTAGCCAGAGCTCCAGGACGGTCTGGCTGTTGCCTCTGCCCTTGGGGGACCTGTCTTCCATGGTTCACAACCATCCCCAAACCCAGCGGCGGTTCAAGGGAGCCCCGGCAGGGTCTGAATACCTCCCCTCAAAGAAAAGCTGTAACGCAGCCCAGCTAAAGCCGTAGGACAGTTGGGGGTGATGTCCCCGGCCTTGGGTGTCTGTCTCCCATGTTGGTCGACAGTCCCCAAGTTCAGCGGTGGTTGCAGGGAGCCCCAGCAGGGTCCCCATCCCTCCTCGGAGGGAAGAGCTGTAATGCAGCCTAGCCAGAACTCCAGGACGGTGGGGGGGGTGATGTCCCCGGCCTTTGGTGCTTGTTTTCCACCTGGGTCGACCGTCCCCAAGTCCAGCGGGGGTGCTAGGGAGCCCTGGCAGGGTCCCTGTTCCAGGGGTAAAAGCTGTAACGCAGCCCAGCCAGAACTTCAGGACAGCCCAGGGGTGCCGATCCCCTGCCTTGGTGCTCTGTCTCTCATGTGGGTCGACCATCCCCAAGTCCAGCGGCAGTCCTAGGGAGCTGCAGCAGGGTCCCCATCCCTCCTCGGAGGGACAAGCTGTAACGCAGGCTAGCCAGAGCTCCACGACGGTCAGGGGTGATGCCCCGGCCTTGGGCGCCGGTCTCCCATGTGGGTCATTTGTCCCCAAGTCCAACGGCAGTCCCTGTGAGACCCGGCAGAGTCTGCATCCCTCCCCAGAGGGAAAAGCTGTAACGCAGCCTAGCCAGAGCTCCAGGACAGTCGGGGCTGCTGCCCCTGACCGTGGGCACCTGTCTCCCATGTGGGTCAAGTCCAGCGGCAGTCCCAGGGAGCCCCGGCAGGGTGCCCATCCCTCTCCGGAGGCAAAAGCTCTAACTCAGCACAGCTAGAGCTCCAGGAAGACCGGGGGTACTGCCCCTGGCCTTGGGCGCCTGTCTCTCATGTGGCTAGACCATCCCCAAGCCCAGGGGTGGTCCCGGGAAGCCCCAGCAGCGTGCCTGTCCTGTTACAGCTTTTCCCTCTGGGAAGGGACAGGGACCCAGCCGGGGCTCTCTGGGACAGCCGCTGGGCTTGGGGACGGTTGACCCACATGGGAGGATTTAAACAAATCAAATAACAGAGAATGAATTAATAACTAACCTATACCAACAGGAAATATCCAATTTCTCTTTTTCTGGGGGGGCCCAACCCCCTGCCCACCCATTTTAACCCCTTATCCCCCCACCCCATATATATTTGCACCCAAAAATGTGTGTTTTTTTGTTGTTTAGGATTTGTTATGAATTCATTCGTTATTTTGGATTAGTTTAAATCATTGTATATCCGTGGGAGACAAACGCCCAAGGCAGGGGACAGCACCCGTCCTAGAGCTCTGGCCGAAGCTCTCACAATGAAACTGTCCAAAATTGTATCAATGCCTCATGATTGGCACACATTTTATCAGTGTGCCTATTTTGACAGAGGCTACAATGCATACTTGCTATGGTGCTCGGTTCCTCTGTCACAATAGTTCCCCTGACAGAATTGCCCTCATTACGACCCTGGCGTTAAGAGATTACTGGTACAGGTAAGGGTACCGGTACCGGTAATCCCTTAACGCCTGATTACGAGGTTCCTTTGCGGGTCCCAACCTTAACGGCTGGTGTGTACCAGCCGTTAAGGTAAGGACCCGCAAAGAGACCTTAAAGGTGATTACAGTACCGCATTTTGCAGTACTGTAATTACCGCCTTCCACATTCCAATTGAGGCCTATGGGGCAAAAATGGGAATGGGGAAGGGCCAATGGTAAATGGGGAATTACCACCCCGCCAACCTTGGAATGGGGCGGTAATTCCCCATGTCACCATGGCGGATCCGGTAAATTACTGGTGTTAACCATGGCGCTAATAGCGCCATTGGTTAACGCCAGGGTCGTAATGAGGGCCAATGTGTGCAAAGTATTGAACAGTTTTGTTGTTTATGATTGAGCTGTTGTGGAAAGGTACGAGGCAGGTTAAACTGGTGTGATTTGCTATTGGAGGAGGTGGAAGCTCCTGGGCCACTGTGTGAAGTGTATGGTGGTAAGGAGTGTTGTGTAGTGTGAGGTGTACAAAAGGCAAGTGGATGGGTTGTGGGAGAATGATGCATATTGTACAGTGCCCTAATAAGCGCTAGCCATGGAGACTTCACTTAACCTAGTTCTTTCTGGCAGTATCTCTCTCCCATTTACCTTCCCTGATCCCTCGGTATCACAGTGTAGTACGTGCAACTCTCCTTACCACCTTGAAGTACACACAGTGTGCCACAGAAACTGAAACCTTCACTGATTACAATTATGTAAGAACAACTGTGACATTGGGACATGCTGACATAATGTGTCCTTCACCTCTTTCCCTAACAAGTAGGTGTCAATTACTAATAACCTTGAAGTGATGTACACAGTGTTCCTTCACATGTGAAATGCTCTATAATAATATAATAATATTTTATTGTGAATTAATCCTAAATTTAGGATTTTACACATAGTATTTGGGCCTCATTACACGGTAGGCGGTGAGCCATGGCGCTATTAGCGCCATGGCTCATGGCGGTAAAATACCGGCACCGCCTTGGCGGAAAGGGGATTTACCGCCCCATTCCAAGGTTGGAGGGGCGGTAAATCCCCCTTCCACCATTGCCCTTCCCCATTCTCATTTCTGCCCCATACGGCTCTATGGGAATGGGGAAGGCACTAATTACGGCACCGCAATTTTGCGGTGCCGTAATTAGCTCCGAGGTCCCTTAGCGGGTTGGATTTTAATGCCTGCAAAAAGCAGGCGTTAAATCCCCCAACCCGCAAAGGGACCTCGTAGTAAGGTGGTAAGGATTTACCGGTACCTGTATTTTACCGGTAAATCCCTACCGCCATCCGTGTAATGAGGCCCTATATCTCATAAACCATACAGAGCATACAGAACATAGAACATAAAACATAAATAGCAATCATAAAATCACATACTACCTCCACGAGTCTAATAATACATCATAATACAATACAATGCCATTAGTCAATTAAGCAATACACCAAAAACAAAATCAAGAATTAAATTCAATACATACAAATAAAAGTAAAGCATAAATAAAATGTATATGTAGAATGAAATACAATATGTGAGCACTGAAGTACATAAAGAGGGAGCCACCATATCGTGATCATGATGCGTCCGGAAGTAGAGTTTTAACATGTGACCACCCCTGAAAAGAGCGAGTTGGAGACCCAAAGACTTGGGGTTAAGGCAACTATCCCAAAAGGCTTCCTCAGTTATGGCCTCATAATGATGTACCCATTTCCCAAATGCACACATATATGTTGGTCCCAGTTTTGGACAAAGAGTTAAGACATGTAGTTTCCAGTACTCCTAAGGCCTGGCATATCCGACAATGTCTAGCCTCAATCGGTACCTTCATGCGGGCCCCAATGATTGCCAAAAGCGGGAGCTGGTTAGTCCGAAGCCTTTATAGGAACTGCCTCACCTCTGGTGCCGGGCACAAAAGCAAATAAGGCTGGGGTTTTCGATATTTATATATTACATGGGATACTGCCTCATACCCACTCAGCTTGGCCGGATGGATAGCGTTCATACTCCAAACCCATCTGTTCAGTTTTCCTGTAATGATTTTTTCAGGTGAATATAGGGCAGACGCACCCTGTTCTCATACGACCACTCAATCTCCTTAAACAGGGACTCATTTAGTTCTTTAAAGTTGAGGTCCCGAGGGTGTTTCTCCGCCTCATAGTTAACCCCTGCCAGCCTCAGTAATTTACACCTGTGGTCTGTGCGCGCTTTAAGATAAAATGCACCACTCGCGCGTTGAGCCATGCCTTTCAGAGAGATGAGGCTCAACTCCAGGTGTAAGAACTGTACCGAGCAGGAAGGACCTAATCCCTTCACAGTGTGCCAGTAGTGACCCTCCAAAATATTCAGAAAGGTTAGTGGGGTTCGCGGGAACCCCACTCTACTTTAAGATCAAGCGCCACAGGGTAAATAATGAGTGTACACAAAAGGTATTTGAATTTGAAAATTATATTTCAGAAAAAATGCCCTATAAGAGACACGTGTTTCGGCGGATACATCGCCTTGCTCGCATTCAGACGCCGACGCTTGTGACGAAGACCACCTCTTGCAAGGCGGGATTTATCCCATGACAACCTCCAAACAACCAATGATTTGACTTAGTACATGAGGGTTCGCCGGCATGTACTATGTACTGTAAGTACGGCCTTGGTAGTATATTATTCAACAATATTTGGCACAGACAAACTAGACATGCTTCGAATTTCAGTGGCCAGTTCATAGTAGTTTTGAAATTGCCCGTATAGAGTAATTAGAGTCTATATTGTTAAGAAAAGGGCTAGGCCTGCAGCATTTGATGTAATTAAGAATTGGAAAAAGGAAGCTATGCAGAAACTTAAGAGTAAAGAGAAACACGCATGTCGACATATGTCTAACTCTGAAAAATATTATTGTATGATCAACAGAAACAGTCGGAATCTATTAGAAGTATGGATAGGGCTTTTCAACTTGGGGTACAGAAGATATATCCGTCTCAGGATTTTCATGCCTCAGACGAGCTAATCGATAAACCTTTGAATGAGCGTAGGACTGTTGCCACCGCACCACCTCCTTATGTGACTCTCCCTGTTGTTTTACCTCTTCCCGCTGTTGCACCTCCTCCCATTGTTGTTCCTGTTCCTCTCGTTGTTGCTCCTTCTCCAGTTGTTGCTCCTCTTCCTGTTGTTGTTCCCCCTTCTGCATCTCTGCCCTTACCGACAGTTGCTGTTCCCGTAATTCCGTTTTTACCACCAGCGGTAGTGTCTGCACTACCCCTTGTACAAGATTTGTCTGAACTTTCTTTTCCAAGTGGTTCTGTTCCACTTGTAGCGATTGAAGGGGCGACTGCTGATCCAAAAGTAGTGACTCGTAGTACAGTATCAAAAGCTTGAAAAAGAGGACAATTGTATGCAAGGGCTAAGAAATGTATACAAGAAGGTGAAAAATCAGCTGTTTTAACTGCAATTTCTGACCAAGAAAGTATTCCCGAACAAAATATTTTGATAGAGGGGATGGGAATGCATTTGGCTGAAATGTGGAGTGATTTGACGGACATGGATGTCCCACAAGGGTTGAGGGATTTGAATGTCTTAGCTTACTCAAGGGACACTGCGGAGAAAGTATATGTGCATGTTGAGAGGGTATTTGAGTTGAAGAGGGAGTTAGATGGGTTACAGAATGATGATATGGATGGCGATAGATTGGACGCTTCGTATGTGCAGAAACAATTCCTTCCCTCTTGTAAACCAATGAGTGAAGGGACGCGTATTTGCACAAGAGATGCGCTTAGATGGATTTTGGATGTTTCAATTTCTCACATTGAAGTATATGACACGTTTAGTCAGTATGCTCCGGCAATGAAAAGGAAAATGTTACAGGTAATGGTAGAGTACCTGCAGGATGAGTGTATGAAGAAAAAGGTTTGTTGTCCCGTAGATTTGATGGTCATTTATAAGAGAGCATTTCCGCCCGATACTACTTTGACTACTTTGTCACTTGATTTAGTTTTGTTGCTTAACGAATGTTCAGAATTGCCTACTTCTCAATTGCCAATGAGGGAAGTTCCTCCGACATTTGTTCCTAAAGTAGACATTCCAGCTAATGGCGCAACAGGCGCAGCAGTCACTACTATTGAAGCTCATTATGTCTCAGTTTGGTCATGTCCCATTTTCTAGACAGGAAGTGAATACCTTTAGACAGATGATTCCAGATATCAGGAAAAATCCAACAGGATTTTATAAAGAAATTGAATCTGTCTTGCATTCGTCAGTTTTCACGCTGGGTGATATAGACTTGTTGTTCCCTGTGATCCTACCTGCTGATTTATGGACTTTAGATGATTTGGCAGGATTGGGTAACACATGGGTTAACTTGGTACGGATAGATGGAGAAAGGAATGCTGGTGATAGACCGCCACAGGTGATATTGACACTGCCAGACAGAATAGTAATTAAATTGAAGACTTTAGTTCCAGAGAGAAGAATAGTTTGGGACAAGCTTACAGCTTGCATCCAAGGAAAATCTGAACGCGCTACTGAGTTTTTTAATCGGTTCAAACAAATGTTTTCAGATTTTAGCATCAGGATTTGAGTACTGAGTCAGGAAAAAGGTTGTTTGTAGATAAATTAGTGCGTGGATTGTTGCCTGATATCCAATCACAAATTATGACTTCCGAAAGACCCTGGCAAGCAAAATCGCAGTCTGAAGTATTGCACATGGCTCAGTATTATGAAAATAGGGTCAATAATGAAAAAGAGATGATAGAAAAGAAGAAGGGAGACTTGAAGACAAAAGTATTGTTGAAGCAAATAGTAAGAGGAACTAGAGGTGGGAATACATATTTTAGAGGTCAGTTTGCCCCGCAGAGTAATGCGCAAATGGGTCCTGAATACATGAACCAATGTGCCTATTGCAGACAAGGTCATTGGCAAGCACAATGCCCGATCCTTCAGCAGCGATCGAATAACACATATAGTACCATGGGTAGACGATCCAGAGGCCATCCTGGGATAGGGGGTCCTGGTAGAAATCAGTTCACTCAGAATCAATCAACAGTCATTTTCACAAGATAGTCAGCAGCATAGTGTTGATAATGGGAACATTTTTGATAATCCTTCGGCTGTCTATCTTTCTGAGGACCTTGAATTTGATGATGTACTATTCTGTTAGGAAAGCCCGAAGCAGAGTCTGGAACTAGTACCTATTCCCGTCGATCAGAAAGGGCCCTACGCAGAAATTAAGGTGGGGAATAGGAAGCATCTATTTTTGATAGATACAGGAGCACAGAAGTGTTCCGTTGATCATTCACGGGTTCCAGATATTCCACTGTCAGGGCAGAACAACATTTCTATAGGGTTATCTGGTACGCCAGTGGTTCACAATTCTTGACTGGGCCTTTACCGACTGAATTGGATAAAGTTCTGGCATTTTTATGGGCGGTTGATGATAATGACGTTGGTATTTTACAAATTGAACCTGTTAAAATTGCGTTGAAACCAGGTGTTAAACTGCCACGTATTCCACAGTATAAGATTTCAGTTGACGGTGAGCAAGCTTTAAAGAGTATAGTTTCTGATTTTGTACAGGAAATTGCAGGAAGTTTGTGTAATAGTCTGATTCTACCGGTGTACAAGAAAGGGGATAATGCGATTCCATTCCGTTTTATTATTGATTTATGTGCTATCAATAAGATTGTTGCTCCACAATTTCCATTTGTGCCTGATGTGACTACAATATTAACAATGATTCCAGCTTCAGCTACTCATTTTAGTGTTGTGGATCTAAAGAATGCTTTCTTTAGTATTCATGTACATGGTGACAGTAGATATTTGTTCGCGTTCATCCTAGGGGGTCGCTCGTTTACATTCACTCGTGTGCCACAAGGGTACACTGTGTCATGATGCCTACCCCCGGGCATCCGGATCGAGTCCATCAGCCGCGGGAGCAGGCATCCAAATACTCATTAAAACCCCAACAGCCCCGGCTGGGGGCTGTTTGGATTCAGTCCTGGCGCCTTAGGCGCCAGGCTCATCATAGAAATCAGTCCTGGCGCCATAGGCGCCAGGCTCATAGACTTTACTTACCTTATGCAGACCATGCTGCAAATGAGTCCAAGCCAACGTGAGGCCTGGATGGGATTCTTTTATTACAAGGACTATTTTTCACTCGGGTGTGGTTCTGGGGAACTTCTTACCTGGGACTACTTTGCAGGCTATTTAAACCACGCCCGAACAGCAGCCCATGCTTTGCGTTATTCTGCATCCAGCAGCGTGATGCTCACTGTGTCTGCAAGTCAGCATCCAGTCTTCTGCCACGCCCGCCTCTAATCCGGAGCTTCTAGACAAAAGGCAAAGAAAGGAGAAGAGGTTAGATCACAGACATTATTTGATTCCTTACCTGATTCCGGACCCAGCACATCTCCAAGCCTGGAAAGGACATTATTTCAGCACGCGTCGCTTTGCCAGTAGCAGCGCCGCATTCTACTCACCAGTCCACCGCATCTTTCGACTCGGCGCTGCCTCCATCATTTTCTTCGTCGAAACCCAGAACCTGAGGGGAAAACAAAAGGAATAACAAGGTGAGCCGAGAAAACCAACAAGGACAATCTCTTCGCCACCATAGGCTTACCTGCTTTACCACCAGAGATATTATTCTTTAATTCGCCGCATCTTCCTATGCCGCACCTATAAAGGGAGAGAAAACAGCAAGTTAAACTCATGCAACTTTTACCAGACAGTGTTTGGTAATACAGACTCTTACCTGAATGCCATCAGCTGCCTCCAGGCAAAATTCTTTTGGACCCAGCTGGCAACCTAACGAGGGAATGGAACAAGAGTGAACATCGGACATATTGAACTCTTTGAACTTTATAGACACTGGAGTCAATATTCCTCCGGAACTCCTCCAGTATCTTCAACCCAGTGAAGTAAATGGTATCTACGTGCCCCTGCATGCCATGCAGGATGGAGAGCTCATCATTTAAAAACATAAGGTGAGGTTACCAAAAGGGAATATCGGAGGTGATTAGTGGGGAGAACGAGAACTGTTGGGGGGGGGGCCATCACTAAAGTCCACGGGTGGCTAAATCCCTTTCTCCACTTGCAGGAGAATACTTCTACGAGTCCAGCAGACAAGATTAGGCGGGCCAGTCCAGACTGTCATCTCCTCACTACGCATCACGTTGGTGGAGACCGCAGCTGTCCGGGTCCGATCGACGCCCCTGTGGCAACCAGGTGAGCGTAACACACTGAGAGTCCAAGCATTTACAGTAGAGCTATGAAGGAACAGCTCGATACACTTGAGTCACCTTCCACTTGTATGTTGTTGCACTATGGTGATGATCTTCTTTTAGCTGCAGACTCAGAAGTTGATTTCAAGGAGGGCACAGTGTTGCTGCTTATTCATTTAGCAGAACATGGGCATACGGCTTAATTGAAAAAGTTTCAATATTGTCGACAGGAGGTCGCCTATTTAGGCTATCTCCTGTCAAAGGAGGGGAGAAGACTGACACCTGAACGGATACAAAGCATCTCTATCATGTCTGTCCCAAATACACAGAAAGAGGTCAGAGCCTTGATAGGCATGGCCTTGTACTGTAGACAGTGGATCCCTAACTTCTCATTAATGATAAAACCAATGTTGGAATTGACAAAGAAGGGCATTTCTTTGCCTTTATTGTGGAACATGGATTTCCAGAAAGTTTTTGATCTGCTCAAGACTGCGTTGTGTTCAGCACCGATTTTGGGCACACCATAATTATGACAAGGCCTTTGTTTTGTATGTGCATGGATGTGCTTTGGCTGTGTTAACGCAGGAGCATGGAGGGTAGAATAGACAGTGCAGTTATTTGTCCTCCACGCTTGACCCTGTTGCATGCGCTTTGCCGAGATGTTTAAGAGCTGTTGCTGCTGCCGCTGCATCTGTAAAACAAAGTGAGGGTATGGTTCTGGGTCACTCCTTAACCGTGATGGTACCTCACTCTGCAGAGGTTCTATTAAACAGAACGCAAACGCAACATCCCACATCCGCACGATTAACAAGATACGAGCTGATTCTATTTGCAACGCATAGCCAAATTAAGAGATGTTGCGCAGTAAATCTGGCCAAACTATTGCCTTTTTTGCAAGAAATTGCTTGCAGTGACACGATGTCACATGACTGCCTCTATACCACAGAACAAGAGACTAAAAGCAGAATTGACTTAAGTGATACACCGTTAAAAGATCCACAAGGGTAGCTGTTTTGCTATGGCTCCTGCTTCAAACTTCCGGATGGTGCATCCACTGCTGCTTATGCCATCACTACATTAAGCACTATTGTGGAGACCAAAAGAATTCTGCATAACTCTGCGCAGGCCTCAGAGATTATTGCATTGACTCAAGCTTATGAACTTTCCGAAGGGCTTAGTGTGAATATATTTACAGACAGCCAGTATGCTTTTGGGGTGGTTCACAACTTCGGTAGATTATTGGCAGAGAGAGGTTTCTTGACCTCACATGGAACTAAGATACAACATGGCACTTTGATAGTTCGGCTACTCTCAGCACTTACGCTTTCTACTCAACAAGCAATAATGAAGTGCGCAGCACACCAGAAAGTAAACGATGATGTGGGGAGAGGAAACGCTTTTGCTGACAGGATAGCCAAACAGACTGCCACTGATTTGCATTCCGAAATGTATATAACAAAAGAAGTCACTAACACTTGTATAATAGAGGAAGGAATTGATTGGGTAAAAGGCATTCAGGCTGATGCCACTCCAGAAGAGCTTAAGCAATGGGCTGAGGGTTTAGCAAGTTTAGACGATGAAGGTTGTTGTGTAGATAATGGAAAGCCAAGATGGAGGCTGCCCGATGCTTATGTCACCGCTATGGTTACAATGGGTCATGGTCCAACTAATATATGTGCTAGAAAGATTTGTAAACTGTTAGAAACTGTCTGGGTGGGGGGGCGCTGTTGCGCAACAAGATGGCCGCATAGCTGAGGAGCTCCTCTCCGGCATGAATCCTTTATGACATTTTCCCCCGGTTCCAGAGTGCATCGAGCCCTCAAATCAACTGGGCTGCTTCTTGCTGCATCCAGGCTTCTGTAGAGGAATCCCGACCGAAATCGGATGCATTGGACCCACGGACGGAGCGGGCTGTGATCCTACGCGCCCGGGCCGCTACTCGGCTCCACAGGACGCCATGCGAGAGCCGCTGCCTCTAGACACACGCGGAGCTGAAAGGCCGCGCGCGGTGGGGCGGGTACCCGTACCCATGCCCCATCGCCTTGGACCAGCTTTCATCCGGCTCTCCAGAACCCGTCCTCCGGGTCGCGGCGTGGGAGTGGACTGCTGGCGCCAGCGCGGGGCCCGGGAGGACGGAGAAGTATCACGCCGTGCTACGGGGGCATGATCCGGTGACTGGCGTCTGGTCGTGGCGCTGCACCAGCGGACCAAATCTCATCGATCCTCTCGCCCCGGCGGGCTATCCGGGGCAGCCCTGCGGCCTTGCGGAGGGGGAGCACGCCACAGGGTGCGGAGAACTGTCAACACATTGCAGGGCCCGGGCACTGCTTGCACTCCGCCCCAACGTTGGAGCCACCAACAGGTACGCTCGAAGGCTTCGGGTGAGGCCCCTGGACGTGAGGGAGACCACCATAAGACCCTTGCGGTCCCCTCGGTGAGAGAGACGCTGCCCTCCCTGTTTGTGGCGCCGGGGGGATTCCCTTGAGACCAGAACCAGCATTAATTGGGACGCAGTTGCATTAACTCCTGCCTGCATGTACAGTGATCGTACTCCCCAGTGCAACAAAGCGTGATCCTCTCTGTTGAAGCGGGACACAATCCATCCATCCCAACACAATCAACATAATCCTGCATGTCCTCAAACGGGCCGTGGTGGCTATGGTGTGCAACCGCTAACCCACTCCGGGCCCTTCGCCCGATCAACACTCGAATTTTCCACGGCCCCGCTCCGCCCTAGCTCTGAGGAATTTCACGTAGCCTGGCCCGTACCACTCAGTGCTGCGACAAAGGTGGTGGGGTGGACACGCCGAGACCCCCAGACAAACCCTGCACTGCTCGAGTCTCCTATTGCGACACATTGGGGCACAACCTTAATGTCCCAACTGACTCAGGCTTCTCCATAATCTCCATAATGCCTAGCAAGAACGGGGGCAAGAACAGAAGAACCGGCCCTATGGATTCATTCACCAGCTCACAGATGCCTCCCGCTAGCCCGGCCACACAGCCTCCCCCCACATCCTTGCCGTCGGAAGACTCAAAATTCGATCAACTACTCACCACGGTACAGAGCGGGTTCCTGGCCATCAATGTTAAACTTGACGACATTGTCTCCACAATTGGCTCACTGAAGACCCGAGTGGACAAGGAAAGTGCCAGGATCACTGAGGCTGAGGCTAGAATTAGTACGAATGAGGACTCCACACGGCAAAACACCCAGGATATTACTCTCCTGAGAGGAGAAATGGACAAACTCCGTAGCAAATGCGATGAATTGGAATCCCGTTCTAGGCGGAACAACATCTGCATAGTCGGCCTGTCGGAGACTTTCTGTAAGGGTCCAATGGAGCTCCGGATCGAAGATCTACTGAAATCCCTCCTTGGGGAAGAGGCCTTCTCATCTCAGTTCCTGGTCGTGAGGGCCCACCGTTCCCTTGCTCCACCACCCAGGCCTGGGGCTCCACCCCGTACAGTTATTGCCAAACTGTTGAATTACAGAGACAGAGACGCTGTCATAAGGCTGGCAAGGGAGAAAGGACCCCTGAGAATGGGCAATGATCATATTCATATTTACCCGTATTTTTCAGCAGGGGTCCAGACTCAAAGACGCTCCTACGAAACTATTAAACGCCAGCTGCGACAGGTCCCCTACGTCCTCTTATATCCGGCTAAACTTCGGATACAGCACGGCGGGAGAGCGCATTTCTTTGAATCCCCTGCAGCTGCCCTGTTTTACATGGAAGCCTCGATACCCCTTCCGCCGGGGAGGCGGGAACTCGACCAGAATGACCTGCAGCAACCGGTGTAGTCCGAACCATCACCTTTAGGAATTAGCCTTATCTCCAGGTGGGGTCTTTGGGCCGCCAGCGGGGTTTGAGGCGAGGGCGGGCAGAGATGCACCCCTGCTCCCTATCCTGGAATGTCGCCGGATGAGTTGCTGCACTCGACCCCCTTCTCTGGGTTCACCCACAAGTTAGTAAAAAGAAAAGGGATCATCATCAAGTTGGGCTTGATGGTGTGGGAGGGGGTGGGTTCAGGTAATCTGGGATGTTACTCGGTCTTAGAGACCACTGTTGAGTCCTCAGGACGCCCCTGTTGGGCACGTGGCATAAAGTCTCTCTCTGTTTGTTGCTGGTTGCTCACTGTTAAAATTGCACTCACTGGCTCACTCGCTGGCCCTCTCTGTAAGATTGTCCACTTCTTCGAATGTTATCACCACGCACGAAAATGGCACAAAACACTAGAACACCCATGGGGCTACAACTGAAACTAATCACTTGGAACATCCGGGGGTTAAATAACAGGGCGAAGGCCAGCAGGGTGGGGGCATACATTAAGAGGCACCATCCGCATATTGCAATGCTCCAGGAGATGCATGCATTGAAATCCACACACAAGAATATCCTTCGGCAATGGGGTGGCAACAGACATTACACGGAATATTCCTCTCAGAACAGAGGGGTAATCACATTGATACACCCCTCATTGGGGTTCTCCACTGAAAAATGCAAGATAGATCCACAGGGTAGATATGTTGTGGTCTGGGGCAGTTTGGCCGGGGTAAAACTCATATTAGTCAGCACATATGGCCCGAACTTGGACGACCCGGAATTCTACATACAGCTTCTTGCAACGATAGGTCTGACGACTAATACCTGGATCCTTTGGGGGAGGAGACCTTAACACTATTCTTGACATTACATTGGATAGGTCTTCCAGCAGGCCTAGACATCTCACAAAGGCGGCAAATATTATCCGACATGCCCTGGAGGAACTTACCCTTTCTGATGCCTGGAGGGGGACCCACCCCACTGATAGGAAATATACGTTCTACTCCTCAGTCCATGACACCGAATCTAGAATAGATTACTGGCTCATTTCATCCCCCCTGGTCAACTGTATCGAACAATGCGAAATCCTTGCTCGAACGCTCTCAGACCATTCCCCAGTCACCTTGGATATATTGCTCCCTGACATAAACCGCCCAATACAACGATGGAAGATGCCCCCCAACATATTAAAAGACCCGAATGTCGTAGAGACTCTCCATACCGATATAGAAGAATTCTTCCAATTGAATAAAGGCTCCGTAGACAGCTGGGCGATTATATGGGAGACGTTTAAGGTATGGGTAAGGGGTAACTTGATGTCCAAAACGACTGGACTCCTTAAAGCCGTTAGAATCGAACTAGGTAATACAGAATCACTTCTGCAAACACTCGAAACTGAGTACAGTATGACCCAAGATAAGCGCATTCTGGCTGAGATCAGTTCGCATCTCCAATCTTTCAAAGATCTGGCGACTAAAGAACAACGATACATGGCTATCCCCATAAGAGCACGCAGATATGGGGAGGGCAATAGAGCAGGCCACCACCTAGCCCGTATGCTTCGTAACGAACGCACACATACCCCAATTATGAGCATTCTAACTGAGAGTGGAACAGTCGTTAATGGTGAAAACGAAATAAACCTCGAATTCTCACGCTACTACACTGATCTATATGCCAATCACGATAGTAGTACACAAAATGATATACAAACATACTTGAGTAAGATTGAACTCCCTAAGCTGAGCTTGAAGGATAACTGGGCCCTCGAGCAACCCATAACGTGCGATGAAATAGCTGAGGCAATCAAATCGCTGTCGTCAGGTAAAATCCCGGGACCAGACGGGTTGGATGCTGACCTATACAAATCTTTTTCCATGATCCTCGCCCCGGTACTCACTCGGGTATGGGAGGAAGCCATTGATGCTGGTTTACTCCCAGAATCAATGACAGATGCAGTTATTACAATGCTTCTGAAACCTAGACGCCCAGCCCATGACCGCTCGTCATATCGCCCCTTGTCCTTGATCAATACCGATGCCAAAATTAATGCAAAAGTACTCGCCACCAGATTGCTCCCTAAAATGACCACTCTGGTTCACCCTGACCAGTGTGGATTCATACCCACTAGATCCACGGCCTTAAACTTGCGCAGATTTTTTTGCATTTTGGCACAGATTAAACCAGAGGCACAAGCTGCAGCAATATCTTTGGACGCAGAAAAAGCATTCGATTCAGTTTCGTGGTTATATATGTTTGAGGTCCTCCGCAAATTCGGATTCGGCCCCTATTTGACCGGATGCGTAAGGCTCTTGTACTCGTCACCCAAAGCCAGGGTACTGACCAACCGAACTCTGTCTGAACAAATCTCCTTACATAGAGGGACCAGACAGGGATGCTCCTTTTCTCCTATACTTTTCGCTCTAACAATGGAACCGGTGGCGGCCGCAGTCAGGGCCGAGCAAGTATCGAGAGGCATATATATGTCTGGGGCGTACCAAGCCATCTCGTTATATGCTGACGACGCTCTGTTATATGTTCGTGAACCTGAGAAGAATCTGCCCCCCATACTGGCCATGATAAACGACTTCACTTTACACTCAGGCTACAAGGTCAACATCCGAAATTTTCCCACTGACTAGTGCCACCACTTGCCCCACAAACACATATGGTCTGGCATGGGCACCTGAGTACATCAGATATCTGGGAATACCAGTTTCCCGTGACAGCACCTCCCTATATATAGACAACTATGAGGCCACTCTACAAACTATATATTTGAAACTTCAGATCTGGGCCAAACTCCCCATATCCCTAGCCGGCCGTATAGTGGTACTCAAGATGACAGTTCTCCCCAAGCTCCTTTACATTTTCTGCAACGTCCCCATTTGGCCAAGCAGACCCTTTTTCGATAACCTTCGGTCCATGGTTACCACTTTCGTTTGGAACGGGGGGGCAAGTAGAATTAGTTGGGCCAAGTTGGTCGAACCTTATGAAAAGGGAGGGTTTGCGGCCCCCGACTTCGAACTATACTATCAAGTAGCACAGGCACACTATGCAAAATTTTGGCAAGACCCCTTCGATAATGCACCACACATACCCATAGAGCGACACTCAGTCCGCCCAACAGACTTGCGTTCAATCATATATATGAAAGGGTATAGGGATGACTGCAAATTTGATCCCACCTCCTGTACAATCGCAGCATGGGCCGCAATCAGTAAACGACTCCAGATAGATAGTCCCTATGATTCTCAAGCCCCTCTTTGGAATTTCCCAGGCATCGCACCTACATACGACATTGGCATCCAGAAAAGTTGGCTCCCAGACTATGAGTTTACAATGAAAACCATGTTCCCAAATGGTAAATTCGTGACCCCTGAGGACTTCGCAGAATCGGTCGGTGGGAAACAACTGATCACTCTGCAGTTCCACCGTATGAAAGCGGCGTTAAAGAAGCGCTGGCCCACATTTCCGGATGAACCTCCGGAACATGCATGTTATCAGTCTTTACATTCCCAGACGGGCACGGGGGTGTCCAAACTATATAACATAGTCCAGACACACACGGAAACTCTAAACACTATTAAGTCATCGTGGGAAAAAGACATGGGCACTGTTATTGAAGCAGGGAAATGGACCAGATACTGTCTCCTATCTAAAAAGATATCATTGAATGCAGGCCTGAGACTAATACAGTTCAAGATCCTGAACAAACTACACTTCACCCCGGTAAAAATGGCAAAATTCTATGTGACTGTACCCGATACTTGTCCAAAATGCCACGCCCCTGGCGCGAACTCCTTTCATATGTACTGGGCTTGTCCCCTTGTAGCGGAATTCTGGCGCACAGTGGCTAATACCCTAGAGGAGATCACACAAATCCCTGCAAACCGTAACCCCCGAAATACCTGTATGGGGATATTGGAAAGGTCCCGGAAAAAATCAGGAGACTGTTCAATGCCGCCTGTGCCGTTGCAAAGAAATGCATCCTCCAGAAATGGAAGAGTACACAGGCTCCGACATTGGATCAGTTCCTCTCTGCATTGGCATATGTGAATGAATGCGAAGAAGGTTATGTAGGAACGGCACCCTCTGCATGTAAACCGAAAGACATTTGGGCACCGTTCAGGAAGTATTTAACTGAAACCTCCTCTGATACAGAAAATTCTGATAATGACAGTGTGAACGAAATGTAATGCTTTACTGTTTCCCATGTTGCACCCTGTATCCCTTCACCTGCATCTTACCGGTTTTGCCCATAATGGTGTATGCCTGATATATAATATCAGTCTGGAAAAGATTGTATGATATTGGAAGTGAATAATGTATTTGTACCACGTATATGAGACTTACAGCGAGTGTGCCGTGATTTGCAACCAAAAATAAAGTTTAAAAAAAAAAAAAAAGAAACTGTCTGGGTGAATGTAAATATCTCAAAGTGCTGAGCGATTGGTCCAAAATAGCATGGTATGCTTACAGTATAATGTGGGGAAGGGTTCATCGACACAGAGGGGTATTTTTGGCCCCCCTCTGTGCCTTTTGAGGTTATACACTTCGATTTCATTGAAATGGAGCGTTGTCAGAATTACAAATATGTTCTGGTAGTTATTTGTGCTTTCAGCAAATGTGTCAAAGCTTTTCCTTTGAAAGATGCCACAGCAATGACGACGGCGAAAACCATGCTGAAGGAATATTTTCCTAGGCTTGGTTTGCCGAGGGTCATTTGATCGGACAATGGTCCACATTTTATCACTGCTGTTATCCTGCAGGTATGCGCGGGATTACAGATCGATAAACGTTTCCATTATGCCAGACACGCTCAGAGTTCTGGACTTGTAGAACGCCATAATGGTATATTGAAGAACAAAATGGCAAAAATCTGCGCCAGTAGCTATTTGAAATGGCCAGATGCCTTACTGATAGCTCTATTGTCCATGCGGACGACCGCACAGTCGGGAACAGGGTCTCTCCCTATGAGATAATCATGGGGAGACCAGCCAATATTTGGAATGTACCTAAACCCAAGCAGCTGAAAGATGTAGAGCATTTGCTCCTTTCTGAGTACTGTGACCAGTTAACTCAAAACTTGTATTTGATTTATCAACACTAAAATACGAGGGGCCAGGTCGTCGACTCCGACCTGGTAACTGGGTGCTCATTCAAGCATTTGAAAGAGCATCCTGTCTCGCACCTCGCTTGAAAGGACCGTTTCAAATCCTATTGGCCACACAGACCGCTGTACGAGTAGAAGGAAAAGGACACTGGATCCATGCAACGCACATCAAGAAGATACCTTTTCCTCAGCCCCACGACAAAGGGGAAGAGAAGGAAATTGTTCACTCTGTTCCTCATCACAAGTCTGTTCTAACCGACACCGAGGGTGTCCCGGAAATCCTTCCTGAGCCTGTGGGGCCTGGGGAGACTGCCACTTTGCCTTCAAGTTCTTCTTTGGATCTTTCTGCACCATTGACCAATCTTGCTTCTGCTCCATCACTTCCTTCAGGAAGCAACGACCCTCTGTTCGCAGATCACACCGTACCTGCAGTCTTGAGGTACGATCTGCATCCGAGGAATCAGACTTACAGCACAGCATCGGCCGTGCCCACAAGGAATCATCGTTGAGGCAGTCCCTTGTCATTTTCACTAGGAAAAAATAAATAAGAGGCAGGGACTGGCACGATAGGCCACTTGGTCAGGAGACACCGACAGATGAACTAAAAGAGCCTAACGGAGAGGCTTCTAAACGGACTTGGAGAAACAATGTCCTTTCCTAATTCTACTCATGCGGAACAAGCTACCGGTCTTGTGGTTGACAAAGAATCTGTTCATCAGAGATCATGGTCCCTGAGGACCCATTGTTTTTTAATCACAGTACTGGTCTGTTCAATAACCATATTTGCGCTTGGTTTATGGTACATGGAAGGGGTGCGTCCGCTTGAGACTTTGTTACCTACTGAAATTATCTCCACTGTGTCTCCACCTTTCGTGCATTTGCACACTCTTCCTCCTCGAGACTCCCAACATAGACAGGGTTATCATAATAACACTCTTTTATTGATCATGAATGCGACCCATGTAAATCTAAGCAGAACGAATTGCTGCATGTGTTCACACTTGCCACAACACGGGGAAAAGGGGTTGGGCTGGTATATTCATCCTCTTCCTTTAACTACTGCATGCTACGCCTCGCTAAGGGCACTATTCTTTGGTCGTTGGAATGACAGTATTTCTGGGAACTTCGATGGGACTAATCTGAATGAATTCGAAAAACAAGTCCTGACACCTTTTGGATGTTCCCTCTTTGCAAATAGGAGCAAACTCAATATTGCTTCTATAAGGCCTCTGATAGACTCTCTAGACCTTTTCAATCACGGATTTCTTTCAAGATGGCTCCCGTAGGCAACCGGGATGCCATGCCTCCTTCCTATACTATCAATCATAGCCCCAACTCTGTTTCCTTCTGTATACAAAGGGATGGTTCTCAGCCAATGGGTACATTGGAGGGTTGTACTAACATCGCAAATCTAACCAGTGAGGACAGGCCTTTGTATGTAGGAGAACCTGTTTACTTTGTTTGTGGTAATGAAGCTTATCCCTGGTTACTTAGAGATGGGTAGGGTACTTGCTATTTGGGTATCTTGTTACCAGGGGTATATGTGGCCAGCCACCTCTGAAGTCTCTAGAGCCCGTCCAAGGCGGGATGAGAATGGTGATACTCCTTCACAAGTCTAGGGTGATGTAGAGGGTGCTGTTGGACACCAGCGATAATGGCTGCTTGAGTGCGTTGCAAAATCCTATGAATCCGGAGGTGAAAAGTGCTCATGAAACGGCGGATCAAGTAGCTGAAGCCCAGGAGTGCCCGCCGACATACGTGGGACCACTTTGGACTGCATACCCGTGGAGAAACACTGTGCTGGTGGGCGCTGGTCCCCAGGGAGTGAGTTGTGGCATCGTTGTGCTCTCCTCCCCCTCCGAGACCTGCTGGGATACCCGTGGCCACACCACGGGATACCAGAAACTAGAAACAGCCGTGGCCACTGACGGAGAGGCAGTCAGTGCCAAGTCGGTGCAGCCAGAGCCCCCCATTTGGGTGGGGGACTGCTGCCCCCAGACAGCATTGTGCGGGGTGGGCCTCTGCTCCCCGGGGACCGCCGCGGGTGCCGGCGTGCGGCAGGCCTGTGGGGCCAGGTGGGGGCCCTCCCTCCACTATCATCCGCGCATCCATTGTGAGTCGGGCCGTAGTCCCTTGCCAACCGTGGGCGGAGAGGGCTTCCCCCTCCCCGGCGGCCGTGCTGGGTGCGCCGGGTGGAGACAACGGCCTGCTGGGGCAGGGGTGCCCTCCCCCCATCATTAATCATATGCGGCACACCAGCAGGGACCACCACCAGGCTACGGGCAACAGACAGCGGGTGGAGAGGGCTCTCAAACCCCAGCAGCCGCCGTGTATGCTGTGGGCGAGCAGCCCGACCTGCTGGGTCGAGGTGGGACCCCTCCCCCGAGCCAACCATCATACCTGATACGGTGCTGAGTGGGCTTCCCCACCCCGGCAGCCACCGTGTGCGCTGTGTGCAAGTGGTTGGCCTGCTGGGTTAAGTGTGAGCCTCCCCCCACCACTCTCTGCACTCAAATCACCAGGTAGGTGGAATACTCCGGGGATAGAGGTGCAGCCCCATACGCCAAATACTCCAAACCAAGGGCTGAACTCCTGCCAAACTGACCCCTGCATTTGACTGTGACTGGGGTGGCTGCAGGACAAGGTCCACCTGATTACCTACGGGGAGCTGAAAATACAAACCTGGCTACAGAGTTGGTCAGATCCTGCATTCATTGGCTGGCACCCCTAGTGTACTCTGCAGAGGACTGGTGGCCAACCACTTCACCACATCCTGAAATTAGTATCAGGCTGGATCGGAAATTCAGAGCCCTACTTGAGACATCACAGACTTAAAATCTGGTTGCTGAACTCCTCTGACTCCGTGCCGCTGCCCACCTTGAGTACGACGGCCCGGCCAATGCCTAACTGCTATATAAGACATGCCCAGAGGCAACAAGTCTAACAAAAAAGGCCCCATGGATGCGTTCATGAACAATGGTCAGGAGGGCAGGAGCGATGAAACAGAACAGGCCAGCCAATCAATGCCTCTGCGCCCGACAGGTGACCCAGCAGACCCATATATGGCAGCCCTCGAGGCTGGCATTGCGGCAGTAAACTCTAAACTAGACGAAATGGGGACCACAATGGCGTCAATTAAGGCAGACCTACACCAGGTGAACACACGCGTAGCGGAGACGGAAAGTCGCATTAGTACGGTGGAGGACGCTGTGACAAACTATGGCAAAGACATCAAAACCATCAAAAAGAACCTAGCCCAGGTACAAATAAAATGTGACGATCGAGGTCACACCACAACAATATAAGGGTAGTTGGGCTGGCGGAAAAGCAGCTCAACGTCACAATGGTGGTGTACCTGGAGGAGGTACTTCGCACCGTCTTCCCAGAAGCGCAGTTCTCACAACAATTCTTAATGGAAAGAGCCCACAGAGCCCTAATTGCCCCTCCTAAACCGGGGGCGCTGCCGTGCACAGTCATTGCCCGCCTCCTCAATTATCGGGACAGGGACATGATCCTTCGCCTCTCTAGGGATATGACTCTACAATATGACTCCAACAAGATACACATGTACCCGGACTTTTCCATCAAGGTGCAGGCCGTGCGCTGCACTTTCGACCATGTCAAGAAAGCGCTCACAGCACGCTCCATCCCATATGCAATGCTGTTTCCCGCCAAACTACGCCTTCAGCATGGTGGAAAGGCACAGTTCTTCGACTTCCCGGAGGAAGCCATGAGTTATATCGATCACAATATCCTGCCAACTCAGAAGGATAAGAACTCACAACCCGATCTGAACACTTGAAGATAAGCAATCTGGATTCATGGGATAACGGTGCAGCGGCCACCGGATCAGTCTGGTCGGGAAAGGGAGAAGGACAGACTAACCAAGCAGAGCTGCCCGATTTTTGTTTCAAATGATAAAGTTTAGAATGGGAATTACACTGTCCAGTTGGGGGGATAGTGAGGGAGGGGGGAGTGGGGAAAGTTCAGGGGGTTTTACACCGTCCAGTTGGGGGGGAACGTGAGGGGGGGGGAGGTAGATATTGGGCCTGTTGCCTATGGGGAGAAGAACAAGAAGCACCCATGTACACTTGGACCACGAAAATGTATCCTACTAAGACAGCAGGACACAGGCAAACAAAGAGATGGGGCGCAACAACTAAAAACACTGTTGAGTATGGCTCAAGTAACACGGCAATACCTCAGCGGAGAGTGAGATCGTGGCATACCTACGACAATACAACTGAAGATACAGGAGATGCAGGGGGTTAGACTACTCACGTGGAATGTGCAGGGTCTTACACATGCGATAAAAGCAAGAAAGATATGCAACTCGGCATAAGATTGACATATTATTCCTACATGAGACTCATGCCACCAAGAAAGTTACGGATGCATTCGCACGAAACTGGGGTCACATAAAAGCGGCGACGAACTACTCCTCAATGGTGAGAGGGGTCCTCACAATAGTACATAAGAAAGTGAACTTCCAGATGTCCAAAGTATGGGTGGATGAAGAGGGCCGCTACGTGGTGATGTGGGGACAGCTGCATAAGGGGGGAAACCATACTGGTCAATACGTATGGGCCAAATACAGACAGCTCCGAGTTCTACCTCTGCATCATGGAAATAATATAACCAATTGGTACAGCGAAAGTGATCTGGGGCGGCGACCTCAATTTAACTATGGACCCAGAGATGGACCGGTCAGCGGGAAACCGAAGACCAATTACCAAGATGGCACTCACGCTCAAGCAGGCAATGGTTACCATACCCATGGTAGACATATGGAGGGAACTGCACCCCCTGGAGCGGGGCTATACATTTTACTCTGGGGTACACGGTACCAGCTCTCGAACTGACTACTGGCTGTGCTCCCCCCGAACTGATGACACAGATGGAACAGTGCTCAATCCGACCACGCACAATGTCAGACCACTCCCTGGTTCTCCTGAGAGTGTCGCCCAGGACCTTGGAACATACCACCAGCTTATGGTGCATGCCACCAGAACTGCTGAAGGACGAATCAGTGATTGAACCACTCAGAACAGAGATAGAAGAGTTCTTTGGGCGCAACACAGGCACAGTACAAACCCAGAGCTTGGTGTGGGAGACGTTCAAGGTGTGGTTGAGGGGCCAGCTATTGGGGACATCATATGGAACCCTGAGGGAAATAAGGAAAAGTCTGGCACAGACAGAAAGGGAACTGAAGGACCTCGAGGTGGAACAACCACGCCCCCAGAGAAAGAACAACTGCAAAAAATACAAGAACATTTGGAAAAGTTCAAGACGCTTGCAGAAAAAGAAGTTCTCTACATGATCCAACCGATAAGGGCAAGGAAATACGGGGAAGGAAACAAGGCGAGTAAGGCTATGGCAACCCTTATCAGAACCGAACAGGGATCAAGACACATCACCAGTATCCACAACGCAGAGAGGAATTTAAGGATGGCTCCACACGAAATAAACGAGGAGTTCCAACAATTCTACTCTAAACTATATGCAAACGTGGACACAATGACCCAAGAAGACATCCTAACATATATGGACTCGTTCCCACTACCTACACTGGGAGACGAGGAAAGATCAATGCTTGACCAACCAGTGACAGTCGAAGAAATCGAACAAGCCATTTCGGACCTCCATGCGGGCAAAGCCCCTGGGTCTGACGGCATTCCGCTCGACTTCTACAAGGTATTTAAATCTGAACTGGCCCCGAGACTGCTGGAAATCTGGGACGAGGCACTCAAGAGGAGAAAGTTACCAGGCATCATGAGAGAAGCAGTCATAACGGTCCTCCTCAAGCCTCAAAAACCTCTGCAGGACCTTGCATCCTACTGCCCACTGTCACTGATAAATTCAGACGCAAAGATTTATGCGAAGGCAATAGCGAATCGACTGCTCCCACACATGAATACATTAATCCACACAGATCAAACAGGATTTATCCCAACCCGTTCGACGGCGCTAAAACTATGGAGATACTTTGCAATAACATCACAGTTAGACTCACAAGCAAAGGCAGTCGCAATTATACTTGACGCCGAAAAAGCGTTTGACTCAGTATCATGGAACTACATGTTTGCAATACTAGACAAAATGGGGTTTGGGCCTGTATTTAAGAGCTTCATCCATATGTTGTTCAAGAGTCCTGTAGCAGTGGTGTGTCATGATCTCTGCTTCCAAAAGGTCAGGGTTTTCCCAACTCCCTTGGAAGCAGATCCATAACCCAGGTTCCGAGTGCCAACCAGTCCCAATTGGGACCTTTTGGACCCAGTCCTGGCGCCAGTGGCACCAGGCTCATAAATATGCCCAGTCCCAGCGCTGGAAGCGCCGGGCTCATAATGCTTGGGTGGACTTACCTGCAGCAGACCATGCTGCTTACTTGCCTGCCAGTTGAGCCTCTCATCCTCTTCTGTTTGGAACTACTTTTCCTGTTGGGTGGGGCAGGAGCCACTCCCTAGATTCAGAACACTGGAACTCTTCTGGAAAGCAGGAACTCTTTTCTTACCTAGGCGTGGCTGTGGAAGGAGACACCTAAGCACTACAGGAGGCTATTTAAACCACACCCGGTGGATGAATCTTGCTTTGCGTTATTCTGCATCCTCTGCAGCAGAACGCTCATCGTGTCTTCTGCATCTGATCCTGGGCCTAAGGAAAAAGGCTTACCATCCTGAATCCAGTCTTCAGCAACACCTATAAAGACAAGAAAGAACAGGTTAGCATTATGGTCTTCAGTGACAGCTCTTCACTTACCTGGTCCATCGGCTGTCACCAACGCCTCGCGCTGCATTCCGGCATCTGAAATACAAAGGCTTACCTACTCTTTGTGCGCTCCGGAGGTCTTCACACTGCATTCCGGCATCTGAAAGACAAAAGCTTACCAACTCTTCGCACGCTCCGGAGGCCTTCGGCGCTGCATCCCGCATCTGAAAGACAAAACAAGGTGCGTTTAAAGACATTGGGGAACTTTAATACTCACGTGCCATTACTCCTTTCCACATCTAACCCAGTGGGTATTCCGGCACCCTGCAGCCGCTCCGAACTTGTACCTGCAAAATAAAAAGACAGTTAGAGCGCATCGTGAAGCAGGCAACAAGCGTTTACTTACGTGCTTCCAGGCGCTTCTATTCATCACACGGGCTCCATCTTCAACTCACTTCAGCCCGTCATCCGCCATCGCCGGAACCCTGCAAAACAAGAGACATCATTACTAAAGACTTTAAAGACATTAGAATTACTCGAAACTTACCGTTCGTGCAGTAAACGACGGACAGCAGTCCTCTGAAGTCAAGAGGCCTGCTCCCCTTATCCAGTGAAGAAACTGGTTACAGCACCCTGCCCCGAGGCAGATGGAGAGCACAGCGTTCACTTACCTAAGGTGAGAGCGTTAACCTTTGGGGTTCTACAGGAGAAGAGAAAGGGAAGAAGAGAGAGACATTCAATAACCCAGTTCCTTAATCCCATATTTTCTATCTGCAGACATCTTACCCTTCGAGTCAGACATACAGTGCACAGAGGTCCAGCCCAAAGAGCCAGCCGTGTGTTACACATCACCTTTGAAGATAGGGTATACGCCCAGTCAAGACCGGCGCCTCTACGGGAATCAGGTGAGCGTTACAGAACGCAAAGCCTACCACAAAACTCCGTCCAGGCGCTATGGAAACCTCGGATACCGACCAGTTAGCCCAGTTACTTGGGGAACTAAGGGCAGAAGTGCATGCAGCCCGTCAGGAAACGAACGCTCTAAGAAGGGAACTGATTGTTTCCAAGGAGCGAACAGATGATCTCGCTAGACAATTGCTACAGTCACAAGCCGGACAGACCCCGTTACCCGCATCTGGGGGAAATCTTCCTTCTACATCCTCTATGAATCCAGTGCAGATCAACCTACCTGGGAATGTACCTCTGGCTCCGCCCGAACGATTTTCTGGTGACCCAAAGAGGTTTGCAGTATTTATCAATCAGTGCCGGTTGCATTTCTTATGCCGGCCAGCAGCCTTTCCAACTGATCAAGCTAAAGTAGCTTTCGTGCTTTCGTACCTTAGTGGCAATGCGGCAGACTGGTCGATCCCTCTAGTAAATCAAGATGATCCGGTCCTCCATGATTTTCAAGCTTTTCAGCTCAGTATGGAAAAACTGTTCGCAAGACATTCACAGGGGCAGGCCTTGGACAATGAGCTTCTTTCGTTGCGACAAGGTAATCAAGACCTTTTGGCTTATATTGCGTCTTTCAACAGACTGATAGTGGAAACTCAATGGCCTGAGGACAAAAGGATTACGCTGTTTTATAGAGGTCTATGTGGAGAGCTCAAAGATGTGTTAGCCCAAGTAGTGAATCCCCCACAAGATTGTTCGGACTATATAGACTTAGTCGTTCAAATAGATCACAGACTGCAGAACAGGAAGGCCGATCGTTCCAAGTTTGATGCTCGAGTATTTTCCAAACCGCCAACTCCTTCCAAAGGAGTAGACTCCGGGGAACCCATGCAAATAGGGGGTCTGAAAGGTCCTCTAACACAAAAGGAGCGGGAAAGGAGAAAACAGTTGCAATTATGCCTCTATTGCGGAAACTCAGGGCACTTTCTTCGAGACTGTCCGGTGAAACCTGCCAAGAAGGCAGTAGGAGCTGCAGTTACCAAAGTTACAAACTCTGAGCAGGGAAACGACCTCGCCCGACAAGAATAGAGGTCCTCTTGCCGAGCGTGAAAACCAGTTCCGTGACCTCGCATTTCGTGATACCTATGGTCCTCATTAGCCCTGATAATCCGGATCGATTACATGCAATTGAAGCTTACGTCGACAGCGGTGCCATCGGCAATTATGTGGATCATGAAATGGTTTTGAGGATGAATCTAACTCTTTGTCCCAAGGCTGTAAAGGACGTCATTACTACGGTGGATAGTACGGAGATAGCCTCCGGGCCAGTAACGCATACCACTCAAGAGGTGACGCTAGTAAGTCAAGATGGACACATGAGAAGATCGTGTTCGATGTGATCAAGGCCCCTCAGTTTCAGATTATTCTAGGAATACCTTGGTTAGAGAAACACAATCCTCTGATCGATTGGCGAGCAAGAACGGTCCAGTTTCCAGAATGTGTCTCTACTTGTCACCCTCCACCTGGTGTTGCACTGGCAGCAATTTCTTCAGAGACTCCCCAGTTACCTCCCGAATACCTAGAATACCAAGATGTTTTCCGGAAGGATCAGGCTAACTCTCTACCTCCTCATAGGTCTTATGACTGCCAGATAGACCTGATACCTGGATCTACTCCTCCTTGTAGTAGAATTTATGCCCTCACCGAGCCTGAGAACCTTCACCTTCGACAATACCTGGATCAATACCTGGCAAATGGGTTTATTCGTCCTTCCAAGTCCCCTGCTTCTTCAGCTTTGTTCTTTGTTCCAAAAAAGGAAGGAGACCTTAGAACTTGTATAGATTATCGCTCCCTGAACCAGATCACCGTTAAGAATAGATATCCGTTACCTTTGATCCCTGAACTCCTGGACCAAGTCAGAAAAGCATGCATATATACAAAGCTGGATCTTAGAGGAGCTTACCACTTGGTACGAGTAAAAGAGGGCGATGAATGGAAGACGGCCTTCCGCACCAAGTATGGGCTATTTGAATATCAGGTCATGCCCTTCGGACTTTGCAATGCCCCGGCCGCCTTTCAATATTTTATGAACGATGTCCTCAGAGAGCTCATAGATGTGTGTGTTGTTGTTTACATTGACGACATCCTCGTTTATTCTTCATCGGAATCTGAACATCGGAAACACGTGAAAATGGTCCTCGAAAGATTGCGTCAACACAAACTTTTCGCTAAGTTGGAAAAATGTGTTTTCAACGTGACTGAAGTTGAATTCTTGGGATTCATATTATCACCTGGCGGAGTGCGTATGGATTCAAAGAAGGTCGATGCAGTTCTCAAATGGCCATCACCATCCTCTGTAAAAGGTGTGCAAAGCATGTTAGGCTTTGCTAACTTTTACCGCAGGTTTATCCCCGAATTCTCTCGAATAGTCCTGCCCATCACTGCCTTGTTAAAGAAAAACAAACGTTTTGAATGGTCTACCGAGGCGGAACAAGCTTTCCAGGATTTGAAGACTAAATTTATCTCTGCACCAATCTTAAAACACCCTCGCCCCGAACTCCCCTACATCGTGGAAACTGACGCTTCAAGCCTTGCCATGGGGGCAGTTCTATCACAAAAGGACCCGGTAACCAATCAGTTGCATCCCGTGGCATTTTGGTCCCGCAAATTCTCGCCTCCTGAAATCAATTACACGATTACTGACAAGGAACTTCTGGCTATCAAGTCTGCCTTTAAGGCTTGGCGGCATTATCTGCTGGGGGCCCGACACACCGTTACTGTGATTACGGATCACCGAAACCTGCAATATTTGAAAACCGCAAAAGCCCAATCCTCTAGACAACTCCGTTGGGCATTATTCTTTGCCGAGTTTGACTTCATAATTACCTATCGACCTGGTACAAAGAACGGTAAAGCTGATGCCCTTTCTCGGATGGGAGTGGAAGAACACTTGATCAACCCTAAACCTGTACCAATCATTCCCGAACAAAGAATTCTGGGTGTAATCGCCACAGAATCCATAGAGGAAGTTAAGGATAAAGCCAGGCAACTTGTAACTCCAGCAGACATACAGAATTGGCATCTGCAGGGAAAGGACTTTGCAGTAAAGGACAACTTATTGTATTTCCAAGAACGATTATACCTACCCAGCACAGATTTACAGAAAAAAGTAATCTCTTGTTATCACGATTCTTTAATGGAAGGACATCCCGGTATGGCCAAGACCTCAGAAAAGATCAAGCGCTACTTCTGGTGGCCGTCTTGGAAAAAAGATATCAGAGACTTTATAATGTCCTGTGGAGTATGCGCCCAAAACAAGAGTCAAAAGGAAAGACCAGCAGGCCTCTTACGCCCTATTGACATCCCACCTCGCCCTTGGCATACGCTTTCTATGGACTTCATCACCGATCTACCTCCATGCTCCGGATACAATACGATTCTAGTAATCGTGGACTTATTCTCCAAGATGGCGCATTTCATTCCGCTCAAAGGCTTGCCAACAGCAGCAACTCTGGCCCGAGAATTTCTCGAAAACATCGTCCGACTGCACGGTTTTCCTTCGGTTCTAATTTCGGATCGAGGTAGTCAATTTATTTCTCATTTTTGGCGAAGTTGCTGTCGGTCGGCTCAAATTGATGTGAGACTATCGACCAGTCACCACCCTCAGACCGACGGACAAACCGAGAGGACCAATCAAACTCTGGAACAGTATTTACGCTGCATGCTGCAACAAACTGAAAAAACTTGGAAAGACATCCTTTGGATAGCCGAATATGCCTACAATAACTCTGTCTATTCGGGAACTGGGAAAACCCTGTTTTTTCTTTTGTACGGCAGTCACCCTCGAACCTCGGAGTTGGATCCCCTCCAAGATCTTGAAACACCAGCAGTAGACTACCTGCATTCTACAATCACCCAAGCCTTTAAGGAAGCTGTTTCTCACCTTCAAAGGGCTAAAGAACAATACAAGAAAGGAGCAGATCAACATCGGAAGGAAGCCCCTCAATATCAAGTAGGGGATCAAGTCTGGTTATCCACCAAATATCTACCTCTAAAAGGGCCACGCACATTCAACCCAAGATACCTTGGTCCCTATTCCATCACTACCATAGTAAACCCAGTAGCGGTCAAGTTGGACTTGCCCCCGCACATGAAGATACATCCGGTCTTCCACGTCTCTCTATTAAAACCCGTGCAACCTCAAACCCGACTAACTAAATCTCCAAAACCTATCCTAGTTGATGGAGAACTCGAGTTTGAAGTCAAAAGCATTCTGGACTCCAAGATCTCCAAATCTAAACTATTTTACCTAATTGACTGGAAAGGCTACGGCCCCCAAGAGAGATCCTGGGAACCTGCTGAATATGTCCACGCTCCTCGCCTAATCAAAAGATTTCACCGAACATTTCCTGACAAGCCAAAACCCCCGGAGAAGCCCGGTTTGGGAGGGGCCTTGAGGGGGGGTACTGTCATGATCTCTGCTTCCAAAAGGTCAGGGTTTTCCCAACTCCCTTGGAAGCAGATCCATAACCCAGGTTCCGAGTGCCAACCAGTCCCAATTGGGACCTTTTGGACCCAGTCCTGGCGCCAGTGGCACCAGGCTCATAAATATGCCCAGTCCCAGCGCTGGAAGCGCCGGGCTCATAATGCTTGGGTGGACTTACCTGCAGCAGACCATGCTGCTTACTTGCCTGCCAGTTGAGCCTCTGATCCTCTTCTGTTTGGAACTACTTTTCCTGTTGGGTGGGGCAGGAGCCACTCCCTAGATTCAGAACACTGGAACTCTTCTGGAAAGCAGGAACTCTTTTCTTACCTAGGCGTGGCTGTGGAAGGAGACACCTAAGCACTACAGGAGGCTATTTAAACCACACCCGATGGATGAATCTTGCTTTGCGTTATTCTGCATCCTCTGCAGCAGAACGCTCATCGTGTCTTCTGCATCTGATCCTGGGCCTAAGGAAAAAGGCTTACCATCCTGAATCCAGTCTTCAGCAACACCTATAAAGACAAGAAAGAACAGGTTAGCATTACGGTCTTCAGTGACAGCTCTTCACTTACCTGGTCCATCGGCTGTCACCAACGCCTCGCGCTGCATTCCGGCATCTGAAATACAAAGGCTTACCTACTCTTCGTGCGCTCCGGAGGTCTTCACACTGCATTCCGGCATCTGAAAGACAAAAGCTTACCAACTCTTTGCACGCTCCGGAGGCCTTCGGCGCTGCATCCCGCATCTGAAAGACAAAACAAGGTGCGTTTAAAGACATTGGGGAACTTTAATACTCACGTGCCATTACTCCTTTCCACATCTAACCCAGTGGGTATTCCGGCACCCTGCAGCCGCTCCGAACTTGTACCTGCAAAATAAAAAGACAGTTAGAGCGCATCGTGAAGCAGGCAACAAGCGTTTACTTACGTGCTTCCAGGCGCTTCTATTCATCACACGGGCTCCATCTTCAACTCACTTCAGCCCGTCATCCGCCATCGCCGGAACCCTGCAAAACAAGAGACATCATTACTAAAGACTTTAAAGACATTAGAATTACTCGAAACTTACCGTTCGTGCAGTAAACGACGGACAGCAGTCCTCTGAAGTCAAGAGGCCTGCTCCCCTTATCCAGTGAAGAAACTGGTTACAGCACCCTGCCCCGAGGCAGATGGAGAGCACAGCGTTCACTTACCTAAGGTGAGAGCGTTAACCTTTGGGGTTCTACAGGAGAAGAGAAAGGGAAGAAGAGAGAGACATTCAATAACACAGTTCCTTAATCCCATATTTTCTATCTGCAGACATCTTACCCTTCGAGTCAGACATACAGTGCACAGAGGTCCAGCCCAAAGAGCCAGCCGTGTGTTACACATCACCTTTGAAGATACGGTATACGCCCAGTCAAGACCGGCGCCTCTACGGGAATCAGGTGAGCGTTACATGGTGAGGACTAACAGCACACTGTCCCCTCCCTTCGTATTGGGTAGGGGCATCCGCCAAGGCTGCCCACTGTCCCCCTCTCCTTTTTGCGCTCACAATAGAGGGTATGGCCGCTAAGGTCAGGCATGAGCACATGTGGAGGGGTATTCGTATCAGAGGGAATCCCCAAATACTGTCCTTATATGCAGACGATACTATGGTGTATGTCAGATGTCAGATGTCCGGAAGTACACTTGCCGATAATACAGGAAATGAATACATTCTCTGCGTATTCCGGCTATAAAGTTAACCAGACAAAATCAGAAATAATCCCTCTCACTCCAGCCACATGAGATAACGGAGCTTGCCGCAGCCGATGCCACACGGCTGCACAGCTTTCAGCCATCAGCCACTCCTGCTGGCACTTCCGCTGTGCGTGCGCGCGGCCATATTGACACAGGTCACAGGCAAAGGGGGCAGGCTCCTATAAAATATAGCAAAATAGCGAGTATTAGTGTAAAATAAGGTGTTCCAGGATAGTAAAGATCTTCTTAAGCACAAGGGTACGGGCATACCAAGTATTCCAAGTATAGAAATCTTCACAAGGCAGTAAAGGTGGATTCGTAGTATCAAAGTCTCTCCCCAGACGTCAGCCACTTCTGCTGGCACTTCCACTGTTTCTATATCTGCCACCCACCTTGCCAATGTTGCAGCTGTCCCGCCAGAGAATATAGCTCAAAATGTAGGAGGGGCACCATTCCATCCCCTAGTCCCTACATAAGATATCCAGGACTACCCTACGCCTCCCAGATTCCCATATAAAACTGCCTATGG
Organism: Ambystoma mexicanum; assembly: GCF_040938575.1. Lineage (NCBI taxonomy): Eukaryota > Metazoa > Chordata > Amphibia > Caudata > Ambystomatidae > Ambystoma > Ambystoma mexicanum. Next base: position 274,775,807 of record NC_090927.1, on the reverse strand, counting down.
TCAAGTTTAGTTCTCTGAAGGAGGACTTTGGTATGAGGTACAGGACATTTATGGAATGATACAGCAGGCAGGAAGGGTGATCATTTTCAGCAGCGCCATCCTACCCATCACCAAGAGAGGTAGCTTTTCCCAAAACTTGATCGAGTTCTCTAACCAAATTTTGGCCCACAGCATATTCTGCTGATGAGTCTCCTGTGTATCGTAGTGAACGTCAACTCTGGATATCTAAATGTTTTACCCTCCACTGCAGCCCCAGGCTCGGGAATCGCAACTCCTCCACTTCAACCTGTCCCACTAGTGGAAATTTACAGGACTTCGACCTGCTAACCGTTATTCCTGATAATGTTACAAAATTATCTAGTGCATCTATGTAGGACACCAGCTTGTCCTCCGGGCTCCACACGTACAGTAGAATGTCGTCCGCGTATAGGAGCCCTGTATCCCTTAATTCCCTCCTCAAAACACTGCTAGAGGCTCTAGGGCTAAGATGTACAACATAGGGGACAGTGGACATCCCTGTTCCGTGCCCCTCTGTATAGAGAACAGCCCTGACACATGTTTGCCAGTATGCACTCTCACCACCGGCCTAGAATAGAGCATCCGGACCCACCTCATAAATTTCTCTCCTATTCCAAAACTTCCTAGGGAGGCGAGCAACCACTCCTAACGAACAGAGTCAAACGCTTTAACGGCATCCAATGCCACGACTGTGCATCACTCCGACCACCCTTGCGTCCCATCTATTACTGCATGTAACGGTTTAAGGTTCTACGACGTCACCCTCCCCGGGATATAACCTGTCTGGTCCGAATGGATCAATGTTCCAATCACCCTTTTCAGTCGTTCTGCGTGTACCGCCATGAGATCTTTGCTATCTTGATTTATTAAGGATATCAGGTGATATGATTTGCAATACTTCCCCACTTTCCCTGGCTTCAGGATTGGGACAATGATGGATTCTTCCATGCTGTGGGGCAATCTTCCCACCTCATAGGCATCCTCAAGGGTCTTCAGCAGTCTTGGGGCTTCCGCTTCCATCCCCACCTAGCGACTTACCCGTGGGCAGGAGGCTCATCAATGCCTGCAGTTCTTCTATAATGAACGGTGCATCTAATGCCTCTTTCTGTTCTGTATTTCGAGTGGGCAGGTCTATCTCAGACAGTGTCTCCACAATCTCCTGTACCTTAGTATCACCTACTTCCCCATACTCTGAAAAACCTTGTTGATTTCCTTTCCTGATCACCATAATTCACCACACTCGTCTGTTATTTCAGTAATCCCATCTTGCGTATCCGCTCCCAGCACAACCACGCTAATAGTCAGCCCGGCTTGTCCCCCTGCCTATATAATTTCTGAGAATATTTTGCAAAGCTGTACCTTCCCAGTCTCTCCCAATGATCCAGACATTCCTGCCTGGATTCGATGAGCACCCCTTCCTCCCTCCACTCAGGCCAGTACTCTCCACCCGCTGAATTTCTGCCTCTGTGGCCACTAACTTCCTCTCAAGCTCCCTTCGAACACCCCCAGCTTTTGCTATGGGAGTCCCTCGTATCACTTCCTTAAAGGCATCCCATAAGTAATCCCTGTGATTGACACTTCCTTCGATAATACTGAAGTATTCCTTTATTTGCTGTGCTATGTCATCCCGGAAAGGCCGATCCCATAGGGTCTCTGCTGGCGGTCTCCACGTGGGTATCAGGGCTGGTCGATTAATAAGCACCCGTTCTATGGTCAAGGGTAAAAACGAATCTATATGTGTATAAATTCTATGCACACCCAAATAAAATGAAAATTCTCTCTTAGGTCCCATCAGCCACTTCCAGATCTCCTGCAAGTTCAATTCCCTCAATTATGTCAACAAGACCTTAGCCGGCGGGTACGTCAACGTATACTTGCAATCTGGCCTATCCAGCGCTAGGACTAGCGTGAAATTAAAATCTCACCCCAGATCCATGTCATCCCTCGGAAAGGGGCCAGCCTTGATACAGGGAGCAAAAGAAAGTAGATGCATCCTGGTTTGGGAAATAGGTATTAATCAGGCAGACGTCTTTCTTGTCCAAAAACCCATGCACTAACACCATTGTGCCCTCATCATCTGTGTAAACTTCTACCTTCCTTAAGGGTACAGTCGGGGAAACCCAGATAAGGACTCCCCTCGCATAATTAGAGAAAGCCGACCGATATTGTTATGCCCCATTTTTGTAGGACCTGGGTTTGCTTATTAGCTGTGAGGTGTGTCTCCTGCAATAAGCCGGTCAAGTGACACAGCGAGTAGAGCGCTCGCTTTGACATCCGTGCAGAGCCTGCTAACGCAGGTTCGAATCCCGGCGGGGCCAAACTCAGCCTTTCATCCATCCGAGGTCGATAAATGAGCACCACACATCGTGGGTAATAAGCAGCGCTCAGATACCTGAGGGTTCGTAGCGCTATATAAATGCCAAATTATTATTATTATTATTATTAGTGCTAACCGAATCCCCTTTCGTCAAAGGTATGCCGCCACCCTGACCTTTTTAACATAATTATTTAGGCCCCTGACATTCCAGGAGGACATTTTCAGTACTTCCGCCATCCTGACACCCTGTGTATTCTCCTTTCCCCTCCACCCCCTGTAGGCGCCTGAAGACTCTTCCTCCCTACTTTTCCATCCCTACGGTAAGCACCTGGCGTCTACTCATCCGTCGAACCAAGCAGTGTTGCAACCAAAACAAACTCCCCCAAACTTGAACTAGAACAAAGCACCCAGCAGAACCCATCTGTAGAGGCATAACCACCATTTATTCGGCCACCCTCGCGGAACTTGGTGGTTGGGTACCGCCTGGTATCACTAATTCTCTCCGAAGAGCAAGAAAACAAGACAAAGGGGAGGCTAAACATATGGGTCAGATCCTCATAACCAACGGTCCCCAGACTACTAGGGTTAGAAAGAGGATACTCCACCCAGCAAACATTTAGCCTGACCCAGGCCCTAAACTATGGCATCCTGAAATGTTCATGCATCCTAAACCTCACGTGTGCCGCAACATCCTTCGGCCTGGCAGCAGATCAAGTGTCATTATTTGCCTCCGCCATCGGCTTCATCCGGTTAGCATCCATCCATGCATGCACTTCCTCTGGAGCATCGAAGGACAGGGCCCTTCCTGTATGTATCACATTCAGCTTTGCTGGTGTTGGGAAGGGGGCGACCCCCTTGCCCCCAAGCGCTTTAGAGTAAGGTGAGAGGTATTTCGAAGCACTATGATGGGCCAGGGGGGTCGCCCCAATATAATCAACCCACATAGTATAACCCAAGGCACGAACAAGACTGCCATTTTGTATAGATGTTAGTACATTCTGTGTAGATGTTAGAAACCATAACTTGGAGACAACGCCTGCCTGGCGAATGCAGCATATCATGCACTAGGTCCTAATTGTGAGATGAGGGGAAATCTCCAGCCATGCCCAAGCTCCCGTGAGGACATCCCACACCCCCAACTGCCATAAAACTCATTAATTGTTCTAAAAGTGTTGAAAAGATGTTTTTCTATCTGCAAGGAATGTGCCCTACAATGCCATCATCATAGACCAGCGCCTGGTGTGCATGTTATCTCAAACTGGCCAAAGCATAACCCGGCCCATACCCAGGCAACCATGAGTTATAGCACATATAACTAACTAAACCTCAAGATCCCTGAATTCCATGGCACCAGGTGCCCTTTCACCACCAACCCCAAAGTAACAAGTCCTGAAATGTTCAGAGGATGGACAGTGCACGTCTTTGAGCGACAATCGTATGATTTGTGTTGCGAGGAGCTGGTGAGATACATTATAGTTCAAAATGAGGGTGGAGACCTTGGAGCTGGATGGGACGGAAGGGAGCGAGTGAAATGTGTGTGTGGAGGTTAGAGTCACAGTTCCATTTTTACTCCATTTTTTTCCCCATTCTCGTAAGGCAACAATACAGCATAATCTAGATATGCACAACGTTTATTACATTTCACGTTAGTTAAATGTGTACCAGAAGCTTTGACAGCTCCATATACTGTTTTACACAGTTCCTACAACAATGTTGCGTCGCCATGGAGACATCCCTGCCCCAGGGTGGGGCGCGAGGCGTACATGCACCAGCTTTACAGCAGGTCTGCAGCGCCTCGCACTGTCTCCATGGAGATGCTTAAAACAGGTCCACTGCCTGCGCGAGCACGCGTCCCCGTGGCTCACACAGTTATCGGCAGAAAACGATCCGACCAAGAGATAAGAGCTGGCGCTCCTACGCTAGCTTTCGTGATGCGAAGTACTTAAAAAGCCATGTTAGCTGAGGGTTTGTTTCTTCTCCCAGCAGGGACAGCACTGCTTTACGTGTTTAGACACGCATTTGAATAAGAGCATTTTACACAATCAGGTAGGACGAGGCTATGCACCTTGTGTGAATACGTTGATATTCTAGATTCTTATGCATTTATACTAAAAAGTGATTTTGTTTCTTTTCTTTGGCACAACACGCTCGACACAACTATGAATGGTATGTGCATTGCTTTATTATATTTTGAACATGGCATTATCTGTCCACTATGTTTACTTTGAATTAAATGCCTGTCTCATCAAAACAGTTAAAGCCTAATAGAGTGAAATATAACTCATGTACAGCCCTGATGAAGGTTTATCCGAAATGCATAGGCTATTGTACAAACATGGCAGACTGATATGAATGCTCAACTCGGTATAATGAGAATAATTGTTACTTGAAAAATTTATGCCAGGAATGTGAATAAACATTTCCTGTTATATTAACATCAAATCAAGACTCTATTTAGAAAGTTTTACTATTTGTAAGAATCTATTGAATTCATTTGAATTATATTTTTTTGGAACCATTTTTGAAATTTGCAGCCCTTCATATTGGGGGCTAACTGTGAAGCGCCAGTTCTAATAGGGTGGAATCACCTTATTTGCTTTTCTGTGTTGTACTTTGGGGTCCTTGTGCTACGGGACCGATTTGGACAGGCAGCTCCAGGTTAAAGTATGTTTTACAGCGATACATTTTGAACACTGATCAAGACTTGATTAATAGTGTGGTGCCCGCCACTCCTCTTTCTTTCTTGGAGGTTAGAGTGCCCCAGAACCTCCTTTGAGCCAGTCTTAAAGCCTGCCAGGTGCACAGTATAATAATAAAGTAGCATTATTTAGTAGCAGTGTTAGGAGTGTAGTTAATTTGTTCTTTGACCTTCGTTGGTGAGAAGATGATGATCTCTGCAACACCCATGTGATGGAAGACGGGCGGACTGGGCTGGAAACAATGACCTGGCATCCCTTATGTGGCAGGCGGATCCTGTATAGGTGCACACCAACCAGCCGTGCAGGTTTTTTCCATATATGTTTATGTCATTGATGCCAATGTGTTTCTTTATAACATTCTGCTTGTATAATTTTTCGGCCGAACGTTATTAGCAGCAGAGTTCTTTGCTGTTGCTCTCCTCTGTGTGCGAAATTAAAACTTGTTATCCTTACAAGATCGACTTGGGCTTTTCTTCCCTAGTGGATTGTATTCTCTCTGGTGTGAGCGTTCAGGGACTTGCCTTCAATTGGTGACCTTGACGGGACCCCAGTGCTCCCCGTATTTGCAGAGGCATCCAGGCCTCTTCTCCATAAGGATCCACGACCACCTACAGTGACCGATCCCGAATGTTTCAAGTGGTTTAGCGTGAGCCATTTTAAGAGACGTCCTTTCTGTTCTTTGAAGCGGGGCGCGCCTCTGAGGAGAGTGCAGGCGGCTGTTGGAACCCCATAACGGAGTTTGGGTGAGCACGCACATGTAGTAGACTCTTGTAAGCGATAACAAGTAGGGGACAGATGCATGGGGAGGTGTGAGAGGTGTGAGCACTTGGAGAGCGAGATCGCTGATGTGACATGGGTGTGGTTTGTGTTATTTCTTATTGGTGTTTGTACTGTGAAGGCATTATAAGGTAAGGCAGGGAGCCCCTCCTCGGAAGGGGAGGGAAGGGGGTACCATGATAAAAAATATATATTTGCTTCTATTTCAGGAGAGAAGATGAAGCTCACGACTGTAAATAATTGTTCATGAAGTAGGGATACTAAGTGTAGATGCAAAAATGACAATATATGGGACTATTGTGGGATGACCATTGTTGCAGGTCTATGTATGATCTTGATAGCACTATTGGGGAGAGTATATTATAGGTGGAGGTCCTATAAAGAGGGGTGGGGGGAAATGGAACTGTCTGTTTAAACGGGACAGTACATATAAATGTTAATAATATTAGTGGTTTTACATATATTAGTAGCAACATGAATGCTAACAATAACAATGGAAATTAATATAGGAGAAACAATAGTGTTGACATAAGTGGTAGTGATGATTAGAGCCGGTACAATACGACAGCGAGAGTATGAGAACAATTGACAATGAGGGTAAAAGTGGAAAGGGTGTTTCCAGCAAGTCGAGGATTGTTTAATAATTCGAAACAATAGGATGTTATTTTTGATAGCACTGTTAATGCTGCCACCCCTGAGAGTGTGTATAGAATAATGAAAAGGGAAGTACGGAAGAAGTACGATACGTATCATGGATTGGGTTTGGATGTGATTGAGGATATACGCCATCCTGAGTTTACCAACTCCTGGTATACTGACATTAGTGGCGTGGGAAGAAACGTTGTGAATGGAAGTTATGTGTGTTCACTAATTCCAGACGCATCAGGGGCTCCCATGGTGTTAGTACTGCAAGACGTCCCAATTATAGAGGCACAATACCTACTTCATCTTGTGCTATGCAGAACAAAAGGAACGTTCCAGGCACACAGTGTGCAACTGCAATTGGTGGGTCCAGATCTTGTAAAGTGCAACGACAATCCAAACAACATCAATTGTGTGGTGTTCCCCTATTTGATGATGAAGGACACAAACATGTCAATAACAAATGCCAGGACACCACAGTGCCTTGCCTGGCAGAACGACTGGTAACATAACAAGGACATGATAGCACGAGTGGACAATTTCTGTGCACAAATATGGACAGATCATATCACAAAGCTGATGTGTATTGCAACAATGCAAAAGTTGGTGCGAGGGCACAGGGAAGAAGTATATGGACTGTTCTTTCGCAGCAAGGGTACAGTCTTTGTCGGATCAAATGAATGTTGCAATAAGACTCTCCTGATTGCAGCCATGAAGAAGGGAACAGCAGCTGTAATGGATTACTACTGGGTTTGTGGCCAACAAGCTTACTTGCACCTCCCACCATCTTGGTGGGGCAGTTGTTTGCTAGCCACGCTGCACTCAGCGCTACTAGTAATCCCAAAAGAACACCTGACGGGCGGAGCACTGCCTGCCGAGGAACCAACTCCCCACCCCCTAATTGAAAAAGAAGAAGAGAAAAACCTTTTTGACACACAAGAGCTCTGCATCCTGCCAGGGAAAGAACAGTTCCAACAACTAAAGAGGACAGAAATATTGAATTACATATCTAAAGAGTCTTCTGCATTGCTTGCTGAAATACCAGAAAAATATAGGCTTTTCAGCTCAGCAGTATCCTTTTTCGCATCTCTACTGCTGCCGGGAGTACAGACTGCAGCAAAAGCCAAATGGTTGCAAATCGTGTGCTGGGAGATGGTCCAGCTCCCGAACGATACAGAGAATGGGTTCAATGGGATCAAGGTTGAGTTGCGTGCATTGAGACTTATGACGATGCAAAATCGTTATGTGCTGGACATGTTAACAGTAATGGAAGGCAGGGTTTGCAAAAAGTTTGGTGATTCCTGTTGCACGTTCATGCCTTCAGAGGATGCAGAGAATGCATCACTATCCCACATCAGCCGTCCATGGCCTGGGTGTTCGTATGAAGAAGGAGGGAGGAGTACAGGCGAGGGCCTTGTTCACCATGGCATTTGATTGGGCCCCGTCGTGGCTTGGAGCGATAATGAGGATGTTGGTGCTCATCATCGTGTTCATTCTTGTTATTTTCTGCACCTGTCAACTGAGCCTTCAATGTTGTGCCAATGTGGCACCCAATAGCGCAAGAATGTTGGTGTGAATTGGGGTTTCAAAACCACCTTGCAAGATGAAAGATAGTGAAGTACAGACTGATATCCCACAAAGTGGTCCTAAGTATGAAATGCTCCCCATCCCGTATGAAAACGAAGTTCATCACCTATACCACACTATCATTACTGCACCCCCTGATATAGAGTATTATACAGAGGTTTGGGCGTACCTGGCCGGGGGGGTGTGCATCTATATGACTTATTCACCTGAGGAATACGTGCGTAGGGGGGAGAGTTTCCGGTGAGTATGCAGGGCGTGGGTACCAATAAAAGGAACACAGCCATACGTGGAAGCGTCGAGGAGACAGCACATGTAGAGTTATTAAGGAATTAATTACTGTAAAAGTAATGAAAGGGGGAAGGTTGGGAAAGAGGGCAACCCTGTCCCACCCCCCCTAAGCACTTTAGCGTAAGGCGAGAGCCATTCGAAGCACTATGATGGGCAGGGGGAAGGGAGCGGCGTTAGGACCCCCCTCCCAATATAATCAACTCACATAGTATAGCCCAAGGCGCGAACAAGACTGCCATTTTGTATAGATGTTAGTGCAGTCTATGTAGAAGTTAGTAACCATAGCTTGGAGACTAGGCCTGCACAGTGAATGCCGGATTTCATGCACTAGGCCCTAATTGTGAGACGATGGAAATCTCCAGCCATGCCCAAGCTCCTGTGAGGACAACCCACACCCCCAACTACCATAAAACTCATTAATTGTTCTAACAGTGTTGCAAAGATCTTTTGCTATCCGCAAGGAATGTGCCCTACAAGGTCGCGATAATAGACCAGTGCCTGGTGAGCATGTTATCTCACACTGGCCAAAGCATGACCGACCCACCCCCAGGCGACTACGAGTTATAGACCATATAACTGACTAAACCTCAAGGTCCTTGAATTCCATAGCACCAGGTGCCCTTTGACCACCAACCCCAAAGTAACAAGTCCTGAAATGTTCAAAGAGGATGGACAGATCATCTGATTTGTATTGCGAGGTGCTGGGAGGGATAAATTATAGTTCAAAACGAGGGTGGAGACCTAGGAGCTGGATGGCACAGAAGGGAGTGAGTGAAATGTGTGTGTGGAGGTTAGAGTGCCCCAGAACCTCCTTTGAGCCAGTCTTAAAGCCTGCCAGGTTCACAGTATAATGATAAAGTAGCATTGTGTTAGTAGTGTAGTTAATCTGTTCTTTCATCTTCTTCGTGAGAAGAAGAGGATCTCTGTGATACCCACGTGATGGAAGACGGACGGGTTGGGCTGGAACCAATGACCTGCCATCCCTGGGGCAGTCAGATCCTGTATAGGCGCACACCAACCAGCCGCACTGGTTTTGACTGTATATATTTTATGTCATTGATGACCATGTGTTTCTTTATAACATTCTGCTTGTATACATTTTCAACAGAATGTTCTTAGCTGCAGAGTTCTTTGCTGTTGCTCTCATCTGTGTGTGAGATTAAAACTTGTTATCCTTACAAGATTGACTTGGGCCTTTCTTCCCTAGCGGGTTGTATTCTCTCTGGTGTGAGCGTTCAGGGACTTGACTTCACTAGGTATAGAAGCATATATTTTATTCTTCTATAACCTGTTATCACAGTCTTTCCTTTGTCTGGACAAATTGACCCCTCCGCCTCTGGACCTGCAGGGTATAGTCTGGGTAGATTGCTAACATTGCTGATCCACTGCGGATCATGTCACCTTCTCTGGAGAATGCCAAGATCTTCTCTTTGTCCCTAAAGTTCAATATCTTGGCAATGATGGGTCGGGGTCCCGGATTGGGGGTTTCCTCACCTCCTCACCAACACCCTGTGAACCCGTGTGACAGCGCCACCGTACCAATCTCCTGGTGCAGCATGTTTTCAACATATGTGGTAGGATCTCTACCTTTCTCTCCCTCTGGCAGCCCGAGGATCTGAATGTTGCTTCTCCTTGCTCTCCCTTTAGCATCCTCCGCTCGGTCCTGCAACATCCGTACCTTTGTTGTCAGCTCCTGGACCTTCTCCTGCAAAACACTCTTTATTCAGTCTCCCCCACTCTGCTCGGCAAGCTGCACACATCCTGCCGCAGAAAACCCACGTTGCATTTTATCTCACGGATACGAGACTCCATTGAGGTTCTCAGGGCCGCAATTGCCTCCAGTATTCTAGCATCCGCACCTTCAGCAGGGGTCTCTTGGCTGTCCCACATCTGTTGCGTCTTCGCATTCTTTGGCTCCTGCTTCTGGTCCCCTTTTCTAGCAAACACATCCATCTTTGTTTGCCTTGGTTCTGCTGGGGTTTTCTCCTTCCTCCCTTCCGGCATATGTCCTTCGTATGCTCTCCCGCCTCTTGCCCATTGAGCCCTGTACAAGGCCCTATACCTAAGCGCCCTCAGAAGCCACACAGCCCAGTCCTTGGAATAGAATCCCAACATGCGCGTCTCCCACTTTGCCAAGGTGCTTGCTCCTATCCTGCCACCAGAACCCCCAACCTTGTTTGCATCGCCTCCCTGTGCCCCTAGGCTCAACCTCCACTATCTAGGCCGTGGCCTTTGCGCCTCTAGGCTGTTGGGCAACCTGTACCTTCTCAGGGGATCCCCGCCTCTGCCGCTTCCACCTCTAGACTCCCAGCCTCAGGAGGGTGGGGCACCGGGGTGCTGAGGGGCCCACAGCAAGGGCAGTTTGCAGACAAAGGTAGGGCAGGTGGCTGCTCCTAAGCCCCTCTTTTTAAAAAAAACCTTTTATTTATTTAGCTTGGCAGCAGAGGAATAGGCGAGCAACATACAAGGCAGGTACAATACAGCAGCAGTATAAATAATACAGGTACACAGAGTCAGTTTACAATTTGATTATACACTTGGGGGGGTATATGCAGAGTGGGCGCAGGACTGGGGGAACAGCAGTTCAGAAGGGGGAACGGGGAGGAGGAGAGGAGGGAGCTGGAGATGTAGTATCTGATGCAGTATCCATAGAGGACATATAGGATTGAAACTAGAGCCAAATATCCCTGGGTCTGGAGTGAGTTGGCTGTAGTAGGGTCCAGGATTCTTCAGTCTCTGAGGCCCAGGTGACCACCCTGAGCTACTGCGCATGAGTGGGTGGTGTAGGCCGAAGCCAGCAGAGTAAAATGGATCGTACTGCGAGTAACATGCAGAGGCCGGCCAGTTTTTTGGAATCTCAGCAGAGTTCGGGGAAGTCGTGAAAGAGACATCTCACAGGGGATGGAGTGATAGGATGCTCAAGCATAGCTGACATGGTAGAGCATACCAGATTCCAGAACTGGCTGAGGCGGGGACAGGACCAAATCATGTGAATGTAGTCAGCGGTATCATAGCCACATCTGGGGCATCTTGGGGAGTGGTCATTAAGCATGTGATGAAGTCTGCTCGGGGTATAGTGATATCTATGGAGTACCTTAAACTGAATTATATTTTCATTCGGGAGTTGTAGGATACCCTGTGTATGCGTGCGCACATGTGGGCCCAGTGCTCGTCAGTCATTTCCAACCCAAGGTCATCTTCCCATGCGTGTTTCAGTTTGGTGAATACTGGGGTAGATCTAGTTTGAACCATGGTATAGAGCCTGGATACTTTATCCCTCATGGGCGTGGGGGAGGTTAGTTCTGCAATTGCAGGATCATCTGGTGGCATCTCTGGGAACGTAGGGTATCTGCATTTAAGGGTTTTCCGGAGAGACGAGTACTGGAGCCATATAGACGGTCTCCGTTTTAGGGACAATGGGAGGTCTGGCCATTCAATGAAGTTGCCCTGCTTGAAGATGTCTCGGATCAGCTCGTATCCCGCCTCGGCCCAACAGTGCACTATGAGTGGTGGTACATGTGGGACCCCCGGGAGGAAGTTCCAAAGTGGGAGGTTGCCATGGGATGGGTGGGCAGTGCCGAGTAATTTCCATGTTTTAGTTAGGGCAAGGGACGTGCAGGCCACCGGGTCAAGTGAGTCCAAGACTGTCGGCATGGGTTTAATAACATGGGACGAATGTCCTGGTCACTAACCGTCAGTTTTTCGAGCCTGGCGTGTGGAGGGGAGTCCGACGTGTTGAACCAATGTGACGGACCGCACCTGAGTGTCACAAGAAGGTATTAATCGTGCGAGTCAATGTTCGGAAAAAGCCTTTACCTGGCCATAGAGGGATGTTGTAGAACCTGTACAGACGTTGGGGCAGTACTATCATCTTTAGTATCCCTATTCTGCCTGCAAGACAAATCGGTAATCTTCTCCAGCCTAGTGTCCTTGTTGCAAGGTTCGTAAGGTATTTTTGATAGTTTTCTTCGAAGACAAATTGGAAGTGGCAAGCTATTTCTATTCCGAGGTAGGTGAATTTTGACTGAGCCTATGCAAACCCCAGAGTATCGGGGGGGGGGGGGACTGTGCAGTCTGTGAGCAGGAAGAGGGTGGATTTAGAGCAATTCACTTTGAGTCCGGAGATGTGTCCGAAGCGGATAACGTCCTCCAGTATCGGAGCCAAATTGGTGGAGGGGGAGCGGAGGAAAAGAAGGGCATCATCGGCATACAAGGACACTATATCAGATTGACCTGCAGTTCGCAAGCCTCAATGTGTATGGGATTGGCGTAGCATGTCTGCAAATGGTTCCATTGCTATGGCGAAGATCAGGGGAGAATATGGACAGCCTGCCTCGTCCCCCTAGCAATTTGGAAAAGGGGAGAGCATCGGCCCTCAGTGCGGACCCTGACTACCGGGACTGAGTATAGTAGTCTGACCCAGGAGAGAAAGGAGGGGCCGAATTTGCACTTTTCAAGAACCCGCCAAAGGTACTTCCACGACATGGAGTCGAACGCTTTTTGCATATCGAGTGTAGCGGCTACTGTGTGAACATTTGGGTTTATTCTGCTAATTATGTTAAAGAGGCGCCTCAGATTCAAGGAGGTGGAGCGACCTGGAATAAAGCCTGCTTGGTCAGGATGAATAATGTGTGGCATGTAGGGGGCTAGGCAAAGGGCTAAAAGTTTGGCGTAGATTTTGACATCGCAGTTAATGAGCGAAAGTGGACAGTACGAGCCGCATTGTGTGGGGGGTTTGCCAGGTTTGAGTACGACAGTTATCGTGGCTTCGCGGAGAGAAGGGGGAAATTTGCCTGCCTCCACTGATTCCTCCCAGAGGGTTATTAGGCGGGGAAGTAGGAGCGATTTGTAGCGTTTATAAAATTCAATTGGGATGAGCCCGGGGATTTCCCTGAGGAAAGTGAGTCTATGGCATCTGAGAATTCCTCAGGGGTAAATTGGGAGTCGAGAGACCCGATGGTTTCGGGGGAGAGCACCGAGAGGGGGGGGGCATCAAGGTAGGAATCGATCTCCGATGTTGGGGCACTGTCTGTATTGGTGTATAGGGATACATAAAAGGAAAGGAATTCGGAATTGATATCATGCGATGAGGGGGCGAGGGAGCCATCAGGTCTTTCCACCCCAGGGATGTGTGGGGCGCCAAGCTCACGCCGGAGAAGCGGCCAGGACGTTCACCCTCACCATATTTCCTAGCAAGGCCAGGGCTGTCCAAGAATTTCAGTTTGCGGTCCGCCAGAGAACGAAACATGTCGCGTTCCGCGCCTATGGATGCTAGGGCTTCAGGGGTTTGGTGTAGTGAGCATTGGGCTTCTAGGGTTGATAGCCTGAACTCACTTTCTGCTATATCCTTTCGAATTGTTTTAATGATACCATTTTCTTTGGAAAGTGCTTTGCCCCTGATGTAAGCCTTAAAAGATTCCCAGTGGGTGGCCTGCGAAGAAGTGTTTATTTCAAAGAACTCCCCGATGGCCGTCTCTAATTCGGAGCTAAATACGGGGTCGAAGAGAGAGTGAGGTTTCATTCTCCAGTGTCTAGTTCGATCGAGGTCTGGGCCCCAGCACAGGGTAATCGTCACCGGTGAATGGTCAGAAAGGGCCTGGGAAAGATCATTAGGCGAGTCACGTTCTTTATCAGTATATCAGAGACTAGCCATCTATCGATTCGGGAATAGGAGTCATGTACCGAGGAGTAGAAGGAATAGGATCGGGAGTCGGGATTGAGGAGCCCCCATGTGTTGACCAGTGCAAGTCGGGGGAGAGATGACAATGTGGTATAGGCTGCTTTGGCAAGTTGGCGGGGTCTGGAGCCGGATCTATCAAGGTCCACGTCGAAAATTGTATGCAAGCCCCCCCCCCCCAAGAGAATCGGTATTAAGGGGAAGCTGTCAAGGAGAGACGTGAGATGTAAATAAAAATCTGGATCGTCAATGTTGGGGCCATAGACTTTTAGGAGGACCGACTCCCTGTTCTGAAGGGTGCCATGGAGAAGCACATATCTGCCCTGGGGGTCGATCTGTGAGGATAAAAGGTCAAACTTAAGGCTCTTGTGAATAAGGGTCATGACCCCACAACTTTGGGCAGAGTAATTAGTAAAGTATCTTTGGGGGCCCCGCATTTTGGTGAATTTTTCACAGTGTTCAGTACAGGCGTGTGTCTCCTGCAGAAAAAGGATTTTGACCCTGTGACGTTCAGACTGAAGCTGGAGCCGTCTCATTTTCTTATAATTACCCAGTCCCTGCACATTCCAACTCATAAAAGTTAAGTTATCTTCGGTTAATAGTGTAGAAATATTCGTTGAGGATCAATGTTTGTCGGAGCAGTGACCCCAATGGCTGATGGGTTAGTCTAGCAGCCCTGCAATACCATTGGTTCAATACTGCCGCGCACTCAACCCTCCCTGTGGAAGCCAAGCCTTTTATAACATAACACCCGACAGAACCCACCCCCACCCACATCCCCCCCAAACAGAGGAATGATAACCCCATACTCCATTAATCAAATCCAAACCAATGGCATCAACGCCGGGGGGCCTGTGAACCGGCCAGGTGGCGATGCTCCGAACCCTGGGGCAATTTAAGGATAAACATGGTGCCTAACAATGACGTCATATGTAACTTGGAGAGGATTTTGTGCGCATGGGCATGGCACGGTCGTACAATGGTGAACAAATGTGTGCCTGATTGATAGTAATAGTCTCACAGGTTACTGACACAGAGTGGTAACTGGTTTCGGTAACCTCTCAACAAAATGACGTAACAGTCGTACATAACTAGTGTAGCGAGAGGTTTAGCCAGGGAATTAACGTGGAGGTGATTGGATTTGCCAACAATTAGCAGAACAACGTAACAGTAGTATATAGACGCTGTAGAGGGGGGTTGAACTACAGGAGTGTTCAATGGTGAACCCGGAGGTCTCCTCCAGGCTCACGAGGAATGGTCTAAGGACTAGGACGTGCATGTCGAGGGTGAAAGGCCTCATATGAGCGAGAGCAATCCCTTCACACATTAATTAACAGGTCACACATTTCTGGAGCAAAGAGGTGACCCAAACCATAAGTAATTAATCAAGGAACATAGCATTAGCGAGTGTGCGTTTCAGAAGAGGGTCAGCCGGGAAAGTATTCATCAATGAACCTGGAGGCCTCCTCAGGTATTATGAAAAAGTACACCTGGTTAGAGTGTTCAATTCTCAGCTTGGCAGGGTATAGCATAGAGTATTTGACCTCCAGTTCTCGCAGCCTCCTCTTCACTGCCAGAAAAGTTTTACGTTCCTGCTAAACGGCCACTGAAAAATCCGGGTATAGATGAATCCTGGCAGCCCCTACAAGGAGTTCACCCTTGGCTATTGCCGCCCTAAGGAGGGCATCGCGATCGTAGAAATTTAGAACTCTGGCTATAATGGGACGTGGAGGAGCGCCAGGCCTGGGCTTTGCAGTAAGGGCACGGTGGGCTCTCTCGATTGCGAACTGGGAGGAAAGCTTTGGGGAAATCCAGCAGCGTTAACAGAGTGCGCTCAACGTAATCCTCCATAGGCTCCTTGATGCCATCCTCGGGTACTCTGATAATGGGGAGGTTGTTACGTCTCGAACGCGGTTCAAGGTCCTCATTCTTTTTCTCAACCTCAGTAACTCGGCCAGAGAGTGTGGAGATTTCCACCCTGAGAGAGCTCAGGTTATCTTCGGTGGTACTCACTCGTGTTTCGATCTCTGCCACCCCGCCGTCGGTCCTCTCGATGTGAGCTTTGATAGAGGATATAGTGCCATCCATGTCGTCCAGTTTGCTCTGAAGTGTGGAGAACCTATCCCGGATGTATTCCATCATTTTTTGAGAGTCTGAAGGATCCGAGGTCATCGAATTGGACGGCTCCTGCTCAGGCCCATCCACCACCGAACTTGGAGTCTTTGTGAACATATTGATCGAACACTGTTTCTTACCCGCTCCCTTGGTCATGACGCCAGCTGAAGGGCGAGCCCCGAGGCCCCGGGAGGCAGCAAGGTCGTCAAGGCGGGTCAGGGAGGGAGAAGGTCGCAGGAGGCGGTCTGAAGGGCTATTAAAGGGGTTCTGGATACCCAGGGGCCTGCAGGGTAGAGGTGGAGGGCAGCTTGGTGGTAGTTCGTGGGGTCGTTGGATCACCATTGATTTACCAACTCACCGAACCAGGGGGACCGCCCTGGTCCGCGGGTGTACGAATGCACTGAGTGGACAGTGAGTGAATCCTCCAGTGGGAATAGTCTTGGTGCGCCTAGATGAAGACAAAGACCAGGAGACCTTTGTTCTATAGCAAGAGTGAGGGAACAGTAACCCTAGGCTCAGATATAGTTAAGCGGATGGGGAGTCCACTACTTGCGTTGGGAGCCAGGACGGTTGAGTATACCAGCGTAGTAATTGTGAGCCGCTGGAGGGTAGGCAGGGCGCCCCAAGGAAGGTGACAGAGGCAGCCAAGGCGGGGGTCAGCGAATCACAGGCTACTTAGCCGGAACAGGAGGCCAGGTTGCCGCGCACCGCGGCGGAGGACCCAGCCCAGCGCACGTCCAACCCCAGTTTGTTGGGTCACGGGGCTCGGGCCCCCAGCAGATGCATATAGACTCAGGGGGGCAGGAGGCATAGACCCACAGAGAGGTCCTCACGTGGGTATTCCAATGGAGGATGACACGCTCCAGGCCGGGGGCCGGGCCAATTTTGGGCCACAGAACCAGTGCTGGTATGTCCGGACTTCAAGGGCGTGTCGGGTAAGTGGGATTGCGGCCCAGGGGTCCGTGTCCCCACACCAGCGCCCGCCGGATTGTGTTGGGGGCAAGGACCACGAGTGTCCGGTGTTGCAGGAGGACAACAGAAATATGGCGCCAGTTGAATCAAGTGCCGGCGAGGAGGAGCACTGATATCCGCCGTATTTCCAGAGCGGGGGGCTGTGCGGTACGGGGCAATTGTCCCTGCAGGTAGAGTGGGTAGAGGGTCGGGGGCCCCGGAGACTCACCGCACCGAGGGGCAGGGCCGCTCCCGAACAGGCCCCAGGCGGAGGAACCTCTCGTCCAGGCCCCCAAGGGTGCAGGACAGCAGCACGCCACCCAGGAGGGGCAGCAGAGCTGAGCTCAGCATTCGACGACGGTACCCGGGTCCAGCTGGGGTGCCGGCGTCCACATGCGGAAACGCAGCAGCCTCTGGAGGGATGGGAGAGAAGAGAGCGCGAGCACAGCGCCCCTCCCCCACAGCAGGCCCCAGATCCACGGGGCGAGAGGCACTCCGCTCTGGAGCGGAGGGGCAGGACAGAGCAGCGCTGGCTCCCGGTCTGATTGTCCCAAATAGGATCTCCGTATCGGGGCTGATTTGAGGCACGGGGCTCAGACAGCACCTGCTCGTGGCTCCCAGCAGCCGAGATGGGTAGTCAGTGCAGGCTTTAGAGGCGCACCAAAGAAGGATTCTGCAAGGAAGGTGCCTAACGGGACAGAGCTCTCAATCAGGCGGCCATCTTCCACGAGCGCAACCTCCTAAATCCCTCTGAACGCTGTGATGGCCTCTCACGCCAGTCTTCTTCCACCCTTATCCCGGCGCCTCCACCTGTACAGTCAATGGCTTGTATCCTTTGTGTCACACAGTGCCCTCCAATGCTTTGTCCAGCTGGTATTCCTTTCGTTCTTGTGCTCTTTGTCTGCTCACTGTATAACTCTCGCTCCATGTACAAGGCCCTGCTGTCCGGCTCAGTGGCAGGCGTCCGACGTCTCCAGTCACTGCTGTCCTACTTCTCCGTGTCTCTGCCTGCATGCAGCCTACTGCACTCCTGCTGTGGCTCACAGAGCGCACTGGTGTGCCCTTCGGTGCACCGTTTCATTGATGTCGGCCCCAGATTGTGATTGCTCGTCCACTTGCTTGTGTATCTGCATGCCCCGTATTACTCGGTGTGCCCTATGCACCGCCTGGCAGCTTAACTTGGCGGCATCTATTCCTCTGCACACCGTTCCCTCCTCCCTCTGCTTGGTCAGGCGACAACTTCACGAGCTATGTGCCGGTCGCCCACCCCCAACTCACCTCCTGATGTCCAAGGCACAGGGCTGCCGTATACCGCCCGGCTGGCTTCCTCTGTCTCCGAGGCGGGTTGTATATCAATCTTCGCACTCACCAGGCTGCGCCTGCCATTTTGGGAGCAGCAGACTCGAACGCTTCAGTCCTGTGTCGGCATTATTTCAATGCCTCTGCAGACGTTTCACAGTCTGCACATCCTCTCACTGTCTCAGAATGCTGCCAGATTGTTGGCAGGGCACCTTTCAATCATTAAGATGCACGGAAAGCATATCAATTAAGGATCTTTTTAGGGAGCTCGGAAGGAACATGTCTCCTTCACTTCGCAGCTAGCCATACCCCATCATTCATCAATACATTAAAGCTAACGTTATTTACCTTTTCGGGGTGTATATTAACTTGATGTCAACCTTTTAATTTCTTAAACATACTCTGTAGTTATTAAACATTTGACATTTTGCAAGTTCAAACAACTTAGTAAAACATTTTGGCCTGTGGACCCTTATTTGTTTGCGCGCCCCACACACACACCCTTTTTTTCGTGTCCCCTGGTTTTCCCACCCCTAATGTGGATTCCTAGAGACATCACTGGATAGAGCGAGTCAAATAGAAGAATAAGTTACTTTGCCCTGGTAATGTTCTTTCGACTGGATGTTCCTCCCACGTATTCCTCATCTTATCACAGACTCCCAAAGCAGTTTTTGACTCAGGGGAGGGAGTAGAATTCGATTTTACATGTTTTCGTGAACCGAGTGCAGGACTGCTTTCCCAGAACTACCATCCTGACCGAGGGAAGATTCCAGGCAGTAATGCTTTGTGACCGTGTGTCACGCTACGCTCGCGCGCGCCACTTACCTGTTCTGGGGTCCCGGTTCTTCGGCCACGAGGGTCTCCCTCGTGGAGACTGTATCCGCGCTGGCGTCTTCCCTCGCGACGCCCCGCGGTCCGGGTCGGCTCCATGGGCGCGTCCATCTTGAATGTTCTGCGCATGCGCGGATCGTCAGTATCCGACGTTCCGCGCATGCGCAGTAGCGGGTGCTTGCGTTCCAAGCCTCGTCTTGGCCCGGAACTTTAAAGAGGCTCCGTACGCACGGAGACTTGCGTCTCAACGTGATTCTTCCGTGTGTACGCTGCTGGAGCCTTGCTTGTCTCTGCCTCCAGTTCCCTTCCTGATTGTGCTTACCTGCCTAGCCTGCTTCTCTGTATTCTTCTTGGGTCCCCAGTCCCAGTCCTTCCTGCCTACTGCCCTTCCTCTACCCCTTGCCTGCCCCCTGATTCTATTACTGGGGTTCTAGCTGGCCTGTCTGGGTCTTCCTTCCCCTGCTCCCTCTTCTTGGAGTTTTCTTCCCTGGGTGGGCTGTTCTTCCTGCCTCCTTCTGCCTGTGCTGTGCCCTGCCGGTATCTGTGCTCTACCTTCCGGAGGAGTTCTGAAGACTCGCTTTTGGATCTGCTTACTGGACTCTGCTTGGCCTTCTCTGTCAGTGGTAACACTGTCTCAACGTCACGCTAATACAGAGAAGGACCCCTCGTGGCGTTGGGAGCTGATTCAGTCCCATCCTCTCGTTAATCGTCAGGAGGGGGTTGGGTCGGTTCCTAGCGTTGCACTTTCCTCGGCTGTGATTCATCGACATACTGGCAGCCTCAACTCAGCGCTCTCCAGTAAAGAAAGGTAATTTAAGCTCTCGTGACGCATCTTATAACAGATTGAGACGCCTATCCACCAGTCTCGACATGGATGATCTGCGAGAAGTACGTGATGAGATGCGAGCCATGCGTCTTGAGATGACTGCCCTTCGACAGGAGAACGACACCCTCCGTCAGGCGATGGAGCGGGGTGTGCATGTACCTCCCCAACCCGAGAATTCCATGGCCTATACAACCCCCATGAAGTTCGATGGTGATCCACGTCAAGTAGCAGAGTTTTGTACCCATTGTAGGATCCATTTTCAGTTCCGGTCAAGTCATTTCAGCCAAGACAAGGCAAAGATTGGTTACATCCTTGGAAATCTGACTGGCAATGCTCTTGCCTGGGCCGCTCCTCTGGTTTCCTCCAACAGTCCCTTGTTAGGGGATTTCGCTGCCTTCGAGAAGGCCTTCTTGGATGTTTTCAAACCGCCTAATTTGGCAGCCATGGCCCAGAATCAGCTAATGGACATTAAACAAGGATCTGGAGACATAATACACTACATTAGTCGGTTCCGACAGTTAGCAGCGGACTCTCAATGGCCTGAAGTCACTCAGAAAACGTTATTCCGCCGTGGACTACGAGATGAGTACAAGGACGAACTGCTACATATACCTGAGCCAGAATCATTACCCGCATTGTTGGAACAGGTCCTCCGCATTGATCACAGGTTGGCCGAAAGACGTAGTGAACGTCGCCGAACGGACCGATACCACCCGGGGCCCTCGGTACACCCTTCAGGATCGACCTCCACCACCGACACAGGACCCGAACCTATGCAACTGGGAGCCATTCGTGGACCATTGTCTGAAGCGGAAAGGAAGAGAAGGCGCCGGCAAAACCTGTGTTTATACTGTGGGGGTTCCGGCCATTTCTTAAGCATCTGTCCACTGCGTCCTTTGAAGAAGCAGGAAAACTGACAGGCCCGCTGTATGGTGAGAAGGCAGCGGCGGGCCGTTCTTTTGGATCAGACCTTCCTCCTATGCAGTCAGTGCCGTTATTGGTCTTAGAAGTAGGCATCGCCTGGCAAGGAAAATGCTTGAAGACTCGGGCTCTTTTGGATTGTGGTGCATCGGGTAATTACATCGATGTCTTGTTTGCAGCATCCAACGGGATCCAGTTGCACCGCAAGGAACAACCTGCGGTGGTAGAGGTGATTGATGGTACTCCCTTGTCCTCTGGTCCGGTGTGTCAACATTCCGATCCTCTATGGCTATCAGTGGAAGGGCATCTAGAACGGATCTCATTTGATGTCATCAAGTCTCCTTCTTTTCCGGTGGTACTCGGTCTACCTTGGCTACTCTATCACGACCCTCAAGTCAATTGGACTTCCAGAACCCTAGTCTTTTCCACTTCCCGTTGTCCTCGGGATTGTCGTCTTCTAGAATCCTTTCCAACAGCCTTGGGGTCTCCAGCTCTTACGACTACCTTTGATTGTCTATGTGTCACTCAGTCTGTACCGCAGGAATATGTTGAATTCCTTAAAGTGTTTTCAGAACCAGAGAGCATACCGCTACCACCTCACAGGCAGTTTGACTGCTCCATTGACATTCTACCTGATGCAGTTATTCCCCATGGCAAAGTCTACTCCTTAACGCAAACTGAAAAGAAGGTTCTACATGAATACATCCAGGAGTGTCTCAGTAAGGGCTACATTACACCGTCTAAATCCCCTGCGGGTTTTCCACTGTTCTTTGTCAAGAAGAAGGAGGGCACTTTGCGCCCTTGTATCGATTACCGGCAATTGAACGAGATCACCTGCAAGGACAGGTACCCCCTACCTCTCATCAGGAACATCATTGAGTCTCTAAGATCTGCCCGGATTTTCACCAAGTTGGATTTGAGAGGGGCCTACCACTTGGTGAGAATAAAGGAGGGTGATGAGTGGAAGACGGCCTTCAAGACTCCCTTTGGACACTATGAGTATAGGGTAATGCCCTTTGGACTTTGCAACGCTCCGGCCGTCTTCCAGCGATTCATGGATGTTGTCTTTTCGGATCTTGTTGGAGTTTCAGTGTGGGTATACTTGGACGATATATTGGTTTTTTCCTCTACCCGCCTGGATCATGTCACGCACGTTCAGGAAGTGCTACGAAGACTAGCCGCCAACCATCTGTACGCCAAGGTTGAAAAATGTCAGTTTCATCAGGAAAGCTTAGAGTTTCTTGGCTATGTTATCAACAGCACTGGAGTACGGATGGACCCCACGAAGTTACGGGCCATACAGGAATGGAAACAGCCCCATGACATAAAATCGCTACAACGATTCCTAGGCTTCGCAAACTTCTACCGACGCTTCATTTCTAATTTCTCTCATCTTACCACCGTGCTAACTCGCCTGACTAGCAATAAGGTTCCCTTTTTCTGGGATTCTCTAGCTGAAGCGGCTTTTCGAGATTTGAAGAAATCCTTTACTACGGCTCCAATTCTAAAACATCCAGATGATGAGAGACCGTTTGTAGTGGAAACCGATGCTTCAGACTTTGCAATTGGTGCGGTCCTATTACAGCATGATTCGGACACAGAGATGGAACATCCTGTGGCATATTTCTCACGGAAGCTAACACCCAGCGAAAGAAACTACGCTGTCATCGAGAAGGAACTTCTAGCAATAAAAGCAGCCTTCGAGGAATGGCGCCATCACTTGCTGGGAGGTAGATATTCAGTGGAAGTGCGCACAGATCACCGTAATCTTCAATTTCTACGTTCTCTGCAATGCAGAACCTCCCGGCATGCTCGTTGGGCCTTTTTCTTCTCTCAGTTTGATTTTGTGGTGACATACATACCCTGTTCACAGAATATAAAGGCTGACGCCCTGTCTCGTTCTGTGGAGAAAGACATCGAAAGCGCCAAGAGCCCAGAACCCTTGATTGCCTCGAAGCACTTTTTGTCGATGCTGACACCTTGGCTCCATCAACTACAAGATGCCACCCAGACGGATCCCTCCAGGTCTAAGATATTGCAACTTGCTGATGTCAGTGAACGTAACGGTTGTTTGTTCTTTAAGGATCGCCTGTATGTTCCCACGTGGGACCTCCAGAGGATTGTCCTACAAAATAATCACGACTCCGTTGTTTGCGGTCATCGTGGGGTCAAAACCACTCAAGAACTGGTTGCACGGCAGTTTTGGTGGCCCGGATGGGCCAAGCTGGTTAAACAATACGTGGATTCCTGTCCGGTATGCGCTCAAACCAAGATACCTCGCAAGAAACCTCTTGGTCTTCTACAACCCACACCTGCACCGCCTTACCCATGGCATACTATAGCCACGGACTTTATAGTCGAACTACCACTCTCGGGTGGGCATACGTGCATCATGGTGGTGGTAGACTGTTTCTCCAAGTTGGCTCATTTCGTTCCCTTTCCTAAACTACCCTCTGCCTCTCAGATGGCGCAACGTTTCCTCCATGAAATATACCGTCTTCACGGCCTTCCTGAGAAGATATTGTCGGATCGTGGCTCTCAGTATATTTCTTCTTTTTGGGATCAATTGTGTCGTCATTTGAATATCCAGCGAGCTTTGAGTTCCGGTTATCATCCCCAAACCAACGGGCAAACCGAGCGGACTAATCAAACCCTAGAGCAGTACCTACGATGCTACGCAAATGCCACTCAAGACAACTGGTCGGGTTGGTTGGACACCGCTGAAGTGGCTTACAACAATGCTGTCCATTCTGCTACAGGACTCAGCCCTTTTTTTTGTTCTGTCGGTTTGCATCCCAAGTTGCTTCCTGTTCGTCCTACACTCCCCAGTGCGGTTCCGTCGGCTGATGCCATGGTGTCTCACATCCACAACCAGCATCGTCTAGCGGCCAGTACCCTGGCGGTGGCACAAGCACGCATGAAGGACCAGGCCGATAAACGGCGGAGGCCTGAGCCCGATCTTCGGGTGGGGGATAGGGTATGGCTCTCTTCCAAGAACTTACCAGTTCGCAATCTGCCCGTGAAACTGGCTCCCCGCTTTTTTGGCCCATTTTGCATCATTGGGCGGATTTCTCCTGTTGCCTTTCGTTTGTCCCTGCCGCCTTCTTGGCGGATTCATCCTGTCTTTCACGTTTCGCTCCTGAAACCCTGTATTCCTGATGTTTTGGGGCGTCCCTGTTCCCGTCCTGCCCCGGTCTTGGTTAGGGGTGTTCCTGAGTTTGAGGTACAGGAGATTTGTGATTCCCGGATCAGGCGCAGGGTGCTACAATTTCTGGTCGGTTGGAAGGGCTATTCGGCTTGTGACCGCACTTGGGAACCTCGTTCCTCTGTGCATGCCCCACGCTTGGTTCGGGACTTCTACCTCCGATATCCCTGGAAGCCTGGTGCCCCTGGGTTGCCCGGGAGGGGGTATGGTGTCACGCTACGCTCGCGCGCGCCACTTACCTGTTCTGGGGTCCCGGTTCTTCGGCCACGAGGGTCTCCCTCGTGGAGACTGTATCCGCGCTGGCGTCTTCCCTTGCGACGCCCCGCGGTCCGGGTCGGCTCCATGGGCGCGTCCATCTTGAATGTTCTGCGCATGCGCGGATCGTCAGTATCCGACGTTCCGCGCATGCGCAGTAGCGGGTGCTTGCGTTCCAAGCCTCGTCTTGGCCCGGAACTTTAAAGAGGCTCCGTACGCACGGAGACTTGCGTCTCAACGTGATTCTTCCGTGTGTACGCTGCTGGAGCCTTGCTTGTCTCTGCCTCCAGTTCCCTTCCTGATTGTGCTTACCTGCCTAGCCTGCTTCTCTGTATTCTTCTTGGGTCCCCAGTCCCAGTCCTTCCTGCCTACTGCCCTTCCTCTACCCCTTGCCTGCCCCCTGATTCTATTACTGGGGTTCTAGCTGGCCTGTCTGGGTCTTCCTTCCCCTGCTCCCTCTTCTTGGAGTTTTCTTCCCTGGGTGGGCTGTTCTTCCTGCCTCCTTCTGCCTGTGCTGTGCCCTGCCGGTATCTGTGCTCTACCTTCCGGAGGAGTTCTGAAGACTCGCTTTTGGATCTGCTTACTGGACTCTGCTTGGCCTTCTCTGTCAGTGGTAACACTGTCTCAACGTCACGCTAATACAGAGAAGGACCCCTCGTGGCGTTGGGAGCTGATTCAGTCCCATCCTCTCGTTAATCGTCAGGAGGGGGTTGGGTCGGTTCCTAGCGTTGCACTTTCCTCGGCTGTGATTCATCGACATACTGGCAGCCTCAACTCAGCGCTCTCCAGTAAAGAAAGGTAATTTAAGCTCTCGTGACGCATCTTATAACACCGTGTGGATAGTAGACCACGTTGCTGCTTCACAAATGCTTTTTATTGGTACACCCCTTTGCAGAGCTGTAGAGGTAGCCATGCCCCTGGTGGAATTGGCCCTTAAACCCTCCAGAGGATCCTTCCCTGCCAACCTGTAGCATTCTGAAATGGCCAGAAGGATCCATCTAGAAAAGGTCTGCTTAGAGACAGCCTGACCCAGTTAGTGGCCAGTGTAGCCAATGATAGCTGATCATCAATACGCAGTTTTGACAGTCTAGCTATATAAAAGCTCAAAGCTCTATGAGGGTCTAATCTATGTATTGTATCCACTTCCTTGCCAGGATGAGCAGAGGGGATAGAAACAAGGCAGAACACAATTCTGTCCTATGTGGAAATCAGAAATGATTTTGGGTAAAAATTAAGGTTTGACCCTTAGAACAACCCCTATCCTTGAGGAATTTAGTAAAGGGTGCCTTTGACCAAAGTGTCTGCAACTCGCTCACTCTGCGGGCTGATGTTAGAGCTACCAATAGAATGGTTTTAAAGGTTAACAACCTTAAAGGACATGAGTTTGAAGGTTTAAAAAGTTGCACACATTAGGAATTCTAGAACCAGATTAAGGTCCCAAACTGGAACCTGGAAAGGAGATGTGAACACATTGGTGAGTCCCTTTAGAAATTGTGTCACCAGTGGTTTTGAAGTAGGAACATTCCTCTGATGATCTTAAAAATGGACAGTGCTGTCAAGTAGCCTTTAATAGTACCAAACTGAAGCCCCAGATTGGCCAAAGATAGCAGAAAGGATAAAACATCAGGTGTTTTACACATGAAAGGATCTACATTCATTTTTCTACACCAGTTGCCAAATTTATTCCACTGGCAACGGTACAAAGACTTTGTTGCGGCCTTCTGGCCGAAAGCAACATCTCCATAATGTCACCTGAGAGGTCTCAATACTTGTATCTTAGCCTTTCAGAAACCAAGCATGAAGGTTGAGTGTCTTGACCTCTGAATGGAGAACCTGACCGTCGTCTCGCGAGAGAAGGTCCTCTCTTTGTGGAAGATGCATTGGAGGGCAGATGGACATGTCCAGAAGGTCTGGGTACCACGTCCTCCTGGCCCAATCCTGGGCAATTAGGATCATGTGTTTCTTCCGAACCTTCTCAACCTCCTGAACACTTGAAGAATGACAGGGACTGGAGGAAACGCATACAGGAGTGGAAATTCTCAGTCCACCACAAACGCATCCCCTAGAGCTCCTCTTGGAGGAAATCCCCTGGAGCAATATAGATCGCACTCCTTGTTGCCACCGGTCACAAACAGATCCACTTGAGGGGTTCCCCAAAGGGTGAAGATCTCTTGAAGGACTTCCTGAGCTAGTTCCCACTTGTGGGAGACAGTGCTCTGCCTGCTCAGAGCGTTGCCCGCCGTGTTGTCCTATCCAGCTACGTGAACTGCCGATAGGGAGATTCCTTCTTGAATTGCCCAATACCAGAGCTGCATTGCCTCTCTGCACAGTGGTAGTGACCTTACACCTCCTCTCTTGTTGAGGTAGTACATGGCCACTGTGTTGTCTGTCATTATCGGGACATTCTTTCCCTTTACATAGGGCAGGAAGGCCTTCAGTACTAGTCTGATTGCCCTCAGCTCCAAAAGATTGATATGTAGTTTGGACTTCGATGGAGACCAATGACCACTGACTGTCAGATCGTTGAAGTGGATTCACCACCCTGTGAGTGAGGTGTCCGTCACTACTGTTATCTCCGGTCATGGCTGCCAAAAAGGTTCTCCCTTCAGAATGTTGTCCTTGCAGGCCCACCACAGAAGATCCTGTGCGACACTGCTTGGAACCTGAAGTAGGTCAGACATCTTTCCTGAGATCTGGGACCATTGAGTTCTTAGAGCCCATTGAAGGGATCTCATTCTCAGGCGGGCCTCTAAGACTGGGAGACACTGGGCATTTTGAAATTTGGTGACCATCTGAAGAATGTCTTGAGCCCTCACCTCGGGTGGCAAGCTCTTTCCCAAGGATGTATCCAGTACAGCTCTGATGAACTGGGGCTTTTGAGGTGTCATATGCAAATTCTTGTAATTGAGGGAGAAGCCCAGTCTGTGAAGAGAGTGGCAGGTGACACGGAGATGATCCAGGGCTTGTTCGGGAGAACGCACACGGATCAGCCAATCGTCCAGGTAGGAGTAGACGTGAATCCCCCCCTCTCCTGAGACTCACTGCCCCCATCGCCATCAGTTTGGTGAAAACCCTTGGGGCGCAGGTCAGCCCAAATGGCAGAACTTGGAATTGATAATGAGAACCGCCAACTGCTAACCTCAGGTATCTTTTGTGGTTGAGATGGATAGGCCCATGAAAATAAGCCTCCTGATGGTCCAATGGCACCAACCAATCCTGGAGTTGGAGGGCCTGAAGGATCTGAGAAAGTGAGACCATCTTGAACTTTTCCTTCCTGAGAATCTTGTTCAGGTATCTCAAGTAAAAGATGGGTCTCAGTCCTCCGTCCTTCTTGGGTATTAGGAAATAAGGGAAATACCATTCCTTGTTCCTCTCCGCTGGAGGCACTGGTTCTATAGCGCCTTTCTCTAGCAGGGTTAAAATCTCCTGTATAAGGAGCCGATCTGGAATCCTCAAAGAGTGGTTACCCAGTGGATTGCTCTGAGGTCTTTGTATAAAAGGAATGCAGTAACCATGGGCTACAGTTTCCAAGGCCCAAGCATCTGAAGTAATGTCTCGCCATTCTTCTAGATGCTGAGATAGTCTGCCCCCCAATTGTGAACTGTGGCTCAAGACCTCAGAGGTTTTGAGGTGGCTGATGCAGCGGCAGATGTTAAAGGAGCCACTGCTTGAGCTGTCTTTGCACCCTTTCCTCGTTCACCACAAGGAATTCTTCTTTGGCCCTTTTGACTGGCAATTCCTCACACCCTTCCAACTGAGGAGTAGTAGCAAAAAGATTTACCCCTCCAAGATAGTCCACTATGTTGAAACGGCTGAGGTAGCCTAATAGCAGCGCCTAAAGATTTGGCCGCCGCCTTCGAGGTCTGCAACGTCTCAAGACTTTCATCATCCTTGTTGCCAAAAAGGTGAGACTCGTCAAAAGGCATGTTGAGAAGTCTAGATTGCACATCCACAACCACACACACCTGCACATAACGGTGCTAGTAGCCATGGCTCTGCTGATGCTATCAGCAGAATCCAAACCTAACTGGAGAGACTCGCACATGGCTTTTTTGCTGTCTCTAGCTATGGCTAAGAACCCATCTTTCTCATCCCCCTCAGGAATGTGCTCTGCTGCCATGGAAATGCAGTCCCATAGAGTGAGGGTAAACTTTGCGAGGGCACAAGTGGAGTTAGCAGATTTGAGTGCCACACTCCCTGTAGCAAATACCTACCTTGCCCATCCATCTACTCGTTTGTCATCCCTATCAGGAGGGATGGTACGGTACACTGCTTGCTTCGATGTCGCAGTAGCTGCCTGCACAACCAGACTCTCCGGAATGGGGTGTTTCGACAGGTAGTCAGGTCGTTACTGGAAGGGCGGTACTTCTTGGTCAAGTTCTTATTAATAGCCGGATTGGTCTCCGGTGTCTCCCAATTCATCGCCATCCTTTTCTGCAAGGCAATGTGAAATGGTACTATGGAATTCTACTGAGGACTCTTATCTAAGATGTCTGTAAGACCATCTTGTTAATACAGCAATGGAGGTCTACTCCAATCCATGTAGTCCACTACCTTAGACATGAGTTCCCTGTAGCATGCTTCCCAGCCTCTGGTTTTCCAGACTCCAATTCAGGTGAGGTATCCACCCCACTTGCAGTCTGCAGTTTGTCATAGAGCTCCCTCATCCGTGACTCCTCTACAATAAAACCTTCAGGTACATTAGGCGTACCATATTTTGGCCAAATGGGGCCTCTTCATCAGACTGCTCATCCTCTTCATAAATGGAAGAAAGACTTAAAATAGTCTTTCCTGTGTAGTGGCACATATGTTTTCTCCGGAATTATAGGTTTTGTAAGTATTGGGTTCGCCGCTGGATTGGTCGTCGAAACTTTCTTTATTGTCGCCATAGGTCTTACTAGTGCGCTCGGTGTCGATGGCACAGCTGGCAATGATGGCACAGCTGGTGTTGATACTTTCGGCGTCAAGCTTTTGGCTGACATCGAAGGCATCGCCGGTGTCGAAGGTGATGGCGTTGACGACCTCAACTTCTGTCTCCTGCTCGACTGATCCTTCGATGAGACTTCATCGGATCGAGGCCTCGAGGGCTCAAAAGGCGGATCGGGTCTTTGTCCCAGGCTCGAGGGCGTGCAGGATTTAGGTCAAACCCTTTCATTCACGGCTTCCTTCAAAGGCGCGGTAGGAGCATGGCTTGGAGACTTGTTTTTTGAATATTTTGAGCATCTCTTCTCGGAAGGCCTCCCACTCAGCCGAAGTGGACTTCTTGGTTGGGCAAGAAACTCTCTCGGGGGGAAAACGTCAGTCGATGAAGGCGACCTACGATGCCTTCTCTTCGATGACGAAGAAGAGTGGTGGGAGCCACCCCTCGATCTCGACCGCTAGGCCTTCTTCCTCCGAGAAGAGTTGCTTCTCAACTCGTCAGTCAAAGGTTTCACGGTCAGGGTAGGAGATTTAGGGATTTGCTCTACCCTCAACTTACCCTTATGTTCCTTCAATGCCTTTCCAGTCACAGACTGGCACTTGGAGCAGTCAGAGGTGTTATGGTCCACCCGAGGCACCACGAACAGATTCGATGTGGATCAGTTTTCGACCCACAATCCTGACACTTTTTGAACCCGGATATCAGGGTTGCCGGTGTCGATGATGAAGGCATTTCAATTCTCGAAATAGCAAAGTCGTCACAAAAGTGAAGAAGCGCGCTGTATTTCTGAAAGCTAAAGCTGTCACAGAAAATCGGAACTGAACCCAACAGGTGCTGCACATCTATATTTGCCTTCGATGACATCATCCTTGTAACGCTCACCTGACTCCCACGGAGGCGCTGGTCTAGTCTGGGTTGCTGTGGCCTCTTCGATCGTGATGCGCAGAACTCGGAACACCGACTGAACAGGACCCTCAAATCTTGCTCGTCTGGCCAGTAGGAATATCCTTCTGCAGATGAGAAAGGGGATTAACAGTCTGCAGAATAGTGTGCTTGCTCCCCCCTTCCCCCTTCGTTCTTCTCTAACTTCCTCCGAAATCCCCGGTTGAAGCTCACCTTATGGTTTGAAAGGATGAACTCTCCATCCTGCTTCTGGTGCAGGGGCGCGTGTTTGTCCAGTTACTTCACTGGTTTTCAGAATGGCGCTGGCAAAATCCACTTGACTTTTCGGAGCGGAACGCCGTAAGTATGAAGATTACAAAAGTTCAAGTGTTGAGCCTCCTTTTCTGTTGCCTTCCTAACCTGTGATCTGTCCTTTATTTCAGATGCAGAATGAAGGCGATGCGTTGAGGGATTGAATTGCCGATGGTAAACTCAGGTGAGTTAGCGATGGGGGCGATCCCTCTTAATGTCTTCATATTCCCCCCAGTAATGTCTTTTGTCCTTTCCCCATAGGGGCCGGGGTGCGGTACCTGCCAACGAAGCGGCACCGACCCGAAATGAGGAATGGTCCACCAACAGAAGACCGGTAAGTGTTATGGCGAAAAATTAGGCTTTCCTCATATGTTCCTTCTGCTCACCTTTTGTCTCTTCTTCTCTCCCCTAGGCGCAGAGATGTGGCGACCGGTGCAGACAGTCGCGGTGGAGCCAGAAGAACTCCCAAGGACAGGTGAGTGAAGCGCGGCGCTGCAGCGAGCAACGCGGTGCTTTTAAATGAAAGTCTTTTCTCAGGAACACTGGCGTGAAGGTTCCGGATGCAGGTAAGAAGTTTGAATAAATTCTTGGTTTTCACCTTTCTCTTCTCTTCTTTCCTTACAGGTGTTCCAGGATCGAGGCAGGCGTGGCTGGAGACCAGATGCAGGAGCAGACACGGTGAGCGTTCAGCTGCTTGGATGCAGGACAACGCGAAGCGTGAGCTACTGTCTGGGCGTGGTTTAAATAGCCCCCAAAGTAGTTCCAGGTGAGTATCCTTCCCTGGCCACGCCCAAGTGGCAAAATAGTCCCAATGAAAAAATAGTCCCTTTCAGGTCTCAGGGAGGCCTGAATCTTGCTGCATAGTCTGCATCAGGTAAGTGCACCAAACACCTTCCTTTATGAGCCTGGCGCCTATGGTGCCAGGACTGATGTCCAACATGAGCCTGGCGCCAACGGCGCCAGGACAGAGTCCAAAGAGCCCCTATAAGGGGCCACTGGGCTTTTACCCGGGGGCATGATGCCTGCTCCTGGGGGTGCTGGGCCTGGCCTGGTGCTCAGTGGGTAGACATCATGACAGCACTCCCCCCCCAAGGCCCCTTCCAAGGGCGTTCCCTCTGGAGGTTTCGGTTTGTTTGGGAAATTCCGATGGAACCTTTTTACCAGCCGAGGTGCATCTACGTGGTCGCTGGGTTCCCAAGACCTTTCCTGAGGCCCGTACCCTTTCCAATCAATTAGACAGAAAAGTTTTGATTTTGAGATCTTAGAATCCAAAATGTTCTTCACCTCGAATTCAGGCTCCCCATCTATCTGGATTGGTTCTGGTAGCTTTATTAATCTGGTTCCTGGTTGCACTGGTTTCAAAAGTGACACATGAAAAACGGGGTGAATCCGCATGTTAGCTGGTAGATCGAGCTTGACTGCCACTGGGTTAATTATAGCTTTGATCGAGTAAGGGCCCAAATACCTTGGATTAAAAGTTCGAAGTCCCTTGAGCAATAAGTGTTTGGTAGCCAACCATACTTGATCCCCTATTTGGTATGAAGGCGCCTCACTCCGATGCAGATCCGCATTCTTTTTGTATTTCCCTTTCGCTTGTTGCAAATGTGCAGTTGCATCCTTGAAGGCTTGAGTTATCGTGGAATGCAAATGGTCCACTGCGGGCATTTCAAGGCTCAGAGGTGAGTCCAGGTCTGAAGTACGAGGGTGATGTCCATATAGGGTATAAAAGGGGCTTTGTCCAGTTCCAGAGTGTACCGAGTTATTATATGCATATTCGGCCACCCATAAAATATCCTTCCAATTACCCTCCGATTGGTGCAACATGCATCGTAGGTATTGTTCAAGGGTCTGGTTCGTTCTCACCGTCTGACCATCGGTCTGTGGGTGGTGGCTGGTTGAGAGTCTTACGTCGATTTGTGCCAGTTGACAACACTTTCTCCAAAAATGAGAAATAAACTGGCTTCCCCGGTTGGAGACTAGTATGGATGGAAATCCATGCAAACGGATGATATTTTCGAGGAATTCCTTGGCTAGGACAGAAGCTGAAGGTAATCCTTCCAACGAAATAAAATGGGCCATCTTGGAAAATAAATCCACCACAACCAAAATAGTATTGTATCCATTACAAGGGGGCAGGTCCGTGATAAAATCTAGCGACAAGGTGTGCCAAGGTGCTGGTGGAATGTCTAAAGGCTGAAGAAGACCGGCGGGTTTTGTCTTTAGGCCTTTGTTTTGGGCGCAAACTCCACAGGACATCACAAAGGATTTAATATCCTTTCGCCAGGAAGGCCACCAGAATTGTCGTTTAATTTTTTCCTCGGTTTTGGCAATGCCAGGATGTCCTTCCATCAGGGTATCATGATGACGGGAAATAACCAGTTCTTGCAATTCCTTTTCCGGCAGAAATAAGCGTCCTTGGAAGTAAGGTAGGCCATCGTTGACCGAAAAGTAAGACCCCCTTTGGATCCAATCCTGCAAGGCTGTAGAGTCCAAGAATTGTTTTACCCGTGCTTGAATGTCTTCAAGGGTTTGTAAAGAGGTTATCCCCAAAATTCTTTGTTCGGGAATTATCGGCACAGGTTCTGAGTTTGTGTCTATTTCTCCCATTCCTATTCGATATAGCGCGTCCGCTTTGCCATTCTTACAGCCGGGGCGGTAAGTGATTACAAAATCGAACTCAGCAAAGAACAAAGCCCATCGGAGCTGACGTGACTTTTAAATATTGTAAGTTTCGGTGATCACGGTGATGGTATGCCTGGCGCCAAGAAGATAATGTCGCCAAGCCTTAAAGGCGGACTTAATGGCTAATAATTCCTTGTCGGTGATTGCATAATTTACCTCAGGCGGCGAGAACTTTCTGGACCAAAATGCTACGGGGTGCAGTTGGTTGGTTTCAGGGTCTCTCTGAGACAGGACAGCTCCCATGGCTAAGCTGGACGCGTCGGTTTCGACTATATAAGGGAGATCGGGACGCGGGTGCTTCAAAATAGGTGCGGACGTGAATTTAGCTTTCAATTCCTGAAAGGCCTGTTTGGCTTCCTCTGTCCATTCGAAGCGTTTATTTTTTCGCAAGAGTGCAGTGATGGGTTGTACCACACGTGAAAATTCCGGGATAAATCTGCGATAAAAATTAGCAAAACCAAGCATGCTTTGGACACCTTTCACCGAACTAGGTGATGGCCATTTGAGGATGGCATCCACTTGTCGTGAGTCCATTCGGACCCCTTTAGGTGTCAGGATGAATCCAAGAAACTCAACCTCGGTGGTATGGAAAACGCACTTTTCCAGCTTTGCAAACAGTTTGTGCTGGCGCAGTTTCTCAAGGACGGCCCTGACATGCTTTCTGTGATCAGATTGCGAAGAGGAGTACACAAGAATGTCATCGATATATACGACAACACAAACATCGATGAGTTCCCGAAGGACATCGTTCATGAAGAATTGGAAGGCAGCAGGCGCGTTGCACAACCCAAAAGGCATCACCTGGTATTCGAATAATCCATATTTTGTACGGAAGGCCATTTTCCATTCGTCGCCTTCTTTTACTCGCACCAGATGATAAGCCCCCCGGAGATCTAACTTGGTGTATACGCAAGCGTCCTTCACCTGGTCAAGGAGTTCAGGGATCAGAGGCAGAGGGTAACGGTTTTTAACAGTTATCTGGTTCAATGCGCGGTAGTCGATACAAGTTCTAAGGTCGCCTTCTTTTTTGGGCACGAAGAACAAAGCCGAGGATGCCGGAGACTTTGACGGGCGAATGAAACCATTAGCTAGGTATTGATCTAAATATTGTCTCAAATGCAGATTCTCTGGTTCAGTAAGGGCATAAATCCTGCTACAAGGGGGTTGTGCACCGGGCAACAGATCGATTTGGCAATCGTACGATCTGTGGGGAGGTAACATGTTGGCGTGTTCCTTTTGGAAGACGTCCTGAAAGTCTTGGTATTCCGGAGGTAGTTGCATGGAGACAGAGGTTACAGACGCTAGACTAATCTTCAGATTTTCTGGGTAGCAGGTTTGTGCACAATCCGGGAAGGTTATTCTCTTCGCTCGCCAATCAATTCGAGGATTATGTGTCTCTAACCAAGGGATTCCGAGAATAACCTGAAACTGTGGAGCCTTGATTACATCAAACACAACTGCCTCCCGATGGCCGTCCGGACCTATAAGTGTCACCTCAACAGTGGAATGTGTTACCGGTCCAGAGGCAATTTCGGTTCCATCGACTGTGGTGATGACATCTTTGCTGGTTTTAGGACGCAGAGGGAGGTTAATCCTAGAGACCAATTCACGATCCACATAATTTCCTATAGCCCCACTATCGATGTATGCCTTTATTGCATGCAACCGCTTAGGCTTTTCCGGATCTACGAGGACCATTGGCACAATGAAATGCGAGGTCTGAGAGTTAGTTTTCAAGCTCGGCAAGCGGACCCCTACGCTTGTCGGGCGTGGTCGTTTCCCGAAATAGAGTCTTCATGATTTTTATCAGCGGCTCCTACCACCTTCTTGGGCGGTTTTGCCGGGCAATCTTGTAGAAAGTGTCCAGAGGACCCACAATAAAGACATAATTGCATCTGCCGTCTTCTTTCACATTCTTTTTGAGTTAAAGGTCCTTTAACCCCTCCGATTTGCATAGGCTCAGAGACATCAGCACCCTTGGGGTTAGCGTGTGTCATGATCTCTGCTTCCAAAAGGTCAGGGTTTTCCCAACTCCCTTGGAAGCAGATCCATAACCCAGGTTCCGAGTGCCAACCAGTCCCAATTGGGACCTTTTGGACCCAGTCCTGGCGCCAGTGGCACCAGGCTCATAAATATGCCCAGTCCCAGCGCTGGAAGCGCCGGGCTCATAATGCTTGGGTGGACTTACCTGCAGCAGACCATGCTGCTTACTTGCCTGCCAGTTGAGCCTCTGATCCTCTTCTGTTTGGAACTACTTTTCCTGTTGGGTGGGGCTGGAGCCACTCCCTAGATTCAGAACACTGGAACTCTTCTGGAAGGCAGGAACTCTTTTCTTACCAGGAACTCTTTTCTTACTTAGGCGTGGCTGTGGAAGGAGACACCTAAGCACTACAGGAGGCTATTTAAACCACACCCGGTGGATGAATCTTGCTTTGCGTTATTCTGCACCCTCTGCAGCAGAACGCTCATCGTGTCTTCTGCATCCGGTCCTGGGCCTAAGGAAAAAGGCTTACCATCCTGAATCCAGTCTTCAGCAACACCTATAAAGACAAGAAAGAACAGGTTAGCATTCCGGCATCTGAAAGGCAAAGGCTTACCTAATCTTCGTGCGCTCCGGAGGTCTTCACACTGCATTCCGGCATCTGAAAGACAAAAGCTTACCAACTCTTCGCACGCTCCGGAGGCCGTCGGCGCTGCATCCCGCATCTGAAAGACAAAACAAGGTGCGTTTAAAGACATTGGGGAACTTTAATACTCACGTGCCATTACTCCTTTCCACATCTAACCCAGTGGGTATCCCGGCACCCTGCAGCCGCTCCGAACTTGTACCTGCAAAATAAAAAGACAGTTAGAGCGCATCGTGAAGCTGGCAACAAGCGCTTACTTACGTGCTTCCAGGCGCTTCTATCCATCACACGGGCTCCATCTTCAACTCACTTCAGCCCATCATCCGCCATCGCCGGAACCCTGCAAAACAAGAGACATCATTATTAAAGACTTTAAAGACATTTGAGTTACTCGAAACTTACCGTTCGTGCAGTAAACGACGGACAGCAGTCCTCTGAAGTCAAGAGGCCTGCGCTACCTATCCAGTGAAGAAACTGGTTACAGCACCCTGCCCCGAGGCAGATGGAGAGCTCGGCATTCACTTACCTAAGGTGAGAGCGTTAACCTGTGGGGGTCTACAGGAGAGGAGAAGGGGAAAGAGATAGGGACACCCCAATAACCCCAGTTCATTAACCCCGTATTTTCTATCTGCAGACATCTTACTCTGCACGTCAGGCATACAGGGCACAGAGGTCCAGCCCAAAGAGCCAACCGGGTGCTGCACATCACCTTTGAAGATACGGTAGTCGCCCAGTCAAGACCGGCGCCTCTGCGAGAATCAGGTGAGCGTTACAGAACGCAAAGCCTACCGCAAAACTCTCGCCCAGGCGCTATGGAAACCTCGGATACTGACCACCTAGCCCGGTTACTTGGAGAACTAAGGGCAGAAGTGCATGCAGCTCGTCAGGAAACGAACGCTCTAAGAAGGGAACTAATTATTTCCAAGGAGAGAACAGATGATCTTGCTAGACAATTGCTACAGTCACAAGCCGGACAGACCCCGCTACCCGCATCAGGGGCAAATCTTCCTTCAACATCCTCTATGAATCCAGTGCAGATCAACCTACCTGGGGATGTACCTCTGGCTCCGCCCGAACGATTTTCTGGTGACCCAAAGAGGTTTGCGATATTTATCAATCAGTGCCGGTTGCACTTCTTATGCCGGCCAGCAGCCTTTCCAACTGATCAAGCTAAAGTAGCTTTTGTACTTTCGTACCTTAGTGGCAATGCGGCAGACTGGTCGATCCCTCTAGTTAATCAAGATGATCCGGTTCTCCATGATTTTCAAGCCTTTCAGCTTAGTATGGAAAAACTGTTCGCAAGACATGCACAGGGACAGGCCTTGGACAATGAGCTTCTTTCGTTGCGACAGGGTAATCAAGACTTTTTGGCTTATATTGCATCTTTCAATAGACTAATAGTGGAAACTCAATGGCCTGAGGACAAAAGGATTACGCTGTTTTATAGAGGTCTACGTGGAGAGCTCAACGACGTTTTAGCCCAAGTAGTGAATCCCCCACAAGACTGTTCGGATTATATAGACTTGGTCGTTCAAATAGATCACAGACTGCAGAACAGGAAGGCCGATCGTTCCAAGTTTGATGCTCGAGTATTTTCCAAACCGCCAACTCCTTCCAAAGGAGTAGACTCCGGGGAACCCATGCAAATAGGGGGTCTGAAAGGTCCTCTAACACAAAGGGAGCGGGAAAGGAGAAAACAGTTGCAATTATGCCTATATTGCGGAAACTCGGGGCACTTTCTTCGAGACTGTCCGGTGAAACCTGCTAAGAAGGCAGTAGGAGCTGCAGTTACCACAGTTACAAACTCTGAGCAGGGAAACGACCTCGCCCGACAAGAATAGAGGTCCTCTTGCCGAGCGTGAAAACCAGTTCCGTGACCTCGCATTTCGTGATACCTATGGTCCTCATTAGCCCTGATAATCCGGATCGATTACATGCAATTGAAGCTTGCGTCGACAGCGGTGCCATCGGCAATTATGTGGATCATGAAATGGTTTTGAGGATGAATCTAACTCTTTGTCCCAAGGCTGTAAAGGACGTCATTACTACGGTGGATGGTACAGAGATAGCCTCTGGGCCAGTAACGCATACCACTCAAGAGGTGACGCTAGTAAGTCAAGATGGACACCATGAGAAGATCGTGTTCGATGTGATCAAGGCCCCTCAGTTCCAGATTATTCTAGGAATACCTTGGTTAGAGAAACACAATCCTCTGATCGATTGGCGAGCAAGAACGGTCCAGTTTCCAGAATGTGTCTCTACTTGTCACCCTCCACCTGGTGTTGCACTGGCAGCAATTTCTTCAGAGACTCCCCAGTTACCTCCCGAATACCTAGAATACCAAGATGTTTTCCGGAAGGAGCAGGCTAACTCTCTACCTCCTCATAGGTCTTATGACTGCCAGATAGACCTGATACCTGGATCTACTCCTCCTTGTAGTAGAATTTATGCCCTCACCGAGCCTGAGAACCTTCACCTTCGACAATACCTGGATCAATACCTGGCAAATGGGTTTATTCGTCCTTCCAAGTCCACTGCCTCTTCAGCTTTGTTCTTCGTTCCAAAAAAGGAAGGAGACCTTAGAACTTGTATCGATTATCGCTCCCTGAACCAGTTCACCGTTAAGAATAGATATCCGTTACCTTTGATCCCTGAACTCCTGGACCAAGTCAGAAAAGCATGCATATATACAAAGCTGGATCTTAGAGGAGCTTACCACTTGGTACGAGTAAAAGAGGGCGATGAATGGAAGACGGCCTTCCGCACCAAGTATGGGCTATTTGAATATCAGGTCATGCCCTTCGGACTTTGCAATGCCCCAGCCGCCTTTCAATATTTTATGAACGATGTCCTCAGAGAGCTCATAGATGTGTGTGTTGTTGTTTACATCGACGACATTCTCGTTTATTCTTCATCGGAATCTGAACATCGGAAACACGTGAAAATGGTCCTCGAAAGATTGCGTCAACACAAACTTTTCGCTAAGTTGGAAAAATGTGTTTTCAACGTGACTGAAGTTGAATTCTTGGGATTCATATTATCACCTGGCGGAGTGCGTATGGATTCAAAGAAGGTCGATGCAGTTCTCAAATGGCCATCACCATCCTCCGTAAAAGGTGTGCAAAGCATGTTAGGCTTCGCTAACTTTTACCGCAGGTTTATCCCCGAGTTCTCTCGAATAGTCCAGCCCATCACTGCCTTGTTAAAGAAAAACAAACGTTTTGAATGGTCTACCGAGGCGGAACAAGCTTTCCAGGATTTGAAGACTAAATTTATCTCTGCACCAATCTTAAAACACCCTCGCCCCGAACTCCCCTACATCGTGGAAACTGATGCTTCAAGCCTTGCCATGGGGGCAGTTCTATCACAAAAGGACCCGGTAACCAATCAGTTGCATCCCGTGGCATTTTGGTCCCGCAAATTCTCGCCTCCTGAAGTCAATTACACGATTACTGACAAGGAACTTCTGGCTATCAAGTCTGCCTTTAAGGCTTGGCGGCATTATCTGCTGGGGGCCCGACACACCGTTACTGTGATTACGGATCACCGAAACCTGCAATATTTGAAAACCGCAAAAGCCCAATCCTCTAGACAACTCCGTTGGGCATTATTCTTTGCCGAGTTTGACTTCATAATTACCTATCGACCTGGTACAAAGAACGGTAAAGCCGATGCCCTTTCTCGGATGGGAGTGGAAGAACACTTGATCAACCCTAAACCTGTACCAATCAATCCCGAACAAAGAATTCTGGGTGTAATCGCCACAGAATCCATAGAGGAAGTTAAGGATAAAGCCAGGCAACTTGTAACTCCAGCAGACATACAGAATTGGCATCTGCAGGGAAAGGACTTGGCAGTAAAGGACAACTTATTGTATTTCCAAGAACGATTATACCTACCCAGCACAGATTTACAGAAAAAAGTAATCTCTTGTTATCACGACTCTTTAATGGAAGGTCATCCCGGTATAGCAAGACCTCAGAAAAGATCAAGCGCTACTTCTGGTGGCCGTCTTGGAAAAAAGATATCAGAGACTTTATAATGTCCTGTGGAGTATGCGCCCAAAACAAGAGTCAAAAGGAAAGACCAGCAGGCCTCTTACGCCCTATTGACATCCCACCTCGCCCTTGGCATACGCTTTCT
Source organism: Ambystoma mexicanum (assembly GCF_040938575.1). Taxonomy (NCBI): domain Eukaryota; kingdom Metazoa; phylum Chordata; class Amphibia; order Caudata; family Ambystomatidae; genus Ambystoma; species Ambystoma mexicanum. The sequence goes on along the minus strand of NC_090927.1, from coordinate 274,735,832 downwards.
ATGGACTTCATCACCGATCTACCTCCATGCTCCGGATACAATACGATTCTAGTAATCGTGGACTTATTCTCCAAGATGGCGCATTTCATTCCGCTCAAAGGCTTGCCAACAGCAGCAACTCTGGCCCGAGAATTTCTCGAAAACATCGTCCGACTGCACGGTTTTCCTTCGGTTCTAATTTCGGATCGAGGTAGTCAATTTATTTCTCATTTTTGGCGAAGTTGCTGTCGGTCGGCTCAAATTGATGTGAGACTATCGACCAGTCACCACCCTCAGACCGACGGACAAACCGAGAGGACCAATCAAACTCTGGAACAGTATTTACGCTGCATGCTGCAACAAACTGAAAAAACTTGGAAAGATATCCTTTGGATAGCCGAGTATGCCTATAATAACTCTGTCCATTCGGGAACTGGGAAAACCCTGTTTTTTCTTTTGTACGGCAGTCACCCTCGAACCTCAGAGTTGGATCCCCTCCAAGATCTTGAAACACCAGCAGTAGACTACCTGCATTCTACAATCACCCAAGCCTTTAAGGAAGCTGTTTCTCACCTTCAAAGGGCTAAAGAACAATACAAGAAAGGAGCAGATCAACATTGGAAGGAAGCCCCTCACTATCAAGTAGGGGATCAAGTCTGGTTATCCGCCAAATATCTATCTCTAAAAGGGCCACGCACATTCAACCCAAGATACCTTGGTCCCTATTCTATCACTACCATAGTAAACCCAGTAGCGGTCAAGTTGGACTTGCCCCCGCACATGAAGATACATCCGGTCTTCCACGTCTCTCTATTAAAACCCGTGCAACCTCAAACCCGACTAACCAAATCTCCAAAACCTATCCTAGTTGATGGAGAACTCGAGTTTGAAGTCAAAAGCATTCTGGACTCCAAGATCTCCAAATCTAAACTATTCTACCTAATTGACTGGAAAGGCTACGGCCCCCAAGAGAGATCCTGGGAACCTGCTGAATATGTCCACGCTCCTCGCCTAATCAAAAGATTTCACCGAACATTTCCTGACAAGCCAAAACCCCCGGAGAAGCCCGGTTTGGGAGGGGCCTTGAGGGGGGGTACTGTCATGATCTCTCCTTCCAAAAGGTCAGGGTTTTCCCAACTCCCTTGGAAGCAGATCCATAACCCAGGTTCCGAGTGCCAACCAGTCCCAATTGGGACCTTTTGGACCCAGTCCTGGCGCCAGTGGCACCAGGCTCATAAATATGCCCAGTCCCAGCGCTGGAAGCGCCGGGCTCATAATGCTTGGGTGGACTTACCTGCAGCAGACCATGCTGCTTACTTGCCAGCCAGTTGAGCCTCTGATCCTCTTCTGTTTGGAACTACTTTTCCTGTTGGGTGGGGCTGGAGCCACTCCCTAGATTCAGAACACTGGAACTCTTCTGGAAGGCCGGAACTCTTTTCTTACCAGGAACTCTTTTCTTACTTAGGCGTGGCTGTGGAAGGAGACACCTAAGCACTACAGGAGGCTATTTAAACCACACCCGGTGGATGAATCTTGCTTTGCGTTATTCTGCACCCTCTGCAGCAGAACGCTCATCGTGTCTTCTGCATCCGGTCCTGGGCCTAAGGAAAAAGGCTTACCATCCTGAATCCAGTCTTCAGCAACACCTATAAAGACAAGAAAGAACAGGTTAGCATTCCGGCATCTGAAAGGCAAAGGCTTACCTAATCTTCGTGCGCTCCGGAGGTCTTCACACTGCATTCCGGCATCTGAAAGACAAAAGCTTACCAACTCTTCGCACGCTCCGGAGGCCGTCGGCGCTGCATCCCGCATCTGAAAGACAAAACAAGGTGCGTTTAAAGACATTGGGGAACTTTAATACTCACGTGCCATTACTCCTTTCCACATCTAACCCAGTGGGTATCCCGGCACCCTGCAGCCGCTCCGAACTTGTACCTGCAAAATAAAAAGACAGTTAGAGCGCATCGTGAAGTTGGCAACAAGCGCTTACTTACGTGCTTCCAGGCGCTTCTATCCATCACACGGGCTCCATCTTCAACTCACTTCAGCCCATCATCCGCCATCGCCGGAACCCTGCAAAACAAGAGACATCATTATTAAAGACTTTAAAGACATTTGAGTTACTCGAAACTTACCGTTCGTGCAGTAAACGACGGACAGCAGTCCTCTGAAGTCAAGAGGCCTGCGCTACCTATCCAGTGAAGAAACTGGTTACAGCACCCTGCCCCGAGGCAGATGGAGAGCTCGGCATTCACTTACCTAAGGTGAGAGCGTTAACCTGTGGGGGTCTACAGGAGAGGAGAAGGGGAAAGAGATAGGGACACCCCAATAACCCCAGTTCATTAACCCCGTATTTTCTATCTGCAGACATCTTACTCTGCACGTCAGGCATACAGGGCACAGAGGTCCAGCCCAAAGAGCCAACCGGGTGCTGCACATCACCTTTGAAGATACGGTAGTCGCCCAGTCAAGACCGGCGCCTCTGCGAGAATCAGGTGAGCGTTACAGCGTGGGTCTTGACCAACACCCGGGTCTCAAACTTGGACCGATCTGCTTTTCTGTTTTGAAGTCTGTGATCCAATTGGACCACTAAGTCTATATATTCTGTGCATTCTTGGGGCGGATTTACAACTTGGGCCAGGACATCTTTAAGTTCTCTGCGTAGACCTCGATAAAATAAAGTGATTCTTTTATCCTCTGGCCACCCAGTTTCCACAATTAGTCTATTAAAGGTTGCAGTGTAGGATAGGAGGTCCTGATTGCCCTGTCGCAGGGATAGGAGTTCGTCATCCAGAGCCTGCCCCTGAGAGTGTCGAGCAAATAACCTTTCCATGCTTGCTTGAAATCCTTGAAAATCACGGAGAATCGGGTCATCTTGAGTAACCAGTGGAACTGACCAATCGGCAGCACAGCCGCTGAGATATGACAATACAAAGGCTACCTTGGTCTGGTCATTAGGGAAGGCCCCAGGTCTGCATAGGAAGTGCAAACGACACTGATTCATGAATACAGCGAATCGTTTGGGGTCCCCAGCAAAGCGTTCGGGTGGGGCCAGCGGCATGTTTCCAGGTAGATTAATCTGCACAGGGTTACTGGGAACCACAGGAGCGGGGTTCCCCCCAGAACCGGGTAGAGGAGTGTGTCCAGCTTGACCTTGCAAAAACTGTCTAGCCAGGTCATCAGTTCTTTCCTTTGATACAATCACTTCCCTCCTGAGAGCATTAGTCTCTTGACGAGCGGCGTGTACTTCGGCCCGTAATTCCCCCAGTAGTTGGGCCAATTGATCAGTCTCAGAAGTTTCCATAGCGCCTGGGTGGGAATTTGTAGGAAGGCTTCGCGTTCTGTAACGCTCACCTGACTCCCACGGATGCGTTGGTCTAGTCTGGGTTGCTGTGGCCTCTTCGATCGTGATGCGCAGAACTCGGAACACCGACTGAACAGGACCCTCAAATCTTGCTCGTCTGGCCAGTAGGAATATTCTTCTGCAGATGAGAAAGGGGATTAACAGTCTGCAGAATAGTGTGCTTGCTCCCCCCTTTCCCCCTTCGTTCTTCTCTAACTTCCTCCGAAATCCCCGGTTGAAGCTCACCTTATGGTTTGAAAGGATGAACTCTCCATCCTGCTTCTGGTGCAGGGGCGCGTGTTTGTCCAGTTACTTCACTGGTTTTCAGAATGGCGCTGGCAAAATCCACTTGACTTTTCGGAGCGGAACGCCGTAAGTATGAAGATTACAAAAGTTCAAGTGTTGAGCCTCCTTTTCTGTTGCCTTCCTAACCTGTGATCTGTCCTTTATTTCAGATGCAGAATGAAGGCGATGCGTTGAGGGATTGAATTGCCGATGGTAAACTCAGGTGAGTTAGCGATGGTGGCGATCCCTCTTAATGTCTTCATATTCTCCCCAGTAATGTCTTTTGTCCTTTCCCCATAGGGGCCGGGGTGCGGTACCTGCCAACGAAGCGCCTCCGACCCGAAATGAGGAATGGTCCACCAACAGAAGACCGGTAAGTGTTATGGCGGAAAATTAGGCTTTCCTCATATGTTCCTTCTGCTCACCTTTTGTCTCTTCTTCTCTCCCCTCGGCGCAGAGATGTGGCGACCGGTGCAGACAGTCGCGATGGAGCCAGAAGAACTCCCGAGGACAGGTGAGTGAAGCGCGGCGCTGCAGCGAGCAACGCGGTGCTTTTAAATGAAAGTCTTTTCTCAGGAACGCTGGCGTGAAGGTTCCGGATGCAGGTAAGAAGTTTGAATAAATTCTTGGTTTTCACCTTTCTCTTCTCTTCTTTCCTTACAGGTGTTCCAGGATCGAGGCGGGCGTGGCTGGAGACCAGGTGCAGGAGCAGACACGGTGAGCGTTCAGCTGCTTGGATGCAGAACAACGCGAAGCGTAAGCTACTGTCTGGGCGTGGCTTAAATAGCCCCCAAAGTAGTTCCAGGTGAGTATCCTTCCCGGGCCACGCCCGAGTGGCAAAATAGTCCCAATGAAAAAATAGTCCCTTTCATGTCTCAGGGAGGCCTGAATCTTGCAGCATGGTCTGCATCAGGTAAGTGCACAAACACTTTCCTTTATGAGCCTGGCGCCAACGGCGCCAGGACAGAGTCCAAAGAGCCCCTATAAGGGGCCGCTGGGCTTTTACCCGGGGGCATGATGCCTGCTCCCGGGGGTGCTGGGCCTGGCGCTCCGGGGGTAGGCATCATGACAACCCTCGAGACAGAGGCCTTCTAGGGAAATCGAGTTGACGCCATCGACGCACAGCACCCTCTGTCGAAATTTCTTTCGGAAGCAGCTGAAGCTGGACAACACATGTCAAAAGATGAGGAATACATGGGAGGACACAATCCATTCAAAATGGACACAAGTAAAGGGGAATCAAATATAGACAATGAAACGAGGGTGAAGACGGCTGGAAAGAACCAGCTTGTGAGACAAATGAAGAGGGGGGTTAAGGGGGGGCTGCAGAGGTACAGATAGTGAATGTGAGTTTGGTTGAGGGACAGATGAAGAGGTCGAAGTATCAGAGAGGGAATGTGAGTGGTCTGGCGTGAGAGGGGAAAAGCTGGTAAGAGGAAACAAGTATAAAAAGGAGAGTAAGAGAGAAAAGGAAGTGAGCCAGTGGAGAGAGTTAACAAGAATAATTGAGAGACATACAAACTGTTTGTGTGCAGAAGGTCCAAGAAGAGGAGCGACAGGAGAGACTATGATACACAACAGGAGAAAGGGCAGGGAAAGAAGAGGGAAGGACATGTGGTGTAGATTCAGCCCCAAGACAAAAGTGAACTGCCCTGGCCACGTTGAGCCTAAAAGTGCAGAACATTAAACACTCACTGTGGGCTAGCAGAGAAAAGGGCAGCATGTACATTGCAACACTGCCACATACCCCAAAAGTGCTGTTAGAAGAAGGAAAAACAAATTAAATGGGCTGTGTGCTGGTATGATTAGGCCCAAAACCAGAGGCCTACTTTTCATTAAATGTGACTGATGCCTAAACTGTAACTGCATAGCAGAAGGTTACCATGGAAAGATGTGCATTTTGCAGCTTAGAACAATGAACACATGGAAAATGAATCTCCATTTCCAGAGTAATGTGAATATATGATGCAAGATATTAAAGCAGGTCCATGTGTAAAAGGAATTGCAACATTCAAAAACAACAGTTTTCTGTGCATGAAGAAAAGCTGTGTTAGCCCATAAGCAAAGTTCTGCTCAGCTCTCCATCTGAAAGTCAATCTCGTTGAAGCCACAGCAGTGACCAGGAAGGAATTTATGGGGTTCAGGTGCTAAATAACTGTGTAAATAAAGGCAGACCATAATGGGCTGAACTCTGTATAATCCTTGAAAATAAAATCCACATTCGAGTCTCTACTCACAGATAATGATAGCAGACCTGTCCCCAAGGGTTTTCCCATGAGCATGGGAGTGGAGCAATCCTCTCTGCTCAACAGATGACCCATTAGCTCTGGGAGAAAGACTGTAAACGACTTTAATTGCAACAACTGTGTCAACAAATGAAGCAGATGGCCAAATCACATGTGAAATGTGTTGTTTTATTCTGTGGATGATATTATGCATATCAGAGATTGCCATAGGTTTAGATGGACCATAATACTTAGTTCATTTTGTCAGAGCCCATAAGTCACACAATAATGGTTCAGGTAGCATTACAAAAAAGCTTATGGATTTATCTGTAGTGACAACTCTCCTAACAATTTTCTTTGTTGAAATTATTGATATACAGGAGGAGCATTGCTCTTTTGATCACAAAAGAACGTACAAATTTGATGGGAAACAGCGAGCTTCTTACAATGGGGTAGGTTTGAGGGACAGTCTGACCAGGCTGTGGAGAGGAGTAAATGGAACAGTCACCGGGGACAGTACATAAGTGGACATACATAGATTAAGGACAACCAACATTCAACATTTTTAAGTGCAAGTAGGTGGTATGGCCAACTGTGCCCGGGAAGAGACCATGAGGGGTGAAGTGCTAGAATGGAGGCAGAGGAAGTGAGAGACAGACCCAGGTTAGAGGTGAGGAAAAACATTAGCTAGCAGGCAGATGAGAGGCAGGTTAAAAGGGTAACTCAGACACGAGGAAGTAGGCGTTAAGTTTGGTTTTGAACAAATCTGTGTGGACTGTTTCTCGTATGTCTCGGGGAAGAGAATTCCATGCAAGTGGAGCAAGAAGAGAGAAAGCTAGAGGAAGCACAGGGAGGGCGAGGAGCCACAAGGGTAGTCGAGGAGCCAGAGCGGAGATTACGAGGAGGTTTATAGAGCTGGATAGATACAGTGGTGCCTTAGCATGGGTAGATTTGTGAACCAGGAGAAGACATTTAAATCTGGCCCTGTTTTGCATCATCAACCATCCAGCCTGGTGACGGTATGACGAATTAAGTGTGAAGTGAGGGAATTCAAAGAGAGTCATAGTAGCGAAGTTAATGATCTTGTTGAGAAGACAGAAAGCATAGTTGGGGAGACCAAAGAGGACGCTGGCACAACAGTCCAGTTTAGAGAAGACAAGAGTGGTTAAGAGATACTTGGTGGTGTTTAAAGGAGGTGCCCAATTTTCCTAATATTTAGGAGGTTGAGGTGAGCTGCTGCTCCAGTTTTGGAAATTAAAGTAGAATGTTCTAGCTGAAAAAGTAGGGGAGAGTGTCAGGTGGGAACTGGATAGGCAGAGGAAGAGATGAGAGAAAGTTATTGGCAGGGAAGAAGAGTGCCTCTGTTTTGGTAGAGTTTAACACCAGAGAGTGCAAAGCCATCCAATATTTTATGGCAGAGACACAGTTGGAAATTTTGATAGCAAGATCAGAGGAAAGTTCAGTAAAAGAGAAGAAGATTTGGGTGTCATCCGCAAAGAATTGTAATGAGAACCCAAAGAAGGAGATTCCTTGGGAACAAGAGTTACAACCTGAAATGTGACTTCCCAGATAACAACATGAAGTAGAGATTTGGGAGATAGTAGTTTAGTGTATTAGTTAACCATATGTAAAATTGTGACACTGACTTACCATTTTTGAGTAATTTACAAAAAACAGTTATTCAAACCTGCAACCTTGTGCCGTCATGAAACTCATTTCATTAAGTCCGTCATGATAAGACTAACCCAAAATATGTGTACTATTAGGTTTAGTTAGAAATTAGAGAAATGTGTCACGTTGTAGTTTTTAGTTCATAATTGAGGTGGAAAAAAAGGCTATTTCAAAAAGATGGGGTAGTTCAAAGGGATGATGCCTAGTAACTTCAGGCACCAATAGTTGCAATGGGAGTCACAATAGAAGTCCAATCCCAATCAATAATTTAGACATTTGTGGGAGTGTTTTAGATTTTATAAGGGGATGCACAATGGGATTCAAAGAGAGCTGTCAGAAAATCATCTGAGTTAGAATGCTGCCAAAATTGCTGGAGGAAACCAGGGAAAGACTCAAAGCTGGCTGTGATCTATACAAGGAGAGGTACATAAAGGGATTAATGCTTAATGCTGGAGGCCATTCTTGACTGGACCTGGAGATGCCTCTAACCATGTCCTGATGTTTCCCCTGTGTATCCAGAAGCCTTGAGGACTTTTTTTTTTGTATTGTTTAGTTTATTACAAACTTTTAAACAAAATTTCAGATTTTCCATTGTTAGCTTTTCCTATACAACCTTCTGCAGACTTCATTTCATGACCTCCTCAGCTATAATTTTTTGAAACATATTGTCCAAAAAGTTCACTACAGAGCAAGTTAGCTGCACCGAGCTCCCACTCAGAATTCGAGCCCACAAATCCTCCATATTTCCTGTTTTTGGAGCGTATTTGCTCATTTGTAGTGAGCGCCTATCTTTAAGAACTGTACATTCCATTAGTAAATGCTTTGTGCTTTCTTCATTTATTTTACAATATCTACATATATTGTCTGCTGTGTCTTCCATATGTCGCATATATAGCATTTGTTTTGATTTGTAGGCATTTATGCGCAAATGAAAGAAACCATCTCGGTGATGTCTTGAGGGAAATTGCGGCAAATATTTCGGCATATTATCCAGTTTGTTCATTGACATTCCGAGATTTAGAGCTGTCGGCAGATTTTCATATTTAGGCACGTTTTGGAGCCATGACCATTCTTTAAATTTTTTTTTCGCAATTTGTGGTAGCATCAATAATGTGTCCATTGTAATATTTGCTTCAACCATTATTGCTTTCAGCTTTTGAGACCATATCTGGAGCTGATCCGAATTGCCGCAATTGTGTTTTGAGACGAAAATTTTGAATCCTGGTTCTGGGACTGGCATGGTCATTTTCGGCAGTAATAATAGTGATTTCCATAGGACAATGGTATAGAGTCCATCTAGTGCTAACTCATGCCTTATTATTATCATTGAGTTGTAGGTTGGCAATCTCAGAACCCGTCTCCAATACATCCCTTCAAGCTGGCTCCAGATCTTACAGTCGATGTCCCACCCAGCTTCTGCTCCGAATGTGATTATAGGGATCACATTCTGCAGATAAAACATGTGTGACGGGATCAGAGAGAATTTGCCATAAAGTGACTGTATTCATGCTCCTTGTAAGGCTAAGGTCCGCATTCGTTGGCAAAGTTCCTGGACCCAGCTCCATTCACGTATTGAGGTGTTGATCTTTATCCCTAGATAGCGGATTTCCTCTACCATCTCAATCTCTTTGTCGTATATTCGCTACTTGAAGTTCTTATTTTTTATTCCTTTAGTGGTTCCGAACATCATGATTTTAGTTTTCCCAACATTTATTACTAGGTCGTTATTGTCCATGTAGTTTTGGAGTTCATGGAGAAGTCGTTGTAACCCGATCTGTGTTTGGTCGACCAGGACCAGGTCATCGGCATAGATTACACAACTTATTGCGGATCCATTGATCTGTGGCGCAAAGCATTTTGCTTTTGCTAGGGCAGTTGGTACGTCGGCAATGAATAGTTTGAATAACGCTGCTGCCAGTGGACACCCTTGTTTTACCCCTTTGTCTGTTGCGATCGGGTCTGAGAGATCCCCTTGTTCATTTATCCGGATCCTCACCGTGGTGTTTGCATGTAATGCTTTTATTGGGGTTAGCAGTGATTTTGGACAGTTATGCTTTTCCAATTTCATCCAGAGTTTTTTGCGGTTTATTGTATCAAATGCTTGTTGCATGTCGATAAACGCAAAAAACAGGTTTGATTTTTTCTTTATTGCCTCCAATTTCAGGATATTTACAATTGCCAGGTTCAACTCCGTCCCGACTCCTTTCGTAAAGCCAGACTGTCTTATGTCTACCATTTCTGCCCTTGTTGCCCAAGATGATAGTTTTTTCTGAAGGAACGTGGCGAACACCTTGCCAATCGTGTCCAAAAGGGCAAAAGGGCGATAGTTGGCAGGATCAGCCCGATTGCCTTTTTTATAGATCGGCACAATTATTGCTTCTGACCATGAAGGCGGAAGAGATTGTTGGTCTGCGATCACAGAAAACAGGATTTCCATAAATTCGGACCACTCATGTTTGTTTTCTTTTAACATCACAGCGGCTCTCGAGTTTTTCAGTTTTCCGATAGCATTTTCAATTGTTTCTTTAGACTCACAGACATCCCATTTTGAGATTTCACATGCCGGCAGTATCTCTTCTTTCAGTGTTTGCATTGAAAATACCTTTTGGAAGTGTTTGTGCCATTCTCCTTCAGCGACTCCGTTTTCAAGTCTCTTCGAGTGATTTTCGTGACCTTTATTCAGGATTGACCAGATCTCTCTTGTGTTTGTTTTTATTAACCCCAACATTTTCTCTCCGCGTTCTTGGTCTCGTTGGAATTTAAAGGCTTCTAGCCAGTTTCGCTATTTCTGTTTTCTTGATTTAATTCTTTTTTGTTCTTCGGCTGTTCCGATCCGATTTTTCAATTCGCCTATATCCTTCTTAAGTTGTCTCTTTTCTTGGATAATTTTTTTACTCCATATGCGACGATGAATACGAATTGTTTTTCCACTATGTTTCGTTTTTTCACATTTACATGGTAGTAATTTCGAGTCATTCGTTGGATCGCTCAGCTCATTATCAGCTGTTAGTAGGGCTGAAGTCAATTTCTTAATTTGGTTTGCTTTTAGTCTGAGCCTGTTTCTTCCACTGTTTATTTCCAGGACTTGGATCATTTTTGTGAATGTGGTTCGGCGTTTTAGAGGCCATGACATGATCAGCAGGTCATGGTCACTATTTTCAGTCGACACGATCTTCAGATTTTTAATTGTAGATCATAGATTTTGAGACGCCCAAATGTAGTCCAAAGTCTTTTTCAGGCCCATATTGTGCCAGGTGTAATTAGGCGGACTGTCGCCACTTACGTTTCCATTTACCATTACACAGTTTCGTGCTTCTATTTCATTGTCCCATTTTTTTCTTCGCGAGCAGTTTGGTAGCTTGCTGTTTGAGTGGTCAGAGAATAACTCTTTATCTGTGTCGAACCAAGTGATATTCATGTCACCCCAGATGATCGATAGATCTAGATGACTTCTTTGATTTTTATTGATTATCGTCATTACCGAGGTGACAAAATTTGTAGTAGATATTTTCAACGGGTTCCAATAGACATTAATTGGAAGCAAGTATTGGAATTTATTGTCATGTCCAATTGACTGTTGTAAGAGAGTTGATTGTACATGACTATTAGGGTTGTTTTCTTCAATGACTTCCCATGTTGTCCCAATCTTCACAAGAGTTAATAGACCGGAAAAAGGTCTTCCTTGTGTGTTTTTTTCAGCTGGGTTTATTAAGGTCAAGTAGCCATCCTTTGAGGGAGGAGATCGCATCCATGCCTCCTGTAAACAGATGGCAAAGTCATTTGTCAAATCTACTGGGAAATCGTTATACAGATGGCTGAATCCACGGGTATTCCACGATATCAAAGTCGAATCTCCTTCCTGTCCAATTTCAGATAGCTAATTCTCGTTCTGCTTGTTTTTTTCCAATTCCGATTTGCAGGCGCTGGGATGACTCAGCTGTCAAATGTTTTCTTATCTCATCTCGACGTTGTTCTAAGTATTTCGTACTAGTCAATTTTTCTCTGCTTTCCGAATCACGAAAGTTTGTCGCTTGCTCATATTCAGCGGATTCGAAAGCCCAGACATAGTAGTTCATCTTTTGCACCCATCATGGTTTTCCGTACAGCCTGAGAGTTGATGTGCAGTAGCACCCGATCGACTCTGTCTTCAGACATGTACTCCACTATTGCAATGTCTTCGGACCTGATAGTTCTTAGGGCCGGCACTGAGTGCAGCAGCTTCATGACATTACCTCTATTCAAGTTTACATCCATGTCATCTGGGAGCACGTTTTCAATTCTCACTTTGTGTGTAATATGCTCGGACCATTTTTAGTATTCTCTACTGATCGTCTTTTTTCCAATTGCTGTGCCGCTGTATGTTTTGGGTTCAATTTTATTAGTGAATCTCGCTTGGCATGATCATTAAGTATCGGTCTCTTACTTGTCACCTTCAAAGATTCAGCAGCTCCTGACTCTCAGTCTTGCTTCGTCTCCTTCCCCTGCTTCATTGTAGGTGGCTTAAACAGGTGCTGAGTTTTAGCCATTCTTTGAATACCACTCGTTCGTTGATCATCGATATCGTTGTTTGGTCCCTGATGCAACTCCATGTTTTGATCCTCGTCGTCGTCATCGGTGTAGGTGGATAAATTACACAGGTCTATCGAGTTCATCTCTGAATGAGTTGAGTTCTTATCCGAGTCGAGTCTCATTCTCTTCTTTGGATTTCCAGTGCACGATTTTGTGGTTCCACTTACAGGTATTGAAGACCGCTCTTTGTGCGTATCTTTCATTGCTTCATCATTTTTTGTCTTCCTTGAAAAAAACGAAGTTTTAGGAGGCGTTGTCAAATTTCTTATGAATTTTTTTGCAATTCTTGACTGATTTGTCGATCTCCCTGTATGTTTTGTCTTCATTGATTTTTTTCTGCTGTCGATTGTCACTGCTTGCGATTTTGATAACATTTCCTTCAAGGAAAAATTTGCCGCCAATCCACTGAATATCCCATAGGATTCCTTAGTGGCGGCTACTGCCACACCCGAGACTGATGCCTGTTCACCACAATTTCCCTCCTCGTCCACCATATTTCTGCAGTCCATCCCAGCTTGCTTACTTCTTTCACTTTCGGGCCTTTTCTTCTTTGAGGTGCCCTCATCTAAGTCAGTGGAGTTAGGCTCTTCCGGGGCTTTTTTTTTCCCCGTGTTTGATATACTTTCAGCCTGAGTATTTTCCTCCGCCACGATTGAGGGTGCCGTTGCGCCACTGGGTGTTGTTAATTCAACAACAATTGAATTTCTACCGCACTGCGTTCCGACATGCTTTCCCTCTGTTACAGCACTAAAGCATGATGGTAGGTGTGGCACTTTGTTTTGATGGAATTGTTTTAATAACTCAGCAATTGTCTCCATTAGGAGTGATTTGTCCTTATTTTCTTTCAGAATTGTGTCATGCAATCTATTAACATGTTCAAAATGCTGGACAGATTCTGCTTCCAGTCGTGAGTGCCAAGCCGAACTTGTAGTTTCCATTATATTTATTTTTTCCATTATATGTCCAAGAACCGCTCCATTGTTTTGTGTCGCCTCCTTCAATGTGTCATACAGCTTTATAAATGGAATTAGTGCCAGCGAAGTTGCAGCCAACACGTTGTTGTGTATTTGAATGGCTGCTGCCACAGACAAATTGGATTTATTTTTGTCGATATCTTTTGTTGATTCACAATTTAGATTTACGTTTGGGGAGTTTTCCGATTCGGGTGGGTCATTAATGGATGAGTTAATCGGTACCCGAGTTTTTTGTTCACACTCTCCCATCAAAAGCGCAGGCTTCGGCGTTGAACAGCTAGCCGGGATCTTCCCACAATGACGAATCTCGCCATCCCTGCGACGAAAGGTCTCTGTTCCACGTCCTCGATGACCTGCATCACTTCCTTGCAGACACGGCTGCGTGAGTCCGCAGTTTGTCCCCGCTATAGGGTACTTTTCCTTTTGCGTCGTTTGTTGATTTGAATTTGTTTCAAGTATTGCTTGTGTTGTTACTTGTGTTCCTGTGTTTTGATTGTTTAGAGACCGATTTTGTCTTCCGTTATTTACTTTATTGAAGCTGTCAGATAACTTTCCTTTCATTAATTCAAAATCTGCTTTTAGTCTTTCCGTCAAGCGGGCTTCACGGCCCGCTAAGTCGAGCCCCAGATTCGACATGGATGGTCTTTTTTTCTCGTGCTGTTGACTCACAGGCTGTAGGCTGATGGTTGTAATACCAGTGCCGACAGGGCTTATAGCTATTAGATGACACGAGGTTCCTATTGCCTCATTTTCTCTTATGTTTTCATTAATGTCTGGGTCTTTTCTCGTCTCTAGTGTATTGTTTACATGTGCCTGTTGGGTATTATCTCTTTGAGTCTCTAGCAGGGAATTTTTGAGGCCAGCATTTTCTGTTGGAAACGTTAATTTTAGTGAGTTAGATTGGAAGAATCTATTAAGGACCTCAATTTCCAAGAGCTCCGTGTCAGTACCATCAAAAGGTGATTGAAAGACACTTGCATTCACTTCAATCACATCAGGCACCTTAGCACTTTCAGAACATGAATCTGTCAATTTTAGAGTCTTATCAAATTCTTTGAAATGACATTTGTTGCTTACAACCGCCGCTACAGCGGCGGCATGTTGTCCATTTGAGTTTCTATTTACTTTGGCAACTATGATTTCATTTGTCTCAAGTCCTGGCAACATAGCTGTCATAGCTGTCATACCTCCTTTCTGTGCAAGATGCTGCCATTGTGATATTTTATCAGATACAAGTTTTTGCAAGGACGGGCATATGGCAGAAGCGTATGCATATTCTGCTTCTGCAGTATTCCGCTCTTTTGACCAGTCATACCCCCTCAAATCACATGATGGTGCTACTTCTTCAGAGTCCGTTAAGAGGCTCTTATCGCAACCATGGTCGACCTGACATTTTAATGCTTGTTTTAGTTTTAAACGGGTCAATAGGCCATTCTCAGCCATGGATCCCGCTTACCTGCGTCTGCTGCATACTGCACCAGTCTTTTACTCCACTCACAGACTCTGTGCACCTTTCGCGCTGCTCTTGGTTTTATACAGGTAGATTTTGCTTTCTTTCTTGAGGAACTCAGGTAGTTGTGCTGTCAGCTTCCTCCTGCATTCACCTCGCGTGCTATGGGTGCCCTTAAAAGGGATCAAAGAGATGATTTCTCCGCAGTCTCCCCCAATACGTGTTGGGCACCACCAGCGCCAAACAGCCGCACAACAGCCAGCACCCTCTACCCCTGCCGGGCTCAACGCCGCGAGGGTGAACGCGGGCGCGTTTTGGCTGCTGTTGCGGTCACGTGACGCTTCACGTGAGCTCCAAGTGGCTCTGCCCCCTCCAGGGAACGAAGCGGCGAGCAGCGGGAGTTCAAAGTAAAAAAAGGGCTGAGACTCGCCTTACAGCCTTCAAGCTCAGGTTTCCCAAAAGGTGAAATGTTCTGTCCAAAGGACTTTTCTTGAGTGCAAAACCCAGCGATTCTATGTAAGTAAACTTATTCAGCCAACTGAAGTCTTATGAGGATCTGTTTGAGTTAATAGTTTTCCCATTATTGATTGGGTGGGCGGACAAAGTAGATCCCTAGCATTTTCTTACCAAGTAATAATTTAATTAATTCCCAAATAGCCAACTAACACAAGGTGATTTCTTTGAAATTTTAAATCATCAATATCGCTTGCAGAGTGGATACAAATATAGCCCGTTAAAGTCATTGGGTACTCCTATTTCTCATTGCCAACCCCAGAATTCCCTAAAGGGAAAGGCAAACTTGTCAAAACAAAATTCCTACCTGTTAACCATACATCACACCTTGCCATTTAGCAGAGGCGTGATTAAATTTAACCTGAATATCTGGGTTTTTGTATTAAATAAAGTAAAGTCCCTGGTTGAAAAGCATACAAAGAGTGTGAAAGGGACCCTTGGTGGTAGAGATTGTTCATTGCATTCTGGTGAAGGAAGAACAGTTCCAGTTTTAAAAAAGTCTGTTGTGCTCCAAAACTGCTAGCATTTCCAAGTGCTCAGGGAGATTAAAAAAATACAGAGCGCTGCATGTGTGAAACTGCTTTTGCCAATAGGAAAGTGTTGTATGTTATTTAAATGAAACTTCATGTAATGTGTATTGCTAAGTGTATTAACCGGTCATGTTTCAGAAAAGTGACCCCATGCAAAGTATTTTGACTGTGCATGTTGTGGGGTTAAAGAGTCTGATCTGTGTTAACCAAAACCAACTAATGTTTTCAATTTGTGTGAAATATGAAGTGTCAGGAAAGAAAAGCATTCGGCCACAGAGTGAGGTGGCATAATTTGTGATTTTATACAAACATTGATTTTCCTATTGATTAATACATATATATTCTTTCTACACACAGGCCTGATTCTTGGCTCATCTATGGCCCAGGGGTGAGGGATCAGCGTGGTTCTATATGAGTTACAGACAGGGCTAAATTGAACATAAAAGGAATGTTGGTGTGGCGCTTTTGATTGGGGAGGGAAAGAATTCACTGTATCGATTGTTGCAGCATTAAATATGTCCAACATAAATGGGTTCTCGTGGCTGGGATCTAGCTTTCTGCTTTCGATTCATGACAAGTGCATGGTTAGCAGGCCAGTCATTCTAATGCAACATTAGTACATTGCGTGGCAGGTTGTTCATGCATTGTTAAAGTACCACTGTTGGCTTGACCCCTGAGAATCAGAGAGGAATAAGATTGTGCAGAGTAATGTAAAATTTACATGATTTGGTATTGAGTGTAAAATCTAGCAGGAATAAAAGACTTTTGTTCCTCCGTAGAGAGATTATTAGGTTGCAAAAAGCCACTTTTGAAATGAGTACTATTGAAATGGAAGGGGCCAGAAAACATCCCCTAGCCAAGCTGTTCATTAAGGGAGACTGGGATGAGCAGGACGCTGGGTGCCTGTAGGTCAGAATGGTACAAAAAATCACATCAGTAGGCACTGACATTTGGCAGGATGGTGGGATATTACATAAAGCTCTGGGCAAGTTTAACATGTCTCAAATGTCTGTGAGGAACGGACTAAAATGGCCCAACTCATGGCTCAGTTATATTTCCATCTGCAAATAATTGAAGAGCAATTGCAAAATAAAGAGGATGGTGCCGAGTCAAACAGGAAACTAGGAAAAGACCCAGCAATCACTCATGCGATTGGAAGATAAAGTACAACAAAGCCAGAGTTTAGAATTAAAACATGAAAACCTCATTGAGCAACTTCAAAGTTAGGAAAGAATCTACCTACAGGCCAACACAAGAGTGAGAAATTGAGTTTGCTGCACTGCGGGACACACAAAGTGTGTAGAAACCATAAGCCACCTTCAACACCAACTGAATGACCAGACTAGTCACAACATATTGTTGGATGAAATTGTGGCTTCCAAACAGTCCATAAAGGAGTTTAAACAAGAAAACATTCAGTTAATTTGAAAAGGGGTTGACTCCCAAAACGACTTTGATCAGAAGCACCAAGATTTAAATCTTATGAAAAAATAGAAAATGCAACCGATTAAGGTAAAAGACCTCTCAAACCAGGATAATAGTGTTCTATTATAAAAAAGTGAATCAGTTGAAAATGGATGCAGAAAAGGGTTAGTCAGGTGCTCAGGAACTGACCAGAATCAGGGAACAAAATATATAGTTTATGGAGCCTTTGTGACAAGCAGAGGCTGGTCTATTACAGGCCATGCATGGTAGAGACAATGATGAGAGAGAACTTGTCCGTTTAAAAGAAAAGCACTATGAACATGGCCGCATAACACAGGAATCTCAGTGGGAATATGAAATCCTTCAGTAAGAGGTTCAGGAAAGAAAGGATTGATTGGTGGCTCAGAGCAGTGTCCTTGAAGCCAGCCAGGCATTAGTGTCTGAGTTAAAAGCTCAACTCTCTGAATATAAGCAGGAAATCCTGGCAGAGAGAAACATGTGTGAGAAATTAAATACTGAAATTCGAAAATATAAACGGACACCCTGACCAATCAGGGTATGGGATAGGGTCCTATGATCAAGTAGCGATGCCACTCCCATCAAGGACCTCATTCTCATTAACTATAAGCTCCCAAGTACAGACTGCAACTGACCTCACACATACCATTTATAGGGAAACATGAGGCAGGTAGCATCACCTATTCCTAGCCAACTGGGTCAGGAAGGTCAGTCTTTATCAGACATTGATGAATATTCACCTCTACCAAGCCGGAGGGAAGGTGGCCGGACCACTGTGTTTGGTGGACCAAAAATAGTCCCGAGTACTTCTGACTCTGAAAACTCATACGATGAGAAAATCAAGAGAGTTGGATTTACAGAGAATGATATTGCAAAGAGAACACCTAGCTTGCTTTGATGAAAAAGAAAATCAAAACCTTCAGTCTAGGAAGGGCATTTTAAAAACCTCCACACATTCAAGTGAATGGGTGGATTCCCCCAGACTACCTGGAAGGCGGGATAGTACCCACTGGCAACAGTCTGAAGAACAGACAGTGTTATATCCTATGTCAAAAGGTGACGACAGGGAAAGTTACCCTGAGAGCTTAGAGCAGCACAGGTGAAAGGAGGAGTCTAGGTTCCATGATTCTGGAAAGTATTCCCTATCTCAGAGATAGAGAGCGCCTAGAAGACGGAGACTGGAGTTCAAATGGCAGCACTGATCCAGAAGGTGAATGGACTCAGGTTCAGGGGCAAAACAGAAATACAAAAAAGAAATACAAAACAGAGAAAGGGTTTTGTTAAAGACTGTATCAAGCAAACTAAAGCCATAAAGAGCTTCATGACCCCATACCACAAGAGTGCCAAGCATTCTGTGTTGGAACATTTGGAACTTTATAAACAAATTATGTAATCATTTGAAATGTGTTGTCAATTGCATGGGGTTTGTGAAATGACGTTTACTCCGGAGAACGCCAGTTTCTTTGTGGGACTGGAAGACCAGGATCATTGCAAATGGTCCACCTATAAGGCACCCGTTTTAAAGCACTTCTCCACCTAAAGACACCCACAAGAGGCATGCAAGGCTGCATATAACTTTTATTAAAACATGTATTTGCGCAGACTTCCAGGCGGGTGAATATGAACAGGGAATTTGTGACCACATACTTCCATGCTCTTTCCAAACATATAATTACCCAACACTAGATTGGCTAATAGAGCAAGTCACCAGAATATATGAGGCCCAGAAACCCACTGACAAAAAACAACCCTAAAACAACAAAGCCAGCTACCACACCTGCTGCTGCAAAGGTGGCAGAGGTGAAAGTTACACCTCCTTTGGACCTGGAGACAGGGGGCGGGCTAAAAATACTCCGCCAGCTGATAAGCATAATGAGAGGCAAAGAAGACCCTCCGCCCAAGCCCAAACGAATGGTAGCCAGGCATGGTATTAGCAAAATGACCCCCTGACCCTGCCACTTAAGCAAGTCCTCGATAGAAGTGTACACAAATGAGCCCGAGGTATGTGTACACTCCCCGGCACAAAGATGGGCCCAATCAGGTACATACTTCCACAGGAAACTTCCCTCTAAATTTCCCACCAGAGAGAACTACCTTGCCATCAAACCTGAATTTCTTCAACATGTACCCTCAAAATCCTAACTTCCAAAACAATGCTCTTCCTCCTCCCCAGTTCCAGGACAATTGATCCCTGAGCCAAGGAGTAGGGAGAATCATGACTGAAAATTATAGGGGACATTTCCAATACCCTTTTAGTGAGCAGCACGGAGACCTCCTTACAACCCAGAGAAAGTTACCCAACTGGAGTGACAGGTTCAACAATTGACCGACAACCTGGGACGCATGCTGAGGGCTCAGTTGAGCCCTCAACCGAACCATGCTTCCTGGAACACCCTCCTACCCACCCCCCCCGAAACACCAAGGTTCGATTCCCCAGGGCGGGTGAGGGAGGAAATGACTGAAGGAAAGTTCCGACAATCAACAGGTTCCTGAGGATGGGGCCCTGGTTGAAGGGAGATGGCAAGACTTTGAGGAAGCTTCCTTTCTTCCAGAACAGACCCCCTGGAAACCTCTCAGCCTTATAGCGAGTCTTCCAGCCCCTGGAAGCTAGAACCCAAAGAACAAAAGGGAAGTAGAAGAGGTCAAAGAAAAACTCACTTTGTGGAGAAACAAATCCAAATGATCCCCTTTGAAAGAGAAGAATCCCTGGATGATTCAGGGAAGAAAATCTTCTCTTTCAGGAATGGGGGGGATCCCTACCAAAGATAAAATGGTCCCAAGAGACCCTGATGTCAACAGGGTAGGTATGGAGACCGACCTAGATCGAGATATTCCCAACCCCAACCGTGCAAGCCAGATCATACAGGCTCTATAAATGTATCCTCCCCACAAACAGGTGGTGACAACTGCCTTCAGACCAAAGGGGATTACAAAGAATCTGGGCAGAAAGGTGATCCCCCAACTAAACAAATTGCCAGATGTACATTTCTTACTACAGTTTCCCGATCTCCGACATGAACAAAATCAACCAGGATCAAACCATGATGGAGTTCAATATTAAGAATATGACAGCAAAGCTGGCAAACAACTCACACTTTCTTTGTGCTCTTAAGGAAAAAGAAGGCAGATTTTAGAGCCCAGTCAAGGTACAGCGTCAGTGTGAGTTATCAGCTCTGGTGGATACTGGAACCCAAGCTACTCTACTGTCCAAAAAGACTTTAGATCAACTGAATTTAGGAAGGCATGGGAGAGTCACCAGAGTCTCCTCCTAACTCTTCCCAGACAACTCTGAAATTTCGATGGGAATGATATTTCCGTTGAAGGGACTGTGGATCTAGAAATAAAAATTGGGCGACATTGGTTAAAACACCCACTGATAGTCGTGACTACAGAGGGCACTCCTTGTTTAATGGGGAACGACAGGTGATCACCTTTGATCGACTGCGTGAACTAGGTCTTCTGGATCCAGACTAACCGGCCTATCAAACTCAAGAAAAAACAGATTATATGAGTCTGAATGGCACCTGTCATCTGATTGAGCGGCAAACCGATCAATTGGAATTTCACTTTCAGAACAATCAAGTCCCAGAAATCACCATCATCTCTGTAGGAAAACAAACTGGTGATGGGAACTCTTCAACTATTGAAAATGAATCTTCCACCCAGTTGCAAGTGGTATTACACACTGGAAGGGAACACTTTGAAATTGTATACCAGTCATAAATCAGAAGAAACACTGAATCACTTGAAAGAGCAAGATGAAAAACCATTCCGAAGTCTGACCGACATTTAGAAAAAGGGCGAACACTTGTCTTTGCCCATTCAGATAAATGAGGGAGAAGGAGCCACTACTCGCCAGAGCATGCCTGATAATGGAAACAGCTTAATCAGAGAAGGATTATTCAGGAAACTGCAAAAAGATCAGGCCATTCCCACCTTTAAATTGACTAATAAATGGGAAATGGGTCTTGAAACACCAAATTCTAAACATTTCCTGCCTAGCAGGTGTATGCTAAAAATGTCCATTGCCGATAAAACTATAGAAAACAATTGTTGGGTCATTAGAAATGTCGCTTCTGACTTATTTGGTAAGTGACATTTTAAATCGATTTGCAATTAGTCTAGATTTGATCAACAACGAAGTATGGTCACGACTGGGGGTAACCCCATGGGGTTTGACAATACTGAATGAGCATTTTGGTCAGCACAATTGCTGCCTTATGTGGTTCAAGTGGGAGAAGAGGTCACCATCCAAGGATAGGCGCGACAATTCACCATTTCCCTTAAAATTAAGCAAGGACAGAATCCCAACCATTGTCAGGAAACCACTCAGACCCTCGCGTCCTGCAGCCACGCCCACTGCACCACCAACACAGGTTCCCCGTTTATCACCAAATAACCGAACAGGACTTTCCAAAAGGAACCGTCCGGAAATCCGGCCACCCACTAACCAGTTTTCAAGCAACAACTATCCCCTTTGGACACAACGCGTCTTTCTGAGCGCATTGGGGGTTACCCTGGAAATGATGGTACGCAGTGCATACACTATGGCACCTAGTCATGTGACCTGCTCAACTTAAGCTCTGCCCTAGTGGTGCTCCGGTGCTTCTGATTTTCTCCAGCAGCTCTTGTACCTGTGTCTACGTTCATTCTTGTGTCTCGTTTCATGCATCGACCCATTGCCTGCTTAGCGGACTTTGCTTTGCCTACCTCCTGGTTCTTTTTCGGATTTCTTGGTTCTTCGACTCAGATTGTTTCCCGGACTGCTAAGCCTCTCGTCCTGTACCACGCCACCTGCACCAACTCAGACTTGTGTTAAGGATTTCTTTCAACAGCTCTCTGTTTCCAGTTATTGCCCACACGTTACCAACCTTGCTACCCGTTTGCATTCCTCTACACAACCGCTGCCTGTTTTTTCTTCTGTTCCGCTTACCATCATCATGGACGAAGCGCAAGGACTAGAGACTTCCGCAAATGCACTTCTATGGTTTTTCCAGGTGTCCCCGTGCCGTCGGAATAGGATGATCTTACAGACTCTCTGGAAGACCTACTTGTTTCTTTAGGCATCCTCGTGCCGTCCGGCTAGCCTTTTCTGGATTCTACAGACTTCACAGAGGACCTCCACCGACTTACGACATTTCACCTGTTGGTAAGCATCACCCCGTATTTACTGTACTCTGTACTTGGGCTTCCCGTAAATGTGAGTAATCTGGGTTTATCTGTCTGCAGAAGGAATACACTCCCAGGATGACACAGGGCGCTATTGTTTTCCTTCCCACACAAAGAATCAGGTTAGAAAACGTTGTGTATTCACTGTATCACGATTACAAGCATTCTTAGTGTGGTATTGATTCTGTGCCTTTTTCCTTGCAGCCTCTGCTGTCCGGTTTGTGTCCTCATATCTTCCGACTAATAGATCCCTCTGTTGATACTTGTTTAAGCACATCAGAAGGGTACACTGGTAGGGAGAATTTGTCTTCTACACAACGATTTCAACCACCAGTTCCAGGTTATCCGTCCTACTTCTTGAGTGTGGACGGGTTCTGACATAATCAGAAGCCTTTAAACATGGACGCCAAAGACACCTTGGCTACTTTGGTTCAGATAGTTGCTGAACTACACTCTGATGTGGCGGCTGCTCATGATTCTACGCAACGCTGTATAGACGCGATACAGGCCGGTATCAGACCAGTTGGGGCTCAGGCCTCTGTTCATGTTCATCCTATTCTAGCTCCGGCCCTTCTTTGCCTAGACAGGACACTGTTCCCATTTATATGGCTGCCCAGTTTCCTCTGGCACCGCCAAAAAGGTTCAACGGGGACCCCAAAAACTTTCAGATCTTTATAAATCAAATATAGGCTTCATTTCTTGTGTCGGCCTACATCCTTCCCCGATGCCACTACTAAGGGCCGCCTTTGTGTTATCTTATTTAGGTGGTATTGCCGCAGTCTGGGCTAATCCTCTTTTGGAACAGGGCAGTCACATGCTTTATGATTGCAATGCCTTGATTTCTGCCTTAAGTCGTGTCTTTGATACACGCTACAAGACACAGGCTACTGATCTAGAATTGCTAGGGTTCCAGCTAGGAGAAACATCCCCGTTGTCCTACCTGGCAAGGTTTAATCAGCTGGTGGCTGAAACTGGATGGCCAGAGGAGAAGAAGGCAACGTTGTTCTATAAAGGGCTGTCAGATCCCCTAAAAGACGTTTTAGCTACCGTAACAGTGGTCCCTACGGCCTTCCCTGACCTATTAGATGTGGTCCTCCAGATTGACGCCTGTAAGACCGAACGGAAGGGGGAAAAAAAGGGACATACATCTGATTATTCCTATTTCTTTTTTTAATTTTTATTTTTTACAAACTTTCTTTTGTGTTTTCAACTCAAGAGCACTTGTTCCATTCATGCATAAGAAACCAAGTGTAACATTCTAAGCATTTCTCTTACAAACAATTTGTATCTTCTTGAGTAGGTTCTTGAGTATAACAGTTAAACAGTTTATCCCCCCTCCCCTTTTCCCCTTTCATCATTCTCGATAATGTTTGGTTGAGATAACCCAAGAAAAATGTTCACATGTAATTCGGTGCTTTACAACTTTAGGGCTGTCCATGTCTCATAAAATGGAGACCTTACGCAGGATTCTGGGTTTGAAATACATTTGTTCTCTGTCTTTAGTGAACTCATGAAGAGGCATCCACGTATTCAAGTATTTGCGGTATGAGTCGTATGCGAGTGGTGCTGTCACCTTCTCCATAGCCATGACACCCCACAGCTTGACCCACCACATGGCCTCAACCCGCCCCTGCTTATTTTTCCACGTGTGCCAAGTTGATTCTGGCTGCGCTTAACATGTGGGTTATGAGCGTAGCTCTGTGCCCAGTGTTTGCGTTGCTGCCTTCAACTGCCTCCCCCAGCAATATCACTGTTGGATCCATGGGGAGCTCTGCCCCCGTTATTTCCTTAATGTGACTCAGGATTTCTTTCCAATATGTCTGTGCCCGTGGACAGGTCCACCACATGTGAATTAGGTCTCCTGTGTCCCTGCAGCCTCCTCAGCATAATGGGGAGTAGCTAGCGTTGATAGAGTGTATTCGCTGCGGTGTCATGTACCATCTAAGATTTAACTTAAAGGCTGCCTCCTTAATCAAAGCGCATCTAGAGCTTTTCGCCGCTCGACGCCATATTTACCCCCAGGTCTCTAAGGGAATAGGTTTACCCACGTCCTCCTCCCATTTCCTCATATATGAGAGGGTTTCTTCCGGGTCCAACCCATAAAGCAGTCGGTATATTCCCAACACTCCTTTTTCCGGTGTCCCCTCCTGTATCGTAAGTTCTAGCCCTATTGTTGTCCGGGGCGCTCCCTCTTTTACCTTTGTGTTTGTGATCCAGTGCCTGATTTGGGCATAATTGTATCTTTCACTCTCCGGGATACTGAATTTTTCTTTACACCCCTCAAACGTCAGAGGAACCCTGTATATATAGAATTCTTTTAATGTCAGGGCCCGCCCTCCCTCCCAGTGAGACCAGAAATGGGGTTGCATGCCTGGTGTAAAGTCTGGGTTGTAGGCCATTGGCATGAGTGGGCCTCCCCCAATCTTTATCTTCCCACTACGTAGTGCTTTTTCCCAGTACCATAGAGTGGCTTTGGTTGTTTCCAGCAGTGTGCCCTCTCTCCCTCTTTGTCTAGAGCACAAGAACCCCAGATACTCCAGTGGGATCTTCATTACCTCCCCCTCCAAGCTTACCCATCAGTTTTGGTTCTCTCGTGGAGCCCACTGTAACATCGGTAACACCTGTGCCACCCACAGATATCTACAGAATTCTGGCACTCCCAACCCTCAGATAGCCTGGGTTCGGAATAAAACCTTTCTAGGGACCCTGGACTTCTTCCCTTTCCAAATAAAGGCCATGACCACCTTTTGTAAATTCTGGATCGCCGGAGTAGGGATTCGTAGCAGGAGTGCACCTACTATGTATAAAAACCTGGGGAGAAGGGACATCTTAACCAGCGCTATACGTGCTGACCAAGACAGTTCTTGCATATCCCATCTCTTGAGATCTGTCAGGGTTTTCCGCAGTCCTGGGATATTTGCCCCATAGAGCCTCTTATAAGTGGGTGTTAGGTTTATGCCCAAATAGGCTATGGGCCCTTGACTCCACTTTAATGGTTAACGTCTCTCCCACTCTGCCAACGGCTCTAGGTCCTCAGTGATATTGAGAGCTTTGGATTTAGGGTAATTAATATGAAACCCTGAGACTTCCGCAAATTCCTCTAGTAGTGTGACAGTTGGGGGAGGGAGTGCTCTGTACTCGGATGTCATCTGCGTAGAGGGCTATTTTCTGAGTTCCACAGGTTTCCGCCTTCACCCCCAGGATACTCCAATGCGCCCGTACCCTCTGTGCTAGGGGCTCCATGGCCATAGCAAAGATTAATGGTGATAGCGGGCACCCTTGTCTAGTACCCTTGCAGATCGGAATGCTTTCCGTTAATTGCCTAGTGATCATTAACTTGTGGACGGATTTACAAAGTTGGCTAGTATCATGCAGGAGAAGATTGGTCCACAGCCAAACTTCTCCAGGATCAGCCTTAGGAAGCTCCAGTCCAGGCTGTCAAAGGCCCTGGAGGCATGCAGAGCTAATATAGACATGGGCTGGCCCGTTCGCTGTCCCCATTCAATGGTGTGTATTGCCCTTCGGATGTTATCATACATGTGACGCCCTTTCACAAAGCCTGCTTGATCCGGGTGGAGGATTTTCAGGAGAACTTTAGCCAATCTTTTTGCTACAATAGTAGAATAGATCTTTGAATCCCCATTTAACAATGAGATAGGGCGGTAGCTCACGCAGTCCGTTGGGTCTCTATCTGGTTTCAGCAGGAGCACCGTGGTAGCTGGACTTATATCGCCCGTAACATGTCCGGTGTCCCTTATATAATTAAAAGTGTGTCAGCGGGCTCACCAAAACTTTTGGAATGTTTTATAATAAGCATTGCAGAGGCTGTCTGGGCCCAGGGATTTGTTCCCTTTCAAGGTATTGATGACCCCCCTTGCCTCCTCTTCTGATATAGGGGCTTCTAGTTCTTGCCTATCTCTTTCCGTGATTTGTGGCAGATCTATTTGCACCAGAAATTCCGTTTGTGCCTCTCTTTGCAGGTTATCCCCTGATCAGTTACTGGAGTAGAACGAGTGCATAATTTCCGCTATCCCTTTTACCCCTTTTTCTAGTCCTCCCCCCGGGCGCTTTAATTGGCTGATGCGATTGCAGTCTTTTTGTTTTTTCAATTTGGCCACTAATAGCCGATTGGCCTTGTCCCCTTTCATGTAGTACATCTGTTTCGTACGGAGAAGAAGTTGTGCGGATTCGTCCGCATAGTGTGCTTCTAATGCGGCTTTGGCCTGTTTGAGTTCTCGCCAAGCCTTCTGAGATCTTTTATCTTTGTATTGGGCTTTGACTATTTTTACTTTAGTTTCTAGTTCTTGGCTCTCCCTTTCCTTCCTCCTCAAGAAGTTTGTAGTGTTTGCAATGAATTTGCCCCGGACTACTGCTTTACTGGCGTCCCATATTGTTCCCCAGTTAATCCCTGGCGTAGTGTTTTCTTCGAAGTAATTCCTTAGTACCTGTTCTATGTCCATTGTGAGTGCCAGGTCTTTTAGAAGTAGTTCGTTTAAGTGCCACGGTTTACGGGTCTGCGGGCTCGGCATCTCCATCATCACAGAGACTGGCGCATGGTCCAATATAGTAGGGACCTTTTCTGTGCTGTAATACTTTCCAATTCTGTGCTGTAAATATTGTATTTACGTAAAAATTCAATTTAGACATAGTCCGTAGTTTTCTCAAAAATATAATATTTATTGCGCATCTATTAATGTTCTCATCACTCCTGAATATTCATTCTCATATTCAATGTGGATGGGCTTTAAGATACTGGCTCTAATATTGTGTACGTTAGCCAATGCATTTCAGTTATTTTAACCTTCGTCAGGGCCGTACAATGATTTTAATATGCCCAATCTGTCGCTGTTACAAAACAATGATTCAACATAATGCAGGAACAACCATTACACAATCAATTCAAAATCAAACGTATGTAGACACACATACCAATTCCAAGATGCGTTTAAGTGTTCCAACGATATAGTAGTGGTTGTCAGAGTGGAAAGAAAAAGAAACAAGAAACATAATCAAAGATATGCAATAGGACTATTTTGGCTGTCCTTATGTGTAGCGTTTAAAAATATGGGTAATTAATCAAATGTACCTTATAATCCATAGGACACTAATGTTCGTTATGGACCAATCCAGTCTGAGTAATCAATCCTGTTAAGGTTATGTGAAAAAGGTATCAGAATGCAGTCAATCTTTAAACATGTTCTGATCTCAAGCGCAAAGAATCCGCTTACCGTTAATCAGCAGAAACGCTCCTTCAATGTCAGGCGCTGCCGCAGGAGTGCGAGCGCGAATGACAAGAGCGGTATTTATTGGTTGCCATGGTGATACCAAGGCATCGCGTGGATGCACGTACGCCTTGGGCCCCGCCCGTGCTAGCACAGGAGGCGGGACTGTCACCATGACTACTATACGCTCGTTAAAGTAGTGTAGGGATATAAAAGAACAAACACTCTGTACGTTAAGGGATAGCCTAATACCTGTAAATTGAATCAAAGTATATGGAGGATGGTATAGGTTTGTCTCGCCTTTGTTGGCAGAGAAGCCTATTGTTTACGTGATTTGTAGCCAAAGTCAATGCTGGGTAGAAAGCGAGTGCGAGGTATTTAAAGAGGTACACTACTAGAAAACACGGTGCATGTTGCACTCGAATCTCACATAGGCGAGCAATGAAAACTGTTATTTAAGAGGAACATGGTACCTGTGATGTACTTACTATCATGCACATACTCATTTAACTGTGGTAAAGATAAATGAGTGCATTGTGTTGTCGCATGTACAAATGAACTGGGGTAGATTTTACGTGCGTAAGGGCCCTCACCCAAGGTAGCAGCGACCTTAAGGGATCCCAAAAACATTCCAAAATAATAGAAGAAAAATAAGAATAAGAGACAAATTCAACATCAACAATCAAAATTCTAAATTCCAATTTTCAAAAGGTAGTTTCACTCATAAGAAGCACATATAGTTTATTTCTTCATTCAATCCCCTGGGTCTCAGAGAGCTGAGACGATCTATCCAAAATGTTTCTCGTTGGTCGAGTCTTTTTTGGAGATTTTCATACTTGTATTTCTGGACCACTTCCAAAATTATGAATCTGATCTGTGCCAAATTGTGGTGTTTTTCTTGCCAATGTCTGGCCACTGCTGAAGTCGCTGTGTTATTCCTTATGCATGAACGATGTTCATTCCATCGAATTTTTGTAGTCCGTTGTGTCTGGCCAACATAGTATAGCCCACAGGGGCATTTTATGGCATAAAGAATATTTTGTGTGTCACAAGTGGCATAGTCTTTCAACTTGATCTTCGTTCCAGAATGTGGATGGTTTATGCCTGTTCCTTTGATGATATAATTGCAATTACTGCAGTTGAGTCATGGAAAAGTGCCAATCCGATCTGTTAACTTTTGTTTCCGCATGGGTTTCGTGTGAACCACTTTGTCTTTTAGGTTCTGGCTCCTTTGATATTCAAAAGTGGGGAGTTCTTTGAAAAGATGTTCTATTCTTTGGTCACAGGTTATGGTGTTCCAATTTTTCTTAATTATCGATTTGATTCGACTACTTTGCCTTGAATATTTTGATACAAAGACCAATGGCGACTTTTGTTCTGTCTTGGTTTTGGGTTTCAATAATTCTTCTCTACTTTGTGTGCTAGTGCGAACAGCAGCTATGCCTATTTCATCCCTAGAATACCCTCTCTCCAGAAACTTGTTCCCCATCTCTTTCAATGATTCTTGGTACTCTGTAGGGTCACTGACTATTCTCTTTACCCTTAACATCTGGCAGTAAGGGAGATTCTTGATGAGACTTGGTTGATGGAAGCTTAACCGTTGTAGTAAATTGTTGCGATCGGTGCTCTTACGATAGATTGTGGTGCAGTATTCACAGTCAGTGACCTTTATCTCCACATCCAAAAATTGTATGGTTTTATTTGAATGTTCGTGAGTAAACTGGATCCGGGGGTCTATATTATTGAGATGGTCAAAGAAAGTAAAAAAGTTCAGATTCTGTGCTTGTCCAAATGCGGAAGATATCATCTATGTATCTGATCCATATTAACAGATTCTTTTGCCATTGTGGATTTTGAAGGACATGTTCAAGTTCGAATTTGTACATAAATGCATTGGCATAAGAAGGTGCTATGGTGGCCCTCATAGATGTGCATGCAATTTGCAAAAAATATGTGCTCTTGTATTGGAAGTAAGAATTGTTGCTGATAAATTCCAAGAGTGCCAATATAAATTCCTTCTGTGCCTGTATCTCACCTTCTTGTAATAACCATTCTACTGCCTCTCTGCCCAAGTTATGAGGAATGGAGGTGTAGAGGCTCTTGACATCTACGGTGAAACAGATATGATTAGGATTGAATGGAATTGTTCTCAATTGTTGCAAAAAATGGGTCGAGTCCTTAATATATGTGCTAGTTTTTTTAATTAGGGGTTGTAGGAAATAGTAAATATATTTTCCCAGTGGTTCTAGAATGCTGTTGGTACCTGCCACAATGGGTCTCCCTGGTGGTTTTTGTGGATCCTTGTGCACTTTTGGTAATGTGTAAAAATGAGGTATACAGGGATGTGGATTTGTGAGGAACTTCCTTGTGTTGTGTGGGATCCATTCCAATTCTTCTGCTTTAGACAATAGTATCTCCAGATTCTTTCTTATCTCTTCTGTGGGATCTGTGTCCAATGGAGCATATGTGTTTACATCATTCAGTTGCCGTAAACATTCTTGGTCGTAATCTTGACTGTTAAGGAGAACTATACTGCCTCCTTTATCTGCAGCTCTTACTGTTAATGATTCGTCTCCATAAAGATCTCTAATCAATTTGAATTCATGAGGTTTCATATTATTGTTCTTTGAATAACCAAACTTTATTTACTCCAAGTCTCTTGTGATTTGTTTTTGAAATATATCCACCGATGGTACACTAATGGGAGGAATGAAATTACTCTTTCCCTTGAATTCTTTTAGGTCTAGAGGATCTCCTTCAGATGTATTTTCTTGTTCCAGCTCACTAAACAACACCTTTAGTTTCATTTTGCGAATCTGCTTATACAATTCAATTTTAGAGTCAAAAAGGGTACTGTTGTGCGTGGGAACAAAGCTTAGTCCCGGGAGGATAGCTCAGCGGCAGCGTGCGCGTCTTGGAAGCAAGACGACACGGAGCAACAACAGGTTCGATCCCCGGGTCCGCGCTTAGAAACCTTTGGGTGTTTAAGCGCGTTATAAATACGTAACTAAGAAAAAAAAAAAAAAAAAAAACAATTCCTGTAACAGCGCCTCGATGCCTGCGGGCTGTGTGAGCGCTTTATAAATGTAAAATAAATTAGTCCTTTCTCTAGGGTTTGTATCTCTGTGGCAGTGAGAACCCTAGAGGATAAATTAATTACTACGTTTTCTTTTGTTGTAGTCTTGTATTCGGTTTTGCTTTTTGTTTTCCTCTTCCCCCTTCTAGTTCTCTTCTTACTCTGTCTAAAAAAGGAATTCTATCCTCTCTTGGTGGTTCTGTTGTACCTGTAGCTCCTGTAGCACTTGTGCTCGTTTCTTCTTCTTGGTTTGTACCTTCTCTCTCTGTGTCTTTCTCTGAACTGGATGTTTCACTTCTGTTATTTGGCTTCAGTTTCCTTAACGGTGGTCCGTACTTGTCCATCCAATTATTGATATCTTCAAGGATGGCATCCACCTCTTCTCTATTTAACGTAGCTACTAGTTGGCTTTCAATCTCCTCAATTTCCTTCCTTAGATCCTGGAGGTTGCTTGCCAGTTCTTGTATTGTTAATAAGATCAGGTGTAAAGAACACTTATTAAGTATTGCTTCCCATTTCTTCACAAACTCTTTGTTTTCTTTACACAACGTGGGTCTCAATTGAATCCGCAAACCCCTCGGAATTCTTTGGTTTCTATAGTATCTGCCCAGTGTGATTGCATGCAGTTTTCGGGTTGATTTCCTTACGGATTAGGTATTCCAATTGTTTTATTTGGCGTGTTGGGTCTTCTTTGTTGGTGCTGGTTGTGTTGAATCCAGTATCTTTTATCAAACCCAGTATCTTAGTGGCCTCTTCCGTTGAGAAGCCTAAAGTCTCAGCTTTCTTTGTGGTTATTGCTTCAATGTCTGTAAATGACATGTTTAGTTAGAATGTTCAATGTGTGCCTCCACCTTGAGTTATGCCGAGAAAAAATGCAAACACAAAGAAGTTGAAGGTGGGCACCACGTCCTATTACTGTAGTTTTAATCAATCATAATTCGCTTTGTGTTCATTGATCAAGTTTTAGCCTGGGGCAACCAGTCTGATGAAGGTCCTTTGGCATAAGGACCAAAATATATGAACAAAGAAAAATAGAGTGGATTAACTCTATTAAGACTGGTGCTCTCAGTTTGCCCTTATGGTAGGGACTTTCCAATTCTGTGCTGTGAATACTGTATTTACGTAAAAATTCAATTTAGATATAGTCCGTCGTTTTCTCAAAAATATAATATTTATTGCGCATCTATTGATGTTCTCATCACTGCTGAATATTCATTCTCATATTCAATGTGGATGGGCTTTAAGATACTAGCTCTAATATTGTGTACGTTAGCCAATATTAAAATCATTGTACGGCCCTGACGAAGGTTAAAATAACTGAAATGCATTGGTTAACCTACACAATATTAGAGCCAGTATCTTAAAGCCCATCCACATTGAATATGAGAATGATTATTCAGGAGTGATGAGAACATTAATAGATGCGCAATAAATATTATATTTTTGAGAAAACGGACTATGTCTAAATTGAATTTTTACGTAAATACAGTATTCACAGCACAGAATTGGAAAGTCCCTACCATAAGGGCAAACCGGGAGCACCAGTCTTAATAGAGTTATTCCACTCTATTTTTCTTTGTTCATATATTTTGGTCCTTATGCCATAGGACCTTCATCAGACTGGTTGCCCCAGGCTAAAACTTGATCAATTAATACAAAGCAAATTATGATTGATTAAAACTACAGTAATAGGACGTGGTGCCCACCTTCAACTTCTTTGTGTTTGCATGGTCCGATATACACTGTATCCCTATTTCCACCCCTGTGATTTGTGGAATAGCCGCGTCAGAGACTAGGATCGTATCGATCCGGGAGAACCCTTTATGTACTGCTGAATAGAAGGTGTAGGCTTTTCCTTGAGGGCGGTAAAACCACCAGGTTTCTATTAATTGTAGGTCTCTAAGGAATTGGGCTAAGGTGTAACACTCACCTGACTCCCACGGAGGCGCTGGCCTGGTTCGCGCTGCTGTGACCTCTTCAAAGGTGATGCGCAGGGTTCGGAAGACGGACTGGACCGGGCCCCCAAATCTGGCTTGTCTGGCTCGCAGAAGTATCCTTCTGTAGGCGAAAATGGGGGATTAACTGTCTGCGGGGTAATGCAATCAGCCTCCCACTTTCCCCTCTCACCCTCCTCGAAACCCTTCTGTGATTCCTTGTAGCGTCTCACCTTAGGGTCTGGAAGGACGAGCTCTCCATCCTGCTTCTGATGCAGGGGCGCATTGGTATCCAGTTACTTCACTGGATTTTCGGATTGGTGAGAACCAAACTTGCTTGGCTTCCAGGTAAGTTTTTTTGATAAGAGGTTCCCCTTGTGTCCATGCATTAATGTACTAATGCTAGTGTCTTTTTCCCCATAGGGGCCGGAGTACGGAATGCCGGGGAACAGGCACCGACCCGAGATGAGAGGTGAAATCCTTGTAGAAATCAGGTAAGTCTTTAATGAGCGTTTTTTGGTAATGTCTGTTCATTCGCTCATTAACGCTGATGTCTTTTTCCCCTTAGGGGCTGGGGTCCGGAAATGCCAGGATGCGGCACGGACCCGAAATGGAGAGGGAATGAATCAACAGGTAAGTCTTAACATGGAGAATTAGCTTTCCTTATTCCCTTCCCTCTCCCACCTTTTGTTCTGGTCTTTTTCTCCCCAGGCGCTGGGGCGTGACTGCGAATCCGGATGATCGCTGCTGAACATGGAGGCGCCCTGTAAAGGTGAGTGGAATGCGGCGCTGCAGCGATCGACGCAATGAGTTTTTAAATAAAAGTCTTTTCAGGATTGTCGGCGAGATGTCTCCGGGATGCGGATTTAGCAGGTAAGGACTTTTCCTTCTTCTGTTCTTTTCTTCTCTTCCTTTGCAGGTGATCCAGGATGCTGGCAGGCGTGGCAGAAGTCAGGATGCAGGAGCAGACACGGTGAGCGTCCAGCTGCTAGATGCAGAACAACGCGAAGCACGTGTGGCTGTTCAGGTGGGGTTTAAATAGCCTTGGAAGAAGTTCCAGGGATGTATCCTTCCCCGACCACGCCCGGATGGTAAATTAGTCCCACAGGTAAAGTAGTTCCTTTCAGGCCTCAAGGAGGCCGGGATCCTGCAGCACGGTCTGCATCAGGTAAGTGCACCCAAGCACTTCCATAATGAGCCTGGCGCCTATGGTGCCAGGACTGATGTCTTTTATGAGCCTGGCGCCATTGGCGCCAGGACACTGTCCAAAGGGCCCCTATATGGGGTTGCTGGGTCCTTCCTTGGGGACTGGATGTCCGCTTTCGGGGACGCAGGGCTTGAACCGGCTCCCCGGGAGCGGGCATCATGACATAAGGCTCATCTATTCTCACTATCACTGGTGGATGCTGGAAGGGTTTTGTCGATTGGGGCGTCCATTACGCAATTAAAATCACACCTATTAGGATCTGCCCCCTTTCCCATTCTGCAATTTTCGGCAATAGCTCCAGCAGAATCCGGTCTTGCTTAGTGTTGGGAGTGTAGATCGCCACCATGGTAACCTGCTGGTCTATCAGAGTCCCCCGCAGGATCAGGTACCTCCCCTCCGGATCTTTTTTGACAAACTGCTTCTCAAAGCGAACCCCCTTAGCAATAAGGATTCCCACCCCTCTCTTTTTCGTCCCGCTTGAGGCCAGGAATTGTGTTGGGAAGGCTCTGTGTCTTAATCTATGTTCATCTTTCGGGAGCAGATGGGTTTCCTGCACCCACACTACTGAGGCTTGTTGTTCCGTGAGCCTCCTCATAATTGATCTCTTTTTAATTGGGGAGTTTAGCCCCTGAAAGTTTAGCGTAACAAATGTTTAGTCAGCCATGTTCAAATTTGTTTTGCTCCCTATCTAGCCCGTTCCCTTTTTCGCATAGGCCCTTAGGTGTTGCACCTTTGTTAGTCTTGTTCTCAACCACGAGTTGTGCGTCATTTATGTTACCTCCAACCCCCCAACTTCTAACTTCCCCATAACCTTTAACATCATCATCATCTACCATGATTTGTCACAGTAGTTCACCGGGAATGAACTCTCCCAGGAATATGGGGATCCACGCCCCTCCTCCTCCCTCTCCTCCCTCTCCCCCCGCCACATACCTATCTTTTCTTTCAATATAAGTCAGGAATTCCATTACCCCCATCCATGAATAATGTTAACAAACCAAAGCTGTAGACAATGCTTTACTCTCCCGTGTAGGCTCGTCATGTCGGGTCCTTAGTCTTAGTCTCTCTGTTGCGGCCCTTTGGGCGAGGCCGCGCTGGTTTCCATTGGTCGTCCTCCCCGGCGTTGCTTTCTCTAAGATGATCTGGATGATTCTCTGCCACAGCACCGCGCTCACTTCCGTCCTCCTACCTCATGAGCTTGTCCATGTCTTCTTCCTTTGTAACTGTGTACAGTTGCCCTTTCCACTCGAACCCAAGTCCATTTGGGAAGATCCATCGGTACTTAATTTTCTTGTTCCTCAGCCAGTCTGTTACCACTCTCAAATGTTTCCTCTTCTGTAAGGTGGCTTGCACCAGATCTTGATACAGCTGGTTGGGCGCCGGCTGGAAACAAATGGGTTCTGTCCTGCGAGCAGCCCACATGATATCTTCTTTTAGTTGGTACAGGTGTGCTCTGGTTAGCACATCTGGAGTCAGGTTTTTGTTAATTTGATAGGTGGAGTAGACCCTATGCGTTCTGTCTAGGACTATGTCCCTTTTCCTTTCTCCTGGGCCCAAAATCTGTTGGAATAGTTCTGTCACTGTTTGGTGAAGTTCGGAGTCTGGGAACGATTTAGGGATGCCTCGGATCCGTATATTATTGCGTCTCGATCTATTTTCAGCATCTTCCTGTTTGCTTTGGACTCGGGCCATCTGCTGCTCCAACTCTTGAACTCTCCTGGTCAGCGCGTCCTGTTCGTGTCCCTGCTCCGCTATTGCCGTCTCTGCCTCGTCTATTCGTTTCTCCATGGCTGTGATTCCTTTGTTTAGGTCTGCTATTGACCTGGCCAAGTCTGAGGCGCTGTCCTTAATGTAATATTTTAGCTCCTGTAGCATCGTCAACAGGTCTGATTTGCATAATGGAGGATCCTCCTGCGCCAGTGTGTTTCCTGGAGGAGGGGAATGCACCTGAGCAGCCGTTTGTTGCTGATTGCATTTTTGGTCATCTGCGGCTTGCATAAGGGCTTTGATGTCCCCCGACGATGATCCTTACTGCTTTTGACCCTGTTTGGCCATGATGTTTTCCTCAATTGGCATAGGGGAGTTCCTAGTTTTACTTTGGTGTTGATCCTGGCCACAGGTTTTTCATCACCGGCAGCCGCTAATTAAGTCCTCCCAGACTTGCTGCTTTGTAGGTCCCCAAGGATCTACTGTTGGCTCCCGGATGAGGGGGGTGTCTCCTCACTCTGTGCTTTGTGGCTCCCAAATCCACCAATTCGTGAATTGTTCCCGACAGGGTATGCTTTCATCCAGAACAATCACTCCACGACACACCAGTGCTGTGGCTGAAACCTGGGGTGCCCTTCACAGGTTTCAGTATCTCCTATTCCTTGGCTGCAGAGGGAACAGCTGTCTCAGGCCTACATTCAGTTCATGTAATGGTGCTGCGCCTATAGGGTGCTGTTTGTACAGTACCTGTGTAGGTACTGCGCTTTTAGGGCCATCCTCCCCAGTATGACAATGCCTTCACCAGTTGAATTGCACATAGCCTTCCTCCCTCCACAGGTGTCTGCTGCTCTGTGCGCCACCCAGGGCTTCCTTACATTCGCCTGGCTCCTCTCCCTTATATATCTGCCTACATTACGCTTCCCCCCCAGGCCTCCTTACTTCAGGCGGATGACTGGACCACAGCTCTCTCTCTTTCTCCTTGCGAGCGCTCCAATCCGTCTCCCTCTGCCTTATTCCGTGGGTTTTGGGGAGGAAGGCCACCCGGCGCTCGCAGGGGCAGAAGTCCCCGCCGCGGCTCCTCACTTTCACTATATCCGCAGCTGCGGCGTCCGCATCTGCTCCACACCCGCTCCTCCGGGGGCCGTCTCAAGCCACCTCCAGCCTCTGCCCCTCACTCCCGGGTTCATTCAGTTGCTTTTCTGCCTCCGGCTTCTCTCTCCGCTGCTATGAAGGTAAGGCGGGGTAGGGTGCCGCAGACCATCACAGATGTCCTCCGATCCAGGAAATCAGCGCCCAATTTTTCATGCGGTTAGGATTACCCGCACCAGCTCCGCTGCTTTATGTGAAGGTGCCATCTGGGATGCAGGTCTTTTTTCCCTTAATCAGGCGTGCGTCTCCGAAGTCCTCCACCGTTCGTTGGGTCACGGCCGCCATCTTGGCAGGGGGTCTGGTACACGCCACAAAACTGTCTCAAACTTCCTCAAAACTGCGCCTCACCATCCCATCCTATCTTCATCGGTGCTCTAGACCCTCATCCATACATGGGTCGGTTTCTTACATTTTTAGGTGCTTTTGAAGGGGGTTTTGGGCCTCGAGGTGGAGAGGGGACATGGAGCTTACCAAGGAGGCATCCGTCCACATCCCCGGCTGGCCACGTCCCCCCTGAATTAATCCTATTTCACAGATTCAGTCCACTGGGAATGGTGAACCCAGGCAGATCGGGGTGGTGCATGGTCTGTTGTCTTTGGATGAGAGGGAACATCGCAGAAAAAACAATTTAGGTTTCTATTGTGGTTCTTTGGAACACTTCTTATGGTCATGTCTTAAGAAACGCCAAAGCTCGACAATAGAGGGAGTCCAGTTGTCGAGCGATCAGTCCCCAGACTCCAATCTTTTGGTTCCTTTTCTGTTTTTGCTTCTTTTTCTTGTCCCTCTGGTAAAACCTGCTCAAC
Organism: Ambystoma mexicanum; assembly: GCF_040938575.1. NCBI lineage: Eukaryota > Metazoa > Chordata > Amphibia > Caudata > Ambystomatidae > Ambystoma > Ambystoma mexicanum. The sequence goes on along the minus strand of NC_090927.1, from coordinate 274,698,583 downwards.
AGCAGCCACCCTGGATTCTGGAGCTACTGGCAATTATGTCGATGCCCATTTCGCCATCGAAAAGGGTATACCAACTATTCTGAAACCTTGTCCGGAACTAGTCAATGCCGTTGATTGAACTACATTGCTCTGTAGTTTGGTAACAGAACGGACGGTCAAGCTGTTAATGACCACTGAATACAGGCATACTGAGACTAACATTCAACGTGATTGCTGCACCTCAGTTCAGACTCATACTCGGTCTGCCATGGCTTCAGTTACATAATCTGGTGGTAGACTGGCAATCCGGGCGATTAGTTTTTATTCATCCTATTGTGAGTTACAGTATCTGGGATCAGACACAAGACAACAGGGTCATTGCCGTTCATTATTGGATACTGCCTCAGTTGTTGGGTTGGTTGTGGCCACACCATTACCTAAAGAATATGAAGGATTTATGGATGTCTTTGACAAGGGCGGGCCGAATCTTTGCACCCTCACCGCCCATATGACTGCCCCATCAATCTATTGCCAGGTGCCAAGATACCATCCGGATGGGTGTACTCACTTACCCAAAAGGAGGACACCATCCTGAAGGAATACCTCGACAAGGCTTTAGAGATGGGTTTCATCCACCCTTCATGATCTCCAGTGACATCCCCCTTGTTCTTTGTACCAAAGAAAGAGGGGTACTTACGGCCATGTGTAGACTACAGGGCTCTGAATGCCATTACGGTGTGTGTAATCAGTACCCCATACTGTTGATATTCGTATTACTAGACCAGGTGGGAACCTCAGTGAAATTCACAAAATTAGACCTACATGGAGCCTATAATCTGGTCAGGATACATATGGGGGATGAATGGAAGATTGTATTCAAGACTAGATACAGCCTGTTTGAATATTGTGTCATGCCCTTTGAGTTATATAATGCCCCAGCAATGTTTCAGAATTGTATGAATGATGTATTCCGAGACATGCTTGATCCATATGTCAATAGTGTACTTGGATGTACTTGGATCTTAATATATTCTGCTTCCTACGAATCTCATGTGAAATACGTCACTGCGGTCTTGCAACGTTTAAGGAAAAAACATTTATATGCTAAAGCAGAGAAGTGTATTTTCCACAGCACCGAGGTGGAATTCCTGTGGTATGAGATTACCAGCCAAGAAGTCAAAATGAGTCAAACCAAGGTCAAGGCAGCGTTGGATTGGACTGGCCTGTTCCTTGTCTGAAGGCGTTACAATCGTTCCTTGGGTTCACAAACTTTCACAGGCGTTTCATCCAGTCTTTCTCAGTGATTGTCGCTCCCTTGACTTCTCTCACCAGTAGCAAAAGAGACTACAACTGGAACCAAGAGGCACAACTAGCTTTCGAGGCTCTCAAGGCCGATTTTACAACGGCACCAGTGTTACAACACCCGGACTCTGCTCTGCCCTTTTTTGTGGAAACTGATGCCTCTGATGTGGCTGTAGGTGCTGTGCTATCACAACGATGTGCAGAGGCTTTCTGCACCCTGTGGCTTTCCACTCCCATAAGTTGACACAGTACGAGCAGAAGTACACAATCACTGAAAGAGAGCTACTCACTGTACACAATGCTTTCATGATTTGGAGACACCATTTGTTAGGAACGGCTCCCCCGGAACAAGTCTATACTGACTATCGTAATCTACTGGCCTTACAATCTGTGAAATGCACCACGGCCCGTCATGCTCATTGACATGAGTTTTTTTCTATGTTCAATTTTGTCATTACATACCGCCCTGGTCCGTTGCATTCCAAGGTGGATGCATGGTCTCATATCCATGGCTACCCTTCATAGCATGCTTTATATGGTTCCTTACTCCTTCCGCGCCAAGTGGTTTGTGGATGTACCCTGCAACCTTCTATGAAAACATTGATCCAGGAATGGGTGCGGAGTAAACCTCCGGAAATCACAAACTACAACATGGACAATGTTCAAACCTTGCCCTACATCCAAAGCAGGGTGTACATACTGTACTCTCGCACATGCTGTATCACCTGACAGTGGTGTCATAACTCTTTGTTGGCTGGCCACCCTGGCAGAAGAAAAGCTACCGACCTGCTTCGACGTCGTCGTTGGTGGCCGTCCATGCACAGGAACGTGGCATAGTACATCTCTTCTTGTGCCATTTGAGCTCAAAGCAAAAGTACAGCTGCCAAACCCATGGGTCTTCTGCAGCCTCTTCGTGTTCCAAAACACCCTTGGACCATGATTTCAATGGATTTCATTGTGGAATTACCAGCAGTGAGTAGTTTGACACTATATTGGTAGTTGTCCACTACTTTACAAAATTGGCTTTGTTCATCCCTTGTCAGGGTCTGCCATCTGCTCCTCTGCTCGCAGACCTATTCCTTAAGAATGTATTCCGGTTCTTTGGGCTTCCAGATATAATCATATCAGATAGAGGGTCACAATTCACGTCTCATTTCTGGAGGGCTCACACACCAAACTTGGGCATTGATGAAAGATATTTGAGCGCTTCCCATCCCCAGACAGATGGCCAGACAGAGCATCTTAATGCAACTCTCTAACAATACTTACAATGCCTTACTCTCCAACATCAAGAAACCTGGTTTTCCGTTTTGGTTGTGGCGGAATTTGCATACAACAATTCCTTGCATACCTCCACTGGGTCTTCCCCTTTCTTCGCTCTTTACGGCCAACATCCTTGAACCCTCCCACTGGATCCACTCGTCTCCTCCAACAGTCCAGCAGCCCAAGCTGCATTTGAGACCTGCCCACTCTACATCAAACTGTGAGACATCAATTGACAGAGGCCCAGGAAGATTCTAAGGCATTTGAGGATACGCATAGGACCCCTGCTCCAGTTTTCCAGGTAGGAATGCAGGTGTGGCTATCCACTAAGAACCTCCCTATACTGGGTCACAGAACTTTGCTGCCTAGGCTTGTTGGGCCTTATGAAATCACTGAAATCATCAGTCCTTTAGCATTGTGGTTAGCCCTACCAGCAACTTGGAAATTCCACCCTGTATTTCATGTATCTCTGCTGAAACCTTCCCTCTAACCCCCCCCAACACTAGACTTCCATCCCGTCCTCTTCCTGTTTCAGTGCAAGGTTCTGATGAATATGAAGTCAAGGCCATGCTTGCCTCCAAGATTTCTAGGGGGGTTCGCTTGTATTTTATATACTGGAAGGGTAATGGTCTGGAAGAACAGACATGGGAACCTGAAGAGAACATCCATGCACTTATTCTTTTGTCCCGTTTTCGTGCCTCACAGGGGGGTGGATGTGTCTTTATGGGAGGATGCGGTCAGAAACCACTCAGAGCTACACCCCCTGCACCACTAACATGGATTCCCCGGTTATCACCAAATACCCGAACAGGACTTTCCAAAAGGAACCGTCTGGAATCTGGCCACCCACAAACCCATTTTCAAGCAACAACTATCCCCTTTGGTCACAACGCGTCTTTCCGAGCACGTTGGAGGTTACCCTGGAAACAACGGTACGCAGTGCAAACACTACGGCAAACGCTGCGACGGAGGAGCTGCGGTCCACGTAGTTATGTGACCTGCTCAACTTAAGCTCTGCCCTAGCGGTGCTCCGGTGCTTCCGATTTTCTCCAGAAGCCCTTTCGTACATTGTACCTGTGTCTACGTTCATTCTTGTGTCTTGTTTCGTGCATCGGCCCATTGCCTGCTTATCAGACTTTGCTTTGCCTACCTCCTGGTTCTTGTTCTGATTTCTTGGTTCCTCGGCTCGGATTTTTTCCCGGACTGCTAAGCCTCTTGTTCTGTACCACGCAGCCTGCTTCACGCCAACTCGGACTTGTGTTAAGGATTGCTTTCAACATCTCTCCGTTTCCGGATATTGCCCACACGTTTCTGACCTCGCTAACTGTTTGGATTCCTCTACACAACCGCTGCCTGTTTTTTCTTCTGTTCCGCTTACCATCATCATGGACGAAGTGCAATGACTAGAGACTTCCGCATGTGCACTTCTATGGATTTTCTAGGCGTCCTCGTGCCGTCGGAATAGGAGGATTTTACAGACTCTCTGTAAAACCTACTTGTTTCTTTAGGCATCCTCGTGCCATCGGGCTAGCCCTTTCTGGATTCTACAGACTTCATGGAGGACCTCCACCGACTTACGACATTTCACCGTTTGGTAAGCATCACCCCATATTTACTGTACTCTGTACTTGGGCTTAATCTGGGTTTATTTGTTTGCAGAAGGAATACACCCTCCAGGTTGACACAGGGTGCTATTGTTTTCCTTCCCACGCAAAGAATCAGGCACAAAAAATGTTGTGTATTCACTGTATCACGATTACAAGCATTCCTAGTGTGGTATTGATTCTGTGCCTTTTTCCTTGCAGCTGCTGGTGTCCTGTGTGCATCCTCCATATCTTCCGATTAATAGATCCCTCTGCTGATACTTATTTAAGCACATCAGAGGGGTACATTGCTAGGGAGAATTTGTCTTCTACACAACGAGTTCCACCACCAGTTCGAGGTGATCCATCCTACTTCTTGAGTGTGGACGGGTTCCGACAACCATAAGAATGCCTACATCAATGTGAATTCTCACCTCCAACAACAAGGTTTATATTTACCTCTGACACATTTGTGGATCTAGAACACAACACCATTTGAATATTGGCAAATAACAGCGACCCTCAAAGTATCACTTTGGGCACAGACACCTCTATTGGAATGGTGGTTGATGCACAACACTATTCTATTAATTTAGGGAATTAAATCATCAGACCTAACACAAACAACTGTTTTGACACCAGTGAGAGTACTCCTCCTGAAAAGATTTGTACCAGTCATGAAGGGAATTTCTTAGTGTACTCTTCATGCCCTTATGGGGTCTAAGAGGTAACCTGTTACATCAAGAAGGATAAAGTGGTATTTAGTGTCAACAACAACGACTTTGAATCCAAGGAAACTCATGTCCAGGTAGACACCATTAAAAGAGATCTCTCCACGCAACTAGAGGATAACGCTGAAATTGCCAAGCCCAACAAGGTCTTTCCAGGTTTCAGGCAGATGTTCAATGGACGGATCAATCTCGCTGATGCCTGTGAGACTGAGGAAAAGAGACAGAAGCTGAAACAGGTGTTCCTGGATTTTCAGGATATCTTTTCAGTAGACTCATGACTCTGGACGTACATCTATCCTTTCAACCATCATACCCACGGACCCAGAGATGGCCCCAGTATTTGTTAAACAATACTGGTTACCTCTCGCGCCCATGGAGTCACTCACAGAGATTAAGAATTTGGAATTCTGTGGGATAATTTGCGATCCACAGTACCCGTAACAACCCAGTACTGGGGATACTAAAACCAAATGGGCAATGCAGACTATGTACAGACCTGAGGGAGTTAAACAAATGGGCCCAATGTCTAGATAGCCACTTCCCTACATCGATCAAGGACTAGCACAGATCCAAGGGTCAAAAGTGTACACAGCCATTGATCTGATTAACAGTTACTGGATGGTACCTGTGAGTAGGGAAGACCAAAACAAGTTGGCCTTTACCTTTGGCTGGTGTGGGGTGAGCAATACATGTATACCCAGACACCGTTTGGATACATAAACGCTGGAAATTAGTTCAATATATTCCTTGATAAGGCCATGCCCGAGTTGAGGCGAATGGGAAACCTGACCTATGTAGATGATGTATTGATCAAGAGCTTAACTGTGGAAAAACATATTGCAGACATTCGCCATGTTCTGTCCCAGTTGCAGAAAGCCCAAGCAAAATTATCCTTTCAAAAGGCACAGCGCTGTAAAACCAGAGTTGTCTTTCTAGCGCATGAAATCACCCCTGAATGTCTCAACCCCAGGTGAAGAAAGTGGAAGCCTTATTGAAATTAAAAGATCCTACTACTCTGCGAGAATTGAGAAGCCTTCTTGGACTTACTAATTATAGACAAAGGTTCATTGAAGACAATGCAGATGTCACTCTACCCGTGGTCCATTTATTAAAGGCCAGAGTCAATTGAGAGTGGGGTTCGGAACAATATGAGGTAATTAAACAACTGAAAAGAAGCGTTTCTCAAGTTCCTTGTTTGGCTTACCACATTAAGAATAAGGAGTACTTCTTGGAGTTTTCAGATACGTGCGCAACAGTGGTATTGTACCAAAAGTACAACATGGTCAAAAAGTTCTCTTATGTGAGCAAAACCTTGCCCTCTTTGGAAGAAAAATTCAACGACTGTTAAAAGGCACTCCTGGCAACGGTATGGGCATTGGAAAATGACCGCCCATTTATCCAGAGGAGCACATCATTGTATAGACTCCTCACCAACCCTTGCAGTATTTACAAAGTGACATAATGCATGCGGGGAATGGGAGTCATTCCAGATTTACTTCCTGGATTCTGTCCATGCAACTCTTTCCTGTGGAGGCCAGATATGGCCAAAACAAGAAGAGTCCTCAAGCGCAAGAATTGGCAGACTTTCATGACTGTGCTGTAAGGAAGGCATGGTATCAAACAGTTCGACAGATACAAGTGATCACAGTTCAAGGGTGTTTATTGAACTTCAATTGGGTTTGTAAAACACCTATCTAATCCTAAATCTAAAGATGGGAGCAAGCTACGACCATCAAATAATAACGCAGTCGAGCCTGTCAAAATAAAAGGGCCTATACTAACAAACATATTGCCAATCCTTACTTCTAAATACAAATAGTGTGGGAAACAATGTTATGCAAAAGAAAAGTGTTCCAAGAAATGATATGTCAGGATAGTCAAGCCCTTGGCTTCCCTTCCCCACGTTTTCAGCACGGGACAAAGCGGCACACTCAAGCTTAGCACACTGTCTTCTCTGGCACGAGGATGCAGTTCAAAACCTCAACATCAGTGCCAAACTATTTGTCATTCAAGGTCTCTTATTTCAGAGGGCCTGATGCAACATGAAAAACACTAAGTTATTTTCTTCTTAAAATTTCACATACACAACTTCTTGGGTGATTTCCTGTTCATACCTCAGTCCCCCTCCGCCAGGCTCAGACCCACTTCAACACAAAACCTTCAATTGGTTTCCCTCTGCCGGGCTCGGACCAAATCTTTCTACTTTCTCAAATTGTCTCTACTTCATCAAAATCAAAGACTTTCAACTGTGTGGGAGATTTTGCTTGACCTGTCGCAGGACCACTTCGATTTACAATTACTCATTCTCTTCTTGATATAACTTTTTCTCACTTTCACTTTTCCCACCTTTCAGCTGGATACCTTACAGAGACCTTCGATTGAGCACCCATGCGGTGCTGGACCACTGTGTCAAAAGTATTAGATCTTGTTTTAAAGTTCAGTCTATCAGCAGTTCAATTTTACTTGCCTCTCTTATCAAACGCATTTTAACAATGTTCGTTCCACCGCTCACCATAACATTTTGCTGCTTGTAACCTTGGCTTCAACACAGACAGGTCTTGTATCGGTCTCCCCAACTCACTGGCTGTGTTGATTTCACTGACGCTGCTTTGTTCTTGGAGCCAAGGTCGTTACCACGGAGGCTTCTGCTTCTTCACGCCTTGATTATTGACACGGGAGATGGCTGGGATTCTCCGACACACAATGCAGGATTCTTCAGCCTGGTCTTACGCTTTCTATTCTCAAGGTTTCTGGAAAGTAATGGTTCCTTGTCGAAAAGGTTGACAGAACTTCCCTCCTTGCGATCCCCTTCTGTTTTGCTGTCTTTCTTCTATCGTTTAACTGCTGTCTCTAAACTGCTGTTTCCCCGTTTGCTTAGCCTCGCTCAGAATGTGCTCATGTTCTACGCCTTTTATGGTGTGGGGAAGCTTAATGGAATACAGGTGTGTGTGATGGTCAATAAGAGGGAGTGGGGGATAGAGTTCCTAATCCTACCTGGTAGGATGGGGTAAAGGTGTTAAAGGGAAGGGGATACCACATCTCACCATCCGGTGTCCCACTCCCCAAACACCCCTCACCCAGGTGATCCTCCAACACTGGTCCACCCCCAGGAACTGGATCCAAAAGAGATGACGGTGTCCTGGCCACCTGGATGTCAGATCCCCGGAGACTAGTGGGTGAGAAGCCTTCTGGTTTCTAACATGCCCATCCAATATGCAATGCAGTTGCATCTGTTTCACAGGGAAACCGAGAAAGGAAATCGACGTTCCCCTGGTCTTTACCTTTTCGGTGCTCCACAGTGAAACAGTAGGGTTGCAGGTCTAGGAACCATCGCATTACTTGAACTGTGTGAATCGTGTGAAGTTCCTTCCTAGGAGATAGTACCTTAGATGGGTGATGGGCCCTTTTGATGGCAAGTACCTCTAATTCTAACAGTCTTTTTTTTCACGTGGGAAGAGTTTGACTAGTGAATAGGAAAGGGGTTTCTAATCCATCACAAACTTGTGACAAAACTGCTCCTAACCCTGTAAGAGAGGCATCAATTTGTAATGCAAACTCTTTAAAATAAAAAATAAAAAAATCTACTACCTTTAGGATTGGGCTCTTGCACAGGGTTTGTTTTAAGCTGTTGTAACATACATCGTCCACGTCAGTCCAGTGAATCTTCTGGGGCTCGGAGTTCTTTAATTTGTCTGTCAACCTAGCTGTTCTGTCTGAGAAATTAGGGATAAACCTACGGTAATAACTGTTTAATCCTAAGAATGCTCTGAGGTCTCTCTTGGTTTTAAGAGTGGGGGTATCTAGGAGGGCTTTCACTTTTTCTCATTGAGGCTTGACACTGCCATTCCCTACGTAGAAGCAGAGGTATTTCACAGCTGATTGAGCCAGCTTACATTTGGATTGATTGGCAGTTAAGCTGGCTTCTCTGAGGGCTCTCATGAAAGTAAAGAGATTGAAAAGATGCTATTCCTGAGTCTTACTATAAATGACTATGTCGCCAATATAAACCCCACAGAAATCGCACTTGGGCTGTAATATCCTGTCCATAAACTGTTGGAAAGTGTTGTGAGCCCTGTATAAGCTAAACAGGAGGACTTTGAACTGGAATACTCCCAAAGGGGTAGAGAAAGAGGTATTTTCCTTATCAGGTCCATATACTGGGACCTGCCAGTTCCCCTTGGTTAAATCTAAGGTTGATAGTAAGGTGGCATTTCCAAGTTTATCAATCAATTTGTGAATGCGCAGCATAGGATAGACATCAAAGTCAGAGATGGTGTTGACATGTCAGACGTCTATGGAAAACCTCCAGGAATTATCAGGTTTTGTGACCCACACAATAAGGGAAGACCATGGGCTTGAAGAGGGTTCGATAATATTTACCCTTAGCATTTTGTTCACTTCCTCAACCACTATCTGCCTACGGGCTTCCAGGAGTGTATATGGTTTCAAATGGACCACTTTTCCCTTTAGAGTTCTGATATAATGGTAAGTGCTGTGCAGTCTCCCTGGTTTCTTGCAGAATACTTCACAGAATGTTGTGACTAAATATTTTAAAGCTTTCTTTTTATTGACTAGATAGCTCTTGGGGAATTAATTCAAAATGATCTACTTCCTCTCGTACCAAACAAGATCGTATGGAGGCAGTGGCTGCGGAAGTATTTTCTTTCCACTCGATTTATTTGGTAGACGTGGGTCATTTGTTTCCTGTCAGGTTGGGCTATTTGATAGGTACAGGTTCTGGTTTGCTATAGTACTTCATAAGGCACGTGCCACTTTGAGACAAGTTTATTTTCAGAGGTAGGTAAGAGGACTAATACCTTTTGTCCTATTGAAAAAGATCTTAAGTTTATCTTCTTTTGTTGTGCTTGGGATTTTTCCATGTGAGTATAGACTAGATGTCAAACAAGTTTCATATGCTCTCGCAATTGGGTAGCTGTTTGTGAGAGTGGAATAGGTGCCTCTTCTCTTTCGTCCCAGGTATCCCAGAGCATGTCTAGGACATCTTTGTTCTCTACTATAAAGCAGTTTAAAAGGAGAGAATTCGGTGGACGTCGGAGGGGTCTTTGTTACTGCAAATAGGACCCAGGGAATCATGCAAACGTAGTCTTTCCCGTCTTTGTCTACCAATATTCTTAGATCATCCTAAGTGTGTTGTTAAATCTTTCTACGATTCTGTCTATTATGTGGTGGGAAACCTAGGTACTTAGGTGTAAATATGGAGCAATTCCTTGACTACACCCATGACTTTGCTCCTAAAATTGGATCCCTGAACTGTTAGAATTTCCTTGGGAAAAATATGGTAATAGAGGTTTTAAAATTTGTTGGGTTGTGTTCCGCATAGGGAACGCCTCTGGGTATCTGGCAGCGTAATCAACGATTACGAGGACATATTTGTTACCCTTTCTAGAGGTTTCCAACAGCCCAATGATATCCATCCCAATTCCGGAGAAAGGAACTTCTATTATTGGTAAAGTGTTCAGAGGGGCAGGCAAGGGAATATGCATACTGTTTTTCTGACATATTTTGCATGTCTGAAGGAAGTTCTTTATATCAGCATAGATACCTGGCCAGTAAAACGTAAAACTTCCCACTGATGTGCGCCTGAGTCTAAGATTGTCCTAAGTGTCCCCTGTCAAATGAGAATGTGCAATCTCTAGCATGATATTCCGATGGGTTTTCGCGATTACCGAGTTTTATATACAGTAATCCTTGCCATAGGAAGATAAAGGGAAATCCCCTTCTCTAATACTTCCCCTTCAGGAATCACCTACAAAGAAGCCTCTGCGAGTGCTGGATCATTTCGCTGGGTTAAAGCTAGATCAGGAAGGATGGTATGTTCTTCTTCCTTCTTTGCCTCAGTGGTAGATGGTTCATTAGGTTCCCCAAAGCCTAAGGTATTTCTCTCAGTTTCTTCTGGTTCACACTCTATAAAATGGGGAAAACAAGCACTTTCATGAATTCCCTGTCCAATTTTGTCCCCACGATGTTCTTCAAATGGAGGTTCGCCACGGTTCTGTAGGAGAACCTTATGTCTCCCCGTAGGTCAGGATCTATGATACCCGCTAGGACATCCAGACAGAATTTCCAGACCAGGCCAGATTCTGGAGCAAATCTTCTATAACACCCAGGATGGAGTATTAGGCCGAAGACTGTGGGAATCATTCCGCTTTCCCCTGGAGGGAGAGTAGCTTCTTTGCTGCTACAGATATCAAAGCCTATGGATTCTTTCATGGCGATAGAGGGATCTGAGGCTCTAAGCTTCTGGAATTTTAGGGTTCCCCAATTTGTCTTAATCATCCCATTAATGACACCACATGAAAGGAAGGCATGGTATCAAACAGTAGAACAGAAACAAGTGATCACAGTTCAAGGGTGTTTATTGAACTTCAATTGGGTTTGAAAAAAAAAACTATCTAAATCTAAAGATGGGAGCAAGCTATGACCATCAAATAATAATAACGCAGTCCTAGTCGAGTCTGTCAAAATAAAAGGGCATATACTAATAAAACTATTGCCAATCCTTAATTCTAAATACAAATAGTGTGGGAAATAATGTTATGCAAAAGAAAAGTGTTCAAGAAATTATATGTCAGGATATTCAAGCCCTTGGCTTCCTTTCCCCATGTTTTCAGTAGAGGACAAGGCGGCACACTCGAGCTTAGCACACTCTCTGGCTTCTCTGGCACGAGGATGCAGTTCAAAACCTTAACATCAGGGCCTTCTGTACCAAAGTCCCTATGCCATTCAAAGTCTATTATTTCAGAGGGCCTGATGCAACACAACAAACATTAAGTTCCTTTCTTCTCAGGATTGCACATATACAACTTCGCAGGTTATTTACTGTTCACGGCAGGTTCCACTGTGTCGGCCTCAGACTCACTTTAACATTGTAGCATCCACAATCAAGTGTAAACAGCGTGAGGCAGCTGGAGCCGCGTGAGAAGAATGCGGGAGAGCGAGACATGGAACGGAGGGAGCGTGAGGAGGACGGTTGGAGCAGACGGAGCATGGAGGGACAGATGAAGGATGCAGCCATTCATTACTCCACTTCACGCCCTTATCAGACTATAGAATTTGAATAGTTAACTCATAAATATATAAAGAAGTATATGTTAACCCCTCCCTTAATATATATACATTAAACTACTTTCCCACCACTTACCTGCGTATGCCCCTACTTCAGTGGCGACCAGGAAACTCATACGGCTGTTGAGAAGGATCTCCGGCCGACTACAGGTAGAAGCATAACGGCGCATGAACAAAAGCGACATCTACTAAATTTTTTTTAAAAAGTGGATCACACACATGCACAGTTAACGGCATTAGGAAGTAGAAGGGTATGGGCAAAGCAAACCTAAATTAGAACAAAGCGCTTGAACCGTGCAATAGGTGGACGGAGGGCTGCAGTGGACTGGGATTTGTGGGTACCTTGCCCAGGTATACCACCGTAATGTCAAGACAAAAGAAAGGTTCCAGTCTTGGAATGAGACAAGCCCATGCAGCAGACCACCAGGCCCGACTCTTAAATTTAAGTGTATGCCACAACAGCGATGCAATTGACTAAATTAGATATTTTTCAGTAGCTAAGACACTTGTTCAACAATCATAAGGTCAGGCATGCAGCTGATTCACCGCCGGCCATCATAAGGTCACAACACTAAGTAATCACCATATACTCGCCTGCATCCCCGCAGCTGTACATATTTGAATGAGTGGGTAATCCTCATGCAATCACCCTCATATGAGAAGATATTATATTACAATAAAGGAAATCTTATAGAATCAACACTGAAACACTAGTAATACAAGAGTAGAACATCAGAATGTCTCACAGAGGCAGTTGAGACATGTCCATACATGGGGTACCAGCTCCTCAGATGTTCATGCCGGATCTTGGGGAATCTAGATTTCCATGGAAAAGGTGGTTGAAAGTATTTGAAAACTACGCTAGTGTAGTATGTGGAACCAATTATAGTGTAGAGAGGAAGACATTGTTATTGCTACACTGTCTAGGACCTGCTGGTCAAGAGAAGTATGAAGATTTGCCAGATCTACCAGCAGGTGAAAGTGGTGACATGAATGAATATGAAAAAGCAATACAGAAGTTAAACAGACATTACAAAAAAAAGATCAGTACAATTCTGGAAAGGTACACATTTGGAAAAAGAATACAAGAAGAGGGTGAAACAGTGGAACAGTATGTTACAGCATTGATGAAGTTGGCAAGAACATGTAAATTTAACCAACAGCTTGATGAGAGAATAAGAGACCAATTCATGTTGGAATGTAGTAGTAGTAGTAGTAGTAGTAGTAGTAAGGTCTGAGAAAAACTGTGGGCAGAGGGTGATCCCTCACTGGATGATGTATTAAAAATGGCCAAAGAAGTAGAACATACAGAAAAATGTGTACACACTTTATAAGGCAGAATAAAAGAGATGTAGACAAAAAACAGCTATTAGTGCTATACAACCTGATGTGGAAAACATAGTAGTGGCTGTTGAAAATGAGACCAAAGGGGTAAATACATACCGTCAAATGAGTAGGAAGATGAAGTATGAAAATAAATCTACATCTGAAAAGAAAGATCTGCAGCAAGGAAATTACAGAAACAGAAGAAGAGAAGCAGAACATCAGGATAGAAGTGGATTTGCTCAAAGAGGACGAGGGAGAACCCTGACGAGAACTTGCTATAGATGTGGAAGTCCATCACATTGGGCAAGCACTGGGACTTGTCCTGCTTTGAAAATTATGTGCAGAACTGTAAGGGAAGAGCCCATTATACCAGGTGTTGCAGAGGCAGGCGAGGATCTTCATACATGAATTGGATTGGTGGTGACTATGAAGATGAAGAAGAAGAATGCGTCTTCATGGTTTCTGATGAAGCTGAAGAAATTGATAGCCAGAGAGCAACTATAGCAGTGCACGGTCATCCTATAGTGATGATGGTAGACTCAGGGGCCAGATATTCGTTGATCTCTGAGAAAGTATGGAAAGATTGTGGACCTGAATATCTCAATGAGGTAGATATTAAACCAAGGCCGTACGGTGGTGCAAAAATAGAATTGATAGGATGGTTCAATGCAGTTTTCATGTTTAAAGGAAGACAGGCGGAAGGCCGCATATATGTTTCAAAGAATGGAACATTTTCATTATTGAGTTGGTCCCATCAAAAACTGCTGAAAGTTCGTTTGGATCCCAATGCGAGTGATTCAGTGTTGTTTGTAGAAGGCACCGGAGAAAAAATGAGTTTGGAGAGAATTTGTGATGAAGTCTTCAGAGAGAATGTTATTGGATGTGTAAAAGGCGCGACAAATCGCATATTACTCAAATCAGGTACCAGACCAGTTGCTCAGAAACTTCGAAATGTACCACTGTTACTTCGAGAAGAAGTTAAACTGGAACTAAAAAAAATTGGAGGATCAAGGAATAATAGAACGCATAGATGCTTCTGAATGGGTGTCACCAATGGTAGTAGTCAAGAAAAGCTCAGGAAAGATTAGACTGTGCATTGATATGAGAATGTTGAACAAGTGTATAATACCGGAAAGACATCCTCCAAACACTCTATAACAGTTCTGGTTCTAAGATGAGGTAGTATGCTTACTTCTGCCCATCTCGTCAGCATGTTAATCATTACAACACAATAAGACTCACATCCACCACTCCAGATATACTGGGTCCAATTTGGAGTGGTGGATGTGCGTCTTATTGTGTTGTAATGATTGGCATGCTGACGAGATGGGCAGAAGTAAGCATAGTACCTCATGTTACAAACCAGAACTGTTATAGAGTGTTTGGAGGAAGCCTGTAAGCGTGAGGGGTATCCCGAGCAGATACTTTCCGATAATGGACCGCAGTTCAAATCCAAAGAATTGAAAAGGTACTGTGATGAGAGATCGATTATTCATAAAATATGTGCTATTTATCATCCCCAGTCCAATGGAGTAGTTGAGAGATATAATAGAGTGATAAAGGATGCTATAAAGTTAGCGTGGTCTAATGGTAAGTATTGGAGAGTGGAAGTGAAGAAAACGGTGTTGGCACAAAGATTTACGCCACATTGCACCAAGGGTGTCTCCCCATTTGAATTAAGCAGAGGAAGAAGAGCGAATACCAAATTATATCCAGGATGGATGAATGCGGTTGCTGGTACGAATGTTGATTTGAGGAATGTGACGGAGAATATTCAGAAAAGACAAGTGATCAACAAAGAACACTATGATAATAAGAGATACAGGAAAGGCGGATTACCAGTAGTAGGAAGTTGGGTCATTGTTGGTCGAAACCTGTGGAAGTAGAAGCGTTTAAACATGCTGTAAAGACTAGTGATGGCAGAGTATGGAACAATGAGAGAGTGATGCTTTTGAAGGAGAGAGTAAGTGGTGAGGAGTTGTTTGGAACTGATAGAAGGAATGGTTCCAGTGAGCACAAATCTGTTTGAGGTGTTGAAAGGAGCGATGTAGGCAAGCCATTTTCCTGGAACGTGATACAGATATGCAACGAAGGATGTCGTCCAGCGAAGGGGTAAAGAAGTCATTGAGAGCTTGCAGAACATACAATAGACCCAGACATTTATTAGATTATGAAGAAGTTTAATGGTGGAGGCGTTCTCTATTAAAGAGGAGATGTGTAGCATCCAGAGTCAGGTGTAGACAGCGTGAGGCAGCTGGAGCCGCGTGAGAAGAATGCGGGAGAGCGAGACATGGAACAGAGGGAGCGTGAGGAGGACGGTTGGAGCAGAGCACGGAGGGACAGATGAAGGATGCGGCCATTCATTACTCCACTTCACGCCCTTATCAGACTATAGAATTTGAATAGTTAACTCATAAATATATAAAGAAGTGCATGTTAACCCCTCCCTTGATATTTATAAATTAAACTACTTTCCCACCACTTACCTGCGTATGCCCCTACTTCAAACATATACAACTTCTCAGATGATTTCCTGTTCACCCGGGGTCACCCTCCGTCGGGGCCAGACCAACTTTTACAGAGCTCGGACCAAATCGTTCTACTTTTTCAAACTTTCTCTACTTCATCAAAATTGAAGACTTTCGACTGTGCAGGATTTTGCTTTACCCGACGTAGGGCCACTTCGATTCACAATTACTCGTTCTCTTCTTGATATAACCTTTTCTCACTTTCACTTTTGCCACTTTTCTGCTGGATACCTTACAGAGACCTTCAATTGGGCACTCACACGGTGCCAGACTACTTTGTCAAAGGTAGTATACCTTGCTTTAAAGTTCAATCAATCAATAAGCAGTTAATTTTTACTTGCCTCCCTTATCACACGCGTTTTACAATGTTCGTTCCAGCGCTCGCCATACAATGTTGCTGCTTGCAACCGTGGCTTCAAACACAGACCGGTCCTGTATCGGTCTCCCCAACTCACTGGCTGTGTTGATTACACCGACACTGCTTTGTTCTTGGAGCCAAGGTTGGTACCACAGAAACAACTTCTTCCCGCCTTGATTATTGATGCAGGAGGGCCCCGGGTATCTCCAACACACTATGCAAGATTCTTCAGCCTGGTTTCCTGGTCTTACGCTTTCTATTCTCGAGGTTTCTGGAAAGTAACAGTTCCTTGTCGAAAAGGTAACTTCCCTCCTTGCAATCCCCTTCTGTGTTGTCGTCTTCTCTCGTTCAGCTGCCGTTTCGAAACTGATGTTTCGTTGTGTGCTTTGCCTTGCTCAGAGTGTGCTCTTGTGTTCCGCCTTTTATCTGTGTGGGGAAGCTTAATGGAAGTCAGGTGTGTTTGATGGTCAGTAATTGCCTGACCACTGTTTTGGGACACGTTAGGTATACTGCTCGGGTGTTAAGTCTGTTTTCTCTCATAGTAGGTTGTCTGTGTGAAAGTGTTTGTTTCGTAAAAAGGGGAGGGGTGGTAAAACTCCTAAATATCCTACCTGGTAGGATGGGGTAAAGGCATTACAAGGAAGGGGATACCATCTCCCACCATCCAGTGTCCCACTCCCCGAAGACCCTTCACCCAGGTGATCTTCCTAGCACTGGTCCACCCCCAGGAACTGCATCTAAAAGCGTTGGCCGTGTCCTGGCCACCTGGATGATGGATCCCTGGGGACTAGTGGGTGATACACCTTCTGGTTTCTCACAGTGCTCAAGAAAACTGTCTCGAGGACAAAAGTCTAATAACCAAAAACAATATGAAGACGTTCTTCGCTTTGCCCCACAAGGTCTATGAAGACACTTAACTGGGGATATCCACAGTTTATGGCACGGGTGCTATTACCATGTTGCCTAGAACTGGGAAAAAGAACTAGGGGCAGGCATTGTAAATGCCTTGGTGAACGATATCCCCGGAGCTCTCTGCTGGTACAAAATAGGACCCCAAAGTAGTCAGGTGGTAGAGTAGATGGTCGTTTATCAAGCCATACCCACTGCATTACACCACAAACTCAAAGAACTGGTGCTAATCACAGACTCCGACTATGTCAGGAATGGGTTTGTGGAACACCTGATAAACTGGAAGAATAGAGCCATGCTTTGTGAGAACAATAAACCATTAAAACAAATGAAAACTGATCCAGTCGATTGATGACCTGGTGATCTCAAATGGGTTGACCATATATGATAAATAATAAGAGGTCATTCCAAAATAGAGGGTCCAGATAAGACTGGGAACAACCTGGCCAACCAGTTGGCTAAATTTGGAGCTCTGCAGGGGGATTTCATAGATCTGGAATCCCTGCTGGGTGAAATCCAAGCCACAGCTGTCATCGGGTCTCAAACTTGTGCCAACAGTGAACTCTCAGCTGCTCGGTGGAGTAAAGACAGCCCGGATGCAGATCTGATCACTGCACAAAAAGAGGATCCTATTATTGGAAAGTTCTATCTACACATTGAAGAGACTGTGAATTATCCTCTAACAGAATCGGATTATACAGTTAAAGAGGATTTCCAGGTGCTAATGAAAATTTCCAAAATGTTTTGAATCCAAGATGGTCTGTTGGTATGGAGATCCGTATCTGGATGTGACCATGGGTGGTACCTACCTCATTCCAGAGCCTCATTTTGAATCACCCCTAGGACATGGCCACTGCCGGTAATAGGGGTTTTGACACGACATGGAAATCTTGCGAGAGGTTGCATACTGGCCATAGTCCATAGGTGCCCCTCTGCCAGAACGAACACGGCTAAATGACCTGTTCTTTGGGAAGGTACCCACCTGAGAGTCTGCAGCCACACTTTAGCTCACTGTACCTTTCACAGAAGGGAAATATCCATTTGCATATCAGTCTTTGTCCCGCCCACATGGGCAGTCCAGCACCAAAATGCTATGGCAATTCCCTTCTGAACAAGAGTACCAACAGCAACCCCATACACTTGTTTCAGCCTTGTTGTGCCTCTTCAGTGAGGTGGAGCTGGGCCTCTCTGAGCACAGTGAGCAAGCGGTCCACGTCAGGATGACCCTAGGAAACTTAGGGTGAGAAAACCTAAGTCCCTTAAACAATAAAAAATATTCCATAGCCGCCCCTCTGCGAGAACAAACACATTTAAGGGACTTATGTTTAGTCACCCTAAGTTTCCTAGGGTCATCCAGAACCTAAGGAAGCACCTCCAGCATGCTTTTGCTTATGCACAGAACAACTTAGAGAAGTCGGCTGGAGGGATGAGATCATACTATAATTTGAAGACCATAAAAAAGGTGTATGCGGTAGGTGATATGGTTTATCTACAACTTCCAGAGAAACCAGACCATGGAATGGAAATTTCTTCCATCGTGGCACAGTAGTTTTCAGATTGTGGACAAAATATCAACTATAAGATCCGCATCCAGAATGTCTTCCAGCCCCAAATTCTAAGGTGGAGACAGTTGCTGCGCTAATGATGAACCCCATCTTCTCTCGTTATGGCCTCTCGCAATGGATTGAGTCAGACCAAGAAGTCATTCTACTAGTGAGGTGATGACCAAGATGTGGGAGATTCTAGGGGTAAAAAGAAAACTCCAATTTGCCTACCGCCAGGTATCGAGCGAAGGGGTTGAGAGATACAATAAGGCAATTGTAAGTATACTGAAGAAGTTCATGGCAGCCTCTGGACCCAATTGGGGCATTTTATTACCACTTGTCTTGATGGCTATTAGGTCTACACCATCTTCTGCAACTAAAAGGTCTCCATTTGCACTGATGACTGGATGATAATTGGTGTTACCTCAGCATCTGATCTATAGAACTCAGGAGAAGAAGCTGATTAACGCATCCACTACTAATGATTACACATTGATAAAAGGAAGCACCTCCAGCATGCTTTTGCTTATGTACAGCACAACTTAGAGAAGTTGGCTAAGTTGGCTGGAGGATTGAGTTCATACTATAATTTAAAGACCATAAAAAAGGAGTATGAGGTGGAAGATATGGTTTATCTGCACAACTTCCAGAGAAACCAGACCATGGAATGGATATTTCTTCCATCTTGGCGCAGTAGTTTTCAGATTGTGGACAAAATATCAACTATAAGATCTGCATCCCAAAAAGAGAACAGACGGAAGAGAAGTGGATCCATATTAATCAGTTAAAAAGCAGTCAAGCCCCACACATTAACTAAGGGGTGTGATGGGTTTGCCAGGTCATGGGGCCCCCAGTGCTACTATACCACCTACTCCACCCAAAGCCGGGGAGTTATGATCCTAATTCACAAGTCCCTCAAGTTCACAAAGGTTATACACATAGAACCGTTGGACGCTATATTTTAATGTTTAGCTCACTTCTTGGGCGGGAGGTGGTTTTACTTAATGTATATGGCCCCAACACTGACAATCCCCATTTTTACTCCCACCTCTCCTCCCTGTTGGCTGGGGTTCACCTCTTTCCTATACTGTGGGGTGGGGATTTGAACTCTATAGTTGACATTGATCTGGACAGGTCTGGCACGTAAAACCCGCCAGCTCTCCATGGCTCCCAAGACCGTTATAGAAGTGCAGGCCTTGCTGAGAGTGGTTGACGCATGGGGACTGATCCCGTGTCTTCTCCTTCTATTAATCGGTACACAACCTTCCCTCTCATTGATAGATGGCTAGTCTCCGAAATACTTCCATCCTACCTAGGACCTTTTCAGATCATTATGTTTCATTAAGGTGGGGGGAAAGTAGTGGGGTAGCACGTTCATGGAGACTGAAGCCAAATGCCTTGCTGGACCCAGTATTCGAATCTGAACTAGGGACCAGTATTGATGACTTTTTGAGTTCAATGCTGGGTCAGTACAGATTCAGTCCACTCTCTGGGAGACTTTTAAAGTATACATTTGTGTAGTCGCCCAGGCAAAAGATGCGGGGATCCTTGGGGTGATTCGTAAATCTATCAGGGAAAGCAAGCTCTTACTTGCCAGACTGGAGACGCAATACGCCTCGTCCCCGACTGCCGCCACACTCGGTGAGTGACAGTGCTAGATCACTTCCGCACCCAGGCAGACTGCGAACACAAGTTCTTAGATGATCCTCAGACCACCAGAAAATACGGGGAGGGGGAACACACCAGCCATCTATTAGCTAGATTGAACCGCCAAGAGAGGAGGGCTCCCCCATATTACAGCAATTGAGAGAGCAGACGGTACCCTGGCCCTCTCATTTCAAGAAATAAATGTTGAGTTTTGCTTTTTTCATGAAGCGCTCCATACTAATACCGACACCGCCCCTACGGCAGATATCGAATCCTTTCACGATAGTCTTCCACTCTTGGTGTTGTCCGCAGAGACCAGGGAGGCACTGGATCGCCCAATGTCAACGGAAGAATGATCTAAGGCAATAGACTCACTATAGTCGGGGAGGGCCCTCGATGCCGATGGGCTTACTACCGAATTCTAGAAATGTTACAAGGGGCGCCTGGTTTCCCGGCATGCATGGTCGGTAAACTCCCCCCTCACTCCGTGAGGCGGTTATTTCGGTATTACTGAAACCTGACAAGCCAGCCTCACATTGCGGCTTCTACCGGCCCCCTCTCTCATTAATTGCGACGTCAAAATATCTGCCAAAGTGTTACTCCTCCGTTTAGCACCATATATGTAATTTCTTGTTCACCCCGACCAGTCGGAATTTATCCTGAGGCGCTCCACTGCCCTCAATCTGCACTGCTTATTCATCATCCTGGCCCAAATCGACCCAGACGCACAGGCCGTAGCAGCCACATTAGACATGCAAATGGCCTTCGATTCGGTTTCCTGGAGGTTTCTGTGGTTGTTGCTAGAGAAGAGTAATTTTGGCCTCTGCTTCCTGTCCTGGGTGAAACTACTATATGCGTCCTCTGCCGCTAGGGTTCACACTGATTGGTGCTCCACCCAATTTAAGATAGCCAGGGGCATCAGACAGGGCTTCCCCTTCTCACCCTTGATATTTGCACTAGCCATTGAGCCTTTGGCAGACAGGATTCGTCAGCGGCATGCCCATAGGGGTATAAGACTTTCCAGGGACCCCACGATCATCTCACTCTATGCGGACGATGCTCTACTTTACATCCACTCTCCTGAGGTGAATCTGGCACCAATATTAGAAGACGTTAGTCTCTTTGGTGAGTTATCTGGGCTAAAGGTTAACTGTACTAAATCCACACTATTCCCATTGACGGACTGGGCTACTGTCCGGGACCTTCGTGGGTTTACCTAGTCTCAGTCAGAGATGAAATACCTTGGGTTAGTGGCCAGGCATCACCGGACCCCATTATACAACCACAACTGTGGAAATTACCTTACCTCCCTCGCCCGAAAGACTGAGGGTTGAGCTAAATTGCCGATCACACTAGCTGGCTGTTCTCAAAATGGTTATACTCCCACAACTTCTATACAGATTTCAGAACGTCCCGCTTTGACCTGTAAGTGAATTCTTCAAATCACTGAACTGGACAGTCAATGCCTTCTTGTGGCATTCTGGTGCTGTCTGCCTGAAGTTAGACACGTTGGCTACCCCGTTTGCGCAGGGTGGGGGGTTTGCTGCCCCTAACTTTGAGCAATACTGGATTGCTGCTCAGACCCATTTCGCTGCATTTTGGTTTGAATCTGGCGGATCCCCTCCCCACTTCAAACTTGCGAACCTAGCAGCCGGCAACCTGGATGTTCGTTCCCTGGTTCTCCCTTCTTCAAGTCTGAAACTAGTCACCACCAACCCCACCAGAGTCACAATGGTGGCGTGGGGTAGACTCTGGAATCAGGTAAGCACCCCACATCCATTTCACAGTGATTACCCACTGTGGAACCGCCTCCCCGAGACTCCTCACGTGGATGGTGCAACTGTTCGCTACTGGTCCGGGAAGGGCTAGGAAACTATACGGGATGTTTTCACCATGGGATCCTTTACGGAATGGCAGGACCTGCTGGAGTCCCTGAGGGGGCGTCCCTCCCGATGGCTACAATATGCTGGTCTGTGCTTGGCATTCAAGGGCAGGTGGCATGAATTCCCCTCGATTCCCCCTGATGATTCGCTACTTTCTGAGATTATGTTGGGCACTGCAACCTGGGGGAGGGTCGCCACACTGTATGGTCTTCTTCAGGGAAGGGTAGGCTGTCCATGGGATAGGCTTCGGGGGCGTGGAGTAGGGACTTGGGTATAGACATAAACAACCATAAATCGGAATCCATGTGCGCCCGTACCCAAGAAGTCTCCCTTAATCCTAGATTTAAATTGATCCAGTTTAAAATACCCCACAGATACCACCATACTGTGGCTAGGCTGCATCGTATGTCAAGAGATTGGCCTTCTGAGTGCCCGCGATGCAGATTGAACAATACAGATAATATACACATGCTCAGGTCCTGTCCGAAACTCACTTCATTCACGGAGGAGGTTTGTGAGGCCATATCTCAAATACTAGATTTTACTATTAAAACAACCCCAATGACTTGTTTGTTTCACGAGTCCAACCGCACCAGCCGTAACCTCAGGATGCTGGCCGGTCTCTGTATGTTGCTCACCACCCACTTTGTGCTGTTGCTCTGGTTGCGCCCTGGTGCCCCCACCTTCCACCAATGGCTTCAAGCTGTCAATTGGGCCTCTGATGTGGAGGAACATCTGGACCCCCTTTCGTTCCTATCTATACTCCTTGACTGCTGAGGACGAGGGAGACAGTGACAATCCGCTGTCCCCTCACCTTTGCCCCTGCTAAAATGTATACATGTATGTTTATAAAATTGTATTTGGTTCGGCAGAGTACCTTTACAAAACATTTAAAAACAAACAAAAAATGTAAACAATTTCTCATAAAAATATACATATCAGCATCAAATGTTATACCATTAGTAATCACATGCCATAAATGTCTACCATAGTTCAAATCAACGTCAAAATATACAAATTCCATGATTTAACTCTCACAACCAATCAATAGGTTCTGCTGGCCAGGCGCTTCAAGTTTAAATAAATACCTAGCCAATGCTCAAATATGTTTGGTACTTTCCCCTCTCATCGCTCTAAACCAGAACGATTCACGTGCTATTTCTGAGGCAACAGGGCAACTTTCGCCCAAAAGTCATTTTCTTATTGACTCAAAGTTAGAACAGTACACAACCAGATGTTTCAAACTCTTTTTGATCATGCGAAAGGCAAAAACGACAATAGTGACTACTCAGCTCTGCTTCACGCAGCTTGTAATGTACACGTTTCAAGGTCGGTAGTTGATTTAATTTAAATCTCATATAAATGTTTCGAACTTTAGGACACAGACATTTCAAAATGTAACCTGGATGAAAACTCCTCTCTGTATCACAGAAGGCATGCTCACTGTATGTTTTGTATGTGGTATTCATATCAATAATCCGGATCCAATCTAAGTCAAATAACTTTCTCTTGAAATTTGGAAGACCTAACATCAGGTCCCCATGGGACACATTTATACCCACAAGCAGCTGCTGTATTTGATTAGAAAATGTCGTTATAGATCTAACATTTCCCTTATATAGAAGAGCATTCAACTCTTGATATAATGAATGTTTAACTAGCGCTAGCATTCTAGCATAGATTGATAGTTTGCGCCATGTGGCTCTTGCTTGCTTGTTTGTTTTAATATTTGTAGTGTGTGCCAGACCCAAGGTATCAGGGCACAATAAGCATCAAGAAGATTGTTCAGCTTTGGTTAAATTGCTGGTTACAGCTGTTTACATTACATTACGGTGCAGACAGTTCATACAGGCTGAGACTAGGGCATAGTATTACATATTTACACAATATATACAGTAGATAATGCTCAGAGTTCATAGTGTATGTGGTCAGGCACTTTGCATATTTTTACAATATAACAATACATGGTACATAGTGACCTCAGTGTGTACAGTCAAGGCAAAGGAAAGAGGAAGGCAGAGAGAAGGTAACATAGGGTGTGTAGTGATGTGGTTAGATGCCATTTTCCTTAATCCAGTGGATGAGGTTAGACCTGAAGCAAAGGTAGGGTAGGTCTTCCCTTAGGAATGGTGGGAGGGAGTTCCAATATTGGGCACTTTGACCGGGAAGCTGTTACCACCTGTCTTTGTACGTTTAAATCTAGGCACCGTTAGGAGGTTGGCATTGGCTGTTCTCATTGGGAGGTGGGAGGACTGCTTCGTAAATCTATCTATGAGGTATTGTGGGGTGACATTTTGGAGACATTTGTGTGTTAGGGAGGCTGTTTTTAGAAGAATTTTATCTTTGGTAGAAAGCCAGTTATTGTTTCTTCTAATAACAGAGATGTGAGCTTTCTTAGGGAGGTGTAGGGCTGCTCTCAGAGCATTATTTTGTAGAATCTGGATTTTGTTAGTAATATATTTATTACTCCCTAAATATAGGGCATTACAATAATCCAGTTTAGACAAAATAAGGGCTCTCGCAAGGGTGATGCAGTTATAGGTGGAGAGGAAAGCTTAGCTGCTGTAATTAACTTACACGTATAAGCAGTGGATGAGGCCATGGAGTTAACTTGTTTTTTAAAGGTTCGGGTTGAGTCTAGGTGGAAACCAAGGGTTTTGACTTCCTTGGCCACTGTAATGTCATTGTCATCTACTCTGAATTTGGAATAGTTGTGGCCAAGTTTAAGATTGGCTGGAGTGTCGGGTATAAGGAGTTCCGTTAGATCATCATTCAGGCGTAGACCGTGCTAGGCCATCCATGCCTGGATGATGAGGTACACTCTGTTTACGAAGGCCAAATCCTTAGTATAATCTCCCTTCAATGGGATGAGGATCAGGGTATCATCAGCATAGTTAGTGTAGGTGATACCCAGACCATCTAGAGAGTCAAAAAGGGGCTTCGTAAAAATGTTGTACAAGGTAGGGGACACAACGGAGCCCTGTGGCACTCCGCAAGTAATGGGAATAGGGTCGGCTGCCACCACCTGTGAAAAGACACGCATTGTCCTGTTGTCAAGGAAGGATTGGATCCAACCTATTGCTTCTTGTGAGAAATGGGTGGCGGAATCCAGGTGGTTGCATAGGATTTTGTGGTTTGCTGATAAGTAAATTAGGCTAAGTTCGTGCCGAACTATCGAATTCGGCACGGCCAGCGCCAGACCCAACATTTTTTTCCACAGCTGTCCCTGCAGCCTATCCAATGCATCGTCCATGTTCACCACTAGGCACAAGTCCAGGCCGTAAAGTAAAATTGGTTCTACTTTAAGCAAGTAAAAATCTATCAATGGTTTTAAGGAAAATTTACAGTATTTTTGAAGGATGATTCTCATTTGTGAGAGTAAGGGACGAGATGGGTCTTTCAGCCCCTTCATACAATTTTTTTATGAATTTGATACTGTAAGATGGTAGACCAAATAGCACATTGCTCTTACCTTTGAGATATTTGATCCATCTAAAGTCCATTGGTAGAATTTAGTTCGCCTAGAGTTATTGGATTTTTTGGAATTTGCTTGGAGATTGTGCTCAGATGCAAACTTTTGAAAAGCATTTAGTTTTAATTGCAGGCCTGACAGTGTTCTAAAGCAGAGCCAGTTTAAATGTATAGAGCCCAACCTTGCAGCGAACATTCCCACCTCTACCCGCAAATCTATGTCAGCTATATAGAGATTAAAGAGAGTTGCCGCAAGGTTGCAACCCTGCTTCACCCCCGTCAAAGTTGGAATTGGCCCTGTAACCACGCCCTCCCAATTCACTCTAACATGAAAAGATGTATTAGTGTGAAGAAGGGCAATTATAGTTGTACTAGACGTCTTGAAAATCCCATCTTAAGCATTTTGGTCCATAGTAAATTTCTTATCACAGCATCAAATGCGCACAAAAGATCTAAAGCAGCCACATATATGGGGCTGGTAAATGTAATATTAGTAGGAGTCAACATACAGGAGATAAACAGCTTCTATCCTCTCGGGAGGATAGCTCAGCGGCAACAAGCTCGCCTTGGAAGCAAGATGACAAAGCCACAGGTTCGATCACCGGGTCCACGCTTTGAAACTTCTGGGTATTAAGCACGTTATAAATAACCTATCATATTATATAAGTTCCTGTGTAAAGGCCCTGCGTGGCCACATTGCCCGATTATGTACTTTCTATGTCAGATGTCGACGGTTCATACAATGCTCGTTGCTCCCCGTGGTATTGTCAAGCAAGTTAAATAAAGTAAAAAAAAGAAAAAAGAAAAAGCAGTGATCCCAGACTAGCTTTAAGAGTGATTGAGGAGCCCATTAAACTTTCAATCGAGGAACCATCTGAAGAATCAAGGAAAGATCAGAACCCCCAGATGGAAACTAAAAGATATAAAGAGGTGAGTAATTAAATTAAATATTCATCTAAAATGTTTGATAGAAAAGGAAAGTGTGTTAGAAAATTGGGAATAGAATCAATGTGTTGCAATTTACATGCAATGTTATCTGTGGAATGAAGGTTTAAACAAAAATTTCTCTTTTTACTCCTAACTTTAGAAAACAAATTCCATTACTTCCAGGCTTGGGACCGGAAGAAGTTGAGTCCTGGGTGGGCCCCTGGGAATCTGGAGAGGAACCAGGGGGAAAAGAAAAGTTGCCCTTTCCATACTCCTGGAACACAAAGTCCAGAGTTGGAGACCAGATCACCCACTCGTGCTCCATCGAAGCATTTGAATTGTGAGAAGAACCCTGCTCTTTCCCAGGAGTGAAATCATAAAGAAAATAGCAGGGGAGGATCTGTAGGGTAGATTCAGCCACAAGACAAACGTGAACTGCCCCTGGCCACGTTGGGCCGAAAAAAGTGCAGAACATTGAACACTCACTGCGGGCTGGCAGAGAAAAGGCCAACATGTGCATTTCAATACTGCCACATACCCAAACAGTGTTGTCAGAAGAAGGAAAACATGCCCTGTGCTGGTATGATTAGGCCCAAAACCAGATGCCTACTTTTCATTAAATTTAACTAATGCCTAAAATGTCACTTTGCAAAGTTACCATGGAAAGGTGTGCAATTTGCATCTTAGAACAATGAATACATGGAAAAGAATCACTATTGCCAGTGAATATGTAATGTGAATATATATCAGGATGTAAAGATGAACATTGATGGCATGATGCGAGATAGTAAAGCAGGCCCATGTGTAAAAGGAATTGCAACATTCAAAAACAACAGTTTTCTGTGCATGAAGAAAAGCGGTCTTAGCTTATAAGGCATTTTTCTCAGGCGATTCGCAGGCCCAGCACTAATCACCATCTCCCTCATCAGAGGCAAGGCTAAAGGCTCCGCTCTCTATCTGAAAGTCAATCTTGTGGAAGCTACAGCAGTGACCAGGAAGACATTCATGGGGTTGAGGTGCTAAACAACTGTGTAAATAAAGGCAGCCCTTAATGGGATGAACTCTGAACAATCCTTGAAAATAAAATCAGAATTTGTTGGTCTCTACTCTGAGATAATGATAGCAGACCTGTCCCTGAGGGATTTCCCATTAGCATAGGGGTGGAGCAATCCTCTCTGATTTTAAAGATAAGCAATAGATGATCCATTAGCTCTGCGAGAAAGACTGTAAAGGACTTTTATTGCAACAACTGTGTCAACAACGGAAGCAGATGGCCAAATCACATGTGAAGTCTGTTGTATTTATTCTGTGGATATTATGCATATATTATGCATATCAGAGATTGCCATAGCTTTAGATGGACGATCATATTTTGTTCATTTTCTCAGGAACCCTAAGTCATACAATAATGGTTCAGGTATCATTAAAAACCTATGAACAGTCCTGTTTGTAGTGACAACTCTCCAACTCGATCTTGGGAACAAGAGTCACAACCTGAAATGTGAATAGGACTACCCAGTAAATGTCACAAAGCAGACATTTTGGGAGATAGTTGGTTAGTGAATTAGTTAACCGTATGTAAAATGTGACACCGACATTTCATTTTTGAGTAATTCACGAAAAACTGTCATTCAAACCTGCAACCTTGTGCCGTCACGGGACTCATTTCATTAGGTCTGGCATGATGAGACTAACTCAAAAATATGTATATTATGTAAGTGTAACGCTTACCTTGTCTCTGCAGGAGCGTAAATGGCCTGAAAACTCTTTGGGCTGCTGTTGCAAGTCCAAAGGTTCCCCCCATTTTAAAAGAGAGATAAAAGAAATAGGAATGATTCTAATGTGGACTCTACACTCTAAGGTAGGCTCCCATTACCCCTGCTGTTAGCTCTTACAATTTGTTTTGGGTGCCTGCTTCCCTTCTAACCTGTGATTTGGTTTTGGGGAGCTCTCCGTCCTGCTATTATGCAGGGGTGCGTTGGTACAGCGGCAAGACTTTTCCAGAATGAAGATTGCTGAGGAGCTTCTGAAGTGGTAAGTATCTTGACAATCCTGTTTTTGCTGTAATCTTGCTTTGTGTGGTAGTCTCTGGGGACAACAGTATTCAGAGGGGGCGTTAGTATAATCTTTTTCTGTCTCTTATTTGCAGGTTTTGAGGAGAGAAATAATTCCTGAGTGAGGATTCAGGGGCTTTTGGAATGAACACCACGAAGTCTAGCAGTGCTGAGGTAAGCTGGCGCGTGTAGTGAATGAAGGCACGCGGTAATGATGAGCGTCAGCGCCTGCTGCAGCACTTCGCTGGGTGGGCGAGTCTCGGATAACTCAGAAGCTGCTTTCTTCAGTAATGTGGTAAGTGAGCAGGGAAATTTGTATCTGCGCGCGTTCTGTAATTTAAGTCTCTTTTAACCAAAATACCTTTTATTTCAGGTTACGGAATGTCAGAGGTCGAAGAAGAATCTTAGTTGTCTGTGAGACAGAGTTCGGAGAAAAGCTCCCATTACTTGGAGTACTGCTGCAGTGAAAACTTGTTAGGTACGTAGGGTCTTTGGTCTGTGGAACTTCCTGGTACTTCGATAAGTTTATAACATGCTTTTGCTTTTGTTTTGACAGGTCTGTGAACAGAGCGCTGGTAAGCATTGCACCACTGTCAGCGGAACCAACACGATGCGCGAGCCAAGGCGCGGCGGGGCTTATGTAGTCCTCAAATCCCAGCTACTAGTTCCTTCAAGCTATTCTGTCAGTAACCCACTGGGCGCCCATATTGGGTGAAACCCTCCATCATTAAACTCTATGGGGGCTCACTGTGTATTCTAACACTGATGAATGAGAGAACTGTCTGACACGCCATGCTGCTAATCATCTGGTCCCTGCATGTATGTAAAATTAACCCTTGATTCTTGAGGTGATCATGACAGTTAGGTTTAATTAGAAATTAGAGAAATGTCTCGAGTTTTAGTTTTTAGGTCATAACTGAGGTGGAAAAAAATGATATTTCAAAAGGGTAGGGTCATCATTCAAAGGGATGATGCCTAGTAACTTCAGGAAACAATCATTGCAATCGGAGTCACAACAGAGGTCCAATCCAAATCAAGAGCTAATAAGCTGGCATCTGATAATTTAGACATTTATGGGAGTGGTTTAGATTTTATAAGGGTAAACACAATGAGAATCAAACAGAGCTGTATGACATCATCAGAGCTGGAACTGCTGACAAAATGGCTGGAGAAAACCAGAGAAAGACGGGATCTATACAAGGAGAGGCACATAAAGGGATTACTGTTGTAGGCCATTCTTGACTGAATCTGGAGAGGCCTCTAACCAAGTCCTGATATTTTGCCTGAGTATCCAGATGCCTCGAGACCTTTTCCCTCAGTGAAAAAAACCCCAGAAATTCTACGTAAGTAAACTTGTCCAACCAAACCAAGTCTTGTCGGGATCCGTTTAATAGTTTTCCCATTATTGATTTGGTGAGAAGACAAAGGAGATCCCTAGCATTTTCTTACCAATGAATAATTTAATTCCCCTATAGACAATTTACACTGGGTGATCTTGTTGGAATTAGAAATCAACAGCGCTTCCAGAGTGGATACAAATATAGCCTGTTAAAGTAATTGGGTACTCCCATTTCTCATTGCCAACCCCAAAATTCCCTAAAGGGAAAGGGGTACTTGCATTCCTAACTGTTCACGCGATCATCAAACCCTGCCTTAAAGCAAAGGGGTGCTGAATGTAAACTAAATATCTAGGGTTTTGTGCTGGGGCAGAAAAGTGTCTTGCCAAATTAAATAAAGTGAAGCCTCTGATTGAAAAGCATACTATTTACTGTGAGTGGGAAAGTGACTCTTCGTAGAAGAGAGATTCTTCATTGCATTCTGCTGAAGGAAGAAGCGTTCTAGTTTTTAAGAGTCTGTTGTTGCTCCAACACTGCTAACATTTCCAAGTGCTCAGGGCGATTAGAAAAACAAAGTGCTGTATGTGTGAAACTGCTTTTGCCAATAGGAAAGTATTGCATGTTACTTAAATTAAACTTCATGTAAAGTGTATTGCTAAGTGTATGATCCGGTCATGTTTAAAGGCGCTAGATGTTATTAAAACTGAACCCCCCCTTAAGATGGCCGCCGACCGGAGTACACCATGAAGAGGTGCTCTCCGCCCCCGCAAGATCGGATTTATGGCATAATTGACTCAAACACTCCCCTCCCCCAAAAACAGCGTGCAAGGAGGCAAAGCGACACAAGGACCCTTCCAGGGGGCCCATGCGTTGGCACCGAAAAGTGATTTGGGAAGGAGTGGAGAGTTGGAGGGATGGCAAACCGGGAAAGTGCAACCCGCGTAGCATCACTGCGGGCCCATGCCATCCCCACACAAAGGGCTGCAAGAGTAAAGGAGACACTGGCAAGGGAAGCCTGGGGATCGAAGTTGCAGTTTCGGGCTGCAAGCACATAATGCCCCACTGCTACACCCAGCTGAGGGGGACCAACCGGGATTCGAAAGGCGGAGGCTGCACTGCGCTGAACGTAGCACGAGCGGACCGATGTGGGAAAAGAAAGCCAAGCAGCACAAGGAGTCGGGATACGCCGCAAGGGGCCAGTCCTGGTGGCGGGGGAAGAGCAACAGGAGACCAAAAAAGAGCCCAGTAAGAGAGTTCACCCCTAAGCCCTGCAACTAAGCCCTCAGCTAGGGGGACGGCACGCACAAGGCATAGGCCCCCCACCGGAGAAAAGGTGAGATCAGCTCCTCTGGCCTCCAACCCAAATCCGGGGTCAGAGCTGACTGGTGCACAGTCCCACATCCCCCCCAGGGGCCAAATTGGCCCATACACCCGCCCAACCACTGACGGTAGAGGGAAACCCCCCCCCCCCCCCCACAGCCACAGGTGGGGACCACATAAGAATGCTCCTGCAGAGGAACGGGGTCAGAACAGGATAAACCCCATGAACCCACTTCCAACCAGCCGCAGCAGCACTGGGACTAAAGTCATCTTGGAGCCAATAAAAGATGGCAAAATAAT
This sequence comes from Ambystoma mexicanum, assembly GCF_040938575.1. NCBI lineage: Eukaryota > Metazoa > Chordata > Amphibia > Caudata > Ambystomatidae > Ambystoma > Ambystoma mexicanum. Next base: position 274,667,035 of record NC_090927.1, on the reverse strand, counting down.
CACCGGCACCGCTTCAGAGGCAGCACAAAGGCAGGAAAAACAGCAAGCATCCAGGAAAAGAAGGGGGCAGGGCCACCAGGGGTGCAACAAAGAGGCATACATGAAGTGGGGTGGGCAACCCGGACCCAATCCCCAACGCCAGCCCTCTGGAGATCCCTGGCCACCAAATGATATCCCCCGAAGAAAGCTCCAAGCAAAGTCTCCAGCTCGGGGCAGCACCAGCAAAGTCTCCAGCTAGAGAGCAGCAGGGAGGCAAGAGGCGAAAAGAGGGAGACCACGTGCATTGACGGCAGGAGCCCACAACACCAACCCCACTCCTGCACCCAAAAATCCAAGGCAAACATTGCAACACAGGAGGCCACATCAAGGGCCTAATCCCCCACGGAGGAAGACAGAAGGAGTATGTCAGAAAACAGGGGGAAAGAATGCGAGATCCCCACGAAAGGGGGCAAAAAAACACTCAAGGGGACGATCCAGAAAATGTGGAAGGAAGGGGGGAGCACAGCCTGACCCCGAACAAGACTCGGACAGGGACACAGAAGAGAACACTCAAGAGGAAGCCCCAGAATGGAGAGTAGTCACGCAAAAGATCCTAGAGCAATGCTTCCAAAACTTTGGGGACGGGATGGCGAACACCATCCAGTCCCAACTAGAAAAAATGAAAGAGGACTTGCGGGTGGGAGAGCACTAAAGGAAGTAATGGGGGACCTGTACAAGCTCGAGGCAAGAGTGGACACCAACGGAAATGCCCTGCAGGAGCTGGCAAATGACTCCCACAAAGCGGAGGAATTAATGGAGCACATAGCCAGGGCCACTCAAAATCTGGAGATCCAAACAGAGGTCCGGGAAAACAGATTGAGGAGGGTGAATAGAAGAGTTAAAGTGATACCTGAAACGGTCTGGAATGTGGACCTGCTCCAGACAATAAGCCAAATCTTCACAGGCCTAGTGGAAGCATCGGACCCGGCAGATATCAAGGTAGACCGCATACATAGAGTGGGGCCAAGGAGAAATTAACTGGGCGTGAGTCCAAGAGACATTCTGGTAGCAATGAACGAATACACCCAAAAAGGGTGCAAGGAGGACAAGGGACCTCAACTTCAATGGCTCAGCAATCCAACTATTCCAATGCCTCTCTCAGGTCATGCTCATCAAGAGGCGACTGATGCAGCCAATTGAGCAGGAGCTGATGAAGAGTTGGTAAATGTAGATGGACATGTCCCTTTGGCCGCTTGTTTAAGACAAACGGCAGGCAAAGGAGGATCACCTCAATAGAGGAGAGCGCGAACATCTTAGGAATAGACCTCAACCCAACGAGCAAGGAAACTCAGAACCCGTTGAAAGAGCCTGCAAAGAGGAAGTCATGGGAATGGTCCACACAAGAATCAAAGCAGAAAGCGAGGAAAAAGAAAGGCCCGAGCAGCCCAGGTCATTGACAGAAGGGAACCAGCCCAGTGGCTCCACGACTCCCCCGAAAGGGGTTGATCCGCATAAATGGAGCTCTGGGGAAAACCTAAATCTTATAAACTGCCACGGATGGGGACACACTAAACATCCACGGGGGGACGGACTCTTGGCCATGCGGAATGGGTCGGGGGAGACCAGTACGGGGTGATGCTGGGAGAGGAAGGGTATTCAACCCCTGAGGCGATTCGGGAGGGGCTAGAGGTCGGTTGTACCAATCCAGCAAGGGGGGGGGGGGAGAAAGAGGTCGATAAGAGGTACAGGGGGGGCCAGTCCCCGGACGAGATGGGAGGACAGGCTGGGGGATGGGAACGGGGGCGGGGGGATCTGGGTCCAGGCGCAAACAAACTAGAGCTAGTAGTTAGAGAACCTCCCAACAATGGCTAAGGAATGTAGGTTAAAAGTTTTATCACTAAATATTAAGGGCCTTAACTCACCAATAAAAAGGAAAAAATGAGAGCAATACCTGTTGAGAGAGAAACCGGACTGGATCACCCTACAAGAAACCCACATACGTGACAAACATAACATCTAAGTGCGAGGTTATCACAAAATCCAACAATCAAATCAAGGGACTAAAAAGGGGAGCGGGACTTAATAGCAGTAAAGTGTAATTTAGATCTCAAGGCGCTAGACTTCAACAAAGACCCCAAATGGAGGTACGTAGCCATAATCCTTCAGAGGGGGAGGAGGGACCTTCACCCTGCCCACCATATACACTACTAACTCAGGACAAGACCGATATATCCAAATGACACTTGAAACCTGGAGTGCTTTGCCACAGAGAAAATAATACTCACAGGCAACTTCAACTTAGCATGGGACCCTGAACGGGAGAGGAGCGCGTGAATCTCATACTCTCAAAACAAACCCTCTAAAAAGCTGTGTGGATAAATTGAGAACCTATCACTGGTGGATGCCTGGAGGGAGAAGAGAGGGGATTCAAGGGGATACACATTTTACTCTCACATACACAAGTCAGCATCAAGAATAGATCACATTTGGATCTCAAAATCCCTACTAGGGCAAGTGGAGGACATTGAAGTGGGAGCAATAACAATATCTGACCATGCCCGTATAACATTGAAAATAAAAAGGAAACCATCTCCCGCTGGGCTATGGAAATGGACATTTCTGGCTCACATCTTTGACGAAGCCCTAAAAGGGGAGGTATGGGAGGGAATAGAGAATTACTTTCAGACCAACGACAACCAGGGAATAAGCCCCCACACACTTTGGGATGATTTTAAGGCCACGGTACAGGGAAACATAATAGCAATAAAAGACAATAGGGACAGGCAGCACAGGCTCCTAGAAGTAGACCTAGAAGCTAAATTGAAAGAAGTAATGCAGAAGATGACAGCGGGAGCGACAGGAGAGGAGGAGGGAATACAGGGCAATTAGGGGCCAACTTGAAGTCATACTAATCAGCAGAGCTGAACGCTCCCTAGCACACCTTAAACAGAGATACTACATCAAAGCAAACAAAGCGGACTAACTCCTAGCAAGGATGATGAGAAAAGAGGAAAAGGACAGGATCATTCTTAATATTAAGACAAGAGAGGGGGACGTAAGATACGACCAAGCCTCCATAATGAGGGAATTTACACATTTCTACACAACCCTATATAAGTCGGAAAAGGTGAAGAGTGAGAGGTCGGAAGAGGTGAAGTGAGACCCAAATAGAATATATAAATCACTGTGTCATACCTAAAATTGCTGACCATCAGAGGGTAGAACTAGAGGAAGGCATAACCATAGAGGAGGTCTGCAAAGCCATCATGGCACTCCCCCTCAACAAAGCCCCGGGACTTTGTCGCCATGGAGTGGGTGACATACTTCCTACGAGGGCACCAGAGATTCCTTATGGACTGGGACCTAGTGATGAAATTCCTAGGAAAAGACGCCAAAAGCGCATGGTACCCTAGGAGGATGAAACTGCTGGGAATTTTCTAATGACTCTCCCCAATCAGAGGCAACAGTCCTTGAGCATACCAGAAGAGGGGCAGAGGAAAGAGTTACCCAGGAGGGAAAAGAGACCCAGCATCCCTCTATAACCAAGGGGGAGACTAGACAGGAGGCCACTGGAACCTGGGGCAGGCGGGTAACTATCAGAGCACTACCAACGGTAAGATAAAGGACTGGACGCTGCAAGACCCAGGAAGGGGTGGGTGACTTGGGGGGAGGGGAGTTCACTGTATCTGTGTATGTTTAGAGAAAATGCCAATAAAAACTTACGTGAAAAAAAAGTGAACCCCAATCAAAGTATTTTGATTGGCCAAGTTGTTGGGTTAAAGAGTCTGAACTGCGTTATACTAAACCAACTAGTGTTTCCAATTTGTGTGAATAGGGAATGTTAGGAAAGAAAAGCATTTGGGGCCTGGAGTGAGGTGGCGTGATTTGTGATTTTGTACAAACATTAATTTTCCTATTCTTTAATAAATATATATTCTTTCTACACACCAGCCTGATTTTTGGCTCATCTATGGCACAGGTGTGAGGGATCTATGCTATGGACTGAACAGTATTGTGGCTGGCATCCCTATTTAGTTTACTCAAATAGGGTGTGTTTAGGCAGCATGTCATTATCATTTTCAGGCTGCACTGACAACTGTGCAATGTGGTGGGCACATTTGGTTCTGTATGCCAGCCTCAACAGTCATGTATTTGTGGAGAATGGCACATCAGTTGTGTTAGGACAATAAGATCTCCAGAACATGTCTCTTTAACACTTTAAACTTCACGGAGAACATGCACCGACAAAGCCAATCGTTTTTGCTGATGTATATGCATTTTATAGGCATTGACTTCATAACTCCAGGTATACATGCTAATTACCAGCTATTTTCATCATACATCCAGAAAGTACCATACTTCGAGAGGTATTGGCATGGTGTTCTCTAGTACTCACATCATTCACGATATATTGGTACCCAATAACAGGAGAGGCCATCAAAAGCCTGGCCACTCACCATTTCAAGGTATTGTTATCAAAATCCACGATACTCATACCCAGTTATTGCAATCCATACACCAGGTTCTTGCACAAGTACAATCCAATGCCCAGGGACAACCTCCATTATCAATGCTATGGACAATTAGCATTGGAGAGCCTAGTTCCACCATGCCCAATTAGGAGGCAGTGCCGGATTGCATTATGTTCTGTTACCTAAGTAGTGCCTGGTTATACCATGCCCATTTAGCCAAGCAGTGCAAGATTTCATTGTGCCCACTTAGCACAGAAGGGTTCTACCAAGATGGTAAACTATCACATGCAATGGCGGATTGAAATAGGCCCAGTTAGCACAGTAAGGCCACAGTCCATTAGTTGTTATCACATTAAAGCACTGTTATGACTAACACACTATGGCCAAACTTCAGTATGCAGAGTTAGCATTGCAAGGACATATTGTGTAGGGCCTGTATGTGTGGCGCAACGAGATGTAGGTGTAGTGCTATGTGAATGTGCAGTGATGTGGCACCCTGTGCAGACTGGGGTGGTTTGTGAGAAGTGCAGTGTTGGAATGGTGTGTGCATTGCAGTACCGCGGCAGTGTGTGCGAGCAGTGCAATGCTGGAGTGGGGTGTGTTCATGCAGTACAGTGCTGAGGTCCTGTGTATGCAGTGGTGGGAGGTTGTGTGCAGTGCCTAGGCAGTATACGTGTGCAGTGCTAGGATTAAGGTATGTGTGTGCAGTTCAATGCAGTGCGGAGGACAGTGCGGGTGACAATGTGTGTAGTGTTTAAGGCAATGTGTGTGTGGGTGCAGTGCAAGAGGAGTGTGTGTGTATGCAGCCCAGTGCTGAGGGTGTGTGTGCATTGCACAATGCATTGCGTGCAGAGCAGTGTTGAGCTGTGTGCTTGCATGAAGTGTAGGGATGATCTGAGTGCAGTAAAGTGCCAATGCAGTGTGTATAGTGGTGTTGGGGGTTGTGTGCAAGCAGTGTAGGGGTGGTGTTAGTGCTGGAGGCAGTGTTCAGGTTGTGTACATGAATGCACGCACTGCATGTATAGTGTGAGTACAGGGCTGGTGATTGTATGTGCAGAGCAGTGTTAGAGCTGTGTACGTTTGTGCAGTGTGGAGATGTGTGTGTGCAGAGCAGTGTTGGGGTTGTGTGAATGTATTCAGTGCATTCGGGTGGTTTGAGTGTGGGTGTGAAGTGGGGTGTAGGTGCAGTGCTGTGTGGGTGTGCATTGAGGTGATGTGCTGGCAAACCCGCAATGAGGCCCATGTCTCAATACTATTCCATTAGAAAATAATATTCAATAGCTTTGCCAAGTTGGAGAAGAAAACTTTAATGGGTGTATTTTCTGCTAAACTGTACACGCATTCATTTGATTCAACAAAGTACAAAATTACAGCAATGTTATTTGTATATGAATGTTTTGATCATGCAGCGTATGATGCAACTTTTTGAGCTTAATGTGCAAGTCTTTTCACCATCTGTTTGTTTTCAGATTTGCCCCCAGCCTGTGACAGGAAGGGGATATGATGGAATCCAGCTGTGGCACCCACCCTCCCCCTACTCTGCCAGAATAATGACCTTAATGAGCACTACCAGTTAAGGAAAGCTGTGTCTGTATTTTGACCACTTGGACAAGCACAAATAAAATTTAAAAAAAAAATACACAGCCCTTTCCCCTTGCTCCGATTGTGGGGGGATACATAATATTGTAGCCCTCTTGCTCAAAATAGTGTGAGGGACTTATCACCCATGTCCCTGCCCCAACCCCTCACCTCCTTTCCTGCACCCCTGCATGGCAGTTTACGGAAACAGAACCATGTATTTAGAGTATGTTTTTCGGGTATTTACCCATATACAGCTGTAATGTGTAACTTTAAAATCAGTATTACCCCTTCTTGGGAGCAAGTTCCACATTGTACATCTAGCTTTCACATATATCTGAAGTCTTTTGTGTAATTGTCATCACTAAGTCCTCAGATCCCCTTTAAACCAAGCAAAGAAAATAAAAAGAAGGCAGCACACTGCGATGGATCATTGTGACCGAAGCTACTCCTCACTGATGAGGCCCAACTAGGCCAAAACATGTTTGGGGATGCTTGTGGTCTCGTGCAGAAAGGATGTGATTTAGCAGTTCGGGCTGGACTGCCCCTTTTTGGGTGGGACCAAGCCTGATTTGCATTTGGTCTTTTCCCTTCTGTAATGTCTTGGCAGGCGAAGAACGATGGTCTGGAGGGTTGCCCAGAGCAATGCCAGCGGTTAAGATTCATTCTAAACCTTCCAGCCATCACCTCTTTGTTTTTTCATTGTGCCCAATGACTGACACCTCTAAAATACTCACTCTGCTAAAATGCTATCAAAAATGACAGGTTTGAGGAGAGCGAAAGGTGCATCCTCTAGACTGGCCTGTAGGGTAAAACACTCCGCTTTGGCCAAGGTTGCGGGTGTGGGAGTTACGAGGTCACACCTTTTTCTGCAGCTAGTCTCTTGCTTCCTCTAGCCATTGTGCTTCTGTGACTGGATCTGGAATACTGACTGGGATAAATCTTGACCCGCTCGGCACAAGGCAAGAGACTGCGTAGATGGATGGACCCAAGTAGTCTCTTGAGAGCAGGTGACATTTTTACCCACTCTTGCAGCTGCTTTTGCGAGTTACGCCCGAGTCACTGAAGGTTTTTGGGTGTATTCTAAAGACCTGAATACCAAAATGGCAGATTATACGTGTCCACCTTAATGTTGGTGCTGAATGACAATGAGTAACTCTTGTTACCTCAAGAGCTTGGTAACAGTACTGCTAGATGAATTGTAAATTGGTTTGAGGATGGACTCCACAAACTGCTTTTACGTGCCCTGCAGCCCACACCCCTGCAAGCTCCAAAAAGACAATTGATAAGCACCCCAGAGCAAAGTCGAGCAGCAGGCTACTATCACAGGATGCTGCACATAATCTGATACCACCAACTCTGAAACATAGTTCCACAAGACACTGCCCCTTCCAATCATTGGTTCCTTAAAATGCTTACAATTTCTCATCTCTTGTGGTGTAGGCTGGCCTTTTAACAATCCTTCTATCCTGTGTGTAAATTTTTTGTAGGTTTGAACATTTTCAATTGACTTACATTGCCTCTGGTCAGTGAAACGTATCTTCTTCCCAAGTAAAGGCAGCCACAATAAACCAATGTTACAACTTCACGCACCACAATTATTTGCTTGGAGCACTCCGTTATTCTTGAAGCCAGAAAACCCTGCTCCACGAAAAAAAAAAAAAAAATGCCAGCCTCCAGAAACCTAGCCAAGAAGTCCCAAATAGCCTGGCTCAGAATCTCTACCCTTCAAAAAAAAAAAAAAATCAAAACCCTTCTTCCCGCCACAGAACATCTGGACTGTAGTGCAGGCCCTTCTGGTCTTGCACATCGATGGGGGAAATGCTCTCCTGACAGGGCTCCCAGCTGTTCACTTGGCTCCCCTAAAAGCAGTTGACCATGCTGCAGCACGTCTTCTTACAGGACCATGGAATTTTTACCAAATCACACCCATCCTATGTGCACTACATTGGCTTCCTCTGCAAGCCAGGATACTGTTCAAGACTGCATGTATCATCTACTAAGCAGTAGAGTAGCAGACTAGCATATTTGGCTGCTAAGCTCCACATATCTGGTGGCACTGGCTCCTTGTGCAGCAAACTGACCAACCGGCTTGAATCACAACTCGTCCCCAAAGAGAGGACCCACAAACAATCCTTCTCTTGTCATGTACCCCCCACTCCTCTGGAACGTGATCCCAGTGTCGTCACGGAATGCCCTCACAATTCTCCAATTCCACAAATCTTTCAAAACAGGTCTCTTTCAACAACACATGACCAAGGGCTAATTGAAATGGACGCAAATACTGACACAGACCTCACAGTACTGCGCTACTGTTAAAATACCAGCCCAAATGCTGGCTACCCACCCCTGTACAGAACTCTGCTGCTCTCAAGCTAGGTCTGTACTTTAAACAATTAAATTCAAATTAAATAAAATGTGGATTTTCGATTCTTTACTTTATTGCAAAATTGTTTAAAAACAAACACTTTGTCAAGGGAGAACATACTCTACACGATCTATCCGACTAGTATTTGAAAACTTTGGTAAAGTTTGGAAAATTGTAGAAAGTACTATGATTCTTCAGAGAATGTCCGATTTACGTGGGATTGGCACTGTACTCATTCGGCTTGGTTTTCAATAATTAACTTAATAAGAATCTTGCTCAGTTAGAATCTTGACAATATTAAATAGTGTCTTTGCTTGGTCATCTGATGTCATGGTAAAAGTCTAACCTCTAAACTCCCCATACAGAAAGGAAGAGCCCAAGTTAATTAGAAACCCTATTATACTAAGAAGCTCTTGAAACTGGTCAGTTTTTTGTAACCAAAGTTAGGTTTACCTCACAAATGTACATACGGAAGAGATGTGGGTTCAGCGATAGGACATACAGGTGCATATGTGTTCTCATCATTGCTCCAAGTTTGTTGAGTGTATCATGCATGGCAAAGAAAGCTGCTTTGAAGAGTTTATGCTCCTTCCACATTGGTGGGGGTTGTCCTTTGAGGTGTATGTCTATTGCTGATTAAGCAATATCTCCATGACTCTGAGGGAAATGATGCTGTAACCTCATTGGTTTTGAAAAATATTCCTACCAGGAGACATTTAGACAATCATTTAACACTCAAATAAATACACCAATTATTATATAGTGATAAGTGTATCAAAAGGGACAAATGTCAAAATGACTTCACGCCGATGAGTCTTCTAATTTGTTCATAAGTAAGCCAGAATACCAAGGACCAGGGAGCCTGTAAAAGGAAGCAGAATAAAGCAATTTAAAATATACAAGCGAACACAATTGAATTAGTACATTTATCATTAAAAAGAATTGAATAGAGCAGGAAATTTGCAGTAAAAACAACTAAATTATCAATCAGTGACTCAATTTATCCAAAGCCTGAAAGGAGTCCAAAAAAAGAAATGGTTAGTAATTTCCCCATTAACTCCAACTGCCCATCACTTATGCCCTAGGCCCTGTGGTGGACAGCCTTCCCAGACATTGGGAGCGTGAAAAGCCAGACAGTCTCGAGTGAAGCAAGGGCATTGGGCACCTAATGCCAGGCAATGACTCACTCCCTGACATGAGCAGAAGAAAATGGATTGTTGTCCCACATAATAGCCGCAGTACATGGCCTAGGAGTGCACATGAAAAAAGAAGATGGTATCCAAGGAGGAGCCTTGCAAAGGCAATTACTGATCATTACACACGCCTGACTTCCATCACACTCCCCCCACATGAATACAAGACTGAGCACGAAAGCACACACTCAGCAAGGCAAAAACACACAAGGAAGCAGCAGGTCCAAGATGGCAATTTGATACAAGGAGAAAGACGGCAAGACCAGAGAGGGTTGCAAGGACGGAAGTGCCCTTGACCTTTTCTGAGAAAAACCGCTACTTTCACAAGCCCTTGAGAATAAGAAACAGCCGGTCAAGTGGCACAGCGAGTAGAGCGCTCGCTTTGACATCGGTGCAGAGCTTGCTAACGCAGGTTCGAATCCCGGCAGGGCCAAACTCAGCCTTTCATCCTTCCGAGGTCGATAAATGAGCACCACACACCGTGGGTAATAATAAGCAGCGCTCAGATACCTGAGGGTTCGTAGCGCTATATAAATGCCAAATTATTATTATTATTATTATTATAAGACCAGGAATTAAAGCTGAAGAAACGTGCATTGTGTGCCAGAGGTACCCAGGGCTCTCCTGCATTGATGGTCAAGACGGGGAGGAGTGATTGCCGCCGTGCTACTGTCCTTGGCTCCTACAGCAAAGCAGCACCAGTAAAGTCAGCACAGCCAGTGAGTCGGGGAGATTGATAGCAGAGCGGCCTGTGTTAGAACCAAGGTAGCAAGCGGCAACATTGTATGGAGAAATCTGAAGAGAACAGTGTGTGAAGCCTATGTGATGAGCAACAAGAATATAATTGGACATCCAAGGAGTGAATGAACTTTTGAAGCCAAGAAAGATACCATATACAGAGGAGGTGCTCATTGGAAGGTCTCTTAGGTATCCAATTTAGAGGTGGCAAATGTAAATTGTAAAATGTGGAATCGAAGTGGTCCTGAAACGGGTCAAGCTAAACCCTGTGCACATTCGAAAGTCTTCGATAGCTAATACAAACTCAAATTGTTCTGAGCTCAGCTGAGGAAGACTAATTGTGTAAGAGGAAGGATCTGAGCCTGGCTGAGAGGTATCCAGGGTAAACCGTGAGTCACCCGATAAAGGATATTCTCTGAACATTAGAGACAGGGATCTGAGCCCGGAAAAGCGGGATCTAGGGTGAAGAGAGACTCCCCTGACGAGTACTTGTAAGAGGAATGGAACTTTGTTTTGGTACGTCAGGCTCTCTGAATCAAGAAACTTTGATACCTTAAGGGACTTGAGCACAAAAGGCCCTGATGCGGGTAATAGAACGGTGTCCTCATGCCGAAGAAGCCAGAGAGAGTGCTATGCTCCAGTGAATGTCCTTCTCCCATGCTGAAAACGTGGGGAAGGCAGGCCAACGGCCTGAAACATCCTGACATATTTTGTGAACACTGCTTTCTTTTTCATAAACACTACCCCACACTATTTGTATTTAGAGGTAAGGATTGGCAATAGATTTATTTTTAGTATAGGCCCTTTTTTTATTTTGACGAGACATTACTAGGACTGCATTATTATTATTTGATTGTCGTAGGTTACTCCCATCTGTAGATTTAGGATTAGATAGGCATTTATCATACCCTTGTTAAAGTTCAATAAACACAGTTGAACTGTGGTCACTTGTGTCTGTCTTACTATGGATACCATGCCTTCCTTACAGTCGACCCATGGAAGGTCTGCTAAAAGTGTTTAAAACAATTGTAAATGTTAGCTATGTAGAATGCTTGGTTGCATCAAATTGCAATGGGTCTAGCTGATGATGGGCTTAAGAGGGTGACTTATTTACTACTGATTAACCTCTATTGTAACTCAGAGATTGAATCTGATGACTCAACGATGGCAAAGATAGTTGAAATATTGAACTTGTTATGTATGGACATTGGAGTGCGCAAAATCCTATGCGTTCTACGTTTTGATGTCTCATCAGATAGAATTAATTCAACTAGTTGAATAAGTATAAATGAGTAGAAGTCCATCCTAAAACATAAGGCACATTCTGGGGGGAGGATATGGGCTGAATTTTATGTTTACTGAAACAAGCTCAAAATTAATGGGAATGTAGTAGAGGATATGCAGAGCCACCAAACTTGGTTTCGTGGGACCTCTTCCTCTACGTTAGATTTCTTATATGTCTCTGCCTCATTCATTTGTTGTATATCAATGCATATTGAAAAGACAACCTTTAGTGACCATGCTCAACTAGTGCTGACCTTTCAGGATGGCTCACTCAGATCCAATAGTGAAACTTCTAATGCGGCTTGCAATTTAGTGGTCGATTAACAAGGATCCTGGCTAAAATGGAATCCGAAGAACATAGGGCCTATGAATACTGTTGGCAAAAAGGTGTTGGGAGAGATTGTCATCTAAAGACAAAAAGGCTATATGTGATCCACAAAAATATAATGTAACCTTACAAGATTGGCATAATAAAGTGCTGCCCCTACCGATTAAGGGACTGAACCTTTTTACGGTAAACCACAAGCATTCTTTTGACACAGTTATTAAAAACAAGAAAAGAGAACTGAGGGCAGCCATCAGAGAGGTCAGCACGGAGCATGGCCCAACCAACAAAATGGATTGGGAGATGTAGACAATTGGGTTAAAGGTACAGAAATTGGATACAAAGTTATAGAATCCAAATAAACAGAGGGGCAACAATCAATTCAATGCATGGTAAAGAAAGATATGAAAGGCCTTTGATGATTGAGTTAGCGTAGAAGTCCGCTGGTGGTCCCTGAATAGAGGCGTGTTGGGGAGAGTTGAGGAAATGGGCGGAAGCCAAGACGGTGGTATGGCACCGGGCGGTGTGTAGGGGGGCAGAGGGAAGTCAGCAATGATGTTGCGGCCTGGAATGCAGTAACTCAGGCGATGTTCACCCACTTGGATGACATACCTCCTTGAGGTACTCATGGCGGCCCTGTATTATGAGCACAGAGACGTGACACAGTACTGAGTTGTGCTAGGCGCGATGGGAATTACGGTGGTGGAGCAGAGGGCGAGACGGGCAAGCGCATGCCCGTCTTTTGGTAGAATCTTGTTAACAAGTGGAGGTCCTTGGACCAGGTTCTTCTATGTACATGCAGGTTTATATAAATGGTGACCTACTTTGTTGCATGCATCAGATGGACACATCTATTAGGAACATTAATTGATGCAATATAAATCTGTGTTTGAATATTGATTACTAGTTGGAAAATCATGCATGACTTATTGCTTGTAATTGTAATGGGTTATTTATAATGCGCTTAATACCCAGAGGTTTCTAAGCGCGGACCCAGGGATCGAACCTGCATTGCTCCACATCGTCTTGCTTCCAAGACGAGCGTGTTGCCCCTGAGCGGTCTTCCCGAGACAAATGTTTTTTTTCTTTTACTGTTGCTAAAACAAATTAACAGAAATTTAAACAAAAATGAAAGGCCTTTGCTGAATAATGACACGAAATACCAAGAAGAGAAACAAGCAAACTGTTCTGAGGTCAGTACTTGGATGGTGCATTAAAAAAAAAAAAAACGTATACACCAGTAATTTCGATAACCAAGTAGTTGGCAGAAGAACTTCGATATGGAGTATTTACAACTTATACTCCAGGGCCTGAATAAATCTAGGGCATGTGGTCCGGACGTACTAATGAATGCAGTCAAAGGAGGACACAGGCCTTTGTGCTGAAATTCTCAGGTCTATTCCAACAAGTAACCCAATTGCGCAATCTTCCACCGACATGGCACAAGGCAATAGTGGTTGAGATGCATAAAAAAGGGTTGCAGGAGTTACTCGCTGAATTATAGACCAATCTCCCTCTCTTTTGGCTGCGTTTGTCTGCAGTACTTAAACTCCTGGCCCGAGTCAACTAACCGCCTTAGCATGTTTCAAACAGGTAAGCAAATGGTAGCACTGGTAAACTGTTATCCAATGATGCTAGAGACAGGCTTTTGAAAGTCAGGAGAGATCGGTATTTTCAGTATGTCTAGATACGACTGCTGCATTTAATTACATCGATATCAAGCGGTTATGGAAATTAATGATCAGCATGGAATATTTCAGCGGCATCATTAAAGACGCTAATGCTATTCCACAAAAATACCACTTAAAGGTAGCATTAATGGATGAAATAAATACTGACACAGGACTAAGGTACGGATGCGTTCTGGCCCTCTGCCTTTTTAACCTATATATTTCAGATGTTCAAGAACATTTGATAAACTTTAAGGCCTTTCTGCCTAAAATTTGATAATCTACACATTGCATGGCCACTTTATGCGGACGATATTATTTTGATGGATGCCACGCCGATAGGCTTTACAGAGAAACGTAGACTGCTCTGCCAATTTTGCCATTATGAATAGCTTAAAAGTAAATCCGAAAAAAATGAAAGTTATTAATTTTAAAGGAGATAAGAACCATCAGGGATATATATAGATCATCAATAGGATTGTGTTGGAGGTGGTTGAGAAACTGGTATATGTAGGCTTTACAATTGCAAATAAAAGCATGTATAACACTATTAACAACCAACTATCTGAAACGGGAAGCTTTTACAGCCCAAATGAAGATCATATTAGGGAGGTATAGTAGATACATTATGCAACCATTGATTAAAAATGATAAAGTCACTCCTACAATTGTAATATGGTCTAGAAATAATTGAAATGGAAAACTTGGAAGTGGTTAACAAGTTTAGAGGGGACAATTTGGGAGATCTGTCTTAAGGTTGTCTCCCTCCATACCAGTAATGGCTATTAGAGTGGAATTTGGGCTGAGATCCCATCGTTATATGGAACAAACTAAATGTATACCACAAAATATGCTCGTCACCCAGGTAAGCAAAACCGTCTATACGGAGAACTATGGAGGATGGCAAGTAAAAATATGAAGCCGAATCCTCAACCCATTATTAGATTGTGGGAAAGGTATCTTAGAGAGGCTGATGCCAATGCCACTAATTTTGTTGAGAACTACAATCAGGTTAAACAAAAGATAAAGCAGTGAATCATTATAGAACTAGAGACTATAATGAGTAAATATTCCTGGTTAATTGAATAAAGGAAATATCCCCCTATTTGGATGCAGTCAATGGTCCACTTGTAAAACTTCCCATGAATTAGTTACTGCAGATTAGATGGAATGTTTTGAATAAATTGGGCCGGTTGGGAAGCTGGAGCATTCTGAAAGGACGTGCATACTCTGCAAAAATAAAAACGTTAAAGAAACTCTAAAACACATGGTAAGTGTGCGTGAATTATTGGAGGAATTGAGGCAGACATTTATTATGTTTCGTCCACTCTGAGGAAGCTCTAACAAGAGGGCAGTTGTGGACCAGATGCATGCATACCAAACTGTCTCTCTTATTGGCACTGGTGGAATTCCTACAAGAGAACCGATATTGTAGGTGAAACTACACAATTAGTCCATATCAAGGATGGTTTACAAACAGAGTTCAGGCACGAGTCGCTTAAGACAGCCCTGGAAAAGTAATTGCATCTGATGGAAAGCTGAGTTTTTACCAGACTAATGGGATGTAATCCAAGTTGAGCGAATCTGTGGAAATGTGCTTGTTCGTTATTATTCAATGTTGAGTGAGTCCATGATGTAGACATGCTCTTATTTGTCTCTTTGACGTTTACTTGAAGTAGGACTATTTTTTTAAACATTACGAATCTTATAAATGGCACTTTTGATATTGATTTTATTGCAATATGAAATAATGTAAGTTCATCCAGATTGTGTGAAATGTGTAATGCAAACTATCATACTGAATAAAAAAACGATATATAAAAGGTAGGAAATTGGGGAAGGGGGAAATCAACGCACCATCAAACAGTGAACATTTTCCAATTCTGATCAGAACAGGTGATAGTGGGGGGGCTTTGGCCCTGGACAGGATATCTTTTCAATCCTGGGGCATGTCGCTAAGTCTGAACTTTAGAGATGTAGGAGCCAGGCTTTAAGGATGAGAGAAGCAGGATTGTGGTGAAGAACCTTACCCCTTTGCGGAGAGAGCAGGCTGTGCGCAGGTACGAGCGTGATTGGTTGAATACTGGATAGAGCTAGTAGCTCTGACAACCAGTATTGCCTTGGCTATGCCAGTGCCTTAGTGATCAGTATGAACAGCTACTGTTTGCACGAATACCTCCCATCTAGAGAGTCCTCCCCTGCAGTCAAAGGCATAAAGGAACCAGCTGCTCCATGGAAGCTTGAACACGTTCCCAAAGCTGGCTTGTTGTGGAAACCTGCTTGCAAAAGATTTATACGAGTTGTCCTTTGTCACCAACAGGTCTATGCCTGGCTTCCACCAGGCTCGGAAAATGATGTCCACCTGGCTTTGAAGAAACTCCACTTTGTGGTAGGAGCAGAGTTCCCAGAGCTGTGTATGCCAGAAAGGTGAAAAGAAGATCACCATTACCTGGGTTAGGGCCAATTTGCATAAGGTCCGTGCATTGGTTGATAGGATCCACAATCTGGTTCTCCTTTGTTTCCCGATGTTGAACAGTGTGATTGAACAGTGTGATACTGCTGGCCATGAACATTTTCACCACCTTTCCCCGCAGTTGTGGTAGGAAGGAAATGATGGCCAAACAATGCCCACATTTCCAACATATTGATACATAGTGCCTTCTCCTTCATCGACCGGAGGTCTCTGGCAAGAAGATTTACGGTGGGCTAACCAGCCCTCCATGGAAGCATCTGTCATCACAGTTAATTTCTAGCAGGGGACGTGAAGGGCGCACCATTCTTTTTTTCTTTTAAAAAAACCTATTTAACCATACTGCAGGTACAGCAAAAGCAACACATGAGTGACAGGCGCAGTTCAAAGACTTCAGGTGAGAAGGTTCCACATGATACAAATAAGGTTCATAGTAAAAACAGATCACAGCTCACCCCACACCCTCACCCAGACACTGAGTCCATCCATTCAATAACCCAAAAATCAAATAACTTTACAATATTTAAAAATACTGCATCAAAGAGGGCCTAACCACCATCGCAGGATAAGTCTCTGCAAAATCAATAAATGGCTTCCCAACAGATATATTTAGCATACCTCCCTTTGCATAATGCCGTAATTCTGTCAGCAACCAGGATATTCCATACTTTTACTCACCACATGTGGACCACCAGCCCATCCACTGACTTCGTTTCGAGCAATGGACAGTTTCACCGTCAGGTGGAGATGCCCAATTAGAGTGGCCATTGGACCCGGCAGAGGGAAAAGGCACTCACCCGTGTCAGCCAGCACTACCACCTTGGGAATCGATAGCCCTGTGATGTCCTTAATTTTAGAGAGCACCTCCATCTAGAAGAGGCTCACCTTTCCACACGTCCACATCATATGAGAAAGAGAACCCACAGTATCCCATCCCCACTAGTAGGAAGCAGAATAATGTCCAGCAATATGGTGCAACCGTTCCGGGGTGACAAACCACTGCTAACGTTATTTATAGGAACATTCCCGATCGGTGACGTATCTGATCTGGAAGATTTAAGAATCCTTCCCCATATTCTCAACTACACCTCATGCTCTATGGACCCACCCAAGTCAGCTTCCCATTTAGCCATATACGGTAGCTGCACAACCGGGTCCCCGTTTTCAGCAACCTGTATAGCTTATATATTCGACCCTGCGACAACCCCGACTGTAGCGTCAGCTCAAGAGGGTACAATAACCTGCTGGTCCCCAGCTTCGTGAGTGGATGAGAAGCCAAATGCCGCAGTTGCACGTAACAAAACCATTCTGTTTCCGGTAGAGTGAAACCGAGTTTGCACTCATTGAACGTTATTAGGCGGTTATCTTTGCATTACTGATGCAGGTACAACAACCCCCCCCCCCACTATTCACTTCCTGAAACTCCCCCCGATCGCATCCAGGTTGGAAACACTGTTGTGCCAGACAGGTGAAAAAGGGCCCATTCCCATAGACACAATCCACCAACGGAGGGCCCTCCCCATATAGTACAGCGTGCCCCTGGTTGTGGTTAGCAGTGAGAATACCTGTTCCTGCGCAAGATATTTATTTTCCACATAAGGCAGCTCGGTCAGATTGACCATTGACTGGGCTTGTTAAATTATTTTACACTTTGGTTGCAGATTGGCGTCACCCCAGGTAAAAACATGAGAGCTGCGCAGTTAGATTATAGCAGAAGATAGATATCAGGGACCCCCAGGCCTGCCTCCCCCATTGGTTTCAGCAGCACCTTTCTAGAAATTCTAGCTCGCTTATTCACACAGATAAATTTGACAATGCCCTCCTGATCTGCGTAGAGATCTGAGTCAGGGATCCTCGCCGGCAACGCTGCACACAAGTAGAGCAGACGAGGGATAAGGTTCATTTTGACCACAGCAATACGGCAGAACCAAGAGATCTCCTGTCGACCCCACCAACTTAAATATTCAGAAAGCTCCGGGAACAGCAGTGGGAAATTGGACCGAAAGACTTCGTAGGGATGTTCCCCCCCAAATAGGGGATAGACTCCCGAGTCCATTGTATCGGGGCAAGAGCGCAAATCGCATTCCTATATTGGGGCCGCAAAGAAACATCCAGTCCCGTGAGACTGGTCATAATTTACCTTGAACCCAGGGACTCGGCCAAATCCATCCAGCTCGCGCAGTACCTCAGCAAGGAAAGAGCAGAAATTTCATAGTGAGCAACACATTGTCTGCTTAAAGAGACACTATATAGTCCATCTCCCAACCTGAATCCCCTCTATAGCCCCATTAGCTCCGATTCAACAAGCAAATGGCTCCATACTCAGAGCAAAAATCAACAGACAGCAGGCAACCCCGTCTAGTGCCCCTAGTGATTGGAAAGCTGGACGCCAATGTCCCAATAACCCGGAAAGATGTGAATTGGTTTTGATAGATAGCCATCGCCCAGCTGCCGAACCCCAGACCAAATCCAAATCGCTCTAGAGCCCCACACATTGTCGCGAGTACTGCAACCCACAACAAATCCTGTCTGATCATCGCCTAGGAGTCTAGGGAGGACATCCATCATACGGCAGGCTAAGATCTTAGAGAAAATCTTTGAGTCCATTTTAGCGAGGGTAATGGGGCGATAGGAGTCGCACAATTCCAGATCCTTGCCTAGCTTGGGAATCAAAACAGTTGTGGAGACACCCATGGAGATCCAAAAGGAATTAAAGATATCCACCAAGTGGGGAACCAGGAGTGCGTGAAACCTCTTGTAAAAGGGAGCCGTAAATCCATCCGGATCCTTATTCTTTAAAGGACTTATTAGCCCATTTCACTTTCCCCAGCAAGATGGGCTCCTCCAGAGATTCTCAATCCTCAATAGATAAGGCAGCTCTGCACACCACAAATAGTCGGTCTGAGCTTCTGCCCGAATAGTCTTCCACCTAAATACGGTCTTGAAATGAGCCTATAAATCCCCAGTTTATCTGCCTCACCCCGTTGGACCACCCCCTGCCCATCGTACAAGGGTTAACACATTGTTCCGGTTTCCGATTTTATGCATCTTGGCTACCAGAAGACGGTTGGCTCGGTTGCCATTAGCATAATAATACTGTTTGGTCTTCAGCATTGTCTGTGCCGTCCAGTCAGCCAGGTACGCCTCCAGCTTTTTATGTGTTATTCTGAGTACACACAGTGCCTAACGGGACACCAATTGCTTGTGCTCCTGTTTTTCCGATCAACTAACCTCCCAACCTTACTCCTTACTACTTATTAACCACTTGCCGCTCTCTAGTACAAAGAGCAGTTCTGCTGATGTGCTCAACCGTGCCAACAGCTTCCATGGCGTCCCAAACAATGTCCCGTGAAGGACCCAGGTTATTTTACCTGAAATAGTTGTAAATAACCTCCCTCAACTCTTTAGCCACCACCGGGTGATAATTTCCATGGGCGTCTGGGTCTCTCTGGCCAATCTACAATTACCAGGAACAGTAACACCAGAGCGTGATCAGACAGGGTGTGCATACCTATTATCCATCCCACTGACACACTGGTAAAATTCGCCAAGCAAAAGCATGAGGTCTAATCTAGAGAAGCCCCCATGAACGTGCGAGTAAAAAGAGAAATCTCTCTCCTCCCCATGGCCTAACCTCCAAACGTCAACTATCCCCAATTCACAGAGAAGCTGCACGAAGGCAGTAGCATGCTTAAAATCCAATTAAGTAGAAGGCAGGGTCTTGTCCACCAGGAGGTTGGGTACCAGACTGAAATCACCCCCAATCATGACTCGTCCCTCAGCGAAAGGGAGCACCTGAAGAAGAAAACTTTCCAGAAATACATCTTGGCCAACATTAGGGACAAAGGAAAACTAGTGTGGACATGCGATTCCACAATAGGCCTTTGATACAAACCTAGCGTTCCCTGCGGGTCCCGAAGATCTGCTCACCCAGCAAGATAGCCACCCCTGCTTTTCACCCCTCCCCCCAAGATATAAAATAGTTTGTGTGGGAATGCATTGGCTTTCATTGCTCCTCATCCTGTGCAAGAATATGGGTTTCTGGTAAAAACACCATGGCGAGAGACATATCGCTTAGCTTGCTTAATACAGATTTCCGTTTCATTGGGGAATTCAATCCCTGTCCATTCCATGTGGCCATCAACAGCAGGTCCTCCTCCCCCACATCATCCAGCATTTCCCTTCAAGACAAACTGTTCTCCTCCCATAACCTCAGCTCGAACTGCCCACACTCCAAATTCACATGTTGAATAGCCATCCCACAGTGAGCATTTATGAACAAACCACCCCCCCCCCCCACCCCGAACCCAACCACAAACCATGCCCAAACATGAGCAAATCCCAGTCATCTGGAAACCACACTTGGAGGGCGGAAAAGGAACTACTACCCAAAATAACTCCCTCTACCAGATCAACCACCACAACGACACTCCGGATTCCAGGAGCACATCAACCCAGCCTTCAAGGACCACTCATTAAACCCTTCTCCAGAGAAAATCTCACTCCCGTCCACGGGCCACATCACAAAACCTCACAGTATTCAAACCTTACTGACTGGCCCCTTCACCAGCCTCCCCCTGCCCTCTTTGTCACTTCTGTGAGGGTGCCAGGCCAGGAACCAGGTTCGAACCCCTCTCACCCTCCTGGCTTCCCTCCCCGACCCCATCTGAATTCAGTAGGCTCTCCACATCCTTCAGCGTTCGGACCACCCAGCTCTTCCCTTGATGAGAGAAGTAGAATGCAGTTGGAAAGCCCCATCTGTAAGGCACTTCCCTGGTGGGCAACAATTCAGTCATTGGCGCAGTGCCTTTCGCTTCACCAAAGTCATTGTTGCTAGGTCCTGGTACATGGAAAGCGACATGTTGCAAAAAGAGATGGATGCCAAGGGTCTAGCTGCAGCCATTAGACATTCCTTTAGTTTAAAAAAAAGTGGACCAGGGACATCACATCAGCAGGTCTGTCCTGGGCCAGAGTGGCATGGGTTCTGACTCAATGAGTCCCGTCAAGTTCAATCTCAGAATCCTCAGGCAAGTCAAGAATGGATCAGAAAAGGTCTGCCACAAAGTAGATAGGTCCTCATCATGCACCGCTGCACAGATGCCCCGTATCCAAACATTTTTGGGGGAGCAATTCTCCCCATCTTCCTGTTGTCCTCCATAGCATCACATCGGGCCACCAAGGCCTCAAGGCAGTTAGAGCACTCACTCACCTCATAAGATTGCTCACAGAGCGTATCCTCCACCTACGACACCATGGGCTCAGCCTCCGAAACTCTCATTTAGTGCCAGGCTCTTGTGGGAGAGTTCCTTCATGCTATTGTCGATTTGCAGATTTCGGCCAACAGATCCTGCAGGTCAAACTTGGTAAACATACAAGTGAGCATAGCTGGGAGTGGGTCAACCCTATGAACCTGGGGCCTCAACGAACTTGGTATGCTTGTGCTTGGTTGCCAGACATTTGGTCGAAAAAAATTGGTCGACCAGACAAATGGTCGAACCAATTTGGTCGAAAACCAAATGGTCGAAATTTTTTTATTTTTTATTTTAACCCTTTTTTTTTTTTTGGGGGGGGCCCCCCCAACCCCCTTTTTTTCTCTAAAAAACCCTTTTTTAACTAAACGAAAACCCGAAAAATAAATAAAAAAAAATCATTTGGTTTTCGACCAAATTGCGTCGACCAAATTGCAGTCGACCAGTTTTTTTTCGACGAGTTGACTGGACACCCTTGTGCTTGTCTGAAGACTGCAGCATTGTGGAGACATCCCCCTGCTTCCCGGGCTTAGCTGTTTTAGCCATGTTGGATCTAGAAGGCAGCAGCTGGCCAGACCACACCACTGAAATATCTGCCCCACCAATGGGCTGGGGCTACACTTCCAGGGAGCTGCGCACAATTGCCACCGCTATGCGACAGAGACCCTAAAGAGCGCATAAAGCACAGCTCAGCAGGCGGTCAATCCGGGGTACAGGCACACCCAATGACTATTCCGGAAACTCATTCAGTAGGCGTAAGGCAGACCAGTGTGGCAATGCTGGTGCAATGGTGGTATGCTAGTATCAGTGCCACCCACTCAGCCAGGGCCACAGAAGCCAAGAAATGATTGGCAATGCCCTGGAAGAGGCAGCAAACTGAATATAGATCCCTCAGCAGGCAGGGAAACTAGTGATCTTGGAGGCAACCCCTGCACCTGCTTGTGGTAGCAACATGCACACAGGGCCAGATCATTTGTATTTATTAAATTTTTATATAGCGCTTACGCCAAAGCGCTTTTCAAAAGGACAACAAGAAATACAACAAGCATTACATAACATTTGAATCAAGAACCAGAAAACAGTATAAGGAACAATTTACATACGTGAAGTGGTTGAGCATGAGTGGAGAAGGACCATAGTAAGAGAAGCAGTAGGAGGTGTGGAAAGTGGAAGAGACCGAAACATGAGAGCAAGTAAAAAGGTGTTAGGGAGGCGAGTGGAAGAGATAGGATTTTAGATTAGTGCGAGTAGGAGGAAATAGAGCAGATGGGGAGAGGGAGGCATTCCAGTGGAAAGGGCTAGTTGGAAAGAGCGGAAGCGCAATGAGGCACAGGGTGGAGGAAAAGTGAGTAGGAAAAGATCGGCAGAGCAGAGTGAGCGAGGAGGAGAATAGAACGTGAGAAGGGAGGAAAGGCAAGGAGGGGCAAGGCCATAGAGGGATTTGAAGACAAGACAGATGAAATTAAATTTGAGCTGGGAGTGAAAGGAGAGCCAACCTAGTGAGGAGAGAGAAGAGGAGATTGAGTCGTGAGGAGAGAGAAGGCAGAGAGCGGGGTAGCAGAGTGGTAGACGGACTTGTGGGGGGTTAGGTGAGTAGAGGGGAGTCCGAAGAAGAGAGTGGAACAGTAGAAAAGTCTGGAGAAGATGAGGGAGGCGATTAAGAGCTTAGTAGCATGGAAGGTCAGGAAAGGTCGAATTGTACAGATGTTATAAAGGTGAAAGCAGCAAGATCTGGCAGTAAGAGAAATGTGGTGAGAGAGATGGGAGTCAATGTGAAGACCAAGGTTATGGGCATGAGGGGAGTAGGAGAGTTGGGAAGGGGAAAAGAGGATGAAAGGAGGAGGGGAGGAAGAGGCAGTGTGTTGGCTGGGAAGAATAGGACTTCAGTTTTGTCTGTATTCAGGGTAAGGAAGTGAGAGGACATCCAAGATTTAATGGCGGAGAGGCAAGAAGAGCGCTTAAGATGGATGTCACAGGAGAAAGAAGAGAAGGAGAGGAAGAGCTGGGTATCATCTGCGTAGAAATGGTGTGAAACACCAAAGGAGGAGATGATAGGAGCTAAGAAGGAAGTGTAAAGTGAGCAGAGAAAGGGGCCAATGACAGAACCTTGGGGGATGCCGTGGTTGAGGATAGGTAGGGGAGGTGCAGCCAACCCAGGAAACTGCAAAGGTGCTATTGAAAAGATAGGAGGAGAACCAGTTGAGGACAGAGTCTTTGAAGCCAAAGGAGGAGAGAGAATTAAGGAGGACAGGGTGATCAACAGTAACAAAAAGCAGCAGAGAAGTCAAGGAGGAGGAGAATTGAGGAGTGCATAGAGTAGCGGGCAGAAAGGAGAGAGTTGAGAACAGAGAGGAGAGCAGTTTCAGTGGAGTGGTGAGGGCAGAAACTAGATTGGGTAGGGGGGAGGAGAGAAGGGTTGGAGACAAAGGCAGAGAGTTGAGAATAGACAATACGTTCAAGAAGTTTAGAAAGGAAGGGTAGGAGGGAGATGGGGCGAAAGTTGGATGCAAGGTGGGAATAAGCTGAAGGTTTTTTGAGAATGGGGATGATTGTCACATGCTTAAATGGAGGAGGAACGGTGGCTGTAGCTAGACAAGTGTTGAAAAAGGAGGTAAGATAGGGTAAGAGGAGGTGATAGATTTTAGGAATAAGGGAGGTAGGAATGGGATCAGAAGGGGAAGCAGTAGGATGAGTTTTAGAATGATAAGAGAAGTATGTGGATTGGTTGGAAGGGGAGTGGTGTTTGAGCCAGCGTCGCTCAAGGCGTCTGAGAAGGCGACGCATGGAGGAAAGATGAGCAGAGGACCAAGGTTGAGCAGGTCTGCGAGAAGGGCGGAACTAGGAGAGAGGGTAAAGAAGATCAAGAGTAGAAGTGAGGGAAGAGGTTAAGGTGGAAGAGGCGTCGATGGCCAAGAGAGAGGAGAAGTGGGAGAGAGAGGGGAGGGAAGAGGAGCAGGAGGCGAGGTAAAGAGGAGGGTCGAAGTTGCGAAGGTGCCGCCGGAAAAAGGGGGTAGAGGATGGTGGAGAGGGAGGAGGGGGAGAGGAAGGGAAAGGGAAAGTAAGGAGTGGTCAGATAGAAAGTTGGGTAGGGCAGATATTGAAGAGGCAGTGAAAGAATAGGTAAAGATTAGGTTGATAGTGGAACCGGATAGGTGAGTAGGAGGAGAGGGGATAGGAGTGAGGAGGTAAGAATCAAGGATGGATAAGAGAGGAGAATTGGGAGGATTAGAGGAGAGATGGAGATTGAAGTCGCGAAGTACGATTAGTGGGGTGGGACTGGGGGTGATGAGGCTGAGGAGATGTCCTCATAGAAGGAACCAATGGGGTAAGGGGGAGCGGTATATAATGAGGAATTGAATGGCATGCAGAGAATTGAAGATTTTAAACAAACTCAAAGGAGGGAAGGGTAGGGAGAGGAGTGGGACAAGGAGAGGAGATAAAGTTAAGGCGAAAAAGAAGGCCTAAGCCACCACCCTGACCTGAGGATCGGGGGACATGTGTGAAAGAAGATGAAAGAAGATGAGGAAGAGGTGAGATATGCAGGAACAGAGGTGTTGTGAGGAGGGATGCAGGTTTCGGTGATACAGAGAAGGTTGAGGCGAAGAATAGGTCAAGGACAGCTGTGGTTTTGTTACAAATAGATCTAGTGTTCCAGAGGGCGACGTCGATGGAATTGGAAATATTAGAAATTTATGGGTAGATGAGGTTACGACGTCTAATTGAGATGTTTGGGATTGGGGTAGAGTAGGGGTGGGGGGGCAGAGGAGATGGTCATGATAAGGCAGGTTTTTAAGGAGGGAAAGGGTAGAGGGGACGGGGGTGGATAAGGGAAAGGGATGTGACTGATGGGAGGTACTGTGCATAACCGGGAGTAAGAGTCAACAAAGAGGCAGCCTGAAAGTTGAGTCAGGAAGCCTATGTAAAATAGGCTAGAGGAACAGTAGTTGAGGTAAGCAGGGAGCTGCAACAACGGGGGAGCAAAGGTCAGAAAAGTAGAGCCACTGAGTTGTAAGGTGCAGTGGTGTTCATGCAATCCACGTTGCTGGTGACAAAAGAGGAGGAGGTGGGTGGTTGGGGCAAGGAGGCGAAGGGTGGAGCACACAAGGTGCAGTCAATGTAGCCAGCGATGGAAGGAGAGGAGGCAGGAAGCTGTAGGCTAGCAAGTAAAGGAGGGTAGGGTCACTGAGAAGATGGGTGGGGTACACCAGGTGTTGTCCAAGTTGTAGGTGAGGAAAAGGTAGGGCACAAGGCGTTGTAATCTTGAGGAGGCAGGAAGCTGTAGATTAGTGGGTGTAGGAAGGTGGGGCCATTGCAATAAGGGTGCAGCGCATTAGAGGTGGTCCACATTGTTGATGAGGGAGAAGGAGGTGGCAGGAACCAGAAGGTGAACAAAGTCAGAGATGGCAGGCCAGGAGGAAGAAGCAGTCATGCAGCAGAGGAAGCGGCTGTTGGGTGGGAAGGTGGTCGCCAGGAGGAGCCGCTACATGGAGGCGGGCCGGGTAGAGCAGGGTGTAAGGCGGCGTGCTCCAGGTAAAGCTGCAGCAGTAATAGCTGGATGAGTTGGAGATGGCCCAGCGGAACTGGGCCGAGACGGTGGCGACAGGAACCTGGCGCACTCGGGTCCGGTGAGCCAGGAAGGCTGGCTGGGAGAAGGAAGCAGTCAGGCAGTAGAAGATACGAGCAAAGGGTAGGTCCATGGTAGGAAGGAGGAGCCGCTATGTGGAAGCGGTCAGGGCGGAGGGGGGCATAAGGTGGCTTGTGCCAGGGAGAGTCAGAGCCGAAAAAACAGAAGGGTCTGGTGATGGTCAGGCAGAGCGGCCACACAATAAGGTGGCAACAGGACCCGGAACAATCAGGTGCAGAGCGCAGACAGGCTGGTCGGGAGAAGGAAGCAGTCGGGCAGCGGAGGTCGCATCCAATGGGTGGGGCCTGTGGTCATCCAGAGGAACTGCTCGATGGAAGCAGCCAGGTAACGAGGGAGCGTACCTAAGCGGAGCCGCAGCAGTGGAGTGAGGAGAGCCGGTGATAGCCAGACGAAGCAGCTGCTATGAAAACTGGCCGATGGGAGGGGTCCAGTCACAGGCAGCAGACTGAAGAACAGCCCGAGGGGCGCAGAAATCCACCAGCACAGACGCGGGGAGCAGGTGAAGTCGCTGATGGTCCGATGGATCGAGAGGCAGCGCACACGTTAAGAGCCGCAGCAGTAGGAAGAGCAGCTGTGCCAAAACTGGCTGATGGAGGGAGGGCCCAGTCACCGGCAACAGACCGAAGAGGTCGCAGACGGTCCGATGGAATGGGCTCCGCAATTCAGAGCAGGACGACAGAATCGTCGACGCAGGACTCCGGGTGACATTCGAAGGGGGGGGCTCCAAATTGCAGGTGAGTGGTGGGATCAGACAGGGCTGATTCATGGATGTGATACCAAGGTCGCCATGTTGCCGCCCACGAGGCGGGAAGGGAGGAGAATCGGTAAGAGGCTATTTGGTAGAGTATTTTGAAAAAGGAGGAAATCCAGAGAAGCAGAAGCTTTGGAAAGCAGAATCAAGCGGTGTTAAAGTAGAAATTGTAAATTATTCTGCTCTCAAATGGCTTGATTCACCCTGAGGAAGGAAGACGCCGGATCAGGCATCCAATGCTTGTGCGCCCCCTGGTGGAAACAATCATGAGGTGTCCCAACCTGGCCACTCAAGGAAGCCGCATCCACAATCCTTAAGACAGTGCCCTCTTCACCAGTACAATTGGGCATGGGGAACCGAATGCAGCAAACCTCAACCTGCTGCCCCTCACATAACCTGGACCCCATGCAGTGTAGGAACAAGATGCAGCAAAAGACTCCCAATGCAGTGCAGGTGGAAAAATGAGTCCAAAGATGATATTAACACAGTGGGTGTCTTCCTACACCATCATCTCAGATAGCTTTCTGGAGAATACCCCTTCACTTTTAGTTAAGCATATGGTCTTTTCCGCCATTTTAGTGTTCCACTGCATCTTGCTGTGAAAGATGCTGCACTGCATGAGAATGCAGCTAAGAAGATAGAAAATGTGAAGGGGAGTCACCGACAGGTCAGGAGGCCCCCTGGGTGTCCCCACCACCCCCTCTAGCAAAGTCAAGCGTATTCAAGAGGATGATGGACCTGCTCCCAGAGCCTCAATCACAGGCTCCACAATGTTGGTGAGTGCCCCGGGGGTCACGGCCTGCCCCTAACTCACCACCACTTTGCTGGCAGTCTCTGGCTCACTGCCACACAGCCCGGGCCCGTTCCAGGCGAGGAGCACTTAGTGCAGGAGGTGCCGACAATACACAAGCAGGCTCCAGAGCCCCGAGGGCGATGGGCACACCTGGTCTCTCCTTCCTCCAGGGCCAGTGAAGCGCTCCCTTTATGCCGCAGCGGCACATTAAGAGGGTGGCAACGTGCTCCAGGAGCAGCAATCCGCTGCGGGACAAACTACTTTGGAGGCAACTCCAACAAAGGAAACAAGTCGGAGCTGCGAAGGAAGCGCTGCACCCCCTACACGTCCAGGATGGCACACCACCAGAAGGCCAAGAACACGCCATCTGAGGCAATCTTCGGGACAATGTCTCCTCCAGGACCCCAATCTTCAACCCACAATAGCCTAGGGGCTCAGGAGGGAACTGAACAATTTTCATTCAGTTTGGGGTGCCAGGCAAGCGACAATGCTTTTATCTACCCTCACGAAGCCAGAGACCCACAGGCGGATGGAGTGCCTAGCCACGTCCCCTCAGGGAGCTCCATGATTGAGGTTTCCTTTTCTCCAAAGAAGAGCATTGTGCCAAGTACTCTATCAGTCTGCTTTTGTTGTCCCAGTGTGCGAAGAAGTTGGAACGGGCATCCAGAAACCCCTGGATAGGGAACATCCAAAGCCAGCATTTTTGGATCCAGGGAGGGAATGACGATATCAGGCATGCTGTTGTCAACCGGCTTCACAACATTTGAAATGTGGACTTGATTGTACGGACACTGCTGTCCAAGGGGGCTGCCATTGGGGTTGCAGTAGTCAGGGCCACGTTCCCAGGAACACCATAGATTGTGATGGAACAGTGGATGATTTTTTCTAATTTATTGAGAAGCTTAAGGATGTCGAACAGTCCACTGTACGTAGCAGGCCTTGCTCGAGGGTGAGTGCTCAAACCAACCAGTCACCCACCCAAATATCGATAGGTGTGAATTCCTGTTCTTCTGAGATGTGCCACAGCAGGGGAAAGGCATTTTTTAAAGACCACTGGGGAGACCCAATGGGAGGACCTTGAAAAGGAAGTGCTGGCCGTCCACCATGAAGCGCAAATATTTGTGGTGTCGGCACTGAATGGGGATGTGGACTATAGGTGTCTGGTGTCCGATGTCTAGGGATGACCGGAAATACCCTTGTGAAGTAGAGGAATGACACTGTTGAGGTGGTAGAGTTTGGATCTCCATTCTCCTGACCTTTTGGAACCAGATAGTAGACAACCAGATTCTTTTTAGAATGAGGGACTTGCTCTATGGCCTTTTTGGCCTTTTTGGATAGCACCCCATGCACTTCTGTTTGTAGCGTGGTAAGATGGTTCCACTGCAGTGCTGAAATGCGTTCCACGTAACAGTGATCAAATAAGCACTGTTGATTATTATCTGCCCATGTCGACTGAAGAATCCATCCCACGGTAGCTGGAAACTATGGCATGCGCATAATGGTACAATATAGCTGTGTAGGTAAAAGAATATATTTTAGTAGCCCTTCTTTAATCAAATATAACCAGTTACTGTATAATTCAGAACTGGCTGAAACCTAATCATAAATGCAAACCACACATAATTAACAAAGACATGACAAAAAGGTTAGCGCTGTGAAGTAGGTATAGCTCCCAATGGGACGGAGAACCAGATGGACCCGCTTCACACGGGCCCTACCAGAAAATAAGGACAAAGATAGTAACGTTTTATTTTGAACCACAGACAGGTGGCATTATAATGGAAATGGTAAGATTAGTGATCGAAAATAGAACCAAGAGCCCACGGAAAAGGATCTGCCCCACCACTCCCCCTTTCCCTTAACCCTCACTTTATGGTGCACAAGGATGGAATGGGGACAGAACACCAGGATATCCCACAGGACAAAGCGGTTTAGATATCATTAGCCTGCATACAGGTTGTGGGTCTTCGAGGAATAATCACCACAATATGGTCCATCTTACAACCCATAACTCTGCACAATATATATTGGTGTGCATGACCAGTAAGAAATACATTCCAAGAAATCATACCTCTATTCACTCCTCTTTAAACTATACACAAATAATCATTACTAGAGAGATAAGCAAACTGCGGGTTACGCACTCGGTTTTTATAGTATGCAGTATAAACATCTTTCAACATAACGTACTGTGTCAATTTTTTATCGCACATTCGCACGCCACTGAATTAGTAATTATGCATACAGCACACATGGTGTTTTTAAACGCACAAATATTATGTATAGTTGAGCTTACATTATTTCAGGAAGTTCCATTTTCTCGATGTCAAGTTGAGTAACCGCTCTGAACAACAGATCGCAGAAATGGAAACTAAATTCTCGTATGTCCACTTTCAATATAGTAAATGTTATTTTTTGTGGGTATTCGACACATTGTGTCCTTCGAACAGTTGCCGACTTTCGCTCAAGGCCAAATAACAATAGCAGCCTGTTTTCAGTGATTGAAGCCAGAGACAGGTAGCTTTCGATTTTGTGAAAGAATGTCACAAAAACAAAACAAAAAGAAACTATTCAAGACAATGCTTCGGTCAGGCAAGTGGTTCGAAAATGTAAAATATGTTTGACAGGAACGTAAGAACAATACAGAAATGTATGTGTTGCTGATACCTCCAAGGATATATCATCTCTAAGAAAATTCAATCGAAACCCCACCTCTCCCTCCTCCAGCACCGTTTCATGGCACAAAGCATATCCCTACTCCTAGTGTGCTATATACCAACCGACCATCATTACTATGTCCCTGTTCCGCTCTTGAATCATTTGTTTGCTGCTTACACTTCTGGCATATATTGCACGGAGCTTACTTTAATTCATGCATGTCCGTTCATGCTCCCTTGCGCACCTGAAGCAGCCCCCTCTCTACCATCATGCGAGATAGGGTGATATTGTGTGCTCATATGAAATAGGTCTCCAGCGTGTCCATTATCATGTCAAGTTGCCATACGGCGCACGAGGTGTACCGTGCATAACAAAATTCTATTTCAAAGCGCCACAAGCCGAAATGGCAATGGAGGTTGGTGAAAAAATAATATAGAAAAGGTAAGTTACATTCATGCTCTGACTAGACCTTGTGCCAATAGGCCATGCTACTAGTGCATAGGGGATGGAAGTAGGAGCCTATGGTTGTACAAGTGCTGGAGGAGGGTGTTAAAATGGATTTTGAAACTCTTACCTGATGGGCTGAAGTTCAGGAGGCCACCCTCGGTTTAGTGAAACAGGGGAACTTTCTGGACAAGCCAGACAATTTAGGTAGCTTGGCAGGCAGTCAACACCAAGTCTCAGGAGGGGTGATATCAATCGAAACCCACAATGAGCACACACAGCAAAGAAACACAAATTACTCTTAGACAAGTGTATATGGAAGATATCTAAACATTTAATGTCGACCGGACCAATAGATACAAGTAAACTTTAGTTATGCGAAAACAGTTATCACACACAATACAATACGTTTCCTAATGCAACAAATTAGGAAAACACAGTCACAACCTGTAAAGAGAAGGGTTGGTTAACACACTAGGAGCATTAGACAATTTTTCAGAGTCGTTCCCTAACTTTCTAGTCCAGCCCTAAGAAATGGGAAGCCTTGTGCTCAACAGTACAGTCACATTTATAAAAACACAACACTATGCTTGAAGGTACACAGACCAAAGCGTATAACCTTATTTGGAACACCTAACAGGAGTTCTAGGGAAGTTAAAACCAATAGTTACTTTTAGATTACTTTCAGTAATCCAGGGTAGTAAACCCCATCAGTTGTACTGTGACGCTCAACAAGAAATCAGTCATATCAACTGGACAATATACTTTTCTGATCTAGTGAAACAAAGATACTAGGGACAGTATAAACCTACAATTCTGATTCAGGATAACACAGTTATTCTAGGGGAGTCGGACCTTGGGGTGTAATATTCAACTGCAGTTGCTTTTCAGTTCACAGACTAAGGGAAGCAATAACTAACTTATTTTAAGATAATACAGTCACGCTCAAGGTAAGTAAAACCTATACACTGTTTACAGGAGCCATCAGCAACTTAATGGCAGGTGTAACCTAAGACTCTTTTTGTGTCGGTCTAAAACAGACCAGGGAAAGCAAAACCAAGTGTTACACTTTATGAATGACCCAAAGTTATTCTAGGTAGGTAAAGCCTAAAACAAACTTATTTTGGACAGCAAATCGGGGGAAGCAAGACCTTGTTGGGGGACACTTTTACAATTAGCCTAACAGGAATAATAAAGTAAAACCAACAGCATTACTTTTGTGGCAGAGGCACAACTAATTCATAGGTGAGTAAAATGACCTTATTTCTGATGCTTGTGAGTCTGCTTAGAATCACATCCGAGTATAGTCCAACATCTAGTGGTAATCGCAGAGTATTGCATCTCATCTTTCGAGGATCGAAAGGGGACGTCGACATGGGCGTGCTTGTAACACTATCCCTAATTTGACATGTAGTATACCCAAAATCCCTCCAGCGTTGAGTATTTTTTTCCGCTCAGCTAGCTAGTCCCCTTATGCGGAGCTCAAAAACTGTTAAGTTATATTTCATTTTCCACGACCTCTGGTGGTTTAATATTCATCAATCCTTACCCCGAAGACTACTCCAGAACCGACGCCGAAGAACACTGAAGACAGTGGCAGATTTTGGCGGCGGGTGCTTCGGCCGATGCTGCCAACCGCGTGGCCTCGGCCCTCCAGCCAGGCCTACACAGTAGGGAGAGTGGGGCCCGAGGTTCTGGTTCTTTTCAAGAATGCATTTCCTTCTCCCCTCTTTTCCCTTCTGGTTTTTCTGTCGCTATTAACCTGAGCTATGGACAGGACTCCTTTTAAATTTTGCCCTTCTTGCAATGGCAAATATCAATGGAAAGACACATACCAGAGGTATAATAAGTGTCTACCTCGAGATCACAACAAGCAGTCCTGTTGTTCATGCCAACTTTTACGTCCGAAGACGATAACAGAATGGCAAGTAAAGCGGTGGGCGGCTTACGCCATGCAGCAGGCCGAGAGTAGCTCCCCGCTGCTTCAGGCTCCTCCAGTGACAAGGACGTAAGCGACAGCCATGGCTCTGATACGGAGGCCATTGTCATATCTGCAGAACAGGCAAGTTCTGAGATGCCTGTCCCCGGCCCCGGCAGGCAGGCACCGGTTCTGCTATGGGGAAGAGTACACCCCGGTGACAAGGACACACACCACGTAAAGGAAAGCACACAACCCCCCGAGCCTCCTCGATGGACTCATCAGTGAGGCCACAGACACCAACGGGTACGCCGAGACCCTCGACGGAACCCACTGATCCTAGGATCGGCCGCTCTCACCACAACCGTCCATACGGCATGCATCTGGGCACCCAAGTCAGAAGGGCGTCAGCACCAAGAGAGCCGAGACACCTCATAAGAGCGCCCATCGAAATCACTCCCAAATATGCGAGAGCCTCGCAAACATCATCTCAGCGGCAAATAGGCCTAAGCACTTCACATTTTACTTTACTAGATTTGTATTGCACATGCCATGGACCCGAAGGCTTAAGGGCGCATAACAAGACCGAGACAAACACTCAACACATATGCTAATGGAAGATCACCACCGAGCAGGAGAGTGAAAAAAGCAGACTAGAATATGCCCTAGGCAAACAAAAAAGTTTTCAATTTCCTTTTGAAAACCTCCGTAGATTCAATGCCTTTTCGCTCGAGTGGTAAATCATTCCAGGCCCTTAGAACAATAGCATAGAAGGCTCCATTAGAGGCCATCTCTGTCCAAATGATCCTGGTTGCTGGACCTTAATGTTCTCCCGTATGTTTTATTTAAGAGCAGAGCTTGGAGATAGCCAGGCATCTTCCCCTTTCTGCACTTCTGCGTGATGACCAAAATTCAAATTAATTCTTGACTCGATCGGGAACCAATGAAGAGCCCTTCTAGCAAATGAGACATGATCTCTCATAGCACCATTTTGAGAGACCTGCAGCCTTTTGCAGAGAGATTTGTTGATGCCCACTAGTAGGCTGGAACAGTAATCTATCCTTGTACCTACTACCGCTCTTGCCAGAGTCTCAACATTGTCTTGAGAGATGGTGGGCTAGTAGTTTAGTGAAATAAGCAGAGACAGTTACTATACATTCTAAGTGAGGCTCCATGGCGAGATGTTGATATAAAATGACCCCCGACATTTTAACTTTCTTTAGAAGGGTAATTTAACACCTCCAATATAGAAGCTCTCATATGTAGAGCCAAGATTCTGAATCATATGGTGAGAACCAACCACCAGCAGCTCTGTTTTTTCCTTATTCAAGGCATGTTTGTTGTGTACCATCCATGTCTCAATCAGTCCATAGATTTTATTAATCAGGGCTTCGTCCAAAGCAGGATTACCAGACAAGGGGATAACACACTGGGTATCATCAGCGCAATTTGTAAAAATGACCCCCTTGTGATCTAACATGGCAAAAAAAGGGACAGTAAACAAGTTGTATAGACAAGGAGAGGTGCACAAGCCCTTTGGGACCCCAAAGTTGATATCAATGGGCATTGCCACAGCTTCTTGAAAGAAGATTCTGCTAACTCGGTTACTGAGAAAAGAAGAGATCCACTGGGCCACTATAGGCGAGAAGTTTGCGACCTCCTCCCTCCTGGTGGACAAGATGTTGTGATCCAACAAGTCAAAGGCCGTTGATCAGTCCAGCAGCATCAATAAGGAGACTTCTTTTTTTGTCCATACGATTCAGTAACCTAGATTTTTGTTCCAACAGAGCCGTCTCTGTTCCAAAGCCCGCCCGAAACACTAACTGATGTTCATTTAATTTTGAATATTTCTTCACGTGCTCCGCTATCTGTCTATAGGCTACTTGATGCAGAATCTTCAAAAGAAAAGGGGTATTTGCGATAGGTCTAAAGTTGTTCGGAGAGTCAGTAGATAAGCCTGGTTTTTTAAGTATGGGCGTAACCAAAGCATTTTTCAGGTCATCAGGACAACCCTTTTTTTCAAGGAAGCATTAACAAATGAGCAAATAGCTGCCGGCAATGTGGGAGGACAGGTCTTAATAATCATAGCTGCAGGAGTCATTTTTGCACTTGGAAGCTTTTAGCGGTTTGATAATTAATGCCAATTCGCCTATCCTAAAAGATCGGTCTTTTTGATCGCTAGATCAAGTTGTTTTTAAGCAATATCAGCCCGGATATTCTTGAGCTTGTCGTGCATAGCCTGCTGAATCCCTTCACACCAGGCACTATCCTCGCTCACCAGCCAAGGGTCAATTTGGTTAGTGGAGGCTTGCTCCTTAAGAATTTTTATTTATTCCCTCGTATCCGATTGGGCATTCTTAATCCTATTATTATAAGAGTTTTTTTTTGCCTCAATTATAGCTGTTCTATAGTTCTTAGCAGCTGCCTCATATGCTATCAAAGATGCCTGGGTTTGATGAGCTTTCCATACATAAGAGTTTCAAGGTTAAGGTTTTTAAAATGTTCAGTTCTGGTGAAAACCATAAGTTTAGAGCCTTGTCGGAGTATTACTTTTTAAGGGTGCCATCTTGTTTGCAACTGACTCCAATTTCGAGAGGATAGAACCCACCATCATCTCAGGGGTGGCAGAGTCTGAGAAATTACCCATTAAGGCAAGCAGAGGTTCAATCCTATCCGTCCTATTTCTGTTTTTCACTTTAATGGGAAAGTGCGCTAGCACATTAAATTCAACAAAGAAATGGTCAGACCAGGGGCATGGCTAAACAGAGATATCACTCGTTCTGACATTATGGCAAGCAACCCAATCCAACGCATGCCCTAGGTAGTGTGTAGGTGTGTGAATTAAATGCTCAAAGCCAAAACCTAATAAGGTTGATTGAAGTTATAGTGCGGCACTATCATCTATGTGCCCTAGCCATAGGTTAATATCCCCCATGATAAGGAAATTTGAGTTAGGTTTCAGTAATGGGAAAAGATAACTTGAGAGGCCCGCTAGGAAGTCCTCAGCCAATGTGGGAAGCCTATATATAACCAATACATTGAGAGTCACTTCTGCATTCAAACCAATTTTAACACACAGGGATTCTGCCCTATCCATGATGTAACCATTTGATTCCCAAATGATAAGTGAAAGTCTATGTATTATAGTACACGTCGAGACATCGATAAGGTCGGGAAGAATATTCTGAGGGTTCCCAAACCCTGTCTAAGAAAAATCTCGACCGCCTAGGGACCCCAGTCCACTGGCTGATAAATCTCGGCTGCCTAGAGACCCAAGTCCTCAAGAAGAGTCCTTTCCCCCTTTATGGACCAGAGATGGGTTTGCGGGATACATGAACAAGCTCTCCAAGTTTGTGGACTTTTCTGAAAAATGTATCACCCCTAAAAGGCCAAGAGAGGATGACTCCTACCCTACTTTGTCCAAACATCAAAGAACTTCCAGTCAGGTTCCTAATGAGGAGGTGTTTGACCTAACTGAACCAGAGGATATCCTTCAGGACCCCTAGGATCAGTGAGAGAATCCCTTTGACAAGACAATAGATCGGTCTATAGATTGGGGTGACGAACAACCAGTAGGCGAGGCACCATGGATGTCACTGTCCACTACCCCTGATCCAGATACACTGTTTATAGATCATCCCTCCTCACCTCCTTAGAGACAAGCCTCTCTTTTCGATGACCAGATGGCATTCAATGCGATCCTTAAAAACACAGCTGAACACTGATTGCGCCTCAAGAGGCGGTTCAAGACACCGACTTCGTAGAGGATATTTAAAAAAATAAAACCACCCTCAAGTCAAGCAATACCTCAGTTGAACTCAATCAAAAGGCGCATCGCTCCTTCTTTGTTGACTCCATCTCCAACAAGAGCTATAAACCCACAAGTCAAAAAACTTTTTCGCCCCTCTTCAACAGACCCACTATATATTTGGGGACATGCCACTCCAGACTCCCTAGTGGTCACAACTACTAGGAAGAGAGCAGGAGTACCCTTGTCTACGGCCGAGGCACCGCCAGACAAGGATTGCAAGAAGTTGTATGTCCTTGGGAAGCGCATTACAACATCAGCAGCCTACTCCACTAGGATAGCTAACACCACGTTGCTGGCTGGTTACAACGATGTCCAGTAGAATTCTCTGCAGGAGGGCCTGCAGGAAGTCCCAGAGCCAACACTATCACGCATGCTGGCGTTTGTGTCAGAGGGGAGGAGGTCAATCAAAACATCCCCAAAATCACCCTGGATGCTGCGGAAACAGTAGGACGGACACTGGCTCAAGGTACCTTGCCTAAAAAGGCATGCATGGTTAAAAAAAGCGGGATTTAAACCTGAAACCCAGGCATCCCTCATTAACAAGCCTGTAGAAGAAACAAACCTGTTTGGAAAAGCAGTGGATGAGGCTTTAGAGACGGGAAAAAAGGAACATGAAACCTTAAAGTCTCTAAACCAGATTACATGAAGAGCCTATCAGCAGCGAGGGGGTAACTCTCACTGCTACTTTCGGGGACAATCCTTCCCACGTTCCCCCCACAATCAGTACGGAACGGGAAATACATCATGGTCCTCAGGACAAGGGGCAACTGCCACAAGCAATTTTTAGCAAAGAGGGCAGCACCGCGCCAAAGGAAGGGGTAGAGGCTCCACCCAAAGAGGCTCCCCGGCTTCAAATCAGAAATGATTTGCCAATCCAGGTCCCCTCCCATACATCCCCGGTCGGATAACAATTCTTTCATGCATGGGAGTGAATTACCACAGACCAGTGGGTGCTCAAGACGGTCACCCACGGTTACTGTATCGAGTTCAGCCGACCACCTCGATACCGACCACCAACGTCCAGGCGCTTATCGCCAGAACATCTGAAGATCCTACTGCAAGAGGTTGAGATCCTGCAAGAAAAGTGCGCGATTTATGTTCCCGTTCTACAGGTAAACAAGGGTATTTATTCACTGTACTTCCTTGTACCCAAAAAGGATCTCACCATGCACCCTGTGCTAGACTTGCGCCCAGCAAACAAATTTGTCAAGCCACAAAAGTTCAGAATGACAAAATTGCAAGCGGTAATCCCTCTACTAACACAAGGGGATTACATGGCAACATTGGACATGAAAGATGCATACTTTCATATTTCAATACTGCCAGCGCATAGAAAATAGCTAAGGTTCATGATAGAGGACAAACACTACCAGTTCAAGGTCCTTCCCTTCGATATTGCCTCAGCCCCAAGGGTTTTTACAAAGGTGCCGGCGATAGTAGCTGCTCCCCTCTGCAGACATTCAATTCCAGTCTATCCTTACCTCGACTACTGGCTAATAACAGAGGATTCGTACAGAACATGCCTAGCAAACACCTAAAAGACGGTAAGATCGACTCTTTAGTCTGGGATTCTCAATAAACGAGAAAAAGTCCAGCCTAGACCCCAGCCAAGTCAAACAATTCTGGGGGCTCTAATTCAGACAGAAGACAGCCTCGTCTTACCCTCCAACAAGAGGGTTCAAAACATGCTGTTCCAGATCCCTCACTATGTACCCAGCCACAAGGTAACTGTACGCAAAGCCATGCGACTGTTAGGGATGATGGCATCCTGCATTTACTGAGTCCCATACGCACGTATGCGTCCCATGCAAGAGTGGCTCAACATCCAATGGTGTCAGGCCAGCGAACGATTGGGGCGATCTAGTGGTTGTCTGGGTAGCCCTCATTCTCTCTCTGCAATGGGGCGGGGTGAGGGTCGAGGGAAAACCTTCACCACCCCCGCATTAAAAGCCATTCTCAATACGGACGCATCTCTGACGGGGTGGGGGGGGCTCACCTCCATCCCACGGCGCACAGTTTTTGGTCCCCAGCAGTAGCATCCAACCACAGAAACCTGTTGAAGTTGTTAGCAGTGTTCAAAGCCCTAAAGGCTTTTCAAACAACTACAGGGGAAGACCGTACTGATCCTCAAGGACAGCAACACAGCCATGTATTACCTGAACAAACAGGGGGGCACACACACTACAGGGCTATCGAAACGGTTTCATAACATTTGGAAGTAGGCTCTCATAACACAAGATGTTCCTCCCGTCTACGCTTTTCCCTGTCCAACTCCCCTACTCAGCAAGCTAGTGCACAAGGAATCAGTCACAATGATACTTGTGGCCCCAATGTGGGCCCACCAACCCTGGTTCTCACTTCTGAGGGTGATGTCAAGCTCTCCTTCGATGAAGCTACCTTGCCCATACAACTTGCTCTCACAAGACGATGGGGGTGGGGGAACAACACCATTCACGCCCACAAACTCTCAACTTAGAGGCCTGGCTCCTGAAGTCAGAGTTCGGGCACCTCCAACTTCCTCAAAGATGAATGGATATACTTAAAGAGGCTAGAAAGCCTAAAACCAGATATTGCTATTCCAATAAATGGAAACGCTTCGTTATCTGGTGCCATTCTAAGAGCATCAATCTCATAGACTGCTCACCAACACACATTGTCTTATACCCGAATCATCTACTTGACTCGGGTCTGGTTTTTAATTCCCTGAAGGTTCACTTAGCTGCACTTTCAGCTTACACTACGTCCCAGAAGAAAGTGTTGTGGTGGAAGATTCCAGTGATCAAGGCCTTTATGGAAGCGGTTAAAAGACTTCATCCCCCAATTTCAAACCCAGTTCCCGGATGGGACCTAAATGTGGTATTAACTAGACTAATGGGACCTCCCTTTGAGCCTATGCATAAGGCTAGCCTTAAAGCACTCACTTACAAGACCGCCTTCCTAGTGGCAGTCACTTCAATAAGAAGACTTAGTGAATTACAGGCCCTTTCAGTTCAAGACCCATTTGTCACAATTCACAAAGACAAGGTGGTTCTGCGCACTTAACCAAGGTTCCATGTGAACCAATCGATAGAACTTCACACCTTCTTCCAGAACCCCACTAAGTGGCAGAAAGAAGACTACACACAATTGATGTGCGCAGGACAGTCATATTATCTGGAGAAAACAAAACCACTAAGAAAAACGAATCAGTTTTTCATGTCAGTCGCGGCTGGAAGAGAAGGGGACCCTGTTTCTAAGTGAGCCATCTCAAAGTGGATTGTAAATTGCATCACACTCTGCCCAAGAGAGATCTGCCCTTCAAGCCTAGAGCATGCTCTACTCGGGCACTGAGGCTTCCATAGCATTCATTGCAAATGTTCCTCTAGAGTCCATTTACAAAGCAGCATCCTGGAGTTCTATATACACCTTTACAAAACACTACTGCCTAGATACTCACTCTAGGTCTGATTCTCAGGTGGGACAAACTGTACTAAGACATCTCTTTACTACTGTTCCTTCTCACATCCCACCAACTCTGGGTACTGCTCGCTAGTCTATGCACAGCATGTGATTCTAAGCAGATTCACAAGCACCAGAAGACATGGATTACTTACCATAATAGCATTTCTGATGAATGTATCTGCTTAGAATCACATGTTCCCACCCTTCCTCCCCGCTCGGAGTAGAAGGCACATAGACCTCTTACTACTTTCTCTCTATTTGTACTCACTCACAATAGTCATAAGGCTCCCTCACGGCAGAAAAAACACAACCAAAGGGACCTTGACGTGTGAGGAATTTTGGATACACTACACGTCACATTAGGGATAGTGTTACAAGCATGCCCATGTCGACTTCCCCCTTCAATCCTCGAACGAAAAGATGCAATACTCCACGATTACCATTAGATGTCGGACTATATACACAGCATGTGAATCTAAGCAGATACAATCATCAGAAATCCTATCACGGTAAGTAATGCTTGTCATCTACATTTCAGAATGGCAGAACATTTCTAACGTAAGTGAACTAATCTTTTATATACTTTCCAGAAAGGTTAGAACATAATTTCTTATAATGTGAAGACAAGTTTGAATCCTCTAATGAAGTCTAGGTAAGCCTTTCACATCAGTAAAAGTGGTCAACAAATTACAACCTATGAGGGGACAAGCAATGCCAAAGTCAATGGAATCAGAAGGGTGCCTTTAAGGCACTAGGACAGCCAAAGTCAATTGAAACAGTCAATAGTTCTGATGCACTTCTTGTTGGATAAAGTCATTTTGGTAAAATGAGAACCCAGGGGTACCTTTACAGGGGCTGTGCAAACGGTTCCTAGTGATTCCATCGACAGCCAAAACATTGAAAACCATACTATTGACAAAAAAAGCATCGAAAAAAACCATTGAATGCATTTTTTTAAAAACATTAAAACACATTTTTACTAAACTAAACTAAACCCTTTACCATTAAAAAATGCATTCAATTGTTTTTTTCGATGCATTTTTTTCAATGGCATGGTCGGTCAATGCTTTGGATTCGATGCAATGACCGGATACCGTGCAAACAGCCCATGGTAAAGGTGCACCAATTAGTAAAAGGTATCACTGCCACCAGCCATTAATGGCAAGTTTGTCCTTGTAACATAAATCGTACATTTAAAATGAGAAAGGGGATACTCAGTATCTCCCCAGCATTCCACATAAGGTGGGGGGGTGTTGGTCTCACTTAATAAAATGTGAAAGGGATCCAAAGATCCTTTCTACCCTTGGGAACTGTAGTTCTCTCAAGGTTAGCCAGTGAAAGTTAAAAGGGGAGCCCCTAGGGCAACCTAGCGCTAAAAGGCACTTATTGCCAAAAAGTTGTCAGAGGATACATTGTAAAAGACATTGGCCCTCATTACGACCCTGGCGGAGTGGGTTTCCGCCAGCGTTATTCGCGGCGGACCCGTCCGCCCTACTACGAGTTCCTGTAGCGCCATGGAGCCTTTCTCCGCCTGGTTTTTCCGGGCGGAGAAATCCATGGCGCTAAGGGACCTCGTTGTTAATTACGCCACCGTACTTTACGGTGGCGTAATTAACGCCTTCCCCACTCCCATTATACCCTATGGGGCAAGAATGGGAATGGGGAAGGGCAAAATGGGGATTGGGGATTTACCGCTCCGCCAAGGTCGGCATGGGGTGGTAAATCCGCCAACCCCCATGGCGCTATCGGCGGCTTTCCGCCGTGCTCCGCGGTGCATTTAGCACCGCGAATTCCGCCAGGGTCGTAATGAGGGCCATTATAGAGAGTCGAAAAACATGACAGCCATAAAAAAGAGTAAAATATTCTGTGAGTGTGGAAAAAGGATCCCACTCACAGAGGTATAAGAAAAAATAATCCTCCAGTAAAGCAAAATGTTCTGAGGTAGACACACGTCAGGAAGATTTATCACCACAAGGAGAATCTTACCTAACAGAGGCCATCAGCGCTAGTGCCATGAATTGCATTTGTGCATGGGGTTAGGGTCTAGCAGAGGGGTTCAAAGACACCAAGCCTCAGTGTACCTTTCACAGATGGGAAATAGCCATTTACATATCATTCTTTCTCACACCCAAATGGGCAGTCCAGCACTGAAGTGCTAGGGCACTTCTCTTCTGAACAAAAGTACCATTAGCAACCCCAGACACGTATCTTCTAGACAGAGGATAAGCAATATAAATTAAGGCAAGTTCAAATATATACATTCATGCATCATAAACCAGATTATATTGGCACAAATAAATACTTTGTAATACTTTATCTAGCATTGAAACTGCAAGTATAATAGCATTACATTTTTTCTGTACAATGTCCAAACATTGGTGAACATATCCAACATTTTATTGTGAGCAGATTTTGAAGACCGCTACAAATCATTTCAATCTGGAAGTCAACCTTTCAACAAGTTCTGATTTTGGAGGACGAGGCTCGTTTGCAAGGTTTTGTGGCATTGTATGGGTCCTGGGAACAAGATCAGGATCTATTCCATAAGTATGCTCCATAAGTATGCATGGCCAACACAATCAATGTCTGATCTTTCAAATATTCAAAACCAATTTCCTGGTATATTGGTTTGGCCATCCATTGTTTGCTTTGTTTGGTTAAGGCCATGAGGTAACAAAGCATCCCAAATGTTCCTGCAGTTTTTGCTTGTTCCCCCCAACGTTCTCGTTGTGCGGAAGTACAGCTAGTCTTGTTCTGGTCTCCATACCGTCTATGCCGAAATACAACCTTTTGGGTCTGTACTTTAGGCACATATTACGGAACACCTCCAAATCTCCATTATGACAGAATTCAGTGAGTCCCTTCAGGTCTCTTGAAAGCGTTTTATCGTACACGATCTTCTCAAGTGCTTTGTGGAGGGCTACATGATACCAACCACTTCTTTTTGCGTTCCTGCTCCTTCGATAAAGGTCCATGTGTACATTCGTGGAAATGTTGGTTTTCTGTCCATGAGTGTATGTTGGAACAATGGTGCATCAATGAACGCCATCTTTCAAGTAGAATTTCTAAAGATACATCAAATGTTTTTGAGCTACACCAAAGATGGTTGCCGATAGACTGAGACCACTTTAAAATGTTTTCCGAACCATTTTATTTTTTTTAACAGCAG
Source organism: Ambystoma mexicanum (assembly GCF_040938575.1). Lineage (NCBI taxonomy): Eukaryota > Metazoa > Chordata > Amphibia > Caudata > Ambystomatidae > Ambystoma > Ambystoma mexicanum. The sequence continues at coordinate 274,624,079 of NC_090927.1, read as the reverse complement.
CTGTAATTTTTTAATTGATTGATTTGGCAACGTGCCATACATCAAATTGAAGCCGAATGTGGGGAAACTGCTCCTGCGTGGCCTTAGCTATTTAAACGTGCCTGTCAGTGGCTATCGGGTCTGGTTTAGGTTGATTTTACCACAGACAAATGGTCGTTACCTTTTCAGTACACTATTGTAAATAATTTGAGAGATCATAGAGAATACATATTTATACAGACCACTGTCCTACATACCAACAAACATAACAAATTCATCGCCCACTACTCACCTGAGCCAGTGTGTGCTGAAATAGAGTCGCAATTGCATTTGGAAGCAATTTACGAAGAATTCTGGTTTGATGCTTTTTTTGTGCACTTTGGTTGTTTGTACATATCGTTAAAGTGCAGACTGCAGACGTGTAATCGATAGGCCCTCACGTCTCCCAAGACAGCCTGGGCTCTACTTTCAATCTCGTCCACTGGAAAACCGCAATTTCTAATCCATTTTATTAAGTCACTATCCTTCAGGAATATATGCAGGACTGTGCCCTGAGTTTTGGCATGGTTAACAGAAGGGCAACTGATAACGATACATGAAGACATTCTTGAAAAGTCTAAGATCTGTATAAAAAAATATTATTACAAATAACACTGTATTAATGTGAATAAAGCAATTATTACACAGCTTTGTCTGTAAAGTTTGGTTTAAATAAAGAAAACCTGTGCAACCTAGTCGAATTAACACAGCGATAACTTTTTTACAGAATTGATTGTTATACCGCAAATCGTAACATATTGCTCGTCCATTGAATGAACTTTCAAGCATCAAAAGAAAACATGCTTTCAAACATGGACCACGAAACATTCCATTCTATTACAATACACAGTGGTGCTATGTACCATTTACCGAGATCAAAATACATCAAACATTCGATAATGGTGAAGTCTGAGATAAATGAAAATTAGAATACTGGGTACATTAGATAGAAATCGATAGAAACTTTCAGAGCAGTGATCGATGAACATAGAGAAGCAAATAGGTGACCTACCCTTACCTGGAGGAACAAATGAGGCGATTCAGCAAGCAGGGGAACAAGTAGCCGTGGAACAGGTTTCCGGGGAACAGGTAGCTCGATGACGATATACCTTGTAGACTGCAGAGATGCTCTCCTGGTATATGTCAAGGTGTTTATAAAGGCTTAGAAAAGTGGGTGTGTATGTGAATGTGTGACGTGTTCGTTGTCTGCTCAGAAAGGGTCTGTCTATACTTTAGGAAAGAAGCGTCTTGGCATTTCCATGGAGACACGTCAATAGTTTGCTCACAGAGAACGTTGACACGAGACATGCAGTGGCGTTGTGAAAAGGGGCGTATGTGTCTAGTGGGGTCAGTTTGATGGGTGAACGATCTGTATTCTTGCCGCGAGGGCACTTGAACCTAGGGTGATGCATCAACGGATAAGATTAGCACAAAATGCATAGGAATATTTTTTTAACAGATTACAGTATGCTTAAAAATAAATGCCAGAACGATCGGGACAATACCATTTTTGAGCAAACTTCCCCTTAAAGACTGAGTCTCCAGGAGAATTCAAGGGCTTTTATCTTTTTTAAAAGAACTGAAGATTATTTAATGTTCAATGTTCTGGTTGTTCAGTGTTCCGATAGAAAAATGTTCAATGCAACACACAGGGCTGGAGAAGGGGAAAGCTATTTGGCATCCCGCTCACCTCTCCGCTAGGCTTCCACCACCCTAGCCCATGTGTCCATAAACCGCAGTGTTGTCAGTTATCGATTGGTAACCCATACCACCTAGTGCTAAGCTGGTAATGAGATCCTAAACTCAAATGCCTTCTCTATCTGGCTCCCATAGGGGATTTTCTAGAGATACCCTATCCTAACAATCCCAGGATTATCAAAGTGGCTCTGGTTACATACTGTGGACAGTCTTGCCTTCAATTACTTACTTTTACTCTTACTAACTCCTTCCCAACTCCAGCCAGCTCTTCTCCTTCATTCTTAACACCCTCTGTCTTCCTCACCATCTCCTAGTACAACCCTCTCCTCGATCCACTCCTTACCACCACTATGCACATCTCTTACCACTACCACCACCCCTCCTCTCCTACTTCACTCTGCCCTCAACACGCCTCCCACAACTGTCTTGCACTCTCCAAACTCAACTCACTTTCACTCCAATTCCCCATACACTTCTCCCTCTCTAGCTTTCTCGCACTCACCTTTTACACAACCCAAACAGAAGGTGTTTACACACACACACCTTACAAATTCCTCAACTGCACTCCATTTCAATTCTGCCTCCAACTCTCTGTTCGTATGTCCGTCCTCCACCTGGTCTCTTAGTCCACCTTCACACCACCTGACCTACTACCCCCTGTAACCTACACTGTACATCTCCTGTCTCCTTTTATGCTGTGGTCCTGCTGGTTCTGCGTCTCCCTGCCCTTCCCATTGGCTGCAGGAGTAACCTGACTCTAGGAACCAATCTTTGCCTGTCATTTCCCCATGGGCTGGGAAACAAAAGCGAGAGGCTTTAAAAACCCTTCTGAGCCCCTCTGCCTTTTCCAGAACGGTTTTGTTTGCAGTCTCAGAATTTTTGATACTTGGTAGCTGAGGCGTTGGGGCACCTCAGGCTGCTCTCTCCCCCAGTGGCTTTCCTCGGGTGCTGGTGAGTTGTTGCCAATTTGTTTTGGGGAGGGTTTTTGTGTCTCGCCTGTCCCCCTGCAGTCTATCCTCACTCCCAGTTCATTTTCTGTTGCCCTACCGTTTCTCCTGGGATCAGTCTGGAGTTGGTAGGTCTAGTGGGGGGGGAGGGAGAGGAGGGTGTGAGGCTTTGTTTGGCAGGAAATTCCCAGTCCATTACTTCACTGTTCTTGATTCTGTTCTCCTGGTTGCGGTCTGGGTTTTCCTGGTTGTTCCTAGGTGCCTTCTGGGGTTGAGGGGAGAGGGCAGAAAGCGTACAAGAAGGCATCAGGTGACAGAATGGTATCTTTATCAAGGACGGCATTCATGGTACATGTAGTGTTGGAGAAGGGAGGTTTCAGGAACTGGCGCCCCTTCCCCCCCTGCCACCCCAACATCTGGGATAGGGCTCACTCTGGATTTTATCCTAGTGAGCCTTCTGCCCAACGGTTGAAGGGGTCCCAGCTTTCTAAAGTGTGTGAATCTGTTTGGACTTGCATGCTTTGAATAGATTAGGGAGCAGTACTAGAAGGTGCTAGATTAGTTGAAGGAACAGTTCAAAATGAATGCTTATGTAGAGCCTTTCACATCTGAGCGATCTAGTAGAAGCCTTGCAAATTGCATCGAATGGGACGTTTTCAGTGAAAACTAAAGTTGGCCTCTTCTTGTCTAGTGATCTTGAGGAGTCATAGAAAGGTTTGTCTGCCAATGTGTAGCGGGGTAGAATACAGCATAAAACCACCTTTCAAATGGTAGATTTGGCGATTGTATGCCCCTACCTTTGTGTTCTGTAAATTTTATGCAGTGATTTTTTTTGGTCTAGATCGAACATTACCGCTCTGAGGTGCCTTTCCTACCCTGGTTTCTGAATTTTGCAAACGGGCGATTCTACCGACTGATTTACATTAACATTTTAAATGCATTTAGGTGAAAAGCGAGGGTGATTTCTAAATGCAACCTTACACTAATGAACTGTGACAAAGGGTAGGACAGAGTACTTGAAGATCCCTTACCTATTCTTATTGATATGATTGCAATGAGGAAATATGCTTTGTAAGTAAGGTCCTTTAGGGAGGCTTTGTTCATCAGCGGTCTATGTAGGACTGTTTTCAGATTCAAATATGGTGGTGGGTGCACCACCAGAGGATAAATGTGTTCTACGCCATAATAGCTTTGATCATTGGTACATTCCCACCACAATACCTTTTGTTGTCGTTTAGGTGTGCAGAGATGCCTGTTGGGGTGTCCACTTGCCTGAATTCAAGGCATTGTTCGCTATGGTCACTTGCACTGGCAGATTAAGAAAAAGATTTCCCCATAACATGTTTGAGAGAGCATACCACTTTAGTGGTTTTACTAGCTTTTTTGAAACAACCACTGGATTGTTGCACTCATCTTGTGGCCATTGAATTGCGAGCTACTCTTGTAGAAACTGCATTCGTAGACAAGCAAATAGAATAGGGAACATGCATGATGCTATCATTCCCAGAAGTCTTACTGTGCAAATGGTTATGACTGCTTGGCTTGATAAAAAGATGTGCACCAGCAAATCTGGTGTTTTTTCCTGTGAAGGAAACACTATTGCCCTTTTGATATCCCGATTATCCAAGAGGAACCTTTTGGTTTGGCTGAACTTTTGGCCATTTATGGAGATCCTCAGTTGATGCAGGAGATTGATAGTTCTCTGGGTGTTTGCGCAGCATTCGCTGGTGCTTTTCCCTGTAGTGAGCAAAATGTCCATAAAGGAATATAGTAGTATCTTATCTTACATGGTAGATCAGGATACATGATGAACACTATTCACTGGACATACCATCCATTCAGCTCCCGAGCACCGGGTGACCCAATCGGAACTCTGAGCCAACACTCAACCTGAAAACCTCCCAACACTCCACTCAGGAATATAGGACTTGGCTGCATGGAAAAGATACATTATGTCAATAAGACCCAATAGGCCAGGGGGTAACAGCCTGGGGTCCAAGTTATAGAAATTGACCCTGGTGCCGTTATCAGCAGATTCCGGTGGACCAGATCAACTGTTATTGCCATTAGCACCCCAAATTTTCAATCCGACAGCCTGGGGTGCTGAATGTATTTTGTTTCAATGAACGAACGCACTTGGGGTGTCCCATTCATTGAAACAAAATATTTAAGATGGGTGCCGCAGAGATGGAGTGTGGAGCCCCTCGTCCATTTCCACGGCGGCTCAGGAGGCTGGAGGGGGAGCTGCAGCACCTCTGCCACCAAAGGAATCAGGTGAGTGTCGGGAGGGAAGGGACAGACTGGAGGGAACAGGAGGGTAAGGGGAATATGACAGGTGGGTGAGGAAAGCCTTCAGGTTGCTCAGAACACTGGCTTGGATCGTGGCATACAGCCCATGATCGGAGCAACCCGATAGGCTGGCTCACCCACCTGGGGGCTAATACAGGACACAAGGCTAGTTTTAGAAGAGAATGAGCAAGACATGTTTTCAGTGATTGCATCCAAGGGATACACAATGTGACCCTGTTTTGTGGTACACTTTTTTGTTTCTATAATCTATGTCCTCATTGGTCTCTTGTGCATTGATCCACAATCTTGTAGTAGCCTCCTTTAGCAGTGAATAATATGCACAATTATCTTCAGTAGGTAAATTAGAGTGGGGGGGAGGGTACCTCTGTGTCTAGAGGTGGTGCATAGGATACCAGTCTGGACATTCTAGGTCATTTTCATTAAGGGGTGTGCAGTGCCCCTAATATTACTCTCCCAGCTCATCATTCTCACCCCCCCTCCATTTCAATAAAATCCACACTTTAATTTTTAGGTGTTGGGTGACATGAACAGTTTTGGGCCGATCGGCGTCTGAAACATTCGGTGCAAATCCAGTTTCCTCAGTGCAACATGTGCAGGTCTGGCCCCGGAGTCTCAGCTTGGAGACTGTTTAGCCGTTGTGTGGTCACCAGGAGAGGTATCCTTAAACTGGAGGTATCTCCATTGGAGCTGGAGAGACTGCAAGGGCTTCAGAGTTTTTTTACTTTATTCCACGACCAATACCCTCTTCATAGGTGAAGGTCTTTGTCTACTCTGCTTCAGCCTACAAAATGTAGTAAGCCCACGCGCTTCACTCCACGTTCCTTGAGCCTTTTTAGTTTGAAGTGCTTACATGCCGATCAACTCTCCTCAGCTCTATTCTGGGGAGATGCTTTGGCCCGCTATCTGCGTTAAGTGCAAGTGGGTTGGGAGAGAAGGGGGTGAACCATCCAGGGGAAGGGCCCTGTCTGTGGGAGGAGGATCTGGTGGGGGCGAGTGGTCTGAAGTCATTGGAGAGCCTTAGGTTGAAATGGCTAATGGAGGGCAGACCTTCTTGGAGAGGGAGATTGGGCAGGGAGTCATCCAAATCAGGAGCTACTATGACCTTCCACAGCAGGAAGCGGGTGGATGGTCCAGGGTTAGTCAAGCAGGGATGAGGGTTTGCAGTCGACAGCAAAAAGATGGCTGTGGTTGGGGGAGTTAGGAGGGGCGGGTGGGAGTGGAGTGCGGAGATTAGATTGGAGGAGCTGAATATTTCATCTAGGGTATGTCTTGTGGTATGCATGGCTCTGGATATCAGTTGAGTATTGTTGAGTGCTTCCAGGTTTGTCCAGGAGTGGTTGTGTCATGTGGCTATGCAGGGCATCAAACCATACGTTGAGGTCTCCTAGCATGGTGAGGAAGGGGTGGGTGACCAGAATGGCCACTAGGGAGTTGCTTAGAGCATCAGCAAAGTTTCTGTTGTAGCTGGGAGGTCTGTATATGAGCAAGAAGCTGTGAGTAATAGGGGTTGATGAGAAATTTCACTAGGACTGATTTGTGGAAGATGGCAATCCAGCCTGCTCCGCTTGTTCTGTTGTGCACGATTAGTGTGTATTCTGGGGTAAATGCCTCTTGTGCGATGGGATAGAAGATTTCAGAGAACCAGGTTTCTGTGATGAAAAAGATGTATGGGCTTTCAGAATAAATAATGTCATATGGTGTGTTGGTTTTTGGCAACAGATCTGGTGTTTAGTATGCATGAAATGTGATTAAATGGACAGGGGTTGTTGGCCCCAGAGAGGGGAGCGGTGGAGGGCCGGCAAGGGGGGGTTAGTGGGGGCTGTGGCGTGGAACTTCTTGATGAGGCCCAACGGGGAAGGTAGGGGAGGTGGGATCAGTGTGAATTGGGAGGAAGTTAGCGTGAGAGGTGTGGGGGACGATAGGAGGCAAGAGGTTGTGAGGGGAAGATGAGGTGTGTGTTGTGGCGAGCGCTATGAGCATTATTTGAGTGTGTGAGTAGAGTGTTCATAATATGCGGTTGAGGGGGTGGATCTGGTGTGGTGGAGAGGAGTGGAGCCAGAGGTGGGAAGGGGGGCTGGAGAGGGTGCAAGGCAGTGACTGGGCTTGTTGATGAATGGAGGCAGACAGGAAGGGAGGGTTTAGATTGAAGATGACCGGGGCTTCTGATTTCCAAAGGAGTGTCGAGAGGGCTGAAAGGGGTCAGTGCCGGGGTGTAGAAGGATGGGGTGAAGAGTGATTTCACAGGGTTGGGCGAGAGGTGGTCATAATGGTGTGAGCTGTAGAAATAATCCTGGGGGAGGGGAAATAGGGTGAAGTGTGCAGAGTTGAGAAAGTCTGTGTTGTGGATTCTGTGTTTTAAAGGATAATTGGGTGCACATGGAATAGGTGTGAGGGCTGCCGGGGCAGCAGAGGGTGTGGCGTATTGGCGAGGGTAGCCGAACAGCGATTAGGGATGCATGGACACTGATGGGTTGGGAAGGCAGGGAGGGAGTGTGCAAGGGGTGGTCTGGGAAGGTTGGAGGACAGTAAGGGGGGTGCAGAGGGAGGTGTCTAGGCGGGTGGGGAGTATTCCCTCTGGGGCTGGACATGTGGAGGCTGCGGAGGAAGGGGGGGGGGGGGGAGAGGGGTTGGCCAGGTGGTTGCTGAGGTCTGTGAGAGACTATTCTGGTGGCCAATTTCAATCTGGTTTGGTAAATGCAGCTAGAGAAATGTTGACAATGCTCCAAGGTAACAAGTACAGTATACAAAAGGAACAAGCAGATTTCTGCGGACAGGCCATGTTGAATTTCGGAGGGAATTCTACTGGATAATCTGGCTACACCCTCTACTAGAACGTCCATCTCATATTGATATACACATAGATAACATTTATCTGTTCCTCCTTGTATGTGGCGGTATACGAGCTCTCAATTGAACCAATTATTATTCTATCATGTCACACTCCAGTGACCAGAAATGGACGTCAAGGAGGTGGTATCGAAATATCCCATTCTAAATATCAAAGTATGCTCGCATATGTATCACTTTATTAGTGACAACCTCCCCGGACACACAAGCATGGATAATATTTGGGATGAATAGGTTCTGTCCATGGAGAGATAGTCATTTATTTTGCAGAAGAAAAAACGCAGGGTACCCCGATTAGCAGAAGAGCATCTTATGCATGAACAGAGGGTTCTGAAAAGTCACCAAAAGAAAGAACACAGATGCAAGACATGGTGAAGACTGCGAGAACTTAACTAGTTTACTAAAAGGAATCTTTCTATTGTCTTGTTACAAATATATTGTTACCAAGAAAAATCCAAAGACATTTTCCTCCACCCGACTCTGGTGCACAAAAGTTGCCCAACATATGAATAAAATGTAGTGATTCACATGAATGCTTATGCTCAGCAATCACACAAAAAAATGCTGCACTTCAGAATTTCTACTAAACACTTTAAACAGATGAGCAGAGAGGTAAGATCAAATGGAATACTACAATGCAAACCTGCATATGATTTAAAGATGTAGTTTGTTAGAGGCAGGAGGTTTTATCAGCAATCAAACCTCTGAAGCTCCATAACGCCCTGGGTCTGGACGGCCCGACAGTTGCATTTTATAAGGGTTTGATCTCTAAATGGGCTTCAGTGGTGATATGCCTTATAGTCATCCCAATGCACAGTGTCCACAGTGCCTATAGAGACAGCAATGATGAACACTGATGGGAAGTTTTATACAAAGAGTCTTGCCTCCAGCACTGAGGAACTTCTGCCCTATCTGGTGGATGCAGATCAATCAAATTTAATAGCGAGTCACCAGACGTTTGACAATATCAGGCGTGTAGTCCATCTGGCAGAAAAGTCGCAAAAATAGTCCTGGTGATTTTGACATGATTTGATACTAGAAGGCCTGGGACATGGCAGACTAGTAATTTCGATATGCTGGCCTCGGTGAAAGTTAGAGGGGGCGAGTCGGGAATGTTAGATCATACCCAAGGCACTTATATGTGAAACAAAAATCACTCAGAGCCATTATCATTTTAAAGAGGCACCAAACAGGAATGCCCGTTAGATTCCTTTCTGTTCATGCTTAGCTTCGAACCCTTGGCGAATACCATGAAGAGCGACAACATAATCATGGGCTTAATGTTTGCAACAAATGAACACACATTAGGTATGTTCATCAGTGACGTCTGGTCTCTGTCAGAACCCCTAAACACACCTAATGGGAGCGTTGGACACATATCAAATAGTATTGCGATTCATTATCAATTTAAAGAAATCTGAGATAGTTATCAATGGAGCGAGAGCAAATGGAGCTGATCACCACAGCTGCCCCATTTCAGTGGGTAAGACCAAATATTAAATACCGGGCCACCAACATCACAAAGGATGACGACACTTTACATAGCTAATCACCCACAGCCTACTCTCCTCAATGAAGGATGACTGAGATTATGGTGCCCATTGTCCAATGCATGGCTAAGATTGGAGAAACTGAAATGTGCTCCCCAAAGTTGCATACATCTATCAAGTACCCTTCCACTGTGTTCTGCCAAAACCCTTCTGAATGTTAAAATAAAAAAATAAAAAATAAAAAAAAACATCACTTGCTTTTGTCTGGATTGAAAATGCCTCCTTAGATAGCTAAACATATGTTGGTCAACGTTCATGAATTATGGGGCCTTAGTCTACACAGAACAATTACAGATTAAGTTCTGATCGTCCCTGGGTTGTACAGAGAAAAAGTGTGTTTTTGTAAACTATGCTATAGTGGCCATTTCGCACAAGGATATCGGCACACAAGGCTGATCAATGCAAACGCATGGAGAACAGTCGAGTTTCCGGCACAACCATATATCCAGCAGGAACACACTTTTCAGCACTCAACCAGAATAATGCCAACCGCAACTTTATCCCAGTGTCTAAGTGCTCTCGTTTGATTATCTGTAAGCAAAGACCTGGTCACGACATCAAGTGTTCTGAACAACGCAACCACGGCTATGCAATCAGGACTACCATATGGTGACTGATCGCTACAGGTTCATGCGTCTGAAAATCTCACACTGCCACTTGCCAAGGGTTGTACCCATAAATAATCTCGACACCAATGTAGCAGTAGATGTTGTGCTAGCGTGCACAGGTTTCCAACACGCTTCGGTGTCTCGAAACATAAAATGAAGTGGAGGTTTTAGGCCATCTTTGTTTTATGAAAATATTGAATTACTCTGAAAATTACATTTCAATGCCTTGATGACAAAAGGACATTGAAGATTTGATAATCAGTGAACCACTAGACTACTTGCATGATTTCTACGAGTGCTGATGAAATCAAATGTATGCTAACACCTGCATGACACTCTACAAGCAACACATTCAAAACCGTATGCACCAAGCATAAGCATTTGGGTATGAATCCTGGCTATCAATTTAGTTGATTGGCGATTGCTCAGGTGCCATATGCAAGTTTAAAGTGAAAACCTAAGTATACTGTGAAAGTCTGCCAGGATAAGATGAAGTGCACATTGTTTACAACCACCGCACATCAGGCAGTTCTCTGCGGGTGCAGTGCACTGAACTCTAATATTCGGCCTTGCTTCTATAAGACGTGGGTGTTTAACAAGTTATCTCCACTCATAACTCCCAAAGGGACACGGCCCAGCACACAATGCTCGACTAAAGGACCACCTCGCTTTGAACAAGATTTCCCAGAGCATGGGAGACTGGCTGCAACACATACATGTCCCAAAAATAGGATTTCATCAGACTTCGATAACTCGTGCATTCGGTTAACTTGCATCCCACCACAACAAATATTTCTATTCAACAATTGTATACTTGGAAAAGCACCCTAAAGTGTCACGTTCACAGACGAACACAAAACAATTGCTCTTTAATATATTTGTTACAAAGTGGCTAGTAGGCAAAACACCACAAAACTGAATACATTAAATACCCTTCTGTCCACCTCTACTCTTATGACATACGAAAGACCAGGTATAATGTCCGGTTACCATTTGTACATGTTTATGTTCATAACATTTGGACCACCTAGGTCTCGTTATTGATCAGTGTTAACAATAGAAAGTGTAATCTCACCATTCTCATCCAAGTTGGCATAAAACCTTTGTATAGAGACATGAAACCTTCTCCTCGAATAGCCTGAATCAAGCAATCCGTGGAAGATTTATACAGAAGCCCCCTAGGAAAGAAAGTTAACAATGGTTAAACATATCGGTTCACCAACATGCACGCTGAAGTAAGATTTACGATTCACAAAAGGGAAAAGGCAGGGTACTGTAATTTGTGGTGACGAAAATGAATGCTATCCACCTAGGATTACTCTAGCTACAATGTCGACGTGATATGGATGATTAGCCACATCATGTCATGCACGTTCGGTTAGAATCAAAGATTACTTGCTAGAATCTTCATTACTCCAAGTCCTATTCTACCTCCTGACAGTCCTACCGAAAAGAGCGTCCGTTCCTTACACAGGCACTTGCTATAGTGACAGACTTTCTTACCCGTGTTTAATCACTTAGCTCTGCTCTTTCACAATTCCTGCAAAAGTAGCAACCGTCAACTTTGTTATGTAGCATCGAAGTCACAATCACGATTATGTAAATTGGCACTGTGACAGGAAGACTAGGACTGAGTCATTCACATTGATCAGGTTATGCATACTCTGATCATGTAGCATTGTGTGGAATTACAACTACTCAAAGCAGATTTTAATAACGAATCCAAAAATGACAGAAGGTGCAAAGATGTAACTCGACATTCATAAAATTCCTTTCCAAGGCACAATTTCTAGAAAAGAAACCACCATCTTTTCAATTGAAAAATGACACTGCAGCTCAAAGGCACACAATGTGTTAAAATATCTATACGTTTCTCTTCCTCCTTAACTACCTACTATTTTGTATCACAGTGACATTTTAGCGAAGATGCTTAAAAATATTACTGATCCCCACAAAGATGGAACAAGGAATCGTGAAAAGACCCACAGGACTCCCTACACATTTCAAGAACATAGTATGTATTAGGGAAGGGTAGCAGCGTCCGTCTCCATCCTAAAAGGTAGAAAATAAGCCTTTATGTGCTTAAGCGCATTCTAAAATAATACATGAATGAACTGCAAGCAAGCACACTCCTACTAATGGAAGTATTTGAAGCTATTTAGAGTTTATAAAAGCATATGACCTTTAGTACCGCAGAGTATCTAAGGGATTTACATACATATAACTGAAACGAAAGTAGGTAAGTGTAAGACTGATACAGTAGTGAACTGCTGTGGTTCACAAATCTTATTAACCAGAACAATGGCAATCGCAAACAATACTAGTCAGTGCAAGTTGACCAGGAAAGCAATCATTGTTTTTATGGAAGACTGACAAGAGAATGAATAGGAAAGTAAATGCCGGGAAGAAATCCAGGAAAAGGTGATTGCGAGGCTTAGATTAGGGTCATCATCAAATTGACCATCTGCAGAGATTGAATGTCAAGAAACGTGTGCTGTGGACATTTACTCTTTAGTGCCTAACTGCTGAGTAAACTAGCATTGGCAATATATATATCTGTCTTTATAAAGGTAGAGGGCACCGTTTTTACTGTAACACACCCACCACACAAATAAGGCCTAGTTTATACATTTGCAAAGCCAGATCCGTTATAAAGAGCAAAAGGAAAGAATATATTGTCACATTAAAAAGTAAATTAAAAAATTGTCACACGTGTACCAAGCATATTTTCACTCTTAAGAAAGCCCAAGTACATATTTGAAATGAAAAATGTATGTGAATGGTTGATAGAAGGCTCTGATGGAGCACAACATTCAATAGGATGTGTCTGCCAATGTGTGCATGACAGTCACAGTTTTAGATAGTCCGTTTATTGACAGAATAAGCAATTGACACCGATTACAATTTGTTTGTTTCAAAACCTGTTTGTATATTAATCAGTGTTCGCGCACGACAAAGGATACTTTTTTCTGACTCTACCTAGCACCAACCATTACATTAACATGGTATATGAACCGTTCTTCTCAGTGATTTTACATGTATGTATTTCAGAAGGAAAAGGTGTTGTGTTGGATCTTTGTGTGTTGGTGTCATAGGCGGGTGTTTGCCCAGAAAAAATATGAAGAGGTTTCTTTACTTCTACAAAGGGGAACAAGTAACTGACAATATATCATTAGGGTCTTGGGTATTAGAGGGTCTTCCTCATGGGAAAGGGGGAGATGCTGCATCTCATCGAATGAAGTCATGACATCACCCCGGTAGTTGTCTCCTCCCAAGTGATCCTGCCTCAAAAAGCCATTGCCAGGGTCAGGATCAGGATCAGGTAGCAGCTGCCGTCCCCTGGCCACATGGGAGGAAGTCATCGCCAGAGAATCCGTGACGACTCCATCAGATTCATCACAGCTGGCTCCAGCTGCACACTGCTTTTTGAAAACAGATTGGTTAGGGTGGTGCCACTAATCGACAATCATATCTGGCCACGTAAGAGAACACTAGGATGCTGCGAGAAAACTAGAGACCGTGAGAAGCGAAACGCCAAAGGAGATAAGGCGGCAACAGTTCATGACCAGAGACAGGGTCCCCAAAGAAGAAGGCTCCCAAAGACATTCTCCTTCAAAAGTGAAGCTGACGGGAAGCACGAGAACAAGTAACTCGTTTCAGTAGAAGCAATAAGACAAAGCTAACATTGAATCAAATTAACTCAAAATGCTGTGATACAAGAGAAGAACATGTTACTTACCCATGGTAACGTTATTTCGACTGGATGTTCCTCCCACGTATTCTCCATCTTTGACACTTGATGTCCAGCTTCAGCTGCTTCGGAAAACAATTTCGGCAGAGAGCGCTTTGCGTCGAGTCGATGTCCCTCGAAGGCCTCCGTCGAGGGTGATGTCATCGAAGGGCATATACAGCAGGCACAGCGCCCGTTGGCCTCAGTTCTGTTTTTCCCTCCTCTTGCAGCAGAGATACCCATAAAACACAGGAGTGACCGTACTCAGCCTTGATGGAACGGAAGCTGTAATAATACAGGAAATTCTAATGAGGGGTAGGATGGGGCGGCGATGAGGAATAAGTGGCAGGAACATCCAGTTGAAAGAACGTTACCTTTGTCGTTCCTTCGCCAGATCTATGGAATCTTCATATGATCTCTGTGCTGTGTCCTTTCTTCTCTCCCATTAATGGTGGCACCCGATGGGAAGCTCTCATGGCTCCCTTCGACTCCTCTAAATTCATCATTAATGTCTACCTTAATGGCACCCTCATGGTCAAAGGCCCTCAGGCCAATCTCCTCCTCTTTGACAGACGTTTCCCTCGCCTCATCAATTTTCTTTCATCTCCTGCTGTCCCCTCCTCTCCCCCTTGGCTACCTTGCCCACTCTTCCCTCCTCCTCCTCTGCCCCACCTCAGGCTCCTTGTTCCCCTCCGCAGGGCATCCTTCTGATTTCTACCCCTCCCCGGAAGGTCTTTAAGGCTGGCAACCTCCAATATCTAGCCACTCTCAACTCTCACTCTGCTGTCAAACACTCCTCTGACATCTGCCACCTCCTGGAAGAACTTGACCTTCATAACCTCGGTATCACCGAGACATGGTTCACAGCCAGCTCTGTCACAAGCTTTGGTACACTCCTCCCTGATGGCTACAAGAGCCTCTCTGCACCCAGATCCACCCAGTCCAGAGGGGGTGTAGCCCTGATCTTTCCTGAGTGGATTCCTGCCTCTATCATTCCCATGCAGACATACTCCTCTTTTGAATTACTCGTCTGCAGTCTCTCTCTTACCCTGGCCACCATCTAGTGACCACCTGGTCAGATCACCTCTTTTCTCTCTGAGTAGGTGGACCGCTCATCCTCCCTCCTTGCCACAACCACTCAACTCCTCCTTGGTGACCTCAGTACTCTTCCGTGACCTCTGTGACTCCCTCTCCCCTCCTATCCTCCTATCTGGCCCCACTCAGTCTGCAGGGCAAACACTATGTCTTGTTCTCCTCTGACCTCCCCCTCGCCATATCACTCTGACTACTCCCCTCTCCTGGAGCGATCACTCCCTCCTCTCATCTCTCCCTCTCTGCCCTCCCCCAGGCCAAGCCTACCCCAACACTGCCACCTACCTTTTTGGACATCCGGCCCATGAAGCGTGTGTCATTGGAGGCTTTCGCCGCCACCTTCTCTCCTCTCCGCCCTCTCCACCTCTGGCTGACTCACATCCCGACACAGCCCTGTCTATTCTCTACTCTTCTATTTCTGATACTCTTGATGCTCTTGCCTCTGTCATGAGGATCCGTTTAAAGCCCAGAGCCAAGTGCAAATCTTGGTCTGACGCTCACCTAGCTACACTTAAACGTAAGTGTAGGGCAGCTGAGAGGAAATGGAGGGCTTCTTGTTCATCCTCTGACAAACTGGCCCATTGCCTGCTCCAAAGGCAATACTGACTATGTCCACACTAAGAAGAGAGCCCACATCCAAGCATGTCCCTCCGGCATCTAACAACTCGGCCTAACTCTTTAAAATTTGAAAGGCGCTGGCCAACCCTGTAGTCTCTACCCCTCCTTTCGCCTCCCAGGCCCTTTGCACGGCCCTGGTCTCTAACTTCATCTAAAAAAACAGGGCATCCTGTCCACCATTTCCACCCTTTCCTCCCACCCCTACCCCTCCTCCATCCTACTGTGAACAGACCCTCATTCAGAAACCACCCCACCCTCTTTCTCCTCCTTTCGTCTTCTCCCCTGATGAGGTCGCTAGACAAGTCTGATCTATGAAAGTCTTGTCAAAACAGGTTCATCTATGTTCTTCTAAAACCATAAAAGACGCATGGACACCCTTGCTCCTGCCCTAGCTGATTTTTGCAACCTCTTTTGGAGCCATCTTCTCCCCTCTAAAGCACTCTTGTGTATCCTCTTCTCAAGAAACCCACAGCTGATCCTTCTTGCCCAGCTAACTATTGCCCAATTTCCATTACTCCTTTTCTGCGCAAACTCCTGGAAAAACTGGCTGGCTATCTCTCAGCATAACCCCCACTCTGATTCTGTTGGCTGTCTCCACGACCATCACCCTGGCTTTAGAGCTGCCAGAAGCACGGAAACTGCTCTCCTGAACATCTGTGAAGATGTGCTCTCCAACCTTGACTAACATTCCCTCTGTCTTCATTCTACTCGATCTCTCTTTTGCCTTTGAGAAAGTGAACCACACCATCCAGCTCAACCGTCTCTGTGACAACCTGGGTATCACCGATCAGGCTCTGGCCTGGCTGACCTCTTTCCTCTCTGATCGACCCTCCCAGAACCAACTTGGGTCCTTCCTTTCCTCTATCTCCGTCTCTACCTACGGTGTTCCCCAGAGGTCTAACCCCTCACCCTGGCTCTTTAACCAATACCTGGCATCTCTCGCCCACCATATTGCCATTATCTGCTACAATTTCCAGTGCTAAGCGTACAACACTCAACTCATTTTCAGGCTTCCCTCAGCCACCTCTTCTCCTCCCCTCATCTCCGACTGCCTATCTGTCATTCAGGATTGGTGTGCACTTTCCACCTCTCCCCCTCTCCCTTACACTTACCCCTCTCCCTCTCACATGCACTTGCATGTTCTCAATGTCACTGGGCATAGTAAGATCATTGTTTTTGTTCTCCCTTGTTCCCCTCCCTTGCCTCCTCGTGCTCTGAAACACTTGTGTACGAGCGCAATACAAATAAAATATCAATATCAATACCAGGGGTAAGTAACTTGTTCTTCGAATGGATTGTGTCCTCCCACGTATTCCTCATCTTTGACAAACTCCCAAAGCAGTATTATGATTTGGCAGAGGTAATATAATTGAAAATATACATTTACATGGATAGAATGAAGGACTGCCTTGCCAAAAAAAATCATCCTGGCCAAGGGAATAATCCAGTTGATGATGTTTAGTGAACATGTGTATGGAAGACCACGTTGTTGCTTCACAAATTGTTTTAATTGGTACGCCCCTTTGAAGGGGCGTAGATGTAGCCATGCCCCTTGTGGAATTAGCTCTTAAACCTTCAGGAGGGTCTTTCCCCGCTAGCCTGTAGCATTCTGATATTGCGAGAAGTATCCGTCAAGATAAGGTCTGTTTGGATCAGCCTGACCTGATTTATGCAAACAAGAGTTGTCACCTCAGTATCAATGCACAGCCCAAACTAGGATAAGCTATGATTCAAATGAAACAGATCAATGTCTGACACACAATGTGACAATTTCTATTAATTCAAGAAAATCATTGGCCAGAAGGCTATTTGCAAAAGTTTTATGATTCAGTATGAAAACAGAACTGCTGACACGTGTTTCGACCCGACCTGATTTATGTCCTATGTATCCTGCAAAGAGTTGATAGTCAACTTGCAAATTTAGACATTCTGGAGATGTAAAGGCTTACCGCTCTCCTAGGGTCCAATCTATGGAGTCTTTCCTCTTCCTTACCAGGATGAGGGAGGATAGAAGGAAGGAAAAACAATTTTCTGACTCAAATAAAAGTCTGAAATGATTTTGGGCAAAAAAGAGGGCTTGACCCTTAAAACCACCTCGTCCTTGTGGAAGATGGTAAAGGGTGGCTTGTATGAAAGTGCCTGCAACTCGCTCACTCTACGCGCTGATGTCAGAGCTATCAATAGGATTGACTTGAAGGTTAACAACCTTAGCGGACATGTGTGCAGAGGTTCCAATGGAGCACACATCAGGAATTTCAAAACCAGATGAAGGTCCCAAACCGGAACCTGCAAAGGAGATGGAGGGAACACATTAGTGAGCCCCTTTAGAATGTCATCAGAAGTATTTGGAAATGGGAGCATTCCTCTGAAGAGCGCTTAAATATAGATAGCGCTGCCAAGTAGCCTTTGATGGTACCTATCTGAAGGCCCATATTAGCTAACAATAGAAGAAAAGATAGGACATCCTTTTCTGTGTAAAACTCTGGATCAACATTCAAAAGTTGCAAAATGCATTCCAACGGCAAAAAGATTGTGTTGCTGGTCTTCTGGCCGAAAGCAACACCTCCATTATGTCGTCCGGGAGGTCCCAATCCTTGTATCTCAGCCTTTCAGAAATCAAGCATGAAGGTTGAGAGTTTTGACCTCTTGATCGAGAACCTGACCCTCCTCTCACGAGAGAAGGACCTCTCTTTGGGGAAGACGCATCGCAGGACAGATGGACAGATCCAGAAGGTCCGAGTAACGCGTCCTCTGGCCCAATCCGGAGCAAATAGGATCATGTGTTTCCCGAACCTTCTTAACATCCTGATTACATGAGGAATAACGGGGACTGGAGGAAACGCATACAAGAGTGGAAACCACAAATTACTCTCAGAGCTCCTCTTGGAAGAAATTCCCTGGAGCAGTAGAGTTCGCACTTCCTTTTGACACCGGTCGCGAACAGATCCACCTGAGAGTTTACCCAAAGGGTGAAGATCTCCTGAAGGACTTCCAGAGCTAGTTCCCACTTGTGAGAGACTGATCTGCCTGCTCAGAGCATCCGCTGCCGTGTTCTCCTCTCCGGTTAGAGGCTGCATTGCCTCTCTGCACAGTGGTAGTGACCCTGCGCCTCCTCTCAAGGTAGTGCATGGCCACTGTGTTGTCTGTCATTATCAGGACATTCTTTCCCTGGACAGAGAGCAGGAAGGCCTTCAGCGCTAGTCCAGTTGCCCTCAGCTCCAAAAGATTGATGTGTAGTTTGGACTCCGATGGAGACCAACGACCGCTGACAGTAAGATCGTTGGCATGGGCTCCCGACCCCGTGAGTGAGGCGTCCGTCACTACTGTTATCTCCAGCCATGGTTGCCAAAAGGGTTCTCTCCAGAATATTGTCCTCGCAGGCCCACCACAGAAGATCCTGGATGGAATCTGAAGTTGGTCCGACATTTTTCCTGAGAACTGGGACCACTGTGTCCATAGAGCCCATTGAAGGGATCTCATTCTCAAAGGGTCCAGCGGCACCCGAAAAATGATAGGGTGCCATGAGGCCGAGCAACCTCAAAAAATAAATCCAAGGCCGGCAGATTCTGGGCACACCGAAACTTGGTACCCATCTTAAGAATGTCTTGAGCCCTCACCTTGGGTGGCGAGCGCTTTCCCAAGGATGTGTCTAGTACAGCTCCGATGTACTGGAGCTTTAGGGAAAGTGTCATATCGGACTTCTTGTAATTGAGTGAGAAGCTCAACCTGTGAAGAGAGTGGCAGGTTACTGAGATGATCCAGAGCTTGTTCGGGAGAACGCTCCGTGTTCAGCCAATCATCCAGGTAGGTGTAGACGTGAATCCCCCCTTCTCCGGAAGTTTGCTGCCACCACCGCCATCAGTTTGGTAAAAACCCTCGGGCGGAGGTCAGCCCGAACTGCAAAACTTGAAACTGAAAATGAGAACCGCCAACCTCAGATATTTTCTGTGCTCGAGATGGATTGGCACATGAAAATAAGCATCCTGAAGGTCCATTGACACCAACAAATACTGGAACTGGAGGGCCTAAAGGATCTGAGAAAGTGTGACCATCTTGAACTTGTCCTTCCTGAGGAACTTGTTCAAGTATCACAAGTCCAAGATGAGTCTCAGTCCTCTGTCCCTTTTGGGAATCCAAAAATATGGGGATTACCATCCCTTGTTCCTCTCTGCTACAGGTACTGGTTCTATAGCACCTTTCCTTAGCAGGGTTAAAATTTCCTGCACAAGGAGCACATCCAGAATCCTCAAAGGGTGGTTCCCCGGTGGATTGGTCCGAGGTCTTCTTATAAAAGGAAGGCAATAACCGTGGGCTATGGTTTCCAAAGTGCAAGAATCCGAAGTAATGTCTCGCCATTCTTGTTGATGCGCAGACAGTCTGCCCCCCACTGGTGAACTGTGGCTCAAGACCTCGGAGTGGTTTTGTGGCGGCTGCTGCAGAGGCCGATGGTAAGGAGGCTGCTGCTTGAGCTGGCTTAGTAGTAGCGAAAAGATCTAACCCTCCAAGGTTGCCCACTATGATGAAAAGGCTGAGGTTGCCCAATAGTGGCGCCTAAGGATGTGGCTAATGCCTTTGAGGTCTGCAACTTCTCAAGGGTCTAGTCAGCCTTGTTGCCAAAAAGATGAGACCTGTCAAAAGGCATGTTGAGAAGCCTAGATTGCACATCTGGTGCAAAACCTGACTTCCTCAACTCTTCAACCACGCAAATCTGCGCATGACAGTGCTGGTAAGCGGTTACGCTCACCTGGCTCCCACAGGGGCGTCGGTTGGACCCGGACAGCTGCGGTCTCCACCCACGTGAAGCGTAGTGCAGCGATGACTGACTGGATCTGCCCTCCTAATCTTGTCTGCTTAACCTGTAGAAATATTCTCCTGCAAGTGGAGAGATGGATTTAGCCACTTGTGGATTCAAGTGATGGCACCCCCACAGTCCTCCCCCAACTAATCACCTCCGAAATGCCCTCACAGCAATCTCAACTTATATTCTTGAAAGATTAGCTCTCCATCCTGCGTGGATTTGCAGGGGCGCGTCGATTCCAGTTACTTCACTGGTTTAAAGGCTCGGGAGAGTTCCGGAGAGAATTGACTCTGAGGTTCCAGGTGAGGACCAGTAAGCATTAAGTTCGTAGAGTTCAATATGTCCGATGTTCACTCTTGTTCCCCCCCTTCCTTTCTTGTCTTGCAGCTGGCTCGTGAAAAGATGCTCTTGTGGCAGCTGGTGGCGCTCAGGTAAGAGTCTGTATTACCCGGCGCTGTCCGGTAAATATTGCACGTGGAAAACGTGTTGTTTTGTCTCTCTTTACAGATGCGGCACGTGAAAATATGGAGAGTCACAAAAGGATGTCTCCGGTGGTAAATCAGGTAAGTCTATGGTGGTAAGAATTATATTTGTTGGTTCCCTCGGCTCACCTTGTGGTTTTCTTTTGTCTCCTAGGTGGCGAAGTTCCGCGAGGAAAGGATGGAGGCAGCGCCGACCCAAAGGATGCTGTGAAGACTGGTGAGTATGGCGCAGCGCTGCAACTGGAGGTGCGGCGCGTGCGAAATGATGTTCTTTACAGGTCCGGAGACGAGATGGATCCAGAATCAGGTGTGTAATAGAAATAAGTTTGTTTTCTAACCTTGTCACTTTCTTTCCTCTTTGTTTTAGGAGCTCCGGATTCGAGGTGGGTGTGGCAGAAGACTGGATGCAGGCTGCAGGCACGGTGAGCGTTACGCTGCTGGATGCTGAATAACGCGAAGCATGTGTTGCTGGTCGGGCGTGGTTTAAATAGCCTCAAAAGTAGTCCCAGGTAAGAAGTCCCTAGAACCACACCAGAGTAAAAAATAGTCCCTGTAGAAAAATAGTCCCTTTCGAAAAATAGTCCCTTTCAGGTTTCATGTTGGATTGGAGTCATTTGCAGCATGGTCTGCCTGAGGTAAGTAATGACTATGAGCCTGGCGCATACACTTTGGTTTTGTAACCACAGGCTTTGACGTTGTGGATGTTGTCGACATTTTCTTTGTCAACGTCGATTTTGGAGGAGTGCTAGGTGCAGACGACTTGGCTGGCAAATGTGACGCAGCCAGCGTCGAAGACTTTGGCGCTGATGTCGACATCGAGGACTTAAGAGGCGGTGAGGGTCTGGCGGGCGTCTAAGGCATCGCCGGGATCGAAGGTGTCGATGACCTCGACTTTTCACCAGATCGGGGCCTCAAGGGCTCCTGATGCGGATCAGGTCTTTTACACAGGCTCGGGGGTGCGCGGGTTTTTGACTGAGACCTCTCCTTTCCGGCTTCATCTGAAGGCACAGTCGGAGCATGGCTTTCTTTGTCAAATATTTTCAAAGATGGAGTAGAGTGGTGGCAACCACTCCTCGACCTAGAATGCTTGGCCTCCTTCCATCGAGAAGAGTCGTCCCTCGACTCGTCGATCGAAGGCCTAGCGGTTCGGGTAGGTGACTTTTTGGGGCTGTTTCCTACCTTCCTTCCCTCCCTCCCTCAAGGCTTTTCCCGTCATGGATTGGCACTTGGAACAATCTGTGGTATCGTGGTTCTCCCTGAGGCACCACAGGCAGATGCGATGCGGGTCAGTAAGACATTTTTGAGCCACAATCTCGGCATTTCTTGGCCGTGTGAAAGAAGACGACCGATTGATGATTTTTTTAACATACGTCACATCACAAGATGAGGCGTGCCGAATTTCACTTGAAGCAACCGCTAACGCAGAATAACGGAACCGAGGCCAACGAGCGCTGCGTGTCCTATACATGCCCTTCAATTTCATCACCCTCGATGAGGTATTTCGACTCGACGCAATCGAGGCACACAGGTCTCTGCCGAAATTTCTGCCTAAAAAAGCTGCTAAGGATGGACAAGTGTCGAAGAGGAGGAATACATGGGAGGACAATCCATTCGAAAGAGGTATTGAAAACTTGAATCCTGAGAGTAAGGTTCAATGGATAATAACAACCTGGGAAGAAGTGAAAGTAACTTGATATGCTATACAAGAAAGGGATGAGTCTAGAGAAACTAGACAAGTGAGCCATTTACAAACTTAAGTGAACTGGAATTAGCTAACAGCGAAAGTCTACGAGAGCAAGAAAACCGTCCAAGGATACACTCAGACCCACAACCAGGGATATCTATCTCATAAAAGATCCCCAAAAGGGATACTAAAGAGGAGGGAAATCTCAATGCCCCAGTGGAAGAACTACAGAGACTGATTCAACAAGTCGGAGACTATTTGAGGATTATATACAAAAAATCCTACAGACTGGTACTAGAAGTACCTTCAGGAGAAGGGAGTCATTCTCCTGATCCAAATTAGCTTTTATAGTGGCATGGTCAGTTAGGGTATTTTTGAACAGCAGACTTATAGGGCTTGGGTAGGAATACCTCGTGGGATATCTGTAGGATATGTGGAGAAGTTATTGAGACCGCAAGCCACATTCTGACCCAATTCTCTAAATTGCAATGTTTGTATGACAAGGGATATACCAAGTACAGAAATGCACAATCTGATCAATTTTGGAGCCTATTGTATGGGGCTGAATCTCTTGTTCTCACTGCTGGGCATTTCATATTTGGAATACTGTGAAAACCAGACTATGTGATCGAGTGGTTTAAGCTATAGTGTTCTTTTTGAGTTGT
This sequence comes from Ambystoma mexicanum, assembly GCF_040938575.1. NCBI lineage: Eukaryota > Metazoa > Chordata > Amphibia > Caudata > Ambystomatidae > Ambystoma > Ambystoma mexicanum. The sequence continues at coordinate 274,601,032 of NC_090927.1, read as the reverse complement.
AATTTTTTATATGGTATATAATCAATTGCTTGGAAGTGACTTTCTGTACAATTAATATGCATTTTATATAGGTTTTATTTTTTATTAATTATTTTATATGCAGTGTGAAAGCTTAATTACCCATATGCACTTAAGAAAACAACAATAACAATAACAGCAGAAATTTCTTTGGGCATTCACAACTGCAGGACAAGCACCTTTGTTAGTAAGATAGGTAGGGACCACCCATAGACGTAGGGAAAGTTAGGCCTTATAGTGTTCATTTAACAAAATATATCATGTGGAAAGAGTCTGTGCCCTTCCGACACGTCACAGAACGCATTTAGTATCTGTGCCCTAAGAGGCCATAAGAAAGAAAACCACGAGCAGCAAAGAACAAGTTACTCTCTTACCTGGTAACGTTCTTTCGATGGGATGGTCCGACGACGTATTCCATATCTATGACAGTAATCACCACAGCTGTGCTGCTTCGGAAAATCTTTCGGCGTCTGCGACCTGCGTCGATGACGTCGATACGCCGCCCTCGAGGACCTCCTCCGACGGCCGACGTCACTGGATGTTATAAGTAGGACACACAACGCCCGTAGCCTCAGAACGTGTGGCACCAGTCTTCTGCCAGTCAGACCACACAAAGCCTTGCGGAAACGTAAGCTGCAATCGCATAAGAAATTCTGTAGCGGGGAAGGCAGGGAGGGAGCGATATGGAATACGTCGTCGACCATCCCATCAAAAAAACGTTACCAGGTAAGAGAGTAACTTGTTCTTCGAGGGGATTGGGTCCTCTGACGTATTCCATATCTATGACAGACGCCCAAAGCAGTACCAATGCAAGGAGGTGGGAAAAGAATATAGAATACAGAAATTTAGAATGCCCAATCAAATTGCAGAGTAAAGGACTGCCTTGCCAAAGACCAGATCCTGCCCACGGATGGAATTGAGGGAGTAGTGACGTACAAAAGTATGGACCGAAGCCCAGGTGGCTGCATCACAGATGTTACGAATAGGAACACCCCTCTGTAGGGCAATAGAGGCAGCCATACCCCTGGTAGAAGGGGCCCGCAAGCCGACCGGTGGGTCCTTACCCGCCAAGCAGTAACACTCAGAAATAGCCAGAATAATCCACCGAGACAAAGTCTGTTTCATCACAGCTTGTCCCAAACGCTTTCCAGCGTAACCAATGAAGAGTTGATCGTCCACTCTGACCCGGGACAAGCGTGAAATATAAAAGCTTAAAGCTCTCCTAGGATAGAGCCTATGGAGCCTTGCCTCTTCCTTACCAGGATGTGGAGGAGGATAAAACGCCGGAAGAACAACCTTCTGGCCTAAATGAAATTCCGACATCACCTTCGGAAGAAAAGAAGGACGAACTCCAAGGACAACCCTGTCCTTATGAAATACAGTGAAGGGTGGCTTAACTGAAAGTGCCTGTAACTCACTCACTCTGCGAGCGGAAGTGACCGCAACCAAAAACACAGTTTTAAGAGTTAACAATCTCAAAGGGCATGAATGCAAAGGCTCAAACGGAGCACCCATCAGAAACTTGAGAACAAGATTCAAATCCCAACCGGGCACCAGGAAAGGTGACGGAGGGAACACATTAGTGAGCCCTTTCAGAAACTGAGAAATTAAAGGAATATGAACACTCATCAGACGAGTGCTTAAATATTGACAGCGCCGCCAGGTAACCTTTAACGGTACCCACTTGCAAACCCCTGTGGGCCAAAGAAAGCAAAAAAGACAGAACCATGGGAATGTCACATGCAAAAGGATCAACATTCTTAACCTTGCACCAGTCGCAGAACTTTCGCCAACGGCAACGGTACAGGGAGGTCCCAATCCTTATACCTCAACCTTTCCGAAACCAAGCGTGAAGGTTGAGGGATCTGACCTCTGGATGGAGAACCTGACCCCTCTCCCGTGAGAGCAGATCGTCTCAGTAGGGAAGACGACGTGGAGGGCAGATGGACAAGTCGAGAAGGTCCGGGTACCATGTCCTCCGGGCCCACGCCGGAGCAATGAGGATCATCCGGGTACCGAACCTTTGTAATCTCTGCAGCACTTGCGGGATGACGGGGACTGGAGGAAATGCGTACAGCAGTGGGAATGACCACTCCACCACAAACGCGTCTCCTAAGGCTCCTTTTGGAGGAAATTCCCGCAAGCGGAACCTTTCGCACTTCCGGTTGACACTGGAGGCGAAGAGATCCACTTGAGGGGTCCCCCAAAGGGCGAAGATCTCCAGGAGAATATCCTGAGCCAACTCCCACTCGTGAGAGATCGCGCTCTGCCTGCTCAGAGCGTCTGCCGTCTTGTTTTCATCTCTGGCCAGATGAACTGCCGAGATCGAAACTTCCTGCTGGATTGCCCAGAACCAGAGCTGCATCACTTCCCTGCACAGAGGAAGTGACCCCGCCCCCCCCCCCCCCCTTTTGTTGAGGTAGTGCATGGCCACTGTGTTGTCCGTCAGGATCAGGACATTCTTCCCTCGCACAGTCGGCAGAAAAGCCTTCAGGCTAGCCTGACGGCCCTCAGCTCCAACAGATTGATATGGAGTCTGGACTCCGACGGAGACCAACGACCGCCGACTGTCAACTCGTTGGAATGAGCTCCCCATCCCGTGAGGGATGCGTCCGTCACGATAGTCACCTCCGGCCAGGGTAGCCAAAATGGAGCCCCCTTCATCAGATGGTCTTTGACAGCCCACCACAGAAGGTCCTGGGCGACCGAGGACGGCGCCTGAACAGGGTCTGACATCCTGCCGGAGGACTGAGACCACTGGAGCTTGAGTGCCCATTGAAAAGATCTCATCCGCAACCTGGCCTCTGGAACCAGAAGAATGCAGGATGCCTTGAGGCCTAGCAATTTCAAGAACTCGAACGCTGGGAGACTCTGGGCAAGCTGAAACTTGTGCACCATCTGCTGATTGTGATGAGCCCTCCCCTGGGGAGGAAAAAACTGCCCCAGGGACGTGTCGAGCACTGCTCCGATGTACTGGAGCCTCTGAGTTGGTGTGAAATGGGACTTCTTTAAGTTGAGGGAGAAGCCCAGCTTGTGGAGGGAGTGGCAGGTGACTGACAGATGATCCATAACTTGCTCGGGAGAGCGCGTCCTGATCAACCAATCGTCCAGGTAGGGGTAGACATGAATCCCCCCTTTCCTGAGGTGCGCTGCCACCACTACCATGAGCTTGGTGAAGACCATTGGGGCGGAGGTCAATCCGAATGGCAGGACCCGAAACTGAAAGTGCGAGTCGCCAACCGCGAACCTCAGGTACTTCTTGTGCTTTGGATGTATCGGTACATAATAATAAGCGTCCTTGAGGTCGAGAGACACCAGCCAGTCCTGAAGTTGAAGGGCCTGGAGGACTTGAGAGAGAGTAACCATCTTGAACTTGTCCTTCCTGAGGAGATTGTTCAAACCGCACAAGTCCATGATGGGTCTCAATCCTCCCGTCTTTCTTGGAAATCAAAAAATAAGGGGAATACCATCCCTTGGTCCTCTCTGCTACAGGCACCAGTTCTATGGCGCCTTTCTCCAGCAGGGATTGAATTTCCTGCGCAAGGAGCGGGTCCGGACTCTTCAAAGAGATTCCCCGGTGGCTTGTCGTGAGGCCGCTGCCAGCAAGATGCTGCGCCAGCCTTCCCCCAACCGGTGAACCATGGGGCATGGCCTCATGACTGAGCTGAAGCGGCTGCAGCGTTGCCTGAGGGCAAAGAGGCAACTGCCCAAGCAGCCTTGGAACCACGAGTGCCTTGTTTTCCGCCTCTGGCACTCCTACGGTGGCCCCTTTGACTGGCAGCTCCTCTCGCTTTACCAAAGGATGAGTAATAACGAAAGGAACCTCCCCTCCATTGCTGTCCCCTAGGACGAAAAGGCAGAGGTTGGCGAACTGCAGCGCCCAATGACTTCGCTGCAGCTTTGGAGGTCTGCAACCTCTCAAGGCTCTCGTCAGCCTTGCTGCCAAAAAGATGTTCGCCGTCAAAGGGCATGTTGAGGAGCCGGGCCTACACATCAGGAGCAAACCCCGACTTCCGCAACCACGCAAACCTGCGTATTATGATGCTCGCCGCCATGGACGGGCTGACGCAATCTGCCATGTCGAAACCCGACTGAACGGCATCACACATGGCATCCTTGCCATCCTGAACCATGGCAAGGAAACCATCCCGTTCGTCCCCTTCGGGAATATGTTCAGCCGCTAAGGAAACACAGTTCCACAGAGTGGGCATGAAACGCGACAGGGCACATACGGAGTTGGCCGCCTGAAGCGCCATACCCCCTGAAGAAAACACTTTCTTTGCCCAGCTGTCAAAACGCTGGTCATCCCCATCAGGAGGGATGGTAGGATACGACGCCTGCTTTGACGGGGCCGTAGCTGCCTGCACCACCAAACTCTCCGGATTGGGGTGCTTGGTCAAGTAGCAGGGGTCGCTACTGGCTGGGCGGTATTTTCGCGGCAAAGACTTGCCCTCTGCCGGGAGACTCTCCGGAGCAGTCCAAGCCGCCGACACCCTCCTCTGTAGAGCCATATGAAACAGCAGTACCGGGTTAGTTGGTGGACCTTGGTCGAGGATATCCGTAAGGTCATCCTGAAGAAAATCCCCTGGGGGAGCAGACCACCCCAAGTACTTGGTGACCCTAGACATAAGGCACCGGTACGAGGAGTCGGCATGAGTGCCAGGCTCAGGCCTACAAAACTCCACCTCCAGAGAGGTGGCCAGCCCACTGGTGTCGTGCAGGAACTGACGCAGGTCCTCAGTTTGGCTATGGCCCGAGAGAATCTCATCTGGCACCGTATCAGGAACCATGCCATCATCAGAGCCCTCATCCACCTCTGAAACAAACTCAAGGCACAGAATGTGGAACAAAGCCATGCTTGACCTTGGCCAGAGCCTTTCTAGGCGGCTCCACCGAGCCCCGGGGTACCCCCGTCGAAACAGCCTGGAAAGGCGTCGAATGAATCGGCGTCGACACAGGCCTCGAGGGCGGAGCCCCGAGCGTGTCCCTCGACAGCCTGGGCGCCGATGGCGTTGACTTCTTCAGAGGCGGGGCCTGGAAAGAGTCTGTCGACGACCTCGGCGCCACTGGCTTCGACGTCTTCCTCGAAGACACCAGAGGTGCACACGGTCTCGAGCGCGTCGAGGACTGGGACCTGGAACAGGCATGACGAGAACAATTCCCCTTGTCCGAGCGGGACCGTTACTGTGAATCGTGTCGACCACCCGAGCACAAAGGCGTGCGAGCGGTGTCTCGACCGTTCACGACCGACCCGACTCGGAGGCGCGGACAGACCAGTGCCCTGCGATTCGAGAATCGCTAACATTTTCTTCCCGAAGGAAGCCCATTCCTCCGGCGTCGCATGCTTGGTGGGATAAGCGACCCGCCGACAGGCGGAGTCCTCGGATGAGGACGGGAAAGGCGACAGATGACGGCGCTTCCGGGAGTGCCTCGAAGAGGCAGAGGAGTGGTGAGACCTACTCCGGGACCGAGACCAACTGGACTTCCGACGACAATGCGGAGAGTCGCCCCTCGTATCGTCCATCGAAAGCCCCGCAGACCTCGACTTCCATGGCTTTGACACCTTACCTACTGACAACAACTTCTTGCGCTCCCGCAAGGCTTTGGAGGTAAGCGACTGGCAGATTGACACAGTCATCCGTGTCATAGGCCTCCCCGAGGCACCAGAGGCAGGCGTCGTGCGAGTCCGTCACCGACATCTTGGACCCACAGTCCCCGCACTTCTTAAAGCCCGGACGCGGGGTGGAAGACGAGGTAGACATCTCACAAAGAATATACTTCACAAACGAACAGGTTCGAAGAACCGGTAAAGAACAGAATCTCCGAAGAGTCGAGGCGTGGCGAGATCTCCGAAGCGAACACGTTCATGGAAAAAACGGAACTGAGGCTACGGGCGTCGTGCGTCCTACTTATAACATCCAGTGACGTCGGCCGTCGGAGGAGGTCCTCGAGGGCGGCGTATCGACATCATCGACGCAGGCGCCGAAAGATTTTCCGAAGCAGCACAGCTGTGGTGAGTACTGTCATAGATATGGAATACGTCGGAGGACCCAATCCCCTCGAACAATCATTATGGTGTGATGGGAATACGAGCTCCCAAATCCTCACAGGCTTAAATCTTACAAAGAACTGCCAAATCGTCACATTGTGTACAATTTAGGGACTCATTCAAAATGTCTCTATGAGGATACCCAAGACAAGTAAGATGTATCCAACCACATTTATCCTGTGTGCTGGAAAAACTGTGGTGCAGTCAGGCACCACGCTCCACATTTAGTGGACCAATACAGTTTTGAAGGCATTTTGGAAAGAGATATTGGCTTTGGTACTTACAATTTCTGATATTACTTTGCCATAGGACTGATATGTAATTGTGCTGGGAGTGGTCTTAGTTTACTTGCAGACTTTCAACATGAACTGATCCCTGAGGAGCTTGTTGTACATCAGACCAAAATTGCACGTATTATCCAATTGTCATAATCCAGTTATAAAATCCTCAATGGATTCACCAACACCTTGCTCGCTAATACCAAAATAATATATTTCCAGAATGATGCTTGTTTTCTTCTCAAAGTGAATATCCATCTTGCGCATGATGATCTCATAGGGATTCAGTGCCTTGCCACCAACATGTCCCTCTCCTTCACCATTTCCAACAAGAGTACTTGGTTTAGGAAGACTTTTCAAAACTCTCCACCCTTCAAACTCTAGGCTGTTGTCCAATCTGGCCTTGTCAGGTGAACCCTCCCGTGATCCATCCTCACCTCTGTCTTCAAATGAGTTCTCCCAGGTCTCAGATAACTCTTCTCTGTGTCTTCTCATCTTTACCCTTTTTGTCCTTCTTATCGTGCAGGTAAGGACCGGGCTCCCCCAGAGGCCACCTTGGCAGGATCTGGTATCCAAGCCAAAGGGAACCCCAGGGAGCCAGCCTCAAATACAGGGAAAAAGCGTCTTGTCACCAAAAAACCCTCCAGTAGTTCAGATCTCAGAAGGAGTTCTTAAAGTGTCCTGTTTCAGCTCTCGACTGGGACAAGAGCCGGTGTTGGACGGTAAGGCTTCCAAGGAGTTGATATAATCCAAGTGATGATGGAAGAATTGCAGGTGGAAATCCGGCGACAGTGTGTGGCCGTGGTAAGTAGTCAAGGACAGAAAAGAAAAAGTCTGGGCACTGGTTCCGAGAGGGGTGCAGGAAGAGTACTACAGAGAAACAGAGGAATTACAGAGAAGTGGGAAGACTGAACGCCAGGGCAGCTATAGCAAGTGCAGTTGTACAGAAAAGGAAGAGACAGAACTGGATGGTTCAAACGGACGGTCCGGTACGGAAAACAAACAAAGGAAACGAAAAGGCAGCGAGTGCTGGCGAGTTATAGAGAAGACGTACCTGGCTGAGAGAAGCCGTGTACAAGCCGAAAAGGCGATTCGGATGAAAAGCGCAGCTGAAAAGTAGAAGGAGGGACAGACAGGAGTAACAAGGAGATAGGCACAGGGAAAACAGCCCGAGAGCTGGCTTCTTGAGAATAATCAGAAACAAAGGAACTGCGAGGAAAAGCAGCAGCTGGGTACCAGGAAAGAGCAGATACAACGCGCTGAGCGCATGGCTCGGCGCGTTCTAGAAATGCCATAAAGCGGCGGCGGCCATGTTTGAGGACTAGACCGTGTCCTCGGTTGCCACTCTTGCTAACAGCTTCATGAGGGAGAACCACGTAATCCACACTCCTGGCAATGGCAAATCAGACCTACCAGCGGCCCCAGCAAAGAGCTCCTCGTCGCCAGTATTATAAGGTACGCATGTACATTGGGCACTTTCAAATACTTGCTCTATTAGGACTGCAAAATAGTCAAACAATAGGTGGGTAAAATGGGTCACCCAGATCCTTCAGCTGCTTCCAGCTCCCCCTACTGTTCTCTCATTCTAGATCCGAGCCACCCACTCATAACCACACATTCTACCTCCATGACACCATGTGGATTACATTCTATACTGAAGTCAATGCCACACAGCCCACTTTAAACACAGAAGAAATTAGAAGGTGAGAACATAAAAGTTATATTTGTGTAGAGGATAACTGCCATTATCATCATCTTAAAGAACTGTAGGCTGTCTAGGGACCACGCAGAATATAGTCTGGACCTTACATGATAAACTGCACACAGGGCTACTGTGACCATCTGTGCCTAGAGTTGAGGCACACGAAGATCTCGAAGCATCGGTTGTAGCTGTGGGCTCTACGGTTCAATAATAAACGTTACATTACTATTTATCCGTTTCTTCTTTGCTCCGCACTTTCCATTTCTCCCCCCTCCCATGCACTTTTCCTCTACCATGCACTTGCGCGTTCTCAATGTCACTGGGCCTAGTAAGATCGTCGTTGTTGTTCTCCCCTGTTCCCCTTCCTTGCCTTATCGCGCTCTGAAACACATGTGTACGAGCGCGTTAGAAATAAAATATCAAATGAATTCAATACATTATGTTGGAGAATTTCTTTATTTTGAAATCGGACTTATCGCTCCCTTTTATTTAAATGTCATTGTGTGCCGGGTGGGGAGCGCTGTGTGCGATTGTTAGCAAGATCGTGATTGTTTGGGCGAGAACTCAGTTACAGCGTGGTAATCTGCTAACTATTATGGAGGTGCTGTGCTAAAAGTTGGAGTGCGAAAAGTGGGTTTAAGCATGTCCATCTATCACAAAACAACTGATTGCAGTTATGGGCACCGTGATAACACGAGGAACTAAAATTACATTGCAGGCAAAAAATATGACAAACTGAAGAAACATCACTATGCATAATAAATGGGGTTGTTGGAGAGCTTGGGAGGGCATGTGAGTCACATATAGGCTACACGTTGGCTGAATAGACTCGTGAGATTTCAATTTCCTGAAACACCAGACGTGCGATAATCACATTACCGTTTGCAGTATTTCCAGGTCTGCAAACGCATTAGGTCTTCGATACAATGCATTTCTAGTCGCGCGAAAGGGATGCGAGGGCATTTCGAATAACAGCAGCTCTGAATGTTCAGATCGTGCATAAAGAACAAAGTCACAGGTGGTCAACAATGGTCATTGTTGACCACCTGTGATTTTTTTCTTTATGCACGACCTGAACATTCAGAGCTGCTGTTATTCGTGTGCCATGTACGTTTTCCTATGTCTTTTTCACACGTATATGGGTAATCCAAAGACAAAGTCAAGATTTTTTTTTGGTGAATATGCTATAGCATTCTATAAAGAGACCCTGGTGACAATCAGAATATTGTTGAGAAGAAATGCCTGCAAGTAGTCAATGTAGGTTAAGTCGGGTATGGAAGAACGTTGTAATTGTAATTGGTTATTTATAACGCGCTTAATACCCAGTGGTTTCTAAGCGCAGACCCGGGGATCGAACCTGTGTTGCAACACATCTTGCTTCCAAGGCGAGCACGTTGCCGCCGAGCTATCCTCCCGAGGATTTCTCCAGAAATTAGGCCAGCAGCAGCATTGAAGCTTGCATTTATAGGAACTAAAGGGATATAGTAAGGCCAGCAAGCAGCGCATTTTCTCAATCTAGGTTTAAGAGGAATAACTCCTGAAACACGTTTCTAAAGTCTTACAGGTGCACCATCTTTTATTTTTCTGCAAAGGCATGTTTTTTTGGAGTAATTTGGAAATTTGAAGTTTAGGCAGGAGCGAATGGTGAAAACTAGGACCATTAGACGAATCCAGTTAAAAAAAATAAAATTCTGTTTGGATTCTTGCCCTATCTACATAAGATGTATATAAAATCTATTTGGAGGGATTCTAACTAAGAAGAGGCATATCCTTTTAGGGTTTTAGTTTAAATTGTAAACACGTTTAGAGCAATACTGTTGTCCAGAGAGAAGACCCTTAGGTAAGCTCTGGGTCAATGGATTATTATGAATAGCTATTTACCTTCTGGTATGTTGCAATCAAATGTTAAGATTGTCAAATAATTACAGATTTTCAAATTGTCTCTGGCCTTTTCAATGGTTTCCAAATTTCATGTCTCTGTGCACAGAAATGGACACCACAATATGAGACCAGGATTGGAACTCGCACAACGTAGAAGGCTGAGACTTTTGAAATAATGGAACAGAAGTCCTTCAGGCAACAGGGTAGGAACATACAATATATATCGCTCACTCAACCCAAGAGTCCCTTTTCAATGGTTTCCTGTGCCGACACCCCGACAGCTGAACTCATCTGAAATGTTACAAAACCCGTCACCTGGTTGGTCAGTGCCTGCCTCACATCCTGGGGTTTGACGATATTTAAATTTTTGGTGTCCAACAAGAGGTTGGGAGAAATCCTGTTGTATATATGGTTTTCCGCATACAAAGCAAAAGAGGTTTATACAATCAAAACAGAGTACAGATGGGTTCAACACAAATATTCATCCTCCGCTAGAAGGACCTATTGTCCCGAGTCCAAATCTCCTGGTTCTGTTTTAGAAAGTAAGGTTTCAAAGCACAACTAAGTAACTAAGTCTCAGGGGCGTCTAGAGCCCCGGAACCCAACTTTTTGAATTGTTGTGCAAGATACATGGGTTCGAAATTGCCTTCTCACAATACCCTAGTCTGACCCCCCACAACCCTGACCCCTTTTCAATCCTAGGGGGATCTAGAACCACTGACACTTCAGCAACTTCAAGGTGATTGTAGTACCCCATACTCATCACAGCACCCTTTTTACGGTTCCATGTCATTTCATTGCGGGATGTTTTTTTGCAGAGTTTTTACCGCAATTTTTTTTAATGAAAAATACATTGAATTAAAAAAATAAAAAAAAATTTGGGGGCACCCCCAAATCGCCCATTCCCTTACATTTTTTAATCGATCAACATCCCATACATATAATTTTCTAACCCCCCCAAAAAATTAGATGTGTTTTTTTTCCATTAAAAAATTTGCAGGGGTGTGGCTAACTAGCCATGTAAGAGGTCGGGTCGCTCCCGAGCTCCTGCAGATCCGATATCATTCTGGGACTGCCCGCCCGACAGAAACACAGCATACATCTCCCAAATAGAGTGGCAGCTGTGTGAAAGGGAGCTGCACTCAGCGTACCACGAGGAAGCCAGAAACGAGCAGAAAGAAAAAAGTTATCAGCGAAAAACTAACAGCGAGATCTGGACGAACGCCCAGGCAAAATGGCCGCCCAAGAGGACAAAGGATCTGGGAGACAGACCCTGAGAGAGCGAGGCGACGGGCCTGAGCGCATATAACACACTGCAATAGGAGCGATGAGAGGCCCCTCACGGATTACAGGTACGCAGCTGAGGAAATGACGGCCAGAGGGCAGTGAGAGCTACAAGCCGCACTGGAGCCCGAACATTACACAAGATAGAGACGTGATCGGGAAAGCCGGGTGAGCAGTAGAGCCACATAGCACATCACCTGTGCCATACAAGACAGTGGGCGCATATTGCAGGTACGGCCGGTGCACGGGAGCTACTACAACAACTCAGAGGTGCCGGCAGCAACACGGTGGCCGACCACGGGAGGGACGATCGCGCGGCCTGTTTGGAAAGTGCAAGCCACATCTCTGACTCCCCAGACCAGCAACCAAGGCGAACAAGGATAACAAGACGCCTCCAACAAAAGAGTGTAGCATGAGGAGGGGAGGCGGCGGGTGGCTGGAAAATACAGAGGGATAGAGGAATGCGCACCAACACCGCACGACCAGGATAGAAGACACTGAGGCAAAAATCGACCACCCCGCACGGAGGCGGACACAGGGCCAAGAAGGAAAATGCGCAGGGGCCCAGAACAGCAGTACGCGCACCAGAAAGGCTGATAGAGACTACCCCAGGTAAGTCAGAGTCAACACCCCACGCCGGTGGATGAATACCGCCGGAGGAACAGCACAGTGCACTGACCCACTAAGGAACAAGTTACTTACCTGTAACTGTTGTTCTCCAGCACGGGTCTGGCATGGATTCACATGCTCATGAATATTCCCCGTCAGGCTTGGAATCCTCAGTAAAGAAAAAATCAGTATCAGTTTCGTTTCTGATCGTTCTTTTAGTAGTAACCAATCACTGGTCTCTGGGTCATACTGCCCCCAGCCAATCACTGCCCTCTCCCTAAGCCCCGCCCCTGGCAGCCATCCTCAGATTTGGTAGCATGTAAAGTGGCAATATGACCAAGTGAAGAGCCGCAGAGGGGAAGGAGGGAGGGTTCGCATGTGAATCCATGCCAGACCCATGCTGTAGAACAACAGTTACAGGTAAGTAACTTGTTCCTTCTCCAGCATGGGGTCTGGCATTGATTCACATGCTCACGAATAAAGAATACATAGCAGTACACACATGCACAACCACAGGAGGTGGCAAAAGGCTCAACATTAAGCAACTCTTACCTCCTCACCAGGCCCACCTTCAGGCGAACAGGTTGCGCAGCACTGCTCGGCCGACTCTGGACTCCTCCCTGGAATCCCGTTCGACGCAGTAGAATCTCGTGAAGGTGTGCGTCGACCTCCACGTAGCAGCCCTGCAGATGTCCAGCAGGGGCACACCAGACAAGAACGCCGTAGTAGCAGCGATCGCTCTGGTCGAATGGGCTCTCGGACGGCCAGGCAATGGTCGGTTGGCCAACCGATGACAGTGCATGATGCAGCCGGAGAGCCATCTGGAAATGGAAGCCTTCAAGAGAGACTTCCCTTGTTTCACAGGTACAAAGTTCACAAATAGCTGTGATGTCTTCCGAAAACTCTTCGTTCGGTCCACGTAGAACTTAAGCGCTCTAGCTACATCCAGCAAGTGCAAAGTCCTCTTGGCCGGCGACGAAGGCGACGAAAAGAAAACTGGCAACACCAAGGGCTCGTTAAGATGGAAGTCCGACGGCACCTTGGACATGAAAGAGGGGTGCGTCCTCACCACCACCCTCGTATCGTGAAAAGTCAAGTATGGAGGCTTGCAGGATAGGGCCTGAATCTCTCCCACGCGTCGTGCGGAGGTGATGGCCACAAGGAACGCTGTCTTCCATGACAGGAACTTCAACGGAGCCGAATGCAAAGGCTCGAATGGTGGCCCCATGAGCTTGGTCAGCGCCACGTTGAGCTCCCACGCTGAGGCTGGAGCCTTCACCGGCGGGAACGATCGGAACAGTCCCTTCATAAATTCCTTCACCAGTCGATGAGATCACAAGGACGGCCGTCCTGCAGTTCTGGTTTATCGGGAGATCGCTGCCAGATGTATCTTGATGGAAGCGTGAGCTAGTTCAGCTTTGGCCAGCGACAGTAGGTATGGTAGCACTTGAGGTGCCGTAATCCGTAGAGGGTTGATCTGTGCACGGCGCCAGACAGAGAACCTCTTCCACTTATGTCCGTAGCACTTAAGAGTTGAGGACGCCCTGGCCTTTGCAAGCACCTCTCTGCAGTCAGCCGGGATATCGTACCCTCCAAACTCTAGTGCTGCAGGAGCCAGGCATGCAAGTTCAGCGACTCCGGGTCGTGATGAAGAATGGTGCCTCCCTCTCTGGAGAGAAGATCTGTGTCCGTCGACAGCTTGACTGGTGGGGACGCTGAGAGGTCCAGAAGGTCCGGGAACAAGATCTGTCTCAGCCACACCAGTGCGATGAGGATCATCATGCACTGGGACCTCTTGAGCTGGCTGATTAGTCGAAGCAGCAGCGGCGGCAACGGAGGAAACGCATAAAGGAACAGGCCGTCCCAGGGGAACGAGAAAGAATCGCCCATGCTCCTCAGCTGGGGGAACCTGCTGGCAAACCTCTGGCACTTGGAGTTCGTCGCCTTTTCGAACAGGTCGATCTGGGGTTTGCCCCATCGTTGGAAGAGCCGATCCACTTGATCCTGGCGTAGTTCCCACTCGTGGCACGAGCGCAGCTCCCTGCTGAGCGGGTGTTTTTTATTCCTGCCAGATGGAAAGGAACCAGAAACATCCCCTGGGATGACGGCCCAGTGCCACAGATCCTGGGCCTCCTTGGATATGGCTGGGGATCTGGTGCCTCCCTGCTTCCGGATGTAGAACATTGTGGTGGTGTTGTCGGTGAAGATCCTCACGACCTTGCCCTTGAGGGACGGGAGGAACGACTTGAGCGCCCAGAACACGGCGCAGAGCTCCAAGATGTTGATGTGGAGAGACCTCTCCTCCGGGAGCCAAAGGCCTCTTGCATGGAGATCTCCGGTGTGCGCACCCCATCCCTCCAGGGAGGCATCCGTCGTCAGCGTCTCCTGATGTGCCAGGGTCTGGAAGTCCGTGCCCGCCGTGAGGTGTGCACGGGTGCCCCACCACTGAATCGCCGGACAGAAAACCTTGTTGAGCGGGATCTTGTCTTCGAAGCTGCCCGCCGCTTGCATCCAGTGGGTGTCGAGGAACTCCTGTAGAGGACCCATCCGTAGCCTGCACAGGCGTACTAGATAGATGCATGAGGACATCATACTGAGGAGGGACTTGATGGATCTCACCCTGGCCACGTCCGTAGCTACCAGGCACTGCACCTTGCCCAAGATGGCCTTCGTCCTTTACTCTGACGGAGACGCCAATCGTTCTACTGTATCCAGCTTCGCTCCCAGAAACAGTGCCACCTGCGACGGAACCAAATGGGATTTCGGGTAGTTGATGGAGAAACCCAGCTCCGTGAGTAAGCGGACGGTCTTCGCTGTGTGCTCGACGGTGAGTTCTCTTGTCCTTGCACGGATGAGCCAGTCGTCCAGGTAGGGGTAGACGTGGATCCCCTGCAAGCGCAGCCGCGCCGCCACTGGTGCTAGGCACTTGGGGAACACCCTGGGTGCCGATTTCAATCTGAATGTTAGAGCTCTGAATTGGTAGTGGCATCCTTGGACCACGAATCTGAGGAACTTTCGGTGTCCTTTTAGGATGGGGAAATAAGCATCCTCGAAGTCCAACGACGATAGGAAGTCGCCCTCCTCCAGCTGTCCCAGCACATGCTGGAGAGTGACCATCCTGAACTTCTGTGCCTTGATGTATTTGTTCAACCGACTTAGATCCAGGATGGGGCGCCAACCGCCTGTCTTCTTTCTGACGAGGAAGTATCTTGAGTATACTCAAGAGCCCCGGAGCCTCTTGGGGACGAGCTCAGTGGCACCTTTCTTGAGCATCGCCTTTACCTCCAACAGCAGTTGAGGGACGTGATTTTCCTTCCTGGCCACGGGAGGAATGCAAGGACACTTCCTTTGGAATTCGAGAGTGTACCCGTGGGCCAAGGCATCCAGCACCCAACGGTCGGTGGAGATGGATTCCCACACGCTGACGAACTTCGCCAGCCGGCCTCCCACCGGGGTGCTTCGGTGGGGGCCCGACCCTACGGCCGGTTCAATCTTGCTTGTAGGCAGCCTGCCGCCTTGGCCTCCTTGGCGACGACGCCAAGATCCTCCTTGCTTGCCGCAACCTCTGTAAGCCTCCTGGGATGAGGAGCGGGCCGCCTAGTGGTACGTAGAGAAGCCACCGCCTGATCCCTTGGAGGCCCCCTGTCTGCCTCCGGCGCTCCAAAAGGGCAGTCGTTGCTGAAGGACTCCCAGGGCTCGGGCCGTCTCTGTGTCGGCCTTGATGGCCTGCAGTGACTCATCCACCGTTTTCCCCAAACAGGTTGTTGCCGTCGAACGGCATGTCCAAAACCCTGGTCTGCACGTCCTGACCGAAGTCTGTCGCCTTGAGCCAGCCTCGTCGTCGAAGGCAAACACTGTTGCCTAACTGGCGAAACCCGGTGTCAGCAATGTCCGTTGCCACAGTTATGGCGTGGTGTGACGCCACCTCACCTTCCTGCAGAATCTCCAGGGCCTCCGCCCTCTTGTCCTCTGGTAGGAATTCCAGTAGGGGAGCTATCTTGTACCATAGCTCCCTGTCGTAACGGGCCACAATCGCTAAGGCATTGGCCGCCTTAATTGTCGGCGCCCCCGATGAGATGACCCATCGCCCCATGGCGTCCAATTTCTTACCCTCGCCGTCAGGTGGGGAAGTAGAGGTTGAGGCTGTCACCCCCGCCGCCTTCTTCTTGGCCGCCGCTGAGATGAATGAATCCGGCGTAGGTTGAGCCCTGAGGCACAAAGGGGCGGTGTCGGGGACCCGGTACTTCTTCTCGTACCTGTCCCTCTTGGCAGGCGTCGTGGACGGGTTCTTCAGGATCGCAAGTCCCTCGTCCCAGATATAGTTGAGTAACGGTACCGCGAGGACCGTCTTTCTCTTGGCCTCTTGCCGTTGATAGAGGAAACCCTCCTTCTGTTCCTCGGGGCATAGCTGGAAGAGCTCGGATGCCCTGGCGATCATGGCGTGAAAGGAGCCAATTTCGTCGGGCTGGGAAGCCCAAGGGAGTGGTGATGGAAGGTCCGTCCTGTCGTCACCACCGTCGTCATCCATCCCCATCGTATCTGTCACCGTGTCATCCCTGGGATCCGGTGAGGGGGATGAAGGCTCGACAGGTCGTGGGGGCATGAAGGACAGGGAGGGATGAACTCGCCGCTTGTTCGGAGGGCTTCCCGACGGGCCTGGTTCTGGATCGTCCGCCGGAGTTCGTGGTAATCTCGTCCTTATCTCCGTGCATAAGGTTTGGATTGCCATCAAAATGCCACCGAGTTGTCTTGAGGCTCGGGCAATGGCTGCGACGGGAGGGAAGGCTGCTCCTCCACTGGGGCCTCGTCGGCGCCACCGTCGCTTTCTTTGACCACCTCTTCGGGATCTCTCCTGTGGGATCGTACCTTCTCGAACCTCTCGTTGAGGTTCTTCACGGTTTCCACCAGCTCCTCCTCAGAGGCTGAATCCGTGTCCGTAATGGCCACCGCCCCCCCCCCCCATCTTTTTCCACGGGGGTCTTGTCGATGGGCTGGAAAGAGGATTCCCTCCGCGGTGGCAGGGAAACTCTGGGCCCCGAGATCGCTTCCACTGGTGTAGCCTCCCCAGGCTTCACCAGGGCCGCCGCGACTCCCTCGATAGAGGCCTTAGCCGGTTGAACCAAGGCCTTTGCCACCTTTGGCGCGCTTGAAGCCTTCACCTTGGGGGGGGGGGGAAAGGGGTCACCGGCTCGCTCCCCCTCGGCTGAATCCTTCGAGATCGACCGGGGCCTCTCCAGAAGCTTACCCAGGTTCTCAGATTTCCTCTTCCCCAAACCAGAGCGTTGGCTCGTGGATGATGGTGCCGGGGATGGCGCGCCCTGCCTGGCAGCCGAAGAGCCTGACCGTTCGGCGCTCCCGGTGCCCGCGGACCCGCGGTGCTTAGCCTTCTGTTGGGCCCCAGTCGCCGGTGCGCCCTCACAGGACTTAGAAGACTGCTCGGAACTTTTCTTCTTCTCACCTGCTGGGCCCTTCTCCAACCAGCTGGCGAGGTGGGTACGATGATCCCTCGTTCCGATAGGTTCTTGAAGAGCGCACAGTCCTTCTCCACGTGCGTCTTGTCCTCATGAAGGCAGTAGAGACATCTCAAATGCTCGTCCTCCTTGAAAACGTTGTGTAACCCGCATCCAGGGCAGTTCCTGAACAGCTTGGATCCGGGCGTCGAGCTTCACTTGTCCTGGGCCATGTCCATGGTAGGCCTCAGATCTTCTGGAATCCTCCAAGAAGCGTAAATCGACAAAAACGTGACCCTTGAGGGGCGTAGAAAATTCTGAAATGGGTCCCCGTTGATCGGAAGTAGAACGGTGGAGCTTGAGGCTCGATTTAACCGAAAAATGTGAAAATCTTTGAAAAAGTGCGAAAACGCAGTAAAAGCTCGAGAGCTATAGCACGAGGACTTCCAACACTTGAGCGTGCGGTAAAAATCTGAGGATGGCTGCCAGGGGAGGGGCTTAGGGAGAGGGCAGTCATTGGCTGGGGGCAGTATGACCCAGAGACCAGTGATTGGTTGCTACTAAGAAAGACAGATCAGAAACGAAACTGATACTGATTTTTTCTTTACCGAGGATTCCTAGCCTGACGACGGGGAATATTCATGAACATGTGAATCCATGCCAGATCCTATGCTGGAGAACAGTGAGAACCAAAGCCTGGCAACAGGCGAAGGCGGGTGCCTCACGGACAGGCACCCCGCCGCATACAAGTGAGCAACAACCAACACAGCCAAGGAAGGAGAACCCACCGGAGTGGGGAGGTGCATGGTGCCGAAATTAAGCCTGGGAAGCGCAGTGCCGACCCGTAATCCAGAAAGGAGTAGAGAAGGAGGACAACTCCATCACCGGGAACGAACATTCATCCATTACACACCAAAGGAACATAGTAAACTGTAGACGCACCCCATCCTTCGCAAACACAGCAGGCAGCCCCCAAACAAACCCAGGCATTGGGTGAGCAGGTGCAAGCGGGAGATCCAGACAGTCTGACCCCAACCACCTGAAAAGAGATATCGGACGACACCGTGATGGCATCCAGGCTGCCCAAGACCAAAGGAAAGCAGTCAACAATGGAAGAATTTACAAAAACGCCACAGTCTGCGGAGGTGGCCAGAAATAAGGAGAGGAACATGCAAACGGACACAGCACCAGCGCGCAACGACCAGCAGATTTTGGAGGCGATCGCAGACCTGAATGTGGCATGGGAGACAAAACTTGTGGCAGCCATGACTGAACTCAAAACATCACTGGAATTTAAAATTGATGTACTACAAGTGGATGTAAACTTACTCGGACAAGATGCAAGAACAATAGCAGAACACACTGGCGAGCAGGAGAAAGAAGTAAAATGAAACACAGCTGCCTGCACGGCAAATGCCTCAGAGTTCCACACCCTGCAACAACAAGTGAGCAACCTGGAAAACAGAGCAGAGGAAGACGAAGGGCGTGCTCGAAGAAACAATGTACACATTGTGGGGCTTCCAGAAGGGGAGGAAGGTCCAAATCTTACGGACTACAGAGAGACCATGTTTCTGCAAGAAATCGAGGGAGGGGCACTCACCTAAGGATTCGCGGTAGAGAGCACACAGAGCCTTGACAAGGAGGCCTCCGCCAGGAGCCCCCCCCTTCCCCCGAGAACGAACATTGCCAAAATATTGAATTATCGAGATAGGGAGAAAATCCTGGAACACTTCCCAGAAAGGGGGCACAATACAGAGGGCATCCGCGTCTATTGCAGCGTACCCGGACTACACACGCCTGGTGCAGAGACGGTGACTAAACTACGGAACGGTCAAGCGGAGCCTGCGCCAGGGGGGCTATAGATACATGCTGATGTACCCGGCGAAACAAAGTATTTCACAAGAACAGGGCCCTATTCTTCGAGACTCCGGAGGATGCGACGGAGTGGCTAGATGCACAGAACTGTCTGTCGGGAACAGACGGCCAGAGGGAGAGCGAAATGGGCAAGTCAGGCAGCGGTTCCTGAGGCCGAGGTGCTGTATAAAATGTGATACTGGGACTCGAATATAGAACTGGGCAAGCGGAAGAATGTACTATGGGCGGAACGGGAGGACACGGGCAGGCAGAGCACAATGTGGTATAATTACGGGAGACAAAGAGGACCCATACTCATACCCCGTTAGATAGTTTAGTTGGGTTGCCGTTAACCCCCTGCTGAGTTCCTAGTACCAGCAGAGCCAGGAAAGGACTAAATGCGGGATAGCCTGTGCTCCAGGGATGGAGCTGGGCAACTGTTGGGGAAGTGGGGTGACGGGGAGAGGGAGGGGAGTTGGGGGGGGGGGTTTCCAGTGGAATTACTGTGCATGCAATGGAAGAAGACGGAGGACAGAGGCGGGATTGGGTATGGTTGAGAGATGGGAGACCTTAAGATAGCAACCTGGAATGTCAGGGGGCGAAATAGTTACTTGAAGAGGAATAAGAAACCAAAAAGCAAATTATAAATCATGGTCTATCTCGCATAAAGCCCTTCGGATGCAAACAGATGGCGAGCACATACTTAGCACCCTTAGAGAAAGGAACAGTAAGAACTTCTGGGAAATATTGAACAAATTCGAAGGGGGTCAGACACAAGCATTATGTAATCTAGTGTCAGAAGATAGTTGGGTGAGATATCTGACAGAAACATTCAAGAGCAACATCAACTGCGAATTCAGAAACAAATCAGATATCCATTGGCAACTTAACTTTAAGGAGGAGGATATACTTGAAATCATAGCCAACTCCTCGACATCTAAAGCTTCGGGACTAAATGGCCTGACTTACCAGGCATTGAGAAATGAACCAGTGCTGTGGTCAAAGCTTTTATTCACTCTTTTTAAGGAAATATTAAAACAACGAACATTTCCAGCATCTTGGAAAACGGCCCTCATAATACCCTTTTTTAAAACTGGGGATCGGAGTGTAGCAAGTAACTACAGACCAATAGCATTGTTGGACATTGAAAGTAAAATCTTCATGAAACTCCTACTAAACCACATCATGAAATGGGTTGAAGAGTTCAATATTCTGTCACGCTATCAAACAGGATTCCGCAAAGGCCACTCAACATCCATTAATGGACTGATCCTAAACATCCTAAACAAACAAAAAAGAGGGGGAAAAAAACAAACACTATATGGAGCCTGGATAGACTTGTCCAAAGCGTTTGATCAGGTAGAACGAGTGCTACTTTGGGAGAAACTCCGGAAATGGGGAATGCCAGAACCACTACTATCAATTCTAGTGGAACTATATAAAGATACTAATTTGAGAATACGGCTTGATGCAATGGGACATCTCTCAAGACTGGTTGAAGTGAATAGAGGGGTAAGACAAGGCTGCTTGGGAGCACCTCTGTTCTTCAACCTGTTCTTGGCAGACATGGGCCCTTTTTTGCAAACATCTGTTTTGTTAAGCCCAATGCTAAATGGGAGGAAAATCTGCTGGCTTGCGTATGCGGACGATATAGTTCTCCTCGATAGAACACCGATCGGTTTACAGCATCTACTGGATAAAATGAATGAGTATGTGGGACTAAATAAATTGACAGTTAACCCGGCTAAGTCAAACATCTTGATCTTCAAACATCCACTGTCAAAAATAAAATGTAGAAACTGGAACATGGGAGGAGAACGGATAAGAACCGTAGAAACCATAAAATACTTGGGATATAACATCCATGCCCATCCAGCAATATACAAAGCAGAAAATGAAATCACGGCGAAAATTAAACAATTTACATCACAAATGATTAAGTTAAACTATACATTTTGTAAGTTCTCCATTCTCCCATTGGTGAAGTTTTATCTAGCCAAAGTAGTCCCAGTTATCCTATATGGCTTAGAAGCAAAGCCGGATCTCTGGTTTACAAACTGGGACAAGTTTGAGGGCCATCTATGGAAAAAAGCTCTGGGTCTCCCAAATTGTGCCTCCTTAAAAAGTCTGAGATTTGAACTAGGTCTAAAGTCATTGAACTGTATGGCAGATTGGAAGCTCATCTCATTGTATCGAGAAATAATAACAAGTAAAGACTCGACAATTTATGGAGATCTTAGACATGAAGCACTACAAAAGAGATCAACCATCCTCGCCTCATTAGAGGAGAAAACGAAGGAAAGACTGGAGGCAGTAGATCTAAATGAAGAGATCTTGGTCCTAAACCCACTTAAAATAAAAAGAAGACTCGAACAATGGGACTGGATTAAAACGGTAGAAAAAGTTAGAGAGGACCCAACTCAAAACACATTCCTGAAAGGAGAAAAGAAACTTGTGTGTCTCTCCCGATATCTCCTGAAGTCCCCTAATAGGAAACTGCGTTCAGACTTCCTCAGAATGAGACTGAACCTTGTCCATTGTGGTGCTGTTCTGGTAAAACGCAACCAAGGGGACATGGCAAAAAAGCTATGCTCAGTCTGTGGAAACTCTGCCAAACAAACGCTAAAACATGTTCTAATGGATTGTGAAGGCACATGGCCACTACGACTTAGATTTTTTAGAGACCTTGTGCGGAGGGAGGAAGACATAGCTACAGACTTCCTCTGGGATAGAATCATTTCGGGAACTAATGCTGCATTGATGTTTGCAGCAACCCAGGTCATAACAGAAAGTGGTTTGACAATCTAACATAATAAAATAAAGCAGAAGTATTTTTAAACATTGATCCAGCAAAAATTAGGAACGTTTGGCAGGGTTGGTGGATAATAATGAAATGTATATGAAAATGTATTATTTTTTTTTTGTAAAGGCTTGCGCCAAAACAAATAAAAAAAAAAAAAAAAAGTTACTTGAAGAGGAATAAGATCATGATGCATCTTAGGAGGCAGAGAATAGACTTCACCCTATTACAAGAAACTCGCCTCACGAAAGAAAAACAAGATGCGATAAGGAAGAAATGGAAGGGGACCACTATCGGGGCAACGTACTCGGCATATGCTAGGGGGGTAATTACCTGGATAGCGCCACACGTCCCCTTTCAGTTGTTACAGTCCACCGTGGAGTCAGATGGGAGGATGGTGGTGATCGATAGAAAATAGAGTTGTGTATCAATACATATGCCCCGAACCAAGATACTGCTACCTATTTCAGGACCTTATATAGCAAAGCTAGCCCGTACCTTGGGGGTGCGGTTATATAGGGAAGAGACTTTAACTGCACGCTGGACCCCAGGGTGGACAGATCAGACAGGAAGCTAGACAAGCCTACCCCTGCAGCCAAAACCTTGAGGACCCTGTTGGGAGATTTGCATTTGGAGGACATATGGAGGCTACGCCACCCACATGATAGACATTCTCATTACTCGGCCCTACAAAACTTGTACACACGGCTAGATTATATGTTTACTACCCCTGAACTGACGGGAGAGATAGTGCGGTCAGACCACTCGCCACCGATCGTAATGTGGCAACACTCGCCTCGTAGAGCTAGGATCCCAACGTGGAGGCTCAGAGCCGAAGCATTGAAGGATACAGTGTTCAGGGGGGACCTGAAGAAGGAAATTGTAGAATACTTTGAAAATAATTATGGTAGCGTATAATCGGCAGGCACCCTGTGGGAGGCATTTAAGGTGGTGGTGAGGGGGGCAGCCATATCTAAATCTAAAGGGCTGCAAGGTGGCATAACGCAGGAGTTGCAAAAGGCAGAGGCGAAACTGGAGGCAATCATGCATAGAGGAAATGACTGGTGATAGAAACTTTACTCCAGCTTGGAAAATAGAGCACAGTCACTGGTATTTTACCCACTGTTGGTCTTTGACTCCCCGGAGGACGCTGAAACCATAAACCAATTACAGCAAGAATGCGTAGGACACTTGGAGAGATTATGCAACCTAAATCACAAGAAATACATAGAGGCAGCACGCTGGTGGGGACAAGCCGGGGAGGTTGTTAGCATGGTTGTATAAAAATGAGGCACCCAGATCAACGATCAGAGCAATAAAGGGGGAAAACTGACAAATACTTGATACTAAATAGGGCGTGACCGAGGGGTTTCGCAAGTTCTATCAACAATTGTATGGAGAGGTTGCAGAGGGTGAAAGGAGCGAGATAATGGAAACACTAGAGGACATTGGCTTACCTAAATTGAGCGCTGAGGAGAGAGAGAACCTAGGTGCCCCAATCACTTTGGAGGAACTAGAAGAAGTGATCAAGCGGTTACCTACTAGCAAGGCCCTGGGTGCGGATGGACTCCCCAGTGAGTTCTACAAAACGTGTAAGATGGAAGAGCTCCCCCTGCTACTGGAAATGTTGAACGAAGCGCTAGAAACGGGGATACTGCCGGAATCCCTGAGAGAGGCAATTATTATTCCGCTTCTCAAATGCGGATCATGGATTGCGGGTTTTATAGACCGCTATCCATGCTGAAGCAGAACAGTAAGATACTCACGGCTGTATTGGCGAATAGACTAGACCGAGACAGGTCATCAACAAACTTTTACATCCTGACCAGACCGGATATGTCCCGCATAGAAGCATTTTTTCGACAATCTTAGAAGGCTCCACCGTGTCATAGAACAAACAGAAGGAGACTCGCAAGAAGTTGCAATTGTTTCATTAGATGCGGTGAAGGCCTTCGACTCTGTCAAATGTCCCTGGCTGATGGCAGCCCTAAAAGAATATGGAATAGGGCCCTGTTACCTGAAGTGGGGGAAACTACTGTACAGCACGCCACTAGCCAGGGTCAAGACGGGAATGATCATCTCAAAGAGGTGGCAACTCGGAAGGGGTTCCAGACAGGGATGCCCTTGGTCCCTGATGCTGTTCATTCTTGCACTGGAACCCTTAGCGATATATCTGAGATAATACGAGGAGGTGGGGATCTATACGAAAGGGGGATCACATATAAAATCATTGTATGCCGATGAAATGCTGTTATATTTAAGGTTTCCAGAGGAAAACCTGCAATACATCTTAGACGCAGTGCGGAGATTTGCAATGCTCTCTGGCATCACAGTTAACTCTAAGAAGTCATGTATATTCCCCTTGGGAAGATACAAAGGGATCCCGATAGAAAACCTACCAGTATTACAAATACTCTGGGAGACTAGGACCTTCAGATAACTGGGGATTGATATCTACCACACACTGGAGGCTGAATACAAACATAACACAGAGAAGGCAGTGACAAACATTGAGAATAGCATGAGATTCTGGGCTAAGCTACCTTTGGCCATGGTAGGGAGAGGGGCACTCTTGAAGATGGTTGCATTGCTGAGGCTGCACACACAACTCACTTTGAGAGACCAGAGGTAATAGTTTCAACGACCACTTGTGAACAGCCCTCTACAAAAACACTTGTTTAACAATATACTATGTTCACAGGGTAACTTGCTTCCCCAAATCCATTTGTGGTTTTCCCTTTGTATATGATTAATACTCATTAAATTCTCATATACTACACAGATTTATATCAAAAATAATTATTTATTTTTATAGCA
Source organism: Ambystoma mexicanum (assembly GCF_040938575.1). Classification (NCBI taxonomy): domain Eukaryota; kingdom Metazoa; phylum Chordata; class Amphibia; order Caudata; family Ambystomatidae; genus Ambystoma; species Ambystoma mexicanum. Next base: position 274,576,290 of record NC_090927.1, on the reverse strand, counting down.
TATCCTCAATAAAAACTTTTTTTCACATCTACAATATTAAAGAATTTTTGAATAATTTATAAAAAACTTTGTAAACAGACATTTCACAATCATTTTCAATTTAGCTGTGCACATTCAGTATCCTGTAGTACTCCATCAATTGACAATTAATAAGATTAATATCTTAGTAAGGATCTGTTATTTGCTCTCCTCTCTCAGAGAAATACATCCCAGTCCATAAAACATTTGACTCTGTGTTCATATCACCCATGCTTACTTTCATACCACATTCATACCATACCATGAGGCTGCTACACTTTTTTGGGAACATACCATACTTGATACCTAAGCGATTCTTTGTTAAACTTGAGAGCATATGCAGAGGGTTCATATGGCACAATACCAGGAATAGAATAGCCCTATGGAAACTGCAGAACATGTCTGATAAAGGGGCATAACATTTCCCAATTTTGAGATCTACTATGTGGCCAGCCAACTGCACTATGTGGCTAAGTGGTTGACGGAAGACTCAACATCGGAGTCCAGATTGAGGGCTGAAAGTGCTCCGTAATTTCTGAAAGAGTGGATATGGCTGCCAAAACCTGAGCTCAAAGGATGCACAAGGATGTTAGAACTGGGATGGAAACTGTGGCGTAAGGCTTGCCAGATTATGGAGAACCCGACCCCGTGTTCTCCGCAGGTGCCGTTAGTGGCACTTACTGGAAGGGACGAGCAACTGAGGAAGACTAGTCGAAAACATTGGGAACCGGTAGGCATTGCAACACTGGGAGATGTATGGCAAGACAGGAAGATCATGGAATTCAATGTACTGGTAGAAGAAACAGGCCTACACTCAGGGCAATGTATTACTTACACTAGATTGAAACGGCGAGTGAAAGAAGTATGGTCCGAAATAGCGCTAGAGGATGAACCCAACAGCGGCCATAGAAACAATTTATATCTCAGAGGGGGGCACGAGGTCTCTCGAATCTACGAATTGCTGATGTCCAGGGTGGGAAAGGAAGTGACCCAGCTGAGAGACGGGACTGGGAAGAGGAAGCAGGGGAACCCATGGACGCGGGGTTATGAGAAAGGGTGCAGAAATACCATAAAAGTGTCTAGGAATGCGAGGCTGCAACAGATCCAGTTATATGTTACCCACAGAGCGTATATGACCCCCCCCCAGAGGATTGCTCGATTCAAGAGTGCAGAAATCCAAACATGTCCCAAATGTGGGGAAGTGAACACAGGGATGATACATATGTTCTGGAAATGCCGGGATATTGGAATACTCTGGGGGGGAAGTAGCCCACTGCTTAACCGAGAAAGGGATCACGCTGGATGAGGAATCTGTGTGGGCATGTATGGTAGGGGCTAGACCACGCACACTGAAACACGTGAGCAAACTCAAGGACCTGGCCTATATACTCGCCAAGCGTAGAATTGCTATGGGATGGAAAGCAAATAATAGACCAAGGGTAGAGGGTTGGTGGTATGATCTCCAGAAATGGCCAGAAGCAGAAACGGCAGTATGGAACGAAGCGGCTAATAGGGGGGAGGATGAGGAAGCGGAAACCCTGTCGGCCTGGAGACACTTAGTGGCCACACTCTCTGGCCCCACCCAATCCTGTCTGTCTAAGTGAACATGATTCCTCTAGGAATACAGAAGGGGAAGCACCGCAAGAGGAAACAACAGCGGAGGGCGATGGGAAGTAGGCTTGAGTTAAAGGGGGGGGATAAAGGGGAGACAGTGGACACTTCACAATATTGCATAACTGGATTGAAGTTATTTAACATGCACTGTTGGGTTTGTTTTGTGTTTGGTTGTACTAAAAATTAATAAAAATGGTTTAAAAAAAGTGAAAAAACTTCCCGCTATGAAAGGACGTTGTACCCTTTTTACCACTCTTGCACCTGCCAGCTTCTGTCCCTCAGCCCTAAGCAGGCCTTTTGCCTTCACCTGGATTCTAAATCTGGGCGCTGGATCTCTGAGGTCCCCTGAAATCAACAATATCCTGGTCACTGTCTCTGAACATGTAAACCGCCTGGTCTTCAAACTCCAGCACCTCCCCCACCTGCTCCTCCTCTCATCCTGCTGCTCCACTTCCTTCTGCTCTTTTCACATTCTCCACACCATGCTAGTGGAGTATTGCTGTCTTTTAAATTGTGGATAATAAGGAGATAAGAGCAATAAGAGCGGATTGGTTCCCATTTTCTTTCAGGGGTTTTTGTGACCTGGACCAAGCCCTTGCATCCACCTCTCCTTGTGGGAAGACCTTGCCTTTCCTGGTATTCAGGTGTGGGTAATTATGTTAAATTAAAGCCTGGCTCCTGTGAACGTCTGCCATGTTAGAATAAGGCCTCAGGATTATGACGAGGTTCTGTGCTGGCATTCCTTCTGCCTTGTTCATTGGGAATGGACGTCCTTCTCTCTGATCATGCTCTGTTGTCTGAAAGCTGCTGCTTGCAATTGCGCACCAGATGGGAAGGCTTGATTCTGGTTTGTCGTATGTTAATCTTTGAAGTCCAGTCTGCTGGCCATGTCCCTATGGTGCACACAACACTGGGACTGATGTCCCATGCAAGGCTCTGCATACCCCATTCAGGATTTTTTTTCTCTTAGCTGTCCGTTTATGTTACTGCAATTTCCTAACTGGTTAGGGAGCCCCAGCTGGATACCTCTACGAGGCACATGTGCTCTTGGTCTTTGTAAGAGTGGGGGTGACTGGGGAAACCCCATTTATTGACCACATCATTGAGCGGGTGGAGGATCTCTTTTCTGGTGCAGCCTGAGTGACTGTTCGACTCCCCATGAACCACCGCCATCTTTGAGAGGGGACATGCAGCTTGGAATAAGGACAATTAACCAAAATGGTACCCAAGTTATGTTCAACATATAAACTAGGATGAAGATTTGTAATTCTGTTGTTATCGTAAAGGTCCATATGTTTATTAGTGTATAATCTGCTTTATGAAGATATAGCTTTTACTTTTGTATTAACAGTGTGGCTTTGTTACCCATTCAAGCACATTACAACTAGTTCTAGATCTAGCAAGCACATGCTATGTACACGTGTAATGTAACGGAAATTGAGAAAATATCTAGACTAAGATAATACAAATGTTATAACTTGGGAACCTAACTCGTTCTGGTTTAATTTTACAATCCAATAAAAGTGCTCACAAACATGAAACAGAATAGAAGATGAAAAGCAAGTCAACACACAGTAGTAATGAGACCAACATCTCTGGAAACAAACATGTTTACGACCATACCTTCCATTCTTGTCCCTAGGCTGATTCATGATCCGGGTTTTAATGACGTCAGCAGGCGTTCCAAGCGTAGCAGCGACCACACCAGAACATACACTAAAACAATATGAAGCATTTGGTGAAATGGTTTACTCCGATTTAAGATACCGTACGTTTAGATTTTTTACAAGGCTGACATTGCAATGTCGATCTGAGAATGCTTGGGAACCAGTTACTTACCTAGCATTCAATTGAAAGACCAGTTGTGAAAGGGACATGTGAAAATGCCATACTGATGTAGAAGGGATGTTATTAAGCAGGACAAAGGGTAGGTCATCAAAATCTCAATTTTGAGATCCTAATTCACTGAGAAACAGCTGGGATGTTTTATTATTAGTAAAACATTCTGTGCAATAACTGCAATTACTGTCAAGTTGGAGAACGGATGCCACTCTAAGGATAGATTGAAAATACCTTTCCATTACCAATTTAATAATTAACCATGTCATGGTACCCCACCACTTTACTCATTTTTTACACGGATATGGCCGTCTACTTCTATAGCATACCCATCTTTTGGCATGCGAGAGGTAAAGGATTCCGGTTTCACAGCTTATTAAAAAGCAAGAGAAAGACACGTTCATTTATAATGTCAAACCCCCAGAATCTAGGCTACTTAGTGACAAAATAGGAGCAGAATCGTGATAGGAGCAGCCCCTCTTTTTTTGCCATTGCATTAAAACCTCTGTTGACGAAAAATAATCAATGTATTCGTGGCATCGACACTGGAGAAGTATCACATGGAGACCTTAATCTTTACCCTGCATTCAACAAGTCTGTCAAGGGTTCTTCATCAGGTGCACACATTCTCTACTCTTTTACTCTTTAGTCATCCTTTATTAACTGCGAAAAATGTCTTAATTTATGCCCGTCAATAATGAAGGTCTTAAATTACTTTAACACTTGGAATTTGAAACAGCCGGGTGGTATTAAATATCTAGGCACCAGCTTTCAGACAGCAAGTGGCGAGTAAGCCATAGCTAAGTTGATATTCGAATGGACTATGAAAGGGGGAAATAGCAGAATGTGCCTCCATCAAAAAAATGCACATCAAAATACCTATTTTCGACAAATGTATATATACAGATTTTCATTCATTTTTCTATCGACTTCAAAAATACGAAAGGATATTGCGCTCCAAAGATCTTCGTATGGGGCTTTGGGAAAGGCCTTCTAGTGCAAAGGATACACCAAGGCTCCCACTCAAAGGGAGATTAGTGTACCCGGACATCAGGGCTTCCCAATTGGTAGGGGCCTCCAAGAAAGGTCTTGGAGAGTCAGATTCACATAATATTTTCCAGATAAATTGCACACAAAAAAATGTAAATCTAATTAATGTAAAAAAGCAATTGGAGTTATTTGCATAGTCAGTGGTTATGTTGAAAACCTGGTGCGATTGAAGCTCTTGACTGGACGTGCAGACCCCTGTCCTTTACCGTTTTCAAAATTGCTTACAACATAGTCACTGAAAATACCCTTTATGGCTCGACACGGAACAAACCTTTATGAAACGGTCCTTAAGCAAAACTAAAATTTTATTTTAAAATTTCAAAATGCCACAATGTTGACCTTTTCAGTTTGAAATATGCATTTAAAACAAGAATCAGATTGTATTCTGGGAAAAACGTGTTGACAAGAACAAGTTACTTACCTTCAGTTAAATTCCAATGTTTGTAGCATTCCTTAATCTTGTGAAATGTCCTTTCGTATTTGTTATGTATATAGCGCCTTACGCCAAGCCGCTGTACAGAACCAATTTACAATACAATAAAATGAGCAAGTGGACACAATAAAACAATGTAACTTACAACATGACTTAAAATACAATTAAGGTTGAAGAAATTTGAAAAGAAGATGGAGTAAGAATGAATAGGTCATAGAGAGAGAGAGAGGGAGAGCATTCCAGTAAAGAGGAGCCAGTAGAGGAAGAACAGAAATTAGAGGAATCGCATGGGGGACGAGGCACAGCTAAAAGAAAGTGGGTTTGGGAACCAAGAGTACAAGAAGGGACGTAGAACAAGAGAGGCAAGATAGATCGGAGCAAGTCCATAAAGAGATTTAAATACTAAGCAGAGAAAACAGAATTTAAGTTGAGTGGAAAGGTAGCCATCGAAGAGAGGCCAAAGAAGGAAAACTAGAGTCACAAATAGGTAGATGGATAGAAGATAGAAGATAGAAGATGGATAGACGAATTGAAGATAGATTTAAGAGGAGCTAGAAGAGAGACCGGAAGACCAAAGTGGAGTGCAGCACAGTAGAATAATCAAGAGAAGATCAAGAGAGAGATTAGAAGGTTTGTGGCACTGAAGGTAAGAGGTCTAATTTTCTGAATGTTAAAAAGATTAAAACAACAAGAACGAGATGTGATCGAGATATGAGCAAAGGAAAGATTAGTATCTAGAGAAAGGCCAAGGTTACGGGCAGTCTGAGAACTGCAGATGCAAAGGGGAAACAAGGACAAAAGGAGGGCAGACCGGGAGAGGAGAAGTATTAGCAGGAAAAAGAAGACTTCAGTCTTAGATAGATTAAGGACAAGAAAGTGGTCCGACATCCAAGTTTTGATCGCAGAAAGACAGGAAGAGCTTATGTGTGTATTGGGTGTGAAAGAAGAAAAGGCTAGAAATAGTTGGGTGTTATTGGCATAATAGTGATGAGACAACCCAAAATAAGAGATCATCTTGGCTAAAGGAGAAGTATACAGTGAGAAAAGAAAGGGGCCAAGAACGGACCCTTGTGGAACACCGTGTAGAAGAGGAAGGGGATCTCAACTAACACCAGCCAGGATACTGAGTAGGTGCGATTAGAGCGATAGGATTGAAACCAAGTGATTATAGAACCAGAACATCCAAAAGAGAAAAGGGAGAGAAGACGTAGTGTGTGGCCAACTGTATGAAAAGCAGCAGACAATTCCAAGAGTACAAGAATAGAAGTGTGTGTGGCATAAAGTGCAGAGAGGAGAGAGTCATAGACCGATAAGAGCAGTTTCATTGGAGGCACACAGTAGTTTTTAAATTTCTCACAGCCATTAGGGGTATCACGACTGTTATGACACAGGTGCCCCTTCTGCTGCAAGTGACGTCCTTGGTAAACATACAGAGCCATGTGAGCAGTCTGACAAGGGAAAAAGAGAAGGAATTGTGTCGGATGCCGAGGAAACTTGGAGCTGCCGCAGAAAAACAGGAGAAACAGAATTTACTAGCAATTATTTTCAAAGAGTAGGTGGGTTAGTCTAATAATGTCAGAAGATCACTGGCCCTTCAGCAAAAACTGATTCTCCTCTGAGAGGAGCAGTCCAAGTAAGGCCATGGATAAAAGGGGAGGTTTGGGGTGGCATGCACAACAGTGGAAGATAGTATCCTAGCTATATGACCTGGAGGACCCACGGGTGCAATGTACATGCCCCCAACTCCTTGTTCTGATCCTGCCAAAATCCCTTCTCCACAGGTGAATGGAGAAGGAAAGCTTCCCTTCAAAGAGGTTTTGGAGCGGCAGGTGCTCACAAGCACAGTGGAGGATGACTTTCTTCAGTTTTACCTTCTCTTATTCAGAAGGGGCAAAAATACTGCTTATGTGGTTGCATCAGCTGTCCTTAGCTCAAGCAGCAACAGAAATAAGGTGAAAGCAGCCAGTGCAAGAAGAAACAAATAAAAGTTAAGCGGGCAGACAGGTGGAGTGGTTTTACTGTAACCCTGGAGACTTCTAAAATCTGTGGTGTCATATCGACACAGCATAGCCTTGACATTCTGCGCACCTCTGTAGACTGCATAAGGAGTGCAGTCTACCACATCTGCCACACCCCAGCTCAACCCAGAGAGGAACCCAGTATTTGAATGGCTGTTAGAGTCAAAGGTTGGGCAAGTAGCAGGCATTGCCAGTCAGAATGCATCAAAATCAGCAGAGGGAGGAGAAAAATCCGGTTGATCCCTCACTTTTGAAAGTGTCGAAGCAGACTTTCTGAGAACTCTACATCAGTGCCAGTGACTTCACATCAGATATGTGGAGTAGGTGGCAAGAGAACCAATTCCTGTGCTTAGAGTGCCTTTCTCTTTCCCCTTCTCATGGTCCTGAGCCGAGGACTCTGTGTGGGTTGTGACGATTCATAGGCTCACATCACTTCTCCCTATGGGGCAGCCCTTCCTCGTGAGGCTAGTGACATGAGTAGCAACACAACATTCATCCTAGGGGCGGCGGAAAGTGGGACCTCACAGGAAGCGACTCCCCTCAGAGGGACAAGGACTCCCATTCCGTGATGGAACCCCCCTAACCCTCCTGTCCTTGAGACCATGATATGATATGATATGGTATTTGTAACGCGCCTATACACAGGTGTTTCAAGGCGCGACGAGGCAGGGAGGGGAGGGACAAGGGGAGACAGACAACGATCCTACTAGGCCAGGTGTCATTCAGAACGCGCAAGTGCAGGGGTGGGGGAAAAGTGCAAGGGGAAGGGGAGGGGGGAAGTGCAGTACAAGGTAAGTGGCGTAAAGTAATAAATAAATAAATAGGGCCAGCTGGTGGCAAGTGCGAGGTAAGTGCAGAGCAAGTGCTGGGGAAGGGGGGGGCTGTAGGGATACAGAGACAGTCCCGCAGTGCAAAGGGGTTCCAGGGCATCAGTGCAAGTGGAGAGTGGCTGGGCCCAGGACGAGGCCGTTTAGAGTGGTCCAGTTGCAGGATCAGTGCAGTTTCAGTGAACAATTAATTAGCTGTTCAGCAGGGGAGAGGGAGAGAGAAAGCAGAAGCAAAGAGGAAGGTTTTGAGGTGCTTCCGGAACCGGAGATGGTTCTCCTCAAGTTTCAGGGAGGCAGGAAGGCTGTTCCAGAGGGAGGCCCCTGCCGCGGAGAGAGATCTACCCCCAGCTCGATGCTTCGAGAAGCGGCTAACCCTGAGGGAATTGGAGGCGGATGAGCGAAGGGCTCGGGAAGGAAGATATTTGGGAAGAGAGAGTTGAAGGTATTTAGGACCCAGGCCCCAGAAGGCCTTGTGGACAATGCAGAGGGTTTTGAACTTTATCCTCGCAGCCACTGGGAGCCAGTGTAGAGATTTGAGTCCTGGAGAGATACGGTCCATGGGCTTGAGGCCAAGGACAAGTCTCGCAGTTCTGTTCTGGATGAGTTGCAGAGGGCGGAGAGTGGAGGCAGGCAGGTTAAGATAGAGGCTGTTACAGTAGTCCAGCTTCGAGAGAACCAGGGCTCGGGAGACAGTGAGCTTCTGGGGGAAGGAGAGGAAGGGAAGAATACCTCTGAGGAGGTGCAGCTGGTAGTGTGACCTCTTGGCGACGTCAGAAATATGAGGAGAGAAGGAGAGTGTGGAGTCGAAGATGACCCCAAGGTTTTTTGCCTTGCCGGTAGGAGCAGGGAGGGGGCCAAGGGAGGCAGGCCAGAGAGCTGCAGGGAAGGAGGGAGTGGGAGTACCGATGAGTAGAATCTCAGTCTTACTGGCATTAAGGCAGAGGTCATTGGCGGCACACCATTCTTGGATAGCAGACAGACAGTCAGAGATGAGGGAAAGAGGGGGAGGCTGAGGGTAGCCTGAAAATGAGCTGCGTATCGTCCGCATAGCACTGGAAATTAGGGCAGAGAGCGGCGATGCGGTGGGCAAGGAGTGCCAGATACTGGTTGAACAGCCAGGGAGAGAGATTAGATCCCTGGGGGACACCACAGGTGGAGAAAAAGATGTCGGAGAGGAAGGACCCCAGTTGGACCTGGGAGGGTCGATTTGTAAGGAAAGAGGTCAGCCACGCCAGAGCCTGACCAGTGATACCCAGGTTATCCCGGAGACGGTTGAGCAGGATGGCATGGTTGACAGTGTCAAAGGCAGAGGAGAGATCGAGCAGAATGAGAACACACGGAGTGTTGGAATCGAGGTTCAAGAGCAGGTCTTCACGGATGTTCAGGCGAGCAGTTTCCGTGCTTCTGGCAGCTCTGAAGCCAGATTGATGGTCATGAAGACTACCAACAGATTCAGAATGGAGGTTAAGCTGGGAGACGGCCAGTTTCTCCAGGAGCTTGCCCAGGAAGGGAGTGATGGAGATAGGGCGATAGTTAGCCGGGCAGGAGGGGTCGGAGGAGGGTTTCTTGAGAAGAGGGTGCACAAGGGAGTGCTTGAGGGGGGAAGGGAAGACTCCAGAGGCGAAGGAGTGGTTGCAGAAGTCAGCCAGGGCAGGAGCCAGGGAGTCGATGTGGTCCTTGATAGTTTTGGAGGAACAGGGGTGAACCTGTTTAGACGAGACTTTCATTGATCGGACTTGTCTGGAAACCTCGTCAGCAGAGAAAGGTGGAAAGGCAGAGAAAGAGGGAGGAGGGGTGACCGCAGAAGGGCCAGAGGAAGGGCCGGGTAGGGAGGGAGGGAGGTGAAAGGAGGAGAGCGAGGACAGGATGTCCTGAGTTTTAGAGATGAAGTGAGAGGCCAGTGCAGTGCAGAGGGCCTGGGAGGGGACAGGAGAGGTAGAGACTGCAATAGGGTTGGCCAGCTCCTTGCAGATTTTAAAGAGTTCGGCGGAGTTGTTTGATGCCGCAGAGATGCGGGCTTGGATAAGGGCTCTCTTCTTGGTGAGAACGGAGAGCCGGTACTGCCTTTGGAGCAGGCGGCAGGCCAGTTTGTCAGAGGATGAACATGAAGCACGCCATTTCCTCTCTGCAACCCTGCACTTGCGTTTTAGGGTGGCGAGATCCGAGTCATACCAGGAGTTACATTTGGCTTTGGGCTTCAGGCGGATTCTCATGACGGGGGCAAGGATATCAAGAGTAACAGATATAGCAGAGTGGAGCATGGAGAGGGCTGTGTCATGACATCCAACGTCTACAGAAACGAGCTGAAAGCACTACTGCATGTTATAACAATACTCTTTCCCGTAAGAATTGATACCACCAAAAAAGGAAGACTAAAATAGACATACAGTCTGATCAAGTCATCTTCCAAGAGTACTGTGAAGAGGATTGATGGAGTTCTACAAACTACTCCTTTGCCAAGTAAAGTAGGTACTGGGAAGAAGTGACCCAGAGGATGCACAAAGAATACACAAAGGACAATGACACTCTGCTGGGGAGGACCTAACTGTATGACATAAAAATGGAGAAAGGTCTCAATGAGGAGCAAAGCAGGCGTGAAGCCAGGCAGACCGGGGAAGTTCAAACCAGGAAGCAAGAAGCTACGCCGGGGAAGCAAACCTCCAGTCGGGAGGACGCTGACAGTAGGTTGCAGGAGTCCTTCGCAGGCCGACAAAGAGCAGGCCTGACTGAAAACTGTGAACCAACCAACGGTAGTGGGACCTCGTGAAGGTGGACCGAACGGTCCATTAACTGGGCCGAAATCACCTGGCTGGAGGGCCTGTGCAGCCTAGGCAGGGAGTGGAAATAAGCAAGTAGAGCGTTTAGTGGGAGGGCAGCGATCCAGCATCCCAGGAAGAACCGGGGACATGGCCCCACCAGAGATAAGGTAATGGGAGACTCTGTAGGGGATTGGGGAAGGCTGTCAGATGTAAAGAAAACATCAGAAGTTGTCTCCCTCAAACCCTCAGCAGTAATCTCCCTCGTTTCAGTACTTGTACCAGATGTATCGACTGGGAAGAAGACATTGGGAGTAACCTTCGTCTCAGTCGCTGTGTCAAGAGTATCAAATGAAAAGAAAGCTTCGGGAGTAATCTCCCTTGTCTCCAGAGTTGTGATAAAAGTAGCAAGTGTGGAGATTACATCACAAGTGATCTTCCTCGTCTCAGTTGTGTCAGAGACTAAAAGAGAAGAACATATCTAGTAGTCTCCCTTAACACTCTATCCTCAAGAGGGACACTAAGGCTAGAGAGTGCCACTTGAACAGTCTCATTTGTCAGAGTATTAGAAGGAACCAAGGATACAATGGGAACAGTTACCCTTGTTATCGACAAGAGGAAGGGAAAGAATGACGAGGAAGAACTGTGTATTGCAAACAAAAGGCGTGTCTGACCAATAAGCAAGCCATGAGAGAAGCCTGAGAAGAATTGCAAAGGTTGATAAAACCTGTTGCAGGAAGATAACCAACACTGAACCAACTGAACCAGGAAAAGGGCATAATTCTCCTGGTTTTCCACATAATTATTGAATCAGAAACTAAGGCAAAAGGTTACTAAACAGCTGCCTGGAGGCTGACCAAGTTGACGAGGAGAAGATGGTGGTTACTGAGCTATTGGACCAGGAGAAGGGAGTCATTCCCCTCGTATGCTCTACAAGTGCAGAAGTTGAACTATTTTCAAAGAAATACACCCATAGGACTGAATCCATTGAACCAGGAAAAGGGAGTCATTCTCCTGGAACAATTTATGTTAATGTCTTTTGTAAGTGTTAGGGCTAGAGTAGGCTAGTTTGGACACAGGACGGACACCGAGTTTGACAACCACCATGACGACGAGCACCCAAGTTATTCTTTACTTGGGTAGGGAAAACCCTTTAGGGATAGAGAAAGATGGGCCTTTTTCATTATTTAAATAAAGATTATAGTGAAAAGGCCATCCTTTTGTCCGACTACCTACTCCAGCACGCCACAAAGTCTTCACTGAGGTTAACTGCACATGAGTACATCCCTCCAGTTTTTCTCTGTTATGGTCCTGCCCCATGTATCACACAAGGCGGTGCAGGATGGAGCGTGATGGGAAACAACCCCTTCACATTCCCAGGACGAACACAACCTGAATAGGAGAGCGAAAAGAGCACTTGCGTGCCCAGTTCTATCTATGACCTTCCGCTCTGATGAGGAACCCTTGGTGGGCACAAAGATAGTACGCAAATATTTCATTGTTATAGGAGACACGGGCACCACAAAATCATGCATCAGTGAGGCGATTTCCCACTATCGGGCCATAATCTTGAGAAACAGGGCTTCCCTGGGGTTGACTCCACGGTTCCATACACTAAAGAGGTTGACATAACAATAGGGAGGTGGTGCGGGCCACCCTACTCTATTCTTAAAGTTCCCAAGTGAACTTGTTGGGCAGGGATCTGCTCAGCAAGCTCAATATGACAATCTCGCCATAAGAGCAATGCTAATAATACATGCAATGGGACGAGAAGTGGTGGTTTGTAGGATTCCCATAGACCGGGACATGTTTGTGTATGGAATAACCGTGCTTGTGGATGACATGCCTCAGATTGGCAAAGTGTGCTGGCAAGTGCCCACAGACTTCATTTTTCATCCTGTTGTGTCCCCTGAGTTGGCAGCAGTTTCCTGTGCTTCCTAACCCTGCCTCGATTTATGTAGCATCCCCAAAGGGGCAACATATTTCACGGTAGTTGACCTCAAAAATGAATTTTTCTCCATACCATTGCATCCAGACTCATAGTACCTCGCCGCTTTTGCACATGTTGGAGGAAGTTCAAACAGACAACATTACCTTGGGCGTACTGCGAGAGCACCAACATTTTCAAACAGAATACTCCACGTTGATTTAGGCAACATCCAAGTGTCCAGCACAATCATCCAGTATGTCGACGAACTGCTGGTGTGCAGTGACACAGGACACTGCAGGCATGACTCCATTACACCCTTAAAGCTCCTGGCTTGCAAGGGATACAAGGTTCACAAGGGAAAGCTACAATACTGCCTACAAGAGGTGCTTTATCTAGGAAAGTTAATATCAGAAAATGGAAAAAGAATACCAGATCGCGCTGCCTCTGTGCGCGCCACTCTACAGCCCAAAACAGCAAAAGTTCCTAGGGTTGTGCAATTACCGCAATGTATGGATCCTTGATTTAGCAACATATGCGCGGCCGCTCTTACAGGCCCTCAAAGAAACGCAAAAAACTGAGAATACAATTGTTTGGACTGGAGAAAACTTACAAAGTTTCAATGATCTCAAAGAAGTAATTTCAACTACCCCGGTGCTAGCAACCCAGATTATACATGGGAATTCTACTCATTTTCCCCACTAACAGCCTACTCACAACTGCCGTGTTGACACAAAAGAACACAATGGGCCACAAGCCACGGGCCTATTACAGCGACATGCTAGACTCAGTAATCCAAGGGCAGTTTGTTTGTGAACAGGCAGATGCAGCAGCATTTGCAATTGAGAAATGGGCCGCAATTGTGATGGGCTGTTCTATTACACTCTAAGTTGAACATGCCGTCCTTGCCATTTTGTAGGGATCAAAATCTACTTTGACTACACAAAGCTTCTGCATACAAGATTATTCTGTGCAGCACAAATATACACATTATACGGTGTAAAATTCCTAACAGAAATGTGCACTGATGAGGACTTGGCCAGACATGACTAACATACGAGGGGGAGGAAGATGACATTCCCAAAGCAAAGGACAGGCCACTAGGAGGTGAGGGGGGAATGGGGAGTCCTCTTCGTTGATGGGTCAGCGACAACTGACCAACACACGGGCCACAGATATACTGGAGCATCAGTGGTGCGCCTAGTGGATGGCGAATGTGAGACATTAAGTGCATGCAGCGGAACTCATGGCACTTATTGAAGCGCTACAAATTTTCACAGGGGTGTCACGTGAGCATATTTTCCGACTCAGCATATTTATGTCACTACAACAGTGCACGCCGGTCTTTCACGATGGAAAAGGGCTTTAGGAGGGCGGATGGGTCCTCAGTACAGCATGAGGCATTATTAGACAAGCTAATTTTCACACTTTCACAGCCTTCTGTAGTGACAGTTGTTAAATAGGCCTCCCACACTAATAACTTTAACAAAGTGTCACTCGGAAACGCGGCATATCTCCCAGTATCAACTGTAGCTGAATATGTTGTAACAATCCGCACCACTGACCAGCCACTTGTCTCATACAATGCCCCGTCCATGGCCCAAACTACTGAATTACAAGGAAGGGCCCAGAAAGAAAAAAAAGAATTGTGGGTCTGAAGGGGATGCACACAATCCCCTACTGAACTATTGTGGAGACAGGAATGCACAGGAAAAGCAGTGCTACTACACAAACTCTTCATAATAGCATTTGATCAGCTCCATCACGCCTCCAACAGCTCCAAACACCAGATTGCTGCTGATCTACATGAGAATTGGTTCATTCCAAACATCCAGGAAAGTTCGACAAGTATGGTTATCAGATGCACCATGTGCCAAGGTTTCAGCACGGGCATGACATTAAGAACACTGGGTTGTTCTGCAAGTTGCACATCTACTACACAGACTTTGGTGGGCGAGACATTCAGTGGGTCCCGGTATCTGATCTTTGACGTTTGCCCCTTCTCACATTGGGGGGAGGCGGGTCTTTGCGCATATTCGGATGCCAAATGCGTGGCAACATTTCTGGTCCATAAAGTGTTCGCCCGATGGGGCGTGTGTGATGTATTAAGGTCATACAATGACACTTTTTTTTAATTAGTTGTTTAAGGAGATTACTGCACTACTTGGCATTAAACACCGGATGTGCACGATTTATCACCCCCAGGCCAACAGAGTAGTAGAAAGGATCAACGGCCTCCTCAAAAGTAAGCAGTCTAAGCTTTGCACCACCTTAAAAAAAATCTGGGTGCATTGCTTGCCCTTGGCCCTGTTCAGTTTGCGCACACAGCCCAGCAAAGACCACCAGTTATCATCCCATGAGGTGGTAACTGGTCACCACATCCAAATACCATTATCTCCTATTAGGAAGGCTTCAGAAGCACATATAGCAGCAGCCGATTTAAGGGATGAATTCAAAGACTATTTGACAACCTTAACACATGCACGCAAACGCATTTCCTGACAGATTTCACTGCCACGATCAGAAGGCAAGCCAGGCGCCACAGCTGACTCTGCAACCGATTCCCCACCCACTCAACCGCTGCTGCCAGGAGAATTTGTCTACATGCGGTCCTTTGTCCGCAAGTGGAATAGCCCTAGATTCAATAGACCCTTTGAGGTAGTGTTTTCCACTCCTCTTGCGGTCAAAGTTAAGGCTATTGGATATACTTGTCTGACGTTCGAAAGGCACATTGGGACATTGGACCAGCACTTAAAATGACTGGTAGTGTGCATCAACCTCATTACACTACCATCATTCAAATTCGGATTGCCCCATCAACCCCAAACACGTGCACACACACAGTTGCTCAAGAAGTTACATTTGCACAGGGGGCGCTCACTTGCGCTCTCTGTCTCTCTATATCTCTTAGTGTGCATAAATTGAGCCTTTCAGATTGTGAAGAAAATGAAACCAGCACTCTCAAATCATTCATTATACATTAAAAAGTATTCTAGTTATAGTATTACATCTAGGTTTTCCTATTCTTACATGTGTGCAATGCATCATATAGGAGGTATATTTGCTTTTTCAATGTTGGTTTTGGGGATTTATTTAGGGGCTTCTTTTATATTTGTAGGACATAAAAAAGGCGGGGTGAGAGGAGATAGGTAAATAGGTCAGATATACACAAACGAAATTGAACAGCCCTCAAATGAAACTGATAAGTATTTTTCCCAAGGCCCAACCTTACGCATCATGTCAACAATTCTATACATAAGAATCCACCCCCTGTACTGGATTGTTAGAATATATTAGTAGGTCCCTACTGTTTTAGAAATTTCACAATTGTTTCTATAACACAAAAATTACTGATGTAAATATTAGTAGTGTTATTAATATATATAGGTACCCCCAAACGTACGAAGGGCGAAGTACGATGCCTACCATGGGCTTGGTCTTAACGCCATAGAAGATTTACTTCACCCAGAACTGTCCAATAGCTGGTACACAGACATGAGCTTGGTGGGGAGGAACAAAGTGAATGGCAGCTTTTGTGTGTGTTTGTTGATACTGCGTGCGTCAGGGGGCACCCAATGTCCTAGTGCCACAGGAAGTATCAATTTTAGAGGCACAATGCCTAGTACATCTTGCGCTATTGTAGGCTCATGGGCACTTTCCAGGCACATAATGTGAGGCTCGAACTTGTTGAACCAGATCTCCTGCAATGCAACAAAAATCCAAAAGGCAGCAAATGCCTGAACAGACCCTACCTGGGGATACAAGGACTGAAATACACATATAAATGGCGAGAAACAGTAAGATGCATGGCAGAGGGTCTAACAGAAAACGAAAAAAGGGTTCTGGCCCGGGTGGAAGCCGCATGTGCACCGTTCTGGACTGAACACATCACAATACTAACCTGGACTGAAGCAATGGAGAAACCAGTGAAAGTACACAGAGAAGAAACATATGAACTTTGCATTTATTGTGCTGGAACAATATCTCTAGGGGCCAACGAACATTGCAACAAGACTGCTCATTCCGTAACTTAAGAAAGGCACGGTGGCAGTGATGGATAACTATTGGGTGTACGGCCAACAAGCGCACTTGCACCTCCCACCATTATGGAGGGGGTATTGTTCGCTGGCCATGCTGCACTCAGCCCTGCTTGTAATCCCAGAAGTACATTTGCAAGGGGGGGAAACAGACTTTAACCCCTACCACCTTTCCAACCGCTGAAGAAACAAGAAACACGTTGCAAGCACCAAGTTCCACACGCTCCCTGGAAGAAAAAAAAAAGGTGAAACCTTGCAAAGGAAAAAGAGAGCGAACTATCTGTCCATAGACCAATCAAACTTGCTTGAAGAAATACCAGACGAGTACAGACTCTTCAGCAAAGCATAGACTTCCATCACCTCATTGTTACTGCCCGGGTTGCAAGCTGCAGCCAACGCTAAATGGCTGAAAATTGTCAGTTGGGAACTGATCCAGATGGCCAACGACACAGAGCAAGGGCTCAACATCATAAAAGTGGAGCCTTGGAGGCCACCAGGGGGCGCGCAGGTGATGGCAGCCTGAGCGTTGCTCTCCCGCCGACTCGGGCCGTTGAAGGGGATTGAACCCCCCCCGGACCCCACCGGCAGCAACGCAGTGTCGGATCGGTTGCCGGACCCCCCCCCCGAGCCGCCTTTGCTCGAAAGAGCGGACTTCGGGGGCAACGGGAAGCCGGAGAATGGGCTTCACGGCCCAAGGCGACGGAGCGAAGGGAGGGCCTGGAAGGGCGATCCCGGCGGCCGCGGATCCGCGAGCGTGGGCGTTGCCCGGCAGGGCGGGGCACTCTCATCGGAGTGGTGGGCCCACGCAGAGAGCCCTCTGCCCGCCACCGCGGGAAGACACGGAGACCTGGAACATCGGTCCCGAAGCAGGACGAGGACGCGCCTCCGGGCGGGCCCGTGAGCAGACAGAAGCACCGCGGATGAGGCTTCCGTAGGAGTAGGGCCTGGGCGCGTGTCCCACAAACCCCCCCCGGTGAGGAGAACTGGTGGTGGCAGGACGAGCCTGGGGTGGATCCCGCCGCCCAGTGGAGGGGAATCCAGAGCAGCCCAGTGACGGCGACCCCCATACCATGGGAGGCCCGCCCTGGGCCGGTGCAGCGCGGCGTGGCCTGTGCCCGAGGAGGAGACAGACGACGGCGACAAAGGTGGAAGACCCGGAGGGCTTCCACCCCACGACCCCTCCTCCCGAGAAACCGGGGAGCAACGCAGCCAAGCCAACAGAATCAACTGGCACTCACATCTTGCAGGTGGAGGCCCCTGCGTTAGTTCGCAGGGCGTGTGCCCGCCTGCAGTCCCCCAGAATTTAACAGGACAAGGAGATAGACCCGGGTGTGAGGCAAGCAGATACGTGAAATGCCCGTGTGAACTGGCGGGAGACCCTGCAAACCTTTCGCTACGAGGGGGCTGGTGACCACAACAAGGACCCTATAAACCACAGAAGCATGGCCCATTCGGAAGCCCCGACGCATTCCTCAGCAGCCATGGAGAGGGGATTTGCAACCATACTCTAGGAGATCCGGGATATGCGATCAGACATTGCACAGAAACTGGAAACAATGGACAACAGGGTGGACAAGGTGGAGGACAGACTCTTGCAGGTGGAGACCAATCAGTCGAACTCAGCTACGCAGGAAGTGCTAATGGATATGCAGCTGGCGGCCCTGGAAAAGAGGGACTAGGAAAGGGCCAGACAAATGGACGACTATGAAAATAGGGAAAGGAGGAACAATCTTAGACTTTTTGTGGTCCCCGAGGTGGAGGGGGAAACGGAGAGAGACTTAATCCGTGTGGTGCGAGACATAATCACCCTCCTTTTCGCTGAAGAGATGGCCACGGAGCTGACATTTGATCGTGTGCACAGAGCGGGCGGGGGGGCCCCCGCTCGATCTTCGTGCGATTTCACTATTATACAGATAAGGCAAAGGTTTTGGAGGAGGCAAGGAAAGCGGGGGTGATTTCCTACAACAACGCAGAGATCTCAATATTTGAAGACCTCTCCGCCTACACCTTGGCGAAGCGGAGAATGTGCCGCCCCCTCACGCAACTATTGAAGGATAAAAGGGGTGCGCTACAGATGGGGGTACCCATTCTCCTTGACCTTCGAATACATAGGCCAATGGACGTCAACTACAGAAGGACACAAAAGGGGCCATTCAGGATTATGCGACGGAGTCTACCCCCAGAAGAGGGCCGGTGGGCCCGGCTGCGATCGGAGAGGGGGCCTCGGACCGTCCTGGGTCCAGGAGGAGGAAAACCGGCTCGAGAAAATACAGGAAGCTAAATACCCCACCGTCTGTTAGGGAGGGGGAGCGCAAAGACTCAGAGGACTGTGGATCGGGGTGACTCATCCACCTGAGGGGCGGGATCCGACGCAATGATGGTCCGGATGAATAAAGATTCCCCCAGAGCAGCAAGTAAGATGGGGGCAACGGCGGGGAAGAAACAGAGGGGGGAGGAGGGCTCATAACAAAGAGCTTGGACACGAGTGCCCGACCGGGAAGGGCAGTCTGGTGGTCCGGCCTAATGCCAGGAATGGCGGAACTAATTGGCTGGACGCCGGGGAGGGGGGATGGGGTGACGAAGTTAGTTGGGGGTTTATTGTTGGGGAAGGGGCTTGGGGAAGAGTTGGGGGAAGGTTCAAATAATGTCCAAACAGGTAGACTAAGGGAGCGAAAAGGGAAGAGTGATGCTAAGCAGGTGCCCAAAAGATCTGGTGACCTAGATTATGGCTGATTGCCAACCAGCCCTGGGAGTGGGCACCCTGAATGTGCGGGGCTTGAACACCCCTACCAAGAGGTCCCCGATTTGCCGAGAATTCAGGAGGCCAAAGTTAGACCTGCTGTTTTTGCAAGAGACACACTGAGCGCGGGGGAAGGAACCCAAAATGAGAGGGGGGCATAGGGGAGGTTTTCCATGTATCCCACAAGGGGAAGAAAAGAGGGGTGGCTATCCTGGTCGCCAGGGGTGTCCGCTTCACTAGCGAAGCCACCCTGCAGGACCCCGAGGGCCGTTTTCTATTGGTGAGGGACACCTTACAAGGATCCCCCCTGACCCTGGCAGTGGTGTATGGTCCAAATGATGGCCAGGCCCAATTCTAGGAGGAGGTAAAAGAGAAGCTTAAGCTATTTGTACGGGGCATGTTGGTGGTAGGGGGGATTTCAATATGGTGCTGGACCCATCTTTGGATAGGAAGCGGGTGGGCCCCCAGACCCAGAGACCCGCGGATGAGTCCACGGCACGAACCTTCCGGAGGGTGAATGAAGATCTGGGCCTGGTAGACTCAATTCCGTCCTCCAGAACAGGAATCCCCTCTTTTACATATTACTCGGCCATCCATGCCTCGTTTTCAAGGATAGATTATATTTTGGTGGACGAAGCCCTTCGCCTGTATGTTGCAGGCTACAGGGTCGATCCCGTACCCTGGTCGGACCATGACATGGTGGGGGTCACAATATCAGGGGGATGGCGTAAAGAACGCAGAGGCCATTGGAAATGCAACAATGCCTTATTAAAGGATGAGGTTCACGCCCAGGAGATTGCTGACGCCATAACAGAATTCTTTGAGCTAAACGACAATGGGGAAGTGGGCACACACACGCTTTGGGACGCCTTTAAGGCGACTGTACGGGTTTTCTTATCCAAAAGGGTGCATCAGTAAAAAGGAAGAGAGGCACAGGAGAAGACCATGCAGAAAAAAAAAAATAAATAAAAAAAATCGCCCGACTCCAGCCGGGGGGCTCCCCGGACCGGGAGCCGGAGCGCGACCGTGTGGCCGCCCAGGAGGATTACAGGCTCCAGCTAAAGGGCTTACTTCACAAAACGGAGAGAAGTCTTCAGATGGTCAAGCAAAAGTATTACGAAAAAGGGGACAAAGCGGACAGGATCCTGGCCTGGAAGCGGAGGGAGGTCCAGAGGAGCAGAATGGTGAGGGAAGTGAGGGACACTCAGGGAACCCTGGGTTGCGAGTCTTCCCATATTGGAGAGGCCTTTCGCCGATATTATGAGACCCTGTATTCATCCGAATACGACGGGGGGAACTGCACCGATAGAAGATTTCTTGAACTCAATACAACTCCCTGCTTTGTCTAGGGAGATGTCCGAGGGTCTGGAGGGGCCAGTAACCGAGAAAGAGGTGGACAAGGCGAAAGGTGGGATGAAAGTGGGAACCTCCCCCGGGGATGACGGGTTTTCCATTTACTTTTACAAAAGATTCCGGTCCTCCTTAATCCCCTACTTGGTGAGGGTTTTCAACTCCGTGCTAGAGGGGGAAGCTCTCCCCAAATCCATGATGGGGGCTATCATCGCGATGTTACCTAAGGAGGGGAGGGACCCCGCAGAGTGTGCATCTTACCGCCCCATATCATTGCTAAATATCGACGTTAAGATTCTGGCCAAGGTGGTGGGGAGGCGGATGGAGGGAATACTGCCGAAGTTAGTCCATGGGGATCAGGTGGGCTTCATCAGGGGGAGGCAGGGTTCGGATAACATATGTAAGACCATAGATCTATTCCACTTCGCGCAACAGTCGGAGCTTAACGCAAGTGTCCTCTCCTTAGACTCGGAGAAAGCGTTCGACAGGGTCGAATGGCGGTATATGGATCTCCTCCTGCGGAGGATGGGTTTCGGGGCCCACATTATGAGCTGGGTATCGGCCCTTTACAGAGCTCCCACGGCAAGGGTCCAAGTGAATGGGGAGTTGACCAATGCCTTCCCCCTCTCTCGAGGGACAAGACAGGGGTGCCCCCTCTCCCCTCTGATATACGTCCTCACGATAGAGGCCTTGGCTTTAGCGATCAGATCACATCCAGGAATTAAGGGGATCAATAGGGGGGAGGTGGAATTTAAACTCTCCCTATTTGCAGATGACCTTCTGGTCTACCTGGTAGACCCTAGCTCCTCTCTCCCCCCTCTGCTGGGCCTGGTGACCAAGTTTGGACGCTCCTCGGGCCTGAAAGTTAATGCCTCGAAATCGGTCCTGCTCCCTATGAGACCCCGGGACCCGGTGCTAGACCCCCTAGACAGGCTCCACAGGATTGAAATAGGGAAGGCTGAAATACGATACCTGGGGGTTCTCCTCACACGGGATCTAACTAAACTGGCCACTGCGAACTACGACCCCATAATAACAGGGATCACATCAGATCTCAGGAGGTGGGGAGGATGATCCTCTCTTGGTATGGCAGGATGACGGTGGTTAAAATGAACGTACTGCCACGACTCTTATACCTTTTTACAGCCCTTCCGACCAACGTCCCAGAGCAGGCTTTCAGGGTTCTGCAGAACGCTACCCAGGACTTCATATGGCAGGGGAAAACCGCCGAGGACCAGGAAGACCACGCTGTCGCTGCCAAGGGAGGAGGGAGGATTTGGGTTGCCGGACCTCCACCTGTACTTCCGTGCTGCCCAGCTGCGGGTACTCTTGGAACTCATGAAGGAAGGAATGGGGACGTACTGGAGGATATGGACACCCACCCCCCGAAGGTCTGCGACCTTTTGTGGGCTCCACAAAGAACAATCCCGAGTCATTTGAAAACCCACCCGACCTTGGGGGTTCTCTGGGACATTTGGAAGGAAGGGCCTCAGACAGTGCACCTCACTACATGGCCGTCCCCGATGACCTCCCTCTGGGGCCACCCCCTCAACCTGGGTAGTAAAGAGTTTAGGTCCTCCCAAGCCTGGTCGGATAAGGGATTGGAGTGGGCGGGGCAGATGTTCAGGGATGGTGAATTCCTGCCTTATGAGGAACTAAGGGACGCGCTTGGCCAGGGATCCCTATCCATCTTTGAGTACCTCCGCCTAAAGGGCATTCTATGTGACCAGTCATGGGGTCCCAACCTGAGTAGACAGTTAACGCCTTTTGAGAAGCTCATAGATACAGCTACCTCGAGGAAGGGGGCGGTATCTTGCATGTATAAAATCCTCAACACGTACCACCTACAGGGAAGGAGAAACTTTCATAAGTGCTGGAATAATCTGGCGGGAGGGGAGATTTCAGAGGACTCGTGGTCCAGAATATTCAAAATTGCCTTCCACGTGAACCTATTCACCGCCGATATGGAGCACAATTTCAAGGTACTGCAAGGGTGGCATAGGGACCCAGTGAAATTATCTAAGATGTTCGCGGCGGTGTCCCCGTTGTGCCCGAGGGGATGTGGTCAAGTAGGCTCCAGGAGCCATATGTGGTGGCACTGTCCAAAGGCTCAAGTGTACTGGGGGTCAGTGAGGGATTGGATGGCGGAAGTGATAGAGGAACTCTTACCTTTAAATCCCCCGACGATGCTACTGGGCCTCCCCCCGGAGGAAACGGAAGTACACCGATACCCAAGGATGTGGGAGACAATGTTGCGGGCGGGTAGAGTAGCCCTCGCACAAAAATGGAAAAGTCTGGAGCCCCCTTCCAAGGAAGATTGGATGAAGAAGGTAAAAAACATGTTTGTGATGGACAAACTGACTCCCATGGTGAACAATGACATTGGCTCGTTCCTCACGAACTGGTTTGGAGTACAACAATCCTGGGGATGGGAGGTCCATTGAATCCTGGAGGGGGAACTCGGACTCAACGGGGCAAATCAGACCGAGAGTCGTGCTACAAAGGACAGGGATGCCCGGTACCCGGGGCAAGGCGGCTTCAGGCCTATAGGAGTTATGGGCACTAGCTGCATCACATTCGCAGAGAGGGAGAGGACGTTAAGAGTCTCCCGGATCAACAGACTTGGTTTGGACATGGGGTTGGGGGGGGTGGGCACAAGTTGGGGTGGTGGGGTATGGGGGCGGGCGGGGTTTTGGGAACGTTTAAATACTGTTTTGTAAACCTGAATAAAAATGGAAGTTTAAAAAAAAAAAGTGGAGCCTTGAGGCGGATTAGGATGCAGAACCGCTACGTACTGTATATGTTAACTGCCATGGAATGAGGTGTGTGCAAAAAGATCGGGGATTCCTGTTGCAAATATGTGCCTCACAAAGATGATGAGAACAGCTCTCTGTCACACATAATTGAAGCTGTACATAATCTGGAGTGTGCATGAAGAAGGAAGCTGGCATACAGAATGAGGACTGGTTTAATCTGACCTTCTCATGGGCTCCATTCTAGCTGGGAGCGATTCTAAAAATGCGGGTGCCCGTCATTGTCTTTATCTAGGTCATCTTTTGCATATACTCCGATTTTGTGCCAGAGCAGTGCCCAATAGCGCAATGATGGTCTCAAATGAGATAGCACCCAAAGCACTTCTCAGTACCAGACAGCAGTACCCTGACGACCCAAAAAAACCCTGTATGATAGATATTTATCATCCCTTACACCCCTGTGGCATCCTCACCACACCCCCGCCTGACCAAGAATTATGCAGAGCACTGGGTTGATTTAGCTGGGGTTGGGGGTTGTATTTACATGACATGTACCCAAAAGAATATGCCCAGTCTGGGGCAAGCTTGCAAGATGTTTGTAGAGCATGGGTTTCAAAGGACGGGTCTCCACCATTCTTGGAAGCTGAAAGGTTAAAGAGAGTGCGGAGGGGGGAGAATATATATTGGAATTTAGCTGCCAATGACACTGCGTGGAAGTTTGTTAATTTAGGATTAACAAAAGGGGGGAATGTTGGGAAGGAGAGAGTTGTCTTCCCACCTCCCTAGGCGATACTGAATGAGAAATAAACGCTAAGAGAGCACATCCAGGGAGCCGGGGGTGCACATAGAGGAGGGTGCGCGATCACCTTAGCACATCTATTACAAGCTATATGGTAGATGTGGGTACAAACACCATCTTGGCAAACTGCAGACATCTTAGAATGTAGGCCCAAGCGCGGGAGACAGCATTTGTGTGTTACTATTAGATGCATGGGATGAGCACGAACGCCACCCCCATCCCAGCCAGGTCTCACAGAGTCTAAGAGATCCTCTATTGTTCGAAGACTTACAGGTCCTCGCGCCCTAGGAAGAATGCGCCCTGCAAGGTCATTAGAAGGGAGCTTCCTGCCAGCATACTTACCAACTGGGGGAAGCTGTTCTTAGCTGTACATCTCTTCGACGAACCAAGTATTCAGTATTACACTTTCCAAAATGCCGAAATCTTCATCTTGGCACCGCAGCACGTCACGCTCCATCGTGGACAGCAGCGCCTGCAAGGAAAAACAGAAGACAAGGTTAGACATCGAAAAAACAGTCAGTTTAAGGTTGAGTTTCGCCATACTTCGCGCTTTTCCTTAAACCATCACTTACCTGCTGTCGAACATTGCGGTAGCATCCATCTTCCATCCGGCCGCGTCTCACAGCTGCATTGAGGCCGCATTTCTATCTTAGGGAAGAAAACAGAAGAGAAACATTTTTTGCAGGCATAAATAGGTGCAACATATAAAGACATTAAACAGAACGAACAGCATCACAAGAGCTCAAGAAAGACTTACCAATCATAAGGAGAAGCATAGTCGCAGCTGGACTGGAATAATTCTCATTAGGGATCAGTGAAGGAACTAGAACCCATTTGACGCATCCCTGCTAGAAGTAGCAGGACGGAGAGCTTATCTTCTATAATTCACAGGTGAGCTTTATTGGCCGGCATATGCTCACAGAAACCGTACCTTGGGGTGAAGGGTTCGAGAGGTACAACAATCACAGATTGGCGCACTCACATACTTATCTCCGCGCAGGAGCAGTATCACCACGTATCACCGCTCACAGCTTTTCTACTGAGGGAGAGGCCTGAAGGGGGTGATTCAAGTTCAGGGAGGGCTGCAACCGTGCCCCGACGCCTCCACAGAGACCAGGTGAGCGTAACAGAAGCCAATCCCTGTATCTTCCAGGTGCATGTTACAACAATAAAATAACATTGTGTTAGTAGCCAATTAATTGTTAGGCCAACTTCACCTCGGATGACGAGCCAAGCAGCGTCCACGTGGAAGGAGATGGACAGATGAAGGACCACCAATGGCCTCCTATATGGAGCAGATCCTACATGCATAGGGCTCCTCTAATCTGTATTGTAGAATTGTACTATATGTGATGAAGTCATTAGTGATGTCGTTTGTGCATATAATGTGCTGTACACATACCTATGGAACTCAGAATGTTTGGCGGCAGCAGAGTTCTTTGCTGGTGAACTTCTATTTTCTAAGACAAATACTGGTTATCCTTGATGTAGGTCTTGGGTATTTTTTCCATAGAGAGCTGTATTTTTTCTGGTGTGAGTGTGAAGGGGGCGTGCCGTCAGGTCAAAAGAGAAGGTGCACAGTCTACTTGTTATCACCTTTATTAAAGTTACAAATGATCTTGTCTTTTCCTCCAAACTGTTTTTTTGATTTAATAACCCCTTTTTTTTGCAAGATCACCAATCGCAAATATTTTTATGAGACCACTTCAGTAACTTTAATCTTGTTTATACCCCACACACTTCTTTTTTCCCTTTTACCACTCACTACCATTGTGCAGGATTTGAATGGGTTTACAACCAATCTGGTTGCACATAGGTAGGCTTCTACCCCGTTCAGAGTTTGCTGTAAACCTGGCGTACTGAAATCTAGAAGGAAGAGGTTGTTAGCAGAGGCAAAACACTGTAATTTGGTGAATGCCCGCTCCAGCAATTACTCAAACCCCAAAGAACTGCCATATATAGGTTCAAAAGGGTTTTGGGGCAAGTACACAGCCTTGTCGGACTCTCTTCTCAATCACTATGCTTCTTGACATATGTAAGGAAGGCATGGTAACAAAAGTACGACAGACATAATAAGGTATAGTTCAAGGGTGTTTATTGAACTTTGCATGGGTTGGAAAAACGCCCATCTAAACCTAACTTCCAACAGTGGGAGTAAGCTACGACCATCAAATAAAAGAAAACACTGTCCTAGTCATGTCTTGTCAAATCAAAGATGGCCTACATTAACAAACCTATTGCAAAACCTTACTGTAAAGAACAAAAATAGTGCGGGATGTTGAAATGTATAAAGAAACAGGGTGTAGCAAAATAAAAAAGGTCCAAGTGACTTGGTAGTTCAGGACTGCTGAACTTTAGTTTCCCCCTGCCCATGTTTCAGCACGGGACGAGGCAAAACAAGAATAATGTTTGGAACACACGTCGACTTCTTGGGCACAAGGAGGCAGTCTTTAAAGCACACCAGGGTCTTCCAGAACAGAGTCTCTTCAACATAAAAAGTCTCTCGATTGGGAAGTGCCTTGGTGAACACACAAAGGATCAAAGTAATGATCTGGTTCTTTTGGTTTAGTTCACAATACAAAGTCTCAGGTGGCTCATCCACCCCGGGTCCGTCTCAGTCGGGTTTGGACCTCGTCTTTCTCACAGGTGTAGGCTCCCCTCAAAAGGACGCAAGCCTATGTTCATTCTTTCTGCACCACAGGTGTAGGCTCCCCTTGACCGGGTGCAAGCCTACATTCACTCTTTCAACCTTTATATGAAATTGTAAGTTCAAAGACTTTGGACTGTGCAAAGGATCTCTCTATGACCCCTCCAGGACCACTTTGGTAGCTTTAAAAAACTCAGGGTTTCGCTTTTATTTCTCCCAGAGATGCTTTTGCTAGAGACATTCGATTGAGCACACATGGGTGCCAGACCACTCTGCAGTAGCGTATCTCTGCTTTCTTTCTATTAAAAGGACAACTCCTTTTGTATGGCCTTCACTCGTGTCTCTCAATTAGACGATTCATGAAACAGTTCATCTTGCAACACTATTGCTGCTCGCAACCTTCACTGCAAATGCAGACCGGTATCATACAGTTGCCTCTAACTCGCCAGTTACATGAAGTTTCTTTATCAGCAGCTTTGTTCCTCTAACCAAGGACGATACTCCGACAGCTGCAGCTCCTCTCTGCCTCAGTCAGGCATGCAGGAGGGCCCTAGCGCACACTGTGTAGCCTTTTCTAGCCTTCCCTCTCAGTTCTGCTCGGGCTGCTCGCCAATCATCAAGAGTTGATCGATCACTGGGGAACGGTGTCAAGGGCTTCTCCCTCCTCACGGCCCCTTCTTTATCTGCCACCACTCCTTTGCGATTCAGCTGTGCATTGGAAGTCCTGTTCCTTCATGCCTTTTTCCTTGCTCCCAGTGTTCTCTCATGCCCTGCCTTTTATCCAGGTGGGGAAATGTAAAGGGAATCGGGTACGAGCCATTACTGGCAATTGCCTGATTCTGCCTGACCCTGATGTTGAGACATGTCAAATGAAATCGCTGGGTGAATTCCCCCCAGAGCGCTCTGTCCATATAGTAGTGTTCGTGTAGGAAAGGGAAGGGTGGGTTAAGGTTCCCAGATAGCATGTGGGATGACAAAGGTTACTAGGAAGATAGGGAAGGGGATACCATGTCTTTCCATCGGGTGCCCCACTCCCCCAGGACCCCTCCTCCAGGTGATCCTCCAGTACTGGTCCAGCCAGGGATCTGGACCTCAATAGCGGTGGCTTTGCCCCAGCCACCTGGACGACAGATCCCAAGAGACTAGTCTGTGAGACACCCTCTGGTTTCTCAAAAATATCTTGTGTGTTTAGCCCGACTCTAGCCATGTTGTTCGCGTATAGGAGCAGTAACATACTCGACAGGCCATTGTCAATACCCAATCGAGTTTGTTCATAACCTAGATGTATCTATGTTGTCAAATGCTGAGGAAAGATCTAGGGCCGCCATGTATAATGTGCGCCCTGACCCTCCCCCAGAAAGCGACATACACACAGACACCGCCAAACCACTGAAAAGCATATCCGTGTGTTAGGGAGAATTCTCTGTTTAGGCTGAATTTCCCTACCTAGTGAGTCCCCCAGCAGCTTTGCTGGATTTCTGGAGTTTATTTTTTTCTCTCCTGCCAAGAGTGAGACTCTTTTACCCTCACTCTTGGACATGTTGAACTGTGTTATCTTGGTTAAACCTTGTGTTGAATGGGCTATGGGGTCTTTTACTCCATAGGGCCTCATGTATTTTTGTGATGTGGGTTACACAGCACCCTCTGTGCCGTGACCCAGGAGTGTCCTAGGGACTCCCCAACATAGACTCCATACCCTGGGACTGACTACTGTCTCCCAGGGCATGTAAAGTCACCAAAGACTTTGCTAGTCTTGAATCCTGAACAGAACCAGTACAAACCATCATATTGTGGACGTACTGGCTGGGGCAATTCGATTGCCCCAGGGTCTGTTAGTCGAGGGGGCACGTCTCCGTCCCCCCTGATCGAGTTTTGGCTGGTGGCAGTGGAAACTACTTTTTATATTCGACCGCGAATATTTCCCTATGGGATTTCCCATTGTTTTAGGCTAACACATTTAATTATTTATTTACGGTAGCCTTAAACATCCCGCCGGTTTATATATTTCTTTTTATAACTCCGGTTGGGACTTTTTGCCAAAACTTGATTCTAAAATGGCGTTGGTGTTCGCCTCTGTAACTCTGACCCAAAGTGGAGCCCTTTGTTCCACTTTTGGCGGGCTTCTCCACAGAAGCCCTCCAAAGTGGTGCCACTCTGTCTGGGGTACTTAGGAGGGGTGGAGGGGGATTTAGGCACCCTGGACTGAGTTACCTTGGTAACTCAAGTCGCACTCCGTCCTGATTGGCCCAAGTGGTGAGCCGCCCGGCTCACCACTTAGCATGTTTGAGTGACAGCTAGGCTGGGTGAATGGGGGCTTGCTGCATAAAAGCAGGGCTTTGGGGACTGGGACTTCAGAAGTCGCCACAGGACCAAGAATCCGACGAGGGAAGAGCTGAGCCGACCTGCTTCGACGACACCACCCGGTGGAGCCCTGCTGAACCGTCTCACCACTTTTTTCCCGACGACCGAGGAGAACTCTTAACGGAGTGGCTCCTTCCCTTAACTGGTGGGGACAACCAGTTTTCGCCTTCTTTCCGTTCTTTGAGGTATCTCGTGGCCGCCTTGCCTGTGCCAAGCACCCCGGCAACCGGAATACCACACTTTACCCCCCTACCGCGAAAGTCGGTACCAACCCTTTAACCGGAGGACTCCGCGGCTGGTTTCTTCCCGGGCAGTGCAACGACCCTCCTCTTCTGCTCTTCAGCGAGAACTTCTTCTCCCCTGACCGACGTCGAGCCCTGCTGCCACTGCCTGGAACAACTGCCACCGCTGGAGGATCCTTTCCGCTTAAGGTACTGTGTTCCGCCTGGCTTCCCTTGCCACCGACTGTACGGGGTAGATTTAGTCCCCGGCTTTCGAACCTGGGAGTGCCTGGGACACTTTGGCTAAACTTTCTGAGCCACTCTAAAACTCTTTTTGACTCTTTGCAAGACTTGAATCTCTAACTAACAGTGTGATCTTGGGCACCTTTTCGCTCCGGCTACTCTAAGAGTGGGCCCTGCCTAGTGACTTTTGCTCACCTGTGACTTTGTGCTTCTTTAAGCCTATTGCAAGTGTTCTGGACCTTAGAGTGGTGTGTTTAACCTATTTCTGCTTTTTCTCTCCCTTTCTTGGAAACTACTAGAGTGTCATCTAACGTTAAGCACTCACCTCTGTTTTAATTAAGTGGTGTTAACCTAGAGTTGTCTAGATAGGAGAAAGGATTGAATTTACTTTCATTATAACTGTGTTGAAGTGTTTTTACCATATTCGTTGCTAGAGTGTTTTTACTTATGTGTGTTTTTAAATAAATAACAATATTCTTTTGAAACCAAGCTCTGGTCAGTGTTTGCTTGTGCTATTGTGTTTTGGTACATATTGTGTATACTTTGCATACTGCCTAACTCTTCTTGAGAGAAGTCTGACTGCTCAGCCACAGCTACCAGGTAAATCTGGGTGGTACAGACTGCTACCAAAGGGGTTTACTGCTCTACCTGTAGTCTTAAATCTTTTGCAGTGTTCCCCAAGGGAACTGCACAGGTTTCTGCCTAACACTGGTGTACAGCGGTGGGATTTGTATTGAGTATACACTTTATTGTGCTTTAGATACCTTAGTGCAACTAACCACAAAGCTTAGCACTGAAAAAGTAAAACCTCTAACATGTCAGTTATAGAAAGCTATAGTCAAGAGTCCCTTGCAGCCAAAACTGCTGATTGTTTAAGAGTGCTCTGTAAACATAAGGATCTCCTGACTAAGGGCAAGAAAATGGAGCTGATTGAAAGATTGTTAGCTAACCAAAGTCTGGGTGATGGTTCAGAGGAACCTACCACTCCAGCAACTGTAGATGACAGTGTTGAAGTTAACATGGAGCAAAATGTTGATGATTCTGAGGAAGAGTCAGAAGAGGAGGGTGAGGCTGTTGTAACTGTCCCCCCTAGGCCTCTGCCTGCTCTACCTGCTGTGCCTACTGGACCTTTACCAGGTCCCACATTTAGTCCTCAGTACTTTGAACTGGAGAAAATGAAGCTAGAATTGGAGTATAAGAAACTTAATGCTCAAACTGACAAAGAACTAAGGCTAAGGGAAATGGAGCTCAAGTATGACTTAGAAATGAAGAAATTATCTGTTGAGAATGTTTCTCTCTCTGGCTCCTCTAGAAGTTCCAGTCCTAAAAGACCCCGGATGCCTAAAGAATTGGTTGGTATGTATGAGCCTAAGTTGGATGTGTTGGATTGGTTGTCTCTGTTTGAATATAATCATGGGCTCCAGAACATCACAGGAAATGACTTACTCACCTGGTTGTTCTCTAGGCTTCCCCCTGTTGCAACTGATGTGGTAATGGAGATGGGGGAGGAGGATAGGAAGGACTATGAATGTGTGAAACTAGCTTTGATAGCTAGGTTTGGGAAGACCCCTTCCCAGTATCTTAAGAGGTTTAGGAGCCTCAAAAAGCATGATGGTACCCCTTGGGCTACCTGGGTGAATGAATGTTTGAAAAACTTAGAGGGATGGATTAAGGGTTACAAGGTGAACACTTATGAAGGTATGAAGAATTTGTTTATGTTGGAGACTATTTATGATGCCTGCTCTCCTGAGCTCAGACAACACTTGGCTGATTCCAGGGAATTGGATTCCCGGAAACTAGCTAAGGCTGCTGACTTGTGGGTTGCCAACAGGGCCACTCACAAGGATTCTGGGGTAACTCAGAAGAAGGATGGGGAAAAACAGTCTAAGAAGGACTCCAAAGAGAATTCTAATACTACAAATTCCAAAGAGGGCCCCAAACAAAACTATAAGGGTAAGCCACAAGGGAAACCAAATCAGGCTAGTGTACCTTCTGGTCCCAGACCAGAAGGAGGTCAGAACAAGCCTCCATTCCAGCGAGCCTTTGGCTCATGCTTTGTTTGTAAGGCTACTGACCATGTGAAAGGAGATCCCAGATGTAAGGGTAAACCTTCAGGGGTCCAGCTTGCCTCCTTAGCCTTCGCTCCAGAAGAGGAAGTACCTATGGCAAGTGGAAACTTTCTATTACTAGCTGATGAACCCACTGGAGTCTCAGCTAGTGTTTCTTTAGTCTCTCTGGGGTTGTGGGAGCAACAGAATTTAGATGTCTATAACTCTATCCCAGATAATACTAAAGAGTATTATAAGGACAGTGTCCAGGTGAATGGTCAGGAGACTCCTGCCATTAGGGACACTGGAGCCAGCATAACTGTGGTGGATGAATCATTTTTCAAGGCAGAGGATGTTGCTAAGGCACCCAAATGCCTCACCAAGTTAGCTGGTGGGCCTGTGCAGATGTGTCCCCAGTTACCAGTTCTCATCCAATGTAATGATATGGCTGTAAAAATACCTGTCAGTGTACAATGTGAAGTGCCAGGTAGGGTTCTGTTGGGTAATGACCTCAAAGCTCTTGGAGTTGTATCTCATACCCCCAGACCTCCTAGCAAAAGGTTTCAGGAACTCACAAAACCTGCAAGGGAGAAAACCCTGAGAGGGTTATCTCAGGAGATGATGACAGAAATCACTCCTCTACCACTGGAGCAACTTACTGCAGTAACTACCAGATCAGGAGCAAAGGGGCAACCCAAGACTCCTAGGAAAAAGCCAGCAGCAAGCACTCCAGTGCTTCCAACAAGGACTTCCCCTAGGTTGTCCAAAGTTACACCTGTAACTCCCCCTCCAGCTGAGGCTGAGAGAGAGGTACAACCCTGTGTGGTTGAGCTAGACTCTGAGGAAGAGCTAGAAGGAGGCCCCAACCTTATTGGAGATTTGGACCCTGAGGACCATCCTGAGCTGCAGTCTTTACTGGCAGAAGGTGGGCCTAGCAGGGCAGCTTTTCGTAAGGGGCAAAGAGAATGTCCAACTCTGGAGGGTCTCCGCCACCAGGCAGCTTCTCAAGCTGATGGGCAAGAGCCTGGGAAGTATAGGTTGCACTGGGAAGATGGCCTCTTCTACAGTGAACCCACTGAGTCTGAACCTGGAGACTACAAACGCCTTGTAGTCCCACAAGAGAACAGACAACAGTTCTTACAACTAGCCCATGAGATACCTTTGGCTGGCCACTTGAGTTTCAAGAAGACCAAGGAAAGGCTCTCACTCTACTTTTATTGGCCAAAGATGGGGGCTGAAGTAGATAGATATTGTAAGAGCTGCCATACCTGCCAGACTTCTGGTAAGGTTGGTTCCAAGAATGTGGCACCTTTAGTGCCTCTCCCAGTTGTGGGAGTCCCATTTGAGAGGGTAGGGATTGACATTGTTGGTCCCCTTGATCCTCCAACCTCCTCAGGCAACAGGTTTATCCTTGTTGTAGTAGACCATGCTACTAGATACCCTGAGGCCATTCCTATGAGGACTGTTACAGCTCCGGCTGTGGCTAAGGCCCTCCTTGGTATTTTTACCAGGGTTGGGTTTCCTAAGGAGGTAATCTCTGACAGGGGGTCAAACTTTATGTCCCACTACATGAAGGCCATGTGGAAAACCTGTGGAGTTACCTACAAGTTCTCAACCGCCTACCACCCTCAGACAAACGGGTTGGTTGAAAGGTTTAACAGAACCATGAAGAGCATGATAGGTGCTTTGGAAGAACCCCTTAAGAAAAAGTGGGACCTCCTACTGCCATGCCTTCTCTTTGCTTATAGAGAAGTCCCTCAGGAGGGAGTAGGTTATTCTCCCTTTGAGCTTCTCTATGGCCATCCAGTCAGGGGTCCATTGGCCCTGATTAAGGAGGGGTTGGAAGGTGCTCCTCCCCTCAAGCCAGTCAGAGTGACTGACTATGTGATAGGTCTCCGGAGGAGAATGTCACACATGATGGCAGAAGCAAGTGACAACTTGAAAGCTGGTCAAGCCCTGGTCAAACATTGGCACGACCAGAAGGCTAACATGGTTGAGTTTACTCAAGACCAGCTAGTTCTAGTTATGCTCCCAACAAGGCAGAGGGCCTTGCAAGACAAATGGATGGGACCCTTCAAGGTTGTGGGAAAACTTGGAGAGGTCAACTATCTGGTGGATCTGGGCAGACCCAGGGAAGCTCCTAGAGTCTTCCACACCAACCGACTAAAAGCCTACATCTCCAGACCTGATGTAGGAGCCTTGCTCCTAGCTTCAGCTGCAGAGGAGGAAGAGAGTGAATCTCTCCCTGATCTCCTCAGAGGTGTACCTTTAGATGAAAAAGTTGAAGGAGTCAATCTCTCTTCAGACCTGACACCTGAGCAACAAGAGGAGTGCAAATCTATGTTAAATCAGTTTGCCTCCCTGTTCTCACTGTCACCAGGCTTGACCCCTTGGGGCCAGCATGAGATACTCACTGGTGACTGTCTGCCAGTCAAAAGCAGAGGATACAGAATGTCAGAACATATCAGAGCCCACATCAAAGGAGAGGTCAAGAAGATGCTTGATCTCGGGGTAATAGAGCCCTCTACTAGTCCATGGTCTAGCCCAGTTGTGTTAGTACCAAAGGCAGGGTCCAAAGACTTGAGATTCTGTGTGGACTATAGAGCTCTAAATGCAGTCACCAAGACTGATGCCCATCCTTTGCCCAGGACAGATGAGTTGGTGGATAAACTTGGTGCAGCCAAGTACCTCAGCACATTTGACCTGACGTCAGGCTATTGGCAAATAGCCCTGACAGACCATGCCAAGGAGAAAACTGCATTTTCAACCCCAGTTGGCTTGTACCAGTTTAAGGTCATGCCTTTTGGACTGAAAAATGCACCTGCCACATTCCAAAGGATGGTGAACCAAGTTCTGGCTGGGATGGAAGATTTCTGCATGGCATACTTGGATGACATTGCAGTCTTCAGCCACTCCTGGGAAGAACATGTGAACCACCTAGGACATGTGTTGCAGGCTCTGAAACAGGCCCATTTGACAATCAAAGCCAGTAAGTGCCAGATTGGTCAAAGTAAAGTGGTCTACCTTGGACATGAGGTAGGAGGTGGAGAAATAAGGCCTTTGCCCAGCAAGATTGAAGCTGTGCAAAATTGGACAACACCAACTACTCAAACCCAAGTGAGAGCTTTTCTAGGCCTCACTGGGTATTACAGGAATTTCATTGAGAACTATGGGACCATAGCTTCTCCACTGAATGTAATCTCCTCTCCCAAATTCCCAAAAAAGGTAAAATGGAATGAGGAGTGCCATCAGGCCTTTGAAAAACTGAAGAGAGCTCTTTGCCAGGCCCCAGTATTGAGAGCTCCTGACTACCACCAACCTTTCATTGTACAAACTGATGCTTCCAATGTAGGTATAGGTGCAGTTCTAAGCCAACTGGATGAGAAGGGTAGGGAGCACCCCATTTGCTTCATCAGTAGGAAACTGAAGGATCCTGAGACAAGGTGGGCAACTATCGAAAGAGAATGCTTTGCTATTGTGTGGGCACTGAAGAAGTTTAGGCCATACTTGTATGGTTCTACTTTTGTTATTCAGACTGACCACCAACCCTTGAGATGGTTAATGCAAATGAAAGGGGAAAATCCAAAACTATTGAGATGGTCAATCTGCCTGCAAGGGTTTGATTTCACCATTGAGCACAGGTCAGGGTGTCACCATCAAAATGCTGATGGACTCTCTAGGATGTATATCATCGACTAGAGGTAAGAGGTTCATCCAGGAGTGGATTAAATCCTCCTGTCCCTTAGTCTGGGGGGGGCGAGTGTTAGGGAGAATTCTCTGTTTAGGCTGAATTTCCCTACCTAGTGAGTCCCCCAGCAGCTTTGCTGGATTTCTGGAGTTTATTTTTTTCTCTCCTGCCAAGAGTGAGACTCTTTTACCCTCACTCTTGGACATGTTGAACTGTGTTATCTTGGTTAAACCTTGTGTTGAATGGGCTATGGGGTCTTTTACTCCATAGGGCCTCATGTATTTTTGTGATGTGGGTTACACAGCACCCTCTGTGCCGTGACCCAGGAGTGTCCTAGGGACTCCCCAACATAGACTCCATACCCTGGGACTGACTACTGTCTCCCAGGGCATGTAAAGTCACCAAAGACTTTGCTAGTCTTGAATCCTGAACAGAACCAGTACAAACCATCATATTGTGGACGTACTGGCTGGGGCAATTCGATTGCCCCAGGGTCTGTTAGTCGAGGGGGCACGTCTCCGTCCCCCCTGATCGAGTTTTGGCTGGTGGCAGTGGAAACTACTTTTTATATTCGACCGCGAATATTTCCCTATGGGATTTCCCATTGTTTTAGGCTAACACATTTAATTATTTATTTACGGTAGCCTTAAACATCCCGCCGGTTTATATATTTCTTTTTATAACTCCGGTTGGGACTTTTTGCCAAAACTTGATTCTAAAATGGCGTTGGTGTTCGCCTCTGTAACTCTGACCCAAAGTGGAGCCCTTTGTTCCACTTTTGGCGGGCTTCTCCACAGAAGCCCTCCAAAGTGGTGCCACTCTGTCTGGGGTACTTAGGAGGGGTGGAGGGGGATTTAGGCACCCTGGACTGAGTTACCTTGGTAACTCAAGTCGCACTCCGTCCTGATTGGCCCAAGTGGTGAGCCGCCCGGCTCACCACTTAGCATGTTTGAGTGACAGCTAGGCTGGGTGAATGGGGGCTTGCTGCATAAAAGCAGGGCTTTGGGGACTGGGACTTCAGAAGTCGCCACAGGACCAAGAATCCGACGAGGGAAGAGCTGAGCCGACCTGCTTCGACGACACCACCCGGTGGAGCCCTGCTGAACCGTCTCACCACTTTTTTCCCGACGACCGAGGAGAACTCTTAACGGAGTGGCTCCTTCCCTTAACTGGTGGGGACAACCAGTTTTCGCCTTCTTTCCGTTCTTTGAGGTATCTCGTGGCCGCCTTGCCTGTGCCAAGCACCCCGGCAACCGGAATACCACACTTTACCCCCCTACCGCGAAAGTCGGTACCAACCCTTTAACCGGAGGACTCCGCGGCTGGTTTCTTCCCGGGCAGTGCAACGACCCTCCTCTTCTGCTCTTCAGCGAGAACTTCTTCTCCCCTGACCGACGTCGAGCCCTGCTGCCACTGCCTGGAACAACTGCCACCGCTGGAGGATCCTTTCCGCTTAAGGTACTGTGTTCCGCCTGGCTTCCCTTGCCACCGACTGTACGGGGTAGATTTAGTCCCCGGCTTTCGAACCTGGGAGTGCCTGGGACACTTTGGCTAAACTTTCTGAGCCACTCTAAAACTCTTTTTGACTCTTTGCAAGACTTGAATCTCTAACTAACAGTGTGATCTTGGGCACCTTTTCGCTCCGGCTACTCTAAGAGTGGGCCCTGCCTAGTGACTTTTGCTCACCTGTGACTTTGTGCTTCTTTAAGCCTATTGCAAGTGTTCTGGACCTTAGAGTGGTGTGTTTAACCTATTTCTGCTTTTTCTCTCCCTTTCTTGGAAACTACTAGAGTGTCATCTAACGTTAAGCACTCACCTCTGTTTTAATTAAGTGGTGTTAACCTAGAGTTGTCTAGATAGGAGAAAGGATTGAATTTACTTTCATTATAACTGTGTTGAAGTGTTTTTACCATATTCGTTGCTAGAGTGTTTTTACTTATGTGTGTTTTTAAATAAATAACAATATTCTTTTGAAACCAAGCTCTGGTCAGTGTTTGCTTGTGCTATTGTGTTTTGGTACATATTGTGTATACTTTGCATACTGCCTAACTCTTCTTGAGAGAAGTCTGACTGCTCAGCCACAGCTACCAGGTAAATCTGGGTGGTACAGACTGCTACCAAAGGGGTTTACTGCTCTACCTGTAGTCTTAAATCTTTTGCAGTGTTCCCCAAGGGAACTGCACAGGTTTCTGCCTAACACCGTGCCTTTTCTATATACAGTCTGCAAGGACTGAAGAGCCTCGAGTTCTCCACCCACTGCATTAAATCTTCAAAAATACTAGCAACTGTACTTTTAAAATATGCATCAATTAATGATATGGGCCTATAACTAACCGGATCTTCCCTAAAACCTTTTTTAAAGATTGGTACCAGCAACTACAACCTGGCTGAAATGAATGAGCTACCAGTATGGCTGAGATGGGCTGAAGCCCAGATCACAGTGGTCGGCGATGTCCTCACCGAGGGCGACTTCACCCTATTTGAGACACTCCAGCAGAGGTACAGGCTCCCAAAAACAGAACACTATCACTATACGCAGATCACGCGCTGCGTAGACATTTACCCTCACTTGCGGACACGCCTCAATGTACCCCCAATAAGCGCAATCTTTTGCTAGAACAAGTGCCCAATAAAGTCAGATCAACTATGTACAAAGTCATAACTGCCTTCGCCACCCCAGAACTGACCAGTCTCGAAAAGAAGTGGGAGGTGGACGTGGGCTATATTGACCCGGAAGATTGGATTCTAGCCCTAATGCATCCACTGGAGGTACCGATTGCCTCTAGAATCCGCCTGATACAATTTAAGATTTTACACTGGGTGTACTACCCCAGGGTCACACTCTACGCTGGGGACGAACTCCTGACCCGAACGGTCTACGGTGCGGAGAGAGAAGGCACTTTAATACACATCCTGTGGGAATGCCCCCGGATCCAGAGGTTCTGGCAACAATGTTGCAATACACTGACAGAGACACTGAGGAGATAAGTACCCATGGACCCTACATTACTGCTGCTGGGCATCCCTGATGAAAACATCACCAATAAGGGGAAAAACTGTTTCTGTCCACAGCAGTTGGTCTGATTAAACGTAATATTGCATAAAGGTGGGGCTCACAAGAGGACCGCAGATTTGGACATGGAATGCAGAGTGTACACGGCTCGGGGCTGTCCCACGAATCTGGGGAAAATGGGAGGAGGTGAGCTGATGGGGCCAATCAGAGACGCTACAGTTTAAGGGAGGGTGATCTGCTCTTATCTGATTTGTCTTCCGTTGCTTCATGTACACCAATGATTTTGCCTTTTGTCATCTTGTTGGTCGATGGCGAGTAGTGTATGTCAGTATATTATATGTAGGTTTATAAAAATGTGCAAAAAAAAAGAAAAAAAAGAAAAAACACAAAGATTGGTACCAGCGTGGCCTGATTCCACAACTTTGGACACGTCCCAGAGAAAGCTACTTGTGTAAACAATGGAACTAAAATCTCTCCAGGATAAATAGTGTTGGTGGTCCAAGGGGTCTGAAAACACGGATATTCCTCAGGCTTTCAAATACACTTGCTAGGACTGTGTCTTTCGATCCGTCACTCTCTTAAACTTGAACTCCGATTTGTAGTACTGAATTGAGACGAGGGGGGGGCACCTTTTCTACACGTGCCACAGATTAGTAATGTACTTTTCCAATGCGGCAACACGAGTGTCTCGTTCACTTGTGGTGCTTGTCTTTTTCCACAGTGAGGGTCCTTCATGCAGGAGTTTTCATTCATAAAAGAGGCTGCTGTATGCCACACGTATGGCAAGCATCACAGTCTATGCCTTTACAGCCTGCAATTCATGGTTAGAGTATAGAAGAGATTGAAAGCTTGCCAGGGACACACTGGTTTGCTAAATATTGAGGGGTCCAACATTCAACCTTACTCCTAAGGAAGTTGGGGGCGGGGGGCATTACTCAGACACGTTAATGTAAAGGCTTGGTAATAGCACATCACATCTAGTTTAGTTTAATATTTAAAATGCGCAATCCATGGACTCGTGGGCATTAGAGCGCGGACAAGACATAAAAAGACAGATTCATAAATGACAGCATTAATAATATTCCAGGACAATCCAGGTGCAAAGTCAGACAAACATCAGGGTTTTCAACTTTTTCTTAAAGGAGTCTAAGGATATCTGATGTCCGAGATCCAGAGGTAGGCTGTTCCATGCCTTTGGGGCTGCAATGTGGAAGGCTCCCTTTTCCACATTCACAGTCCTGCACCTAGGAAGCATCAGTAATTCCGCGTTATTGGATCTAAGGGTTCTCCTATGAACTTTCTCAGAGATAAGATCCTGAAGGTAGCTGGGTATTAGGCCTCGTCTGCATCTGAAATGGATGACTAATAGTCGATAGAGTAAACAGGCATCAACGGGGAGCCAATGGAGAGCTCGCCTGACAGCTGAGACATGATCTCTCCGGGATAAACTCAAAACCGCTCTCATTGCCCTGTTTTGAATTACCTGCAGCCTGTTGCAGTCAGTTTTACTGATCCCAGCGAGTAGGCTACGACAGTAGTCCATTTTAGATCCTATTATTGCTCTTGCAATTGTCTCCGCATTGGTTTGACTAATGAGTGGTCTAAGGTGTGCTAGGAGTTTAATGTAGTATGCTGATGCAGACAATACTTCCCACGTGAGCTTTCATGGTGAGCAGTTGATCAAAGATCACACCCAAAATGTTCACCTTCTTAAGTGGGGTAATTTTAAAATTTCCTAACTGGAAGCTCACATAAGATGGACCGAGCTTTGTTAGCATGGATTGAGTGCCAACAAACAGCTCGGTTTTATCCCTGTCCAGTGCCAGGTTATCCTGCAATAATCCAATCATCGATGATCGCATATATCCAGTTAAGATTTACTTCAAGAGGGAATACACACTGCGTGTCGTCTGCGTAATTTGTAAACACAATCCCCTCCTGTTCTAGAAGAGCAAAGAATGGGGCTGTGAATACATTATAAAGACAAGGAGAAATGCATGCACCCTACGACACACCAAATTTAACCGTAAACGGTGTGGCAGCTACATCTCCCTAGAACACTCCACTTTCCCCATTTTTCAAAAAAGAGGCTATCTAGGAGATGTAGAGAAACGTGCCGCTTCTTCCAACCTGTGACCAGAATTGAGTCGTCAACCAGGTCAAAAGTGGCTGAGGAGTCCAGCAACATCAGCATGGAAGGCTTACATTCATCTATTCATTCCAAAAGCCTAGATTTTAGTTCAAGCAGAGCGGTCTCCGTGCCGTAACCCTGTCTGAATCCGGATTGGCGGCAGTTGAGGCTAGGATGTTTAGTGCTCTACAATTTGCCCATATGCAACACGGTCCAAGATTTTGAGAAGAAATGGTGTGTTGGTGATGGGTCTGTAATTAAGCGGCTCTGCAATGGCCCACCCGGGTTATTTTTAGGATAGGGCTGACCCATGCCCTTTTTAAATCTAACGGCACCCGGCCCTCTGAAAGGGAGGCATTTACAAATTGACAGATAGCTTCCACTAGGATCGGAGGGCAGGTATTGATTAGAGTGGCTGAAGAAGAGTCACCTCTGCATTTTGTAGCTTTTAGCGGTTCAATTACAATGGGTAACTCACCCTCCGTTATGTTTGAAAAGTAAAATTGAGGAATGGTTGGGCTTCTTACATGCGTATCCTTGATGGCCTTACTAGAGGCAATGTGATTAAGTTCTTTTTTCTGGACTATATCTGACCTAATGCCATTCAATTTATCTTGCATGGCTGTTTGAATATCTTGAAACCATGCAGCATCTTTTACAAGACAGCTAGCATTGATCGGGCTAGTGGATTCTTGTTCCCGTAAAATATTAAAAAGTTCCTTAGTTTCCGATTGTGCATTCTCAATCCTGAAGTTCAGGTCATTTTTCTTAGCCTCGATAATCGCTTGTCTGTATGTCTTGGCTGTTCCTTTATAGTTTGTCAGGGCTTCTAGGGAAGGGTTTGATTTCCAAGCATACAGCATTTTCATGGTGGCAGATTTAAGCTTTCTCAGCTCTGGTGAAAACCAGGCTTTGTCATCTGTACCTTCCTTCACCTTTCTGTGTTTTTCCGGCGCTAGACAATTGGAAATATTATCCAAGTTACCAAGAATAGATTTTGACATATCCTCTAGAGAATCTAAAGGGCAAAAGGTAGGTGATGGGCTCAGTAGAGGTTCAATTCTTTCTTGTGTGAGTAATTTTAGATTTCTACTCATACCTCCTTGCATGCTCCTGCCCTTCATTTTTCTAGGATAATCGACCAGTACATTAAACAGAAGAAAATAGTGGCCCGACCACAGAGTGGGGAATACCTGGAGGTCCTT
Source organism: Ambystoma mexicanum (assembly GCF_040938575.1). Classification (NCBI taxonomy): domain Eukaryota; kingdom Metazoa; phylum Chordata; class Amphibia; order Caudata; family Ambystomatidae; genus Ambystoma; species Ambystoma mexicanum. The sequence goes on along the minus strand of NC_090927.1, from coordinate 274,534,572 downwards.
GGTGGTAACCTTTAAAAGAGGAAACCCAATCAAGGGTATGCCCCAAACAGTGGGTTGGCACATTAACTATTTGCTCAAAACACAGATCCGTTAGAGCTTGCTCCATATCCGAAGCGAGGATATCATCTTTATGTCCTAGCCAGTAGGTCAGGTCACCCAATACTAAAACTAGAGTTGGGCTTTAGAATTGAGAGCAAATGAATGGAGAGAGGGAAATTAAACCATCATTTAATGAGGGTGGTCAGTAAATTAAATACATTTAGTGTGGTTTCTGCATTAAGGCCTATTTTCAGGTATAGTGAATCAGCTCCATTTATGAATTGGGAGAAGAATGATGATCGAGCTGTAATGTTAAAGGTCTATTTTTTATAAACAGGGTCATGTAACATCCATTTGTTCTTGATTTGTATGTTTCTTTTAAAGCCAATAAAACATTTAAAATCATTTTCTTTTAAATTGGGCATCAACTTCCCATATAGTTTGGGAAGATTTGAAAATTAATGCTATCCTTCCCCCTCCACCATCCTCTTTATCTTTCCGTATCATGTTATATCCTTCTGGAATGGCAAGATTAAGCTAAGGGCCGGCTGCCATGTATCCCCATGTTTCGGTCAAAGCACACACATATCACTTTGTCATCATCAATAAAGGTAGCAATCTCTAAAGAAAGCTTCACCAATGATCTAGTATTAATACGCATACATGACTGGTTGTGAACAGGGATAATCCTACGACTTCCTACCGACGGCTTTGCCTGCCCATCTTTTATAATGGGCGGGTGATTATCTAATTGTATGCTAGGTTCCAAACAAGCGTCAGTATCACTTGTTGGGGCATCAAAGAATATTAACAGTCGTTTTATTCTCATGTGATACAGAAATGGAACAACTGGACATACTGTAAGTCTTATCGGGTAGGATATCTAGAAATAATAATGGCCCCAGGAAAACTAGGAAATCTATTTAGATATTGTACCACTTCTTTCAAAATGGAACATTGACAATTTTAACAAAACTATGTAAAATAGCTATTTATAATTGTCTAAGTAAATACTCTACTGCATGAAATTGGAATTATAACTATTGTACTTCTTATGAAAAAATAAAGCCTTCTGAAAAGTATTCGACCATTAAGCACATTTTGCAGTGCTCCCTCAGAGCAAACTCTGGTGACAAGTACCTCACACACAGAAGGCTGCTACCAGCTTTTCCTGAGAGAGGGTGTGACTTAGGCATCACATTAAACTGCTTGATCCGAGCCATGGCCGTTAACACAGAGCTCTGCAGTCTCCATGGCGATTGTTTTAAGCAATGGGTGCAATTGGGGCATGCAAATCCAGGCAATCCTTTTTTAATTCCTTTTTCTACTCATTTCTTAAAGCCATTGTTAATGCCACTTGCCATGTAATAAATGGCAGGCAACAGTAACAAGAAACGCTGAGAAGTAAGATTATCCCTGGTTTTTCAATGTGTAAATAAATAACGGGCGGGGTGCATAGAGATTCCAGCATGAAATTCTATGCAGGTGGAGTGCAGGCATGGGTTTTCTGGAGACGGTTGGGGAGGACTTTCAGCTTGAACCCTATTCCGGCTCCATCCTGCGAATACATCAACCTAGCAAGGATCCCAAAACCTCAGCCTACATCAAAATGACCCAAAAGCCGTTAGGAAAAGATTAAATACAGGGACTGAATTTGGAAGAAATTTAATGAGCCCAAGGTTTGAGCATCTTCTGCTGGTCAGTGACACCCCTTTAATAGATCTCTGTGGTGTGGCGTTCTAGGAAAGCTCTGCGTGCTAGTGTCACATGTTCAGCACCTGTGCCAATGTAATAGAAGGCCCTTTCCCGTCTTTGGTTGACGCACAGTCAGGTAAAATGAGTCAGACATGGAGACTTTATAATTAAACAACAGTTTGGTAGGAATAGCTACACTTCAGGGACAAATCAAGTAATGCAACATAAAAATACTAAAAAAAATAAAATTAAATTTAAAAGACGGTTTAACAGCTTAGCCTTCAGTTTGCAACCCAACCCCCATATTGATCAGTTCACAGTCAAACAGTCCTTGGTTTGTAAGTGTCACTGCGCTTCTTTGTATCTGCCTGGTAGGTTATGTTCCTCTGCTGCCCTTTCTGCAAGACTTTGGCCTAAATAAGCCTCCAGGCTAGGTATGTTCACCAGTGGGGGTTAGGATAAGAGAAAAGGGGACTGATCAGCTTATTTGGCACATAAGTAGCCGATTTTGCACCATCCGCCTTGGCTTAGGGTCCAGTCTTTATTCTCCCAAACCACGTCTACAGCGTACTCCTTGACTGTTCACAATGTTCCAATGTCTAAGGGTACCTCTCCTGCACTCCTTATCCTCCTTCTCGCCTTCTGTACTTTGGATGAACAGCCACATGCTCACACCTTCACCCTTCCTGGACATCCTTAAGGCAGGCTTTTGGCTTGACTGCTCCTCTGCTTCACTTATAGAAGAGGACAGAGGTGAAGCCACGAGAGGATTTACTCAAAGTCTCGACCTTCGATGTTCCTCCCACTGTCTTGTGTGGGGCCCTTCCTTTCCTCCAGCCGCCTTTCATTTTCGTCATACAATCTGATCATTCCCACTTGAAAGAGGCTTGAACTGGACTCATAGCGAGATACCTAGATTATGTAGTAGGATTTCAGTTGTAGAGAAATGACTTGTATCCGTAACCAGGCTTCAGAGGTGATCTCTGCACTTTTGGCAGGAGATTTCCCCCACCCCTCTCCCTCATGAGAATTTGTCTGCCTTGAACATTAGGTCAACAATGCGTGTGAAGCGTTTCCTTCACATTTTAACAACAAAGCATGTTAAATGACAGGTCCCATCCTTTAAATGTTGCATATTTTTCTCAGATAACCATACATTCGGTTCATGAAAGCAATTTGCAAAATTGGAACAACATTTGAAAGGAATCAATACTTACCCAGAACCTTTACATGAAATCAGAATGCATGGTTATCAATTTTATTTAGAAAAGTAAGAACGATAAATCTCCCTTTTGGCAATTATTCTGTTAAATTTCCTTTCATTTTCAAAAATGACCTCACCCATTGTTAGGCTTCAATGGCTTTGCTTCATCTTTAGACTAATAATTTCTAAGTATAAAGTGTCTACGTTGTGGGTCTAAATTCCACATCTGACGTAATACACAAGTACTTATCGCTGAAACATATGAGGTCACATGCTCAAACTGTAATACTTACAATGATGTCTGTAGGTGAAAGCAGCTTAATTAACCGACGTCTGTTTGTATTTCTTGAATAGAGACGTGTGTTAATCAAACTTGCATGATAAATGGCACAGTGCGTGTTATAACCTATTTCAATTGTAAACTGATAAACGCAATAGTAAACTATTTTGGTATAATAACCATACAATTGACAGATAAGACATAAAACATCACAAAGTCACCATATTGGGTTTACTACTAACTGATAAAAGGTAACGTGCCTCTGGGGGGCATGGCCTGAGCTCATGTGGTGAGGACGTGGCTGTGAGGAGCTCCCACTGAGATCCTCCTTAGATCCTTCCGGCTGCAGCGAATACCGCGCATCTACAAACATTTGCAGTCTTTTCTGGTAGGGGAAACCACTATCCATCTATCAAGCCTTACCTAATCGTAGTCTTGCCCGGAGAGAAATTTGTTTCTGAGTCTCACCCCCCTAGCGCCCCAAGATGGCCGCTGCAGCAGCCCAGTGAACTTCTCTGAGCAACCTGATACCGCGCCGTATCGCTTGTATTGTGCGTACACACGTTGGGCTGCTGGCCAACCGCTGTGCTACCCAACGGCAACCACTGCTGGGGTGAAGATACCCGCCGCACTCTGCAAGACACACAGATTTAGAAACATGCTCCTCCTTGCCAGAGCAGACTTGCAAGGAAGCCTACATCAGAGGATACCCCGCCGGCAGCGCCACTCCCATCAGACCTGGACAAATCAGTTTGTCGAGGCGCTGGGCGGTCTGCCACAGCACACTCGCTGAGTACTAGTCGGGCGCTGCTGACTCCAGCTGTATCCAAGGTACTTTGGCTATTACAGCCAGAGAGAACCGGCTCCCTAAGCCCCTGTGTTATTTTTGGTGCTGCAAGTACATACCCCAAAGTCTACCCTTACAGCCTGGGGTGGATCCTTTGTGGCCTGGGGAAGCAATTACCTGCCCATCGGATGCCACAGGCTCCCTCTCCTAATCTCCCCCACCCCCAACGCTGTGCCTGAACAAAGACTGGCTGGAAGAGTGGGGTTCTAACTGGCAACCCGACTTCTTCTCCAGGCAATACCAGCGTATAGAACCTGCAAACAACTGCTCACCAGGTGTTAGCACCTACGTGGAAGGGCCCATCCTAAACTTTTGTTGCCCCATGTCGCAAGCAGGCCTGCGCACTACGGACTGAGACACGGCAGGTGAGCCGAGGGGCACTGCGCTTAACAAAGAGCTGTGGTTGAACTTGTCTGTTGGAGGGGGGTTGCACAGCTCACCCGGACCTAACCACAAGACCACCCTATGCCATGTCACCCACAAAAAATAGCATTCATTTGATGGAAAGGGCAAGAAAGGCAATACCTCACATGTGGGTGTGCGGTGCAACCAACAGAGCATGAATCACCACAAGACCCCATGAAGACCAAGTGCTAGTGGCCATAGCAGCCCTATGATATTCTCTTGAAACAAGAATCGATGAAGTCAAAGTTAAAGTTCAATTAGTTTGGCAGGACGTCAGACACATAGCAGAACAGGTCACCGCTGCGGAGGAGCTATTAAAAAGAGACTATGACACTAAAGATCTGGAAGGGAGGGTCAAGGTACTGGAAAAGCGGAATGCATCACTGGAGTTGCGAGGGCAAGACACTGAAGGCAGGTGGCGTAGAAACAACGTAGGGGTGCTAGGCTTACCCGAGGGTACCGAAGGTCATGACCCAACCTCTTATATCACTTATATCAAGGACTTGCTACTACAGGAGATTGGCCCTGGCAAACTGTTGCAGGGATTTGCGGTTGAATGGGCACACCAGTCCTTACAGAAGAAAGCTCCACCATGGTCTAACCCCCCACCAACCTGTGATTGCCAAGATACTCAACCTCTGCGATAGAGAGTTGATACTGAAACACTCCAGAGAGGTAGGTGAGATACTGAGGGGCAGCTCAAATATTGCTATGTACCCGGAATATATACCGGCAGTTCAAATGGCAAGGAACACATTTGTGCCCATAAAGGCGAGACTTCGACAACTAGGGATCAAGTATATAGCTTCTATATCCTGCGAGGTTAAAGATCATAGACAATGGCAGAATGCAATTCCTGGACAGCCCGGAGACTGCGTCCATGTGGATGGACCATAACAATCTGTCTAGCAAGAGTGACTACGACAGGTAAGTAATTTGTTCCTTTTCCAGCATGGGGTCTGGCATGGATTCACATGCTCATGAATATAAGAATACATAGCAGTACACACATGCACAACCACGGGAGGTGGCAAAGGCTCAATATTAAGCATTACATCAAAACTCAACATTAAACATTTCTTACCTCCTCACCAGGCTCACCTTAAGCAAACAGGTTGCGCAGCACTGCTTGGCCGACCCTGGACTCCTCCCTGGAATCCCGGTCGACGGAGTAGAATCTTGTGAAGGTGTGCGTCGACCTCCACGTAGCAGCCCTGCAGATGTCCAGCAGGGGCACACCAGACAAGAACGCCGTGGTAGCAGCAACCGCTCTGGTCGAATGGGCTCTCGGACGGCCGGGCAACGGTCGGTTAGCCAACCGATGACAGTGCATGATGCAGCCAGAGAGCCATCTGGAAATGGAAGCCTTCGAGAGAGCCTTCCCTTGGTTCACAGGTCCAAAGTTCACAAACAGCTGTGATGTCCCCCAAAAACTCTTTGTTCGGTCCACGTAGAACTTCAGCGCTCTAGCTACTCCAGCAAGTGCAAAGTCCTCTCGACCAGCGACGAAGGTGACGGGAAAAAGACTGGTAACACCAAGGGCTCATAGAGATAGAAGTCCGACGGCACCTTGGGCATGAAGGAGGGGTGCGTCCTCAGCACTACCCTCGTATCGTGAAAGGTCAGGTATGGAGACTTGCAGGACAGTGCCTGGATCTCTCCCACGTATCGTGCGGAGGTGATGGCCACCAGGAACGCTGTTTTCCACGACAGAAACTTCAACGGGGCCGAATGCAATGGCTCGAATGGCAGACCCATGAGCCTGGTCAGCACCATGTTGAGCTCCCACGCCGGGGCTGGCGCCTTCACCGGCGGCAATGATCGAAACAGTCCCTTCATAAATTCCTTAACCAGGCGATGAGACCACAGGGATGACCGCCCTGTAGTCCTGGTGTATCGGGAAATCGCTGCCAGGTGTATCTTGATTGAAGCATGAGATAGTCCAGTTCTGGCTAGCGACAGAAGGTACAGCAATACTTGAGGGGCCGTAATCCGCAGAGGGTTAATCTTCTGTGCACAGCACCAGATGGAGAACCTCTTCCACTTATGTTCGTAGCACTTGAGAGTTGAGGACTCCCTGGCCTTTGCAAGAACCTCTCTGCAGTCGGCCGGGATATCGTACCCTCCAAACTCTAGTGCTGCAGGAGCCAGGCCTGCAAGTTCAGCAACTCCGGGTCGTGATGAAGAATTGCGCCTCCTTCTCTGGAGAGAAGATCTGCGTCCGTTGACCGCTTGACTGGCGGGGACGCTGACAAGTCCAGAAGGTCCGGGAACCAGCTCTGTCTCGGCCACGCCAGTGCGACGAGGATCATTCTGCACCGGGACCTCTTGAGCTGGTTGATGAGTCGGTGCAGCAACGGCAACGGAGGAAACGCATATAGGAACAGGCCATCCCAGGGGAACGAGAAAGTATCGCCCATGCTCCTCGGTTGGGGAAACCTGCTGGCGAACCTCTGCCACTTGGAGTTCGTCGCAGTCGCGAACAGGTTGATCTGGGGTTTGCCCAATCGCTGAAAGAGTCGGTCCACTTGATCCTGGCGTAGTTCCCACTCGTGGCACGAGCACAGCTCTCTGCTGAGTGAGTCGGCGATGGTGTTTATCCCTGCCAGATGAAACGGCACCATAAACATCCCTTGAGCAATGGCCCAATGCTACAGGTCCTGGGCTTCCTTGGATAGGGCCGGGGATCTGGTTCCGCCTTGCTTCCGGATGTAGAACATTGTGGTGGTGTTGTCGGTGAAGATCCTCACCACCTTGCCCTTGAGGGACGGGAGAAAGGACCTGAGGGCCCAGAACACTGCCCGGAGCTCCAGGATATTGATGTGGAGCGGCTTCTCCTCCGGGAGCCAAAGGCCTCTCGCGTGAAGATCTCCGGTGTGGGCTTCCCACCCCTCCATGGAGGCATCCGTCCTCACCGTCGCCTGGTGGGACAGGGTCTGAAAGTCTGTCCCCGCCGCTAGATGAGCGCGGGTGCCCCACCACCGGATCGCTCGTCGGAAGGTCTCGTTGAGAGGGATCCTGTCCTCGAAGCTGCCCATCGCTTGAATCCAGCAGGCGTCGAGGAACTCCTGTAGAGGGCGCATCCGAAGCCTGCACAGGCGCACGAGATAAATGCAAGAGGACATCATCCCGAGGAGGGACTTGATAACCTCACTCTGGCCATGTCCGTGGCCAGCAGACGCTGCACCTTGCCTAGGATGGCCTTTGTCCTTTCCTCCGACGTCATGGCCACATGCGCCACTGTGTCGAGGCGGGGGGAGTTCTGGTTACAGTGTCCCATACTCAAGTTTGCTCAAGATGTCTATATATGGATAGATGGGAAATTACCATATCAATTATTAGAGGTGGTAAGGTACAAGGAAGGGAGATATTTGATTCTGAGGGGTCACCTAGAGCACAGAGAAATATGTATTGTTAACTCTTACTTTCTGAATCAGAAAACACCAGACCATGTACATATACTTTGTGGTCATATTGCATCCAGAAGTGAGGTTTCCCTTACATGGGGTGGAGATTTTAATTGTGTGAGGAACCCTGTGCGTGACAGAACCTCTCAACTGTTCTGGCCCTTCGCCTGCCACTAATGCCCTGAACGAGGTGCTGTATGAATTGAACCTGGTAGACGTGTGGCGGGAACTGCATCCAGACGCTAGGGGCTACTCCTTTTACTCATCCTCCACAAGCTGCATACCAGGATTGATTATGTTTTTTGTCGGTGCTGAGCAATTGGCTGATTTTGTTAGTGCAGAATATATAGGCTGCATGATCTCAGACCATTGTCCCTGCTATAGTTAAGATGATCATCCTAACCAGGTTACTGTATTTCTTCAATAATATTCCTTATTAGATTGAGGCTGCTTTCATTCGTTCTGTGGATGTCCTGCTGAGAGATTTATTATGGGCACGAGGCGGCATAAATTGGCAATGAAGGAGTTGTGCTGGTCTTATACGGATGGTGGGGTGCAGTTGCTGAAATTTGAGCTGTATTACTTGCTAGCTCACTTGAGTTTTGTTGCAAAATGGTGGTCTGATAATCCTACAACTGAATCTGAACCGCTCTTGCCACTGGTGAGAACCCGCCTGGCTTAAAGGGTTCCTTTGGCTCCCGGAGGGCTATACCACTCCCCAGCCTCTGCTTGTGAAGTTGGGTAACCAAGTTACTCGGAGTGCCCCACCCCTACTCACCTAATGCCTCGATCATTGTGGGTGAATGCGCGGGTGTGAGTGAGAGGAAGGTTGTATGGTGCTGGGAAGCCTTGGGTATATCTGCCTGCGGAGATATGTAGGTCAGTGGGATGTTTAGGGACCTGGAAAGTTTACTCCTACAGGAAGGCCTCCCTAAGGGCCAGTGTATGAGGTACATGCAGGTGATGAGGGTAGCAAGGCATCAATGGGAGTCATGGCCCGCTGAGCTGGAAGAAAATTAATTTCTAGCCCTTCTATCAGTGGTTGAAGTGAGCGGGAACAGTCGGGAGCGGAGGTCCACTACTTTATTTTTTACTGGTAAAATTAGTGAACTGTTTGCAACCATTTTCTCCATTCCAGAACTGTTCTTTGTGAAGTTAAAGCACACTTATCAACTTCTCCCATGGAATAACAGTTTCAGCTAAACTGAAAGCTGTTTCAACACAATTGGCTGTCAGCCAGCATGGCTGCCACCCTTGAAAAATGTGTTGCACATTGCTCCCCCCTGCCTACCTTGTTCCCCCCCCCCACTGGGGTCACCGTTCCACCACTTTCTTTGGTACACTTGTACCACTGCCTTCTATATAACCTGGAAGATGGCTGGAGTGTTTGTTGAAGGGGACTAGTACTAGGAATGTTGCATTGAAGATACACTGTGCGGCCGACGTTGACAGACATATCTGAGGCACAGTGGGATCAAGCACTTATTTTTACTAAACATGTTTCCCGAAATGCCAGATTCTGTCTGCTCCAAGTAAATGTGCTCCATCGCACCTAAATGACCCCCAGTAGGGTCGCTAAATTTAATCTGAATGCTACATCGGCTTGCCCCTGGTGCGAACAGAAAGGCACTGACTTAATACATATGTTTTGGAAATGTACAAAGGCACAGGGGTTTTGGGCTCAAGTTTAGCAGGCTTGCACCGCAGCCGGAATTACCAGTTAGCACTTGAGCCTGCTTGAATGCTTGTTTGGTGTGTATCCAGGCCAAGCAAGTAAAAACATGTTAAATGTATGGAACTTGCATGTGTTCTAGCGAAGAGGCGTCTGGCTATGGCATGGAAACTCAAAAACGGACCGCAATACGCACTGTGACAATTCAACTGATGCTTTCGAGGGCTGGAAACCGCTTACCTCGACAATGTTTCATGATATGATAGTTTATTTTTATAGCGCCTGTACACAATGTGTTTCAGAGCGCTTCAAGGCAAGGGAGGGAACAAGCGAAAATACAATGACATTCTTACAGGCCATGAACAGTAAGGAATTAACTACCATACTCTGCCTGACGACATTTCAAATGGTGCAAGAGCTAAGACATAGAGAAGGAAGGGAGGGGGAGAGTGGGAAGGAAATGGAGAGAGACAGGCGACTACCGTACTAGGCCTGATGAAATTTCTGATACAGCCGGAGAAAACAAAAAGGTGAGTGAGAGGGGTGCAGGGAGGGAGGAACAAAACAAGAGACTATCGTACTAGGCCTGACAACATTTCAGATGGTGCTGGGGTGGATACTGGGGTGAGGGGGGGGCAAAAAACAAGTAAGGGGAGGGTGGAGGAGACAGACAAGGTTGCCATCATACTAGGTCCAGGGACAATTATGATAGAGTAAGTGCATAGAAGAAAGTAAGGAGTGGTGGGGAGGAGATAGGAAAAGGGAGAGGAGGAGAGAACAGAGTAAGCAGTCACAAAGAGTGGAGAAGCAAGAGGGGAGAGCAAATACAATTGCAGAAGTCAGTAGTAACACAATGTTGCAAGCCAAGTCAAGGAAGATGGGAACAGCATGATTCATGGCCACCATGAGAAAGGGTGACGCACCGTGAATCAATGAAGTCCATAAAAGTCAAATCCAGCATTGGCCACAAGCCGGTGATGGTGAAACCAGAATGCATCAGGACGGACTCCTGCAGAAGTAGGCTGGAGGGGGCAAGGGGAGCAGGGTAGAAGAATCCAGCAAAACAGGCAACACCTGTGTGCGAAAAGGGGGGGTCACAAGGGAACATCACGGGGGAACAAGAGGGGGGGGGTGGGTGGCCGATGGGGACAGAGTGAGTACACACCTGTTGGGGCATGCTTACCTGCTGTCTGAGCAAGGGTTCAGGCCCAGGATCCTCCTGGTCCAAACAGGAATTGCCCTTTTCTTCGTCTGCCCATCGCAGGTTAAGTGGTTCAGTAGATCCCCATGTACTACCTCCAGACCCAGCACCATGCATGGGCAGCACATGGGGCATCTGCTGTACCACTATCCAGGTCTGTAGTACAACACCATCGACTAAATGGGACTTCGTCACAATACCCAGTAAACCTTCAATCAAACCTCAATTCGATAAGCCATCATGAGGTATGCTTCAGTTCCTCCACGGACACCTATAAGAAAACCTGCAAAAAGACATTCCAGTGCTTAAATTCACTCTGTTTTCTGTTGCAAGTGATGATTAGCTCTGCACAAAGCAAGGCTCGGTTCTGCCACACCAAAAAATTGGCTAAGAGTGCCTTAAATATTGTGGCGGATCAGAAGGATGCAGAGACTTCACGGACATGGTTCACGATATTTTTATTAACGTAAGAAAAGGTCTAACTTTTCCTGTCTCTATGGGTGGTCCCTTCCTATGTTTCTTTAAAAAAAATATTTGTATTGGTTTTCACATAAAAACATTCCAACACACCCACCCCACCCACCACAACCCACGGGAGGACCTTTGCGGAGTCAAACATTGTACTCTGAAAGCGGTCACATAATATCCACAATCCATATTTTGTGAGGGCACCATTGGAGCATATAGTGACTCCCAGTTGGGTTTGAAGGCGGCTTGATCTCTTTGTGCCACGTGGGTCCCCCATTACAGCGTTATAAAATTCCAAACTTTCTGTAGCCAGTCCAAGTTCGTAGGGCTTTGTTTTTGCTTCCATTTATGGGCAAATACTAGCCATACGGCTATAAGTAAAAGCATGAAGCTGCGTAATTGTTTTTTGGAGAGTATTTTCTGTTTTGGATCTCAGTCCACATAGCCAAACCCCTGAATCCAATATTCGTGAATCTCTTATCTGTGTGTTCTTGGAGCTCTTCCCAAAACGGTCTTATAATGAGGCCGTGCCACCATATGTGTCTCCAATCTCCTTTACCCCCAGAACCCCTCCAACAAAAAATGGACACTGTCGGGTACATCAAGTGTAGTCGTGCCGGAGTGTAAAGCCATTGAGACATTATCTTGTACCACATCTCCCTGGTTAGAATGGACCGGTTGAGTTTGGGTATTGCCCTCCAGTGAGTTTCCCAGTGTTCCCTCGATATTGTGTTATTTAGTGTAGATTCCTATTTCCTAACATACTTCCATTGAACTACTGCTGTAGCCTCCTGTAGGAATCTATATAGAATCGAAACAAGTTTCCTTGAGCCTGTTTGGTGGTTATATATTTCTCGAAAGAGGTAAGTTCTTGTGTAGCCGCCGCTTTTTTCTCCGGGCTATTCAACCAGTGTCGCATTTGGTGATCGCGATATCCGCCTCCCTCTCCCACTCCCACTCTCAGGTCCCTTTTACATTCTTCAATGTTTTACAAATGTGGCCCTGAAACATATCTCGTGTTTTCAAACACCCCGCTTCCCTCCAGATTTTAAAGGCTCCTGGTTCTGGAATATCAGGAGACACGGGGAAGGGGATGTAGATAAAATGCCTCCTTAAATAACAGTGTCCCACACGTCTGTCAATAGGCCCACAACTTAACTAATATTAACATCGGGGGGTTTATGATACCCACCCTTGCCACAGTAATCCTGAGAGGGGTGTACCTGCAACGGCTCTATCTTGATGGACCCATATCTTCCGACCCTCACCTGCAAACTACTCCTTAAAGACACGCAGCTGTGCCGCTTCATAATATTAGGGCAGCCCATACCGCCCCCATCTCTTGGCATCGTGAGAGTGGTCATAGCTATTCTAGCTGGTTTGTTTTGCCAGAAGTAAGCTGATATAAGTTTTGTGAGTGAGCTAAAGAATGATTTAGGGGCACAAATCGGGAGTTCTTGGAAATAGTAGAATATTCTGTGGAGGAGCACCATCTTAATAACCGCCACTCTCCCCAACCAGGATATTGCAAGTGGATTCCATTCAAGTAGGTCAATTTTTACCTTTGCTATGCAAGTGCAGATAGTTCGCCCATACAGTTGTTCCAGCATTTTTGTGATAACTCCCCCCAAATATTTTATGCCCTTCTCCGCCAGTGATAGGTTTGGAACCCTTATACATTCCAATACTTCAGGGTTAGCCGACAAGTTCAGAATTTCCTACTTTGACCTCTTAATTTTTAGCCCGGATACCTCACCAAAATCTTCCAGTTCGACCATCAGTGCTGGCATGGACTTTTCCGGATCAGTAATCGCTATGAGCATATCGTCTGCAAATGCAATCGTCTTGTGCTACAACCCAGCCATATCAATGCCACAAATCTGTTCCGGGTCTCGAAGTCTAGCTAACAGGGGTTCCAGGTATATGGCATAAAGTAATGGGGAGAAGAGGCACCCTTGTTTAGTTCCCAGTTTTATTGTTATGCAGCCTGAAAGGGCCCCATTTACTACTATTCTCATCTTCGGGGAATAGTAGTTGGCCTGCACCATTCGAAGGACCCCCTCCACCCCCAAATCCCATATATTCCATGGTTCTAAACAGGAAGGGCCAGACCCTGTCAAACGCCTTCTTGGCATCTAACGATACCATGACCGCTGGGGTGTGAGTTAGTGCTATCTTTTCCAGCAGATGGCATACCCTATGAGTGTTGTCATGCGTTTGCCTTTGTAAGATAAAATCTGACTGATGTAACCCTATCAATTTCGGCAAGAGGTCCACCATTCTGGTAACTAGGATTTTGGTGTATATTTTGGCATCAGTGTTGATCAGCGTTATTGGTCTATAGGAACTCGGGGATGACGGGTCTTTACCCCTTTTAGGGAACACCATCAATTTTGCCTCATTCATTAAGTCTGTAATCATACCTTTTATTGGATTGAACAACATAGTGAGACGTGGTGCTATGATGTCCCGATACCGTTTGTTAAAACTTGCAGGGTATCCATCTGGCCCAGGAGCTTTGTTTCGTGGTAGAGACTGTATTGCCTTAATCACTTCTTCCCCTCTTGCTTCCTCATACAGCCTACCCCTTTCCCCCCATGTAATTGTCAGTAGGGAGGCCCTGTGCAAATATGTCTCCAGATTTCCCATATGTGGCACATCAGAGGTATATAGTGCTGTGTAATAGTCACCAAGAAGCCTCAAGATTCCTTTGTTGGTAGTTTCATAGCCCCCGGAATTGTTTTTTAATTTCAGTATTTTATGGGATCTTATTTAATCTTGTAATTGTCTTGCGAGAAAATTACCAGCTTTTTTGCTTTTACGTAATAGAATTGCTTAGTGAAAAGTAGCGCTTTTTCCCCGCATATTTAGTGCAATGTTTTTCTAGCTGGCCTTGCGCGTGTTTCAATGCCCTTTGTAGACTGAGGAGCTTTATGTCATTAGCTTCATGTTCCTCTTCCCAACATCTCTGTTGCTGGTCTCAATTTGCCATCATAGCCATTAAGTGTCCCTTCAGCACTGCCTTGAAGGCATCCCACACCAATTCGGGTGCCATATCTTGGGTGTCATTTTCTGCAAAATAGGTGTTTATTTTATCCTGAATCGTGGTGGCTAATATTGGGTCTTGCATCAAGTTTTCCGGACATTGCCACTTCCACACTCCTTCGGGTGCACCCCCACCTCTATCTGTATTGTTAATGGGGCATGATCTGAGATGGAAATAGTTCCCAGATCTACATCCTTCATCTTTCCCACTATCCGAGTTGATATCCTTCTGTAATCTATCCTTGACATGGATAAATGTATGTGGGAGTAGTGTGTGAAGCCTTTATTGTGACACTATCGGTCGGCAGACATCGTGGCGGGCCAGCGTGGCAATTTTTGGTTTTAGTCATTTGGATGACGCCAGTGTGTGTTGCATTGCCTATGAGCTCCTATTTATTTGAGGGATCCATGCCATATTAAAATCTCCTGCCAGTATGATTCCACCCTTTGCCATGTCTTCGAGTTGCGTCAGCACACCCCTAAAAAAGCCATCTTGGTCTTTATTTGGAGCACATATATTAGCCAGTGTATACCTACGGGTTCCCATAGCTACGTCAAGAATAAGTGAGTGTCGGTGGGGGCGTGGCCAGCATGCGAGCAGCAAGGACGCGAGTCCCGTGAGCTCCCTCTGGCCGCCCGCGATATCCTGTTTAAATATCCTTTGGACGGACCGAAACGGCCTGGAAAGACACCGGAGCCGACCTAAGGCGGTATAGCACGCCTCGAAGAAATCCTGACTCCCGGACGAAATCCGCTCCGCATCTATTTCGACAAGCCCGGAGGCCCCCTGGGCGCAAGGAAATGCCCGCCAAAATGGCCGCCGCGGACAACGACTGAGGAAGACACGGGTCGCCGAAGCACTGCAAGTAGGGGAGGAGGGACCCGGAGCCAGCTCCTTCATACGGGTCCGCGGAACACAAGCGTGCACTGGCCCGGCGGGATCCTAGATTGCCAGCTGGACCTACGCCGTGTCGAAGACACTCGCACAACTGGGTCGAGGGGTGAGACAAGCGCTGGTGCCCCGGACGCATCCTGCTGCACCGCGGGGCAACGAACACCACCCAATCCGCTGGACCCCCTGCGCGGAGCCCGACCCTTCCTGGGTCGAGTGGTGTGGCCGGCAACCCGGCGGTGGAGCTCCGCGCCACCGACCCGACGACGTTCTGGGAACCTGCATATAATCCTGAAACGAGGTGAGCCAACCAGCATTGCCCTGCACCCCACCACCAACCTCAGGTAAACACTAGAGTGGGCTCTGGGCCCAAGAACACAAGGCCCTGCTACCTGTTGTCTGGCCGCAGTGGCACGGATCGAAATTGGGCCACCTGTCGTCTAGTACACAGGTGGGGGGTGGTGGAGATCACCACAGGCCGCACACACAAAGAACGAGCAGGAGACCCACAACGATTCCCACACCATGGGCAAAGATAAAACGAAACGGGGAACCACGCAAAGCACCATGGACTAATACGCAACTAGCACCCCCACCACTGCAATGGAGGTGGAACCACCGATGGCCTCCCCCTCTGAGGCTGGAGACCTGACATTAAAGGATGTGATGGCCGCCATCGCTACTTCTCGCTCCTCAATGGAGAAAAAAATGGATGGCATCTCAGCAGAGGTCTCATTCCTCCGACACGACCTCCAAAAGTTGTCCTCTCGCACAGGGGAAGTAGAACAGAGGGTCTCGAACGTAGAGGACGATCTTGGCGGGGTCCACCTGCAGCTATCACAGGCAATCACATGTCTAAAATCTCTGGAAGCACGAGTGGAGGAGGGAGAGGGCAGATCACGCCGTAACAATATTCGCATTTTGGGACTGCCGGAAGGGGCAGAAGGCCCCAGTATGGAACTCTTCCTCGAGCAATTGCTGGCAGACCTGGCGGCACCAAAATCCTTCTCTAATTTCTTTTCAATAGAGAGAGCCCATCGAGTACCATCAGGGCGCCCAATACCTGGGGCCCCACCGAGGACCGTCATCGCAAAGCTACTGAATTACAGAGACAGGGACGCAATACTGCAGATGGCCCGATCCGGAGGCCCGACCACATACAACGGCTCCAAAATAGCGTTCTTCCCCGACTACACCCGGGAAGTGCAAAAAGCCAGGCAATCCTTCGAACATCTAAAGAGGAAACTACACTCCATGAACAGTAAATATGGACTGCTTTTCCCGGCACAACTCAAGATCCAGCACTACGGTGCACTTAACGCACCCAAAAGAGGCCTGGAAATGGGCCGAGACACATATCACCGGGAACTGGCACCCGAGGATCCCAGACCCTGGGGGCAGGCCCAGACTCCCGGCAGACAGAGGGCGACGAGGGCAGCTCCCCCCTCGACTGGAACCGAATGATCCGGCTCAGGAAATAGAAAATTGACGCAGTAAACCAGTTATGGCAACTGATATACACCCAGCGAGACTACACCAGGGAACGCACTAGACACTCATGCAACGGTACTGTGAAACCCTGTTAACACTTTGCCGTGAATCCGTCAAAGGAACATGATGTAAGCAGCGGGCCCCTATGGGCCACCACCTACGATCCCGAGTTCCGTGAGGATTGTGAACAATCTGGGTGGTGTGGCAGAACGAGTAGAGAAAAGAAAATAGGGTAATAGTTATTAGTTAATGAGTTGACTGTCCTTTTGACAGTGTGTTGAATTTGTTATATTGGGCGACAGATGCTTCAAGTTGGGTGGAGTATGGGGTCGGGGGACCAAAGTTGTAATGTTAAGTACTGCACCAGTTCCGACACACGCATGGTAACATCTTCCTTGCTAATAAGCCACGCAAAACACTGGAGTACATATGTCTCGACAGAAAACCACCTTACGCACGATCGTGACCAATCTCTGGACAGGCCGCTGTATCACGCAGCATCTCTAGATACCCAACACAGCGTCACTATAGTCACACAGCTCAAATGGCAGGGACCTCCAACATGAACAGCAATAGAACCATCCGGGTGATGACATGGAATGTAAACAGGCTCGGTAATAGCATCAAAAGGCGACTGGTCCTGCAGGCATTGAACCGAAACTCCCCAGACATAGCTTTCCTAACGGAGACGCATCTCGTTGGTACCAAGTGCACATTATTTAAACGCTCGAACTACAGATTAGCATTACACGCCGGTTTCACGATGGGATTGCGAGGGGTATTAATCCTAGTACACAAAAGACTCCCATTTAAACTCAATACTGTTACACAAGACCCGGGAGGCAGATTCGTACACACAACAGGAACCCTCTGGGAACGCACCATATCCATGACCGCTGTTTATGCGCCACCCAATCTACTAACCTCTCTGAACAATGACATTACGCCCCTACTCGCTACCAGCTCTGCAGATCTTCCACTAATTGGGGAGACTTCCATGAAGTAATGAATGTAAACATGTAAGGTCCAGAAACCCAGAAGCACCACTAAACTCGCCACATTCACTAATGCTCTGGGGCTACAAGACGTATGGAGATCATTGCATCCCAACACAAGAGAATACTCGTACCACTCTGGAGCACATGCCTCACTGTCCAGGCTAGATTATTTCTTCCTACCATTAATCAATATACATGAAGCATGCAAGGCACACCTACTCCCCAGAGGTATATCGGATCACTCTCCACTCACAATTCCCAGAACTGGTAGAACATATCCAAAAGGTCACCGAATCGTACTTTGAAATGAATATTGACTCTGTAGACAGCCCGATAACGCTATGGGAGGCACTTAAGACGGTACTAGGAGGTGAGCGTGGACCTCAGCCCACACAAAAAAACATCTAGAAGCAATACGTGAAGCCGAAATAAAGGTACAGAACGCAGAGGTTGAGCATATAACCCATGACCAACCCACAACGCACCTTACTCTACAATTAGCACAAAAACAACTGCAACACATAACTTTAAACGACGCTAAACAAGCACACGCAGTGATGCGAGCAAGGGTATACGAGACAGGGGACAAAGCCGGGAAAATACTAGCATGGCTAGAACGTAGGGAGCTGGGCCTTACCCAAGTCAGGAAACTAATAACGGAAGGATCAGATCCACTAGTAACAGACCCGGACATAGCGGAGGGGTTCGCAAAGTACTACACAGAACTGTACAGAGCACCATCCTCACCGCTATCGACTGACATACTGGACGAAATCACTTTCCCTACTTTAAGTGTGCAACAGCGCAACATATTAGAACAAGAAATCACTGAGGAAGAAATAACCCAGGCAATGTCAGAACTCCAATTGGGGAAAACCCCAGGTCCAAACGGCTTCCCAGTCGAAATATGGAAGAAAATTGGCGCAAATGTAATCTCCCCGCACCTGCTATGCCTTTTTCAACACTCACATTCACAGGGTTGCCTCCCCCCAGACCTTAGGAAAGCCACGATAATAGTTTTGCCAAAAGCGGATAAACCACCTGATGGGTGCAGCTCCTACAGACCCATCTCCCTAATAAATTGCGAGGCCAAGATTCTTGCAAAGGTACTGGACAACCGGCTACAGCAAGTTATACACACACTGGTACACCCAGACCAGTGTGGGTTCAAGCCGCAGAGATCCACTAGACAAAATATATATAGATTACACACAGCACTGGAAAAACTACATGGGTTGCAGAGCCCTCTGGCCTTGCTGGCTATAGACTTTGAAAAGGCTTTTGACTGTTTATTGGGAAGCAATATGGGCGATTATGCAACAAATGGGTATAGGACCGTACTTCATGAGCTGGGTTAAGCTGCTATACCACCTTCCCGAAGCTGTAACCAAGGTACACTGGCATGTTTCAAATCCTTTCCGGCTGGGTAAGGGCACAAGACAGGGTTGCCCCCTGTCAGCTTTGATATTCGCATTAGCGATCAAACCTTTAGCAATCCTACTAAGATCCACACAAACATGGAGTGGATTCAGGTGGGCAGAAGACTGGGAGGACAAGGTGTCCTTATACGCAGATGACCTGCTAATATACCTACAGGACCCACGTGACTCTTGCCCTATCATGACGCAATTGTTAAAAAGATACAGCATGTTCAGCGGCCTTCGCGTCAACTGGTCTAAATCCATACTGTTCCCAGTGAGGCAGATAGACAATGCAGTGCCAGACGAATGCCCATACCGCATTGAAAAGGAGCAATTTAGATACTTAGGCATACAAATTACACATAAACTAACAGACTGTGTCCAAGAACTTACTCCCTATAACGTTAAGGTTCAAAGATGACGTCCAACATTGGATGTCCTTACCAATTACACTATTAGGACGCGCTGCACTTTTCAAAATGATGGCACTCCCCCGCTTCCTTTATATATTACAAAATGCTCCACTACCCATAGCGTCATAGAATAGATCAAACACTCAGGAAACTGCTATGGAAAGGGGGACGCCCACGCCTGGCACTCACGACACTACAAAGATCCATATGGGAAGGCGGAATCGGACTCCCCGGCTACAAACATATTACTGGGCTAGTCAAATGGCAATAATAAATGATAAACTACACGGGGACACCACACTACCGCACAATAGAATGCCGGATTCCAACCCACAAGAAAGACCCATCATGAAATACCTCTATTGCCAAAAAGACCGGGCTGCAGTCCCTTCCATGCAGACACATAACTCTGATATGGTCAGATACTCACAAATACTTAGGCTAGGTTGGAAAGCTAGGTTGGAAAGCTAACTCCAGCAGAACCACTGTGGAATAACAAACATCTCCTGGAAGTAAACAACTCCCTAAATGGCACTCCTGGTCCCAACTAGGCATTACGAAAATTGGGGACGTAGTGAGAGAAAACGAAATAATACCATTCGAAGATTTAGCTACCACCTTTACACTTCCCCCTAACAGTACCACTATGTGCAGCTTAAACATGCGCTACAGGTTCATCTCCCCGATATGATAGACATCCCAGACTACTCCCAGCTGGAACGCAACCTATTCCCAGAAATGGTTAGACACAAAGTCACGTCCACCCTATATGGTGCCATAACTTCTTTCGCCACGAAAGAACTGTCAGGTTTGAAGGCCAAGTGGGAAAGGGATGTGGGCGCCATACTTCCAGAGGAATGGGTGGCTGCACTAATGTTCCCCAGAGAGGTGGCTATCTCCTCCAGGTTCAGATTAATACAACTGAAGATACTGCATAGAATCTATTACCCGAGGGTAGCACTATTCAACTGGGGGAAAACCACTGACCCGCAATGCGTGAGATGTAGAAGGGAGGAAGGCTCCTATTATCACATACTGTGGGAATGTGCCGTCATCCAACAATACTGGCAGCGGTGCTACAGCGAACTGTCAAGGGTAATGGGCAAAAGAATTCACATGAGCCCCAAACAACTACTGCTGGGAATAGAAGAGGATATCGAGCTAACACGTTATGAAAAAGCATTTTTATCTACCACCTCTGCAATACTGAAAAGAAATAAGGCGCAACTCTGGGGCTCTGCAACAGCACAGACTTATGAGCAATGGATCACAGATGTGGACATTTGTATTGCAATGGAAAAAAGTATATACAGCCCGGGGATGTCCTGAGAAAGCTCAGAAAATATGGCAAAAATGGGAAGATGCACACTGAGCAGTAACCTATATGGATAGACTCTGCTAAAACCCAAGGACTCGTAAGAGAACCAGCCTGCGTAATATTAATGTGGTAAAATGTCCGGTTATGCTAAGCTCCTCTGTATGTAAAGCAAGGTGTGGAACTACGAATGGGCGGGAAAGGGAAGTATTGGTTACCTCATTGGTCGGGGTTGTATGTTTTTTTGTGTTAATAATAACAATAAAATGTTATATTAAAAAAAAAAAGAATAAGTGAGTGTCCTGCTGGGTCTACTTTGGTCCAGAGTACCTTTACCGCCAACTTATCACTAATGGCTAAGAGAACCCCAGCTTTTTTGTCCTCTGCGTTAGCTTAGTACAAATGGGTACAGCCCCTCATCTTAAGCTTCCTCTTGTCTTATTCCTAATGTGCATTTCTTGAAACATCAACATTTCTTGTTTGGCTCCCCTCAGAGATCCCTCTATTTTATTTTTTTTACCGGAGAGCTCATACCCCGAACGTTGTGGGACATAATTCTAATAGTCTTCATTGAAGTTCCATATTGCCACTCTTCAACATCCACTTTTCCCCTTCCCCTTTGCTTGTTACTAAGCATGCTCCCCTTCTCGCCACTAAATGTAACCGTTCCAGCTCTTTATGCTTCCCCTTCCTCCCCCCCTTGCCAACATACCTAAACTCCCCTATCCCTCCTCCTCCCCACCTTTCCCCCCGTTCCCTGGGGAGGGCCAAAGCTCGTATAATCCTCCGGGCAAAGTGCCCGTAGCTATTGGCCCACTTTAACCAACTTTACCTCCCTTGGATATTGTGTGGGGATTCCTGAATCCCACTTTGAGATTCCAACTGGCCGACCACAGATTCATGGTCCCTCGGGCCAATAGCTTGTATAAAATTGCCTGTCTTTTCCGTCTACTGCTATAGGCGGCTTCCCCAGATGCGGTCTCCTACCTCTGTGTATTCTTGAGTAGATTCCGAAATGCACAGGTAGGGAAACTTCACCTCCTTCTGTCCTCTTGTTCATGACCTCCATTCCGAAGGCTTCTGGTCTTTCCTTTTCAGCCATTCTGTCTTTCTCGTGCTGCCAGAAGGATCATCTTCGTCATCCGGTATTTGCAGAATTTGCATACCTTCTTCACAAGTTGTGATTCAGTGTTGCTGGTCTTTCCATTGGAAAAATAAACCAAACGGAAACGTCCATTGTATCAGATTTGTTTTTGCGCAATAAATCGTACTACCAGGCCCATGGATCGCCTTCTTTGTAGTGTTGATTGAGCCAAATCCTGATATATTTGCACTTCCGAACCATTCATGTTTATCGAGACTGATGTTCTAGCTGCTCTCAGTATAGTGTCCTTCTGGCTAAGAAGTAATTGCCACCAGCACGTCCCTTGGCCACGCTCCCGGTTCTGCTTACTTTGGGCCGACTGTGAATCCAATCAATAATGACCATTTCCTCTTCCTCCCCCGGGAGGATGTTTGTGAACATTTGTTGTGCAGTAGTTTTCAGGTCCTTGTCCTCCAACGACTACCAAATTTTGGCTCTACGGGAGCGATACCCCAGATCGGCCCATTGTATTTCTAGATTATGTGATAGTCTGGAGAGATGTTCTAGCGGTATTACCCAAATTGACCTTTTACAATTGACCTTTTGCACAACTGACCTAATTATAGTGGTCCTAATTGACCTTCATATTATTTTATATATGTATTGGGTTGGTTTTGCATTATAAATATTTCAAGGGGTTTTGGATGTGGAGGAGGGGTTGCGGGGGGTTTCCCCCTGCATATATGTCCTAATTGACCTTCTAAATTAGGTCAATTCTCCCGAGGTCAATTCTCCAGAGGTCAATCAATTGTAAAAAGGTCAATTAGTATACAACTGTTCTAGCGCCTCATCATTGTTTCTTGTATCGTCCGACATGTCCTGTGTATTGCTCTTTCCACAGTATCCAGCCTATCTTCTAATTTAGCTACATCAATCTTCACTTCTTGTAATGATTGTTTCAGTTCCAATTTTAGTAGGGAAAATTGTGTCTGAAATGTTTCCATAAATTGATCTTGAAACTCTTTGAAGGAGGATTGCCATCCCTTTCTCTGCATTGCCATTTTCGGGGTATCCCTGCTAACTTGTCGGTGCTTGTTAGAGGCTTCCTCACCTTCCGTCTGTGATGAAGTACCAGGGGTCCAAAATTTCCTAATATTGTTATCCGTATTTTGTTTTTTGTATTCCTTTGACCCACAGCTGGTGCCTTCCCATTGCTTTGGACATGAGGGTTGCGTATCTGGTTTCTTTGCCGTTATTTGACCTACGGGCCGCTTCCTTTCTAGTATCCACGAAAGGTTAGCTCCTAGATTGAGTGGTTGTGTATTAATCTTTTAAATGGCAGTACCCTTTTAAAATCTCCTGTATAGGGTTCTGGAGTACCATGCTCCTCCTTCCTGTGTGTTCACATCCCTGGGTTTCACATAATTGGAGGCCCTTCTCTTAGTGCCTTACTACAAGCCCTGTGTGGCCAACTGTCTGCTCCTCCTAAGCAGTAATGCTGAGTTTGAGCTTACCGCCTTTCTTTTCTTGCAGGGCTGTGTTAGTTTCCCTCCCAAGGTCCCTTGTGCGCGTTCTCCTGCCGCCTCCTCCTCCTCCTCCTCCTTCTCCATGCAACTTCCCCTCCCAGGCAATTGTAAGCAGGGGGCGGGGGGAATCTGTCTGGCCGCTTTTCACTGGATGGGGGGGGGGGTCACGCTCCGGTCTCTGAGCCCTCTTCCTGAGTGTTGCCTCCAGGTCTCTCCGCTCCGTACCACCTCTCCGTTGTTGATGTTGGCCAAGTGGCCCCGTTCCAAACGCGGTGGGTGGAAGCGACGAACCATCCCACAGGTCGGGGTGTCGTGCTGCTTCTGGAAATATGATCAGTGTGGTGCGAGTACCTTCCCTCCTTCGGTTATTGCTCCTGGGGAAGTCTTCTGGCAGCCGCATACTGCCGTCGTGGGGGATGGTCATAAAAGGTAACAGTCTCCTCCTCCCTGGGTGTGTAGTCTGCTCACTGCGCCGTCGTTCTTTATTCTGTGGCACATCAGGCTGGAGGGGGCCACTCTTGGCAACACTGCAGCAGTCCCCTGTTGCTTCCAGCTATCCCGGGCATCTCCTTAGGGATCGGGCTTGTTTGTCGAGTCCCGCTGCATGCACTCCTCCTCCAAATCGAGGCGTTCTCCACCAAAGTTAAGCTTTCAGTGCTCTCCGCTTGTCGCGAGTGTGGATCAGTCAGCCAAATACATGTAGGTAGTAGTATAACACCAGCCACAAACCTCACAGTTTTGCACGCCAACTGCTAAGATCCGCTTTATTGTGTGGCCTTTCGGGGACAGAGCAGCTCACATACGTCCTGCTCCATCCGCCGCAATTTTGGAATACCTTCCTATATTTCTAACTGAGGTGCTCGTCCATCAGTCATGAATGTTCAAAGGAAAAAGTCAGCTGCCCAAAACTACCCTAACTGACCCTATGTCATGTCTGGTGGGTTTAGTAATAGGTGATTAGGTTGAATGAGAAGTTTGTGTGTTTGACTTCAATTAGTTCAGGTTTTGATTAAAGAGTGGAGAGTATCTGGTTGTTGTGATAGGGTTCAAGGTCTATTCTAATATTTATTATTCTTAACTACTATTCTTCAGAATGAGAGGTTCCCAAGTCAAAATGGTGGAGGTGGTGCTGAATCTTGATTGGTGGATTTGAGAGCTTCACACCTCCACCAGGATTCTAAACTGCCTTTCATTGTTCTCCTCATGTGGGAAGGTTCTGTTTTGCTCGACTCCAGTAAAGACCTTCTGAGAGAGAGTTTTTGGTTATGAAAACTTTGAATATTCCCTGTTTAAGAGTGCCGATCTTCGTGGGACAAGCTCAGCTGATGATTTGGTGGGAGCGCAGCGTTTTTGAGCTGAGAAACTTCATTACTTATTTCGAAAATTCTTATTGTAGGTATTTAGTTAGCTAGGTATTTAGGATAAAACATTGAGACTTCCGGATATAAAGACTTTCTGGCTTACTAAGACTAACTATTATTATCAAATCGTTACATCTGCTGGGAAGAGATTGTTTATGTTCTTGCGAATACATTTAAGATTGAGGCTGCTTTACTTCCATGTTTAAGAAGCGGATGTTAACTGTGCAGCAAATTACTAAGAAACGCTAGATTAATATTTGATTTCATTGCGCAATTGGGAATGAGAAAAATCTCAAGTGACGTTCTTAATGAACAGCTAAATGTTCAGCAAGCGGCAGCGCATTAGTTCAAAAGTTCCTCAAAAGGAGTTATTAGGAGTTTCAGTAAACTTGTCAAGTGGTAGTGTTTCAGTTATTCTATCGTGGATATTTCAAGACTGTTGCGCATGTGTCAGGGAGTTGTGTTGACACTTGAAGACTTTTTACTGTGGCGCAGATTTTTATGATTAGTGGCGCATTTATTTTTTCAACGCGCATGTGAGAAGAGAGTCCCGTTCATATTGTGAGCATGCGAATTGCAGTGAAAGTCCAACGAAGATTCTTTCTAGCCGCCGCCACGTATTAGATTGAAAACTTTATTGATCGGTTTTGAAGCGTGGCGAGTGGGTAGAAATTCTGAACTGTTTAAATGTATGAACTGGAAAACGATCTTAAATGCTGATCCTGACAGATCGAATTTATGCTGCGCAACAAAACTAAGAATCCATGAACACAGTCAGTTGGGTAAATATGTACTAGCGTAAAAGAGTATTTGAACATTTCTAGAGTGTTATGAATTTAAGTTGAGAACAAAGAATTTCTAGACCTCTACATTGATTCAATGATGTTACTGGAAGTTCCTAACCTTTAACCTCCAAGTTATAAAACGAAGGTTGACAGGTATGGTTAATAGAAATTACTAAAATTAGAAAATTGAACTAACAAATGTCATTCCTGTCTAACCAAGTTGTTTTCTTCTACAGATTGCGGTCGATCAGAAGCAGGCGTCTGTCTTTTATTATTTTCTCCAAATTCCCCTTTCCCCCGGGAGAGTCGAGTCTTCAGCTGAATATCTGATCAGTTGCTGGCTCGACATTCTTGAGGGATCTGTGGGGCTTAGCATCTTCCGCAGACGGAGAAAACAGGACCGGACACCCTACCACTATTTAAACGAACTTCTAGGTGGAGAATGACTCCCTTCTCCTAAAGGTACTTCTAGTACCACGCTGTAGGATTCTTCAGTAATAGGAAATCCTAAAATAGTCTCTTGTGATGTTTTACATCAGTGTTTGTAATTCTTCAAGGGCGGTTTGTAGTTTTTTGTCATCTTCACACCTCCATGTCAGAACAGCTTTTCTCTCTTGGCCAATTGTGTTTTGGTTTACTTTGGTCTATTGACCTCTTGTTTAGCTTCACTTCACATTTCTCTGAACTCAAATTCAACTTAATGTCTCCTTTGTATATTCTTTTATGTAAATTGGCTTGCGACTCTCCCCGTTCCCCCAAGTATTATTTTCCCCAATTGTTTGTGTATTATTCTTTTCACTTATATTATCATTTTTGCTTATAACCCCATAGTTTAAAGTTAAGGGGAACTTTATCTCATGACTTCTAGTAAGACAAGTTATTGGCTTAACATACTGATTGCTTCTTGGCAGAACATTGTACTTGTTCTCGAAACGCTTCCGGGAGCCTTGTTCCTTTGAGACCTTCTACGGTCTCCTGCCGGCGTAGTCTGCAGTTCAGCATTGCGCTTCTCCTTTGGCTTTCTCGCCCCTCTGTGATACTCTTGTCCGCTGGCAAGGCGCCAGAAACTCTATCCTTTGATGCGCTGCGGTATCAGTGACCTTGACGGGACAGACTGTCCACAACAGGGTTCCTATGGTCTTGCCACCACCTCCGTTTAGGCTTCTGCCCCACGGATATCTCATGCTCAGCTGGCGCTCAGGTGTCTGTGTCTCTCTCTCTCTCTCTCTCTCTCTCACCCAGTCTCTCCTCTGTGGGTTTCCCATGCTCGGGTGGTGCCCTGGCATCCTAGCGTCACTCTCTGCGTCTCTCTGTGGGTCTCTCGGTGTTCCCATTCCAGCTTCAACTCGCAGGCTTGTCGGCTTGTGCTGACTTTGCCTCCCTTGTTTCTGTACATTGCGTGTCCATTATTTTACCTACTCGTCCCAGTGTATGGGATATTAGAATTTAAAGGGACATGTTCCTTGCCTCTTATAAACTGGCATCTAATTCAGTGTTTCTTCGTCCCAGTTGTTGGGTGTTTGTGGAACGCATTATGTAGGCAATGGTGTGGCTGTCTATAGGGAGTTCCTCATGGGAACGGGACTGTCTCCCAGTGAGGTCCTACTTGCCGCAAACTCTAGGTAGGGTGTTGCAGAGCAGGCCCCCCGCCCTAGCTTCAAAGGGTGAGGGGGCTCGCCTTCCCTTGTGGAGAAGTGGCGAATCCCTCGATTTGTAACAATATACATGAGCAAAGTAATGAAAACATTTCTAATATACTATACCTGGCTATACTGTGACAGATGACATTATCCCCAAGGCTTGTATTCCGCAATAAAACATGTTTCACTGAATCATAGGTGGTCAGGTCTACAGGAAGAAATAGAAGAACATTAGTTTATATATGTATCAGTTTTGGGATGGTCACATTCTATTTTACAAAATCAATACAAAGCAGAAATACACCATAGTCTATAAATTCAAATGTAGGTGGGTCTCAACACCCCCCTTGCCATGATATTGAGAGTTATTACCAAGCAGCACACTTACTGCCAACTCAAAGGCTGAACTCGAAACTAAAAAGTGGATATAACTAGAAGACAATTTCAGAGAGGGAAAGTAAGTCTTGGGGAGAGGCACCAATACAAGTGCAATGTTCAGCCTACCCAGATAGTCAAAATCAGTGGTGCTTAATTATGTATGTACTAGATTTCTTCTGGTTTCTCTGGGTCCATTTGCTGACTATTTAGTGTGTTACACCAAGGTATTTCTTAACATTCAATCTCCTTCCATTTTGTATGTTGTAGTAATATACAATAGGGTTGTAGAGGTTTTCCAATGGGTTAGCAAGGAGGTAAGGCCTAATTCAAGGCGGAGGGCTTCGACAGGTCCTGCCTGTGGGACTCCTAATACTGACCTTGGGAGTTTTTCTTCCAGTTGGTCCAACCAATATATGTGCTGTAAAGGGAGGGTTTCTAAAGCATACATTATAGCAGGTATTACACTTTTCACGTATGCTTCTCGCATTGCTTCCTCATTCCCACCACATTCTTTTTAAAACATAGCTCTGAATAACTTGCCACATACCCATAATCTTTATCTACTTGCTGGAAGGAGTGGAAGAGGTAAGAAGCAGCTCCCTGCAAGGCCCATAAAATCGAAATTAGGTGTTAGATACAGCTTTGGGTTAATCAAAGCGCTCCTGCCGAGGTGTCATCCCTTCCCTTCCCCTGATGCAGAGCCTGGCCCTGGGGTATTGCTCCTGCCCCTTCCCCTGATTGGTTGTGCATAACCTTTTGACAGCCTCCCAGGGCAGCCCTCTGTCTGTGCAGCCTCGCGGCAAAGGGCCGAAGGCAAAGGGCGGCTCCTGAATTATCAGCTCCAGTCGGTGTATGCAGGTGTCAGCAGGGGAACACAGGGCCTCCTACTAACTCTCTCATAAGACTAACCTTGCACCCCTCCTGCAGCACCTCCACGTAATAAGCGCACCTATGCCTAGCTTTCCCTGACCTAAAAGGTACAAGACTGTGGCTGCATAGCCATCTCACCACACCAGCAATTGTGACAGACACAGCACCCTCAATAACCCACAACAGGTAGGCTGCCGTCAACCAGCATCAACGAATAAGGTAGGAACAATCTATTATATCTACAACATACACTGACTCCATCATACATACCTCTTGTACCATACTGCATTGTGAAGCTTGGGCCTCTCTCCCACTATACAGGACCCTTCCAAGTGTGCCCCTGTATTTTGAAAGTGCACTGAAACTGCTTTTCAACTGCATTAGAACTGCATTTGAATTACATTGGAAATTGCTTTCAACTTGGGCCTCTCTCTCACTATACAGGACCCCTCCAAGTGTGCCCGTATTTTGAAAGTGCCCGAAACTGTTCAAACCGCATTTGAACTGCATCTGATATAGCAATTAAATATAAGGCCTTTCCCCACTTACAGCACCCTTCCAAGCCTGCTCCCCTATATTTGAGACTACTTTGAAACTACATTTGAACTACTTTGAACCCCTTGAAACTTGGGCCTCTCTCCCAGTATACAGGACCCTCAAATCTCAGCGCGCTCTCCTGTAATATACTGCACCCTGAAATCTAGGCCTGTCCACCTCGATACAAGACCATCAGGTCTAATTTCCCTCCTGTATCAACGTGCACAATGAAAAGACTACTGAAGGTGTCCCCACCTCCATCTCATAACTTAAACCTGCCACACTGTGGCTGGAACCTCTTCTGCTATTCCAGGTACTCTAGCCTAAGCGTTCAATTGCTGCCTGGTCTCCCAGTCTAGCTTTAACTGCTGCTGGCCACTTAGAACCTTGAACCTTCATCCCGATGTCTAGACGTCAATTTGGTCTTAATTACCACCTTCCTCCTTCAACCTAAACTCCCCTCCCCTCCCACCCAGGCATCTCCTACCTGATACTTGACCACCCTGCCATCTGCAAAGCCAAACCTCTCCCAATAGATTAAGGTCGCAATCTTGATCACAGCCTGCCTTGCAGAACCAAACCTACCCACTGCTATTCAAGGATCAGAACAAAACCGTTCAACTAGCTTTGGATTCTGCCAAACCTACATCGCTTCAGACTTCTGATACCCCACTCCCAAGAATACAATCTCATTGTAAACCACCTGTAAAATGTCTGAACTCCTCCTCCTGTCCCGTAGTCGTCTAGTGTCACGCTTACATGTGTCTGCAGGAGCAATGGAGTCCTCCAGTTCCTTCTCGGGTTCTACACCACCCTTCCGTTAGTGGGAAGTCTGATCTGCCAGAAGAGTGAATTGTTAGGGATGAATTAAAGGGATAGCCACCCTCCTTCTCCCTCCCAACCCACCTAGATACCTAATGCACTATAGTGCGTGTCTCACCTCTGTGTTTAATTTGGTGCGCACTCCAACCTGCTCATGCAGGGGTGCTATTTCTTGGGAGCTGCTCTGGATTTCTGTCCTAGAGAACCGCTTCCAGCAGTTCACTGCTTTAGTTCCACGAGTTCGTGTTACCCAGTTACTGCACAGGGATTTCAGTTCAGGTAAGTTCACAGGTAAGTTCAGTTAAGTAGGGTCTCAATGTTTGTAACTGCCCAGTTACCTCACTGGGGTTATTCAAATAGGATGTTTCCGATCTGCCGTGACACTTGCTGAATTGCGTGCCAGTTCACAGCACTGGACTGCAGCAATAGCGGTGAGCAGAGATGGCGAAAGAGTACTAATGTCTTTTCTCTTTCGTTGCAGGGTACCCAAGGCGAGTGGAAGGTGCGTGATATGATGAACAACTGGTTCCTGCTGCAAGCGATGCGCGAGGTAAGTTTTACCGTTCTGCTTTAAAGCATGCCGAGAAGAGATTTGCAGGCGCGTTTAACTCACTGTCCGCTAACTATTTCATCCCTCTCCTTTCATTGCAGGGTTGATGAAGCGAGCGCTGACTCCGGTCGTCGGAAGGAATCGGTTCAGGAAAGGCTGGAGACTGAAGACCAGGCGGCGGTAAGCATGTGCTCTCGAGCTAACAGGAAGCACACCAAGCATGGGCTGATTTCCGGGCGTGGCTTTTATAGGCAGCCACGCCCAAACACTAGAATGCACTCTAGCTTCCAGGATGCCAGGATGTCCCACAATGTCCATATTGGAGTGGCAGGAAGTGATGTACCAACCAGGAAACAAGTGTGCAGCTACCCTAAGAGGTGGGAGTGTTTATTCAGAGTGGCTGCTGTGAGTGTCTTGAATGCCAGGCTTTTACCCACTTGGCCCCTACCTGATTTCCCCACCTGCCTCCACTTGCCAGAAAAGGGGGTACTGGTTTAAATGAGACCCCGAGTCCAGCAATCATGACATCTATGTATTATCAGTAGCTGCTACTAATGAATCCTAGGAAACGGACACCCAGGGCATTCAGGAAGCACTGAAGCCTGTAATTAGTACCTTAATCCCCTCCACAGTTACCTGGACCCTCACCCCAATCCATACTCCCACCCTAATGTACATTACCCCAGGACAGCCCTCATTATAATAGGAACACCATATCCAACCGACCGAACAAAGACAAACCCTCGAAAACCTCCAGACAGAACAACCTAAGAGGATTGGAAACAACTGACAAATCAAAAGTCCCACTGACCCAATACCCAACTGACCGGAAAGATGCACCCTCGGAAACTATCAGACGGAACAACTGAAGATTAAAATCTACACTAGCCTGGCACGAGGAACCACAATTGGAACTGCCCCTATAAACCTATTGTCTAGACCGACTACTCCCAACTAAGACCAAAATAACCCGACGCAGAATTGGACGCAGACAAAGAAAAAGGAACACGGTACAAGCAACACGGATACACAAGCGCAACCGGCCCCAGCAGAAGATGCCTTCAATACAGAATACACCCCGCAAAACAATACCATCAACAGAACAAACTTCACAAGAGAAAAATCCATATACCTTACACCGTACCTCGCACCAACCAAAGAACCTAGATACTCCAACGACACCAACATTATCAGATGGATAAATAAAACACCAGAACGACGGAACAAAAGAAGAGGACCAGAGAAGAGAATGGGATCACGCCAACCCCCTTACTCCCTACATCACAAGAACAAATGGGCACTATTGATACCCTTACCAAATGACAAGAGAAGAAACAATAATAGAAGTATGCGACCCAATCATCAATCTCACAGACCGATTCAGCGACAAAGCCGCCTTCACAGAACCTCTACCGCTTGGAGGCAACTTAAATGCACCCCGACTGAACAACCACAAACCAAACCCGGAAACATAAAATAAACCAAATGACACCAAAAAGATCCACTGCAATCTAATCAACACAAGATCAATGTCCAAACACACCACCAAAAACTACGATATAAGTGACAGAGGCATTGACACCCTTTTCGTAACCTAAACATGGCTAGATGACAACTACAAGATAACCTTCAACAACTGCATGCCTGATAACTTAAAGTGCATCCAAGTAAACAGGAAAACCAAAAAAGGTGGTAGACTAACAATTATCCACAAGGAACACCTGGAAATTAAAGCGGAAGACCCATTACACAACAAATGTGAATCCCTAATCATACGTCTATCAACAAACCCCAAAACAAACCCCAAATTCATACTGATAGACAGACCACCAACGTACGATGCAGCCTTCAAAGACAACTTCATAAAAGCAATCACCAACCTAGCCATCGAGCGTAACTGATTATCCTCGGAGACCGCAACATCTGGTTAGATGAAGAAACCACAACCTCACAAAAATCACTTACCGGCCAACTAACAATGGAACTACATCAGCTGGTCAAAGGAGCAACCCACACGGCAGGACATGCACTAGACACACTCTTTGCCAACAGAAAAC
Source organism: Ambystoma mexicanum (assembly GCF_040938575.1). NCBI lineage: Eukaryota > Metazoa > Chordata > Amphibia > Caudata > Ambystomatidae > Ambystoma > Ambystoma mexicanum. Next base: position 274,502,169 of record NC_090927.1, on the reverse strand, counting down.
TAATTACCACAGCACCACAGATTCAGATCCTCTGCAGCGACCACCTCATCATCCCATTCCTAATCACATTGCCCTCCCCAATTACCAAGAAACAAGAAAAACTACCAACCAGCATGAAAAGAAACTGGAGAACCATAAAAAACTCCAACTTAACGGAACGACTGGAGATCACCAAACCACAAACGACCATGGGCGAAGCGGACCTAGATACTAAAATAGATATACTTCACAAATGGATCACCACAACCATCTACGAGATTGCAAAAGAAAAACGTATCAATCCATCCTGCAAAAGAGCAATGGCAAAATGGTTCACCCGACTACTAGGCGCCATGAAAAGAAAAAAAACGAAAACTAGAATTAGAATGGAGGATCAATAAAGAGTGCAGAAAAAAATTCAGACCAACATCATACCCGTTCATACAAAAAGGAAATATAAAAAGCAAAGAGAAATATTACAACAACAAAATCCTCAAAGCACCAAACACCCAAAATGAACTGTTTAAAATCATAAACGAAATTTAAAAAAAACATCCGGCTGCAACAACCCTCCAATATCATCGAAGAAACTATGTAATGATCTTGCAGACCATTTCAAAAACAAAATCATGGCCATCCAACAGACCATACAAAACAGACCATGCAACTACAACACGGAAGACAACCACCGATGCAAGAAGCCCCAGAAGAAACTGCGAAACTTCCAGCACATATCAGTGGAGTCTTTCATCAAACTCGTAAATCAAAGCAACAAATTTGTCTCCCCCACGGATCCCTGCCCCCCTGACATCTACAAATCAATCCTCACACAAGGAACACCAATGGAATACTACAGAAACGTCCTCAACCAGTCAATCTCAACAGGAAGAGTGCCTCAAGCCTTGAAATCAGCATACATCAAACCACTCCTCAAGGACACAACAGGAAACGTAGAGGACCACTCCAATTACAGACCCATCTCCAACATCACCTACCCATCTAAACTCCTTGAAACGTGTTAAGGATATAAGGCGACGCATACCTTGGTCTCGGCCTAGTATGCAGCGCACAACTGGAAAGCTTATTTTTTTATATTAGATTCAATATTGAGATGGTACACCACTCATATAACACTCCCTTTTCAAATACCCCGGGTCACAATGGACCATGAACCAGGCTGGTTGGTAAAATACAATATTTATTTATTTAAAAATTCAAAAGAAATCCTACACTTTTTAATATGGGGCAGCAAGCACCAATGGAGTGAAAAATAACAATGAGAAGGTGAACAATGCACTGGGTTTAACTTACTAATGAAACATATACACAGCACAGCAGAATAGGAGCACTTTTGGGTTTAGATAAGATAGCACTTCAGTTAGAATTTCCCCCTGCAATGTTCCCTGAAACCACAAATAATCAATTGAGTGGATAAACAGAAGCAGCAGGTAATCAGGAATGACAAGTAGGAAACAGAATTCAAATCTGACCTTCCCTCCCCAAATAAGAGAAAAACAGATTTTAAACCCCTTGCATTATTGTAAAATGACACTCAGAAATGGATAAAAATAATGAATGTGTGGGAAAAACCTTGAAGCAAATATAATTCCTCAATAAAGCCACAATGCAATTGCACCAACAATCACAAAGCATTGATTACCAAAAGCATACAGTTGAAAAATGAGTGGCAGGGTTCAGATTGCAGCAAAATGACACGTTGGAAACTGCAAATTTTGCAATTCCCGCCTCAAATTCCCAAAACAAGTTTTTACTAAAAACGGGTGAAATACACTGATTTGAAGTGCAGTGTTTTGGTTGGGGGATAGCTATAGATCACGGGTACACTATGGAAGTGGAAGCAAGTCTCTAGCTGGTAAATCGGATGAGTTATGCAAGATATAAAAAGGTGTGCTTTGAGTAAAATGCTGCTGTGAAATCGGAAAGGAAATCAGTGGTGACAAGAGCGGTTTTACCTTAAACTAGAGTATTCAGGCTAGCCCGCCAAAGAGGGACACAGTAAGCTCCAGGGTTGATTTGCGAGTTCAACCATCTCACCCCAGTGTCCAACCTTGGCGAAACCAGTCCGATCACTCGAAATAGAACTAATGGCTTAGGATTACACAAGACAAAATTACCCAACGAGATGGAGCTAGCACTAGAATCAAGGGCAGTGTTGCAAGAATGATTGTGACAGTTTTAACAAGTTAGCAGGGTAAGGATAGGATGACAGAGAATGGGATAAGGACAAATGCAAGACAAGTAGATTATGGATATCTCTGGGGTAGGGATGATACTTAGTCCTCTTTTAGTTGGGGATTTCGACCGCCAAGGGTTCTGGTCACTGCACGGCAGGGTGCCTGGCAAACCGCTGGGCAGTTCTGGTCACTGGATGGCACTCCTGGAATGGCAATTCTGGTCACTGGATACTAAGGTCAAGTGGATGGCAGGATGCATGCAGTTAGTGGTATCAGGATGCTTCCCAAAAACACCACAACTTTCCCCCTGGTTATTTGGGGATTTTAGCGGGTTTTTCAGAATTTAGCCCTTGCTGGAGCAGGATCAGCAATGCTTGAGTGTTGCAGTGGGCCCTGGAGTAGGGTCAGCAATGTTTTGGGCCTTGTAGTTGGGATCTGGAGTCTGGATAGATGAAACAGGAACAGGACGCTGGCGCAGGACAATCAGGAAGAGTCTGTCTGGAGTACTGTCAAGTACCCACTATATAGAGCATGGTGACATCACAGACTATTGATGAGCCGGCTTAGCTAAGCACGCCTTTCAACAACTGGATTTGACACTCAATGTTGGTTGCCTCCCGTGGGTTGTACCCAGTTTAGGAGGTTGTATTTTATGATGGAAAAAGACTTCACACAGACCTTTTTGCCAAAAATCTGTCATCAGTATTTACTCTTTTGTACAATGGCACCTTAATAAATTGCATAATCAGATCACATATTTTATGAAATGGACAGCCGTCCAATCCTGCAATCTGTGAGACATTATTTTGGATGGTTACTACTTTTTCATCATTTTGAGCATGAAAAGTTCGGCCCAAAATTCCTAAACTTTATACATATGTGGGATTGATCATAAGGTATGCAAGTATAACAATTTACATTTGAGACATGTATACTTTTCTGGTAATCTGCAATATTTTGTGACTTCTGTTCCCTATGCAGCAATGAAACCTATGACGTCTTAAAATAAAGGCCATAAAATTACTTTTAACCAGTGAAATATTTACATTTTCCCAAAGTTCTGCTGTGGATATAAAGTCTTTAAAGTTTATTCATGAAATAGTCTTTGGGGAACAAATGGCACTCCCTTTGTGCCTGGGTCATTTTTTTTCTTTCTTTCAACCGACACCAACTGGCATTTCCTTCAGAGCATGGTAAGGGTTTCTCCATGGATTGTAGTTTTTATTGCCGCTTGACACGTCAGACTTCCTTCCCTGGGAGCTTCATTGTCAGGGTCCCAGCAGAGACGAAAGTCTGTTTAACCCCATAATTATCAGGGGTTTGTTAGTATCTGCTGAGAGAGAGAGACCTCCTTTTGGTGCCACCCCTCCAAGCAGAAAACCTGTTCAACTTGCAACGCCAGCCACCATAGTTTTAAACCCTTTATTTTCTGAGATCCAGAATTAAAACAAGCTTGTTGTTACGCTCACCTGTCTCCCACAGGGGCGTCGATCGGACCCGGACAGCTGTGACCTCCTCCAACGTGAAGCGTAGTGCAGAGATGACAGACTGGACCGCCTAATCTCGTCTGCTTGACCCGTAGAAGTATTCTCCTGCAAGTGGAGAAAGGGATTTAGCCACCCGTGGATTCTAGTAATGGCCCCCCACTGTTCTCCCCACTAATCACCCCCGATATTCACTTTCAGTAAGCTCACCTTATGTTTGTAAATGATGAGCTCTCCATCCTGCGTGGAATGCAGGGGCGCGTAGATACCAGTTACTTCACTGGTTTGAAGGCGTTGGAAGAGTTCCGGATGAATATTGACTCCGAGGTTCCAGGCGAGAACCTGTACGTATAAAGTTCAAAGAGTTCAATATGTCCGATGTTCACTCTTGTACATTCCTTTCTTGTGTTGCAGCTGGGTCCAAGGGAAGATTGTCTTGTGGCAGCTGATGGTGTTCAGGTAAGAGTCTGTATTACCCAACACTGTCCGGTAAAAGATGCGTGTGTTTAAATTGCTGGTTTCTCTCTCCTTAAAGGTGCGGCGTAAGAAATTGCGGTTTGTTACAGAAAAATGTCCCCGGTTGTTAATCAGGTAAGTCTATGGTGGAGAGGTTGTATTTGTTGGCTCTCTCGGCTCACCTTATGTTTCTTTTGTCCCCTAGATGGTGGAATTCGGCAAAGAAAATGATGGAGACTGCGCCGGATCAAAAAATGCTGTGAGGACTGGTGAGTATGGCGCAGCACTGCAGCTGGTGATGCGACGTGTGTAGAATAATGTCCTTTTCAAGTTCGAAGACGTGATTGATCTGGAATTCAGGTAAGGATTGAAATAATATCTGTTTTCTAACCTTTCTTCTTCTTTCTTCTATTGCTAGGAGCTCTAGATTCGAGACGGACGTGGCTGAAGCCTGGATGCTGACTGCAGGCATGGTGAGCGTTACGCTGCTGGATGCAGAATAATACGAAGCATGTGCTGCTGTTCGGGTGTGGTTTAAATAGCCTCCAAAGTAGTTCCAGGTAAGAAGTCCCTAGAACCACACCCGAGTAAGAAAATAGTCCCTGTAGTAAAATAGTCCCATCCAGGCCTCACGTTGGCTTGGATTCATTTGCAGCATGGTCTGCATGAGGTAAGTAAGGACTATGAGCCTGGCGCCTAAGGTGCCAGGACTGAACCCAGACAGCCCCCAGCCAGGGCTGATGGGGTTTTATTAAATATCTGGATGCCTGCTCCCGGGGCTGATGGGCTTGATCCGGATGCCTGGGGGTCAGCATCATGACACCTGTTGCATAAAATAACCCATGTTTTATAGTCTCACCAGCACAGTCAGCAAAGCACATTTTTACACATGTTGAAAACTGCTAGCATTTCCTTCTTTAAATTCGATTTTGCCATCTGACTTCCCACACTGTCTTTACAGCTATAGTAATTTCCTTGAATGCAGGAGTTTTATCTGAAGCGTAGATACATTGACCTTGACCTGGCTCAGAGAGTTAAAGTCTCTTTGAACTGCTGAGCCTGGATACTTTTGGAAAGAAATAAACACATGTTCCTGTGCGAGTGTAATTGAAGTTGCTTATTGATTACTCTCAGAGTTGGTTTGACTGGGCCTGTCATTCAGGGATTATGCCTGGTTTTGGTGAGGCACAATGAAATATCCTGGGCATAGTAGGGCCTTTTTAATCACAGTGGTTTCAGATTGAACAGATGGAATTTGCGTCAAAGCCGCATTTTATTTTTTTTTAAAAGGTGAAAAAGGGTTTCTTTTCAATGGAGAATTTGGCTTTTGCAGCAAAGGAATGCAGCTTTTTCCACTTTCTTCCTTTTGTTTATGTCGGAACACACTGGCAATCTCCTTCAATGTGCCCCCCTTTGTTCCATCCTGCCCAATGTGTGCTTGGCAGGACAGTGCAGCTATTTTTGTTGTGGAAAAACACAGTTCTGAGCCATGGCGCTCACATGAGCCAGCGCAGCCATTTCGCTGTTTCTGCGCAAATGCAGTTTAGTGATGTGGGGAAATGCTGTTGAGTGGGCCAATATATCCCACACACACCCACACCCGCTGACTCTTCTGATATTTCAAGTTGAGGGAGATTCGGGCAAGTGGGATTTCTTCATGTGACAAAGCAGGATCGGTCCGGTATAAGTCCATCTTCCATCAGAGAGCGGTGCGTCCTACTCTTCTCGTGGTCTCTGGTCGGAACGTGGAACGACACCCCCAGCTTTTTCTTGGATCTTCCTTTCATGGTGTAGAGTAACACTCCTGGATCTCCTTTGCTTTCTCCCTTCCAAGTTGCCGGGGAGGTCCTCCTTGGGCTTTAGATGGGCACATACAGCACGAATCTATGAAAGCGAACACAAACCGGTTATCGGTTATGACAATTTACCACTGTCCTCCAATCGGGTTGACAGCAGTGGGATACGCAGGCATTCAATAATAATTGATAATGAAGAAAAACACTCCCTTTTACATACTTATACCGAACTCTAGCTGTTACCTTCTGGTTCTTCTTTTTCTTATTCCCCATGTTTCAGATGTCTCCTCGATTTGATTCTCTCTGGGCTCCTCAATTTTTTGCAAAGTGTGCCTAGGGTGACAACTCTTTAGTTGATTGATATGGACCCATTTCTCTTCTGTCAATTCACCTCTGGGGATGCAGATTCTGTAGGCGACGCCTGGGATGGTGACCACTTCTCCATTTTTAAACTTCAATTTCCTACGGTAGCACTGGGGCTGACCGGAAGGCTTACTTTAGGACTGCCAGGGCCCTGAGATTTACTCTCCAGTTGGGACCGGGCTTGGCAATAACTAAATTAATCTTGAGTCGGTTGAGGATGTGACTGCCCATGTAAAAGGCGGAAGGAACACTGTGCACGACCCAACAATTGTGTTCTATGCTTTTGTCACCTCTAGACATTTTTATCATACAACTGCTAAGCAGAAGATATTTGGAATTGGGAGTTTCCAGGCCCATTTCCCACTTATCGATCAATTTAAATGTGGGAATGGCTGGATCTTTTGGGAGCTGTCGGAACATGGCTTCGCTGATGAAGCTCTTCCCGATGTTCAAGCACACTCGGGCGAGAACAGATTCCTTCCCCTCATTTAACTGAATAGGGATGAATAACTGTTCTCCAATTTTCTGAATGTCAGCTAAACATTGAGCTGGTTTCTCATCACTTTTGACTATGGAATTGGGATTTTCAGATTGTAAACCAGTATAGAATTTCAAAGTATTTCCTTCCAGTGTGGAATGCCACTTGAAAATGGAAGGAAGGTTGATTTTCAGGAATGGAGAGGCGTGCCCATCACCAATTTGTTGTCCTATAGCAATTACTGTCACGTCAGGTATTTGATTGTTCTGAAAATGGAACTCAATATGATCAGGTTTTTGTTCAACCATGTGTCATGTGGCATTTAAACTAACATGGTTGACACTCGGTTTCAATTTAATTGGCCTTTTAGTCTAAGTCCAGAGGACCTTGATCACACAGTCTATTAAGGGGACAACCTTTGCAGGATGTTATTCCCTGGAAGACAGGGTGTGCCCTCTGCAGTCACGATTATGACAGGGTGTTTCACCTTATGTCACCCAATTTTTATTTCCAAATCCCCAGTCCCCTCGACGGGAATTTCATATCCATCGAAGTTCTGGAGTTGTCCAGGAAGAGGGGTGAGATGGATCTGGTATCTCTTCCCCCTTTCTGAATTTATTTGATCCAAGGACCTTTTTGACAGAAGAGTAGCTTGGGATCCAGTGTCCACCAGCGCTGAAAATGTACATTGCCCTTGCACCTGGACCGGGGCATAAAATCTACCCTCCTTCTCCTCCAGGTGGAAAAGATAATGTGCATTTTGGGCAAGTTGGGTGGTCAATTTCCTTATTTTGGACACAGGGGTAGTTCGGGCATAATTCTGTGTAGGAGTTTGGGAATCTGAAAGAAAGATTTTGCACTCGGAGATTCGAGGAGTTTCGGGCTCCTCCTTTTCTGATTCTGGGCTGCACCCCCCACCTTTTTAGAGATAGCCAGCAGAATTGCTTTGGGAAGTTTGGGGATCCTTTTAATATTGTGTCTTCTTGATGCTCATTCTGAGGTTCTAGGATGGGTGATTCAGAATCAGTCTCCACTCCCACCCAGTCTTCATCTAGATCTCTTGGGACGCATTTCTCTTTGGGAGGAGTTCCTCCGTCCCTGAAGGAGATCTTTTTCCCAGGATCCTCTAAGGATTCTTCCCCTTCAAACTGGAAGACACTAACCTCCTCCACAAACTGGGTCTTTTTGAGTTCTTTATTTCTCCTACCCACCCTCCGTTCCTTTGGTTGCAGTTTTTGGGGGCAGGAGATTTTGGTTCCAGTTCCTGGGTGTCCAGGGGCTTTTCACGAGTTTGGAAAGAAGCTTCCTCTAGGGCTTTACACCCCCTTTGCCCCCGTGCCTCATCCTCTGGAACCAGTGAGCTGTTGGGGCTCTCTCCCAGTCATTGTTCTGGGGAACCAAACCCTTGGTTTGTGGGGTTCTGATCCACTATGTTCATCTGAGGGTTCTGTTGAGCCCTCAACATGCGACCCAGATCCTGGGTTAGGTTCTGGACCTGGTGCTCTAGTTGGGACACCCGTTCAGGCTGGTACGGGGGTCTCTGGTCCAATCTAGGTTGATCACGGGAAGGGTAACTATCCCTTCTCCCGTAGTACCCTAGATATGGTGAATTTTGGTAACCCTCCACCCTTGGCCTCCCCTCTCCCGGATTGGGTTGTCTGGGTTCCTGGAAGCGGGGAATGAAAGGAGGGTTGTCCTGCAGGGTGGGGTTTTGTGGTTATCAGGGAAAGAAGCTTAACCCAGCATTTGGGGAATTCCTGCCCTCCTGAGGGAAGATAGCAGGGAAGTTTCCCAGGGTAGCACTTACCTGGTTGGATCCCCCCTTTGGGACAGGGCAGTCCATACATACCCCAGGATTGGTCAGTTGCCCTTGTATCGGGGGCTGTCATGGCCACAGACCCCAGAACACAAAAATCACACAATCTAGTGATGGGGGCAATGGGTCACTTGACTCACTTATGTCCCTTTGGGACACAAACACAGGGGCCCTGGCTGGACTCAGTCCTGGCGCATTTGGCGCCAGGCTCATATAGAGATGTGAGCAGGAACACCATTTCAGTGCAGGAGTTCTTTTATTTTACAAGAACTTTCCAGGTGCTGAAAGCCTTTATTCCAGAGAACATCCCCACGTGCTGACTCATCGGGTGTGGCTCCCTAGGCCTGGTCTTCAAGTGCTGACTCATTGAGTGTGGCAGGCAGGCTGAACCTGGTGGGCGTGGCTTCAGAAGCTCAGCTATATAAGATGCTCCATCTTTAAGGCCGGTGCTTCGCATTACTGTGCACTCTCGGGCAACGTGGCGCTCACTGCTGCTTGGACTATTTTACTTACCTTTGAAACCAGGCATTTTCCAGCATAGTCACCTCCAGGAAACCGGTGCTTCATTGTTTCATCTGCAGACTCCTTTCCTGACATCCATGTTACGCTCACCTGGTATCCACGGGGACGCCACCCAGCCCTGGTTGGATGATTCTCTAACCCTCTCCCGGTCTCTTGGTAAGGCCTCTGGCTAAAGATGGGTCTGCAAAATAGGAGAGCTGGATTCAATACCAGATTGTCTATGTTTTCCCACCTCCCTTGGCCTCAACTCCTTCCTCCCCCTTGGGCCTTCTCCTCACCTTAATATTGTAAAAGGTGGATTCTCTGTCCTGCGCCTCATGGCAGGGGCGCGTAGATGTGGAGGGCGAGCAGCGACCAAGTTACTTCACTGGTGCAAGCTCCCCTGTGGGAATCCAGGCCTGCTGCGACTCCGTAGGTTTGCTGCTTTACAGTCTTTATATGCAGTTATTATGTTCCTCTTAGTTCGAATAATGTCTTGCTTCTTTTCTTTTAGGTATGGAAAGTTATTTTGGTGTTGTCATACAGTTTGAAGATGAGCATGGGCCGGTAGGCGAAAGCGCGGTGTGCACGATGCTATGCGGTGAGTAATGCACGATGCGCAGCGCTGTTTCGCCTTTTATATTGCTAACCTGTGTCTTTTCTCTCCTTGCACGTCGCGATGCTCCTCGCCAAGCGCCGTAATGTTCCAGCGATGATACTGACCAGGAGAGGACTACCCAGGTAAGAATTGTGTGGCTTTCTTCGATCGGGAGGAAACGTGAGTAAACGCTTACTAATGCTGTCTTTCTTTCTTCTCTTTCCAGGTTATGGTATTCCAGGATGCATGCGGTGCCGGATGATGGAGTTCGTACCTTCAGGTGGGTGGAACTGAAGTCGGCGATGGATTAAAGACAGGATACTGTTCCAGGTAAGTTTTCTAGTGTTCTTGATCTCTCTACAAGTACTTGGTTTCAGGTAAGCTGGCAAGGAACTGGACACGGTGAGCGTTACGCTGCCCACAGCAGAATAACGCGAAGCATGTTCTGCTGTTTGGGTGCGGTTTAAATAGTCTCAGGTAAAGTAGTCCAGGTAAAATAGTCCCAGGCCTGCCACACCCAAAGTAGTCCAGGTAAAGTAGTCCCAGGCCTGCCACACCCAATAGACTAGACCGTATAGCTTAGTTCCTTGTAACTGAGCTATGTGTGTGCCTCCATGTTGGCTGAAACCCCCCCCCACCCAGTTAAATAGTCCCATTCTAATGTTGGTCTTCATGATGGTTATGAGCCTGGCGCCACTCCAAGAAAGTCTTGGATGAGGTTTTAAGGCCTTTGACCTGCCCCTAATTGGAAGGCTGACTTGCCAGTGAGGGCCAGGGGTAAGGGTCATGACAATCTAGTGATCTTGATCCCGATGCCGCAGCACTGCGCTCTGCATCCACAAACTCGGACCCTGTGAAGAAGAAAGACAAGGTTAGAACATCCGTCCTAGGGCCACGCCGCATTTGAACCCGCGCGCCCCCTAGTTAACAATTTATTAGCTACTGTACCGCTGCAGCTTCGTTCCTCATTCCCTTGAGCTTCCCCCTCGAGCTCTGCAGCTTCTGCCGGACCGGCAACATCACCTGCAAGGGAAGAAAGCAAAAAATCAAACATCAAAAGTGGAACGGACAGCAATACAAAACAACAAACTTTACAATTAAAAAAAAAAAACAGACGAGCAAAGGAAAACAGGAACACTTACCTGAAGTATAGTGGCTTAGTCGCAGCTGGACAGGACTACCGCATGCAAGGGACCAGTGAAGGAACTCGGTCCAGATCATACAAGCGCCCCTGCCAGAAGCAGCAGGACGGAGTGCTCGCCAAAGCTAATCAACAGGTGAGCTTTCCAGGGGCAGCGCATCCCACGGGTACCACGGTTTGGGAGAAGGGGTCGGGAGAGGATCAGGCTCACAAGCTGGCATACTCACACCCCATATTCTCCATGCGGGAGCAGTCCCAAGCAGCATCACCTATTACCATCAGTCACCACATAAGCGCAGAAGGTGAGGTGGGACCCGAGTGACCTCACCTCCGGGAGGGCTGCAACCGTGCCCAAACGGCTCAGCAGAGACCACGTGAGCATAACAGGGGCTGATATAATCAGGGGAGTTAGGGGTCCAATTAGTGGGATTACCTCCCTGACTGCCACCTGTTTGTGACTGGCCTGAAGGCATTCTGGGTCTTTGATTCTGCTGACTTTGTGCAGGTGTATTTTTAGGCTTCCCCCATCTCCAGGTCTAAAATGGGGGCAACCTTCACCTCCGCCACCTTAGCAGCAGCAGTAGGGGTGTTGGCTGGTTTGGGGTTTTTGTTCAGATTTTTATTTTCTGTAGGTTTCTGGACCTCATAAATGCGGGTTGCCTGCTCTATGACCCAGTCCAGGGATCTTTTCTCATGGCCGTCCCTCACCAGCTGGGTCATAATATACTTGGGGAGGGCATGAAAGAAGGTGGTTACAAACTCCCTGCTATCCGTGCACACCCTCCTAGTAGTTTGTGCGAAGTTGCGTTTAAGCTCCTGCACAAACTCTCGCGGGGCCTGATCTTCCCCGCACTGCAGATTGTAGGCCGCTTTGCAAACCTCCTCTGGGTTTCTGTGGGCGGAAAAGGGTTTCAAGATGTCCGCCCTGTAGGTGGACCATCTTGAATGGTTCTGGTCCTCCAGTCCCGCAAAGAAACTGGAGTACTCAGGGAAGAATGTCCATTTTATATACTCTATGCAATTCTGGTTGTTTTTCATATGAAAAGGTTCCATCATATGCTCAGAGTTCTAAGTGTTCCCATACAGAATATTTTGCATTTTTATGTTATTTATTTATTTAAATTTATATAGCGCGCAAGCAGCCCGGGGGCATTATGGGGTTACGACAGTCCTAAGGGCCTTAACCTGCCTAATAGAGTCTTTTGTCATAACCCTTTTGAGTGCGTTTGCTTTCTTTGGCTTAGTCACCCAAGTCCACTCGCTCTCAGACTCAGAGGCGCTATTACTTGAGGTCCCCTCCTGATCACCTAGGCTCTGCCGGACTCTGTGAGCTTGAGAGGGGCTCGCAGAATGGTGGGGCCTAGTTTCTCCACTCCTGTGGGGCGCAGGAGAGTAGTCTTCTGACTCCTCCCTACCCCCACGGTTGGCAGAGTATTCCCCCCACTGCCCCAATTGGGTCGAGGTCTTCAGGATGCTCTTTTTGGGCCTCGTTTCATTGGGTTTTTCATTGAATTGGACCAACTAGTCCCTTGGAAAGTAATTATAGGAGGCTTCATTGTCGGAGACCTCAACCTTTATGTTTGGGTATCTAGACAGGGACGCCCATCCATCACTTCCTGTGGGGTGCTGACCTATCAGTTCCATCATGCTTGGTCTATTAAATTCTGATGGTTTCTGGCTCAAATTAACTGGCAGCCATGAAGTCAGCATTGCACAAAGTCTGAAATGGGTTTGAGTCCCTTAGTACAGAGGTTCTTTTGCTATGATCAGGGGGTTGCCCTGTCCCTCTCTACCTGTTCAGGGTCCCTCCAGTTAGGATTACATCTAGCACCCTCTTTCTCCAACCTTGCTAGTTTCTCCTTCTCAGCCCCTACTTCTTGATAATAAGCAAAGATCTTAGCCTTTTACTCGGCTATCAAGGCTTTACTGGCCTCTATGACCCACTCCTGCTCTGCCACTTGTTTGTGGAGCTCATCCTTTTCACAGAGCCTCATTCTCTCTCTGGGCTTCCTGCATGGTTTGGGAATAATGAGACAATTTCTGTTGGAGGAGACTCACCTCATGAGTTTTTGCATCTTTGGTTTGGGTGTTCTCTTCCAGTAGATTCCCATACTCTGTTTTGAGTACATTGAGTTTCTGGAGGGCTGACTCACTTCCCTGTAACTCTACTTTTAATTTGCTTACTTCCTGGCATAGGGCATCTCTATCCTGACTTAGGGTGCCTCTGTTCAGCCAGGCCATCACTTTGTTTCCTGATGATATTGAATTTCGGGCGCTTTTCATCAGATTCTGCTTGAGAGTGGTCTCTCAATTAATTTATTATTTTAATCTTTCAATTTATTAACCTGGTCTTGCAACATGGTTATTTATCCTGAGCAGATGCTTGTGTAGGTTAATTGTTGAGTCAGCTTCTGTTGACTCTCTTCTAGGAGTCAACCTTTTCCTGACACTCTAGTCTTACTGCGTCTAATTGGGACTCTTGCTCTGCATTATTTTGCTGTAGGAGAGCTAAATCATCTTTTAATTGTATGATGTAGTTTCCAGATTCTACCTCCAACTCTTGGCTCTTCTGTAATTTTTGTTCTGCTAAATCTAGATCAGTCTGGATTTTATTTAATAGTTCAGATTGATTCTGCACAAGAGTCGCAAGAGGCCTTTCCCGCATCACTCCCATGTGGAGATACATGTAGGCCGTGATTCTGGCAATTTTGATTTGCTCCTCTTTAATTTTTGGGGTCATATACAGCTCACTCAAAGCTTGGTGTAATCGGCCCCCGTCCTGCCACGTATCCAGGTTCATGGCGGTGACCTGTTGTGTTATTTCTTGTAGCCAGACTTTTTCATCCTGTTCTGGCCACTCCCCTCTGACAACTAGCTTGTGCAGAAGGTGCTCCCTAGCCATAGTGATTTCTACTACAGTAATTTTGGACATGTTCTTTCTATTTTGGGGTTGACTTTAGTTTTCTAGATACAGGCCTAGTACTTGGAGTATCCCGGACTCGAGCCCCCAAATTTGTTAAGGATTTCAATCAGGCAACACACACCTTGGACTCAGCCTAGTATGCAGCGCACAACTGGAATGCTTATTTTTTTATATTCGATTCAATATTGAGATGGTACACCACTCATATCACACCCCCTTTTCAAATACCCCGGGTCACAATGGACCATTGTGAGGGTGGACGGAGAGGGAAAGCGGCACGCCCCTGTACGAGGACCGGGTTCACTGGCGCTGCGGCTGGGAGACCCGCGAGCACAGCGTACCTCGGCGGCCTCCGGCGGCGAGGCTCGGGAACTGGAGAGCCCGACTCGTGCCGACCGCTCGGCGTCGGAGGTGCGCCAGACAGCTGGGCAAGGACCCATCAGGGGCAACCAAACAGAACCCCCTCCTTACCTCATGTGGGGCAGACCCAGAACGGTGGCTTGGGGCCTCAAGCAGGACGGGCCTCCGGGAGACATGTCTCGAGGGAGACACATTGTTGGGGGGGCGGGGCCAATGGAGAGGGTGTGGCTGACAGCAGGGAGGGGAAGCTAGAGCCAGGCAGCCAGAATAAAGGAGGAGGTGGGGAGGAGGCAGCACTATTCATAGAGGGTGGGTGCCTAGGGTCCCCACCAATCAGACAGGGGGGGGAGGGAAGTTGTCCCCAATTGGTCCTTTTTCCCTCCAAACCCCAGGTATAAAAGGGACTGGCCTAATGGCGTTTTTGTTGCTTTTTGCAGGGAGAAGGAGAGGAGAGTGAGAGCAACTGGTGGGCCTATCCGGGTCCGTGAGAGTAGGAGACACTCAAAGAGAAGAGGAACTCCTGGTGCCTTTTTACTCACAGTGAAGTAACTGTGGGGTCAAACCTGGAGTTCAACTACCTTGGTTAAGACACTGTGTAATAAAGGTCTACAAAACTCCACTTCACCTACTGTCCTGATTTCTACAACCATGAATCAGGCTGGTTGTTAAAATACAATATTTATTTATTTTAAAATTCAAAAGAAATCATACACTTTTTAATATGGGACAACAATGAGAAGGTAAACAATGCACTGGGTTTAAGTTACTAATGAAACATGCAGAGCAGAATAGCACTACTTTTGGTTTAGTTAAGATAGCACTTCAGTTAGAATTTCCCCGCTGCAATGTTCCCTCAACCCACAAATAATTCTGAGTGGATAAACAGAAGCAGCAGGTAATCAGGAATGACAAGTAGGAAACAGAATTCAAATCTGACCTTCCCTCCCCAAATAAGAGAAAAACCTTGCATTATTGTAAAATGACTCGGAAATGGACAAATAAATAATGAATGTGTGTGAAAAACCTTGAAGCAAATATAATTCCTCACTAAAGCCACAATGCAATTACACTAACAATCACAAAGCATGGACTACCAGAAGCATACAGTTCAAAAATGAGTGGCAGGGTTGAAAGATTGTAGCAAAATGACACTTTGGAAACTTTGCAAATTTTGGAATTCCCGCCTGAAAGTACAGAAATGTTTTTTACTAAAAACTGGTGGAATACACTGATTATTTGGTTGGGGGATAGCTATTGATCACAGGTACACTATGGAAGTGAAAGTAAGTCTCTAGCTGGTAAATTGGATGAGTTATGCAAGATATAAAAAGGTGCCCTTTGAGTAAAATGACGCCGTGAAATCGGAAAAGAAATCAGTGGTAACAAGAGCAGTTTTACCTTAAACTAGAGTATTCAACCTAGCCCACCAAAGAGGGACACAGTAAGCTCCAGGGTTGATACGCGAGTTCCACCCTCTCACCCCAGTGCCCAACCTTGGCGGAACCAGTCCGATCACTCGAAATAGAACTAATGGTTACGATTACACAAGACAAAATTACTAAAGAGATGGCGCTAGCACTAGAATCAAGGGCAGGGTTGCAAGAATGATTGTGACAGTGTTAACAAGTTAGCAAGGTAAGGATAGGTTGACTTGGAGAGAATGGGAGAAGGACAAATGCAAGACAAGTAGATTATGGATTTCTCTGGGGTAGGGATGATACAGTCCACTTTTAGTTTGGGATTTGGCCCGTCAAGGGTTCTGGTCACTACACGGCAGGGTGCCTGGCAAACCGCTGGGCAGTTCTGGTCACTGGATGGCACTTCTGGAATGGCAATTCTGGTCACTGGATACTAAGATCAAGTGGATGGCAGGATGCATGCAGTTAATGGGATCAGGATGCTTCCCAAAAACACCACAACTTTCCCCTTGGTTATTTGGGGATTTTAGCAGAATTCAGCCCTTGCTGGAGCAGGATCAGCAATGCTTTAGGTTTGCAGTGGGCCCTGAAGTAGGGTCAGCAATGCTTTGGGCCTTGTAGTTGGGATCTGGAGTCTGGATAGATGAAACAGGAACAGGACGCTGGCGCAGAAAAATCAGGAAGTGTCTGTCTCGAGTACTGTCAAGGACCCCTTATATAGAGCATGGTGACATCACAGACTATATTGCTGGGCTGGCTTAGCCAAACTAAGCACGCCTTTAAACAACTGGATTGGACACTCAATGCTGGATGCCTCCCCTGGGTTGTACCCAGTTTATGAGGTTGTATTTTGTGATGGAAAAAGACTTCCCACAGACCTGTGTGCCAAAAATCTGTCATATCAGTATTTACACTTTTGTACAATGGTGGCACCTTAATAAATTGCATAATCAGGTCACATTTTTTGTAAAGGACAGCCATCCAATCCTGCAATCTGTGAGACATTATTTTGGGCGGTTACTACTTTATCATTTTAGCATGAAACTTTCAGGCTAAAATTCCATACCTTTATACATATGTGGGTTGATCATAAGGTATGCAAAAATGTACATTTAAAACATGTATACTTTTCTGTAATCTGCAATATTTTGTGACTTCTGTTCCCTATGCAGCAATGAAATCTACAATGTCTTTAAAAGAAAGGCCATAAAATTACTTTTAAACAATGAAATATTTACATTTTTACAAAGTTCTGCTGCGGATATAAAAAGTCTTTAAAGTTTATTCATTAAATAGTCTTTGGGGAACAAATGGCACTCCCTTTGTCCCTGGGTCATTTTTTTTTCCTTTCAACTGGCATTTCCTTCAGAGCATGGTGGGGTTTTCTCCCTTGATTAAAGTTTATTGCCCATTGACACTTCAGCCTTCCATCCCTGGGAGCAGCATTGCCAGGGTCCCAGCAGAGTCTAAACGTATGTTCAACCCTGTAATTATCAGGGGTTTGTTAGTATCTGCTGAGAGAGAGCCCTCCTTTTGGTGCCACCCGTCCAAGCAGAAAACCTGTTTTTCAACTTGCAACACCAGCCACCATAGTTTTAAACCCTTTATTTTCTGATCTTAGATCCAGAATTAAAACAAGCCTGATGCATAAAATAACCCATGTTATATAGTCTCACCAGCAACAAACCCCTTCATATTGCTAAAGATTGGCAGGCTTTCATTCACCAGTGTACTGTTCCAAAACACAGGCATTTGTTTTTCTTTGGCCAGCAAAGCCCATTTTTACACGTGTTGAAAACTGCTAGCATTTACTTCTTTAATTCGATTTTGTCATCTGACTTCCCACACCGTCTTTGCAGCTATAGTAATTTCCTTGAATGCAGGAGAATTTTCTGAAGCATAGATACATTGGCACTAACCTGGCTCAGAGAGTTAAAGTCTCTTTGAACTGATGAGCCTGGATAATTTTGGAAAGAAATAAACGCGTGTTCCAGTGCGAGTGAAAGTGAAGTTGCTTATTGATTTCTCTCAGAGTTGGTTTGACTGGGCCTGTCATTCAGGGATTATGCCTGGTTTGGTGAGGCACAATGAAATATTCTGGGCATGGCAGGGCCCTTTTAATCACAGTGGTTTTAGAATGAACAGATGGAATTAGCGTCAAAGTTGCATTTTTTTTTTTAATGGTTTAATGGTGAAAAAGGGTTTCTTTTCAATGGAGATTTTGGCTTTTCCAGCAAAGCAACTCTGCTTTTTCCACTTTCTTCCTTTTGTTTATGTCAGAACACACTGGCAATCTTCAATGTGCCCCCTTTGTTCCATCCTGTCCGATGTGTGCTTGGCAGGATGGTGCAGCCATTTTCATTGTTGTGGTAAAACGCAGTTTTGAGCCATGGCGCTCACAGGAGCCAGCGCAGCCAACTGGCTGTTTCTGCGTAAATGCAGCTTAATGATGTGGGGAAATGCTGTTGAGTGGGTCAATATATCCCACAAACGCACATATACAGAACAACCCAAGACGTCATAGAAGAACATCACCTATTAAACCAGGCACAAGTAGGCTTCAGACGGATGAGAGGAACAGAAACGGCACTTATTTCAATCTGGGATGATCTAAAGGTGAACGCAGACTCAAACAACAGCACAGAAACAATATGGATGAAACCTTACATATCAAGCCCTCGAGAATCATCATGCAGAGTCCCACAAGGATCATCCTTCTCGCTACTTCTATTCAGCATCTATATGTCACTGCAAATTAAAATCATCGAAAGACATGGCCTCACCTGCTACAACTACGCTGATGACACACAAATAATCTACAAAATACAAGACTTACAAGAAGACAACACAACACCGGAGAACTGCCTCTGTGAAATATACAACTGGATGAACTTAAAACTACCTCAAACTCAACCCAGGCAAAACAGAACTAATGATCATCACAAAAAACTCAGAAGACAACCTGTACATCCCATGGCCAACTGAACTTGGTGAAACCTCAGCGCCATCATCAACTGTAAAAAACCTGGGAGTCCTGATGGACAAAGAACACACTCTAGAACCACAAGTAAACGCCCTAATCAAGAAATACTTCTTTCTCCTGAGATCGGTTAAAAGGATCCTGCCATTTCGCTCATTCACCAACAAAACACACTAGACTACACCAACAGCCTATATCTAGGCCTCTCTGAACAACTCCTAAATAAACTCCAACGCATACAAAATGCGGTGGCCAGACACTCCTAAAACTACCTCGAAGAGAACACATCACACCAAAACTGAAAATGCTACACTGGCTACCCATCAAACAGCGAATCAAGTTCAAATCAATGTGCACAACCCACAGAGCAATCCATGAGCAAGGTGCAGAGTTCATCAGAAGAAAACTTAACGTACATCACACTGCAAGGCCACTCAGATCTAGCAGTGACATCTGTTTGGAACCCAAATCATACAACAAGAGAAAATTCGGAGGATCCTCTTTTTCTCACCTCGCCCCAAAAACCTGGAACGAACTACCAAAGAACATATGGAACACAAGATATCACCTACAATTCAGGAAACTCCTCAAATCATGGCTCTTCATCCATAACCAGAAAGAACGCCCATAAGGACACACAGAGGAACTAGGCTGAGAGAAGAGCCTACCCTGATTCCCTTTATCATCAACCCTTATTAAAATAAGCATATACGGACATGTAACATATCCTATCAATTAAAACAAACCTCACCAATCATAACAAGAACACCCACAGATCAATCGGAAAGGAGAGCAAGGTATTAGCCAACAATTGCACCTGGCAACCCTTGAGAGCACAGACAGCAATGGACCATAAACAGTGATACATAGGAAAGAATGGGGATAGATAATATATCATTATCTAAGCAGGATTATGCCCGCCCCTCGGGGTATTTAGCTCAATAACTTAGCTGGAGGCCTCACTCCCTGGCCTTGATACTAGACAGTCAGGAAATGGAAAAGAATGTATACCTGTCATGATGCATACCCCCGGGCATCCAGACCACGTCCATCAGCCCCGGGAGCAGGCATCATGTTGCCTTGAGAAAACCCAGCAACCCCGTCCAAGGGGCTGTCTGGGTTCAGTCCTGGCGCCAATTGCGCCAGGCTCATAAGTGCACACTTACCTGATGCAGACCATGCTGCAAGAAGATCCAAGCCCATGTGAGGCCTGGAAGGGACTACTTTACCTTAGGGACTATTTTGTTACTCAGGTGTGGTCGGGAGGAATACCTACCTGGGACTACTTTGGAGGCTATTTAAACCACGCCCGAAGAGCAGCACATGCTTCGCGTTATTCTGCATCCAGCAGCGTAACGTTCATCGTGCCAGCAGCAGCATCCAGCCTTCTGCCACGCCCGCCTCGAACCTGGAGCACCTAGAAAGAAGGAAAGAAGCAAATGTTAGAACAAGAATATTGCCCGATTTCTTACCTGATCCCGGATTCATCGCATCTTCAAACCTGAGGAAAGACTTTGTTTTAAACGCATCGCATCGCCATCAGCAGCGCCACGCCATACTCACCGTTCCACGCAGCATCTCTTCGATCCGGCGCTGTCTCCATCTTTACATCGCCGAATTCTGGCACCTAAGGGGGGACAAGAAACAACAAGGTGAGCAGAGAGAACAGACGGAGACAATCTCTTTAGCCGCCATATGCTTACCTGATTTTACCGCCGGAGGTATTATTCATCAGCAGGACACCTCTTCTTATGCCGCACCTGTGAGAAAAGGAGAAAGCAGCAAGTTTAACCCTGGGCATTATTTACCGGACAGTGTTGGGCAACACAGACTTTTACCGGAGCGCTTTCAGTTGTCAATCTTCTTATTGGGTCAAAGCTGCAAGATAAAAGAGGAATTGGACAGGAGTGAATTCCAGACATTTTGAACTCTTACGAACTATATACTCACGGCTCTTCGCCAGGACCTTTTTGAGTCAGGATTCGTCTACAACTCTTCCAATATCTTCAGGCCAGTGAAGTAACTGGTCATCAACGCGCCCCTGCGTACTTCGCAGGATGGAGGGCTCATCCTTCAAGAATATAAGGAGCATATTTCTACGAGTCAAGCAAACAAGAATTGGAGGGCAGATCCAGTTAGTCATCGCTACACTATGCATTACGTGGGTGGAGGCCGCAGCAGTCCGGGTCCGACCGACGCCCCTCTGGGAGCCAGGTGAGCGTAACAGAACGCAAAGCCTATCTACAAATCCCCACCCGGGCGTTATGGAAACTTCAGAAACCGACCAACTGGCCCAACTATTGGGGGAACTTAGGGCGGAAGTGCACGCCGCTCGCCAAGAGACTAATGCCCTCAGAAGAGAACTAATTGTATCGAAGGAGTGCACAGATCTCGCCAGACAACTGCTGCAAAACCAAGCTGGACAAACACCCCTACCTGGGTTTTGGGGGAATACAGCCCCAGTTTCATCAAGCAATCCTGTGCAAGTGATTTTACCAGGAAATATTCCATTAGCTCTACCCGAACGCTTTGCTGGGGACCCCAAGAGGTTCGCCGTGTTCATGAACCAATGCCGCTTGCACTTTTCATGCAGACCGGGAGCCTTTCCAAACGCCCAAGCTAAAGTAGCCTTTGTATTATCATATCTTAGTGGCAGTGCAGCGGATTGGTCCATTCCGCTAGTCAACCAGGATGACCCTCTTCTCCGGGATTTTCAGGGTTTTCAAATGAGCATGGAAAGACGATTTGCCAGACATTCACAGGGACAAGCCCTGGATAACGAACTCTTATCCTTACGATAGGGTAACCAGGATCTGCTAACCTATATCGCAACCTTCAATAGATTGGTGGTGGAAACCGGATGGCCTGAAGAAAAACGAATCACGTTATTTCATTGAGGGCTTCGAGGAGAACTCAAGGATGTCTTGGCTCAAGTCGTGAACCCACCTCAAGACTGCGCTGAATATATAGACTTAGTGGTCCAGTTAGACCACAGACTTCAGAACAGAAAGGCTGATCGAGCCAAGTTTGAGAATTGGGTGTTGGTCAAAACCCACACTAACCCCAAAGGAGCAGATGCTTCAGAACCCATGCAAATCAGAGGGGTTAAAGGACCCCTAACCCAGAAGGAAAGAGAAAGGAGACGGCAAATGCAATTGTGTCTATATTGTGGAACTTCTGGACATTTTCTACGGGATTGCCCTGTAAAACCACCCAAGAAGGTGGTAGGAGCCGCTGATAAAAGCCATATGGAGTTAGACTCGGGAAACGACCATGCCTGACAAGCATAGAGGTCCGCTTGCCGAGCTTGAAGAAGGATACTCAGACCTCGCATTTCATCATACCAATGGTCCTCGTAGATCCAGCGCAGCCATCGCGTATGCATGCAGTAAGGGCATACATTGATAGCGGGGCCATAGGAAACTATGTGGACTATGAATTGGGTTCTAGGATGAATCTACCTCTCTGCCGAAAAAAACCACCTCAGACGTCATCACCACAGTCGATGGAACAGAAATTGCTTCTGGACCTGTAACTTACTCCACCGCAGAGATGACACTATTGGGTCAGGATGGGCATCGAGAGACTATTGTGTTTGATCTAATCAAAGCTCCACGGTTCGAAATAATACTGGGGATAGGTTGGAAACACATAATCCTTGTATTGATTGGCGAGAGAAGAGAATAACATTCCCGGATTGTGGACAAACCTGTTATCCAGAGAAAAATCAGAACGCAGGCCTGGCCACAGTAACCACAGCCGTCATGCAACTACCTTCAGAATACCAAGAATTCCAGGATGTGTTCCAAAAGGAACAGGCAAACACCTTACCTCCTCACAGATCGTACGATTGTCAAATCGATCTCATACCCGGTGCACAACCCCCTTGTAGCAGGATCTATGCCCTTACGGAACCTGAGAACCTACACCTACGACAATACTTAGACCAGTATCTTGCCAATGGCTTTATTCACCCATGCAAGTCCCCTGCATCTTCAGCTTTGTTCTTCGTACCTAAAAAGGAAGGTGACCTCAGAACGTGCATAGACTACCGCGCATTGAACCAGATAACAGTCAAGAACCGATACCCGTTGCCTCTGATCCCTGAACTACTAGACCAAGTGAAGGATGCTTGTATCTACACTAAGTTAGATCCCCGAGGGGCATATCATCTGGTACGTGTAAAGAAAGGCAACGAATGGAAGACGGCCTTTCGCACCAAGTACGGATTATTCGAGTTCAGGTGATGCCCTTCGGGTTGTGCAATGCACCAGCAGCCTTCCAGTATTTTATGAACAATGTCCTTCGTGAACTCATTGACGTCTGTGTTGTCGTATAAATAGACGATATTCTACTGTACTCCTCCTCAGAATCAGACCATGTTAAGCACGTACGTGCAGTGCTTGAGAAACTATGCCAGCACAAGTTATATGCAAAATTGGAAAAATGTGTTTTTCATGTTACGGAAGTTGAATTCCTTGGTTTTATCCTGACAGCAAAAGGAGTCCGAATGGACTCACAAAAGGTGGACGCAATTCTCAAGTGGCCATCACCTAGTTCAGTTAAGGGGTACAAAGCATGCTCGGATTTGCCAATTTCGACCGCAGATTTATTCCGGACTTCTCACATGTTGTACATCCCATCACAGCACTTTTGCGAAAGAACAAACGCTTTTTGTGGACTGAGGAGGCTGAAAAGGCCTTCCAAGAGCTGAAAGCGAAATTCACGTCTGCACCTGTCTTAAGACATCCACGCCCAGAGCTTCCATACATAGTGTAAACGGATGCATCCAGTTTAGCCATGGGAGCTGTCCTGTTCCAGAAGGATCCTGAAACTGGTCAACTTCACCCAGTGGCATTTTGGTCCAGAAAGTTCTCGCACCCGAGTTAAACTATGCGGTTACCGATAAAGAGTTATTAGCCATCAAATCCGCCTTTAAGGCTTGGCGACACTATCTTCTAGGTGCCAGACATACCATTACTGTAATCACCGATCACCGGAACTTGCAGTATCTAAAAACAGCCAAATCCCGATCATCGCGCCAACTTCGATGGGCATTGTTCTTTGCAGAGTTCGATTTTGTGATCACTTATCGACCAGGCTGTAAAAATGGCAAGGCAGACGCCTTACGCCCGAATAGGAATGGAAGAAACATATGCGAACCCAGAGCCGGTGCCTATAATTTCTGAACAAAGAATTCTTGGCATAACTACTTTACAGACACTAGAAGAAATTCATTTAAAAATCCAACAACTCTTCGATCCAGCAGCCCTACAGGACTGGGTAAGGAAAGGCCTGGATTACTCAGTCATCAATGATCTACCCTACTATCAAGGATGACTATTTCTACCACACAAGGAATTACAGGAACTTGTCATCTCCAATTATCATGATACCCTGATGGAAGGTCACCTAGGTATCGTAAAAACCGAAGCTAAAATTAAGAGACAATTCTGGTGGCCCACCTGGCGAAAAGATATAAAGTCATTTGTGATGTCTTGCGGCATTTGCGCCCAAAACAAAAAAGTCAGAAGAAAAAACCAGCTGGCCGTTTACAACCTTTGGATATTCCACCTACACCATGGCACACCTTGTCTTTAGACTTTATTACAGATCTACCTCCATGTAATGGGTTTAACACCATTCTAGTTATTGTGGATCTTTTTTCCAAGATGGCCCACACTTTATTCCTTTGAAGGGATTACCTTCTGCGTCAATTCTGGCCAAGAAGTTCCTCGAAAACATCGTTCGAATACATGGGTTTCCTTCTGTATTGGTCTCTGACTGAGGTAGTCAATTCATTTCACATTTTTGGAAGAAATGTTGCCAATTGGCGCAAATCGACGTAAGGTTATCAACCAGTCACCATCCCCAGACCGATGGTCAGAAGGAGAGGACCAACCAGACCCTTGAACAGTACCTACGTTGCATGCTTCACCAGACAGAAAGTAATTGGAAAGATATTTTATGGATTTCGGAATATGCATACAATAACTCTGTACATTCAGGAACCGGACAAAGCCCCTTTTATACCATATATGGACACCACCCTCGAACCTCAGAACTCGATTCGCCTCAGCACTTAGAAATGCCCGCAGTTAGTCATTTGCATTCTACTATTACACAAGCCTTCAAGGAAGCAACAGAACATTTGAAGCAAGCAAAAAAGAAATACAAGAAAAATGCTGATCTACCTAGAAGTGAAACTCCACAGTACCAAATTGGAGATCCGGTTTGGCCAACTACAAAACACATACCTCTGAAAGGAACTCAGACTTTTAATCCTAGATATTTAGGACCTTACACCATTAAGGCCATTATCAACCCGGTGGCTGTCAAACTGGAATTGCCCTCCAATATGCAAATTCATCCTGTCTTTCATGTTTCACTTTTAAAACCAGTTCAACCAGGAACAAGATTAACCAAACCACCAGATCCTATCATTGAGAACCTGAATTCGAGGGGAAAAACATCTTGGACTCCAAGGTGGTTAAATCAAAACTTTTTTACTTAATAGATTGGAAAGGTTACAGGCCACAGGAAAGGTCATGGGAGCTTAGTGACCACGTTCATGCACCTCGATTAGTTAAGAGATTCCATCGGAACTTCCCAGAGTAACCCACAAATGCCACATATATTGGGCCCCCCAGGTCTTTCTTCCAGAGCGGAAACCTGTTTGGCTCATATTTGAATACCATTACGCTCACTCCATTTATTATGGTACCTTAGCAGGAGATTGGCAAATATTTTGCTGCTGGCGCCCAACATTGCCACTAGCCTGTAGTTCCTTTGGTCATCTCTGGGACCCTTGTATAAGGACACCGCTTTTCACTGTGGTTTTGAAGACGCTGCAGAAGAATTGTGCCCACAGCATAGGCTCCTTTTGAATCATGATGTTGGGTAGGTTACCAGGGCCAGGTGCTCTAGATGACTTGGACCTCATTATCCGATCGATATCATCTACATCAAAGTCACATCTAGATCAGTGGTCAGAAATATTGCATCCAAGCAGGAGGATTGATCTGTGGCCCTCCATGTAGATTCATCGCGGGGGTCAGTTAGATGTATATCGAGATCACTCAGTGCATCCACCCACCATTTCTTTCCTTTTTTCCATGAGGGCAGCTTGTCTCGCAATCCAGGGGTTTATGGCCCTAGATATTTTGCCGTCTCCTCTGGAACCAATCTCCAGCTCTTTCATTGGTACACAATGGGCATTCAAAGTCTCCTGCTACAATGGCAGTTTTTTCTCCCCACTTGCCCTTCCTCCGTCATGAGGAAAGTATTTTGACTACTTTCTCTAACAGATCCGAAGTGATACTATTCTCCGGGGGGTCATGTATTGTAATGATCAGTGTTTTCATGTTTGATATGTGTTAGGCAGAAACCTGTGCAGTTCCCTTAGGGACCACTGCAAAAGATTTAAGACTACAGGTGTTGGCAGTAAACCCATTTGGTAGCAGTCTGTACCACCCAGATTTACCTGGTAGCTGTGGCTGAGCAGTCAGACTTCCCTCAAGAGAGTTAGGCAGTCTGCAAAGTATACTCAATAGGCACTCAGATACAATAATACAAGCAAACACTGACCAGAACTTTGGTATCAAAGTATATAATTATTTATTTAAAAACACAGTTGAAACACTCCAGCACTCTTATTGTAAAATATTCTAAACACAGTTACTATTATGATATATACACCCCTTTTTCCCTATTAGAAAATCACAGTAAAACACCACTTATTTTCATACAGAGGTAAGCGCTTAACTAGATTGCACTCTAATAAGTTTGGGAAAAAGGGAGGGAAAAAGACAGAATAGGAAGAGGCACACCACTCTACGATTCCAGAACATTGTTAGCAAGGCAGAGAGCAAAAAAAGTCACTGGTGAGTCAAAGTCCAAAGGCTGGGCCCACTCTTAGAGGGAGCAGAGCACAAATCCTCCCAAGATCACACAGTTACCCTAGGCTTAGAAAGTCTTGCAGAGGGTTCAGAAAAGCGTTGGGAGAGATTTAGAAAAGTTTAGCCAAGGTGTCCCAGGCTAACCCAGGTTCGAAAGCCGGGGGCTAAATCTACCCCGTACAGTCGGTAGCAAGGGAAGCCAGGCGGGACACGGTACCTTAAGTGGGAAGGATCCAGCAGTGGCAGTTGTTCCTGGTAGTGGGTGCAAGTTGTGTCGTCGTCCAGGGGAAGAGAAGATCTCGACTTGGAGGAAAGATGAAGGTCGTTGCACTACCAGGGCAGAAACCAGCCGCAGAGTTTTCCGGTTAAAGGTGGTACCTTTGTTTCGCGGTCGTGGTAAAACGTGGTATCCCGCTTGCCGGGGTGCTTGGCACGGGCAAGGCGGCCACGAGATACGTCGGGAAAGCAAAAAGACGGTGAAACTGGTTATCCCCACCAGTCAAAGGAAAAAGACTCTCCGGCGGGAGATCTCCTCTGTCGTTGGGAAAAGTGGTGAGGCAGTCCAGCAGGGCTCCACTGGTGGTGGTGTCGTGGCAGGTCGGCTCAGCTTCTCCCTCGTCGGATTCTTAAGTCCTGTGGCGACTTCTGAAGTTCCAGTCCCCAAAGCCCTGCTTTTATGCAGCAAACCCCCATTCACTCAGCCTAGCTGTCACTCAAACATGCTAAGTGGTGAGCCGGCCGGCTCACCACTTGGGCCAATCAGGACGGAGTGCGACTTGAGTTGCCTAGGCAACTCAGTCCAGGGTGCCTAAATTCCCCTCCACCCCTCCTAAGTACCCCAGACACAGTGGCACCACTTTGGAGGGCTTCTGTGGAGAAGCCCGCCAAAAAGTGGAACAAAGGGCTCGACTTGGGTTGGAGTCATAGAAGAGAACACAAACGCCATTTTAGAATCAAGTTTTGGCAAAAAATACCAACCAGAGAATTAATATTAATTAAATAAACCGGCGGTATGTTTGAGGCTACCGTAAATAATTAAATAACGATAGTAGCCTAAAACAATGGGAAATCCAATAGGAAAATATTTGCGGTTGATTATAAAAAGTAGTATCCACTGCCACCAGCCAAAACTCGATCAGGGGGGACGGAGACGTGCCCCCTCGACTAACAGACCCTGGGGCAATCGAATTGCCCCAGCCAGTACGTCCACAATATGATGGTTTGTACTAGTTCTGTTCAGAATTTAAGACTAGTAAAGTCAATGGTGACTTTACATGCCCTGGGAGACAGTAGTCAGTCCCAGGGTATGGAGACTATACTGGGGGGTCACTATGACACCCCTGTGTCACTGCACTGAGGGTGCTGTGTAACACACATCACAAAAACACATGAAGCCCTATGGAGTAAAAGACCCCATAGCCCATTAAACACTTCTAGATTCAAAGAAACACACTCAAATCATGCCCAAGAGTGAGGGTAAAAAGAGTCTCACTCTTGGCAGGAGAAAAAAATAAACCCCAAAAATCCAGCAAAGCTGCTGGGGGACTCACTAGGTTAGGAAATTCAGCCTAAACAGAGAATTCTCCCTAACAATATGGGGGAAATCTACTGATCACAGCCGCCATCATGTACACTCTACAAGAGTGTCATCTCGAACTGAACTCTCTCTCGTAAACATGCGGCCTTCTCTTCCTTTTTGTGCAGGTTGAGTGTGCAGAGAAAAACGATCAGCAACCCTTGTCGCACCCATGTCTCCTGCAGTACAAAAATATCTGCAGATCTCAAGTTTTTGATCTTCAGGATTCGCCATACAAGAGTGGAAACCCCTGGTATTCCAAGATAGGAATTTAGAGCCATGAGTTTCCGTTACGTTTGGTCAGTTGCATATATTCTGTGCCCACCTACAATAGCAATCACTGACATGCTCTTCCCAACATCCTTCGCTTTGGCATTGTTGCTTCTGCATCGCTCCAAACTGGTCATACGCCTTTCTGCTCACCTGCATTTCAAATCCCATCTGTGCAAAGCTTTCAGAGTAATAAGACAACGTCTGCACAATGAGAGGTGATCTAAAAGTTAGGATTACCCAGTTTGAGCTGCTTCCCATTCTTGGTAGTTCCATTTTTTGAATATCACTTGTCGTGATTTATCTCAAGTCCGAGATCAGCTGCATCATTTTGAGCAGGTTGGAGCGGCATAAGAGATAACTTTTAGATATCATAGCTTCTGTAAGGAGCACTGCCTCTGGTAGTAGTCAAGCATTTTGTTGGAGATGCGAGGCTTCCTTTTGCATCTTACGTCCAATTCTCGTGTACCATTTTGCTGCATCACTCCCATATTCCTGTTGGATTTCATGTGCTGGAGTTACTCCACTAGGATTTTTACTTATGGCTACAGAGGCCTCAGTCTATCCCCTCATTGAGCTTGTTATTCACCAGCTCCATAGTTATGTGCGTCACATTTTTGAGTGGTTTGCACCATTTGTCTAAAGTCGGATTAGTCTTACTTTTACTTAAGTTCATTTTTTCCCCTTTTACTCCAATTTTCCTGTGTTTATATAGAAATCCTGTTCCTCCACACACAATAATCCTTTGTTCTTTGAGGCAGCCAATGCCTGGCTGTTTCCTTTCATCATTTTCTTTTTGTTATTCTTCATTCCTTGCACACGTCCTTTATGTCTGATGTTTTCCAATGCTTCCTTCTTTTGGGGGCTTTTCCTCTGCTTAGGAGTAGGATTTTTTCCCCACTATCGTATTTGCTTCAAAGTCCATATTAGAGCTTTCATATGAGGAGCAAGATGAAATAGGAGGGGTACCATAGTCCGATAGAGATATACCATGCCTTTGCTCTTCGCTATTTTGCTCAGGCATTTCCAAATCCTGGCTGTTAGCTAGGATAATGTCCACTACTCTGGCCAGCGTAAACTTCATATTCCTTTGTTCTTGCAGGAGACTGCAGATAGCAAACATAGCATCAGTAGTTGCCGTCCATCTAGAAATGCTCACATCGAATCCATCTATATTAGACAGGGCAGTGCCTCTGGGACGAACAGAAAACTCACTGGAGAAAGTCTTCAGATGAGGAGGATACTAAACCTTCCAGGTCGGGGTTGATGAGAGGTTCATCCCTGCAGTCCCCCCTTGAATACCCTCCTCCTGATGAAGCATTTCAGATGGTCTTGGTTTTAAATTCATACATGATTTCAACAGTGAATTGTGGTCTATGGCTAAGGAGGGGGCTCAGTGAAATTATGTCTTCATGCACTGCCGTGCTGATGGGTTGGCTCTTTGTGCGTTTATTGCTTATGGGATGATAAAAGCCTGCAATATTAGCAGAGTGTGGGATCTTAGCAGGGTTATTTCCTCTTTGTCTTAGTCAATGTGGAGGCCTTAGATCGAGGAGTACTATTGCTCTGTTCTGGTCTGGTCGTAATGCCTTTAGACCGCCCTTCCGGTTGGCAGCGGCAATGGCTTTCCAGCTGATCCCAAAGTCGGATGCACCAGGGATTTCCGTGAGCGAAGACTCGTGCAAGGCCGGTCTCCTCTTTTAGTCCCCCGTTGGGAATTGTGGCAATGGGGGTTTACTATACATTTTCCAGCGTCCCCGTATCATAATTATGCAGCCACACAGAAAAGTTCTCAATTACGGAATGGCGTGCTGTAATCTTACCAAGACACAGCAGTTTTGGTTGATGTTTTACTAAACTGCAGGGCCGCCCTTCCGCACACCCCGCCCGGCTCTACCACTCAGATCCGCTCCGCTCTGCGGTGACACAGGGTTTTTGTATATTCAGCTACACAATGGAGTTGGTAGAAAGACCTTGGATCACAGAGTTAATGCCCAGGCTGCCACTGAGATCCACTTTGCCTTTTATCCTTCTTTGGCATCTGTCAAAGTAGCCAATATATGGAAAGACACTGCAGTCCTCCGTTTACTCAAGAAACCTACATTGAATCCCACTAACTTAAACACCCTACATCTCAAACTCCATTCTTAGCAAAACAACTATAGCGCATAGTACTAGCCTATATTTATTTTAATCTCAGCTTATTTACATGCAGGAAGGATGCAGACCACATCACAGTACTGACATTTTAACTAATACAATGCTCGACATGTTAGAGCTAGTGGATGGCAGGGGTGCTTGTGCTCTGGTTCTACTCTATCCGCTGCATTTGATGCAGCCGATAACCTGAGCTTTGTCCCATTTGTGCTTCCAGGGAATCAGCAGTCAGAGCTACAAATGGATTGAATCTTCCTTAACAAATCAATATCATTTTATTAAACTAGACAATTTTATTCTGCATAAGAAACCATTAACATATGGGATGCCCTCTCCCACTTACAGATAGACTGCAGCATTATCGACTTAGCATATCGCTAAAATCTTAGGGAATGCATGTTTTAGCCAAACCGAGGTTTCAAGAAAAGCAAAGAGGAGTGGTTTAACTTTCAGGAACAGGGCTTCGAAGAATTGGAATAGTCTACCTCTACCATTAGACAAATTGATAAAATACTTGCATTCAGAAAATCTCACACATTGGAAGCCAGAAACACTGTCATAATGCTGTGAGTATGCACTTTTGAAAGACGAGAACTTTAAAAGATATTGCAGAAAGACAGAACAAAATAATTATGGACCTACAATGAAGCAAATAATTACTTGATTCTCTTCTACGGTCTACACTGACATGATCAGGACAGTAGATTTACACTGGCAAACCATGATGC
Source organism: Ambystoma mexicanum (assembly GCF_040938575.1). Taxonomy (NCBI): domain Eukaryota; kingdom Metazoa; phylum Chordata; class Amphibia; order Caudata; family Ambystomatidae; genus Ambystoma; species Ambystoma mexicanum. The sequence goes on along the minus strand of NC_090927.1, from coordinate 274,471,052 downwards.
AATAAATTTGAATGTACAGGGTACATCAATGGAGTACTCTACATTGGCACTCTAGCACTGTCAAATGATTTTATGAGTCCTGAAGCAGCTCATTTATATAGCCACAGAAATGGATGTGGTAAAGGAGTGAAACACGTGTAGTCAGGCAGAGGCATACAACATACAGAGACACGCAAACTTTAACTCAGATTAACTGTTTGAGAAAACTGTATGATATTGTTATATTTCTAGGACTTAATATTTGGATCTAATAAAGCTTTCAAAGAATTCTTGTTGGGCAACTACTACTATATGAATATATATGATTCAGTGAAAAAAACGTTAAATGGACGTTATGTTTAAGTTGCACTATTAAAAACCTATCAAATTCAGTGGAAAAACATCATTAAAGGGACGTTATGGTTACAAGTCATATCGAAAACTCCCAGAAATCGCCAGTTATGGTAAGGTAAGCAACCATAACTCGTGCCACCACCGTGCACTGCTAAGACGAACACCCAGGACATCAAAAGATGACATCACAATGTTAATTAATGACATCACTGATGACATCAGGAACATAGGCCATTTGGTTTTGTTCACATGTCTAAGCCGGACTGTTTTGTTCACCGACAGTACACATTTTTAAATGGAAAAGGTGCTCTATATGTAGACGTTAACCTTCTTTTATATTGTAGAAGTATTTTCCTTAGGGTTTGGTGTCAGCTCATGGTGCACAGATATGGGCCAATAAGCAATAATTCATTTGTGTACTTGATGATGAACTGTCATTGACATTTATTTTCTATTGATGTTGTTTCTGTCTTCTATACTTTAGTTTCCCTGTATGTGCCTCTAATTTGTATGCATTGTGGGTCTTTATATGTAATGTGTGTACTAACACAAGTATGTAGTAAGTCTTGACTTCTTAGCTATGTATTCCATGCTTAACATTACTCAAATCTCTCCAAGGATATATTTCATTATTTTACAAGCCAAAATGACCAGAATAAAAATATTTTACATCTATACTTTATGCTGCAGCCTTTTCTTATGTGTATGTAGGGTTAGGTTCCTGGATTAACAGCAACACTGTACTGTAATTTTTTGGTTAGCTAAGCACATTAAGAAGTTTGTAATGGGTCTCCTGATCAGCCCTTACACCTTGTTACCAACATTATAAACACAACCCCTTGTAAGGACTTGAAAATATCAACTTTGATGTCCTGGGTGTTAGTGTTAGTGTTAGCAGTGCACGGTGGTGGCGCGAGTTATGCTTGATTAGCTCACCATAACAGTCGAATTTCTGGGGGTATTCGATTTTACTTGTAACCAGAACGTCCCTTTAACAAAGTTTTTTCACTGAATTTCATGGGTTTTTACCAGGATACCCTTAATTTTTCCACATGTTCCTTACATCATACTGACACCCCTCTACCCCCATTGTGATATGTGGTGTTCGCGGACAACGCACATGTACGCAGACTTTGGACAGCATTCACACTGCCTAAAAGCACAGGGGTTACCTTACAATGTTGTATCCTGCAACAGACAAAGACAGACATGAAACAATAATAGATCTATGTTCACCATCCAAAAATAAATAGTTCTAGGAAATCTGTACTTCAAAAACCACAAGTATGTTTTCATGGGGTGCACAATATAATGTAATGCACCAAGCACAAAGTGTAACGGTGCATCTAATAGTATCACCTCTGTGCAACCTTGCTTACAAACTGACAAGCACCTGGCAGTTATTTCGGAAGAAGCTCTTAGAAAATAGTAAGTACACTGTATTTCTTTCTGTATTATTACCATTTGTTATGTATACATAACTTATAAGAAATAGCACTAATGTTTTCTTTTAACAGAAATGGCAAACACACTGGAATGGTTGGAGGTATGTTTACCCAATGACGAAATGACTGAAGAAAACAGCTGCAATGTCATACAATACATTTTTTTAAATAAAAAAAAGATGTAATTTGTTCAAATATCACTATAACATGCTTTTCTTTTTAACAGTACCTAGTGGGAATGAGGAAACCAGGGCCGAATTACATTTGAGTGAACCTGAAGATGTGCACAGACAGCCCCTAACCCCAAATGCACAGAATGAACTGATGAAGTCATCAAAAATGGATGAACTGAATAATTATTTCATGCAGTTGATGACATTTGTGAAAAATCATGTGAAGGAAAATGTTCGATATCACTGCCCGACTTGTACCTGTACCCATTCACCAAGTCCCAACCAATCATCCCCATCAAATTACCTAAATGAAAGATGCTATGATGAATCCCTTCCTCCCCTCATGAATATTGTATACAAAATGCCAATCCTCGCATTTATGTTTCCCATTCCGATCCCCCATCTCTTTGCCAATTGGATGTATGCTTTTGTTTTCAATAAATATGTGTGTCTATAGTCTTGCTGCCAGTTAAAAATCCCAATTATGGGTCCACGGACTGCAGGCTTGTCTGGGATGTCTGCAACTAAAACGGAGGTGCCGCCGGACACTGCGCCAGTTCGGACAGGTCCTCTCTCTCGTGGCGCACTTTAAATTAGTTCAGGGACTCTGCCCTTGTCCTGCGGACACTGGCACGCATGCGCACCGCATCTCACTATGCCCGTTTGCACGTGTCGCATTTTAAATTAGTTCAGGGACTCCGCCCCTGTCCTGCGGACACTGGCACGCATGTGTAAATAGTCTCAGGCCCAATAGGTGTCCGCAGGACAGACGTCGTGTCCTCGGACGTGGTCATGTGACCGCACCCACGCAGCGCCATGGAAGTGTTCACGGACAGTGTTGGTACCGCCAGACAATTTTAAACTGCAAATTTGTCCAATCTAGGGTGTTCAGGCTGAAAATCTACCCTTGCACAGCCCCTACACCGTGTCTTAGATGATCTGGCAACTTTTTAAGCCCCATTTGTGGCTCGATGGTCTGCAGACAACACCTCTAAAGAGACCCACCCATTACTTATCCTCAATCTGGCTGTCAAGGAGAGAGCACCTGCTGGTTTGTCTGTGTTTGTTGGAGACCACAGTGGAATCTGCTATGGCCTACTGCAGCTCCCTAACCACCACCATCTGGAGGGCCTGGTGAGGGGAACAGGCATGGTGATACTGAAGAGGATCAAGAGGAAGATGAGGTACTGGAAGTCCCCCTGTCCAGCTCCTGTCGCGAGTTCTGGGTGTGTCAGCTCTTTACCAAGATTGGGGCTGTACCAAAGGCTCGGGCAGACAAGATTCGATGCACTGAGTGCAAGGATGGACTAAGTCGCGGAAAACCAGGTCTGTACTCCTACGTGACCACCTCCATGTGGCGCCACCTCAAGTCCAATCAAAAGGGAGCAGTGCGAAAGATCGTACCTTTCGAAGGGACGAGTAGGCTGACGCCCACTACCACATCCTCATCTGCTCCCGTCACCACAAGAGACACTCCTGTGGGGCAGAGAATCCCAGCAGAAGCCTCGCAGGCCATATATAACACCTTCGACCCTTACCTCTCAAGGGTGACAGTACTGTGTATGCACTGTATCACACCGCTCTGTAGGTGGGGGAGCAGTTTGAATGCTTTAGAGGCTTCAGTCAAGGAGCACGAGAAACATTGTCCCCTACCTTATTATGGCCCACCCAATATCTTCCTCTCTCCACCTGCCCCTTCATCCCTGTGGTTGGTGCCCGTCCCTCCTTTGTATTTCCTGTGAAAAAAAAGCCAAAATAAAAAACACTAAAAAACAACAAAAGCTGTTCCTTTAGGAGCCACCTTTCACGGTTGAAAAATAGAAGTAACAAAAAATGTGACAGGCCCTTACGCAGACTGGAGTCTGCGGGCAGCGCACTAGTACGGGGACTTCAGAAAAAATCTTTGTGGCGGTGGAATCAAAAACATTTAACTCTTTTGCATGGGAAAGTGGTGGCTCTGAAAAGAAGTTTTTTTTGTATTTTTAGTTTTTATAAATTTATCAATTTTTAAAGTAAACTAAAGAACATTCTACTAAACTGAACTAGTTCTTTAAACTTGCAAAAAAGTTGTCATTTTGTTTTCCCAGTGTTTCCATGCATTTTTTTTGCACCGTCTGAAAAATGCTTTGTATATTTACAAAAACTGCTTCAAAGCATTCTGAATGTTTTGCGGAAAAATCCGATTACTGCGTCAGTAATATGTACTCCATCTCTGCGGAAAATGTTACCAATGTCAAATTTAATATTTTCATTATGGAAAGACGTCATGCCAACATCTCCCAAAAATGCACACAGCCTTGTTGACAATGCGCCTTGCTTTCTCCATCGAGCGCATCCACATCGGTCTCTGGGCAATGCAAGAAAAAAAGGAAAATCAGTCTTGAATTGGGGAACATTTCCTTCAATTTGCCAAATGTCTCCTTCATTGCAAACTGCAGTGAAATTCCAGTCACATACCCTAAACTGTTCCTTCCACAATGATAATGTCCGGATGGTTCAGTGTGACCATATTTACACAAAATGGGAGCAAGTCCACCCACTTCATGCGCACACTCATAACCATTCTACATGAACATCATCAAATGCAAATTTTTCAGCCACTCCGCAGTGCTCAGTGTACACCTTCAGCCAATGGATCCACGAGTCCCCCAAAATCTGCACACTCTGCTTCCTGAAACACATAGCCATAGCCATCTGCAGTCCTCTCAGCAAACAATGCTTCTGCCAGACTCTCTCCTTGTAAACCACAACCAGGAAACCTGATTGGCTAATCCCCTGGGCTGCACAGTCTAATTTCCATGCCTGGCATCCTCAAAAGACCCGGATGTGGCACGTGCCGTCCACGGACAGATCCTCTAAATTGAGGAGCGTGGGGAGGGGAAATTAAACACAATGGGGGTCATTATCAAGGTGGGCGGTAAGGGATACCGGGCACCGGTAAGGAGACCGGTGCCGGTAATCCCTTACCACCCTACTACAAGGTCCCTTAGCCGGTCCCTCCACGGACCAGGCGTTATGGACGGGACCCGTTAAGGGACCAGGGCGCAAATAATGGACTTGACATACGCGAGCCTGTTATTTGCGCCCTTCCCATTCCCATTGAGCCGTATAAGGGCTCAATGGGAATGGGGAATGGCATTTTCAATGGGGATCTACCAGTCCCGCAAAGGTCGGACTACACCAGTAAGTCCCCACTGAACGAGACCGGTGCCGGACCCGTTCAGTGCAAATAGCGCCATGACTACCACCAATCTCAGAATGAGGCCCGATGTAATTTTTTTCATCTTTAGTGGTGGCTCTGAAAATAACCTTTTCTTGTTTTCTTTCAGTTTTGTTTTTTTGTGGGTGCTTTCTAGTTGTTTTTTCCTACAGCTACTTAGAAATATTTTCACATAATTTTTACAGGAACATTGAGTGCATTTTGAATGTTTTGGAGAAAGATTTCATTATCAAAATCGGTGAAAGTCATGCCAGCACTCATAATATTATGTGCACCATCCAGCACAATGTTCTAATTTGGAAAAGATGTCATCCCAACACCATTCAAAAATGAATATACCCCTTTGTTTTTTTTTTTACAAGGCGCCTTCCTGCTTCTTTTTGCGGACAAAACGCATTGGTGCATCTGCATACTGGCCAAGTAGGTATGTGTGAAAAGATAATCTTTCCACAAGGAAATACTTCCATTGGAGCTTGCAGCATATGTTTCAATGCAATCTGCAAAGATATTGCACTGATGTAGCACAAACTATGTCCTCCATAATGTAACACAATGAAATCTGGACATTGAAAATGAGACATGTTTTTGCAATATGCAAATAAACTCTCCCAGTTTTGGCCAGGCACACCATACCAAGCAACCTCAATCCCTCCAATCCAATGTTAGCAGAAATGCCACACATTTCTGTGTACCTTTTCAGATTAAGCGTCCAAGAATCTCCCACAGCCACACAGTAAGCCTTCTCATAACTACAGTCATCTTCTCTACAAACAGCAACGAAAAGAACTGCTACCTTCTTTTCCTATACATCACAACCAGAACACCTCATTGGCTAATGCCCACAGTCCCCTTTGCATGCCAGCAATCCTTAAAAGACCCGGATGTGGCACGCCCTGTCCGTGGAGTACAGCGCTGTCCGCGGAATCCGTAACGCAGAGCAGCCCTTCCTCCCTTTCCCCTTTAATCTTTGTAGCACTCCCTCACTGGCTACTTTCAGGCAGTCACCCACCCATCCACCAATCACATCAACAAACTCTACATCTAACTCGGTCATCTTAGTTCAACACTTCAGATTTACTGTTGAACTCTGAGTATATGTCTTCTGTTACTCACAAGCACCTGCATCAGAAATTACTGCAAAAATCGCCAAGACTTGCAGATTCAACCACATCTGCATCTATCAAGACAAAGTACAGGTATGCTTATATTCGTAAAATTATATTTGCAACTCCATATAAAGAGGATTCCTGCCACTGACTCTGCATTAACCTACTCAATAATCATACCCTTTTATCCCATCCCCTGACATCAAGTGGCAGTTACTTGGAATGCTGGCTGGTTATAAAGTTCCCTTTTAGTGAGCATTTTCATCACACTTTAAAAATACATTTGCAATTCCAGCAGCAGTGCCTGTGTCTTTTGTGAAAGAAGAGAAAATCACATGTAAAACATTTCTACAGCATGTTTAAATGACCGATCCTGTGTGAAAGTTCAATATATTGACAGTACATGCATACTGGCCAATATGACACATTATAACCTATCAAGTGTTATTTTTTCCTTTCATTCTGTCACTTTTAATACCAATTCTCCCATTAACAAATTTACACTAGAACTCTCACAATCCAAAGCGAAAGCGAATATTGCAAGTATGTTGCTAAAGTATGGCGTCTACATGGAATAAAAAAAATGGCAAAATGCAATGCGTTTCAAAATATTTATTTCAGCACCATTCGGAGAACTAAAAAATGCATGCATACATTTACAACAGTATTGTGTGTAATTTCTAAAAAATAAATTAAAGAAAAATTGAAACGATTTGTGCAACATTTTGAAATGACACTCGGTGTGTGCAATTGTATTAACTTTGACACACATGCATACTTGCTAACATTCCCCTTTCTAATATGTATGTGCTTTTTGGCTCTTACATTTTTCTCTGCATTCATGGGACTTGTACTGCACCTTTTCTAATGCAAAAAGTGCAACCACAACTCCCACAATACAAACAAAAGAACCATCATTTAATAAGCAACTATACATTGGAATGCATCATATTGGCAAGTATAGATGCACTGACAACATAGTAAACTTTCACATAAGTGCCACTTAAAAGTGTTGTACAAATGTTTTCCATCTCCACTTCTTTTTTTAATTAAAATGTTTACATACAGTGCTGCTATAAATCCATTTTTCAACTTGTATGTACAGCCTCCCAAAAAAGACAGCTTTTAAAACACTCAGCATTTTCTATTTTGGATACAATTTCACACTTTCTTGCTGTAGCCCTGTTAGGTATACTTATCATGGGACCACGAGCCCCATTACCAACAGAGCCAGTGCTCCAGTGTCCACATTCCCGTAGCGTCCTATGGGACTCCACAGGAATAGGGACTAACATTTTCCAGCACCTGACTTTCCGGTCCAATGGGACTTGTAATGTCCTGCTGGACCAGGAAGCTAGCTGCCAAAAAAGTATTAGGAATCTGGTGGCCACCCATCAGCAGCACCGGCAGGGTTACCACGTAATGAGGCCCAATTTTATTAAGTCTTCTTTCCAACAACTCCTCCTACATTCATAAATGATGTCTTGTACTAAAATTACTTCACCATTACCATATATAGCCACTAATTTTCTTCTTTCGCAATTGCAGTGAACAACCTCCTCCAGGAAGACAACCTGAAGAAAACTACTCTTCACATCCTACAAAGTAAGTGCATTACTGTAGTAGTATTATTTCTGTTACTCGTACAGTATAGTTGAGTCGCATAGTAGCCTACAGAATTCCTTTCAAATCAACAACAGTTATTTGGCTGTTGCTCACTGCACCTCAACATATACATTCGTTCTATTCTCACCTAAACACCATTAGTATAGCACCGACCATTATCCTGAAAAAATCGTAAAGTCCTCACTTATTCATTCACACTATCACTCTTATGCACTAACCCAAGCCATTCACACATCAACACACACAGCTACTCTTACAACCTTCCCAACCACAACTATCAACCCATTATACAATCAGACAGCCCTCTATTTATGTCTGCCATCATATTCACACACTCATTCAGAATGCACGCATATATATTCAACAACTTTCAAACCCACCCTTTCCTTTCCAACAGACAGAACAGAATGCCTACTAAAAAGAAACTCTGTAGAATAAGAAAGAAGATAAAATAAAGCATGCCAAATACTCATCCACCTCAGAATTTATAGCCCCTCTTCGAAAAAAATGAAAACAAAAAGAAATGTATTAAGAAGAAGAAAACTGCTAATAACCCTGCCACTGTATCTAGCAATGTTAACATAACCACAGTGAAGGATTCCCAAAAATTGATTTTACAAAACAATGTTCCACCGCAGAGTACTGCACAATCTTATGAAAACCACTGAGAAGTCACGCTCTACCCTTAAAAATTACAGTACAAGACTAATCCTGCAAGCTCCAACTGACTGCGCAATTCTGCTGAAAAGAAGATTGTTTATTTTAATTTTAAACAGAATGGAACCACTAACACAATTAATCTGTAAATTACAAAAAGTACTTATAAACATGCTCAATGTCAAGATAGATCCCTTTTTAATCTTCTGTGAAGGTGAATGGATTCACACAAGCTGCACAGAATCATATTTCAATGGAGATGCTTATAAACAAGAACAGAAAAACCCAATTGCCAAATAGTAATGGCCAGGGGTATGAAATGATAATAAAACACCATTATGGCACAAGAAAACCTTATCGAAACACATCCCCAACAAGCTTTCAATCAACTGTTCCTTTCACCCAACCAAACTGTCCAGTCTACAAATGGCCATGAAGCTCAATGTGCAACGTACGTCAAAAATCCTTCCAATCTTTATGACAATTCCTCAATCACTATGTGAAAGTGAAAGACAAAATTAAAATAAAAACTTTACAAACCATGGACTCATGTCCAGTGCGCAAATACACTGGACATTCAATAGCCTGCATTTTGGGGAACTACTTGCAAAAGCACCTACCAACACATCAAAATGTTAGGAACACACCATTCCACTATACAGAATCATCTGCAGAAACAGTAGTATGCAAAAACTCCTGCTTTACAACTGCAACATTTTAATAATATTCTCCTACATGGAACAGCGAAAGAACTCCTTCAACAAATTGTGCACATCCAAAGTAAATATTTTGGACGTGAAGATGAGGAACAAGTTACGTACCTGTAACTGTTGTTCTCCAGCATGGGTCTGGCTTGAATTCACATGCTCATGAATATTCCCCGTCATCAGGCTGGAAATCATCAGTAAACGAAAAAAATCTGTTTAATTTCTGAATGGTCTTTCTCCTAACAACCGATCACTGAGCTCTGGGTCATACTGCCCCCGCCAATGAATGCCCTCTACCTAAGCCCCTCCTCTGGCAGCCATCTTCAGGTTTGGAAGTTCGTAAAGTGGCAGTGGGACCAAGAGAAGAGCCACAGAGGGGCAGGCGGGAGGGTTTGCATGCAAGTCCATGCCAGAACCATGCGGGAGGACAACAGTTACAGGTAAGTAACTTGTTCCTTCTCCAGCATGGGGTCTGGCATGTATTGACATGCTCATGAATGAAGAATGCATAGCAGTACAAACATGCACAACCACAGGAGGTGGCAAGGCTCAACATAAGCATCTCTTACCCCCCTCACCAGGCTCACCTTCAAGCGAACACGTTGCGCAGCACTGCTTGGCCGACTCTGCACTCCTCCCTGGAATCCCTGTCGACGCAGTAGAATCTTGTGAAGGTGTGCGTCGACCTCCTCGTAGCAGTTCTGCAGATGTCCAGGAGGGGCACACCAGACAGGAACGCTGTTGTAGCAGCGATCGCCTTGGTGGAATGGTCCCTCAGACAGCCAGGCAACAGTCGGTTTGCCAACCGGTGACAGTGGGTGATCCAGCTGGAGAGCCATCTGGAAATGGAAGCCTTGGACAGGGCCTTCCCATGGTTCACAGGACCAAAGTACACAAAGAGCTGAGAAGGTTTCCAGAAACTCTTTGTGCGGGCCACATAAAACTTCAGCACTCTAGCCACATCCAGCGAGTGCAAAGTCCTTTCAGCTGGCGACGAAGGTGTCGGAAAAAACACAAGCAAGACCAAGGGCTTGTTTAGATCAAAGTTCGATGACACCTTGGGCATGAAGGAGGGGTGCGTCCGCAGCACCACCCTCGTTTCATGGACAGTCAAATAAGGTGGTTTACAAGAGAGGGCCTGGATCTCACCCACTCGTCATGCAGAGGTGATGGCCACGAGAAAAGCTGTTTTCCACGACAAAAACTTGAGTGGAACAGAAGACATAGGCTCGAACAGGGGGTCACATGGCGGAGCCCAGTAAGTGCCACATTGAGCTCCCATGCCGGGGCCGGAGCCTTCACCGGCGGGATCAAGCAGAATAGTCTCTTGATAATGCCTTGACCGACCGGTGCGACCACAGGGAGGGTCGCGTCCTGGAGAATGGTGTAGCGGGAGATAGCCACCAGATGAACCTTGATGGAGGCATGAGCCAGCCCCGATTTGGCCAACGATAGCAAATGCGGAAGCACCTGAGGGGCCTTGACCCTCAGAGGGTCGATCTTCTGGGAACGGCACCAAATAGCAAATCTCTTCCACTTGAGCCCGTAGCATTTCAGAGTAGACAATGCTCTAGCCTTGGTGAGAACTTCCTTGCAGTCCGCCAGGAGATCGTAGCCACCGAATTCTACGGCTGCAGGAGCCAGGCCTTGAGGTTCAGAGACCCTGTATTGTGGTGAAGAATGGCGCCTCCTTCCCTGGCGAGAAGATCCGTGACCACTGGCAGCTTAACTGGAGGGGACGCTGACATGCTGAGAAGTTCCGGAGGATCATCCGGCACCAGCACTGTCCTAGCTGACTGATGACTCGAAGTAACAACGGCAACAGAGGGAAAACATACAGAAAGAGGCCTTCCCAAGGGAATGAGAATGCGTACCTCATGTTCCCATGCTGGAGGAACCTGCAGACAAACCTCTGGCACTTGGTGTTGGTCGCCGTCGCAAACAAGTCGATCTGGGGATAGCCCCATTTGCGGAACAGTTTCACCACTAGGTCCTGCCGAAGTTCCCACTCGTGCAAGAGTGAAGCTCCCTGCTCAGCGAGTCAGTGACTGTGTTCTTTACTCCTGCCAGAAGAAACAGGACGAGGAACATCCTTGGAGAGCGCTGGGGCTCTGGTGCCCCCACGTTTCCTGATGTAAAACATAGTGGTTGTATTGTCTGTGAAGACCCACACTACCTTGCCCTTGAGGGATGGCAGGAACGATTTGAGGGCCAAAAACACTGCCTGTAGCTCCAGGACACTGATGTGCAACGTCTTCTCCTCCGGTAGCCACAGGCCTCTTGCGTGAAGACTTCCGGTGTTGGCTCCCCACCCTTCCAGGGAAGGGTCCGTCATAACAGTCTCCTGGTGCGGTGGGGCCTGGAAATCCGTGCCTCCTTTCAGATGCGGGTGCACGCCCCACCACCTTAACGCCCAACGGAGCACAATCCTGTTCTGGAAGTTTACGGACACCTGTATCCAACGGGCGTCGAGAAACTCCTGCAGTGGGCTAACCCACGACCTGCAGAGTCGGATGAGATAAATGCATGATGACATCATGCCAAACAGAGACTTTGTAGCCCTCACCGTAGCGATCTTCAGAGATAGCAGCCATTGCACCTTGCCCAGGATGGCTGCTTCCCTCTCCTCCGATGGCGACGCCAGGCATAACACTGCACTGAGCCAGAATCCCAGGAACCGCGCGTCATGCGATGGAGTCAAGCAGGACTTTGCATAACTCACTGAGAACCCCAGATCCGTCTGCAGGCGGACGGTCCTCACCGTGTGGTCGACGGCGTGTCCCTTGAGCTGGCCCGGATGAGCCAGTCGTCCAAGTACGGGTAGACGTGGATCCCTTGTAGTCGTAGATGAGCCGCCACCGGCGCCAGGCACTTGGTAAAGACACTGGGCGCCGACTTCAAACTGAACGGAAGGGTCTTTCACTGGTAATGCTTCCCCTGAGCGACAAAGCGCAGATACTTGTGGTGTACTTTGTGAATGGGGATGTGGATGTACGCATCCTCCAGATCCAACGACGATGGAAAGTCTCCCTCTTCCAGCTGTCTGAGCACGCGTTGAAAAAGTGACCATTCTGAACTTTTGGGACTTTATGTATTTGTTCAGTAGTCGCAGGTCGAGAATGGGCCTCCAGCCCCTGGTCTTCTTTCGCACGAGTAAGTACCTTGAATACACTCCGGAGCCCCACAGTCGCCTTGAAACTAGCTATGTCGCTCCCTTCTCTAGCATGGCCCGAACCTCCAGCAGCAGGTGAGGGACGTGGTTTTCCTGCCGGGCCACCAGAGGTATTTGGGGACACTTCCGTAAAAACTCTAGAGTGTGCATGTGCGAGAGCATCGAGCACCAAACGGTTGGTGGAGATGTTCTTCCACACTCTGACGAAGTTAGCCAGCCGGCCTCCCACCGGGGTGCACAGGTGGGGGCCCGACATCCCGCCCGGTTCATTCTTGTTTGGAGGTCGACAGGCCGCCTTGGGGTCCATGGCAACAACAGCGCCTCCCTCCAAAGGCCTTGGAGCAACCCCTATTGGTCTCCTGGGCCGTGGAGCGGGAGCGTTGGCGGTAAGAAGAGGAGCCCCGCCGTAACCCTTCAAAGATCGGGGAGCCCAGGGCACGTGCCGTTTCAGTGTCCGCCTTGATGGCCTGTAGAGACTCATCCACAGCCTTCCTGAAAAGATGGCCTGCGTCAAAGGGCATGTCCAAAGCCCTTGTCTGGACCTTCTGACGAAGGTTGGTGGCCTTGAGCCAGCCATGGCGGTAAAGTCAAACGCCATTGCCCATCTGGGAGAAAGCCTGCATCCGCGATGTCCGTGGCCACCGTGATGGTGTGGTCCGATGCCACCTCGCCCTCTTGTAGAATCTCCAACGCTTCTGACCTCTTATCGTCAGGGAGGAAGTCCAGTAGAGGTGCGAGCTTGAACCACAGCTCCTGGTCGTAGCGCGCTACGATAGCAAGGGCGTTGGTGGCCTTGATGGTCGTTGCTGCAGAGTAGATAACTTGCCTTCCCATCACATCCAACTTCTTTCCCTCGTTGTCAGGAGTGGTGGATGCTGCTGAAGGCGTAGAGCCTGATGACCTCTTCTTGGCAGCCGCCGAAACCACAGAGTCCGGCGACGGCTGGGCTCGCAAGCATTTAGGCGCAGAGTACGGCACCCTGCATTTCTTCTCCAAGCGGTCCCTCTACGCTGGGGCCGTAGAAGGGTTCTTCATGAGCGCCAGTCCTTCATCTCAAATGTCATCCAAGAGCGGGACTGAAAAGGATGGTCTTCCTCTTCACCTCGCGGCGCTGGTATAAGAAGCCTTCCTTCCCCTATGGCGCGAGCTGGAAGAGCTCTGATGCTCTGGAAATCATTGCATGGAACAATCCTAGCTCGTCTGGCAGAGAGGATCTGGGTGGACTCCGTCTCACCTGTGCGAGGGAGGCCACCGGTGGCAAGGAGGCAGCAGATGCCTCTTCTTGGATGGTGGTTTCCCCCGTCGTCAGCGTAGCCGGCATCCTCTTCTTTATCTCAGATACAAGAGTATGAAGGGTGGAGGGAATGTCCTTTGAAAGGTCTCTAGGAGGCTGTTGAGGTGTAGAGATAGGCTAGGGCATAGGAGCAGGGCTAGGGCCCTAGTCATCCGGAGGCCCTCCGTCGCCTTCCTCGACGGTATCTCCGTCGTCGTCGTCCAAGCCCTCGTCGTAGAGCGTGACTCCGACGTTTCTCTCGTCGCCACCCTCCTCCTGGATGGTATGGAGGTAGAGGAGTTCCTCCTCCTCAGCAGAGGAGGTATCCGTGCCCTGGAGGACTTAAACGCCCCCCCCCTTTGTTCGCATCCAAAGGGGACGATCTCGGGGAGATGACAGGCATCTTCTTCTCTGGGGTCTTCTCAGTGGGCTGGAATGCAGTCTCCATCCTGGGAGGGAGGGGACGACACTCTTGCCTTCAGAAGGGTACCCTCCGGGACCACGCCCGCCGGCTTCGAAAGGGACACCACCACTACCTCGATGGAAGGAGCCGCCTGCGTTTGGTGCACCTGGGCTTTCACGGCCAGGCCAGGCCCCTTGTTCTGCTTGGCCTTCGTGGTTGCCCCAGACACCTTGTCCTGTTTGGCCATCTCCTTAGGGGTGGTGGGCCCGGTCACCTGTGACCTTCTCCGCTGAGGGCAGGCCGGAATCCGTACCCCGTTTGGCCTTCTCCTTGGTCGTCTCTGGGGCCACCTTCAGCTTGCCCAGGTGAACCAACTTCCTTTTGGATGACGAACCGGAGCGTTGACTGGAGACCGATGCAGCTGAGTATGTGGAACGCGCCCTGGCCGCCAAGAAGACTGCTACAAGGGCGCTCCCGATCGTAGCGGACCCCCATAGGAGGGGCACCCTCAAAGTACTTAGAAGCCCACTCAGCTTTCCCGGATACAGGAGAGGCCTGCTCCTGGGAACCACCCGGTGCAGAGGCCTTGGCCTGCAGCCACTCCTCCAGCCGTTTATGCTGATCCTTCAACGTGAGCTTCGAGAGTTCACAGCAAAACGCACAGTCTTCCTCCCTATGCATTGGGTACAGGCACTGGGAATGTTTGTCGTCCATGTAAACATTCAGCAAACTGCAGTCGGAGCAAAGCTTAAAAAGGGAAGGGGAATCCTTCTCGTCCGACATGATCCACGCAGTGTAGGCCTTGAAGAATCTTCTGGAAGCCTCCACGAAGAAACTCGACAAAATCCGCCCTTGAGAGGCTCTGAAGAAATCTGAAAAATGGGTCCCCATTAATCGGAACGATGATCAATGGAGCATGAGGCTTGATTGACTGAAAAATAGAGTATAACTCTTCCAAAAAGAACAATGCAGTAAAAGCACGAGAGCTAAGCACGAGGACTCCCAACACTTGAACGTGCTGTATAAATCAGTAGATGGCTGCCAGAGGAGGGGCTTAGGTAGAGGGCCAGTCTTTGGCAGGGGGCAGTATGACCCAGAGCTCAGTGATTGGTTGTTAGGAGAAAGACCGCTAAGAAATTAAACTGAAACTGATTTTTTTTCTTTTACCAAGGATTCCCAGCCTGACGATGGGGAATATTCATGAGCATGTGAATCCATGCCAGACCGTATGCTGGATTACTTAGGAAATTCAGTAACTTTAGAAAACATTAGCGAAAACCTCACAAACACCAATCTTCTAACAAACAAACAAAAAAGAAATAGCAAAGTTTAAAAGCACATCTGCTGAAGTACCAAACCAAGTATGTGGGTGTTGTTGCAGAACTTTTTATAAAAAGAGCACAAAAATTGTAGATATGACTTACAAAATAGAGGACCATGAGGAATCCCAATGGTTCCAATTCGCTTTATATCTTATAACAGAAAATCAATACAAAATAAGTGACCCCTCAATACTTTGCACATACTGCAATACAAAACTTGATAATAACCAAATGCCGTCACGTGCTGTCACTAATAACTATGAAATATTTCCACTTCCAAAAGCTTGCCAACAGCTTAATTTGTATGAGAGCCTTATAATCCAAACAGTACACCAATTTCAAGCTATAGTATGCCTTCAACCCAAAACAGCAAAATTGCCTCCTTCTGAATTATTAAAAGACATTAGTGGCAAAGTAGTATATTTGCCTTTAGATCTTAACAAAAATGTAGAAACTCTAGGAGTGCAACGGCCAATAGATCAATCTTTTGTTTATCCTAGTTAATGGTGTACCAACAAAAAAGACAACAAAATCCCTACAATATCTAAAAGAAAACAATTGAGTACTACAAAGATATAAACATTGGAGAACTTAAGGGAAACCACCCAAATAATTCAGGATTCATCACCAATTGGCCAATTTGAACATGTAGATCCTATTACTGCAGCCAGTATTTTGGATCAGGATACAATTCACCCACTGCACTCCAAAGACACCATAGATGATGCATTACAAACATATCAAATGCGCCAAGCCAAAGGACCTTCAATCAGCATATGGGATAAAAGTGTAGAAGCACAAACCTTTCCTCTACTCTTTACTACAGGAGAAGGGGGAAGATATGATGAAAGATCCACACAAATAACAGCATCAGAATATCGCTGTTTACTAATGTATTCCTAAGACCCAAGATTCAGACAAAATGTAGAATACATATTCCACCTCCTGTTTGAAAGTGAACTAGCAACTCTACGTTAAGCAGTTGCACACACATTAAAAACAGGCTCTACTTTTTTAAACATGTCTGCTACCCAACTGCTTCAAAAGGTAAAAGACAAAGATGAAGTTTTGCAGTCAAGCATCACAAATCTCTATGCAAACATGTGTGGTACAAAAGAATACTGGTTCCAACGTCGTTCTGATGTACGTTGTATGCTAAGGAACCTCGCCCCACCCACATGGTTTGTTACTTTAAGTTGTGCAGAATATGCATGGGATGACTTGCACGACTTCTTACACTTAGCAAACCAAAATAAAGAAGGAATAGACATAAAAACACCAGGAAAACTATGTTCTCTTAACCCTGTAAATGTATCAAGATACTTTCACCACCGCTTTATTGCCATGCTGCACTTCATCTGTAATAAAAGTATCCCCCCTAGGAGAAGTGGACCACTTTGTTTGGAGAAAAGAATATCAATCCAGAGGAGCACCACACATCCACATACTTCTGTGGATAAAAGATGCTCTTAAATTTGCTCATGACAGTGATGCCACTGTTTTGAAGTTTATCCACAAATACATATCCTGCAACTTCCCTTCAGAAACCACACATACTGAGCTACGTAGACACATTTTATGCTTCCAAAAACAAGTGTGGCAAATACTGCCGACGCAGATGTAAAAACAAAAATATAAGACTAGACCAATGCCGCTTTGGTTTCCCTAGACCAGTTTCAGCAAAAGGACAAGTAAACAGCTTGATGTCTTCTGTTAGACACAGTGTGAAAGGCAAATCGCCTAAAAACACATACAGCATTAAAAGAAACAAAGCTTCAAAGTACATCCATGATTACAATGCAATCATTGACCTCTTTGGGAATGCAAACATAGATGTACAATATATTGTAGAAAATTCCACTGCTGTTGCAAGATATGTCAAAGCCTATCTCACCAAAGCTGAGAAAACAGAGCTAAAAGACCTCTGGGATGACATAACCTGACACAGCGCTGTCACAAAAATTGTACTGCTTTGGCATAAAAATGCTGTCCCCGGGGGCGTGACCAGCCGAGGACCCAGACAGATGGTTTCTCTGCAAGCTCCATGAGTCCTTACGGCCCTGAGCCCCTTATCCCCCTCTAAATGCACCGATATTTGGGGAAAAGCGACCCACGTAGCAACATCCATCTCAGGCACCCGAGGATGTCGAAATGCAGCAGTAATCTATAACGGAAGAGAAGTTACAGGCAATTTTCGATGGGGTCCCACACCGGACCTCGTGCCAAAATGGTGGCCGCTGCTCGCTCAACGAAAGAAGGTACGCAGCAACCACATAAGCATGTGCGACATCTGAGCGGTGTCACCCTAACCGCCCCGGAACAGAAATGACGAGTGGCACACCGAACGCCTTGGGAGATCATCCGGTGCCCGGGGCGCACTGACAAATTAATGGCGTGGCAGAGTTGGGAGTGAACTGCAGCTCGCTGCCTCTTTCTACCCCGACATGCACCAGTGAAGCGCCGACTGGTAGAGCGTAGGAGCGGTGTGATCAGAGAACCAATGGGCGAACCCCAAGGAAGGATAACTGAATGTGTGCACGAAGGAAGGAAAGAATAGAAGCAGCTGGGAAGGAGACGGATAAGATGGCAGCCACTACCCAGCAAATACGCACCAAGCCGGGAGGAGAGCAGATCGGATTGGGGTGAGTACAGCGGCCGCAGCGGAGGGGCGGCAGAGAGCCCCCCAAGTGTTAGAGATAGCGGGTATGCCACGGCTCACTCCCCGGAGCACAAACAGAAGGGAGCTGTATAGCAGTGCACAATTAAACGGTGGTGCCGGGCGGAACCCGCCACCCGAAGCAAATGCCTGCGGAAAGATCCTCGCTGATGAAAACAGAGGGAGCTACGAATAAGGAGAGAAGACCCCGGGGACTTCCGCAGCTGCCATATAAACAAGGAGCTCCACACCTAGTGGATGAAACCCGCTCGAGCAAGGAATTAAGTGCCCTGAAAGGCACTGTACGAAGTGAATATAGCGCTCAAAAGAGGCTGAAACAACTGAAACCACCCAAGTAGGCAGAAAGGGTGACAGGACACCAATCTCACAGCAACTAGCAGAGCTGAAGGCAACACGCACAATCCCTTAAAGAGAAGCGGGAAAGGAATTTCCATACTGCAATAACGCACCAAATGAAGCGACTACCCATAGAGCAGAAAAGCCCGGAAGCATTTATATACACAGCTCGCAAGCCGCACATAAGTCAGGGAGAGCCCCAGGAGCAAGAAACCGAAAAAGACCTACTGAATCTAAGCTTCTGGTGTAAGCATCTTCTTGTCTCTTGTTTCCCCCTTATCAAAAATGTCCAAGCAGGGGCAGAAGCAGAAAGGCTCGTCCTCTGGAGACATTAAGGCGCTTATGCAAACCGCAGATACACAGAAACGCACTTTACAGCAAATAACGGCGCAGATACACTCTCCTATCCAAGATGACAAACTGGCCAAGGAGGATTCACCACTACGCAAGTCTGACCTGATGGAGATGCTACAAGAGCTTAAGAAAGACATTAGAGATAGTGCCTCTAACCTGGCCAAGTCAATAGTGGATCTCAATAAATGGATCACAGCAGTGGAAAAGTGGGTAGATGAAGCAGAAACAACATTAGCAGAGCAAGGACACGAACAAGATGTGCTATCCAGGAAAGTCCAGGAACTGGAGCAACAACTAGATCAAATCAAAAACAAACAAGAGGTTGCTGAAAATAGATTGAGGCGGAACAATATACGAATTCGAGGCATACCCAAATCAATCCCAGACTCTGAGCTTCAACGAACAGTAATTGAACTATTTCAACAAATACTGGGGCCAGACGACGAGAGGAACATAATTCTGGACAGACCATATGGTCTATTCCACCTACCAAACCAATAGAAATTTGACCCCAGATGTGCTAACCAGAGTACACCTATACCAACTAAAAGACGACATCATGAAGGCGGCTCGTAGGACAGAACCAATCTGATATCAGACAACAACCATTCAGCTTAATCAGGACCTATCGCAAGCCACATTGCAGAAGAGGAAACGGCTGAGGGTGGTGACAAGACTGGTTAAGAAACAAGGCAATTCAATACCGATGGATCTTCCCGAATGGACTTCGTTTTAACTGGGAGGGACAACGATACACAATCACGAAAGAAGAAGAATGGGAGGAACTTTTGAGGGACATGGAAGGCAAAGAAAGCACTACCGAAAGGAGGTCCCCATTGGATCACCCCAAAGAAAGCGAGGCTCAGGGGAGAGAACATTGGAATCCGGCGTGACCTAAATAACAAGGCTATACAAAAGAGCATAAAGAGATAATCTCTACATGATGATCCCACATAAGGAAGTAAAGTGTTGCTTGTAATCTTTGCACCTTGGGTGCCTTTTACCATTTTGAAGAAAGAAGCTGAAGGGTGACCATATGGAGGTAATACTTAGGAAGAGAGCAGACTAACTTCCACTAATGAGCCACCCATTGAGGGTAAGCGGTTGGGCGTGGAGATGGAGGCGATTGGAGAGAGGAGAGTATGGGGGTTTGGGAGAAGGAGGGGCTGGAGGGGAAACACAGATCCCTTCACTCCTGGGAAAGTTAATTCCTGGTGAACTGTTATAATTGTGTGATAATTCACGTTATTTGTTGTTGTTATGGGTTTTTGAAAGTTGGGACACGGGAAAGGGACGAGACTTTAGACAAAACACACATTACGGTTGAGAATAAAAGCTACATGAATGCGGTGCCCAAGGGGAGACGGATTAGCCAAATGAAGTCTGACCCCAAGATGGCTGATTTGCTGTTCGTTACGCTCAACGTTAAAGGGCTAAACTCCCCTATAAAAAAGAAGGTCTAATATGAGATGGCTGGGAGAACTGCAAGCTTCAGAGGTATGGGTGCAAGAAACCCACTTGCTCCCGGAAGACGAACACAGATTGAAGCACAGGGCCTTCCCAATACAATTTTTTGCCTCGAGTGGGACAAAAAAGAGGAGTGGGAATCCTCATAGCTAAAGGAGTCCAATTCGAGAAGCAGTTTGTTAAGAGATCCAGAACGGAGATAACCGATTTTAGGGGGAATGCTAATGAACCAACAAGTGACTATGGTGGCGATCTATGCTCCCAATGAAAAGCAAGATCGGTTCCTGATGGAGTTGCTCCCAAAAATAGAGTGGGGGGAAAGGTCAAATCCTTATAGGGGGAGATTTCAATAGTGTGATGGACGCTTCAATGGATACAACTCTCCCAGCAACACCTAGCGACAATGTGAACAGGCACGCTCCGGCTCAATTCCTCAGAGACTTACAACTAATTGAAACCTGACGCTTCTTTTGCCCTCAAGAGAAAGACTACACCTTTTACTCAGCAGTACATAAAGGGTTTTCCTGATCGACATGATCCTAGTCTCCGATACAGCTATTCCACAGGTCACCGGGTTGGAGATTGGGGTGCGATGTACATCTGATCATGCATCGGTCTCCATGACCATGGAAATGCCACATTCGAAATCACAAACTCGCAAACCATGGCGAATGAATGAACTGCTATTGAAAGATCTGGCTTTGAGAACGGACATTGAACAAGTGTCGAGGAACTATTTCACCGAAAATACCACGCCAGGGATCGACTGGGGGATACTATGGGGTGCTAGCAAAGCAGTAGTCCGAGGGGAATTTATTGCACACACAGTGAATTTCCTAAGGAGAAAAGAAGGAGAGAGGCAAGAATTAGAGACAAAAGTGATGATAGCAGAAGTACAATACAAAGACTAAAAATCCCAAAGAGCTTGGCGAGAAACTAAGGCTGCATTAGAAGCTCACCATGCGGATGAATCCGCACAACTCCTTCTAAAAACGAAACAAATGTATTATATAAAAGGGGATAAAGCCAATCGATTATTAGCAGCCAAATTGAAAAAGCATAAGAACCAAAACCGCATTATCCAACTGGCACATGCGGGGGGGGTGTGGGGGAGATAGCTAAGGACGGAAAAAAGATAGCAGAGGTCATGCACGCATTTTATTTTAAACACCTGTCTGGGGACAATCTACAAAAGGAGACACAAACGGAATTCTTAGCACGGATGGAGCTGCCAAAAATTACTGATAATGACAGATTGGAGTTTAGAAGCACAAGGCGGTGCAAGGAGTCATTAACGTCCTGAAAGGGAACAAATCCCCGGACCCAGACGTATTGGTCGGCCCACAAACACACTTATTTAATCATATAAGAGACACTGGCCAAGTCACGGGGGAAATGTATCCAGCCACCACAGTCCTTCTCCTAAAACCGGATAGAGACCCAAAAGAGTGTGCAAGTTATCGTCCTATTTCTTTGCTAAATTGCAACGCAAAAATCTACTCCTCTGTTTTAGCGCAAAGGCTGGCCAAAATCCTCCCTAAAATAATCCACTCAGATTAGGCGGGTTTTGTAAGAGGGCGCCATAAATATATCCGCAGAGCAATAAATATAATTGAATGGGCTTGACGAACAAGCCAACATATGTCTATAATAGCGCTGGACGCTTCTAGGGCCTTCGATAGCTTATATTGGAACTTTCTCTAGCTGGTCCTGGGAAAATTCGGATGCGGTCTGATCTTCTCCCGGAACTGATGATCAATGGCCAGCTGACAGAGCATCCCAATTCGTAAGGGCACTAGACAGGGGTGCCCCCTTTCACCATATATCTTTGCTATGGCCATGGAGCCACTAGCACAAGGAATACGAGCAGAGCAAAGCATTTGGGGGATAAACACAGGGACCAGCGGAACCCAGAAAATCGCTTTATGTGCAGATGATGTCCTTCTCTTCCTGAAAGACACAGAACACTCCCTCCCCCATGCAATTACAATGCTAAAGAAATTTGTGGAAATCTCGGGGTTCCATATTAACTACCCTAAATCTAGCGCACTTAATATCACAGAAAACTCAGAAAAAGTAGCAAAGTGGGAAAGGGAATATCCACGAAAATGGAGTCAAGGGCCCATAGCCTATCTAGGCATAAACCTAACACCTACCTACAGGAAGCTCTATGGGGCAAATATCCCGAGACTGCTGGCAACATTGATAAAAGACCTGAAAAGGTGGGATATGCAAGAGTTATCTTGGTCTGCACGAATAGCAGCAGTCAAGATGTCCCTGCTCCCCAGATTCTTATATGTTACGGGTGCCCTCCCATTAAAAATCCCTCCCCGAGCAATCCAGAATCTACAAAAGGTGGTTATGGCCTTCATTTGGAAAGAAAGAAGCCAAGAATCCCAGAAAAGTCCTCTTCCGAACACAAGCTATGGGGGGGCTTTGGAGGTGCCAGAATTCCGCAGATACCTATGGGCAGCACAAGTAGCACCAATGCTACAATGGTCTCCAAGTGAAAACCAAAATCTATGGGTACACCTAGAAAAAGAAGCAACAAAAACCCAGTTGGAAAGACTGGGATTCCTACGCCTGAGACAGAGGCGTGGGAGGCACGCTGCTGGAAACAAAAGCATCCCTGTGGTATTGGGATAAGGCCCTACGGAGTAAAAAGCTAAAATTAGGGGGAGGCCCACTCACACCAATGGCCAATAACCCAGACTTCTTTCCAGGTGCACAAGCACACTTCTGGTCCCAATGGGAAGGAGGAGGGGATCTCACCCTAGGATAACTCTACATAGGAGTACCCCTGACATTCGAGGAATGTAAACAAAGGTTCTCGATCCCCGAAACTGAACGATTTCACTATATTCAAATAAGGCATTGGATCACAAATACAAAGGTGAAAGGAGCATCCTGACAACCGATAGGGCTGGAACTTACCATACAAGAAGGGAAACCTGAAAAAGGCATAGCGCGAATATATAGCCTACTCTGCAGAGCAGACCCAGAGGAAATACTTGCATACAGGACAAAATGGGAAGACGAGATGGGCAAGCCCATTCCTATAGAAACATGGGGACAAATATGGCACCGAGCAGCAAAAAGCTCTAAATGTGCCTCAATTAAGGAGGCGGCAGTTAAACTGTGCCTTAGATGGTACATGACTCCACAGCAAATACACTCCATCAAAGCTAGTTATTCCCCGTTGTGCTGGCGAGGCTGCGGAGAAGTAGGAGACATGATCCACATGTGGTGGTCCTCCCCCCAGGCACAGACATATTGGAAGGATATCCTAAGTCATTAAGGAAATAACGGAAGTACAGCTCCCCATGGACCCTGTGGTGATATTGCTGGGGGCACCAGTTGAGAATATTTACGCAATACCAGAAATAACACCATGCTCATCACCCACAGGGTAAGCACAGCAAGGATTAACTTGGAACACATGTGGAAAAACAAACAAGGCCCAAATGAAGCTACGTTGTGGGTTAAACTGTGGGGAATCATGGCCCTGAAAAAAGTAACAGCCCTGGCATACGGCTCATACTCGAAATATTTGAATACGTGGATGCCCCTTCATGAATTTACCAGAGACAAAGAACAAATGTACTTTAAACCTGGGATATTACGAAAAGTCTCTATAATATGACCAAGGGGGCCAGCTGAAACATCCCGGAGACGGGTACCGCAAAGACATTTAGATGGACATGTTTCATATTAAACTCAACCGTACTTTACTAACATGAGAACAAGAAAGGGAGGAAGGGGGGAGTTGTTTGTTATTTTCTTGTTGTTCATTGTTTAATAATTATTATGCTCAAGAACTCAACTACATAAGTAACTATGAAAGTATAAGAAAACAAGACACGGAATGAATTATATCATGTTTCATTTCTTGCATATTCTGTCATCAGAGCTCTTGTGGTAAAATATAAAATAAAGTTTGTTTAAAAAAAAAAATGCTGTCCGCTAGAGAATCTGGATGCTACAAAGCTGCAGACTGTTTAACAGGCACAGCCTTACATGGCAAATCTGAACACAATCTGGCCAAGCCTTGGTCCAACTGCATCCAGAAAAAGAGTGCTGAAATCCTACCAAGACATAGAAAAAATAGCCAGAAATAATCCTGACAGTCAGGACTTTGAAGAAAAAAAAAAATTAGACACATACTACAGAAGTACTGCTTTGGAAAACATGTACCTCTACCACATAGCCCAAAACTACTAATGTCAAACCAGATGAAAAACGAATATACGTGGTCTCAGCTTGTGAAGGAAGCCTCAAACTTACTAAACTCAGCCTAATTCATCATAAAATTATAATTTAAAACTCAACATAGAGAACTTTATTACCTAAGAGAACCTAAGATGATGCTACTGGGTTTTGTCGAAGAGGGGGATAAACACAATTTGAGAAACGGTTTCTTTCCACGACCACAGGACTAATCAAACGCAATATAGCAAAACTATGGAGCTCCAATATAGCCCCACATTACGCACAATGGGTAACAGACGTGAACATCTGCATGTTAATGGAACTATGTATCTATAATGCCAGAGGATGCCTTGGAAAGGCAAGGACATTTTGGCAAAGGTGGGAAGACGCCCAATGAACTAAACAAACTGTATAAAAGTCGAACACGAGGCGGTTATATGCCGTGCAATGCAACACAGTGTACTACGAATAATGTATGTGCTGGATCTGTGTCGGTTTTATTTCATGCTGGTTTGTTTACCAGATAATGTTCAATGTGTAAACTGCCTTAAAAACTAATAAAATGTGTTAAAACATTTTTTTTTTTTTTTTTAAAAGGAAATGCAACCAATAGTGTATATTAGCTCCACAGACAAGCTGGAAGTGCATGGCATGGCACCCCCTGTGTCAACAAGCAACAGGACAACTAAAAAGCTTAGAAAAATGTATATCCAACAGAGCTGGTTTGGAGAAAATATTTCTGTGTTTGAACTGCAGAGTAATTCTTTTTTTTAAAAATATGTTCATTTTAAATCAAGGCAGGTTGACAAGCATAAATCAAAAACAGTATCAGAGACTTGCTGACCCCCAAATATCTCCCTCCAGACCTGTCCCCCCCCTCCCTCCCTTCCCCTTCCGAGGCCTCCACCCTCTGGGCTGTCCGATCTGTGGCCCCACTGTCTATGTGTCCCCTCCGGGGTCCTCCTGGTCTCTCAGGGTCCATCGGGCATTGATGGGTTTGTAGGTTAGAGCGGGAAAACGTTGATCATATTCTAGTACCGGGTCCCAAATGTTCTGGAATCGGTGGAGAGTCCCGGCTTTTGCTGCTGTTACCTTTTCCGCTATCAATATGTCCCATAGTTTTGTCTTTTTGTAGTTTTGTCCACCAAGGGCGTTCCGGGGACTTCCAACAGCGGGCCAGCACCGATTTCCCAGCTAGACGGCATTGGGTCAACAGTTTCGCCCTATTCCCGGAGCGTGGGTAAATCACAGGGACTGGGACTCCTAACAGGACTGGCCCCGGTTCCAGCGGGACTGCCACCCCGGTGATTTGTGCAATAGTTCCCAGAATTGCTGGATTTTCGGGCATGTCCACCACATGTGCATGAAAGAGCCTGGGTGAAAGCATCCTCTCCAGCAAGAGTGGTCCACCCTCGGGTTCATGTGATGAAGCCTGAGAGGGAAGTAGCACCTTAGCATAATTTTATATGCACATTCCTTGTTGGTGACACAAGTGGATGAGGCGTGTGCTCGGGTCCAGATGTCCACCCAGGTTTGGTCCTCTATTGGGTGCCCCAAATCAGCCTCCCACCGGGCCATGCAGCGGGTTCTCTCTGCCAGGAAGTCGCCAAAAAAGCGCATGTATAAGGTGGATATCCTGCCTTGAATCGGGGGGGGGGTCCTTGAGCGTTAGTTCAAGAGGGGTGAGAACGCGCGTTGCTGCTTGTAGGGTTTGGGGATGCGAGCACCAGTGACGCAGTTGTATAGAGGTAAATCTGTCTTTTTCCTGGAGATGGAACCTTTCCTTGCATTGTTCAAACGTGCAGAGTGCATTTCCCTCGTATAGCTGCTCTAGGGTCTCAAGGCCACCGTTTATCCAGCGTTGGAAGTAGCAGGGGTTTTGACCCGGGCGAGAAAGCTGGGTTATGGAAAATCAGTGATTGTGGGTTCAGGCCCCTCGGGACACCCTTCCGTTTCCCACATTACGCACAATGGGTAACATACGTGAACATCTCCCAGGTCCCAGGTGTTCAGGGTGTGTTTGGTTGCCATAAGGAGGCCTCCCCAGTGTATTCTGAGGGGGGAGAGAGGGCAGAATGTGTGGCAGAAATCGTAGGGTTAGGGGCAGCTGTGATTGTTCCAGTTCTACTTACTGGGGCGGTTTGTGATTGTTTGCCATGCGTGGACATGTGCCAGTTGGGCTGCCACTCTGTAGGCCTGTGAGTCCGGGCCTCCTAGCCCTCCCGTTTTGGAGCCACCCAATAGTGTCTTGTAAGGGATTCTAGACTTCTTACCTCTCCAGGTGAACTTCAACATGTTCCTCTGTAGATCTCGGAGGGTTGGTGCAGGAATTGCCACTGGGAGGGAGGAGCAAGCGTAAAGAAACCTCGGAAGCAAGTTCATTTTGCAAGCTGTTATACGTCCCATTAATGAGATCTCCTGGGTTGTCCAGCGTTTCAGGTCTCCTAGTTCTTTGAACAGCCGGGGAAAGTTAGTCTGGTATGTCTCTTTTGGGTCCGCCGTTATGTAGACACCTAGATAGGGGATGGCCCTTTTTTCCCACTTGTTTGGGCTCATCTTGACCAGAATTTCCCGTTCCTCCGGGGCGAGGCCAATGCCCAAAGCCGTTGACTTAGCGAAGTTGACTGAAAAGCCGGACACCTCACCATAGCTGATTATCTCTGCTAAGGCATGCTTCAAAGAGGAGCTGGCTTCCGAGATCATAAGCAGGACGTCATTGGCGTATAAAGCGATTTTGTGTTGCGATGGGCTGACCTGCGGGCCTTTAATCTGGGTGTTTCGTCTTATTTTCTGGGTGAAAGGGCTCCATAGTGAGTGCAAAAAGCAGGCGTGATAATGGGCGCCCTGTCTAGTTCCACAGGACAGTGGGATTGGGGCCGAGATGGATCCGTTGGTCCTCAGGAAAGTTTTTGGTTCTTTGTAATTGGCCAGAACCATCGTTTGGAATGCTGTGCTGAAGCCAAAGGCCCCCAAAGTGCGTTTCATGAACGGCCAGTCCACTATCAAATGGCATTGGTAGCATCCAAGGCCATCAGTACTAGTTTTTGGGAGTTTCGGGCGGCAAGGTCCACCAGGTTTAAGGTCCTCCAGATATTGTCCCCTGCTGACCGGTTTAGGATGAAGCCTGCCTGATCCTGCCGGAGATAATCCAACCGGATGTGGCACAGGCGATTTGCAAATATTTTAGAATACAGGTTCGCATCTATGTTCAGTAGTGCTATCGGTCTGTAGGAGGCTAGATCTCTTGGGTCTTTCCCTGGCTTGGGCAGGAGAACGGTGGTCGATTCCTGCATCGAGGGGGTCACCGACCCCGTTTCCCTGAAGGAGTTGAAAAGTGTTACCAAGGTGGGAATCAGCTGGGGTCTGAATAGTTTGTAGTACCTCGTTGAGATTCTGTCCGGGCCTGGGGCTCGAGTTTCTGAGAGACTTGATGGCTTCTTCGACCTCTTCCTCTGTGATTGGTGCCTCCAGGGATTCCCTTTCCAAGTTGGAGAGTTGGGGCAACGCCGCGCTTTGCAGGTATTCCTCTTGTTTAAGATGGTCTTGCAGAGTAGCTGTCATGACCTGGGTCAAGTGGGCTACCGCCAGTTGCTGTTTTTTGGATTCTGAGTATTGGACGACTCCTTGAGAGTCGCGCAGACCGGAGATAGTGTTAGTTTGTTTTATTTTGGCCAGTTTGGCTACCAGGATTTTGTTTGCCTTCTTGTACTTTGCATATTAAGATTGTTTGGCCTTGGCCATTAGGTGCGCGGTCTGTTCCGCATAGTGGGCTTCTAGTTTTTTCCTGGCCATGCGTAAGGCACGCTATGTTTTGGGGGACCAACCTTTTTTCTTATGGGTTTCCTCCGCCGCTTTAAGTTCTTCCAAGGCCGTCCGGGTCTACCGCCTGTTCCGGTGATAGGCCACCCACTGTGCGATCAGGACACCTCTGAGTACTGCCTTCATGGCATCCCAGTTATTCGCGGGGGAGGTGTCGGAGGCTGGATTTTCTTCAAGGAAGTTCTTGATCGCGGTTGCGATTCTGTCTCTTGTCGACATGACATTGAGGATTGGGTCATATAAAGACCATTTGCGTGGGAAATTAGATTTGGGGTTTTGAGCCCAGATCTCCATGATCACTGGGGCATGGTCGGATAGGATTCTTGAGCCGATGGACACCTCCTCGACGAAAGCGAGAGTTTGTGGGGACGCCAGGAGGAGGTCAATCCTTGAGAAGGTGCGGTGGACATAAGAGTAAAAGGAGTAGTCTATTTCAGTGGGGTGAAGGACCCGCCAGGAGTCCACTACCTCCAGGGATCTGAAGAAGTGTAGGAGGCTCAGCGCCTGAGCGAAGTCGTTCGGGGTCGGGGGGTGTGATTTATCTCTTATCAGGTCTGGTACTCCGTTGAAGTCCCCTCCTATTATTGTCTGGCCTTCTGTGAAGCGTGAGAGAGAGGAGCTTTATGAGTCGTAGAAGTTCGATTGGCCAGAGTTGGGGGCATACACAGAGATGAAGGTGTTTAGGTCTCCAAGTAGGAGGCATTTGACTGCTATGAAACGGCCTTCTGGGCATGATTTTGTGTCTAGAATTTGGGGACGTAGGTCTTTCCTAAAGAGGATTGCGGTGCCTCCCTTTTTTGTTTCCCCTGAGGCAAAGAATTGGAGTGGATATAGCCAGGAGCAGAGCCGCCCAACATCCGCCCGTAACAGGTGAGTCTCTTGGAGCAAAGCCACCGCGGCCTCCTTAGCCCATTGAAGTTGAGGGAGAGGAGTTTTAGGTTTTGGTGGTCCAGGGCCAGGTCTTCCTCCGCCATCCGGTTTTGGGGGTGGGGGAGGGGTCTATGGCGAGCGGGTCAACCGCCATCCCTGGTGAGAGCTAAGAGAGGGTCAACCTGCACTTGGGATTTTAACACAAGCCCCCAACGGGAGGCCGTAACTTTAACTAGCGAGTGGGCCGACATTGTGTGTGCAGACGCACCCTTGGCCAACAGGGCCAACAAATAACTTGGTATTGTGAGTTTCCAAGGAGTCAGGGTTGGGACGTTCCTTGGAGTGGACATGAGCCATGTATATAGCACGCCGCCACAGGTAGCAGTCCAAGTTCCTTACACTAGAGGTGATGGTTCCCCACGGGGCAGGGCCAGATGGTCGGTGAGTATGTTTGATGGGAGCCTACCGGGTGTGTGTCAGTCCTCGATTATCTCTTCCTGTTGCTCCGCTGCACCTTGGACCATTGCGGTCGCCTAGGCTTCGGGGAAGGGGCTGGCTCTGGGGGCTCGGTTACCTCCAAGTCTGGTGAGGCGGATTCTTTGGGCGAGGTTGGGTGCATGATTTTGCTAGCGTCTCCTGGGTGGCTGATTCGTCGCAGTGCACCCTTGTATGAGAACTGCAGGGCCGTTGGAAATAGCTATCTGTATCGTACCTTTTGGTCTCGGAGGATGAGTGCCAGGGGCCGGAGCGCCCTTCTCTTCTGGAGAGTAAGCATTGAGAGGTCTTGGTAAATCTGGAGTGATGAGCCTTGAAAAGAGAGTTTGTCCCCAGTACGGCTAACAGCTGAGATGGCATCTTTAGAAGTGGAGAAGTGGACCCTCGTAATGACATCTGGGGGAGATCCGAGTCTATTCCCTGGCGTGGGCGTAGTCTACGGGTGCGGTCCAGCAAAAGCTGGGATTTATCCAGCTGTGGGAGCAAAGACTGAAAGAAGTCCCCAACGTATTCCGCCAGGTTTTTATCGGGTATGGAGGACGGGATCCCTCAGATCCGGTTACAGCGGGCCCTATTTTAAAGGTCCTCTTGCTTGAACTCTAGGATTTCACACTTGTCTTGTAGGGCTCCGATTGATCGCTGGACTTCCTCCAGTGTGGTTGTCTGTTCTTGCGAGTGGTCCTCAATCTCTCCCAGTCTCTGCTCCACCAAAGTCACCCGTTGGTCAGTCTGTTCAACTTTGGTGGGGAGTTCTGACAAGCATGAGCGGAATTCAGTCTTGATGTCTGCCATAAAAGCCACTAGGTCTCCTTTGGTGGCAAGAGCTTCTTTTACTTCATGGGATTTCTGTGGGGTAAGAGTGGGAGGGTCCTGTTTCTTAGCCTTGCCTGCTGGCGAGAACATGGTGGCTATATCTGGGTTTTTGCTGGTCTTCGCTTGTTTAGACATAGTGGTCGAGTGGGGCCGACGTACCCGGAGGCATAGAGGTTCCCTTGCGGGGTTCTGAGAACGTGGTGAAGATCTTGTGGGCAGCTGTCTCTGATCTTCTAGAGCAGTGGGCTCTGCGGGTCCGAGGCGAAGCCCGTCTGTGCCAGGAGGTGGGGGGGACCAGCTTCCCTGAGAAAACGGGTGCCGACGAGCGGGGGTGTGGGCCGGGGCACCCCAGGAAGTATACGGGAGGCAGATCTCAGAGGGGGTCATCCGGTAATATAAGCAGATGAGTTGTGCAGCCAGGGGTCCTTATGAGCGTAGGTGAGTAGTTTTCCGCAGCTGGAGCCCCCGATTGGGCCTCTCCAGAAGCGGGAGCTCATCTCAGCTGGAGCTCACGCTGTGATGGGGCCCCCCCCCCAGGGCCACGATCCAGCCGGCTTTGCTATTTCCACTCCTCTGAGGGTTGTTACCCAGCACCGGGTGGGCCCGGCTTACGCGCGCAGTCCCGCCGCGTCCTCCACCGTTGTGTCACGCTCGGGCACTGGGCTGGCTTTCCTGGCCGCCTCCTCCGTCTGGATTAAGTTTGGACCTCGTATCTGGGCCCTCATCCCCACCAGCTCGCATGTCATTGTGTGGTTTGCCTCCGTTTCCCAGCTGCGTATGGACTCAGATGCGCGCCCGCCATCTTGTTTTTCTCGGGTGGCGCAGGGTGCTGGGTTTCGGACGGCAATTTCAGGTGCAGTGTTTCTGCACTAGCTCTTCATTTTTGCCACGTTTAAGCCCCACCGATTCCAATCCTCAGCTGGTGTCGAAGATCTGTTTTAGTTAGGGAAACCGCATTAATTTTGCTGCGGTAGCGGGCAATCCACAGGCGGCTTCAGCAGAGCGACCACATCGATGGCGCTCCAGGCCACGACCCCCTGCAGAGTAATTCTTAAATGTAACCTTGACGTGGAACAATGTTTAGTCAATGGAGAAATTGGTACAGTTGTTGGCTTCCAGACGTATCCACATGACAACAACATTCAGTTTGTCAACATCCACTTTGACAAACTTTCAGAAGTTAAAAGGATAGGATGCTCAACAGCACAATACCTTCTTTTTCAAAGACATGTATGTACGCAGAGAACAATTCTCTACGTCTCTTGCATACGCAGTCACTATTCACAAATCGCAAGGCCTAACCGTAGATCAGGCATTGATTGACATTGGCAGCACAGTCTTTAAAGAAGGTATGAGTCATATAGCACTTTCACATCTACGTACACTCGAAGTACTATTTCTAGTCAATTTTGATGCAAACAAAGTCAAGACTGACATTGCTTGCATCCTAGAGTAGAACAGACTGTGTGCACTCTACACACCCCATCTACAGATGTACCGTTCCTCAAAAATGTAGTTTTAAAAAGAAAATTAATGCAAACAGAACGTATAAGAGATCTCCCAACAGTACCACCAAAGAAACAAAAAAACAACTGCTACACCATCAAGCAGTACAACCACAAAACGATCTAGTGCAAACAACTGCACATCCATCAGCAGATAGAGAGAAATATTTCTTCTAAAAAAACAAGTGGAGGTCCAGCAAATGACAAACAGAACTCTGGTCCATTTAAATTTTCCAACACAACCTACGGCTATGCACCCAAGAATCTATCCCCTGGCCACAAGCACCACAGCATTATATGGCCATGCACCCAAGAATCTGGCCAGAACCACCACAACTCGCCCTGAACCTCCCAATACAAATGACATCTGCAGACGTCGAAATGGACCGCCAACCCGATTTTTCACCCATGAAAATATCCCCATATCATCTACATTCCACTCCCCTACCCTGAACAAACCCTCTTTCAGTCACCAAATAACCCCAAATGTGTATCTTAAGCTGTCTGCCGAAAAGACTGTCCATGGACTACCGCGCCACCTATACGCTCTTTTTCCACCTATACAAAGAGCTCCATATCATCTTCTTTCCTCTCCCCAACCCCTCCCAGACCCTCTTTCCAACACCAAATGACCCAAAATGTGTTTTCCAGTCTTTTTACCCCTTCCCCCTGCCATTCTGTCCACGGTCTGTGCAGCTGTCTACGGATCCAATATGGTGGGTATTTTGGAAAATATGACGCACCTCATGTTTTTTTATTGACCAATAAGCAGGCGTGCCTGATGTCCGCGGACCTCACGTCGCCCCCTGAACCAATCAGAGGCCAGTCTGCGGACTGAACAAGGAAGTGAGTCCGCGGACCGAACCCAGATATCACAAAAAATGTTTGACCTACTTTTGGCCCATTGTAAAAAAAAAAATTTAAAAAACGACCAGACAGATTTACACCAAATTTACAAAAGCATGCTTTTGGGACCAACCTGCCGCTCCTGCCTCAAATTTGGTGAAAATCTATCCAGTGGTTTGGGCTGTAGACGTGAGCACAATTTTATTTCCATTGTGTCTATGGAAAAAACTTTTGGATCCCCCCTAACACTTATGGCCCCCCCCTTGACGAAACCTCACCAAACTTTGCAGAATCAATCTGACGGGCCATATTCTTATTTGCAGAGTTTGGTAAGGATTCGTCCAGGGGCGGGTAAAGTTATAAGCCACCCAGAAAGTGATCTTCCTATGGGTTGAGCAACTTAACCATAACTACAGGGCCGCTACCATAGGCCCTGTAATGAAAATGGGAAATCACTATTCAAAGTTCGAAGTCAACACTAAGTAATCACGTAATAAGAATGTGCCATTTGTCAGTATTTGAGAGTAGAAGTAATGTAGGATTGTTGTATTTCCGATGAAACACGAGAGGGATTATCATTATTTTATAAGAATCCGGAATCAGCACAGAGGGGCAGATCTAGTATTGTAAGATAATACTGAGGACACATACAGGTTTTTGTGTCAGTATTTGCCCCTGGCAGCAGAGCAAGAGAAATAAATCCCTTCCTTTAGCACAATTAATGGGTTTACTTCTGATACACTAGCACAACCAGGATCACTATAAAACATGTACCTGTGTATAACATTGGTCTCAGTCTAAGGGTGGAAAGGGTCAGTACTAAGGCCCTTTTAACATTTTTATTTACACTTTTACTGGGGTGGTGTAGAACCCAAATTATATATTTTAACTGACAGTTGATTTTTGTGCAATTCCTAAAACAGATATTTTTCAGTATACCAGTGTAATATAATTTTTGGGATTATTGTCTGGGACAAACTGTACTTCACCAGTAATTAATAGCCCTTAGAGCAGGGATCCGCAACCTGTGGCTCTCCAATTGTGTTGGGATTACAATTATCAGCCCTAGACAGCATTGTCAATTGTGAGGGATCAAGTGAATAATTACCAAAAACAATCAGGGGAGCCACAGGTTGTATATCGCCATGCCTTAGAGTGGATTTGGTCAATATTCTAGTTAAAAACCTATCGCACCCTTTTGGACAGAAAGGACAAGTGCAGGAGTTCCCGTTTCGGGAAGCGCTAGAGGGGAATAGGAAACACATATGTGATGCTGGAAATGCCTTTTGGAAGGACAGGGCCTCCTGGTCCTTGTCCTACCACTTCTCAGTGTGTGTTTTCTGTAGGTTTTTTGCCAATGAGGACCAGCTTGGACCTCCGGCAGTGCAGCTCTTCATTTTTCGTTTTCGGGAACACCCCTCGGGTACCCTTATGGCACCCAACAGTGGGGGTACAACCTTGTACCCCTAGTGTATGTTTCTGGGCACATGTGTGTTGCCCAGAGCGCAGGACATGGGCTAATGGCAGCTACATGCTGAATCGACAATGGCATCTGAGCATCCTCATTTTTGGGACACTGAGCCCTGCCATAGGAATCAATGGATTCCTGAACAAAGACATGATGGCCACTGTAGCCTCTTTGTTTCTATTGCCTTTACCCCTTGTTTCCTGAAGTCCTGGGATCCCCGACTCTGGTCTCCTTCTCCCTGACTGGCTGTTGGGTGGAAGGACCACATATGGCTCTGGGGCGGCCTCCTGCCAGTCTGGCCGGTGCCTTTCCAGGGACTGTGTGTTGTGCGTACACACCCTTGGGGTGGGACCTGTACGAATGGAGTGAGGAGGCAATACGCATTCTGTGTTGTGGGTGTCTGGTTTTGGTTGAGACACAATGCCTGGGCCAGCCCTGACTGAAACTAAAGTGAATGCAGTGTAGTGCTCTGAAAAGCTGGGCGCTTACTCCAATCCACATTCTGTGTTATGGGTGCCTGGTTTGAATGCCTGGGAGCCTGATTGGTTGCCTGCATGCATAAATGAATGCACTTGTTTGCGATTGGCTGACTGCGCCTGGCTCAGCCAGAGTGAATTTGGAATACATGTGTATAACTAGGGATCCCTCACTCAATTTGTTCTGAAGCTGAAATTTGAAGCTTGAATCCTGGGTCCAGGTGAAGGAAGGAGTCTGCAGCTGCATTTTTTCAAAGTTTCAAAGAATCCGAAGACTGATGAGTTGACCCAGGGACGGAATCTAGAGGACCTGTATATGCATCCTCTTCCTAAGCTACGAGGGATCGTTGTGCACCTCCTGCTCTTCTTGCCAAGTACCCTGGAAGCTAGTCTTTCGTGCCTGCCATCCTGAGAAGGGGTCTTTGTGTGTCCAGAAAAGGAGTGCCTGAACATTTTGATCCAAAGAAGTCCAGCTGTGTCGCCCAGGGTCCAGAGGAGCGTTCATGACTGCTGGAAGCCAAGTTGCTGAGTACCACTTACAAGAGTGGGGCTACCCTGGCATAGTGCTGCTTGACACACAGAGCTGCAAAAGTTCCATTGGAGTGAAGAATCCTTCAAGGGACATCCCTGACACATCTGACCACTTTTTCCCCCCCTGATGATCCAGGGTTGGTTTGTGCAGTGTAGGGTCCGCCAGTGGGTTTCCCGCCACCAAAATATGAAGAAGTCCTCCCGAGCGACCATACTTTGTGAGGGTCAGCAGTCCAGTCAGTGGTTGAGTCCAGGTCACCAGAAGCCACCCAGAGGTCTGGGCTGCAGTACCAAAGAACAAAGTCAGTAAACCGCAAAATCCTGAATCCCGACACCCAATTCTGCCACTGCACCTGTCACCACCAAAAGTCATCCAAGGTGCCAAGGGTCTTATCCCCTTCAGCCAGGCTTTTTTTGGGGTCCACAGCAATTTTCACCTTTGTGGGACAGCCAACATCGGAGTAACGACCCGCCAACCAAGACCACTGCAAAGACCGAAAGTGCTGCCTTTTGCGACACCGCTTGGTTCCTTTTCTCTTGACCTCGACATCTCAGCGGTGACTCCTTCCAAAGGGAGTACATCCTCGAGGGGGCCCATCAAGGAAAAGCTAAGAAACTCCACCACTTTGCCTGCCAAGTCACCAAAGGTACTGTGACGAGGAAGAGCATCTTCGAGCCCCAGGAATCATCCAGGGGTCCCAGATTCGTCTTGGATCCTGTTCTCCGGTGGCATCTCAGGTACTTTAGGGTGGAGGGAACTGTAAAAAGAAAAGCAGAGCATTGGTCAACATTTATGGACTGGGCTATAATAGACCAGATGAGGTACATCCTACCTTATCCCTTACAGGTTGTCCCAGGTTGGGGGGGTAGGTGGATCTTCATATCTATTCTAAAGAAGGCATTCTGCCCATATTCCTAAGCTAACTTGCCTTTCTACTTTGATCTATGAAGTTATACCTTGCTTAGAAATTATGCTTTCTAAAAACTGACAGCAGTTGGTGCATTTTTTTTTAACTTCGTTTTTATTGGCATTTATTCTAAACAAAACAAATAAGGCACAAACAACCTGAATAGGAAACAGTTATACAAACTTAAGCCAAGTGTCACCCACAACCCCCTAAAACAAAAACCCAGCCTATGAGCCAAGGTATCCCAAATTTGTGTCGAACTATTAGGAAATCCGCAATAAGTTCCCTCTAAACCGGGAAGGACATCCAACAATGCGTGTACTAATTTCTCTAAGCTCCCCCTCCCAACCCCACCACCTCCCAAAAGATTAATTCAAAGTTAAAGCTTGTCTGTGTCTCACAGGAACCAGCCATTGGATGTCTGGCACACACATTTTGGAAAAGGCAACTACGGTATTTCAGTCCCCACCTAACCTTCTAAACAACCCATGTATCTGTGCTCCCGCTTACAGCCAATTAACGTTCCGGCTATTCCATTCCCATCCCATATAAAAGCGCAAACCACTCCTGTGTAAATGCCTCCAGGTTATCGTTCACCATAGCGGTCAGTCTGTCCATAACCATCATGGCGTGCACTTTGTTCCCAGACCTCCTTAGATGGGAGGTTTCCATCTTTGGGCTATGGCCAGTCGACCTGCTCTAAGCATCGCCTCCCACATTCTCGGAAGTCTATGCTCATTCCTATCTTTTGCAGGAATCCCCAGAAGCATCTGCAAGGGATCCCGCTCTAGCCGAATCCCAGTAATTTATTTCATCCAGCTCAGCAGTTCCTTCCAAAACACCTTAACCTTGGGGCAGTGCCACCACATGTGTGAAAGAGAGCCCAGCTCCCAGCACCTCCTGGGACATAGAGGAGAGGATCCCGTGAATATTCTAGATCTCTTCAAAGGGTCCCTATGCCCTCCCATCAACATCTTGTAGTTATGCTCCATTGTTGAGGTGAACAGATTGCCATGGAATGTGACCGTGTAGATTTTTTCCCACCCCTCCTCTGATATTTTCCCCCCCCTGCCAGGGTTATCCAGTATCACAGAAAGGTTTGTCTCCCTGCAAGCAATGAGTTCATAGCCTTGCATAGTTTAGATAGGATGCCCTTTCTAGCGTTAGCTGAGTCTAGGGTTTTTTCAGAAGCACCAAGGTCCCTTGGCAGAGGGTTTTCCCATTTCGGGACGGTAAGTACGCTTTTCACCCAAATGTATTCAAAGACCAAAATTGTGTCTTTCCCCAATACCTCCCTAATCAGACCCAGGTCTAGGAAAATACAATTTTTAAACAATTGGCCAACCTTCTCAAGGACTATATCTGACCATCTCCGATTGTTGTAGTCCAAAACTTCCAAAATTAAATGGGGGAACCCATACCAGTTGGTGCATTTTTATGAATCCAAGTATACTGTGGTACCACAGAGTATATATATTGTTGCCATTATTAGAATAGTGTTGCCCGAGTACAAAGTGTGTTTTTATATGCATATATTTTATACAAAGAAGCTGCGTTACCACATACCAGCGTGTGTGGCCATTCCTTTGTAGGGGCTTGGGGATTACTCTACTTAAGAACCAGCCTGCATCCCCTCTTGATACCGGATCTAGTTCCTAGGAGAAAAATGGATAGGAAGGAAGATGGCAGCAAAGATTAAAGAGAAGCTAGCCATCGAGCAGTTTGTTGCCTTCCTGCCCACAGCACTGAAACTGTTGGGGTAGCTCCACAAACCAATCCTGAAATGTGTGATCCAGACAACAATAAGGGCTAAACAGTTACAGCAGTAGATGCCCCTTAAAAGCTACCAGGAGACCAGCCCTTATACCACCACAAAGAGAGAAACTGTTCTTTAGAGGGCTGCAACCACATATTGGAGGTCAGCCACAGCGTCGGCTCCACCAAGGCCTGCAAAAAGCAGCATTACCTTGAAGCCAGTACTAGCGAGTGTACCAGGGAAGTCAGGCGGGGGAAGAGATATCCTAAAGGCAGCTTGAAGTACACCAGAGAAGCTCATCTTCTGGTGTTATGCTCCTGGTCAATAGGCTTGTGCCTGTCCCACTCTATCAACACTTGAATCGATGGACACAAGCTATTGTGCGCCAAAAGACACAGATGAGACTTGGGAAATGGAGACAGAATATAAAACATCAGAGACGGCTGAAGAGACTGAAAAGCCTGAAGGGAAATTGGGGCACTAATTACATTACTATCAGTCTCAAAGGATGATGCCATGTTGCTGGCATACCGCTGTCTGGTTAGACTTTGTACTGGTCGACCAGGTAACCCCCCCTGCA
This sequence comes from Ambystoma mexicanum, assembly GCF_040938575.1. Lineage (NCBI taxonomy): Eukaryota > Metazoa > Chordata > Amphibia > Caudata > Ambystomatidae > Ambystoma > Ambystoma mexicanum. The sequence goes on along the minus strand of NC_090927.1, from coordinate 274,432,505 downwards.
CCTGGTTCCGGTCACCCATGCCCATAAAAAATAAGACATACCCAAAGGCGTGTTTGAGATCAAGGTCGGACTAAAGCGCAATGCCAAAATGGGTGTCAGGATAATCTGAGGAAGTCATCTATGGCAGCAATTTACCCCAATCCAACCACTAGTTCTGGGATTTCCTATTAGAGGGGAAGAACACATCAAAAGCTCAGCCTTCATGAAATGTGTGAAGGGAGGATCCTGTGGGAACGACGTGGGATACGTGATTATGTCCACCAATTGGTTCTGTGGACTGGGAAGGTGGGACTCAGTCTGCCAAGTGCTACCCAGGGCCAGAAGATTTTGGGCCCAGGGAGGATCGCATAGCAACCACACATTTGTCCCCATCACATTGCAGGGTGGGATGTTGTGGTCGTATCTGCGTAGACCCTTGATGAGGCGTGCAGTAGTGTGTAGAATAGCTCTCAGGGGCACAAAAGGGGACGGAAGGCCTTCGAGGAGTGCATTGCCCCCATCCAGGTGGGATAGGACCAGTGCTTGAACAGTGGATTTAAAGCTGTCTGGAGGAAGGGCATGACTTTCTGCAGGAGGGAGAGCAGATATCAAGCTGTTTTAGCTATGTTTATCTTGAAGGAGAAGTGTTTGTGGATGTGGAACTAGAGGGACTTAGGGCAGAAGGTGAGCTTGTGTGTGAAGCCCTCAGAGTTCACGGTTAATAGCCAGGTCTGTAGGTCTGGGTGTTCAGCGTTGTTGGTAAGGAGTGGGAATTCGATCTTGGAGGGGTTTAGCTTCATGTATGCACTGAATATCCAAAACTGGATCAGCGAGAGGCAGGTTTTGAGTTTATGGATGTCCTTGGAGTCGTTCTTGTGGTATAGCCGCGCATAGTCAGTGTATTGGTGGATATGCATGTTTTGTGTGGCTAGGAGGGCTCCCATGTGTAGATTGAAAATTACTGGGGAGAGGCTTGCGGTTGGTGAGGTAGGACTTGAACCAGCATAGGACATGGATGCCGATTCCCATGCGCCGATGTAGGTTGTCCGTATGCGCAAGGTGGTTCTACTGTGTCGAAGCGGCTGACAGGTCTAGTAGAACCAGTAGGCAGGGGTGGCCCTACACGCTCAGTGAAATTGAGTATTCTCCATGCTTACCCAGTATGCTGTCGGCCAGTAAACAAAACTAAATAATGAAGAGCTCAGCACAGGTAACATCTGGGAGGGCAAGCTCTCTGCATTTGTACTAGAGGACTGAAAATATTTATATGTAACATTTGCAATTACTTCTATTTTGGACACTCCACAATGGCAAGGAGGTGGAAGTCTATATTGAACTAGATTCACAGAGAACATATTTCTTTTTTGGGGATCACACTTGGAAGTCTTTACAAGATTTCTTGCTTATTTGTGAACAATACAAGTTCACATTTGCAATAGGTCCAACCTTGTTTAACTACTTAGCCGCAATAGCAAAAACAGATTCTCAAGGCGCCCAATTTAATTTTGCACAAGAAAACCCAGATCAAAACCTCACAATCACATGCCGATCCAATGAAGAAAATATTGTCATAGTCGCAGCTGCTCAGGCTAAAGAAAATGATCTATGATCCACAAAACAAGGAGATAATTCTATCATCTTGGACAAGGCAAGAAGGACTAAGTAAAATAACACAAATAGAAACAGCCGCCTGCAGCACCATCCATTGTATTTTTACATTTGGCCCTGACCACCAAACAGGTAGAAATACTGTACACATAAACATTAGCCATTGTTACAAACAGATCTGACATGTTCCATTATTAACGATGATCTGAGATTTCACAATAAAGACTAATAGTAAACAAGTTATTTCACGCAAGTACTCTATCATTAGAGGGAATATTTTGCTGCCATCGTCTTTTTGCAGCAATATCATTTAAGGAGACATTGTTCATCCTTCCGACAAAATATTCCTTTGCGCCATTCTGCATCTTGTCTAACAGAGTACGTTGTGCATCAACTGAAATACCTTTGTGGAACTCTACACATTGGTAAAAACAATACACAAATTCAAGGGCCAGGTAACGGAACAAAAGTGGTATTCTTAACACGCCAAAAGTGTAGCAATCTCTCTTGCACCTCCACTGTCCCACTCTTTCACTTCTCCTGGGCCGCTGACGCTTTGCCCTGTGCAAGTACCTCCACTCTTCGTAACTAATCTTTGAGGTTGATGTGACTGTTCCTTCACCTCACTTCTTCCATTCTCTCGCCCCTCTTCCTCATCTTGCACCTTAAGCCAGTCTTGGGTCCCTTCCTCCTAAATGCTCTCCACCTACTTATGCTGCCTCCAACCACTTACTTAGTATATTCCACTCCTCCATGCTTAAAGTAGATGTTGCATACATTTTTCATGCCACTTTTGTAAGAGCTACGGGTACGGATCAATTTGCGAGGTTCTTAGCAATTTCTATGGAATTGCTGCATCGGCTTTGTATGGAATTGCTGCATCAGCTAGGGTAAGTGAGTAGAGGTGTCATGGTGAATTTACCAAATCTGGCATGTAATATAGCTCCCTGGGTTGCTAACATTTTAGCTTTGAGTTGAAGTTTAACCAGCCATGACTTTTCTCCAATTGATTTGTTAAATCCAATACTGAGATAATGAATGGACTACCTGTTGAAGGTGTTTGCCACCAATTTTCCATTTAAAATCTCTTCCTCTTTTGCTGATGTTATGTCCAAAGGAGATGATTTTCGATTTTGTGATGTTGATTACCAGATCATTACTGCTCATGTAATGTTGTAAAGAAATCAGTAGACATTGAAGTCTGATTTGCGTCTGGTCAAGCAGAACCAGATCATCTGCATACATCATTGAAGATGCCATCTGGTTGTTGATCTTCGGTGGAAAAGTTTTTCCGCTTTAACAGCTAGAGGAAGATCTGCTAAGTAGAGATTGAAAAGTGGTGCTGCCAATAGACAACCTTGCTTTACCCCTCTCTGTCTCGATTTCTCTTGATAGATTTCCTTCATTCTTGAGTCTGATGTGCATTGTGGTATTAGTATGAAACGCCTCAACGGCCTGTACTAGTTCGATTGGACAGCCCCATCTGGGAATTTCCACCCACAGCGTTGACCTATTGATGCGGTCGAAGGTATGAGGTCAATGAATGCTAAATGAAGATTTGTTAAGAGGACATTGAGGGGAAAGAGATTGAAGTCAGTTCCCATTACGTCTAGTAGTTATATGGGCCTTCTCAATCCCTTTCTTTGAAAATTGGTATGACGATTGCTGTCGTCCACGACGTTGGTAACTCACCGGCCAATATAATGTGGTTGAATAGTGCAGAGGGGAATACCGCCCACTTTTCTGGTTCTGCATTCAACATACTATGTGAGGCCATCAGGGCCTGCCACATTGGAGTGCTTTAGCTAGGCAATGTTTTGATTTTTTTAGTAGTGTGACCAACAGGGCATACAAAAACCTTGGAGTAAAGGTCAACCCATGACGGTTCAGAGACCCCAATACTCAACAGTGCTTGTTCATTTAGCGTTATCTGATTATTGACCAGGTATCTTTGGTGTTTGAATCGCATATCGATTTGAGCATCAGTTCAGCCTTCTCTTGGTTGTGCATTGATTTACACCCAATCAATCAGTTCTTATATTGCAGTTTTCTTTTTTTTATTGCATCTATCATAAAATGTTTATGGATTTTCTTTAGTTGTTTTAAGTCAACTCAGAGACGCTTCCGCTGCTCACCAACAGCCACGCTGAATTGATGCTTGGGTGTCAATTACGGTCATTTGAGACCGTTTTTACTACCTGGTAGCTAGAGAGAAGTGGGGTGTAACATAGTCTAAGTTTGTGTGCATCACGAATCTCTAAATATATTACATTAATCGACAAGAGTTTTTTTGTGTTATTTTTAGTCTATTTCCTCTTGGTTTATTTTGATTGTGACCTCCGGCTGATGTAACACAGGTAGTGTGCTTTATTTTTCCAGGTAAGAATCGGGGAATAATGATTGCTATTCTGTTGTCTCATTATCTCAAGCCATTGAACATTGTCAAGAAAGTTTCGAGAAGACCATGTGTAGTCTATTGTTGAAGTTGAGTTGTTCCCTCTCCAAGTTGCTCTTCCAGGAATGTCAACCATTTGACCATTTAGCATATGGCAATCACAAGAGTTAATTTCCTGCATCCACATCTGAATTATAGAGGGTAGCAGGTTTAAGTCTGATCTTGTACTTTTTAATGGTTTGCCATCATTGTCAAGACATTTATATTTAGGTCTTAACAAATTAAGAAGTGAGGTTTGGTCAAAGTTCTATAAGCCTCATCAATGATGTCGGAAACTGTCCTAAGGAACTTGGGTGAAGGAATCTTAGCCATCTTCCAGTACACATTTATCACCATCGTGTGCAAGGGGAGATGCCTTCCAAGACCTTATGCTGCAGAACAGTCCACTGAACATATGGATTTGGGTTAAAAGATTTAACCACTTGGCGACATTGATAATGTCTAATCATGGTAAGAAGTCTAGCATATGGTCTTCCTTGCCACCCTTTAACAGCAGGATTTATAAGTGTTGTGTATCCTTCACATCTAGTGGTGGTGTGCGAAGCCAAGTCTCCTGTAGACAAGTTATAGTATAACAGTTCAAGTTCAAGGCTGTATGATTATACAGGTGTTTAAATCTGCGTGTGGTCCACGAAATTAGACTTCAACATTGGTCAATCTGCGGGTCGTCTTGCTAGTGTTGCTAATGGACTACCAAAGCTTTTGAAAGCCAACCCCAGTCAGTTTCATTACTTGGATTGCTTGTTGGGCTAAGTAGATCGATCACCTGCCGATGTTGCGCTAACTTGTTGCTAAAGGTGACTTTAAGCATGCCTCTCTGAGCAACTGAAGTTCTAACCAAGCTTGCTGGTAGACATGAGGTTAATATTGTTTTACTCTGGTGTTTCAAAGTTTTGTTCTCATTGTCTCGTTGTACATTCATTGATGTCAAACACTCTTAAATCAAATCCAAAAAGGTAGTAAATCGGAATTTGACTCCAATAGCACGTTTGAGGAGTTGAGATTTGACATGAAGCATCACCCAGTCACTCCTTAATTCGTCTGCACATTTGACTATTGCAATGTCATCTGCTGTAATAGTTCGAAGTGCAGGTGGTACACAGTGAAGTAGATCCATCACATTAGGATTATTTCGTTTTACTTCATTTTTGGGAGTGAGAATGTTTTCTAAGTGGATTTTCTCTACTGTTCCAGTGGAGCCAGAGTATTTCCTTGATGATCTACGTGGCGGTATTGCCGTTGGGTTTTCTCTCTCTGGGTCCTTTTGAATTTAGATCCTTTGGTTTTACTGCATTGTTGTCAACGCTTTGATGATGATTCCTGAATGCGTTAGAATGAACAGTTTATCATCTTTCTGAGAGTGTTGAGAATATCGGTGATCTGGCTAAATGCTGAGGCTTTTTCGTTTTATTCATTCTCTCACGTGATCTCATACTCAGTCTGTGATTGTGGAAGTCCACAGGCACTGACCTGAGGCTCAAGTGATGTGTCTTGAGAAGAATCTTCAAGATCATTATTGTCCTCTAGATATTGTGACAGGTCGTCTATCAAATCAATGCCGTTCAACTCAGTCATCTTGGGCCATTGACTGGTTTTGCCCTTTTCTTGCTGTTCTGTCACTGGTGTTGGATTTACTTGCGTTGGTGGTTCTACAGTCTCTTGCAGAGGAGACTCCAGTACAATTGGTCTGCGTTTATTCTTTCCCTGTTGCTCTGTTTCATCAATAGTCGAATGAGCAGGCGGGGTTTACAAGTTTCTAAGAAATGCACGAAAACCATTTGATTTACGCTTGCATTACATTGAGTTTGTTTCTTGAATATTGAGAACACTGTCTTCCTGTATGGAAGGATCACAATGATCAGTGGTTTTGAAGGTGGTATCCCCTAACGGACATTCGGATGCATTCTGCATGTCACAGTCTTTAACCTCGTAGTTGTTTTTGGGAGTACTTTCAACACCTTTGTTACTACAGTCGAGCTTCTGGATTGACCTGTCTGGAATCCCTGTCCTGCGAAGATGGTGGATGTATGAATTTTCTCTGACTGCTTTCGCTTTAAGAGCTGATCATTCTGCGCGGCATTGGTCTGGTAGCTCTGTCTGTCACTCTCAATTTTGCTGGGCGAAGTCCTCAGTCTATGCGCTTCCTCCACTGCCCACCACCCCATTCTTGGTTGCAGTAAATTAGTTGATGCTGCCTCACTGAGCTATCTTCTCATCCATTTTGTAGAATCCATCAAAGCTGCCATCAAAATGGCTTTTTCTGTGTAATCACCGTAAAGTTTTAGAAGTGGAGCAAGCGAGATAGCTAGCGCCGCCCTTACATTATTAGGGATTTGAATGCCCGTGGCTACTGACAGCTGGGTCTTGTCTTCGGTAATCACGTTGTTATTGTGATAGTGTATCTCGCTTGCTTCTGTTGAATTGCTTGAGTCACTTTGCTGGAAGTCGTTTCGAGTTGTTGATCGCTGTGACTCTGCCGTTTGAACTCCCAATGTACATGCCATGTCTACTTCAGGATTAGGAGTTTCCTCACTTGGCAGTTTAGAGGAGAAGTTGACTCTGTCTGAAGCACCATAGACCGTAGGGAGGGCCGGTTCTGCATTGGTTGCATACACATATTGAGAGGGCTTTTGAGTGGAAAAGAGTTTTGCTGGTGGCAGGGAGCAGGCACTGGCATTAGCACTGCAACTGACACAGACTTTGGTTCCGCAATCATTTTGCTCCGTGATTTCCTGGTATTTTATCCGATATGTTGTCCGCATTGATCAGCTCATGAGCTGGCAGTCCTGGTTTTAGCATCATGTGCTCATCTCACACTTCAAATTCTGTTGCAAGTGATTTTTCATTTGTGGTATTGAGAAATATTTTCATCTTGCACGCCGCGCTCATGCGAATTGAAACCTGAGGTTTCCATCAAGTCCATGAATGGTAAACGTTTGAGCCAGACGCTTCCAAGGAAGCAAGGGACTCTACTTCCAGTTCTCTTCCATTTCCATCATCAGATGCTGGCCGCACAATGTTACGATGTGTTCTGTGCTTAATGTCGACGGGAGTTGTGAAGTACAGCCAAACCAAGCTTTAGCGGTTTTACCCGCGAGTTGACAAGCTTTCTCAGTTTCCAGGATTTCTGTGTGTGTTACATGATGTAGGGTCACAGCAGGGACTGTATGCACCACCCTGTCAAGAAACAGCATTAAATTGCAATTTTTTTTTTAAAACTTTTTTAACAGCTTGGTAGGACAGATACAGGTGAGCATCAAGAGCATGTAAAATCAAACAACTTAATACAACACAGTCTCATAGAACAGGTCGAGGGTTCACCTCGCCGACAAGGGGGAGCAGCAGAACAGTGCAAGACCCGGTAGAGGGCCATTCAGGGGAAAGCTGGGGGTCAACAAGAGGATGGCGCTGGGGATGTAGGACCTGAGTCGGTGTCGGGAAAGGACATAAATGATCGGAACCTCAACCAGATGTCCCTGGGCCTAGAGCAGGCGAGCTGTTGTACTGCCCAAGATTCCTCCGTGTCGGAAGCCCAAGTAACCGCTCTAAGCCACTTTGCATGTGTCGGAGTGGTAGGTCGAAGCCAGCAAAGTAGTATCGCCCGAACAGCCAGAAGCATACAGAGGCCAGCCAGTCTTCTAGAATCTTGATGGAGGTCGGGAAAGTCATGGAATAGGCATTTCATTGGGGTAGGGGGGATGGGGTGGTCAAGAACAGATGAGATGGTGGAGCAAACGTCGTCCCAGAATTGGGTAAGGCGGGGGCATGACCATATCATGTGGAAGTAGCCGGCTCCATCAAAGCCACACCTAGGGCATCTAGGGGAGGAATTATTCGACATACGATGTAGTCTGGTTGGGGTATAATGGTATCTATGAAGTAGCTTAAATTGAATTAATTTAAATCGGGAGTTGAAGGAGACCCTCTGAATACGTGAGCACATATGGGACCACCGTTCTTCGGTCATTTCCACACCAAGGTCAGACTCCCACGCAAGCTTCAGTTTAGAAAACGAAGGGGGCGATCTGGATTGTAACAAGGCGTATAGTCTGGAAGTTTTTCCCCTCATTGGGTAAGGTGAGGTCAATTCAGTGATCGCTAGTTCATCCGGCGGCAATGCTGGGAAGCAAGGGTACTTATGTTTGAGGACTCTACGGAGGGATGAATATTGAAGCCATACTGAGGGACGTTGTCTGAGGGGCGGAGGGAGGTCAGGCCATTCTATGAAATTACCATCTACAAATATGTCTCGGAGCAATTCAAATCCTGCCCCTGCCCATGTGCGGACAACCGAAGGGGGAACCTGTGGGATTCCCGGGAGAAAGTTCCAGATCGGGAAATTACCATGAAAGGGATGGGTGGTGCCCAATACTTGCCAAGTTTTGGATAAAGCCAGAGATGTGCACCTCACCGGGTCTAATGAGCCTGGTCCCATTGGGATAGGTGTGATCACCAGGGATCTAATATCGCGGTCACCAACCGATAATCTTTCTAGCCTGACATGGGGAGGGGGGTCAGATATGTTGAACCAATGTGCAATGTGTTGGAGCTGGGCCGCCAGCCAGTACTTGAGAAAGTCGGGCGCACCGAAGCCGCCCACCTCCATCGGTGAAGCAAGAGTCTTGAGCTTAAGGCGGACTGCACCAGAGTGCCAGAGGAAGGTGTTGAGGGTTCGTGTCAATGACTGAAAGAACTCACCTCCCGGCCACTGTGGGATATTGGCGAATCTATACAATAGCTGAGGGAGTACCACCATCTTCAGTACTCCAACCCTCCCTGCCAGTGAAATAGGGAGGTTGTTCCAACCCTGAATCTTTTGCGTAAGATTTGTAAGGTATACTAGATAATTCTTCTCGAGAACCCGATCAAAGTGTCGCGACACCACTACACCTAGGTATGTAACCTCGGATTGGGCCCACGTGAATCCAAGAGTATCGGGAGGGGGGAGTGTGCTGGGGGTGAGCGGGAAAAGAGTTGATTTAGTGCAGTTAACCGTCAGGCCAGAAATACGGCCGAAGAGGACAACATCCTCCAAAATTGGGGCAAGGTTGATCTCAGGAGAGCGAATAAAGAGTAAAGCGTCGTCAGCGTATAGGGAAACTATATCCGAGACCCCGTCGGTGCGAAGGCCTCTATGAGAATGAAATTGGCGAAGCATGTCCGCGAACGGTTCCATCGCTACGGCAAATATTAATGGAGAGAAGGGACAACCCTGTCTAGTACCTCTGGCTATCTGGAAAAGAGAAGAGCAGCGGTCCTCGGTGCGAACTCTGGCCACTGGGTTTGAATATAGTAGCTTGACCCAGGAAAGAAACGTGGGGCCAAATTTGCATTTGTTGAGTACTCGCCACAGATAACTCCACGAGACGGAATCAAAGGCTTTTTGCATATCGAGGGTGGCGGCCACTGCGTGGACATCCGGACTCACCCTGCTTATAACATTGAAAAGGCGCCTCAGATTCAGGGAGGTAGAGCGTCCCGGAATAAACCCCGCCTGGTCAGGGTGAATGATATGTGGCATGAAGGGGGCCAGGCGTAAAGCCAGTAACTTAGCATAAATCTTGACGTCGCAATTGATTAACGAAAGTGGACGATAAGAACCGCATTGAGTGGGGGATTTACCCGGTTTTAACAGGACGGTAATAGTGGCTTCGCGGAGCGTGGGGGGGAGCTGACCCGCCATCAACGATTCCTCCCAGAGCGCGACCAAACGAGGGAGTAGCAGAGTCTTAAACCGTTTATAGAACTCAACCGGTATACCATCAGATCCCGGGGATTTGCCTGATGAGAGGGAATCTATGGCCTCCGAGAGTTCCAAGGAAGTAAATGGGCTCTCAAGGGCTTCGATGTTGTCGGGGGAAAGAACCGACAGGGGAAGCTTGTCCAGAAAGACATCTATTTCAGCTATGGAGGCTTTATCTGCGTTAGCATACAGGGACTGATAAAAGGAGAGGAATTCGGAATTAATATCACCAGGGGAGGTGGCTAGGGATCCGTCAGGTCTCTCAACGCCTGGAATGGGTGGGGCACCAAACTCACGGCGGAGAAGCCTAGCCAGGAGACGGGACGGGCGTTCACCCTCACCATATCTCCTTGCCAGCCCAGGGTTATCGAGAAATCTCTGCTCGCGATCCGCAAGAGCGCGGTAGGTGTCTAACTCCGTGCCGATCAAGGCAAGGGTCTCAGGAGTTTGATTTAACGAATATTGGGCCTCCAGCTCAGACAGTGTGGCTTCGCTCTCGGCGATTTCCCTACGGATGGTTCTGAGGATGCCATTTTCTTTAGAGAGGGCGATGCCTCTGATGTAGGCCTTAAAAGTTTCCCAGAGGGTGGCCTGTGATGAGACTGAACCAGAGTTGATCTCAAAGAACTCCTCAATAGCCGACTCCAATTCCGAGCCGAAGACCGGGTCGAGGAGGGAGAGTGGTTTCATCCTCCATTGTCTAGTACTGTCGTGATCCGGGCCCCAGGATAGGGTAATGGTCACTGGTGAATGGTCGGAAAGAGTCCTGGGGAGAATCGACAAGTTTGAAATGCTTCTTATGAATATATCAGAGACTAGCCATCTATCAATGCGGGAAAAGGAATCATGCACCGAAGAGTAGAAGGAGAAGGTGCGGGAGTCGGGGTAAAGAAACCTCCATGCATCAAATAGGGCCAGGCGGGGAAGTGAAGAAAGTGCAGCATATGCTGCCTTAGTGAGGTGACGGGGGCGAGAGCCAGATCTATCGAGATCCACATCAAATATTGTATTAAAGTCGCCCCCCCAGAGAATGGGCACGAACGGGAATCCATCCAGAAGGGACGCAAGATGTATGAAAAATTCGGGATCATCAATGTTGGGACCATAGATATTAAGTAGGATCACTTCCCTATTCTGCAGTATGCCACGAAGCAAAACGAATCTGCCCAGAGGGTCTATTGTCGTGGCTATGGGGATATATCTGATACTCTTATGAATTAGGGTCATAACCCCCCGGCTCTGTGTGGAGTAGGAGGTATAGTACCTCTGTGGTCCCCATACTTTAGCGAACTTCTCACAGTGCTCAGTTACCGCATGTGTCTCCTGGAGAAACAGGATCTTAGTTCCATGTCGTTCAGCCTGAAGCTGTAGTAGTCTCATTTTCTTGAAGTTCCCCAACCCCCGCACGTTCCAACTCAGGAACGTAAGGGTTTCCTCACCCGACACCCCCGAAGCAGACATAGAAAAACACAGGTGGATGGAACAGTGCCCCCCAAAAGTGGACCCAATTGTTGTCAGGATCATGGTGACATAGATCCCCTGGTGCTCTGAACTCTACCCTCTCCGAAACTACCAAGCCTTTTTTAACATAGACTCCCCTACCCCCCACCCCCACCCACATCCCTCCCCCAATCAGAGAGATGAAAGCCCCAAAAACAACAAACCCAATCCAAAACAATGGCATCAACGCCTGGGGGGCCTGTGAGTCGGCCTGACGGCGGAGCTCCGTACCTTAAGGCAATTTGAGGATAAACATAATGCCTGGCAATAAAGGCGGGACACATATTGGGATGGCCCCGCGGGGGGGGGAGGCAGGCATGACCGTCCATAATGAACCAATTTAACGGGATTACTAGGGGTTACTACGGAGGCTCACAACCCACACCAACAGATGCATCGCATAAAGAAAAAACAAGGACATGCACATTTTCTGACACAGTGACCACTGGAAGAGGCAGACGGCATCACCCGGGTCCAGGAGCCCCTGCGAGGACGCAACCAGGATTGGCGGCACGTTGTGAGACCAACCGGGTTTTGGGTTAGGACTACGTAGTGCCGATTCCACAATAAAAGCATGTCGCGTTTGACTAAAAGTGGAGCGTGTGGGCCAATGAACCAAGACCCAAGCAAAGGCAGGGATTAATGCAAGTGTGGTTTAGCCGGGAAAATGTTCATCCATAAACTTAGAAGCTTCCTCCGGTAGCGTGAAGAAATATACTCGGTTCGCATGCTCAATTCGGAGTTTGGCGGGATATAGCATAGCGTATTTGACCTGGAGGTCGCGCAATCGTCTCTTCACCGCCAGGAAGGATTTGCGCTCGCGTTGGACCGCCATCGAGAAGTCCGGGTATAGGTGGATTCTGGCTGCGCCCAACAAAAGGTCTCCCTTGACTCTCGCCGCCCTGAGAAGGGTATCCCGGTCGCGGAAGTTTAAGACCCTGGCTATTATCGGGCGAGGAGGAGCGCCAGGCCTGGGCTTCGCTGTAAGTGCTCGGTGGGCCCTCTCGATTGCAAATTGTGAGGAGAGTTTTGGGGAATCGAGGAGTCGGAGAAGCATGCTCTCCACGTAATCTTCCATGGGTTCTTGTATGCCATCCTCCGGAACCCCGATTATACGGAGGTTGTTGCGCCTCGAGCGGGACTCGAGGTCCTCATTCTTCTTCTCCACCTCTTTCAAGCGTGTGGATAATGTGGAGACCTCCGCCCGGAGTGAGCCCAGACCATCCTCAGCGGTACCCATACGCGATTCGATTTCAGTCACACGACCATCCGTCCTCTCCATGTGTGCCTTAATGGAGGATATCGTACCATTCATGTCGTCTAGTTTACTATGTATTGTGGTGAACCCTTCACGGATGAATTCCATCATTTTCTGAGAATCGGATGGCTCCGGTTCATGTGCAGTGGATGGTTCCTGTGAAGGCGTCTCAGTACCAGCTCCCCCCGGAGGTTTAGCGAACATATTGATAGAGGATTGCTCCTTTCCCGTCCTCGTTGACATGATGTCGGCGAAAGTTGAAGTCAGGTCCGGAGGGTCGGAGGGGGAGGGAGGGGTGAGGGACGCCGGGAGAGAGCAACAGGGCCGCGCGAGGTCGCAGCCGGCTAGTGACAAGAGATGCAGTGTTGCCGGGCCAGGGGCAGGAGTGTCGTCCTGGCCAGCCGATGTATGTGATGGTCAGTGATCCACAAGTATACCTCCGGGAGCCTGAGGAGGGAAGGGCCGAGGAGACCAGCTAGAGAACCAAGAGGGGCTTCCGGTAGCCGTTGAGTTGCGGTAGGACAGCCAGGCGGGCAGCCCTCTAGTTGACCAAGAAAGCGAGTATGACCGGAGTCAAGGTGGATCCTTAAGGAGATTCAGGGGTCGGGGTGCACCTCGGCACCGTGGAGTACCCAGCAGTAGGTAGGTAGGAAGGAGCAGGCGCCTCCTGCCGGCTCCCGGCCAGTCTATGATGCAGGTTAATGGGCCCGGGGAACGGGGCAGCCGGGGAGGGTATCAGGATGCTGACAGTCTGTGTTTACTGCCCCAAGCTAGGCGCTACGCTTAAGGGCAAGAGAGGGAGTCCAAAGAGCACAACGCCGGGCCAGCGCACCTCAGGAGCGGCTCCACTCCAACGGAGGCCGCCTGCCAATACGCTGTAGTCCGCGGGGGCCAGGGGCACAACTCACCGCCCGGGGCCAGGAATTGCGGTCCAAATCGGCACACCGCCCACTCTCGGATCCCGTGAGGTCCAGGGCCCGTCAGCCGCCCTCCCGAGAGGCCGTATGAAGCGGGCGCGCAGGGCGGGAAGAACGCCCCTCCCCCAACTGGAGGCCGCGAGCCGCGGGGCTCGGCCGCAACTCCCCGGAACTCCGATGGGGGTCGGAGGAGGCACCCGCTCCCGCTCAACCCGCAGGGGGCCGAAGCTCAGCGGCAAGAGAAATCCAGGGGACAGGACGAAGCCAGCAGGGTCCCCGACACACCAGCCTTCCCCTCCGCGGCTTAGATGGTGAAACGCCAAGGCAATCAGGAGGATTTCAATAAAAGGAGCGCCTCGCGGCACGGAGCTAATCAGAGGGCGGCCATCTTCATCGAGCGCAACAGCGCCCCCCCCTTAAATTGCAATTTAACTTGTCTTGCTTGACGTTCCACGTAGGAGTATACAATTTCTGTTGAGGTGAGATGGGGAAATTTGAGTTAAGCATGGGATTTGGCGCAACACAATCAGCGCCCTTTTTCGATGGGGACGCGAGAAACACATTGTCATTGAGTTTGGCAAAAATGTCTGCTTCGATCAGTTCAGCGTCAGTAATGTTATGCAGGCTCACTGCTGCTGTATGTTGAATATGTAGGGCGAGGGTGTATGCTTTAGAGGCATTTTTTGTGGTTGGAACTCGCCTCTACAGGTACCCCATACTCACCCTTGTTCTCTTGACAGCCCTGTAGATGCTGTTGTTGGCGCGTTCGTGGACCGATGTGCTCCGTAGTCAGGGATATTGACAATGCAGGCATCGTTGTTTCTCCTCTCTCTGTCGGATAGATAATTTGTAGTTCACTCAATAGCGACAGAGTGGTAAAGTTTTTTTTGCAAACCCTCCGGCCAGGCGAGACCTGGGGTTGACTGGGAGAGACTGGACTCTCGCTGGATTCACACGCCTGCCCTATGCGCCACCTGGATCAGAAATAGAGTTTCCAATCCTTAAAGGAACAGCAGCAGCACGTTTTCTCCACGGGCAGGCAGCAGCAGAATGTGGTACAAACACCAAGGGAGACTGGACTCTAGCCAGACTTGCTCTATTGGTATATGCAATCATATTACAATAACCACAGTCCATATGGTATAAGCAATAAAAGCAGAAATGCTATTAATGACCTGGCCTGTAAAAGAAACTAACAGAAATCAAAAAGGGTACCAGCAAACAAAAACCAGGCATCCTAGATTCCTTGAGCAGTAACTGGGAGGGGCGGGGGGACCAGTTCGTATCCATGGTGCGTCCATACCTCGGGGCACCCTAATTGAAGGAAATAGTTTGAGCAGGTGGGGAAAAGGGCGAGTCATCTAGGGCGTTACACTTGGATACGAGTCCAGTTAAGTACCTAGACAAAAAATAATAAAAAAATAAAAGAGAAATATATATAACAGTGTTCTTGGGCGCTTGTCATCAGATGGGTGGAACAACGCCAGGAGAAGGGCGTTCCATCCCTCTACATTGTCTGTGAACTCACTCGTTCCCACTCTCAAAGCTCCATTACATGCAGTGGTTTTCTGCCACACTCCACTTTACAAGGTCTTTATACCAGAGAAAATACTGCGGCCCGCCTTTCAGCTTCCAGGCCATTGTTATGCATCTTTTGGCCAAACAACATGTCCGATCCATCAGTTTAACCACATGCCTGAATTTCTCCAGTCTAGGGTATACTCCGAGCAAACATTCCGCCGGGACACAGCTATCGCACGTGACCCCAGTCTTAACACATGTTGACTATCTGTTACCAGAAAGCCTGCACCTGCGTACAGTCCCAGAACATATAAATAATATCAGCATCTACCATATTACCCCTCGGGAAGGAAATTTGGCACAGTAGGGTTAAATCTAGCCACTCAATTGGTGTGATGTATGTTCTGTGGAGTACATCATTCAGCTGTAAAAGGCGTACCCTCATATTATGGGAGACTAAAAAAAATCAATGCTGCGTCGCTCAATTCCTGCCCCAAATACCATGACAATTTCAATCTCATGTTCCGTGCACTAACTTCTCCCAAGAGCATCTATACGCCTGTGACACCGTGCGTTGGCCATCCCTAAGCTTGTACAGTAGCGTTTTCACTGCATTAGGTTCCAATTCTTCTGGTCAGGTCGCCCATTTCATCCTTTCCACTGCCACGAGCCTCATACCGTAAGAGCTGGCCCTTGGGGAGACCATCAGTCTGCATCAACTCATCCAGATCCCTGAAGCTTCCATCCTTACACAGACCCCCCCCCACCCCATGTGGCGAGCCCCAGATTTTCACAACTCCTGCCCACTGCCAGTTTGCCCGGCTCCGAACATGCATCTGCTGCTATTGGGATATGTACGGTTGCACAGCCCTAGCACTTTCCCCACTCTTTTGCAGACTTGTCACCCACGTCTAACCAGAAATGGCATGCAGTCTACGCAGCATCCGTAACCCACAAGACTTCCTTCACCACCGCCGGGTGCAGCACATCTTGCCATAGCCCAGACACCATAGTAGACTCATCCGAAAGCCAGTTCACTACGTACTGAAGTTGGGCAGCTAAGTAATAAAGCGCTAATCGTGGAGTTGTACTCCCCATCCCCATAAGCCATACATAGGGTAGTCAGGATGATTTTCTGTCATTTCTGCACCCACAAGAATTCCCAGAGCATGGCGTCTAGCCCGTGGAAGAAAACCCTGCTGCGAAAAGAGTAAAGGAGGTGTGGTAGTATTATCATCTTTTGCGCTCCGTCCTAGAAGGGACAGTGGAAGTTTACCCCAAAATGACAGACCGCTTCACCCCATCCACCGCCTTGAACAGGTTTCTAACATGCATGTCTTCAGGTACACATGGGCTATGTGTATTCCCAGGTATTTAAACGAGTTGACCTCCGATTGAGTCCCTGAGTCCGGCAAATCTGTGTATTATAACGTTGCACGATTTCCATCTGCTAAATTAAATGCCAGACAGCCTCCCAAAGTCATACAGAGTCTCTAAGATAATTACCAGGTTGTGCTCAGGCTCACATAAGTACAGGAGGACATCATCAGCATATAAGGAAATAAGGGGAGTAGCTCCCCTCTGCCCCCCCGACTCCCTAACCACCAATCCAGCCTCAGAAAATTCTTGGCGTTGGAAAAGTGTTTCCCATGCTAGTATATAAAGCATAGGCGACAGCAGGTACCCTTGCTGAGTTTCTTGCTGTATGTCCCATGCCTCGGACATCCGTATCCCAGTTTTCACCCTGGCTATGGGCTGTGTATACAATAACTTAACCCAACATATGAAACCTTCACCTATCCCCAAAACCCCAGCACTGCCCCACTACTCCCAGTAAACAGAATCAAACACCTTTATAGTGTCAAGAGATGCCACAACATAGGAGGCATCCCGAAGATTAGTCTGGTCCATAATGTGCTGCAGGTGGTGGAGGTTTATGGAATTGCTCCGTCCAGGAATGAATCCGGTCTGATCCTCATGGATTTTACGCCTATCACTATCCGGAGTCCCCCGGCAATCAACGCAGTCAGTATTTTTACATCTTGGTTTAACATAGCTAGGGGTCGGTATGAATCGTGCAGCTCTGCAGGCTTTCTGGCCTTGGGTATAGGACCTATGTACGTTTCCCGCATACTACGTGGTAGTAGACCCCGGACACTTAGCAGGGCAGCGGCAAAGGTTTTGTAAAACTATGCAGGGAGTCCATCCCCTCCCGGTGCCTTTCCAGCGGACAGGGATACATTAAATAAATAAAATCACACCCCTCAGCTCCTCCTCAGTTAAATGAAGTTCTAGAGAGAGCACCTGCTCAGCTGTCAGTGCTGGTAACCAAATCTGAGAGAAGGCCAATTGCAAGTCCGCAGGGGTAACCAGTGACTCATGTCTATATAGCATACTATAGAATGCACTAAAGGTATCATTTATCTCTGCCTGTGACCACCAGGGCACACTGTATTTGTCCTGGATTAGCGTGATCGCTCGTTGTGGCTGTTACACAGTCACACCAGTAGCCTTTCCGATTTGCCCCCCAACTATCAACACTGCCCACATTAGTATGCATGCACTACTTGTCAAACTCCAGCCATATAAACTGTAGAGGAGGTCCCAAACGCAGCCCCACTCCAACCGTCCATTTTGAAGTACCAGGAACATTCACGACGAAATATGTGACGTATGATGAGCAAATAAACCAGTAGAGAGCCGCAGTGGGCTCTGTCCAGTACCCATCACAAGAACAATGCCTATTGAAGTACCGATACCAAGGAAACCATGGACAGTAAGGTACGCATTGAGAAAACCATATCAACAAATGAAACAAAATGAAGATCGTATAAGTACAGTCCCTGAAGAAGCCAAGAAGGTCTTAGTGGAAGACGAAAGGTGACGTCAGGAGAAACTGGACTGACTCACATATAGAAGAAATGACGACCAGAGAATGACAGACGAAATGCCATGAACAAGGGGCACTGTGAACCTAAAGTGAACCTATAGTGAAAGGACAATGTCAAATATAAGAAGCTTAACCCCTTAAGTGCCAAGGACGAGATAGCACATCCTTTTTGGCACCTTGTTTTGTGTGATCCCTGCAAAGCAGGGATCACACAAAACTGTAATCCAACCCCTGGGCTATGTGAGGGGGAGGTCCCCCCTAACTGCCAGGGGGCTGGATTATCTTCAGAAGCTTAAAGTAAATTCACTGCGGCAGCCATTTCGGGCTACCGCAGTGAAGAGAGGAGGTAAGCGTCCTTCTCTCTCTGCCTCGATCTCCGGTTGTATTTCACACCAGAGATCGAGGCAGGTATCGTTGAAAAGGGGAGATTACACAATACCTTGTGTGACAGCATTGCTGCTCCCGTATCAGGTGCAGGGCGCTCGATCCGGGGGCAGCAATGCCCACTAGACACCAGGGATCTGTTACAGAGGCAGGGGGAAGCTTACTAGGTAAGCGCCCCCTCCCCCTGTGGCCCCAAAGCATGGGGTCACATGTATGGAGACCCCTGGGGATGGATGGGTGACCATCTGCCCCCAGCGGTGGGGGGCAAAAAAAATAAAAAATAAATATAATGGCTGGTGTTGAGGGAGTGCCCCCTCTCCCCCACTGGAACACCAAGGATTTTTTTATGTTTTTTATGGAAAGGGGTTGCCCCCCACACACAAAGTGGACTTGGGGTCATGTCATGCAGCCCTCCCTGGGGGCAGTTACCTGCTCTTAGGAAGGGGCATGTAACCCCAAGGAGGGCTGCATGAGAACCCCCTCTTATCTACCCCCAGGGAGGGCTGAATGAGATGTCCCCCTCCTGCATTTGGTGTGGAGGGAGAGGGTCAACCCCCAGTACATTAGAAAATTACCGGGCGGTGTAGGGTTCCCCTCAGCCCCTGCTAAAGGACAGCCTGCCATTTTGAATTATTTTCTTTGTTTACTAAACTTGGCTTGGCACAGAGGGGCACATTGGTGTGCCAATCTGGGCCCCAGGATGCCCAAACCTTACTGCCCCACCCACTGGGGGGCCTGTCCCACAATTTCTGTGGGCCCTCTCCCCCCTCACCCAAAATAGGTGGTGGGGGTACCTCATGCAGTCCTCACTGGAGGCAGATATCTGCCCGTAGGAAGGGGCAAATGGGTTTTCAGTGGGGGGGGGGGGGTGAGGTCAGTAGACCACCAGGAATGGCTTGCAAGGGGGGGGGCATGCTTGAAAATTATTGATTTGTTTTTGCTGGTGTGACTGTAGGTAATATGTTTTATGTTTTGTTTACAGCTTTTTCTACATGGGCAGCTGCAACGTTATGTGAGGACTGTTTTTTATTATTCTATGGTTAGGGCCCACTGAGTGGGGTGGGTGAGACTGGGGCTGGATTGTTGGTGGTGTGGGTGGGAATGGGCCGTTTGGGCAGATTTGTTGGTGGGCTGGGACAATTGCAGGGGCAGGCCACAAATTGCCCCCCATGCCAGCAGAACATTGGTGTTTCCCTGGGAGCGGATCCCTCCCATGTGGGTTGTCCGTCAGCAAGCCCAGGCTCTACCTCTGGCTGTGCTACGTTACAGATGTCACCTCCGGGGAGGAATGGTGATCCTGCCAGGGCTGCTGCTGTGCTTGGGGGACGGTACACCTACTTGGTGCATGCATGTCCAAGGCCAGGGACATCACCTCCAACCGTCCTGGAGTTGCGGCTGGGTTGCATTACAACCTTTCCCTTTCGGGGAGGTATTGGCACACTGCCGGGACTCCCTGGTGGGGAGAAGCTGTAACGCAGGGCAGTCAGGGCTCCAGCAAAGTCAGCGATAATATCCCTGGCCTTTGGCACCCTTCTCCCATGTGGGTCTTTGCCGGGGTTCGGAGTAATAAATTCTGGGCCGATCTGCATTAGTCAGACCTCTGTGGATTCCCACGGGTGTCCTCTTTTGGGAAATGCATGGGGTTTCCTGTTTTCCTTGATGGCTTCGACAGCCTAGGCCCAAAACTGTAGGTTGCTCACATGACCAAAATGTGCTGTGCCGAAAGGCTTGGGGTTACCAGTGGGTTACCTTTTTCCTTTTGCGCCCCCGGTAGGTGCACCCACACATGTGAGTTACAGTTTTCATCGGGACACGTGTGGGGACGTGGGAAGGTTGGCCATGTGTTGCTAGCGGTGTGTTTCGGTGGGTGGCCAGAGTGAAATGTCTGAGAATTGTTGGGTTGGAAGGGTCGTGGATTCTTTTTTTTTTTTAAATCTAGGCTTGCATACTGCAGCTGGGTGCGGTTGCCTCGATTGTTTCTCTCGTGACGGTGAGGATGGCGGCACAGTCACAGCGAGGATGGCGGCACAGGCGAAGTCATTGCTGGTCAGCCCAGGTATGGTGGATGAGGGTCGTGGGCAGCCGTTTTTTGAAGCTGACTGGAATGGGTAAACGCCTTGGATGTACACAACTCAGCGCTCAGCTCAGCATTGAGCGTCATTTCTTCATCCGCCTGAGACAGATTTTAGTACTGTTTCAGTAGTTTGTGCTGTTTGACAAAAAATACACATATAGTTATGTGTTAGTAGATGGACTAGTGTCCTATTTTCGTGCCGATGTTGCTACCTTTCAGGCTGGTCATGCCCACCCGTGACGGCGTTTAAGTTTTCAGTGGCCGGCACTCTACTAGAAGATGCCAATACCAGTTCTTAACTTATGTGATTCAATGTTATTGAATGTTCAAGAAAGTGGTGCATGCCGACCTAGAGCTCCCTCCATGTACGGTGCCCCTTCTGTACCCCATTGCTATTAAACCTGCACGCATTACTTATTTTCCCAGCTGGGACCAGGGCAGCAGAGCACAGCTCCTGCCTCTCCCCTGCGCAGGGGAATGCTGGCAACATGGAGCGAGCACAATCATAGCATCAATGCTGCTCAACCCGGACATGGTGGGGAGACCACGCAGTGCTTCTTCACCCCGCTGTGTAGTGGGACGCCTGCCGGCAGCTGTAGGCCCTGATACGTGCTAGTGAGCGGACTGATGCATGGCTTCAGCATGCATTCCATCCAAGGTGAAAGTGTTTCATGTGAACCTTTATTTACATGTGATGGAGCTGGATGCAAGTTGGTATGTCAGCGAACTAATGGCATTGAATACATCATCCATCGTTTGAAGGATAATGTTAATGTTGGTGTTTGCGTAACTGTCATACTGGCATATAAAGCCTCTAGATTGTGTCCAACAGTGGAGAGAGTGAGTCACACATTCTGAGGATTCTGCTTGACATGGTTTACTTGGCAGAGAATATGTGGCCAAGCAGTGAACAGAGCTGTATGAAGGCAGTGCTGAATTCTGCCTGAACATGATGTCTGTGTTATTGCACCTTTCTGATGTGCAGCATCCTTTGCTTCACAATCTGGCCCTGCAGGAGGAGCAGCGAGGGGATTAGCGTTCTCCCCGAGCACAGCTTTTGATGAGGGTCCCTCCCTATGGAATACTGAGACTCCATGATTGCAGAGTGAACCGCCAGGCAATGGCAACTAACGGAGAGGATGTGGTTGGAGGAACTGTTCTAGAATGTGGACTCGTTTTGCTAGAGTCTGCTTCTGATTTTGTTTTCTTGTTGGCTCCCGTTTGCCCATCTAGCTTTAGGATGGTTGTTGTTGCTTGCTTTCTACTGAAGTGCTGGTGTTTGGTGGAAGTGTTCAGTGCTTATACATTTTAATTCTGTGAGGGCATGATTGTAATTTTTAAATGCTCTTAATCTTTTTTTAAAAAAAAATGTTTTAGAAGTTGGCTATTAGATTACGGGGTGCACATGGTTTAGGAATTGATTGTATGCAACATTTGGCAGGAGTCTTTATTTTGATGACACTTTACTGGTGGGTTGGATATGTTGTTCTATGTCTTGGGTATATATATTTTTGTTTGAACTGCTTTGACATGCAAAGAGGGTTTTATACTTTATGCTTTATAGATCATAGTGGAGGGTCTTTATGCAGGGGCTTGTTTAGTTTGGTGAGGGTTCTGGGACTTGTTACTAAGGGTATTTGAGGAAGATATTCTACTAGTAAAATGTTGGGCATAGGATTCTGGGGAGATAGTTGGAATAGGTTATGATTTTGTACATAATGGTATTTTGTTGAAACCCAGGATATATTGGGTTTCTTACAATCGATGCTGTTTTGTATGTGTGCATGTTGTCTTTTGTTATATGTGTGGTGTGGGATGGGGGGGTGATAATTGTGTTGCTCGACTCTATAGGATGGGTTTGGTATTTGTCATAGTGTTTAATGGACAGTTTGTGAATGATTGATAGTCTATGAGTGTGTGTGACGATATGGAGTGTATTAGTGAGTTATGAAAGGGCCTGTATCGTTGCGTACTTGGAATGTGAAAGGATTGAACTGCATGCAAAAGAGAAAGAAGATGCTGACTAAACTTTGGCGGGAGAAAATTGATGTGGCAGTTTTGCAAGAAACACATTTAATTGATGGTACTGGTGATTCTCTGACTAATTCAAGATACATGAAAGTTTTCTTAAATTGCTACTCCTCTAACTCCCGGGGTGTTGGAATTTTGTTGAAGAAAGGTTTGGATGCCTGTGTTGAAAAAGTGAGTATGGATGGTGAGGGGCGCATCATACTTATTGATCTTAAATGTGAGGGCATGTTGTTGACAGTTGGATCTATATATGGGCCATGTGCGGGTGGAGGGGTCTTTCTTGACTCAATGAAGAAGATGCTTGTTGATATTGGAGGTGAAATGATTGTTTTGGGAGGGGATTCTAATTGTGTGATTGACTCCAAAATGGATAGGTCCTCGATGTGCAAATTTAAAGGACAGAAATCAAGTAAAGTGTTTCGAGACTTTTTGGAATTGTTGGATTTGGGAGATGTATGGAGACATTTTCATTGGAGGGATAGGGAGTTCTTGTTTAATTCGCCGGTGCATAATTCTAATTCTTGGCTTGACTACATATTAGTATCGGATAGGCTAATTGAAAAGTTAAAAGTGGTGTCTATGGGAGAACAACACATTTCAGACCACTCAATGGTGATGGCTAAGTTGATGTTACTCGCTGAGAGGCAGGGACCTAGTAGATGGAGGTTGAAATCTTTTGTGTTAAAAAATCAAGATGCCACTGATGCATTAATGAATTTTATACCGAATTTCTTTGAGATGAATGAGGGCACGGCGGACAGCATGGTGTGTGGGATGCCTTTAAGGCTTCTGTTAGAGGGGAACTGATGAACTGGACTGCAAGGAATGCGTAGGGTGGGTGAAGCTAAATTGGTGGAGCTTGAAAAGAGACTTACAACGAAATGATGCTTTATCAAGAGAGGAGAATATTAGACTCATCGATCTTAGATGTTAAAGAATTGTTGAAGAATGAGGTGGACTTACAAGTTGAGAGGGGATTGTATTACATGAGGCAAAAATACTGGGAACAAGGGGATAAGGCAGGGAAGTTATTGGCAAATAGATTGAAGGGTTATTCAGGGAGGGTGTATGTTCAAAAAAATTGTTAACGAGTCTGGAGATTAAGAAAGATAAAATTGGTGAATGTTTTCGTTCCTTTTATGCTAAATTGTATACAGAAGATATTGCACCGCAAATAGGTGATTTTGATAGATTCTTTGGTAAAATTGCACTCCCAGTGCTTTCTGAAGAAGGTAGATGTTTTATGGAAGCCGCGATTACTATCCTAGAGGTTTTGTCAGTAATTGAGGAGATGAATAAAGGTAAATCCCCGGGGATGGATGGTTTGACAGTGGAATTTTATCAAAAATTTGGTGAAGTGTTGGCACCGATTTTGTGTGAATTATATAACTGTTTTTTGAGGGAGGGGAGGTTATGCGATTCAATGAAGGATGCAATCATCATGGTGATCCCGAAACCTGGAAAGGATGTAACCAAGTGCAATATTTATCGGCCCATCTCTTTACTTAATGTGGACCTAAAAAATGTAACGAAAATACTGACAATAAGGCTCAAAAAATATATGGGTGATTTAGTAGAGCGATCTCAGACAGGATTCATGGAGCGAAGGTATGGCTATGATAATATTCAAACACTGTTAGATATTTTGAGTTTGCCAGATTCGGAGATAAAGGATATTGCTTTTGATTTTTTTAGACTCTGAGAAGGCCTTTGATAGGGTGAATTGGGGCTTCCTGAATTATACACTGTCGAAGTTGGGTTTTCGTCCTTTCTTTATTAAGGCTATTCAAGCACTTAAGAATGGCACGTCAGCAAAGGTGTGGGTGAACGGGAGGTTTTCTACGTCATTTCCATTGTTTAGAGGCACTCGCCAAGGTTGCCCATTGTCGCTGCTGTTATTTAATTTGGTGTTCGAGCCCTTGTTGGCAAATATACGTCAGATGAGGTGTATCAGAGGGTTTGCCGTGGGAGATGGGAAGTTAAGGCTCTGGCTTATGCGGATGATGTTGTGGTCATCTTGAATGACCCTGTTGTAGGGGGTCATGTATTGAGGGAGGTCTTTGAGGAGGTGGGTCAGCTATCTGGGTACCGGATCAATGGGGATAAGACGGTGGTTTTTCCGGCAAGGGGTTTGCCTGGATGTGAACATCTGCTGGGGTGGAACTGTAAATGGGAATATTCTAGTGTGAAATATTTGGGTGTTCATATTACCCAAGATTTTAGAAAGTTAGTGAGTTATAATGTAGATAAAATCATTAAGGTTCTTAGGTGGGATATTATGAGATGGGGACGTGTTAATCGGACTGTTTGGGATAGAATTAATGCTATTAAAATGATTTTGCTGCCAAATATTCTGTATGTTGTTCAATCTCTGCCTTTACATTTTACAAAGGGAGCATTTGCACGTATAGATAGATTGTTTCAGGATTTTTTGTGGGGATTTGGGAAGAGAGCCAGGATTCCCCAGTACATTATGGTCTGTAAAGTTAAAGATGGGGGTTTTGGGTACCTGGTATCGAAAAATTATGGTAGTGGTTTTTTGTTAAAGAAAGTGTCTGATTACACTGGTGGTGATCTGAACCAGGTGCCGTAGTGGGTACAAATTGAGATGCAGCGGTTTTTGCCTTATGATATTAAATTTTTGTTTTCTTTTGGAAAGTTGCCTAAGAAGGTACAGTGTTTGAAATCGGTATTAGCTACCAAAGAAGCATTGTCGTCGTGGACAGTGGGAACTGGTCAGGGTCTAGATCTTTATGAAAAGGCTTCCCTTTGGCATAATCCTGGTCTGTAGTTTAATAATAAGATACAGACTTTGAAAAGTTGGATTCAGAGAGGTGTTTTAACTATTGGCGATGTGTGGAGTGATGCTGGGGTAGTACCTTTTGGGAGTTTAGTTGAGAAATGTGGTTTAAGGAACAGGGAATTGAGAAGGTATGACATTTTGGTAGCTTTACTCTCGGAACAGAGAGACATGTTAGATGCTCCATTTTCAAAAAAGCCAGAGAATTTTGATATATTGGAAATTGGATTTCAAAAAGTGTCTACATTTATGCAGTTTATGCAACCGGATGGGCAATGGTTGGACTCATGGGAAAAGTTGAGGTTATCATGGACAGAGGAGTTGGGCAGGGAGCTCACATCGAGAGAATGGGAAAAGATGTGGAGAGCGCCGACGACAGCCAAAGTGGATCTGCAATTACCCTACATACATCAAAGGATATTGGGCAGAATATATTGGACCCCAGTACGTATGTGCAAATTGGGATTAGTTAGTGATGATCTGTGTTGGGGTTGTGGGAAAGAACAGGGTACTCTGTTACATATGTTGTGGCATTGTGAAAGGGTGGCGAGTTTCTGGAGGGAGGTTAATGACGGGATCGACCAGGTGTGGGACATTGTTTACCCACGCAATCCCTTAGCGGTCATCTTCTTGTTATATGGTGGTAGGCGTGATGTAAATTGGGTGATATTGTGTGGGGTGCGTAAAGTTTTGTTGGTGGCGGCTAAACAGGTGTTGAAGGTCTGGAAGACACAGAAAAGCAGACAGTGGAGGAGTGGATTTTGGATGTTAGAGCTTTATCAAGATTTGAAAAAACGATGTTTAGCAAACAAAACAAGGAAGACCTTCATGATGAAATGTGGGGGAGCTTTACTGACCTTTATGGATGATGCCAAGCTGGTTTATGGCGTAGAGTGAAATGGTCTACTTTCAGGTATTGTACATATGGGGGGGGGGGGGGATTTATGTTTAAGTGGTTGTTTTTTGTAGTCTTGTTTGTCTGTTATTTGTTTGGTGCATCTGGTTTGGTTTTAGGTTAGTCTTAAAGTTTAATATGGTGGGATTCAGGGTTATGGTGTGAAATTCTACTGTATTTGCTCTCCGCTATTGTATAGTTTGCGATTCAATGACCTATGATGTTGATACGGTTTGTTGAATATTGTTGAAAATAAGAAATAAAGAGTTTTAAAAAAAAAGAAAAAATGAAGGCCAGAGAATGACGTAAAGAGATGAAACGCCATGAACGAGGGGCATCGTGAACCTAAAGTGAAAGGACAATGTCAAATATAAGAAGCTTAAGCTGTGAGCATGATGAATATATTCGACCACTTTACACAAGTACATATGTTTGGAACCGCAAGAAGGTAGGGCTTAGATGTCGTACCTGGCAGTGTTTATCCAATCCCTTTACTCCGTTACCATATACAGATATAGTCCCTATATTAAAGTTACCTTTCCTGAACCAATAGAATTGCATATCAACTTTTAAGCGTTAAACATCAATGATGACGAGTTTTCAGTATAAATGTTATGTTTTTTATGAAGTTCGTTGGAGTTGTTTAGAGAGAAAGAGAGGAGATCACACATCCGCTGATATTCATGAGACTCCCCGTTTTTTGTACTTGTCATTAAAAGGACTCCCTTTGCCAAACCGTTGAGTTGTCCTTATTGATTTGGTGCTAGAGTATAAATCTGCACCCCCATCCATCTCAAGGGTGCTATCTTGTCTTAAAGTGCTTCTGGGTAAACTCCGACTCTATGGGCTGGTTGGGTGTCCCAGAATACACAACAGTCAAAATTAGCACTGCATGATCACTCAATGCATTAAACCAAATAATACAATTCTTGACCTGTTTTGCAACTTTAAAATTGGCGAAATAATAATCACGTCTTGAAAAAAGCTTCCCATTTGTCCATGTAACTTTCTAAGAGCTTCCTTTGTCAATTGCAGAATAATAGGAGTGACATTTTCTAAAAAGAGATCCAGCCATTTACGGCCTTTATCAACCATCTGAGAATAATCTGTACTGTGAAAAACCTGAAGGTACTCTCAATCTTAAGCCCCTTGAATCCTCTGCGCAGGTTGCCAGGGAAAGGCCATTGGATCCAGACTCTGGTGGTGCAGAAGCGAGGAAGGATCATCTGGGTGGGGGATCTTTGGGAACTGGGAGTGGGGTACCCTTGGGTAAGAAATGGTATCCTCCTTTCCCTAGTGACAACCAACCCAACCGTTATGTGCTATTGTAAACAAGTTCCCCTCATTTCTCCACAATTGACACTTGCCAGTACTGGGACAAAGAAGAGGCAACTAAGAGCAATGAAGACGATGCTCCTTTACCACTCTAGTACTGGGAAGGGGAAGACGCCTGCTAAGAGTAGTGAAGGTCAGGCATGTCCCTTTAATGAGATTCCGGCAGGGCTGAATAATCATCCACACCTGAAACCTGTCAAGGGGCTGCAGGTGTATAAATGGAGCCCAACCCAGCGGCACAGAGATACGAGAGGATCGACAGGAGAAGGACCAGGAGGTTGGTGAAGGCAGCAGAGCACCATACAGCATGGAGTAGGAGTGGGTACTCCCTGGAGCAGACTAGGAAAAGGTGAAGGGAGCCGTGCTGGAAGGCTGCCCTGTTCCTTTCCATTCAACATGCTTGTTCCCCTGTGGTGGAGGACCACCCCAGGAGTGACCGAGGGGCAGGAACTGGAGCCCCGACACAAAAGGAAGAAGAATGTGTGATCCACGCTGCAGCATAAAATTTCAAAACAACCAGTGAGTTTCCGATGCTTGAGAAACATGGTGCGCGTGTGTGAAATACATTGTATCGGAGTGGCCGCGTGTGGCAAGTAACATGTTTTCAAAGCTGTCTGCATATTGAACTATTCATTTAAAGTGAAATGAACAACTGTTGAACTAGATATGAATGGAAAACGATCCCCAAGCCAGAGATCTAATTATTGAATGCCGAATTGAAATAAAACTGTTACTAAACAGAATTAAACAGTTGAAATCTAAAGGAGGAAAACGTTTAAATTTATGCCAACCATCATACATTGAAATGCTAAAATGATTAATTATAAATCAACCATGTATGTTGAATTAGAATATTGTTTGAAAAGAACAGGCACACAAAGTGTGCGAAAGCCACAAAATTATCTGAACTGTACACTTGAAAACAAAAAAAGACAAAAGATACTTTGTTTTTCCTTTTGGAATTATGGCACTTGTAACTTGGTGAAGGGAACCCTGAGTCTTGACTTGGGGAAGGAGACCTCTGAGATCTAAAAAGACTATTGCTTCTTAAATTCAAGTAAGGGAATCCTAAGACTTTTTCTGTGAAGAACTGTTTTATACTCGGGGAAGGGAGCTGAACAGAAGCTACGAGCTGGAAGAAGCTCAGAACTTTCTATCGAACACAGTTTTATTTTGGTTGCGGATATCCCTACACTTTGTATAGATTAGTTGTGAGGGCAAGCATAGGTTTTGGACACGGACGGATCCCTATGTTGAACATTTTGACTTGGACAGTTCTTAGTTTTATCCCACCTTAGTATAGGGCAAGCGTGGCCTTTTTCCATCCTGAGCTGTGAGTTAATACACTTGGTTGCTTTGAATTTGGAATCTGTTCTGTGTCCTTCATGATGCCTTCACAGTACCCCCGACGAGGTGGTGATATAAATGGCAAATCTAAATATTCCTCGTCAGGATAGGACAAATTATCACAATGCTCACAGTTAGCATTAAAATCACCAGCTACTAGAATGCCAGCGTAAGGGTGCATCACACTCCAGATCTTAAGCATGGCCCCAATGCATCGCTGTATCTCGAGTGTGTATGCACCATCTGGAGGATTGTACAAGTTAACAAGTAAAACCTGAATTGTAGTCATGAATGGCCCTTCTGGCACAACAAATAATACATTTGAATGAAAATTAGTATCCAACTCATTAAACTTAAAATGTGCTTTGGCTCCAATACATAGGTCATTGGACAGTCGAGCCTTTTTTCTCAGTTTTGCCGAGCAGCATATTGTAGTGCAGCCATCAGGTGAAAAACCATTACAAAGCCACATTTCCAGTAGCAGAAAAAACATCAGAGGTTTGCAGTATCAACAGGCCAGCAGAATTACATAAAAGAAGATTGAAATCCCAAAGTGTTCCAAGAAATTATTTAAGAGGACTTTATAGGGGGCATCACTGATGACCATCACCCAAGGAAATGGGAACCCGATAGTCCACCAAGACCCCTTCTTTCATTAACAAATCGATGAACTTAAGTAAAGTCAATATTTCTGTAAGCTGGCCGAACCTCGAGCCAGTGCCAGAAGGACCGCCATTTCCAACAACATGATGCTGACCAATAGATGTTTGCAGAGTTTTCCTACATAAAAATCACTGAAAAACCCATTTTAGATGGAATGGAAATGCTGTGCAATGATACCCACAATAATAGCTGATGCAAAACCAATGATTGCCCAATTACTACTATTATGTAGCTCTGGTAGCTCAACAAAGTCAATGTCAGTGGAAGCAATACGTCTAAGGGCTGGAATATTATGTAAAAGTCGTAGGATTCGACTTTAGAAACAGGCTCTCTGCAGTAGATGACAATTCAATACATGTCAACTTTTTCCCCATAGGATAACTAACCCCAGTGGAAATTAATAGAGGATGAACCTCTTACAAATCAATCAGATACAGGTTTACCACTCTCGGAATGGTGAATGTAACGTTGTGGGCCGGACTGGAATCCCGCTTTCACAATATGAAAAGGACGTTCAGCCCCACCAATACCAAGCGGAAAGCCACTCTGATCGGCTAAATTCAGGCCAAACTGACTATTGAAATCTTGACCAAGAGTTTGCACAGAGACAGAATTCCCAGTTGGACACTACGTACTAAGGGGAGCTATCGGGCCAACATCACACACTCTTATTAACTGTTGCTCTGGTCTTTAACAAGAGTGGAACAGAGACCAAAAATTGCATCCACAGTTGCCAATAGTGCAGAAACTAGTGGGTGACCTTGAAGAGGCACATGTAGGGGAGTAGAATGGCTAATAGTCGAAACAGAATCATTACGAGACCTCTAGATCAGTGGTAATTCATTCTAGTTCGGGGCTAGTTGGAAGGTTAGTCCCAATAATGTCAGTCAGTGCCAAAACTGTGGGGATTAGATACACCCAAAGATTCTCTCTGGAGGTACAAACACACATTTAACAGAGTTATTATTCTCAATAGTCTGCTAGTGTGAGGAGTGCATAGAATTGCACAATATAAGGTTGGAGGACTCTTGAGTATCAATTATACGTGACACTGATAAAAATCCAGTAATTCTTGACTGTTTGGCAAGAGTTACAACCGCCATGTCCTTTTTCATGTTTCGCCCAATAGTCTCATCGGAACGCATACTAAAAAAATAGTATAACCAAAACTGAGGCAGGCAGGACCAGCTACAGAAAGTAAGAAGCACATAGCTCAAAAAAGGCAAGCGGGAATAGAACAAACTCACACGGGAGAATGCTGATTACTGTGGGCACAGGGCTGCAAGACTGCAATTACTCACTCTTGTGCACTGGAGCCGGGTTAAGTAGCCGCACATACTATTTCCTGTCAGGACAAGGTAGTAGACAGAGAAAATGACTTTCCATATTTAGTAAAGTCACTCAACATCAGATACCGGCAACAAAAAGGTGTACTGAATTCCAATCAGCCCAGGTAGAGCTCCTATAGGAGTAACAGCAGCAGGAGCTTCCAGCAAAACAACTTCACGGTACACACTCCCTACGAGACTGCACTTACACCAACTAAATCTATCACCTCTCCTCTTTGTGCTGGCCATGTAACCACTTGCAAACGGGATCAGGCAGTTGCACGTTCATTGGAGGCAGACGATGAGGGAACGGAAGCTAGGGGCATCGGAATACACAAATTTGTTACCTACTTCAAAGGCTCCATAGAGTGATGGTTTGAGATCTCAATTCTATAAGATGTTTGGCCCCACAACTGCTGAATTTATGGGAAGAGGCAATCTCTTGGATGCCTTCTGGCTTTCATGAATGAAGCAGCAATTTTTGTTATACTTCTATAGAATAAAGATTAAGATTTAAGGTCACATAGGCCATGTTAGGAAGGCATAGTATCAAACAGTAGACACAGACACAATGGATACAAGTTTCGAAAACCTTTATGTAAAGTTTTAGTTGGGTTGGCAGAATTCCTAACTGGCCCCAACTCTAAAATGGGAGCAATCCCGGCCATTAAACAAATAACAAATATGTCCAAGTCAGTCTGGTCAAAATAAATAAGGCTTATACTAAGAAAAGCCAACTTTGCCCTCCTCAATATAACAAATGTGTTAAGGGAATAAAAAAGGGAAATAGTGTCTTAAAAAGAAATGTCAGAATCGGGGGCATGGCTACAAGGCCATGTAGGAGGATGTGTTCCGGTGGTCTCCCGTCGATCCTGATATGATCCGGATTGAAGCTATGCATAATTGAAGCTGAAACGAGCCATAACTGGTGGAGCAGGTGTGTGAAACTGCGGGACACAGCTGGAGGGCAACACGACCCAGAACGGTGGAACAATCTAAGCAAAGAAGCCCAGAGAAGATCGGCGCAGAACGCACATGAAGGATCACATGAAGGATCCAAAATGGCGACCTGCCTGAGAACAAAGGACCAAAACAAATAGAGCAGCTGGAGCGCTCTGACCGCCGTTAGCTGGGGCGCCGCAGAGCACGGACATAAGGAGCAGAGAGCCAGCAGAGCGTGAGGTACCTTGCCACTGAATCATAAACTGAATGCAACCTGGCTAGCTAAGGGACCGGTAACACAGCTGGTTACGAGGCATCCCAAGCGCGACCAGGACCGGGTGATTGAAGGGGCTGGCCCCGAGCGCTAAAAGGCTGCACCACAGCGGAACACGACCACACGAGCAGCACAACCTCCCTGCTGTGGGCAGAACGTGACGGCATGGTGAGCGGACTGCAGGAGAAGCAGCCCAAGTTTCTCGGAAACAATGCATTAAAAGGAAACTCTGGCAGCTCCATAAGTGTTTATATCCAGACTACCCTAAGTAAGCCCCAAAGATTGCATAACCCCACAGAACACACCACACAAGACAGTAATGCGGGGATAACGTACCTGAAACGCAACGAGGTACATTGTTGAAACCACATAGTGGTCAGCCTGTGAACAAGCCCATAAAACAAGACACGCGCCCAGCGCTGTGGCGGACTG
The DNA here is from genome assembly GCF_040938575.1 of Ambystoma mexicanum. Lineage (NCBI taxonomy): Eukaryota > Metazoa > Chordata > Amphibia > Caudata > Ambystomatidae > Ambystoma > Ambystoma mexicanum. The sequence goes on along the minus strand of NC_090927.1, from coordinate 274,400,129 downwards.
GCCTCAGGTGCTGCGCCTCCAGAACTATGCCTTACCGCCGGCAGACACCAGCCTGAAGGGCACCACACGTGTGCACTGCGTGGAGCCTATGGGACACCTGTATCCTGTGCTCATACGAGAACAAGGAAGAACGAAGCGCAATGAGCGCAAGTTAATGAAGCAAACCACTCGCAGCAATACTGTGCAGGCTACACATACGCAGGCACGCGGGACAGCCACCTGTAAACGACAATATTGGAACATATAGATGGCAAAACAAACACCTGGCGGGGACATTACCAGGCCAAATAGGGCCAAATCTGCTCGCACCAAACGAAACCCCGAGTAGCCCACAAGTGCCTTGTGCTTAAGAACTACGAGCTACCCCTGGGATAGACCAAAGGAAGCTAGCGAGCCCTTGTACCCCGGAAAGGGGCCCAGAAGTGCCACGGGTCAAGAAGGGGAGAGACATGGTCTAACTATAACACCGGAGTGCCCATATCGCAGAAAAATATATCCTAACCCCTCCAGTCTGAGTATTTAGCTCACGAGACCGGCGGAGCCCCACTGTGCACTTGACAGAAAATATACCCCAGCTACCTCGAACTGCAATAAACTGAAGTAACAGAATGGCATCCAAACTTCCCAGGACCAAAGGGAAGCAACCCACACTGGAGGAATTTACGAAGACCCCACAGCCAACGGAAGGGGCCAGGAACAAAGACAGGAATCCGCAAGTAGACACAACCCCAACACGCAATGACCAGCAAATCCTGGACACGATTGCGGACCTGAAGGCGACATGGGAAACCAAACTGGAGGCAGCCACAGCCGAACTCAAGGCAGCGCTGGAACTCAAAGTGGGCGCAGTACAGGAGGCGGTCAATCTACTCAGACAAGATGTACGAACAATAGCGGAGCGCACAGACGAGCTGGAGAAAGAGGTGACGATGAATACGGCAGCTCCCGCATCCCATGCCTCAGAGATCCACATACTGAAACAGCAAGTAACCAACCTGGAAAGCAGAGCAGAGGAAGCCGAAGGGCGTGCCCGGAGGAATAACATATGCATAGTGTGCCTTCCGGAGGGTGAAGGCGGCCCTAACCCAACGGATTACGTTGAGACCATGCTGCTCCAGGAAGTAGGCAGCTACGTGCAGTGGAGCAGACTCAGACAAGGCGAATATTATAAATCATTTACGGCAATCATGGGAAAAAGACACTGGGAGAGGCTATGCAACCTAAATTATAAGAAATACATAGAGCGAGAGCATGCCAGCAGAGACAAACCGGGGCAGCTGTTGGCATGGTTGTATAAAAGCGAAACCCTGAGAGTGATGGTTAGAGCAATACAATGAGAAGGAGGAAAGATCTTTGATACACAGGGAGTGAACAAGGGGTTCTTTGAATTTTATAAATCATTGTATGGAGATAAAGATGGAGGGAAAGACAGGGAGATCATGGAAATATTGTAAGACATTGGCCTACCGAAACGGAGTGCTGAAGAGAGAGAATTCGTATGCCCCTGTCACATTAGAGAAACTAGAATCAGTGATTAAAGAATTGCCCAATTGCAAAGCCCGGGCTCGGATGGACTCCATAGTGAGTTCTATAAAACATAAGACAGAAGTGCTCCCCCCACTAATGGGCATGTTATATGAAGTGCTTGAAATCGGAACACTGCCAGAATCCTTAAGGGAGGCGATAATCATCCCGGTTCTTAAACCTGACAAGCCGAGCATGGAGCGTGGATCGTACAGACCGCTATCCATGCTGAACCAGGACAGTAAAATACTCACCGCTGTGTTGGCCGTGAGATTGATTGAGACAGGTCATAAGCAAAGTTATACATCCTGATCAAACTGGATACGTCCCACATAGGAATATATCAGACAATCTCAGAAGGCTTTACCGGGTCATTGAACAAACAGAAGGGGAAACACAAGAGGTCGCATTAGTCTCACTGGACATGGTGAAGGCCTTCTACTCGGAAATGGCCATGGTTGATGGCGGCTTTACGGGAATATGGCATAGGGCCCGAGTATTTAAAATGGGTTGAACTATTATATAGCTCACCACTAGCCAGAGTAAAGACAGGAGCGGTTATCTTGGAGAGGTGGCAACTGAGTAGAGGTACTAGACAGGGGTACCCTTGGTCATCGGCGTTATATATCCTCGCATTAGAGCCCTTAGTGATATACCTTAGACAACAATACAAAGAAGTGGGGATTCACACGAAAGGAGGGCCACACCTAATATCGCTGTACGCGGGTGATAATGTTATATTTAAGATACCCGGAGGAAAACTTGCAATACATCCTAGAAGTGATGGATCGATTTGCGTTGCTCTCAGGCATTGCAGTCAACCCAAAGAAATTGTGCGTATTCCCTCTGGGCAGATATAAAGGGATTCCGCTGGAGCAATTACCCATCCTACAAATACCCTGGGAGACCACAACCTTTAGATACCTGGGGATAGATATCTATCACACGGTGGTAGATGAACACAGACACAACACAGAGAAGTCTATGACAAATATCGAGAACAGTACGAGATTCTGGTGTAAGCTCCCCCTGGCCATGGTGGGAAGGGTAGCCCTGTTGAAAATGGTTGTATTACCACGGCTGATACACTTTTTGGGAAATATACCATACATGATACCGAAAATAAAAAATTTTTTGCCAAACTCCAGAGCATGTGTAGAGGCTTCATCTGGCACAACACTAGCAACAGGATAGCCCTGTGGAAACTACAAAACACATGACAAAGGAGGCATAAAACTCCCCAATTTTGAGATGTATTACTGGCCAGTCAGCTACAATATGTGGCCAAATGGCTATCGGAAGACCCAACAGCGGAGTCCAGACTGCTGGTATCAGAGTGTTCCCCATTCTTCCTGAAAGAATGGATATGGTTGCCCAAATTGGAGATAAAGGGGGGTCCGAGAATGTTGGAATTTGGAAGGCAAATGTGGTGGAAAGCCTGTCAGGCTATGGAGAACCCGACCCTGTGCTCCACGCAGATACCACTAGTAGCACTAACCAAAGGGGACGTGCAACTCAGGAAAACAATATGCATGCACTGGGAATCGATGGGCATCGCAACAATGGAAGAAATATGGCAAGATGGGAAGATACTGGAGTTCCACGCATTGGTTGAGGAAACTGGCCTACATCAAGGGTAATAATCACATATACCAGACTGGCGCGACGAGTGAAAGAAACATGGTCTGAAATAGTGCTGGAAGATCAGCCAGATACAACCATTGAAACAATCTATGACATCACAGAGGGAGGGCATGAGGTTTCCCGAATGTATGAACTACTGATGAGCAGGGTGGGGAAAGAGGTAACCCAGCTAAACCAGGAATGGGAAGAGGAGGTGGGGGAACGTATGAATCATGGGTTGTGGGAGAGAGCTCAACGGTATCCCAAGAATGTGTCCAGAAATGCAAGGCTGCAACAAATCCAGCTATATGTGACTCAGAGCATACATGATCCCGCAGAGGATAGCCCAATTTAAAAATGCAAAAGCACAATCAAGTCCCAAATGTGGAGAACTGAATGCAGAAATGACCCATTTGTTGTGGGCGTGCCCAGAAATTTGTAAATTCTGGAAAGAAGTAGCCCACCGCCTGACAGAAAAGGGGATCATGCTAGATGTGGAATCGGCGTGGGCATGTATTTTGGGGGGTTTCCCCAGATCACGCAAGTTAAAGCATGTGAGCAAACTTAAAGACCTGGCTTATATAATGGCCAAGCGCAGGATTGCCATGGGCTGGAAAGCATGCAACAGGCCAAAGGTAGAGGTGTGGTGGAATGACCTCAAAAGGTGGCCTGAAACCGAAACAGTGGTATGGACCGAAGCAACCAGTAGAGGTGGGGGAGGAAGAAGCAGATACATTGACGGCTTGGAGGCATTTAGTGGCTACATTAGTTGGGTCCACCCAGGTATGGTTAAGCGAAGACGATACCTCCCAGAAGACAGAAGAGGGATCTTCCCAAGAGGAGGTAATGACGGAAGGTGAAATGGAGTAGGCTCAAGATAAGGGAGTGGGGGTAGGTAGCGGTTATAGCTTAACAAGATACGTGATATTTAATATTGTATTCACATAGACCTCTGCATGACCACTTCGACTTATCTTTCAACAATCCTTCAATTCACAATCTTCTCATGCAGTACCAATGCCTCTTGATATTTTGAGTTCTTAGTCTCTTTAGCTTGACTTCTTGGCATTTTCCAATGTGTTTATAATGTTGCCCTCTTGACATAATCACAGTGCACATATTTCATTTCACTTCAACTTTCTTTCCTTATCGCGGTTACTTTCTTTCCTTTGATATTCGCTGCAATATCTTTCAAAATTCATAACATTTCACAGACTTTGGAATGTGCAACTTCCCCTCGCAGGACCACTGTTACTTTGTACCCTTTCCTTTCAACAATTGTTCTCTTCATTTGCATTTTAATCGGCACACGCGCAACCTTCAACTTTCAAATAACAGTCAGTCACTTTCCCTTGGACATCAAACAGACTTTTGTTGCCTTTGATAACTCACTGGCCATGTGTTAAATGGATTTCTTAAATCTGTTTCCTGCAGCTGGAGCCTGTTACCAATGCCTCCTGTGCTCCTCCCCAACTCCCCCATTCACCCGGAAGGGTAACGGGCCGGTCTCTGGCACCTGCAAGGTTTTCCCTCTACTCACTCGGCTTTGCTCTTCGAACGATCACGGCTTCCCAAAAGCTTGGAAATCTTTCCTGGCTTTCTCTTGATCCTTTCAACTGACAATCAGCCCGTTGGCCTTGCAACTTCCACAGCCTGGTTTGCATCAGCCCCAGAAGAGCGGTTCCTTCTCATACCCAGCCCTGCTCAAAGTGTGCTTGTGTGCGCCACCTTTTATGTGCACAGGGAGTGTTAATAAGTGGTGTGTACATTGTTAAAGCTATGTGCCTGACTCTGCCTGGCCTTATTTCAGGGAAAGGGCCAATGCAAGTTGGGGAGGAAAGTTAGTTCAGGGCAACACGTTTGTCTTGGAATCAAGACAACGCGCCACAACACAGGTTCATCTCCTGATCCTGCACTTAGAAACCACTCAATGGTATTAAGCGCGTTATAAATTAACAATACTGTTAAGATGAAGTGGGGAGGAATTATGGGAGTTGTAGTTTCCCATAAAATAAGGAGGGATAGGGGTTAGGTTGTTTGTAGAAAAAGAGGGATACCAAGTCTCACCACTGGTTGCTTCTCCCCCACTCCCCAAGGACCCCTCTACGCAGGTGATCCTCCCTCGATTGTCCGCCCCCAGGGTCGGGATCCAAAAGTGATGGCCTTCCCCTGGCCACCTGTGTACGGGATCCCAGGGGACGAGGTGGTGAAGCACAAAATGGTTTTTCACAGCCCATATTACTTTTGAACCTCATATTTTTCCTAAGGTCCTTCTTTCCGTGAAAGCCAGCAGCGGTCAATCTGCATAACGATTTGCAATACTTGCTCAGATTGACCCAAACAAATCAAGCTATTGCAGCCTTCTTAGATGCAGAGAATGTGTGACTACTATAGAATTACTGTTTTGCCACATTGTGCAAGATGGGATGTTCATGTTACTTTCTGCTTTGCAGTCCCGTTTTATACTCAGTCTGCCAGGATGTGCATGTTTGGTACATGTTCCACAGTTTTCTGTAGTGTATGGTACATGACAGGGGTGCCAGTTATCACCTCTTCTCTTTGTGCTGGCTGTGGAATCACTAGCAAACGGGATCAGGCAGTTACACGTTCATTGAGGGCCAGCGATGAGGAGGAATGGAACACAGTCATCAGAATACACAGACTATGTATTTTCTTTAAAATCAAAATTCCTGTGAAACATCAGTTAGGGTGGACCCCCAGGCAGGCAGAGCCTTTTGATAGGAGTCCGCGGGTGCCGAACTCATGGAAGGCCTAACTCCTTCACAGCCTAAAAGAACATAATGTCCAGACAAGTAGCAAGGTATAACTGAGTTTTATTACAGCCAACAAACCGCAGGGATCACATGCACAGAGGGAAGTCCTGGCACATTTCAAAGAACTCTGGATCGCAGGACAGTTTTGGTAACGAGTGGTGTCATTCCAGGCCATTCTCCAAAAACCTAACTCCACTCCAGATAGGATGCCGAGTGGTAGTTCCCCTATAGGAGCCCATATATAGGTCAGTTCATTGGACCAGGCCACATCAGGTGTCAGGCTTGGATCATCCCCGAAAACTGCTACTTACACACTGTTACAGCGTGTGGACCCCGTGAATGGTCAGTGATCCCAACTACCCACCCCTAGGGCCATGAATTTTGAAAAGGTGGGCCCCCCCAACCCTAGGACAAACTCAGTCCCCAGCCTTCTAGACACCTGTTCATGGTGCATGGGCAATTATGTGTCCGTGAGATAGAACTATGTGTCAGTGAGATAACTGTGTGTGGACCATTATTGCCATGAGTGTGCTCCGTTCCCAGCGCAGAACTGTAGCTTGAGTGTAATCAATTTGTTGCAACCATTGTCTGGTCTTTGAGACAGTTTGCTTTTACCAGTCAACAAATCTTGGCTCATCAGCTCAGCCGGATCACATGCTAGGAGACCACGTTTGTGAGCACAGGAGCTCTGAATTATTCTGTATTTGTCAAAGAATGTGCCTCTCCTGCAGCCGGTTTTACTTCGGTTCAGGATAAGGAATGTCACTTGCAACAGTGCGACCTTGGCAGTGGCTTTGTTCCCGTCACGGTGCTTCTGCTTGCGCAGCATTCTGTGTATCTTCAGGTTTCTCCAAGATGATCATGGCTTACTAGATGGTCCAAAACCATGGTCTGGCTTCTACTGTAGGCGCCTTCCATAGTATCCATAGGTTAGTGTGTCATGGCTGTCCGGTCCCTCAAGTGCTCCTGCCATACCATAGGGTCATTTGCATGTAAGCATCGGCAAGCGTCTACAAAAGTCCTTCTTGCGTTCCTGCGGCACGCTAATGGCAAAATAATAAACGTGCAGACAGTATGTATAGGTCACTGTCCTCTAACTCAGAGCTGTACGCATGTGTTCTTCGTGTAGTTGGGTGTTTGAGTGTCCTGAATGTGTGGATGGCACGTGTGCTTCATGTCTGATGTAGCTCCGTCGTCATGATGTTTCTAACTACTTGAGGCATGGCTTCTCAGCGCGTTAGTCGATTCTATCGATGTAGCTGTCACAAGCCCCCTCCTGTGCATCTTCGTCCACTCGGGGTAGTGTTCGTACTGCTCCTGGGTTGTAGGGTCTGGTCAGAGGGTATCGCTCGTGGTAATTGTCCATTGTGGGAGCGGTGGGAATTGGCGTGAGTTCGTACGATTGGCGGCCATATTGTCTCTGTGCTTCTTCCGGTTGGAGGGTCTTCCTCGACGAGAGGCGTATTCTGACCATCCCTCTTCACATCTTTTCCTGTTCATCCAAGAAATTACTAGAGTCGGTGCACATTCCTGCATGCATATTAATTGGGGTGAAATCCTTACTGCTCCCTTTAACTGAGGCTATACGTACATAAACATGCGGCTAATGGGGAATATAGGTGGGAGTTAGTTGGATATTGAGCAAGTAGAGAGCCTTCAGGACCACTGATGGAAAGGCATGTGGCACATCCAGACGCTGTAAGGAAGGCACGGTATCAAACAATGAAGACAGAAAAGTGATCACAGTTCAAGGGTGTTTATTGAACTTCAATGGGTTGGAAAACTATTGCAGGACCACTTTGATTCACTTCATACAATTTACATGTCGCATCTATCTTCTGATTTTGTTTCCTTTTGTTAAGATACCATACAGAGACCTTTGATTGAGCACATTCACAGTGCCGGACCACTCTGTCAACGGTATTGCATCTTTTCTTCTACTGTTCAAATATTCAACAGTAATTTAGCTTTACTCCCGTCTCATCATACGCAATTAACAATGTTTCTTCCAGAGCTCACTTTACAATGTTGCCGCGTGCAACCTTGACTCCAACAAAGACTGGCTTCCCCAAACCACCGGCTGTGTTCTCGGTCGCTTCTTTGTTCTTGGAGTCAAGGACGATAACACAGCATCTGCTGATCTTCTTCGCCTTGGTCAGTCACCCGGGAGGACCCTCAATATCTCCAACACACAATGCAGGATTCTTTAGAATTGTTTCCTGGTCTTACTACAAGAAACCTTCAAGGCAGAAAACATAACAGCTTCCCGTCAACTAGGTCAAGGCGGTTGCCCCTCTCACGAACCTCTCATGCCTGGCCATCTTTCTCCCCTCGGTCAACTGCCAACTAGAAACTGCTGTACCTTTGTGTCTTTTGCTCCGCTCAGACTGTGCTCTCGTGCTCTGCCTTTTATCCGTGTGGGAAGTGTAATGGAATTCAGGTGTGAATGATTGTCGGTGATTGCCTGCACTCACCAGACCATAGCATTTGGACAGGTCATGTCACGGCTCAGGTGCAAGTGTTTTCTCACAGAGCGGGATGTCCGTGAGAAAGTGTTCATGCAGGAAAAGGGGGATGATTTTCTAAATATCCAATCGGATAAGACGGGATAAAGGTGTTATGGGGAACAGAGGGATACAGAGTCTCACCATCCGGTGACCCACTATCAGAAGATGCCTCACCCAGGTGATCCTCTCGCACAAGTCCACCCCCAGGGTCTGGATCCAAAGGCGATGGCTGTGCCCTGGCCACCTGAGAGAAAAGTCTGCAGGGATTAGCGGGTGAGACACCTTCAGGATTCTCACACAAACATACAAAAGCAATATTAGTAAATGGGTAAATCTTCCACTCTCCACATACAGCAAGGTATCCTTATTTGAAATGCTTGTTTTTTTCCAAGGTCTTGCACTTTTTCCAGAATGTACAGTAGTGGCCCAGCACTTCAACTGTATCCATTCTGTATCCATTCTTTCTTAATATTGAATCGTCTGGCATTTAAAGCTGCCTCAAATTAGTTTGGGTGAGTAAGGGTGCAGAAGTATGAGTCTGACACAATGATGGCATGGTGATTGCCACAGAGACTTTTATTGTGCTATAAAAGACAAGAAAAGAGAACCTATTTTGCCCCATTTCTAAGTGGGGTTTTGCTGCCACAACTAACAGTACTACTAAGTCTGTCCAAAGAGAACCCCCAGCAAAGCATCTTCATTAGTGACTAGCTATGCAAGGTTGCTAAGGCTTATCTGGGGGAAATATTTATGCACCTCCACTGGCCCTGGACTGTGGTGGGAGCAGGATGGGGGGGCATGGGATAATTGTGGGTGCAGGGTGGGGAGAGCCCAGTTTCTGTGGTGGGGTGGAGAAAGCCCAGGGACTGGACCAGGAGTGGGATGAGGGAGCCCAGAGACTGATGGCAACAGGTAGGGGAGCCCCAGGGAGTATACTGTGAGGAGGGTGCAGTGACAGCGTGCAATAGTTCATAGCGATTTGGACTTAATGACAATTTGGCATAGGGGGGCCGGCCTGCCCACATTTTGCTCAGGGAGGGGGAGGGGGGTGCAGTCCTAAAATGTTTGAAAACCACTGCCCTTACCTTTCTCATGTTTAGTCTGTGTGTGAGGGGTTGGGAGAATGCCTCCCTTACCCTGGTCTTTCTCCGGCTTCTCTTTCTTTTGGACAGCCCTGGTTCACCAACCTGATAGGGACCGTCTATATGCTTAACAGTTCACTCATCAGCTGTTGATCCCAGACCTTTTTCTGTACTCTTTTGGCTCTTAGTATTTGGGATTTTTTTTTCGCAAAGGTCTGCCACGAGGAAGAAGGCTGCTTGTTATGTGCTGGGGGTCCAAGACCTTTTCTTCGCTACTCATCCGCCATTCAGGCTCCGACCAACCATTCCCAGCCACCCAGAGCTTCACAGGGTGCTTACCGGTGCTCTCTGGTTGTCTGTGGGTCTCTCCAACCTCCCACTCTGATTTATTCCGACTTCCACAGGTGCTGTGGCGCTTTCACGGTGCCCCTGTCCTTGGGTTGTCTGCCTCCCTTTTCAGCGTGCACACCAGCGTCCTTGGCCGGCTGGCTGCCTGGGGTTTCTGCTTGTCGGCCACTCCGTCCACAGCAGACCTTCCTGGGATGCCTCTGCCTTCGGGTAAGCGTCTCAGTTCGTGCTCTCCTGGCCTCCCTTCTCTTCTTGCCTTCGAATCTCCAGATTTCTCCAGGGTGGGCTTCAGCCAAAATAAAGTTCTTCTTCCCTTTAATTGTATATTGCAATTCAGTTGGTTTCGGCTGTCTAGTCTGTCCATGTTGGTTCTGCGGGGTATTACACATTACTCTGTGCTTCCTCCCCATCTCAGTGGTTGATGCGCTCACTCTACCGCACAGGTGCACAACATATGGTCCGCAGGCCAAGTGCGGGCTGGCATGTTGGTTTTAGCGCCTGCCAGGGTTAACGACTATCCTAATGGAGGGCGGCGCACAAGCAGCAACGGCCGCCCTCCATTAGTAAAGTCTTTGTTTGCCTTGCCGGGACGGGAAAAATACTCTTACTATTCACGTAGTGCATGTGCTGCACCAATGGAGGTTTAGCACTGTGGCTGATGTGGCTAATGGTTTGTTGCCGGAAGGAGCTTCAGCCTTGCCACGCCAGCCGCAATACACATTCTGAAGAGATCCACCTGCATGCCACCTCACCATCCAGCCTGCCCTTCAGTTCTCTCGTATGCCTGCCTGCTCCCTAGATAAGTGCATTTTAACTCAGCGTGGGTCATGTTCTTTTGTTGGGGGTCATGGGATTGCCTTTTGTTGTGGTGGTGGGGGGGTGTTGTGTTGGGGCATGGGGATGGCCTTTTTGTTGGGGTCATGGGGATGGCCTTTTTTGGGGGGGTAGAGGTCATGGGGCATATTGTTTAGGTGAGGGTCATGGGGCATAGCGTTTTTTTGGGGGTGAGGGTCATGGGGCATAGTGTTTGGTTCAGAGTGGGGGTCATCGGACAGTGTTGGGGTCATGGGGCATAGGGTCTGGTTGGGGAGTGGCAGCCATGGGGCATAGAGTTTGGTTGAGAGTGGGGAGGGCATGGGGAATAGTGTTTGATTGCAGGGTGGGGGTCATGAGGATGGCATTTGCGTGGGGTGCTAAAGCGCCTATTCAGCCCTCACACTTCAAGATTGAATACAAACCTAAAGCTAAGACATGCACAGTTAAGAAATGTGTGCCACCTTCGCCTTTTATGGAAACCTGGCCCAACGAAGGCCATACTCCTAAGAGTATGGCCAAAACAAACAACAAAGTATGCCAGTCAGAAATAATGGAATGGCCAATAAAGGGTAAATATATATATTTTAAATAAAACAGACATATGCAACAACTAAAGAGAAAAAAAACCTTCATAATACAAACAAAAACCAGTACACCTCAAAAACTGTTTTTCCATGTGTTTAATGAAAGTTGCGGGTTTGAAAAGCCTCCTGTCCACCCCCACCCCACCTACCGCCCCTCCCACATGAACTTTTTTTCGACCCAATATAGGCAGCATGTAAGGTACATTCAGCCATCTAGCAAAATTAGTTTGTGCACCCCTGCTCTTCTTGGTTGTCAGTGTTGTTCTTCGTCCCAGTTTCTGTGTGCGCCTTCCCTAATTCAACCATACTCTTCCTCGTCTCAGTATTTCCAGAGGGCGTGATGCCATCTACCCTACAGAGACATATGGAAGGGTGTGAGGGAGCTGGTGTCTGGATAGGATAAGTGGGTGTGATAGAGGTTACTGTATGGTGGACATATTCTCCCAGGATAGTCGTCCCTGGTCGTATGGGGAGAGATCCCTCCCCACGCGATCCTCCCGCTAAGTACCACCCACAGCGAGACCACTGGGTAGCAGCCTCACCACCCTGGTCTGATGGGAAGGAGCTCCACTATGGAAGCAGGGATGATATCCTGGGATTCGTCACAGGCGATTGGGTTAACCAAACCGCCCAGCTAAAGGGGTCTAGTCAAACATTTATTCACTTATTTTGCAGCCCAGACACAAGGTGCTGATTTTTGGGGATCATCTTCCCCAACCTTCTCATGAGTCCTCAGAGCAGGAACCTGTCCATCCATTCTCACTGAAATCTTTGTTACAGTCTGGGTGAGTTGATGAAAAGTAAATTTGAGCCAGTGAAATGCATGATTTAGTCCTTGAACAAGTTGCATATTAGACTGTACATTCGAGAAATCGGGTTATGGAGCATTAAGGATTTGTACTCCACCTGTGACAAACTAATTAGGAAGTCCTGGGAGAGTTTGGTAATAGACTGTCTGGTTGATATGTATCCCAGGGGCGATTCATTACACATAAGCAGTTTGTAGACAAGGTTGGAGTAAGCTTCTCTTTTGCATTCCAGTACAATTTGTGAGGAGTCAGCAATAAGAGTCAGACTCACAAGGTAGATATATTTACAAGCAAAGATATTTATTGAAACAAAAATGGGCTGGGAAACTGCGAAACTGGCCCAATTCCAAGTGGAATATCCATACCTAAAAATCTAAACTAAAAGGAACAGTCAGTGTCAGGAAGTCCGTAACTGGTAAGCCGCTCTAGTGCCCAAAACATCCTATCCTGACCCTCACACTAAAACACAATGGTGCAAGAGAATGTCTTTTTCTTAATGTTAGCAAAAATGGTTCAAAACCAAAACCTAATAATTACTTCATCAAAATGTTCTCCAAGGTAGAGACCCTCGAGTCCAAAGGGCAGTCCCCTTCCCCCGGTTTCTTAAACAGGATGGCAAAAAGTTCCACTTTAACAGTTTCTTTGTTTCTTCAGTGGACTCAACGTTCTTGTTCCAATCACAAGCTTTGCAATAGTCTTTCTGTAAGATGTCCTTTTGTACTGGAGATTGCCTGGTGTACTCCCCTGCCAGGAATCTTCACTCCGTCTCAATCACCTGGTATATTTGCCTGCCAGGAATTCTTTGATAATTCCTTCAATCACTCAAGAACTTGGTATACTCTCCTGTCAGGAATCATTACATAGCTTCAACTTCCTGGTGTACTTGCCTGCAAGGACGTGTGTTAATTGATTCACAGTTTATTGGATATTCAAAAATGGCCTATACTGTGAGGTAATTGGTATATTTGCCTATGGTAGTACGTGCTCAAACCTTTCCCCTATGATGGGATCTCATGCACCTGTACTGGATTGGGGTTTCTCTGGGTACTGTGTCTTGTCTCCATACAAATATTCTTTGTCGATTTAATACTTTGTCTTGATGGCATTCAAATATTCGTATGCTCTTGTCATCGTTAATCTCATTTATTTTAAAATGTTTTTATTAGCATTTATGTTGTACATTACCAACTCAGTACTCACTTAGCAGCATTGGTCAGCATGTACATAAGAAATTGAGTAGCATTAACTTATGCAACAGCTCAAAAGAAAGAAGGAAAGACAACAAAACAATCAGTCTTCACTTGCAGGGTAATAATATAGGGGCTCCCAGCCCCGCCTTCTGAACAGTCCAGGAACCAGGATCCCTTTGGCCGTTATACTGACCAGGTCTGGCAGGTCTGATTACCCAGTTACAGGGGTTCAGACACTTGCGGCAACCAGCCACATTTCCAGTGAACAGGCGTCTCTCACGGGGGTTTATCATCCGATGGGTGGAACATGACCCAGATTAAGGCCTTCCAGTCTTCAAAAGCGGGACTTGCCTCTCCTTCCGCTTTAGCCACCCCATCTCCACAGACTCTGGTTTCTGCCCCTGTCCAGTGCTCCAATTCCCTGTGCCACTTGGCAAACTGTGGGCCCCTCACAGTTTTCCACGCCATTGCAATAGCTCGCTTGGCCAGCACGCACACCATGTCCATGAGTTTCAAGATATGTCTTACTTTGCTTATTCTTGGGTAGGCCCCCAGGAGGCACTCTTTCAAGGACAAATCATAACTCACCACCCCCGCCTTTCTACAGGTTTGTTCTATCTTGGACCAGAAATTCTGTATCTTCGGGCACCCCTAAAATATATGCAAAATTCCAGCCCCATCTGAGCTGCACCGAGGGCACAGTGGGATTGTGCTCTTACTAAATTTGGCTATTCTGTCCGGTGTCATGCATGTCCTATACAGGAAATGTAGTAATTGGTTTAGTCTAAATCGGGCGTTTGACACTTCCCGGGGGTATAGCGGGATTCTCTCCCATTCCTTTTCTGTTATGCTGTGCCCCAAGTCCACCTCCCACCTCTGCTTCAGTGTGTCACTTTTAGGGTTGGGCCTGTCTGCTAGTTGAGCAGAGAGCCTGGACACTGGTTTCCATCCATCCCCCAGATTGTATAGTAGTGTTAGCAATGGGTCTGGTTAGGTTCTTCTGGCCACTCTTTCCATTTCGCATTAGCCACTTTCCTGACACTCCTATACCACATGAATTGGCCCTTAAGCAGACCATCTTTCTCCCCCATGGACTCAAAATCTCCAAAAGCCCCATCTTCATACGTATCCCCCCATGTATAGATGCCGTGTCCTTCCCATTTCCTTATCAGAGCCGGATCTGCTTTCCCCATGCATACCCTGGCTGCAACTGGGATTTCTGGGGATTAGGGGTGGGTTTCAGGGCCCTGTCCCAATCTTTCCTGCCCAGTTTTACGATCATCAGGGTTTCCGCTAGGCATCCCAGCGGGACCCATAACGCTTCCTTCAAGTACGCCGGTACCACTAGCCGTCTCAGCCGTCTAGTTTCCGAGGTAGCCTCGTCCGCAAGCCATTTGGCCACGTGGCTTAGCTGAGCCGCCAAAAAGTATTTTTCCTAATCTGGCAGTTGGACTCCGCTCGCTTTGTATGGTAGCGTTAGTATGCTCAGGGATAATCTGCATCTAGTGGTGCCCCATAGTAGTTCCCTCAGTAGTTTTTCAAGTAGTCTGAAGGAGGCCGGGATGAGAGAGTGTACATTGTGAAAAAAGTATAAAAACCTCGGCAGCACTATCATTTTTACCCCATGCATCTGCTCAGGTGTATGCCAGATGTTAACCCCTAGGTATCTGAACATGTGTGGCTTCCATTGGATTCCCACATTCGGAAGGTCGTCTTCTTTGTTGCCAGCCAGCCTCGCCAGTGGGAATATGCACGACTTCTCCTTGCTAAAGGCGATCCCCGACACTCGCGCAAAGTTCTCTAGGACCTCCAGGATTGTTGGTACATTAAGGTGCGGGTCTCTCGTACATCAGTACATCGTCAGCGTATAAGGAGACAATGTGATACTCTCCCCTACTCTAATACCAGCATCAAAGAATTGTTTCCTCATGTATATGGCTATTGGCTCTAGACCCAAGATGTAAAGCATTGGGGATAGGGGGCAACCTTGCCTGGTGCCTCTCTGAATGTCCCACAGTCTTCCACGTCTTTACGCTGGCCACCAGAGATTTATATAGAATGTATATCCACAGAATGAAGTGTTCCCCTAGCCCGAATTTCCCCAGGACCTATAGCAGCCATTCCCAGTATATGGAGTCAAACGCTTTTATGGCGTCCAGGGATACAACCGCGTAGGATTCGTGCAAGTCCTTTGTTTGCACCACTATGTGTCGTAGTCTTCGCAGTTCGCAGTCATGTTCCGACATTGTATGAACCCGTTCTGATCCTCATGCACTAGTGCCCCTATAACACTTGCCAATCTCTTGGCCAGTATGGTTGTTAGTATTTTAATGTCATAATTGAGCATGGCCAGTGGCCTGTATGAGCCACATTTGTCTCCTGGTTTCCCGGGCTTAGGTATCGGTACCACCAGTGTCTCCCTCATGCTTCTCGGTAGTATCTGTTTTTCATATGACTCTCTAAACACCTCCAGGAGGATCCGGGCCAGGTCCGTGTCGTATGCCTTGTAAAACTCAGGGGGGTAGTCCATCGCTACCCGGGGTCTTCCTTGTGGACAGTGATTTAACTGCCTCAGTTATATCCAGTTTGGCCGATCTCATCTAGCGTGTCTAAAATGTCGCCTTGCCGCACCATCATTGCGTGGCTGTACAGTCGGGAATAGAACTGCTTAAATGTGTCGATGTCCAATTGCAAATGGGCTCCTCAATTTCGGTGATCGGGTGTTTCGGGTATTCCCTCCAGCACAACCACAACAATAATCCGCCTGGTTTGTCGCCCTCTGCATGTGCTCTAGTGGTTTTAGCGGCATTGTCGAACTTAGCTAATCTGGCCCACACGTTTTGGCAGTCATTTCTGGCTACGGAGAGTTCTTCCTCAGCTTCCCTCGTTCTCGGAGCACTGGCTTCCAGTTGTTTGATCCGCCCCTCTCCCACCTCCAGTTCGTTCCTCAGTGTTTTCCTGGTACCCCCAGCGCTGGCAATGATTTCCCTCCTAACTACGACTTTCAGTGCCTCCCAGATCGTGTCCCATCCCTTCACGCTCCCCACGTTGATGTCCTTTATTTTGTCTCGGAGACCCCCTCTGAAGGCGCAGTCTGTTAGAGCCTCCGTTGGCATTCGCCACATTGGTATGGGTGGTTTAACCCCTGCATTTTCCACTCCATGAGGAGCGGAGAATGATCGGATATTGATCTGCCCAGGTAAGACACCGACTCCACTTGGGCCAAGTGTTGCTGGTCTATTAATAAGTAGTCTATTCTGGTGTAGAGTCCATGGGGAGATGAGAAAAAGGAGTATACCCTATCCTCTGGGTGTAAATCCCTCCATACCTCTGCTAGATCTAGGTCCTCTATCACCTTATTTAATGAGGAGTGGGTCGGGTTGTGCGGTGTGTCAGGGGGTTCGATCTGTATAGATGTGGTCACGTATGAAATTAAAATCTCCCCCCATATGAAAAAACAATCCCGTTGGCTTAGCGCCCAGCTTGGTCAGGTATGCCGAGGTCCCGTTATTGGGGGGATAGGAGTTGACTATGCAGATGTCTAGTTGTTTGATACTGCCCCTCAGTAGCAAATACCTCCCCCTACGTCCACCTCCTTTGATAGTAACTTGAATGGTACAGCGTCGCTTATCCATGTGTATACCCCGCACGCGTTTCTAGAGTATGCAGCGCCAAAGCCCTGTCCGCCCCACCACTGCGTCACTTTTGTGGAGCTCTCAGCAATGAGATGCGTTTCCTGTAGGAGTGCAATGGAGACGTGCTTCCTCTTTAGGAAGGATTTAATCATATTCCTGCGCATGTAGGAGCCCATTCCCCTAACATTCCATGTCAACACCTTAATATCAGCCGCCATCCCTGTACCATATAGTTTCCATTTCTGCAGTTCTGGTGCCCACTGTTCCCATGTACCTATCGTTATGAAGACTGCAAAGCATTTTAAACAACAAATTAAACTCAACCAACTGCACCCGGCAGTTGGGCCGTGTGGGCAACGCGTAGGTGCCCCCGCCGCATCTCGACCTTTCCAGGACGTCTCGGGCGGGCTGCGGTGCGTCAGCAACGGGCTGGCACCAGTCCTTTCGCAGGGCCATGCCATCCTGCCCAGGCCAGATGGTGTAGCAGGTCCCCCGTCGTTAATGAAAACATTGGCTTAGTGTATTTTCCCTTTAAGCGTTCATCTGCTTCCAGCTGGGTTTCTTTATTTGACTTCTGCGTGTGGATCATGCGGCCGCTTCTTCTCCGCCTGCCATGTTGTGCTCGAGCCACATGTTGGCCGCTGCTGGCGTTTCTAAGAAGATTGCTCTCCCTTTATATATCACTTTGAGCATGGACTGGTACATCAGCATGTACTTAAGATTCAGTTGCCGCAGCCTGGCTTTGACTGGGATGAAAGAATTTCTCGCTCTTTGGACTGTCGGGGTGTAGTCCGGGTATATGGTGATCCTAGCAATGTCCCCGTTTATTTCACCTCCCTCGCGTGAGTAGCGTAGTACGACTTCCCTGTCTTGGAAGTTAAGGATCTTTGCTATTATGGGGCAGGCATGCAAGCCGGGTGGCGATTTTTTCTGGAGGGTCCCATGTGCACTTTCGACTGCAAACCCCTGCGAGAGTCGGCCAGCACCAATTTCTTGTTGTAGCAGGGTTTCTACAAAGTTTGTGGGGTTGGGTTCTTCCATTCCTTCAGGGGTTCAGAGTAGGCGAACGTTGTTGCACCTGGATCGACCTCCCGCCTCTTCTGCCTTCTCTTCCAGTATCTTGTTGCGTCTTTCCAGTTCCAATACCCTGTTTTGTACGTCTTTCAGTGTTGCGGTCGTTCCTCGTTGCTCTGACTCTGTGGTTGTTCCTCGTTCTGTGAGGTTGCGTATGTCTTTGCGCATTAGCTGCATGTCTAATTTCACCTCCTCTATTTTAGTGTCGAAGGAGCACAGCCCAGATATGGCCTCCAGTATTTGTCTGTCTTTGGTGTGTTCGCCTGCAGCCTGTTGGATTGGTTCAGTACCTTTGGTCTCTTGTCTCTGTTCCTTTGGTCTGGCTGCGGCGAAGGAGTCCATAATATCGGTCTTGCTTCTTCCCTTGGGAGGGGACATATCCATGTGCCGTGGACTGGAGCAACTGTGGTCTGCCAGCCGGGGCTGCACCCCCTGCAGTCTGGGACTCTGCACTTGTGGTTGCTTCCGTTAGCTTACCATTTTAGTCTCTAGATCTTTGGGCTTTGCTGCTTACTGCTTGCTAGCTTGTGGCAGTTGCGAGCTGTTGTGGGTCCTCACGGTTGGGCCCAGGCATAGTGGTCCGCTTCATCTGCCCACTGCACTATCCGGCTACTTGCGTTGGGGCAGGCAGTGCCGACACTCTGTCTTGTTTGTGCACTTAACGTGCACTTCCAACCAGTTACTCCTCCTAACCCGGTCCGGGGTACAGTGTTGCTAGGGATAATGTGCCCCCCTCTTGCTCGTGTTTAGTTTGTGTGTACCTGAGTTGTTGTTTGAGTTGGTGGGGCTAGTTAGTGTTTTGGTCGCCCATCCAGCGTGGGCGCTCGATATCTGGGCCCAACCTGGCTTATCTCGCCGTCCTTTCGTCTGCGTTGGTATCACGCCTTACCCTGTTGGTGGTTGTGCAGGCTTGTTTTTCGATGGCCCCATCCACTGTGCTCGCCTACCCAAGAGCAGTGGCTGCGGGTCCGCTTGTGCCCCTTTTCCGTGTCCGCTAGTGCTGCTATCTACCCATGCATCCGTGAACAAACCCAGCGTGGTGCACAGGTGCGCTCTCTTTGGCTGCTATGTTCTCCGTGCTCAGGGCAGCTGCTCACCCAGGTGTCGCGCCACCATAGAGGCCTCTCGCTCGGCCTACCTACTCGCTCTGTTCACCATCAGCTTAATGTCCTGCACGCGGGGAGCAGTGCGTGTGTTTCGGTGTTGGTTGTTCTTTGTCAGCTGGTGTTGTGGCTGCAGTCTGCCCCTTCCAGAATGCCTTTTGTGGTGCCCGGGGGCCTCATGACGTGACTCTGCCCAAGGCACTTGCCGCATCCGTCCCGCCGTTGCCAGCCCCCTCTGTCTCTCACAGGGTTGTCTCTGTTCACCCCGGACTGGTGGCCCTCGAGGTGTCTACGATTCAATCTGGGGAGATGTTATGACTGGGGTCTCACCTTGTGCACGGCTCATCTCAGGTCCAGCCACAGGTTTCGTGGGTTTGCGCTGCCCTCCAGAGCTGCCGTCTCTCTGGGCCCTCGGTCCCTGATGCGTCCCTGTAGCCGGCTTTCGCAGTGACTCGAGCTTCCCTCAGTTATATCTGCGACGAGCCGGTGGGCGCACTCTCTCTCTCTCCGTCTGCTGCAGGGTGACAGACCCTAGTCCGCGCTCCTCTGGGTCTCCTCTGGGTTTCTAAGGCCATCATCACTGCCAGCGTGAGGGACGAAGAGGCGGGTTGCTCGTGTTCATGGGCGGGTCTGCTGTGGTAGTTGCCTTCGCTTTACACTCTTTCCCAAACTCTGCTCACCGTGCGCAGCCTTTCTTCACTGTTGGCCTCAGGTTGCGGCGACTCCCACCATCTTGGCTGTTCCAGGGGCTCCGCTTCAGCAGCTCCGTTTGATGGTTTGCCGGCTCCGATTTTCTTCGTGGTTTCTCACGCAGTGTGCAGGATCGTTTTCTCTGTGTAGATGTTTGCTTGTCCACTCATTATTCAGCCTTTGTCATGGTTTCTGAGGATCAGTAACAGGATTGAGACGGGAGCTCAGTCTCAACGCGTTTTCCCACCATGAGCTAAGGCCACGCCCCCATCGTTAACAATCTCTTTCATCTGCTTCTCACTGGGAGTGAGGTCCTGTTTCCACCCTACTGGCCATCTGTTGTCCTCCTGCACATGTGGAGTTTGTGCCTGGCTGCACCTTAACCACAATGATGCTGCCACCTCACTCCTCTAAGAAATCCGGACTGCCTTGACTTTGCCACCTCCAGAACTATGGGTTAGTTCCCTCCTTATGGACTCACTTCTACTGACTCTGTTCTTTCTGCTTGTTGCTCCCATGTTGTCATCCTGTTGCGCAGTGCTTCCTAAACCCTTTGCTAACATCCGATTCCAAGATTGAAAAAGTCAAATCTTGCCGTTTTTGCTTTGTGCTAAAAAGTCAAATCTTGCCGTTTTTGCTTTGTGCTAAAAAGTCAAATCTTGCCGTTTTTGCTTTGTGCTAAAAAGTCAAATCTTGCTCTTTTTGCTTTGTGCTACAAAGTCAAATCTTGCTGCCCATTGCGAAATTCTCTGTGTTTTGCTTGTATACTGTTTCTTCTCTGTAACTTGCCAGCCCAGTGACCTCACCACTCTCTTTTGTCTCACACCTACCTGCCTTCGCCCCCCCCCCCAAACCCCCCCCTGTAATCTCCATCCTCTTCTTACTTCGACCCCAATGGCGGTTTCTGTTTCTCCTATCTTCTCCAACTGCTTCTCCATTGACTATCCTTCCCTTCTCACTAAGTCTGGTAGGAAGAAGTTCAAAAAGGATATCTTGGCCTCTAATCCTGGTCTTCCTATCGCCGACACCTACTCCAGTGCTTCCGCCAGACAGACCCTTACCGACATCCTCTTTGTCGTTCCTTCGCCAGATCTATGCACTCCTCATATGGTCTCTGTGCTCTGCCCTATCTCCTCCTCTCCCATTAATGGTGGCACTCGCTGGGAAGTTCTCATGGCTTCCTTCGACTCCTCTAAAGTCATCATTAATGTCTACCTAAATGGCACTGTCATGGTCCAAGGTCCTCAGGCAAATCTCCTCCTCTTTGATAGGCGCTTCCCTCGCCGCATCAATTTCCTCTCATCTCCTGCTGTCCCCTCCTCTCCCCCCTTGGCTACCTTGCCCTCGCTCTCCTCCTCTGCCCCTCTGAGGGCTCTTTCTCCTCCACAGTGCGTACCTCCGATCTGTACCCCTCCTCTGAAGGTCTTTAAGGCTGGCAACCTTCTTCATATTGCCACTCTCAACTCTCGCTCTGCCGTCAAACACTCCTCTGACATCTGCCACCTCCTTGAAGAACTAGACCTTGATGTCCTTGGTCTTACTGAGACATGGTTCACGGCCAGCTCTGTCACGAGCTTTGACACTCTCCTCCCTGATGGCTACAAGATTCTCAGCACCCAGATCCTCCCGGTCTGGTGGGGGGGTAGCTCTGATCTTTCCTGAGTGGATTCCTGCCTCTGTCATTCCCACTCAGACCTACTTCTCTTTTGAATGCCTTGTCTGTAGGCTTTCTCTCTCGCCTACCCATTGTCTTACTGTGGTTACCATCTACCGGCCTCCTGGTCAAATCACCTCATTTCTCTCTGAGTGGGCAGACCTCTCCTCCTACCTCCTGGCCTCTACCACTCAACTCCTCCTCCTCCTCGGTGACCTAAATATACATTTAGACTCTCCTTGCTCCTCCTCTGTACTCTTCAGTGACCTCTGTGACTCCCTCTCCCTGTCCATCCTCCCATCTGGCCCAACTCACTCTGTAGGGCACACACTCGATGTCTTGATCTCCTCTGACCTCCCCCTCTCCATCCCTCTGACCACTCCTCTCTCCTGGAGCGATCACACCCTCCTCATCTCATCTCTCCCTCTCTTCCCCCCCAAGCCAAGCCTACCCCAATACTGCCACCTACCTTCTCGGACATCCGGCCCATGAAGCGTGTGTCAGTTGAGGCTTTTGCTGCCACTTTCTCACCCCCCCCTCCACCTTTGGCTGTCTCTCATCCTGATACAGCCCTGTCTCTGCTCTACTCTTCAATTTCTGATACGCTTGATGCTCTTGCCCCTGTCATGAGGATCCGTTTGAAGTCCAAAGCCAAGTGCAATTCCTGGTATGACTCTGACCTAGCTACACTTAAAACTTAAGTGTAGGGCAGCTGAGAGGAAATGGAGGACTTCCTGTTCATCCTCTGACAAACTGGCCTGTCGCCTGCTACAAAGGCAATACCGACTCTCTGTACTCACCAAGAAGAGAGTCCACATTCAAGCTCGTGTCTCTGCGGCATCTAACAACTCGGCGAACTCTAAAATCTGCAAGGAGCTGGCCAACCCTGCTGCAGTCTCTACCCCTCCTGTTGCCTCCCAGGCTCTTTGCAATGCCCTTGGCCTCTCACTTCATTTAAAAAAAAAAAAAAAAAAACAGGACATCCTGTCCACCCTCTCCACCCACACTCCTCTTCCCTCTCCATCTGTGTTTGCTGACCCTCCTTTAGCCACCCTCTCACCATCCTTCTCGTCCTTTCCTCTTTTCACCCCTGACGGGGTTGCTAGACAAGTCCGATCTATGAAAGCCTCTTCAAAACAGGTTCATCCCTGTTCCTCTAAAACCATCAAGGACCACATTGACAGCCTCGCTCCGGCCCTTGCTGATTTTTGCAACCACTCCTTTGCCTCTGGATCCTTCCCCTCCCCTCTGAAGCACTCCTTTCTGCATCCTCTTCTCAAGAAACCCACAGCTGATCCTTCTTGTCCAGCTAACTATCGCCCAATTTCCATTACTCCCTTTCTTGGCAAACTCCTGGAAAAGTTGGCCATCTCTCAGTTTAACATTCATTCCAATTCTGTTGACTGTCTCCACGACCACCAGTCTGGCTTTAGAGCTGCCAGAAGCACGGAAACTGCTCTCCTAAACATCTGTTAAGATCTGCTCACCAACCTTGACTCTATTCCATCTGTCCTTATCCTCCTCGATCTCTCTTCTGCCTTCGACACGGTCAACCATACCATCCTGCTCAACCCTCTCTGTGAAAACCTGGGTATCACTGATCAAGCTCTGGCCTGACTGACCTCTTTCCTCTCAGATCGACCCTCCCTGGTCCTACACGATCCTTCCTTTAATCTATCTTCCTCTCTACCCGTGGTGTTCCCCAGGGGTCTAACCTCTCGCCCTGGCTTTTCAACCAATACCTGGCAACTCTTGCCACCTGCATTGCCATTTTCTGCTCAAATTTCCAGTGATACGCTGACGACAACTCATTTTCAGGCTGCCCTCTGCCACCTCCTCTCCCATCTCTGATTGCCTAACTGCCATTCAAGATTGGTGTGCCGCCAATGATCTTTGTCCGAATGCCAGCAAGACGGAGATCCTCCTCATCGGCACACCTTCACCATCCTTTCCCCTCACTCTCTTGCCGGCCTCCCTTGGCCCTCCTCCTACCCCCACCTGCAAGGCTAAGAACCTCGGGGTCATCTTTGACTCCACCCTTTCCTTCTCCGCCCACATCTCTGAGATCTCTAAAAAGTAAAATTTCCGACTGCACCTCCTCAGAGGTACTCTGCCTTTCCTCTCCTTCCCCCAGAAGCCCATGGTATCTCAAGCTCTGGTTCTCTCTAGCTTGGACTATTGTAACAGCCTCTTTCTAAATCTACCTGCCTCTACTCTCCGCCCTCTGCAACTAATCCAGAACAGGACTGCGAGACTTGTCCTTGGCCTCAATCCCTGGGATCGTATCTCTCCAGCTCTAAAGTCTCTCCACTGGCTCCCAGTGGATGCAAGGATTAAATTCAAAACCCTCTGCATTGTCCACAAGGCTTTCTGGGGCCTGGGACCAAAATATCTTCAGCTATCCCTCCGCAAATACCTCCCCTCTCGAGCTCTTCGCTCCTCTACCTCCAACTCACTCAGGGTCTGTCGTTTTTCTAAGAAACGAGCTGGGGGTAGATCTCTGTCTTCGGTAGGGGCCTCCCTCTGGAACAGCCTCCCTGCCACTCTTGAGGAGAACTATCTCCGGTTCCGGAAGCACCTCAAGACCTTCCTCTTTTTCTGCCTTCGCTCCCCCTCTCCCATGCTGATCTGTTCTCTCTTGGCACCGTGCACCTGGCCACCCTCTGTCTTTTGGGCCCAGGTACCTGCTCATCCTGCCACCCTCCCGCACTGCCTCCGGGCCACCCCTTGCACTGGGGTCTGCATCTGTACCCATACAGCCCCCCCTTTTTCTTCCTGCACTTATCAGACCTACCCTGTCTGCTGCCTTAAACCTAGCACTTGCAAATTGCTGGCTGCATTACCACTGTTTGTTGCCTTTATTATTTATTTATTGTTATTTATCTGTTCCTCCTCTGCTTCACACTTTCCATCCTCTCCCCCCTTCCATGCTCTTTTCCCCTCCCCCCTCTCCCATGCACTTGCACGTTCTCAGTGTCACTGGGCCTAGTAAGATCACCGTTTTGTTCTTCCCTTCTTCCCCTCCCTTGCCTTGTCGCGCTCTGAAACACTTGTGTACGAGCGCGATAGAAATAAAATATCAATCAATCTCATCAAATGCGGGCTGGTGCACTTGTCAGAACACCCCAGTGTCCCCAACTGCTTTGGGTACACTCACCGGTCTCTTCCGGCATCTTGCGCCTTTGTGGAACAGCTACTTCCTTTGCTTGCAACCCTGGAGTCCACTGAGGTCTCTCCATCATTTCATGCATCTCCATGGTCACATGCTGGCATCCTCTCTCGGCCTGGGCCGAGGAATGCTGCTTCTACGAGCGGTCCAACACCCAGGAGCTTTTGCGCAGCTCATTTCTCCACGACTTTTCCAGTTCGTCTGCAGCATCCCATCTTCTGTCGGTTTAACCTTCTCTATGTGCCTCACGTTCATGAGTCTCCGCCTGGAGTTTGTCCTCTCCTGCACTGCTTGCCTTGTTAGTGCAGTCACATCTTTAAATGTCCTGTTCAGGCTTTGAAAAATATCTAATCTAACATGCATGCATGGTGTATCACTCTGCATTAACTCCTTTACCCTCCTCATCTCTGTTATGGTATTAATGAGGTGGGACCTAGCTTTAAAAAGCAACAGAGCGCTTTACAGAGGTGTACAACATTACAGATGAATAACGGATTGCTTTTCAATGCTAACAGAGCAGATATACAGGGGAGGGGTAGAGATTTACCAGGTGGTTAGGAGGACAGGGGCGGTGGCATCTAGCGCATCAGGTGGTGCGAGGGGCGACATGATGGCCTAGGTATTGAGGAGAGACTTTAGTTCTTTTCTGAATTGTAGGAGTGTGGGAGAGATTCTGATGCCAACAGGGAGGGGGTTCCATAGTCTTGAGGCATAGGCAGAGAAGGCTTGTTTTCTGGTCCTTTCCTTTTTGCAGTGGCAGATTTCAAGTCGGCCCGTTTCCTGGATTCTGGTGGTGCGCTGTCTGCTGGAGATGAAGAGTTTCTCCGCGAGGTAGCTGGGTGACTTGAGGGTGACTGCCTTATAGATGATGCAGCAATACTTGAAGGTGATTTGTGTGTGTAGTGTGAGCCAGTGAAGGTCGATGAGGGTGGGGGTGATGTGGTTGTATCTGCGTAGACCCTTGAGGTGTGCAGCCGCATTTAGGACACTTCTCAGGGGCACAAGGGAGGCCTTCGAGGAGTGCATTGCTGCCATCCAGGTGGGATAGGACCAGTGCTTGAATGGTTGATCTAAAGCTGTTGGAGGGAGGGCTTGACTTTTCGCAGGACCGAGAGCGGATACAAAGCTGTCCGAGTATTTTTAGCTAGGTGTGTCTTGAAAGAGAGGTGTTTGTCGATAACCAGAGGCACTTGGCGCAGCAGGTGAGCTCAGGTGTGAATCCTTCAGAGTTCATGTTTGGTAGCAAGGTAATTGGTTATTTTTTAACCTGCTTAATACCCAGAGGTTTCTAAGCGCAGACCCGGGGTTCGAACCGGTGTTGCTCTGCGTCGTCTTGCTTCCAAGGCGAGCACGTTGCCCCTGGGCTATCCTCCTGAGGTCTGTATGTCTGGGTGTTAGTAGTGCTGGTGAGGAGTAGAAATTCCATCTTGGAGGAGTTGAGCAGCTTCAAGTATGCACTGGACATCCAAGACTATCATCAAGAGGCATATTTTGAGTCTATGGATGTCCTTGATGGAGCCGATCTTGGGGTATAGCTCTGTACCTGAGTGATTATGGGAGTTAGAGTCCGTGAATGTCCTCAGGCGTTTAACTCTCAGATGGTTTTTCTCAGGACTTTTACAATAAGGCATATTAGAAGCAGGAAGTGATGTGTGAGTTGTGGGTGTTTGAGCTAAAGGTGTGGACCAGACTAACATGGGGTAAAGAAAAGGTTTCTTGATTTCTTCTACACGGGCAAACCGTTGGAAGACAATCGGCCATTAATGTGCTAGGTATCAGAGTCGCCCTCATGGGAAAGGGGGCAGGTGCCGTGTTTCATCCAGTGAAGTCATAACATCTCCCCAGTGGTTGTCTCCGCCCATGTGATCATCCCTCAAAGCCGCTCACAGGGTCAGGATCAGATAGCGGCCACCTTCCCCTGGCCACATGGAAGGTGATTCCCAGTGGGGAATCCGTAATGACTACACTGGATACATTGTAGGCAGGAGGTGTTTCGCTTTTGGAGTCAATGTTTTTCTGTTGAACCAGTACAATCTCAATTCTTACATTACATAGTCGCCGGGATGCAGGAGGCTGGTCAATGATGTACAAGAAGGTGCTGGATTTATCCACCTTCCCGCCGATTGCAGCTAAGGCCAAGTGGGATGGACATTTGGGGCTGACATTTTAAGGACCTTCAATGGAAAATGCATACTCGTAAAGTCTCATAATATCCGGTATAAAATGATTAAATTCAAACTTCTACACTGGGCGTATGTTAACCTTGCTAGGTGGGCTGGATTCGATCCTGATGCTGGCGCTCAATGACAAATGTGGTGCTGATCATGCTGTTTTTTTTCACCTAATAAGGGGCCATTTCTTGCAATTAGCTAAGATTGGAGATGTTTTGGTGACTACTATGGTACAGGACACCTACGGATTTCTTGGTTGTACGGAGGTACTTTTTTGGGATTCCTTCTAGCTTTGGGATGTATCCTCCTACCGTGGAACAAAGGTCAACCACCTTCTGTTTCAATATGGCTGCAGGATGCAGTTTGGTATCATGGACAAACTACTGCAACAGGTTATCGTCAAATCAGCGTACACAGAACAAATGAGGGCAGTTTAGACACAGACTCCTGACCTGAGTGGAACATGGGGATGGAAATAAAACTCTTACGTACCACTGTGATCCTGGCTGGCAAGTGCTGTGTTAACCGGATGTCTCTCCCTGTAGCAGGGACTGGGAAGAAGCCAATATGTGAGACCCAAGGAATAAAATATGTATTATGATGTTGATTTGTGTTTTGCTGATAGGCATTATAAAGGACAAGTCATGATATAGGACAGGTACTCTATTGCTGCTTTTATTCTGGATTGTGCTGTGAATCAAAGTTCAGACAAAAAAAGTTTACAATTGAACTTTAGTGAGATACTAATACATTGATTTTAGCATGACGTAGCACAATATCATCCAATAATTACTGACGAGGCTATATTCATTTTGCAGCTATTCTTCACAATGTATCTGTAGGACCTTAGTTTTTCAAGATCAATAACAATGACTAATTTCAAGACTATGGGCCTCATTACGAGAATGGAGGTAATGAAAAAAGGAAGGCGGAATGGTAATACCGGCATCGTTAACAGGTCCGGGGCATTACGACCCGACAACCCGCCAATACGGCACCGCCCGTACCATGCCCCCTCATACCGGCACGGGTGCGTACACGCGCCCCTTCTGGGAGTAAATACCGGGATGCCGGTAATTGGAGAATATCACAACCCACGCGGGCATGCAAATACCGGCATCCCGAACGCGGTAATTAGGGCCTGCACGATGGCAGCCATACAGGCATCGCGGACCACCGGTAAACAGCAATCAGCAATTAAGCCAACTGCCATAGGTGTACACAATCACCACAGGTGAAGTCAATGGAGCCTGGCCCAGTATAAAAGGAGTACACCCACACACCACACCCCTTCCTACACCAAAATGATAGCACTAGCTGTTGCAATCATGGCGCTGGAGGACATGCCTATACTGCTACAACTACAGCAACAACAACAACAGCAGCAACAGGCAGCACAGAGGAGACACAGGAGGGGAAGCGGGGTGAGACAGGCCCAGCAATTACCACCAGTGCAGCCAGTACTACCTCGTAGGCAGCCACCAAGCCCTCGCATCAGACCCAGTCCATTCAATCTAACCCCTGACCAGATCCATACCCTGTACTGGTTGGATTGGGACACCATCACCAGAATAGTGGACATGATAGGCAACGACGTTGCCAGCCTCATAGAAATACGCACTGCCATCCCCCCGCTACTAAAGGTGGTGTCTGTACTCCACTTCCTGGCCACAGGCACCTACCAGCACACTGTGGGGCAGCTGCATGGCATTTCACAACCACTATTTTCACGTATGCTGCACCAAGTGCTGGATGCCCTCCTGAAGCACGCTAGCACCCACATATCCCTACCACGGACAGGCCAGGAGATAGACGACACCAAACTAGGCTTCCATGCACTGGCAGGCATGCCCAAATGTGTTGGTGCCCTGCACTGCACCCATGTAGAATTGGTAGTTCCCCATGCCGTAGAGGCGGTGTACCGCAATCGCAAGCAATACCACTCCATCAATGTGCAGATGGTATGTGACTCCAGCAAGATTATCACACATTGCTGAGCCCGATTTCCCGGATCAACATATGATGCCATGGTGCTGCGTAACTCCACGCTACCCCGTCACATGGAGTGACATGCTGGACCACGTGCCTGGCTGCTTGGTGAGTTGCCTGACTGGCCCATGGCAATGCTTTGGGGTAGTGATGTGTTGGGATGCATACTCCACCTGGGTGGGAATGGACGGTGAGTGGAGAATGCACACAGAGCTAAACACTCCTGACCTAACCTCCCAACTCCAACATGACATCACTGGCACACATTTGACCAATTACGTAAATCAATGACAACATGTAAGACACACAACCTGGCCACCATGGGTATATCAAGCAATGCATGACTAAACAGGATTGCAACTGTGTCAATGTGGCTAGTGTGACCATGCACAGTGTGGAACAAGTTACTTACCTGTAACTGTTGTTCTCCAGCATGGGTCTGGCATGGATTCACATGCTCATGAATATTCCCCGTCGTCAGGCTGGGAATCCTCGGTAAAGAAAAAATCAGTATCAGTTTCGTTTCTCATCTGTCTTTCTTAGTAGTAACCAATCACTGATCTCTGGGTCATACTGCCCCCAACCAATGACCGCCCTCTCCCTAAGCCCCGCCCCTGGCAGCCATCCTCAGATTTGGTAGCATGACCAAGTTAAGAGCCGCAGAGGGGTAGGTGGGAGGGTTCGCATGTGAATCCATGCCAGACCCATGCTGGAGAACAAAAGTTACAAGTAAGTAACTTGTTCCTTCTACAGCATTGGGTCTGGCCTGGATTCACATGCTCATGAATAAAATAATACATAGCAGTATACACATGCACAACCACGGGTGTGGCAACAGGCTCAACATTAAGCAATACAGCAACTCAACATTAAGCATCTCTTACCTCCTCACCAGGCTCACCTTAAGCGAACAGGTTGCGTAGCACTGCTTGGCCGACCCTGGAGGACTGCCTGGAGTCCCGATCGACGCAGTAGATTCTTGTGAAAGTGTGCGTCGACCTCCATGTAGCAGCCCTGCAGATGTCCAGCAGGGGCACACCAGACAGGAACGCCATGGTAGCAGCGATCGCTCTGGTCGAATGGGCTCTCGGACGGCCGGGCAGCGGTCGGTTTGCCAACCGGTGACAATGCATGATGCAGCCAGAGAGCCATCTGGAAATGGAAGTCTTCGAGAGAGCCTTCCCTTGATTCACAGACCAAAAGTTCACAAACAGTTGTGACGTCTTCCGAAAACTCTGAAGTGCGGTCCACGTAGAACTTCAGCGCTCTAGCTACATCCAGCGAGTGCAAAGTCCTCTCGGCCGGCGTCGAAGGCAACGGAAAGAAAACTGGTAACACCAAGGGCTCGTTGAAGTGGAAGTGCGACGGTACCTTGGGCATGAAGGAGGGGTGCGTCCGTAGCACCACCCTCGTGTCATGAAAAGGCAAGTATGGAGGCTTGCAAGATAGGGCCTGAATCTCTCCCACTCGTCGTGCAGAGGTGATGGCCACGAGGAACGCTGTCTTCCATGACAGGAACTTCAAAGACGCCAAATGCATAGGCTCGAATGGGGCCCATTGAGCCTGGTCAGCACCACATTAAGCTCCCACGCCGGGCCAGGAGCCTTCACCGGCGGGAATGATCAGAATAGACCCTTCATAAATTCCTTCACCAGGCGATGAGACCACAAGGACGCCCGTCCCGTCGTCCTGGTATATCGGGAGATGGCAGCCAGATGTATTTTTATGGAGGCGTGAGCCAGTCCAGCCTTGGCCAGCGACAGCAGGTACGGCAGCACTTGAGGGGCCGTAATTCGCAGAGGGTTAATCTGTGCATGGCACCAGACAGAGAACCTCTTCCACTTATGACGGTAACACCTGAGAGTTGAGGATGCCCTGGCCTTTGCAAGAACCTCTCTGCAATCAGCCGGGATATCGTACCCTCCAAACTCTAGTGCTGCAGGAGCCAGGCGTGCAAGTTCAGCGACTGTGGGTCGTGGTGGAGAATGGCGCCTCCTTCTCTGAAGAGAAGATCCGCATCCGCCGGCAGCCTGACTGGCGGGGACGTTGGCAAGTCCAGAAGGTCCGGGAACCAGATCTGCCTCGGCCACGCCGGTGCGACGAGGGTCATCCTGCACTTGGACTTCTTGAGCTGGTTGATGAGGCGGAGCAGCAACAGCAATGGAGGGAACGCGTATATAAACAGGCCGTCCCAAGGGAATGAGAAAGCTTCGCCCATGCTCCTCGGCTGTGGGAACCTGCTGGCAAACCTCTGGCACTTGGAGTTCGTCACCGTCGCGAACAGGTCGATCTGGGGTCTGCCCCATCATTGGAAGAGTCGATCCACTTGATCCTGGCGCAGTTCCCACTCGTGGCACGAGCGCAGCTCCCTGCTGATTGAGTAGTCGATGGTGTTTTTTAATCCTGCCAGGTGGAAGGGAACCAGAAACATCTCCTGGGCGACGGCCCAGTGCCACAGATCCTGGGCCTCCTTGGATAGGGCTGGGGATCTGGTGCCCCCCTGCTTCCGTATGTAGAACATCATGGTGGTGTTGTCGGTGAAGATCCTCACCACTTTGTCCTTGAGGGACGGGAGAAACGACTTGAGCGCCCAGAACACTGCTCGGAGCTCCAATATGTTGATGTGAAGAAACCTCTCCTCTGGGAGCCAAAGGCCTCTTGCGTGGAGATCTCCGGTGTGGGCCACCAACCCTCCAGAGAGGCGTCCGTAGTCACCGTCTCCTGAAACGCCGGGGTTTGAAAGTCAGTGCCCGTAGTGAGGTGAGCCCGGGTGCCCCACCATAGGATCGCCCGACGGAACTCCTCGTCGAGAGGGATTCTGTCCTCTAAGCAGCCCCTCGCCTGTCTGCAAAGAGGCACAAGGTAGATGCATGAGGACACCATCCCGAGAAGGGACTTGATGGATCTCAGCCTGGCCACGTCCGTGGCTAACAGGCGCCGCACCTTGCCCAGGATGGTCTTGGTCCTCTCCTTTGAAGGGGAGGCCAATTGCTCCACTGTATCGAGCTTCGCTCCCAAAAACAGTGCTACTTGCGATGGAACCAGGTGGGATTTGGGGTAGTTGATGGCGAACCCCAGCTCCATGAGCAACCGGACAGTCCTCGCCGTATGATCGACGGCGAGTTCCCTTGACCTTGCCCGGATTAGCCAGTCGTCCAGGTAGGGGTAGACGTGGATACCCTGCAGGCACAGCAGCGCCGCCACTGGTGCCAGGCACTTGGTGAAAACCTTGGGTGCTGACTTTAATCCGAACGGTAGGGCTCTGAATTGGTAGTGGGGCCCCTGAACCACGAACCTAAGGAACTTCCTGTGCCTTTTTAGAATGGGGATGTGGAAGTAAGCATCCTCCAGGTCCAACAACGATAGGAAGTCGCCTTCCTCCAGCTGTCCCAGCACATGCTGGAGGGTGACCATCCTGAATTTCTGCGCCTTGATGCATTTGTTTAACCGACACAGGTCCAGGATGGGGCGCCAACCGCCTGTCTTCTTTCTGACGACGAAGTACCTCGAGTACACTCCGGAGCCTCCTGGGGACAAGCTCGATGGCACCTTTCTTGAGCATCGCCTTTACTTCCAAAAGCAGTTGAGGGACGTGATTCTCCTTCCTGGCCATGGGAGGAATGCAAGGGCACTTCTTTAGGAATTCCAGCGAGTGCCCGTTGGCCAGGGTGTCCAACACCAAACGATCGGTGGAGATGGACTCCCACACTCTGATGAACCTCGTCAGCTGGCCTCCCACCGGGGTGCTTCGGTGGGGGCCTGACAACCCCGCCGGGTCAGTCTTGCTTGGAAGAGGCCTTGCCTCCTTGGCGACGACAGCGGGAACCCCCTTGCTTGCCGCGACCTCTGTAGGTCTCCTGGGAAGAGGAGCGGGTCGCCTGGCGGTAAGTGGAGGAGCCACAGCTGGATCCTTTGGAGGCACCCTGTCTGCCTCCGGGCTCCGAAAGGGCCGTCGCTGCTGAAGCACCCCAAGGGCCCGGGCCGTCTCCGAGTCGGTCTTGATGGCCTGTAGAGACTCATCCACCGCCTTACCAAAGAGGTTGTTGCCGTCGAACGGCATGTCCAACACTCTGGTCTGGACGTCCTGGCGAAAGTCTGTCGCCTTGAGCCATCCTCGTCGTCGGAGGCAAACTCCGTTGCCCAGTTGGCGAAATCCGGTATTGGCAATGTCCGTCGCCACCGTTATGGCGTGATCCGACACCACCTCGCCCTCCTGCAGAATTTCTAGGGCCTCCGCCCTTTTGTCATCAGGCAGGAAATCTAGCAGGGGAGCTATCTTGAACCAGAGCTCCCTGTCATAGCGGGCCACGATCGCTAAGGCATTGGCCGCCTTAATCGTCGTCGCCGCCGACGAGATGACTCATCGTCCCATAGAGTCCAACTTCTTGCCCTCGCTGTCCGGCGGGGAAGTGGAAGTTGAAGCCACCGCGCCCGCTGCCTTCTTCTTAGCCGCTGCCGAGACGACCGAGTCCGGCGTGGGTTGGGCCCTGAGGCACATGGGGGCGGCATCGGGGACTCAGTACTTCTTCTCGTACCTGTCCCTCTTGGCGGGTGTTGTGGCAGGGTTCTGGAGGACAGCAAGCCCCTCGTCCCAGATGTCGTCGAGTAAAGGTACCGCGAGGACCGTCTTCCTCCTAGCCTCTCGTCGTTGGTACAGAAATCCCTCCCTTTTCTGTTCTTCAGGGCAGAGCTGGAAGAGCTCGGCTGCCCTGGTTATCATGGCGTGGAAAGAGCCAACCTCGTCGGCAGGGGACGCCCGTGAGGGGGTGACGACGGGATGTCCGCTGTGTCATCGTCGCCATCATCGTCTGTCCCCCGTCGCCGTATCCTCTCTAGGGTCCGGCGAGGGGGATGAGGGGTCCACCGGTCTCGCAGGCACAAAGGAAGGAGCGGGGTGGACTCTCCTCCGCTTGTTCGGAGGGCTTCCCGACGGGCCTGGTTCTTATCTCGGTACATAAGGATTGGATTGCCAACAAAATGGCCGCCGAGCTGTCCTGGGGCTCGGGCAATGGCTGCGACGGACGGGATGGCCTCTCCACTGGGCCCTGTTCGTCGTCATTGTTGCTATCTTCGATCACGTCAGCAGGGACCGTCCCCTGGGATCGAACCTTCTTGAACCTCTCGTTGAGCTTAATGAACCTCTCGTTGAGGCTTATGGACCTTTTGTTGAGACCCTTCTCGGTCACCACTAGTTCCTCCTCAGAGGCTGATTCTGAGTCTAATGGCCACCGGCCCCACCCTCTTTTTCAGCCGGGGGCTTCACGAGGTCTTAGCGATGGGCTGGAAAGAGGATTCCCTCCGCGGCGGCAGGGATACTCTGGGCCGAGAGGCCGTTTCCATTGGCGTAGTCTCAGCCGGCTCCGCCAGGGTCACAGCGACCACTTCGGTAGAGGCCTTAGCCGGGTGGATCAAAGCCCTCACCACCTTAGGTGCGTCCTGGGCCTTCGCCTTGGGTGGAGGGTCAGCGCCTTGCTCCCCCTTCGAGATCGACCGGGTCCGCTCCAGCGGCCTACCCGGGTTCTCGGACTTTCCTCTTCCCCGAACCAGAGCGCTGGCTCGTGGTCGAACGTGCCGGGGAAGTAGCGCCCTGCTTGGCAACCGAAGAGCCCGACCTTTCGGCGCTCCCGGAGCCCGTGGACACGCGGTGCTTGGCCTTCTGTTGGGCGCCCATCACCTGGGCGTCCTCAAAGGACTTAGAAGCCCACTCAGACTTCATCGCCATCTCACTTGCTGTGCCCTTCTCTAGCCAGGTGGCGAGGCGGGAACGACGATCTTGTTTGGTCCGTTCCGAAAGGTTCTTGCAGAACGCACAGTCCTTTTCCACGTGCGTCTTGTCCCCATGGAGGCAGTAGAGACACCGCAAATGCTCGTCCTCCTTGAAAACGTTATATAATCCGCATCCAGGGCAGTTCCTGAACAGCTTGGATCCAGGCATCGAGCTCCCCTTGTCCTGGGCCATGTCTTGAGGTAGGCGGCAGATCTTCCGGAATCCTCCAAGAAGTGTAAACTCGACGAAAACTTCACCCTTGAGGGGCGTAGAAGAATTCCGAAACGGGTCCCCGTTATCGGAAGTAGAAATGGTGGAGCTTGAGGCTCGATTAAACAGAAAAAATGAGAAATTCTCCAGAAAAAGCGTGAAAATGCAGTAAAAAACTCGAGAGCCAAACACAAGGACTCCCAACACTTGAGCATGCATTAAAAATCTGAGGATGGCTGCCAGGGGCGGGGCTTAGGGAGAGGGTAGTCATTGGCTGGGGGCAGTATGACCCAGAGATCAGTGATTGGTTACTACTAAGAAAGACAGATCAGAAACGAAACGGATACTGATTTTTTCTTTACCGAGGATTCCCAGCCCGACGACTGGGAATATTCATGAGCAGAAATGGGAGGCAAAACATTGTCCTACAACCACAGTACATCCACATCAGCATGCATGATTTTAACCTGCATCATCTGTACAACGCCATCCAGACTACCACACCATATTGCAGTATAGAATGCATCTAAACAATATTCGTGCATACGTACAGCGACATGTGCAGGTCCACAGAAAACAGCTGCGGTCATGACTGTATCCTGAAGGTGGCAGCTCAGAGTGACTCACATAGACCTATCTGTATTCGCTTGCAGGTGATGGAGGATATCCCTTGAAGCTGTGGGGAAGCAGTACCCCTGCTAGTACGTGATGCACAGGATGGCCGTGCAGTACGCCAATTACTGATTGACGAATACTTCTGACCCACAGGGACGTTGATAGATATGTGTCAGTGACACACTGTACACTGGGTCCATGTGGACATGCACACATGGAATGTGTGGAGTTGGGCACTGTACACCGTCATTAATTAAATGGATACACACGAAGTGAACAATGTCCAGCCATTGAATGTTTTTTTAACACAACGGGTGTATTGATAACAACTGGAGTAAGTGCAATCCCCCAGTGAACTCCAAAAAACCCCAGTGGACTCCCAAAAACCCCCAATGGACACACAAAACCCCTCAGTGAACTCCCAAAACCCCCCCAGTGAACTCCCCCTAATTCACCCGTTCACCACCAACACCATCTAAGCCACTCCCATAGTTCCCCAACACTATTTCCCAGACTTCTTGATGTCCGGGGGCAGCATTTCAGAGTGCCTCGCACTACGTCTTGTTAGACGCACAGGGCTTGAGGGTGCAGAGGAAGTGGGGGCAGAGGAAGCGGGTGTGGTGGATGGGGTGGAGGCCGTGGGGATTTCCACGGCTGGTGCAGGTTGTGGCTGCTGCATGTACAGCAGGATGGAAGTGAGGACCTGCGTGATGGCCCCAGACTGTCTCTCATCAACGATGCAGAGGCATTGACGTCAGCAGTGTTCGCCGCTATGGCGGCTGTGGTTGCAGCTATGGCCTGGGCTATCCCACGCCTCGTGTCCTCCCCATCGGCAACATATTACCTGAGCAGGTCCAACATAGAGGCATGTCTGGCCTCCACCCTTCGTAGCTGTGCCTCGCGGTTGTTGGTGGGAGAAGCAGTGGTCGAGGGTGCTGTGACCGCGCCTGCAATGGCAGTGCTGTCCTCAGGGAGGCTGCTGAGGTAAGAATCTTGCAGCAGGGGATCCGCACTGCTGCAGGTGGGTGAGGGCTGAATGTGGGGTGGGGGGTTGACACAGGGCTTGGGGAGCGTGTACATGGCACATGGGTCAGTCCATTCTGGCCCACATACTCCTCCACTGCGGTAGCAGTGTTGCTCAGTGGGTCAACAGCCTCGCCTTCCACTGGTGTAGCCAGCTCAGTGTCCACGGTGTCAGGCGCCCTGGGTGTTGGTGTGGGCTGCGAGGCTGCCCCGGAGGTGGTGTTGTCGGTGGCCGTTGTCTTTGGCCGGGAGGTGGATGCCCTTGCGGATGGATCCTCGCTGGCATCTTCTCCATCGGTGCCTGGGGGGGTAGAAGAGATGCAGGGCATCAGTGATGGTGTTACATGCTAGATGCCTTAAATGTAATACCCCACAGCACCATATATCATGCATTCATATTTTACAGGTGTGTTCCACAGGATAGTATGAAGGGGGCATTTTGGCGTTTGATGCATGACAGGTGGCATGCCGTGGTGTTGGGGTTTGTGTGATGTATTACATGGGCACGGTCCATGTGTGTTCTCTGTGTGTGGTAATAGGATTGGCACTCGGTATGCATTTCAGTGTGGCAGGGTTTGGCCCTCCATCTGCACAAGGATATGTTCACGTGTGTGTTGGCACATGCATTGCCTTGCCTAGACTCTCTTCCACATCACTTGTGCTACGTCATGGTTTCCCCTACAGGGATATGCAGGGTCACTCACCTCCATCTGCAGATGTTGCGGCACCTGTCTCCATCTTCCCAAATCCCTCAATGGACTCCATCTGAATGAACGTGCTTGCAGTCTCCTCCCAGCGTGACAGTTTGGTAGGTGAGTGGGGACCCCGACCTGTGGCCATGGCCTCCCTCCTGTTGGTGGCCAGGATATTCCGAACCCTGAAGCAGAGGTCATCCCAACCTCTTTTTGCAGTCCTTCACTGTCCGTGGGGTGGTGCCAACTGCCGACACCTTGCGGGCTACCTCCTCCCAGATCTCCTTTTTGCGCTGCTGCACCTCCCTCTACAGGTTCTGCAGGTTGATCTCGTCTGCATGTGCTGCAAGGGTGTCTGCCAGCATGTTAAGTTCTGCAACTAAAAAACGCTTTTTGCGCAGGCGGGGGGTTGTTTTCCGGGTAGCCTTTGACATTGTGAAGGGATTGGCACTGGTCTTTCCTGAATGCAACTGGTGGTTTGGGAGGATGGCAATGGATTGTGTTTTTAATGATGGCCGCCGCCGCCGCATTTCCCGTTCCGACGTGATGACGTTACTTCCGGGTCCGGTGTTACGAGCCCAGTATTAGCATGATGTTATTACCGGATCGGTATTAAGGGGTTCCTCCTAGACAGAGGCGGTATCGGCGGGTCCCATGATGGCGCGATCGGGGGGTTGGAGGGCTTTTAGCGGCATGCCGGTATGGCCATTATCGGCATGGGGGTATTAGCGGCGTCATACGAGCACAGACACGCTAGTACCCCCATGCCGGTAATGACCCTGTTTTTACCGCGCTCCTCGAATAAGGCCCCATGAGTTGCTCTTTCCCATGTGGACCCAAACGGGTGCAAAGAGAACATTAAAATTCTCATTTTTTTTTATTAATGTATTTTACCAAGTAAGAATAAATATGAATTTAATAATTAATCTCTCTCGCAAATATATCTCAGGCGTGCACCTGGTTGTGTCATTTCATTTTGAGCCCCCAATTGAGCCAACAGTTGAACATGTTTCCAAAGCACTGCAATAAACGACAGACCTGTGCAATGCTTAATATAAATATTGAATTTACCTCCCATGTTCACAAGAGCAGCTCTTTGGACATTTGGCACCCAGCCAGCCCAAAGTCCACGGATTCCTCCTTTGGACAGGATTGTCACAAATGCATGATACATGCCACGCACACTGAAATTAAAAGAAGAAAGATTACAGCCTGTGATCGAAAGCTAGATAAACATGTATGTCTGCAACAAAGCCGGATATCAGCTAAGCCACAAATGTGGGCCAGTTCATGATATAAAGGTTAAAATAACTTCTCTCAGCAGCTCCCTGAGAGATTGCCACATTGCTACTGCTACTCTACAGCAGACCATAACAAATATCACAGGAGTATCCGCTGTAAAAAAAAAGATTTCTAATGCAACTTTTTCTTTGACTTAAAAGTTTTTAAATTTGAATGACATATCAAAGTTTAGCTACAGTATTAAACGCATGTTTCCCCATCCAGTGTGGTTGGGCCTTCGAACCCTGTTAAGCATTGTCAAAGCCAATAGTTTTGGCATTTGCAGGTTTATTGCATTATACATTTAGCATGGAGAGAAGGAATGAGGAATGACAGCTCTAGGAGGAAGAAAGGACAGCATGGGAGGAAATGAAAGGCCACACCTTGGGGTGAGGGATGCACTATGGGGTGTGAGGGGGATAAACAAATGTTAGCACGAGGGAGAATTAACAAAACAAAACAGAATAAAGCCAGGCCACCAACAGTATAGAGGAGCACTGTACAACACTTGAAGTAAGGAATAACAGCAAGAGGGTGGGTTTTGGAATGACCATGCATGGGAAGGAGTGTGTGGGGGGATAAGGATAATGGACCACCCAAGGGAGGTGGAGGGGAGTAGGAAGAAATTGCTGTGCAAAGGGTATGGGGTAGAGGCAAGGAAAAGACCAAGCAAGGGGTGGGGGCGAGGAAAAGACCAAGCAAAGGGTGGGGGCGGGGGCAAGGAAATGACCGTGCAAAGGGTGGGAGGCGAGGAAAGGACTGCACAAGGGTTGGGGTGGGGGCGAGGAAAGGACCAAGCAAGGCGTGTGGTGGGGGGCAAGGAAAGGACCGTGCAATGGGTGGGGTGGAGGGGCTGAGGAAAGGAAAGGCATATACTTGTAAATCGATTAGAGCAGGTAAACCCTTCCTGTCTAACAACAGCTGTATTACCCTGGCTAGAGCACTCATTTTGTCAAAATTAGACTATTGCAACGCATTGTACATAGGGGCGAATAAACAAATCATTATGAAAATCCCACCGGGTATTGCCAGGAGAGATCACATCTCTGACATTAGAAGATCTAATAATTGGCTCTCTACTCATGACAAAATTAAGCTAAAAATCGCATCGCATACATACAAAGTCCTGAACAACGCGGCACCTTGTTATTTGATAGAAAGACTCACCAGAAAAGCCTGGACTAGAACCACTATATTACCCAACACCAACCGCCTCCTAGTCCCAAGATTCAAGCTCTCAAAAGTCGGGGGTAACAGTTTCCCGGTTAAGGCTGCCCAATTCTGGAACTCATTGCCCCCCACATTGAGAGCAGATGAATCTTACCCTAAATTCCGCCAGAACATAATAAGATGGTTTAAAGACTCAGACAATTAGGCCTGCCCTGACACCCACCTTTCTGTGCTCCCATGTAAATTATATAATTATTAGCTATTTTACAGAATATCACTCTAGGTTTCCTTTTCTTTGTCTTATATAATATCATATTTATTGCAATATTATGTCATGTAACTAAGCTGCAAGTTATCATATGCTCTGCGCCCTGATACCCACGGGTTTGGTGCACAATACAAGTATTAAAACA
This sequence comes from Ambystoma mexicanum, assembly GCF_040938575.1. Classification (NCBI taxonomy): domain Eukaryota; kingdom Metazoa; phylum Chordata; class Amphibia; order Caudata; family Ambystomatidae; genus Ambystoma; species Ambystoma mexicanum. The sequence goes on along the minus strand of NC_090927.1, from coordinate 274,360,216 downwards.
AACAAACCGTGCAAGGGGTGGGGCGAGGAAAGGGTCGCGCGCGGGCTGGGGGCGAGGAAAGGGTCGCGCGCGGGCTGGGGGCGAGGAAAGGGTCGCGCGCGGGCTGGGGGCGAGGAAAGGGTCGCGCGCGGGCTGGGCTGGGGGCGAGGAAAGGGGCGCGCGCGGGCTGGGGGCGAGGAAAGGGGCGCGCGCGGGCTGGGCTGGGGGCGAGGAAAGGGGCGCGGGCTGGGCTGGGGGCGAGGAAAGGGGCGCGGGCTGGGCTGGGGGCGAGGAAAGGGGCGCGGGCTGGGCTGGGGGCGAGGAAAGGGGCAAGGGGTGGGGGCGAGGAAAGGGGCGCGGGCTGGGGGCGAGGAAAGGGGCGCGCGCGGGCTGGGCTGGGGGCGAGGAAAGGGGCGCGCGCGGGCTGGGCTGGGGGCGAGGAAAGGGGCGCGCGCGGGCTGGGCTGGGGGCGAGGAAAGGGGCGCGCGCGGGCTGGGCTGGGGGCGAGGAAAGGGGTGCGCGCGGGCTGGGCTGGGGGCGAGGAAAGGGGCGCGGGCTGGGCTGGGGGCGAGGAAAGGGGCGCGGGCTGGGCTGGGGGCGAGGAAAGGGGCGCGCGTGGGCTGGGCTGGGGGCGAGGAAAGGGCCGCGCGTGGGCTGGGCTGGGGGCGAGGAAAGGGCCGGCCGTGGGCTGGGCTGGGGGCGAGGAAAGGGCCGGCCGTGGGCTGGGCTGGGGGCGAGGAAAGGGCCGGCCGTGGGCTGGGCTGGGCTGGGGGCGAGGAAAGGGCCGCGCGTGGGCTGGGCTGGGGGCGAGGAAAGGGCCGCGCGTGGGCTGGGCTGGGGGCGAGGAAAGGGCCGCGCGTGGGCTGGGGGCGAGGAAAGGGCCGCGCGTGGGCTGGGCTGGGGGCGAGGAAAGGGCCGCGCGTGGGGTGGGCTGGGGGCGAGGAAAGGGCCACGCATGGGGTGGGGGGGCGAGGAAAGGGCCACACGTGGGCTGGGGGGCGAGGAAAGGACCACGCGTGGGCTGGGCTGGGGGCGAGGAAAGGGCCGCGCGTGGGGTGGGCTGGGGGCGAGGAAAGGGCCACGCATGGGGTGGGGGGGCGAGGAAAGGGCCACACGTGGGCTGGGGGGCGAGGAAAGGACCACGCGTGGGGTGAGGAAAGGGCTGGGGGGCGAGGAAAGGGCCACGCGTGGGGTGGGCTGGGGGGGGGCGAGGAAAGGGCCACGCGTGGGGTGGGGGGGCGAGGAAAGGGCCACGCGTGGGGTGGGGGGGCGAGGAAAGGGCCACGCGTGGGGTGGGGGGGCGAGGAAAGGGCCACGCGTGGGGTTGGGGAGGCGAGGAAAGGTGGGAAAACTACTGCACCACGGGGCAGGTGGACAGTGACCCACCACGCAAGGGACAGGGGAAAATCACTATGCAAGGGGCAGTGAAGGGGGCGTGTGAAGGATTGCCATCCGACAAGGATGTGGAAGCCATGGCTTTTGATAGTGTATACCTGTACCCTGCTCAATCAGTTTCCTAATCTGTAGCACCTGCTCTCCAGTGGCACAGAGGTGGTTTAGAGGGCACAAGTGCCCTCTTGACAGCTGCAGTGACAGGCAACGCACTAGCCCAGGATACTTGCCTATGTTTCTAAATCACAGCTATGAGGGTTACTATCCTGGGGACAGTTGTAAACTTAAGCAATACCTGACCTTAAAGTTTGGTGGCTAGTACCTGAAGTGTCAGCACGGTGAACTCAGCTCAGCTGTGGAAGTGTTAGGTATAGTCTAACCTGGCCCTCCCAACCGACAGGAGACTGAATGGCTATGCCTCTCCTTTTATCCTTTGCGAGGTTGGGCAACACTTGTGCCCAGCAAGACAGCCTCCCAGAAGGAACCGGATTCAAAGGGCACACCTATCCCAAAAGGACTAGCTTCACACCAGGGGGCTGCACACCAAAAGGCTCTTTGATGGGATTTACAGGGGAAGGGGCACAGTTAGTTTAGAAGCAGCGAGCCTAGCCCCACTGCCGGAGGATTCCAGCATCTCGTTTATGTCTGTACCTCTCCTTCCTGTCCGCCCCCACATTCTTTGGTGCAAAGCACTTTGGGTTTGATGGAAGAGAGCAAAGACCACTTGTCTCAGAACAGGGATTGTCCAATCACCTGACGATCAGGACCTTCCACTGCACCAAACCTCCATAGGCTGGGACAGCAGAACCTAAACTGACTCATCCTGTCTAAGAGCCACTGGAGGGAGTCTCAAAGCATCTGTAGGAGTAGATCAGCCAAAACTCTCCATTCTATCGGCTCAAACCGGTCTCACTGCATTCATACACCATTCACTGCAATTGAAGCAGAGGGACTCATCTCTGCTGCTTTTGACATTCCAACGAACTCAAACTACTGCTGCATTGTGCTGTCGAACTGGCTCATGACTACATCGTGCCAAGTGGAGCCTGTCACCTGGTCGGCTCGAACAACCTGCTCGCAGTTGAAGACCGAAATCAAAATGCTGCCTCTTCTAACCCTGCATTGGAGCACCATGGTCACTGCATTGAACCAGTAGACCTCAACTCGAACCGCCGAAAAAGCAAGTCAGTCATTGACGGCAACCAGCATTTACCAACGTCTTAAACCGCCAACTCCTGATCCGACCCTGGTGGCCCATCCAAACTGCACAAACCGACCACCACATTCGAGCCCCATCGAGCTCCCAATTCAAACAGACTAGAAGCAGGCTTGCTGCTTGACCCAGAACAACTCGCACCTGAACCAGGTTTGACTGGCACTGCAGCACAGCTCAAACCCTGCTGTTCAGTTTTGTTTGTGCACTTTGAAATTATTCAAATTGAAAATATTATACCAAAATGCGGACATACACTAACATTATTATATTTATCTGTTCAAGTTGGAAATGGTCCTATATCATAGTGTTCATCTGAACAATATTTCTTAGGAAGACATCTGTATGAGGTCAGCGGTACTGCACTGCACCCCTCCAATGAAACATAAGTAATCTACAGATGTCCTCACAACTTATTTCATGGAGAGGTGCAGTACCACTGACAAAATACAGATTCCCTCGTACAAAATCACATTGACATCAACACTACAATATAGGATAGCCACTGAAGGCTGCAATTGTACATACAACCTATAGTTATATGATATATGTAATTAATAACGCGCCTGTACACAAGTGTTTCGAGGCGTGACAAGACAAACTATCTTACTATGTATTGTGTCATTCAGTTCGTGTAAGTGCGCCGACGTAAAGTGCAGGGGGAAGTGCCAGGGAGAGGGAAGTGGGCGGTGCAGTCAGGGCAGCCAGCTCTGTGATATTATAGCTACAGCCCCTAATTGCGCGGTAGGTGCAGGGGAGACTGATCATGGGGGAGCCTGGTGCTCAGTAAGACTCTGAGGGTAGCAAGCAGCCAGTCGGCACAGCAGACCGGTAGGTAGGCCCGCAGTGGAGCGAGAGAGAAAGCAGAGGAGAAAAGTAAGGTCTTGAGCTGCTTCCGGAACTTCAGGTGGTCACCTCAAGTTTCAGAGGGGCAGGGAGGCCATTCCAGAGGGAGGTGCCTGCAGGGAGAGAGAGATACCCCCTACTCCGACAGGAGAAGCGCCTGACCCTCAGAAGTAGAGGTAGCTGGGCGAAGGGCTAGAGAAGGAAGGTCATTTCGAAGAGAGCGTTGGATGTAGTGCAGACCCCAGTCCCAGAAAGCCTTGTGGACGATGCAGAGGGTCTTGAACTTGATCCTTGCAGGGCGCTGTGAGCCAGTGGAGAGATTTCAGGACTGAGAGATATGGTCACTGAGCTTGAGGCTAAGGCCAAATCTTGCAGTCCTCTTCTGGATTAGTTGCAGAGGGCGGACACAGAGGGAGGCAGATTGAGAAAGCGGCTGTTGCAGTAGTCCAGTTTAGAGAGAACCAGGGCTCTGGAGACAGTGAGCTTCTGGGGGAAGAGTGAAAGGGAAGAATACCTCAGAGGAGGTGCGGCCGGTAGTGGGCCTTCTTGGCAATGTCTGTGATGTGAAGATAGAAGTGTAGTCGAAGATGACAATAAGATGTTTTGCCTCACGGGAAGGCGAAGGAAGAGGGCCCAAGGACGCCGAACAGAGAGAGAAGGAAAGCAGGAGCAGGGGTCCGAATGAGAAGGATCTCAGTCTGACTAGCATTAAGGCAGAGATCATTGGAGGCGCACCAATCCTGGATCGCGAATAGACAGTCAGGAATGAGTGAGAGTGAGAGAGAGAGAGAGAGAGAGAAGAGGCTGGGTGGAGCCTGAAAGGGAGCACAGCTTCATCTGCATAACACTGAAATTTAGGGGAGAAGGTAAAGATCAGGTGGGCCTGATGCGTGATGCGCCCAGGTTCTCACAGAGTCGATTGATCAGGACAGCGTGATTGACTGTGCCAAAGGCAGGGGGAAAGGTCAAGGAGGATGTTCACGGGTGTTCAGGAGAACAGTTCCCATGCCTCTGGCTGCTCTGATCATGGCGACAACCAACAGATTCAGTGTGGAGAGAGTAATCTGGGAGATGGCCAGCTTTTACAGGAGTTTGCCAAAGAAAGGAGTGATGGTGATTGGCGATAGCCTGACAGGAGGAGTCGTCAGAAGGCTTTTTTTTTTACAAGGGGGTGCACAAGGGAGTGCTTAAGGAGAGGGGAAGTTTTCAGTAGCAAAAGAGTGATTGCAGAAATCGGCCAAGGCTGGAGCGAGGGTGTCAATGTGGTTCCTGAATGTTCTGGAGGAGCAGGGGTGCACCTGTTTGGACAACACTTTCATAGATCGGACTAGTCTAGAAACCTTGTCAGGTGTAGTTGGAGAGAAAGAAGCGAAGGGAGGAGGAGGAGGAGGAGAGCGGGGGGGGGGGGGCAGCCAGAGGAGGGTCTTGACAGGAAGAGGAGAGGACAGGACGTCCTGAGTTTTTGTGGTGAAGGGAGACATCAGAGCCATGCATAGGGCCTCGGAGGGAACAGAAGAGGTGGAGACTGCACAAGGATTGGCCAGCTCCTTCCAGATTTTAAAGAGTTTAGCCGTGTTGTTGGAGGATGCAGAAATGGGGGCTTGGATGTGGGCTCTCTTCTTGGACAGTACAGAGTCTGTGATCACAAGGTATGTGTAACTGCATTCTTTGTTGCCTAAATGAGTTCTGCCTGCCATGAATGGAGCAACTGGAGGCACATAGGGGAGGTTGAACACATACAGATCACTGTACACTGGCGAAGAAGCAAACGTGATGTGAAACCCAAACCCCCACTGGAAAAAATCATGTAAAACACACAATCATTGGTTTAAATGGCAGAAGGACAAGGTGGGGGATCCCCAGTCTACAGAAAAGCATGAGGAGGTCAGGGGGTCCTGTAGCCCCCTCAACACCCCACTTTCAGCACCACTGTTACCAAAACAGTTACATTTTCAAATCACATAGAAAGCAAAAGAACACAATTGGAAGAATATCAATATTAGTGCCATCTCTAAAAATGCTGTGCCTTTTGCACCAAAATTGCCAGCAATGCTGTGACTAGCATGCATGACCCAATATGAGGAAGTGGATCTATGGGTAGCTGAGCTCAACGATCTAGCTTGACATAGGCCCCCATGCACCAGGGTGTAGTCAATCTGTAGTAGTCCTTTGTCCATTTACTGTCCCTGTGGCAACATCTCACCCCTCCACTCCCCAACCCAGTTCATTGAGGCGAACATCCTTTTACACATTGTTCAACACTCCACCCAGATTGTCTCCTTGCCTGCCTTTCCTAGGTCATTTCTCAGCCTGGAGGTACAGGGTGAGGTGGATGGGGGTGTGGAATAGGGTGGACTGCATATTCAATCTCCTGAAGCATGTGATGTTATTAATAGGTTAAGTGGATGAAGGATTCTTCCATTTGCAACTTGCAAATTGAAGAATGGTTCATTTAAATAATGCTAAACTCTGAATAATGGGGACAGGATATTCTGCTGTTCCACCAAAGATGGAGCAGACACGCTCTCCCCTAATGCCCATGCATTTACCAGTGCACATGATTGGAGCTTGTGGGTTATAACGTTCACAGCTAACCAGCACACACACCTTTATTAACAGCATTTGTAAAGTACACATTCAAGAGACAGATTTGGCGCAATTTGACGCAAGACATTGATGCTATTATACATCATGTGTACTTTTGCTTTATCAGCCTGACTACATGACAATAAAACAGAACTTGGTCGGATATAGAAGCCAAATACTATTAAGGAATGTACAACGAACACTCACCGTGGAGGTTTTCCTTCTAGCCGTCTGCGACCTTCCATTTGCATCTGAACCTTCACTAAATCTGTAGGACTAGCAAAGAACTGCCCAATGGCACCAGCCATCATCCCTCCGATTACGGATTTCCTAAAAATATAATACATTTTAACATTTTTTTTTAAAGTGGCTTAGTATTTTTTTTTTATTGTTGTGTTCATAGTTTACAGAAAATCTTATACAACATACACAATATATAAAAAAAAAGAGAAGAAAAGCCAACTTACCTCATACAAATCGCTTACAAATCCACTAAAAAACATACATTAAAACATGTATCGAGAATAGATAATTCTAACATACATCATAAGTAAAATGCATCAAGTTGCGAATAGGAAATGAAAAGAAAGTTGTTTCACATTACTTATCAGTACCTCATGACAGTTTCTACCATTTGGCCTTTTCTATTCTAATAAATTCCCATTAAGGACTGGAATTCTTTTTTTATCCAATCACATTGTAGCTAGCATCAGGAATTCATTTAGGTCTAGTATCAATGATATACTCGTGCCCCACATGCACCTACTCCAAAATAGATTCATGGAGATCTCCATATTTTTATCGTATTTATCTTTAAAGCTCCTCAGACGTATAGTAACAAAATCAGGACACATGGTAACTATATGTTTGAGGGTCTCAGGAGAATCCTGATCCCCACAAAATTTACACTAGATCAGGGAAGAGTTGGATGCAGGCGACTTGGAGGAATCCTTCCAATACTTGATCCTCTCGTACTTCGGTATCTGGTTGAGCCTAAATCGCATGTAAGTCGTTCGTACATTAGCACATGGACATTTTTGGAGATAAAGAGGTATACATTCCCTTGCTTGCATGAAGTTATAGTATTCCCTGTAGGTAGAATAGTTGGCAATGCCATTGACAGTCTCCACCCAATCTGCCCTAAACAGAAAACTCTCGACAATGCCCGGTCTTTGCACTAGATCTTCCACCGTTAGCCCAAGGGTAACAAGGACAGACTTCATCCTAGAACAGAAGTCTTGCACAGAAGGAACGGATTCATCGTGCATAGCCGAGCCAAGTGTCTCAGAGCAAATTTATCGGTGGAACATTCTTTTTCCTAAAGGCAGTGAGTTGTTTCCAGACATATCTAGCTTTCAGGGATATTCAACAAAGCTCATGACTTACGACCGCATTGGGTACGGCCATGGACAAACCCAACCACGGCCATGGACAAACCCAACAGCTCCTTCCAAAGTTTCCCCTTGTATCAAATTCAGGGAAGAACCCATATCATGAGTGGAAAGGTCAAATGGGTTCAAACTTGGCAAGATAGTAACGCCTAGGTGGGAGTAATGAGAATTTGCATTCTTTTTGCTTCAAAAATTTAAATTGAGATTTGACTTTGTAAGCCTTGTCCGATAAAGTAGTTTTCCAGAATTCATGGCTGACCCTATTCCTAAGATTGTACCCAAGACAGGTAACAGCCCTGACCTGTTCAACTTTTTCCCAACCAATAGTCCAATTATACGTCTGTACCTTATTTCCCCTAGTAAAAACAAGAACCTGAGATTTCAATGCATTGGGCAGGAGATTGTTAGCAGAAGCGTAGTAAAAAAAAAAACTGCATTTTCGTCCTGAGGCCTCGCAGGGTACGATCGAAAAGAATGAAATCGTCTGCAAAGACCATCCATGCTATCCCAATACTCCCCAACCTGCCCAGTGCAATGGAAGGACCCTGCCACAGTCCATCCACATCACACATGTACAGGTTGAAGAGTATAGGGACCAATGTGCAACCCTGTTTGACCCCAACATAGGAAAAAAAAATCTCCTGGGAAAGTAAACACTCCCCTATCAGTCGGACATGTATTGCGGCATGGGTATGCAAGAGTGCAATAAGCTGGATGAGCTTTCGTAGAATATTCATAGCTAACATTTTAGACCATAGCCTTGACCTAATGGCACCTTCAAGTGCACTAGACAAGTCCAGTGACGCTAGAAAAACGAAAAACATCCCCCCCCCCACAGGTATTGTGTACAAAATGTCTCAAATGAAATAGTACGGTTGCATTTAAGGTGGTACCCATATCTTGTCTGAATCCAACTTGGAATTTACTCAGTAGAGTTGCCTTTGACCTCACAATTAAAAAGGTCCCTGAGAAGCAAGATGGAGAAAACTACTTGTAGCGTCATTAAGCGCTATGGGCCTATAATTGTTGGGGTCAAGCGCATCGCCCTTTTTGTAAATGGGTACAATAACGGACTGGACCCAACAAGGACAGTATGGGTCTCAAAAATATGGTTGAAATAGGCTCCAAAAGTTCCGCCCACAAACTAGGATCCTCAGTGTACGAAAGGGGCTTACTGTACCTGTTATGTTATCAGCTCTTATATAGCGTGTGGTCGCCTGAAGGCATCATGGCGCTTAAGGAGCGAAAGAGCAGATGCCTAGGCGAGTCAAAATAAAGGAGTTTTAACCCTCTTTCTGAACTCAAGATAGTTAGGGGTTCTTTTGATGGCCAATGGAAGACCATTCCATAAGGATGCCACGGAAAATCGAGAAAGCTCGACCGCCTACCCGTTCACGATTGTAGCTTGGCACCAGGTGTTTTTCCACAGTGACCGAGCGAAGATTGCGGGTGGGGTGATAACGAGTAAATTATCTCTTGAGTTAATCAACCCTGACAAAGATTGCATTCAAATTTGCAAAATCTCAATATTATCCAACAAGCGAAAAGCACATTGAAATTTGAGGAACACCTTTAGATAAAAGTACAAATCAATTAGGTGTACTTCTAATAAAAAACAGAGCATGACATCCAAGATATTTGCACAACAATAAGCTACTGTGCAGTGTAACGGAGGAGTCAAAAGTGGAGATGAGATATGAAGAGCAATTGTATTATTCTGTTACGCCTTGAAAAACAATTTAAATCACAATGAGACCATTAGCCCTGTTAAATCAGAAACATTTAGAAGCTCTGAAATGGGTCCTTGTTATTTTACTTCTGCCTACCCAAAACATCCAAGTGTTAGTTCATGGATAAGAAAGTAACATTTTGCAAGACTCATAATATTTTAAGTGGTTTTAATTTATAGGTCATTTGGGTTCTTAACAGTTCTCATTAAAGCAATGACAGGGTTGGCTGGTGCTCACAGTGCTGCTCGCTTAACCAAAGTAGTGTCCATGAATCTCTACAGCACCAATACTGTAGTTATGAAGCACATATAAGCCTATGCACAGCACAGTATGTCGCTATATCAGAGTGTTAGGGAAAATTCTCCTTCTAGGGCTAATTTCCCTCACCTAGTGAGTCCCCCAGCAGCTTTGCTGGATTTCTGGAGTTTATTTTTTCCATCTAGTAAGAGTGTGCATCTTTTTACACTCTTACATGTGTTTTGGCCTATGTATTTTTACTCATTGTGTGACCTTGGGCACTGGAGCACACCACTCCAGGAGCCCCTGTTCTTGTATGGGTTACACAGCACCTTTAGTGCAGTAACCCAGGGTTGTCTTTAAGACTTCCCTCTGACTCCATTTTGCTGGGGCTGACTACTGTCCCCCAGAGAAAGGTAAAGTTGCCATTTACTTTACCTAGTCATTTTTACCACAGACCCAGTACACCACATCTTACATGGAGTACTGGAAAGGGCTAATCTGTACCCCTTTTCGGTCTGTACCTCCCTAAGCTTTGTTTAGCTCTTAACATTTAGACTTGGCTGGTGGAAGTGGTATCTACCCTAACTTTTCTACCGCGATTATATTAGATAAACGTGGTACTGTTCTTGGCTATTATATTAGCCTCGAACATAAATCCGCTTGACCAAATCGTCTTTCTTTTGGCTCCGGTTGGGTTTATTCGCCATTTCTTTTTGTTAAAATCCTTCTTGTGTTTTACTTTGCGCGGCAAACTCGGTTCGCCTTCTTTGTTCACCGTCTTTTGGCGGGCCTCCTCAAGGCACCTGGGTGTCTAGGTGGGCTGAATGTGAGGGTGTGGAGTAGTCACCGCCAGCACAGGGTATCCTAGGAAACCTAAGTCGCACTTTGCCATGATTGGCTGAGGTGGTTGTCCCGGCTGGACAACCCCCCTGCTGCGTGATTGACAGCCAGGCTGTGTGAATGGGGGTTTTGCGCATAAAAGGCAGGTCTCTTGGGCTAGAAGTCAGTCGCCTCTGGAACTACAAGGAACCGAAGAGAAGCGGAGAGAACGGCGGCTGCTGCAACTACCCATCCCGGTGAAGCCCTACTGCAGTCCTGAGCCATCTACCCTTCGACGACTAAGAGGAGATCTAGTCCGGAGTCTTCTCCCCTTGAGCCTGGTGGGGATAACCAGCTCATCATCTTCAGCCAGAGATCTCTGGCGTGGTCGAAATCGCTGCACACTGCTGTAGTGGTCCAGACAGCCACCTGCCGAGCCTCTCCTGTTTTTAAGGAGGGCACCTTTTATTCGTTGTCGCGGCTGCCGGCTTCATCCCTGTGTGGTGCATTCCCCCTTCAGACATCCTCCTTCACAATGAAGCTCCAGGAATCGTGGGTCTGCGGGAAACCAACAGGAACAACTGCCAGGGCACCAACTGCATCATTGGAATAAGGTACTGTGCTCTACTCGAGGAAACTGGGTGAATCCCTTTTTCTTCATCCTCAAGGCTCGCCCTTGTCTTCCCTCCTTCTTATAACTTTTGCTTCCGAACATTGACAATTTCAAAGTACTCTTGGCTACACTGACCCGTGAACTGTCTAAGTCTAACAGTGTGATCTTCGGCAACAGGTCTTTGGTGTCACTTAACCCTGGCTCCAACCCTTTGACTTTTGAACTCCTGTTTCTGAGTGTTTCTCGATACCGTCTGCTTAACCTAAATATTGCCTGTGATTTTTGCCTCCAACTCCCTCTGTGTAGCTCAGGTGCTAAGTGTGTTTTTGCCCCGGTAGCATTTCATGTCACGGATATGCGTTTATTGAGTAGCCCGAACTGTCAAAAAGTGATTGCAACCGTATCCGCGGTATTGTGTTTTGTTCATAACACTGGTTCATTCAAACACAGGGTACTTACCTTGAGACATACTGTACAAAGTGAATTGGTTAGTTTTAGTATATTTAACGTGTGGTTTTGTTTAAAGTTTAATAGAGGTGTTGTGTTTATAACTGATGGTTTAAAAATAAATGTACTTATATTTTTTACCTGAAACCTTGAGTCAGTGTTTGCTGGAGCCACAGTAATTGTGGTCCCTTTGTGTAATCTCTGCTACTGCTCATATACTCTTGAGATAAGCCTGGCTGCTCTGCTACTGCTACCACTATAACTTAGTAGTACAAACTTGTACCAAAGGTAAAACTTGTATTGCCACCTGTGGTCTTAATTGTGTGTAGTGGTCCCTAAGAGCACTGCACAGGATTCTGCCTAACACAGAGTATCCATCTTGGGGATGGTAATGAGTGTATACACTACAGGATAACAGATAATGTGACATGTTGGTCAAGTCTAAAACCATGTGCCTAGGCAGTGCAGTTTGCATCTGAGAAATGGCAGGGAAGCATTGTGCTGAGAAACAGGGCATTTTATGGCAAATGGTAGATCAGGTTTCATCTATTACAAATGCGGTTGACAATTACTGTACCCGTCATATTGAAATACTGGCCATTTTCAGGCAGCACCTGTCATGCACAGTAAACACTTCACCATTTAATTACAGTAACTGGTATACAATATGCTAATGGCATTACTTCAGCAAGAAATAAGATGATGTTGGCCTTAAAAAAAAGGCCAATCTGTTGGCTAACCCTTATTTGTTTTACATAGATTAGCAACTTGTTCTATAAATGTGAGGCTATGAAATAAGAGTCACTTCTCCCGTTCCATGGCGGCCATTTTCTTTGTTCTTTCTTTCTGTGGCAGCCATAGTAAACAGACTACACTTCCCAATCCGCGGCAGCCATTTCATTTTTTTCCTCTTTAAATAGGACTTCAACTTTCTCATAGATGGTTCTCCTTAAGTCCCTTTCCGATTCTCCCTCCTTCTCCGGGATTCCAAAAAATCTTGGTTCTCAAAATCGTCCATCTTCAGGGCCACCTCTTCTTCCCTTCTCTCCAACTCCGCCAACCTCATGTCCATTTGCGTCTCTGTTGTTTCAAGGGAGGTCTGGTTGTTCTCAACTGCTTGGAGACTTTCATCCATTTTGTCAATCCTGACATTTATCATATCCACTTTACCTCCTATGTCGGCCTGCATCCCCCTTATCTACTCCAGGAGCGAGGCAATGTCTCTCTTGGTGGACATGGTGTCATCCCCTGCCTGCGACATGGTGGGGCCTGCCGTGTTCCTCTCCGACTTTGGCCTCTCGTATTCCATGGGCAGGTGGGGTCTTTTCTGTATTCTGTCTCTGCCCTTATCAGTCTCACTGGCGGCCTCCTGTGTCAAAGGGGGGTCTCCTGTCTGTTCTGCACCCCCTATACTCCACTCCCTTGGGATAGTTTTCTGCGTGCCTTTTCATCTCCTCCAGGACAGGACTTTGGTATCGGTGTGGCTCACGGCCTCTGGCCTGGTCATCCTCGTGGATCCTGTAGATTTACCCCCTGGGGCTGCCTGGGCAGTCTGGTGTCCTCGTGACCAGTCAGGGTCTTCCCCCTGTTTTACCACCTTCAGCCAGGGTCATTTGCCGCATTCTCTCTCTTCCTTCTCTGGGCCTTCTTCTAGGCGGGTACACGTCCCGGGACAAGTTACAGGGGCCCACACCTATTCGCTGCTCTTTTGCAGTTGTTTTGTGTCTGGCATCCAGGGGTTTTTCGATGGTGGGGGAGCCGTGGGGTGGGTCCACTCTCTTCCTTCCCTTCCTGATAGTCACACCTCTTTCACCTGCCTCCCTGTGCTCTGATGGCCCCCATCCAGGCTTTTACTTGTTTTTTTCCCTCTTTGTGCGCTCTGCCCTTCCCGGGGTACTCGGTGGTCTTCCTCCAGCTCCTTCCCATTTGCAGGGTCTCAAATGCCAGGGGGGGGTGTGGGGCGAGTTCTCCCAGGCAGCTACACATCCCAGGCTCCCACAACACGTTGTGCCCCACACGGTCGCCTGGTGCACCGTGGGGGGTGGGGACGCACACCCCATTTCAGTTGGGCGAGTTTTGACTCCTACAGTCCCCCCCATGGTTTTCGATGGGGCACTTTCCTGGACCCACTACTCTTCAATGTGTCTCCCAGCTTGGGCCCCCGCCAGGCTCCTTGTGCCCACTGCTCATGCTCCTCTTCCTTCCCCCAGCCTCTCCCCCCAGATCCTCGTTGACTGGAGCATTTCTGCGTGGGGGGTGCTGGGGAGGGTTGAATGACGATCAAACAGTCTTTATTCCCGAGGGCCTCCTCACCTTTTTGTTCTGATAGTCGTTCTTGCTGCAGTCCGGGGCATCTGTGCGCTGCTCCTTGCAGGTGGGATTACTTTCACTTTCCCGCTGGTCGTTCCAGTGCTAGTATCTCTGCTTCTTCTCGTCCAATTCACTCCGTTGTTGAACCAGAGTGTGGCGCACCGTTTGGGGACCACTGGGGTCCTGATGTGCCGTCTGGGGCAGAGGGGTCCAAGCGGGGGCTCAATCTGCTTTTCGGCCCGTGGGGACTGGAGGAGTTGTATTAGGCTGCGTGCATTCACATGCCCCCTGGTGGTCTGCAAGGGGTTCAGAGAGAAAATCCGAACAGAGACCAACAACGATGTAGCCGAAAGGAATGCATAGAGAGATTGATTTAAATAGTTTTGAGCTTCGATTATTATAATGAAGCAATCAATAGAGATATCATCTGATTAGGAACTAACAATTGTATGAGCACAATCTAAAAGTATTGTAAAAGAGACAGATTACAAGTGAAGAAATATAAACTTATATTTATAGTGACAGTTGAGAAGACAGTACATGGATTTCGGATTATATATTCCAATTCATTTAGCGCTAGGTAAAGAGTGTGGTTAAAGGAACTATGGGAATTCGATACCCGAAAACTCATTTTGCAAATACCCAATTGATATTAGAAGAGACTAGCGAAGTGTCAATGTCTAGAAATACATGGAAACAAATAGTATTATTTACTTGTACATAATATTAAAATGATGGATTGTGAAATATTTGTATGCATTCACTTGAGGTTTAACATATCAGGAAGTGAAGTATTTGTATTTATTTTTGTTTATATAGCGCTTTACACCAAAGCGCTGCACATTATAACAGGATACATAAGATAATAACTTTATAACAGTAACAGTAGAAGCAATTAACAAATTGAGAATCAGGCCAACAAAATAATAAGTAGAGCAATTAACTAGAGTAGAGAAGGAGAGAAGTGCAGTAGAATTGAGAGTGAGAGGGGCGAGGGGGAGGGGGAAAGGGAAAGAGGGGAGAGATTAGGGGGAGGGCGGGGGAGGGAGAAGAACAAGGCGATAAGGCAAGGAGGGAGGGGAGTAGGAAGGGGGAGGGGTTTCAAGGCGGGGAATGGAGGAGGAGAGATTTAAGGGAAGTTCGGAATGAGGAAAAGGTGGAAGTAGAGCGCAGTGAGCGAGGTAAGGAGTTCCAGTGTAGGGGGGCTAGGAGATGGAAGGAGCGGTAACGGGATGAGGCACAAGGGGAAGGAGAACAGTGAGAAGGAAGTGGTCGGCAGAGCGAAGGGAGCGGGAGTGAGTATAGAACGAGAGGGAGGTGAGATAAGGGGGAGCAAGACTGTGGGGAGATTTAAAGACTATTCAGAGAAATTGAAATTTGAGATGGGAGTGAAAGGGAAGCCAGCCAAGGGAGGAATGGGACGTAGAGATGGAGTCCCGGGAGGAGAGGAGACCGAGGGTGCGGACGGCAGAGTGGTAGATAGATTTAAGGGGGGCAAGATGAGAAGTAGGAAGTCCAAAGAGTAAGGAGGAGCAGTAGAGGTGGCGAGAGAAGATAAGGGAGGAGATAAGAGTTTAGTAGCAAGGAAAGTGAGAGGTGGGCGGACTTTATGAATATTAAAGAGGTGGAAGCGACAGGCACGAGATGCGAGAGAGATGTGATGGGAAAAGGTGAGAGAGGAGTCAAAGTGGATGCCTAGTTTGCGAGCCTGGTCAGAGATGGGGAGATTAGAAGGGGGAAAATGAGTGAAAGCAGGAGGAGAGGGAGGGCGACGAGAGTTGTAGGGGAAGAACATACCTTCAGTTTTATCAGTGTTAAGGGAAAGGAAGCGAGATGACATCCAATTTTTTATAGCAGTAAGACAGGTGGAGAGTTTAAGATGGAGGTCAGTAGAGAAGGAGAGGAAGAGTTGAGTGTCATTAGCGTAGAAATGGTGAGAAATGCCAAATGAGGAGATAACTGGGGCGAGGAGGGAGGTATAGAGTGAGAAAAGGAAAGGGCCAAGTACTGATCCTTGGGGTACTCCATATACCAGAGGCTGGGAAGGAGAGGTGCGACCTCCCCAGGAAACAGTAAATGAGCAGGAGGAGAGGTAAGAGGAAAGCCAGTTAAGAACAGAGCCTTTGAATCCAAAGGAATAGGGAGTATTGAGAAGAAGGGGGTGATCGACAGTGTCAAAGGCAGCAGAGAGGTCTAGAAGAATAAGGACAGAGGATTGCTGAGCAGAGAGGGAGTTAAGGATGTAAATGAGGGCAGTTTCAGGAGAGTGTTTAGGATGGAAGCCGGATTGAGAGGGAGGAAGGAGAGAGAGATTAGTAACAAAGGTTGAGAGTTGTGAGCAGGAAAGGCGCTCGAGAAGTTTAGAGAGGAATGGGAGAAGTGAGATAGGACGGTAGCTGGAGGTGAGCAGGGCGTCAGCAGAGGGTTTCTTTAGAATAGGAATACTAGTGGCATGTTTAAAAGTAGAGGGGAAGATAGCAGAGGAAAGGGAGGTGTTGAAGAATGAAGTTAAGTAGGGAATAAGAAGAGGGTAGATTTTAGGTATAAGGAGGGAAGGGAAAGGGTCAGTAGGAGCAGAAGAGGGGTGGGCTTTGGAGAGGAGGGTGGAAACGTCAGAAGGGGAGAAGTAAGTCATGCAGGCGGAGGGGGAGAAAGGGGAGGGGGGAGTTAGAGGAGCAATTAATTTTTTGCCGAAGGGCAAGGCTATTGGAGGAGAAGAAGTTTGCAAAGTCAGAGGGAGAAAGGTTGGAAGAGGCTGAGGGAACGGGGGTGGGAGGAGAGAGAAGATGAGAGAGAGTTTGGGAAATGCGGCGGTGGTGGGAGGCTTGGGATTGGAGAAGGTTGGAGTAGTAGAAGTGAATCATCAACTAGATATTATTAACAAGGACCATAATATTACACAAGTCATTAGCAAGAGCAATGTAAACACATGTACTGGGGAGTTTGGATTATAGATTAAAATGTAGAAAATTATATATACATACCCCATACATTTTAACATGTATTTAGTGTAATTTCCAAGTGCATAAGGAGAAAAAAAAAAAAAAAACACATTGCGTCCCTCCCCCCACAACTTGGCCCTCCCCTGATTGATAAGGGTGCACAACAATTGACATGATTTGATCTGTTTTCTGTTTCTTAGAAAAATGAGTCCATGTTCAAGCTCTTGCAAGTCTGGAATAGGGTGATTACTTTGACACACCACCCAAGTTCCCTTCAAATATAACATTCTATAATTTGAGAATTGTCTAAATTTGAACGTCGGTAACCACCCCCTTGTTATACACCTCCACCCAACTTGACCTTGCTTCTCGTGATTGACCCTCTCCCATTTCTTAAAATGTACCCAAATGTCAACCAACAACAGTTGCCCCCTCTGCCATCCTTCGGGCCCAGCTCAGTCTCTGTCGGCAGCCCAGTGCTCATTCCCTTCTCCCCCTCGCGCCCCATCTGGCAGCCGGCTGAACGCTTCTTGCATGTATACCCCCTACAATGTCCCACAGTCTGCTTGTTCAAGTGGTGGCGTTCTTCACAGAGGGAGATCGTCGGGGGAAGTCCGTAAGTCATGTAAAAGCATGTTCCAGGCCAGCCCTTTGCCCTCAGAGCCCCCCTCCTCCCCAGTGCATGCACCACTCCCTGCTCCGCTGCCACCCACCTCTGTGCGTCCGCCGCACATTGAACCAGGAGTAGACCTCTAGGGCACTTCCACGAGATTGGCAGCCTGCACTTGGCTAATAACTGAAAGGCTGCCATCCTTTTCCTTTGACTCTGCCGTCCCTCCCCGGGGACCACCCCCAGCAGACACCCTGGAAGAACAATCCACTACCATTGCATTGATCTTAGTTACTACCCCTTGCAAGTATACCACAATTACCGGACATGTCCAGACCATGTGTCAAAAGCCTGCTGCATGTTGCCCACACCTAGGGCAGTGATGCGGGTGGTTCGGGTTCATCATATGCAATTTTTGTGGGGTTGGGTATTCCCTGTGTAGAATATTGAATTGGATTAGTTTAAATCTGCCATTTCTGGATACCTTCCCTAAGTTTCTACATATCCTGCGCCAAACATAACTTCCATGTAGCATTTCCATTTGTCCCTCACCTTGAGCTGTGGGAGAGTCTTACTGTCCTGCAATGCGCTGTATAGTGTGGATATAGTATGTCCCTCAGCCCCTGCATCTAGGCTCACCCGAAGAAAGGGGGCAGTCAGAGGCTCCTCCGGTATCAAATTCCACTGGGCTGCTAAGTTGAAACCGGTGTACATAGACTTTTCCTGAAATTCTCTTGCTAATAACTTGACTCGCTGGAAGTATTCAGATGAAATTTCCCCCATAGAGGTCCATCTACCCCACCTGGAAAAGTGTTAAAAGATGAGATATTAAAAACAAACATTTTTCAGCCTACTCCCACACATTTTTCAGTGAGAAACAGCGGATTTGGAACAAATAAGAATACATTTGGGAACAAAACGTTGACTTCATTTCCTTTCTTGACTAGTTTGGGGGAACATCCATCCAGTAATTTATTCAGCTGACAAGGGGATGATCCAGCTCCTTAAAACGTTTATATATCAGCCTTGGTGCTGAACAGCAGACAGACTTTTCAGAAATGAGAAGCCTCATTTTTTGCTTTTTGGTCAATGATTTCCACATTAATACTCAGGAAATCGAAAATGAAATGTGTTCAAAACGCTATTTGGAGGAGGAAAACTGATTTAAAAAAAATCACATCAGGCTAGAGCTCGAAAGAAGACACCATGTGAAGTTGGGGATTTGGGGGTGGGTCAGGGAGACAGTTACGAGTAGAACATTTTCAGTTTCTCTGGGAAAGACCAATGCTGCAAGACTCTGAAATAAATGTATGTCTCATGAAGTGATGAGTGATAGGGGGTAGTGGGAAAGGGTTAGGTAGGGAAAAAGCAACTGTGGGGCGAGGGGCGGATCTGGAAAAGAGGACGGGGAATTCAAATTTTTGCATTTTTCCCCTTCATCACAGGATTTGGGCAACCACCACCTTACCACGGGAATTCCTGTAATCGAGCAGCAGGTCATAATTGCAGCTACATTCAAAGCTGAACTCTTGGGTTGTGCCAACATGTCTTGTTATCAATAGGTGAGAGCTCCAACTATTGCAGGGGTCACTAAATATATTAATTCGGATGAAACTTTATCTGAGCCCCATAGATCGCAAAACTTCTATGAAGCCTGTATTGTACTGGCTAAGTTTGTGGCATACCCAGTCCCTTGAAACATTTAGAGATGAGTTGGTTTATGTAATGAATCGGAAAGAGGGAGAGTTTGCCGTGGACTGCCTAGGTTAAAATAAAAAGCTTTATGAGATGGAGGAGCAAGATCTCTGGCTAAGAATATTACTAAGGCACTGTCCAGCAGGTTCAAGAAAGAAACAATCCCATCTCCCACAAGAAGGGGAATGGTACTGGCAACCGAGAAGCTAGAATTGGGCGCTGGTTAACTTAGAATAAGAATCGGTGTGATTTTCCTGCGGCTAAATAACCCGCGACGGAAATAACCGCATGCAAACGGTCTGCATGGGAAATGTACACAATACAAAAGTGTTCGTACATTTCCCATGCAGACATCCATTTTAAAAAAAAAAAAAAAAAAAACAACACACCACAACCGTACAAACACACCCCCCCACCCACACACACACACACCGCCAACACACCCCCAACCCCCTACTTAACTTTCTTTTGGACAATGCAATGCTGGTTCCCTTTCACTTCTGTGATCGGGAATCAGTGCCGCAGGGTCTTTTTTTTTTTTTCTTCCTTTTTTTACTTTTGGTTGGTGAGTTGCAGGGGTGTCCCTCGCAACTACCGCTCACTATACTGTATAGTATGGTGAGCGGGGTGTTGCGGGGGAATTTTTTTTTACCTACGTAAAATGCATACCACAAAAGGTTCGAACTTTTGGTGGTATGCATTTTAGGTCTTTTAGTAAGATCAGTAATTTAGGTGCAGTCCTTTTGGCCAAAACCTAGAATAAAGCAGAATTTTGGCTATGAAGGTTATTTTGACCATCTACAACCCTCCTTTGCCTGAGCTCTTTTCATCCACTTTAGGATAGAAGTATTCAGTTAGTCTCCTTTGCAAAATCTTGGAGTTTCCTTTGTGTCCTCAGCTCTCTTAGGTCTATTTATTTAAGGCCATTCCATTTCAAGAGCATTAGGGACCCGCTCTGTCTGTGACTCCTTGGGACCGTTTCAACAGGCAGATTATATGGATAAGGTCAGTAAAGTAGCAAAATGTATTCATAAGTGCATGGTTGACGATAACTAAATCCAGGATGGAACTATGCCTTGGACCTAAAAGGTTGAATACATCTGTAGCGCGACTGACTATTCAGGACACCAAGTATTTGTGTATTTAATACATGCTTTTATGGTGGGGGCTGCAAGGGCCTTCTCCCTTATAAAGACCAATTTTAGTAGACTAGCTCTTTAATTCTGGTGTTAGGTTAGCATATTGTATTTAATGCCTATTGATGGGGTTGCAAGCATTCTCCCCCCCCTAGATCTGGTGAGGTTTAGTTTTATTTATGAGCAAAATTTGTATCGAATGTAATCTGTGTATTAATTCTTTGGTGTGTATTTTGTTTTTAAACTGTGCCTTTGTATTATGTTGTGTAGTTGTACTCATAACGGTTTTATGCTGAATAAGATATATTTAATATGCGTACAGCCAACAGGCTTTATATATAAAATCAACATTTCATAAAATACAATTCAATTTATCCTAAAACAAAGAAACCGAGCGCCAGAATCACTTCATAGGAAACTAAAACATATAAATCTTATTTAAAACAATGTGCCGACAGACAATTCTGTTAAAATACATAAAACAAGTTCATAAAACTAAATGTGGAACATCAAATTCAGATCGTTTCCTGACAGTAATACTTGCCATGTATTGTATATGTTAACATTATAGCTGTTGTCATACTCCTTCAAATAATTGACTCTTAAGGAATTCAGACTTTCACAATGACATTAGGTGTTCAGCCGTCTCTATGGTTAAATTCCCACAGTCTACAGTATCTCATATGCTTAGCATTTCTCAATTTTGCTCCTAAAATGTCTAACGTATCTTGCATATTAAATTTGAATAGCAAAACTGCCTTATAGTTCTGCAATATGGATAAGCTGCTTGATACTTTGGCTTTATTGAGTCTGTAGACCAAAATTCTAAGAAGAGACCGCTATTCACTTTAGTCGCCAAATTTATGTCACGTTCTTGCCCAAAATTAAAAATGGCCTATTTCAGTAGGTGTTTGGTGTTGGCATGGGTATGTGGTTACCATAAGGATGCATTTCCTTTAGCCCATTTAAGGTACACCTTATCACTACTACAATACCAGCTTCCAGCACATTGCTTTTGTCTCAATACATTTAATTAATTCCATAATAAAGGTGTTATTAGACAAAGTACATAATTTCACATATAATGTTTATATTCTAATATGTCTGTGGCCCCCATAAAATTACATTCTAATAGAAGACATTCTCTGGGTGGTGCTTTTGGCATTCTGAATAGAATCTTTAATAATTTTGCTTCAAACCGCAATCGCTCTCATATTATGGTGTCAAATGCTGCTGTAAAATCTATAAATGCAGCAAATACGGGGAGATTTCAAAATTTTACAAGAGTATTCGATAGCTGTTACTAAATTGATTATCTGGTATATGGTGCAAGATTGCTTTCTAAAACCAGATTGATTAGATGGCAGTATATGAAATTCATCTATCCACTGATTTAGTTCAATCAGGAGAATTTTAGCAAAAATCTATATCCAGCATAGATAGCATCTTGTAATTTCCAGGGTCTTTAAATGACCCTTTTTATGGACCGGGAGAATTATACTCCCTCGCCAGGATGAAGGTAATATTCCATGTTCACCACTCCATAGGAACAAGATACTCAGTGCCATTGCCCATTTCTCCAGAGACATCTTTACTAGAGCATTGCGAGTGCCATCTGAGCCTGCTGTGCTGCTCTGGAACTACACAATTCTTGATCAAGTCATCAAGAATATATTGACTTTTCCAGGGGACAAAATTACATAATGTATTGGGTTCTACAGATATAGAGGTACCTAGTGTTCTCTCTATGTGTATTATCCAATCTTTCTCTGCAACACTGTTTAGGGGGCGTTTTTTTTCTTGGTACCATTAATTACAGCCCAAATTCCTTCGCAAACAGAAAGCAAACGAGATATGGCGGACTGTAGCGCTGAGTGCAGTGGAGCCGTAGCCATGCACAATATGTTTTTTTAGCTAGTCTAATTTTCTTCGTGGCATCTGTACTGCCACTATTCTTAATTTCACTAATGGTAGATCCAAGTTGTTTTTTGTACTTCTGAATAGCTGCATCAAAGTGATTCTTATCATGAGTGGAGCGCCATCTCTCATAATTACTTTGGTTTGTGCGTTTCTGGATCGTTACAGTATTTATAGCCCCAACTATCTCTTTGAATGCTAGTATCATTTCTTTAGGTCTCTCATCTCGCATATTTATCATACGGTCAGTAAATTTCACTAATACGTGCTGTGCGATCAATTTGCCTTTTTCTAATTTAACTGGATTCCATACAATCCGATTCCCCAAATTATTTACACACGTTTCTATTCAATTGAAATTCACTAAATGTATGGGTCGTGCGTAGCAAGAGATACAAGGGTAAATGGTTCCTTTCTTCCCGGCAGCCCACTGCCATGTCCAGTATTACTGCAACTGCACTTTCATTAGTAAAAATATAATCAATAATGGACATAAATAAGCCACTAATCTGTGTCGCACTACGGTTAGGATCACTTAACGTGGCACCATTTAACATTTTAAGCTGATATTTAAGAAATAACTTTACACAAGGTTTTCCATAGATGTTAGACAGAGATTCTATCGGCCCAGATCTCCGTCTATAGGTTGTCCATTCACCATTCGGATCGGAGCGTTGAAGTCTCCCAGTATAATGACAGGAATAGTGGAATTGTATTCATCCAGTATATTCGTTATTGTGGCTATGTTTTCTTTGTTAAACAGACCGTTGTTATATATGTTTACTATCATAACGCTGGGAAACATCAATTGATTACATTTCACCAACACTGCTAGAACCATGGCAGCTCACCAAATCTTTCTGGCCTGTCCACGGGTGCCTAATCAAAGTCACAGGCCACCCTTAGGTCGGCCTCTTGGGCCTTTTGTGGCTAGACTTTGTATTGCGGTACGTCCATCAATATCACAGAGCCATGTTTTTTGGAGTGCCACTATACTGACATGAGGAAAGAATTCAAGGAAACCATTATCTGCCACATAGTGTGAGTTACCGCATGTATTCCATGATAGTATTAGGTCAATGTCATCGGGACTGAGTCTCCAGAATTCTACCGGCAGCCACTGCCAATAGCCATTTGTGTGAGGCACACCGTCTTCAGATGGTTTGGACCTACTTTTCAGCTCATTATTACCCTTCACTGGATGGTCCTTTACTTTTGTCTTTTCTGTTCTTTCAGGTATTTCACTTACCAGGATCTGTGTAGTTCCTGCGCTCCGTGTTCACAGAGCTTTTTTGATATTTAATTATGGACGTCAAGGTTTCATTACATGTATACCCTAATTTTTCAAATAGGTTACTATGGATTAGGATGTATTCATGCGTCAGTTTATTGACACACCATACATTAGTGGTTACTTTCAAAGGAATTACTAATTGATCGACTATTTTTAGATGTTACCATGCGAAGAGGAACTATAGATCTACACAGTTCCAAAATTGCCCTTCTATTCAATATTACTGAGTAGTAATTTTTTTAGGATCAACTTCTTAAAATTGGAGAGCATGGGTCATATTAACACAATCTCATTTGTCCACATTTGAGTGATCTATTACATTTTTCTTGACAGGTTCTATAAATCTAACTGATTAACTCACATTTGGCAATATCGGTAGGGGTCTGTACTGGTTGAAAAGTCTGATCTTCCTCATGATTAGAGTGCTCTACTTGAGTCTGTACATTAAATATAGTCTTTAGATCTCTCAAAACTGCGTCAGCGATCCCATTTTCTTTCTTAGTTTTCTTTTTTCGCTTAGTGATAAACATTATTAGTTGCTATCCAAGACTCCAATGGGCATTGTCCCTTTCTCAGTTCTGTATTAACTAAGAAGGATCTTATATCCGTAGTGCTAGCAGTTTTTTTATTGCATTCATCACATTCTCTAATTTAGCATTCTCCAGCTTAGCGCTTGAAGTGCATCCTGTTATCTCATTTTCTGAGTTAGAATGGATCATGACTGTATGTGGGCGATTATGAGTGGGTTCCTTACATAAAAGGCAAGGGCCTCAAAGCAAACACATTAGATGTTACTTCTTTTTCTAGTCTTTCAGATGTAACACTGTCCAATTTATCCCCTGATTGTTTTGGTTACAATGCAACCATTGGTACTGCAACGCAGGGTCCTATTACTAACCATTATTGCTTGGCAATACTTTTTCTTCTTATTTCTCCCAGTTCGTTTCTTAGAGTCCTTACTAATATATCTAGTTGCCGCTGTTCTTTTTCCAATGTTAAATGTATTACTGTCAGTTTCGGTAAAGGTATATCTATTATTACCATCATTCACAGGTTCAAGTCGTTGTTAAATATTTATAGTATCATCTAACAATGGCAGCTGTATTTCTTCTGGGTTAGTGCCGCTATCCTTCAGGACTTTCCTACCTCGGTTTATGCTTTTATGCAATAGTACAGAGTGGACATCTAATGTCTGCTCTATGTTTTCACACTTATCGATTAATGTGATCAGCACATTTTCTAAGGCTTCAAAAAGTTCTGGTGTGGTCATACTCGCAAAACTTTCATTGTAGGCGGTCTCATCCACCCTTACCGAAGATAATTTCCTTGGGTCGATAAGGAGTGGGGGTTCAGCAAATGGGATATTGAGCAAATCACATGCCTGCTCCAGCACTATCTGCCCAGTAATGGCATCAACAACCACCCTGTCCTCCCTCTTATGGGTCCATTCTTCCCTAAGTGGGGAGGGAGGAATAAAAACACTCGGCAGAACAGAGTCATCACATGTGGTTACTGACAGTCCACGTTGACCATAGAGGTCTCTATCACTGTTCCAAGGAGTGCCTACATCACCCTGCACAATAATTTCACGCTTCATGGGCCTCATGGCATAGTACCCTGGATACTTGAGATCAGATCTCAATACTGCAATTTTCAGTTTAATTTTTGTCATTTCACTTAAGGTTGGAACCTTCATCATTATGACTTGATTACTTAAGCCATCAGTCATTTCTCCCTCCGTTTCAGCGCCATTCGAAATTGGTAGTGCATTCATTACCAGACTATCACTCAGCATTCATTCACTCTCCATACATGCATTTTCTTCGTTAATTGTGCCAATATCTATCAGACTATCTCCATCATTTAGAGGAGCTGTTACACGCGGACACTGCAGTACTTGTGTAATCAATTTTGATCCCATGCAAGGTCTGCTACAATTTCATTGTGCGATATATCCTCTACATTCACCTTCATACAATTATTTTCACCAGCCAGAGTACACTCTATTGCGGAAAAAAACGAGTCATTTTCTTTGCTAGTTTTAGGTCAGGAAGAAGCCCTTGATGACTTATTACTTTACGTCCACGGGTTCTATTCCAGCCGGCCGTTCGTTCTAATGTGAGATTCCCCGAAGATGTCGATAAGGAACAAACAGCCTTACCTGCACGCAATGAGGGCACAACAGTAGCAGATCTCAATTCCATCGAGCTGGGGAGCACAGTGTTTGCAAATAGCGGCTCAGTGAGGTGGGAGCGAGAGCCCACGAGCCAGCAAACAGCAGCTACTTGCCGAAAGCACACAAACCAGCAGCGTGCAGCCCAAAGGTAATATGGACTTCAGGGAAAGGAGGCGGGGCTCCAAACAATTATATCTATAACATGTAAAATGAGGACAATTAGTATATATAAAGTGTAGAAAGGGTACTAAGAAGGTTCATAAATGTCTCTAGTATAATACAAAAGGCTTATATCACTCAAAGCGCAGATGCGTACCGTTGTCTCCAGTGTTCAACAGTCCACAGTATTACGACATTCCAGCAAACAACAGCTACTTGGAAAGATAAAAGATATCAAAATGAAATGTTATCGCAAATGATTACTCATCCCAAAAATCCCCAAAACCTTAGGGAAGCATTCTGATCCAGTCTGGCTTGCTGCTACTAAATGCATGCCTGCTGCAAACTCGCCATCCCACTGATCTCCAATCTCCAGTAACCAGTGCAGTCTCCAGTCCAGAGCAGTCCAGTGACCAGAACCGGCCAGCTGACCCTATCCCGCCAGATGTGCCCTGCTCAGATCTGATCCGTGTGATGACCAGAACCCTTGACGGTCCAAAATCCTAAATTAAAGTGGACTAAGTATTAATAGGAAGCATTGAAAAATCACAGCATACCTTGCCTTGTTTTGTTCCCGTCTCAATCTCTAAACCATCCTATCCTTACCTTAAGAACTTGTAATATTGTCACAACTATTCTTGAAACCTTGCCTTTGCACTAGTGCTAACTTCTTTAAATAATTTTGTCTTGTGAAATCCCAAACCCTTAATCCTCCCTCGGGTAATCGGACTGAGTCCGCCAGGGCGGGCACAGAGTTTCTGGGGTTGGTTCCACGGATCAACTCTAGAGCTTACTGTGTTTCAATCTGGTAACCTAGCCTGAATGCCCTAGTTTAGAATAAAACTATCCTGGTAAAAGTGGATTTCTGTTTTCTTTTTTTCGTCTTTATTTACCAAAAACGCCTCTCATTCAACAGTGCATAACTCACGCAATTTAATACCTAGACTTCATTTCAACTCTGGATTATACCCAAGACCCACAGCTACATCCCAACCTATATTTCCCGTTTTTCTTAAAAGTTGTTTGGGTAAAATTAGGAGGGAATCCGCATTTCTGCAAAGTTTTACATGTGTGAATTTCATTCTAAATAATTTCCAACCTTCCATTTGGATCCAAAGTGTTTACCTTTGCTCAAACTATAGCTCATGATTGTTCGCATCTTTCCAATGTTGCTCCCATAGTAATTTGTGTTGATTTAAGGATTTTTGCACACTTTCATTGTTTTGATAAGCCATTTTCGAATGTAATTTTAAAAGTGTAAGATTCCCCATCCGTTTTTCTCTCTTGTTTGGGGAGGGAAGGTTGTATTCAAATTCTGTTTACTGTTCTTGATTCCCGAATACCTGCTGCTTCCTTACATCTGTTTAGAACTGCGTATTTGTGGGTTGAGGAATTTTGCAGGGGGGAAACCCTAACTTAAGTGCTATCTTTCAAAACAAGCCACAAAGTATTCTTTTCTCTGGTGTTTTCCTTATGTGTTGCTA
This sequence comes from Ambystoma mexicanum, assembly GCF_040938575.1. Taxonomy (NCBI): domain Eukaryota; kingdom Metazoa; phylum Chordata; class Amphibia; order Caudata; family Ambystomatidae; genus Ambystoma; species Ambystoma mexicanum. The sequence continues at coordinate 274,333,237 of NC_090927.1, read as the reverse complement.
AAAATTGAATGCAACTGCCCTACATACGTTCTTATCTGTTATTGTCACCACATTGGTGATTGTTGCGCTCTAGTCAAAAGCATATTTGATTTGAATTTTAGATAAATAAATATTACCTTTACCAACCAGCCTGATTCCTGGTCCATTGTGACCTGGAGCATTTTGAGAAGGGGTGTTATGAGTGGTATATCACTCAGAATATTGAACCTATAGACATAGTAAAATAAGCATTTCAGCTGTGCGCTGCATAGTAGGCTGAGACCATGGTGTGTCGCCTGATTGAAATACTTAACAGGTGGCGTCGGCCACGTGCAGGAGGACACAGCGTGGGCTGTTGTGCTGTGTCGCTGTGAATGACGTGCCTGTGGGGGAATAGAGGGCAGGCTGTTAGTTGTGTGGTGGGATGAGAATGGTACGTCACATGCATCACACTGCACGATCACTGCCCACTTGCATGTACACACATTTGACGGGTGATGCACTGAGGTTGGTGTGTCTCAGCTTGTACTCAGTCACGCGCTGCATGTATGTCCTAGGGGGCATGTCTTATGTACGTGTTGCTTGTTGTCCGGGTCATTGGTGGATGCATTGGGTCACTCCTGCCCTGGCTGGGGGGAGGGGGGTCATTGGTGGTTGCATTTGGTCACTCCTGCCCTGGGTGGGGGATTCACACTCTTAGCTGTGTACTCTGTGCACTTACCGGCAACACTAGTTGGGCTTACTCCAGCCTCTGAATGGCCGACGCCCCGTATTCCCTTGAGGTGCAAGACACTACTGCACATTTCCACCCACGACTGGAGCTTTAGTGGCGATGCTGGGCCTCCTCCTGTGCCACTGCTGCGCTGCCAGTGTGCAGCAATGAGGTTCCGCACTCGCAGCCGTAGGTCATCCAACCTTTTATGGCAGTCTTTGACGGTGTGCACGGTCACCCCTACGGTAGTGCACTTACGTGCAGCTTCTGCCCATACCTCCTTACGGCGCTGCTGGGTGGCGCGCCTCTGGTCAGCGCTGAAGAGCATTGCTGCATTTTGGACGATGTGCTCAACGAGCACCGTGAACTCAGGCTCACTGAACCTTTGCTTGCGCTGTCTTGTGACTGGGATACAGGATGCCATGGTGGTGGTTTTTTCCAGCTCCAGGAGGTGAAGTGCCCTGTGGTCACTGAGGATGGCAGTGGATTATGGTTTAAGTAATGGCCGCCCCTCTCTTTCCGGTTTTCGCGATCAGTGTTTCCGGATCCGGTAATTCCGTGTACGTGATGGCGCGGGCGGTCAATGATATTCCACTGCTGTTTTTCGAGGTAGATCGGTGTCCGTGGACGTTTCCATGCCGGCGGTGACACCATTTACGCATCGGTCTGGTGCACGCGACCGATGGGCCGTAATCGACCGTAGGTTCCGCATGCTCGCAGTCGCGGAAATGGTGTCACTGTCGTCACGGAATCAACAGATTCCGGACCGGCAAACTCGTAATGAGGCCCATTGAGTCCTGATCTTACTGCGTCCAGGTCATAGATCCATTTCTGTTATAGCTTTTGGAGGGCTAGATCTCTATCACTACCACAAGGGTGGGCTATCATAGTTTGAAGGACAAACCAATAGATGTCATTGTGTGCATGTTTGGCTTCTTTAAAATGTGCCAGTAAGGGTTTATCAGCAATCTCGTTTCTGACAGATGACCGGTGTTTGCATATACGTTGTTTAATGGGTCTTTTGGTCTTCACGATATATAAAAGGCCACAAGGGCACTTAATACCGTAAACCACCCATTTGGTCAGGCAGTTGGTAAAAGTTTTTAATTGCCAGAGACGCCCATTCAAGTCAATTAGTTTGATGTTACTAGTCAAATGACAGACTGAGCAGTGGCCACATTTGAAATGCCCACATACTGGCGGGAGCTGCCACAAGGTGTTTTGATTGGGTGGTTGATCTTTTTTGACTGGATACGTGTTTACTAGTTTATCCCCAAGATTGGGCATTCTTTTGAATGCGAACCTCGGGGTATTTAGTTTAAAGTCATCTGATTGAGTTATCTTCCAGCGTTTTAGTATGACTTTTCTGAGATCATTACTTATGGGTGAAAAAGATGTAACACGCGTTATCTTTTCTTCTTGAGTTTTCTTCTGTTTAGTTAAGCACGTTTCTCGACGTTTCATGGATCTTCTGATGATGTTGGGTGGGTACCTGTGATTTTTTAGTTTTTGGCTGAGTTCTCTACTGTTAAGTTTATAATCATACACATGGCTACAATTACGTTGCATCTGTAAAAATGGCCTAAAAGGGAGGTTTTCACGCAAGCTCTGTGGGTGAAAACTGCTATAGAGCAGCAAAGTGTTTTCATCAGTAGGTTTTTTGTATGGCGTGGTACCAAGTGTGTTATCAGGTAACCTAAATATCTCCAAGTCCAAAAATGGTATTCTGTCTTTATCAGAAGACGGTGAATTTGATAGATGGCATTTGAAGATTGAGCCATGTAAGAAAAGAGGTCAATGATTCGTTACTGCCATTCCAGAACATGAAGACATCATCAATATAGCGATGCCACGATGTTATCTGTGTCTGAAAAGGATTAGTATTTGCATATATAGACTGAGCTTCAAAATTGTCCATAGACGGGAAAAGGCTTTTTGTGAGCGCCAGCCTTATGCATTCTGCAATAAAATCTGATGGGACAGTTCGGTCTTCACTCTTCTCCAGATATTAATGCATTATTTCAATGCATGTGGTTTGAGGTATGTTGGTATATAAAGATTCGGCATCTAATGTGACAAAGATGTTATTTGGTCCAATATGCAACTGTTCTAGAATTTGAATCATTGAGGTCGTATCTTGTACATATGACCGCATTTTGAAGACAAAAGGTCTTAAGAAAGTATCTGCGTAAGTGGATAAGGGCTCAAGAAGTGATCCGATGGCCGAGACTATAGGTCTACCGGGCGTTGTTTGCATATTCTTATGCCTTTTTGGTAGTACAAAAAACGCTGGAGTCCTGGGGTTAGGTTTTGGTAGGAATGCTAGTTCTTCCCAATTAATACACCCTTGGTCTAAGGCATTGTCCATCAGGCTGGATATTTCCTCCGACAAGGCCGCAGCAGGATGCCTAGCAAGTTTCTTGTAAAATCTAATATCAATGCACAGCAGATGACCATCTTGGGACTCACAAAAACATATCTAGAGGGTTTTAGTATACTGTGCACATATCCCTGGGTTAAAGGGTGGCCCATCTCTCATGATGAGTCCTCGGAGAGATTAGCATGGATGGTCCACACCAGGGGAAGGGGAAAGTTAAGAGGGGTTTGTTGGGTAGGGTTGCAGGAGGGTATGGGTTTAGGGTGGGGGCAGCAGGGGGCGGGGGAGGGGGGGCAGTTTGGTACACGGAATGTCAATTTGATGCTTATTTTGCCCAAACGCAGTAAGAATATGTTTCCCAGATGGCCAATACCATAATGTTAAATTCAGATGCCTAACGCTTAATATTAGGGTGCTTAATTCCCCCGTTGATGGGAGGAAGTTGGAACGGGGAGTAGATACATATCGACCCAATCTTATTGCATTACAAGAAACCGACATTAAGCTTCAAGGTTGCCATAAAAAGAGGATAAAAGATTTCCCGGTACTTAGGCAGGCTAATGCAAACAGCAAATCAGCGGGTGTGTTGCTCGCATTCAGGGTAAATACGTTAGTCAGTAAACGAAAAATACAAGCTGATAAAAGAGGGACACTTCCTTTTCCTGCTAATACAGCTTGGTTCTCAGACCCTAACTTTGATTTCCTTATGTGCTCCTAACATGGGGCAGGAGGGATTTTTGAAATCTGTGTTAACCAAATTTAATCAATTCGCCCAGGGGGAAATTATTTTAATGGGGGATTTGAACATTGTATGGGACCCGGTTTGAGATAGGAGCTCTAGCAGTAAAAATCCATGCTGCATCCCTTTGGTGGCAATGAAAAGGAGGTTTGACTATTTGACGCTTAAGGACGCATGGTCAACTCTGAAAGGGGAGGAACAGATTTATAACTTCTATTCTCATGTCCATAAATCTTTTTCGAGAATGTATTAATTTGGGGTTTCAGTTAGTTTGATAGGTAGAATGACAAATGGATACCCACTCTATTTCCATCTCAGATCATGCCCCACGGACGTTGGATTTCAATTTCCCTAAATTCCCCCCTATACTATGGTATTGGAAGTTTCTGGGAGAGATTCTTTCGGACAGAGTCTTATGCGATGAGCTAGAGGGCAAGATAACTGACTATTTTACTCAATCTTAGTGGCAATATTGGTTTAGATGTGGTATGGGATGCATTTAAGGCGACCCTCAGAAGGGAGATAATTGCATACAAGCACACAGGGGGAAGTTAAAACGTCAGGTAGAAAAATATTTGGATGCTGAGATAAAGAAATCTAAGTCAAATGGAGGAAGATACAGCTATGACACTCCAAAGACAGTACCGGTGTGCTAGGGGTAGATTAGATTTAATACGCACCAAGCAAGTTGAAAAGAGTATACTGTACTTAAAGCAAAGGGTTTACATTTAAGCTAATAAAGCCGACACGTTCTTAGCCAAACAACCTAAACAGAAGTCTAGGCAGAGTCTGCATTGGCTCCTAGTGAAGGCAAGAGTCCAATTTAGGATGTTATTGATCACTCACAAATGACAGTTCAGTCTTATGCCAGCCTATCTGAAGGGGCGTGTGGTGGAGCAACAGAGTCTAAGAGTCCTTAGATCTAATAACACCAACCAATTGCTGACATTCCGCTGTAAAACCAGCAAAGCTACTATTTTGTTAGGTCCTGTCGCTAGCTGTCTTTCATATGGCTCTCTCCCGAGTATAGCTGATCTTATCTGTTTTGTGTCTGTGCCGTTTTGGTTTTTGTGTTGTGTGCACCCTTAAGCCTTTGGGTCCCTGGTGCGTGGTATGAATGTAAAGTAAAGGAAAGGGCAACGCAGACAATTCAAGGGGTGGAATATTTAACAGGAAAGAAGGTAACCTCGACGGAAGAAGTTAAGGCACAATTCCAGGCATTTTACTTGACTTGTATAAATCAGATATACCCGACAACACTTAACAACAAACATATTTGTCGGATACCCTTCTAGAAAATAATTCTGCGGCAGTCAGAACACTTTTAGATTCCGAGATAACTAGGGAGGAGGTAAGGCATGCGATAGCTAACCTGCCTATAAATAAATCACCAGGACCAGATGAGTATGTGACCTCATTTTATAAAAGAATGTCAATCAACTATTGTCCCAATATTAACGGATCTTAATTCCTTTGCTAGCTCGAGCAAGATGAATTCGATGGATGAAGCCAAAATCATTTAAATTCCGAAACCAGGGAAAGATTTGTCAAAATGTGATCATACCATCAGATTGCTCTCATCAATATAGATGCAAAAATGTATACAAAAAGTGTTGCTAAACGTTTAGAAAAGGATATGCCCAATCTTATACACCCAGATCAGACAGGATTTATAAAGGGCAGGCAAACCCCATGATAACATCCGGCAGGTTTGTCATCTATTGGAAAAAGTGGCTAAAAAGCAGGACAAAGCAATATTTGTTTCGTTAGATGCTGAAAAAGCATTCGATCGGGTTGAATGGTCTTTTTTGTTTAACACTCCAACTGTTATGGGATTTGGCCCTAGGCTCTCAGCGATGGTCCGGGCTAGCTATCTGAATCCGACATCCAGATTAGTGATAAATGGTCAGTTGTCTCTGCAAGTCTTTCTCTGTAGAGGCATGAAACAAGGCTAACCCCTATCACCTCTTCTGTATGCAATACATTTAGAACCACTACTGTCGCGAATGCAGTGTTCGGATGCTATATAAGGCATAACCTTTGTGGGGGGGAGCACGTATAAGATGATGGCATATGCAGATGACATGATGTTTGCGCTCTCTAATCCAGCCGAGTCTTTGCCAGCTGCGTTGACTCCGTTGGAACATTTTAGCATTATAGCTGGCCTAAAGATCAATATCACAAAATCTGAAATATTGAATCTTGGACTTTGACAAACTCAATTTCCCAAAGCAATTGAAGCGTCACGGCTCTGTTGAAACCAGGTGCTGGTTATAAATATTACAAATTCACTGGGGGGGGGGAACTGTATTCCGCCAACTTTCATCTGGTGATGGGGGAAATTCAAAAGCTTTTTCAGTCCTGGTCCTCTTATGGTTTCATGGCTAGATCGGATAAATGCGGTGAAAATGGTAATTCTGCCCAAAGTTTTAGATCTCTTTCAGGCTCTCCTGATCCAAGTACCGTCCTCCTTTTTTCACACACTTTATACAAAATGTATATGGAATAACAAGCCGTCCCGGGTGGCATTGAAAACGTTAATGCTCCCTTTAAATAGGGGTGGTTTGGGACTTCCGAATTTCAGGGAATATCATGCAGCACAGCTCTGAGTAATAAGGGAATGGTTTGGGGGTGACTCTACTAGGAGATGGCACGAGATGGAAAGAGCGATACTTGTATCTAGAATGGGTCAGAAACTATGGCTGCATAAAACAGATAGACCCCAAAACATACACCAAAGTGAGATTACCTGACTGTTGGAAGAAATTTGGGATCAGTAGATTAAGCTGCACCATATCTACTTCATTTACCTCCCAGTTCACCTCCCTCTTTGCAAATCCGCAATTTACCCCTGGGTTATCGGAAAACTCCTTCGTCAAATTGAAAACAGCTGGCTGTACGAAATTTCGGGATATGTTTTTGGGACAAGATATTAAATCCTTTGCTCTCTGCAAAGAGGAACTTGCCCTTCAGGAGAGTCAGCACTTTAAATATGTCCAGGTTCGCTACTGGTTGATGGCTCCAACCAATAAGTCAGCGGCCACAAGAAAACGTACCCCTTTTGAGCAATTTTTTACCTCAAGCTCAGGAAATACACGTTTCATTTCTAAACTTTATAGTTTACTAACAGATGAATCCCGGGCAAAGATATCTACATATCAACAGGCTTGGGCTAAGATGCTGGGGTATGCACCAACAGAAGACGATTGGAATCAGATGTGGTCCGATATCCTAAAAATGAATAGAACTATTCAGATCAGGGAATTTTGGTTTAAACTAATGTGCCAATGGCATTATACCCCTGATCGGTTGCATAACATCGCCCGGGCAGTCTCATCTTGTTGTTGGACGGAATACGGGGAAAGGGGAGACTGGATACATATTAAGTTGAGTCAATACTGTAGGGAGGTGCAGCGGGACATGGGGGAAATGTTTGATTTCAAGATAGGGAGAAGTCTTGAATAAACATTGTTGGGCATGGCTCAACCAGATCATATAGCAGCAGGCGAAACATGAGGAAAGTTTTTTACATTCTCCAGTTAGCAGCCTTCTTGTTCTTGGCCCGAAAGTGGAAATCGGTGGACCCACCACATATCTGAGACTGGTATAAAAAGCTGTGGAATTTGTATCCTTGGAGTGGGTTTCCTATTCAATTCAAGGGGAACAGGCTAAGTTCTCATCAGACTGGGCTGCGATTTTGAATTTTTTGCATGGAGATTATATGGAACAATATTGCCCACAGCAGATTGCGTTTATTTTGGACACTGTGTGAATTGCATATTGTTTGGACATCCAGTGTACCGGTGGGGGGAGGGGGGGCGGGGGGGTTGTTTAAGGAGGGGAGCGTTGATTTAATTTTTTTGTTTTTAAACCTTGAAAATCCAATTAGGTCTAGGCCACCAGGGGGCGCACAGGCTATGGCAGCCTGAACGCAGAGCTCCCGCCAGGTCGGGCGATCAGGGGTTTGCGCCCCCCCCAGACGACCCCTTGAGAAGAGCAGAGACCAAACACTGCGAGAGGAACTCCTCCCCCTCTGCCCCCCCAGACATCCCTATAAAAAACTTGCCGTCTTAAGACCCCTGCAACCTCGAGAACAGGGCACCACTGACTCCGCATGTTGCTGAGCGGGAGTCGGCGTAGTGTGCCCGGTCCTGGTGCCGCAGCAGGGGAATGGGTTGGAGGCCGCAGGAGCAATCACACCACGCCAGCTCCACCGGGGGGCTAAGTGACCGGACATGGGGAGTCCCACGCACCCCCCCTCGCCGCCGGAGTTGCGGGGGCGGGAAGAGGAGCCGATTCGGGGAGGCGACACATGCCCTGAGGAAGAGAATGAGAGAGGCCCCCCTGCTGCTGCACAAGTGCCAGAGGGGGCCAGAAGGAAACGCAACAGGCCAAAGCACAGAGCGGCCCCCTCGCCACCCCCGGTTACGGTAGGAGGAGGGGCGGAGCTACCCAGAGGCTTTTAACTGGAGGAGAGGGAGCCCATGCAAACGCCTGGGAAAGCCAGGGGGGAACAAGCCCTTGGGGCAATACCGGTCCGCCCCCCCTCCCTGCCAGTGGGCAGTGGAGACGTCGAGGAGCAGAGAGAAACCCAGCATCAGAAACAACGCCAGCATCCAGGCCCTCATTGTGGGGAGAGGGCCTGGGGTTAAAAGGTGAGGCCTTATCACTCAGCCCAGGGAAGTGAGGCTGGTTAACCCGGGGATCTAACACATCACAAAGACAATCAGGCACTGGAGACAACTGATTTGGTTCTCGACTGAGATCACTCACGGGGTGCCCCTCACTCCCAGAGACGTGGGAACAACGCCACTAAGAGGAGAGACAGCCCTAGCACAACAGACCCTGCCACTACACAGGGGGGGGGGGGAGACTTCCCCAACCCCATGAGTACGAGGGGGCCTCCAACCCATGGACAATAACCCAGGGGCCTGAGCAGAAGTAAGGATGGAAGAGGCCAACCTCTCCACAGAGAATAACCAGGAACGGAAAACCCACCGCAGCACGGAGGGGGAGGCTAGACTTACACACCCAATCACCACCGCCGGCCCAAATCGAGACAGAGCAATGAAGCGGTAATCAGAGCTGGGTGGTGGCCTCTGAGACAACGCACGGGGCGTATGCCCGACCAGGGAGGCTGATGGGAAACCTGGCAGTGACAGGACACAGACAAGGTGAGGGCCCCCAGGGGCTCCCATTGGGGCGTGTGCCCACCTTAAAGGAGCCCCCCTCACAAGATTCACCTAAACCACAGGGCAACAGAGCCCATCCCCACCCGTCCTGTGAGCATGCAGCAGACACCTCAGGCGGAACCCAGCCCTGAGCCTGGGAGGGGTACATCGGATCCACGGAGACTGGGGCCATTGTATCAACTGACCACGCGAGGAGGCCCTATGAGCTGAAAGAAAGCCCTTCAAGAATACCGGTTTCAAGAGACAAAAAAAACATTGGAATACCCTGGACCAGGGAGAAAAGATGGACCTGCCCGGGGGCACCTCAGCGATGGAAAAGGGCTTTGCCTCTTTATTACAGGAAATAATACATGAGGTCAGATATAGCCCAGAAACTGGAGAAAATTGACCAACGGGTGGACAAAGTCCAGGACAGGTTGCTGCAGTTCAAGACCAACCAATCATTGTCCACTGTCCAGGAAGCACAAACATAAATGAGACTGGCGGCGCTGGAGAAGAGGGATGAGGAGACAGCCCGCCAAATGGACAATTTCGAGAACAGGGAGAGGAGAAATAACCTCGATTTTTCTGCGTGCTGGAGGCAGAAGGGGAGACGGAAAGAGACATATGCCGAGTGGTCAGAGAAGTTATCCCCTTCCTCTTCGGGAATGAAGCAACTACAGAACCCACGATCGACAGGGCACACAGGGCCGGGAGTAGGGCGGGAGGCCCCCCAATCCATCTTGGTCTGCCTTCACTACTACACAGAAAAAACTAAGGTGCTGAAGGAAGCCAGGAAAGCTCAGGACATTACATACAATAACGCAAAGATAATCAATCTTTCAAGACCTTTCTGCTTGCACGCTGGCTAAACAGAGATTGTGTCGCCCCCTGACCCAGTGCCGGAGGGAAAAGGAGGTGCGCTATAGGTGGGGCTACCCGTTCTACCTGTCGTTTGAATACATGGGACAGAGAACGACCCTGGTCACGGAGGAGGACATTAGAGGTGCAATACAGGATTACGTGGAGGACGCGAACGCCCAGAGAAGACCCACGGGGATGGTGGCAGCAGGAGCAAGCAGAAAGGAGAGGCCGAGGGACAGGAAGAAAATCCCAGGTTGCTAGAAACTGAACACCCCTTCCCCGACAAAGGATAGAGGACAGGGAAGCCCTGAAAGATGAGGGTAGACATGGCCTGGCCCAGATTGGGGTCCAGGAAATAAAAAAAAAAAGACATGGCAATTATCCCTACGAACAGCAAGTATGGAGGGTCCATTTCCAGGATGGTGTACTGAGATGGGGGGGGGCAGGAGAGGGCTCAACGGAAGGAGTATATTTAATAGCAGCCCGGCGATGATGGGCATGGTCAACCATATTGGCTGGGTGCCAGAGAAGGGGTAGGGGGAGACTGAGTAAGTTTCGTTTGCCAGAGTCTTAGACAAGAAGGGGGGCAGATGAGTGTTGTGGGGAAGAAGGGGGGGTTGTGCGCCACCCAGGGGGAGACGGTAAAGGGGAGGAGTTCAAACTCATTTCAGGGGGGATGGTGAATGGGGGTGCAGCGGGGGACCCAACAGTTGCAGAGGATTTCGGGCGATAGATGCTCCTCTAAGGAGGAACAATGGCATTGGGAGATAGGACAAGCTGGTGCTTTGGGGACCACAAACAAGGCAACACTGACTACAATAATGGCTGATCAACTTCCTGTGCTGGAGGTAGGCTCCCTGATCGTCGGAGGCTTAAACAACCCCACTAAGACGTCCCCGGTGTGTAGGGCGTTCTGAAGGGCGAGATTGGACTTTCTCTTCCTGCAAGAGACACATTGGGGTAAAGGAAAAGAACCCAACATAAGAGGGGGAGGGATTGGGGAAGTCCTACACTCCTCGCACAAATCTAAAGAGAGAGGGGGCAATATTGTTGGCGAGGGATACAGGTTTTAAAACAGAGATCCCACTCAAAGACACGTAGGGCCGCTATTTATTCACAAAGGGCAGACTCCAGGGAACCCAGTTGACTTTGGCGGTGGTCTACGCGCCCAATGAAGCTCAGGCACAATTCTGGGAGAAGGTGAGAGATAAACAGACTCTTCGCGCTAGGTACCTTGATAGGGGGAGGGGACTTTAACATGGTCCTAGACCACGCAAGAGATGGGAAGAAGTTAAAGTCCATGCTCCACAGGTGCATAAAGACCCCACCTCACAAAGCTTCCGCAGGGTTAACCAGGAGCTGGGCCTGGAGTATACGCTCCCAAGCACATTCACAGGTGACCCACCATTCACATTTTATTCAAAGATACACAAGTCTTTCCAGGATCAACATCCTGACAGATAGCTCCCTACGTCCCTATTTAACAGACCACGGGTTCGACACGGTTCCCTGGTCTGATCACAACCTGGTGAGAATTACCCTATTGGGGGGTTGGGGCCGAAAAAGAAAGGGGCGGTGGAAGTGTAACGATGCCCTACTTAAGGACGAGGTGATAGCAAGAACGGTCCTAGATAATATAGTGGAGTATTTTGCCCTAAACGAAAGGTCAGCCCACACACCTTGTATGACGCATTCAAGGCGACAATACGGGGAGTCCTCATTAAATCGGGGGCCCAAAAAAAGAGGGAACGGGAGGCACAAGAAAAAACCCTCCGCGAGAAAATAGCGGAACTACAACCGGGCCGCACTCCAGACGGTCATAGTTCCCCTGACAAGGTGACAGCCCTTGAGCAATATAGGACCGAGCTGAAAGAACTCCAGCTAAATAAAAAACAGAGAAGCCTTCAGTTACTAAAACAAAAATCCTATGAAAATGGGGACCGAGCAGATAAAATCTTAGTGTGGAAACTTAGGGAGGCCCAGAAAAGTAAGATGGCGAGAGCTACGAAAACAGAGACGGGGCACTAAGCTATGACACCCCGAGTATGGGAATAGCCTTTCGGAGGTACTACGAGAGATTATAGAAGTCGGAATTTGAAGGTGCGGATGCCCAGGTAGGGGACTTCCTTAAGAAGATCCCAATTCCAAGACTGGCAAGGGAGGTAGCCGAAAATTTAGAGACTCCGATAGAAGAGGAGGAGATAGTTCGAGCAATCAAGTGAATGAAGGGCAGCCCCTCGCCAGGGGAGAACGGGTTTTCAGTGAATTTCTACAAGATGTTTCGCTCCACACTAGTGCCCCACCTGGCCAGGGTGTTTAATGCGGTCTTGGCGGGTGATATCCTACCCGAAACTATGATGGGGGCAATTATAGTGGTTATACCCAAGGAGGGGAAGGACCCCACTGAATATTCCTCTTACAGGCCTATATCGCTCCTGAACACTGATGTTAAAATCCTGGCGAAGGTGCTCAGTAAGAGGATGGAGGGAATTATGCCATCACTAGTCCACGGTGATCAGGTGGGGCTGATAAGGGGGACGACAAGGCTGGTATAACATCCGAAAGACAATAGATTTAATTCATTATGCACAAAGGTCGGACCTCGACGCAAGCTTGCTTTTTATAGATTCTGAGAAAGCTTTCGACAGAGTCGAATGGCGATACATGATGCTACTCCTCCAGATGATGGGATTTGTGGAGCATATGAGAAAGGGGGTAGCAGCAATGTATCGGCCCCCACAGCAAAGGTGTAGGTGAACGGATAACTCTTGGCCCCGTTTAACCTATTAAGGGGTACAAGACGGGGGTGTCCCCTCTCCCCATTAATATATGCCCTTCCAATGGAACCTCTCGCCATAGCTGTGAGAACACACTTGGGCATTAGAGGCATACAGAGAGGCGAGTCGGAATTCAAGCTATTTGCGGACGACATCCTGGGTTACCTGGTGCAGCCTCACTGATCGCTCCCTCCGCTACTCTCCTTAATCGAAACCTTTGGGAAATTCGAGGGGTTGAAAATTAATCAAAATCCTCGTTACTCCCTATCGGAGAACGAACACAAGACCTGTTAAACAAGTTCCTGGCGATTACCGTTGAGACGGTCTCTATCCGCTATTTGGGCATTCATCTTATTAGGGGCCTCACAAAAATGACAGCCAACTACAACCCTATAATGGCAGAGGTCAAGACGGATATAAAACAATGGGCTAACATGATTTTGTCATGGTACAGACGCATGACAGCGGTGAAGATGAACATTCTGTCAAGATTCCTCCATCTTTTCACATCCCTCCCCTCTAGAGTCCCTGACCAGACCTTTAGTGAACTCCAGAAAGTGATTCAAGCCTTCATCTGGCAGGGTAAAACTCTGAGGACTAAGAACAACCCTTACTCTGCCGATTGAGGAAGGGGGCTTTGGGCTACCTGACTACCGTCTCTACTTTAGGGCAGCCCAACTACGGGTACTCCTCAAACACATGAAAGACAGTAAAAACACATATTGGACTTATCTGGAGGATATGGACGCGCACCCGCATAAGGTGCAAGACCTTCTCTGGGCACCACGGAAAACCATCCTGTGTAGACTATTACACCACCCAACCCTAGGGGTACGCTGGTCGATTTGGAGGGAGGGGGAAGACCAACGATCACCTCACGACATGGCCCTCTCCACTGGTATCCCTGTGCGGCCCGGTAATCAGGCTTGGAAACAAGGGATTCAGAAACACGCAGCACTGGTCGGACAAAGGCATGGAAAGCGTGGGCCAACTATTCAGAAAAGGCAAGTTCCTGTTTTATGAGGAAATTGTAGAGGCCCTGGGCCCCGGAATGATTTTCATATTTGAGTATCTTCGGCTGAAGTGCACTCTATGTCACCAAAAATGGGAGCAAAAAAAATGTACGAGAAGGCAAACCCCTTTCGAGAAAGCATTAAATTTAACCGACTCTAGGTCGCATGGTGTCTAAATTGTGATGTTGTTAGTGCTCAGTTTTTTTTATACAGAGGACAGGATTCCGTCATTATTGGAATTAACTGGTGGGGGAGGGCCTCACGGAGGAAGCATGGAAGAAGGTCTATAAAATAGCCTTCCATTGAAACATATTCATGGCAGACATGGAACACAATCTAAAAATCCTACAGGGATAGCAACGAGACCCGTTGAAGTTACCAAAGATTTTTGCGGGGGTCTCACCGAAGTGCCCGAGGGGATGTGGCCAAGTGGGTACAAGGGGGCACATGTGGTGGCACTTTCCGCTGATACAAATATATTGGGGGGACTTGAGGAGATGGATGGAAGAGGTCACCGGGGAACTACTCGCACAATACCCACTAACCATGCTACTCAGTCTCCCACCAAAGGACTTGGATGTGGGAAACAATGCTATGGGCGGGGCGGCAAAAATGGAAGAGCACGGAGACCCCTAGTAAAAAAGAATGGCAGAAACAAACTGAAACACATGTTCCTTATGGACAAATTGACGGCGATGGTCAATAATGACCTGGGAACCTTTCCAACAGCCTGGGATGGAGTGAGGCAATGCTGGGATGGGAAGTTCATTGAAACCTAGAAATTGTTACGGGACCAAAGAGGAAGAGGGGGAGGCAGCGGCGGGGACCAAGGTGGAGGGGAAAGGAATGAGGAGAACAAGGGAGGGGAGCGACAACCCAGCACAAAGTAAAAAAGTTAAGGGACTGCCGAGAAACACCACTACACAAAGTCCCAAGCACCCGTAGAGACAACAGTGAACACTAAGCAACAAGTAGCCTAAAGGCAATATCTGAGTTTTTCGAGGCCCCGGATTCCTCAGGTTCTAAGACTTGCTTGAGTGGGTGGGGGTGGGGGGAAACAGTTGCAGTTGAACATTTTTGTAAAATGTCAATAAAAAAATTTCAGTAAAAAAAAAGAAGATCCAATAAATGTATAGCTCTAACTTCATTAAGAAACAATTTTGTAACACGCTATTGTAAAGACTTGGAATCCCTGACCATAGATGAATGGTGGACTGTTTCTAGCAGGAGAAAACCTTTCTTTGATTCTAGCAGGAATGAAATTCCTGGAGGGAAGTTTTTAAATTATGTGACTAAATGAACTTTTTGATAGGATTAAGAACCTGATTTGATGATGTAAATTCACAACAAGACTAGATGAAGGAAATATTGCGGTAACATTTTGTAACAAACTAAAACCAATAAAAAAAATAAAAGAAGGTCCTTTCTTTTTGGAAGACGTACTGGAGGACAGATGGCCAATGTCCAGAAGGTCCAGGTACCACATCCTCCTGGCCCAATCCGGAGCAATTAGGATCATGGATTTCCCAAACTTTCTCCAGAGCCTTATCACGCGAGGAATGACTGGGAATGGAGGAAACTCGTAATGGAGTGCCTTTATCCAACCCTTCCATTACAAACACGTCTCCTCGAGCTCCTCTTGGGTGAAATTCCCTGGAGAAGTACAGTACACATTTCTGGTTGACACCGGTTACGAGCAGATCAACTTGAGGGGTTCCCCAAAGGGTGAAGATCTCTTGAAAGGCTTCCTGAGCTAGTTTCCACTCGTAGGAGACTGTACTCTGCCTGTTCGGAGCGGCAGACGCAGTGCTCTCCTATCTGGCCAGGTGAACTGCTGCTACACAGATTACTTCTTGAATTGCCCAGAACCAGAGCTGCATTGCCTCTCTGCACAGTGGTAGGGACTCTACACCTCTCTTGATGAGGTAGTACATGGCCGCTGTGTTGTCCATCATTATCATGACATTCTTTCCTCGGGCAGGAAGGTCTTTAGTGCTAGTCTGATCACCCTCGGCTCCAAATGGTTGGTGTCTAGTTTGGACCAGATGGAGGCCAACGACCGCTGATTGTCAGATAGTTGACGTGGGCACCTCATCCCGTGAGTGAGGCATCCGTCATTACAATTATCTCCGACCGTGGTTGCAAAAACGGTTCTCCCTTCAGGATGTTGTCCTCACAGGCCCACCACAGAAGATCCTGTGTGACTCTGCTTGGAACCTGAAGGTCTGACATCTTGTCTGAAAATTGGGACCCTCCCACCCCCGTCTCCTGAGGCTTGCTGCCACCACTGCCATCAACTTGGTGAAAACCTAGTTCCTTCTGTGCTTGTGATGGATTGGCACATGAAAGTAAGCATCCTGAAGATCCAATTATATCATTTAGCCCTGAAGTTGTAGGGCCTGAAGGATCTGAGAAAGGGTAACCATCAAGAACTTGTCCTCAATCCTCAGCCCTTTTTGGGGATTAGAAAGTAAGGGGAGTGCCAACCCTTGTTCCTCTCCGCTACAGGTACCGGTTCTATAGCACCTTTCTCCAGCAGGGTCGAAATGTCCTGCAAAAGAAGAGGATCTGGAACTTTGAAAGAGTTGTTCCCCGGTGGATGATCAAGCCTTTTTTAGAAAGGGACGGCATTAACCCATGGCTACTGTTTCCAATGCCCATGCATCTGAAGTGATGCTCCGCCATTCTTTCAGATGCTGTGAGAGTCTGCCTCCCACTGGGGTTTTGAGGACCAAGGCCTCAGAGAGGTTTTGAGGCAGCTGATGCAGCAGCTGCGGGTAAAGTAGCAGTTGGCTGGGCAGATTTAGTACCTCTTCCCAGTCCACTATGGAGGAAATCTTCTCTGACTGCTTTGATGCAACAGTCCTCTCCTTCTTCCAACTGAGGAGTAATAGCTAAAGGACCTGCCACTCTAAGCTCTTCCAGTGGGGCAAGTTTGTGCCCGTCTGATTGCAGACCCAAGGGATTTGGCTGCTGCTTCGGAGGTCTGCAGCTTCTCCAGACTCTAGTCAGCCTTGCTGCCAAATAAATGTGTGCCGTCAAAGGGCATGCTAAGAAGTCTGGATTGTACATGCAGAGCAAAACAAGACTCTTAACCAGACAAATCTTTGCATTACACTGCTAGCCGCCATAAGCCCTGATGGTATGGTCAGCAGAGTCAAGACCAGCTTGACGGGATTCGCACATTGACAATATTTTTTTTAAAAAGCGCCTCCCCTTTGGGGATATGTTCAGCCGCCATCGATATGCAATCCCATAGGGTGAAAGTGAATTTAGCCAGTGCACACAAGGCATTAGCCGACTTAAGGCTCATAAACCCTGCAAGAAGATTTTTTGCCAAAGCATCATAGCGTTTGCCATCTCTGTCAGGGGGAATTGTTGGGTATGCATTCTCTTTGGATGTGGATGTGGCGGCCTGAAACACCAAACTTTCTGGGGTAGGATGCTTTGTTAGATATCAGGTCACTGCTTGATGCTCTGCACTTGCTTGCCAAGTTTGTATTCACTGTTGGAATTAATTCTGGCGTTTCCTAGTTAGCATTAACTCTCTTTTGTAGGGCTAGATGAAAAGGAATAGGGTCCTCCTGGGGTCCTTTATCTAAAATATCTGTGAGGTCATCCTGCTCAAAAAGTGGTGCAGTTCTACTCCAGATATTCTATGACCCTAAACATCAGTTGCCTGTACAATCCATCAGCGTGGTCTGAGGGATCTGACCTTGTAAACTCAAATGTCTATCCCACTTGCAGTTTGCAGAGTCGCATGTACATGTTGTATCCTTGAGTCTTTCGATAGATATTAAGGCCTCTGGAGCACCTTGTGTCACATATTGTAACCCAAAAGGGTGTGATCCATCTGAAGAGGGCTAATCATCTTCATAAATGAAGTGATGTAAAACATTTTTTAAAAAGTCTTTCCTTGGCAGTGGGGTGAATGTTTTTCATCCTCCGAGGATGTTGTCGTGTTATTCGATAATGGCAAACTCTTCGACGACTTGGAGAGCTTTGACGGTTGAGTTGTCGAAGGTTTCTTAGACAATGATGTCGAATTTTTTGTCGATGACATCGAATACTTTTTTTTAAAAAAATTTTTTTAGGGAGTTTCTCTACTCGAAGGAACCTTAGAAGGCTCCTGAGAAGTTTTCTCCTGGACACTCGGGCACAAGGGCGCACAGTTTTGTCCTTTGCCTTCTCTGTCGGGTTTATCGACATGGGCATGGCTCTTGCTTTTCTTCGGGGGAGGGGCGGGGGCGGGGGGTCGAGGCCGCATTCTCAAATACTTTGAGCATTTTCAGTCTGAATCACTCCCATTCAGCCGGTGAGGCCGATCTGGTCAGGCAAGCGACCTGTTCCGGGGAGGAACTTGACGACGATCTGTGACGCATTTTCTTCAAAGGCTGCGAGAGGATGACTAGTGGTGAGAACCACTCCAGGTTCTGGACCTTTTAGCTTTCTTCCGATGAGAAGAGTGGCCTCTTGACTCAGAGCATCGCTTCTTTGACTGAGTTGAAGGGGATTTATGCGACCTACCCGAAGCTAACTTCCCTCTACGCTCTTGCAGGGCTTTCACTATCATTGATAGGCAGGACCCACATTCGATGTGTTAGGCAGAAACCTGTGCAGTTCCCTTAGGGACCACTGCAAAAAAGTTTAAGACTACAGGTGTTGGCAGTAAACCCAATTGGTAGCAATCTGTACCACCCAGATTTACCTGGTAGCTGTGGCTGAGCAGTCAGACTTCTCTCAAGAAGAGTTAGGCAGTATATAGAGTATACACATTAGGTACAAAAAAATACAGTAGCACAAGCAAATACTGACCAGAGCTTTGGTATAAAAGTATATAATTATTTATTTAAAAACACACTTGTAAAAATACACTGGCACTAATATGTCAAGCAAGTTCAAACACAGTCACTAGAAATATATACAGAGAAAACTGGAAAAAGATTGTCCAGAGCAAAATATATTTGAAAAAAATGTGTATCAAAATTTATTGAAAGTGATACCAACAATTTAAACAATGGTGAGTCAATCACTAATAATTAAACACTAATCATTTTAATACAATACAATACAACAGCAGCAACCATATGCCTAAAATTGGCTAAAACATTATCACACATACTTGCCATTCATAGTGCGCTCATTCAAACCCAACTCTTTATAATGTGACATACATCCAAAAGCTAAAAAACAAAGGAATCATGTTAAAAACCTATGGGGAAGAGGAATTCATGACTATTCCCCATAAAACAGACTTTATTGTTATGTTCACAATCAATAGAATTAACAAATTATCTATTGACAGGGTGGATCGGAAGGAAAAGTGCAAAAGATCACATCCCTGTAGGGTTTATCTCTCGACCGGTTTCGATGTGTAGTGGTAGTAAACACAACGTCTTCCTCAGGAGGTAGATGTTACCATTCTCTCTTTTGTAGATTGCCTACACGCATGCGCGCATTATGAATGGCAAGTATGTGTGATAATGTTTTAGCCAATTTTAGTCATACGGTTGCTGCTGTTGTATTGTATTAAAATGATTAGTGTTTAATTATTAGTGATTGACTCACCATTGTTTAAATTGTTGGTATCACTTTCAATAAACTTTGATACACATTTTTTTCAAATATATATTGCCCTGGACAATCTTTATCCGGTTTTCTATGCAATTATAATACTCTGGTCCAGAGGCTAGAGTTATCCTGCCCTTTTCAGTTTTCTCACTAGAAATATATACACCTCCCTGATTAATTATTCGACAAGTCTTAGGAAAAGAACACCACTTAATATCAACACAGAGGTGAGCGCTTAACCAAGGTAGCACTCCAATAATTATTTTAAAAGGGAGAGAAAAGGCAGAAATAGTAAAGCACACAATACCAACAGTTTTAAAAGAACTACAGCAAGTCAAGAAAGGCAGGGTCTACTGTAGAGCAAAAAGTTCATAGGCCAGGCCCACTCTTGGAGAGCAAGGCGGAATGTGCCCAAGATCACACAGTTGAAGTACTCTTTAAAAGTCTTTGCAGCTAGTTTAAAAAGGAGCTGGATGAGTTCAGAAAAGTTAGTTAACAGGTCCCAGGTCACCCCAGGATAGAGAGTCAAGGATTTACGGGACACCTTGAACAGTCTGTTGCAAGGGAGACCAGGCAGGACACAGTATCTGAAATGGTGAGAAAGCTCCAGCGGGGGCAGTTGTTCCTAGCAGCGGGTGCAAGTCGGTGCTTCGTCCAGGGGAAGAGAAGATCTCGACGTGGAGGAAAGCTGGAGGTTGTTGCACTGCCAGGGAAGAAACTAGCCACAGAGTTTCCCGGTTAAAAGGTACTACCCTTTTATTCGCGGTAGTGGTGAAGCGTGGCTATCCGGCCGCCGGGATGCTTGGCACGGGCGATTCGACCACGAGACGATCCAGGAAGGCGAAAAGAGGGCGAACTGGTTAAACCCACCAGCTCAAAGGAAGAAGACTCTCCTGGAAGAAGATCTTCTCTGTCGTTGGGAAGTGGTGAGCCGGTTCAGCAGGGCTCCACCGGTGGTGTCATCGTTGCAGGTCGGCTTAGCTTCTCCCTCTTCGGATTCTATAGGTCCTGTGGCGAGTTCTGAGGTTCCAGTCTCCAAAGCCCTGCTTTTATGCAGAAAACCCCCAATCACCAGTCCTAGCTGTCACTCAAACATGCTAAGTGGTGAGCCGGGCGGCTCACCACTGGGCCAATCACACAAGAGTGCGACTTGAGTTGCCAAGGCAACTCAGTCCAGGGTGCCTATTCCCCCCTCCCACACATCCTGTAGACCCAGAAAGAGTGGCACCACTTTTGGAGGCTTCTGTGTAGAAGCCCGCCAAAAGTGGAACAAAGGGCTCGACTTGGGTTGGAGTTAGAGGCGAATACAAACGCCATTTTAAAACCGAGTCCTGGCAAAAAGACCCAACTGGGGAATAAATATTAAATAAATAACCCAGAGGTATCTTTAACATTGCACCAAAAAAGTGGTGCGTTTAAAATGAATGGGAAAATCCCATAGGAAATATTCCGGTGGAATATTTCACGTGGTAACCACTGCCACCAGCCAGAAACTCGACGAGGGGGGACTGCACAGTGCCCCCTCGAAAAACAGACCCAGGGGCAATCTGATTACCCCTACCAGTACTTCCACAATATGAGGGTTTGTACTGGTTCTGTTCACAATTTAAGACTAGTAAAGTCAATGGTGACTTTACATGCCCTGGGAGACAGTAGTCAGTCCCAGGGTATGGAGTCTATGTTTGGGGGTCACTATGACACCCCTGTGTTACTGCACTGAGGGTGCTATGTAACACACTTACCAAGAACACATGAAGCCCAATGGAGTAAAAGACCCCTTAGCCCATAAAACACATTACAAAGTCAAAGGACATTCTCAAATCATGCCTAAGAGTGGGAGAAAAACAGTCTCACTCTTAGCAGGAGAAAAAAAATAAACCCCAAAAATCCAGCAAAGCTGCTGGGGGGACTCACTACGTTTGGGAAATTAGCCTTTACAGAGAATTCTCTCTAACACGATGTCATGAGTGGATCGTAAGCACCACAGACACACCCGATGGGGGTCCGTAAGGGAAATATTTTTCCGCAGTCGTGCCATTTTTTGAACCCACGATATTGCAGTTGCAGACGACGATGCCATTTTTAACTAAATTCAATAGGTTCCTTGAAAGAACCTAAGCGCGCCGACCTTCCGAAGCAATAGCTCTCACGGGAAAAAAAGAACTGAAGCCAACGGACGCTGCGCACGCTACACACCAGTGATGATGTCGACATCGAGACAGAGGCCCTCGAGGGACATCGAGTCGACAGGTATCAACGGACAGTGCCCCCTGCTGGAATACATTTCCAAAGCAACTAAAGCTGGATATGGAGATATCATAAGAGTAGGAATATGTGGGAGGAAACAATCCATTCAAAAGACTGAATTTGCACAAATCCTCATGCACGAAATGCTAAAATGGGGAAAGTTGGAGCAAAAATGTTAAGGAAGATGTTAAGTCTGAATTTGTACAAGTCTCCATATCTGAGATGTCAATATAGGGAAAGTTGGATTAAATATTGTCACAAGCAAATGAAAATTGGTGAAGAAATTAACTTGAACAAGTCTCCATATATGAAATGCAAATATGGGCAAAATTGATACAAGCAGTATCTAAAACCAATAAAGTAGGAGTACAACTGTGTTATACTGAAAGATTGACAGAACATTAAAATAGGTCCTGGTAAAAGTAGTACATCAGGCAGTGAGCCTTTGGGAAAGAGATGCCTGGCAGCAGAGTATACCAGGGTATCTACAAGGCCCAGGGGGGTTGGGGGGATACCTGGCAGGGGAGTACACCAGGTAATCCTTGTGAAGCATATGAAAGAAAAGGACATTGTGGATAGATAGTTGGCAGGAGAGTATACCAGGGGATCTAAATAATCTACTGAAGGGTTCCTGGCAGGGGAGTATACTAGGAAGTTGGTACATAAAAGACACTGGTGCCATACTAGGAAAGATATTGTGTGGAACAGACACTTTTGCCATCCTTGGAGTGTTTGTTGTACAAAAGAGTACATTTTTGGGAAAAAACACCTTTGCCATCCTACCTGAAATATTCCCATTATTCTGAGGAGAAAATTGTTTGGAAAAGACACACCATCCTTTCTGAGATTAGTCCTGGAGAAGGGGACTATCCTCTGGATCCAAGGATGCCTCCTTGGAAGAAACCACTTAGTTGGATATATTTAATTGCTTTATATCTGAACGCTTTTTAAACCTAGTTCGGAGACAATTTCCTTACACTCCTTATTTGATGAATTTCTAGTGTGAAGGTCAGATATATTTTGGACACAAGGACAAGACACCATCTGATTTTTAGTTAATAGTTTCCTAGGTAGGGAAACTTTTTAGGATTGGGAAAGAGAAGCCTTTATCCAAACCTTCCACTTTTAATAAAGATGTCAGAGGTTGAGAACATTACCACTTTGTGGCCACCTCTCATTTCTAACCCCTCGCAATCTTCTCATGGAAGATATTCATCAGGCTTTAGCCAAGTTTTTGCCAAGTTGTAGGGGCAGACATTGAAGGGATACAGATTGGTTTATGGGGCAGCAGAGCCATGAATAAGGAATGGGTTGACAAACCTTTTAGCCGCTCAATTTACATGGAATTAGCATCCCACGCATAAAAAACGACTTTCAAGCAAAATTGAACTTAAGATTGCACTACAGGCAATTAAAATGTATACAAAATAAAACTAGATTGATTATGATTAAACAAGTGAGAATGAATCATTAGGAGTTAAGTATTAACAATGTCTAATTTGCACTCACTAGCAAGGATAATTGTATGACTTACCAAAAAGGGAAGCTATCATCTTCAGCCTTTCCAAGTACAGAATCACGTAGCTGTTCATATGCAACCATGCGTACACCAGAGTACACTAAGTAAAAAATAACAGTTATTACCATTATATTGTGGAGATTTTTAATAAGACAATCGCATGTGAAAATGTAGACAAAGCCTTAATGGTGATATGGGATTCAAATTGCCATGAATTATTTAATTAAGTCTAAAATGCATACTATCATTTTGTCTTTCCTCCCAAGAAAATTATTATCACTACGCTATTTATTAAATGCAGACCTAGCTTCAAGAAACAACAGAGCACTTTACAAATCACGGGGGAGGACACAGTGAGGGAAGCAGATATACACTTGAGTGGGGAGCAAACAACTGGGGGGTGGGCAACTTGGCAGCAAGGGATCTACAAGCGACCAGTGGAGGAAACAGGTTGTAGCAAATCACTCAGTCTCAGGTTGGGTGTGGAGGGGAGCCTGTGGAGTTGAGCAAAAGAAGGAAAAAAAAAAACAATTCAATTAAGTTTAAGAGATTGCAAAGATATTTATGGTAGTGCATATCGGTGGATCAGACACATTTATTTCCATTTTAGCGGTTGATTTGCTCTCTCCACTTCCTTTATTTGCGTGATGGTACAATCTACTAACATTTTAGATCGGAGTTCAAAGTGGCACAACCATACATTCAAATCATTCAAAGTCCGAACAGGGATGTACTTTGGACTAGAAATAGCATTTTTGTACCACCATGCGGCAGAGTGACAAACACGTTTTAAGAACATGGGTTCAGAAAAATCCCACACCAGGAAATGTATTCTGGGTAAGGTTTTCAATCAAAAAAATCAGTGTGAGAAATCACACCCATTCTTCTTCTTGTATTCCTACACAGTAAACAATCTCTTTAGATTGTATCAAGGTCAATAAGGATTTTGACCCTGTGCATTTTAATTTATAAATATTTTTCAAAGGCTAGAAAGACAGTACCCAAAGACCCTTGACTATTTACAACTTTGCATACAATACAGGTAAGTACAACCCAGTCATTTGGACTGGGTTTTGGTGAACATACAACATGTTTTGTTTTTGTTGATCGACATCCATCACTTGACAAACATGTGAACACAGAACAGAACAATTTTCGGTGAACAGAGACATTTTCAGTGCGATTAGTGGACACTGAACTTGTGGAAAAGTCGTTGACACTATTGTGTTTCGGCCCAAGAAAAAGCTTGATGGAGCTTATATGTGGTAGGCCTTCATCAGGACCTGTAGTAGATGGTGTAACCGTGTCCTTTTGGTCTCTATCGTGAGCTATTCTTTGTTATAGAAAATGTCTCATGTAGATCCTCTCTTAGGTAGTAGGGGACAAAACATGGTGCAATGATCACCAGAAACTTGATGTTCCTGGTGATGCCTGGCTGTCTCAATGGGCAGGAGCGTGTGGTACCATGTGTGTGTGTGGAGAAGGGCCTGGCAGGAGGACGTTATTCTGCAATCCAGGTATCAGTCCCGGACAAAGTAATTTGCGGGTCAGTCCGGCCGACGTAGCGCGTGACTGGCAACAGCTTCTGTTTCTGCCGGTATGCTCGCACAGAATGGGTAAGGTACAATTTTAGGTGGAGAATGACGCATTTGGGATGCATCCATTACATCAATGATAACCTATTTTGCTTGCTTACATGCCTATATTGTGGCCCAAACCCTTAAAACTTGGATTATTAAAGTAGTAGCCACATCAAGACAGACAATGACAAACAGATTTAATATTCCAGCTTCCGGATGAATAAAATGCCATCCATGCAAAGCTGGAATGCGTAAAAGCAACTGCCGACAGGTACCAGATAATACTTACCTTCAGAAAAATGTGGTTTTCCTTTATTTATGAAGATTAGAACATAAGGCTACAAACTAGAGCAGCATAATGCACATGGGTCACATAATCAAGCCATTGCAAATTAAAGATCCAATATTCACATTCCTAAACAGCCAAGTACAAAGTCCAATCAACGAATTTGGTAAGCGCAGCAAGAGATCTCTCCGCCAAAACCAAAAGCAACAAAAAACGAAATGTACAAATGAGTATCTTTTATTTATGTAGAAAGGTCAGCATTTATTCATAGTGCCAGCAGTCCTAGGATCTGTGCACTCCATGCTTGGAGCTACTGCCATTGTCTATGTGTAGTGCCCATTATAAAGAGGCACTCTAAAGTAAAATAACGATTTTAGATCTCCATAGATCAATGGTTCATCATGGTCTCTGCACCACTCCCATAGGCATGCGTTTGTTGTCAACATTTCTTACTACAATTGGATAAAAGATGTTAAGGGATCTGCTTCCAGGTTCACATCCCTGAGGGAAATATGCAAGTAGCAACCATCCCCATCTAAGGAAAATCCAAGTAGTAACAATCCCAATCAATGGTAGAGCCAGTAAGTGAAACCGTGCAGGGCAGTAGTGGGTGCATTCAGAGGTTCTGAAGGACCAAAGTTCCGCTTGTTTGAAATAGAAAGGTGTAATGGGACGGAACGATTGGTCTGGTCTAAAAGGTATAATAATGTTGCAGCCCAACACTGTTTTGTGTTTGCCCAGTTATTGGCTAGTCTAGTGATACAAGTAATCTGCCTGCACAACACGGATATGTGCAAGAATGACAGAAAAGTGTAGGTCCACACAATCACAAAAGAGGCTTCTCATACCTTTGCAAGAGCAGCCTGCAAGATTGTCCCCTTGAAACAAATTCCTTGCATTAAAGAATCTTTATAAATTGTGAAGAGATAGCTTAAGCGTTTTGTGCAATAAATAAAGTAACTTATTGGGGAAATTTCCATCATATGTGATGAAAATTAATGTAGAACCTCAAATACTTACATCTATTACATTTTTTTCAGGTATAAACAACTGTGTCTTTATACTGGCCTTACGATCACGTGTGATCATTCTCACACGCTTTTTCATATTAGGTGCAGGACTGACACAGGCTGCATATATTATTTTAAAATGTATAAAACAAGGGAAATTCAGAGGCATAATACCTGCTTTCCTTAATCTATAACCCCGAACAACTGATCAAATCCTTTTTAAGGAATGTAGAAGGCATTGGTATCTCAATATTAACAAGGTTCCAGGAAAAGGTTCTGAATAGTCAACAAAGGTATTTTTTTTTTTTTTAAATATATTTTTATTTTATCTCAACCAAACAACATTACAACAAAACATAAATAAAACACTTCAAACAACAAAGCCAAACGAACAAAAAGTAAGGCACTGCAATCCCCATCCCTCCCCCCTATGAGCCTGTAGAGTGTTCACCATCAGTGTCCGTTCCGTGCGGTGGGGCCTCATCGCTCTCAAGTCCAGCCGAGGCCGATCCCGCACAAAACAGTTCAGCTAACAACAACTTCCATGCCATGAGAGAGCCTATTTCTTCCCCATCGCCTGCCATACTGCCATCTTGCCACGCTGTCGTTTCAGCATCCGCCCATTTTTGGAGATCCCGCCACCAGACCTCCACTCGCGGCTTGTGACATTTCTTCCACTCCATGGCTATCCTACGTTTGGCAAGCACATAGGCCAGATCTTTAAGTTTATCAACATGTCGAAGCTTACGCGCCCTGGGATACCCTCCCAGCAGACAAGCCCACGCCGAATCCACCTTAAGTGTAATACCCCTTCCTGCCAGCCTCTGCGCCACTTCACCCCAATAAGTTGCAATCACTGGGCACGCCCAGAACATATGTATCATGTCCGCATTCTCTTCGTTACACTTGGGGCACGCCTGGCACCCACTACCTAGGAATTTGGAAATTCTGAGGGGGGTCATATATGCCCTGTGCGTAATATAGAGCTGTATCTGCTTGAACCTGGCGTTCCTCGATACCTTTTTATGGTACCCCAGGGCGCGCTCCCACATCCCATCCGACATCGGAGCCCCCACCTCTGCATCCCACTCCAGTCTCAGGTACCCTAAATCCTTCCCAACCTTTGTCATCAACATCTCGTACAACCTAGAGACCTCGTGTCCGCCCTCTGATGCGTCATACATCGTCTCCAGCGTGGCATCCGGTTCATCGGCCAAAGTAGTTTCGGGCCACGTGCTCCGGACCTCCCGGGCCACCCTGTGATATGTTACATATTGACCCCTGTGTAGTCCCGACCCTGCCTCCAGTTCATCGAACTCCATCAGGGTCCCCTCCTGCCAGATGTCGCCCATTGTAATCAATCCCACTGACTCCCAATACGTCCGGATAATAGTTCTCAGCTGCCCGTCCTCCTTTGCCAGGGCGATCAGAGGGAACTGCGGCATACACGGCGCGGGGTCACCCATCATCCGACAGGCACGCCGCCATATGTTCCTGCCAAGGGCCAGCATCTTAGGACGCTCTCTCATCCATGAGCCAGTCACCCAAATCACCTCCCGCAGATAGAAGGGGGAACAGTCTTTCCCTAGCAGCCTATGTTCGGGGGTCTCTTCATCTGAAAGCCACCTGGCCACATATTGCAGTTGCGCCGCGATATAATAGGCCTCAAAGTTCGGCAGCTTCACGCCACCTTTCTCGTAAGAGTTCTGCAATTTCCATAATGCGACCCTGTTGCGCGTGCCGTGCCACAGGAAATTCCTACACACGCTATGCAACCTGGCGAAAAACTTCCTAGGTATCATATGCGGGATGTTATTAAAATAATGCAGGAGCCTGGGCAACACCACCATTTTAAGCATAGCTCCGCGACCCATCATTGCTAAAGGCAATCTTTCCCAGAACCTCATGCACCTCTCAATCTTTCCCACAGCTAGTTCAGCATTATACTTGTGTTCTTCCTCAGTCGTGTGTTATCGTCAATGCCCAGGTACCGGAAGGAGCTCGTTGCCCACGGGATCCGCAGCACTGGCAACCTCTCCACCGGTATCCCCACATAACTGCCTAGCGGGCATAGTACGGATTTCTGAGGGTTGACCGCTATGCCGGACAACCAGGCGTACCTCTCCAATACTTCCAAGATATACTGCAAATTCTCTTCCGGATGTTTCAGGTATAACAGCATATCGTCTGCATACAGGGATACAAGATGGCACTCTCCTCCCACCTCTATGCCCACCGGATCATACTGCTGCCGGAGGTAAACTGCTAAGGGTTCGAGGGCCAGTATGTACAACATTGGGGACCAAGGACATCCCTGCCTGGTACCTCTGCCTAACTGCCATCTGTCTGACACTACTGCACCCGTACGGACCCTAGCCAGAGGCGCACTATATAATAGCTCGGCCCACCTCATGTAGCATGGTCCCAGTCCGAACTGCCCCAAAGCCGCCAGGAGCCATGGCCATCGGACGGAGTCGAACGCTTTAACCGCGTCCAGCGCCACTATTGCCATTTCGCTGTCGTCACTGCCCCCCTTTTCCACCACCCTGTGAAGGCGCCTGTGATTGTGGGTAATATTCCTGTTCGGGACATAGCCCGTCTGGTCAGGATGGATCAGCTTGCCTATTACCCTCCGCATTCTGGCCGCCAGGACAGCTGTTAGGATCTTGCTGTCCTGGTTCAGCATCGACAGGGGCCGGTAGGAGCCACAATCATGTCCCGGTTTATTGGGTTTGGGGAGCGGTACTATAATCGCCTCCCTGAGTGATTCCGGCAACCGCCCCACCTCGAACGCTTCATGAAACATCTCCAGCATGGGCGGGAGGCACCTCCTCTCCATATGCT
Organism: Ambystoma mexicanum; assembly: GCF_040938575.1. Lineage (NCBI taxonomy): Eukaryota > Metazoa > Chordata > Amphibia > Caudata > Ambystomatidae > Ambystoma > Ambystoma mexicanum. Next base: position 274,304,548 of record NC_090927.1, on the reverse strand, counting down.
TTATAAAATTCACTGGGGAACCCATCCGCTCCTGGGGCCTTGCAAGTGGGTAGCTGCCGCACAATCTCCTGCAGCTCCTCCAGAGTGATCGGAGCATCCATCTCCTCTCGCTCTTCGTCACTTATCTTGGGCAGGCCTATGTCTTCAAGTACTACCTCTATATCCTCCCGGCTTCCCCCCTCTCGGTCCTCATATAATGCTTGATAATATTCTGCGAATGCTCCATTCACCCCTTCCTGGGTGTTCTGCTCCACTCCCTTTTCAGTGATAACTGACCGGATCGGGGATCTTGGGGTCTCGCTCTTATACAGCCAAGCAAGAAGTCTGCCCGTCTTGTCTCCCCCGGCATGCAACCTCTCAATGTACTTCTTGTAATTCAGGTTACAAAGCCTGTCCCAATGTTCTGCGCACCTCTGTTGCAGTTTAATGACCTCCTCCATGTCCGTCCCCCCCTCCCCCAGCTCTCTCTCCAACTCAGTCTCGGCTCTACGCAGATCTGCCAGGACTCCTCCCATTAATCCTTTGGATTTAGCAATGGCAACCCCCCTCATTACAACCTTAAAGGCCTCCCACAAAGTACCAGCCGACTTGACGCTGCCTGTGTTCGTTTCAAAATAAGCAACAATCTCCTCCCTCACTTCTTCTCTGAAGACTGGATCCCTGAGCGCTTCCGCCCTGAGGCGCCATGTTGGAATACGCGCACGTGGGGGACAAAGCTGCCAACGCATGACCAGGGGCGAGTGGTCCGAAAGGACTCTCGCCCTGTAGTCTATCTGGTCACACTCCGCGACAATGTCCGGAGTGGCGAAAAAGTAATCCAGCCTTGTGTGTAACTGGTGCGGGGCCGAGTAATGTGAATATTGCCTCACGCCAGGGTGTCTCGTCCTCCACACATCTGCCAGGCCAAGGTCTACCAGCAGCGCCTGCAGTACCCTAGCCGCCGGGCTGGGCCTGTCCACCCTGTCGTCTGACCTGTCCTCCTTGGGGTCTAGTACACAATTAAAGTCCCCTCCCCAAATCACAGGACCCCCCATCCCCTCACCCAGTCTAGTGGTCAGTGTCCTGAAGTATGTCGCCGTGTCACGGTTGGGGGCATAGGTATTTATAATGCACACTACTTTATTTTCCACAAGCCCCCTTACCATGACCAGCCTCCCATCAGACTCCACAACCTCCCCAAGTAGCTTAAACGGGACATGTGGTGCAACCCAAATCAGCACACCTCTAGCATAGGCAGAATATGTGGATCCAACTACAGTCCCTCTCCACTTTCTCCCCACCAGTTCCAACTTATCCCGTGTCAGATGTGTCTCCTGTAACAGGGCGATGTCTATCCTTTGTCTTTTTAGGTACAACATGACCTTGTTACGCTTAAGATAGCTGTTAAGACCTCTAACGTTCCACGTTAGTATCCTAAGGTCCCCCATGACGCATCCGTAGCTCCCATCCCTCTCCCAGGACCACTCGCCTCCCCCCTACCGCAAGGGCCCCCATCACCAGTTTCTCTCCCAGGCTCATATAAAAACTAACCCACCCCACCCCCCTAACCCCCTTAACCCAACCAACTGCCCAGCTCCATCCCTGGATCTCAGGCATCCCTGTGTTCGGTTCTCTCTGGAACCCAAGTAGAGAACCCGACAGGGTGTCACCCCACACACAGTGACTAAACTAAACTCAAACTGGGGTACGAAGACCAGCCCTCGGAGGCTCCCCTCCCGCACTTCCGTATCCGCGCACACGGACCATGTTTCAAAGTCCTAACGCATACACTACCAAACAAGAGTCATCCCGACTATATTCCAGTCCCAATGTTCATAGCCCAACCGGGCCCGCAGCATCACTTATCTCTTCCCGTTCCATCCGCCGTCCGCTCATCTGGCTCCTGAGGACAGTTTTGTGCATCGAGCCATTCCATGGCCTCCTCCGGAGTGTCAAAGAACAGCATCTTAGTCTTGAAGAAAACCTTCAATCTGGCCGGGTAAAGCAGCATATACTTGTACCCTGCTGCCCGCAATCGCCTCTTAACCGCCCCAAAGTTCATGCGACTGCGCTGCACTTGCAAGGTGTAATCGGGGTAAGCAGTAATGGTCGCCTCTCCTCGCCGTATGGTGCCCCCCTTACGAAAGTGCTCAAGGATCCTTTCCCGATCCCGATAATTGAGGATCTTGGCGATCACAGGCCTAGGTGGGTTCCCCGGCGATGGTCTTCTACTCAAGGCCCTGTGCGCCCTCTCCACCGCAAACCCCTGCGACAGGGCTCCCCCAGTGATCTCCTGCAGCAGCAAGTTCTCAAACTCCGTGGGATTCTGGCCTTCAGCCCCCTCCGGCAGGCCCACGATGCGAACGTTGTTTCTCCGGGCACGTCCTTCCGCCTCTTCAGCCCTACTTTCCAAGTTGCCCACCCGCTGCACCAGGGCATGGATATCGCGCTTATGTGCAGTGCAGTCCGCTACAGTAGGGCCCATCTCCTTTTCCAAAGTTTCCGTGCGCTCAGCCAGGGCTCGCACATCCTGCCTCAGGAGGTTCACGTCCTCCTGCACCGCACCAACCTGTAGTTCCAACGCGGTTTTCAATTCGACCACAGCAAGTTGGAGCCTGGTCTCCCACGTCGCCTTCAGATCCGCGATCGCAGCGAGAACCTCCTGGTTCGCACCACCGGCGGCCATCTCCTTGGTCTGAGCCTTATCCTTGCTCCTGGCACCCTCCAGGCCGGGCGACGTCTTGGCGTATTCGTCAAGCGTGGGCTGTTTATTCTTCGCCCTCAGTGGCTTGTTCGACATATCTCCAGTCAGGAGCGTCCCTCCGGTCGCGCCCCGGTCCAAGCCAGGGAGGCACTGTGCCCATACACCACGACTCTGTTGAGTCTCAGCTCGCCCAGCAGTCTCAGGCACCGCTGTTGTCCGGCGCTCCCCCCAGATGGGCAGGGTCGCGCTGCCCCCTTCGTACCACTGAGAGGGCGCACGTATGTTGTGGTCCCGATCTACCGCTCCTTTGTCCCCTCGTCAAGCGGCGGCGGCCATTTTGTCATCCGCCGAGGTTTGGCCGCCAGTGCTTCATTCGGCTCTTAAGTGTCCGTGCGCACTACGAACCCATATAAAAATGTGTCCTCGCGTGCAGCCGGACTTCATGTACACAGTCTTCCAATTTTCGCCAAATCACAGCGGTCCTTGCGCGGTATCAGTCGGATTATGTACGGATCAGCGGGAGCTCCCGTACAGGCACGTCCTTTCACATGGCTACCAAGCCACGCCCCCCCCAACAAAGGTATATATTCATATGTCCCATCCTCTTCCCTCACACTCATGAAATAGTAAAGCATTTGATCTTTAAAAAGGGATCATGCCAGGAAGCATGACCGGGCACACGCATCCTCCCTCAACAATGCTCACGGCTTTACCCACCAGTCCTTTTCTCTACATGCCAGCTACGACTTTGCAAAATGGATGCGGTTCTTGTAACAAACAGTTCACCATGCGGATAATCGTGTGAAGGTACTAAGCATGTTTTTTAAATTGAAAATATTATAAAAATATATATGAGGACAAGGTCCAGGGTAGAGCAACAGAAACGTGGTTCCGACGACACTGCATACGTGAATGGCATATGATGGTATTTCGAGCCCAGACATGATATTCTGGTTTATATTTTTAAGAACCTGTTAGAGGAAACAAATAGAGATTTGTTTTTTAAGCATGCTTTTCCTAAAGAGAATTACAGGTACAATTTCTCTTAGCATAAAATAATGAGCAAAAAGGTTTCTGTCTGACAGACATTTTTAGAATTGTGATTTGGCATTCTGATCTAGCAGTTTCCTTAGTGAGGATACAATTGAGGCAGGTATGAATTGAAAGGATTTGGCACACGTCTAGTGGAGAAGGCAACGGCATTTGGCTCAATGAGAAGAATCTCTTAAAAACTGTGATAAAAGATATATAAATAGTGAGGCAGGAGTGTTGAGCCGTGTTGGGGATTCTGCTCATTTGCTGGTGATTTTCTGTGCGCTTGAAAATTGAAGGACCAGAGTGAGGCAGGAGTGTGGAGCCGTGTGGGGCGGGGTTCGTGGACTCTGAACTTGCCTTCACCTCTTCTTCTCCCCCCCTCTTCTTCCGCCAGCTAACTTGGCTGCCACTTACTTGCACATGAGCACCCATCCCTTGGCATATGGACTACGGCGACTGCGGAACGTGAGCTTTGCTGTGTGGCCATTTTCGACAGCGGCTGCCTTGAACTGTGACAATCCTTCTCCCCGCTCTGTGCGACCCAGTGTCTTTGGTGTAATTAGCCAGATAGCACTGCACATTTCCCCCCTCCCCTTTCTGTTTCTTGCTCTCCCTTACCCCCTTCCCTGAGTCCCACCCCACCATTTTGTTAAATATCTGTTTGCTTTTCTTCTTTGTTCATGCCTGATAATACGCATAATTGCTCTAAGGCTTTGGCTTGCCTATCAAAAAGCCTTTTGGCCTTCGATCTGGAAAGCATGCCGGTGCAAGTGTACCTATTTTTGGAAAACAGTGAACAGTGCATGGCGACTTTGGCCCCCCACAAAGGAGGCGCAGTGGCTCGGAAGAGCCCCATAGATGCTTATTTTTCTACTAAACTCCCTGCTGCCGTGGTCAAACCTATAATTGTAGTGGAGACCAATCGCTCATCTGAGGGTTACACAAGCTCTTTACCTCTTGACCTAGACAATGATCATCTTCTACAGTTGTGCTATGCCCTCCAAGGTAGTGCCCTGCCAGCTCTGGCCACTTGTGAAACCAGGACAAAGACTCCTCCTGTGGTTCCTGTAGTTGATTTATCTGAAGTCTGCTCTGGTTCCGTTTTGGTGGCTGGCCTCTGCTGAAAAGGTCAGAGCACTGTGCCCTCCCCTAACCCTCTTTCCCCCTCTCTTGGTTCCCCTTTCCTCTTCCCCTCTTCCAATTCCCGTTATCTCCAAGCCTGCCGCTCAATTCGAGACTATTGGACTAAATTGGAGAAAATTGGAGACGGTTAGTCCAAATTTGCTCTATGAATCTGAAAATGCCCACTCGGATTCAGTTCAAGACATTTATAGCACACAAGATACCTCCAAACCTTTACAAAGTAAAGGAGTACTTATTGTTTACTTTAAAAACTTTTTGGGGCTATGCATGAGAATCTTAAGATGTAGAGGTCCACCATTTCAGCGATGCATGATCTATTAATTAGTCATAGAGGTATTGAGGTATTGATGTGCCTCATTCTTCAACTCATCAGGAGCACCCAGACCTTAGAAATACTCTGCCATCGACTACATGTCCTCCTCACCCCATCATTTCCAGTTCCTGATGAGATACAGGCCCTTGACAGTGAAACTTTAAACCCAAGTGATGCAGAGGCGAGTTCCTCAACCTTCCTTCCCTCTAGGAAACAACTTAGACTGGCCAAAAGGCTACAAGCCAAAACCATTAAGCTGATCAGGAGCAGACCTATACCTCCTGAACAAATTCTACCCATGTATGCCCAGCCTCTTAATTCAACCTTACGTTTAGAAAATAACGTTATGTCAAAGAAACAACGGTAAAGAGTGGCACAACGTAAGAGGAGGTCTGCTCAGACAGTGGAAACATTAACGAGCTGGCTGGTGGCATAGGCTCCAGCAAAAGTGCTTCCTTCGCCCAATCAGCTAATTGTTCCTAACAGTGATAGCACCAATTTACCTGGCAATAAGGACATTATGAACAAGGAAAACAGTTAACCTCTTTTGGCCCGCATTGACCTGACAGAGCAAAGCCCTAGTAAGGAGCAATCAGTTGTCCTGGATGCAAAAAAGCTAACTATCACTCCAGTGGATGAAGTTGAAGGGTCTCGCCAACTCCCTCTACATTAATGGCGCTCCTTAGTAAGATACCCTCTTTAAGGATTCTGAACTATGGGGATTTCGATTTTGTTGAACCTCTCCGACACCAGCAACATAAAACAACACAGATTAATCGTTGTTTGCCGGAGACTGAAGCGCTAATCCAGCAGCATCAGACTTCTCTGGTGCACTTGGGCTTTTTACTGGATATTCCAGTGGTCGTAGAAGATAGCCCTCTGCGCTGTACTGAGTGCAAGTGTTCACAGGCTTGTGTTAAATCCCTAACTACATGAAATAGCGTCCAAGTGGCTGCAAATATTGACGATGCTCAAGGTTGGGAATGGCTCCAGCAAATGATCCCCCAAAAGAGACTAACTCAGTGAAATGGCACCATCATAAAATGGAACACTACGGATTTTAATAATTGGCTACAACGGGTTGGATCTCGGGATCTCTTCACGTCATGTGAATTCTTCGTATTGCATGAGACCTGGGTAACATTCAAAATTACCTAATATTCCATACAACTGCTATAAAAGAAAAGGCGATTGTGGGCAACCAGCCGGTGCCCTTTTAATTGGAGTTAAAAATAATCTAAACCCAAGAGTAATCCATTCAGGTCCACTGGGTAGTGATATCCTGCCATACGAAGTATCTGCTCCTGAGGGGGTAGGGGTACGACCGAGTATTCTGGTAGTAAAGATCTATGACCCACCTGTTATTTGCACCTCAGAGGTCATGTTTGGTGACTTGGTATTGTCATCTTGGTGCAATGCCTCATTTGGCAAACCGGTGGTCTTTTGTGGAGATTGGAATGCCAGATGTGTTGACAGGGATGGGAGTGGGGTGTATGAAAAGGTCTCTTGAATACTGTACTAGGGCGAGCCAAAAATCTAATGATGGGGGAGTAAGTGGTTGGGCTTCCTAAAGGAGTGGAATCTCACTCTGCTAAATGGTCGCACAACTGGGGATCAGCCTGGCGGTGCAACCTAGTGAGTAGGCTCAAAAGCAGCCACTTTGGAATACATAGCCGGCAACGATGCTTTGCTGGAACGTGTAGTATCCTTAAAAGTGACCTCTAATGATTATAGCGACCATGCAACTCTCTCGCTGGTTGTCAAGATGTTTGCTGACAATATGGAGACCCATATGTGCGGGGCGGTGATCCTGAACTATGCGGGAACCGGATTAGTGGACCGAGAACAAAATTGCTAGGATGTGTGCCTCTGCATTCCCCTTGGGGTTTGTTGACCGGAGTAGCCTCAGAGGTAAGGACCCGGAGACCATTGAATCTTGGATCCATGGGTTAGCCCTTTCCATCAACACGTACAGTGGAAAACCCGTTATTGTTGGTAAAATCGGTGGAAATAAACTCTGACATAAACATGAGATAGTAAGCGCCGGATGCGCCAAGAGATTAGAGCTCTTGTGGTGCATGGCCAGCTCCAGGGCTCTGTATCCCTGGTGCACCATGCGATTATAACTGTAAGGGGTGTAAAGACCGGAGGGGGGGGGGTCTGTACTTCTGCTCTCTATATGGTAGAGGAGAGGCACAGAGACCCCTGCTAAGATTCTCTAGTATTGGTAGTTGTGGTCGAGCAATCAAGGACTAGCTTCTCGGGAGGTGATGCGAGCTGGTTCTTAAGTACAGTGTAGTCCCCGAGCACCCACAAAGGAATGTCCACACACTGCATCGGTTAAAACACAGTCTTTATATCATTAATATTCAGAGTCATCTACACGATCACGATAACTCACTTTGTACTCTGGAAATCAACAATGGTAAATATGTACAATTCTAAAGTGGTACCACTAACGTTATTAGGTCTTATTAAAGTGCATACGGTCAGAATGACACACAGATCGAAATAAAGAGGAAACCAGCAGTAGAGAGAGGAAGGAAAGCAAGATGGTCGAGCAATTGGCAGAATACTGGTTAACTACCGTTAAACACAGTTCTGTGTGGAGATCCCCCCCCACCTGGGCAACCTGTAGAAGAAAGATACAAGCCCAGTCCATATATTGTTCACACTAGACTTTCCAATAGTTCTGCAACCCCAAAGTACCTTGGCGTTGTAGCGTTCCGCGTCGGGAAAATCTACAACCCTTCTTGAGTGCCCTCCCTTTAAGGCAGGAGTCACGGATCGAACGTCCGACGGAGAACAGGTCGATCTACGACGGTGAAGTGGCCGCGTCGTTCCTAGTGGTACTCGTTGACGGGGAAGCGTAAACGTCCTGCAAGGAAGAGGCGTGCGGGGCACCTCAGTGTTGATAGTTCTGGACCGCAAAGAGTTGAAGAACTGTGGCCCAGCGAGGGCGTCGAGGCGACGGTGTCTCTTTGGTCTTTGGATGGCGGGAATCCCAACGGTGGATGCTCCTCGGTGCGTCGACGGTCAGGCCTTCACCGGCGGGATACAGCAGCGACAATGCGGACGAGAGCGTCCTTGGATCAATGAAGTTCTTAGGCAACGGGAGCACAGCGGCTCCAGTCGGCGATGGCGGTTGGCGATAGTGGTGGACAACAGTCCAGGCGCTTCTCCTTGGAGTTCCGCAGCAATCCCCATATCGGGTCGGCAGCCTGTCGAAGGTCTGTCTACCAGGGAGCTGTATTGCTCTCCCCAGAGTGCACGGAAAAACAAATCATCAATGCAATTATAGAGCCAATACTTTGAACGCAGAAAGACGCAATAACTCGCAACCACACACTCTTAGAAGATAATCAGCACTTATACGGCTATTTATTCAAAGTTTAAAAGCAACCAGTAATTACATAGAAATAACTCACAGCAGTAACACAGACCTAAATCACAGAAGAAGCAAAGAATTCAAAAGGAGACTGGATTCCTCATCTCGCCCAGAAGCGACTGGAAGACCCCGGGAACAGCCAGGCCGAGAGCACCACAGCTCACAGGAATGCCGGTCGTAAGCGTCCTCCTCCGGCTGAAGTCTCACCTGACCACCTCTGGGCTTCCGCATATATACACACTCCGAAAAGGGGTGGCAGTTCTCGAACCTTCTGGAAATGGCATTTGCGCAGTTGATGAGCAGCCGTTGGTTGCCAGCTGGGTCAATCAAAAGCCATCCTCAAGGAGCAGTGTGCCTCCCTTCTCTAAAAACACGCTCGTAAAAAACCATAACAAAGTTAGCGTTCCCAGCAGTAATGTCCTTGACCGCATTCCAGGTTTGGAAAGCACGTTTTCCTCAGCACCGTGAATCTAACACTCAGCAAAATGTATGCAGCTTTTCACTGCGGCATGAAGTACATATCCATCATGGCTCCGAGCGCTCCCAGAATGCACTGCGCACCAGCGCCATTTTCGTTCAAGCATAACAGGAGCCTTGGCAAAGATCAGCAGTGCACGATGGTCCCTCGTAGCTCAGGACGAGGGCGCCTTACCAGGTCCTCTCTGGGTCAGTTCTTGAGGCACCACAGCTTTCAGATTGCGAAGGAGAGCAACAGCAATTCTTCTCGTCCAGCAGGGCTCAAGGTTAAGCTCCAGTTACTCCAGTTACTCATCGTAGTAGACTTCAGCTTCCGAACACGATTCCTAGCAGTGAGAGGTCCCCAGATATACTGTTGATCTCCCATTCATTCCGCTGGGTCATACTCAAGCATCCAATCACAATTACGGGCATTCAGGCAGGCAGGCAGCCAACCATGCACACAAGGTATTCAGGCCATTCACTTCTCTCCAGACACTCACAAGTTATGTGTATTGGGACAAGTACCGAGCCATTCAACACTCCAAGCTGCATTCATACCGGTTTCGGGCAGGGCTGTCTCAACCATTGTGTCAAACACCAGATACTAGACAGTCACAATACAGAATGCATATTCGTCACACACTCCATTCACCCAGGTCCCACCCACAGGCGTACCCACAACATACGGTCGTTGAGAAGGCTCCAGCCAGTCTGGTCGGCACTTCCCCATACTACCAAATACGGAACTTCCACCCAAAAGCCAGTCAGGGGGAAGGGACAGAGGCAGGGCTTCCCGGGACTTCGGGAAGATCGAGGTAACAGGTGATGGAAGGCAAGAGGCCATGTTGGCCATTTTGTCTCCATCGGGAATCTACCAATTCCAATGACAGGGCCTGGGCATCCCAAAATGGAGGACGCTCAGGGCACCAGTCATTTCAGCACAGAGCTGCCACCAGCCCGTACCCTGCTCTGTGGGTCCACACAGGTGCCCAAAAACTAGGGGCACAGGGTCGTACCCCTACCCATGTGTACCATAAGGATCTCCTATGGGTCTGTTCACCAAACCAAAAGAGCTGCACCGCCAGGACAATACCACACGATAAAAAGCAGTAAAGGACAAGGATACGGAGGCCCTGTCCCTCCGATGCATTTCCAGCATCACAAGGGGAAAAGTTTGCACCTGGCTAAAACACTACTGTCTGGCCGAACAGCGCTTTGTGCAAGCAATGACAACTCGAGACAGTTGTGAAATATGGAAGATAATGGTGTCGGTCAGGGGCGATAGTCTGACCAAGATCTTAAACCCTATATCCGGTGCTGAATGGGTTGTCACGTCACATAAATTTTTCAATGCCAAAATATCTTCTATAACAGTCGATTCCTATGGCCCATACAGTCCTATGAGCTGTCAGATTTTGATAGATGCTATATTGAAGCTTAAGTCATCGAAAGCGACTGACCCGAATGGCTTGGCTAACCGTGTTGAAGAAAGATCCTGCAAATTGGTCTCCGGTTTTGTTAATCTTATTCTCTCGAGTCTGTAGAGAACGAATAATACCGGCCTCATGGCAAATCAGTGCTTTTTCCGGTTCATAAAAAAAGACCGGACTAATACTAACAACCATTATCTCTTGTCCATGTTGGATGTGACTGGGAAAATCTTCACATCACTGGTATTAAACAAACTCCAGAAATGGGCATCTAACAACAACGTTCTTAATCTTGCACGGACTGGTTTTCGGTCTGGCTCTGGCACTTCTCATAATATTAGAGTTGTGGATCAGCTTATCCAGACCACTCGTAGTGGAAGGAATGTTACACTGTACGTCGCCTTTGTGGATTTTAGAAGTGCTTTTGATCAGGTCAATACTCTCAACCAAGCTCAGGGCCCTAAAATGCCCAGACTGGCTTGTGCACATTGTGATTCTTTTGCACAACAATAATTGTGCCAGAGTAAGGTTGGACAATGAGGGGTGGGGTCTTTGATCCTATACCAATACATTTATGAGTTAAACAAGGTTGTGTAGCAGCCCCAATGCTGTATAATTTATACGTAGTGGATCTACCCAGCTTGTCTGCAGAGGCAAACTGCCCGCCCAGGATAGGAGATCTGCCAGTGGTGGGGATGTTGTACGCTGACGACTTGGTCCTATTCGATCGGACCTATAAAAAGTCATGAAAACCATGCTTAACGAGTTGTCAAATTATGCACATCAACAAGGACTCATGATCAATTTGGAGAAGACCAGCGTTCTGCTGGTCACTAGGAACAGGGTTAATAGGACTAGGATGGACACCCCAATCGGTACAATACTCCAATTTGGACTTTGAGACCAATGCTCAGGCTGATTATAGCCTCTTAACAACAAAATTAGCAGAGCTAAACATCTTACTCTTCAGGCATGCAAGTTTGCCAGTGGATGAGCAGGATGCTCTATAGCCGGGATTATCAAATGTTTTGTTCCCTCCATTTTGTATGGTCTTGAGGCACTTGTTATGCAGGACCTCTCCTGGTTAAATAGACAAAGGATTTTTTTGGTGCTCCACACTGGGTTTAGGACCCTCTTGTTCTATTGAATATTTACGCCTTGAACTGTGCTTAACTTCTTTGATTGGTATGGCACTCCAGACCAGGGGGAGCCTTTACCAAAAATCTTGCTCTGGAGCCGTTTGTAAATTATTAGCAGTACTGGTGCAGAATTATGACACGGAAAAGGTCTATAGGGGTTCCAACTTTAAGACCCTAAACACGATACTTTTCACGGCGATAAGTTGGACTCCTGACTTCAGCAAAAAAATGCCTTATATCCACTTGAAAAAATGTTTTGAGAGAAAGTTTAACAAGTGGGATTGGTGCAGGAATTACAATCGTCTATCAAAATTGAAAGGGCCTCTAGCAGTGTCTCCATGTAGTACATTGCTACAGGAAAATTCAACCTTATCTGCTTTTATGCCCTGATCCAGCTATAAGATTATTCTTTTTAAAGCTACGCACAAACCAATTGCTGGTACAGTCTATCGCAGGTCCTCGGTTGGGTTTAGCTGAGAACAGACATTGTTGTATATGCATATTAAAAAGAAAACCTGAATCCGCCAGGCAAGTCCTCACGCAGTGCATTAAAATAAGGCCTCTGTACATGTGCAATTTGGGGGGACTAGTGTATAGTTATGAGGGAATTTTAGCATATTCCTTTTGGGATTACTGTTTAAATACAGACACTATCTCTACACAAGTTGCCTTATATCGTGTTTGGTTGAATGTCAAACCTTTGTTGCTTTGTTGGCTGAATGAGGGGGTTTACTTTATTCCCCCAAAACCTCCCTCCCCCCCCCCCCCCAAGTACTCTTACTAACATGGTCATGGGGACAATGGAGAATTGTAGTACTGGTGGGATGTTCCTATGGGGAATAGGGCTGGAATTGGTCACAGCCTTTTGCACTGGGGCATTTTTTATTGCTTTTTATGCTTTATTGTTTTTGGGTTGGAACGGTTGTAGGGGTAGGGCAATAGAATTAAGAGGATAATTTGGGAGGGGATTGTAATCCCTTTCTAGGATTGGAATGGGGGTGTTTTGTGTCTTGGTATCCCTTAGGCCCAAAAGACGTCAGATCCTATGGATGATTCTATGGATTTTATGGTTTTACGAACTCTAGTGGACTACGGTGACAATCCGATCTATTCCGTTTAACCATGATGAATTTGAAGTAAATTGGGATTCTGGTGTATTAATTGTTTTATGGGAAATGTTATGTACTATATCTATCAGGTAGGATCTTTTGACTTTTTGATCGTTTTGTTTATTACTTGTATTTGACTGATTCTCTATTTTGTGTAATGTTCCAGATTGAACTAAATCCCAATAAAATAATTATTATAATAAATACATTGTGTGGTGTACGTAATAACTGTTTTTAAGATACATTTAATGAAGATTAACCACACTACATGCCCATGGAGCTCGCCAACCTATACACTAACACACCCAACAAAAAACAAACTAACAACAAACCTGGAACTGGACCATACCCATACAAATACAACAAGCCAGGGTGTACAACCTGGAATATCATCCATTCCACACATAAAATACAGACACTCCTACATAACAAACAGTCACATAGCAACAGCCCAGGAATTGGATCTTACCCGTACAGATACAATAAGCCAGTTCACGCAACAAACCATCAGCAAGCCAACACATACAGACGTCCGTTTCTCCTCGTTCTGGACCTAGCCTATCAATCTTCCCTCACTTACCAACCCCATCCCCTTTCTTGCAGATTCACGGCAGTGCCTGGAGACTGCCCTTAGCTGGTAGCGGTGTGTTGTATAAATGAGCATAACAGAACATAAAAACCTAAACATTTGTAGAGCTTAGGTTTTTAATCTAAATACGGTTTTACAAACAAAAATGAAAATGCAGGCTGAGTGTGCATTATATTGGCCCGGAGCACAGAGTACTGTATTCCTGACGTTACAAATTATAACTTGAGAGCAATATATAACAAGCATTGATAAAGCCAATAGTCTTGGTGTGTGTACTGTTAATTGCATCTTACATTTATAGGCAAGAATGCAGGGGGAGCAAGGATTTTGCGTGGGGGAAAACGAGAGCGTAGGCAAGGAATTACACTAGATCATCCTCTCTCTTTAAAAAGAGTGTTAGGACTCATATTTCCTTGGTTTGAAAAACATTTAGAGACACTATTTTGAGGAAATAATGGGCCAACTTAAGTATTCTCTATTTGGGAGAATTCCGTGAAAGCAGGGATGGAAAACCTATTTAAGTTTGTCGAACGGCATCTGAAAGCGTGTCAGCACGCTACATCATCGCACATACAAGGTGCTGGAACACCCCCTCCCTGCCTCCACTAAATAAATACATGCATCTCCACACACATTTTATTCTAAACAGGCACGCGTAAAACACTTCCTAGACCTATACATTCATAAACTTGCAATCACATTTTCATCTTAAAAGTTTTTTATTTTATACAGCATAAACAACAAATGGTACATGACAACATTACATTCGACCAATCAATGAAGCATCCTAGATGAACATTCAAAATTGATAAATCAAATAAGAAATCACTATAAATAAAAAAAAAAATTTTGATTTAGGTTCTTTATTAATCAAGCAGGCGCACCATCGACCAGCTGGGAAACCGTCAACTGTCTGAATGCCGTGTTCGAGTTTCACGAGCTTCATTGAACTTACAATGTAGCTCATGAAACTCTAACGCAGATCAAATGTAAACAAACACCATAAATGGAATAAACACAGATCATTACATAGCTCCCTCCCCCATAACAGAAAGATAAAACCCAACAAGATCGGGATAACAAAATGTAACATGTAAACATAAGATCTAAATCAATTACATAAATGAAGTTCTCACTGAACAAAACCTACAACCAAATTGGTTTACGTGCAAGTCTCTTTACATCATTACTGTTAGTTAGTCTAGAACCTGTACTTGTGGTATCACTTTCCCCTTCTTCACATGTTATTTGCGCATTACTTACACCCTGAGCTTCCTCACAATCTTCAACCCTCACAGTCTCAGCTCTTGCCAACCTCCCCTGAGACCACACTTTACCTCCATCCAAAATGACTACGCTTCCTTGCACTGCAGCAATCCTTTTTGGTCCAATAAATATACTGTCCACACACTTCTGAGAAGACCTGGGGTTCTTCACTAACACCCAGTCTCCAACTTTCCACTCTCTACTCTTCACACCCTCTCTCTTATCAAATGACTCTTTATTGATTCTCTGTCCCTCTTCTATAAATCTCATAATAGCGCTTCTATCCAACACAACTGCTCTTGCCAATCCTAACCAACCAGGACAAAACTTAGTTCCTGGCTCACTACATTTGAGTGACACAAAGGGAGACACTTTAGTAATGAAATGGGGAGTGGTTAGATAACTCCACATCATGTGGTTTAATACATCTCTCCAGGACTGACTCACGCTCATCGCAATATGAATACCTCCCTTGATATACCTGTTGACCCTCTCAAACAATCCATTTGCCCTTGGATGATAAAGTGCTGCTCTAATGTGTTTAATGCCGTATCCCTCTAAAAACTTCCTCATAAATTGAGATACAAATTGCACACCATTGTCAGAAACTCATTCGGAAGGACAACCCTCCCTGAGGAAACCCCTTTCCAAGAAAGAAACCAAATCCCTTGCCGTCACTTTCCTGGATGCTTCCCACTCCACCCATCTGGAATGAAAATCAACAAGAACATAAATGTATTGGAATCTGTCTCGGGTCCCAAAATATCCACAGCCAGTTTCTGCCATGGTTGAACTGGCACTGAATTAGGAGTCAAAGGTACTTCTCACACAACCTTATTTTTATCACTCAATTGACATGCATTATGCCATTCTATCCTTCCTGGGCCACCAGTAACTATGTCTCTCTCTCCTCTTGGTAGCTCCCTTACCCAGAGGGCCCGGATGTGCCAACTCCAACAAACTTCTTCTCACTCCTTCTGGTGCAACAATGCAGCTCCCCCTTCTTAACCTGTTTCCCACCATACTCAACTCATCTCTGATTTCCCACCAGATCTCAAATCTCTTTTCAAGAACCTCCTTGTCAGGCCACCCATCCACAGTCCACTGATTGATAAGTTCAAGGTCTTGATCTACAAGCTCTGCTTGTTCCCATTCCTTACGGTCCACACTTAATAGCTCAGCAACAACACACTCTTCACATTCCTGAACTTGCACTGGTTGACTCTGTTCCACAGGCAATCTTGACAGACAATCTGCCACCAAGTTATTTCTTCCCGTCAAATAGCTAACATCAAAGTTGTACAACTGAAGACCGAGACCCCACCTGCTTATCCTTGGAGATCCCACAGCCCATCTACCACTATAAAACAACTGTACTAATGGTTTGTGGTCTGATCGCACAATGAACCTTCTTCCCCATAGAAAGTATTTAAAATGATTGACAGCCCACAACATGGCCAACGCTTCTCGCTCTATAGCTGAATCATTTTCCTCGGCTCCTTTGAGGGTCCTGGAGGCAAATGCTATAACTCTCTCGAACGTATTAACATCATACTGTATTAACGTGGCTCCTAACCCCAGCATACTGGCGTCAACTACTAATACTGTTCGGTCATTGGCATCAAATTTCCCAATGGAGGGAGCTCGTACAATTCCTTGTTTAATTTTTTTCAAATGCTTCTTCACATTGCATGGACCACTGAAACTTCACCCCTTTCTTTAATACAGCCCTTATAGGAGTGGAAATGCTAGCAAAATCCCTCACAAACTTATGGTAATACTCTGCCAGCCCAAGGAACGACCTAACTTGGTCTTTATCACAAGGACATGGTGCTCTCTCACTGTCCACAGACAGTTTACATTTGTTCCTCCTTACTGTCAGTCCAGCTTCACCCAACCTTGACAGTACAACTCTCAACAGCTTGTCATGTTCCTCATTAGACTCAGAAAATACCAAGATAACATCTTGGAAGATTATCACATTCAGAACACCATCCATAACCATTTCCATCACTCTCTGAAAGACCGCAGCCGCAGATGCTAAGCCGAACAGCATCCTGCAGTATCTGAATGTCCCTTCAGTGGTGATGAAGGCAGTCAGATGTTGACATCCTTCTGAAAGTGGAACCTGGTGGTATGCTTGCGACAAGTCAATTACTGAAAAAATATTTGCCTTGCTCAAAGTAGTCAGTTTTTCACTGATTATGGGCAGTGGATGATGGTCTACCAATATGTTCTTATTGAGATCTCTCAAGGCCACGCATAGTCTTGTGTCCCGACTGGCTTTTGTAGCTACGACAACCGTTCTGATCCTTCTACCCTTTCTATGATTTCTCTCTCGAGTAAAGCTTCAATCTCTGCTTTCACTTTGTCTTTAAGATTCTGTGGAACAAGTCTGACTTTATGTACTTTTGGGATAGCACCCTTCTTTAACTTGCTTTCATGCTCATAGCCTTTCAAGCTCCCTATATCCTCTGTAAAGACGTTTGGGATCTCCTTTTCCCACTGATCTCTCACTTCTGCAATCGTGACCGGGAACTCAGCATTAGCCTGTATTCGTATCCCAGGCTTCTTCTGCTCACTCCATCCTAACAGCAATGACCCTTCTCTGGTAATGAATATTTCAACTTCGCAACTTCTTCCCTTAAACTTGATAGTGGCAGGGCACTTTCCTAGTAGATCTATCTTGACATTGCAGCATGTATAGGGTTCAATATCAGGTTGCTTCAGATGCTCCATCTTGCCATTCACACAGTTCTTGAATGTCTGCCTAGACAATATTGTCCACAGGGAACAACTGTCCACTTTCATGGTGACAACTCTGCCATTTACCATATAGACGTCAACAGGCTCTTTCTCTCCACTGGACACGTCTCCAATTTCCAGAACATTTCTGACTTGTTGAATCTCTACCACACTATTCTTGTTCTGGACATCTTACATTTGTCTCTATATTTTCTACCGAAGAGTTTTCCCTGCAAACTCTGGCAAAATGCCCTCTCTCTTTGCACTTAAGGCAATTTGCATTTCGGGCAGGACAAAATGGATTTGAAGAGACATGTCGACCACTGCCACACTTGAAACACTTAAAACTTTTCTCAATGTTGAACTTCTTGCCGCACCTGACTGCAGCAACTTCATTAACTTGTTTGTCTGGCTTCATACTTGCCATATACTTGGACGTTTCTTCCATTCACCTCGCCACTTCTACTGCTTGTTCCAGAGATAAGTCCTTTGATAGCAGCTTTTCTTGTACCATAGGTGTTGTTTGTGCATCGCACAAGTTGATCACGAATGAGTGAATCTGTCAAAGGTCCAAACTCACAGGATAGACTCAGGGTTCGTAATGCGGCTATGAATGTTTCAACTGGTTCTTGCAACTGTGACATTTTTCCTTGGCTCAAAGTGCAACTGCAATTTCCTGATTGCCACTGAGAACTGATCTTCGTCCCCTTGTCCTATCTCTGTATGTTCTGACAAGCCATCAAAGACTGTGCGTGCTTCAGTCCCCAAATTGTGCAATATATCTCCTCCTGCGTGGCTGGAGCAAACTTATCTCCCCCAATAGCAATCAAATAAGTGTCAAACAATTTCTTCCATCTGTCCCATCGGATGAGTGGTGTACGAGGTTCTGATAGAAAGGGTGGGGGAGGAGACATACTAGCTGCTGCCATTATTGCCTGTTCAACAACTTATATTTAACCTTAGAATCCTTGGTTTAACTTGCACTAAAACAGGTTGTAGCTGCAAAGATGCAAACAGTCTGTGTCTGCTTTTGGTGTCTCTTTAGTTGTGCTCTCGGTTATAAATCTACTACCCTTCTATAAATGTTCTCCTCGCATTTGGCCTTGCTTGCCTCAATATTGTTGCAGTCCTGGAGAGGCTAGATGCTCTGGAATGAAGATACTGGCTCCTTGTATGAAAATGTGAGTGCCCCTCTACACACAGGTTCATACGGTAGTGCAGAGCAGCAGGCTGTGACGTGACTAGACCAGCCAGCCCACGGAAGTCAGGGAATGATAGGCAGTTCCCTTACCCTGATTTTGTTGGCTGCTGCAACACCCAGGGGAAGGGCGGAGCGGCTAAAGCGTTCCAGGCTGTGAGCAGATGCACTGTACAACGGCTCCTCTAAATGCTGCTTGTAACGTTTATCAGGATGCAGATGTAGGACATTCCTGCTAGCATAATTTGTATCCGGCCGCTGCAACGCCTCGGGGAAAAGCAGAGCGGCTCCTCCTGTGTGAGGCTTCTTTCCTGTTCCCTGCAGCCACCGACTGTGCGGCTCTAATGGCGGGAACCAGGATGTGGTGGGCCGGCCTGGGCTCCTCGTCGCCAATGTAAAGACAGTAGACAGGTAAGTTTGATTTAGGTTCTTTATTAATCAAGCGGGCCCACCATCGACCAGCTGGGAAACCGTCAACTGCCTGAATGTCGTGTTCGAGTTTCCCGAACTTCATGGAACTTACAACATAGCTTATGGGGCACTGGGGGTAGTTCTGAATTCAAGTATTGGCCAACTAAAATTACTAATTATCAACATCTACTGGCATTCAGGGGTTGGTGAAGTTAAGCTGTTTGTGTCTCTTATCTCGCAGATTATTTTGGAGTGGATGTTGGCTAATGATTCGGGTCATGTATTACTAGCTGGGGATTTGAACTGTAACTGTTTATTCAACTTTTCTCCATGGGTATTTTGTGAGCTGTACTCCCTTGAACGATGCGATAAAAGGAAAAAACTGGCTAGTCAAACTTGGTATACTGAATTGGGCAATCTAGGCTTACAACCTCTGTGTGATCTCTCACAACCCTCTTCAAATCCTAGTAGTTATACCTGGCGGCGGGGGTCTTCCACCTCTATGCTCGACTACATCTTTGTGGATGATTATCTACTTACAAAATGCTCGAAATTTGAAATCTTCCTGAACCCATGGAGTGACCATGGTATATTAACAGCAACTTTTAACATCTGCCTGACAAAGGGGCGGCTGTGCCATTCGACCGTGGTCTCTCCAAATTTATCAGGATCTGCTATTCGGTGGTCCCCTAAAAACATTGAAACTCTGAATGGTAAACTATGGGACATGCTTAATAAGACTACTCTTGACTGGAAATTGGCAACTTTTAATTCTGCAATGGTCACTACCCTGATACAAGTGGCAGTAGATGATATTGGCACTAGTCTTGTAAACCGAATTCCAGTCACTAGGCATTTACATCAATATAACTCTCAGGTGGCAGCAGCAAAAACTATCAAGAACAAAAATATTAGGAAATTACAAACTGCAATAAGCGACTTGCCCACTCGCCTAATTCTTATCAAGAAGGTTAAACAAGCCTACAAGAATTACTGTAAAACAATTAAACATCAGTTAGTACAACTGGACTCGGAACTGATGTTACAGGTTATCTTGAAGGCAAATGTGGGAGCCTTCTGGCAGATCGTTAATGGACAGGATGGTAATCAGGCCATTGCTGAACTTAATCCGATTGCGGAACAAGGGTGGCTGGAGTTCTACTCAAATAGATTTGCTCCTAGCCCCCTAGCGGCAATGGCTAGTTTTACTGACTATGACCCACTAGACCCTCATCCTAAATGGGAACCACCGGTAGAGATTGATATGATTCTGGAGTTAATCCACAGATGTAAGAGATCAAGAGCCCCTGGCCCGAATGGGCTAACGAACAATACCTTTAAAGCAGACCCGAATCTTTGGGCTAATCTCTTATGTATTGAGTTTCGGGATATCTTGCAAACTGGGACATGCCCTAGCTCTTGGTCCACTGCATATGTTATCCCGATCTTCAAATGCGGTAGTAGGTCCGATCCCAAAAACTATCGGCCTATCGCTCTAATAGATGCGGACTGTAAAATCTTCTCTGCTTTTCTTCTTTCACACTTAAGGGATTGGGAAAAAACCAGCCATCCCTTGAGCCCCTTTCAAACGGGCTTCCGTAAAAACCACTCCACTAACATCAATGGACTGGTAGTTAAGTGTATTCAAGAGACTGCTTGGAGCTCAACTAGGGGACCTATTTTTATGGCCTCAGTGGATCTCTCGGCAGCCTTTGATTGTGTTGACCGAAATAGGCTTTGGCAAAAACTTTATGCCTGGGGTCTGCCTAGGGGCTTAATTGGCCTATTGGAGGGGGTATATAATAATTCTACTGTCCGTATTCGGTTAAATAAAAAGGGGGACATGTCAGATGCTGTTCGTACTCGTCGTGGGGTTAGACAGGGTTGTGTGCTAGCCCCCTGGGTGTTTAATCAATATGTTTCAGATGTAGCAGAGCACCTTGTGAAAGAGGGGCTATTAGCCCCAAGTATTGGCACTTTGAAGCTTATTTGGTTGGCTTACGCTGACGATTTTGTTCTATTTGATTTAACTAAGGTGGGCCTACAGCGGTTGCTGGACGTATTTGCCAACTATGCTCAACTCAATGGCTTGCATATTAATCCTGCGAAAACCAAAATCCTTGCCTTATCTAAAGGGGTTTTTAGGAAGAAAACTAACCTCTGGAAGCTAGGAGGTGCAACTATAACTTGCTCCACTTGTCTTACTTATCTGGGCTATTATCTGGGAGCTAGTAGAGGCTCAAAAGGGCAGAACCTTCTTCTCCTGAATAAAGCTAAGGTACTGGCCAGTCAGATCCTTAAAATTGACCGTAAATATGGCCGATTTTCTATTAGACCTGCTTTACTCTTTTTTGAGGGGAAAATCGTACCGAAACTGACATATGGCCTAGAGCTCGGTACTCGGCTAACCAGCGCCAAATTGGATGGTATTGAAGGGGACATATGGAGACGAGTCCTACTCGTCCCCAATGCAGTACCCCTGGCCGCCATTCGCTTCGAGCTGGGCTATATCTCTTTAACAGCACGAGTTGATTGGAGGAAGCTGCTGCTTTATGCTAAACTTAAGGCCCCTACTGCCAACACGCTATATGAACTGGTTGGCAACAACATCTACCGATCTGGATTTCTATACAAATTTGCTATGCTCTGCGAAGACATTCTGGCCAATATCGGCTCAGATTTAGAGCAACTAATCAGTAATCCCACTAAAACTAAAATGAAGTTGTGGGACTTTGACTGGTGCCGGACCGTGGATGCCTTTCATGCATATACTTCTATGTCACACTTGGCTCATGAACATAAAAAAAGAGGAATTCTCTCTCCAATTCTTAAAATCTTCCCAAATCGGGATCACAGACATACACTACTCAGACTACGGTGGAATATTCTACCTACTCTGGATACTAAACTGAGGTGGAAACAGATTACAGCGGCTAACAGTCTCTGCAGATTCTGTGGCTTAGTCCCTGAAACGGCTAAACACCTCATTTTGTTCTGTTGCCATCTCAATGTCCTGAGAGACTCTTGCTTGAATGCCTTGAAATTTCAATTTCTAGGTCTCTCGACTGATCTAGTATGGCAACGCTGTCTGAGTATTGGAACAAGTAGGGAGGGTCTGGCTCTATCTAGCTTTATTCGTAACCTCCTTCTTGAATAGATATACCTGTTGCTACCATGCTGTTTCAAGATGTAGTTTATAGGTTAAAGGTTAAAGATATGGGTTAATCTGCTGCTACTGCGCTTGCTCCTGTTCTTGTGTGTTCTTGTAATTTTATGATGTTGCGATGTTTCTTGGATTTCCTCACTGTAAGATTCTTCCAAGCTCCTGTAATATTCTGATTATGTAATTGTGTAAAATTGTAATTGTGTATTTATCCTCTCTATGTGTTGATTCTATGTGTTGATGCTTTTTGTAAAGGTTTAATAAAACCATATACAAATAAAAAAAAAAAAAAAACACAACATAGCTTGTGAAACTCGAACGCGGATAAAATGTAAACAAACACCATAAATGGAATAAACACAGATCATTACAGAAGGCTTACATTGCATCCTCATTGGTCAGGATGCCTTGAGGTGGGGTGTGACATTGACCACACAGTGAAAGAGGAAAACAACCATTGGCAAAGCCAATAGTATTGGCGTTTACTGCTGTTCTTTGCATTTCTAGGCACCAGGGTGCATGGGGAGCGTGCAAAGATTCAAAGGAGGATGTGATAAGGGGGCGCGGGGGCGCAGGTGTTCATGAGAATGAAGGAAGGAAGGAGAATAGAGACAGCGAGGAAAGCTTTGAGAGAGGGAGCAATCGATGATGAGCAAGTGGAAATTTGAGCAAGAACATTTGACAGTGAGAGGGTAAGAAATAAAGCGAAAGTGTGAGGAAACATCTGAGATGGTAGAGTTAGAGTGGTCAGGTGGGTGGGGTCAGAGAGGGTATGACTAGGGTGGGTGGTGGCAGAGGGAGGTGTTAGGGTTGGTAGGGGTAGAGTGTGTGGGGTAGCGAGCAGGGATAGGGTGGTAGAGAGCCGGTTAGGGTGTGTGGGTTGGGGTAGGTTGTTGGTAGAGCGAGTGGGGGTATGTGGGTTTAGAGTAGAGAGGGGGGTAGGGTAGGTTTTGAAGAGGGTGGGGTAAAGCGGGTGGGGTAGAGGAGATGGGGGAGGGTGTGCGCGTGTAGAGTATGGTGGATGGGGCAGAGTGGTGGTAGGGTGTGTGGGTATAGAGAGTTGGGGTACAGTGGGTGGTGGTAGACTGGGTGGGAGTAGAGAAGGTGGGTGGGTAAAGAGTGGAGGTAGGGCGGGAGTATTAGATAGAGTGGGTTTGGGGTATATATTGTTAGGAAGAAACCTGTGCAGTTCCCTTAGGGACCACTGCAAAAGGCTTAGGACTACAGGTGTTGGCAGTAAACCCAATTGGTAGCAGTCTGTACCACCCAGATTTACCCGGTAGCTGTGGCTGAGCAGCCAGACTTCTCTCAAGAAGAGTTAGACAGTATATAGAGTATACAAAATAGGTACAAAGATACAGTAGAACAAGCAAACACTGACCAGAGCTTTGGTATCAAAGTATATAATTATTTAAAACACACTTGTGAAGATACACTAACACTAATATGGCAAGCAAGTTCAAACACAGTCACTATCTATATATATACATCCCTGATTACTTATTGAACAAGTCTTAGTTAAAACACCACTACTTTTCGGACAGAGGTGAGCGCTTAACCTAAGATGGCACTCCAGTAAGTTAGTTAAAAAGGGAGAGAAAAAGGCAGAATTAGGAAAATACACAATACCAACACTTTCAGAGAACCAGAGCAAGTCAGAAAAGGCAGTGTCTACTGAGGAGCAAGAAAGTCATAGGCCAGGCCCACTCTTGGAGAGCAAGGCGGAATGTGTCCAAGATCACACAGTTGAATAGTACTTTAAAGAGTCGTTGCAGATAATTCAAAAAGGGTTGGATCAGTTCAGGAAAAGTTAGTTAGCAGGTCCCAAGTCACCCCAGGATAGAGAGTCAAGGATTTACGGGACCCCTTGATCAGTCTGTTGCAAGGGAGACCAGGTGGGACACAGTACCTGAAATGGTGAGAAAGCTCCAGCGGGGGCAGTTGTTCCTGGCAGCGGATGCAAGTCGGTGCTTCGTCCAGGGGAAGAGAAGATCTCGACGTGGAGGAAAGCTGGAGGTCGTTGCACTGCCAGGGAAGAAACCAGCCGCGGAGTTTCCCGGTTAAAAGGTACTACCCTTTTATTTGCGGTAGTGGTGAAGCGTGGCTATCCGGCGCCAGGGTGCTTGGCACGGGCGATTCGACGACGAGACGATCCAGGAAGGCGAAAAGAGGGCGAACTGGCTATCCCCACCAGTTCAGAGGAAGAAGACTCTCCGGGATGAAGATCTTCTCTGTCGTTGGGAAGTGGTGAGACGGTTCAGCAGGGCTCCCCCGGTGGCGTCGTTGTTGCAGGTCGGCTCAGCTTCTCCCTCTTCAGATTCTTTGGTCCTGTGGCGAGTTCTGAAGTTCCAGTCTCCAAAGCCCTGCTTTTATGCAGAAAACCCCATTCATCAGTCATAGCTGCCACTCAAACATGCTAAGTGGTGAGCCGGGCGGCTCACCACTGGGCCAATCACACAAGAGTGCGACTTGAGTTGCCGAGGCAACTCAGTCCAGGGTGCCTAAACCCCACCCCCACAAATCCTGTAGACCCAGACAGAGTGGCACCACTTTTGGAGACTTCTGTGCAGAAGCCCGCCAGAAGGTGGAACAAAGGGCTCGCCTTGGGTTGGAGTTACAGAGGCGAACACAAACGCCATTTTAAAACCGAGTCCCGGCAAAAAGACCCAACCGGGGAATAAATATTAAATAAATAACCCGGCGGTATCTTTAACATTGCACCAAAAAAGTGGTGCGTTTAAAATGAATGGGAAAATCCCATAGGAAATATTCCGGTGGAATGTTTCGCGTGGTAACCACTGCCACCGGCCAGAAACTCGACGAGGGGGGACTGCACAGTGCCCCCTCAAAAAACAGACCCAGGGCAATCTAATTACCCCTACCAGTACTTGCACAATATGATGGTTTGTACTGGTTCTGTTCACAATTTAAGACTAGTAAAGTCAATGGTACATGCCCCGGGAGACAGTAGTCAGTCCCAGGGTATGGAGTCTATGTTTGGGGGCCACTATGACACCCCTGTGTTACTGTACTGAGGGTGCTGTGTAACACACTTACCAAAAACATATGAAAACCTATGGAGTAAAAGACCCTATAGCCCATAAACACATCACAAAGTCAAAGGATATCTGAAATCATGTCTAAGAGTGGGAGAAAAAGAGTCTCACTCTTAGCAGGAGAAAAAAATAAACCCCAAAAATCCAGCAAAGCTGCAGGGGGACACACTAGGTTTGGGAAATTAGCCTCAACAGAGAATTCTCCCTAACATATATAGAGCGGGGTAGGGTGGGGTAGATGGTAGGCTATGATGGGTGGGGTAGAGAGCGGAGATAGGGACATATAGAGACCAGGGATTGGAGGAGCAGAGGTAGAAAAGGGTAGGGGGGTAGGGTGGGTGCTGGTAGAGAGGGTAGAGATTGGGTGGGTGGGGGTACAGAGCGCTGGGTAGGGTGGGCGTACAGAGTGGGAGGTGGGTGGGGGTAGAGAGAGTGGGGTTAGTGTCTTGAGCCATAAATTATTCAGACACCTTCATGAATATTAGACTTAAGGAAATTGATTTTTATTTTGGAGCATGCACACTTTCGGGTAACCACAGTTTACCCGTAGACACAGTAAATCCAGAGGAAAGATTAATTGCAAATCAGCCACAATGATTTTCAAAAACTGTGAAGCCCCTTAGGAGGTTACATTTTTAGAGCCATCTCTCAAGCCGCGCTGGTTTACTGTGCACACAACAAAGGGGAAGAGATTGCGGCGCATTTGAAGAGGACACAGAGCTCAAAGCTATATTTACGGTCCTGAGGAGTAATCTTATCATCTACAGGAAGTTTCACCTCCAAAACCGTGGCACATTTTACGTGAAAAACTGCAGCGTTTGCTAGCCGCTTCCCTATGATGGGCCTAAGCGGGCAAGGACCACCCAAAATCTGTAAATGCCCAGAGCAGCGCTGTGTAGGCATTTACACATGTCAACGTCATTGCAGTGGGCCCAACTAAATTAGATTCAAGTCCCACTTGTTAGACAATCTGGCAACGCCTCTGCTCTGATGTATGTCTGACGCACTGATGCAGGGCGTTGTAGCTTTGGGAGCCGGTACCCTTGGTATAAATAAACACAGCCAGTATAAGCTGCACAAGCAAGCTTACTGCCAGCAGCGAGTGTCTCCAGTTCCTTTCACGTCGTGGATAATTCACGTTTACATGATTATGCCTTGAGGTCACTCGCCACTGCTGTAGATTTGCAAATAACTCCTATTAATTTTCCACTGCAATGGCGGCTGCCTCATGATGCAAGGCAAAAGTGGCCTAATTGGGCTGGAAAACAGAAAGTCTCGCTGACTTGCTGCTTACAAACCGGTTGATTGAAGCAAATCTCGTTAGGGAGCTCTCATTGGATGGGACTGCAGGAGTTTGGAAAAATAAATATTATTAAATTGGCCATTTCATTCTGTGGCATTGCTGCTTGTTATGCCAACCAGATATTCCCAGTTCAGAGCCCCATTTCCCCCACTTCTCTTTTTGTAACAATGGTTTTGGGGGGCGTGGCTTGGAGCCAGAGCGTGAGGAATGGCTCCTCACGAGCTCCCGACCCAGACCTGACATCCAACGGTATTGCAGCAACGAAAAGCATGTGGTCTTTGCCTAAAACAAACACCAGGGTGAGAGTACGGAGCCCAGCTGATCGGAGCATGGATTCCCCCACTTGCTGGATGGCTGAGCTGCGGTCCTCATAGCTCTCAACCATTTGTGTCGCAAAGGCGGGTGAAAACACCCGATTTTATTTTTGGCGGGTGAGAGGCCCATTGAAATGAATGGGCGTGCAGGAGGCTTGGCAGGTGAGTCGGCTGTTTACAAGGCGGGTGACACCCGCCAAAAGCGTGTGAGTTGAGAGCTATGGGTCCTCCCTGGAATGGCTCCACACATGCAATGGGAGCCTGCACACTAGAAGGGGCTTGAGGACAAACCTACAACAGGAACCGACATGGAAGCGCTCCGCTAAGAGAGATGGGGGCTGTGCACCACACGGATGGTGCAGCACCTATAATTATAGGAGATAACAACGCAGTGCATAATCAGACTTGGTCCTGACGCAAGCAGCCCATTCCCACTGGAAACGGCACAGGCGACCCCTGCAGTGCCCCCCCCCCAAGCCGCTACACTACAAGCAGAGGAGGAACACCTACCACACCGGGAAACAGAGGACACGTACGTCAACTGAAGCACCCACAAGTAGACGGGGTCTCTGCAACAATAAGATACGACTGCCGATGCACCACAACTGTAGTAGAGGACCGGGGCCAAGACAGGAGACTCACACTGAGGGAGGATCGGGGTGTCTGTGTCCCCAGTCAACGCCCAATTGGGTTACCTTGAAGGAAAAAGAGGCCTGTAACTCACCAAAATCGAACCCCTGACACAACAGGTCTCAACCTAAGTTGCTGGCACAAGAAAGAAACACGCAAAGAAGGCAAGTACAGCGAGATCCACGTTGCTGGGGGTCCCGCATGACCCGACCCAACCCATCAAAAGGTACCCAGGGCCCAAGGGAGAAAAATCACGCCTAACCACACAGCCACGTGGGTGAAGGACCTCCTCTCAGAGCACCAATGGAAGAAATGGCAAAGGCACCCAAAGCTACAAAACAAGTCGAAATCACTACGCTGCTCTCAGCACCCACCGGAGACTAAGGGAAAAAAGGGGAGTGATCAGAAGCAATGACACAAGAACGACTGAGACGCCCCCCACCAGCCACCAACTCAAGGGGTCACCAAAACAGACTTGCAACACCTCTTAGAAGCCATGACTAAGGAATACCAAAGCGGTACGGAAGAGCTCATGAAAAGAATATCGAGCCTAGACACGCGTATGGATGAAGTGGAAACCAGAACAGCAGAGATAGTCAACTATATGTGAACAATCCTATGAAATCGGGGAGGGAGCAGACAGAATTACTGCACTTGAGGCCAGATGTAAAGCTCTGGAAACTAAGCAAAAGAATGCCACCACCGCCGTAATAACATCCGATCACATGGAATTCCAACCTCCATTACAGACACGGAGCTGGGTAATTTCTCCCGAAACCTCTTCAGGTTCATCCCAACGCTCCCAGATAGCACCTCTCTGGAACTGGGCAGAGTACACCGAATCAGGGCTAGACAAGCACCAACTGCCCCAACCACTCCATCAGACGTCCTGGCAAGAGTACATGTCTATAGGGTCAAGAAGGAAATATGCAGGAAGGACAGAAACAACACACACATACAATTCAGAGACGCCTCAATCTCCCTATACCAAGACCTCGTAACTTTCACATTACTAAAAAGGAATCCTTAAAACCGCTAATAGAATGGCTGCGAGACAGAAAGGTGCTCTGCCAGTGGGGCTTCTGCACCGCACTGGTGTTCAACCCGGAAGGTAAACAATGGCAAATTCGTATATTGAAGTAGGCTGAAAAGCTACTGCACCCAGCAGCGGGAAACTATGACTAGGATGATACAGAACTCATCGAAGGGGACTACGCAGCCCTGGACGCAGCTAGACCGGAGAAGGTGGCTCAAAGGCCCATCACAAAGAGGCAAGAAAGGCGCCAAGCCTTGAGAGGGAATATTTCCTTGACAAACAAAACCACCCAATCTGGCCCCCCACAGACACTCCTAATGCTTCTGACTGAACTATGGCAGCACGCACCCCGGAAACGGGCAGTGGGACTACAGAAAGGAAGTCTTCTCGCACCTAATGAGGTTACAGTGTCAACGTGGGCCAAGAACATGAAGGACATCTCAAACCAAAGGCCATAACTGCAAACAGCATTGCTGAAGCCACTTCATGCGTAACCAATGGGCACTCGGTGTCCACAAAAGGTTGGTTGTCAGGTTCTGAGCCGGTTGCCCCGAGAGTTGTGGGCTGGTCTCAGAGACTCAACTCTTGTTTTAAGGGGTGGGAGAGAGGCAGGGGGGGAGGTTCCCCGAGTTGTTAGTAGGGGGGAAAATTGGTCAGGAAAGCGGTCAAATCAGAGAAAGCAACAACACAGGAGGAGACATAGCATGGGGGCCAGAGCTCTCACAGATGGGACAGAGGTCGGAAGCTAGAACTCGGGAGGGAACAATACAGACATGGCGGTAGAAACGACTAGGGAACTTTGCTTGTTTTCCTGGAATGTGCAGAGCCTTAATTTTCCAGGGAAACAAAACGGTGGAGCACAAATTAACCAAACTCCCCGCCAATTTAGCCTGCTTGCAAGAAACACACTTCTAGCGAAATATGAGAAGCGATTCAACAAACGCTATTTGGCAACAGTGGGGAGAAAAAGAAGCAGGTGGCGCTGCACTTTAGCCAGGAAGTACCACTGACGCAGGTGACGGTGAAACGAGACCCAATGGGGAGATTCTTATTGGTCAAGGGTTACCTACTAGAGCAAGCCCTAACATTTGCCTCCATCTATTGCCCGAACAGCGCCCAGGACCGGTTTCTCCACTCCATCCTACTGAACATAGTCGCATTCACGGAAGGCCGTCTCCTGATAGGGCGAGGCTTTAACCCTGGTCTCCAACCCAGATAGTGTCAAGACCCTGCCACCTGTTACGCTCACCTGGTATCCACGGGGACGCCACCCAGCCAGTTGGTCGTTGGTGCCCTTCCCAATGATTCCCTGGTGTGGTCTCGGTGCCGATGGGATTCCGCCTGGAAATGAAGACTATATTAGGACTGGGCGACCAGAGGTAAGTTTTCCCCCACCTCCCTTGTGTTTCCAGCACCTCCAGGTTCTCTTCTCATTTGGTTGTCAGAATCGGTGGCACGTTGTCTTTTGTGGGCGCGGGCGGTCCAGTTACTTCACTGACTGCTGCCCTTGTAGTGTCTTTCAAGTAGGTCTTATTGCAATTGATGGCGTCGTAATTCTTGCATGCCTTTTCTCTGTTCTAAATGTCTCTTTTCTTTTTTTTATCTCCCTAGGAGCGCGGACTGTCCGCTTGGAGAACTGGATATGCTAGTTCTCACCGGGAGATAATGGCGCGCTATAGCGCTATGATGCTTTAAGGAGGCGCTTTGCATAGCGCAGCGATGTCTTGCCCTCACTGACCTGTGCTTTTCTCTTTTCGTAGGTCGCAGTGAGTTCTCAGCGCAGATGGAGTTCCGGAGCTATGCCGGCCGAAAAGCAACCAACCAGGTAAGTCTTTAAGCGCTTTGTGGTTGTAATGTCTCCACTACCTCCTTTAATGATGTCTTTCTCCTTTTCTCAGGTCCTTCGATCCGGGCGGTGAACTCCACCAACAGAGCTGCTCAGGAGCTGCAAGCAATGAAGGATGAGGAATGCAGGTAAGATTCTGCTGCTAACGATGTTCTTGGTTTTTCTGCAGGTCCGGAATTCACCAGGCTCGTGAGAAAGCTGGACACGGTGAGCGTCACGTTGCTAGAAGCAAAGTAACGCGAAGCGTGTGGTCTTGTTCGGGTGTGGTTTAAATAGCCACTGTAAAGTAGTCCAGGTAAAGTAGTCCCTAGGCCACCACACCCAAAACACTATGTGGATGCCTCCCTGTTGGCTGAAAGCCTAAATAAAGTAGTTCCTCAAGCAGATGTCTTTCCTTACTGATGAGCCTGGCGCCAAAGGCGCCAGGACTGGCGCCAATAGGGCCTGAGAAGTGGATGCTAGGCCTCATTAGTAATCCGAGCCCTGATTCCACCTGTGTACCGGGTTGCATTGTTTTTAAGAGGGACACATGGAATACTGGATGGATTTGTAGATTAGGTGGTAAGTCCAATTTGACGGCTGCTGGGTTGAGAATTGCCTTGATGGTATAGGGTCCCAAATATCGAGGATGGAAGGTCCTTGTCCGGCGGGCATGCATTGGTTGGTAGAAAACATGATCCGTGAGCACAGAGACTATTGCTTGGTGAGGGAGCCTCTTAGGGCTAGTCTATATATCCCCATTTAGAGTTTAGTTAGGTCACTGATAGTGCGGTGACACCCTGCTGGGTTCTCAACTTGGGCTTCCAAGGTAGAACCAAACGCAAGGACGCCTGAGATCCAGGGATGGAGCTGGGCAGTTGTTGGGGTAGGAGGGAGAGGAGGGGTGGGGATTATGTGCTGTGGTTCGTTGTAGTTGGGGAGGGTGTTCAGTTGGGGGGGGGGCCCTACACTCTGGGAAAACAAGATGACTCATGGGAGATCTTAAGATAGTCACTTGGAACAGCTATTTGAAAAGAAACAAGGTTATGATGTACCTGCGCAGGCAGAGAGTGGATATAGCCTTATTACAAGAAACTCATTTAACACAAGCAAAATTGGATGTGATACGGAAGAAGTGGAAGGGGACGGTAGTAGGAGCGGCATACTCAGTTTATGCAAGAGGGGTAATCACACATGTCCTGTTCCAGTTGCTGCATTCTGCCGCGGAGTCGGATGGCAGGATGGTGGTTATGAAAGGGCTGTTGGAAAACGGAGATCTGTATTGTAAATACAGATGCTCTGAATCAGGATACGGCGTTGTACTTTAGGACCCTGTACGGTAAACTCGGTGAAAGTGTGGGGAGGCCTGTACTGTGGGGGGGCAACTTTAATTGTGTGCTAAATCCTGCAATAGATGGATCAGACTAAAGCAGATAGACCCAATCCGGCTGCAAAGGCACTGCAATCATTGTTGACAGATTTTGGGCTGGCCGACGCATGGAGGGCACGCCATCCGCAGGATAGGCAATATTCACACTATGCAGCCCCACAGGGCTTGTACACCAGATTAGACTATGTGTTTGTCACACACGAATTAATGACTGAAATACCGCAGGTGGAATACAAAGCAAGAGTTTTCTCAGACCACTCGCCACTGATGGTAGTGTGGCAGTACCGACCCCCGAGGGGGAAGATACCCACATGGCGTTTGAGAGCAGATACACTTAAAGACAATGTATTTAGGGAAGACATGCGAAAAGAGATAAGTTATTTTGAAATAAACACGGGCAGTGTTAAGACAGCGGGTACACTCTGGGAAGCCTTTAAAGTAGTAGTGAGGGGAATTGCCATAGCCAAGTCCAGGGGGCTGCAGAATGGGATACTGGCCGAGTTGCAGGACGCTGAAAAAGAGCTGGAAGGGGTTATGGAATGGGGCGGTAACATTAAGGAAGACGCAGAAATGGCATTAAGCCTACAGCAGAAATGTGCAGCATGCTGGGAAAGATTGTGCATCCTCAATTATAAGAAGTATATAGAGAGGCAACATGCCGGAGGGGACAAAACAGAGAGTCCTGGCAAGGCTCTATAAAAATGAAACCCCTAGGCCCCCAATCAGGACGATAGCGAGAGAAGATGGCAGCACAGTGGATACGCAAGAGGGGGTTAATCAGGAATTTGTAGAGTATTATAGACGGCTGTATGGGGATGAGACAGGAAGTAATGGGGAGGAGATAGGGGAAACGCTGGAAGATATTGGATTACCCCGGATTAGTGCAGAAGAGAGGGAGGAGCTAGACGCCCCGATCACCCTAGAGGAACTAGAGGGAGTGGCAAGGCTGCTACCCACGTGCAAAACCCTGGGAACAGATGGACTCCCAAGCAAATTTTACAAAGCATACAAAACAGAGGTACTCCCCCCCCCCCCCACTGCTGGAGATGCTCAACGAAGCATATGAAGCTGAGAAATTACCGGAATCCTTAAGGGAAGCGATTATTATACCACTCCCCAAGCCCAATAAGCCTGATAGCGACTGTGGCTCATATAGGCCGTTGTCGATGTTGAACCAAGACAGTAAGATTCTAACAGCGGTCTTGGCGAATAGATTGAAGGTCATCAGTAAATTAATACAGCCCGATCAGACAGGATATGTCCCGAATAGGAGCATCTCAAATAATCTTAGGCGACTTCACCGAGTGGTTGAACATGCTAATGGGGATGACGGCGAGATGGCGATAGTATCACTGGACGCGATCAAGGCATTTGACTCAGTCAAGTGGCCCTGGTTAATGGCGGCCCTGGCCAATTATGGTATGGGACCGGGATATCTTAAATGGGTCGAACTGTTATACTGCGCGCCACGGGCCAGAGTGAAGACAGGAGCGGTGGTTTCTGAAAGATGGCAACTCAGCAGAGGCACCAGACAGGGCTGCCCATGGTCCCCTATGCTTTATATTTTAGCCTTAGAACCCCAGGCGATTTATTTAAGGCAGCAATATGATGCAATAGGTATTGTCATCGGGGAGACTCCACATCTCATTTCATTATATGCAGATGACATGTTACTGTATTTGCGCTACCCAGAAGAGAACCTCCAATACATACTGGAAGTGATGGAAGAGGTTTGCAGAACTCTCAGGCATAGCTGTGAACCCCAGTAAGTCCTGTGTGTTCCCATTGGGCAGATACAGAGGGCTCCCGTTAGAGAATCTGCCGGTCCTGCAGATACCGTGGGAGGTTACAACGTTCAGATATCTTGGGGTAGATGTACACCATACGGTGGATGCTGAACATAGGCACAACACGGAGAGGGCAGTTGAGAAACTAGAGAGTAGTATGAAATTTTGGACGAAACTCCCCTTGGCGATGATGGGACGAGGGGTGATGCTCAAGATGGTGGCGCTGCCCAGAATGCTGCACTGCTTTGCGAACATCCCATACTCAATACCCAGGAAATTCTTTGTCAGGCTGGATGGTATATGCAGGGAATTTTTATGGCACGGAATGAGGAACAGGGTAGCCCTGTGGAAACTACAAAACCCATATGCGAAGGGAGGCATTAAGTTGCCAAACTAGGAAGTTTATTATGTAGTGAGCAAATTACAATATGTGGCCAAATGGCTCTCTGAGGAGGCTAGCTTAGAACACAGGTTGCTTCAGAAGGACTGCGCCCCATACTTCCTGAGAGAAATTATATGGTTGCCCAAATCGGAGTTGGGAGGTCGCCCGGGGATGTTGGGTCTTGGATGGGGAATGTGGCAAAGGGCATGTCGATTAATGGACAAGCCGTCCCTGTGCTCCCCACAGATCCCACTAGTCACAGTGGTGGCAAAGTAACAGCAACTGAGGCTGATGATTAGGAAGCATTGGGAACCGGTTGGGATAGCAGCGATGGGGGATGTGTGGCAGGAGGGGAAGGTTCTGGAATTTGAGGAGCTAGTGGAACTAATGGGGTTGAGTGCCGGGCAATAGATCACGTACCACTACTTGGTCTGAAGTGGAACTGGCGGAGGTACAGGACACTACTTTGGATATGATAGATGATATAGCAGAAGGGGGACACGAAACGTCTAAAGTGTATGTTACGATAATGTCCCGAGTGGGTAGGGAGGTGGTGCAACTTAGACTGGATTGGGAAGAGGAAGTACGGACCCCGATGAGTGATGGGATGTGGGAGAGAGCGCAAGGATATCATGAAAAAAAGTATCGAGAAATGCTAGATTGCAGCAGATACAGCTGTATGTAACCCACAGGGCATACCGGACGCCACAGAAGATAGCTAAATTTAGAAACACTGGATGCCAGGTGTGCCCAAAATGTAATGAAGAAAATGCGGGAATGGTACATATGTTCTGGGCATGCCCAGAGATACTGGGGAGAAATAGCACAAAAAATGGAAGACAAGGGGATCTGCATGAAGGTTGATACTGTGTGGGTCGTTTGCTAGGAGGGTTCCCTAGACCGCGTAAGCTTTAACATGTAAGCAAATTGAAAGATCTGGCGTATATCCTGGCAAAGAGAAGGTTTGTGATGGGCTGGAAAGCATGTCATAGGCTCAATTTGGATACATGGTGGAGGGATCTGCAGAAGTGGGCGGAGGCGGAAACAGTGGTAGGCAGGAAGTGTGCAAAGGGGAGACAGAAGAAGAAGCCGGAGCCCTAGCGGGTTGGAGGCAATTGATAGCTGAATTATTTGGGCCCTCGCATGAGGGATCGAGTGATGGAGACTCAATGAGCTTCGCTGAAGAGGAATCCCCACTGCAGGAGGTGGAGACTGGAAAAGAGAGGGAGTAGGCTTGGGAGGGGGGGAGGGATGGGGAGATACAGTGTGTTGGACTATAACAATTTATGTGAAGCCGGGATTGACATGATGTATCGACTAAGTTTGGTTTGTTTTTGGAAATTTAATAAAATGGTTTTTTAAAAAAAAAAAGAAAAAAAAAAAGTCAGAGTCCCTTTGATGGGTACGTATTTGGCGGCTAACCAAACTTGGTCTCCTACTTGATGGTCTGGGGCCTTTTTCCGATGCTGGTCGGCGAAGTGCTTTTGTTTTTCTTTAGCATGATTAAGATGTTCCTTCGCCTTTCTGAATGCCTGAGTGATGGTTTATGAAGAGTCTTTACTGTAGGCATTTCCAAGCTGGCAGGAACGTCAAGTTCTGATGTGCGTGGATGTCTGCCATACAAGGTGTAAAAAGGTGTTTGGCCAGTGCTAGAATGTACGGAGTTGTTATATGCATACTCGGCTATCTACAGTAAGTCCTTCCAATCTCTCAATTCATGGTGCAGCATGCACCGTAAATACTGCTCGAAGGTCTGGTTGGTCCTCTCGATTTGGCCGTCTGTCTGGGGGTGGTGACTGGTGTATAGCCAGACGTCAATCTGTGCCATTGCGCAACATTTTCTCCAAAATTTGGATACAAATTGGCTGCCTCGATCGGAGACCAGAACTGATGGAAAGCCATGCAGCTTGACAATGTTTTCCAGAAATACTTCTGCTAGGGTGGATGCGTCCGGGAGGCCCTTGAGAGGAATAAAATGTGCCATCTTTGAGAACAAATCCACGATTACAAGAATGGTGTTAAAGCCTTGACTCGGTGGCAGGTCAGTGATAAAGTCGAGGGAAAGAGTGCCATGGAGCGGGAGGGATGTCCAGTGGTTGTAAGAGACCCGATGGTTTCTGTGATTTATTTTGTGCACAGACGCCGCAGGACTATACTGGACAATGTCTTTACGCCAGGTAGGTCACCAAAAGTTATTTTTTACCTTGGCTAAAGTTTTAGCGATTCCAGGATGTCCTTCGATCAGAGAGTCATGATAACCTGAAATGATATGCTGTTGTAACTCCTTCTTGGGTACATATAGCCGGTCCCTTAAATAAGGTAACTGATCCTTGATGCAATATTGTTCTCCTTTACTTTGCCATGCGAGGAAAGCATCCGGGTTCATTGACTGTCGAATTTTGTTTCGTAATTCGGCTTGTGATAACGCTGTTGTGAGTTTGTCTTCAGGTATGATGGGTACCGGGTCTGGAGTTGTATACACCGTTTCATCGATGCCCATTCGAGATAAGGCGTCAGCTTTCCCATTCTTGACCCCTGGTCGAAAGGTGATCACGTAGTCATATTCGGCGAAGAAGAGGGCCCACCGTAACTGGCGTGAAGACTGGGC
Organism: Ambystoma mexicanum; assembly: GCF_040938575.1. Lineage (NCBI taxonomy): Eukaryota > Metazoa > Chordata > Amphibia > Caudata > Ambystomatidae > Ambystoma > Ambystoma mexicanum. The sequence goes on along the minus strand of NC_090927.1, from coordinate 274,268,146 downwards.
TTTGGCTGCTTTGAGCTATTGCAGGTTCCGGTGGTCTGATCACTGAATTGGTGTGTCTAGCTCCCAGAAGATAGTGTCGCCACGCTTTGAAAGCGGACTTGATGGCTAGGAGTTCTTTGTCCGCAATAGCGTAATTAATTTCCGGGGTGAGAATGTTTTTGACCAGAAGGCCACAAGATGCAGCTGGCCAGTTTCTGGGTCCCTCTGTGAAAGGATCGCTCCCATTGCCATACTGGAAGCATCAGTTTCTACGACATAAGGGAGGTCTGGACGCGGGTGCTGCAGGATTGGAGCGGAGGTGAACCTTCGTTTCAGTTCACAAAAGGCTCTTTCTGCTTCCTCAGTCCAAGCAAACTTTTTATTGCTCTTTCGTAGCAGTACTGTGATCGGGTGCACAAACCTGAGAGAAGTCTGGGATAAACCGGCGGTAAAAGTTCGCAAAGCCTAGCATGCTCTGTATCCCCTTCAGAGATGTTGGTGATGGCCATTTTAGAATAGTGTCAACCTTATGTACGTCCATTCTGATGCCTTTCGGCGAAAGGATGAAACCAAGGAATTCTACTTCGGTGACGTGAAAAAAACATTTCTCCAGCTTTGCATACTACATAAACAGCAATAAAGTGAACAGGCTATTGGTATATAAACTAAATTAAAAAAATATATATATATATATATACACACACCCGAAATAACATCTCACTGAGAAACAAAAACAGGCCCCTACTGCCCTCGGAGGATGACAAACGGAGCACAATCACACCATAGAGAGGTAATGACAAGGAGCCCAAATGACGAGCAGTTGCAAGCTATCTATCTAGCCAACTCCCCAGGAACGACCAAGATGACACAGTTAGAACTCCTTGAACTACTCCCCAGAACCTCGGAGGAAGTGAAAGCCACAGCAACCCTTGAAAAAAGCAGCCCCAGGCCCAGATAGATTCACTGCAAGGTTCTACAGGGTGTACGCTCATATCTTGGCCCCCAGCTCACCACGTTCTTTAACTCTTTCCTAGCCACATACCATCTATGGAGGAATCCCTCACAATAGTCATCCCCGAACCGGACAAAGACCCAGAGGACTGTGCATCCTACCGGCCCATCACACTAATGAATAACGATGCAAAGATCTTCTCCAAGATCCTTACAACCGGACTCGCAAGGACCCTTCTAGACCAAATTCACCCAGACCAGACAGGTCGCACCACCCATGACAACATCAGACACACCCCAAACCTGAAAGTGCCTCTAGAATTAAACTAGAAATGGCCATAATCTCACTCAACGTTCACAGGGCATTTGACCTATTAGATTGGGGTTACATCCAGAAGACATACTTTGGGTTCGGTCCGAAGTTTAGCAAATGGCTCATGGCCAACTATCAGCATCCCTCCACCTCACTAAGAATCAACAGGATTCGATCCCCAAAGCTCCATATCTCCAGAGGTTTTCGCCTGGGTTGACCCCATCTGCCCTAATATTCACTCTCTCAATGGAGCCATTTGCAACCAGACTACGAAATAACGCACACATACAGGGGCTACAGCTGGGAGGAAGCCAGTACAAGGTCTCCATGCATGGCGAGAACGTTCTCCATTCCATTCATGGATTGCGCACTCATAGGAAGCACTCTGGCAGGAGATCTCAGCATTTGGGAAGGCTTTGTGCTTCAGGGTCAATTACGGGAAATCAAGGGCCTTGGGAATAACATTACTCGGGAGTGTAGAGAAAGGGGAAGTGGATTAAATAATAAATGGTCAGGATTCCTCTGGTTCCTTAGAGTCCTGGTCATCTCTGAATTCAGGAAAACCTGCAAATACACATCATTGGTTAGCATAAACGTACACTCCTGAACCTTCAATAACATGCTCTCCCTCGTTCCACTAATTACCTGACAGCCTCTGCTTAATGCTTAGAGGCACTAGTGAAGTGTTATAAATTCAATGTCTGCTGCTGCAACTTCTCTGTGGCTGTTTAATAGATCCTGTTACGCTCACCTGATATCCCCGGGGGCGTCCGAGATCTGGAACCCTGGATGCCTAGTTACCCAGTGCTGAATAATGAATCTGCAATTACAGAAGGGAGGATTTGTGATAACGGTCTCTAATGGGGGGGCGTGGCTAACCAGCCATGGACTAGAACGTGCTTTGTGCTGAGCTCCTGCGGATCCGACATCTATCGGATGAATTACGCTTGAAAAAAGACACAAATGCCTTTAAATTGAAAAGACAAGCGTCGGAACATATGCACTACAGAATTCCTGAAGAGTGAGTCATTCGTGCCGGCGGATTGAAGGATAGACTTTGGTGGAAATAGCCGTTTGGATATTGTGTTGCCAAGATGGCGGAGAACAAAAGGAAGGGTTTGCACAGCCTGAGAGTGAAATGAATCCTTCGACTGCACGGAGCGGGATGCAGAAGGCTGCCAAGGAGTAAACATTGTTCTACTGTGTGGAACCGAGCTGGCAGATCAGTGCTCCTGGGCCCGAATAATTGTAGCAATCTCCAACCGCTACAGATACAATAAACAAGTCCCGGAAGCCTAGGCGGCCCTCGGCCGTGTACATGAACAGCTGAACCCTGCCGTATCGAAGAAACGAGAAGACACCGGCCGCCGGTGGCCAGCATTAAAGATTATCCCTAAATGCCGAGATCTCGCTCCTGAAGCGTGATACATGTATCACAAGCGAACGTAAATAAGAACTATGGGCGCGGTATGCAACCGCGGCTCCCAGCCGCTCGTGAAGGCTGCCGGCTCGAAAATCTGTACCGAGAGGATCGGGCAACGGCATTGATACATTGAGTGCTGTAGGTGTCTTTGGGCGGTGAAGCCCTGAGTGCGGCCGATGTCAGCCGACTGCGTTGGCACGAGGCATACAACACTGTCTCCCGAAATGGAAGCAAACAGTGGATGATACCAAATCCAACACACGAACTGAAGGAAAGGTGCATATGGGAGCGGTTTGCCCCTTGCTGGTGCAGCCGAGGGCCCCAATCCCTGCGGGAGTACGCCAAGCGTGTGTACAAGAGTAACCATGCCCTGCAACACGTCAAGCTGTTCTTGAGGCGAACATGCACTGGGACCCGCGGCGTGGGTAGATAGCGCTCGGGGCGGCCGTTGCCTGCCAAGTACACTGATCAGGCTCCGCTTGCACAAGGAGGGCTGCCATTGCGCATCAGCACAGAAACGGGCCCGCGAGCGCCCATTAATATATGCGCGAGCTGGAAGGTGCATAAAGCGCATAGCAAGTGACTGTGAATAAAAATCCAACGTGCGCATAATTGAATAATTACGGGGACCAACCTGGGAGGCTGCGGGCGACCTGTTAAGCAAAGCACCGTTATACCCCCTAATGCTGTACAGGGTGGTTACATAAGGAAAACCAACAAGCAATAAGTGAGTCTAGTTACTATAACTTTGGAGTGCCACCCAATTCTGCTTATGTTACATGTGCCCAGGCAACCTGACCCCAGAAGGTGGTGTTAATAAGAACATGTGCCACTGAAAGTTGCATGTGAAAATACAACGTGGACACAATCTTTCCAAAAAACAATTTCATGCGACATAACATAAGCAAGTTGCAAGATAGCAACCCCAACCACTGAAGAACCGGAAGTGTCCCAAAAGCAGTGCATAACTGGAGCCAGACACGTAGGAAGGGTGGCGCTATGTCGGCGAGAGGGCCGAAAACCAAGACCAAACAACCTACAATGGAGGTCTTTGCAAAAGCGCAGAAGACCCCCACAACATTGACAAAGCACGGTCGCGACTCCCGCTGAAGCAGCCCCAGTAGGAGACAAGCATCAGATCCTCGATGCTATAACCGAGCTGAGCACCAAATGGGGCTTGGCGATGGCGGACTTGCGGACAGCCCTGGAGAACAAAATTGATGCAGTAGGGACTGAACTTTCCCTGCTACGACAAGACGTTAGGGCGCTGGCAGAGAGAACGAGTGGTCTGGAAAGCGCTGTGAAGTCCAATACGGACGTCAGCGCAAATAACGCAAATGAGGTCCACGTATTAAAACAGCAGGTTCTTAATCTCGAGAATCGGGTGGAAGCGGAAGGAAGGGTGAGAAAAAATAACATACGGGTGGTCGGCCTCCCGGAGGGGGAGGAAGGCCAGGACCCCACTATGTGGAGAACATGATCCTCCAGGAGATAGGAGCAGATAAGCTCTCACAAGGGTTCACAGTGGAGCGTGCGCATCGCGGCCCGATGAGGAAACCACGACCTGGGGCTCCACCGAGACCGATCATTGGGAGGATCTTGAACTATAGAGACAGAGAGAAGATTCTGGAATATTTTCGTAAGGGCGGAACAATAGAGAGAGGATCCACCAACATCATGGCATACCCGGATTACACTATGCTGGTGCAGAGGCACAGTTATGTGGCCGTCAAAAGGAGGCTGCGCGTGGCTGGTATTAAGTATATGCTTGTGTACCCGGTGAAACTGAACGTGCTACATAAGAGCAGAGCGCTGTTCTTTGATACTCCAGAGGAGGTGGGGTCATGGCTGGACCTGCAAGGCTGCCCGGAACAAGATGCAGATCGAGATCGGCAGGAGCATGATAACTGAGGAGACTGTGCCATGGACATTGAGGGGGTAAGTGGGAGGTTGGCCCTGATATAGTTGGGAAAATGAGACTAGATGGACAATGTGTAGCCTTCGGGCCTTGTGCTTCGCACGGACTGGAATATAGTGGGTAAAATGCATGTGGGAGCTGCATAGTATTGATATGAAGCGTAATAAAATTGAAAATGGGAGCGATGGGACGAAAGCAATCCATCCCTGAGAACTAGTAGTTGAGTAGCCACTAGGGCGACTTCACCCTACTGAGCATAGGTTTGTGCTAGACAAGGCTAGATGCGGGGGTGCCTGAGATCCAGGGATGGAACTGGGCAAAAGTTGGGGAGGGTGTTGTTGGGGAAGGGCGGGGAGGGGGAGGGGAAGGGAGAGTTTGGTGTGTGTATATAGTTATGGGGAGTTTAAGTTTAAGATTGAACATGAGCCAATGTAGAATAATTGGGTGGTTGAATCTGTATTACGCGGGCGGGAGGGATCAGCTGGATGTAATGGAGAAGATCTTTAAGGAGCCATGGGTGATCTCAAAATAATCACGTGGAATGTCAGGGGACTTAGGTATTTGAAAAGGAATAAGGTCATGCTATATCTGCAAAGGCAAAAAATAGATATTGCATTATTGCAGGAGATGCATTTAACACGGGAAAAGATGGAGTTGGTGGTTAAAAATGTAAAGGGGTTGTGGTGGGCTCGCCATACTCTGCTTACGCTAGAGGAGTACTTATATGGGTGGCGCCTCACGTCCCGTTTCGACTATTACAGGAAGTGGTTGAGACGGATGGGAGGATGGTCATATTGAAGGGGCTTGTGGAGAATAAGGAGATAAACATTGTAAATACATATGCCCCCAACCAAAACACGGCAGCATATTTCAGGACTTTGGGCACCAACCTTAGTATGTGTGTGGGTAGTGCAGTGATCTGGGGAGGGGATTTTAACTGTGTATTGAACCTCAAAGTGGATAGATCTGATGGAAAGACAGATAGGCCCCCCCCAGCAGCTAAAGCATTGCAGACACTACTAGACGATTTTGGCCTGGTAGATGTGTGGAGAACGAAATACCCCCAAGAAAGGCAATATTCGCATTACTCCGCCCCTCAGCAACTACACACAAGACTGGACTATGTCTTTGCCACGTCAGATGTAATCACAGAAGTTACTCAGAATACAAAGCAAGGGTCCTTTCGGACCACTCGCCACTGGTTCTTGGGTGGCAATATTGCCCCCCTGAGAGCACGATCCCGACTTGGTGCCTCCGTGCAGAGGCACTTAAGACCCAGTGTTTAGAGAAGACATAAGGGAAGAGATTACTAACTACTTCGAGGGGAATACAGGTAGCGTTGACTCGGCAGGCACGTTGTGGGAAGCCTTTAAGGTAGTGATCCGGGGGGTTGCCATAGCAAAGTCAAAAGGCCTGCAGGGGGGGGTCCTGGCTGACTTACAAAGAACAGAAGGGCTGGCTGTACAAGAGCGAAACTCCCAGACCCCCGATCAGTACGATAACGAGGGAGGATGGTGGGGTAGTGGACACCCAAGAAGGAATTAACAAGGAGTTTGCGGATTACTCTAAGGTGCTGTATGGGGATGAGGAGAGAAGCAGCTATGATGAAATAACTGAAACACTAGAGGACATAGGACTACCTAAAATAAGTGGGGAGGAAAGAGAAGAACTAGATGCACCAATAACTCTGGAGGAGTTAGAAGAAGTGGCGAGGCAATTGCCTACCAGCAAAACCCCGTGGGCGGATGGGTTCCCGAGTGAATTTTATAAGGTGTATAAAGAGGAAGTGCTCCCTCCAATGCTAGAAATGCTTAATGAAGCGTTTGAGGTGGGACGGTTGCCGGAGTCGCTTAGGGAGGCGATCATAATACCGCTTCCCAAACCTAATAAACCGGGGCATAGCTGTGGCTCTTATAGACCTTTGTCGATGCTGAACCAGGACTGTCCTGGCGAACAGACTACGAAGAGTAATTATCAAATTAATACATCTTGACCAGATGGGTTATGTCCAGAATAGGAACATAACTCACAATCACAGGCGACTCCATAGGGTGGTTGAATGGGGTAATAAGCGTGGAGGTGAAATGGCGATTGTGTCTCTAGACGCTGTAAAAGCTTTTGATTCGGTCAAGTGGTCATGGCTGCTGGCGGCCCTGGAGGGGTATGGATTGGGGCCTGATTATATTAGATGGGCCAAGATGCTATATAGTGAGCCGCTAGCCAGAGTTCGGACAGGATCAGTGAAATCTGAGAGGTGGTTACTTAGTAGAGGCACTAGGCAGTGATGCCCTTGGTCCCCGATGCTTTACATTCTAGCCCTGGAGCCCTTAGCAATATACCTCAGGCAACAATATGATAGGTATTGAGATAGGGGGGGAACGACACCGAATATCCTTATATGCGGATGATTTGTTACTATACTTGAAGTACCTGGAAGAGATTCTCCAGTATATTCTGGAAGTGATGAAGAGGTATGCGGGGCTGTCCGGGATAGCAGTGAATCCGCAAAAATCAAGTATTTTTCCGCTGGGCAGCTATAAGGGAACCCCTGTGAGAAGATTACCGGTCTTACAAATACCATGGGCTGTCAGTTCATTTTGATACCTCGGGATAGACGTGTACCACACGGCAGAGGAGGAGCATAGGCACAACACCGAGGTCGCTATGGTAAAAATTGAGAAATGTATGAATTTCTGGGTGAAGCTGCCCCTAGCAATGATGAGGCGAGGTGCAATGCTGAAGATGGTGGTCCTGCCTAGGCTCCTGCACTACTTTAGTAATATTCCATACATGATACCCAAGAAGTTTTTTTACTAAACTGAACAGTGTGTGTAGGGACTTCCTGTGGCATGGTACTCGAAATAGGGTGGCGCTATGGAAGCTGCAGAACTTTTATTAAAAAGGAGGGATTAAGCTTCCCAATTTTGAGGTTCATTATGTAGCGAGCCAGCTGCAATATGTGGCCAAATAGCTTTCAGATAAAGCGAACCCTGAATTAAGGCTGTTTGGGCAAGATTGCGCCCCATTTTACCTAAGAGAGATGATCTGGCTGCCTGAATCAGAAATGAGAGCGCGCCCCGGGGTGATGATGCTTGGTTGGAAAATGTGGCGACGAGCATGCCGGTTGATGGAGGACTCATTCCCATGTTGCCCGCATATACCGCTAATTGCATTGGCAGGGGAAGACATGCAGCTGAGGGCGATTATCAGGACCCACTGGGAATCGGTGGGGTTGGTAACGTCAGGGGATATTTGGCAAGAGGGGACCATTAGGATTTCAGAACACTTGGAGAAGAAACAGGGTTGCATATGGGCCAATATATTACGCATCATAGAATGGTACAGAGAATTCGGAAAACGTGGCCTGAAACTGTATTGGAAGGAGAACCAGATGCTGTCATGGGGGCAATATATGATATATCGGATGGAGGGCATGAAACGTCTAGATTGTATGAAATGGTTATGTCTAAAGTTGGGAGGGAGCTGACACAATTGAGACTAGACTGGGAAACGGAGGTAGGAGCCCCGATAGAGGATGGGATGTGGGAACATGCCCTGGGATACCACAAGAAGGTGTCAAGGAATGCAAGACTAAAACAAATACAATTGTATATAACGCATAGAGCATACATGACGCCGCTGAGGATATCCAGGTTTGAAAATGCAGGGCAACAGGTATGTCCCAAATGCGATGAGGAAAACGCTGACATGACACACATGTTTTGGTCATGCCCAGTTATTGAGCGTTTCTGGAGTGAAGTGGCACAGAAACTGGCGGGGAAGGGGGTCACGATCATTGTTGACACGGCCTGGGCCTGCTTGCTGGGAGGGTTCCCTAGATCGCAGAAACTCAAGCATGTTGGGAAACTGAAAGATTTGGCATATGTGCTTGCAAAATGAAGGATTGCCATGGGATGGAAGAAGTGGCATAAACCACGGGTGGAGGTGTGGTGGAAGGAACTGCAGAAGTGGGCAGAGGCTGAAACGATGACATGGCAAGAGGCGAGCAACATAGGGGGGGGGGGGGGGGAAGAGGCGGGAACCCTGATGGAATGGAAGTTATTAATAGCTGAAGGAGACCCCGCCATGTGTAATGAATACAGAGTGAGAGGAATAAATAGGCTCATGGAGGGGGTGGGATGGGGGGAGCAGTGACCAAGACTAAAGTAGTGAACAATTGAACTGTTATAAATTACACTGTGTTTGATTTGTATTATTTGGTTTGAATAAAATGTATAAAATCTTTAAATAAAAAAAAAATTCAAAAAAAAAAAAACTTTCTCTAATGGGTGAATCTCCCACCTCCCTCTGACCGATTCCCTTCCCACCAAGTTCTTTTCTCACCTTAGTTAATTGTAGGGTGAGCTATCCGTCCTGTGTTTCTTGTGCGTGCAGGGGCGCTTGACGTTTGTTGGCGAGCTGCCCTAGTTGCTTCACTGGTGCAGTACGCCTTTCCTTGGACCCAGGCCTGCTGTGACCCCGAATCTGCTAGTAGGCAGGTAGGTTTGTTAATTGTAAGTCTTTGTTCTGTTTATGGTGGGAATTTGTTAATGTCTTTATCTCCTTTTCAGGTGCACGTTTCTAGGTAAGAGAAAGTGCAAAGCGCAGCGCCTTTCTTGTCTTTTAAAGCTAACCTGTGTTTTTTTCTTCTCCTCACAGGCCGCTGTGGTGCTGCGAGTGGATGAGCGCACGACGAAACAGGCCGACGGAATCCGTTAAGGTAAGTACAGCGCTGTGCGGTTGTTTAATATTGAAAGCAAACCTGAATATGTCTCTTTTTTCCTTTGCAGATGTTGCTGTGGTGCTCCCGATGGAAACGCAGCGTAGCGCGATGGAATTCAGGTAAGACTGATGGAATTCAATGTTTTTGGAAATGCGCGCGTTCCAATATTGTTTTTCCTTTTCTTGTTATTGCAGGTTGTGATGTTCGAGCAGCAGCTGTGGTAGCAGTTCGCTGGAAGTCCTTAAGCTAGTACTCACAGGTGAGTGATGTTTCTTCTTCTCTTGGTTTCCACAGATTGCGGACTGGTTGAGATGCTGAGTGATGGATGGTATTTTCTCAGGTAAGACTGAATAATCCTGTTCTTGCAGGACTAAAAGAAGATGCTGAAGACCAGGAGCTGGACACAGTGAGCATCACGCTGCTGGTTGCAGAATAACACAAAGCGTGTTCTGCAGTCAGGGTGTGGTTTATATAGCCCAGGGAAAGTAATTCCAGGCCTGCTACACCCAAAACACTAGACCGCATGGCTTGGTTCTTAGAACTAGACTGTGTGGGTGCTTCCATGTTGGATCTAAAGACCCATGTACATAAATGGGACCTAGTTTGAACAGCCCTTCCTCCTACATATGAGCCAGGTGCCAAAGGAGCCAGGACTGGCTCCAGGAGCCCTTTTGCAGTGGTTTTAAGGCCCTCAGGGTTCTGGTGGGAGCCTGCTTGTGGCACATCTTGTGCCCCCTCACAGTGGTCATGACAATCCCCCTCACAATGGTAACCCAAAGGAAAGTCTATCATGTATTTTCTCCTGCTACTACTCCTCCTCTATGGCTTGTAGACTGATTTTCAAATAAAGTTGCTCAGAAGAATGAAATGTACATGCATTCTCTCTTGCTTCTCTTTTAGAATGTCTTAGAACTCCTGAGTTAAAGCTTACTCCTTAAACTAATGTACTTTGCTTATTATCGAAATTATTGAAATCTATAATAAAACTAAACTGTACTTGGATGCCCTCTAATCTTGAATGCTTGCACTGCTCTGCCATGCTTTTAACTGTTTGACTTTTGATCCAACTTGTTAATTTCTGTTATTCACTGTCTCTTTTCAAAGCCTCACTGAACCCAACCTTGCGCTCGCACGATTTCAATTTTTTAAATGTCACTCACCCGATGCGGAAAGGAATGAACCTCGCACATGTGTCTCTCCCTCCCTCAGTCTCGGTCTCCCTCGGTCTCAGTCTCGGTCTCCCTCAGTCTCAGTCTCGGTCTCCCTCAGTCTCAGTCTCGGTCTCCCTCAGTCTCAGTCTCGGTCTCTCTCAGTCTCAGTCTCTCTCAGTCTCGGTCTCGGTCTCTCTCAGTCTCAGTCTCGGTCTCTCTCAGTCTCAGTCTCGGTCTCTCTCAGTCTCAGTCTCGGTCTCTCTCAGTCTCAGTCTCGGTCTCTCTCAGTCTCAGTCTCGGTCTCTCTCAGTCTCAGTCTCGGTCTCTCTCAGTCTCAGTCTCGGTCTCTCTCAGTCTCAGTCTCGGTCTCTCTCAGTCTCGGTCTCTCTCAGTCTCAGTCTCGGTCTCTCTCAGTCTCAGTCTCGGTCTCTCTCAGTCTCGGTCTCTCTCAGTCTCAGTCTCAGTCTCGGTCTCTCTCAGTCTCAGTCTCAGTCTCGGTCTCTCTCAGTCTCAGTCTCAGTCTCGGTCTCTCTCAGTCTCAGTCTCAGTCTCGGTCTCTCTCAGTCTCAGTCTCAGTCTCGGTCTCTCTCAGTCTCAGTCTCAGTCTCGGTCTCTCTCAGTCTCAGTCTCAGTCTCGGTCTCTCTCAGTCTCAGTCTCTCTCAGTCTCAGTCTCTCTCAGTCTCAGTCTCTGTCTCAGTCTCTCTCTGTCTCAGTCTCTCTCTGTCTCAGTCTCTCTCTGTCTCAGTCTCTCTCTGTCTCAGTCTCTCTCTGTCTCAGTCTCTCTCTGTCTCTGTCTCAGTCTCTCTCTGTCTCAGTCTCTCTCTGTCTCTGTCTCAGTCTCTCTCTGTCTCAGTCTCTCTCTGTCTCAGTCTCTCTCTGTCTCAGTCTCTCTCTGTCTCAGTCTCTCTCAGTCTCAGTCTCTCTCAGTCTCAGTCTCTCTCAGTCTCAGTCTCAGTCTCGGTCTCTCTCAGTCTCAGTCTCGGTCTCTCTCAGTCTCAGTCTCGGTCTCTCTCAGTCTCAGTCTCGGTCTCTCTCAGTCTCAGTCTCGGTCTCTCTCAGTCTCAGTCTCGGTCTCTCTCAGTCTCAGTCTCGGTCTCTCTCAGTCTCAGTCTCAGTCTCGGTCTCTCTCAGTCTCAGTCTCAGTCTCGGTCTCTCTCAGTCTCAGTCTCGGTCTCTCTCAGTCTCAGTCTCGGTCTCTCTCAGTCTCAGTCTCGGTCTCTCTCAGTCTCAGTCTCGGTCTCTCTCAGTCTCGGTCTCTCTCTGTCTCGGTCTCTCTCTGTCTCGGTCTCTCTCTGTCTCGGTCTCTCTCTGTCTCGGTCTCTCTCTGTCTCGGTCTCTCTCTGTCTCGGTCTCTCTCTGTCTCAGTCTCTCTCTGTCTCTGTCTCAGTCTCTCTCTGTCTCAGTCTCTCTCTGTCTCTGTCTCAGTCTCTCTCTGTCTCAGTCTCTCTCTGTCTCAGTCTCTCTCTGTCTCAGTCTCTCTCAGTCTCAGTCTCTCTCAGTCTCAGTCTCTCTCAGTCTCAGTCTCTCTCAGTCTCAGTCTCAGTCTCGGTCTCTCTCAGTCTCAGTCTCGGTCTCTCTCAGTCTCAGTCTCGGTCTCTCTCAGTCTCAGTCTCGGTCTCTCTCAGTCTCAGTCTCGGTCTCTCTCAGTCTCAGTCTCGGTCTCTCTCAGTCTCAGTCTCGGTCTCTCTCAGTCTCAGTCTCGGTCTCTCTCAGTCTCAGTCTCAGTCTCGGTCTCTCTCAGTCTCAGTCTCAGTCTCGGTCTCTCTCAGTCTCAGTCTCGGTCTCTCTCAGTCTCAGTCTCGGTCTCTCTCAGTCTCAGTCTCGGTCTCTCTCAGTCTCAGTCTCGGTCTCTCTCAGTCTCGGTCTCTCTCTGTCTCGGTCTCTCTCTGTCTCGGTCTCTCTCTGTCTCGGTCTCTCTCTGTCTCGGTCTCTCTCTGTCTCGGTCTCTCTCAGTCTCAGTCTCGGTCTCTCTCAGTCTCGGTCTCTCTCAGTCTCAGTCTCGGTCTCTCTCTGTCTCGGTCTCTCTCTGTCTCGGTCTCTCTCTGTCTCGGTCTCTCTCTGTCTCTCTCAGTCTCAGTCTCGGTCTCTCTCAGTCTCAGTCTCGGTCTCTCTCAGTCTCGGTCTCTCTCTGTCTCGGTCTCTCTCTGTCTCGGTCTCTCTCTGTCTCGGTCTCTCTCTGTCTCGGTCTCTCTCTGTCTCGGTCTCTCTCTGTCTCGGTCTCTCTCTGTCTCAGTCTCTCTCTGTCTCAGTCTCTCTCTGTCTCAGTCTCTCTCTGTCTCAGTCTCTCTCTGTCTCAGTCTCTCTCAGTCTCTCTCTGAAGACGCGCCGCCACAGTGAAACTACGTGAACCTCCTCCTTCACCGAAAAAGACTATGCGCCCAACCTTGCCCACCGCCGCAACTGTTCCCTTCGTTCCGCGGACCTCGGCTGTTAGGAAATGCTTGATACGACTTCCGCACTCTTCCTGGATCACATCGGGACACGCTGCACGGTCCCTTACTCTAACGCGGCCCGACTGAAACAACACACTTGAAGCTAAAAGCGCTGCGAAGCAGTAATCAAACGCGCAAGTCCTTTATTTAGAACACATTCACTCACAGACTTCTGAGCGCGCATGCAGCTTATCCAGTACAAACTTATTTTTCTTAAATTCAGCAATACAATATGCAGAACGTCTTCTGGCAAACCTTTGGCATAACTTTTCGCATTACTGTACATGCAGTTTCAATACTATTATTTCTAAAGGCTTTCAAAAAAAAAAAAAAAAGAAATCACAGATTTTCCTTGAAGTCACTTATCTGTATCTGATTCGCAGGCACTTTCTGGAGTATTTCCTCAAGATGTGTTGATCCTTCTCTGGTTCCTCAATGTTTACACTGGAGCTATGAAGTGCTGTGACCACACCGGAGCTGATCTTTAATGAAAAGCAGTTTAGAAACTCTTGAGGTTCCAAACTGCATCACAATAGTCCTTGACCAATTACTGCTGGACCGGAAGTACTCCATCTGGAGCTGGGACAATTGCAGCTGGCTGATATGATGATTAAGTTAAGGACATTTCAACCAAGCCTTCCCTAGTAGCTGCAAACACTATTGGCAACTAGTAACCCTTAACCTAACACCTTCTGCACCCCAGTGACCTGACATGCAGGAGATCTCCAATTTGGGAAGGCTTTGTGCTTCAGGGTCAATTATGGGAAATCAAGGGCCTTAACATTACCCGGGAGTGTAGAGAAGTGCTAACAAACATTAGCCCCATCCCATGGGCCAAATTATGAATAGCCTACTTAGGAGTCAACATAATAAACAGAACAGAGGGGGTATACCAGGCCACCCTTGCCAAACTAGTCTGAACCCTATTAAAAGGACATGGAGCACTGGCACAAAGAGGTTTCATGGCTAGGGAGAAGTATAGCAATAAAAATGAACTTGGTCCCAAGGCTGCTCTACCAGTGCCTGCCGCTACCGGTAACCATACACCCAGGAGAGCTCCAAAGGTTGTGAAAAGGGGTCTTGAATTATGTCTGGGGCAGGAAAAATCCAAGAATAGCAAAAAGGGTGATGCTTAGAGTGGCAGCGATGGGAGTCCTCGTGGCTGCAGACGTTCTTAGATATAGTCTGGCGTCTCAACTATCACACGCTTTCACATGGCAAACATTGGTGCACATCACCCCTAGCCACCCTACCCCTCACGGCATCTCGCAGGGCTCTGGACACTGGTACGCTTACGTCCACTAGAAACAGTCCAGTGCTGGAAAAAGGCAGCAAGCCAATGGGGCCACAGGGGATCACTGGGGCCACTCACTCCAGTTTGGAATAACCAAGACTTCACACCCGGGCTCGAACAAGAGAGATTTAGCAAATGGCACGAGGGGGGCCTGAGGCAAATTAAGGACTCCTACACTAATGGAGCAGCACTCTTTTGAAGAAAGCAAAACTAAATTCCAAATCCCAGAAACCGAAAGATTCTGCTATGCACAACTCCGCCACTGGTCGTCACAACACAACACTAGAACGCATGGGATCAGGAGACTTAACACGCTGGAACTCACACTAACATCAATGGCACCCAAAAGGGAAGACATCAACCCTATACAAGCTCCTAGAGAAGGGCAACCCCAATAAGAAGGAGGACCATATGCTACGATGGGCGAGGGACCTAGGAAGAGAATATGAAATGGAATAATGGGGACGTAACTGGACCCACATGCACAAACCTCAAAATGCATCACAAATAAGTAGGGGGCAGTGAAAGTATGCTACAGGTGGTATGGCACCCCAGAAATTCTGAACAAATGCAATCCGGAGCATTCCCCATTTTGTTGGAGAGGATGCGCAGAACCATGTTCACTATTCCACCTTTTATGGTCATGCACAAAATCAATGGGACTCATTACAAGTATGCTGGTCTGGAAACAGTGCCAGTAAGTTTACCGGCACCGTTGTTTCCAGACCGGCATACTACAGATCTGCCTGCCGGAGCTGCCGTGCCCAACAGGTCTGACACTGCCAGGCACAGCGGCCACAGTAGGCAGACCATCAAGGAAGCACCGGCACCGTTAGCAGCGGTGCCAGTGCTTCCGTGGTCCCCACTCCCACAGAGTCCTATGGGACTCTGCGGGAATTGGGAACAACATTTTACTGGTGCCTGACTTTCCGGGCTGCTGGGTGCTTATCCCCCAGTGGCACCGGGAAGTCAGGCACAGTAAATATTTACGGGTCTGGCGGCAAGCCCCAATGTTATTTTGGAAAGAGGTCTTGAGCCAGATTAAATTAATCACAGGATTGACAATACCATGGGATCCGGGGATTGTGTTATTGGGCAAATGACATTTGCCACAGAAATTTGCCAAAACAACTAAGGAAGAGGACAAAAGAAGTACTTGTTTGAGAGTTCGAGTCAGAAGCCCAGTCTGATCCTGACCAGGGTCAGGATTGGAAGGAGTTAATGTTGCTGGCGAGCAAGTGGGAGGACTGCTTGTAACCACAACTCAGCAGAGGGGGCAGTGTAACAAGATCATTACGCAGCCCCTTCCCAGCTACAAACAAGAAAGCCCCACATCAACAATTCTACACTTCTTACTAGATTTTTCCCCAATCGGTACAGCCCTTATTTTTACATTAAAAACAAGTTAAATTACAATATTACGTTTTCATTTCAAAGATCAAGAAAAGATAAAACATTTCATCGATCGATAAAAACACAGCTTTAAAACACTAAAATACAATCCCACAGACACTGTTAAACAATTCACAAAATCCTCAATAGTTCACTTTCACCCTCTAATTTGCCTCTGCATAAAGGGCAAGCACCTCTTAAAAAACGTATGGCTGCCAGAGACCTATAAGGAAGGCATGGTATCAATAGTAGACAGAGACACAAAAGATGCAAGTTTTGAAAACGGCTTTTTGATTGGGTTGGTAGAATTCCTAACTGGCCCCAACTCTAGAATGGGAGTAGTCTCGACCATAAAACAAATATCAAACCAGTCCACGTCAGTCTAGTCAAAATAAAAAAGTCCTATACTAAAAAAAACTAAACTTGCCCTCCTTCTCAAATGACAAATGTGTTAAAGGAATTCAAAAGGAAAAATAGTGTCTTAAAAGAAATGTGAGAATGACTTGGGTAACAACTCACTCCCCCACGTTCAGCAGCACAGGGTCTTGAGTTTCTTAAAAAGGACAGGTGGATGGTACAGTTCTATCAGTCTTGCACATTCTGGCTTATCGGTACAATTCAACAGTTCAGGCTCGGGCTTCAAGCTTTTAGCAGTTCTTTAGGCTTTGTTTTACACAGTTCTACTCTTTCCTCTCCGATCGACCCTCCCAGGTCCAACTTGGGTCCTTCCTCTCCTCTATTTCCATCTCTACCTGTGGCGTTCCCCAGGGGTCTAACCTCTCTCCCTGGCTGTTCAACCAATACATGTCACTTCTTGTCCACTGCATTGCCGCTCTCTGCCCCAACTTTCTGTGCTATGCGGGTGACACTCTGCTCATTTTCAGGCTCCTTTCAGCCACCTCTTCTCCTTCCCTTCCCTCATCTCAGACTGTCTGCTATCCATGAGTGTTGTGCCGCCAATGATCTCCGTCTTAATGCCAGTAAGACAGATTCTCCTCGCCAGCACACCCGCTCCCTCCTTTCCTGTCTCTCTTCAGCTGGCCTCTCTTGGCCCTCTTCCTGCTCCCACCAGTGAGGCTACAAACCTCGGGGTCATCTTTGACTCCACACTCTCCTTCTCGCCTCACATCTCTAAGAAGTCACACTACCTGCTGCACCTCCTCAGAGATATTCTTCCTTTCCTCTCCTTCCCCCACAAGCTCACTGTATCGAGAGCTCTGGTTCTCTCTAGGCTGGATTACTGCAACAGCCTCTTTCTAAATATGCCTACATCTACTCTCCGACCTCTACAACTCATCCAGAATAGGACTGCAAGACTGGTCCTTGGCCTCAAGCCGAGGGATCGCATTTGTTCAGGACTGAAATCTCTACACTGGCTCCCAGTGGCTGCAAGGATTAAGTTCAAAACCCTCTGCATTGTCCACAAGGCCTTCTGGGGCCTAGGGCCTCAATACCTTCAACTCTCTCTTCCTAAATATCTTCCTTTTCTAGCTCTTCGCTCATCTGCCTCCAACTCCCTCAGGGTAAGTCGCTTCTCCAAGCAACAAGTTGGTGGTAAATCTCTTTCTTCGGCAGGGGCCTCCCTCTGTCTCCCTGAAACTTGAGGAGAACCGTCTCAGTTTCCGGAAGCACCTCAAAACCTTCCTCTTTGCTTCTGCTTTCTCTCCTCTCCCCGGCTGAATTCCTGGCTGAAACTGAAACTCCACTACTCACCTGGCTACCCTATGATCTCGCGCCCAGGTCCCCCCCCCTGCCAGTTGAACACCTGCACTGCCTCCCTGTCAACCCTGGCACTTGGGGATTGTTTTCTGTATCCTTACAGTCCCCTTCCAGCACTTGACACCCGATATCTGCACTTACTCCTGCACTTGTATTTGTATTTGTATTTTGTTTATTTGTATAGCGCGCAAGGCCCGAAGGCAACCAGGCGCATATCTTAGAGGCACAGGGTACAATACTGACATTGATACAGTTACAGATTAAATTCACAGGAGCAAAACTTAGGTCGCGAGGTACTCATTAGGCATAAGAGCATAAAAGCAGGTGCAGGCAGAGTTAACTATTCATGCAAGCAATACCAGTAGTTCAAGGGTAATGAAACATGTGGCTAGGCTGGTAGTGGGTGAGAAGTAGAGGATAGCCAGAGCTTGGCTTTGTGTTTGAAGAGCGTGGCGGACGGGATAGTTCTGATGGACAGTGGCACGGAGTTCCAAAGTTTGGAAGCGAGGACTGGGAAGCTAACGCCTCCAGCAGTCTGTAAGTTGTATTTAGGAATGGTGAGCGATTGTGCTTGGGCAGATCTTAGAGTCCGTGCAGGAATGTACTGAGAGAAGCGGGAAGTTAAGTAGATAGGGGCCTGATGGTTGACACATTTGTGGGTGAAAGTCAGTGATTTGAGCGATATTCTTTGGGCTACCGAGAGCCAATGTAAGCTCTTCCTAGTGTCGGATATGTGCGCTGACCTAGGAATATTAAGGGCGGCTCTGATGGCATTGTTTTGGGAGATCTGCAATTTGTTAAGGTTACGTTGGTTGGTGCCTTGATAAAGTGCGTTACAGTAGTCGAGTTTTGACATCACCAGCGTTCTGGCAAGAGTGATGCAGTTCTGGGTAGAGAGGAATGGGCGACAGGCTGTAATCAACTTACAAATGTAAGCCGAGGCTGCGGCGACTGCATTAGTTTGTCGATTTAGGGATAGGGTGGCATCGAGGTAGATTCCTAAAGTTTTGGTCTCTTTAGCCACTTTGATGGAGTTACCATCAATGTTGAAGGTGCTGAAGGATGGGTCCAGTTTGCTAAGTTTTTGTTGGGTGCCAAGGATGAGGAGCTCTGTCTTGTCGTCATTAAGACAGAGCTCGTGGTGAGCCATCCAAGCTTGTACAACTTGGTATACGTCGTTCAGAGCTTTGGTATCTGCAATGTAGTCACCAGTGATGGGGATGAGTATCTGGGTGTCGTCCGCATAGTTGGTATAGGTGACACCCAGATAGTCAAGCACATCAAACAATGGTTTGGTGAAAACATTGTAGAGCGTAGGAGATACGCACGACCCTTGAGGGACTCCGCATGGGACCGGCGATGGGGTCGCAGATGCAGTGGGTGAGAATACTCTCATTAGTCTATTGTCCAGGAAGGATCTGATCCAGTTAGTGGCGTTTTCTGAAAAATGGGCAGCCGATTTCAAGTGTTGGCATAGGATCTGGTGATTGACCAGATCGAAGGCTGCAGAGAGGTCCAAGAGTAGTAGTAGGGCTAGTTTGCCGTTATCTTTTAAGTCCTCTATTTGAGTTTTCAGATCTAATAGAGCTGTTTCTGTCCCGTGCCTGGGTCTGAAACCAGATTGTCTTGTGCCAAGTAAGTTGTTAGTCTCCAGATACTTCTGTATCTGGAGGTAGGCCGCTCTATCTAAGATTTTTAGGAGGAACGGAACTGTGGTGATCGGTCTGAAGTTGGTCGGTATAGATGGATCAAGTGTGGGTTTCTTCAGCAGTGGGATGACCCATGCGTCCTTCAGATTGTTGGGAACAGTTCCAGATTGAAATGAAGAGTTGATGAATGTGGTAATGAAGGGAGCAAGGTCGTGTGCGGATTCCTTGATGATAGGTGCCGGACAGGAGTCCCCTTGGCAGTTGGAAGGTTTGAGATTACTGATTATTTTTTCAACCTCCGGGATAGTAAGAGGATGAAAGCTGAATGGAGGCTGGGAGAAAGTGGTGGACGTTTGAAGTGCAAGTGGTTTGGAGAGGAGAGAGTTTTGTTTGGCATTGATTTTGACTTGTAGGGAGGTTATTTTAGAGAGGAGAGCATTTTGGATACTATTGCACCAGGTGCTATCTTTGTTGCAGGTATCTGGTATAGGTGAAGGGGATTCTAATTCTTTGAGAATTTTGAATAGCTCCTTCGTATTGGATTCAGCTTGCGAGATACGCAGGTTGTAAGTTACTTTTTTTGCCTGTATAATCGCTTCCTTGTAATTAAGGGATGTGATGAAGAGGTTATCTTTGTTAGAGGCACAAGGGAGACTTTTCCATAGTGATTCCGCCTTACGTTTTTCTTTGCGCAGGGCTTTGAGGTGTGGAGTGAACCACGAGTTCAGGTGAGCTCGTTGTTTGGCTTTCCTGAGTTTAAGTGGGGCTATGGTGTCAATAGCTTTAAGCAGAGTTTGGTTAAACAAGTCCACTAAGACCATAGGGTCATTGTATGCTGTGGCGCAGTTGTTTAAAATAGGTAGGATGAGCGGGAGTAGCTTGTCCCTAGTGATGTCCTTTTTATTCCTAGTGGGAATAGAAGGGGCTATAGTAGGTTTAGAGCTGGGAGAGGTGGCTGGTAGCTGGAAAGTAATGACATGGTGGTCGGACCAGGCACAGGCTGAGTTGGAGCTTATTGTAGTATTACAATTCAGGTCTACGATCCAGTCAAGCGTTCTACCTTTGTTGTGTGTGGGTTCAAGGTTGCGTTGTTGAAAGCCTAGGTTAGACACAATGCTTGCAATTTCTGTGGCCATAGGATCCTTTGGGTCAGACAGTCCCAGATTCAGGTCCCCTAGCAGCAACACTTGTGAGTTTGGCTTAGTATTGTTAGATAGGATGGTCGTAATGTCTTCTGCAAAGGAAGAGAGGGGACCGGGTGGTCTGTAGATAAGGTGAAGTGATGCTGTATTGGTGGGTGAGAGTGAAAGTTTCACTGATAGAGATTCGGCTGAACTACAGTGAGTGTTGGGGATCGGTCTCATGTTGATATTGTCCCTATGTATAAAGGCGACGCCACCACCTTTGGATAGGTTGGATAAGCGGTCATTTCTGAGGATAGAATATCCGTCAGGAATAGCGAGGGATAGGAGCGGGCCAGAAGCAGCATGTAGCCATGTTTCTGTGATAGCAATGAAATCGAGGTTCTGGGTAGTGATGAGGTCAGAGATGTCTAGGGCGTGAGCAGTAAGGGATCTGGCATTGATAAGAGCACCTTTGAGTTCTTTAGGTGTGGTCGTGAGCGGTTTAGGTAAGGTCTGAGTGGAGGCACAGGGGGTGTTGGTATGATGGCGTTGGGCACAGGGTATACGAGGCAGTCTGGATCTGAGTCTAGCATTCCTGAGTGGCAGTGTGCATGGTTGGTTAGGAGTAGGCTTGGTTGCGAAGTGTTTGAGCCACAGTGTGGGATCGTTAAGGTAAGGGTTAGGAGAGAGTGTGTCTGTGCAGGGGTTGGGTAGTGGTGATGTGCTGTGATACATTATGGTAGAGTATGCACAAGAGATGTTGCAAGGGGTGCAAGTGGGTCGGATGGGCGTTACGCAATGGGCCTTAGCTAAAACTAGGATGGATAGGAGAATGCCTGCCGGGGGCAGGGGCAGCATGTCCACGGTGTTAAGATAACTCTGTGGCAGGGGCAATGCAATTATATCGAGTGGTGAGGCCTAGTAAGGGTACAGGACAAAAGTGCGCTAATGTGATAGGCTTAGATATGGGTGAGGCAGCTAGAGCATGTGGCGCAGCGTGTCAAACACAGTCAGACAGGCAATCATATTATGATGACATGAGTCACAGTCATAGGCTGGAATACAATACAGAGATATGTCATAGACAGGATTATAGAAGCATGCCAGCAGGGAAATGTCCCTAATCCCTAGTAGGATCTAGTTAAGTGGCAGCGTGGGCAATAACAGCATAGAAGCACGTAGAGCATACCTAAGGCAGGTTAAAGTGCAAATAGGCGAAATACGGCTTTCAGATGGCAATGAATTGTCAAGCGAGATACATAACAGCAGGGTCCCTTGCCCCTGCACTTGCCCCTAGCTTGCCGCACTTTTACTTATTGCTTATTTATTTGATTTATTTTACTCTCGATCCATGTACTGCACTCCCCCCCCTGCACTTTTTCCTCTTCCCCCCCTTCCCCTGCGCGATCTCAATGTCACCTGGCCTAGTAAGATCGTTCTCTTCTGTTCCCCCCCTCCCCTTGCCTCGTCACGCCTTGAAACATTTGTGTATAGGCGCGTTGTAAATGCCATATTCACCACAGGCGTCCCTCCGCCGGGCTTGAGCCGGTCTCTTTGTGGGGATCTTCCCCACGTTTTGTCTTGATCTCCCTTTACTGTCAAAGACTATAGAAACTGCAAGGATTTTATGTAGACCTCTGTATGACCACTTACCTCCGTTTAAACAATCCACAATCTTCCTCATCTCGCAATGCTTCTTGGTACTTCTAGTTTCTTATTCTCTTTACTTTGCCCTCTTGGCCTCTTTAATAGTTCATATACTTTGCCCTCTCGGCATATTCAGTTTCCACATACTTTGCTTTTCAATTAAAGGCCCCACTGCACTACGAGCACCCACCCTGGTGTTGCCCACCCCACCTGGAGTACCAATCTGCTGCCGGCACACGACATTTGTCCCATCACCAGAACTCATCTCTAGGTGGCTAATACTATCTACCCACACACCAGATGCACACATTGCATCTTACCCACCATAGACAATGTTCCTCCTGGGCTTTTACTCTATACTACTGAGAATCATTCTCCACCTAATCAACTCCGCATGCCTGCCCAGCTCAGCCTTCAACTTGATCAGCCTAGGCACCACATCACCCACCCTCACAGAGCCTAGCACCACAATCATGCTTACCCTACTCTCTCCCCCATGCCTTTCGGACAGGCTGACCAGATTACGATCCAGGCTTCCCAAACTACATGAGCCCCGAGCCAGGGACTCCACCCAATCCAAACTCACAAACCGAACCTTCATTAATACCTGTGCTAACCTTACGCTAAAAAAACCCAAACTTAAACCCCTCAACACCACTACAACTAACAACAAAGCGCACACCACAGCAACTACCCCCACCCCACCCAAAACCATTACCCCACCTATAAAAGGTGCCCTCATTAACGCTTGCTCCATAATTGCCCATGCCACGGACATCGCTGATCTCATCCTAGCTGAAGATCTAGACTTTTTAGCCATAACAGAGTCCTGGCTCCATGCAGCCGCAGGCCCAGCCCTTTCGCTAGCCATCCCCATCCATTACACCATCATCCGAGCGGACAGAACTGAAGCTAGAGGCGGAGGTTTGGCCATCATTGCCAAGACTCACCTTAACATCAGACTCAACTCCGCTACACACCTCCCATCATGCGAATCACTTACAGCCAAGCTACCCACTGCCAACTCCCAAACAATATCCATTCACCTACTATACAGACCGCCTGGACCCCTGGGATCCTTCGAGGAAGACCTCAGTGCCATCCTCACCGACAACCTAAAAAACTCCTCACAATGCCTCCTCTTAGGAGACTTCAACTTAGGTTACAAAGACCCCAAAGACAATCAGGCCACCCTCGTCAGTAACACTTTGTCTGAACTAGGCTTCACACAAAAAGTATCCAGCCCCACCCATAACAAAGCGAGAACCCTTGACTGGATAGCAGACTACAACTGTGCCGTATCGATCACTAACAACTCTCCCCAATCATGGACTGACCACCATCTCCTTTCCTTCTCACTCGAGGCCTCAAGCCCCATAACCAACATGGCAGTAGCCGCAGCCATCCCCACGAGAAGCAAAAAAAACATCACAGTGGAAAAACTGATCCCGCTCATTCTTCCTGCGCTCAACCAACTCCCTGACTCTAACCCCTATGACCTCGTAGAAGGCTATAACACCATGCGCACAGCCTTAGACGCCATTGCACCACTAAAACTCAGAAAATGCAAACCAAAAAAGTACCTCAACCAATGTTCTCCAGCCATCTTAAAACCCTTAGATTGGAAAAACGTAAACTGGAACAAGTCTGGAGATAGTTTCCGACAGACCATAAGCTACTGCTCAACAAAATAACGGCCAACTATAAAAAAGAAATCATAGCGGCCAAACAAGAATCCTATAACCAGAGAATCTCACAATCCAATATTCCAGCACCAAAGAATTATTTACTATCCTGAAAGAATTGGAAACACTGGTGATAATTCCAGATACCTGCGTTAAGAACAAACAATGGTGCACCAGCGTCCAAAATGCACTAAACAACAAAGTCACCGGCCTTCAAACTAAAATTAAAAACAAGAAAGACTCCCTCACCAAACTCACCAACCCCATCAACGCCCACTCCAGCCCTCCACCATCACACCACACACCCAACACTGCTCGCTTCAGCTTTTCCAAAGTCTCTACTCTCGAAGTAGAAAAAATCATTCTTGGCCTTAAACCCTCCAACTGCAATGGCGACCTCTGCCCCCCACAAATCATTAAAATCCATCAGCTGGATTGAGTCATTCCTCAACAACAGATCCATGCGTGTCTTCTCCTCCTCTGCCGCTGCCGAGCCCATCCCCATCACGTGCGTAGTCCCACAGGGCTCTTGCGTCTCCCCCACTCTGTACAACGTGTTCACGAAGCCCCTGTTTGACGATCTAGATGGCCTGGGTATCACCTACACCAACTACGCCGATGATACACAGATCCTCATCCCGTTGACGGGAGATTACAATCAGGATTTGGCCTTGGTGAACAAGGTGTATCTCATCATCCAGGCATGGATGGCTTCGCACAGTCTATGCCTGAATGATGACAAAACTGAACTCATCATCCTTGGTTCCACCTCCAACCTAACCAAACTCGACCACAACTACACCAACTTCATCATAGACGGGAACCTAATCAAGGTTTCCAAAGAAGTGAAAACTTTAGGAATATACCTCGACTCCTCCCTAACCTTCCACAAACAGGTTAGCTCAATGGCATCCCCCACGGCCTACAAATGTAAGCTTATAAGAGCAGCCAAACCCTTCTTATCCAACCAGAGTTGCATTACACTAGCCAGAGCCCTGGTATTATCCAAACTGGACTACTGTAAAGCCCTCTACATAGGAGCCAGCAAGCAAATCATCAACAAAATTCAGACGCTACAAAACAACGCTCTTAGGGCAGCGCTCAACATTCCCAGGAGGGAACACATTTCCAACATCAGGAAATCCCATAACTGGCTCAGCACATCAGACAAAATCCTGCTTAAAGTAGCATCGCTCACCCACAAATGCCTGAACAACGCTGCCCCACGCTACCTGGCAGACAGAATATGCAAACACACCCCCAACAGACCCACCAGAACCTCCAACGCTAATTTGCTCATTGTCCCCAGGTTTAAACGCACCAAAATGGGCCGCAACAGCTTCCAGGTGAAAGCACCTCAACACTGGAACTCCTTACCACCATCTCTCAGAACACCCCAATCTTACTAGCACTTTAGACGCAACTACATCCATTGGATAAAGAACACAAACCATTAACACCTCTAACAACACACTGCTGCTTTCCGCAATGTATGTTTATATGTAAATTTATAAAATATATGTAAATCTTTAAATATATGTACTGCATTATCTCCTTCCTGCCAAACTGTACACATGTCCTTCATTGTCACACTGTAATTATGTAATGCAATGTATAAGCAACCTGTAACCAAGCTTTGAATAACCATGCTGCTCATGTGCCCTCATACCCTCGGGTCTGGTGCGCAATACAAATGAATAAACTAAACTAAACTATTTATCTTTCATTCGGAATCGCAGTTACTTTCTTGCCTTTGGTACCAGTTTAATACATTTCAACTCAGAACATTTCAGAGACTTTCGAAAGTGACATTCTGCCTTGCAGGACCACTCTGTTACTTTGTATCACAGTTCTTCACCATTCATCAATTGTCCTTCTCCATTACGTGTTTTATCGGCACACGCGCAACATTCAACTTTTGGTTACAGTTACTTTAAACATCTTCTTATTAGTTTTCAACAAACGTATACAACTCCAGAGTTAGCATCATCCTTGCCTTCCTGCGACTTCAACTCTCCCCCGTCTCTAGGCCATCATCCATCCCCAATAGGTCCTCCTCCAGTGGTACAGCCTCCTTGTCCACAAAGGCCTGGACCTGGGCCTCATGTACCTTTCTCCAGAAGCACTTAAAGTTAAGGGAATCTCCACCATGTATGTGACCATGTACCCTCTCCACCGCACCCCTCCAACATTTCTGCGAGGCCCCAGGGTATTTCTTATGGAGTCTGGCCGGTGTATAGTGCCACCTATAGAGTAGTTTGTACCAGTATTCCAGTAACAGGGTTGCTTCAACTACCTTTGGTATCCTTTTGCATAATCTCCCTCACCCTCCCCTCGGAAGGTCTCCCCATCATTCCCCGCCACTGTTCCATGCAAGGCCAAACCGCCTGGGGAATAGCATTCTCCAAGATTTTGTACAGATTAGAAATAAGCCCCTTAGAGCCGTCCTGTGTCACCAGGAATTTTTCAAATGAGGTAAAGTAGCGACCAGTCGCTGCTTTAACCACTGGGTCTAGAAGCCAATGCTGCAAATGAAAATACCAGAGCCTTTCAATTTCACCTACCCCGAAGCACCGTTTGCACTCCGTAAATGGCCTAATAGTATTTCTCTGAAACATGTCTCAGCAGTTTTCTGCACCCTCCATTCTGTCATTTTTTTTTAAAAGCCTCTGCTTCTGTCGCAGGTGAGAAGTCTGAGTTGTTGAATTTGGGAGTGAATGGGGACGGAAAAGTCATGATCTCGTATTTACCTGCTAGTCTGTCACATGTTTCCGCTACTAGTCTAGTAATAGTGCTCATGTACATGTGCTTCGACCTATGCTGTCGCAGCAGCCACAGCGCTGCCTCCAGGTCATGCTTCACCACTGCCCGATCCATTGCTACCCACGGTTTCTCTGAGAATCATGCCCATATGAGTCGTAATTGGGACGCCTTATAGTACATAGTACAATCTGACATTCGGGGGCGACATCACTCTTCACCCCCCCACTCCCTCTGGGACGTCAGTAATGCTCCACCCTTGCTCTCCCATATAAAAATCACCCGTTGCTTTCCTAAACTTGCAAAAGAAAAATGTTCGGCAGTGCTTGAAATGGGTAGGAGAGTCTAGGGACCGTCACCATCTTCACTGTCGCAATTCTACCCATCCAAGAGATCTTAAGCGTCTTCCACTTTAGGAGGGTCCTTTACAGTTACTTTTAACACAAACCAGGCTTTTGTTGCCCTCGATAACTCACTCGTCATGTTAATTGGGCTTTTCTCTTCAATGCCTTTCTTGTAGCACTCAAGGCCATTACCAACACCTCCTCTGCTCCTCCCAAACTTAGTTGTTCACGCAGGAGGGTAGTAGGCCGCTTTAAAGCATCTTGAAAGTTTCTCCTTTCCGCTCACTCGGTTTCAATCTTGGAAGGCTTACGGCTTTCTGAAAGTGTGGAATCCTCA
This sequence comes from Ambystoma mexicanum, assembly GCF_040938575.1. NCBI lineage: Eukaryota > Metazoa > Chordata > Amphibia > Caudata > Ambystomatidae > Ambystoma > Ambystoma mexicanum. The sequence goes on along the minus strand of NC_090927.1, from coordinate 274,241,304 downwards.
CCTGGCTCTTTCCCCTTCTTTGCAACTGCTGATCAGCCCCTTAGCCTTCCAACTTCCATAACCTGGTTCGCATCAGCCCCAAAAGAGCTGCTCCTTCTCGTACCCAGCATTGCTCAGAGAGCATGTGCATGGCATCTTTTATCCTGACAGGGAGTGTTGGCAAGTGGCAGGTGTGTACAGTTAGGATTACGTGCCTGAACCTGCCTGGTTGCATTAAAGGGACAGAGCCATTGCAAGTCAATAGAGGTAAAGTTGTAGTTTCCCATAAAATAAGCAGGGATACAGGTTAGATGGATTGTGGAAAAGGGGGGATATCATGTCTCACCATAAGGTGCTTCTCTCCTACCCCCAGAGGACCCCTTACTCAGGCGATCCTCCCTCGCTTGTCCACCCCCAGGGTCGGGGATCCAAAAGCAATGGCCTTTCCCTGGCCACCCGAGTACGGGATCCCCAGCGACTAGCTTGTGAAACAACCTCTGGTTTTTCACAGACCATTTAAGATTTCTCTAAAAAGATGCGTTGCTATAGCCATCCAACCTGAACGTCCTTAAGATCCTTCAATACATACGAAAAATGAATTTCTCGTTGCAAACTTAGTGAGGTGCATTCTACAATCAGATGATGGTTTCCACACACTCTTGATTACAAAACCAGCACCTCCTTAGAACTCGTTCTATACCTCTGTGGATCCGAAAATGTAATTGGTCGGGTAAAGATTCATTCTGAGGTGTAAGTAAAAAGTGTACCAATATACCCCTGGACATTTGAGAAAATAGTAAGGCATAACGCCATATGGTCTAATGTCCAGTAACATGGGAAAGAGACGATAATCTTTAATCATATTGATTGTCTTTATCCAATCTCTCTCCCAGATTCTGCGTTTTACCTTTTCTGGCTTAGTTGGCAAAAATTCAAGAGAATACAGAATATCCAAACACTGTGCCTGCCAACCTTCCAGAGGAACCGAAAGTTTGTTCAGCAAGGCATATTTTAACAATTCACAAATTGATTTAGGTTCGGCTAAATAGATCTTCCTTGGGAAGGTGATTTTTTTCCAAGTAGCTAATGCCTCCAGGGATACCAGCCCCACCTTGTATCTTATTGCGGGGGCAGGAACACTTTGCAGCAGCTTAAAAATTCTCCTCCAGCAGGAGCCCTCCCGTTTTGGCCATTTGCCAGTTAGGCGAAACATAGTCGTAGGTCATTATTGGGCCAATTTTTTTACAATAAAATTCTCTGACTGGTACTAGCGAGAATAGACCGAATTTCTTCTTTACATGGGCCGCCTTGGCCACTAAAGGCTTCATTCTTTGCATCTTGACGGCCAACAACTGCGTACAATTTTCTTAACTAAATAACAGGAAACCCAAATATATAAACAAGTCGAGCTTCTCCAAGGAAGTCTTACTTAAAACCCAATTAAAATGACATCTCGTGCATATGTATGATAAAAAACTACCCGGGGCTGCTCCAGCAGGTAAAGAGTCAGTCAGTCAAGCAAGTTTATTCGGATTTTCAAAGAAATCCATCAAACACAAAAAAAAAATGCAAAAACATCACAAATAGGCAATTAAAATCACTACTCCCAAATAGAAACAATAACTCCACAGTCAATTAAATCCCTAATTCTGTCCCAATATGACCCTTTACGGTGGCCTCTCCACCAAGGTGCTTGACCGATCACGACCCAAAGGGATAAGGTTATCGCCGGACAATGGAGATGATCTCACAATTGGCCGCCAAGTGCACCCGGACCCTGTATCCGGATATGGACTAATTAAGATCCCACTCCTGGGCGTCCTGCCAAATCCCTCACGTTGTCCCAGGACTTCATTAGCCACACTCCGGTCCCTAAAGACCAATTCCACAGTATCACAGAGCTGATTTCCCCCCACTAGGTACTCTGACACAACCCACCATGGATTCCCTATGCACTGAAGCACAACCTTTAGTGGACCGTAGCCAGTGTAAGGTTTTATTTAACAGGGCATCCTTTGATTCATACACATCCCTCGCCAGTTTAGGAACCCCATGAAGGTATACCCTAGCGTGTTTCAGCTGACATTGAGGTAGGGGCTGGGAAGGAGCCCCACTACCCCGTGGACCATACACTCTTTCCCTGGGTAGGTACATTGTGGGCCCTCTCTTTGTGGAACATAGACCCACAAGGGGGTAGCCTTTGCCTGGGGGTCGGGCACCCTGTGAGGCTCTTTAATTTTAGCACTTCTTGCACTAGGGTTGATGGCAATTGCTGGTCTCGCGTTCCCCTGCCCCAAGCTATGGGAGGCGATTGTAGGAACTACAGTTACAGGGCTCAGGGTAGCCTGTTCCCCCTGATATACCCATGAAGGATCGGGGGGGACCTTGCCCACGTTTGGAGTAATCGGAGGCACCCCATCCCTCATAGCCCACCCCTTAGATTCTAAGAGGGATGAGAGCAAAGTTCTGATAGCTGCTAGCTCCACCAGCACTTGATTACATTTACAGCCAGCCCCCCTAGGTATAAAGACACCCCCGGCTGGGGTGTTAGTAGAACTAGCATTGACATTGGAACAGGTACTAAGTTGTCGATCGATGGTCCTGAGTGGGGAGAGATGGAGATAAGAGCTGGCTACTGAACAGGATTAAGACCCTTGCTCATTACAAGGGCTACGACAGCGGAGGGGATGGTTATGCATGGAGCCGTCGATAAACTGTCCCTCCTCTGTGGGAACGGGGTCAGGAGAGGGACTGGACAAACCCACAACCATTCCAGAGCCAAAGTTACAATCGCAATCCTCTACAACATCCAAAGCATGTACAAGTTCTGGACAAAACGCACCCGATGAGGTACCAGGGGAAGTGCCAAGGGAGAGGCTGGATGGTTGACAGCCACTAGTAAACTCTAAATGCCGAACCAGTTCCCCCTCCGTCCCCGGGCATGGTTCACCAAAGGCAGGAAGCGGAAATGCTGGGCGAGATGTCATAGTAGGGGCCCGGAACCCCCCTGCAGCAGGGGTTGGACATACTAACGTGCCGCCCTTGTTTGGGGCTATGTCTGCGAAGTCTCCCAAACTCAGCCGTCCATCCGTAGTAACTTCTATGGTTAGAGATGGCTCCTTGGTTACCACCGTGGCTGCTGTACCCCCTCCTCCCCCGTGTAGGTGAAACAGGCCAACCTGACCACCAGCCTCTCTATCACCTCTGACACAAAGACCTTCCAGATCAGTTTTACTGTCCCTTATGTCTTGAAGAGTCTGCTGGGCTTCTATTTCTGATGAGCGAGAAGTGAGGTGGCTAGAAGAAGTCACTTCCCCAAAAACAGGGGCAGTGTCGGTGAGCGAGGAGACCGCAGTAAGGGCCTTATCTCCAGTTGTTCCTCCTTGGTGGCTCAGTCTCTTAATAACCACAATTTTACGCGATGATGACTGCTCACTACTAATGGGGGTGGGCTCAGAGCAGCACAGGAGTGGGGTGAGAGGCAAGATAGGAGAGGGTTTCTTAAGTACAACATGGCCCTTGTGGGACCTTAATGACTTTAATAGGCGCATGGCGGATCCCCTCGAGCTAGGACCTCAAACACAATAACAGCTCCGAGCTTTTGCTCCTTTACTCCTTCGGGCACAGTCACAAAAGTAAGCACTCCCCTGCACTTACTTGCTCCCCTGCCTCACCTGGAAAGGGGCCTCCTACCACGAACCACCGCGCCCTTGCCCCGCCACGGGCCTCACCGCTGCGGGGCCGTAGAGGAGAGTTTATGTGCCTGGGGGCGTGGCCTGGGAATCAGGAAGCAGCTGGACACCTGCGGCGCCAAACACCGCGCCCTTGTATATCTGCGGACATGGACCCCACTTTGTATCTCGTGGCTAGGAAGGGAGGCCACCATAAAGATGGTAACACTCCATGGGTACTTTACTATTTTCAGGCTCTCCCGGTTCCAGTTCTGCTGCTATTTTTTGCACATTCCTTTGGAGAAATAAATCCCCGAGGGTAGCATTCCGCACTATAATGGCACCCAGAGACAAAGGGGGAGGGTGGGACTCCTGAATTTTAACAAGTATTAGAGCTGAAAGTAGTGCGAGAATGGTTTACGGGAGACATGTCAAAATCCTGGGCAATGATGGATAGGGCTGTGGCGGTGTGCTCCCTGGAGGGGGTCCTATGGCTACATAGACTAGATAAACCCCAAAACACATGGCCAAGTCAGGTTTTGGCAGTGGTGTGTGATATAAGGGACCGCCTGATGGAAAAGGGATTTCTTTGCACATGCCCGGCCTTCACCCCGCTTTTTGGGAACCCGCAGTTCCAACCAGGGACTGTACAGGGAGTGTTCAGGCAATGGCGGAAGAAGGGATGCACAAAGCTGCGGGATATGATGCAGGGAGCTGATATTTGCACATTCATGGAATGTAAACAGCATATGGGACTCTCTGAAAAGGACAGAATTGAATATTACCAATTGAGGCACTGGATAGCTAGCTCAAGGGGAAATTCGGCTGCTTGGAGAGAATTCACGGCCTCTGAAATGTTCATCCCCACACATACAGGAAACAGGCAGAGGGTGTCGGAGCTATACTGGATTTTGATGGAAGGGAATACTGGCTATAGTGGGGCTATATGCACAGATGGGAAAAGACATTGCGGATAGATATCCCAAGGGAACATTGGGAACACTTGTGCAGGAATATCCCTATACTGACTAGTTTGATTCAGATTAGGGAAGCTTGGTGTGGTGGAGGTTTTGAAGGTACTCCTTCAGGAGTAATAAAGCAGGACAACAGACGCTCCACAATCCACTGGAGCTCTCAGAAAAACATAGCTGCAGCTCACACCCAACATACTGCACGCACACCGCCCTTATTTCTTGTTGATGAGTGCTATTAGAAAAAACAATCTGTGCTTTTCCGGATGCATCCCAGAAGCATTTCTAGGTGCCATGCCGCCTAGATATTCTGCTCTTGAATACCTCACATATTGAGTTATGGTTCCCTCTCTGGTTACAAGTTGAGCTGCAGTAAAACTGAAATTCTGCCCATCGCCAGTTTAAGCTATGACCTTGAACACTGGTCCTTCAGGTGGGAAGCAAGAACTGAAATACCTAGGGATTGGGATTGCAAAGAACCACGGGGTCATTCGAAGTTTCAACATTAGGGACCTAAGCAAAGCTATAAAGAATGACCCTCCCCAGGGAATCCTTAAACTAGATGCTCCTTGATAGCATTAACAGGGTTGAGATGCAGGGAAATGGTAGTATAAATCTAGCCAACTGAGCATGTCCAAAGGCTTCATTGATGAGCAGTGTTTGAGAGTTGTTTTTTGCCCTTGCTTTTTCTTTAAATTTGGTCATTTATGTGACATTACACATTTCAAATCTGAATAAAACCTCAGAACAAAGGTTTGTACTTTGGGAAGAAAGGGAGGCCACCATAAAGATGGTGTCATTTATAAACAAAGGAGAACCCATTTTATGTGTGTCGTTTGAATTGGGATAAAGAACATTTGGTTGAAATTAGACTTCATGATTAAACCAGATTATTCAAATGCCATGATGATTAGATCTCACATTACAGCAAAAAATGTCCAAGTGTATCGTGACTTTCAATTATGCACACATAGTCAACCAGGATCTAAGCCATTGAAAACTAGGCAGGGACACCCCATTATTTAAATCATCCTTTCAAAATTTGCCAAAGGATAAGGAAACGTTGGTCAAAAGCTTGAATAAATCCTCAAGCCACTATGTAAAGGTGAAAGGATCTGAAATGCTGTCAAACCTGTAAGAGCTAGCCAGGTTTCATTTTGGACAACTATTTCTAATTGATGTTCTCAAAAGTAGAAGTATTACCTGCATGCAGTACAGTACTTCAGGAATGACAGCATGCCAATAGAAAACATTATCAGATGGTATTTGCCCTTTCGCTCAAGCTTATTTAGGGCAACACCTATCGTTAATGACAATGGATGCAAAGACTTTCAATAATTAGCTTAGAATATTAAAAGATAAGAATGTCACCTATGTGCCTGTAGACTGCTGGCATTACCCCTTGCCATAACTTAAAGAGGCCTTCCTCTTCAATGATGCCAGCTGCTGTGCGCATCATCCCTCGGTATGGCACCGAACCTCCATGGTCACGAATGGCTGCTTCTCCTTGAATCTGAAGACGCGTTTTGGTGAGGTCTAGTGGAAAGGTCACTGCAAGAACACATATATTTGAAAAACATTTAAAAATGAAACCCCTTAGATATGTGAACAAGTGTTCTCCAGTGACAAGGTAAAATGTTTATCAAGTGGAACAATTGGATGCAAGCAACTGAAAAACCAAAGCTACAATGTTCTTCTGGGCCCTGGCAGCATCAATTAACCACACGACTGCCGAGAAGCAAGCTGTATTATCAAATGGAAGTGTCTCACAGTTTTATGGTTATTCTAAAATGCCCTTTGTAATTTCTAAAACTCAAATGCATTTTCTATAAGACTTGAGAGCATTGTTCTCAACTGAGAATAAATGAAGTAGAAATGTGGCTAAATAACTTCGCCTAAGAATTTGGCACTGAAAAAAAATCAGCCAGAGCAAATGTGGACAGAACCATCATACTACTTTGCTATATCAATCCTGCCCTAGAGAACAAGGCTGTAATGTCATTACCAATATATGCACTCCTACATTTATTCAATAAAAGCAGGCTCATCTCTGCAGTGCGTTATTGGCTGTGCTAGAGTTTACTCAGCCGGCTGAGAGGGCCGTTGATTCTTCAAACTTCATATGGGAAGGGCGGGCCATCTAGCACCACAAACTTTTTCCAACCTTATAAAGCATCGACAGAAAAGAAGTTGGCAAAGAGACAGAACACCAGATTCTGATTGGAGGTATTTATACCGCATTACAGGCAGACTGAACTGCATCAAGGCATGCACACACATGCAAATTACTGGGCAGGACCATTAACTAAATATAAAGGTTTTCAGAGATTTGCGAGCAATGCATAAATTTTTATCCAACTCAAACATAGTGAGAATTTACTCCACATCTGCTACTGAGAATTTGCGAACCTCGCAGGATTTCAACTATGATTTATGCGCAATAAGGAGATCCTTATAAGTAGAGCTAAGAAACCAGGCTGGGTAACAACTTTGGATGAGATATGTATAAGATTTTTTTATTTTTTTTAATTAATTTCTTTATTGGCATTTTCATAGAAACAACAACAACAAACCACACCGGAACCCCCCATCCTCCCCTCCCCCCCAGTATGACACGAGATATTCCACAAACCCAGAGTCAGGCCAAAGTGCATAGGAGTAAACCACTGAACGCGACCATACAGAGTTCATATACCCTTCCGCGTCAGGTTTCTAAACGCATGCATAGCGAGGCCGGGGGATCAAGACAGCATGATCCCTCACTCCCCTGTAGTGGGCCAGCAGTTCAAAGTCACAATCCTGTCCCATGTTGCCCACAACAGGTGGTCCTCTCAGTGCAGTAACGGCAAAGACGTAAGTGTCCGTGACGTAGTGGAGTCCAAACGCCCATCACCCCCCGAAGGAGATATGACGTAGATGTTTCCCACATCCCGTATCTCCCCAAGTGTTCCCCCTCATCACACCCCACCTCAACTCCATATTGTTGCAATACAAAATGTCCCGAGACCATTAGGCAATCGTCGGAGCCGCAGCACTACCTCAGCCCATAGCGACCCTTCGCTTGGCCAGGATCAGCAGAAGAGTAACCAACTTCCTAAGCCCCTTTGGTACTTGTGCAGTATATCCCAACAAGCCCATCATCGGATCCGGAGGGTATCGCTGGCCCGCAACCTGCCCAATCACATCGAACACCCCCCACCCCCCAGAACTGGCTCAGCGATGCAGTCCCACGCCACATGGAAAAACCCCGCTGGTTCATACACACACACCTCCTGCACGCCGCTGATCTGTGAGGAAAATAACGATGCAAACACCTCAGAGAATAACAGTATTGATGTAAAAATGTGTAATGTACAAGCTTAAAATTGGTGTTGACTGCCCCCTTTCTTGTGCCTTCGCAGCAGTATAACCACGCTTCCTCCGAGATCTCTCTTCCCAGCAACCGTTCCCACTCTACTCGTGAAGCTGATACGGACCTCGATCTACCCTCTAACCTGGCCGCATAGAGCCGTCTGACCAACCCTCGATCCAAATCTCCCTTGATCACGCTATCTAGCAACTTCGCCACCTGGGGCTGCCTGGGAAAGGTTAGAAAAAGCTGCTTCAACGTCACCCGGAGCCTGTAATACGTGAAAACATCTAGCGCGGACAGAACGCTGCTGGCTCGCAGCTGATCCACAGTGAGAAACGTGCCGCCCAGGAACACATCTGCAAACCTAACTAGACTGAGTCGTTTAGTCATGGCAACATAACTTGCCTCGCTACTCACAGGTATACCAGGGATAAATATAACCGGGAGTTCCGGCGAGTAAAGTATACCGTTCACAGGCACACGCTCCAACCGAGACCAGGCCTTACATGTTAACTCCACCATGGTGCGCGCTGCTCCAGAACGTCTCGGAGACAGTAGGAGAACCGACCGGAGTAAAGCCGGGGACGCAATGGACCGTTCCAACTCCACGTGTCTATGCTCTTCCGCCAATCCGTACCAATATCGCAAGTAACTGGCCTGAGCCACCCAATAATATAATTCAAATTCGGGCAACGCTAGGCCCCCACGACAGACCGGTGCCGTGAGCATGTCCCAGGCCACCCGCGCCCGCTTACCGGCCCAAAGAAAGCGAGTCACCACCGTTTTGAGGGCCTGAAAGAAACTCTTGGGCACCGGTATGGGAACATTAAGAAACGCATACAAAAACTGAGGCAGAATGGCCATCTTGACTACAGAAACCCTCCCATATAAATTAAGCGGAAGGGAAGCCCACCTCTGCATCGCTTCCTTAGATTGCTGAAGCACCGCCTCGTAGTTATTACGGAACACCACCTCCCTGGATCGAGCCAACGTGACACCAAGATATCGAGTGCTGAGCATATGCCACTGAAACCCCCACTCATCCTGAAAGCGAACCTGCCTGTCCGTTAAAGGGAATATCACCGATTTACCTGGATTTACCTTTAACCCTGAGAGCTCCCCAAATTGCTGGATATCTAACATGATCGGGTTTAAATTAACCTCGGGGTGGCGCAGAAACAAGACCATGTCATCCGCGTATAGCGAAATAACCACTTTATGGGAAAACAACTGAATCCTGCGATGAAGATGAAGCTCCCTGACCCTCTCAGCCCAGGGTTCTATGGCCAGCGCGACCAACAGAGGGGACAAACGGCACCCCTGGCGCATCCCCCTTTCGAGCGGAATTCATGCAGTAACCTGCCCATTGACCCTCACCCTTGCCACCGGCTTATCATATAAAAGGGACACCATGGACAAAAAGGAGCTCCCAAGACCGGATCTGCGCAGGACCGTAAATAAAAAGGGCCATTCAATAGAATCAAAGGCCTTAGTAGCATCCAATAGGACTGCCACAGCTGGATCAGCCCTTAGGAGGGCATCCATCAGCACGAACATCTGTCTCAAGCCAAACGAAGTCGAGCGCCCCAGAATAAAGCCCGCCTGATCTGCCCTGACCAACGTGGACATCAGCTGCGACAAACAGGCCGCCAAGATCTTAGCCAAGATTTTATTATCCGAATTTATCAAAGAGATCGGGCGATAAGAGGAACAATCCCCCTCAGGCTTCCCCGGTTTCAAAAGCACTACCACCAGGGCCTCTCTCAAGGACTCTGGAAGCTGACCTGTAAGTACGGCCTCTTGGTACATCCATAGCAAATAGGGAGCTAATTTGTCTGCAAAACATTTATAAAACTCGGATGTGAACCCATCCGGGCCCGGGGACTTCCCATGGGGCAGCGACCGTATAGCCTCCAGCACCTCCTCCAACGGCCTACCCAACCACTCCCTCTGCTCCCCCGAGCACCAATACAAACCAATCTGGTCAAGAAACGCATCGATATCCGCCTGCGAGGCTCGGGACTGAGAGGCATACAGGCGGGTGTAAAACGTGTGGAACTCCTCGAGGATCGCCTCATCCTCAAAGTGGCTCACCCCATCCTCGTCCCTGATGACCGCCACCCTGCCCCCCGGGGTATGCAGCCGCGTAGCCCTAGCTAACAGCCTACCCGGGGCTTGACCCTCACCGTATTTCCGAGGGGCCGACCTATCCCATAGGTACTGGACTTCCTGCTGGGCAAGGGCACGGAACTCCTGAAGACATCTCATCTCCCCCTGCTGGGCTCCGGAAGGGACAGGGGCAGCCTCCTGCAGCGCACGCATCTCCTCCTCCTTCAAATCCTTACGGATCCTTTTTAATATACCGGCTTCCTTGGAGATACACTCCCCCCGTATCACGCACTTAAACCCCTCCCACAGAGTACCGGCAGAGGACACCGACCCCTCGTTCACCTCAAAATAGTTGTCAATAGCTTTCCCCAGCTCCGCCCGAAAAACCACATCCTGAAGCTTGGTTCCCTTAAACCTCCACGGCAATCTCCCCCCGACCCGGCCCCTCAGTCGAACATCCATGGAAACCGGGGCATGATCAGATTGAGTACGAGCTAGGGCCCAAACCCCTGACACCTGCCCCAAAAGAGCCTCAGACACCAGAAAATAATCTAGTCGCGCGGCCGAGTTGTGTGGTGCAGAATAATGAGTGTATTGGCATATCCCAGGGTTACGCACCCTCCAAACATCCGCCACACCCCAGACCTGTTGCATACCCTGAATCTTGACCGATGACCGACTGCGCTGATAAGGCTGGTGCCCAGTGCGATTTAAAGAGGGGTCCAGTACCGCGTTAAAATTCCCGGCCCATAATAACTCTCCCCTGGGCTGATCCGCCAAGTGCCGCTCAATCCACTGCAGTGACTCAATCGTATCCTGGTTAGGGCCATAATAACTTATAAGCGTGAACAGCTTCCCTTGAATAAGCCCCTGAAGTATAAGCACCCGTCCCTCCCGATCTCTCAGTACCTTGACCAATCTAAATCCCGTGGAACAAGGGGTATTGAGGTGTGCCAGGTAAATAGCGCTGGAGCAGTTTGGTGTACAAGAAACAATTCAATTAAGCCTCAAGGAATGGGGTGCAGCACCCAGTGGAAAAAGCGGGCACCTCAAACCCACTTAGCAAGACAAAAATGACATTAAGTATTCCCACATCGTGGATGCGCTCCCACAAAACACTTTAGAAAGAGAGGTGATCCTCTTGCAAACTTCCTTTGCAATTAATGTTCTGAAATGCCACAAAAATAGGAGTTTCAAAAGTTTAATCTTCGTAACATCCGAGGTGTGTTGTAACGTAACAGAGTAAAATGCCAACACGTGTTTCGACCTCTCTCGGTCTTTATCAAGGCAAAGCTCTTCCCATTCCAAAATTTCTGAATTTAAATCAATTCGCACATTCTCCTTCAAAGTGACGTCCCGCCTGGATTGGCCAACATTGATCTCACGTCTGTGTGAGCCCTTTTTCAGCCCGTGTCATGTCTGAACGAGATGCGATCAGAAATTTTGGAATGGGAAGAGCTTTGCCTTGATAAAGACCGAGAGAGGTCGAAACACGTGTTGGCATTTTACTCTGTTACGTTACAACACACCTCGGATGTTACGAAGATTAAACTTTTGAAACTCCTATTTTTGTGGCATTTCAGAACATTAATTGCAAAGGAAGTTTGCAAGAGGATCACCTCTCTTTCTAAAGTGTTTTGTGGGAGCGCATCCACGATGTGGGAATACTTAATGTCATTCCAATCTAAATCCCACCGACCTATGCACCAGGGTAGCCACCCCCCGAGAAATGGAGGAGTACGACGAAAAGTACCTGTGGCACCCCCAGCATTTACCAAATTTCGCTTCTGAGTCCACCGTCAGGTGGGTCTCCTGGAGAAAGGCCACCTCTACCCAATGATGCCGCAGATACTGCAAAACCTTACGGCATTTCGGCGGGCTGTTGAGACCTCTCACATTCCAGGATAAAAGCCTAAGCGACTCCATCACCGAACAACCAAAAGCCCATCATACCAACGGCCATCGACCCCGAACAATATTGTTTATCCCGTGTCATCTCCCTTTAACCAACAGCCCAACACCCACCCAGCCCCCCACCCCTAGCGACAACCCCTCAACCTGTCGGTGCCACCCCTGCACCCCCCCCCCAAATGCCCCTCTAGCCCCCTCCCCCAGCGTGCCCGATACCCCAACCTTCAGGTACTCCCCACCTCCCTAACATACAACCAGCTTTCGCGCAGAGGGGATCTACCAGCCCGACCCCCTCGGCACCCCACCAGTGAATCAACGACCCCTTCCACATCAACCAGCCTCAAAGATCATGTCAACGATAACATAGCAGGCCCAACATAGCTCACCCCCCAAACCAGCCCCACCGGCCAGGCCCCTCCGGCAGCATATCTAAGAAGGAAGCCGCCTCACCCGGTGACTGAAAGAACAAGGCCTTGCCCTCATGCTCCACCCGAAGTTTCGCCGGGAACAACATAGCATACTTGATATTTCTGGCTCTCAGCCGCCTTTTCATGTCAAAAAAGGTTTTCCGAACTGCCTGAACCTTATCTGAAAAAAATCTGATAACCTCCCCCTTATAAGACACAGTACCTTTCTCCCTTGCCTTCCGAAGAATAGTGTCCCTGTCCCGACAGTTCAGGAGGCGGGCTATCAGCGGCCTTGCCGGGGCTCCCGGAACCGGCCTCCTCCCACTAGGTATCCTATGAGCCCTCTCCACCACACACACCGGAGATAGGCCCTCCAAGCCCAGCGCCTCCCTCAAAATGTCTTCCACCAGGCTCTCCATATCCCTCCGGTCCACTGACTCCGCCAGGCCAACAATCCTCACGTTATGCCTCCTCGACCGTGACTCAAAGTCCTCCTGCTTCTCCCGAAGTTCCTTCAGGGCTTTCCGCACCTCCGCCATTGCTCCGGACACTGAGTTTGCGGTATCTTCCACCCCAGAAATCCGTTCCTCCGCCTCATCCAGCCTCTCCCCATGCTTATCCAACCGAACATGCATATGATCAACCTTGCAGGTCAGGGTGTCCAACTTCCCATCGAGAGACTGAATCCCGGATTGCAGTTGCTGAAACATAGCCTTGATATCCTGAAGCGCGGAGGAGGGTTCCGTCCCAGCCGTCAGGGCATCCTGCTCCGAGGGGTCCATCCCCCCCCCGGTTTAGTCTGAATAGGCGTTTCAAACTGCAGCTTGGCCTGATGTTTTCCGCTCTTCCCCGGTTTTGACATAGCAGACCAAGGGGGGGGGTAGGAAGTAAAGGCGGAGGTCCCGCAAACAGTAGTATGTACAGAGCAGAGCACCCGCCCTCCACACCAACAGGCCTCTCCCAGGACCACCAGCGCGCCAGCCAGTCCCCACCACCACCGAGCCTCCAGCCACCAAATAAGAGGAGGCGGCTTCAGCACCACCAACAAGTGTCTAGCAGCTTACAGACACCTACTGCAGTTCAAGCACACAGCGCACCCAGGACCACAGGGCAGTGCAGGACCTCCAGGCGCAGGGAAGTTCCCAGGCCCCCCCAGCTCCGGGGGCCACCACGGCAGTCCGCTCCACGAACTTGCACGGAGCCCCCCCCCGTTCTTTCGTGGAGAGGGCTGTGCAGCCTCCTTCACACCGGCATCTCTCCAAGCTCCTCCAAAACAATGCTCCCAGCCTCGGGGCTCCGACGATAACCCCAATCAAGGGCACTCCAGCAGCGCTGCGTCGTTACTCCTCTACCGCGGTCAGGAGGGACCGCCCCGCCAACAGGGCCACTCGGCAGGCCGTCCCCCGGGCCGCTTCCACACTTCACCGCGTTCGCGGCGCACCCGCTCGGGTGCTCCCCCGAGGCTCCTCACCGCTGCACCAGGGCTCGGCGACCTCCCGCCAGCACAGGCCTAGGCCCCCCCGCCACCGCTCCTCCCGTGCGGCAGCTCTACTACTCTCAGGCCGCCCCGCCTCCACACCGCGCCAGAGTCCTAGGCTTCGATCCAGGGCTGTGCTCCTTCTCACGGGCTAAATCTGTGCCTATGGGGGCTAAACTAATTTAAACGCTGACACACCGGATTGAGCAGCGAAAGGACTCGCTAATCCGCAGGATATCGTTCCGGATAGCCGGGGGTGCCGAGGAGCTTCACAGACCTACGGCCATCTTGGTCGGGCTCTTGAGCGCCCCCTCATATGTATAAGATTCCTTCAGACAATGCTTGTGACCAACCTGATGTGGTAATGGCAGCCATCCAGATAAGGTGCATATAGGGCCTTTTTACGCACAGAAACCTTGTCAATGCGGGGCTTTTAATTTTTTTAAAAAAACTTTATTTATTCGACTTGACGACATACAAAAAAAAACAGAGATGCTTACAACATAACAGTATACGTCATTACAACAATGCATACTTTGCAATAAAGTGCTGGCTTTGGGTACACCAAGAGGTTCAGGGAACTATGTGATGGCCTGGGTATAAGGCTTAAGACTCATTATTCATGGGGTGACTCCTGTGCAGAGAAAGGCCAGGGGTGGAGGGTTCAGAGTCTGAGTTTGAGGTTGTGGCAGACACATAATTACGAAATTTCCGCCAAATGTCTCTTGGCCTTGAGTGCGGTGTTGCAGTGCTCCCCAGGCCACCTCGGAGTCGTGTGCCCACGTGACCGTCCTGAGCCACTGAGCATACGTGGGTGCCCTGGGGCGGAGCCAATTCATCAAGATGCAGCGTACAGCTAGTATCATGCAGAGTACCGCCAGTTTTTTCAAATCACGACTCAGTTGGGGGAAGTCGTGGAAGAGACACCGCAGTGGGGATGGATCTATGGTGTAATCTAGTATGGCAGACAATGTGGTGCATATTTCGGTCCAATATTGCATGAGCCACGGGCAGTCCCAGATCATATGGATGTAGGGGGCCTGATCCGCCCCACATCTAGTGCAGCTGGAAGGAAGCTCATTACACATATGGTGTAGTCTACCCGGAGTGTGATGGTATCTATGTAGCACCTTAAATTGTATTAGTTTAAACCGAGAGTTATATGATACATTATGGGTGCGAGCACATATCTGGGACCAGCGTTCATCAGTGATCTCAACTCCCAGGTCCTCCTCCCACCTACATCTCAGTTTACTGAAGGAGGGGGTGGCCTTAGTCTGCAGTAGGGTATAGAGCCTTGATACCTTCCCTCTAAAGCAGTCAAAGGTGCATAGCTCTTCAATTATGGGCTCGTCCGGTGGTATTGTGGGGAAGTTGGGTTATCTGGCCTTGAGATTTTTCCAGAGGGAAGAGTATTGCAACCATGCAGAAGGCTTACGTCTAAGGGGAATTGGGAGGTCAGCCCATTCAAGGAATTTGCCCCGTTTATAGATATCCCGGAGAACTAGGAAACCTATCAGCCCAGCGGAACACTATGGATTGTGGGATATTCAGGACATCGGGGAAGAAGTTCCAGAGCGGGAGGTCCCCATGGAAGGGGTGTGGTGTTTGAACCAGTTTCCAGATCTTAGTGAGGGCCAAGGATGTACTGGCAACAGGATCAGCCATTACTGGGTTAGCTGGGACAGGTTTCAGAATAAGGGATCCAATCTCCCGATCACTGACCATTTGTTTCTCTAGGCGGACATGTGGAGGGGGTAGGGGGTCAGTGGTGTTAAACCAGTAGGAAGTAAATTGTGCTTGGGCCACTAGCCAATATCTGGTAAAGTCAGGGGTGCTGAACCCACCCAATTCCTTAGGGGTGGTCAGTGTCGTTAACTTGAGTCAGACAGCGCCAGAGTGCCATAGAAAGGTGTTGGTTATAAGGTGCAGTGAACGGAAGAACTCATCGCCTGGCCATAGGGGAAGATTTGTAAATCGGTAAAGGAGTTGGGGAGCACCACCATTTTAAGTATACCTATCTGGCCCGCCAAGGAAATAGGGAGTCTAGTCCAACTCTCTGTTTTGGTGGCCAATTGTGTGAGGTACGTGTTGTAGTTGTCCTCGCGCAGCTTTGCCATATGCCGGGAGACCACCACCCCCAGGTAGGTAATATTGGATTGGGACCACGTGAATCCTCCTAGGTCGGTAGTGTGGAGTCTGTGTGGGAGGAGGATAGATTTAGAGCAGTTTATTCTTAATCCAGATATGTGACCGAAGCGGACCACATCTTCCAGGATAAGGGCAAGGTTGGTCTCTGGGCAGCGAATATAAAAGGAGGGCATCGTCGGCATATAGGGAAACAATATCGGCTTGGCCCGCCATACGCAAGCCCCTATGAGTGTGTGACTGGTGCATCATGTTGGCGAAGGGCACCATGGTTATAGCGAATATCAGCGGGGAGAATTGAAAGCCTTGCCGTGTTCCCCTGGCTATCTGGAAAGGGGAGGAGCAT
Organism: Ambystoma mexicanum; assembly: GCF_040938575.1. NCBI lineage: Eukaryota > Metazoa > Chordata > Amphibia > Caudata > Ambystomatidae > Ambystoma > Ambystoma mexicanum. The sequence continues at coordinate 274,224,933 of NC_090927.1, read as the reverse complement.
CTATCTTCCGTGCAGACCCTGGCCGATGGGTCAGTATAGCCAACCTAACCCAGGTGCGAAAGTTGGGGCCAAATTTACACTTCGAGGACTCGCCATAGATATTCCCACGACACCGAGTCGAATGCCTTCTGCATGTCTAGAGTGGCAGCCACCGCTTGTACCTCCGGACCAATCCTACTGATTACATTAAAGAGCCTTCTCAGGTTCAGGGCAGTGGATCTGCCAGGGACGAATCCTGCCTGATCAGGATGGATGATGTGGGGCATGAATGCGGCCAGTCGGATAGCCAGCACTTTGGCATATATTTTGACGTCACTGTTGATTAGTGAGAGGGGCCGGTATGAGCCGCATTGGGAGGGGTCTTTGCCAGGTTTAAGAAGGACTGTTATCATCGCCTCTCGGAGCGAGGGAGGGAGTATGCCCTTCTCACATGCCTCTTCCCATAGGGTTAATAGGTGTGGGAGTAGGAGAAATTTGAAGCGCTTCTATAGGTCGATGGGGAGGCCATCTGGGCCAGGGGCTTTACCCGATGCCAATGATTCAATGGCTTCCGTAAATTCTTCTGATGTGAACGGCCTCTCCAGGAACATGCTAGCATCAGTGGAAAGGACCGACAGAGGGAGGTTTTCTAAATAGGAATCAATTTCAGATACCTGGGAGCAATCAATTTTAGAATACAAGGAGGTGTATAATGATAGGAATTCTGAGTTTACGTCTTATGGGGACGTGGCTAGTGTTCCATCTAATCTCTCTATCGCTGGTATGTTGGGTGCTCCGAATTCTCGGTGAATCAACCTGGCGAGCAGTCGACCTGACCGTTCTTCCTCGCCATATTTCCTAACCGAGTGTGGGCTATCCAAAAATGTGACTTCCCGTTCTGCCAGGGTGCGGAAAGTGTCTAGCTCCGACCCCAGTCACACCAACGTTTCAGGAGCCTGATCGTGGTAATATTGGGTCTCGAGGGTAGCCAGAGCCGACTCGCTGCCAGCGATTTCCGCACGGATTTCCTTCAGGATACCAAACCCTTTGGAGATTGTAATACCTCCGATATATGCTTTAAATCTTTCCCAGAGAGGCGCCTGTGATGCGACTGAATTAGTGTTAATCTCAAAAAATTCATTGGAGGATTCAAGTTCAGATACAAAGGCTTGGTCAAGCAGGGCGTGTGGTCTCATTCTCCACTCTCGTTTTATCATAGTCTTGCCCCCAGTTAAGTGAGATAATAACTGGTGAATGATCAGAAAATTCTAGGGAGGATCTTTAGGTAGGACAGGCACCTGATTAATATATCCAATACGAACCAACTATATCCTGGAGTGTGAATCATGCACTGTGGAATAACCAGGTTACTCACCGTAGTGACCACCTTACTCCTAGTCCATAGTCCCCTTTCCTCCATACTTATGGGGCATCTCTCCGTCCTGTGGGACAGGACCGTAGCACTTTGTAAAAAGCATCCAAAAAAAATGTTTTCAAAAGTGTGTCCTTCCTATCTTTCTGCGCGGGGCCAGGCACGCGGCGGTAACCCCGCCCACCTTGGCTCCACCCCACGCATCGCCCATCAGTCCTTTTCTATCGTCAGGTCAGAGACCTATTAGCAATAACAGAGGAACCTTATTAGAGGGGACGGCGGGCGGGCGTATGGAGGAAAGGGGACTATGGACTAAGAGTAAGGTGGTCACTACGGTGAGTAACCTGGTTATATTCCTACGTCCCGTCCCCTTTCCTCCATACTTATGGGAGATTCCCAAGCACTCCTAACAGGAACTACGGGTGGATGGAAATACCCCTTATTGAAAAAGATTCTTCAGCACAGCCTGACCAAACTGAGCATCAGCTCCCAAACTCATGTCAAGACAATAATGCTTACAAAAAGCAGATGGGGAGGCCCAAGTAGCTGCCCTAGCGATGGACTCCCAGGGGACATAATTCTGAAAAGCAACCGCGGCTGCCTTGCCCCGCACCAGGTGTGCATGAATACCCTTAGGAGGTTTCAGCCCTTGGAGGGTGAAAGACTCTGTAATGCAGGCGGCGATCCACTGAGAAATAGTCGCCTTAGAATCCCGCTTACCCTGAGGGTTACTGAAAGTCACAAAAAGTTAAGAACTCCTAAGCTCGGAAGTCCTGTCAAGATAGAACTTAAGAGCCCTTCTGACATCGAGACAATGCAGAACCCTTTCTGCCTCCAAGGTAGGGTTCGGAAAAAAGTCCGTCAGGGAGATCGACTGATTCAGATGGAATTCAGTTACCACCTTCGGTAGGAAGGCAGGATTTGTCCGTAGGACTACCTTATCCTTGTGAAAAACCAAGAAGGGATGCTCCACCGACAAAGGCCTGGAGCTCACTCAGCCGCCTTGCTAAGGTAACGGCGACCAGAAAGGACACTTTCCAGGATAGGTACTTGAGGTCCACTGTGGCCATGGGTTCAAAAGGCTTATGGCACAGCGCCATCAGGATTACATTTAGATCCCATGGCGGGTGCGGACTACGAACTGGAGGATAGGGGCGAGTTAAGCCTGCATAATGCCTCTTAACCACTGGATCACACAGAGAGTAGGAACATTGGTCTGTAGAAAGATAAGCGGAGACTGCTGAAAGGTAAGTTCTGCATGACAGAACGTGAACACCCGACTCTGCTAGGAAGGATACGAAGGACAGCACAGTGTCAATCATAGCCACCCTTGGGTCCAACTGCTTTCCCAAACACCAATGACAGAACCTGAGCCATTTACTCCTGTATTAGGATCTGGTCGAGGGTTTCCTGGCTGCCTGGATAATACGCATGTTATCCGCAGACAAGTTAAGATGCTCTAAAGACCTGAACTCAGGCACCATGCCGCCAAGCTGAGCGATTGTGGGGAGGGGTGCCACATCTGCTGCTCCCCTTGATGAAGATCGGGGTCACTGGTAACCTGATCGGCGGACACACTGACAGGTGTTGAAGTTCTGAGAACCAAAACCTGGCCCGCCACCAGCTATGAGTAGAAGGGAACAGTTAACCGAGTTCTTCAGCTTCCAAATTGCTCGATGGACTAGAGGCAGAGGCGGGAAGGCATAAGCTCTCATGTTGTGCCATAGAATCTCGAGAGCATCCCCCAGAGAGGAGGCCTCCAGCCCCTCTCTGGAGGCATACTGAGGAAGCTTCTTGTTCACCGCCGTAGCGAAGAGATCCACCTCCGGGGTGCCCCAACGCAAGAAGATCCATGAGGGAACCTCTGCCTTCAACTCCCACTCGAAGCTGACCACTGTCCGCCGGCTGAGGGCATCCGCTGTAACATTCAGCTGGCTGCAAGCAGCCAGACACCATGAAGCACAGCCCACTCCCAAATCTGGATGGACAGGTCCACGGGGGCGGGGGGACTTTGTCCACCCTTGCTTGTTGATGTAATACATCGACACCACATTGTCCGTGCGTATGCGGACCACCTCGTTGGCAATGATCGGTCTGAACGCTCTGAGCGCTAGGAAGATCGCCAGAAGCTCCAGATGATTTATGTGAAGGAGCTTGTCCTGAGGCGACCAGAGGTCCGAGACCTGGAGAAGATCTAACGTCGCACCCCACCCCAGGAGGGAGGAGTCCGTTGTGATCGTCACCATAGGAGCTGGGTCATGAAACACTGCACCCAGCGACAGGTTCCTGAGAGATGACCACCATTCCAGGTCCACTCTCATGGAAGCTGGAATCATTATTGTTGGGCAGAATCCAGGGCAGTTCCCTTAGGGAGCACTACGCCAGATTAGGACTACAGGTGAGAGCAATAAATCCCCTTTGGCATCAGTCTGTACCACAAAGATTTAGTTGGTAGCTGTGGCTGAGCAGTCAGACTTATCTCAAGAGGGAGATGAGCAGTATTCAGGATTGACACAATAGGTAATACAGTACTATGGACCAAGGAAACACTGACCAAAGTTTTGTATTAAAAAGAGAATATATATTTATTTTATACACTTCTAAGTCAACACATAGATCACAGTTAATAAAGTAAGTTAAGTTTAGTCAAAAGAAAAGTATATACAACTCCCTATTCAATTATAGACACGTTTGCGGTAGAGTGAAAACTGAGCAAAACGGCACAGTGAAAACCAACTACAAATGGCACTCTGACAATTCAACGAAAGGGAGGGAAAGTACAAGTTAAGTCGAAATATCTTCAGACACCCCCTAGCAACACTTCCCTGAAGTTTGGTGGACAAGTAATGCACAGTAACACTTTAACCAAAAGATAAGTGAATGAAAACTGAGCAAAACGGCACTCCACAGGTTAAAACAGTAGGAAGGAAGAGGGGTTTAGAAGATTTCAGTGCATCGACACATTTCTCATTGAAAACTAATCTAGTGAGAGCAGATCTAACAAATCAGCCAAAGTCAATAGACCTGAGCCAGAGTCAGTGGTACAGGACCAAGAGCTTAGGAGCAAAAATGTTCTTGTAGCTGCAGTCAAGTCTTTAGTAGAAAACATTTGACGAGGTAGATGCAAGGCGAAAGACAATGTTAAAAGAGAGGGTGGCCGACCCCACAAGTAGTTAAAGGATTTCAAACACCTTTAGGGCTACCACGGAGAAAGGGCGGCCTGGCGGAACAATGTACCTTAAACGTGGAGAAGTGGCTCCTGCGGTGGCGGTTGTTCCTGGTAGTTCCTGCAGGTCGAGAGATCCAACAGAGGAAAAGAGGCTCTCGTCGTGGAGGAAGGTTCGAGTCGCTGCACTACTCAGGGATGAAACCATCCGCGGTGCTGCCAAACGAAGTTTAAAAGGTACGCTCCTTTTAATCGCGGCCCGGGTCGATAGCTGCCTGGCTACCCGGTCTCCAAGTGCGGGGCGCTGTCGATCGACCAAGGCAGGTCTGAGGGTGCGATGGGCTAACTGGTTGACCCCACCAGCTCAAGGGAAGGAGGCACTTCGCTGAAGATCTCTCGTCGTGTGGAAGAAAAGTGGTGAGACGATCCGGCAGGGCTTCACCGGTGGTGTAGATGCTGAAGATGTCTCTGGCTTCTCTCCCCTTCGGTTCTGTAGTTCCAATGGCAACGTCTTGCTCTTCCAGTCCTCAGGACCCTGCTTTTATGCAGAAAGAGACCCATTCATACAGCCCGTCTCTCACGCAGTGGAGTGGTCTTCTTGGCGGGAGACCCTCCAGCCTATCAGGTTAGAGTGCGACCTGGGTTGCTGTGGCAACTCTGTCCAGGGGTTCTACCCCCCCTCCCAAACAACAGACCCACCCCAGACTCAGTGGCGCCGAAAGGAGGGTTTCTTGGCAGAAGCCCGCCAAAAGGACGAACAAAGGATCCCCGACCTGGGTTAGGAAAATGGAGTAAGACTCGAGAAAGAAGTTTTATCAAAGTTCTGGCAAATAAAACCTACCAGAGTAAACTTAATAATAAAATAGACCGGCGGTAAGTTAGAGGCTGTCAGTAAAAGTGGTAGCCTCGAACAATGGGAAAATCCCATAGAGAAATAATTGCGGTCAAATATAAAAAAGGTAGTAACCACTGCCACCAGCCAGAAACTTTGTAGAGGGGGACTTTAAGGTACCCTCTCAAAAACGAACATAGGGGAAAAACTATTAACCCCTTCCAGTACTTCCATATTAAGATGGGGTGTACTGGTTAAGTTCATAAAAATCGACCAGTAAAGTCAATGGGGACTTTACATGCCCTGGGAGACAGTAGTCAGTCCCAGGGTATGGGGTCTATGTTTGGGGGTCACTACGACACCCCTGTGTCACAGCACGGAGGGTGCTGTGTGACACATGTGCATAAAGATGGTTCCTATGGGTGAGAGAAAAGATCCCATAGGGATTAAACACAAAAATAGCCTAGAACACACGTAGCAAAAATGCTTAGAGTGGGGGGAAAAAAAAAAAATATGAGTCTCACTCTTAGCAGGTAAAAAGAAATAAACCCTTCAAATCCAGCAAAGCTGCTGGGGGACTCTATAGGTAAGGGAAATTAGCCATGAAATGAGAATTCTCCCTAACAATTATCAGCATGGCTAACAGAGGCCCTAGAATCTGAATAAAGGCTGATGATCATCGTAAAAGAGGGCATTTCATTTTATAAGGAAGGATTGTGCTTTTCTTTTAACAGAACGCTTAGCTCACCTCAAGCTTCCTCACCCGGCACTGCGAGCGCAGCTCTTGCCGTGAGGCATCCCGCTTCCTGGAGGAGGAGGGTTCACTCCGTGCCACGTGACTCATCACGTGACTAGCCTGAACGCATTTAACGGGACATGAAGCACCCTTGCGGCGTTAAGCCCGTCGGGGTAAAGGGCGCTGACTGTTGTGCGGCTGTTTGGCGGCGTTGGCAAGACGATAAGACGCTGAAACCAACACAGATTGAGCCGCATAGAACTTCCCCCAAATCCAAAAGGGAAGACAGAAAATAATTGATGGAGACTGCGGGCAACTAGCCTTTGATCCACTACAAGAAACAGCGGTCTGGGAGGCATACACAGGAGAAAACCCTTGAAATTGGCACCCAAGAATACAACTTTCCAAAAAAAAAAAATAAACAAAAAAAAAAAGACCAAAGAAAATAAATACATAAAAATAATCAACGCCCGCAACAAGTAAAATAAGCCACAAAACAGTAACTAAAAACTACATACAAGAGAAAACATACCCCACAGTGCCGGAACGGGCAAGAAAGTGTGTATCACTAAACCCCACTCCTCAAATGACACGTACAACAAAGCGCGCGAAACCTGTTGAACTAACCCCCCCGCACATGAATCCTAGAAGAAAGACAATAGAGACGCCAGAACTACAACATGCAACGACCAAACCCTGCGGTAGCAACAAAAATACTACCCTTCGAGAACGTAATACCGAAGACTTACCAACAACTATGGAAAGTGATACTAAAACAAGCGGAGCAACAGAAAGAAATCAAATAATATGCACCAACAAACTAAGGCGACGGAAACACCAGAGAACATTCACCTCCAATCACGAAAGAAGATATGAAGGAGAACTCCCCAATCAAAAAGATACAAAATACACCGGAACCAAAAGAGAAGCCTGAAACAAAAAGTGAAAACGAGAATTTTGCTACAGGAGACTCGAAATCCGAAAAAAAAAAAAGACCATGAATGTGGAACCAGGCAACATAACTACCCCTGTTCAAAAGAATAAAATAAAAACAAAGAAGGAGGAAGAGATGAAGGAAATCGAGTAGATAGCAATGCTACCGGCCCTACAAGACAGAAAGGACGAAAAAGAAAGAAAAATCATAACCCAGCAGGAAAAAGCTGCCAAAGCAAAAAAGAAATGGCAGGCCCTATATGAAAGTCGTAGACAATCGCAACAGCTTGACGCAAAGAAAAACGAGCAGACAAATCCCAAAACCGCAAGATTATCTCTTGATATAACAGAAATTGAAAACCTAATGAAGAATCATGAAAGAAAAGAGGTTTTCGGTAGTCCACCATCACTCACAAGGAAAAAAGAGACAGACACTTGGATACAAAAGCAACAAAAAGGAAAAGTACTAATACCAAAAGAACAAGAAATCCAGAACAGAGACAGAAGATCACAAAACAAAAATGATTGGCAAGTCGAATGTGAAAACACAAAATTCAAACCAAGAAATATCAGACAAATGCAGATGCGATCAATATACTGAACAAGAGTTAGCATCTAATGCTAGACCTACAAAACATGCTGATAACTACAACACAATCATTATTGCCATACATGAAGATGCAAGAGGCACTAGTAGATTCAAGAAAAGACCAAACAACACCCATTGCATTGATACATTCAAAACAAAGCTATTTAGAACAATGCATGAATAAAATACTGGAGCGACTAGAAATCCAAGCACAAAATAGCCACCTATGGCAAACTAGGCTATTTGACATCGGACGCAGCGACAGAGCCGAAAAAACAGACCTGACCCACGCGCTAATTACAATGATGACAGCAGTAAACCAAGAAAAACCAAAGCAGATGCCTCTGCCAAATCACCACAGTTTAAGCAACACAACGACACAAGAAGGGACAGAGAACAGCAATCCCCCAAAGATAGCAGAAAGACAAGAAGCAAAAAGTAATTTCACCTCTGTAGAAATAAATCTAATTGACCTTACCGGGGAACCTCTTAAGGAGATGAAGACAAACAACTACATAGATAGAGACAAAGAAAAAAAGGAAAGCAAATCAATTGATTACAAGAGACCTATACCCGATTTGAAAGGAAAAGAAACGTATGAAATCTTTGCAAAAGGAAACAAGACACAATCCAAGAGAGAGCAAGATAAAAAAGGAACACCCAATAAAAAAAAAGGGATCACTAGCTTTAAGAAACCTAACAAATCCTCCAAAAGGACTCCATCCAAAAACAAACAAACTACTACAGCAGAACAAAAAAACATTGAACCCAAAGAGAAAAAGAAAAGTCTAGACCACAACGATGAAGTTACAGAAATAGAAGAACTAATTACCCTATCAATTTATACGGAAGGTGAAATTGATCAATCTGAAGAAGCCCAAATCAAAAAATGGCAGAGGCATCTTTGATTACGGTAGATGAATATGAAGAGCACCTAAAAGAAGACCAAAACCATGAAGAATCAGGATACGAAATGACGCTTGACGAAATATCAAAAATTGAATGGGAAGATGACAACGAAACATCGGATGCGAATAATCAATTTACACTGACAAGGGAACATCAAAACAACAATGATAATGATGAAACAACTGGTGGACAAACAGGAAAAGTAATAAAACTACCAATCTTTGTCCTCCCACAAAACCAGCAGACAGAAAAAATAGACAAGAAAATAAAAATAAAAAGAACAACAACAAAAAGTGACAACCTAATCATGAATCGCTCCAATGTGTTAAGATTGTTACAAGCCATCCAAATATGAAAGAAATTACAACGAAAGATATACGAACAGTAGAATTCTGTGATGAAATAACAACGGACCAAGTGAAGATCACCTTTGATTCTGAAAAAACACTGAACAGAATGCTAGACAATAAACAAATCTGCAAGCAGCTAGGCTTCGAAGTGACCCTGATCGAAGAAATGCAAAATACAGAGAGGAGGAAAAAGCAAAAAATAGTAAGCTGGAGCCAATCTGGGATGAACAAAAGTATGTGCGAAATGGACGACGTCTATGAGAAGACACCATCTGAACATAAGAGCAAAGATGACAAGTATGAGAACAAAGCAAACGACAAGAAAGATTATCAAAACCGTCACAACCTCTACAGAAAATACGGAATATGGAAGCAACAAGACTCACTGATAAATACAGAAGAAAGATACAACCAAAGAAGATAACACTTAAAAGAAGACATTCTGCTTACCATCACGTTATGCTCATGGAACACCTGGGGACATAGCCATTTATTCAACACAACAAATCCGAATCTCATATTGGCCGATATAATCTGCATCCAAGAATCATGGATAACGCAACAACCGATAGCTGACGGTTACACCATATTAATGAACACCGCAATCCAAAAGCAAAAAGGCAGACCGTCCTCTGGACTTCTAACTATAATCAAAAATGGACGAAACATTGACATACTAGAATACGAAAACTAACCCGTGGATACAAATTACAATACTTAAGCATAAAACGGGAAACAAAGAGAAAGAATTCCCATCCGCGAATCATAAGAAGGACTGCATATGGGCGCTAATGAACCTATATTGGAACCCGGCAGGAATAACGGATGAGAAATTTATAGATATGGTAACATCAGCAATAGACAACACCAAAAGAAAATACAATGAGATAGAATTCATATTATGTGGAGATCTAAATATCCACATATTTAACGAAAAAGGAGAAGAACTAGAAAAATATCATCTGTCACCCCGAGCCAGATGCTGGACCAAAGAATTACTATGCAGGAACTTAAATAGATCGGATATCATCGACAACAACCGGAAGGCAAAAGGAAACCTGGGCAAGAAGCAAGTCCACCGCCATAATTGATTACATTTACATGACTGAAAACATACATGAAGACCTGAGGGAATCCAGAAATATTAAAACAGAAGTAAGCGACGACTACATAATGAAAAGATCATGGAACACTGGAAAAACGACGAACAACAAACTGGACTCAAAAAATCGAAATAAACAATGGAAAAAAACAATGGAAGAACTGCCAAAAATAATGAATAACTAGATGAAATAGAAAAAATCAATTATGGATGGCTACTTTTAACATACAGATGCCAAAATATATCACATGGAAAGCAAATAACAAAGAAACACATCCATGCATACAACGAGAAAATAACAATAAAGAAAAGAGAATTGAGAGCAAAAACAACGATGAAAATGAAACAAAAGCCACTGGAAAAACACAAGGAAATTAAAACAGCAAAACAACAATACAGAAACTGGATAAAGAACAACAAAGCTATGATAATACAAGATGACGCAGAGAAGATGCTTCTGACACTAAAGAATAGAAACACGAGACAACTATGGGCGTTAATACACGACCAAACACAAACAAAAAACAGTATGGTCACTGATGTACCAGAAGCAAGATGGACGGAATATTTCAAAGAGATCTACGGAAACAATAATGCAATGAAAGAAGAAAATAATACACAACAAAAAAGCATGGCATTGGGAATGGGACCATGAAGATCTACAAAATGCGATAAACTAAACACCTCCAGAGCCCAAGGTCCAGAGGGCCTTTCCAACACGATAATCAAGCAGAATGCAGCAGTCTGGACAGCGATATGCGAGAGCATCTTCAAGATGATACAAAACACAAAAAAGATTCCAAACACATGGAAACAAGCCACTATAATACCCATATTCAAGCATGGAGACACAAAAGATCCACGAAACTATCGACTTCTGGCGCTCCTAGACCCTTTGGGTAAGATTTTCGCAAAAATACTACTAGGAAAACTGGACAGATGGGCAAATAAAGAAAAGAAATACGCAACAAGACAAACCGGATTCATCAAAACACTGGGCACCAACATCAATCTATTTTTACTAAATATACTGAAACATGAAGCCATAAGAAACAAAATACAAATTTGCGTCGCCTTCGTAGATCTACGGCTAGCTTTCGACTCTGTGAGCAGAGACATTCTATGGGAAAAACTGATTGCATGGAAGTGCCCAACTGATATCATCGAACCGATTAAACTCTTATATGAGGACACCAGTGTTAGAGTCAGACTATCGAGAGACGGCTCACTCACGGAACAAATCCGAACATGGAATGGCCTAAAACAAGGATGCCCATTAGCAGGCACTCTATTCCACCTCTACATGGCTGACCTCGAAATAAACATCTATATACCGCAAATAAACCCTCCAAAAATAAACAATACAGCGATACCCTGCATTATGTACGCTGATGACATAGTGCTTCTGGCAAAAACACCGAGAGGACTGCAGATTGCACTGGAAAAACTAGAAACATACATGACAAAGAACAAATTGAAAATAAATACGAAGAAAACGAAAGTCATGTCTCTAAAGAAAGAAAATAAGACCAATCGCCAGCTCCCGCCCTTCCATATAGGAATGGAAAAAATGAAAATAGTAAAAACCATAAAATACCTTGGAATATGGATCTCCTAATCGTCAACAGAAGAAGAATGGGCGGTACACCTTAAAGAAAAAACCTTGTCCTTAGCCCGGCAAGCGAAAATAATCCACCGAAAGTATGGAAAATTCTCTATGACCCCAGTAGTTACATTTTACAAACAAAAAGTAACGGCCATACTAACATACGGAGCAGAATCCATGATAAACACTAACATCAACATCTGGGACAAACTAGAAGGGTGCTTCTGGAAAAAAGTGCTAAACCGGCCGATATCACTGCCCCCCCATCACACGAATCCGAGCAGAACTTGCACTCAAATCCAAAAACAAGAAGCAAGAAAAAGGATAAAGCTCCCATAGCCCATGTTACGTAACTTGAGTAATGATCATAAGAAAAGTAAGATGAAAGGTTTGAATGCAAACCAAACATTTTTTTTTTAAATGTTAAAAAAAAAAAATCATCAGCTTGGAATCCGGGTCCACAGCCTGACGCCAAGAACTCTAAAGAGCCATCTGGGTCCGTCTCATCTTGAGACGAGCAAGAGGAAGAGCCAGCACACAAGAGGCCATGAGGCCCAGAAGCCTCTAGAACCACCAGGCCGACATGCTCTCCAACTGCGCAAACATCTGACACGTGGCTAACAGATCCGCCATTCTGTCCCCGGTCAGGTACACTCTGCAGTCGATCGTGTTCCAGCGAAAACCCAGGAAAATTAGGTCCTGTGAGACCATCATGGAAGATTTCCGCCAGTTCACCGACAGCCCAAGACGGAACAGGAGCTGAAGGAGAGACTGGAGATTGCCCACTGCTTCCAGCAGACAAGGGCTGCGTAAGAGCTAGTCGTCCAAATATGGATACACATGGATACCCCGGAGACAAAGATAGGCCGCAATCACCGACGTGAAGACACGTGGCGCCAAGCTGAGGCCAAAAGGAAGCACTCGAAACTGGACGTGTTCCTCTCCCAGAGAGAAACAGAGATCTCCTGTGTGGGTTCCAAATCAGAATATGCATGTACGCATCCTGAAGATACACCACACTGAGCCAATCGCCCATCTGCAAGGAGGACCGAATCTGGCTGGGCGTGATCACCTTGAATTTCTCTTGGGTAGGAAAAGATTGAACTGGGAAAGGTCTTGGATGGTGCGCAGGCCAGCCTGGTTGGGTTTGGGCACCGTAAACAGCCGGGAGTAGAAGCCCTCCCCTCATTCCCCCGAGAGGAACAGGTTCCACAGCCCTGAGGTCCAGAAGTTTCTGAACCTCAGCTTTGAGGGAGGGCGAGCCCGATAGCTGAAAAGGAGGAGGGTTGATGGGTGGGGTAGGGGGTAGTGGTAAGCGGAAGCCCGCCTGAGCGACTGAGAAGACCCATCTGTCTTCTGTGATGGTCTGCCACGCCTCCCAATGCGCCTTCCCACTGGGGTCTTGTGCGAGCGCGGAGAACCCTCATTTAGTAGGTTTTTCGGTGGTGTTGCCACCTGAACCTGAGGAGGAGGCTGAGGCGCGGGAGAAAAACCGCGTCCGTTGTTGCCTATGGCGGTTGTTCCCCACAGGGGTATCCACTCTGCGAGATATTCGGTCGAGGAAGCCCCTAAAGCCAGAGGAAGGTCGACTTTGCGACAATGGTCTCTGGGTTTTGAAAGGAGTCTTAACAAGGACCGACAAGGACCTGGCTGTCTGAGTGCTATCCTCCGTCTTGGTGAGCTCTACATCTGTTGTAGAATGAAAGAGCTCCTTCCCATCGAACAGAAGGTCCAACACCTTGTCCTGCACTTCTTTTAATAATTTAGTTGCATGCAACCACGCCTGCCGTGAGGTATCAACCCCCAGCATAAGGCCCCGAGCCGAGGTGTATACGTGATGAGCCGCAGCCTCCAGGAGATCCTGGGCCAAGACCCTGGCGTCAGATAAACCCCCTTTAAAGTCTTCCAGCTTCTGGACCGGGATAAACTCCTCAAATTCCGACAGACCTTTCCACATCCGCATATTAGCTTCCGCTAACACCAGTTTGGCGTTGGCCTGCCTGAGCTGCAAGGCCGAGTTGGCAAAGATTTTCCTCCCAAGGGAGTCAAGGAGCTTGTCCTCCTTTCCCAGAACCTGTGTAGCCGTTGTGGAAGAGGATGCTGCAGGCCTGGATTGCAAAGTGGCCACGGCCACCACTGTGGAGGAGGGGGGGCGGACAAGACGACAGGTCCACCTCTTCCGAAGAATGCAGCCTGTATCTCACGTCAATTTTCTTATTGACAAAAAGTCCAGAGTGTGGCTTTTCCCAGACCCTGTGGACCTCGGCCAGAACGTCGTCCTGCAAGAACAGGCCGGTACGCTCCAAAGGAGACAGGGTGAACGCCCCAGAAAGCACGCCCTCCTGCGGAGCGGGTGCCTCGGGCAACGGAACATCTAAGAAGCACATCATGTCCAGTACCCGGTCATGAAAAGCTCTAATAGAGGGGTTCAGGTCCTCGTTGTCCTGATCGCCCTGCGCGTCATCCGACAGGTCAGGATCCTGCTGAGCCGTGTCGGGCGATGCCTTGTCATCAGGGGACAATGGAGGCAAAGGCAGAAGAGTCGGGAGAGGCACCGCAGGCAAGGGCGGCGCCGGCGGAACCACCGGAGGAACGGGTGGAGCCAGAGGCGTGGGCGGACCCATCTCCCTAAAAAGCCCTTTGAAATACTCCCTCATGGGGTCGGTATGCATTAGCGTTTGAAATTTACCAAAAAAGGCATCAACCGGGGACTGTTTCGGAACCTGAGGAGGCCTCTCATGAGGTGGACAAATCCAGGGACGTAACGGGGAAGGGTGCCACACAGGCCCCTCCACCGACGTATCCACATAAATCAAATGTGCCGTCCCCGCAGGCAACTAAACATTGTGCGGAAGAGGCATCCGGGCGTTCCAATCGTAAAGTGGCCGATAAGGATGCGCACAAGGGACTATGTTCACCCAAGGAACCAAGCCCTACAACTGAGGCAGATGGCGTAGTTGTAGGGGTAGCACCCAAAATGGCCGCTGTGGTCGTGGCGGGAACGGGCGCCATTTTGTCATCACCTGAGGGGAGCTGCGGCACATGAGGAAGTGAGGCAGGGGTCCCCGTCGATGGATCAGGGGTCTTAACTTTAGCCTTGACATAAGGAACCTCGGCAGAGCCGGTACTATGAGGCCTGGAATGTTTCTGCGACATACCAACCGCCAAATTAGCCTTCCCAAGAAGGACCTCGGCACTGCCGGTTAAAGAAGAACTCCTTTGCCCCCTCAACAGATCTGGTATCACCACAAGAGCGGGAAAGGTGGGCAACCGCCTTCACTGATAAGGCCTCGTCAGGCCTCTCAGCAATGTTGGTAACTTTAGCCTCTGAAAGAGGGACCTCGGACCCACGTCCGGTAACAGCCTTCTCCGCGCGGGCCTCGAACATCCATTCAGAGACAGCAAGCCCCGCCAAGGCCTCGGGGCGCACCCCGGTCTTATTTTTGAGGGAAGCCGACAGATGGGCCTCAGAGCAAGCTCCGGTATCCCACGATTCAGTAGAACTGGGTCTACAAACAGCCCCCACAGGAGGGGCCTCGGAGCGTGCTCCAGTATCTACAGGCCCCTTACGGAGACCCTCGGAGAAAACTTCGGTACAATTATTAGGCCCAACGGGCACTTCAGGGTAAACGCCGGTGACAGAGCAATCAACGCTCCTCCCGGCCCGAGAGGAACCCGGAAAGGTATCCCCCGGCTGGGGTGCTTTGAAAAGTAAAGAACTTACCGGGCGTTTTTTCTTCTCGTCGATGAACGCCTGAAAATGTGAAGGAGGAGTTCGTCGGAACACCTCCTCCCATCACTCCAACCGACGTTGAAGTGCCCGGACCGAAAGGGAGTCGCAGTAAAAACAGGAGTCCCAACGGTGATCCGGACCCAAGCACTCTAAACAAAGAGGATGGGGATCCGCCCTTGCGAAGTGACGGTGACACGATGAACAATCTGGAAAGTCTAGTTTGAACGACAGACAGACTAGTACACGATCGCTAGCGAGAGCCAGGGAGGAAAAAGGGAAGAAATACTTCGAGGATGCAAGTGCGTCCAGTCCCGAACGAGCGGAGAAAAGGACTGATGGGCGATGCGGAGCCAAGGTGGGCGGGGTTACGGCCGCGTGCCGGGCCCCGCGCAGAAAGAGAGGAAGGACACATTTTTGAAAAAAAAAATGTTGGATGCTTTTTACAAAGTGCTCCGGTCCCGTCCCACAGGACGGAGAGATGTCCCATAAGTATGGATGAAAGGGGACGGGATGTAGGAGTATGTGCGGGATTCAGGGTACATGAGTCACCAGGCGTCTACGATCGCCAAACGAGGAGTGTATTTAAAATTGCGTAGGCTGCCCTGGATAGTTGGCGGGGTCTAGAGCCCGATCTGTCTAGATTGACATTGAGTATCGTATTGAAATCACCACCCCAAATGATCGGGACCAGGGGATAGCTTTCCAACACTGAAGCTAGGTGTAGGTAGAAATCGGGGTCATCGATGTTTGGACCATAGATATTTAAGATGACTACCTCTTGATTTTGTAATTTACCATGGAGTAGCACATACCTCCCTTGCTGGTCTATCAATGAATGTGTACAGAAGAACTTTAGGCTCTTGTTTATCAAAGTTAGGACACCTCGACTTTGGGTGGAATAGTTGAAGTATCTCGGGGGCCCCCATTGTTTAGCATTGATCTGAACGGGCATGGGTCTCTTGTAGGCATAGGACTTTAATATCATGACGCTCCGCGTACAGTTGTACCTGCCTCATTTTTTTGTAGTTACCCAGACCGCTTACATTCCAGCTCATGAATGCTAAGCTACTATCAGCCATTTGCGTAGGGGGGGTTGGTTGATTTCCGGGGTACGGAGTGGCGGTAGCCATTGCCAGCCCAACGGGGGAGGGCACTTCATGCCATCCGCAAGCACGTGACTTAATACAGTGGTATGTGTGGCCTCTTCTGTGGCCGTCAAGTGTTTAACAGTTTCCCCTCCCCCACCCATATCCCTCCCCCAACTAGAGGAATGAGAACCCAAAAATACCATAGCAACAACAAACTTGTTGGCATCAGCGCCTGAGGGCCTGTTGGTTGGCCTGGCGGTGACGCATCGGACTGGGGAACATATAAGGGGATTTCCGATACTGCAGTCTTGATTAAGCGGAATTCATATAATCTGCGTGACCAGAGTATCAACTGTTCGGTGGAATAACAAGATTCAGTTGCCCATGCATTCCAAGTAATATAACCTCAAGTGTATGTGAGCGCATCTGTGGGCCGGTTTCCAGGCAGGGAGTCGACTCAAAGTGGTCAGGCTAAATTGGTACCATGTCGGCGGTCAGGAATCAGCCCTGGAAGTGCTCATCTATGAACTTCGAGGCCTCCTCTGGGATCGTGAAAAAAAATGTTTGATTGGAGTGTTCTATTCTTAGTTTGACAGGGAATAACATGGAGTATTTAACCCCATGATCACAGAGTCTTGTCTTTACCGCCATGAAGGTTTTACGTTCTTGCTGCACCGCCACAGAGAAATCAGGGTAGAGATGGATTCTCACTGCCCCCATCTGCAACTCCCCCTGGAGTCTCGCCGCTCTCAGAAGAGCATCACGGTCGCGAAAATTTAAGATCCTGGCTATAATGGGGTGTGGAGGTGCGCCAGGTCTGGGTTTTGCAGTCAGGGAACGGTGGGCTCTTTCCACCACAAACTGTGGGGAGAGTTTCAGGGAATCCAAAACTGACAGCAACATGCGCTCCACGAAGTCTTCCACGGGTTTGTTAATATTGTCCTCGGGCACTCCAACTATGCGTAGATTGTTGCGTCTTCAGCGGGACTCCAAGTCATTCTTTTTTTCAACCGCCAACATGCGGGTAGAGAGTGAGGAGACCGTGGCCTGCAGGGAGCCAAGATCATCTTCAGCGGCACCCACTCTTGTTTCAATTTCTGCCACCCGGCCATCCGTTTTCTCAATATGCGCCTTTATGGATGAGATGGTGCCATTCATGTCATCCAGCTTGGTGTGAAGAGTAGTGAATCCCTCACGGATGTATTCCAACATTTTTTGCGAGTCATCGGGGGTTGGTGTGGCCGATGTCGAAGGGGTCTCCTCGGGCGACTCCGCCGCCGGCCTAGCTGGAGTCTTAGCAAACATGTTTAAGGAGGTTTGTTTCTTGCCTGCGCCCGCTCCTTTAGTCATGATGTCGGCGGAGGGTGGTCGCCGGGGGGAGGGGGTTGCGGGGGTCAATGTTGAGTGGCTAGCTACGCCCAAGCGCCAGTGTCCTCCTCAGAGTATAGGGGTCTCTGGTCCGGAGTCAAGCCCGCAGGTCACCAGTCTATCGAGTGCAGCAGCACCCCTCCAGGCGTGGGTCTCCTGAGCAATGCGCAGTGCAGCGGGCTCGGCCCAGAGCGACTTCGCGGTGTTAGGGTCTTATCCCAGTTTCTGCCTTTTACTTCTACCGGGAGTGCAGTGGTGGGGTCAGCGTGGTAGATGTGCCTATACAGCTCTCGGTATTGTAGGTAATGGAGCCTCGCACCCAGTGCCCCAGTGCGTGGACAGTGTAGTACCTCTCTGTGGTGTCTCGACTTTAAATCGGCGGGGTCGCCTTTGCAGATCACAGGGCAGCAGTGGGCTAACTGAAGAGGGGGCCCCGCCCAGTCGGGGGGGCACCCTTGGGCGGTCGCCGAGGTTCAGGGAGGTATGGATGCCGCTGCCGCAGAGGAAGGATGTGCAGTGTAGTTTTCAGGGCAGTATGGCGTGCCGGGTGCTCTCAGTACGACAGGCCATGGAATCAGCCGTACATTTGGTGCATAAATGAATCCCAGGCAGTGGGCCCACAGAGTCACAGGGTGCCGAGAGCGGGGCAGTGGTAATATCCAGGTTGCATGGGTCAATCTGGCGCTGCACCATTATGTGGGGTTTAATTTGCTGCCCTTTGTATTCCGAGAAGTGTTCGTAAACTAAAAGTGGGCACCCCTCCATGTGAGCGGCAGCACGGGGGGTGGCCATAAACGTGGGGGCTTCCATACCTTGAGTCACGATGGAGGGGGGGCAGCGCCACCCCCTGCTCGCCACCTCAACGCGGGTCAGCGCACTCGGAGCTCCAGCGCTGGTGTATCAAAGGAGCCGACAGCCTGAGGCTCCACCCGGCCCCTGGGGCTCCCAGCAGCTGGTGGAGCGTGGGATGGAAGGGGCGTGCGGCCGTGCCGGGCAGGGTCCCAAGGCCGCGGCCCCCAGAGGGTGGATCGAGGGGGGAAGCCCAGCAGGAGCCAGAGGAGAGGGGCGGAATCCCAGGCGAGCCCGCGGCGGAGACTATCATTGGAGGGGGGCCACGGGGGTCCGGGACCGCCGAGTGGCGGTCTCCCCTCCCACCACCGGCCTCAGGATCTGCAGCTCTTGCCCGCACTGGAGCCCGCCCTCTGTGGATGCGTGTGGCGGGTCGGCGCAGCGTGTTCAGGCGGGGTCCCGCTGCACCGCGGGGATCTCCGTATTGGCTCTTCTCCGGAAGATGCAAATAGAGTAGAAGGATCAGCAGGTCCTAAGTAAATCGATCCGCCGGTTTGCGCCTCAAAACGCAGCAGTATCGAGGCAGGAACGGAGAAAAGGATCTTCCCCGTCACTGAGCGTCACGCTCAGGCAGCCATCCTAAGCAAGCGCAACAGCGCCCCCCTATACAGGGCTTTTAATTAATCATGGCGTTCACTGGTGACAGCCTCGCAAGCAGCAGCTTCCAAATCCATTCGTTACTTTAGAAATCAACACAGTTCCTTGGAAGAAGCGACTGGGATGAGTCCTACTCTGTTTATTTTTTAAACACTCTCCTCTGTTAATAATTCTATCAAGATAATACTTTCTGAATAATGTAGAAGTGAATTTGTGTTTTGTTCACTTTGCTCAACTGCCTGCATTTTGTAGGTTACAGTGCTATTAAAGAATTTTGAATCATGAACATGCTTTTCACATTGCTTTAGGAAACATGTATTGTGTAAAATGAAATTTGTCTTAAACTAGGGCTGCATTTTTGCATCATTTTCCTCTGTTTTAATAAGCTTTATCCCCTTAACTGCTATGGGTCCCCCTGACCCCCACGGTGCCAAGGCCTTTTTTGGTGATTTTGTTATGTCGCCATTCAATCCCTTGTAACTTTTTTGTTTCATGAGATATCTCAGTCAAACTTGGCACCTACTTTTCCCACGTATAGGTGGTCGTAACGCCACCAAGGAATCCTAGTTTGCTGTATGGGGGTGAGAGAAAATAACCAAAAAGTGTGAAACGTTTGGGTTTTTTCAGAAAATGCCAATAAAATGAGGTACAAAGAAGTCTGTGGTTTTTTTCCTTGCAAGTGCTAGGAGCAAATGGTTTTCCGTGCTGAATTTCCCATTTTCCAGGCTTTCAAGAACAGGTTGAGTGGAAACCGAAAAAATTATTTTGATATGGTTATCAGCTGTTTTGTGAGAGGTAGGAGATTTTGGCCTTTTTTTCCAATAACAAATGCATGGACGGAATGGAAGAGAAGGGTAGGAAAACTGAATGGGAAGACAAAGGCATACATTTCTGAAAAGTAGACAAAATTCCAAGTTTAGGAGTTGCACAGTTCAGGCAACAACAATGGAGGGAAAACGTCCATAGTTTGGGGGGTGGGGGGTGGGGGGATTGGAATAATTAATTAAATAAATAAAAAATTTCAGGAAAATGACAGAAATAAAGAAAAAAGGTATGTGGTGGACACAGTTAGCCTGGTAAGGCAATGGCTTCTGTGAATTTTAAGAAAAACAATGTTCCGCTACATTTCCCCTCCTCCCCCCCTAACTCCTCCAGTTAGGAAATAATCACACATTTTTCATAATGTTTCACAAAACAAGAAATAGCACAAGCCAAAAATCCGAGCCATGGTACACAGTATTTGTATGCTTATGGCCTAAACAGACGTACTTAGCATGTGTAAATAAGGAAAACAAATGTGGTGAGGAAGGGCAAGCATACATTTTTTGAAAGAGCAAAGGCAGACCTTTTGAAGGGTAGGTGACTTTGTGCCAGTTACAAAAGTGTATAGTGCTTAAAGCAGCGACTAAATGTAGGTCACATTTGGGAAATGAAAGGGTTGTGTGACAAAGTGCAGCAGCAAATGGGTCGAAACATTATGAAAACCATGCAAACACAACAAATGTCGCACCTTCCCGCATTCCCACAGGTGTCCCGACGAAAACGGTACCTCACATGTATGGGTGAACCTACCTGGGCGCAAAGGGAAAAGGCTAAACCACTGGTAACCCCAAGTCTTTCGGCAGAGTAGATTTTGCTCATGTGGACAACCTACAGATTTGGGCCTGGAGTGTCGCAGCCACCAAGGAAAACAGGGAATCCCATGCATTTCCGAAAAGAAGACATCCAGGTGTGACTTGTGCTAAATCGCCCCAGAATGTATTACCCTCAATCCCAGACAAAGTCTGAAATTTGGTGAAAGAAACCACAATTTCCAGACATTTCCCTCTGTCTCACGCACCCACCGAAACACGCCGCCAACACCACATGTCCTACCATCCTGCGTTCCCACAGGTGTCGCGACAAATACGGTACAAACATGAGTGGGTGCACCTACCTTGGCGCAAGGGGAAAAGGCCAACCCACTGGTAACCCCAAGTCTTTCAGAATAGCAGGTTTTGCGGGATTCTGCTCATGTGGACAACCTACAGGTCTGGGCCTAGGGTGTCGAAGCCACCAAGGAAGACAACGAACCCCATGCACTTCCGAAAAGATGACACCTGTGGGCACCCCCGCTTTCCACTAAAAACATCCATGGTGGGTAGTGGCCACCCAACACCAATTTGTATTAATTTTATTTCAACAAATAACAACCAACCAAGTCTGCAGTGCTTATTACAATATTCCAATATATACAACATAACAAATGTCTTCTGCATCTCCCTCCCACTCCCCCTTCCAAGCCTACTCTACTTTGTGATTTGCTTCTTCTTGCAATGGGGTTTCTTCTCCTATGTTCTCTACTGAGTCCTGGTCGCTCGACCAGTCTTGGGCGGGCCCAAACAAAGTGGCTATTAGGTGTTTCCAGGCTGTCAAGTTTCCTGCGTCTCCATCCCCTCCCGTATTACTGGCTTTCTGCCAAACTACAGTTTTGGCTTCCATCCACTTCTGAAGGTCTTTCCACCATAGTTCTATCCTTGGTCTGTGGCATGCCTTCCATCCCATAGCAATTTTACGCTTTGCAAGTATATATGCCAAATTCTTTAGTTTACTTACATGTTTAAGCTTTCGTGACTTGGGAAAAACCCCCTAACAGACATGCCCACACTATTTCAACATTAAGCTTAACCCCTGAGTCCTCTAATCTGTGGTCTACTTCGCCCCAAAATTTCTCAATTTCTGGGCACGCCCAGAACACATGCGTCATTCCGTCGTTTTCCTTGCCGCATTTGGGGCAAGTTTGTCATTCTGCATTTTTAAATTTAGCTATCCTCTGGGGTACATACAATTGTATCTGCTGTAGTCTTGCATTCCATGACACTTTTTTAATGGTACCCTTGGGCCCGCTCCCACATCCCATCGCTCATGGGGGCACCCACTTCGTCCTCCCGGTCCTGTCTCAGTTGCGCCACCTCCTTCCCCACTTTGGACATTACCAACTCGTATGTCCTGGATATCTCGTGCCCTCCTTCTGCAATATCGTACATCATTTCTGTGGCGGCGTCCGTGTATTCCTCCAGTACTATTTCGGACCATGTCTCTTGGATGCGCGGCACCATCCTGTGGTATGTAATATATTGCCCCGTGTGCAACCCCATTTCCTCCACCAGCATCCAAAATTCATTTAGACTCCCCTCCAGTTCTCCATTATCTGATAGGCCCTATGCCATATTTTCCACCCCAATATCATCATCCCTGGGCGCTCTTTCAAATCTGGTATAGGCAGCCATATAATTTCTTTCAGGAATAAAGGGGCACATTCTTGTCTGAACAACCTGGATTCTGAGGTTTGGTCCTCTGATAGCCACTTTGCCACATACTGCAATTGACTCGCTAAATAGTAGATCTCGTAGTTCGGCAGTTGTATACCCCCTTTATCATATGAATTTTGTAGCTTCCAGAGGGCAATTCCGTTCCTCGTTCCGTGCCAGAGGAATTCCCTACATATGATATGCAATCTGGTGAAAAAAACGCCTCAGTATCAAATATGGTATGTCCCTGAAGCAATGCAACAGTCTTGGTAGAACTACCATTTTCAGCATTGCCACTCTCCCCATCATAGCCAAAGGAAGCTTTACCCAGAACTTCATGCTGTTTTCGATGTTCCTGACCGCTTTCTCAGTGTTGTTGGTGCTCTGCCTCCACCGTATGATAGATGTTTATCCCCAAATATTTAAACATGCTCACTTACCAAGGTATTTGTAGTGTTGGTAATTGATCTTGCGGGATCCCTACATAGCTTCCCAGCGGAAATATACATGATTTTTTGGGGTTCACCGCTATGCCAGATAGTGTCGCAACTCGCTCCATCAGTTCCAGGACATACTGGAGATTTTCTTCGGAGTATCTTAAATACAGCAGCATATCATCTGCGTACAAGGAGACTAGGTGCGGTTCCCCTTTCATGTTGATCCCTATTATATCATACTGCTGTTTTAGATAGATCGCCAGGGGCTCTAGTGCTAAGATATACAACATAGGGGACCACGGACATCCCTGTCTAGTGCCCCTGCTAAGTTGCCATCTTTCCGATATTATTGCTCCCATTTTAACCCTAGCCAGCGGTGCACTGTATAATAGATGGACCCATTTAAGGTACCCGGGACCTATCCCATAACTGGCCAGGGTCGCAATCAGCCAAGGCCATTTGACTGAATCAAAGGCTTTTATAGCGTCCAGCGACACGATCGCCATTTCGCCTGCATCCCTCTTAGTGTGCTCTATCACTCGGTGGAGTCGCCTGAGATTGTTGGATATATTCCTATGTGGAACATATCCGGTCTGATCGAGGTGGATTAGTTTGGTAATGATCCGTCTCATTCTGTTTGCCAGAACCGCCGTAAGCATTTTACTATCTTTTTTTTTTTTACAACTTTATTTAACTTTGCACACAGATTAAGCAGTTACATTTGCGACATTCAATTTTGATGAACATAACACATGTATTGGCCGATTCTACATTTCATTTACGTCAACAGGGGCGGATGAATCTGCCAGATATTGCTTATACCGTGCCCATATATTCCTAGGTTTAGAGGGGGCCATTACTGAGTCTATATACAATTCTTCGGTATCGTTAGCCCACAACATGTCACTGTTCCAGTCCTCCACAGTTGGCGGCCGAGCGTTTTTCCACCTCATCAATATGACCCTTTTTGCCAACAGCAGACTTAAATTGAGCAGTTTTCGCCAGGTTGGGTTCATCTTCCCAATCGCACCTAATATACACAACTGTGGTGTCCATTCGACCGGTTGGTCCGCCATCTTATCTAGAGCTCCACAGACCCCAGCCCAGTATTGACTCAGTTCTACACAGTCCCACAGCATATGGTATATGTTTGCATTTTCAGAGTTACATCTTGGGCAATTGCCAGAGAGAGCAGGGTATAGACGCTTGAGTTTCACTGGCGTGTAGTGGGTTCTATGGATAATTTTATAGTGGATCAATTTGAATCAGCAGCGCCTAGGTAAATAATATGTAGTGGGCTCCATACGAGGCCGTGGAGGTTTTGGGGCTGCATGGTGGCATCCGTGAGCGGGAATATCTCCGACTTATTGGGATTTAGGCGAAGACCTGAATATTCGCCGAACTCCTTCACTGCAGCCAGCACCTTGCCCAATGTGCGGTCTGGGTTCTTCAGGTATAACAAAATATCATCCGCATAAAGCGTTATAATATGTGGCTTACCTTCAAGCCATATCCCGAATGTGCTATAACGGGATCTGAGTATGTCAGCAAGGGGTTCAATAACCAGGGCCAAGAGTAGCGGGGAGAGTGGGCAGCCCTGCCTGGTGCCCCCCAGTAGTTCAAGTGTGTCCGTGAAAGACCCATTAATTCTGATCTTAGCATATGGCCGCGTGTAAAGAATTTGGATCCACTTTATGAAATTTGGGCCAAATCCATAGTTTCGTAACACCCCGAACAGGAATGGCCATGAGACGGTGTCAAATGCTTTCCGCATGTCTAGGGAGACCGCTATTCCTTGGGTTTCTGGGGGTATCGTGGCAATGATTTGGTGGCATCTCCTTATATTCGTCGCCGTAGATCTGCCCAATATAAACCCAGCCTGATCTTCATGTATCTTATGGCATCAGTGGTGTAAGCCTTGTTGCTATTATTTTGGCCAGGATCTTGGCATCAGTGTTTATTAGGGATAGAGGTCGGTATGACCCACAATCCCCAGGGGGCTTCCCTGATTTTAGCAGGAGCGTAATTATAGCTTCCCTGGTGGTTTCGGGAAGTTCTCCTGTGTCCAGTGTCTCCATCCATACAGCGTGGAGCCTGGGAACCAGTGCACTACCGAACTCTTTATAGAACTCAGCACTTAGCCCGTCTGAGCCCGGCGCTTTCCCGTTGGGGAGAGCTTTTATTGCCTGAAGTATTTCGGGTTCGGTGATGGGTGCCTCCAGTGATTCCCTAGTGGTATCCGCTAAAAGGGTTGTGGGTATCTGGGCTAGGTAGCTCTCAATCTCAGCATCTGTTACAGCACTTTGCGGGGAGTAAAGGTCTTTATAATAAGCATAAAAGGTCTCCTTCAGTTTGTCTTGGTCGTTGGTTACCGTGCCATCAGGCATCTGTATGCAGGGTAAGGTTGTGGGGCCATTCTCTACACGTACTGTTCTTGCTAAATATTTCCCCGGGCGTTCCCCTTCTCCATATCTACGGGCTGCAGCTGGTCGATCAAAGTATCTGACCTCTTGTTCCGCGGTCTCAGTGTATTCGTCTAATTTGGTCTTTAATTCAGAGCTAAGCTGGGGTGACGGGAGGATGCGTACTGTGATTGCAATGACGATATTTGAGTTTCTAGTCTAATTAACCTATTCCTAATGTCTTTGAGGATTCCGCCTTCCACAGATATTGAGTGACCTCTGATGCAGACCTTGAACGCCTGCCATAGTATAGCCTGGGTCGAGACAGTGTTCATTGTTATCGAAGTAGTCCTGTATGGGATACATTACTCACCGTAATCGTATTTCTGATGCTTGTATCTGCTTAGATTCACATGCTGTGCATAGGCCGACATCTAGTGGAAGCTGCGGAGTATTACAGTTTGTTTTTCGAAAGTCGAAAATGGGCGTCGACACAGGCGTGCCAGTAATACTATCCCTAGTGTGACGTCCACTGTACCCAAGATCCCTCACGCGTGTAGGATCCTCAGATTGTATTTTTTTCTGACATGAGGAAGCATGAGGAGTAGCGTGAGTACAGATAATCCAAGCAGATAGACAGAAAAGGTAAGACTACAAGCAATCATGCGCCTTCTCTCGGAGGGGAGGAAGGGTGGGTCGCATGTGAATCTAAGCAGATACAAGCATCAGAAATACGATTACGGTGAGTAATGTATCCCTTCTGAGGCTTGTGGAATCTGCTTAGATCACATGCTGTGCATAGATTAGCGAGCAGTACCAGAAGAAGGAGGTGGGATGTGAGAAGGGTCATGAGCAAACAGGTGTCTTAGAACCGCTTGTCCCACTTGTGTATCTGTCTTGGAATGAGTGTCAATGCAGTAATGCTGAGTAAAAGTGTGAATAGAGCTCCAAGTAGCCGCTTTGCAAATGGTGTCGAGGGGAACATTTGCAATGAAAGCCAGAGTGGCACCAATGCCTCTAGTAGAGTGGGCCCTTGGCGTAAAAGGCAGAGTCTTGTCAGAAAGAGAGTAACACAGCTGTATACAGTTGATAATCCACTTCGAGATAGCGCCCTTAGAGACGCGATCCCCCTCTCTGCCTGTAGCTACGGAGACAAACAGTTGATCTGTTTTCCTTAGCGGTCTGGTTTTATTTACATAGTATAGGACCGCCCTACGCACATCTAGGGTGTGTAGTTTCACCTCAGCCGAGCTTTGCGGGTTCTGGAAGAAAGCCGGAAGCTCGATGGACTGGTTTACATGGAACTTGGATATGAATTTAGGTGAGAACCTAGGGTGTGTGCGTAAAACCAGTTTGTCCTTGTGGATAGTAAAGAAAGGATACTGCACTGACAGAGCCTGAATTTCACTGACCCTTCTTATGGAGGTAATGGCTACTAAGAAGGCCGTTTTATAAGTCAGGTGTTTGAGACTACTTTTATGCATGGGTTCGAATGGGGGTCCCATGAGCTTAGCTAGCACCACGTTGAGGTCCCATCCTGGCGGTGGGTTCGAAATAGGAGGGTGAAGTCTCTTTACTCCTTCCATGAAGGCTTTAACCACTGGTACTTTCCACCACGAGACCTTGTTATGGGATGTGGTGTAAGCCGAGAGGGCTGCCAGGTGTACTTTCAGCGAGTTAAAAACCAACCCTGCATCCAGCAGGTGGAGCATGTATGTCACAACGTTGGAAGGAGTGCAATCAACCGGGTTGATTTGTTTATTCTGGCACCAGATAACGAATCTTTTCCACTTATCAAAGTAACAGTGCCTTGTATTTGGTTTCCTGGACTCCTTTAGAATGTCCATACACCTCTGTGGTAATTTGAGATGTCCAAACTCTATGACTTCAGGAGCCATGCTGCTAGGTTCATAGAGTTGGGTTCCTGATGCACTGTTTGACCCTGTTGCTGGGACAGTAGGTTGTACCAGGCTGGGAGTCTGATGGGTTCGCACACCGCCATCCTGCGTAGGTGTGGAAACCATGGTTGTCTCGCCCACATGGGAGCAACTAGGATGAGCGTCATAGATTCCTTGTTCATCTTGTACACCACCTTCCTGATGAGAGGAGTTGGTGGAAAAGCGTACGCAAACATCCCTGACCAGTTCATCCACAGGGCATTCCCTTGGGAGTCCGGCTGGGGGAACCTGGATGCAAATCCTGGGCATTGTTTGTTTTCGCTTGTGGCGAATAGGTCTATAGTGGGGAAACCCCACTGAGAGAAGAGATCTTCTACTACGTCTCTGTGAAGGACCCATTCGTGTTCTTCTGGGAGGGAGTTTCTGCTTAGAGCATCCGCTAGGGAATTGAGCTCCCCTGGAACATGTTGCGATGACAGGAAGATGTTCCGTCTGAGTGCCCATATCCATATTTTCTGGGCAAGCTTGGACAGATTTGGCGAACGAGTCCCCCCTTGCTTGTTCAGATAGAACATGGCTGTCGTGCTGTCCGTCCTGATCTGCACCGACAAGTTCAGTAGATGGGGCTCGAACGCCCTTAGCGCTCGGAATACTGCCAGAAGCTCTAGCAGATTGATGTGGTTCTTGGCTACTGAGTGAGACCAGAGACCCTGAGCTGTGTGGTGGAGATGGTGAGCTCCCCACCCAGTCAGGCATGCATCTGTAGTCACCACGGCTTGTACTTCGGAATCGTAAAAGGGTTTCCCCTTTGCGAGATTCTCTCTTGTCCACCAGTGTAGGCTCTGTACGAGTGTTGGCGAAACGACCACTAGATCGTCCCAATGACCACTTGCCTGAGACCACTGTTTCGCCAACCATTCCTGCATGGGACGCATGCGCAGACGCGCGTGGGGGACCAGGTAAATGCATGACGCCATCATGCCCAGTAACCGCATAGCTTTGCGTACTGTTATCTGTTGACCTGACTGATAATGCGGAATTTGCAGAAGTATATTCCGAATTCTCTCTTCCGAAGGGAAGGTCAATCCTTTCTGAGTATCTAGGATAGCTCCTAGAAACTGTTTTGAGGTGCTTGGCACCAGACTTGACTTTTTCTCGTTGATGGAGAAGCCTAATTCGTGGAGGAGGTCGATAGTCCTCTGAATGTTTGACCTGCAAATTCCTGGGGTTTCCCCCGTTATGAGCCAGTCGTCCAGATAAGGGTACACCGGGATTGCTTCCCTGCGTAGGTGTGCAGCCGCCACCGCCAGTACCTTGGTGAATACCCTTGGTGCTGAAGCTATCCCGAAGGGCAGTACCTTGAATTGGTAGTGGCGACTGTCCACCTTGAAGCGCAAGTACTTTTTGTGCGCTGGGAGCATGGAAATATGAAAATAAGCATCTTTCATATCCAAGGTTGCCATGTAATCCCCCTTTTTTAGGAGGGGGATTACCTCTTGTAGCGTGGTCATACGGAATTTTTGGGGCTTGACATATTTGTTGGCAGGCCGTAAGTCCAATACTGGGCGCATTGTCAAATCTTTCTTTGGCACAAGGAAGTAAGTTGAATAGATACCCTTGTTTACCTGGTGTCCTGGGACGAGTTCTATCGCGTCCTTTTCTAGCAGAATGGCGATCTCCTCGAGAAGGATCCTTTGATGCTCTAGGGAGTGCACTCTTTGTCGTGGAGGATGATTCCGGGGACGCTGCAGTAGTTCTATACAATATCCTGCGGATACTGTTGACAGCACCCATCTGTCTGAGGTGATCCCTTCCCAAGCCTGGGTGAAGGTGGAAATGCGTCCCCCTACTGGGGTTGCGTGGCAAGGGACCCTGAACTGAGCGTCACTGTTTTGGTGGAGGCGTGCCCCCGCCCTTGTTGGGGCTGCCTCTGCCTCTTCCACGACCTCTCTTGTTACCCCTGCCGTAACTCTGGGTAGACTGCTGGTTGTTATTCCATTGTGTACCTTGTCCTTGGGCATAGTTGCCTCTTTGTGAATTTTGGCCGCGTGGGCGACGAAAATTATTGTTCCCCCTCTGGTTAGGGGGTTTGTTGGTAAGCTGGCCAAGGGATTTGAGAGTCTCATATTCATCTTTGGCATTTTTAAGTGCGTCTTCGACCGCTTTCCCAAACAATAGGTCGGGTTCCACTGGCTTGTCTATTAAAGAAGCCTGGGTTTCTGTCTTGAATCCCGACTGCCGTAACCACGCATGTCTCTTGATAACAGTACCTTCTGCTATCAATCTCCCTGCGTTGTCAGCGGCGTCGAAAGTTGCTTTTAAAATGCAACCAGACACGGCTCTCCCCTCTGCCGAGATCCGAGCCAGCTGGCCCTTTAACGGTTCTGGAGCAGAGGCAATGAGCGCCGCGACTTCTTCCCATTGATGGCAATTGTAACTAGCCAACAGGGTGGTGGAATTCGCAATCCTTGCTTGGTAGGCGGACGTTGAGGCTACCTTTCTGCCAAACCCGTAAAGTTTTTTGCTCTCCTTGTCGGGAGGAGCTTCTGATGAAGATAAGGGCGTGCCAGCCCTCTTTCTAGTGTTGGTCACCACTAGGGAATCTGGTTTAAGATGTCCCTTTATATACAGAGGGTCAGACTGGGCTGCCCGGAAAATCTTTTCAATTCTGGGGTTGACAGCTCTGGTGAGGTTAGGATTCACCAGGGAAGGATCTATTCTTCGTTGGATGGATTTGAGGATAGGGATGGTCTGAGCGACCGGTCTTCTCTCTCCTACAAACTCCTCCGCGAAGTCCCTTTCCTCCTGTACACCGTGGGTGTCGATGTGGAAGTGTTCCGCTGCTCGAGCGAGAACCTCGTTAAGGAGGGGCTGGTTATCAACTGGAGAGTCAGTAACTGGGGCTTCGCTTTGTACTGGGGAATCTACTCTGTAAATTTCCTGCTCATCTTCTCCCTCCTCCAGGTCCTCATCCTCTGCATAGTAATCTGTCCCGGTTTGTTCTTCCATAAATGCAAACTCCTGGTCCTCTTCAGGGAAAACTTGTCCCTGATAACTGGGGAGTGGAGTAGAATATGGAGTGGAGTAAGGCTGAACCTTGAAGGGTTCAGGTCTTTCGACCCGGGGCTCTTTACTTAGCGGGATAGGATCGGAGGAGCCTGAGGGTGTGGCCCCTTGAGGGTTATATGAAAGAAAGTGTTCTGGGTTCTTATCATAAAAATCAGCCAAGGAAGACATCCTAGACATAACCCTGTCTATGTCTTCACTGGACCATTCCCTGGAACAGGGTATTACTTTAGCAGGTGATTTATTTTCAAGGGTAGACTTGTGTTTGCTTGTCTGCTTAGGCTTTACAGGGGTGGAAGGCTGTGCTTTCCGCTGTTTCCCCCCTTCTCCGTGCGTGGAAAAATGTTTTCCCTGTCCCTTGGGGGCCCCAGAGACTTTCGACGCCTGGCGTCGAGGGTCTGGAGAGGTATCTGTGTGCTTTGGCCGTGGGGCCTCACTGATGTTAACCGCGGTCTCGGTATCTTGGAGCGCGGCCTGGGGGTGGAAGTCGTCTTCGTCTCCCGACGATCGAACTTCCGTTAGTGTGTGTAGCGAGGCACTCTTGGCAAGAGTGGATGATTGCCTTGCGTCGTGAGGCGATCTCGATCGAGAGCGCCCAGAGGACACCGAGTCGGACCGTTCTTTTTGTGCCTCTTTCCGGGAAGTCGACGTCGTCGAGGTCCGGTTGGTCTTAGTGTGTTTAGTGTGTGTTAGGTGTGTAGCGCTTGCGTCGCCGGGGGTCTTCCCCATAGCCGCCTTGCCGGACGACCTTCCGAGGTCGGGGACCTGCGCTCGTCGGCTGTCTTTCGACGCCGTAATGCCCTCGCCGTCCGAAAGTACGGCGTCGCTGCCATCGCTGAAGGCGCCCTCCGCTGCCATGGCCTCCTGCCTGGCGTGGTGGGCCCAACGCTTTGTCGAACGGTCCTTAAGTGTCTTAGGTTTAAACCTACTACACGCTCTGCAGTTCGCTTCGGGGTGATCCCTCGGCAAGCAGAGATTGCACGTGGCGTGCCTGTCGACCCAAGGGTATTTGCGATTGCACTTGGGGCAGAATTGAAAAGGGGTACCCTCCATACGCACCTTAAGGCAGCGGGCTGCTAAGTGTAGGAATATATATAAATGTAACTATATATCAAGAGTGAAGAGTATGTACCACCCCCCACTCTCCCTACTTGTAAGGGCCGAGGCCAGCGGCCTACTAGGCCCGGGCCGAGGCCAGCGGCCTACCGAGGCCCAGATCCGTCGTGCAGCAGTCGACGGTCGATGACTTCTCCAGCCGTCGTCGAGGTTGAGGGTCGACGTTGGGGTGGGGAAGGGAATGAATAAGAATTAAAATTATAATAACAGCAAAAGTATGGCTAAGGCCAGGGAACTCCGCAAGATGCTTCCGACCAGTATGGCGGAAAAAAAACAATCTGAGGATCCTACACGCGTGAGGGATCTTGGGTACAGTGGACGTCACACTAGGGATAGTATTACTGGCACGCCTGTGTCGACGCCCATTTTCGACTTTCGAAAAACAAACTGTAATACTCCGCAGCTTCCACTAGATGTCGGCCTATGCACAGCATGTGATCTAAGCAGATTCCACAAGCCTCAGAAATATTGTTTCATCGAGTTGTTATAAACCAGGTCTTTCAAGGCCTCAGGCTTGAATCTCCAAGGTGGTCTGGAGAGGACCCGACCAGGGATTCTTAGTGTCAGTTGTATCGGTGAGTGGTCTGAGTACTTCTTGGGTGTATATGGGAGTCTGTGACCCATGCCATGCTGTCTCCATCTATTAGCCATAAATCTATCCCGGAGTGCATGTCATGGACTGGAGTAATAGGTGTATTCCCTACTGATAGGATTCAATGTCCTCCAGGCGTCCTGTAGTTGTAGATCAGCCATATGTAGGTGTATTGCTTGCGCTGCTTTAGTCAGAGTTCTAACCTGCGTAGAAGTGCGATCAAGATGTACATCTAATATTGTGTTAAAGTCCCCGCCACATATCACCCGGGCTGTCGGGTATCTTGCCAATTTTTCAAACACTGAGGCATAGAAGTCTGGTTGGTCAATATTCGGACCATACAAGTTCAAAAAGACACATTCTTTATCATATAGCTTGCCATGAAGCATGACATGTCTCCCCTCCGGGTCACACTCAACATCAATACATTCAAAGGACAATGTTTTATGAATCAGAATTGCTACCCCTCTCGAACAGTGTCGTGAAATACTGATGTGAGCCCCAATTCGGCATCAGTTGTCCCCCTCGTCGTGGACCAGAGTGCGTTTCCTGTAGGAAGACCACCCTGGCAACATGCCTATTGAGGTAGGTAAGGATCTTCCTCCTCTTAATCCTAGATCCCAGACCCCTTACATTCCAGCTAAGCATATTAATGTTGCCTTTGTCTAGGCTAGCCATTTGCAATGGGGTGTTCACAGCCATGTGGCCCCTTATAATCTGCCATTGTGAGTTGGAATGTCGACATGTCTGATATCTGTGTGCTTTTTCTTTTATAACAAAACCCCGTAACTCCCGTGTAAGGCCCTCCCCCCACCCTCACAGTTCCCCAAACTTCAACTGTGCCCTTAGATATCCCTCTCTCCCCACCCAACAACATTTCAAGCACCTGCTACAGGGGGGGCTGCGGCTTCTCCAGAGCCCAAGCCAGCTTTACTTATAGGTATCGTGTCCGGTTTACGCATGTTGCTCTCGC
This sequence comes from Ambystoma mexicanum, assembly GCF_040938575.1. Taxonomy (NCBI): domain Eukaryota; kingdom Metazoa; phylum Chordata; class Amphibia; order Caudata; family Ambystomatidae; genus Ambystoma; species Ambystoma mexicanum. The sequence goes on along the minus strand of NC_090927.1, from coordinate 274,191,950 downwards.
ACATCCTAATGACTCTTGGGATGGTGTTTCCATTGCAGATTAAACATGAGCATTCCACTTTAGCATCCCAGATGTGGGCCTCCAGGGTGGAAGCCTCTGGCGTTGCTGTTCCTTTTCACTTCGCCCACACTTTAAGTCTGTCCCATGTTTGGAGGAATATGCGTTTCTATAAAGTTCGCCGCTTCTTCGGGAAATGTGAAAAAATATGACTTGTTTTGATGCTGGATTTTGAGGCTGGCGGGGTAGAGCATCGCGTATTGAACTTGCCGTTCGCGTAGCATTTTCTTGACTGCTGTAAATAGCTTCCTTTCCTGTTGGACCGCGAGGGTAAAGTCTGGAAAGATGCGGATAACATTTGCTTCCCATTTGAGCTCCTGTTTTTCTCTGGCGGTTTTAAGGATCAGGTCTCTATCCCTGTAGTTTATCATGCGCGCTATGATGGGCCTGGGGTATGCCCCGGGTTTTGGTTTCGGGGCCAGTGATCGGTGCGCCCTCTCGACTATGAACATCAGCGACCATCCGGGATCACCCAATAGTGTGCGGAGTAGGTCTTCTACTGCCTTCTCCATTGATCCTTTCATGGCCCCTTCCGGAACGCCAATAATGCGGATGTTGTTTCTCCAGGATCTTGCCTCCAAATCTTCACATTTGGTCTTCACCGTTCCAAGTTCAATAGCCATTGTGGATACAGTGGTTTTCAGGGCCTCTAAAGCGTCCTCAGTGCCAGATATCCTAGATTCCGCCTCTGTCATGCGAGTGGTTGTCTTGTCAAGTTGTGTTTTAATGTTGGCAACACTTGCCGTGATCCCTTCCAACTTGTCCGTGAGTGTAGCAAAGCCCTGCTGCATCGCCTGAAAAACGGCCTGGGGGTCCATCATTGTAGCCGGTGGTGCCTGCTTCTCATGCACCAGCATTTCCGGGTCCTTTTCGGGCTCCGTTTACCTCTGCATAGCGGTTGTGTATTTGTCAATGGTTCCTCTGCCTTTCTTTGGGCCAAAGTTCTTGGGCATCGTCTCCGGAATGGGAGATGTGGGTTATCCAAGCGCTCAAAGGGAAGGCCGTGCTAGTTCCACCACAATTCGCTCTGCGCTATATCTTCTCGCCGCTTCCGACACCCCGCTGCCTGCAACCGCGGAATCAGTGCCCCGCCGCAGCTTTATTAGAAGGGTCAGACGTTTCTCCCGGTTCTGCCATATATGGACGAATGGAGCGCTAGTTTCGGGGCACAGAGGGTCAACAGCTCCTGGGGATCGAGGCCTGCGCAGGCGGTGTAGGGAGGCCCTCCCGCGGCCCGCCGATATGCGAGGCCCCAAGCTCTTAATAAGCTGAGTTTTTAACCGCCTGTCCCGTAGTCCCCGTGCCCGCAGGGGATAGCTGGGTGGCTCGTCAGTTGTGAGGCGTGAGCGGATTTACACGCTGGGAGCAGGAAGGGCCTACCTCTTCAAATGCAGTCCGATCTCAGAGCAGGCCGTCTCTTGTCCGGGCCTCCTAAACAAGCAGAGTAACAACCCAGATTAACAGTATTTTAGACTGTATCCCCCCTTTTTCGTTGTGTACTTTTGTGGTTGGATTTTTTCCTTCTTTTCCCTGTGGCACTTGTTGCCCATACTATGGTGCAGAAGCATCAGTAGAGTGGAAGTGCGAGTGCACAGGTTGAGTAATATATGTGATTAGATGCAAATGTATAGTGAGTCTTGAAAGGTTTTACTGTTGTATAAAATGCAGTAAAATAAATGAAGATGATATTTTTTCTAACAAAGAGTGGTGGGCATAACAATTGTGAACTTCTCAGATTGTCTTTGTTCTGATTTGTTGCAACTTAGGGACAAAAGAAGGGGTGGTTGACCTATCTTTCTCCTTTTGATACATTAGTCTCCCAACCGATAGTGTCACCCCCCCCCCCCGATATCAAAAAATCCGGGAGTACCCAATTATAAGCAGCCCATCATAGTATAGTCCGGGTATGCAGTGACCGTTGACAATGCGCGTGCTGTCGTTCTCCCTTTCCGGAAAAATTCCAGGATCTTTCCCAATCTCTGTAATTCAGAATCTTAGCTATGATCGCTCGGGGTGGGGCTCCAGGTTGTGGTTTTCTCATCAAGGCCCTATGCGCTCGCTCTACTGCAAATCCTTGCGAGAGCTGGCCGGCCCCAATTTCCTGGATACGCATGTTTTCCACATAGTCTGTGGGGTCCGAGCCTTCTTCTTCTTCCGGCAGGCCGACCAAATGAACATTTTTGCATCGCGCTCTCCCTTCTGCCTCCTCTGCTTGATTCTCCAGGTTAGCTACTTGCTGCTTCAGTATGTGGACCTCCTTAGCGTTGGCATTGCTGGCCTCTGTGTTAACCTTCACTGCACTCTCCAACCCGCTCATACGTTCTGCCAACGCTCTCACGTCTTGCCTGAGTAGGTTAACTTCTATCCCTACAGCGTCGATCTTCGTTTCCAAGGACGCTTTCATTTCCGCCAAAGCGGTCCCCCAGGAGGACTTCAGTTTGGTTACGACTGCTAAAATCTGGTGTTCATTTATCGGCAGGGTCGCTCCCTCTGGTGCAGGTGTCGTTGCTTGTATGGGCGTGTTTGGGGTCTGGTGTGGTTTGGCGAAGATATCCATGCATGGTTGCTTGCCTTTTCCTTTGCTTCCCTTTTGAGCCATTATCCCCAGCGCCCTCAGTACACAATTGTGTGCTGATAATCGTATTCTTTCAGTATGTCTGGACTTGCCCTTTAACCTCCTTTTTTAGGGGCCGAGTTCAGTCTTTTGCTCTCCTCTTGCAGTAGCACATGCTCGCATTGGTTCCTGTTCCATGGGTCACTGCGACCAGCACCCCACCTCTGGTGTGCTAGCAGGCGCCCAAGCCCTCTTATATCTAATCAAGCTCCCTGGTCTGTGCAGTCCTCATGTGCCCACATCGGTCTCTGGGGGCTCTTACACATGGACCTCGGCTGGGTGTGACACAAACTCCTATAGCAGCACCGGTCTCTTCTGTGTGCACTTTGTGTAAGCAGCTGCAAGTTCCAGGTGTAATCAGGAGTTATCAACTCAGCCTGAATGCCCACAGTCAACAGAACCTGCCTGCATTCCATGTGCTCTGCAAGTTAACAACGTAGGCATTCGCAGCTAGCAGTTACCCATCTCTTTAGTGTAGCTTGGAGGTGTCCACAACACGTTCAATGATAGTTTACTGTATCCAGCCTCACGAAAAGAGCGGCATTGGATACTTGTATCCTCTCCGCATATTGTTCCTGGTCTTAGCAGCGTAGATCAGCCGCAGCTGGCTTGCGTACAATCATCTCTGGTGCTCCTGCGACCGAGCACCAGTGCTCTTTCAGTTTCACCGCGTAGGTCACATCAGAGAACAGCACCACGCATCCGTTTTAGTTTTCGGAGCCCCACTGCAAGCCGTACTGATGCTAAGCTCCAATCAGGGAAATCCGCATGTGCATTTGATTCTGCGCCCCCGGCCGCTGCTGAACGCTGTCTCCAATGTTCACTTTGCAGCCCCCAGTGAATCCCTCACGGCTCTTCGCAGTCCTTTGTTTTCTTTGTCCGACGGACATCTTCTTTTCCTTATTGTATACGCCTCAGGATGTTCTCGGGCTTCAAACTTCGTAATTACTGCAGGAGGCAGCATGATAATGCATCATGGCTTGCCTCAGAGTGTCCCACGCTAGCCCTTCAAATTATTAATCTTGCATGTTCTTATTCTCGCTGCGATGTCAGGATGTTGAAAGGATCATCAGGAGCCACAGTGGAAACGCGTCCTTTCACATGGCTGCTTAGCCACACCCCCCCCCCCAGCCAAATAAAGTTATAATTTTGTTTTACTTTTCTTTTTGCTCTTTTCCTATGGGCAGATGGGTACACTATTGTGCCCATCTGCCCCCCAGGCTGGGCAAAAAGTACTGCCACATGCATTGGGGGCCATTCCAATGTTTTCTGGTGGCCCTTTGCCCACCAACCCCAAATTGATGGGGGGCATCCCACGTACTCGTTCCTAGGGGCAGATTGCACTAGCAATCTACCCACAGGAAGGGCTACATGAGATGCCCCCATCCATTTGGGGCGGGGGGAGGCCCACCCCCTTTCCACTAAAAACATCCATGGTGGTTTAGTGCCCCATCACACCCACCAAAAACAAGTTCTAATTTGTTTTTAGTTTTGCCCCTTTCCAAGGGGCAGATGGGCACATTAGTGTGCCCATTTGCCCCCAGGGTGGGGAAAATGTACTGCCCCAGGTTTGGGGGAGCTGTGGCAAGAGTTCTGGTGGCCCTCTCCCCCCCACCCCAAATGGATTGGTGGGCATCTCATGTAGCCCTCCCTGGGGCAGATAGGGAAAGAAATCTTCTGCCCCTAGGGAGTGCTACATGAGGTGCCCCCCCATCCACTTAGGGTGGGAGGGGGAGAGAGGGCCACCCCCCTTTTATTTACCAAAGAATCCCTGGTTGCTAGTGGCCCCCACATAAAACTTGTTTTGTTTGCCCCCTTCCCTTCTGCCCCCAGGGTATTGGCCCGATGCTTTGGGGGCTGAGTGGGGAGGGGGGGGAGAGGGCCGCATACATAGTAAGCAGCCCCCCCCACTTCAGAAACAGATCCCTGGTGGTCTAGTGTGCATTGCTGAGTGCGGATCGAGCGTTCTGCGCCCAATCCGTGCCCAGCAATGCTTCAAAAAAGGTGTTGTTGGAAAGGGGAAGAGTCTCCCTCGATCTGAACGTCACAAAAGTGCCGCAGATCGAGGGGGAGAAAGGAAGAGACTCCCCTTTTATTTTCACTGCGGCAGCCATTTTCGGTTGCCGCTGTGAAAATTACTTTCAGTTTCATGTCAGCACGACGTGAAACTGAAAGAAATCCAAACCCCAGGCCGTGAGGATTTTAGTTTTGTGCAATCAAGGATGCGCTATCTCGTCCTTGGCACTATAAATGTAATGTCAAGGATGAGATACCTCGTCCTTGATATTTAACTGGTTAATCGAGGCAGCTCAATTGCAGGACCATGGGTATTTCATATCTTTTTCTTTTCATCACAGAAGCACACCAATTGCATTTAATGACTGGGGTGGAGGGGAGGGGAGTTCTTGATGTCGATGTTTTAGGAGAGCCACCCTGCAAGCAGTTGTTTGGCATTTGTGAGAATGTTCTATAAGAAGATGTGTTTTTTAAGTCTTAAGATTGCATGTGTTTGCGTGCCTGCACGCGCTTGAAAGGGCACTGTACTTAATTTGTTGTCTTAGAGAGCAAGGAATAGCTGGGCATGTGGTCCGGACTTGATTTTAACTCCCTTTCTGACCACCCACTGCAAATCAGTATAATATATGCGGGTAGAAGCAGTGCTGTATATATTTTCAGTGGCTCAGATTGTACCGGTAGCTCTCAACAGGATTGCTGTATATTCAGACAAAGTAGCCTAATTTATCAGCAGAGCTGCTATACGCACGTCATGGCACGAATGCAAATTATTCACAGCAGGGCTAATTGCATCATGCCCACATTTCTTAGCAGGACTGCTATATTTTGGGACAGTACCTGCATCTCTTAACAGAGCTGCTAAAATGACAAAGCTTGAAGATGTGTTGGCATTTTCTGCAGTGAGCTAAAGTACTGAGCAAGAACAGTGTCTGAGCTCTTCCCACCGGTATCACTACAAAATATTGAATCCCATTACTGCAAGGGGGTCTTTCCCTGCATTAAAAATACAGAACATGTATTGTTTTATATATGCAAGATGTTCACCCTCGCATTAAAGAAATGTGGCCATTTCACGTAGATCCTTCCCATCATCCTCCTGAGCTGGTGTGATGCACACTGGCTAACAGTGTGAGAAAATGGCACTGCTGTCATATACTTCAATCCCTCCTACTCGGTCTTGCGCTTTTATAAAACCTCTGCTTCTCCCATGTCCGATTACTGAGTCACACTGCCAAAGATCTAGCACATTTCAAAGCCTCATTATGAAACTCCTAACCCACGTGGGATACTCCAAAGAGGCTGAGAGCTTTTGACAAGCCAGTTATCTAAGGCAAGTCTCACATGAAACTGCTAGTGCCCAAACCTCATGTACCTTTTCGAGTGAACAGCCGGTAGCTTGGTGGGTCAATAACCCTGCTGTAGAGATCATTGTGTAACATTTTAGTTCAAATACTGTTGATAGGTGAGTTAATGCGTCTGCATCAGAGGTATTGTATTTATTTGTATAGCGCTCCGAGCCCTGATGCAGCTGGGCACATTTCTAAGTACACGTGTTACACTATTTGCAGTTACAGGCATATATAAATTTACAGGCATATACATCGTTTGTACACTTTGCAGGAAGTATGGTTATCAAATGTCATATGGTCACCATATATACATTGTGAAATATTTGCACAGTAGTGCAGAATATCGTGAGAGAATTCACAAGAAGGAAGTGGTGTGGCAAGGTTGGCGGGATTAGTTTTCTTTCAGTATGAGCCAGGATTTAGCTTCCTTCCTGAAGTTGTTGAATGAGGGTTCTAGTCTACTGTTTGGTGGTAGTGTATTCCAGGTTTTGGCTGCGAGGACTGGGAAGCTTTTCCTCCTGCTTTTTGCAATTTAAGTCTTGGAATGATCAGGTGATTGGATAAGGATGATCTGGTTAGTCTGGGTCAATTGTTCTGGTTGAATTTGTTGCAAAGGTATGTCAGTGCTTGGTTGCGTATACATATGTGTGGGGGTTTTCAGCTTAATTCTTTGGTTTATTGAGAGCCAGTTAACATATCATCTCAATTCCAAGATGTGTAGTTTTCTTGGGAAGTTAGTGGCTGTTTAAGATGCAGGTAACATTCAATTGTAACAGAGCTGACAGCTTTTGACATCAAAACGACTACTAAATGTTCAGTGATTCAGAACACACACATTTCCTCAGGGATACTATACCTTTAATGGCTCAGAACACACACCGCTCATCAGGACTGCTATACCTGTAATGGCTCAGATGTAGAACACACATCGCATGAGGTCTGCTATAATTGTAATGGCTCAGAACACACATCCCATCTGGGCTGCTATACCTGTAATGGCTCTGAACAGGTACATCCCATGAGGGCTGCTATTCTTTTTTTTTTTTAAACTTATGTTTATTGATTTTACATAAATAACACAAAAGAGATAAACATTGCAACTTAGAACATCCCTTCCCCCTCCCCCTTCCCTTGGATCGGATGAAAGTCATATTGTCCCGGGTTCTCATTATGCGTGGAAAATATCTGAAACTTTAATGTTGTGGGGACACCACTGTTCCATAAAGTCTGACTGTAGATATTGTGGTGTCCCTTCCCACTCTTTTGCAAACTTGTCTCCAGTTCCTTGGATTTTGTGGGTGATTTTCTCCATTGTTATATGGGACCATACTTTCTGTAGCCAAGTAAACGTCATTGGGGTATTCTTGTTTTTCCAATTTTGTGCTATGGTGGTCCATGCTGCTATGAGTAGTCCCATAAAGCTTCTCCATTGTGATGTGCGATATTGTCTTGCTGTGTCATCTCTGATTCCGCAGAGCCACACCTCCTCCCCCATCAACCCCACATCTGGGAAGATTTTGCCCATTTTGTTTTTTACTTCTTCCCAGAATGGTTGTATGCCCCTACAGTCCCACCATATGTGCCTCCACGTTCCCACTTCATCGCATCCTCTCCAGCATAGGTTAGGTGTGTTTGGGTACATCGAGTGGAGCTTCTCTGGGGTATAATGCCACTGTGTCATGATCTTGACCCACATCTCCCTGGTTTGTGCCGATCTGGTCATTCTGGGGATCTGTTTCCATAGGTCTGCCCACTGACTGTCCGAAGGTTCCTTCCCCAGTGTTCTGCCCCATTTTATTCTGTATGCCCATTTGATGTTTTCCCCCTGTGAGTTTATGTATTTGTATAGCGTTGAGACCCACTTTTTCCCCCCCCCGTGTTGGAGATGTGTGTCTCGAACCCTGTGAGGTCCCTGGTTGCTGCCTCTGTGATCATCGGGGAGTTCAGCCAATGTTTTAGCTGCTCATATCTATATCTGTCCCTTCTGGATATATTCTTCCCAGTAAAGCAAGATTCCAGGGATATGATTTCTTTGTCTGCGAACATTTCCCCAATTTTAGTGATACCCACCTTCTCCAGCTATCATATGCCCCCTGTTCCATCCCTGGTGGAAATAGTGGGTTTCTACTGATCTGCTGTGGGTTGTCCCCCACCCACTCCCTCAGGACTCTCAGCTGTGCCGCCTGATAGAATTTTTTGAAATGGGGGAGCGCTAACCCTCCTTCTCTGGTTGGGGCAGTAAGGACCATTCTGGCTGTTCTAGGCGTTTTCCCCTTCCATACAAAGGACAACACCAGTTTTGTTAATGATTTAAAGAACGAGTCTGGGACACCCACCGGGAGAGCCTGAAAATAATACAGTACCCTTGGGAGGACGGTCATCTTGACGGCTTGTATTCTACCCCACCAGGAAATCTGTAATGGGTTCCATCTGCCTAGCTCTTTTCGGATGTTTATGAGAAGGGGTGGGTAGTTGTCCCCATAGAATTGCTCTATTTTTTGAGGTACAATTATCCCCAGATATTTTATACCTTTCAGTACAATCTTAAGGTCCAGAAGTTTTGCTTCCCTTTCAATATTCGCTCTGTCCCCTGCCAGGATTAGTATCTCTGATTTTTTCCTATTTATTTTTAGGCCCGAAATGGCCCCGTAATTTTCTAGTTCTCTCACTGCAGATGATAACGTGGATTCTGGGTCCTGTAGGGTTATTAACACTGAAGCCGCAGGGAGCAACGCATCACAGACACTACTCAGACGAAGAGCCCAATAGGAGCTAGACTGCCATAAGGACAGCCACCCACAATAAAACAAGAACCCCACCTAGGGACCGCAGCATTACATACTTGCCTTGAGAAAGACCCGTATGGGTTGAAACACGTGTCGGCTGACCGCACCAAGGCACAAAATGCCATAACAGTGTTCTACACACTAATCCTTGTATCAAGTGGAATCTTTCATAAACCATCAATAAAAGCGAACCTGTATCGCACTAACTACCGTGTTAGAAGGATTATTGATACCGAATCAGACAAGATAACCAGGAGTAAACCCACCTCTCATACGCACCAAATTGGGGCCCTGGCTAAACCCCTAACCACTCCTGTGATCTTGCGACACCAGAACAAACCTTCCAACCTATAAATGGTGCTTAGCATGGGCAGGTTCCAATCCTAGAGCCAACCAGACCCTTTAGGGTTATTAACATGTCGTCCGCATATGCGATCACTTTGTGTTGTTGACCTGCCATTTCTATCCCTTTTATGTGCACTGATTCCCGTATTTTAATTAGGAGGGGTTCTAAAAACAAAGCGTACAGCAGAGGTGAAAGGGGGCATCCCTGCTTTGTTCCTCTCGTTATCCTCACCGTGTTCGTAACCTCGCCATTAATGACTATTCTACTGGATGGGGAGTTGTAGTTCGCTCTGATGCTCGCAATATATTGTTCCCCAAACCCCATGCGCTCCAATATTTTGAACAAAATTGACCACTCCACCCTATCAAAAGCCTTTTCGGCATCTACCGACAGCAATATCGCTGGGGTGTGATTTATACCTATTTTTTCCACTAAATGGGCTAGCCTCCTTGTGTTGTCATGAGTTTGTCTGCCCGGAATAAAGCCCGATTGGTCTTCACTTATCAGTTTAGGGAGAAGCGGGGATAGCCTCGTTGCTAGGATCTTCGTATAGATTTTTGCATCCAGATTAATTATGGAGATTGGCCTATATGAAGCTGGGTTTTTAGGATCTTTACCTTGTTTGTGAAATAGCAGTACCTTCGCTTCATTCATAGTGGGGGTCAGATTACCGCTGTCCTTAAAAGGAGTTTAGGAGCCTCGTTAGGATTGGGGTCAAAATGTCTGCATATTTTTTATAAAATGGGGCCGTAAACCCATCTGGGCCTGGGGCTTTGTTACTTGGGAGTCCTTTTATGGTTTTTCTGACTTCATCCTCACTGATAGGTGTCTCTAGTGACTGCTTGTCCTCTTCTGATATTTTCGGGAGGTTTATGGCTTCTAAGTATGAATCTTGGGCGTTTGTGTCAGGGAATTCAGTGGAATAGAGAGTTTGGTAGTAATGTCTAAATGATTCCCCCATGTCTTGTGTGCATGTTTGGGGGTCTCCATTGGTGTCATATATGGCTTTAATCGTCGTTTCCTTCTGTTTATCCCTCAGTTGTCTCGCCAGGAGCCGGTCTGCTTTGTTTGCTCTAATATAATATCTTTGTTTCAGATAGAGTAGGTTCTTCTCTGCGCCCTTCGTGCGGAGCATCTCTAGTTGGCCATGTGTATGTTTCAGTGATTTTTTAAAGCCTTTGTGGGGTGTGTCAGGGGTTTCTCTTGGATATCTTCGATTGATTTTTCCAGCTCTTTTTCCCACCAAAACCTTTGTTTATCTCTTGTGATTTTCAACGCAATAATTTTCCCCCTCAATACTGCTTTAAACGCATCCCAGACAGCTTGCAGCGCCACCTCCCCAGTGTCATTATGTGTAAAGTATTCCTCTATCATTTCCCTTATGGATTCCCCTGTAATTGGGTCCTGGATCAGCTCCTGCGGTAGTTTCCACCTCCATAGCCCATTCTTCCTCCCTGGGAGAGTCACCTCCAGCCACAGCGGGGCATGGTCCGAGAGGGCTATTGTGCCCTTATCCAGCCCCTGGATTTTTCCCAGTAGTCCCACTGAAACCCAGAAGTAGTCAATTCTGGACATGGTGTTGTGGACATGTGAGAAGTAGGTGTACCCCCTCTGTTCACCCTTCAATTCCCTCCAAACATCGTTCAGGGCCATCTGTTCCATTTGCTGCCTCAGACGTTTTGATGGTGCCCCTTGGCCATGCGCGTTCCCCGTACTCCTATCTATATGTGGATTCCATGCCATATTGAAATCTCCCCCCAAGATCACTTCCCCTTTAGCATAGTTTTCCAGTTTCGAGAGAGCATCTCTAAGAAAGCCGTCCTGTCCTTGATTGGGCGCGTATATTGAGGCGAGTGTAATGTGGAGGCCTTCAATTACTACATTGGCGAAGGCAAACCTCCCTTCTTTATCCATGCTTGAATCTAGTAGTTTAGTGTCCATTCCTTCTCTCACTGCAATCAGTACCCCAGCTTTTTTCTCCCTTGTTGTTGCCTGAGCCCATATTTTGTAGCCTTTTATCCGCATTTTCTGCTTATCCCTCGTTCTGATGTGGGTCTCCTGGAGAAGTAGTATGTCCGCCTTCTCCCTTTTAAACTGCTTTTCCAGTTTAGCCCTTTTTGTTGGGTGATTCATGCCCCTTATATTGTATGTCATTATGCGTAGCATCCCCATTATGTTATATTTGTTTGTCGTCGCCTCGGGTCCCCTTCTGTTCTTGATTCATTTCTTTGATTCATCCGATCCCTTCCCCGCCCTTGAACTTCCCCGCCCCCCCAACATTGAACTTTAAACCAACCAAACTGTCCCCTGAGTTGGGCGAGGGTTCCTATTGACGCTAGAGCATTGCACCCATCGCTCCCTGCCCTCCTTACCCTCGGGGGGTATGATATGGGGAGTCCTAAACCCCAGAGGTCCATTGGTCTTTGCCTAGTTCCAAGCTGTCGGTTCTTCCCCCGACCGCCATCTGCGTGTTGTCCGTTCCGTTCCGTTCTCCTCCCTCACCCCGACATTAATTCCATAATTGCTGTTCCTTGTTCGTACCCCTTGTTTGCAAGTTCCTGAGTTCTTCATGTAGCTTTTCTCCGGGATTCCCTCCCTGCATTAGACTTCTTTTGCGTAATTGTTTCCCAACCCATTGGTCTTCTCATTCGATCCCTCCTGTTCGATGTCTCCCCCTGCTCCCCCTCATCTTCCTGTAGACCCAATGTGCTCATACCTTCCTCCACCGTGGTTACTCTTCTCTGTTTCCCTTCCCACGTAAATAGCAGCCCAAATGGGAAGGTCCATTTATAGCGGATTTGCTTTTCTATCAGAGTTTTCACCAGTAGGGCCATTGCTCTCCTTTTTTGGAGGGTTATCAGAGCGAGGTCTTGGTATAATTGGATGTTTTGACCGTTCATTTTAATGTGTTCCAGTTCTCTGGCTCTCCTGAGGATCTGTTCTTTCTGTGGGTAGGATGAGAGAGCCGCTAGGACATCGCGTGGTTTTTCCCCTGGGGCCCCCGATCTTTTTGGACCCACTCTGTGGATTCTATCGATTCCGATTTCGTCAGTGTCTTGGGACCCCAGAATGTCTCTAAACACCTCCTTTACTGCCTCTTTCAGATCTTTGTCTAGCACTTTTTCCGCCATGTTCTTGATGCGGATGTTGGAGCGTCTAGAGCGGTTCTCCAAGTCCTCACATTGAAGTTCTAAGTTGTGCGTAAGTGCCACTAAGTGTTCTTGCGTTTCGCTAGCTTGTCTCGTGTCTTCTAGTCCCTGCACCGTTTTTTCCACTATGTCCGTTCTTTCTTCTAGGTTGTTAATATCGGTTCTAATGTCTTGAACCACTTGTTTCATTTTGTTTTTCATAGTGGTAAATTGTTCTTGGACTGTGGACATGAATTTTTCTTGTAAGTCCATGAACCAAGTTTGCATGTCTTTCCTGGTCAGTGGTTGCAGCTGTTGGGATGATGACTCTGACTCCCCCATGGGTTCTCCCTGGGTTCTCCCCCTCGGTTGCGATGCTCCCTCAGTTGACCACATTTGCAGAATGTCTGCGCCTTGCAGATTGGGATATCTGTTGGATGGGGTTCCCCTTTCCTTTTGCTCTTGACATGGTGGCGTGATCCGTTTGACTGCCTATGGGGCTACTGTGCCTTCTTGTAGCCCTCCGGATGGCCCTTCTCCCGATCCTATCCTCCGAGATGTCTCAGTGAGCAGGGGGGTTCTCGAACTAGGCAGATTCGCAGTCTGCGTATCCTCTCCCGCCCCCGTCGGGTCTCGATGTCTGTCTAATTGGGGTGGGGGCAGTTTCCCCTTACTTTAGTGTCCTCTCGCTCTTCGCCCCCTATTTAGTGGGGGGGGTTCCGCGCAGAGGATTCCTTCAGGCCTGGGGGGAACCCCGATCCATCTGATGCCGGGGGGCTCCCGCGTAGCATGGAATATCTTGTTATGTAGGTCTTCCCGGCCTGCTTCCTGCTTTTTATTTTCCCCTTTTTTTTTTTTTTACTTTCCGACTCCTTTTCCTGAGTCCCCCCCCCTCTGGGGCGCAGATCAGCGGGCGGGTTGTTTTCTTCCCCCCCCCCCCTTGATGGCTCACCTTTCTTCTTCCGTGCTGTTTCAGGGCGGCCCCCGCTTCTCCTCACCTGCGGTCCGCCCTGTGCGCGCTGCACTCTCCCTGCGTTGCGGCTCCTTCCCGGTGCCGCGGCTGTCACTGTTTCCTTCTCCTGCGGCGCTCCTCGGCAACGGCTTTTTCCCTCCCGGCTGTGTGGTCCTCTATGGCGCTGGAGCGTCTCCTTAGGCACTGATGGGGGAGGGGCCGGTCTGCTCTCTCCACGGGCCGCGCCCGCGTTCATCCGCGGCGCTGATTCCTCGTCAGGGGGGTTGCGGGGGGGGTCTAGCAGTCGGGGGGGGGGGGGAGATCGACGGTCGGTCACGGCTTCGATCGTGCTGTTTTTGGCGGCCCGGGCGGAGCGCGGATTAGCTGCGACTCCTCACCCTGGCGGCCATCTTGGAATCGTCTGCTATTCTTTTATTAGCTCAAAACACACATCTCATCTGGGCTCTTATACTTGTAATGGCATACAATACTGGTAAAACATCTGCATTCAAGCACGTGCTGTATCTGGTAAAACAAACATCTCACTCCGATTCCCAGCCTAATGGCCAAAAGAAGGTTTGCACACATCTAAAAAAGCAGCACCCAGGATTTGTAAATAGAGAAGGCATTTTTAGCGTTTTAAATATTTATTGGTGCCATGTCAAAAGACAAAAAGGAGAGGAAGAGCAACTCTGAACCTAAGCAATACAGGAGAACAAAGTGGCGGCTGGGGGCTGGAGGGTGGGATTCTGAGAGAACAGCAAATGTATTAGACAACCCAAAACAGGAATTCAAGCAACAGGAAGAGAGACCAATAAGCTACATAAAATAGCAACAAAGAAAGTGAGAAGGGAAACAGGTCAATAATAGGACACACACACACACAAGGAGTGAGTGATTGAAGCAGAGCAAAAGAGACATAGGGACAGTAAAATAAGAAAACGCTGATTAACAGCAGATGGGGAGAGCTGGAAATAGAAAATCCAGACTAGAAAAAGGCAGGCGAATAACAGACAGTAAGAGGCAGAGCATCGGAAAGTGAGAGTCGGGGGAAATGGAGTAGCAAATGGAAGGAGAGATGAAGCAAAAACATGGAGTGTCTGTCAAGCAGGTAGTGACAGGCAGCAACAGTAGGCCCAAGAGGCAGAGAAGTGATGATGATAGAGCGAGGGACTTGATTTATGATGTAACTAGCTGGCATCTGTAGTGGCTCTTAACAGACTTTTAATGTCCAAGCAGAAGGAAGACTAATCTGGGCAGTATGCATGGTCAAGATATTTTACACTTTTTTACTCTCTTGTGAAAGAAGAAACTAATTTTCACTCTTGAATACTCACGCCAAAATCCTATCTTGAGCACTGGGTAATGAATAAATAAACTCCTTCTTGTATACCAATATCTATGTCCAAGAAAAAGGATGGCAATAAAATTCCTAAAATACTAAACAGTTTTAGGTCTGGCAAAGGAGCTGTAGCCAGAACTTTTGCAGCAGTACCCAGAAGGACATTAGTATCGAGGGGATGCAGAACCCTGATCATGTTGAAAACTCTGGCACTGTACCCAAATGTTTCCTCAAAAGTCCATGTGGGGGAAATCATATAACTCCACCTACAGGGATCCCAAATCAAAAGCGTTCCCCATATTTTCTAGGACTGGGGGTTGGAATAGTAAATGATCACTTCCTAGAATATTTAGGAGGAAAAGACAAACATATCGCCAGAGCTATATTTATTAATTGCACTTCAGATTTTAAAATAAATTCAAATGTGGATGCGATGTGCCACAAGGGTACAGAGTCCACTGGGGAAGAATTGATGAGTAAACACTTAACTACTGTACGAAACGTTCGGGTATCGCATCATCCATTTGGTAGAAACTGGTTCAACTGTGTTAAAAATGGGAGAGTGTTCCCGATTGTTGCTTTTCAGAGCCACTTTTGTTTCCATGCTGCTTGTTAAACAAGATTTGTGTGGTGCATTACATTTTCCATGCCATTATTTCTGCTGATTCGCGCATTGATTTTGATTGTTATTTGAACTTGAATTTTGTCTCTGGCCACAGGTGTTAGTGTGGTTAAAGAAAATAACCAGGCTCCCAATCCATGACAACCTCCTGCTCCATGTGGTACACCAATCAAAGTCTGACCGCCTTTCATTGACCCATTGCATCATACTTAAAAGCAGTATCTGTGCCAGACAGAAAAGCAATCAGCGATAGAATACGACATTGTCCTTGAAAATAGCCTGAAAAAAAGATCAAGATTACATTCCAATGCAAAAATAACATACCAGTCAAACCGCAAATTGAAATAACAAAGAAAGATGAGGCTGTACAAGAATCCACCTCATGGAACTGGCTAGCAACAGCAGTTGTAGCAAAGCAAGACAATTAGGAGTCAGAAGAAAAAACAAAACGAATCTTGGAAAATAGGGTTCTGGAACACTCATGTAGAAATAATTTGCCTGCAAGAAACTTGGCTTAAAGAAGCACCAATATTGGACACATGCACCAATATTGGAGACCTGCCTGCCCAGGGATCCTCTTTGTGCCACCCAAGCCATCGGAAAGGAGAGTTTTTTTTCTGTCCCAGGCTTTTTCCTCTCTGGATCCTTCGGAAGGGGGCCCCTTCTGCTTGCCTCCACTGGCACGGCAGCAGAGTGGCTTCTTCTTGAGGGAGGCCCTACCTCTTCAAGAAGAGACATAAAGAAGGGAAAATGGCAGGAATCATCCTCAGAAGATACAGATGAGGAGGAAGGGGTGTTTGGATCTTGTGACGAATCAGACACCATAGCCAAACCTGACCTACCCGACACCAGCAGCGCAACTTTGGACTACTGCTTTGTTTCTAGAAATCTCTTTTTAGAGGTTATAAGCATGAGAGTAGAAGAGAGTATTCATAGCGACTATGACCCTCTGATAACTTTAAGAAGAGTCCAAAATAAACCAAGAAAATTGTGGAATCAAGAAATAGAGATTGAAAATGGTTTAAACCATCTGCGAATTAAGCAACAAGATACTATAAAGCTCCCTATGAATGTCGCAAAACTATTAAAAGAAAATCCCGATTCAATAGAATACAAACTTTAGCACCCTTCAAAGAAGTTAGAAGGGGTAACTCCAAGATGGGTATCAAACATGTGCATGTTTATAATAAAGAAATAATAATGCAAAGAAAATAACTTAGAAAAGATCTAAGAGTAATAAACATGCAAAACAACCCAGAAAAGAAACATAATAATCAAAAAAGGGATACAAAAATACAGAAATTGGATACATTTCCAAAAAGACAACATGCTTCAGAATGATGCAGAAGATATGATAAGAGCACCTTCGGCTACAAATAGTAGATACTTCTGGCAAATACTAAAAGAAAAAAATGATTCAATAGCATCATATCTGATAAATCCTATAGCAGAAGATGTGTGGATAGGCAATTAATTTGCACGTGCCAACACTGCGGATAAGGGCAAAGAAAGTGACTGCCGCAATATAGCCAAATGGGAGCTAAATTGCGAAAAATAAGAGATCTTAAGAGTCATAAAGAATTGTAGCCGTTCAAGAGCCCCGGGGCCAGACAGTCTCTCTAAGGCAATGTTAAAAGAATCTCCTGAGCTATGGGCTGAAGTTAGTGAAATATTATTTGCTAGAATATGCAAAAAACAAAAGATTCCAGAAACGTGGAAACAAGCAATAATCATTCAAATTTGCAAACAGGGCAATCAGCAGTAACCGGAAAACTACAGTCGATCGTTTTGTTAGATGTAGTGGGAAAACTCTTTGCTACAATCATCTTAAACCGACTAAAAGATTGGATAAAGGAAACAAACACACTAGATAAGAGGCAATCTGGTTTTGTTAAGGAAGTAGGGTGCAGTTTAAACCTACTAATCCTTAACTTATTGAAAACACGAACAGAACATAAGACAAAATATATATGGCCAGTATTGATTTGAGACAGGCATTTGACAGCATAAACCGAGACTTACTATGGGAAGAATTAAAAAATAAAGGCCGTCCAAATGACTTAATAAACATCAAAGAACTATACTCAAACTTCTATGAGGATCAAATTAGATCATAAAGATCACTGTAAAAAAAAAATTAAAACATCAACAGGCTTGAAACATGGCTGCCCGTTGGCAGCGACATTATTTAATTTTTCAATCAAAGACATAAAAAGATATGTCTGACAAATGCACCTTTCCACCACGAATAAATGGCATAGAAGCAGGATGGCCCCTTTATGCAGACGATTGCATTATTCTAGAACATAATCAAATCGGTCTGCAAGGAAAGTTAAACTTACTACAGAAGTATGTAAAAAAATAATTTACGGATAAATGCAGAGAAATCATGGTATTTGGAAGCAAAAATGGTTCAAGAAAAATAAAAATCATGGGTACTTGAGAATGTACGTCTGTATCCAGTAAAAGAGTTAAAATATCTAGGTGTTATCGTGAATGTATTTAAAAGCGAAAAGCCTTGGATTGAAAATAAGTCTGCCACTCCACTACACAAGGAAAAGCTTTAGACAGGAGGTTTGGAAAATGTTCACTTACTCCCATTTAAAATACTATATGGCTAAAGTAACACCAGCGCTAATATTTGGGGCAGAAACCTGTATGGGTATGAAAGAAAAAACTTGGGATCTACTCGAAGGACACTTCTGGAGGAGAATACTGCAACTACCACAGGCTGTACCCATCGCTATAATTCTCCATGAATTGGGATTAAATACTCTAAAATCAAAAATACAATGGAATAAAATCTCTCTATAGAGGAAAACAATACTTGAACAAGGCCCGCCACAATTTGAAATTCTCAAGAACAACAGGAGAAGAGAAGATGAAGGGGCACTTAAACAATGGAAAGACTCTTAGTATATTCTAAATTTGGGTATTGATAATGAAACCCTGTGTAGAAACCCCATGTTAGCAAAAAGAAATATTTTGGCTGATGATTGGAGAAAAACCGAGGAAAAAAGAGCTGCATCAAATATCCATACGCTTCTGAAGAAAAACTATGGTCTGCTAAATATTCCAAAAAGCTACATAAGTAAATTTCCAAATAAAAGAATGAGATCATTACTGATGAGTATGAGGTTTAATATAATCCACACGAGAACAACTCTCATGAGACATAAAGTGGAAACAGACGAATGTCGGCTATGCGCCAAGCAAAACATTAGAACATTTATGTCTATTCTGCCCGGAATTGAGGGACTTAAAGACTCATCTTTTCAATGTATTATATAAAAACGTTGGTCTTGATGTTGCGAAATGGGTTGAAATGATGTACGCAGCAAGTGACCAAAAAGTAAATTATGCAACTGCAAACTTTCTTTCAGCTATTATGAAAAGTTTTGGAAACAACGACTAACTTATAAAAGAAAAGATATTGGTCTATTCGAAACAGGAGAGTAGTAGTTACTACTTCCTTTTTATTCTTTTATCTTTTGCTAAAAATCTGAAGTGAAAAATCTACTTAAAATTTGAAGTGTTTTCTTTTTCTCTTTCCTTTTGCTTGTTTTTTTCTTCATAAAGGCATTGTAAAAACGGGTATTCTTTTTTGTTAAAAGTTTGTAATAAACTAAAAGCAACAAAAAAAAAGCATCTTCAAGTTGGTCATTTGGGAATTGTAGCACACACATGGCAATGCTATTGTGTGCTTCCCTTGCCAATTACATTTTTAAGTTGCACAAGCAATGTTCTCATATGATACACTACAGTGAGTTAATGTTTCCTTTCAGCGAAATAGTGTAGTCATTTCCATGACGTTTTACAAAGCTGCTGAGGCTGGGTAAGGGAGCCGTGTGTGCATTGCTTTTGTAAAAGTAGCAGGAGCATCTAAACCAAACAAGTGTATTCCAAAAGGTTTGCTTGGCAATATGAATCCTTTGCAAGTTAGCTTCAGTGCCATATCTCCAGTACTGTATATGGCAAATCCAATAGGTCTTTCTTGGCAAATGCAGGGAATACTCATTTTAGTGCAGTGGGGACTTTAGAACAAACACAAATCGTGCCCGCTATATTAAAGACAGACCTAATGTTTTCCAATGCTGAAGTATGTTATAGCTATTTTCTTTATTGCTGCCCTGGGGGAGCTCCACGTTAAGTTCCACAGCACAGGAAAGCATTACATACTAAGAAACAGTACTGTATACATTGCATGTTCCGGACCCCCAACTGATTAACACGGCATGAATCCATGAATAGAGAAAAGTCACAGTACTTTTAAAAAAAAAAAATTCGAAACATTTTCTGAGCCGTTAAAACTATTCTTTTTGTACAGTCCATCAATCCTTGCACTGCCTAGGATAACTTTTTTGTTTTGTTTTTAAGCTAGCGGATCTTCTCAAACCTCCAACTGAGAGTCAGGCCAGTTCACAACTCTCCATTACATGTTGTTACAACCCAAATCTGCTTGAAGCTCCTTCCAAAGCAGGTGTCTCTGGCGGATGTCTGGAAAATTCAGGTTTGAGGGAAGGGACTGCAATAATTTGCAAATATACCTATATCGGTGGGAGCAGGGCAGGGAGAGCCCAGGGACTATGCTAGGAGTGGGATGACAGAGCCCAGAGACTGATCGAGCAGGTGGGGGAACCCAGGGACTATACTGGGAGTAGGGTGCGTTGACAGAGCGCAATAGCTAATAGCCATTTGGACTTACTGTCCATTTGCCATTTTCTGTGGGGGCCCGGCCTGCCCACATTTTGCACAAGGGTGCCAAGGTCAAAAGTTTGAAGACCCCTGGTCTATGCCGTAAGACTCTGGAACGCTTCTCTCCATTAACATTGGACTCGCCCCCTCACTTCTGCAGTTCAGGAATGAGCTCAAGACCCTCCTCTTCAAGGAATGACTCCTCCCTCACACCCTCCACTCCCCACCTTACCTGACACTGGGTGATCTGCTCCCCACAGTTTCCTCCCCTGGTTTCTTGTAGATCCCTTGCTGCCAAATTTCCCACCCTGCACCTCTCATTAGCTCCCTGGTTTCTTTGCTTCCCTCCCCATGTTCTTCCCCCTAGAATCGTAAAGCGTTCCGTTGCTTCCCGAAACTAGGGCTGAGCTCAATAAATACCCTAATAATAATAATAATAATATAAAAAAGTGGAAGACAGGCTCAAAGTAGCGGGGTGGTGCAGACGGTTGATGGATAGAGCTGGCAAGGATAAATATACTTTAGTGCATCTGTGAAAGTAATCCAGATAAAGCATATGAAACTATGCACCAATCTATCCCACCAGGTTAATGTACTGATCGCAGACATGTGCCTTTGACCTGCAGGTCATACTTTGAAATGTGTATAGAGTTCCATCCTGCTAAGTGGGAAACTGATTCTATAGCAAAACTGCCTGCACCTTTGAAGGGTTGGAATATAGTGCATTGAATTTTAGCAACTGGAATTTGAAACTAAAGGAGTACAATTGACATGTGCAATATCAAGGTGATGAGGCAGCAGGCATGTTGTACACATGAGAGGCCTGATAAGTGCATTTTGCAGCTTTTTATCCTTCAGTGATTGCATACATGAGCTCCACGGTGGTTGTTAATGTTACAGTAGTGGGATTGCATGGCAAGCATTTGTGTGCAAAAGAGTCTGTCAATCCAGAGGAGCGACTAAGATGCAGAAGCTGGATTAGGAGCCCCACTTGCATATTTTACAATGTAGACAAAGTAGACTCCATCATCTAATTTTCAATGTTAAATATGTAGGGTCAACATACACAATGCGTAGTGAAGGGATTCCTAAACTGCCTCAGTGGCCGGTTTCTCCGAAACGGAGCTGCCAAGAGCACATCACAGCTCTCTTGCTCTTCTCCCTCTCAATCCCGCTAACAAACCCAAACACTCCCTTCCATTGCAGATCCGCCAGAGCACGAAGAGACCACCCAAGTGGCAACAGTGCACGGTACAAGACCAAGTACAAGACCCAGTAATATGTTACACTTTGATAAATTTGCCTTGCAAAGTGCAGTGAAATACAGGGTGCCCACGCAAGTCACTGAAATGGCTGAGCATTCCAGCGTTGTACTTTGCGGCTCACGTTCCCCTTGCACTGACCAATACCACTGCATTACTAAAATAGGCATCCATAGAGGGTGGCAACGAGGGGCCATTGCCCCCCTGATTGTTGCCCTGCCCCACCTCTGGCAATGAACACTGAGGAATCTCAAAGGTGCTACTTATTGGGCGGCCCCAGTTCACCGGAGCTCCTAAAAAATAAGCACACGCACACCACTGGTTTGCTTAGTGAGACTTCTGCCCATACGGGGGTGGAGCTTCTATTTATTAACCTGGTGCCATGCTACATCACAACATCCCATTCAACAATCAAACACCGAAAACCATCATGAACGGTTTAACAGATGAGCACTAACACCCCCAAACCCCATCATTCCAATAGATGGTCTGGGAGACTTCCGTGGGGGGTGGTTCTCTGTTCAGCTCTTTGGGGGTATTGCGATACCCGCTCTCCTTGATCCTCCGTTGTTTCCTGGCCATAGTCACCCTGATCTTGTAGCTGAACTCCGTCTTCTTGATGATTGCTCGGGCACCCTCCTTGCTCTGGAGTGGTGCTTCCCTTCTGCTCTCAACCGCTCACTTCCTGGGGTACCTTGGGGGCGTCTGAACCAGCTACAATTCCTGGTGATAGACTCCCAACCCCTCATGGCAGTGACCATGGAGCCTTGCTTGTCACTAACTGTTCACAGGACCGTATTTTGTGGCACACGCAGCTTTTGAGTTGCACCGCATCTCCCACTTCCATGGGGTGCTCACCTAGCCGCCGCTGGCTGACACCTGCTCATTGGCTCGCAACTGTAGATCCCTCATCCTTGTGGGTTCGGGAATTGCCATATTTCTTGATTCGTGCTCAGGAATGAGTGACCTCGCCTGCCCCCTAGGAACACCTTGGCTAGTTAAACACAAGGCGTGATATCAGGAGTCGTCCGGTATGCCATCAGGAATGATGTGAGCAGTTTCCAGTGGCTGCTTTTTGTCTACTACGGAACGCTTAATTGAGTGGCCTCATAAACCGCACCACATCCCTGTATGCCAGCAGGGCCTGATGTGCCAGTGCGACAAGCCGTAGAACTGCAAGAACGGTCAAATTCCTCACTCTTGAACGGTGAGCCATTGTCAGACCTTAACCGACTCTGCGATCCCGTGGACAGCAAACAGTTACTCGATGATGGACTTGACAAACTGCACAATGGGGTAATGCAATAAACCTGTCCAGGACAAAGCGTCAGGAGGACTGTAACATGGTACCAAAATCCAGGCCTAGCACCCTCCATGGCACTGTCGCAAGACTGTGGGATGCGGTTGGTGGCTCCTTAGCCAACAGTCTGGCTGCTAGGCACCACGTACACCGATTGAGGGCGTCATCCACCTTACCTTCCATGTCCGGGAACCACACCTTTTCGCCGAGACATGTCTTCGTTTTGCTGGCGCCCTGCTGTCCTACATAAGCTAAACCGAGGACTTGCTCTTGCATCGCCAGGCGGATGACTGGCTGTGCGCTACTGAGAAGTATTTCTTCATGCCCGCTTGACAGCTCTTTGACCTTCCACAGCCCTTGGAATGTGTCCAGTGTTGAGTCCTAGAAACAAATGTTTTCCATTGGCCAGCCTGCAACTGGGCTATCAGATCCTGAAGTCTTGCATCCTGGCGCATTGCCACCGCAGGATCGCCTCCATGTGATCATGAATCCATCATGAATCGTGGGACGGCCCTCCTGGTGATCATGGCCTCAAACTCCTTGGTGTCCTAGTCGTTGATGATGCGGTCCTCCTGTCTCACAGGGTAACGGGATGGATAGTCTGCAGGGTTGGCTACTCCAGCCCTGAACAGCAGCATGACCCCATATTCCTTCAGCTGGGTAAGCCACCTTTGCAGCCGACCCCACCATGATGGGCATGAGCGGTTTGTGGTCTGTGGTCACTGGATGGACATGCATGTCTATATGGAAATGCCTGAAACCTCACATGGCCGCTAAAGCCTCTCGATCAGGGAGGAGCAGCGCTCGTCAATGCCTTGCTGGCGTAGGCCATCAGCTGCCTCTCTCCTTGGCTGTTGACCAGAAATAGAACAGCGCCCAGACATACCGATCTAGCATCCACAGCCAGCTCTGATGTGCATCAGATCAAAATAAGACATGGTATCAGCGACAAATGTTTTCTTTATGCCATGGACCGCTTCTTATTCCCCTTTACCCCATCGCCAGTCCTGGAATTTTTAAGACTATGCAGTGGTTCTGTGAGCGTGGCTAGGTTGCACAGAAGTTCACCATCCCCAGAAAACCTCATTTGGGAGGGGTAACCCGCTTCCTTAATGTCCTTCACCTTTTGGGGGTCATGAGACAGCTTCCCCCCCTGTCGTGGAACACGAGGACAAATAAACACTAGAGATTGCATAAAGCGACTGTTTAGCGTCAGACCACGTTGGGTGATCCTTTCCAGCACTGCTGTCAGCCATGGTGTGTGATCCTTGTGGGATTGGGAAAACATCAACGTCATAGCTCACGAAGGGCACTCCGGGGAGTCCTGCCAGCACCCCCTCTGTGTCACTTATACTTATAGCAAAACAGCCTCACATGCAAAGAGAATGTTGTGATCGGCTGAGTACACATGTAGTGGAATCTGGTGGTAGCCTGCCTGGAGGTCGAGAACACCTTGGCCCCCTGTAGATCAGCCAAAATGTCATCTAGTGTACACGTGGGGGTGTCGTTCTCGGTGGATGGCCTTGTTGAGGATATGCATGGACATGAGGCTCCCCTCCCCAACTCCTGAATGTTTGGGCGTTAGTTCTACCACTATGGGTAATAACCAGGCCGTGGGGCCCACCACATGATCAATGATGTCAACTTGTTTGAGCTTTGCCAGCGCTTCCTATACTTTGTCTCGGGTGAAATGGAATTCAGTGACGCTGGGCCACCAGACAGTCGATTGGTACACTTGGAGCGCAAATTGTACTAACCCCAGATCTTAGTTGAGCGGCACAGCAGGGTGTCCATTGCCACTGGAGTTACATAGAATGTAGCATCAACCGCTTCCTGCCCATGGAGTACCCTTGCTCGAAAAGTACCGTCCAATGGCAAAGATCCCCCGTAGATGAAAATGTGAATCCTCAGATTCAGCTTGTGGTGGAGACGTCGGATTGGGCGGCAGGCATGACTTTAATGGTGGCCCCAATGTCAACAAGTATGGGCATCTCTGTGGGAAGAATGGAAACTGGGTATTGCGGTTTCCTTCGCTATCGGGAGGATGGCTCAGAGGCAACAGGCTTGCCTTGGAAGCAAGACGACACAGAGCAACGCAGGTTCGATACCCGGGTCCGCGCTTAGAAACATCTGGGTATTAGGCACGTTATAAATAACCTATCATATCATATATCCAAGTCCTCCCAGACAGATGGGCAAGAAGAAGAACGCTTCCTCAATATCCACCGCTCCTTCCAATCTGGACAAGCCCAACCTTTGATTATCCTCCAAAGCTGCAATGCGCCGCTGGCAGGGCCGAGGACGCATGGGTTGTGTCAACTGCACAAACAGCCATGCCATCATGCAGAGCCTGGCAAAATGATTGGGCTTCTCACAGCGTCAACATGTGAAACCTGCAGTGGGGCACGCTTTTTCTTTCGTACTGTGCCATGCCCCTGCATGCATCAAATACCTTTTGCTGTTCTTCTCTTTGTTTTGGTGTACCTTCTTCGCTACTCTGTTGAAACGTCCCTTAGGCTTTGATGAACTTCTCGCCCAGCCACTGCATGTGCGGACTTAGCCATCCGACCGCCCCTTTCCCTCTTCCGTTTGCGCAGCCCTGGATGTGGAAAGTGCTTGCATGAGACCCAGCTCTAGAATAATCTGTAGTGAGATTTCTGGCTCCTTGAGGATTTGATGCATTAGCACTGCAGACACGCAGTGTTGAATAATCTGCGCCGTGATTTTGTTGGTTTTATCATGGAGATGACAGGAGTCCAGTGACTCAGACGGCTACTGATGTGCATGACACAGTTCGAATCCCTTAATCCTTGTTGACAAGTGGTTTGAAGCAAGCTTGCAAAGCACATTAGGCCTCCTCATATGTGTGGTCTCGATGCTGCAGTGTCTTGTAGATCTGGTGAGCCTCGCTCTCTTGGTAAAATAAAAGCATGGCTTTCATTGCAGTCATCGGTTTCCCTTCTGGTGTCGAAAAACATCTCTGGTCCCTCGACCCACATGTCTCATCTGCATCCTAGCATCGCAGGGGCACCAGCGACGTCGAATTCGGGGATGGAACTCCCTGCGAAATCATGATGCAGCCATTGGTGTTGGCCATAAGTCCTGCCACTGTCCATGCAGAAGCTTGAAGGATGCGTCCTCCGTGAGGAAGAGGCATAGCTCTCAACCATATGTGTTGCAAAGGCGGGTGAAAACACCCGATTTTAGTTTTGGCGGGTGAGAGGCCCATTGAAACGAATGGGCGTGCTGGAGGCTTGGCGGGTGAGTCAGCTGTTTTCAAGGCGGGTGACACCCGCCAAAAGCGTGTGAGTTGAGAGCTATGGAAGAGGTCACGTCATCTTCAGCATCTGCTGACAAGTGTTCAGCAATCTGTGTACCTACAGTTGGCAGATGGGGAGGGGACAGTCTTCACCCTGCCCTTAGTGTGGTACAAGAAGCCGCTTGAGCACCTATTAACTGCTCTGCACCACTCACATCTCCTCACCGCCCAAGAGCTGCCCTGGTATTTACTACACCACAGGCATCCCCAGATCTATTGAATGTTCTCACTAGACACTCTGCTCTAGCTACCCTGGTGTTCTGAGGCGCTCTATGCTCGGTCCAGGATATTCCTTTGAGAGCCCTTGTCAGTAAGGGCTCACCTGCAGTGTCTTGTACAGCATCCAGCCCTGCCTCTGTCACCCTGACGGCTGCCGTGGCAGGGAAACACTTTGAATGGCGTATGTCCCAAAAACACATTTTTTTTATTGATGCGGTGCAGCTCCGGATGTCAGTGTCATACATGGTTCGCCTCTCCCTGTTCTCGGTGGGAACCCTCTGGCCGCTCTGAGAAACTTGATTGCACTGCCCTAAGTGTTTGTTTGCGCTGCCCTCAGTGTTTGTTCGCCGATTAAGTCGCTGAGCCCTGCGGTGCGTGTTGACGCTACTATTTACCAGCAATAAATTGACGTTTACAGTCCCTTTGCTTAGCCCGTTTGTTCTTCTGGCTTGAAGCAGACAACACAGGAATAGATGGATCATGATTATTGGGATGGGGCCATTATGTCAAAAGCAAGCTTCCCACATGTTGGGGTCCCTATTGTTTTCTAAATGTCCAGCTTATGTCATAGAACAAGCAAAAATACATGCCCATAGTGAAACGTGCTTCTTAAACCTAAATTAATCCGTTTTCTTAAACTGTAGTTTTCTTTAAGTTTTATTTAGGCTTTTTAGTTGGACTACCCCCACAAATACACTGATTTATGTGCCACTTTCTATGAGATATCACATGATTTTTTTTAATTGTCAAACTGCAGTGACTAGGGAACGAATCAGTGTGTTTAGGAGTGCCAACTTTTGATTTTCACTATGGGGCAGAAATTCCCCCGCCCTGATTACTGTTGTGTGTTGGTCTAGTGGTTTACTGCGAGAGAGCATGATGACATCGTCATGACGCCTTCTCTAATAAAAGGGGCTCTTCTGGCACGCACAGGGCAGTGCAGCAGAGCCCCGGGAAGCGGCAACTCGCATCTGCGTCTCCTTTGTGTGCGACTGTTCTGCCGTGTGATCACAGCCCTTTGGTCCATCCCCCACTGGGTGCCCCCAGTGCAGAGGCAACCTTGTGTTGGGTGCCCTCAGCAGCTGTACTACAGCCCGATGCTCCGGTCTGCGCAGGGTAATCCCTGCTGTTCGTACGCTGCGTGATCGCAGTGTTCGAGTCCTCGTCGGGTGATCCCGACATCTGGTGTGGCCCGTTCCGCGTTGTGTGTGGGCTGCCAGAAGCCTGTGGAGCATCTCTGCCTGTGGCGTCAGCCGCGGTGGAGTGTGGAGACCTTAGCTGCGTGGCTGGTGGCTCAGGGACCTCATGCTCAACAAAGGTACGAGTCGCCTGGTGCCAGTGAGTGCAGAAGGCCGCTTACAGTCTGCGTCGGCTGTTTTCGTTGCGGCATCTGCCACGTGGAGGAGGATGAGGATGCCGGGCCGTGTGTTTGAGCCAGAACAATGAAATGGGGCGGAGCCTAATCGACCAGGCTCGCATCTTGCCCGGATCGGGGATGTGAGCGCACCCCAATCCGGACCCGGGCCCACATAAGGGTGAAAATAATTATTGAATTGGACACAAAACAAAACAAAAAAAAAAAGAAAATAGAAAACAATATTTTCTTCTTGCCCGTGGTGCAGCTTGCAGGGGGTGTGGCCTATGGAACTGGGCCGCAACGTCATAGACTGCCATGAACAAAGGAAAGGGGTGTGGCCTACTAAACCAGGTCCGCAGCGGTGAACAGAAAGGAACGCACGAGGCAGCTGGCCCTGGCGGAGAGGACCTAAGGAGAAGCCCAAGAGCAACGGGCCAAAGAAAAGTAAGCAAAGTGACTTTTGTTCCCCCCACCCCCATCTACGACAGTGAGGCGACACGGAAGGGTACAGTTTTTCCCTGGGGAGTGCTGCAGGGCCCAGGTGCCTGGTGCTCTAGGGGAGAAAGCATTGTCATCAACCCCTCCTGGGTTCTACATCTGCCCAAGCTACCCGAAGGTAGCTGCTCCTCAAGGAGTTCTTGTGCACCTTCAAAAGACTTCCACAGGGATCAAGTTGCCCGTTGACTGTGCACACACCCTAAGACTCACCAGCAGTGCTCACATCCGGCATCCCACCCAGCGTTCATCATGTCGGACGAGTGGGGGCATGTCGAGGACAGCTTGCACCACTTCCTCACTTTGACACGGTGGGTGCGCCTGCCAGTCTGGGACCCCGGTGGACAGCCTGGGTAGAGAACCTGGAGCTATACTTTGAGACGGTGGAAATGAAGGACAAGGCCAAATGCCCAACCCTCCTGTACTCCGCTGGACTGGCCGTCCAGAGGCTGTTTAAGACACTAAAGCCCCTGGATCAATCGTATGACGCTCCCATCGCAGCCCTGAACGAGTATTTCAGGCCCATGGTCAACAGGGACTACGAACGGTTCAGGATGAGGTGCGCGAGTCAAGAGGAAGGGGAGAGCCTCGATGCATTTCACGGAAGCTGCGCGGCATTGCACTGTCCTGTGCCCTGGGCAATTTTGAGGAGGATGAGATAAGGGCACACATCATCTACGACTGCAGTTCGTTGAACCTGCGCAAGCAAGTTCTGAGGGACCCAGCGCTAACCCTCAAACAGATACTAGACCTCTGCCGTGCCCAGGCGCTGGCAGAGGTGCGGGCCTCAGTCATTAACTCATCCAGACAACACCTCAAGCTGGAGGCACCCATGCAGCGGATCAAGCTGGAGGAGGTGCCAGCTGTTGGCAAGTGGCAAGGAGGAAAGCCGATGAGGAGGGGAGATTGGCCAAGGAGAGATCCCAGTGCCACAATATGCCATCAGTGCGGGTAGGATCTTCCACACCCACAGAACTACCCGGCTAAAGGACACATCTGTGGGAGGTGCAGGAAGGTGGATCACTTTGCACGGGTGTGCTTTGCCACGACACCAGCCAGCATGGTGGGGACATCGGGGGAGCGAGTTGAAGGGGAGAAAGACCCCCAGAGTGGCTGCGGTCCAAGTGGCGGAAGACCAAAGGAAAACGTGGTATGATGCGGGGGAGGAAGATGAAGAAAATATATTATTCTTGTCCTGCAGCAGCGCCAATGGTCAGTTTGATCCCGGAATTTTCTAAGTTGGAGCAGCCCGCTGTCGGGCCCCGTGGTGTGCGGACTGGAACACACATGTTTGGTTGCAGTGTTTGAAGTTCAAGGTCTTGATTAGCTATTAGGTGGTGCTCGGACTGGAATGCACCTTATGTTTGCGGTGATTATTATTATTATTTATTCATATTTGAAAAAACAGCCCATGGGCATCGTGGCGCTTGTTACATACATAGCTTACTTACATATACATGGTGAAACACTATGGTATGAAGGATCAAAATGGGTGCGTGGAATAGAATGCACCAAGTTAGACCCAGTATAGGGTCGCGAGTTTGTAGTGGGGGCGATTTTTCTTTTGTTATAATAAAGGAGGGGTGTTGTGTGTGGGTCTAGTGGTTTACTGCGAGAGAGCGTCATGACACTGTCATGACGCCTCTCTAATAAAAGGGGCTCTGCTGGCACGCAGAGGGCAGTGCAGCAGAGCCCCAGGAAGCGGCAACTCGTGACTGTTCTGCTGTGTGATCACGGCCCTTTGGTCCGTCCCCCACTGGGTGCCTCCAGTGCAGAGGCAACCTTGAGTTGGGTGCCCCCAGCAGCTGTACTGCAGCCCGGTGCTCCGGTCTGCGCAGGGTGATCCCTGCTGTTCGTACGCTGCATCATCGCAGCGTTTCAGTCCTCGTCGGGTGATCCCGACATTTGGTGTGGCCCGCCCCGGGGACCAGAGGCAAGCTACCACAAATACGAGCAAACGTCCAACCCAAACCATTCTCTGGCCGAACGGTGCATTTTGCAGCACTTATTTATCACAAGGAATTGCAAAAAGCCATAGGATTTACAGCCAGTTTTAAACATTTAGTATCCTGGAAAAAAGCCACTCCACCTGCTGAGCTACCTCGGTAACTTTCTACATCAGGACTTCAAAGAATTTTCTATCAATCGGTATCCCCGATTGTCCTAGACATCACTGCATTACCAACAGTGCAGTTCATGTACATGACCTTAAAGCCAATAGTGTTTAATCACTAACCACACTGGCACTGCACAGTCTCTTTCAGGATGTACAGCCAGAAACTGAAAACTGTATCTCAATGGGGGCAAAGTGAAATTCCAACCCCCGTAGCTAAAGAACCAAGGGGGCAGTTGTCCCTCTTCCCCTCTGTACTCGGCACCTATCGGTGACACAAACTGTCTGACTACCCATCATTTGAAACTGAGCTATGAGTGATGTACTGTTAAACTGACTGTTTTTGACAGTAGATTTCTTTGACGCTGAGCTGTGAGTGATGTCTATTCTGCTAAAGGCCACCTACAACTATATATTATTTGAAGGAGAGCTGGGAGTGAGGTCTGTTTTAGTTAAACGCACCCAGTCTTTTGCCGAGGGATTGAGCCATCAGGTTGAGCTATCAGTGATGCCTTCTCTTTCAAGTTATGCTGTCTCTTGCTTGCACCTAACACATAACAAGCTGCATGCATTCATTAAACAATAACTAATGTATAAACCATATATATGCATATTATACATTGCGTAAAGAAGCAGTAGTGGGTTAGTCCTGTGCCTTCAACGCCATTCCTTTTGACTGTTAGGATATTTCCAGGACTACAAGTGGGCTGGAAAAAAGGTGTCTCAGTGACATGCAGTTTTGCAGTCATGCAGTCACTCTAGTAGAACAAATTTCCTCCTCCCACCCCTTCACTGACACACATCTACAACCCTTTGAGGATAGTCTGGGGGTAGAAGGGCCCATTTTACAAAAACTAATATTCTTGCTGCATTAGCAGGGTTATTGTAAGTACTCTCTCCCCCACACCACCGCCACCCCAACTAGACAAACCGTAACAGATAAAATGAGGTTTAGTGCAGCACAGGGTGAATGAGAGTGTAAGGGCAGTAGAGATTAAAGCTTCTCTCATGCAGAAAAGGTACAGAAATGGCAGGCTAGATGTAAACCTATACCGTACCCTTCTCGCTGCTCTCTCCCTCTTGTCCCATGGATCTCAATCACCGTCTCTTATAAGTTCAATATTTCGTTATAACAAGTAGCTAACCCACCAGCACCCAAGACTTGGCCTCGCAAATGTTTATGCATGAATGATGCCAGAGTACGTGTTCCTTCCAAGGTGCACCGCCGCATTCTCCAATAGCAAGTCAAACCCAAACCTTGAAAGATAACCCTTCACTGTTCAGAGTCTGTACAGGGTTTGCAGTGCAGGAGATTCTCTTTTCAAAAGTAATGGCTCATCCCAAACACTTTGGTCAACACACCCTCCCCACCTAGCCTGAGAAAGGGTGCGCTCCCCTAATTGCTCCCTTGGTTTCTTGTAGATCCCTTGCTGCCAATTTGCCCGCCGTCCTACTGCCCATTTGTCAGCCCCCAACCCTCTTGTGATCTGCTTCCATTGCCAGATACTCTTCCCCCCAGCCCCCTTATAACTTGTAACATGTTCTGTTGCTTCTGAAGCTAGGTATGTACCTCAACAACTACAAAAAAAATGTTTTACCATTCGTCTCGGACATTGGTGTACAACCTAAAGTCACACATTTGAATTCTGGCATCTGACTTGGCCCTTACTCCTTCAGAAGTTGATAAATTGAGTACCTTAAAGATTCTTCTTTTCTTTCCTATCAGCTAATCCGTGGAACTCAATGAAGGGTCGAAATTAGGATTTGCTGACCAGGAGCAAAAAACAGCTCCTGCGTATCAGGCAACACCCTTTAGGCAGGAGCTACATCTGGGTAACCAGGAGCCAAAACATAGTGTGTGAGATTCAAACTATACCTTTTTGTCCATTATATATTATCCAATATGCTTTAAATGTCTCTTTTATACACATTTCCAAACCTAAATAGTTATCACCCGGGAGGGGGGAGCCAGCCAATCAGTTGGCTAGAAACGCAGGCTGAACCACCGGAACAAAGCCCTGTTCCAAACCGCCCGACGGCTGGCTCCCCCTGCCGCCATTTTCACCCCACCCACCGTTACTTTTTTTATTCCCTCCGACCCCCAACTTACCTTACTTCGGCTGTGCTGGCGAGTGCCGCCACAGCCGCACCTTCCGCTCTGCTCACAACAGCTGCCATGGAAAGTGAAGGAGGGGCTCCATACGGAGCCCCACCTTCTATTTCCATGGCGGTCATATTTGAAAAGAATTTTCCTTCTTACGTGACGCTGCGGGCGTCCCATCGCCATATTACATAGCTATGTTTGTATGGGACCACTTGCCTGGTGAGTCACAAGTAGCTTCTTGCAGGTCTTGGTTTCAAGCTAACCAGGCTCTCCTTGGCTATAACAGGGAGCTAAATAGGTCCTAGCTCCTGGCAATTTCAAACGCCCTGCAATGCCCAGGCAACTCTGCACTGATGACAATCACTGAGTCTGAGAAACGTTCTCAAAACCTGGCTGTTCACTAGATTGTAACAAACTTGCATGACTCCCTCTACACACAAGACGAGCAAAGGTTTTAAACTCTATCCATGAACCAGCAACTCCCAAAGGATAGACTTAGAAGTTACCAACATAAAAGCCATCACAAATCTTGACACAAGGACTGATCAGAGCCACACCCAAACAAACAGGAAGAAAACGAGACTGACCCATTTGAGTCAGCCTCAATGACATGTGCAATATGCCTGTGTGTAACACGTAAAAGACGACTTTGGAGATCAGAACCCAGAACAGTCTCCCAACACTCACCCCCCGATCATAACATAAGACACATATACCCCCCCACAATCCTCAAAATGGAACCAAGAACAGTAGCAGCTCATACTGATTGATATCACAGCTTCAACTCTGATTCAGTATAACCGTACAATTCTAATGGGACTCATCCGGAGCCCCAAATCCCTGCCCACTTACTCAATATTTGAATCTACTAGCACCTTTAAATGACAAGGACAATACCACACATGGAAGATTTATGGCAGTTAGCACCATCCAAACCGCAGGAGCCTTAGGGAGCAGCTCGGAGCTCATTGCACAGCCTTCTACATCATTAGCTTTATCACATACTGTGCTTCATTCCGGGGCTCTTCAAGTGCCCTGGTGCAGCCATCTAATAGATATTAACGTTTGTTTGCTCTTCTAGATGGAACACATACCCTAGTGTTAATGCCACAAACCACATGGAACCATACTAGCAATCAGGATCGGCCCACACTCACCAATGCCACATGCTTAGTACCTGCCACATGCCTAGTACCTGCCCCTTTAACCACCACCTCTTGTTTTGTTTGATAAACACACAGGTCACATGTTCACAAATTTCAAAGGTGACCTACACAAAACCACTTTGCATTAGATTACATTACCATTCATTTGGGTATTAACACTTATCACAGCACTGAGACGAAGGAGGCAATTGTCATGAACACTAGATAAAAACACGATATTGGTAAACCTGAAATAGCGGAACACAATTGGATAAAACATTGCTGTGGATCATTTTTCTTTTTTAACTGAGTTAGAGGAAGATAGTTGAGCGGTCATATTTAAGTTGTAATGTGTATGTTTGGCGAAGGTGCCATTCATGGTTCTGTAGTTTGGACCTTGATGGTACATCATGAAGGGGAAGAAAGGGGTGTATTTGCAGACTGTTAATGTCTATACAAGTTTCATTAATGGTTTTAAAGTTAGTGGAACAATTGATGATCCATTAAGTAAAACACTTTAAACACAAATGTCTGGAGATATTTTGCAGGGTCCTATTTCAACTGTAGAACAGCAGTAACTTTTTGGGTGCATATTTTCTAGATGCAAAACTTGTATTGTCTTAAACATTATTTGCACTTGCAGAATGTCACTTAAAACCAGTTAAGGGGCGTGGCTAAGATGCTGGGCTGAGTGGATGTGCTTGGGTGAAGCTCAGTCCCGGCCTGTGAAACACACTGCAAGCCGACATCAGGCACGCCCGGAAAATAGTTGTAAAAATAGTTGTAAATAACTGCGGGGAGCATCCCGTGAAGTAACAATAGGTTGTAAGAGACGCCTGTTAGGGAGAATTCTCATTTATGGCTAATTTCCCTTACCTAGTGAGTCCCTCAGCAGCTTTGCTGGATTTCTGGGGTTTATTATTTCCACCTGGTAAGAGTGTGAACCTTTTTCCCCACTCTTTACATGTGTTTTGCCATGTGTATTTCTACTTTTTGTGTGATCTTGGGCTCTGGAGCACACCACTCCCTGAGCCCAACTTCTTGTGTGTGTTACACAGCACCTTCAGTGCAGTAACACAGGGTTGTCTCCAAGGCTTCCCACTGACTCCATTTTTTCTGGGGCCGACTACTGTCCCCCAGAAACAGGTAAAGTTGCCATTTACTTTATGTTTGTTTAATTTATTTGTAAAGCGCTCCGGACCCGTGGGTAGAAGGGCGCTTAAGGAAGCGGTTACAGGCATGAGATATGCATTTACAAAGTACAGCAATTTACAAAAAAATGTACATAGTACAACAATTTACATATAATACAGGTATGGTTGCGGCTGTTAAGATATTAAGAGTGAGGGCAAATGCTACTCTTTGTTCAATAACCAGCCAATAACAAGTTTCCTAAAGATTGGGAAGGACTCAGTGGTTTTAATTTTGACTGGTAGGGTGTAGTCATTTAACCTAAAGACCCAGTACACCCCATCGTACATGGAGTATTGGAAAGGGTTAACTCTGACCCCTTTTTGTCTGTACCTCCTGGAGCCTTGTTTCGCTCCCTTAGTACTAAGACTTGGCTGGTGGCAGTGGTATCTACCCTATCTTTTCTATCGCGATTATACTATATAAACGTGGTACTGTTTTAGGCTATTGTATTAGCCTCGAACATAAAGCCGCTTGACCAAATACTTTTTATTTTGGCTCCAGTCGGGTTTAGTCACCATTTCTTTGTGTTAATATTCTTCTTGCGTTTTACTTTGCGCAGCAAACCAGGTTTGCCTTCTTTGTTCGCCATCCTTTGGCGGGCTTCTACGAAGAAGCCCTCCTTTGGCGTCTAGGTGGGCTGAATGTGAGGGATGGGTTTAGTAACCCCCTGCACATGGTCTCCTTGGAGACCCAAGTCACACTTTGTGTCCATTGGCCGGAGCAGTTGTCTGGGCTGGACAACCCCCCTGCTGTGTGATTGACAGCCAGGCTGTGTGAATGGGGGATTTTCGCATAAAAGGCAGGACTCTTGGGCTGGAAGTCAGAGTCGTGACTGGAACTACAAGAACCAAAGAAAAGCAGAGAAGAAGCCGGCTGCTGCAACACCCGAGTCCCGGTGAAGCCCTGCTGAAGTCCTGAGCCATCTACCCTTCAATGACAGAGAAGATCCAGTTCGGAGTCTTCTTCCCTTGAGCCTGGTGGGATCAACCAGCTCACCTTTCTACAGCCAGAGAATCCTCTTGTGGGTCAAAATCGCTGCACAAAGCTGTAGTGGTCCGGATAGCCATCTGAAGAGCCCTCTCCTGTTTTAAAGGAGCACACCTTTTATTCACCGTTGCATTGCTGCTGCTGGCCTCATCCCTGGGTAGTGCAGATCGCTCCAGACGTCCTCCTTGTCCCCACGACTGAAGCTCCAAGAACCGTGAGTCTGCAGGAACTACCAGGAACAACTGGCGTGGCACCAGCTTCTTTACTCGAATAAGGTACTGTGTCCATTTGGCCGTTCTCTACGTCCGACCTTGAGGAATCGGGGTGAACCCGTTTTCTTACCAAAGGCTTGTCCTTTCTTCCTTCCCTCTTATAACTTTTGCCTCCCGTTAACAATATCCAAGTACTCTTGGCAACGTTATCTCAAACTGTTCTATCGTGTGATCCTCGACAGAGACCTGCTCCATTTGACACTAGCGCAGGCTTATTGACTTTATCTGTATTTTAGAACACGTCCTCTGATTCTAGTGCTTTGACAAAAGTATTGCCTATGATGTTTTTATCCCCTTTTTCCTTGGTTTTTATTCAATGTGCTAAGTGTGTCTGACTACGGTTACATTTCTTCCCGCGGGTACGCTTTTCTTTCGTAAGACCGAACTGTCATTACTGTCAAAAAGTGAGCGCTTCTTAACACCTGGTAACATCTTTTGTTTCACAACACCGGTCTGTCAAATCCTAATGTACTTCCCTTGAATTGACCTGGACCAAAGGAATTGGTTGTGTGTGGTATATTTAGAGTGTGGTTTTGTTTAATAGAAGTGAAGTGTTTTGTGAACAGATGGTTTAAAAATAAATGTACTTACATTCTTTTAACCAGAAACCTTGAGTGAGTGTTTGCGCGAGTCACAGTAACTGTAGTCCTTTGTGTAATTCCTATTACTGCTCATTTGCTCTTGAGATAAGCCTGGCTGCTCCGCTACTGCTACCACCATAAATGTGTAGTACAGGCTTGTACCAAAGGTGAAATTGTACTACCACTTGTGGTCTTAATTGTCTGTAGTGTTCCCTAAGGGTACTGCAGAGGATTCTGCCTAACAACGGTACTACAAAAGGAGAGGAGCAACCAAAGCCGCGGAGAGCAGAGTGAGGGATTGGAGAGAGGAGTCCGGGCGGCGATCGCTGACAACTGGAGGCGGTATGCAAAGGTGCGAGACAAGCCCTTGCTAGTAAGTACAGAGACCCGGGGAGCCAGAGAGGCCCGCAGTGAGCAACCAGAGAAGACGGGAAGCAGAACCAACTGTAAGGTCTGGCACCCGGTGGCAAGCCCCCTGACGAGGACCGGACGAGGCGCCAAGAGGAGCGCCAGAGACGCAGCGGGATCCCTGCAGCACAGAAGCTGCAGGGAGTGCAGGAGGCAGAGGACAGCGACCTCAAAGCGAGGGAAGGAGGAGGGTCCACAGAGCGGGGCTCAGTAGAAGGCCCATGGAAAAAGGAGACACTGAGGTACACGCATAAGGAGAACTGGGGAGGCTGCGGTAGCGGGAGGACCCGTGTCCAGGAAGGGAGCCCAGCAGAACATGGGAAGAGAGCGCCAGCGGGAGATTGAGCGCACGGGGTGCCCCGGAGCGACCCGCTGCAGCGTGCAGAGACACTGCCTGAACAGGGATGGTCCCCGGAACCCACCAGCATATAAAATAGCTGGGACACAGGGAGAGGGCCGGTTGATCCCCGGACTAATGAGGACGGCGGAAGAGGACCCAGATCAGTGCTGACCGGACCAAGGTGGGCATGAGGGGGCTGCAAGGAGCTGGCTGCAGATCACTGCTATGGTTGGCCCAGGAGACTAAATCAGAAGGGCATACAGCTGAGACACCAACCAGCCAAGGAGGCCCAGGGAGGCTTCAGGAAGTGCAGGCAAGATCAAGCCTGGCGGGAGAGGGCTGAGCGGGCCCCGGAATACGGAGCGCTGCCCGGGCACACAAATTGGCAAGAGGAGCCTG
The DNA here is from genome assembly GCF_040938575.1 of Ambystoma mexicanum. NCBI lineage: Eukaryota > Metazoa > Chordata > Amphibia > Caudata > Ambystomatidae > Ambystoma > Ambystoma mexicanum. The sequence continues at coordinate 274,154,548 of NC_090927.1, read as the reverse complement.
TCCCCAACATGCCTGGCCAACGCAGAGAGGCATACACCGGGGATCAGAGGACCAGGGGAGGGAGAATGGGGGGGGGCTGGAGAACAAACCTACACATCAGCACCTAAACCCTCCACTGGAGAAGGAGCCCCAAGAACCCGGCAAGGGCGTGGAAGGACCAACCCAGAAGAGGAAGGGGGCAGACCCCAGGAGTGGGCAAAGTAGAAGCCTGGGGTACAAAGCGTGAAGGGTTACAACACCGGACCGCATCGAGGAGGAGAAAAGGAGTAGACCCGCAAAGTGAGAGAGGCAGAGGAAGATACAGCAGTCCAGCCAAGTAAGCAGCAGAGGAGCAGTGAACAGACAAGAACAATGCACACCAAGAGATCTGAGAGAGATAAGGTACGGCGAATAAGGGGTCTGGTAGCAATGGAACAGCAACGCTGATGGGACCAAAAAGAAGAATCTTAGTCCCGGTATGGGTGAGCAGGAAGGATGCAACAAGAGCCACACACAAACAAAGCTTCCATTTGGCATTGCGTTGGAACAGAACAGCGGCGCAATGTCCCTCACCAAAGAAGACCTGCTGGCGGCACTGGCCAAATTCAAAGGCGAACTGACAAACACAGTCAAGGCGGAGGGGGCGAGCATCAGAGAGGAGCTGTCGTAAACCATCGCAAACAACCGAAAGGACATTGACGCATTGGGAGAGCGGGTGATGGAATGGAAGGGTGCCTAACAGAGCTAGACGCAAAAGAGCCTGATTGGACACAACAAGCAAAGGAGACCGAGGAGACACTCAAAGCGCTTCAGGAGAAGTCTGAGTACCTGGAAAACAGGTTGAGAAGGGACAATATCTGGATCAAAAACCTGGGGGAAGGAGCAGAGGGTAACGACCTGGAGGCCTGCTTACAAGAACTGTTTGAAATTCTGGTGGAAAGGGAGGCGTCCCGAAACATGGGGATAGAGAGAGCGCACAGAGTGGTTTGCAGGAGAATGCACCCAGGGGAGAGACCCCAAGATGTCTTAGTCAAAATGCACAACTTCAAGGACAAGGCACAGTTAATAGGGGCCTCCAGGGCGAATGGCAAGATCCAAGTGAGGGGAAGCCAAGTACAGATTATGAAGATTTGTCCTAGGCCACACTGGTGAGGAGACACGCTCTTAAACCATTAACTGAGGATCTAAATAAGAGGAAACTAAGATACAGGTGGCTCTTTCTGACACAGATATAGTTCCGCATGGGAAACGAAGAAAAGACGGTCACCCAGGTAGAGGACGGACTGAGGACCCTGGGAATGGCCTCAAAGGAGGTGCGAGGTGAGAATATGGGCACCCACCTGGAAGGAGCAACGTCGGAAGCCCGACGCGGAATGGAGAGCTGGTCGATGAAAAAGGTGAGGAAGACCTGAGGGGCAGTGCACGTGAAGTCGGTACTCGCAGTAAATGTAAATAAAGGACTAAAATATAGCCTGATGTTTGGTAAGAAATAGCGTGTAAGGAGTGCGGGGGGTGCGGGCAATACTACGTACGGTTCATCAGGGGAAGACCACATCAAGAACCTGGACGAGGATCCAGGGACAACTGTAGGGTGGTAAACTTACAACCAGTCTAAAGGGCATGGAGAGACAAGGAGGGGATGGCTCAAACACTCAAAGGATCCAGATGGTACAGGAGGATATGAGGTTAATTAACTAAAGCGGGATGTATAGATTGAGGTCCTGGAATGTGAGGAGGCTGAACAGCCCTAGCAAGAGGGTAGCAGTCCAGAGAGATCTGGACAAGGAGGGACCAGAAATAGTGTGCATACAGGAGACGCACCTAATGAAGGAAGATGAGGGGTGTCTGCGCAGTAGGAGCTACCCACAGCAGTACCATGACACGGCAAGATCTAAGCGTGCTGGGGTGGCAATCCTAAAACACAAAAGCATGAGCAGAGATTGGTGCAAAACAGGGCACAGAAGGGAGATTTGTGCCGGTGAAAGGGAAAATAGGGGGCCAGAGATAAACCTGGACTTCAGTCCACGCACCTAACCAGGGTCAAGAAGGATTCTTGGGAGGATTCCTGGAAGAGCTTAGTAAATTCGGGGATGGAGAGATGATCATAGCGGGGGATTGCAATCTGGCAGCAGACCCCGTATGGGACAGGTCAGGGGTTGGGGGGCTGAGAGGGCATGTAACGGGGACGATGTCCAGGCAGTTGCTGGCCAGGCTCTGGGAGGAGGGGCTTTGCGATGTGTATAGGACAAGGCATCCACAAGAAAGAGATTACTCTTACTACTCCCACGTCCACAAAATTTACTGTAGAATAGATTACGTGATGTCAACCCGAGGCATAGTCCAAGCGACCAATAGTATACAAATGGGCAGCATGACATTGCCAGATCATGCACCGGTCACATTAGAATGGGAGGGTGGCAACACCAGGAGAGGGACAGGGGCATAGAGGCTGGAGGACTACTTAATCAGAGACCAGGAAGCGAGGCAACAAATCGAGAACGAAATATGGGAATTTGATGGGGGTGAAGGGTTGGGGGGTAACCCAGGGGAAAGATGGGACACATTCAAGCAGCAGATAAATGGGTTACTCATAGGAGCGGCAAAGAAGATACGAGAGAAGCGAAGGGAGGTGGAAGAGGGCCTAGAGAACAAGATATGAGAACTAGAACAGGCACAAAGAAAGAGGTACAAATAAAGTGGCAAGGGAATTAGTGCATGCGAGAGGGCAGCTGAGGCAGTTGACGAATAAAGCAGTGGAGCGCACTCTCCTAAGGAGCAGCCACAGATTTTATGAACAGGGAAAAAAAGTGGGAACAGAGCTGGCGAGTCAAATGAGGGCTAAAGAACAGAAATCATTTATAGACGTGCTGGAGGACAAAGCGGGTAGGGAAATGGGGACTGAAGGAGCCAAGATGAACATAGTAAGAGATTTCTACGCAGAGCTACATAGGGAGGACCCAGTGGAAAGAGGGAAGCAAATGACGTACCTGGCAGGTTGGGAAGGGCTGAGGGTAACACCAGAACAAGGGGGAACAGCTACAGGAGCCCTTAGGGTTGGAAGAGGTACAAAGGGCGATAGCTAGGTTAAAGGCGAATAAAAGCAGGGGGGAGGAGGGCCTAACAGCAATATTCTACACAACATTTAGGGACTCGCTGGCCCCAATTCTCAAACCTATTTAACCACTTCAGAGACACATGGGAGGTCACTACATCCATGAATATGGCACATATCACCCTGATTCCAAAGGCAGGGAAAAACCCACACGCGTGTTCCTCATATCGGCCCATAGTGCTCATCAATGTGGACACCAGGGATACTGCTGGGGCTGGTTATGCAGGACCAAACAGGGTTCATTCAGGGCCGGAAGACGTGTGACAACATAAGAAGGGTATTGCATGTGATTGACAAGGCAGGGAAGGGGGTGGGGGCACTCCCACCTGCCTGATGATGATGGACGCCGAAAAGGCATTTGATCAGGTCAACTGGGCCTTCATGGAACAAACATTGTTGAGGGTGGGACTGGGGCCAAATTTTGTGAAAATGATGCACGGCAAACTACAGGAATCCACATGCCAGGGTAAAAGTCGTAAGGCGGCTAACGAATCCACTCTCAATAAGAAGGGGGACGAAACAGGGATGCCCATTGTCACTGGTCCTCTTTGCTTTAGTGATGGAGCCCTTTGTGCACCGCATAAGAGGAAATAAAGATATCTGAGGGGTTAGCTGGGCGGGAAGGCAACATAAAATAGGACTTTTCGCAGACGATGTGATCTTAATGATCACAGAACCAGGGAAGTCGCTATCAGCGATAATGGAAGAGATAAGATCCTACTCAGATGTATCTGGCTTTAAAGTGAACCATGGGAAGTTGGAATGAAGCAACCCCTTTAGATGGGCGTCGGGCCCAGTTAGATACCTGGCGGTGAACTTAACTTCCTCCATCAAACAAATAGTAGGAATTCATTACCACCCACTGATTAAGCAAATTAAGGCAGATCTAGGCAATTTAAGGCAGATCTAGCAAGATGAAAGAAGCTGTACATATCGTGGTTCAGAAGGGTAGCCGCGATCAAGATGAAAGTGTTACCTAGACTATTATACCTATTCCAAGTAATTCCCCTAGCAGTGCCTGGGAAGCTAGTGAAGGAGATTCAAGAATGCATTATGAGCTTTATATGGGGAGGGAAAAAGCAGAGGATAGGAAGGAAAACGCTATCCAGGAACAAGGCGCAGGGGGGAGTGGCGTGTCCAAGCACTATTAAGTATTATCATGCAACTCAATTGAGGGCACCCGCAGAGTGGGGGAGGGCAGAGAATCAGAAGCACTGGGTAGGTATGGAACAGGCGGTGGTGGGAGAGCATCTGTGGAAAGTAACAGGGTTCAAGAAAAGAGATAGGCCAGAGGTATTACTGGAGAACCCAATAAACACCCTAAAGATATGGGAAAAAGTGAACAGTAGGCTGAACCTCTCGCGTGGCCATCCCCGAACACACCCGTATTTGGGAACCCTGCGTTCCCACTGGGTAAAGAGTATGGCAAGTTCAAGGGGTGGAAGGAAGGAGGGATGGGAGTGATAAGCGACCTCTACGAGGTGAGGCATACCGGTTTGCATACCAGCAACTGAGACATTGGCAGGGACCCCCATAATGTTGGAAGGGGCCACGAGGGAACAGACGTAGTGGGAAAAACTGATGGTGTAGACAGAACAACAGGGGCCTGATCTCAGAAATATACAAAATACTAATGAAAGGGGAGATTGAGGAAGGGGTGGGGGGGCGTGCGGGATAAATGGGAGAGGATAAAAGGGGCAGCGCTCAACGACAAGGAATGGGACAGGGTGTTAAAGGGCTGGCACACTTAATACACCTCAGTATAGCATCAAGAGTTGCAATATAAACTCCAACACCATTGCTATTACACGCCGGAGAGGCTCCACAAGATATTTTCCACACAGTCGGATCAGTGCTGGAGGGGGTGCAGGGGAAAGGTACGTTGGAGCATATATGGTGGGGTTGCCAGCGACTGCAACATTTCTGGCAGGAAGTAAAATAAGGTACAGGAGATAATGGAGCCTGTAAGGGACTTTGAGGGGGTGGAGATACTACTTGGCACCAGTGTTCCTTCCAAGCTGTGCGCATGTGCGCTTGCCCAGCTTCCTTCTGGATGCCGCTCAGAAGATTTTTAGCAGCGCACACAGACAATTCTCACCTCTTCAAAAATATTTAATGAGGCACAAGTCACAGCAATTAATTGAAATTAGCTTTCTCATAAAATAAGCAACTAGTCTTGATATTCTGCTAATTTGCATTACACTACTATGCAAGGATGACCGTAAACACCTAAAATCCCTTACAGCAAAATACACACATAAGAGGTAAAAAACTAATATGAAAAACTGGCTCCATGAACAGAAGAATCTAACCTGCACACATTAACGAAATAATGTTCCCTCCCCACCCATGACTCCTAAGCTTGATTCTACCACACTTTGACATTATGACTCCTAACGTCTGCCCCAGAACAGATTAGGATAGGACCAGACAACCTTGACTCGTCCTCCCTTGGCTCTGCGAAAGGTTAGCAGATGTGTACGTACATCCACTTGTTTTATGTTTGTTGTAATATGAATAATGTTCACGTGCCAGAATTTCTGTTACTCATTGTGCCTTACCAAAAGCGTCACCCACACAATAAAATCAAACTACCAGCTAAAATATTGGATACTGACTGTAAATAAGCAGGCTACCTGGATGTGTAACCTTATCCCATACTTCCTCTTCTTAGTACATACACCGTGCAAGTGCTTTGAAGCGGCCCCCTTGCAAGTAAACGCATTATAAAACTAAAATATTAATTTGCCCTGTAAGGGTTTTGAGAAGACAAATGTGGGGCTCAGTATCTCCAACTTTAGCACTACTAACATTACACTATAGGTGGAGCGCAACATTGCAATATCATTTACTTTGCCTACACGGGATAATGGGTATGGACTATGCCTGGGATTACTTGTCCATAGTATCAGGGCACTGGATATTCAGACAGGAGAATGCCTTCCTTTGGGCATTGACCGTCACACATTATATGGTACCTTGCTGCTATGTAAAACAGTTTCACTGAGAACTGTGTAATCCTACACAATATGAGGGTCGGGTATGTTTCAAACAATCCTGTATGCACGGCAAAAGAATGGCATACATGCAGAGTCATGACATTCTTAAAATGCATATAATATGTTGAATATTAAATGTTCCATGCTTGCAAAGTATTGTGGGTCCTCCCCCTCAGCCTCAGAATGGATTCGTTTTGGACCTTTAAAGCCAAAGTAAAGAGCTGGCTCTTCGATAAGAAACACTAAGGGTCTGCTAACACGCCGTCAATAATGTTGTGCCTGCTCAATCTCTCTGTTATACTAGACTAACTTTCTCTTATGTACTGTTTCAAACTCCGACCTGTCTGTAACCATCGGTCGACCTGCACTTATTGTTGTTATTGTGTTGTTGTAAATTCTACTATATGCCTGTAACACTCGCTCCAGTTCTAGCGCCCAGTTACCTCAGGGTTCGGTGCGCGGTACAAATAAACTAAACTGGGTCTGCAAATATCCCAGTGAGTGTTTACTGCTACAATCCCTCACTTTTTACAGTGCTCTATCAACTAGTATTGGAGGCGAGCACAGGGGCCAGGGAAGGGTATGGGTGGAAGAGCACAGGTCATCACTCCTTGCGGGTGATGAACAAAGCAGCAAATTTCAAAAACCAAGTCAGACGTTTCGGCAGTATACTGAAGGAAATGTGTTGCTTGTTTGCTAAAGAATAGGAAATTCTAGTACCCGTCTAGACAACAGCACCTTCGTTTTCTTTCTTTCTATGCTCAGCTGATATTCTTTCAATATAACCATGTGCTCTGTATTGTCTCTAGCATCTCCCTGCAACTTATTTAACTCATAACAAAGTATAATAAAGTATTACAGAAGAGGGATCCATAGTTACAGAAGAAGGGACTCAAGGGGCTTCATTACGAGTTTGGAGGTAGCCATGGAGCTTTTAGCACCATGGCTGCCTCCAAACCGGGCTCCATTACCGGGTTCCTGCAATGTGGACTTACCGGGTCATTCTGACATAGGAGGACCCGGTAATACCTCCTTGCAAGAACCATTCCCCATTCCCATTGAGCCCCGATAGGGAGAGAGGTAATAACGGGCACATTACAACTGGCCCTTTATTACCTCCCTCTTCTCCTTGCGGGACCCGGAAAGGACGCCTGGTTTTACCAGGCGTCCTTACAGGGTCCCGCAAAGGGAACCTCGTAATCGGTGCTCCCGTAATGTTGTATCTCTTGAGATTTGATGCCATTAACTTAAAAGGCATATATATGTGATTTTATTACACAGAGATCCACAATAAACCTCAATAACGCTCTTGTTTAATTTGTCTATGCTCTGGTGTGGAAGGGTGACCAAAACTATAGACTATATTATGTTCCCTGTCATTCCACTTTCTATGTCAGGGTTACAAGCAAGGCTCTAATCAGATTTTGCTCCCTACATGGAGTCAAATGATTTTTCGGGGAGTAAAAAAGTAATATGTGTTGCCACTTTTTGCTTATTAAAAGATGTTCTTCCTCTTACAATTCCTGTTGAGATCAGGCATTCATATTATTAGATTCCTTCCTATGCCACTGCTCTGCTGCTGGTCTCTAATTCGGGAAAAATATCAGAAGAGCTTTGTGGGTTGAAGCAACATATTGTTCATTGTTTCTCGTTTTTTGTTGGGCACATTTTCATTTTTAGGGAGTAAAAACTGATGGTGTATATGTCTCTTAGCTGCAAGGACGGTTTTATCACTACCCAAAGGACAACGTAATGTGGATAGTAAGCAGAGGCACAGGAATATTTAATCATCATATTCTGAGGTGCAGTTATTCTGATTCAATTATCATCCTTACACAAATTATTAGACGTATGTTCTCCTGGCCCTTCAATTACTTCATTAAAGTGGCACTTGAACTCTTATCAGCATTTTTTTGACGCATTGCTTTTAATTGCCACTAATCCATCGGCACATGTTGTATTCTGTCTGAATTTCTTGACAGCCACATCCGTTTATGGCAAGAGATATTTGTGTTTTGTAATGCACATGAGTGAATTTCCAGTGGCATAAAACGTTTGCAAGGTACTGTGGCAGATGTTGAAGTCTTGGACTGGTTGATGAGTTTTCTGTTTAATCACATATGACATTCTCTTTTAGCCTATGTGTTTGGAAAAAGTGTAAGATATGTCAAGAATTACAGTGGCTGGGAAGAGGAAATTCCTTTCCAAACTCTCTTCTGCGACGGTAGTTCACTAAATACGCATGCTCACAAAGTGGCTTACCTCATTAGTCAGTTGCGCACATGGAAAATAATGTGCGCACAACAGCAAACCAGTTCCGCACATAGAGAAAAATAATTAGAGGGAACATTGCTTGGCACCATAGTCGATAAGCATCCCAAAGTGGGAGGGAATGCCTGAAGGCTATGGGCAAACCTAATGAGGGCCGCAAAAAGAAGCATAGCAAGACAGTGGAAGCAAAAGGATCCTCCATCCATTATACAGTGGTACTATGCAATTTGGGACACTATAGAAGTGGAAAAAGTGACAGCAACAATACGAGGGACACGGAGGTCATTTGGGTTTTCTTTCATACTCCGTGCAATCAGGGACGTAATGCATCTATACATCCCGAAGAGACTACAAGCACTGGGAATCCTAGATGAGGAAGAAGAAAGTGATGATTCTTGAGCGATAGGACTTTACGGATCGCCTGAGGGGACTGGCTGGGGCAAGGGGGGAAGAAAGTTGTTGATCATTGAAGTTGAAGTTTGATAAGTTGGCTGGAAATAACACACAGCATGTGCAAATGGATGCAAGCTATATACGAATATGCATTGGAATGATAAAGATTTGGTTAAACAAAAAAACTGTTGGGCCGTTGACCCTTATTGCATGTGGCACCACCCTCCATTTGTATTTGTGCCCCAGGTTTAACCCCCCCCCCCTTACCCCAAATATTGATTTTTAGAGACACCACTGATTATCAACAGTACAGTTAATGCAAAGGACTTAAAAGAAACAGTTATACCTGCAGCGAGGACATGCAGTCTTAATTAACCGTAAAATCTCTCTATAGAGACAAAGTGGAGGGCAGTATGCACCTTTGCATTCAAGACAACATTAAAAGCATTCATACTGACCTAGTGAGGGTCACTCTCTCCCCCCACACCAACGAGTAAAACCGTACAGCAGAGAAATGGTGGCACTAATCCCAGCCTTCCGTCACTCAAGGGATGCCTGGAAGGCAGCAATTTCTGGAAATCGGCTATATGGTAGGCTCATTTCATTTATACTTTGTGTTCATTTTCCAAATTTTCAAGAAAGGCGGTTTTAAAAGTTAGTTTATTTTAAATGTCTCATACAGAAGTTCTCTGCAAGCTCCCTAACCCCTTCGTCCTCAAAGCCTCTCCAAAAGAAGGTCAGAACCCAAACGCGACAAAAGAAATTACAAAACCAAATACAAGGACGCCAAGAGAAATCCAGCCCACCAATTCACTATTGTAACTCCCCCATCTGCTAAACCCATCAAACTTCATTTTTAAAAAAGAATCAACATTAGCTTTCACCTTTAGCACCCCCATGACCACGCTTAGCATTTTGTATTATTGTATTCTTCTTTGGGAGCCAACTATTCAATGCAGACTGTATTACATGTTTTTTTATAAGCCAAACCACCCATCAGTATGAATTCTCTTCTACTACCCCATACAACCACATGGGGGGGAAGGGGGGCTTCTATTGAAACACAGGCCTAATTCTCAGACTTTTGTTTGAGAGGGTGTGATCAGCTTTTAAAGTTTTTTGGTGCCAAACATCTTACGTCAATTCCCTTCCCGTTGGGCTCCACCCCTCTCTCCAGTCAAGGAAGACTACTAACACAAAGGGGTAACCACAATGGTATTTAATGCCATGGTCAGTTAACCACCTGGCCAGGGGTTTACATTCCTTCCTCTTGGCCAGCATCAAAGAGGAAAAGTCCTGAAAAATGTGGATTCTGGAACGGTTGTATATAATTTGGTCCATTTGGCTGGCCCGCTTTAGTATTGCAAGTTTATCTTTGTTATCATTGTTTTCCTAGTCTCAGAGGGGTGCTCACTATCTTTCTACAGAACTTCAGACATCTACGTTGCAATGGTATTCCCCATTCTCTGCATCATCTACAGTTAGTGTCCAGGCCATCTATTTAGTCTCCACTTGCTTGAGGATTTCTTGCATTTCAATTGAAGCAGGTCACCAATTAATTGGTTATTCTCAATATTTTTCAACCTATCCTCAACCTTACTTACCCAGCTCGAGATCTTAAAGTCTTGAATATCTGAGGGTCTTCTTTTCTTCAAGGAGATCTTGGATGTCCTGCTTAACAGCTACTTCCTCCCTGCACAATGAGGTTCCACTGTCCATTCCCTAGTTCCTCGCCACACTCAGTAAGCCTTTGTATTTTTTGGAGTGGATCCAGAGTGACCACCAACACTTTTTTAAAAAATATTTTATATAGTTTATTACAAACTTTTAAAATATTAACAATGGTCCACTTGTCTCTTTTGCTTTTCTTATAAAATATCCTCGACCCTTAATCTTTTAAGTTCAGTTCTAAAGCCTTTGGATCATCTGATCCAAATAAAGGCTTAGAGCAAATGTCAGTCTATTATCACGTCCCAGAAAAATTGCACACCACCATTCTTCGCCACACCAAGTTGTTCTTCTATTAATCTCTGCTCCAAAATACTTCAATCTTTCTGTTTGCAGTTCAGGACAATAGAGCACTAGATGCTTCAAGTTTTCTACAGCGTTATTACACAACCAACAACCATTATCTGTGTTTTGCCTTCCTTTTCTTCGGTTTAGGATTTCTTTGGTCTCAAACAAGTTTAATCTGAACTTTAAAAACAATTGCCTTAAACGTTTTGATGGGATCTTTAAGATATTTTGGGATTTCATTGTATGCCCTTGCTTCAAATGGCACAATTTTCATACCTCTATGCTGCCTGCTTTGTTCTACTGTTTCAATCCAATCGGCTCTCCATAATTTATTTGTCACGGCATTCAGGTTTTCACATAATGTTTCCTTGTTGGTGTTGAGCTCTACTAGGATGTCCTCGCAGTTTTTTTTCCCATCCCCCCAGTATTGTGTTTCTTTTGTCTATGGGTCCCTTATTCAAGATCTCAAACTGTGGCAAATTGTAAGTTCCTATCACCTTTCTGTTTAAACAAAGAGTATTCCATGCAACTCTTGCATTCATTGACTTCAGGCTCAACTCATACCTGATGCAGGCTGTTGAGTTCCATTGGGTATATTTAACATTTTTTTCCAAAAGAGGTTTTCACTTGACTCACACGTTGCATGTGGGCATCCTAACCCTGTTTCAGCTCCGTAGATCAATGCGGGCACAACCGTAGATTGATAAAACTCAATCACCGGCTTTAAGGAGAATTTACCATATTTTTTATTTATCACAGCTCCTTGGCACGCCAGTTGTTTGCATTTGGATTTGGTTAGCCTTATCATGGGTTTATCGTTGCTGCTAGAGTTACCCACTGTCCCATGGGAAACACATTTTATCGTTTCCTGACCGAGCCTCTATTGACATTTTCTTTTTGGCTGTTTTTTTTTACTTCCTTGCAAAATCCTTCAGAATTTCCGTTTTGGCGATGATGATTTCCAATCCATTTTTTGTGATGTAATTTTGAAGCACTGTTAGTTTCCGCTGCAGGCCCACTGGGGTTAGGTCAAGCAAAATAATATAGTCTGCGTATAGCATCCAGTTCAACTCATTTCCCAACACTATACAGCCTATCTAGGATGCCTCACTGGCTCCTGATGACCTAGTGAATAATAACATACATATTTGAGTTTGTCAAATTGCTACCATCATTCTTGCTGTGCTCTGCACCAAATCAGCAAATACTGGCCATGTCAAGTTGTCTAACCCCATCCAGTTCAACATTTTCTTCACATTGATATAAAAGGATCTGCATTTACAGAAGGCAGAAACAAAGTACAGTTAAATAACGCCATATCAAGCTTAAAGAGCTTGCTAGTTCTATAGGACACCAACAATGCAATCACAGAAATTGAGCTTCCTCCAGAGTTTGACAGTGCACTGGTGCTCTTGTTAAGTGTGGTTACATCAGTGCTACAGTGGCAGAGTACACTGTTGGGGAGATACTCTTTACAGCTGTGAAGTGACACTGCCAAAGGAAGGTCAAAATACTGGGAAACCCGCAGTGCGATCTTGTTTCAGTTTTGACCAGTCAGCCTGCAGGACCACAGCAATGTGAGCTCTCTCTAGATGAAGGCTGTCCATGTTACAGGAACTAAACAGGGCCTTGTTAGTTCTGCAGAACGCCCCAAGCTACATCCACTCCATGCGGATAATCAGCTAGATTGCCCAGTATCTGGATCCATGAAAGTGAAGCTCATTGCTCTATGTTGGCTGAGAGAAGGACGATGGTGCCACTTCCAAATGCTCTGTTGCTAACACGAGATTCAGACCCTATATGAGGGGCACTGGAGTGCAATGCGGGACCCACTCAGCCCAATTTCACAAGGTAGTGCAGCTGACATAGAAGAGTGTTAATGAGTAGGGCAGTGATCGAAATGACTGGGCACTACTTAGTGCCTGCTTGTAGCCAAGATGAGTCTGGCTAGCTTGATACCAATAGCTAATGGGAGCAACATTGGACTCCCCATGTCAATTTGTGCCACGCAAACATACCTATATAACAATTCTGAGAAGCATTAGGACACACTTAAAGCACATTTAAACATACATAGTCATATATAAATGGCCCATTTATTAAAGTTTGCTACCAGATTTACGCGTGTTGCCCGTTTATCAGGGAGTATCTCCTACTTACTATTCAATGCCTGATACAAAAGAGCTGCATTTAGCCGTGGTTTGTCAAATCTTCATTTTGATGGCAGGTGTATGAGCTCTGGTAAAGCACGCATGACATATTGGATTCAGGACTTCTAACATGGGTCTGTCTTTATTGAAGAAAGTCGAAGAAGACAAACAAAAAAAAGCAATTCCTTCAAAGTGATTAATCAAAATGTGCACTCTCCACAAGTGAATGACATGTTTACGAAAGTAGAAAAGGGGGTAATGTGTGAATGTAGCAAACTGGCCAAGGGACCCGGGGGAGTGGCACAAAAATAAAATGTTCCCAGTCTTTATTCACCAACCCAAATCAGCTATCAAACTAATTTTTCTGAAGAACCAGCCAACTCCTATAGATCTGAATCATTGTCGATTAGCTGTGAAATAATCCTTTGAGCAGATCTTAATTTGAAGAATCCCAGTAGTGGCCCATGGATTACAGGGATGGCAGAAATATTTCAAAATGGCTTGCAGCCCCCCACACCCAGGCTACCCATTTTGCTAGGAGCTTCCTCTCAAAGGGAAATGCATATTAAACTCTAACTTGCATAATTATAGAAAGTGGTATAGAAACATTCTCCTGTGTAAACGTGTACCCAAGAATTCAAAGTATCTGCTATTTCACGGCTGTTAGGTAGTTCAGGCCTCAAAATGTGCACTTACCACTAGCTAGTGATAATGGGCTCTTGGAGAGTAAGAAATGGTGTGCTGTTTACATGCAGAGAATTGAGGGGGCAAGTGATATTTTCCCTGGCTAGATGTTAGCAACTTTAAAATGTTACCTAGCCCCCTACACCTGCATCAGCCCCCTTAGTATATTATACAGATCTAAATGGATTTTAAGGGGCCGATTCATGGAACAAACGTGCGCCGAAAATCTTTGCGCAAGCAGGCGCAAGCGGAAAAAAACAGGCGCACGCGCACGATTCATGGAAGTCCCTGCGCGTGTTCACCTCGGGATGTGCGCCAAACCCGTGCATGGCGCACAAGTCACTGCAACATCCCGAAAGGCGTGCGCGACGCGCACAGTGAAAGCGCACAACCTCGGCGCATACACCAGAAAGTGGGCGGGACACGGGGCGTAACGCGCGGAATGGGGAACAACGCGCGAAAATAAGGGCGTAACTGGGGGATGTACTGCAGGGAAGCAGACGGAACGCCCACACGCACTCGAACCACACGTATTCATGGAATCGAATAGGGCAAAGCCACGCACAGCCAAACACACGCACAAGCTGAAAACACGTCCGCCACACGAAGGCAGGCGGTAGAGTCCCAGCGCATCACAAAAGTGGCAACATACAGCAATTGGGCCTGTGCGAGCGGGGCACGTGTATTGCGGGGGTGCGCGGGAAGCAACACACGCGATTGAGCGGGGTACGTGTATTTCGGGGGTGCGCGGGAAGTCACACACGCGATCTCATCAGGGTACGTGTATTTCAGGGTGCGGGGGAAGTATCCCACGCAACATCAGCAGGGTACGTGTATTCCAGGGGTGCGCGGGAAGTTCCACACGCGATATCAGGGTACGTGTATTTCGGAGTGCGGGGGAAGTATCCCACGCAACATCAGCAGGGTACGTGTATTCCAGGGGTGCGCGGGAAGTTCCACACGCAATTCCATCAGGGTACGTGTATTACAGGGGTGCGCGGGAAGTTCCACACGCGATATCATCAGGGTACGTGTATTACAGGGGTGCGCGGGAAGTCACACACGCGATCTCATCAGGGTACGTGTATTTCAGGGTGCAGGGGAAGTATCCCACGCAACATCAGCAGGGTACGTGTATTCCAGGGGTGCGCGGGAAGTTCCACACGCAATTCCATCAGGGTACGTGTATTACAGGGGTGCGCGGGAAGTTCCACACGCGATATCATCAGGGTACGTGTATTACAGGGGTGCGCGGGGAGCAGCACACGTGAATTGCACGTGTGGGTCCTCCCAGGTGTTCCCTCTACACCCTCCACGGCCCCTGCAGGTGGCTCACACCACAGGGGCCTACCCAGCACATGTCATGCAGGCACCCCATCCACCATGGCCATGCCCACCAGCCAACCCACATGTCAACTTGCACTACTGCCCACCAACACATGTCCCCGTGCACCCCCAGCCACCAGGGGCACCCTCCACCAGGCCCCCACCCATGTCTCCCACCACCCCACCCCCAGCAGTGCAGGGGCAGCCTCCACCAGGCCCCCACCCATGTCTCCCACCACCCCCACCCCCAGCCACCAGGGGCACCCACCACCAGGCACCCACCCATGTCTCCCACCACCCCCACCCCCCAGCAGTGCAGGGGCAGCCTCCACCAGGCCCCCACCCATGTCTCCCACCACCCCCCAGTCACCAGGGGCAGCCTCCACCAGGCCCCCACCCATGTCTCCCACCACCCCCACCCCCCAGTCACCAGGGGCAGCCTCCACCAGGCCCCCACCCATGTCTCCCAGCACCCCCACCCCCCAGCACTGTGGGGCACCTGCCAACAGGCCCCCACCCATGTCTCCCAGCACCCCCACCCCCCAGCACTGTGGGGCACCTGCCAGCAGGCCCCCACCCATGTCTCCCACCACCCCCACCCCCCGGCCACCAGGGGCAGCCTCCACCAGGCCCCCACCCATGTCTCTCACCACCCCCACCCCCCAGCACTGTGGGGCACCTGCCAGCAGGCCCCCACCCATGTCCAACTCATGTTCCCCACCACCCCCAGCCACCAGGGGCAGCCTCCACCAGGCCCCCACCCATGTCTCCCACCACCCCCACCCCCCAGCAGTGCAGGAGCAGCCTCTACCAGGCCCCAACCCATGTCTCCCACCACCCCCACCCCCCAGCCACCAGGGGCACCCACCACCAGTCCCCCACCCATGTCTCCCACCACCCCCACCCCCCAGCAGTGCAGGGGCAGCCTCCACCAGGCCCCGACCCATGTCTCACACCACCCCCACCCCCCAGCACTGTGGGGCACCTGCCAGCAGGCCCCCACCCATGTCCAACTCATGTTCCCCACCACCCAAACCCCACCGCGCTGTGGGGCACCTGCCAGCAGGCCCCCACCCATATCTCCCAGCACCCCCACCCCCCAGCCACCAGGGGCAGCCTCCACCAGGCCCCCACCCATGTCTCCCACCACCCCCACCAGTGCAGGAGCAGCCTCTACCAGGCCCCCACCCATGTCTCACACCACCCCCACCCCTCAGCCACCAGGGGCACCCACCACCAGGCCCCCACCCATGTCTCCCACCACCCCCACCCCCCAGCAGTGCAGGGGCAGCCTCCACCAGGCCCCCACCCATGTCTCCCACCACCCCCACCCCCCAGTCACCAGGGGCAGCCTCCACCAGGCCCCCACCCATGTCTCCCACCACCCCCACGTCACCAGGGGCAGCCTCCACCAGGCCCCACCCATGTCTCCCACCACCCCCACCCCCCCAGCACTGTGGGGCACCTGCCAGCAGGCCCCCACCAATGTCCAACTCATGATCCCCACCACCCCCATCCCCCAGCACTGTGGGGCACCTGCCAGCAGGCCCCCACCCATGTCTCCCACCACCCCCACCCCCCAGCAGTGTAGGAGCAGCCTCTACCAGGCCCCCACCCATGTCTCACACCACCCCCACCCCCCAGCCACCAGGGGCACCCACCACCAGGCCCCCACCCATGTCTCCCACCACCCCCACCCCCCAGTCACCAGGGGCAGCCTCCCCCAGGCCCCCACCCATGTCTCCCACCACCCCCACCCCCTAGTCACCAGGGGCAGCCTCCACCAGGCCCCCACCCATGTCTCCCACCACCCCCACCCCCCAGCACTGTGGGGCACCTGCCAGCAGGCCCCCACCCATGTCCAACTCATGTTCCCCACCACCCCCACCCCCCAGCACTGTGGGGCACCTGCCAGCACCCCCACCCCCCAGCCACCAGGGGCAGCCTCCACCAGGCCCCCACCCATGTCCCCCAGCACCCCCACCCCCCACCCCCCAGGGGCAGCCTCCACCAGGCCCCCACCCATGTCTCCCACCACCCCCACCCCCCAGCAGTGCAGGGGCAGCCTCCACCAGGCCCCCACCCATGTCTCCAACCACCCCACCCCCCAGCCACCAGGGGCACCCACCACCAGGCACCCACCCATGTCTCCCACCACCCCCACCCCCCAGCACTGTGGGGCACCTGCCAGCAGGCCCCCACCCATGTCCAACTCATGTTCCCCACCACCCCCACCCCCCAGCACTGTGGGGCACCTGCCAGCAGGCCCCCACCCATGTCTCCCAGCACCCCCACCCCCCAGCCACCAGGGGCAGCCTCCACCAGGCCCCCACCCATGTCTCCCAGCACCCCCACCCCCCGCCCACCAGGGGCAGCCTCCACCAGGCCCCCATCCATGTCTCCCACCACCCCCACCCCCCAGCAGTGCAGGGGCAGCCTCCACCAGGCCCCACCCATGTCTCCCACCACCCCCACCCGCCAGCCACCAGGGGCACCCACCACCAGGCCCCCACCCATGTCTCCCACCACCCCCACCCCCCAGTCACCAGGGGCAGCCTCCACCAGGCCCCCACCCATGTCTCCCACCACCCCCACCCCCCAGCAGTGCAGGGGCAGCCTCCACCAGGCCCCCACCCATGTCTCCCACCACCCCCACCCCACAGTCACCAGGGGCAGCCTCCACCAGGCCCCCACCCATGTCTCCCACCACCCCCACCCCCCAGCACTGTGGGGCACCTGCCAGAAGGCCCCCACCCATGTCCAACTCATGTTCCCCACCACCCCCACCCCCCAGCACTGTGGGGCACCTGCCAGCAGGCCCCCACCCATGTCCACCTCATGTTCCCCACCACCCCCAACCCCAAGCCACCAGGGGCAGCCTCCACCAGGCCCCCACCCATGTCTCCCACCACCCCCACCCCCCAGCAGTGCAGGAGCAGCCTCTACCAGGCCCCCACCCATGTCTCACACCACCCCCACCCCCCAGCCACCAGGGGCACCCACCACCAGGCCCCCACCCATGTCTCCCACCACCCTCACCCCCCAGCAGTGCAGGGGCAGCCTCCACCAGGCCCCCACCCATGTCTCACACCACCCCCCAGTCACCAGGGGCAGCCTCCACCAGGCCCCCACCAATGTCTCCCACCACCCCCACCCCCCAGTCACCAGGCCCCCACCCATGTCTCCCACCACCCCCACCCCCCAGCACTGTGGGGCACCTGCCAGCAGGCCCCCACCCATGTGCAACTCATGTTCCCCAGCCAACATGTCATCACAATCTAGATCCCTGGTCCCTATGGTCAGCCTCCAAATGCAAAACACCCACCCGAGTATTGCATCCACCCACTCATAATTTGCAATTACATCACAGAACACCAATTTCAAGTTCCGAAACAAACACATTTCCCTCACATACACCCAATGGGTGTCAGTGAATCTCAAAACACATATCATGAAATGCATGAAACCAATGAGATACCACACATTGAAGTTCACCAAAAAAAATATGTATTAAAGGAAACATAAAGAGAATAAAAAATGAAGAAACAGAAACGTGAATGTACAAAAATGAAAAGAAGCATGTCCGTTAAAAAAATCAAAACCAAAAATAAAATTCCAAAGTAATGTCCAAAGTCTATGTCCACAAAACAAAATCCAATGGGAAATAAAAAAGAAAGCCATTGCTCCATGGTCAAAAAGTGAAAAAAAAAATTCAATCCAACTGCGAACTATGTACATGGGAACAAGCCAGGGTCCATTATCCCAACAAAATAAAGGAAACCTATCTAACTACACTAACTAATAAAATAAAACTATATACAAAAATGTGGCCAATGTCCGAAAGGTCCAAATAAAATAAAAACAAAAATGAAACCTAACACTACCTACATAACTATGTACAAGGGCAGCGGGCTAGTTTCACGGCTCACTTGTGGATGTCCCGGGCCAGGGCATCATCGAACTCCTCCTCAATGTCCCGGAGGCGGTCCTCCTCCATGGCCCCGAGGGTCCGCAGGGCCGTCGACGTCTCCACCTCCAAACCCCTGCGGATTGCCTCGAGGCACTCGGCCCGCCTCAGGGCCCTCCGCATGGAGTTCTCCGCCCTGACCATTGTGAGCCGTGCCTCTTCCGCCCGCTGCCGCTCCGCATCTATGGCGTGGCCCAACCGCTGCCACACGGAAGACACTCTCTGTCCTGGGTCCTCCTGCCCTCCGGCCGATGCCTGCCCCTCCGATGTTGAAGGCCCCGAGCCTTCATGGCTCCCACCACGTTGCTGCTGCTGCTGTGCCTCTGCCCGTGCACTGCCTCCTGCTGCCTGCACATCCTCCGCCGGCTGGGGTGCAGTCGTAGATGTGGCCACCCCTGCTGGACGTCCGACTCCCGACTGTGGCAGGGATGCCTCCTCCACCAGCCTGGCCGCACCGTCAGAGGCAGCTCCACAGGGCACCCAGGTGACTGATGGGTGGGAAGATGGCACAGAGGACGACTGGCGCGTAGGGGGTCCAGTTGAGGAGGGGGTCGGAGCAAGCCCCATCAGACGGAGGAATCCGGCCTGGGTGACCTGTCCCAGCAGGCTGACGTGGTCAACGAGCCATTCGAGATGACGTGCAGTCTCTTCATGAAAAGACTGCAGGTCACCTCGCATGGCCCGTTGACGCAACGCCACACCAGCCAGGACAGGCTCAACCCGGACCTGGATAGCCACGTCCGCAGGCAGAGGAAGGCCAGTTGACGTGAGCTCATCCCCTGCCTGAAAACGGGTCTGGACGTAGGCATCCCTGCTGGTGCAAGATGATGCAGGGACAGGATTGCACACAGGCACCTCCGCGGCGGCCTGTGCTGCCTCCTGTCCCTGGTCCTGCACTGCACCACTAGCACCAGTGGGATCCCCACCTCCAGACCCCGTCTCTGGTGCTTGCACGGCCTCCTCCTCCACCAAACCCCCCACCAACCTGGATGACTCCGTGCTATCTTCCCCTGTTGGGCCCTTTGGGGTCCCAGCTGCCCCTTCCGCTGCCGAGGAGTCCAACTCCAACCTCCGCCTCTTGGACCTCCCCCCGGCAGCTGCGGCCTGGGACGCGGCACCGGACTCCTCACTCCCCGACGAGATCACAACATGGGAGGGGAGCCGGGCCTTGCGTCTCCGGCTGGCGGTGGGATCCCCGCCGCTGTGCTCCACAGCATCTTCTCCGCCCTCTTCATCAGTTGACGCTGCAGACAGGGAGAAATAAAACACAGGCATCAGGGCACTGTACAATGGACACATACACACGACAGTTGTACATGAGTGGCATTGGCAAACCTCAGACATGTCATCACAATCCCCAACACATGTCATTTCAACTCGCACACATGAGCCATACCACAGCCATATCGCAACTGCCAGCACCATCCATACACATACAACAGCATGAGCAGGCAAAGGTGAGCCAGACATCACATGCAACACAGGAAGTGCACCACACATGTACACACACCACCACACTTGCATGCATGTGTACACCTCTGCCAAGTGTCGCAGTGTTCAGATGGGCATCCATGTCACATCTGCCCATCAGGCTTCCACATACCGCTGTCACATGCATCCATGTTGCATCACTGTTGCACTCTTGTCAAATACACACACATGCACACAGTGCTGATACATGCAGCCGAAAACAACATACATGCGTGACATCACGGACATGTCTACTTACATACACATTCATCCAAACATGTGTGCCCACACAACTGCATTTGGCATGCAAGCCTACACACACAAGCACCATCCATGTCTCACACATTACAGCCCTCGCATGTGTCAGCCCCACGGCCCTGTACACCCCCACCCATACTCGACCCCATACAAACAGATGTGCAACCTGCACACTACTGAATAATCACCACACGCACTGCTCACAATCAGGATGCATGTACACTCACCGCTCGACTCCAGACGGGTCTGCTTCTCTAGGACCTGGACGTGGAGCGCTGGGGATATGCGTTCCAGGACCCTCATCTGTTCTTCCGACAAGTGGCCCCGGCGCCCCTTGGCATCCGCTGCCTTCAAGAGGCGCCGGGCCTTGTTCAGGGTCCTGGACCTGAAGTCCTCCCAGCGCTTCTTGACATGTTGTAAGTCGCGGACTGCCACCCCCTCCGCGTTGATGGCAGTCACAATGTCAGTCCAGATCCGAGTCCGTCCTTCCTTGTCGGCGCGGGAACTTCCGAAGAGGGCATCATACTGCCCCAGGACTTGCTCCACCAGGACACCAACTTCGGTGGCACTGAAGCTGGTGCCCCTCTGCCTCTCTGGCCGGGGGTTGTCAGTGGTCCCAGATGGTGTTTGCCCCGACATGACTACCCCAGAGGCAGGAGTGGGTGGGCAACTGGGTCCTGGGGCTGGGCTGTGGAGCGATGGAATCCCAGTCGGGAATCTTCGGTTCCAGCAGGGGTGGTCACAGCAACAGCACCCCTGGCTGATGTGCAGGCAGCAAATGGCAGGGCACGTGGGCAGCAGGCAGTCAGGCAGCAGCAGATGGCAGGTGGGAGCGTGCTCAGGGCTCTGGGGGGCAGTAGTTCGGCCTTCTGGGCAGGAGCGTGGTCTTCCGTGTGCTTACACGTGGCCAGCTTGATACGGAGTGATTTGGCACGTGAAAAATCTGCACGTCAGCGTGTAATTTGAGGAAAGGCCCTTAGCGCGTAAGCGCGTCTGCACGCATACGCATTTTCATTGGACAGAAGGCCCCTCAAGCGCAAGCGGCCCTGTGACGTGACGCGTACAGACGTGCATGGGCATTTCAGCGCGCGTGAAAAACTGCACGTCCGCGTGTAATACGAGGAAAGGGCCCATGCGCGTAAGCGCGTGTGGAAACTACACGTCCGCGTGTAATACGAGGAAAGGGCCCATGCGCGTAAGCGCGAGTGAAAAACTGCACGTCCGCATGTAATACGAGGAAAGGGCCCATGCGCGTAAGTGACGTTACGCGCGCGTACGTTTCCCTCAGCACGGGTTAAAAGGTGAGCGGGCCCAGCAGTTCGCTGTACGTGCCTTTCGGGGAGACAGACGTGTGTTGCTGCTTCCTGTTGTTTCGCGCGCCATCACAACTTCACAGCTATCAAGGACGTATCTCTTCTTTTGGCGGGGGTATTGGCTACGCGTGTTTTTCTGCATCGCGCTAGTCAGACGGTGAGTCGCACACGCTCTTTTTCCCACTGCGGGGGCCCCTGTGTATCGCACCCATTTTCGATGTCATAGTAGCCTGCGTGTCCCACGCGTACGCGTTCCTCGTGTTACTGGGTGCCACCGCGTATTGCGGGAGGTTGAATCCACGCACATAGGCTGCAGGGTTGCGTGCACGGTTTTACTGCAGTTTTGGGGTGCCTGAGCGTTGAGTGACCAGTCACCACATCACCGGGGTCACATACAGCCTTGCAGGTGCAGGGGGGCTGTTAACATCTTGCTTCCCACCCCCTTCACCCCAATTGCCCAGGTCAATTGTGGTGTACACCTCCCATTGGCACCACTCCATCTGTGCCAGCACTAATACATCTGTGCCATGGTTGGGAGGCCACCAAAGGTGAGGGGCGCCTCAGCTGGGCGTACTCCTCGTGGCTGGCGTGGTCAGGGACGTGGCCGTGGTGACCAGGGAGTAGGGGGACTCCAGGGTGTCCAGGGCAGCCACAGAGGGGGAAGAGGCAGGGGTGCGCCACTTGAGCACAATGTTGTGCCATGTGTCGGTGCAGCCATGCCACCACCCCTTGTGATTCCGGGGGATGCAGCTCCTGCATCTGGCACTGGCACCCATATGACCCGGCAGTCCGTTCCATCGACTGCCACGGGCCCAAGGGTAGTGGTAGCTGCAGGTGCAGCTGTGGACACCGCCACCCAGGCTCAGGGTCTGCCAGCGCAGGCTGCGTTGGCACTTGAAGAGCCCTTGGTAGATCTCCAACAGGCCAGGGGGGAAACCATAGGGGCAGGCCGGGCTGCTCAGACCAAGACACGTGTCCCTGGGGCAGTCATGTCATCTGCTGCCCCGAATGTTGGCAAGTGCAGGGGCAGATGCACCCAACAGCACCCCGGTTGTGAGTCTGCCAACCAGGACTGTTGCGGTCAATGACCCTGCCACAGCTGATGTTGCTGCGCAGGGTCCATTAGTGGGCATCCAGCTGCCACTGACACAAGTCAGGCCTTTGGTCATCCCTCCACCTGCCACTCCCTTGGCTCAATCCACCGAACCCACTGGCCATACTGGTCAGGGCGGCATTAGCCAGCCAGGGTCTGCGCCACAGTCCAAGAGGAGGAAGGTTGCACCTGCAGCACAGGCTGGGACCCCACACACAGCCACGACCTCCTGCACGTCGAGGAAGAAGCCTTTCTGTAAGCAGGAACTGGACTTCCTCGTGGACTACGTGCGGGGCCACAGCCGTGACATGCTAGTGGGTGCCAATAGTCAGACCACGGCTGCCCAACGTGACACCCACTGGAAGCATGTTGCGGAACATGTCAGTTCATTCGGCCATGAGGTGCGCACGGCGCAGGAGTGCAAAAAGCGTTGGAATGACATCAAGCGCAGCACTAAGGCCAAGCGTGCCTCAAATTACAACTTGACTCTGGTGACTGGCGGTGGGCCTGCACCAGAGGAGGAAGAACTCACTCCGCATGAGGCTCTCGTTGCGGAGGTCATACCACCTGAATTGGTCGAAGGAGTGGGTGAGAAGCTGGACTTTGATGCCCAGTCCAGTGAGTGTTGATGCGTGTTTGTTGAGGACGTGTGTGTTTCACTTGTGGGATGTGTTGTGCATGATTGCTGCTACATGTGACGTGTACATGGTTCTGATGTGTAAGTAATGCAATGCTACCGTCATGCATGTCTCCTCTGCCTGCATGCGGGACTCCATGTAGGCATGCTCCCTTGCCCCTCCTCCGCCACTCTGCACCCCAGTTCCACCTTTGCACTGGTCTGCTTCAATCTTGCCAATGTGTACTTTCTTGTTCATGTGTCCTGTGTAGATGCTAACTTCCAGCGTAGAATCTGCCAGACATATGCCGTGTGGTACAGCCTTAGTACTCGATGCAGGGTATCTCACTTGTACTGTGCATGGGTCAGAGGTCCCGCAGGGACATGGGTGCCCATTCATGCTCCATGTGCATTGCACGCATGCCCCTATGTGTCCTTGACTGGATGATCACTGTAATATAAGTCCTTGGTTACATACATTGCCTGTCATCTCATCAGCCTTCCCGTGTCAACTGTGGCTCAGTCCTGCGTTGCACACATGTTTAGGCTCTGACAATCTGTGTGGCTCACAGGCCTCAGCCTGTTCAATGGCCAATGACTCTGTCCAACTCTTGTTGTGTCTTCTTCACACGTGGGCGGCCTCCGGAGTTTCCATCATGTGTCCTGCCCACTGTCCCAGCATCATTTGCAGTGTTGTAATTTGAATCACATTAAGCTGTTGATGCCAGTCAACACTGCCTGTCAATACACAGGTGTATGGTCAGCCTTTTAATACCATGCTAGGCATCCCTGCTTTGGTACTGGGGTGGAGGGGTGCTTGGCTTCTAGACATGGTACACATTGAATGCACAATGCACGTGATGTCTGAATTTGACATTGCACTGCCTTCACATTTCCTGCCACACACCATGTAGTGCTTGTACATGTAGGTAGTGAGTGGCGTACACATTTTCTGCACTGCATAGACCCACTTCCATGGAAACTGCCACCTTTCAACAGGTCTGATCACAGAAGCTATTCAAAGTATACCCAGCATGCATGCCAGGTTATATGTTGTGTGTCACATGTCTGCCTGATGCGTTTGCTGTCGGTGTGTGTGTGTGTGTTGTGTGCCTCTGACATGTGTAGTGACCTTTTTCTCTCTATTTTTCAGGTGATGACGCAATGGAGGCGGAGGATGGTGTTGTCATGCCAGACACAGGGTTGTTACCACTACATCAACCCGGCACTAGTGGGGGTCGTGGGGTGGTAGGCTATGAAAACCCCCAAGTGCTACAGTCCATCTTGTCTCTGGCTGCCTATGAGTCCAGCCTTGATGACGACTCTGACGTCCATGTGTCAGGGGTGAGTGATTCTGATGTGGACACTCCTCTGTCTGCGACACCTGCAATGAGGGATCAGACAGTCTTGGTTCCTCCGCCCGTGGTGGATGGGGACGCAGGGTCACCCTCCACAACAGTCACTGATGTGCCTGGGACATCACGTCGACGGGGGCATGTAGTCATGCAGCCGCGGGCGGTGCCAACACAGCGAGGACCCCCGGTCCTTGGGTCCCGCAGGGGTCAAGCCCGGCAACGCGGTCGCCGCGCGCAACCGCTGTATACTGAGTGGGAGCAAGACATGACTGCCAATTCCGAACGGCAGGGGGCAGCAATGGAGAACATCGCTGAGAGCATGGAGCGTGTGGCCCGATCTGTGCTCCCCACTGCTAGGCAGGTGCTTCTCCAGCAGCAGGCGGCACGGTCCACGGCCCGCTCGCTCAGGCTGGGCATGGCGGCCTCAGACAGGGCACGCCAGGCTGAAATGTCGTCTCTGCGTCAAGCAATTGCTGCTCACGCAGAGGCGCACATGGATGCCCTGAGGGAGGAGTATGCTTCCCTCAGATCCACTCTGGGTGTCCTTATGTCCCAGAGGCAGCAGGCAGAGGAGAGGTTTGCACAGCTTGAGCGTACCATCTCGGCTGAGCTACAGGCTTGCCGGGAGGTGCAGCGGTTGTCCAGCCAGGCCTTGCAGGAGGAACTCCGTGTTACACGTGCTACCTTGCAAGAGGAAGCACGTGTATCACGGGAGGTTCTACATGCAGACCTACGTCACATCGCCACACAGAACCAGGCTCACCCGTCCGGCAGACTTGCTGCCGACGAGGGGCAAGCTGCGGCTAGGCGTGGCCAGGCTACTGTGCCACGTCCTCCTTTCCAGGATGAGCCAGACTCGGACGACCATCTATCTTCCACATAGGTCGTACTGTGCAGGCGTTGAGCCCATGGAGGATTTTTTTTTGGCTCAGCATCATCGCATGTGGATGTTGAACAGCACCCTGTACCTCCCCCCTCCTGGATGCCTCCCCTCCCCCCCGGGTCATAAGTGGCCATTTTTGATTTTTCTTTTAGTTTAGTTAGTTAAGTTTCTGTTTGATAGTTAGTTTAAATAGGTAATGTAGGTTTTCCATAGTTAGTGTAATTAGTTAATAGTTGATTTAGTTTACAATTGCTAGTCTATTGTGCTTTCATGTGACAGTGCGGTGCTTTGTGGCTTTTGAAGGCATCCACTGTCTGTTCCAGCTGGGCCCTTCATGGTTGTCTTGTGTATGTGTTTGCTGCTTGGGTTCCTTGACTCACATATGCCACTCCTGCCTCCCTTATCCATGGGCTCGCAAGGATGGTTCGGTGTTACAGCATTTTACACAAGGGCTTTGGACTGTCATATCTGTGGCATGTCTGGTGCTGTGTGACTTGTGTTGACACCCCTAGTGGGGATGATTTAGGTGTCATTGTCCACTGTTCAGCTTTTGCTAGATGGGGTGTGTCATGATTAATGTGGACATTGATTACTATGCATTGTGTAGTATGTTTCATATCTTTCCTGTACATGTGCTTGTTGCAATTCATGCTGTAGATAGTGTTCCACACTTTGGAGGTGAAAGACGGACTGATGGTGTTATTTGTGATGTGACTCTCTGACATGGTCAAGTAATGAGATGCCTGATGAGACACACACAGATGACTTTGAAGCATTAATCATGTGTTTCATGCCCTTTCTGCAGGGGGATGAGCCTCCAGAGCACCTTTACCAGCAGACATGGCCCATTGGACGACGGAATTCTGGACCCGTTTGTTGGTGCCCACATGCACA
The DNA here is from genome assembly GCF_040938575.1 of Ambystoma mexicanum. Classification (NCBI taxonomy): domain Eukaryota; kingdom Metazoa; phylum Chordata; class Amphibia; order Caudata; family Ambystomatidae; genus Ambystoma; species Ambystoma mexicanum. Next base: position 274,127,769 of record NC_090927.1, on the reverse strand, counting down.
TGTGTGCACAAGCAGAGGCACAGTGATTGCAGACCCACATCCTAGAACTGCTGACATGTTCCAAGGAACTCCAGGCAAGGTGAGCATCACAGGGGGGCCACGACACAGCAAAGCTTGCACCAGGCGAGTTGCACATGCAGGCTTAGTCACAGCACTGAGGGTGAGCTTAGACGAATATTGGTGTTGAAGCACACAATGCAGCTCAGATGTGTTTGTGGACTGATGGCTGTTGATAGTAGGGTTGTCAGGGACACATGCAGGGGCAGTGGCACATACCCTCCGGTACACCAAGGTCCATTGAGCCACTTGTATCAACCATGTAGCCTTCCGAGACATGGAAAGGGGCAGCTCACAGGGACATACAGCAAGGGACATGCTCGGGTGCAGTGCATGTCTTTTCCACGTACTTCATGATAAATGCACTGCCAACTTTGTTTCGGTCATGGTGGTACACAACTTGCTCTGTAGTCATGGCTTGCTATATGGGTCTGTCTGCTTACCCAGGGAACATTGCATGTTGTGTGAATTGTGACACATTGGTGTTCAATTTGCCACGCACCCACCAGCAGCTGCCTTACTGCATTGACTGTGTATGACCCGTCACAGGGGTGATGTGATATATGGGTACGAAGCATCAACCACAGATTGTCTGTTTGTAGAGTAGTTTGTTGCTATGGGGCATGTTTGGTGTTGTGTTTTTGTGTAATTGGCACGTACAGGTTGTTGACTGTGGCTCTCTTTGCAGCATTGCAGTGCTCCTGTAACCGGACCTGAGAGTGCGCAGGCAGGAGGCCAGCACTCACAACCAGAGCTAAGTGTCTTGTTGTTTTTCTTACAAACTGCTCTGCATAGGCTTGCTGGGGAGTGTACTGATGCATGAATGTATGTGTGGTTCAATTTGGTATGTTTTTTTCTCCCTAATCACCCTTGATCCTATGCAATTTTGAAACCTGTACCCTCTACCCGGTGTTCCTGCTTCCCGTGCCTATCCAAGCAACGTTCCCTGACCCTCTTTCCCCACTGGGGTTGCGGATGCCTGTGTAAGCCCCGAACCTGCAGGCGCCAAAACCCTAGAGGGGGTGGTTGGTTCGTACCACTCCTGAGCCTAGACTACAGAAGGCCATGACAATGATGTCCAAGTTTGTTTGGATTGTGTATGTGTTCATGCAGGTTGTACATTTTCGTGCATTCCCTAGTTTCATGTGTCATTCCTCCTCCCCTCTCCTGCCACTCATTCCAGTCATCCAGTGTGTCAACACCTGTCCCGACTGCATATCCCTGAACCTCATTCCCCACCAGGGTCTCAGGGGCCTGTGTGAGTTTGACCTTGCAGGCACCCGGGACATGGTGGGGGTGGTTGTTTCGTGACACTCCCGCTCCTGTACAGGGGACCTGTAACAGTACACATCCATTCATGGTGCATCATCCTATGTCATGTACCACACATGTCTCACATCCTGTCGTGACATTGTTTTGCTGAGCTACCTTGGTTGTTGCATCATTGTGGTAGTACTTGGCCTTTGTGAGGTACTGCTACGTCAAGTCATCTACTGGAGGGTGTTCGGGTTCGTTTTCATGCCTTGGATTTTGTGATTTTGGAAATGAGTGTGGATTCTGAGGGTTCAGGCATCTTTTTACACACAAGGTGGGAGATGGTGACGAAGGGTAAAGGTGATCCTGTGGCCAGGTGGAATTGAGGTGTGGAGGCTCCATGACCCAGGTGCAGTTGTTCAGTGGGTCATGGTCATTTGTGAGGGGGGGGGGGTTGTTGTTGATAGTTGCCTTGCCCTGCAGTGTGATGGGAACTCTGACATAGTAATGGTGGTATCCTATGTACATGTTGTGTTCTGCTGATCAATGCCTGTTCATGTGTTGTGTTTTCCTTTCAGGTGCGAGGGGATAGTTGTGGTTTGACATGCTGGGGTGTACACATGGTGGATGTTCACATGTGATGTGTAGGGAACACTGATGGTCACTTGAGTGCACATGCATATGTGGAGTGCATGTCCTTGCAGAACCACACACTTGCACTCTGATGCACTACATGTACTCCCACCCTTGCATATCCACGTGTACACTGTTAGCCTTCTGGTGCCCACTGTGTCCCGGCAGCACATGTTCTGTGACCGATCATGGATCCAGTACATGCCTAATTTGATGTTTGACGTGGTCTGTCACTTAGATGTGATGCTCAGGGTGTGCATCACACACAATGGCTGTTCACTGTGCTGTGCGCTGAGCAGTGTGATGCAGGAGTAGGACACTGCACACATGAGCTGCAGTGTTGATTTTGCAATGCATAATGTGCATGTAGACAGGCATTCATTGTGATGTTACGTCTACGACTGTTGTAATGCATTTGGAAATGACTTATTTTGGGTGGGAGATTTTGTTGGTCTGTCATTTCATCTGATTCCGGGTCAGGCAGCAGTGTCCGATGCCACTGTGCATTTAGGACATGGCAATGTGTACCTTATCGTTACTGCATTGGTGTATGGGTATTGCGTGTCATGTCATGTTGATGTTTGGGAGGGTTTGAGTGACATGACAGTGATGGCCATGGCCTGTTTTGCAGGTGTGTGTGATGCACACCTTGCATGTCCGGGTCATTCGTTTCTCAGAGCAACTAGCTGGGGGTAGATTTCTCTCTGCAGCAGGGCTCTCCCCCTGGAACAGACTTCCGGCCTGACTTGAACTTGAGGGGAATCATCTCCAGTTCTGGAAGCACCTCAAGACCTTCCTCTTTGCTTCTGCTTACTGTCTGCCTCTCCCTTGCAGAATTCTCCACTGGAACTGCACAGGAGCTGCAACTGGGCCACTCTCACCGACCTCTGTCCCTGGTCCAGCCACTCTCCACTTGCACTGCCTCCCTGGCAACCCCTGCACTGCAGTACTGTCTCTCTATCCCTACAGCCCTCCCTTCCCAGTACTTGTCAGCACTTACCTTTGTAGTTGCCACCAGGCGACCTATGTATTATTTGTCTGGGCTACTTCCCCTGTACTGGACTCCCCCCCACCCTTCCCCTTGCACTTTTCCCATTCCCCCTACCCATGCACTTGCACGATCTCAATGACACCTGGCCTAGTAGTACCGTTCTCTGTGTTCCCTTGTTCCCCCCTCCCTGCCTCATTGCGCCTTGGAATACTTGTGTATGGCCCATATCATGTCATATGTGTGCCTTTTGGTCACACAGGATAGCTTGTGTTTAAGTAGCTAGGGATGCAGACGATGTGGCACTTCCATGGCAACTTTCTCAGGGTGGTAGGGTTGTGACAGTTAACTGTCTCTTTGTCATCATCGATTGTCACCTGGTATGTGCCAGGCCTGTGTGCACTCCGCAGGGGTGGGAGTTTAGGTGAAAAATGTGGCCACAAGCTGGGTCCGGGCTTCCTCGCCACGTGCCCTGTCCCCTCCCATGGGCAGCGCATGTGCCTGTGGTTGGGGATGTGGGGGCACCACCATGTCCACCGGGACGCCCTGCCGTGTTGCAACATTGTGCAGGACACATGCTGCCACAATGATCCTGCACACTACTGGTGGTGCATAGAGTAGTTGCCCACCAGAGCGGTCAAGGGAGCGGAAACGTGACTTGAGCACTCTGAATGTGCGCTCCACTATGCCCCTGGTTGCAATATGGGCAGCGTTGTATCTTACCTGGGGTGGTGTGGTGGGGTTCCGGATTGGCGTCATCATGTGGTTGCTCAGAGGGTAGGCACTGTCCCCTGGGGAGGTGATAATAGTTGAGATTATTAGGGTTTGGATATTTGTCTGTGTGTGACTTGTATGCATGTGCAAGGGCATTTGTACTGACCTAGGAGCCATGTGTCGCCATGCTGCCCAGCTTCCAGGGCCCGGCTCAGGGCGGACATTCTGTATATGAAACTGTCATGGGTGGAGCCAGGGTAGTTTGCATAGACAGAGGTGATGATTCCCTTTGCATCACATACCACCTGTACATTGTTGGAATGCCAGTGCTTGCGGTTTCGGTAGATGTGCTCAATGGCCCTAGGTGGACGTAGGGCCACATGGGTGCAATCTATGGCACAGAGCACTTTGGGGAAGTGTGCCACCCTGAAAAAATCCAGGACAACGGCCTGCCTTTCTGCGGGTGTTCTGGGCATGTATATGTGCCTGCGGACTGAGGGGCACGCTGTCATGATTGCCAGTACCTGGTGTAGGCAGCGTGACTGCGTGGCCTGTGAGACCCCCCCCACTATGGCAGTGGTCCGCTGAAATGACCCAGTGGCCAAAAAATGCAGGACATTGAGCAGCTTCTCCAAGGGGCTCAATGCTTGGGAGCAAAGGGTGGGGGATGGGAGGTCATCTTCCCACTCCCTGACCAGGTCTAGGATGATATGGGGTGGAAACCTATACCTGCCATAGACCTGGTCGTCAGGCATCCCAAAAAGGCTTGTCCGTGGTGCGAAAATGCATGCCCTGGCTATTCTCCTCCTCCTGCGGTGTCCCACGATCAGTGCAGCGACAAATGGGGCATTCATCGTAGCTGTTTATACGCGTTTGTTGTTTGCGCGCACTTTTATGCTGTGCGCGGGGACGCTTCCGCCTGCCTTCGTGTGGCAGACGCGTTGACGACTGTGCACGTCTTTTGCCGTGCGCGGGTTTCCCGTATTCGGATACGGTCCGAGTGTCATCGCGTGTGATCGGAGAGGGGAGTGAGCGTACACGCAACTGGCCTGGGTACGTGTGTTTCGGGGTGCGCGGGAAGTTCCACACGCGATTAGCCTGGGTACGTGTGTTCCGGGGTGCCGTGAACTTTCACACGCGATTGGTGGAAATCCACGTGTGTTCTGTCATCACGTGCAATGAGGGAAACACCTGCGCGCGTCACGTCACAGACGCGCTCACGCGCTAAGGGCCTTTGGTCCAATGAAATCGCATATGCGTGCTGCCGTGCATACGCGCTAAGGGCCTTTCCTCGTATTACACGCGGACGTGCAGTTTTCCACGCGCGCTTACGCGCATGGGCCCTTTCCTCGTATTACACGCGGACGTGCAGTTTTTCACGCGCGCTGAAATGCCCATGCACGTCTGTACGCGTCACGTCACAGGGGCGCTTGCGCTTGAGGGGCCTTCTGTCCAATGAAAATGCGTATGCGTGCAGACGCGCATACGCGCTAAGGGCCTTTCCTCGAATTACACGCTGACGTGCAGATTTTTCACGTGCCAAATCACTCCGTATCAAGCTGGCCACGCGTAAGCACACGGAAGACCACGCTCCTGCCCAGAAGGCCGAACTACTGCCCCCCAGAGCCCCGAGCACGCTCCCACCTGCCATCTGCTGCTGCCTGACTGCCTGCTGCCCACGTGCCCTGCCATTTGCTGGCTGCACATCAGCCAGGGGTGCTGTTGCTGTGACCACCCCTGCTGGAACCGAAGACTCCCGACTGGGATTCCATCGCTCCACAGCCCAGCCCCAGGACCCAGTTGCCCACCCACTCCTGCCTCTGGGGTTGTCATGTTGGGGCAAACACCATCTGGGACCACTGACAACCCCCGGCCAGAGAGGCAGAGGGGCACCAGCTTCAGTGCCACCCAAGTTGGTGTCCTGGTGGAGCAAGTCCTGGGGCAGTATGATGCCCTCTTCGGAAGTTCCCGCGCCGACAAGGAAGGACGGACTCGGATCTGGACTGACATCGTGACTGCCATCAACGCGGAGGGGGTGGCAGTCCGCGACTTACAACATGTCAAGAAGCGCTGGGAGAACTTCAGGTCCAGGACCCTGAACAAGGCCCGGCGCCTCTTGAAGGCAGCGGATGCCAAGGGGCGCCGGGGCCACTTGTCGGAAGAACAGATGAGGGTCCTGGAACGCATATCCCCAGCGCTCCACGTCCAGGTCCTTGAGAAGCAGACCCGTCTGGAGTCGAGCGGTAAGTGTACATGCATCCTGATTGTGAGCAGTACATGTGGTGATTATTCAGTAGTGTGCAGGTTGCACATCTGTTTGTATGGGGTCGAGTATGGGTGGGGGTGTACAGGGCCGTGGGGCTGACACATGCGAGGGCTGTAATGTGTGAGACATGGATGGTGCTTGTGTGTGTAGGCTTGCATGCCAAATGCAGTTGTGTGGGCACACATGTTTGGATGAATGTGTATGTAAGTAGACATGTCCGTGATGTCACGCATGTATGTTGTTTTCGGCTGCATGTATCAGCACTGTGTACATGTGCATGTGTGTGTATTTGACAAGGGTGCAACAGTGATGCAACATGGATGCATGTGACAGCGGTATGTGGAAGCCTGATTGGCAGATGTGACATGGATGCCCGTCTGAACAGTGCGACACTTGGCAGAGGTGTACACATGCATGCAAGTGTGGTGGTGTGTGTACATGTGTGGTGCACTTCCTGTGTTGCATGTGATGTCTGGCTCACCTTTGGCTGCTCATGCTGTTGTATGTGTATGGATGGTGCTGGCAGTTGCGATATGGCTGTGGTATGGCTCATGTGTGCGAGTTGAAATGACATGTGTGTTGGGGATTGTGATGACATGTCTGAGGTTTGCCAATGCCACTCATGTACAACTGTCATGTGTGTATGTGTCCATTGTACAGTGCCCTGATGCCTGTGTTTTGTTTCTCCTTGTCTGCAGCGTCAACTGATGAGGGCGGAGAAGGTGCTGTGGAGCACAGCGGCGGGGATCCCACCGCCAGCCGGAGACGCAAGGCCCGGCTCCCCTCCCATGTTGTCATCTCGTCGGGGAGTCAGGAGTCCGGTGCCGCGTCCCAGGCCGCAGCTGCCGGGGGGAGGTCCAAGAGGCGGAGGTTGGAGTTGGACTCCTCGGCAGCAGAAGGGGCAGCTGGGACCCCACAGGGCCCAACAGGGGAAGATGGCACGGAGTCATCCAGGTTGGTGGGGGGTTTGGTGGAGGAGGAGGCCGTGCAAGCACCAGAGACGGGGTCTGGAGGTGGGGATCCCACTGGTGCTAGTGGTGCAGTGCAGGACCAGGGACAGGAGGCAGCACAGGCCGCCGCGGAGGTGCCTGTGTGCAATCCTGTCCCTGATCCTGTCCCTGCATCATCTTGCACCAGCAGGGATGCCTACGTCCAGACCCGTTTTCAGGCAGGGGATGAGCTCACGTCAACTGGCCTTCCTCTGCCTGCGGACGTGGCTATCCAGGTCCGGGTTGAGCCTGTCCTGGCTGGTGTGGCGTTGCGTCAACGGGCCATGCGAGGTGACCTGCAGTCTTTTCATGAAGAGACTGCACGTCATCTCGAATGGCTCGTTGACCACGTCAGCCTGCTGGGACAGGTCACCCAGGCCGGATTCCTCCGTCTGATGGGGCTTGCTCCGACCCCCTCCTCAACTGGACCCCCTAAGCGCCAGTCGTCCTCTGTGCCATCTTCCCAGCCATCAGTCACCTGGGTGCCCTGTGGAGCTGCCTCTGACGGTGCGGCCAGGCTGGTGGAGGAGGCATCCCTGCCACAGTCGGGAGTCGGACGTCCAGCAGGGGTGGCCACATCTACGACTGCACCCCAGCCGGCGGAGGATGTGCAGGCAGCAGGAGGCAGTGCACGGGCAGAGGCACAGCAGCAGCAGCAACGTGGTGGGAGCCATGAAGGCTCGGGGCCTTCAACATCGGAGGGGCAGGCATCGGCCGGAGGGCAGGAGGACCCAGGACAGAGAGTGTCTTCCGTGTGGCAGCGGTTGGGCCACGCCATAGATGCGGAGCGGCAGCGGGCGGAAGAGGCACGGCTCACAATGGTCAGGGCGGAGAACTCCATGCGGAGGGCCCTGAGGCGGGCCGAGTGCCTCGAGGCAATCCGCAGGGGTTTGGAGGTGGAGACGTCGACGGCCCTGCGGACCCTCGGGGCCATGGAGGAGGACCGCCTCCGGGACATTGAGGAGGAGTTCGATGATGCCCTGGCCCGGGACATCCACAAGTGAGCCGTGAAACTAGCCCGCTGCCCTTGTACATAGTTATGTAGGTAGTGTTAGGTTTCATTTTTGTTTTTATTTTATTTGGACCTTTCGGACATTGGCCACATTTTTGTATATAGTTTATTTTATTAGATAGTGTAGTTAGATAGGTTTCCTTTATTTTGTTGGGATAATGGACCCTGGCTTGTTCCCATGTACATAGTTCGCAGTTGGATTGTATTTTTTTCTCACTTTTTAACCATGGAGCAATGGCTTTCTTTTTTATTTCCCATTGGATTTTGTTTTGTGGACATTGACTTTGGACAACATTACTTTGGAATTTTATTTTTGGTTTTGCTTTTTTTAACGGACATGCTTCTTTTCATTTTTGTACATTCACGTTTCTGTTTCTTCATTTTTTATTCTATTTATGTTTCCTTTAATACATATTTTTTTTGGTGAACTTCAATGTGTGGTATCTCATTGGTTTCATGCATTTCATGATATGTGTTTTGAGATTCACTGACACCCATTGGGTGTATGTGAGGGAAATGTGTTTGTTTCGGAACTTGAAATTGGTGTTCTGTGATGTAATTGCAAATTATGAGTGGGTGGATGCAATACTCGGGTGGGTGTTTTGCATTTGGAGGCTGACCATAGGGACCAGGGATCTAGATTGTGATGACATGTTGGCTGGGGAACATGAGTTGCACATGGGTGGGGGCCTGCTGGCAGGTGCCCCACAGTGCTGGGGGGTGGGGGTGCTGGGGGACATGGGTGGGGGCCTGGTGGAGGCTGCCCCTGCACTGCTGGGGGGTGGGGGTGGTGGGAGACATGGGTGGGGGCTTGGTGGAGGCTGCCCCTGCACTGCTGGGGGGTGGGGGTGGTGGGAGGCATGGGTGGGGGCCTGGTGGTGGGTGCCCCTGCACTGCTGGGGGGTGGGGGTGGTGGGAGACATGGGTGGGGGCCTGGTGGAGGCTGCCCCTGGTGACTGGGGGGTGGGGGTGGTGGGGAACATGAGTTGGACATGGGTGGGGGCCTGCTGGCAGGTGCCCCACAGTGCTGGGGGGTGGGGGTGGTGGGGAACATGAGTTGGACATGGGTGGGGGCCTGCTGGCAGGTGCCCCACAGTGCTGGGGGGTGGGGGTGCTGGGGGACATGGGTGGGGGCCTGGTGGAGGCTGCCCCTGCACTGGTGGGGGTGGTGGGAGACATGGGTGGGGGCCTGGTGGAGGGTGCCCCACAGTGCTGGGGGGGTGGGGGTGGTGGGGACATGAGTTGGACATGGGTGGGGGCCTGCTGGCAGGTGCCCCACAGTGCTGGGGGGTGGGGGTGGTGGGGAACATGAGTTGGACATGGGTAAGGGCCTGCTGGCAGGTGCCCCACAGTGCTGGGGGGTGGGGGTGGTGGGGAACATGAGTTGGACATGGGTGGGGGCCTGCTGGCAGGTGCACCACAGTGCTGGGGGGTGGGGTGGTGGGAGACAGGAGTTGGAAATGGGTGGGGGCCTGGTGGAGGCTGCCTCTGGTGGCTGGGGGGTGGGGGTGGTGGGAGACATGGGTGGGGGCCTGCTGGCAGGTGCCCCACAGTGCTGGGGGGTGGGGGTGGTGGGAGACATGAGTTGGAAATGGGTGGGGGCCTGGTGGAGGCTGCCCCTGGGGGGTGGGGGTGGTGGGAGACATGGGTGGGGGCCTGGTGGAGGCTGCCCCTGCACTGCTGGGGGGTGGGGGTGGTGGGAGACATGGGTGGGGCCTGGTGGTGGGTGCCCCTGTTGGCTGGGGGGTGGGGGTGGTGTGAGACATGGGTGGGGGCCTGGTAGAGGCTGCTCCTGCACTGCTGGGGGGTGGGGGGAGACATGGGTGGGGGCCTGCTGGCAGGTGCCCCACAGTGCTGGGGGGTGGGTGTGGTGGGGGACATGAGTTGGACATGGGTGGGGGCCTGCTGGCAGGTGTCCCACAGTGCTGGGGGGTGGGGGTGGTGGGGAACATGAGTTGGACATGGGTGGGGGCCTGCTGGCAGGTGCCCCACAGTGCTGGGGGTTGGGGGTGCTGGGGGACATGGGTGGGGGCCTGTTGGAGGCTGCCCCTGCACTGCTGGGGGGTGGGGGTGGGGGTGGTGGGAGACATGGGTGGGGGCCTGGTGGTGGGTGCCCCTGCACTGCTGGGGGGTGGGGGTGGTGGGAGACATGGGTGGGGGCCTGGTGGAGGCTGCCCCTGCACTGCGGAGGGGTGGGGGTGGTGTGAAACATGGGTGGGGGCCTGGTGGAGGCTTCCCCTGCACTGCTGGTGGGTGGGGGTGGTGTGAGACATGGGTGGGGGCCTGGTGGAGGCTGACCCTGCACTGCTGAGGGGTGGGGGTGGTGTGAGACATGGGTGGGGGCCTGGTGGTGGGTGCCCCTGCACTGCTGGGGGGTGGGGGTGGTGTGAGACATGGGTGGGGGCCTGCTGGCAGGTGCACCACAGTGCTGGGGGGTGGGGGTGGTGGGAGACATGAGTTGGAAATGGGTGGGGGCCTGGTGGAGGCTGCCCCTGGTGGCTGGGGGGTGGGGGTGGGGGTGGTGGGGAACATGAGTTGGACATGGGTGGGGGCCTGCTGGCAGGTGCCCCACAGTGCTGGGGGGTGGGGGTGCTGGGGGACATGGGTGGGGGCCTGGTGGAGGCTGCCCCTGCACTGCTGGGGGGTGGGGGTGGTGGGAGGCATGGGTGGGGGCCTGGTGGTGGGTGCCCCTGCACTGCTGGGGGGTGGGGGTGGTGGGAGACATGGGTGGGGGCCTGGTGGAGGCTGCCCCTGGTGACTAGGGGGTGGGGGTGGTGTGAGACATGGGTGGGGGCCTGGTGGAGGCTGCCCCTGCACTGCTGGGGGGTGGGGGTGGTGTGAGACATGGGTGGGGGCCTGGTGGAGGCTGCCCCTGCACTGCTGGGGGGGTGGGGGTGGTGGGAGACATGGGTGGGGGCCTGGTGGAGGCTGCCCCTGGTGACTGGGGGGTGGGGGTGGTGGGAGACATGGGTGGGGGCCTGGTGGAGGCTGCCCCTGCACTGCTGGCGGGTGGGGGGAGACATGGGTGGGGGCCTGGTGGAGGCTGCCCCTGGTGGGTGGGGGTGGTGTGAGACATGGGTGGGGGCCTGGTGGAGGCTGCCCCTGCACTGCTGGGTGGTGGGGGTGGTGGGAGACATGGGTGGGGGCCTGGTGGAGGCTGCCCCTGGTGACTAGGGGGGTGGGGGTGGTGGGAGACATGGGTGGGGGCCTGGTGGAGGCTGCCCCTGGTGGCTGGGGGGTGGGGGTGGTGGGAGACATGGGTGGGGGCCTGCTGGCAGGTGCCCCACAGTGCTGGGGGGTGGGGGTGGTGGGGAACATGAGTTGGACATGGGTGGGGGCCTGCTGGCAGGTGCACCACAGTGCTGGGGGGTGGGGGTGGTGGGAGACATGAGTTGGAAATGGGTTGGGCCTGGTGGAGGCTGCCCCTGGTGGCTGAGGGGTGGGGGGGGAGACATGGGTGGGGGCCTGCTGGCAGGTGCCCCACAGTGCTGGAGGGTGGGGGTGCTGGGAGACATGGGTGGGGGCCTGGTGGAGGCTGCCCCTGGTGGCTGGGGGGTGGGGAACATGAGTTGGACATGGGTGGGGGCCTGCTGGCAGGTGCCCCACAGTGCTGGGGGGTGGGGGCCTGGTGGGGGCTGCCCCTGCACTGCTGGGGGATGGGGGTGGTGGGAGACATGGGTGGGGGCCTGGTGGTGGGTGCCCCTGCACTGCTGGGGGTGGGGGTGGTGAGAGACATGGGTGGGGGCCTGGTGGAGGCTGCCCCTGCACTGCTGGGGGGTGGGGGTGGTGGGAGACATGGGTGGGGGCCTGGTGGTGGGTGCCCCTGCACTGCTGGGGGGTGGGGGTGGTGTGAGACATGGGTGGGGGGGGCTGGTGGTGGGTGCCCCTGGGGGCTGGGGGGTGGGGGTGGTGGGGAACACGAGTTGGACATGGGTGGGGGCCTGCTGGCAGGTGCCCCACAGTGCTGGGGGACATGGGTGGGGGCCAGGTGGAGGCTGCCCCTGCACTGCTGGGGGGTGGGGGTGGTGGGAGACAGGGTGGGGGGGCTGGTGGTGGGTGCCCCTGCACTGCTGGGGGGTGGGGGTGGTGTGAGACATGGGTGGGGGCCTGGTGGAGGCTGCCCCTGCACTGCTGGGGGTGGCGGTGGTGGGAGGCATGGGTGGGGGCCTGGTGGAGGCTGCCCCTGGTGACTGGGGGGTGGGGGTGGTGTGAGACATGGGTGGGGCCTGGTGGAGGCTGCCCCTGCACTGCTGGGGGGTGGGGGTGGTGGTAGACATGGGTAGGGACCTGGTGGAGGCAGCCCCTGGTGACTGGGGGTGGGGGTGGTGGGAGACATGGGTGGGGGCCTGGTGGAGGCTGCCCCTGCACTGCTGGGGGGTGGGGGTGGTGGGAGACATGGGTGGGGGCCTGGTGGAGGCTGCCCCTGGTGGCTGGGGGTGGGGGTGGTGTGAGACATGGGTGGGGGCCTGGTGGAGGCTGCCCCTGCACTGCTGGGGGGTGGGGGTGGTGGGAGACATGGGTGGGGGCCTGGTGGAGGCTGCCCCTGGTGGCTGGGGGGTGGGGTGGTGGGAGACATGGGTGGGGGCCTGCTGGCAGGTGCCCCACAGTGCTGGGGGGTGGGGGTGGTGGGGAACATGAGTTGGACATGGGTGGGAGCCTGTTGGCAGGTGCCCCACAGTGCTGGGGGGTGGGGGTGGTGGGGAACATGAGTTGGACATGGGTGGGGGCCTGCTGGCAGGTGCCCCACAGTGCTGGGGGGTGAGGGTGGTGGGGAACATGAGTTGGACATGGGTGAGGGCCTGCTGGCAGGTGCACCACAGTGCTGGGGGGTGGGGGTGGTGGGAGACATGAGTTGGAAATGGGTGGGGGCCTGGTGGAGGCTGCCCCTGCACTGCTGGGGGGTGGGGGTGGTGGGAGACATGGGTGGGGGCCTGGTGGTGGGTGCCCCTGGCGGCGTGGGGGTGGTGGTAGACATGGGTGGGGGCCTGGTGGTGGGTGCCCCTGCACTGCTGGGGGGTGGGGGTGCTGGGAGACATGGGTGGGGCCTGGCAGAGGGTGCCCCTGGTGACTGGGGGCGCAGGGGGACATGCGTTAGTGGGCAGTAGTGCAAGTTGACATGTGGGTTGGCTGGGGGTCATGGCCATGGTGGATGGTGTGCCTGCAGGACATGTGCAGGGTAGGCCCCTGTGGTGTGAGCCACCTGCAGGGGCCGTGGAGGGTGTAGAGGGAACACCTGGGAGGACCCACATGTGCAATTCACGTGTGGTGCTCCCCGCGCATCCCTGTAATACACGTACCCTGATGGAATCGCGTGTGGAACTTCCCGCGCACCCCTGGAATACACGTACCCTGCTGAAATCGCGTGTGGCACTTCCTGCGCACCCCTGAGATACGCGTACCCTGCTCGCACGGGCCCAATCGCGTGTGGCAATTCCCGCGCACCCCTGAGATACGCGTACCCTGCGGATATCGCGTGTGGCACTTCCCGCGCACCCCTGAGATACGCGTACCCCCAATCGTGTGTGGAAATTCCCGCGCACCCCTGAAATACACGTACCCTGCTGAAATCGCATGTGGCACTTCCTGAGATACGTGTACCCCCAACCGCGTGTGGAAATTCCCGCGCACCCCTGAAATACACGTACCCTGCTGAAATCGCGTGTGGCACTTCCTGCGCACCCCTGAGATACGCGTACCCTGCTCGCACGGGCCCAATCGCGTGTGGAAATTCCCGCGTACCCCTGAGATACGCATACCCTACGGAAATCGCGTGTGGTACTTCCCGCGCACCCCTGATATACGCGTACCCTGCTCGCACGGGGCCAATCGCGTGAGGTACTTTCCGCGCATCCCAGTGATACACGTAGCCCGCTTGCTGTGCTGGTGCAGGGTTAGCGCAGCCCTTTGCGCTGGATTGGGTATATTGATGGCTTTTCCCTGCGCGAGAGGCGTTCTTGGGGGCGTAACTGGCGCTGCTGCAGGGTCGCTGCGCCACTGTGCGCCACGGCTGGTTTTGGTGGCTGGAATCCATGCATACGCTGTGCGCGGAAATGGATTTTAGCGCACACGGCTGGCGCAGGGATTCGCACGCGCACACTGTGCACCAGCCGCGTGCGCCACTTGTGCGCTGAATTCTATGAATTACCCTCTAAATATTTTAGGTCCAGTAAAAGTACACAGCTACATTCACTGTGGTCTAGTGCCAGCGGCAAGAAGTGCATATGTGTGTGTATTTCATAAAGAACCCATTATATGGAGAAACAAAAAATACTTTTCAACATGCCGTTGCAAACAGCATTGCTTTGTGTCCCAGAAAGCTCAAGAAGTACTCAAGTATCGGAGACGGTTCCAGGGTCTCCGCCTCCTCACTCCCCTCTTTTCCCCGCACTTAAAAGGGCCAATCCTCCAAAGCCCAGGCATCCCTGCTCCCCAGGTTAGTATATTCAGCAGATTCCACTCTACTGTCAAAGTTCTTACTGCTACTAAAAGTGAAGACAAAGTCAAAACACCTTCTCTGCCTAAACTCCCTTGGGGACTGCCTAGACAGTCCCTAAACTATCCAGAGGCTAGTAATCCTGAAGAGGGTATTGGATTGTGCTTTGCAGATACTCTGCCCAATTCTACTTTCTATCATGCCCACATAATCTTTTCCCTCCTTGTCTTGTACTCTCCAGACTCTCCTCCTTCCAACTCCCTTCTCTTCTCTATTCCCTGTGTCTTTCCTCCTCTGTCCCTTTGAGGTCTCTCACTCCTAAGCCTCGCCTCCACTACCTGATGTTCCTTTCTTCCAGATACTACTCCTCCCTCCACACTACTCCAACACCCTCCTTTCACTCGCACAATCACTTAAAGTTCACTCCCTACCCTCCTTCTCCCAAAACGCACATGCTACTCTTTATCAAACACACACAATGCAGAACCTCTTTCACTCACTAACCAAATGCATCACCAGCTCCCACTTTTATTTTTAAAATATCGCTGCCACAGTACAATTAAACATCTGTCCTCCTGCGGGTCTCTTAGTCTTCCACCTACAGTGACCTTACCTGAAAATAACCACACCACCTTGTTGCCTGCTGCTTGGTTTACCCCATCCATTTTTCAAGATGGGTTGTCTGACCCTGGCCAATCTGGCCCAGTCTTCCCCACTGAGGAGGAGGGAAAGAAAGCCGGACCAAGTTTTCATGTTTTGGTTATAAACTTTTGTTCAACTTAAATGGGTTGGGAAATTGCCTCTCTAACCCCATTCTAAAAAGAGGAGTTCCCCTACCTAGAAATCAAAACTAAGGATCTGACCGTCAGTATGTCGTAAATGAAAAGACATCCTTGTGTCCAAACAATCTATCCTGACCCTCATACTAAAAGAAAATAATAAAGTGGTAAGGGAAATGTTTGTAACCTGCCATCTTAAACAAAAGTAGAATGTTACATGAAGGTGTTAAGCGCATGGTCGCCCGGAGGCATCTTGGCACTGGCGAGAGGAAGGTCAATGATCCACAAACTGTCAGATAATTCAACTAAAATGGATAGGTCTTTAGAGCTTTCCTAAAAGCCAAATGATTGGCATGCTTTTTAATGTCAATGGGAGGGCATTCCATAGTTGAACCGAAGCAATCGAAAAAAGCCTGGCCTCCAATTCTGGAGCGGCAAAATGAAGGAACACTGAGCAGACCCGTTGAGGCAGATCGTAGTGGCTGCACGGGAAGATAGTGGGTAAATTTAACGCACACGTTTTCAGCCCCCTGACCGTGTAGGGCATGATCTACCAGGCAGGGAGCCTTAAACCCAATGCGCTGAGTGAGAGGGAGCTAATGCAAAGCACACAACACCATCAAAATATAGGTCCCATAAGGAGAACCCGTGGCCACCAGGGCAGCAATGTTTTGCAGGCGCTGAAGCCGCTGGACTAAGCCCTTAGGCTGGGCCAAGTATAGTGAGTTGCAGTAGTCCAAGCGACTCAATACCAAGGCTGCAACCACCGGCGGCCTCAGATGTAGGGGTATCAGAGGGAAGCACCTTTTTTTGTTTTTTTAGATGGCAATGGCCCGATTGGCAGACCGCCGAAACCTGTGCCTTCACAGAGAGGGAAGCAGAGATAACTACACCCAAATTCTTCACCTTGGCAACTGGGATCAGGAGGGGGCCAAGGGAGGATGGCCAAAAGGAAGGGACCCAAAGGGAAGGGTAAGGGGGGAACCCACCACCAATACCTCCGTCTTGTCTCCGTTAAGCTTAAACCAATTGTGGTTCATCCAGCCTCCCACGGCAGACAGGCACTGCTTCAAAATCGACACCCCCCCCCGGATCATGATCTGAACGGATCAGGATCTGAGTGTCGTCAGCAAATGAATAGCACCTGATGCCGAAGGAGTGGATGAGACACACAAGAGGCCTAATGTAAATGTTGAAGAGAAAGGGAGACAAGGCAGAGTCCTGCAGAACACCACAGACAAGGAAAGAACCAGAGAGAGAAGCGGGAAATGAGAGAATTTGGGTTCTATCGGCCAGGAACAAAGTAAACCAGGCAAACATTTGACCCGAAATTCCAGCCTGAGCTAGATGGGCTAGCAGGGCAGGGTGGTCTACAGTATCAAACGCACCCGAGAGGTCTAGTAAAATCATGGCGCCAACCCCTCCTGCATCGACAAGCCTGGCCATATCGTCCTGGACCGAGACTAACACACTCTCCGTACCCCGACCCGGCCTAAGGCCCAACTGAGCGTGGTCGAAGAGTTCTGTGGATTCCATGAAAGACGACAACAAGGGGGAAATTAAAGACTCCGAAAGCTTCATAAAAAAAAAAAGGTAAAAGTGAAATGGACTGGTAATTCGAAGGCAAAGTAGGGTCAAGCGAAAATTTCTTAAGAAGAGGTATCACGGTTGCGACCTTAAACTCAGGCAGAATGAACCCCGTCTGACAGGAAGCATCAACTGCTGCCGTGATCTTACTCAGCAGCTCAGGGGAAATATCCTTCATTACAGCAAGGGGGGATTACATCAGACGGAGCCCCCAACTTAATATGTTGAATAGCCACCAGTATATCTGGTTTGGTGAATAGAGGGAAGGAAGACCAAACCTCCGAGACAGTCGAGTCATTGCGAGTTAAAGGTTCAGTCACAGGAGCAGATGTAGTTTCAGCCAGCGCAATGATAACTCGAATAGGCTCAATTTTAGTAATACAAAATTGTGACAATGAGTCGCAAAGTTCCTGTGAACGGCTCACAGAAGGGACCAATTTAGCTGAAGATGAGAGAGATCTCACCACAGAAAAAGGGTTTTAGGCTCACATAGTGAGGCATAAGTCACTACTGTTATCTCTGGCCATGGTTGCCAAAAAGGTTCTCCTTTCAAGATGTTCTCCTGACAGGTCCACCACTGAAGATCCAGTGAGACCCTGTTTGGCATTTGTAGGAGATCTGACATCCTTCCTTAGAATTGTGACCGCTGGGTCCCGAGAGCCCACGGGAGAGATCTCATTCTCAGGCGAGCCTCTGGCACCAGAAAAATGCAGGATGCCATAAGACCGAGCAACATCAGAAAATTGAAAGCTGGTAGATGTTGGGCATTCCGGAATTTTGTCACCATCTGCAGAATGTCTTGAGCCCTCACCTCTGGTGGTGAGGCTTTTCCCAGGGATGCATCCAGGACTGCTCCGATGAATTGGAGTCTTTGTGATTGTATAATGTGGGACTTCTTGAAGTTGAGAGAGAAGCCCAGCCTGTGAAGGGAGTAAAAGGTGTACCTGAGATGTTCCAGAACCTATTCTGGGGAACTGGCCCTGATCAGCCAATCGTCCAGGTAGGGGTAGACGCGAATCCCCACTCTCCTGAGACTCACTGCGACCATCGCCATTAGCTTGGTGAAAACCCTCGGGCGGAGGTCAGCCCAAATGGCAGAAACCAAAACTAATAATGAGAACCGCCAATCGCGAACCTCAGGTACTGTCTTTGCTTGTGATGGATCGGCACATTAAAGTAAGCATCCTCGAGTCCAATGATTCCATCCAATCATGAAGCTGGAGGGCCTGAAGGATCTTAGACAGGGTTACCATCTTGAACTTGTCCTTCCTGAGGAACTTGTTCAAGCAGTAGTCCAGATAGAGGGCGTATTGGGCCTTTTTACGCATTTAATTCTTGTATATACCCATCATTTAATTTTACAATGCGTTTCATTTACGCAGCGTTATCACTGTATTTATAAAAACAGCTCCCTCTTTCCTCCAGTAGATGGCACTGGAGTCTATATCATTACTTTAGTATATGCGAGTTTTGTACAAGACTCTGCAGGGCCACCTCCGAATTTCCTTTCAGCTTGGCTGGCTTAATAGAGGAGAGCAGAGTCTTTGTCAGAGGTGTGACCCTGCTGCCTCGCTCAACCTATGCGCAAACAGCGCATCAATTCCCAATGTGTGACTGAATGCAGACTTTGGCCTTATAAAGCCAGGGTCTGCCGTCAATCATGCACACCATTAAAAGCTATTGGTTATTTTTAGCCAATGGAATTTGAAGATGTGCAGTGCACGGGTGGAGTTTACATTTTTAAGTGGGCATGGCACTATTCACATGTGCAGCAACTGTAGGACAACAAGTCACTATGGTGCCCCAGCAGTGAGCAGAAACCCTGTCAGGCAAGCCCAACATGTCTCATACTGTCTTCCTGTGTGTCTGCCTCAGATTCCCACAGAGAACAAAGGTAGATATTGGCTTTGTGGGATCGGCTTTTTATGCCTTTCATAGAAAAGTGTTGTTTGCAATGGCTGGGGATGTGTGCAGTCATACCCTTTGATAGTACCACCGAAAGGATTGGAGGAGCCAATTACAATTATATCGTGTTGGCATCTCCTGTCAGCGATTGACTGTTACTCTTCGTGGTTGTAGCTACCAGATACCAGCCTCCTGGGAGTATCACACAATAGGATCAGATCGGGGGGTTTCGACGCCAGCTCTATCCCTCGCAGTGACAGTATCTTTTTTTTATTTCTGTGTGTCATGGATGCACGTGGTCACAAGGGTCCAATGCTTTCTGAGGCCTGGAAACGATTTTTGTACAGGTGTCAGTCAAGCGCAGGATATGTGTGGGGATGTATTAGATGTGTTGAGAGGAAGGATAGGTCAGGGGCAACGCATTTGTCTTGGAGGCAAGACAACACAGCGCAACACCGGTTTGAATCCCGATCCCGCGCTTAGAAACCACTTGTTGGTATTAAGCGAGTTATGAATGAACAATTATAATTAATAATGGTATCTAGGGTTACTATTTGGAGGTGAAAGCATCTGCTGAGTTCATATGAATTTGAAGTAACAGCAAATGACCTTATGTCAAAATTGTGTCTATGTGGGGTGACATGGGGGCAGATTGCCACATAGAGACTATTTCTCTGATGTTGGCTTGTGGGGAGCTTCGAATAGGGACTGCCACTGCAACAACATGACACCTGAAGTGTTGTGTGGTCATAAAAGGGTGCAAAATGCTATGGATTTGGAATGGACATCAGAGCAGCATCACATGCAGAGTATGCTTTTTGAGTTAAAAGTTCAGAATGACAATCCGTGTCTCCCTTCAGGGTTGGCATGGGCACAAAAAGGCATGTGTCATTTCTCATGCTGATTAGTCTCGGGTGATGGGCCGAGTGTGAAATCAGGACTGAATGGGTACTGGATTAGAATGCGGGCGTTAAGACATTTGAGGGGTAAATGTGCAGGCTGCACTGCCTCTGAATTGAATACAACATAAAGATTGAATACGCAGTTGAATTAAAGAAATTTGATGTTTTTAGGAGTTTACTTTTTGCACAAAACTGATCACTCATATATATGTAATATGACATTGCCAGGATGCGCACAGGGCAGATGAGACACTGCAGGGGTCTGCATTGTGTATCTCTGGGTTTGAACTACCACTCCCATGATCCCTCTCCATTGATTATGCTGGTGAGGGCTGATGGGAGTTGTAGTCCAAACCAAACCCTCTATAGAGACAAATGTTGTTGACTCCTGCATGCTGACAACATACCCACACTATTTTCCAATCTGAATACGATTAACTCTGCAATATATTTTTTATGTTTTGTGTGAGCACAGTAAAGCATCTCTCACTGCTGGGCTATTTATCATGAACATTCTTTTAGGCTGCCTGGTTCATTTCAAGCGGTCTTCATTTGATTACTCTCCACGTTACAGAGTGAGCCATGAGATGGTACTCAATGCCGCATGAAAGGGTCAGCAAACATATCACGACTAAACTTGTGAACACACACATAAGGCCAGGATACCAAGTTTGATCAAGTGGATACTTATTCGGTTTAATGAGGCAGTCACTCACAAGCATAACTAGCAGGACAGTCGATTACACGCTCTATATTTATTTGCAAGAGATATATGTCCAGTCCTTATAGAAGCTATATAGACTGACGCGTTTTTCGTGGCGTTGAGTGCACGTCACTAAAAGGCAAAAAAAGTTTGACAGTTTAAGAAATCAATGGTCTTTTTCTTTACAGAGCGTCGCAGCAACGCTCTAGCTTTACTTCTCTTTCCGTGAACCATGATAGCAGGGTATTTTGTGAGATTCTTTTTTTATGAACATGTACATATATTGACATAATACATCCTAAATAAACAAGGAATCAGCAGTGTATTATGAAAAGAATTACGCAGATTGCATTTATTACTGAGTCCTGTCTGCGAACTAGAAGATCATGGACCAAAAAGCATACACATCAAGATGACCAACAGCAAGCCAAGCTGGAAAACACACAATAGCTATACGGACACGACGTTTTCGTTTGGGCATTATGGGCAAAGCCAACGGGAGAATGTTCTTATTGGCAAGGCAATGCGTTCTTGAGCAGCATTGCTGGCAATATGTGCTAAGCTAAGGTTCTTACATGGGGGATACTGACAAATATTGATGCAGGACAGGATAGGGCACAGCCAGCATGATCCTGTGTTTTTATACACTAGCATGTATTGTGGGAAAAGGCATCATGGAAATATGTTGGAAAGTGCTCCTGTGCATTGTTGGTGTCTTGGCATCTAGTGCATTTTTTCATCTGTCACCCTGTGAAGCAGATAGCAAACTTTTGCATTTTACCCAGTTTTCACCAGAATTGTACTGTAAAATGCATCATTTTAACCCATTATTTTAAACTTATTTTCTCAGGACAACACTCTATTCATGCCAAATATGTACACTCTTCCAATTAATAATTTCACCAGCCACCACTGGCCTACTTATGTGCACAGTGCATCATTTTCTAAAGGTAGGTAGTACTCTAAGGGCTGTGTAAGCACTAGGGCAGGGATCCCCAACTTGTAGCACTTGAGCAGCTTGTTGCTTTCCCCCTAGCCCCTTTTTACATTGCTCTATGTTGCACTTGTCAGGGACAGCAGCCACGCACGTGGGGCCACGCTGCGGTATGACTGTTATAATCTTTTTGCAGGTAACAGGAACTCCTCTCCGTTAAGTGTCAAGTGGTTCAAATAATGTACCTGACGTTTTACTCTCTTGCGAAGGAGAAACCTAATTTTTACGCTTTTGAAATTGCATTTACGCTCTCATTCCAAAATTAGGGAGTACAATACTCTCACCTCAAAATCTTATCTGGAGCACTGTGTTCAAGTCTCTTAAGTCCAAGACGGGTCTCAATCCTCTGTTCTCCTTGGGCATTAGAAAATATGGCGAGTACGAGTACCAACCCTTGCTACAGGTACCGGTTCTATAGCACCTTTCTCTAACAGGGTTAAAATCTCCTGCATAAGGAGCGGATCTGGGACCTTCCAAAGGTTTTTGCAGGAAAGGTAGGTAGTAACCCTGGGCAACTGTTTCCAACGCCCAAGCATCTGAAGTATTAGCCTGCCATTCTGTCAGATGCTGCGAAAAACTGCCTCCTACTGCAGTCTTGTGAACAAAGACATCAGAGGTTTTGGAGCGACTGACGCAGTGGATGAAGGTAAGGCAGCCGCTGCAGTTGCGGTCTTAGTACTTCTACTCCATCCATCACGGGGGAATCCGCTCTGTCCTCTTTGAGCGGGCTGTCCACTGCCTCTTCCAAATGTGGAGTAATGGTGAAAGGACCAAACCCTCCATGGCGTACCTATGGGGCGGTTTGGAGTTTGTCTTATTGCAGCTCCAAGGGATTTGGCTGCCGCCTTGCAAGTTTGCAATGTCTCCAAACTCTCACCAGCTTTGTTTCCAAATAAATACGTGCCGTCAAAGGGCATGTTGAGAAGCCTGGATTGTACTTCTGGGGCAAATCCTGACTTTCGCAACCAAGCAAATCTGCGTATCACTGCACTATCCGCCATAGCTCTGCTGATACGGTCAACAGAGTCGAGACCAGTCTGGAGGGATTGGCACATTGTGTCTTTCCCAATCTTGACGATGTTAAGAAAACCATCTTGCTCCTCCCCCTCAGGAATATGGTCAGCCGCCATAGAAATACACTCCCAAAGGGGGTGTGTGAACCTCGCTAGCGGGTACGTAGCATTGGCAGATTTTAACGCCATACTGCCGGCCGAAAAAAACATTTTGGCAATGTTATCAACATTTGTCATCTCTATCCTGGGGTATGGTAGGGTAAGAATTTTGTCTACCTGTGGAAGTGGCTGCCTACACTAGAAGGCTTTCTGGAGTTGGGTGCTTGGAGGTAAAAAGGGTCAGAGCTAGAAATTCTGTACCGAGCTGTCAGTGTTTTTATTCACAGCAGGAACAACCTCTGGTGCTTCCCAATTAGAAGCTACGCTATTTTGCAAGACTTGGTGACAAGGGACCATTGGATCTTCTTGTGGCCCACTGTCCAATATGTCGATGAGATCATCCTGCTCAAAAACAGGTGTGGGTCTCGACCATCCCATGTATTCCATGACCCTTGACATTAGCTGTCTATTTTACCTCAGTGTGGTCACCAGGGTCTGCCCTTACAAATTCAACCTCAGGAGAGGTGTCAATCCCACTAGCCTCATGAAGGCACTCGTAACTTTTTCATGCGCGAGTCCTCTGATAGGAGCGCCTCAGGCTCTTATGGTGTCCCATATTGTAGTCCAAAGGGTCTTTCTTCCATCAGAGGACTCCTCTGCATCTTCATATATTGAAGAGAGGGATTTTGAAAAAGTCTGAACATGGTATAGGAGTATAGGTTTGTTCAACTGAAGTTGACATTATGTTAGTTCTGACAGGAGACGAAAATGTCGAAATTGTCTACGTCGACGGTCTCGACAAATGCATCTATGGCTACGACGATTGTGTCAATAGAATAAACACATGTGGCGTTGATGGCTTCGCCACTAATATCGGTGCAGATGACGCACTTTTCGGTCCTGTCATAGTGGACTCCTTCGAGAGCGATTACTTCAGTATTTTAGTCTTTGAGGAGACTGTCTCGACTCGAGGGATGGGATTGCTCTGGAGGAGACTTGGCGGCTGGGTCCAAAGACGCGCGGCTCTTGTGCTTCCGAGGTCTTTTAACCGGAGCAATGCCTTTAGGTGTTTTCGAAGGGACGAGGCAGCGTTCTCAAAAACCCTTAACATTCGGAGCCTAAACTCCTCCCACTGGGCCGGTGAACTAGATTTGATGGGGCAAACGACCCGTTCGGGTGAACTAGACGACACGGAAGATGGTGACTTATGACGCCTTTTCTTACTATGCCTTGAAGTCGATGAATGGTGTGAACCGCTTCGTGAACTGGAACGTTTAGACATTTTCCGACGAGGAGAAACTGTCCTTGATTCAGAGGTTTTTTGTTTAGATGGAGTAGAAGGGGATTTTTGGGGCTTACCTACCGCAAGCTTCCCTCTACGCTCTTTCAAGGCATTGGCCGTCATGGACAGGTAGTCCTCGCACTCTGAAGACGGATGATTTAACCCCAGGCACCACAGGCAGATCCTGTGAGGGTCCGTCACGGACATCTTTGCACCGCAGTCACAGTACTTCTTGACCGGATCGTGGAGTGGACGACGCCAAAGACTAAGCCATTTTGCGTCAAAACTTGAGAAGTGTAATGAGATTTCGAACACATTTTTTAAGAAGATTTTGCAAATATTCCTTTCAGGAAAGAGGCGTTACGCATCCGAAGCTGAAAGCACAGAAAAAACGGAACTGAAGCCAACAGGCGCTGTGCGCGCTACATATACCTGCAGTGACGTTGAGACAGAGGTCTCCGAGGGACAGAGACTCGACAGGCATCGATGCACATCGCCTCCTGCTGAAATAAAAATCAGAGGCAGCAAAGCTGGGATATTGGAAATATCAAAGATAATTTGAAGCGCTAGTTTTCCACATTCATCAACAGTATAGCAGTAACAACCAACACTTGGCATTCTGGTGTACGGATTTCGGCTCACCTATTGCTGTAACATTATCCACGACCTACACCCAAAGTGACACACACTACCCATCAGACTGTCCTGGCCAAAGGCCCCAGAACACAAAAAACACACCATCTAGTGATGGGGGCAATGGGTGACTTGACTCACTTATGTCCCTTTGTGACCCATAAACGCAGGGGCCCTGGCTGGACTCAGTCTTTGGCGCCAGGCTCATATAGAGATGTGAGCAGGAACACTATTTCAGTGCAGGAGTGCTTTTAAAGAACTTTCCAGGAGCCGAAAGCCTTTATTCCAGAGAACATCCTCATGTGCTGATTCATCGGTTGTGGCAGGCAGGCTGAGCCTGGTGGGCGTGGCTTCAGAAGCTCAGCTATATAAGCTGCTCCATCCTTAAGGCCTGTGCTTCGTGTTACTGTGCACTCGCGTGCAACGCAACGCTTACCGCCGCTTGGACCAGTTTACTTACCTTTGAAACCAGGCGTTCTCCTGCATACTCACCTCCAGGAAACCATTGCTTCATCTGCAGACTCGTCTCTTGACATCCAGTGATCTTGAACCCGACACTGCAGCACCGCAATCCGCATCCACGAACTCGGACCCTGTGAAGATGAAGACAGACAAGATTAAAACATCCCGTCCTAGGGCCGCGCCGCATTTGAACCCAGCGCGCCCCCTAGTTAACAACTTACCAGCTACTATACCGCTGCAGCTTCGTTCCTCATTCCCTCCGGCAGCCGCCTCGAGCTCCGCAGCTTCTGCTGGCCCGGCAAGGCGGACTCACTCGAACATGCCGATATCGTCTTCTGTGCTGACATGCGCCGGCCAGCCCAGCTGTGTAAAAAGGCCACATGGGAGGAAGTGGCCCACAAGGTATCGGCAGTGGGGACAACACCCCGGATTGATCCTACATCTCCAGGGGCGCAACCTCCCTTCTGCAGAGCGTAGCCTGGGGCTGGCCACAGGAGGCGGACCGCCATCCTCCCCCCACCCCCCCATCAAGCTCACGTCCTGGAAGGATACCTGCAGCACCGTCATCCACATGGAGGGTA
The DNA here is from genome assembly GCF_040938575.1 of Ambystoma mexicanum. NCBI lineage: Eukaryota > Metazoa > Chordata > Amphibia > Caudata > Ambystomatidae > Ambystoma > Ambystoma mexicanum. The sequence goes on along the minus strand of NC_090927.1, from coordinate 274,102,483 downwards.
TTGAGGGTGTAGGAAATGCAGAGATGGGAGCAGCAACATCGGATGATGAAGGTGAGCGTCCCTTACCATAGTCATAACACACCTAAATGCCCAATGCCAATGGCGAATTCCAAAAGCCAAGTAGGTGGCACCACACTCCTGCTCTATTTGTACCCACCGTAAGCCTCCTGCTGCATTTGCACCCACCGAAAGCCACCTCCCACACAACTACAATGTACCTGCCACAAACACCACTGACACACCCCACATGACCCCTATATGTTGCCAACACAAGTACCAGCTGCATGCGCGCACACGCACACATCACTGTACAACTGCAGCTGTCACTACCGTGTCACCTCATGGCACGATGCACACATCACCAGTTGCACACCTGTCACACACACCATGTCCATACACGTAGAGTAAACATCAATGCATCAACATACAGAATGGGAGCATATCAGTTCCACAATGAAACACCACGTGGCACACAGCCCCTGTGGCATGGCCACAACACCCAAACACCTATAAGGGACAGTATGTATCAAAGTCAAATGGACTAGAAAGTCTGCATGGATCCAGGACAGCCAAAGTCAATTGGAGCACAGTCTATGGAGCTGAGGCACTTCTTAGATGGCAAAGTCTTGCAAAGAGAGTTTTTGGAAGAAAAATCACTGTAGGGTCACAAGCTGTTACACTTGTGAAGGGTAGAGCTGAAATTAACTCTAGCAAAGTAACTACTGCAAGTCTCAATTGAGAAGAGCAAAGCTAAAGACACTGAGGTAAGTACCCCAAATCAGAACAGTACCTTTGGTTAGAAGAAGAGTGGTCCAGCTGGCTTCTGTCTGGTTGCAGTGATGCAGATCCTGTGTTCCTGGGCCTCAGTCATGGGGACAAGAGGGAGGACGTCTGGAGGACTCCTGCGTCAGCAATTCAGGAGGTCGGCGGCAGCTAAGCGCTCTTTTCAGATCAGCAGCACTTCGAGGTTTCAGCACTCGGTAAACTGCACCACCACGGCTCTTGCATACTGGTTGGGTTTCCTTAACCCCTTAAGTCCTGCACTCCAGTGAGGGGATTCGAGCTCTGGTCGTCCTGCTTCTGGAGGGTGCTGGGGGGTTTCCTGGAGCTTCTGGCCAGATCACAGACGTTGCACTCGACTATGGATTTCCCGCCCCCTGGCACTCAGTTCCTGCAGCAGCAAAGAAGTACAGCCAGTCGGGGAAGGTGGTCCAGTGGAGTTCGTCTCAGGGTTAGTTGATCCCACTAACCCAAGGGAAGAAGTCATCCCTTCCGGAGATTCTCTTGTTGATTAGAAAAAGGAGTTTCAGCACAGCATCAGGGCTTCACCGGGCAATTCAAAGGTCCAGGAGGATGCAGCAGGCTTTGTTCACGGTTTCTTCGCTGCGTTGTTCTTCCCACTGATAGACTGTCTTCAGTCCCAAAAACCTTCGCCTTAAGCAGGTTTCTCCCATTCATGCACAGCCTAGCTGTCACTCAAACAGCCAGCCAGGACTGGGTGCATTCAGGCATTCCTAAAGACAAAGGAAATGGGAGTTTCGGGAACCTCCCTCCCTTTCTGCCCTTCCAGACACACTGGAGCCAGGTGGGTTTCAGTACTGAAGCCCGCCAATGGCTAAATGAACAAAGGGCTCAAACCTGGCTTGGCGCGCAGAGTAAAACCCAAGAAAGACCTCACAAACCGAAAATGGTGAAAAAAGAAGACCGGGGCCATTTTGACAAAATGGTCACCCATGGGTGCTATACTCTCCCTGAGGATTCAGCCTGCGGTAGAAAGGCACAACGGTAGGAAAATTAAACCTCTACCACCAGCCATTAAAAGTAGTGAGGGAACATACAAAATGTTACATGAGTAGGTAGGAAAAGGGGCTACAAAGTTACGCCCCCAGTACTCCTCATAAAATGGGGTGTGCTGGACCTACAAAAGAAAAGGTAAGTAAAGTCAATTTCACTTTACTATTATTGGGAACAGCAGTTCACCCAAGAAAAGGTATACAAAAAGTAGATGCCTATGGAGTTTGTCAGACCCGCACAACAAAAGAAACACATAATCCAAATCAGGTCAAAACACATGAGAGTGAGAAAAAAAAGGCTCACTCCACGGTTAAAATTAAGAAGTCCTAAAGTCCAGCAAAAGAGCTGGGGGTCTCTTAAGGTTAAAGGGAATTAGCACAGAAATGAGAATTCTCCCTTAGTCACATGTGACACTGCACAAGACACTGGGGAGGGGAAAATCAGACATTAGACACGGGACCACCCTCCACCATTCATTCTGACAAGATAGAATTACACTTTCTGAATCCCAACCATTCAATTGCGTTAATGCTGTTCCATGACCTAAGCAACTCTCAGCAATTTCCCCAATAATTAACCACGAAGATTACCCTCAACACCTTTCTTTTCAACGGTCGGAGGGAAAGGTGTTGAGGGCTATGTATCGGGCATGGGCGTAGGACATGGTGGGAACAAACCCCCCCCCAACAATCTTAAGTGGGGGTAATACAATGGCATTTATCCCCCCAGTTTGTTTCCCCCAGTCTGCAGCAGCATGTGCCATGTGCACTGATGCGTGCAAACTTCAGACTCAGAAGTGACTCTGAAGTTTGCACGCAACAGACGCTGGCCCGGTCGGGTGGTGGATTCAATCAGATTCCATTACAACAACAGTGGGGGAGGGGGAGGAGAACGATGCAGGACCACAAGCAAGAGTTGTTGAGAACAACTCTAGCTCGTGCGTTCCCCACCGCACCCCTGGGGAATACGGCACGTGCCAGCCCAGCCCTGCCTGGAGTGCGCAGTGCACTGCTGTGCATCCTGCCAGCCTCCTCCTCCTCCTCCTCACCTTCCAAAGCAGCTTCTGAGAATGTGTGAGCCTGAGGTGAGACAATTAGACTGCTCTGGACCCTGCCTCCTGCTGCAACGCTGACGCCCCTCGACGTGTCAAGAAGAGTGAACAATTATCACCCCTTGATAACTACCAGCTGCACCACCACGGTCCTCAGAGGTATTCTTCCTTTCTGTCCATGCTCAATGAGCCGCCTTGTGTTGTAACCACTCACTTCCCTGCTCTCTGGTTTAGACGCTAGTGATCCTGTGTCCTTTCCCTTCCTCTCAGCTGCCTTCTCTCTTCCCGCTGCCTTCTTCCTTCATGTCATCGCGTTTTGGTAAATAATTCTGGAAGGTTTCTAACAACTCTACAGCCACATTATGCATTTAGTTTCAGTGCTTTTTGGAAATTCGAATCCTAATGTATTTGTAGCACTTCCTGTTAGAAACACACAAGGCAGGATCAAAATGTATTGAAACGGAATTTAAAAAAAAAAAAAAAAAACAACAGGTACAAAACACGCTGAAATGCTCAAAATGCATTCAAAAGTCAAAACCCAGCCTGTAAACCAGAAGGAAGGATTACCACCTCTTGATGGGCCAAGAGATGAACAAATTAGCTCCAAAAGACGCACAAGTGCTCAGAATGCATTGAAAAATCCATTATTCAATATACAACCTGTAAACTACTAGTGAGGAACAAAACGTATTGAAATGTTCCAAAGACCAACAAAAACCGCTTCAAAATACGCCCTTCCCTCGTGATTTGGTAAATGCAAATTCTGGTGGATTCCCATTTTGCATTGGGTTTCCATGTTTTGTTACTTCGAATCCTGATATATTTAAGAACTCTTTACCCATACAAAGCAGGATCAAAATGTACTGCTGTTTACACGCTTTTTCACTGATGAAATCTTCAATGCATTTTAAGCTTTTCTGAGTGTTTTGGAGCTTGTATTTACCATCCGTTGATCCATTCAACATGTGTGCATACTCCCTTGTAGTTTTCAGGCTGGATTTTGAATGACATTTTCAATGCATTTTGAGTGTTTATGTGTTTTTCTGAGCTAGTTTGTCCGTCTCTCCTTCCATGCGTCTAAAGGCTCATTTTTCACTGATGACTCTTAATGCATTTTGAGCACTAGGTCTTGCTCTGGAACAGTTTTTTTCCCCCACTGAATCTTTCAATACATTTTGATCCTGCCTTGCGTTTAGAGGCTGGATCTTGAATGATGACATTTTCAAAGCATTTATGTTTGTTTCCGAGCTAGGTTTTCCTCGTTGAACCTCTCAATACAAAACTGGTTTTTACTTCTGTTGAAACCAAAACATTTTGATCCTGCCTTTCAATGAAAGAAACAACCTGGATGGGTTGACAAAAGCTGCCACTCCACTACTGAACAGCCCCAGGCTTGCTGGCTGCCACATAGGACACGTGGATTTGGAGGAACATGCCCTTGCTTGTGATACAGCTGTGGGGGGGGGCTCAAAGGTGGCCATGAGGGGCATGTAATGCCCAAAGGCTGGCAGGTGAAGGAGCTGGAGCACATCCCTGCCACCCCCAATTGCTGGGATCCAGGGAGGAAAGCAAAGCTGTGGCAACCAAGCGATTACTGTGCCATAGAGCGATAGGGCAGCATTGCAGGAGTCTAGGTGACACCTAGGTGGATTACGGAAACACATTGAGACCGGGCGCATGCCAGGTTAAGGTACCAGGCACGCGCCATGACCAAAAGGGCAAAGGATACACATTTGGAATTGTTGGTCAGAAAGGTTATGTGCTGCAGTATTCGACAAGCAGACATAACCTGGAGATCACTTTGTTAGAGTGGTCAGTATGTGGGTGAAGCTGGCAATGTTGATCTAAAGCATGGACTCTTTGTAGCTGGTAATCACTGTGCAGACCCAGGTGCAATTCATCTCCAATTAAATGAGACCTGGCATGGGTGCAAGAAGTAGAACGATCTTTGTTGTAGATAGCAGTAAGATGCAGCCACTTTACTTTGTGCTGTACTATTACTGGCAAATGTGGAGCTCTGCCTGCTGCCCAGTGCTTCATGTTATAAATTCGACTTCGCACATGGCAGAAGGTGGAGAGCTTAATAAAGCTGTTTTAGTTGTCCTAGAGGTAAATGTTAAGTTGTGACTGCTGCTTCAATGTTTTTAGCCAGTAATTGACATTAGGCCTCCACGCGTTTGCTGCTTCTCACAGTGATATATGATATGATAATTTATTTGTATCGCGCTCATACACAAGTGCTTCAGAGCGCGACAAGGCAAGGGAGAACACATCAACGATCTTACTAGGCCCGGTGACATTGAGAATGTGCAAGTGCATAGGAAAAGGGAAAGGGGGAAAGTGCATGGACGGGGGAGAGAGGAGAGTGCGGAGCAGAGGAGAAAAGATAAATAATAATAAATACAAATAAATAGATGGAGGCAATAAACAGTGGTAATGCAGCCAGCAAGTGACAAGTGCAGTGTTTACGGCAGCAGACTGGGTAAGTTTAAATAAGTGCAGAAAAGTAAGAAAAAGGAGGGAGGGCGGGGGGATTGTATGGGTACAGATACAGTCCCCATTTAAAGGGGTAGCCAGGTGGCAGTGCAGGGGCTGGCAGGGTGAGCAGGTACCTGGGCCAAGGGGACAGAGGGTGCCAGGTGCACAGTGCCAAGAGAGCAGATCAGCAGGGGAGAGGGGAAGCGGGGGAGCGAAGTGAGAATAAAAGAGGAAGGTCTTGAGATGCTTCCGGAACAGGAGATGGTTCTCCTCATGTTTTAGAGTGGCAGGGAGGCTATTCCAGAGGGAGGCCCCAGCTGAAGACAGATATACCCCCAGCTCGTTTCTTTGAAAAACGATTGACCCTGAGGGAGTTAGAGGTAGAGGAATGAAGAGTTCGAGAGGGGAGGTATTTACGGAGGGATAGCTAAAGGTATTTTGGAGCCAGGCCCCAGAAAGCCTTGTGGACAATTCAGAGGGTTTTGGATTTAATCCTTGCATCCACTGGGAGCCAAATGGAGAGATTTCAGAGCTGGAGAGATACGATCCCAGGGCTTGAGGCCAAGGAAAAGTCTTGCAGTCCTATTCTGGATTAGTTGCAGAGGGCAGAGAGTACATGCAGGTAGATTTAGGAAGAGGCTGTTACAATAGTCCAACCTGGAGAGAACCAGAGCTTGGGAGACAGTGAGCTTCTGGGGGAAGGAGAGGAAAGGCAGAGTACCTCTGAGGAGGTGCAGTAGGAAGTGTGACTTTTTAGTGACCTCAGAGATGTGGGAGGAGAAGGAAAGTGTGGAGTCAAAGATGACCCCAAGGTTCTTAGCCTCGCAGGTGGGGGTAGGAGGAGAGCCAAGAGAGGCCGGCCAGTGAGTGAGGCGAAAGTAAGGTGGAGGTGTGCCGATGAGGAGGAGCTCCGTCTTGCTGGCATTTAGACAGAGGTCATTTTCGGCACACCAATTTTGAATGGCAGTTAGACACTCAGAAATGAGGGAAGAAGAGGAGATGGCAGAGGGCAGCATGAAAATGGGTTGAGTGTCATCAGCGTAGCACTGGAAATTGGAGCAGAAAACGGCAATGCAGTGGGAGAGGGTTGCCAGGTATTGGTTGAAAAGCCAGGATAAGAGGTTAGACCCCTGGGGAACACCACAGGTAGAGAGGAAGGTAGACGATAGGAAGGACCCAAGTTGGACCTTGGAGGGTCGATCAGAGAGGACAGAGGTCAGCCAGGCCAGAGCCTGATCTCTAATACACAGGTTATCACAGAGACGGTTGAGCAGGATGGAGTGATTGACCTTGTCGACAGAGGGAATGTTAAAGTCAATGTTGGAGAGCAGATCTTCACTGATCTTCAGGAGAGCAATTTCTGTGCTGGTGACTGGTGTGACTGGTGTGACTGGTGGTCATGGAGACAGCCAACAGAATCGGAATGAAGGTTAAGCTGAGAGATCGCCAGCTTTTCCAGGAGTTTGCCCAGGAAGGGAGTAATGGAAACAGGGCGATAGTTAGCTGGACAGGAGTGATCAGCTATGGGTTTCTTGAGGAGAGGATGCACAATGGAGTGCTTCAGAGGGGAGGGGAAAGATCCTGAGGCAAAGGAGTGGTTGCAGAAATCGGCAAGGGCCAGAGCGAGGGTGTCAATGTGGTCCTTGATGGTTTTAGAGAAACAGGGATGAACCTGTTTTGATGAGGCTTTCATAGATCGGACTTGTCTAGCGACCTCATCAGGTGAGAAGAGAGGAAAAGAAGAGAAGGAGGGTGGTGATGTAGTAAAAGAGGGGGGTCAGTAAGCACAGACTGAGGGGGAATAGGAGGGGGAGGAACAGAGGGGGTGGACGGGATGTCCTGGGTTTTTTAGATAAAATGAGAGGCAAGGGCATTGCACAGAGCCTGGGAGGCAAGAGGAGGGGTAGAGACTGCAGCAGGGTTGGACAATTCCTTGCAGATTTTAAAGAGTTCGGCCGAGTTGTTAGATGCCGCAGAGACACGGGCTTGGATGTGGACTCTCTTCTTGGTGTGGACAGAGAGTCGGTATTGCCTTTGGAGAAGGCGACAGGCCAGTTTGTCAGAGGATGAACAAGACGTCCTCCATCGCCTCTCAGCCGCCCTACACTTACGTTTAAGTGTAGCTAGGTCAGAATCATACCAGGAATTACACTTGGCTTTGGACTTCAAACGGATCCTCATGACAGGGGCAAGAGCATGAAGGGTATCGGTAATAGAGGAGTAGAGAAGGGACAGGGTTTTGTCTGGGTGTGAGTCAGCCAGAGGCAGAGGGGAGGAGAGAAGGGGGCAGTGAAAGCCTCAACTGACACACGCTTCATAGGTTGGATGTCCGAGAAGGTAGGTGGCAGTGTGGGGGTGGGCTTGGCTTGGGGGGGGAAGAGAAGGAGAGATGAGAGGAGAGAAGGCAGTGATCACTCCAGGAGAGAGGAGTGGTCAGAGGGATAGACAGGGGGATGCCAGAGGAGATCAAGACATCAAGTGTGTGACCTGCTGAGTGCGTTGGCCCAGAGGGGAGGATAGAGAGGAAGAGAGAATCGCAGAGGTCGTGAAAGAGCAGAGATGAGGGACCGGGAGAATCGAGGTTGATGTTGAGGTCACCAAGGAGGAGGAGTTGAGTGGTTGAGGCCAGGAGGGAGGAGGAGAAGTCAGCCCACTCAGAGAGAAGAGAGGTGATTTGACTAGGGGGCCGGTAGAGAGTAGCAACAGTAAGAGAGTGGCTAGGAGAGATTGAGAGCCTGCAGACAAGGCATTTGAAAGAGAAATAAATCTGAGTGGAAATGATAGTGGCAGGGATCCATTCAGGAAAGATCAGAGCTACACTCTGTCCAGGCTGAGTGGCTCAGGGTGCAGAGAGGATCTTGCAGCCCTCAGGGAGGACAGTGTCAAAGCTTGTGACAGAGCTGGCCGTGAATTTAACGCTCACCTGACTCCCACGGAGGCGCTGGTCTAGTCTGGGTTGCTGTGGCCTCTTCGAGCATGATGCATAGAACTCGGAACATCGACTGAACAGGACCCTCAAATCTTGCTTGTCTGGCCCGTAGGAATATCCTTCTGCAGATGAGAAAGGGGATTAACAGTCTGCAGAATAGTGTGCTTGCTCCCCCCTTCCCCCTTCGTTCTTCTCTAACTTCCTCCGAAATCCCCGGTTGAAGCTCACCTTATGGTTTGAAAGGATGAACTCTCCATCCTGCTTCTGGTGCAGGGGCGCGTGTTTGTCCAGTTACTTCACTGGTTTTCAGAATGGCGCTGGCAAAATCCACTTGACTTTTCCGAGCGGAACGCCGTAAGTATGAAGATTACAAAAGTTCAAGTGTAGAGCCTCCTTTTCTGTTGCCTTCCTAACCTGTGATCTGTCCTTTATTTCAGGTGCAGAATGAAGGCGATGCGTTGAGGGATTGAATTGCCGATGGTAAACTCAGGTGAGTTAGCGATGGGGGCGATCCCTCTTAATGTCTTTATATTCCTCCAGTAATGTCTTTTGTCCTTTCCCCTTAGGGGCCGGGGTGCGGTACCTGCCAACGAAGCGGCGCCAACCCGAAATGAGGAACGGTCCACCAACAGAAGACCGGTAAGTGTTATGGCGGAAAATTAGGCTTTCCTCATATGTTCCTTCTGCTCACCTTTTGTCTCTTCTTCTCTCCCCTAGGCGCAGAGATGTGGCGACCGGTGCAGACAGTCGCGGTGGAGCCAGAAGAACTCCCGAGGACAGGTGAGTGAAGCGCGGCGCTGCAGCGAGCAACGCAGTGTTTTTAAATGAAAGTCTTTTCTCAGAAACGCTGGCGTGAAGGTTCCGGATGCAGGTGAGAAGTTTGATAAAATTCTTGGTTTTCACCTTTCTCTTCTCTTCTTTCCTTACAGGTGTTCTAGGATCGAGGCGGGCGTAGCTGGAGACCAGATGCAGGAGCAGACACGGTGAGCGTTCAGCTGCTTGGATGCAGAACAACGCGAAGCGTGAGCTACTGTCTGGGCGTGGCTTAAATAGCCCCCAAAGTAGTTCCAGGTAAGTATCCTTCCCTGGCCACGCCCGAGTGGCAAAATAGTCCCAATGAAAAAATAGTCCCTTTCAGGTCTCAGGGAGGTCTGAATCTTGCAGCATGGTCTGCATCAGGTAAGTGCACAAAACACCTTCCTTTATGAGCCTGGCGCCTATGGCGCCAGGACTGATGTCCAACATGAGCCTATAAGGGGCCGCTGGGCTTTTACCCGGGGGCATGATGCCTGCTCCCGGGGGTGCTGGGCCTGGCCTGGTGCTCCGGGTGTAGGCATCATGAATGACAGCACTCTCCCCCCCCCCCCCCAAGGCACCTCCCAAGGTCGTTCCCTCTGGAGGTTTCGGTTTGTTTGGGAAATTCCGATGGAACCTTTTTACCAGCCGAGGTGCATATGTACGTGGTCGCTGGGTTCCCAAGACCTTTCCTGAGGCCCGTACCCTTTCCAATCAATTAGATAGAAAAGTTTTGATTTTGAGATCTTAGAATCCAGAATGTTCTTCACCTCGAATTCAGGCTCCCCATCGATCCGGATTGGTTCTGGTGGCTTTATTAATCTGGTTCCTGGTTGCACTGGTTTCAAAAGTGACACATGAAAAACGGGGTGAATCTGCATGTTAGCTGGTAGATCGAGCTTGACTGCCACTGGGTTAATTATAGCTTTGATCGAGTAAGGGCCCAAATACCTTGGATTAAAAGTTCGAGGTCCCTTGAGCAATAAGTGTTTGGTAGCCAACCATACTTGATCCCCTATTTGGTATGGAGGCGCCTCACTCCGATGCAGATCTGCATTCTTTTTGTATTTCCCTTTCGCTTGTTGCAAATGTGCAGTTGCATCCTTGAAGGCTTGAGTTATCGTGGAATGCAAATGGTCCACTGCGGGCATTTCAAGGCTCAGAGGTGAGTCCAGGTCTGAAGTACGAGGGTGATGTCCATATAGGGTATAAAAGGGGCTTTGTCCAGTTCCAGAGTGTACCGAGTTATTGTATGCATATTCGGCCACCCATAAAATATCCTTCCAATTACCCTCCGATTGGTGCAACATACATCGTAGGTATTGTTCAAGGGTCTGGTTTGTTCTCTCCGTCTGACCATCGGTCTGTGGGTGGTGGCTGGTTGAGAGCCTTACGTCGATTTGTGCCAGTTGACAACACTTTCTCCAAAAATGAGAAATAAACTGGCTTCCCCGGTCGGCAACTAGTATGGACGGGAATCCATGCAAACGGATGATATTTTCGAGGAATTCCTTGGCTAGGACAGAAGCTGAAGGTAATCCTTTCAACGGAATAAAATGGGCCATCTTGGAAAATAAATCCACCACAACCAAAATAGTATTGTATCCATTACAAGGGGGCAGGTCCGTGATAAAATCTAGTGATACGGTGTGCCAAGGTGCTGGTGGAATGTCTAAAGGCTGAAGAAGACCGGCAGGTTTTGTCTTTTGGCCTTTGTTTTGGGCGCAAACTCCACAGGACATCACGAAAGATTTAATATCCTTTCGCCAGGAAGGCCACCAGAATTGTCGTTTAATTTTTTCCTCAGTTTTGGCAATGCCAGGATGTCCTTCCATCAGGGTATCATGATGACGGGAAATAACCAGTTCTTGCAATTCCTTTTCTGGCAGAAATAAGCGTCCTTGGAAGTAAGGTAGGCCATCGTTGACCGAAAAGTAAGACCCCCTTTGGATCCAATCCTGCAAGGCTGTAGAGTCCAGGAGTTGTTTTACCACCCGTGCTTGAATGTCTTCAAGGGTTTGTAAAGAGGTTATCCCCAAAATTCTTTGTTTGGGAATTATCGGCACAGGTTCAAAGTTTGTGTCTATTTCTCCCATTCCTATTCGAGATAGCGCGTCCGCTTTGCCATTCTTACAGACGGAGCGGTAAGTGATTACAAAATCGAACTCAGCAAAGAACAAAGCCCATCGGAGCGGACGTGACGATTGAGCCTTGGCAGTTTTTAAATATTGTAAGTTTCGGTGATCAGTGATCACGGTGATGGTATGCCTGGCGCCAAGAAGATAATGCCGCCAAGCCTTAAAGGCGGACTTAATGGCTAATAATTCCTTGTCGGTGATTGCATAATTTACCTCAGGCGGCGAGAACTTTCTGGACCAAAATGCTACGGGGTGCAGTTGGTTGGTTTCAGGGTCTCTCTGAGACAGGACAGCTCCCATGGCTAAGCTGGACGCATCGGTTTCGACTACATATGGGAGATTGGGGCGCGGGTGCTTCAAAATAGATGCAGACGTGAATTTAGCTTTCAATTCCTGAAAGGCCTGTTTGGCTTCCTCGGTCCATTCGAAGCGTTTATTTTTTCGCAAGAGTGCAGTGATGGGTTGTACCACACGTGAAAATTCCGGGATAAATCTGCGATAAAAATTAGCAAAACCAAGCATGCTTTGGACACCTTTCACCGAACTAGGTGATGGCCATTTGAGGATGGCATCCACTTTTCGTGAGTCCATTCGGACCCCTTTAGGTGTCAGGATGAATCCAAGAAACTCAACCTCGGTGGTATGGAAAACGCACTTTTCCAGCTTTGCAAACAGTTTGTGCTGGCGCAATTTCTCAAGGACGGCCCTGACATGCTTTCTGTGATCAGATTCCGAAGAGGAGTACACAAGAATGTCATTGATATATACGACAACACAAACATCGATGAGTTTCCGAAGGACATCGTTCATGAAGAATTGGAAGGCAGCAGGCGCGTTGCACAACCCGAAAGGCAATACCTGGTATTCGAATAATCCATATTTTGTACGGAAGGCCGTTTTCCATTCGTCGCCTTCTTTTACTCGCACCAGATGATAAGCCCCCCGGAGATCTAACTTGGTGTATACGCAAGCGTCCTTCACCTGGTCAAGGAGTTCAGGGATCAGAGGCAAAGGGTAACGGTTTTTAACAGTTATCTGGTTCAATGCGTGGTAGTCGATACAAGTTCTAAGGTCGCCTTCTTTTTTGGGCACGAAGAACAAAGCCGAGGATGCCGGAGACTTTGACGGGCGAATGAAACCATTGGCTAGGTATTGATCTAAATATTGTCTCAAATGCAGATTCTCAGGTTCAGTAAGGGCATAAATCCTGCTACAAGGGGGTTGTGCACCGGGCACCAGATCGATTTGGCAATCGTACGATCTGTGGGGAGGTAACGTGTTGGCCTGTTCCTTTTTGAAGACGTCCTGAAAGTCTTTGTATTCTGGAGGTAGTTGCATGGAGACAGAGGTTACAGACGCTAGACTAATCTTCAGATTTTCTGGGTAGCAGGTTTGTGCACAATCCGGGAAGGTTATTCTCTTCGCTCGCCAATCAATTCGAGGATTATGTGTCTCTAACCAAGGGATTCCGAGAATAACCTGAAACTGTGGAGCCTTGATTACATCAAACACAACTGCCTCCCGATGGCCGTCCGGACCTATAAGTGTCACCTCAGCAGTGGAATGTGTTACCGGTCCAGAGGCAATTTCGGTTCCATCGACTGTGGTGATGACATCTTTGCTGGTTTTAGGACGCAGAGGGAGGATAATCCTAGAGACCAATTCACGATCCACATAATTTCCTATAGCCCCACTATCGATGCATGCCTTTATTGCATGCAACCGCTTAGGCTGTTCCGGATCTACGAGGACCATTGGCACAATGAAATGCGAGGTCTGAGAGTTAGTTTTCAAGCTCGGCAAGCGGACCCCTACGCTTGTCGGGCGTGGTCGTTTCCCGAAACAGAGTCTTCATGGTTTTTATCAGCGGCTCCTACCACCTTCTTGGGCGATTTTGCCGGGCAAGCGCGTAGAAAGTGTCCAGAGGACCCACAATAAAGACATAATTGCATCTGCCGTCTTCTTTCACGTTCTTTTTGAGTTAAAGGTCCTTTAACCCCTCCGATTTGCATAGGCTCAGAGACATCAGCACCCTTGGGGGGGTCTTGACCAACACCCGGGTCTCAAACTTGGACCGATCTGCTTTTCTGTTTTGAAGTCTGTGATCCAATTGGACCACTAAGTCTATATATTCTGTGCATTCTTGGGGCGGATTTACAACTTGGGCCAGGACATCTTTATGTTCTCCGTTTAGACCTCGATAAAATAACGTGATTCTTTTATCCTCTGGCCACCCAGTTTCCACAATTAGTCTATTAAAGGTTGCAATGTAGGATAGGAGGTCCTGATTGCCCTGTCGCAGGGATAGGAGTTAGTCATCCAGAGCCTGCCCCTGAGAGTGTCGAGCAAATAACCTTTCCATGCTTGCTTGAAATCCTTGAAAATCACGGAGAATCGGGTCATCTTGAGTAACCAGTGGAACTGACCAATCGGCAGCACAGCCGCCGAGATATGACAATACAAAGGCTACCTTGGTCTGGTCATTAGGGAAGGCCCCAGGTCTGCATAGGAAGTGCAAACGACACTGATTCATGAATACGGCCAATCGTTTGGGGTCCCCAGCAAAGCGTTCGGGTGGGGCCAGCGGCATGTTTCCAGGTAGATTAATCTGCACAGGGTTACTGGGAACCACAGGAGCGGGGTTCCCCCCGGAACCGGGTAGAGGAGTGTGTCCAGCTTGACCTTGCAAAAACCGTCTAGCCAGGTCATCAGTTCTTTCCTTTGATACAATCACTCCCCTCCTGAGAGCATTAGTCTCTTGACGAGCGGTGTGTACTTCGGCCCGTAATTCCCCCAGTAGTTGGGCCAACTAATCAGTCTCAGAAGTTTCCATAGCGCCTGGGTGGGAATTTGTAGGAAGGCTTCACATTCTGTAACACTCACCTGACTCCCACGGAGGCGCTGGTCTAGTCTGGGTTGCTGTGGCCTCTTCGAGCGTGATGCGCAGAACTCGGAACACCGACTGAACAGGACCCTCAAATCTTGCTTGTCTGGCCTGTAGGAATATCCTTCTGCAGATGAGAAAGGGGATTAACAGTCTGCAGAATAGTGTGCTTGCTCCCCCCTTCCTCCCTTCGTTCTTCTCTAACTTCCTCCAAAATCCCCGGTTGAAGCTCACCTTATGGTTTGAAAGGATGAACTCTCCATCCTGCTTCTGGTGCAGGGGCGCGTGTTTGTCCAGTTACTTCACTGGTTTTCAGAATGGTGCTGGCAAAATCCACTTGACTTTTCCGAGCGGAACGCCGTAAGTATGAAGATTACAAAAGTTCAAGTGTTGAGCCTCCTTTTCTGTTGCCATCCTAACCTGTGATCTGTCCTTTATTTCAGGTGCAGAATGAAGGCGATGCGTTGAGGGATTGAATTGCCGATGGTAAACTCAGGTGAGTTAGCGATGGGGGCGATCCCTCTTAATGTCTTTATATTCCTCCAGTAATGTCTTTTGTCCTTTCCCCTTAGGGGCCGGGGTGCGGTACCTGCCAACGAAGCGGCGCCGACCCGAAATGAGGAATGGTCCACCAGCAGAAGACCGGTAAGTGTTATGGCGTACAATTAGGCTTTCCTCATATGTTCCTTCTGCTAACCTTTTGTCTCTTCTTCTCTCCCCTAGGCGCAGAGATGTGGCGACCGGTGCAGACAGTCGCGGTGGAGCCAGAAGAACTCCCGAGGACAGGTGAGTGAAGCGCGGCGCTGCAGCGAGCAACGCGGTGCTTTTAAATGAAAGTCTTTTCTCAGGAATGCTGGCGTGAAGGTTCCGGATGCAGGTAAGAAGTTTGATAAAATTCTTGGTTTTCACCTTTCTCTTCTCTTCTTTCCTTACAGGTGTTCTCGGATCGAGGCGGGCGTGGCTGGAGACCAGATGCAGGAGCAGACACGGTGAGCGTTCAGCTGCTTGGATGCAGAACAACGCGAAGCGTGAGCTACTGTCTGGGCGTGGCTTAAATAGCCCCCAAAGTAGTTCCAGGTAAGTATCCTTCCCTGGCCACGCCCGAGTGGCAAAATAGTCCCAATGAGAAAATAGTCCCTTTCAGGTCTCAGGGAGGCCTGAATCTTGCAGCATGGTCTGCATCAGGTAAGTGCACAAAACACCTTCCTTTATGAGCCCGGCGCCTATGGCGCCAGGACTGATGTCCAACATGAGCCTGGCGCCAACAGCGCCAGGACAGAGTCCAAAGGGCCCCTATAAGGGGCCGTTGGGCTTTTACCCGGGGGCATGATGCCTGCTCCCGGGGGTGCTGGGTCTGGCCTGGTGCTCCGGGGGTAGGCATCATGACAGTGAACTATGTCTCTGTGAGACCAAGGACATTGAGGTCAAGTTCTTCAAGGAGGAGGCAGATGTCAGAGGAGTGTTTGACAGCAGAGAGAGAGTTTAGAGTGGCAAGATGAAGGTTGCCAGCCTCAAAGACCTTCCGGGGAGGGGTACAAATCAGCGGTACGCCCTGTGGAGTTGTGGAGGTAGCCTGAAGAAGGGACAAGGAGGAGGGAGGAGTGGGCACAGTAGCCAAGGAATGAGAGGAGGGGGACAGCCGTAGATGAAAGGAAATTGATGAGGCGAGGGAACCGCCTATCGAAGAGGAGGAGATTGGCCTGAGGACCTTGGACCATGACGGTGCCATTTAGGAAGACATTAAGGATGAGTCGAATTAAGCCATGAGGACATCCCAGCGAATGCCACCATTAATGGGAGAGGAGGAGACAGGACAGAGCACAGAGATCATATGGGGGGTCCATAGATCCAGCGAAGGAACAACAAAGAGGATGTCTGCGAGGGTCTGTTTGGAAGAGGCGCAGGAATAGGTATCAGCGATAGGGAGACCAGGGTTGGAGGCCAAGATATCCTTTTTAAACTACTTCTTTCCAGACTCAGCGAGAAGGGAAGGTTAGTTGATAGAGAAGCAGTTGGAATAGATGGGAGGGACAGAAAGTGCCACGAGTGGGAAGAGAGGAGGCAGAGGGAGGAGTAAGAAAGTACAGTGGTATAGAAACAGTCACTGGGCTAGTAGGTTACAATCAAGGCAAACGTTAAATGCAGATACAAATACACCAAAATTGTCTTACAAGGTAAATGAGTGCCCAGTAGTTAAGGAATTGAAAGTGGGCATCAGCTGGTAAAGGTGAGTACAGATACAACTTCAAATGGGTACATAACAGGAAGAGCTGAGAGTACCCGACAAGAAAGGAAGTACTGGGCATTCATGAAGGAGGGAACTAACCCATGTAGAGTATGGTACAAGAGTCATGGTAGTCCAATGGTCCAGGGGTAGGAACCTCAGGGAGGGTTTGGAGGCGGCAGTATTCTCATCTGACGGCCTGTAAAGCGGACAGGAAGCTGACAGGGGCCCTAGAAATGGGCCTTTGAAAAAAGGGACGGCTCTCGCCTCCCGGACCATCCTATGGAAATATGAATGCTAGGTTAGCCAATGGTCAGTAGGCAGGGACAGGCACAAGAGAAAACAAGGACGACGCCATCTTGGAGAGAGACAATGGCCACTTGCAGAAATGTGGCAAATGAATGAAGAAAGTCCAGCACACTAGCTCTTAATGCTGACCAAAGAAAAAACGTGTGCTTCACTCAGAAAGTGCCTGCATTAACAGCACAGATGCCCCATCGGAATGCTTTGCTCCCTTCGCATTACTTCTTTTTATATTTAAGTAGCATGTTTGCATGAATGTTGATGCCCTCTTTGCATGGTCATGGCTGGCAAACTGGTGCTGGGTTGTGGTACAGCAAAATATTCTCAACTTTTTGCAAAGGATAGCTATTAACGGTGTACAATGTGCACTCTTCACTAGCCATTGCTAGTTATATTTGACACTTGGGCAGTAAAATATGTGTTTTGTCGTGCATATATATAAAATTGCATTGGCGAGTCACTTTTTTTATGGCTGGCTAGTACCTTGCAACTTGAATTGTCGCTCCCTAGATATTAAGCAGTTGTGGGCACTCCCCCCCCCCCCCGCCTCCACACAGTGTGTCATATCATGTATGTCTCTCTTCTTTTTTTTTAGTGTACAGTGCTGCTGTTTGCCCCGGTGGTAAACTGATTGTTAGCGCTTTCACCATTCTGTTCGACATGGTTATTGGCTCTGGGTGATTGAGGCTTGAAGGTGTGCTTGGTAGATGAAGTATTTGAAGAAGTTCCTTTAACAGGAGGGGCACCATTCTTAGGTGGGAGCTACAGGTGCATAAGATTACATGGTGGCGACCATGACATCAATGGGTACACAAGCGTCAGTTCTGTGCGTTTTATTTATTCCTTCTTGCCAGACATGACGGCAACTCGCCACCATTCATGCAGCGTGTACCACACAAGTGTGCGCCCACAAGCATTTAATATGCAAATATGATACGACATGTCACACGCCCTCCACCAGTCTTTACGGCGAGCACGGTTGACGATAATCGGGCGAACAGAACATGTTTGACAACAATTAAACAGGAAGACTAGAATGTTGTGTGTCCTTGTTAGCAAATGGGGTTGAGGCACCCACGCACATACATATATGTAACATGTTGACAATATGTGTTTGTACGACGACTGAAAACCTGGCTGTGCACAACTATGTCTCAGAAAAGACTCAATCATGTTTGTGTGTGCAATATACACAAATATACAATGGGGCTGGTGGACATGCAAACAATAGCAAAACAATTTATTATGCATACCGAATGCCGGAAAAAAAATGTGTTTTTTTGGACAAATGCTCATGATCATCACTCACTACAAAAAAATTGACAGATCATTTTACTCTGTGGTTTGTGTCTGCAGCAAAGCCCCCGTTAAGAGGGTTGTACAATTTGTGAGATTTGTGGACAAGCCAGGAATGGTGGAATATTTTTGCGACGAGCTATGCGCGGGGAATGAAAACCTTTTGACCTGGGAAGTGGTCAAATGTTTTCATGAGCTGAGCCTTCTGAATTGAGACGCCAAATAAAAGGATTTTGTACTCTGACTGATCTGCTTTTCTTTTTCTTAATTTTCTTGTTTTCTTTTCTCTTGTTTTATAGTGATGAATTATGTGATTTAATACCTACTGCTATTTTAATTTTGCGAAAAGTCACGTTCTTTGACTAAAAAACAATACATTTTAAAAAGAAAAGTCCCAAGGTGTCCCCTGTACCCCCCAGATTTTATGGGTCTTCTACGACCCTGGTATTAGGCACAGTACCACTGTGCTTGGTGCAAAAACTATACCACCATCTTACTGCCGAGTCGCCTCCACCCCATAGCCAATAATACTGAAAATGCAACAAGAAAAAGGCATAATTAACACATCACTTTAAAAGCGGCAATTAGGAACCCCCCACCTTCCGCTCCCCATCCCACCATCCCCCCTTCCGCTCCCAACCCATTTGACCCTCTTATGGTGTTATGTACCTGGCAATCAAGGGCCTACCCCTGCACGCCTTTCCATTTTTAAATGCTCGATCATGTGCCCACACGTTTTGCCATTGGCATAAATCTTCTTCGCAGCTCATTGAGGTATGCCACCTTAAATGGTACAATAACCGCAAACAAATCGTTTTCTTTACACAAAACCTTACTCCAAAAGAGTAATGCATTCCTGTCCATTACATTTTAATTTTGTTCCTGTTACAAACGCACTTGCTCCACCCTCTCTCTTACACAGTAGAGAGAAGCTGGAGTTTACCTACCAAGAACTTGTCAAAAGTGCCTACGAGACACATTTCGCTCTTGGCTGCGCATGCGCCTTAGGTGCTGGCCCTGCTGCCAGGGAAAGGTACGCGCTACCTAGAATAAGGGCCAATCAGTACCTAGTTCTGCCACCGAGGCCGCGCAGGCGGACAACACGAACTTGGTCAGGCGGGGCCATCCCTCCTCGGTCTGGGCAGACATTCGCTGAGATGCGCAGTCTGACGTCCTTTCAATCCCAGGTGGAAGGGCACGCAGGCTAGCCGTCCTCGGTGTCAGCTAACAGAAGTGCTGAAACCGCCGCCCGCAGCAATCTTTCTGACATGCCCAGGCGCTATGGGAGCAGAGTCCATCTCTAAACCGCAACCGTCTGCCTGCCAAAGCAAAGCACGCTGTCACCACATCGTAAAAATAGAAAAGGGCCTTTTTCGGCACTCGCCGGATCCAAGATGGCTACTGAATTAAAGGGGACTTACCTCGTGTGTTTACATTACTTACCGCTAATCATCATTACTCCTAGTTGTTATCTTCGTCGTCACAGTACTTACCAGCCTCCGTTAACACGAACATTTCTTCCTATTAATCGTCGATTCCCCTCTATTAGGGTGTATAATACCTGGCTTAACCATTTCCCACTGTCCATTGAGGATTATGGGCTCTAAAATTCTATGCCAAGACCGGAGGCTCGGATTATGCTTTTCCCATAACTTTACTTCTCGAGCAGCAATGAGAATAACAATAATACAATCCACAACAAATATGTAGACTACAAGTCCCACTTGTTTCAAGTCTTTGGTAGTCCAGGTATTATTGGTTCCTGAGAAAACATGAGTCCAAAATGTCTAATCAACCGTCATGTCTCTACATAAACATAGGAACTCCCATAAAACCCCCTCTTTGTTTGCTGTTCCATCAGCCAGTTAAGTGTTCTGCTACGTTATTATAATATTCATGGATATATGTGTCTTGATTGTGACAGGTTTTCAGGCGTGCATGCTGGGGGACAAGTCGCAGCAAACAGCGGCGCAAACAGCAGGGAGCGTGGCAGAACATTCCGCTTAGGTTCTTTAGCCGTGTCCGGTGAGCCGGCACCTCCAGCTACTGCAGTTACCGGCAGAGGTGACAGGGAACACAACGGTCACGGATGGGATCGGAGCGCAGCGAAGACCTAGTTCTGACGCTCCGTTCCACACCGTGACCATTGGAGAGAGAGTTTAACCATTGGGCAGAGTCCTGGAAGTCGCTGCATTGTATGAACAGAGCTAGTTAGCGATTTCACTGCAGTCTACTGTTCAGCATTTTATCATAATCTTCTCAGATTGTACGTAAGGACGAGTGGTCCGAGGCTTCCCACAGCACCTGTGCTGGCATAAGAGCATATCACCGCCCAGTTTATTGATTGATTGATTGATTTATTTATTTATAAAGCGCTTTACACCAAGGCGCTGTACAATGGAACAACAAAATACAGAGTAATAACAACAACAAATAACAGTGTGAAGATAGTGGCAACTTGAATCATTCCACAACAAAACAGTGCAAAGAGCAATTTACTAAGAGGGGGGAGAAGTGGAGTGCGAACAGGGGAGTGAAGGGAAGGGCAGGGAAGGATTGAGTGAGAGTAGAAGGAAGGGAGAGAGAGTGTAAAATAGAAAAGAGGAAGGTGGAAAGGGAGGGGAGGGATTAGAAGAGGGGGAAGACGGGGGGAGTAGAGAGGGCAGGGGGGCTTCAAGGTGGGGAATGGAGGAGGAAGGATTTAAGGGAAGTGCAAAATGAGATGAGGGTAGTGGAAGAGCGGATTGAGAGGGGGAGAGAGTTCCAATGCAGAGGAGCAAGAAGTTGGAAAGAGCGGAACCGGGAGGAAGCGCAAGGGGAAGGAGGTACAGAGAGCAGGAAGTGGTCAGCAGACCGAAGGGAGCGAGAGGGGGAGTAGAAGGAGAGAAGGGAGGAGAGATAAGGGGGGCAAGACCGTGAAGGGATTTGAAAACAAGGCAGAGAAAGTGGAATTTTAGTTGTAGGTGGAAAGGTAGCCAGCCTAGTCGAGAAAGCGAAGCGGAAATGGAGTCGCGAGAGGTAAGGAGACAGAGAGTTCGAATGGCAGAGTGGTATATAGATTTAAGAGGGGCAAGCTGAGATGAGGGAAGACCGAAAATTATAGAGGAGCAGTAGAAGAGGCGGGAAAAGATGAGTGAGGAGATTAGGAGCTTGGTAGCATGGAATGTGAGGGAGGGACGGATTTTGTGAATATTGTAAAGATGGTATCTGCAGGAGCGAAATGTGTTGCGAGAAGGTGAGAGAAGAGTCAAAAAGAACACCCAGGTTGCGAGCATGAGTGGAGATAGGGAGATTGGAAGGAGGAAAGTGGATGAACGGGGGAGGGGAGGGAGGGGGAAGAGAGTTAGCGGGGAAGAAAAGGACTTCAGTTTTATCCGTGTTAAGTGAGAGAAAGCGTGAGGACATCCAGTTCTTGATGGCTGTGAGACAAGAGGAGAGTTTAAGGTGGAGGTCAGGTGTGAAGGAGGAGAAACAGAGAAATAGTTGGGTGTCATCCGCATAGAAATGATGGGAGATGCCAAAGCAGGAGATGACAGGGGCAATGAGGGAGGTATAGAGAGACAAGAGGAAAGGGCCAAGTACAGAGCCTTGAGGAACACCGTAAATCAGGGGGAAGGAAGGAGGCTCAGTCCCCTGTAAAGCCTGATAGCTGAGATATCAGCAGCTGGACTCACCCACTACACACTAGCGTACATTTTTGACGGGTACAGGCCGAAGACTCCTGAAAAATACTTATTTGAAAGACCACACCCTCCCGCAATATTCAGATGGGTAGCACCAGCGAAGTAGCAGGGCTCAAGTGAGTCAGAAGAGGAATTACCCTAACATGGGGCAAATAATTCCAAAAGCTATGGTTGCACTGGGTCACAACAGATACCTCTGATGGATGACTGGTTAATGTTCGCCCAAGGAATGGAGGAAATTAAGGGTATTAAACATGGGAGAGGTAAAGGGGGAAGACATGTGTGGTATCCTGGTATGACTGTGATGAATGGCTGGTATTCTGGTATGACTGTATTGAATGGCTGAGTGTGTGCAAGGGCCTCCTAGAATGTTTAAGTGGAGCTTGGAGTGTGGGGGGCCTGAGGATTCTGGAGAGTGACGGTTGGGACTGGGAGATGGACTGGGAACCAGGGCAGAGGCTTATCACCTACTCCCCTACTTCTTATGACTATGCTATGTAACCAAGAAGAATAAAGCCTGTTTCTTTTTACACTTACCTGAGTCAGCCTGGTTCCTGCTCCCTGTCATCACTGGCTCAGGGATACATCATTTGGCGACGAGGTGTCCAAAGAACCTGAAGCAAGGTATGGAGAGTACAGGAGGACTGATGGAGAATCAACCTGCAGCCATGTAAGCAGGTTATAGAAGTGCTGTGCTGAAGAGCTGTCGATACAGCGAAGTCAGGTTAGGAGGGTTTATGATGGTAGTTTAGATTTGATTGTCCAGGTGGCAAGGTATGCGCTCAGTGGTGCAGCACTGAGACCCCGGTGTGGCAGGCCGGGGTAGAAGGTGTTTGGTTTCTTTTGATTGTGATCCTAACATGATGGTGATAGTATTCTGATTTCTGTTTGTTTGTTAAGGAGGGGGATGTGTGGTATCCTGGTATGACTGTGATGAATGGCTGGTATCCTGGTATGACTGTATTGAATGGCTGAGTGTGTGCAAGGGCCTCCTAGAATGTTTAAGTGGAGCTTGGAGTGTGGGGGCCTGAGGATTCTGGAGAGTGACGGTTGGGACTGGGAGATGGACTGGGAACCAGGGCAGAGGCTTATCACCTACTCTCCTACTTCTTATGACTCTGCTATGTAACCAAGAAGAATAAAGCCTGTTTCTTTTTACACTTACCTGAGTCAGCCTGGTTCCTGCTCCCTGTCATCACTGGCTCAGGGATACATCAAAATGCAGCCACTGAAGAGGAAGAGTGGCAAAAGTCAAAAGGTGAGATCCGGAGCAAACAGTAGAAGGTGGCATGACGAGTCATCCAGTAGCTTAGGTGAAGAGGATGACAACTGGCAAGAATACTGTGAGGAGGATGCAGTGTCGATATCATCTTCGGATGAGGAACATGAGAAAGCGCTGGAGAAATGAAAGGCTGAGTAGGAAGATGCAGTAGGGGGTGTCGAGTTTGACCAAGACACTCTAATCCATCCCCGATCCTCAGAGTGGGAGCCACCTAAGAAGGTGGCAACCTATCTAAAGAAATGTCTTAGGGCACAGATGGCTAAGGAGGTCATGAGTAAACTAAGAGCGGAATGCCCAAGACCCTACCTCCCCGATGGCATAGCTGACACACCTAAGATCGATGAAAAGATGGTCACCTTCATGGGGAAATATGTGAAGGACGTGAGGAAGGGTCTAGACAGGTCTTGGCGTTCCTGCCAAGACAAGATGTTGGACATTGTAGGCCCTCTCACAAAGATCCTCCAGGCATCAGAAGAAACCAGAGAAAAGAATGAATCAGTGGATCCGGTGATCTTAACCGGATGGGCACAGAGGGCCATTTGCATGCTGGGCAATGCCAACTATTAAAATGCTGCCGAAAGGAGGAGGTCGCTATTAGTGACAATAGACCCCAAGCTGAGCGAGTTGGGGGCCTCAGAGTCTACGGCAACCACACAAGGGAAGTTGTTGTGAGACGCCTTTATAAAGGAACTAACCAGGTTTGCCAACTCGTATGCAGCCATCGACAAGGCGCAAGCCTTGCTGAAGAGGGTATTTGGTGGGCACATTTTCTGAGGGATGGTAGAGGCAAGGGCAGATACTACTATAACAGGTCCTTTGGCGAGAGATCACAATGGAGGGATCAAGAAGTTAAAAACCATCCCCTTCTTCCCCTCCCGTGGAAAGGGAAGGGGCAGAGGATGGAGACAACGAAACAGAATAACTCAGGTGAGAGCAAGCGATTTAAGGCACACTGTAAGTACAGAACCTCCCGCTGTAGGGGGGGAGATTGGCAAATCATGTAAGCGCTTGGTTGCCCAAATCCAAAGATACTTGGGTTTTGGACACAGTAAGGGGCTTTCACATAGATTTTCACACAACACCAAATCAGGTTTTCCTCCTGAGGCATATGCAATCAAGCATAGAAGATCAACAACTTCTAGAGCTAGAAATGAGAAAGCTGGAGCACAAAGTGACCATAGTACAGGTAGCAGGGACTTGGTAGGGTTCGTAAGCAATGTATTCCTTGTCGAAGGGAAACACAAGTTGAGACCAATTATCAACTTGAGAGCCCTAAACAAATGTGTGGTGTACAGGCACTTCAAAATGGAGGGGATCCATCTCCTCAGGGACATATTATTACATGGGGACTGGATGGCCAGGATAGAACTCAAGGACGCCTATTTGACGCTACCCATGACAGAGGGTCACCGGAAATTCTGGAGGTTTCTTTGGGAGAGGCGACATGGGAATTTTGTTGCTTTCCTTTCGGCTTGGCGTCGGCTCCATGGTGTTTGACCAAACTCATGAAACCTGTGGTGACTTACCTGAGAGAGCAAGGTGTTCATCTCATAGTATACCTGGACGATTTATGGCTCATGTGCCAGGACAAGGAAATGCTCAAAGTGCAGGTGAACATCGCTTTAGAGCTGCTCCAGAGTCTGGGGTTTCTGATCAACTGGGAGAAATCCAGTGTCCACCCAGAACAAACCATGGAGTTCCTAGGACTTGTGATAGATTCAAACTGAGGGTCTCTCAGTTTACTGATGAGCAAGGTAAACGACATTAAGAAGCAGATCAGACAGACACTGTCAAAGAGAGAATTATCGGTACGAGAAATTGACACTCTGGTGGGTCATTCAGCCTCCTCAATTCAGGCTATATTTCCATGTCCATTAAATTACAGAGCACTCCAGAGACTGAAGATCCAGCATCTCAGGAGGGGTGTGTCTTACAGGCAGAAGGTCTCGGTTTCCCGAAAGGTGAGAGAAGAGTTGGAATGGTGGCTCCAACACATGGATGCATGGAACGGGAGAGCTATATTTGGCTCATCCCCGGACCTGTTTATAGAATCCAACGCCATCAGATGAGGCTGGTTAGCCCAGTGCGGGAACCTGTCAACAGGGGGCAGGTGGTTGGATCAGGAAACACCTCTACACATCAATTGTCTAGAACTTCTGGCAGGGTCCTTTGCTGTACGATGCTGGACTCAAGAGAGGGCACAATGTTCTGTGCTATTCAAAATGGACAATGTGTCAGCGATCAGGTATATAAACAGATTGGGGGGCACAAAGTCCAGAATGTGAGCAGAAATAGCAAAAGAGTTTTGGCACTTCTGTCTTCAGAGACAAGTATCAGTGACGGCAGAATACCTGCCGGGTCGATTGAACGATGTAGCCGATTGGAACTCCAGATTCCTCAGGGATGCCAGCGACTGGAGCTGGACAAGGAAGTGTTACAGGAACCGATGATTCATTGGGGTCCATGCCAGATCGACCTTTTTGCATTGAGGAAGAACAACAAACTACCTTGTTTTTTCAGTTGGAGGCCAGACCCGGAAGCAGAAGCAAAAGATACCTTCCTTCAACCGTGGGGTCTAGACACATGTTACGCGTTTCCCCTGTTCTCGATGATCGTGAGCACATTAGCTCAGTGAGGATGCAGACAGCCTCGCTGATTCGGATCACGCCGGATTCGAAAGGCCAGGCTTGGTTTCCGGTTGTACTGGAACTAACTCACAGCAACCCACTAGCGGTACCCAAACACAAATCTATCATCGGATTACGAAGCACACTGAAATAGATGAAGCTCTTGCACAGATAGACCTTCTGAGGTTAGTCAGACCCCGATGCAGCCAAACGGCTGGAGGCACCCATAACTATAAAAGAACTAGAAACAACTATCAGAGGATTGCCTGCTGGCAAGACACCAGGAACAGATGGGTTAAGCAGTGAATTTTACAGAGAGTATATAGCAATAATCACGCCCGCATTAATTTCAATGCTGAACAAAGCATTTGATGCAGAAGCTCTCCCTATGTCGTTGAGGGAATCTATTATTATATCGCTACTTAAACCCAATAAGCCAGACTCTGACTGCGGGTCATATAGATGGGAAAAAAACGTACTGCCCTACTGGCCAATAGCTTAAGACAGTAATAGCCAAGCTTATACACCCGGACCAAACAGGATATGTGCCGGATAGGAATATAACATGGAACCTACGAAGGCTGCACCAAATCATTGATCATTCCAAAGATAGTACATCATCTATGACATCACTGATGGGAATCTCTGATTAGATTAGAACACTATCCAGCTATGACCTTTGGCCATGCCCACTGTATAGTTTAACACACTAGCCATGGCCTTTAGCCTTAGACAGTGGTCACAGCCTTCAACCATGCCCACTGTATATTTTAACACATCAAGGTGCCATTATCTATGGCCATCAACCATGGCCAATGGCCACGGCCTTTGGCCGTGCCCACTGTATATTGTACAACACTAACCAGTCACTAGCCATGATCTTCAGCCATGGCCAGTGGCCACAGCCTTGGCCATGACAAAGGCCACAGCCTAATGTGAGGGGTCAGTCATGTGAGACTCACGACTGTGTTTAGTTTTCTCAGGACTTTACATTTAACTATGCACAAAATTATAAAATAAACCCCAATTAAACCTACTCTACCAGGGGATTCCCTACCTAGCCTAAGATCTATGGGAAAACCTCCTAGCATTCACAAAACTAACCCTCACACTAAACAACATAAAAATTCAAAGCAACATGAAAACAACAAAAATAAAAGGTTACCAAACACCCAGTGTCTTGGATGCCTTCTAGTGGTCCTGGGCAGGGCCTGCTCTCCAGAAATGCCCCAAAGTCGATTTCCTCCAAGGAGCAAAACGTCTTAACCAAAGTCTTGAAAAGTTCCAAAGAAACAAAAGATCCCACAAATAAAAATCCACTGGCAAATGGCTCTTCTTTTGCTTAATGAAAAGATTATCCTTTTACAGTTCCACCAAGAAATAACAGCACCAATGAGGTGTCCTGGATGACATGCTTCCAGGAAAGAATAGGTAAAGTTGAAGACAAAAGTACCACTTTTGTTTGCCTCAACTTCTCTGATTTCAACTTCTGAGGCGTCTTTTTTACACAGTTTGTCAGGATGCTTCTGCTTAGAAAACTATGAGAGCAGGCTTCCTCACCCCACACTTAGCTTCAGCTTCTACTTCTTCTATTTATGTCAAGACTACTGACAGCCACAGTTCTATTGCTGCTACTATAACTTTTGATTCAAACAAGTTTGCTGCTACAACTGCAACTTCAACATTAGGCAACGTCAGCAAGACTTCTTCGACCTCTACAGGTTGGCAGGGCACTCTTCTCTCTTAGGAAAAGTTGCAACTGTGCCTGCACTTATTTGCACCAAGATAAATTACCTTTTGCTATGAATGACAAATCCAAAAGTTCTGTTGTATTTGATAAAGTTTTTTATTTTGACTTTTCAGCCCCTCTTGGATGACACGTGTTTCGGCGTACAACCTGCGCCTTTTTCAAATCCGGGCTAGTTTCATTAATCAAGACAATGAAAAACACAACATTCAGAAACTTTTAAATGAAAACCATGTCAATTTCAAAAACAAAAAAGAAATGAAAAATCTTGTCAGTGTTTAGTCCCATACCATATATTATTCAAAAACCACATTACACCTCGTGCATTCTAAGGAACCAGACTTTTATAAAAAATAGATATATGTGTGCCATTGTAACGGAACAAAGGTGGAAGGGAGGGAGGTTAGGAAACTCCTGCTAATTGTATTTCATCTTATTCAAAGTGCTGTTTACGGTATCATTGCTGTCACTAAATGTGATTGCCTACTTTATTACTGCCAGTGGGTTACATGTAAATCATCTCTTACCCTTTAATGTGTCATTACGGTTCACACAAAGAATAATGTTCTTGTTGTAAATGAAGCACTTTTAGTCTTGGGCTCAATCCCACCTGTGCAAACAAGCAAGTGTAAAAGTCAAATTACTTGTTTAAATTTTGCAGCGTGTAGCTTGCATACTACTATAACACATGATATATGCAATTATAAACAGCAATTGTTCACAGTTGCTGGCTTCTGTTTAACCAGGCGCGGTACTGCCTGGGTGCTGACATAACAATTTTAGAATGCATAATGTTGGTAAACACATGCTAAAAACGTTATATTTGGGACTAAGTCCCATCATTTGCAAATGCATTTCAGTTTACTGATAAGAGGTTCTGTTCAGCACAATATAAAACGTGTAAGTATCTTGAAAGGTGGGCTTCCCTCCCATTCCCAGGGCTTACCTGAAAATTCTGATGCTCGCGCTACAAGCGTCGGGTTTCCTCTCACTTGGGGCTTTCTGGTTGTTATTAAAACCCCTAGGGACCTAAGTCCTTCTTCACTTGCCGTTGTTTTGGCAACGTGGCGGCCATGTTTTGTGATGAAACAACATGTTCCTCTATATGTTAGGTTAGTATTGCCCCTTTCCAATCCCAGTCATAAATCACCAGTCGATTTTAGTTGGTAGAAAGACTATTAAAATTTCAATGTGAGTAAATGTTTGCCATCATAGGTATTTGCTAAACCCAAATATTGCTAAAATATTGTGCAGTTAGCAAAACGTTTTTTATAAAAGTAAATTTCGAGTGCAATGCCTCAAAAGTAAGTAGTTGTCACTGTTTGTACCAGAGTGTGAAGGGTTGTGGCTAGGGTAGTCATTTCACCTTTTATTTCTATTTTAGAAAATCCTCACCTGAATATATCCTAGTTCTGAAAGGACTAGAGGGCACTTAGAGAATAGGTTCAGAAAAAAGGGGGGGAGTTATAGTTAGTGTAGTTTTAGCATCCTATTGCTCTGCATGTGTTAGTATTGGTAGTCCATATCCCCCGATTGCCAAGGAGAGAGGGAGTGAGGGATTCTGGTTAATGTAGTCCTGGGAGTAGACTAGAGTTAGAGTTTATGTGGGAGCGCCGTAGGATTCTCCACACTAAATTGTTTTTTAGTTAAACAAAGCTTGTATTAGCTAAGTCATAAATGATGTGGTGTCTGATGCCAACTCAAATGTAATCCGTGGTGTAATATATGATTTAATTAGTGTTGTCACCAGTGATCTAAGCGATTCCACCATTGATGTCATCATGGATGATGCAATTAGTGAAGTCACCAGTTATGTCACTGGGGATGTCATCTGTGATGTCATCATTGTGGGCATAGGCTTCACAACAGAGGTGCAAAGTTAAGGTGGCTTTAGCTGAATTTCAGGGTTTTGTTGTGTTAAGTGCTCATCTTAACATCATTGCAACAAGTTTGTCCTTGAATTTCGAAGGTTTTCTTTACAATGTATGCCCACTTTGGCGTCCCTGCAACTAACATTTTTACCTTGAATATCATGGGTTTTGTTATTCCATAGATTTATTCCTTCGGCCATTCCCACTGTCCATTTTAAATCACTAGCAGTAACTAACTAGCCCGATGGGTAAGTAACCTCATGACCCATTCCGTCAGCCCTAGCGCACGCTGCTGTTCCGACTACAAATGGGATGTAGAGGTCCTCTCCCTCTCCTCTCTAATCACTTTCCTGTCTTCTAAAAGTAAGTGTATACACGGTGGGGGTCGGTCTCAGCCTTTAATAATACCGCCTCCAGTCTGTATGGCTTATCACGTGCACTGAATTTACACTCAAATAGAATAAATTCCCTTTGAACACTTGTCAAAGAGTATTAAAAGAATGAATTTCTACTCGTCTAATACTCAGTTATTGCTGAAGGAATGGGTCATGAGGTTACTTACCCGTAGGGCTAGTTAGTTACTGCTAAGGACGTAGCTTGAGGAATAACTTTTTAATGAATATCCTTCTGTCAGTTGTGTGATAAAAAATTGTGGTATAGACGGAAGGTGATTACCTTTTGACTCCTATTGTTGTTACTGCATCTTCTGGCGGTTTTCTTTACCGCGAGTCAGTGTACCAAGAGGACACTTTAAAACAAGAATGAACAAAAATAGATGTGGATCTCACATATGAGACCTTTCTAATTAATAGACATATACATAACACAATGGCAGAAGCAACATACTTAGCTTTTGCTGAGGAACTCATAGAGGGTATTCTGGCTAATCCCTCGCTACTAGGCGTGGAACAACAAGCCGCCATAGCTACAAAGGGTGATGAATGGAATGAACTTGAGATGTTGTGGAAGAAGATGATCAGAACTGAGCTACATGGGGCAATTATGACCGAGTATCTCCGGGCACATATAGCCCCAAATGGACTTATCATTCGAATAGAGCCTAGAATTTTCCTGGAAGAGCTTACATTTAGGAAAGACTGGAGCTTTATTTTGAATAAATGCACAAGGGACTGGATCATACTGATCATCAATACTGCAAAAACTGTCTCAGAGAGATTAATGAATGAGATTATTGCCAAACAAGATGTTATAACAACCAAAATGATGGTAGGAGACTATCTGAAGAGTATGGCAGCCTTAGACGCAACAATAAAATAATTCAAAGACCTGAATTTGAACAAAAAAGTGACCAAACTAAAAAAGGACATTGCAGCTTACTCTCACGACAAGAAATACCCATACACCACGGATGCATATTATGAGGAACAAGAGAAGAATGCAAAAATGACATATACAGGACCTATGAGAGGAAGACAGTACAAACAAAGAAACAGACCGAGACAGGCAACTGGAACTTCTCAAGCGGTAGCTCAGATGAAGACACAGGCAGAGCTAATAATAATGTCCGCTTGGAAGACCAACAGCAAAATAGAGGCAGCAAGACTCAGGGTTTTCAGGCACCGAGAGGATATGGAAGAGAGAGAGGCTGGTGGCAGGCACAGTCACCCAGAGTGACCAGGAACAGAGGGAAAGGGTGGTACCAACAGAATGCATACCCCCAGAACGACCCCCTGGAATAAGAACAGAATCCGATAAAGCCGGCAAAGATTCATTGGTGGTAAACCTCTCAACATTTACATTATCCACCATACACCCAAGAGTGCTTCAAAAAGGCCTCTTCATTGTCACGACATCTGCACACAATCCATTTCAAACCAGGATTGAGATCACGCAGTTAATGAGAAAAATACGACTGAAACAATTCTTCTCCAAAAATAGCTATGAAGGAGCATCAGATGACACAGGACTGCATAATAAATCAACCTGCTACCCACCTCCACATGCAAATACAGTAGAATCCCAGGCTTTTGAGAAAGTGATCCTCAAAAAATTAGAGGAAATTGAAGCAGAAGAAACCAACGGAGGCTTTCACAACATGACAAGAACGGAGAACACAACCCTGAAATAACTACAGTCGAATAGAGAGATAATCATAAAACCGGCGGGCAAGGGGGGAGCCATCATCGTCATGAATAAACTTGACTACGATAATATGGTTAAAACTCTGATAGAAGATCGAGCCACCTATCAAAATCTCAGAAGCGATCCAACAGAGAGACTGAGGAATATAATTAACCCAATTATTGAAGAAGCAGAAGCCGAAGTGTACATTAGTGCCAAAGAAGCCGTGTTCTTGAGTCCAGCCCACCCAAGGCGACCTGCCTTTTACGCCCTGCCTAAAATTCATAAAGGCATCTCTCCAACACCTGGGCGCCCAATAGTCTCTGGTATTGGTTCCATCTTAGAACCACTGTCACAATTTGTAGATTTCTTCCTAAGAGAGGAAGTATGCAAAATGCGTTCGTATACAAAAGATACTACTGCAGTGTTAGTTCATCTTAATAACCTCAGTATAGACAGCCAAAATATCAACATCGTGACCATGGACATCGAGACACTTTATTCAAAAATTCCACAAAGGTAAACCTTGAAAGTGATTGAGAAGATATTACAAACCAAAACCATCGGCATGCCCATTACACTGATAATGCAACTGGCAGAATTGGCTTTAACTAAGAATTATTTCTTGAATGAAGACGACTATTACGAACAAATAGTTGGAACAGCTATGGGGGCAATCTTTGCACCCACCTTGGAGAACTTATATGTCGCAGACTTTGAGGAGAAATTTATATACCCCGATACCAATCCTTTTGCCACCAACATTGTGAGTTGGCGTCGATATATCGACGGTATACTTCTTATCTTTAATGGAGATTGCATTACTTTGAACAACTTTAGTAGATGGATCGATTAACTCAACCCTTTCCTTAAATTTACTCATGAAGCAAGTACATCAGAAGCCACCTTCCTGGACCTTAAGATCATAAGCGCGGGACATATTTTTGAAACTACGGTCTTTCAAAAACCAACGGATAGGAACTCCTTACTCGACTATAATAGTTTTCATCAAATATCACTTAAGAAAAACATACCGTTTTGTCAGTTTCTACGATTTAGGAGGAACTGTACAACCAGAATTGAATATGATAAGCAAGCTGAAAGACTTACAAAGAATTTAAAGGACAGAAACTACCCACATAGGATAATAAAACAAGCCAGGAAGAGGGCGAGAAACATCCCAAGGGATATCACCCTCAATCAACATGGCAAGAGGAACAGTGACGAGAACACTATTACAGCAGTGTTTAGTCATTCTACAGTCACTAACCGTTTGAAAAAAGAGATCCAAAAAGCCTGGCACATTCTGAATGTAGCAAAAACTCCACTACCAACACCTGTGTTTGTAATTAGGAGGAGAAAAAACCTCAGGGACTCCTTGGTCCATAGCTATAAAGAAAAGAGCCTGGGACCAGACACGACCACCCTTTGGAATACACCAAGACCAATGGCCAACCACCATGTGGAAGCTGTTCAGTTTGCAAATTCACTGAACGCACTACATCCATTGACATAGGATGGAAATACCCGTGGGAACAGAGGCATTTCACAAATTGCAACACTACAAATGTAGTGTATCTGATACGATGTCCATGTAAGAAAAAATACATTGCAATGACGACCAGAGCCATTAAAATCCGCATTGATGAGCATAGATCCAATATTAGGACTAAAAAAAGAACAGCTCCATTAGTCGAACATTTCATTGAAATGAAACACACAGAGAATGATCTTGTATGGACTGTGTTGGAAAAAATTAAAATACCCAAACGTGGGGGCAATATAGCAGCCCTTCTACTAAAAAGAGAACAGCAGTGGATTTTTAGTCTACGAAGTCATCAATGTGGACTCAATGAGGAAATATGTTGGCAAGCTTTAGCCGTCATGTAGATGCGAGTACCGTGAACAGATATAATGGCCCATCAACCTGCATAATCACTTGCACACAATCCAATATCTAATGAAAAACAGCACATTTGACGATGTTCCCAACACTGAATAGATATGGCGCTTACAGCAGGAACACCATGGTGCATGATGGGAACACGGATTGGACGAGAAACGGCCTAGCAATAGAACCGATTGCAAGGTCAAGAGCTGATACAAGGTATGAAGAGCACATACCTTAAAACTGCTGGATCAGGACATGAGGGATCATGTATCTCGTTCCAACCCACTAATGTGCAAGCATAATCACAATAGCAACACGGGCTGGCCACTACTCCTCCAAAATCTCTCTGGGGGGGCGTTTGTAATTTGAAAATGAGCAACAGGAAGTAGCCATGCACATACGAACAACTCGAGGGATTCACATCTCGCTCTAACCTACTAATGCGTTAGCACTATAATAATAGCAACATGGGCTGGACAATACATCACCTAATACTCCTGGGGGTCATTGGTAATTCGAAAATGAGCAAAAACCGGCAATAGGAGTTAGCCATGCACACACAAACTACTTGAAGCTATTTTTAGCTCCGTGACAAACAACAGGGACTACATCTCCCAGTGGCCTTGGGACCTTTAGGTAGTCAGATAGGGCCGCAAGAATGAAACACGGAAAGGCATCAATTCTCAATATACGGGGCTGTGACGTATATTAGAATCAAATAGCACACCCGTGCGCCTACCCGAATCACCATGTTGTGATTTTGAGAAAATACTGAGAGCTCAATAACACGAAGTCGACTGATCACGTGATCGGAACTTCGGTTTAAAAACAAAGAGCTTTCCAAGATGGCACTATATACGAACCGGCAGAAAAGAGACGCCGTTCTCAAAGCAATCAAGGTGAGCAGATCACGGGCAAGGGAATAGATAACAACAACAGAGGCCAAGCGAACTAGACAATAGCCAATGTCAAGACAGGCAAGCTAAAAACGTGGGAGCCGGGGTACAGAGCTTGTAATAAAATCGAACGCTGTTTTTAAGAGTGGCTTCACAAATAGTACAAAGAACAAGCACTACTGAGTGACAGGCCATTTTATTATTAGTAGACAGGAATACTCTGTGAGAGATGGCCTTAAGATAAAGACCTAAGGGACCCTGTGTGTGTTTTTGTTAATAGGAGTATGACCATAAGGACAGAAGAATCGATCTCTCCACTGTGCGTCTTCTGACCAGCGAAGATAGGTGAATAACATTGTCACATTCTGTTTCATGTGGTTTTGATAATGCTTGGACACTGTGGCCCTGCCATGGTAGTGTCCAGGGCCTATACATAGGAACAACACTAGAGCACAATGCAACTAGACATCAGCAGTGGTTGTTTATTTATTGGTTTACAGATTCCATTTTGGAAGAGACTGAGCAGAACCTACGATCCGCTCACCGTAGAACAGGCAGCAACATTGAAAGACTGCCTTATGCAGGTAAGATAATTCTTACCCTTAGACCGTATGGACATACATATTCCTACTACCACCTAGAAAGTACTCATAGACTGATGAGAGTTCCATTTGTCTTTCTTGTTGTTTGATCCTATAGGAATCAGGGATCCTTACATTGAGCCCACTGGACACCTGAAGATATCCTCATAATGCAGATGGGGAACAGGTGTAAGTGGATCTAGGTCACCTGGCATAAGCCCCGCCCACCTGGTGCCTTCCTGTCTGCCACTCTTTTTCACCACTTAGCAAGTCCCACCCAATTGGTGCCTTCCTGCTTGCCGCTCTTTTTCACCACTTAGCAAGTCCTGCGCACCTGGTGCCTTCCTGCTTCCCGCTCTTTTTCACTACTTAGCAAGCCATGCCCACCTGGTGCCTTCCTGCTTGCCACTCTGTTTCCCTACTTAAGGAGCCCTCCAGCTTCTTTTCCTTTGCAGATGGGGAGCAGGTGCAAGTGGATCTAGGTCACCTGGCCTAAGCCCCGCCCACCTGGTACCTTCCTGCCTGCTGCTCTTTTTCACCACTTAGCAAGCCCCGCCCACCTGGTGCTTTCCTTCACCATCACTGTCTTGTGGCCAATGCTGGATTTGACTTTTATGGACTTCATTCATTCACGGTGTGTCACTCTTTCTCAACTCTCATGCTGGACTTCCTTTGCATCTTATACTCATGGTGGCCCTAAATCATGCTGTTCCCATCTTCATCTTGTATCTTGGCTTGCAACATTATGTGTTACTACTGACTTCTGCAATTGCATTCGCTCTCCACTCTTGCTTCTCCACTCTTTTTGACTGCTTACTCTCTTTTCTCTCCTCCTTTCCCTTCTCCCTTTTCCTATCTCCTCCCCTTACTTTCTTCTATGCATTTACTCTATCAGAATTGTCCCTGGAGCTAATATGATAGCAACCTTGTCTGTTTCCTCCACCCTCCCATTACTGTTTTTTTCCTCCCCACCATCCCTCCAGCACTATCTGAAATGTCGTCAGGCCTAGAATGATAGTTGCTTGTTTTGTTCCTCCCCTCCCTTTCTGCACCCCTCCGCCTCACCTTTTGTTTTTCTCCGGCTCTACCAGAAATGTTGTCAGGCCTAGTACGGTAGTTGCCTGTCTGTTTCCATTTCCTTCCCACTCTCCCCCTCCCTTCCTTATCTATGTCTTAGCTCTTGCACTATCTGAATTGTCGTCAGGCCGAGTACGATAGTTAATTTCACATCCTTACAGTTCATGGCCTGTAAGAATGTGGTTGTATTTTCTCTTGTTCCCTCCCTTGCCTTGAAGCGCTTTGAAACACATTGTGTATAGGCGCTATATAAATAAACGATCATATCATATCATATCAATTTCCACCATAATTGAAGTGGTCATAGAGAATACTACAAATAAGAGTATTCGTCCTGAAGAAAGCGGCTAATACCTAAATCCCGCTGAAACCGGTTGACCTACCCTTAAATTGTACTGGACTGATTATCCAGAACCCGATACCCCATATATAGAGACATAGGGGACGTATTAAAAAGTTAACATAATCAGAATTTCGATCTAACTGAGTATTAGACGAGTAGAAATTCATTCTTTTAATACTCTTTGACCAGTGTTCAAAGGGAATTTATTCTATTTGAGTGTAAATTCAGTGCACGTGATAAGCCATACAGACTGGAGTCGGTATTATTAAAGGCTGAGACCGACCCCCACCGCGTATGCACTTACTTTTAGAAGACAGGAAAGTGATTAGAGAGGAGAGGGAGAGGACCTCTACATCCCATTTGTAGTCGGCACAGCAGCGTGCGCTAGGACTGACGGAATGGGTCATGAGGTTACTTACCCATAGGGCTAGTTAGTTACTGCTAAGGACTTAGCTTGAGGAATATCTTTTTAACGAATATCCTTCTGTCAGTTGTGTGATAAAAAATTGTGGTATAGACGGAAGGTGATTACCTTTTGACTCCTGTTGTTGTTACTGCATTTTAAATTACTTCCAGACC
This sequence comes from Ambystoma mexicanum, assembly GCF_040938575.1. Lineage (NCBI taxonomy): Eukaryota > Metazoa > Chordata > Amphibia > Caudata > Ambystomatidae > Ambystoma > Ambystoma mexicanum. The sequence goes on along the minus strand of NC_090927.1, from coordinate 274,065,932 downwards.
ACTTAGCATGGTCTTCTAGCCATGCCCAGTGGGCACAGCATATCCATTGTAGAATACTACCAGACCACTAGCCATGGCCATTGCCACTGTCCATTTTAAAACACTACCAGACACAGACCACTAGCCATTGCATTTGGCCATGGCCAGTGGGCATGGCCACTCTATATTTTAAAACAATTGCAACCCATCATTTAAAGATGTTCATGAATCACAGACTGATTTTGACCTGTTTTGACAGTGGTATTGTTATGTATAAAAAGTGGCATGCTTTGAGAACCCACAATGTTTTTAGGCAATGTGCAGTGTGAGAAATCTGAGGGTATTCTCTCATTCAGCCCCCTCAGAATCCCCACAGGTAACCAAGAGAAAGGTAAGCCTGCCAGATCCTGATCCTAGGAGTACATCTACGAGGGAGAATCACTTGGGTGGGAGGTCCTTAAAGAATAGGAGTAGGATACCCGAGGACGAGAGATGGTATCGCCCCTTTTCTAGTCGTGATCTGTCCTACCCTCCCTCTACTGTCATATGGTATTGTCATGCATGTCCTGCCCTACACCAAGACCTCCCGACAAATATTCACCTCCGGAGGAAAGTAGGGGAATGTAAAAACCTAGGACAACAAATCCCTTCTACTAACTACGACACTAACTTACCCTCCCATCCCTCTAAAGCCTTTCCTTCCCTATTAACCCCATCCACTGAGGGTGCCAGGGTGCAAGAAACAAAGCCACTGATGTGTTGGTCATCATTATCATGATAAAATAAGGAGGAGAAAACCTGAAACCTTATACCCTAACAGTGAAACGGGAGAGAGAAAGTTAACAACAATACCTCTTTCTTATCATAGGAAGACCCCTGAACACAAGGTCGAGACATGGTATCCCCCCTTTCTTAATAAGGACCTACCAACCCCCCTCCCAGCCTTCATAGGATTTATTCAGGCACATTCTGCTCTTCCCCCCAAACACCACTCAAATACCGGGACAAAGAAGAGGAGATCAAGAGGAGTCCAGATTTCTGCGAAACAGCAGTATAGTACTTAGAAGAAGAAGATGCAGATCAAGGCACATCAACCTCTCTATTTTCTATGTCCCATTTACAAGGCCAGGCAAAGTCAGGCAATTGACTTTCATCATGCACACCTGCATTCTGCAAGCTTGTCAAAAAGCACTGAGGTACTCAATGGTTGGAATGAGTAGGAGGTTGGACAGAAGTCGCAGTGGAGCCAGAGTATTCCAGAACCAGAAGGCCGAGAACAGGACACCAAGAGGCTTACCCTTGCAGAGCAAGAGAGGGAGGAGGAAGCGTGGCGAGGGAGCTGTCTCTCCAAGGAGCCAAAGTCCAAGAATGGGAGGTAAGGCGATTTCTACAATACCCAGAAGGCTGCTCCTTCCCCTGAGCAGCAAGATAGAGAACCCAGGAGTGTCTGAGAGACAGCGGCGAGACCCTGACCTCAGCCGTAGAAGCAGAAGGAGCCGAAGCAACCATTTGACAGGTGAGTTGCATTGAATAAGAGAAACCGGGTACATGAGTCAAGTTTGCTAACATTACAATGTATCCAGGCGAAGGTATGCAGGCGAATGGAAAGTGAAACGAATGAATGAAGAGTTGAACAATTAAAGTGGGAAGCAAAGTAAAAGAGTGGTCGCGTGCAGGAATGTACATTATCGAAAGACTCTGTAATTAAAGTGAAAGCTCCTGTGAGAAAAGGAGAGCTGTGTGCATTGCTGAAAAGCAAGCACAATATAGAGATAAAAAAGGGAGCTGTGCGAAAACTGAAGTGGGCACAAACTCCTGAAAGTAAAGGAAAATAGACTTTCCATAAATATAAGAGTATTGAGAAGCACTGGGGTGGCCCTTCAGGCACGAGACAGATCGAGGAGGGCCGCAGAGACCCCACCAAGAGAACAGAAGAAACGCTAACAAAGTAAGGCACATGGTTGCGCGACCTGCTGTGAGTGGACTGTGTGGTCTGACAACTGCGTCACAACCAGGGGAGTCTTAGCTGTGAAAGAAAGCTGCCGGAAGTACAAAGGTGGCAAACCCCAAAATGGACTTGGCTCAGAGTGGGGAAGGGTGCCCCACCAGCAACCAATGGGAAGAGGGACACTTTGCTAATAAGACTGTGTGAAGTGAACTTTTGTGTTTACCAAGAAGCAACCTTGAAACAATTGAGTATTTGTGAACAATCTAGAGGGTCTAGCTCCGAGCAAGGAATGCCAGAAGGACCCGTTGCAAAGGAGTACCTCAACCAAAGAAGGTATTGCAAACTTTATGTCAAGTCTACGGAGTTGCCAAGGGAATCCTGAGAATCTGTGGAACTTTCAGAACCTGAGTGCCTTAAACCTGGGGAAGGGAGCTGTAGAAGTGCTCCATTGTTACACTAACTTTAAGTTTGAACATTACTTGAGTGCCTTGAACTTGAGGAAGGGAGCTACGGAAGAGTTCCACTGTTACCCTGAATTTAATTTGAACACTATTGATTTGGCCAAATCCCCTACACCCTGTTATTCTGTAAAAGTGAGGGCAAGCATAGGTTTTGACGTAGAGTTTTACTTTTGACTGACAGACTTAGACTATCCTTAGTTTACCATTCATTAGGGAACATTCCCACTGTAGAGTTAGGGCAAGTTAAGTATTTTCCCAACCTGACATCTGAAATAAAAGTTGTTGAAAATCTATACATCTGTCACTTCTTGATACCATGCCTGTCTCACAGCAGTGAGATTAACTTATTAGTCAAGGATCACACATTTTGGTTAAGGAGCGTTCTACAAGCCCCTTGTTTTATGACCGTTCTCTTGGTGACTGTTGTGATACATCACACAACCCCAACTACTAACCACATTTAAGCGGCAATGAAAATGGAAGAAAATGGCCGGCTGCAAGAATAACATATGCACAGGTACTTTTGTCCCCATAGTGAAAATCAAAGTCGGCACCCATGTATATATGCACAGTAAGTGAACATATATCTTAAAGTGAAATTTACAAATGTAGTTCAATCCTTTAAAAGAAAGTGTGCAAGACAAAATAGCATGTGACGTTTAAAAGAAGTTATGAACAGCAGAAAAATAACCTGAAAGAGGACATTTTCCAATAAATATGCTGGCTAAGTATAAAAGGTGCTCACCTTTTAAACCAAGTAGTCTGTCATGTAATATTCCCTGGAAAACAAAATCCCAATACGAAACAAGTGAGTGCTTGTGGTCTTGTGGGTAAGCCTCTGCACTGGGAACATGACAACCTGAGTTAAACCCTGGTAGCCAAATATTTGAGCAAGCTTGCCAACGTCAAAAAAACCCAAGGGGTTCGGGCCGCCCTCTGAAAAAATGTTACGCTGTCCGCCCACATGTGTCCTTTATTTGTGCCCGAAAAGCAGCCACAATCAGGAGCAAATAACTACACAAGTGTCCAGGATTGCAAACTCTCTTGCCATATCCTGGGCACTTACTTGCCTCTCATCATTTCCCCTCCTCCCCCCATGTCTGGCTTTCAATAATACTCTGCTTTATAAAGAGAACTTGAAAAGTACACATACCATAGTGTCACTCAAATATATAAATCCGTATAAAACTGTGTTAGAGAGAAAGTGTACCATTACCGAATTAGTCCCCGACCTTGACAGGGAGACTATAAATACGAGAATGCATTTCAGCAAAAGGCAAATATATTGTCTCTGAGTACAATACTTTCAAGGACTGACAGTAGCACGGTTTAAAAAAAATAATGTGGATGCTGTGTGTTTTCTTAGTGTGTTATGAGATATTTAAAACTAACAAAACACAGAGCATCCGGGACTGTGGACTGTCTCCCATCCATTCAGTAACTGGGACCAACCGTGCTTAGGGCATGTGGCTGTGAGTGGTCTTGTAACTTGTGCTCAATTATTAGGCAACATGGCCTGAGGAGGCCAGCTCCTTCCTTGCTTTGCAGCTAAGCAGGGTTGGTCCCGGTTACTGCATGGATGCCTATCATGGCATTGACCAGTGATTCTTCACCCCCAAAGTCACTGTAGCTGTAAAAATATCTATGGGCCTCATTATAAGGTTGCCGATCTGGTAAAAACGATGCTGATATGAACATACCAGAGTATTACGAGCAGTGATGCCGGTGTCACCGGCATCATCAGGGACCCGCTGTGAGCAGGCTCCTCCTTGCTGGTATGAGTGCGGACACGCGGCAGCCGTGCCTGTGACACCAGCATGGCGCTGCGAAGAGCACATTAAAGGCATGGTCTAGTAAAACATTTTATTTAAAAAATAAATAGGCAACATAAAAAAATACTAGCATTCTCTGTTTTAAAACTTCCTATGTAAAATTTTGAGCTATTCAAGCTCAAAATTCAGCAAGCACATGGGCGCATCCATTTTGTGAAATGGATGCCCTCCTGTGCTGGCTTTTGCTTTTGCGGCACTAATGAAGGAAAAGCCAGCCAGCTGTAGTAAACAAAAGCTACCGACGGGGACCAGAGACCAGAGCAGGAAAGCTGCAGCTGAATCTCGGTAAGTGCTATTTATTTAAAAAAAAAAAATAAGCACTAGCTGGGGGTTTTTTTCTAAGTTTTCCGGGCTGGAGGAGCCCGGAAAACTTAGAAATAAAACTGCAGCTTTAAAAACGTTGTATTTATGTTTGCGGTCTCTTTTGAAGCGACCGCAACCATAAATACAACGTTATTGTGTTGGAAAACGCTGTGGTTTTTCTTTCCAAGTTTCTCAGGCTCCTCCGGGCTCGAGCCCGAGAGCCCCAAATGGGAAAGCAGATTCAGGCAGAAACAACGCAGCATTGCGGAAAACAACCGCGTTGGGCCCGAGAGCCCCAAATGGGAAAGCAGATTCAGGCAGAAACAATGCAGCATTGCGGAAAACAACCGCGTTGTTTCTGCCTGAATCTGCTTTCCCATTTGGGGCTCTCTGGCTTCCCGTGGAAGCCCGAGAGCTCCAAATGGGAAAGCAGATTCAGGCAGAAACAACGCAGCATTTAGCATTTCCCATTTGGGGCTCTCCGAGAGCCCCAAATGGGAAATCAGCTGTAGGCAGAAACACTACGCGGAATGTAAACACAACCGTGTTGTGTTTCTGCCTGCTGTGGCTTTCACTTTGGGTCTCCGGTGCTCCCCTCGGGGAGCACCGGAGGCCCAAAGTGATAGCCACAGGAGGCAGAAACACAACACGGTTGTTTTGGAAAATGCTGTGGTTTTTCTTTCCGAGTTTCTCAGGCTCCTCCGAGCCGGAGGAGCCTGAGAAACTTGGAAAGAAAAACCGCAGCGTTTTCCAACACAATAACGTTGTATTTATGTTTGCGGTTGCTCCAAAAGCGACCGCAAACATAAATACAACGTTTTTAAAGCTGCAGTTTTACTTCTAAGTTTTCCGGGCTCCTCCAGCCTGGAAAACCTAGAAAAAAAAACGCAGCTAGTGCTTATTTTTTAAAAAAAATAAATAGCACTTACCGAGATTCAGCTGCAGCTTTCCTGCTCTGGTCTCCGGTCCCCGTCCTGCGCGTACAGCACTAATGAAGGGAAAGCCACCGAGCGGTAGCTTTTGTTTACTACAGCTGGCTGGCTTTTCCTTCATTAGTGCCGCAAAAGCAAAAGCCAGCACAGGAGGGCATCCATTTCACAAAATGGATGCGCCCATGTGCTTGCTTTTGCGAATTTTGAGCTTGAATAGCTCAAAATTTTACTTTACATAGGAAGTTTTAAAAAAGAGAATGCTAGTATTTTTTTTTATGTTGCCTATCTATTTTTTAAATAACATTTTTTACTAGACCATGCCTTTAAGAGTCGCACTGACATGCAGTTACCGGCATGGAGATGCCAGTAATGACGGATACCATGATGCTGATAACACCAGCATCGCGCAGCAGGCGTTCATAGCAATATGCTGTGTAGAAACCTGCCACAGGTGCGCACAATCAGCACAGGTGGAGCAATGGAGTCTGGCACAGCACAAAAGGAGCACTCCCATACACTACACCCCTCCCAAATCCACAATGCTACCATTGGCAGTTGCAATACTGGGGCTGGAGGACATGCCTGCACTGCTACTCCATGAGCAGGCAGTGAACCAGAGAATGCAGCAGAGGCACAGGAGGAGAAGGAGAGTGAGACTGGGCCAGCACATACCAACAGCGCAGGCAGTTGTACCCCGCAGGTAGCCACCAATCCCTCGCCAAAGTGCCAGTCCATTTGACCTAAACCCTGCACAGATCCTCATCCATGATGACCGAATGAGCCTCATCAACATCCGGACAGCCATCCCACCCTTGCTGAAGATAGTGTCTGTGCTACACTCCCTTGCCACAGGCACCTACCAGCACACAGTGGGGCAATTGCATGGAATCTCACAACCCTGTTTCTCCTGTGTGATCAACCAGGTGGTAGATGCACTCCTGAAACACGCCAGGGACCACATCAAGCTACCACAGACCGCCGAGGTGAATGCAACCAAAATAGCATTCTATGCACTGGCAGGCATGCCAAACGTCCTTGGAGGAATCGACTGCACCCATGTAGAGCTGGTAGTTCGGCATGCCGTGGAGGTAGTGTACCACAACAGGAAGCTCTACTATTCCCTGAATGTCCAGATGGTGTGCGATGCACACAAAATCATAACGCATTGCTGTGCAAGATTCCCTGGCTCCACACATGATGCCATGGTGCTGCGCAACTGAATGCTACCCCGCTACCTGGCACGACACACTGCACAACGTACCTGGCTGCTGGGTGAGTGGGGGGAACCATAAGCATAGGCAACCTGTCTGCTGGCTGGGCCATGAGGAGCGTAGGAACATAGTACCGGATTGCATGCATGAGCAGCACAAGTGCACACCACATGCACGTATCCATAATCACCCCTGAAAATGTATTGCAGGCAGTCTGCGTTGGGCTATAGAAGTCAAAGTCGCATGAGGAATCAGACCTACATACCTCCACATCCCCATCCTGCACAATGACATGTCACACACATGGTACGAGACCAAACACAGCGTCCTGGGTGCTTGAAACTGTGACCCTAGATATATCAACAGAATGTGGGACACAGCCAATGGAAGCAGCTGTGGCATGCCTACACAGCTGTGCATACATGCAAGCAACATACATAGTGCCCATATCAGCACATGCATCAGGAACATCAGAAGATATGAACCACAGGTACCACAATGCACCACCCTGCAGCCACAATGCATGTGACACATGACAACAGCAAAGGAAATCACAAGTCATGCTGCCATGCCTGATTTCAATACAACTGACACACAGCAAAATCTCAGTCACTTAACCTACCCCACAGGTACACCGCAGACCAGTATACCTGTCCAGTCACCTTAAGGGACACCTCCAAGTACAATGGGTCAAGTATGGAATCTATTGCAATCATCAGTCAGTCACCACCACTACCACATGATTGAGTGGCACAGGACTCAGCCGCAGTACCTTATGTCCACCACCAATACCCACCCAGCCTCATCACAGAAATGTAACACTTCATCTGCGGCCCATACCACCAATGTGAATGTGCCTAAGTCATATGGGGCAAGGCGTTGATGGACATGTACATGACTGAAAGCATGACTCGCAAACCACTGTGTATCATGAAGCACATCAGGCAAATGTCTCATAATGACCTGTACATGCATACTCCATAAACTTGGGCAACACAACCATCAGATGTGAGGACATCGTGGACCTTTTTACTTCATTTATGAGAGTGCTGTACCAGATAGGAATGTCCCTGAGACGTGAACAGCACCCAACCCCGCCCTCCCAAAACCATGGATCATCCCGGGGTACATTTACCTGGTACTTTGAATAAAGAAAATGTCATGTGCAGTCGTGATTATTCGGTTGCATGTGAACACAAACACTGTGCATACAGTGCTTATAAGGAATAACTGAATTGATCACAAGTACACTTCCTATTGCTCCCATGCAGGTGATGCTGGGTGTCCCCTGAAGCCGTGGCTCCTGACCCCCATCAGGCAACCAGTCAACAGGCACAAAGAGGACTAGAACCGTGCACATGCATGTACTCGTGTCACAATTGAGCAGAATTTTGGTCTGTTGAAGGCCCTGTTTCGGTGCCTCAGCAGGTCGGGTGGGGCCCTCATTTATGGTCCAGAGAAGGTGGGCAAGATTGTGTTAGTATGTGCCATGCTACACAGCATGTGCATCCGGCACAACGCATCCCTGCCTCCTGACATGGACCTGATGCCACTTGAGGATGAGGATGATGACGGGGAAGATGCTGGCAATCCTCTGCACCACAATGTGAATGAAGATCTGATTGCCTAATACTTCTGATGGGCTGGGGAACAAAAGGCACTGGGAATGGGGTACACTGGGCACTGGGCACTGTACACAATAAAATTGACACACAACCAATAATCAATGTCCAGTCATGTGTTTTTCAACTCACACCAACTGTATTCAAACTTTGTACACATTCCCATGACTCTACGTGCACCACAATCCCAAAAAATTGAACCCACTACCCCTACCCCCAACACTCCCACACCCACTAGCTGCAGCCCCAATATCATCTTCAGAAAGGATCATCTTCAAAACGCTGACACTGACTCACAAGTGCTTTCACCTTACTGCCCCCGACTACCTCTCCCAAAGGATCCACCCCGTCTCTACTACGAGGCCAACCAGATCACCATATACTAACATGCTTTCTGTGCCATTAGTAAAAAAAGCCAGAGCTGGCGGCTCCAGCTTCCCATATCTCGCACCCACTCACTGGAACGCCCTACCTCCTATAATCCGAGGTGAGGCCTCCCTTTGCACCTTCCGCAAATCCATAAAAACCATCTTATTCACATAAGATTCCTCGCACCAGCTGAATACATCTCCTATGTTCCAGTGCATAAACTGTTTGTAATGACCAACTGTACCAACCAAAACAGCAGCTCTATGCCTGTTGAATACATAATGTACTGATGAATGCTTCTTTGCCTGTAACTAAGCTCTTGCAAGTAACAGCGCCTCAATGCCCATGGGTTACTTGCGCGCTATATAAATTTAAATAAATAAATCATCCCCTGTATGCCCTCAAATCCATTACCCCAATGCCCGCAACCCCAACACCCATTACCCCATCTCCCCAACCCTCATCCCCCACTACTACTTAACTACTACTCCCTCCCAACATGCACCTGTGAGTATGATTACCCACGTCCCCTTTTTGGAGGAGGGGCTGGAGGGTCTGTTCGGCACAAACATCGCTGAGAGTGACGCACCGGACTTGTTTGGGTAGAACTGGCCGGTGTCATGGACGATGATGGAGCAGGTTGGGGGTTGGTGTTGGCATTCCTTATCTTCGCCATAGCGGACGCCAACTGCGTGATGGCGTGGGCCATGGCTGCCATCACAGTGTTCCCTTCATGCACGCGCCGTGCCACGCGGTACACGGCCTGGCTTACCACCCTCGTGTTCTCCTGCACGGCATCCTGCATGGCCTGCCTTGTTGCTTCGGCGTCAGTCACATACTGTCGCACCATGTCCTGCATAGCCTGCTGCCGCCTCTCCATGCGCGACAGTCACCCATTCAGATCCCTGATTTGTTGTGCAGCAGGTACTGGTGGCACGGGAGGTAGGGTGTGTGGGCTTCCAGGGCTGTACACAGCTTCCTCCATGTCGCTGTCATGGCCACTGGCCTCCACTGTGCTGTGGCCACCGGAGCCATGTTCTGGAGATGCACGTGGGGTTGTCTGCATGGGTGGCGTGTTTTCAAGGTCTTCATGGTGGCTGTGTCCTGGGGGTCAGCCGCCTCCTCCTCATTGTGTTGGGCAGATTGCGCCGCCTCACCCTGCTCACTTGGCACCCCCGATTGTGACTCATCCAGGTCACTGGCCATTGGGGATCCCTCCTCTTTGGCCTGGAGTGTTTCCTGTACCCTAGATGTGGAAGTTTTGCATGGGGACTTGGTGTCAGGATTGGTTCTTGCCTGGGGCTCCTTGCTGGCAGCAGTGTGTCTTGGCTGGGGGGCCGTACTGACAGTGGGGGGTCTTGGCTGGGGGCCTTGCTGGCAACGGTGGGTCTTGGCTGGGAGGCCTTGCTGGGGGTAGGTGGTTCCTGCTCGGCCTGCTGGGCAGCCTGTGTGTCCTCTTGGCTTGGGGGCTGTGGCGTGGATGCTGTGACACGCTTCAGTCCTGCCCTTGAGGTCGAAGGCTCCCCGCGGGTGGCATTGTCTTCACCATGGCGCCGACGTGCAGCGGCTCTCTGGTGTTGGAGCATGTTCTGCCTCGCTGTCTGTTCCTGTGCCTATGGGGGACAGTGAGGCAGGGCATTAGTCATGGGTCATCATACATCCTACATGCATCGATGGTATTACAGTCCGAGTCATGCGCATTGTCATGGATATTTTGGTAGGCCAGGCATGGTGCATACAGGAATGGGGTGGGGGGTGCAGGGTCGGTGTCATGTGTTGTCTAATTGTGGAACTGATGTGCTCCCATTCTGTACGTGGATGCATTGATGTTTACACTGCGCGTATGGTCATGGTGGGTGGTCAGGTGTGCAATTCGCAGTGGTGATGTGTCCATCGTGCCATGGGATGGCACAGTGGTGAGGCTTGCATCTGTACAATGATGTGTATGTGTGTGTGCGCATGCAGATGCTGCTTGTGTTGGCAATTGTGGACTCATGTGAATTGTATCAGTTGGGTTTGCTGGGTGTGTTTGTGGCAGGGACATGTAGTTTTGTTGGAGGTTGCTTTAGGTGGGAGGTGATGCAGCATTTATTTGCTCCCATCTACTTGCCATTTGGATTTTGGCATTGACATTGGGGTTGAAGGTGTGTGTTGTGACTTTGGTATTACGGTAAGGGACACTCACCGGCATCGTCAGATGTTGCGACTCCCATCTCGGCGTTTCCCACGGCCTCAATGCCCTCCATATTGATTACTGTGCTGCACATCACCTCCCATGTTGCCAGTTTGATTGGAGATGGTGTTCCATCTCCTGTGCCCAGCCCTGGCTGCGGTCAGTGGAGAGAAGGTTGCGGACCTGCAGACGGAGGTCATCCCACGGCTTGCAGCAGTCGCAGACAGTCTGGGGTGTTGTCCCCACCGCAGATACCTTTTGGGCAACCTCCTCCCACACAGCTTTCCTGCGCACTTGGGCTGCACGGCGCAGGTCGGCTCAAAAAACAACATCTGCATATTCTATGTTGCTGAACCTTGGCTTTCTGCGATGGGCTGAGCCTTGCTATCTTCCTCAGCTTGCTTCCTGACTGCTCTGTTCTCCAGTCCAGGTGCTGTAGGCTGAGGATTGCATTGGATTGCATTTTTAAAGATGGCTGCAGGTACATTTCACGTTCCGTTGCGATGACGTTGCTTCCGGTGCCAGTATTACCGGCATCGAGGTACCGGTAAGTACGGCATCAAGGTTGGCGGTGCCTGCGGCATCGAGGATGCTTTTATTGAGGGTTTGGGGGCACTACTGGCATGCCGTTGCCACTGTTACCGGCATACCGGAATGCGCATGCACGCTGACTCAGAATCTACCGTAGATTCCGGCAGCAGTGCTACACGGACACGGCAGCACCGGCATGGCGGTAATTTTTTTTTTTTTACCAGCAAACTCGTAATGAGGCCCAATGTCTTTTTTTTAAACTTTTTTTCTATAGCTGTGGGTACAGAACTCCAGATACCCTTGGTTAAAACGGCAAAACCCAAAAATGTTTCCCTGCCACCCTGGCCCTCACCATGTGCCCCCCTCATCTGTGCCAGCTGCCCCTACTCCTGTGAAGGCCTCCTCACCTCCCCTGCCTTCTCCCATTCCCCACAATTCTGGCTATTTCTGTGACGCAGTTTGCTATCAAATGTCGACTATTCACAGCTATTCTGTCCAATAGCCGAGGTTACAGAAAAGCTTTGTGTTGCAAACTCAGTCCCTATACTCCCTCCAACACCCAAATTTCACTTTGTGTCATCTTGCCACTACCCTCACCTCTAGCCTGATGTAATTTGCATGTTTTTCACCTAAAAATCACTTTTTTCTGAGTTTCATTTTCCGATACCCTCGGCTTTAGCTGCAGCTATCACTCGCATCGAGAAAAAAAAAGATGGTGGCTGTTTGATTTATAAACACCTGATTTCTTGGTAATGTACCCAGGATATAGATATCTATTTTGGAGAAAGTCCCACCAAATATTTAAAAAACTACTGGACTGAATAACCCCAAACCACAAAAGGGCCTCAAGTCAATGCTTCAGGCCCAAGTTGTTTTGTACCTAGTCCAAATCCATCCAGTGGTTTGGGCTGTGCGGTCCGGCAAAAATTGACCTTTTTTGTCTTTGGGAAAATGAATGGGGAGTAGGCGACAACTTTCTTAATACCGTTTTTAACTTTTTAACAAATCATTCTCAGGATGTGTAGTCTGGGGGGACCCGGGCCTACCTAGTTATCTTCAGAATTTCAAACAAATTCGTCGGACGAGTCAAAAGATATTAACAATTCATTGTTTTAGGTTTCCTATGGGAGTCTGACTCACCTTAACTATAGGGCGGCGACTGAAATGAAGGAAACCGCCAGGCACGTTCTAACAATGTAAAGAAAATGGGACATTATATATGAGATATTTATGAGATCTGCTAACCAATACTATGGTATACATGAGGCGGCTTTCTGGTAGTACTGTCTAAACTCACAGAGTAAAAGCTTACATAATTAATTATACCACATATGGACGCAGATTCAAAATCAGATAATATCAATCAGATCATTAAGCTGCTGAACAATAACTTGGATTGTGTTAAGATTTCTGGATAATTTTCATGGGAATTGTAAAGAGATTAGATATATTTTAAAGTAATAATTTTAGGATGGGATGTATTTTATGTGATTTATATTGATTTTTTGAATGTATAAAATAAAATGTGTGAATTTTGTAATGAAATTGATTGTGCATATAAGAAATATTTTGTATTCCTATGTGTACTGTTCGAAATGAGAGTGTGTCGGAAGCGACTGATCTCTGAGCACTAGCGATACAGTGCAGCTTGACACATACGAGTTACGTTTCTCTGGCTTCAGGGCCCTTTCCTCTACAGCAGGCTCTGCTCGGGTGTGACTGGCAGCAGCAGGCATTCTGTTCATGGAAGTGGACGTCCGCTCGGAGCCTTGGACCTACGGAGACTGTAGCAGATTGGTGCCACGGCGGTGCTGCTGGGGGGGCGTTGGAGCACTGAGTGGTTACCGGTCAACCTACTGGTGAGCCTGTTGGTGAGCCTACTCCCTTTGTCCCATACTGTTCTGCCTACACCCCGATCTGTTTGCTCTGTTTGATCCGTTTGCCTGGCTATCGCCTGCTTGACCTCATCGGACAAACATTCAGATAGCTGGAGGCGGGGGCAGTAGAAGGCAGTTGGAGGCTTAAGAAGCTAGTGCACACGCTGGGGGGCTAATAGGAGTATGTGATCACATGGGTGCATGAGTACACAAGCACACAAGGACACAAGGATACTTAAGAACATTTAAACTCAAGCACACACAAGCATACGAGAACACCTACCCAGCTATACAGCCATACAGTTACAACTAATTCTCCGCACAGCTACAATCAACAACTACCAACTGCTGTGTCTGTTCACCATCCATTTGCTGCTTCCTCCTCCTAGCCTCCCGGACCTCCTGTATCTCTGTTAAATAGTTAGATAACGGGAGAGGGAGGCAGGCGCCCAGGATCTCCGAGTGCAGCGCTTTTACAACCTCACGAGACTCTACGCACTCACCACTCCGGTAGACGAGGCTTGAGTAACCAGTGACAAGGCACCAGCTTGATTGTAGGTTTGACCACAGGGTGACTGCTGGGTGATTGTTGGGTACCTCCTACCTTGCCCTTTGAACCCTGCAAACCCTACCTTTGGTATCAACGTGCTCACCGTAACAGCGATGCTGATGTCTTCAGATCACTACAGTTTATAGATTGCAGTGTAAGGGTTGATGCCCCCAGAGCGACTACAGATGCTTACAGCTGCTCCTACAAGTTCTCTCATCTCTCATCTTCATCAGGACATTTGATATGACGAAACGGAAAATTAAAAATCACAGCAATGGGGCGTGTTGCCTTGCAAGACCATCAAGAGCTGGAATGCCTATGCGACACACAGAGTTCATGTTCGAACATTACCATCACAGCGACTGGGCCGCAGCCAACTAAAAGCGCAGATTTGGTAAAAAAGACGATAACTGAGGTGAACGACGAAAGCCTATTGAACTCGGTACCCCAGTCACCAATGGCAAACATAGGAATTCCCAGTGACAAAACATGAAGGGAGCGCACTAGACGGGGCTGCACTGGAGAGAGTAAAACTTCCTTAAACTATATCCCGGCTCCTAAGGCAGGGGGACCTCAGCCCGGAGAAGAGACTCAAAGCCTACCCACGGGAACTCCGGCGTGCCCGGACAAGACCCTCACACTTACAGCGAACCAAGCTATGTTTGAGACCCTTATCATCTTACAGGAAGTGAATATGTCAAGGATGAGAAACCACCACATTGACGAGCACCCCGGTCCAACTACTTTGACCAGGAGCAAGGGGGACGGACTTTCACCTATCCTCACTCTCCTCAAGCCAAAATCCAGGAATCAGTGTTGGACCTGTCGTTCGAGAAACTGTGCAACGACATGGAAGGAATTACAGCTTGGCAACATCGGACCGTGGGAAAGGTGGGCTTCTCCGGGGAAATAGGGTATCAAAGAACAGGAAGTACTCACAATTATCCATTTAGTCCATTGAACAGCTCTTTAATAGACCACCAGAAACTACGGGAATACTGCCCGTCTCATCCCGTACCAAATCATGAAAAATATTACACTCCCAAAAACCTAACACTACGGAGCGACTCAAACATCATGCTGCAAGCCGAGTCCTTAGGCCTGGCATCAATATCTGCCCTGCACTTGGTTTTGGATTCACTGTTAAGGTTATATGACAAAGTAAAATAGCTGGTCCAAGTTAACGAAGCAAAGCTGGACTCCTTGGACCAGGGCATAACCAGAATACTGGTAAACACCCGTGACCATCAGAACTCTGATAAAGCCTTGACGGGTCAGCTTCTTACTGGTTTGGAGGAGCAGAATTGATATTGCCGCCTACCGAGGAGAATTAACCTACAAAGACCCCAGAGATGGAAACTGGGGAACCCCTGCCAAAAACTCCTTCGGCCACACCAGATAGTCCCTCACCTCAGGTAGAGTTTTGTCTCATAGAACAAGAAAACACTCCAGACGACTCAGGCCCTCTACTGGCAACAGACGTCATAAATGTCTCTCCAGAAGAGGACTCAGATCATGAGGGCTGAGTCAGGGTTATTAGACATAAGAGGAAAGGCAAATCACAAAGGAAAAAAAGACTAAAATCACGCTAGCGCAAAATGGAAATAAAAGAAGCAACTCCAGACAGTTCATCAAAGCTTTGACACAGGAGACGTCGGATTCCACTAAGCAAGTCAATTCAGCTGGAACCGGAAAGAAAAAGGGGTCTGCCAAAACCACAAAACAACCTAAAATCACTGGCTTCTTGGAACCTCCCAACACTTCGAACATGGTCCAAGAAACCCAAGAAATTACTAACATTTCTTTATCCTCAGAAGAACAGGTACCTGACCCCTTGCTAACTAAGGGGCTGTCGATACTCAAGCCCATTCAGGTCCATGCAGATGAACAGGTGGTCATCGTACCACAGAACATCGAACCAGATGTTTTTACTGGGACTATAATGAGTTGGGAAAGTAACGCCTCAATCGCTGGGCAGGTTCACTTAAACAGAAGCCAAATTTTAAAAATCTTCCAAGAAATCCTGTATTTAAGGGGCCTCAGATCAGAGGACATACTGAGGGTGGGCTTCCCAAAAAAGGGAGCCGAAAGATCGGTCTGTTACTACGTTTCTAACCTCATAGCGCAGATCGTCTGGAATAACCGGGTGCACCTTACCAGCTTGGGTTACCAAATAGGCCAACTAAACGCTGTAGAAGAAACCAAGGCTTTGCTAGCTCTCCTGCAGCCTTCATTGGCATCAGCACAAGGAACACATAACAAATTGGAAATAAACGGGAAGACAGACCTGGAAGAAGGGCCGTGGCTGGAATCAGCGTTGGAAATGTTCAAGAAAAGGAAGGCAAAACAGCTGAGTCTTTAATAGAGGGTACTTAACATTGACCTCATGGAATATCTGTGGCTACCTGAAGTTGAAAGGATTGGTTGCCTCAGAACTAATGGGGGCAGGAGTGCTATTGTTACAAGAGATGATGGCAACTACCCCCTTTGAGCTGAAAGGGTTTCACACTTACAACAATGTCGCCACCAAGGACAAGGAAGGAAGGCCCTCTGGAGGCCTGGCAATTGCAATTGACCTGAACTATGCCTCCAAACATTACGAAATAGAGGTGAGCTTGAAGGATCTTATGGCTGTGAACCTACTTCTCCACACCTTAAATGCTAACCTGCTAATCGTCAATCTCTACTTCAACCATTCGAACACCAAGATGGTCGACCTCCAGGAGGCATTAGACACGGTGCTCACAAACTGGTCAGGGAGAGGAGACAATGAGCTTATAGTGGTGGGGGGAGATTTTAACTCTGCCTGTGTACCACCACACTGTAAAGGGGGGGTTGGCTAAGCTTGCAACATGCCCCACTCAGTCTGTACATCAGGGTGAGGCATGGAACAACTACCTTGTCAAGCGGGGTCTCCTCCTCCCCTGACTCCTCCTCACCTGTAAGGTCAGGTTCTTCCTCCACCCTGACTGAGCTTCTCTTCTTGATCTTCTTCTTTGGCTTCTTCTTCTCCTTTTTTTGTCGTAAATAGGGCCGCGCTCCCTCGGCCAACCGTGGTCTGAATATAATGCAGAACCGGAGGTTACCAGAGGAGCACGCCCTAAACGGGGAAAAAGCCGTATAGGCAAAACACCCCGATGGAATCAAGACCGAATCAAGACCGTAGAGATGAGAAGAACCGAGGTCTTGTCGAAGACTTGTAGAAGCGGGAACGTTGGTCTGCCAATTCCAGCTATGGAACACTCCGGTATGGAATAAGGAGCAGGTTGTTGGATTCAGCGTGTGGGGATACCGCAGGTCTCTTCGGTATCACTGGCCTCCGTGAGTAAACCGGCATAGTGTAACAAGCCGAATTATACGGAGTGGTAGAGAGAAGGAATAGAGGAAACACAGATAGGGAATAGATCAGAAAAGCTACAGAATTACCCCAACCGCGCTAGCGGTTGTACACGGCGGGGCAGGGCGAAACGCAAAAGTAAACACTACTAAGGAATACGCGTGTAACGAAGTAAACGCGTAGTGAAAGCTAAGACAGCTTGGATAGATCCCGATCACCTTACCTGAAGACCTGAAAACACCACGAGTGGAAAGGCACAGAAAAAAGGCTAGGAACTAAGATGAATAGAGAAAGCGAGTCACAGAAAGGGACTGGCAGCGCTGGTAGCAATTCGATACAACGCGCCGAGCGCTAGTCTGATCAGCAGGTTATAGAAGTGGACGGCCATCTTGGAATAGACTAGACCGTAAGGCTTGCTTCTGGCATCCATGTTAGTAGTACCTCCAGCGATGGACAAGCTTCCAGGGCTTGTGCATGACATACCTAGAGCAATGGGACCTTCAGACCTGCTTAACAGCAGACCAAGGAGTGACAGACTTCTACACATGTAGTCGGGGTGAGAAAAGGACATGGATTGATCACCTTTTTGTCTCTGAAGATCTGGGACATCTGTTGATCCAACATCAAAAGGGGATCGTCATGGCAGCAACCACTTCCCCCTAATTCTGGTAATCAGACTCCCATTGACAGTCAATCATATACAACACAAAACTGCCTTCATTTCACTGGACAGAGGGGGATGGACGGTGAAATGGAATGCAAGTTCCTACAGGACCTTCAGTATTTTGTGGGAAAAGCAACTGTCAAAGATGAAGCTGGTAAGACAGTGCTTGATGGTTAACAACTATAGCTCTAATTTGTTGAATTGCCTGAAGTCCCTAACTAGCAGGGGTCAAATTAGCAAAGGGAAACAACACAGCCATCCCTTCAATGTTAAAGTTAAACTGGCAAAACAGGCAAAGAGGGCAGCTGTTAGAACCCTCCTCAAACCAGCTTCTGACAACTGAACCTTTAGGATAGCAAAGAAAAGAATAGTGGCCGTTCATAAAACTGCACCGAGACGTATAGGCAGGGAAAGAATGATCGATCACAATCAAACGTTGATCAAGACACTTATCAAGAAAGATACGGCCAACTTTTGTTCAATCTTGGGAGGCGTAACGAAAAGGTGCACTTAATTCCCTAGAGTGTATCATCAACGCCCAAGATTGGGAAGCATACATTACCAAGAAATACACTAAGTCCCCTGAAAAAGGAGTTTTGTATTAATCCACACATGATGAACCCGGCACAGGGGTCCTTGCAGTGGCAGACTCAGGATATCTTGTGGGCAGTTGATAAGGCCAAGCCTACTAGGGCCCCAGGCCCTGAAAATATACCGACACCATTGATTAAATCCAATCCAGAAGTTTGGGCTGACCCTCTGAGAGACCTGTTCAACTGTGTGAGGAGGACCTTCACAGTCCCCCACACATGGAAATAATCCATAATCATTCCCATACACAAACAGGGGGCAGGGGGAAACCGAATAGCTTTAGACCAATAGGTTTGCTAGATTGCTCAAGCAAGATTTTGGGAACCCTTTTACTAAGAGAGCTCAAGGGACACATAACATCAAAGCGCTTGTACTCTCAGTCCCAGATTGGGTTTCGCTCTGGCATGGGAACCTCCCTGAACGCTTTTGCTATTTCTCATCTGGCAGCGGTCAAACAAACTAAGGTAGGGACGGGCTATATGGCATCGATAGACCCCTCCAGTGCCTTTGACACAGTTTGCAGAGAAAGACTCTGGGAAACACTGTTAGGCATGAATCTCCCTTTGGCACTCGTGCAACTGCTGGCTTTGCTCCACACAGATGCAACGGTCAGAGTGAGGTTGACAGGAGAAGGAGCCAGGACGGACCCCATTGCTACGCACGTTGGTTTGCGGCAGGAGTGCGTGGTCGCCCCCACCCACTTCAACCTCTACCTTGCTGACTTGCCTTGTGTTTGGGAGGGGGGTACCACCAATCATGTGAAGCTGGGCACGGTGTCATTAGACTGCATTATATTTGCTGATGATATAGTCTTGTTTGATCTGACACCGATGGGGCTCCAGAGGAAAACTCACCCTGTTCTTTGAATATGCAGTAGTGAATAACCTCAGAGTAAACAGTCAGAAGTCAAAGGTTAGTCTGTTTACTACTAAGAGAGCCCCAAAAACAATGATATGGAAAGTGAGTGGAAACACTCTAGTAAGGGTGGAATCCATCAAGTATCTCGGGTACCACGTTACCAACACTAATTATAAGGAGAGCTGGAAACTTCTGCTCAGAGGCAAGACGATGCCATTGTTGGCAAAAATGAAGAGGGTCTATACCCAATTATGTCACTTCTCCTTAAACCCTCTCCTACAATACTACCTCTCCTCTGTGGAGCTTACCTTACTCTATTGTCTGGATCCTTGTCTCTTTGAACTGGGGGATTTTCTTAACACCATTCAAGGAACGCTGTTTAAGAAAACATTGGGCCGGTCTATGGCCATCCCAAATGCTGTTATGTTAGGCAGCAAGAGTTCGGATTGATCTCACTTGGGACAAGAGCCAAATGGAGCAAATGATCCAACTGCTGCGTCTCTCTTTCAGAGCTGGGGGGTGGAGCAAACTAGAACCTCCAGGGCCTTTATTACACACTTCAAGGAAGAAATGGTTGAACTCCTTACTTTGATAGGGTCATTCAATGGAGAGCTTTGTTACAACCTGGGCACTGTCAACATTAAATTACACAAACACGATTGGGCGATCTCTTCAAAACAGGTCGGGACTTACAGTTTGTATGCTGAATACAGCAAATTCCTCACAAAAAGAGAGGCGCTCCTGAAAAACGTCCACATCTTCCCTTGTCGTAAACGTAGGACAATCTACCTACGCTCTAGGTTAAAACAAATTCCGACCCTGGAGAGGACGTGTAAATGGGGGCCGGGCACGACCGACCAGAGCTGTAGATTTTGTAAGAACTTGGCTACTAAAGAAACTATTAAGCATCTGGTAGTCGACTGCCCCGCTCTGCAAAAAGATAGGAACAAACACCTGGGGATGAAAAATCTTAACAAACTAGTGTGGTCTAGCCTGATGATTGGTCAAGGTCAGACTCAGATATTGGGGGTCATTCCGAGGTTGGAGGTAAGTATTAGTTCTTACCGGCATGGCGGAAAGAATGAGTCCGATCTGGTACCATGCCGCTATTTACAGGCTATTCCGATCTCGCGGGCACGAGCTTTCCGCCATGCCGGTAAATCCCCTAGCGGCATACCGCTAAAGGGCTTGTTAAACCCCTTACCGGCATGAAGCGAGATGTACTTAACAACACCGCCGTCCAAGCTTTGCCGACCGTAATTAGCGGTGACCGTAACTTACGGTATCCGTAAATTACGGTTACCGCTAAATAACGGATACGGAAATTACGTCATCGCACAGGAACGGGAAGGAGCGCGGTGGCCATCTTTAAAAACACAATCCATTGCCATCCTCTCCAGGTAGCACCCTTGGGACGAACCTGAACCTCGGAAAAGGCCCACACAACCGCCAGCTATGCCCAAAGCACCCAAGAAGTCGGCGGACCGCCTCCGTAAGCAGCGCTTCAGCCCCGAGGAGCTGCAGGCCCTGGTGGGCCACCTGGAGGAGCACGCAGATGTCGTGTTCAGCAACGATATGCGCAGAGAGGCAGTGGCCCGCAAAAAAAACATATGGGCAGAACTTGCCCAAAGGGTGAGCGCGGTAGGCACCACCCCTCGGACCTCCAGGGACTGTCGCAAGAGGTGGGACGACTTGCGGTTGAGGGTGCGGAGCATCCTCTCAGCCAATCGCAGCCAGGCACTGCAAACTGGAGGTGGATCAAGTTCACCAGCGAAACTAGAGCCATGGGAGGAAACATGCGCTGCATTGATTGGCACAGAAGCAATCGAGGGCGTCGGCGAAATGGAGTGTGGGGCTCCGTCGTCTGCTGATGGAGGTGAGTGTCCAAAGTCAACACCGCCAATGGCAAATACATGCAGAATACACCTCCATGCCACGTCCAATGCACCTTGTCATACTGCCCTCCACCCATCCTGATAATTGCAAGACAACTGCCACCAAGGGACAAGTGCCACCACAGAATGCCCACCAACCACAGTGCAGTAAGTAGCACATCCCAATAAGCACACTGTGCAGCAGGCTTGGCAGTGTGCGAGTCAGACTGCACATGACCTGGCCAGGATTAGTGACTCCAACACCTGCGTACATATCCAACACATGCGTAGAATCCAGTGATGTAGTAACGGCCAAAATGCCACCAACCCAAAATGACTGAAATGTGAATGCTGCCATTAATTACATTACCGTCTCACACAACCACTCATGTTGTACCTTTGTTCTACACCCACAGGCAGTGAGCATGAGGGCGATGAGCCTGAGAAAAGCCGTCCCACCACATCGAGTGCCAAAGGCAGGGACCACCGCGTACCGGCCAGGAAGGACCGAACCACCACAGCTCCTCCAAGGCCCATTGAGGTTGCACAACCCCCATCCCTCACTGCATCTGCGCCTGCTAACATCGCCACACCAAGGTCAGAGGATTCCAGCATCTCTGGGGAGGTGGCAGCCACGGCCCCTCTGCAAATTGTGGACAGCCCCTTGTCAATTTGTGGTGCGTCTGAGGAGGAGTACTACCCCACAGTACACACACCCGAGCCATCCAATGTCCCCCAGGTGTCATGCAGTGACTCAGGGGAGGGTGACACTCCAGTCCGAAGTGCACGTGGCGATGCACCGGGAGACGCAGATCCCGTGCCCAGTACCCCATTTGAGGCCCTGTCAGGGCATGTTGCCCCAATCCCCTGCAGGGATGATACGCCATCCCAGGATGCACTGCGTGCAGGACAGCTCACTGCCCTCATTACTGACTTCAATGAGGAGAACCGCCAGGGTAGGTTGGAGTTACTGGAGGAGCTCAGGCAAATGCGTCAGGTGTTCACGGAAGGCACCAACCGTGTGTGTGAGGCACTTGCACGCATTGCAGACGCCCTTGTGGCAGCACATCCCACCCATGTGACTCAGCAGGAGGACACCCCCTCTACCAGTCGCCCCACCCCGGCAAGCCCGGTGCGCCGCTCGCTGCGTTCTCAGCGGCGCAGGAACATGCCCCCCCGGGCCCTGGGAGCATGGATGAATAGGCAATGCTGGCACATGTGGACTCAATGTGCTACACCGGACTAGTGTTGCGGAGTTGGGAGGAGGGGGGTGAGGGTGTGTATGGGAGTTGGGGGGAGGGGGGTGAGGGTGTGTATGGGAGTTGGGGGGAGGGGGGTGAGGGTGTGTATGGGAGTTGGGGGGAGGGGGGGAGGGTGTGTATGGGAGTTGGGGGGAGGGGGTGAGGGTGGAGGTTTTGTTGTTCACGTTGGAACCTACAAATACAATACACCGGTTGTGCATAAAAATATCAGAGTGGACATTGTTCAATGAGCATGCGTCTTCTAATGACTCACAGTGCATGGTGTACATGTATCCCCACAACCACTGCCCGATGCCCTGTCATCCTGACACCCTCAGCTGACTTGAGTGTCAGAAATATTGTCCAATCAATGATTGCCACAAGGCACATCCCTCCTGTGCACCTGCACCGTGATGCTGTCCTGCCATTTCTTCCTCCACCCCCTCATCATCATCTGGTGGTAGCAGTTCCAGGTCAGGGTGCAGTGGCACGTTCCGACGGATGCACGCATTGTGCAGCTTTACACATGCCATGGTGATCCTGGCCACCTTCTCGTGGCTGTTGATGAGTGCTCCACCTGAACGGCTGTGGCAACAAAATAGTGCCTTCAACAGGCCAAATGTCTGTTCTATGGCCACCCGTGTACGGATATGGGCTCGATTGTAGTCCTCCTCATGCCTGTTCTGTGGGTTGCGGATAGGGGTCATGAGCCACGGCTTCCAAGGGTAGCCACCATCACCTGCATGGAAGGGGAATGAAGGTAAGTGTTTGTACATTGATGGTGGGGAACTGTAGCAGTCTTGCATGGCAGCTGGTGATTCCTGGCCATACACACATGTCCCTGGTTGCATCAACCCCATTACTGGCCCGGCTATGTGTCCTGTGCCATGGAATGATGGAGGGGATAGCTTCTTCAAGGTGGCTTATGGAGTGCACTCACATCTTGTTGCACGTGCACCGTATATGCGTGCAGCAGTGTTGGCCTGAATTCATTGATGTGTTGGGTTCTGTGTGATTTGGTGGCAGGGGGTGTTGACTGTAGTCAGTAGCATACTCGTCTTGCTGCACTGATCAGTACCATGGTGACTTGCACCACTACTATGGGTGTGCAGAACCAGGGACACGCTGCGGTATCCCTGTTGTGCTCACTTCTATGCACTCCCAGGGACGTCTGTCTTGTGTGGTGGGATGCAGGAGGCTGCGAGGTAGTGCATATGCAGTGCATGGTGCAGGATGCCCTTACGGTGTGTGTGGTCCGCCGATGAGTGGTGCTTGTGTTGTGTTATTGGGCCAGGTTACCTGTCGGACGAGTAGTGTTGTGTTTTGTACATGCTGGCATCGCTGTGAGGTTAGGCAGTCATGTGCCATGTCGATTGCCTTGGGGCACTGTGTTCTGTGGGGTGCACATCGTGCACTGGCGTCAACATTCCCACACAGGTGTGGTATGCACCCCCACCCTTTCCCACCAAGTTGGGGTATTCATCCACCCCAATCATGGCACCAATGCGCTGCCATGGCCCAATCAGGTGACTCACCAAGCAGTCAGGCACGTTGTCCAGCATGTAGCTCCATCTAGCGTGGTAGCGTGGGGTTTTGCAGGACCAGGGGGTCATGTCTTGTTCGGGGGTATTGGGCACCGCAATGTGTTATGTCTTTACTGGCATTTCATACAATCTGGGCGTCAATGGAGCGGTGTTGCTTGCAGTTGCAATACTCCACCTCCATTGCATGTGGACAGTTCAATTCCACGTGAGTGCAGTCGAGGGCACCCATGCAATTTGGCATGCCTGCCAGTGCATGGTACGCAACTCATGTATCCAATATCTGCTGGGGTGTCCGGGGTAGGGATATGTAGTCCCTTGTGTGTTTCAGGAGGGCATCCAGCACTTGTTTGAGTATCTGTGAAGATATGGCCTGTGGTATGCCATGCATGTGCCCCACTGTATGCTGCTACGTGCCTGTGGCAAGGAAGTTGAGTACAGACACTACCTTGAGTCGAGGGGGGATTGCGGGGTGGATTTCTATGTGGCTCACTATGTCGTCATGTGTCAGGTCCACTATGGTGGTGATGGTGTCCCGGTCAAGCCGGTACAGGGTGTGGATCAGCTCTGGTGTGAGGTTGAAGGGGGAGGCTCTGATGCGAGTGATTGGGGCTGCCGGCATGGTAATGGTGGCTGCACCTGTAGGGCATTCCGGGCCTGTCGCACCCTCCTTCTCCTCCTGTGTATCCTCTGTGGTGGTGGCTGTGGTGGTTGTTGTTGTTGCTGTTGTTGTGGTAGTTGCCTTGCATGCAGGGCCTCCGGCTCCGGTAATGCTGCTACTATTGGTGTCATCTTGGTGTGGGAGGGGGTGTGGTGGGTGGGTGGGCTCCTTTTATGCTATATCAGACTGCATTGAGTCCACCTGTGCTGATTGTGTGCACCTGTGGCTCTAGGAACCACTGCTCAGAGTTCTTTACTCCTTCTCTGAGATGCCTGTATGTACTCCATGCCGGTAAGGTACTTTACGGCCTTGGGGATGCCGTACTTTACGTGTGCTACTTACTTGGAATCAGCTCCGGTTTACGCCATGCCGTTAATTACGGCATGGTGGGTCGCGCGCGCGACCCAAGACCGTAAATTACGGCATAGTAGTTTACGGTGCCGTAATTTACGGTCTGAGGGGTCGGAATAGCGTGGAGCGGAAAACCATGCTGGTAAAGCATTAACGGCCTGGTTTGGACCTTACCTCCAACCTCGGAATGACCCCAATTGTCTTTAACCGGTTTTCTTGATCAGATACAAAAAAATGAATGGAGTTACGATGAAGGACATTGATCGACTTCTCTGCTTTTCCTTGAAGCGATGATGATTTTGTATATTGTTTTATGTACATTGTTCTTAACATTTTAAAGTTTTGATTGCATGAGAATTCCAATTTAATTATCTTGACATGTTTTTGTACTAAGTGAAAGGTTTATACTTTTGTCTGAACCATAACACTTAATAATAATAATTTAAAAAAAGGTTTGAAATGAACATTAATGATAAATCAAATAAATTATAATATAGATATATTTCTCTCTGTCTAACTATGTCTATTACTCTCTCTATTTCTGTCTATTTTTCTCTCTTTCTTTCATCACTCCTGCCTCTCTTTCTATCTCTGTTGCTGTTATCCTCTCTCTCCCTGGCTTTCTTTCTCACTGCCTGTTTCTCTCTGTCACTCTTGTCTCTAGTTCTCTCTTTTTCTCTGTTGTTCTCTCTTTATCCCTATCACTCCTTTGTTACTTTTTCTGTGTCTTCCTCTACTTAAATTACCCTCTTTCACTACTCGCTCTCTCTTCCTCTCTCTCTAAATGTCTAGCTCCCTTATCTCTCAACTACCTCCATGAATCTCTCTCGCACATCTATCTTTGACGGTTAACAGACATTTGGTTGAAAAAAATTGGTCGACCAGACAAATGGTCGAACCAATTTGGTCGAAAACCAAATGGTCGAATTTTTTATTTTTTTTATTTTCACCCCTTTTTTTTCTAAAAAACCCTTTTTGTTAAAAACGAAAACCCGAAAAATAAATATATAATTTAAAAAAAAATTCGACCATTTGGTTTTCGACCAAATTGCGTCGACCAAATGTCATTCGACCAGTTTTAATTCGACCAAATGACTGGACACCTCTTTGACCATGATCCTTGCCTCAGTAAAACGAAAAATATATCTTATCACAAACATTTCAATAACAAAAATCAAATGAATAAAACGTGTAACGAATTGCTTCTTAGTGTGATTATCTTATTTTGTATATAGTTCACTTTTTGTTTTCATACGGTTCGCTATACTATTCATTTGTTTTATTGTTTTATTAAGTGTAAGCGCTTGTAAAATGTTAGCCTGTAAATACAAGTGTGAATACATATGTTACAACCCTGCCAACCTTGGTGCGTATTTTTGGTAAACTAAATTCTCCCCAAAGCTGGCCATGAGAATTTTAGGGTGTTTCGCATTCCAATATATAAACAATTCTTTGTTCAAAATAGACTACTTCGAGTTACCCAGAACTAACATTTCACCCTTGTTCGAGAGCAAACGAGATGACATATCAGCAATGGAAGTGGCAACCGTCCGGTGAGTTTCATATGATGTAATTTGAATATAATTATGAAAGAGTACATAATTGGGGGGACAAAAACAATGAACAGACATTTATTGATAGGTATGTATTGGCATCAAAAAGTATATTACTAACATATTTTAAATGATTCCCCCTCTTTTAGGTATTATTAAAGATGTAGGCGTCCCACACACGGTATAATCGCTGGTAATTTCTTTTGAAGTTAGTCAATGCAATACCTTTTTAAATCGAGCAGTCAGAGACCTCCACCCACAACTTGGACATTATTTTGGACCCAGCACAGCGTCCATGAACACATTTTTAAAAAATTCGGTATAGTTAATATATAAAAGATTATGTTACAAGAATCCATAATAGCCTACCACTAAAATAATTTTGTATCGATCTGAAGATATGTGTCCCTAATGTTTGTGTGCTATGGAAACTAGATTCCGGGTGACGGACTACATATTCAACATATGAACATTACACTATCCAGTAGACTGATCGTGACAATAATCTGGGACAACCGTTCTGGACCGGTTTGGTGTTTCGCGGTCTAATTATGCGAACCTGCGCACCTATTGCAAGATTTGCTTGAAAAGATTTTAAATAGAAGTCAACCAAAAAGCCTTTTATCGGGTGTTAACCACACATTTTTCAGATAACTGGCAGGCCACGTGATTCTCAAGAATTACCCCTCAAGTTCAATATGAACACCAACGTTTGCGCTATATGGATTTGGTAGTCACTTAATAGAACATTTGTATTTAAAAGGAACTGTTTGGCATTGCAGTTTGCATAATGACAAGCAAAAACAAAGGTTTATTGTATTATTCAAAATGACAAATCAGAAGACAATTATTTCATATAACATTGTTTCTTATTGTTGGGATGATTTGTAATAGCCAAAAATCGTATTGATGGGTGCTCTGTTTTTCCTATGGTGATGACCGAACACAGTTGTAATGGTTGTGATAGATGTATTTCAAAATGTACATTTTAATACAAAACATATTGCAATATTGAAATCTTGACTCCTTTCAATGATTCAATATAGTGTGTTTTGTGCAAAGCGACTACAGAAAATAAATTCGAGTATTTATTGAATAAGAGTCTTCTGCTTTTTGGGCGTAGACACTTGATTTCGTAGATGCGTACACATGACGTTTGTCTCTGTTGTACACTAACGTCATGAGAAGGGCCTTGAATAGCATTTGCGGCTGCTGATTTCATATAGAGGGGTGCAGAGTCTGATTAATTCCTCCAAGGCATTTGACTTTAAGGTGATTGCGCATCAGATTAGATCATCACAAGATGGCACTGGGGACCCATGCAGTTTACAGATATTAATGTCAAGATGTGTAAGGTAAGATCCACCCACCAAAAAATTGATTAGATAGCTATATGGTAAAAAAAATATGTATTTTTAATAGGTTGGTTTTTTACTATGAGCATGGAGCGCAAGCATCTTTGAATAGCACTTTCGGGGTCTGGGAGGCAAATACTGGCAAGGCTGCTATTAAGCCCCAACCATTTGGAACATCAGCGATCATGTCCTTGACTTTTTAATCCTGCAGACTCTGGTTGGCACCAACGTCAAGGTCCCTGCACTCTATAAACTGTACAGTGGACTGGGTGAACAAACAGTATTTCAATAGCTTTACTGCTTAGCCCCACCCCTCATCTTCCTATTTGCTGGGACGAGGAGTCAGGCAAGAGAGACCTCTTTGGATTCCCACAGGTGTCTTCTTTTCAGAAATGCATGTGCTTCCCTGTTTTCCTTGGTGGCTGCGACACCCCAGACCCAAATGTGTGGGCTGTTGTCACAAACGTTGGTTATATCCTCTTCTTCAGACGATAAAGCAGATTCTCCCCCTTCCCCCAACTCCTCACCTTCCACTTTCTTCTTGGGTTTTCCTTCCTTGCGTCTTGAAGGCTTCTCCTTTTTTTTATGGAGATAAGGACGCCCTCGATAGGATGCCACCGTGCCACTAAGATAGGGGCAACGGGGGCAATCCCACCGGGAGCGCCACCCAGGGGAAAAAGCCAAAGGCACAAAAAACTCCTAAAGACTTCCTTCTGGTAGAATTGACGAAGTTGGCAGATGCGCTGAAGAAAGGTAGGTGATGGATGAGCAGTCCAACCAACCGGCACAGGTTGGAAACCAGAAAGTCCAGCGAGGTACAAGGGAAAAGCAGAGGCAGTCCGGTAATCAGGCACGGGTCAGGAAAACTGCAGATCCAACAAGGTACAAGGGAGTAACAAAGGCAGTCCAGTAAGTAGGCACGGGTCAAGAAAGCAGCAGATCCAACAAGGTACAAGGGAGTAGCCAAGGCAGTCCGGCAAGTAGGCACGGGTCAGGTAAGCAGCAGATCCAACAAGGTACAAGGGAATAATAAAGGCAGTCCGGAAGCAGGCCAAGGTTGAAAGAAAACAACAAAGAAATAGCAGGAAACAGGCGAGGAGGGAAAGAAAAGGAAAAAGGAACTAGAACAGGCAGAGGACAGGAGATGGAGGAGAAAAGGGAAAAGGAAAGGCAGGAAGCGAAACGGGAGGAGGAGGGAAGGAAGAAAAAACCCAACGGGAGCAAGGGAGTGGCAGAAGGTAACACCCAGAAAAGCAAGGATGCCGAGAATAAAGCTAAATGGGCTGACATCGGGAAACAACAACGGGAGCGGCAGCAACACAGGAAGGAACCCGGAACGTTGCAACGCGTAGGCAACCCGGAAGCGATGATCTTTATACTTCCGGCCACGTACACGTGCAACGTCTAGGACGGCGCAGGGATCAGCCGAGCATGGAAATCAATGGCGGACAGTCACGCCAGCGATCCTGCGCCAGCGATTCCATACCCGCCATCCCTGCCCCGATGTGACAGCTGTCCACAAAGCCAAATCTAGTCTTCCCCAGGGTGTTTGGTGTACCAGTGGTTTAGCCTTTTCCCTTTACACCGAGGTAAGTGCACCTACACATGTGAGGTACCATTTCTATCGGGACACCTGTGGCAATGTGTGAAGGTAGGACATTTGTTGTTTTCTCTTGGTTGCAATAACGTTTTCATAATACATTTCCTCCTGCGGTTTGTTGAAAAATCCTTTAATTTCCCAAATGTGCCTACATTTAGTCGCTGCTTTAGAGACTGTATGCTTTCGTGACCTGCACAAGGCACCTATACTTCAAAAGGGCAGCCTGTGTTCTTTCAAAGCGTGTATGCTGGCATTCTTCACCACCTTGGTTTTCCTTATTTTCAAATGCTAACTACGTCAGTTTAGGACATCAGCATACAATTACAGTGTACCATGACTTGGTTTTGGCTCGTGGTATTACTTGTTTTGTGAAACATTAAGAAAAATGTGTGATTTCCTAACTAGAAGAGCCGTGGGAATGTAGCAGTGCATTGCTTTTCTGAATATTTATGGAAGCCATTACTTTACAAGTGCAAACACATCCAGCACGTGCTTTTCTTCCTGTCACTTTCCCAATTTTTTGCCAAACTATTGGAATTATGGGTATATAGTTGTTGCCTGACCTGCGTAAATGACCCCTTCCTGAACATGGAATTTTATCTACTTTTCAGAAATATATCCTTTCTGTGTTCCCATTTAGCTTTCCTACCCGCCTCTTCCATTCCCTGCAAGCATGTCCTATTAAAAAACAGGGGGAAAAACGCCTACATCCCACAAAACTGAAGGTACACACTTATGGAGAAAATACATCTTTCCACACTCAACCTGTTCCTGAAAGCTTGAAATTCAGAACTGCAAATATTTCCTTCCTAGCTCTTACAAGAAAAAAAACACAGGCTTCTTTGTAAATCATTTTATTGGCATATTCTGAAAACCTACAAAATGTGGGAACTTTTTTGTTATTTTCTCACACCCCCTACAGCAAACCACTGAACCCTTGGGGCGTTATGACCGCCTACATGTGTGAGGAAAAGGATACAAATTTGGCTAGGATATCACTTGTAACAAAAAAGTTACAAGGGATTGAACACCGACATTTTGAACATTTTTTTAACTATGAGCATGGAGCACAAGCAATTTTAAAAGCACTTTCGGGTTCTGGCAGCCAATAATACTGACAAGGTTGATTTTAAACCACACCCATTTGGAACATCGGCGATCAAGTCCTTGACTTTTTGTCCTGCAGGCTCTGGTTGGCACCAAAGTCAAGGTCCATGCACTCTATAACCCGGACAGCGGACTGGACGAACACACGCTATTTCCATCGCTTTGCTGCTTTGCCCCACCCCTCGTCTTCCTATTTGCTGGCACGCGGAGCCGTCAGCTCTGGATAGGCCAACAGCATGGTCTGGGTTGGTGTTGACAGTAACCTGCGTGGGGCGGGCTGCCTCTCTCTCTCTCCCTCTGAGCTGTGGCGGCTGTGGACCCTTCAGAAGTGCGCACCATGGACGCCGCCGCCGCCGCCGTTCTGCTCACCTTGGCCCTGGTGCTGATCTTCAGGATGCTGGTGCTGCGGAGAGGAACGCCCGGAGCGCCTCCCTGCGTGCGAGGATGGATTCCTTGGCTCGGGGCTGCCTTCGAGCTAGGGAAAGCTCCTCTGCAGTTCATCGAGCAAGCCAGAGCCAAGGTACACTCAATAATAATAATATCGATGATGTAATAATACTTAAAACAAATGTGCTGCACCGTGTTGCATAAACAGTCCCTGCCTACGCTCCCAGACTTCAGCAGTGTTGGTGTTGGTTGGACATGCCCTACTTGTCTTGCACCCATATGCAGAGGGCAGGTAAACGCACCCTGACAGAGGGACGCCCTGCACAGTGCAGGTGGATTGACGTTTACCTACTTATGCATAATGCATGCACGAGTGCCAGGTATTCCTCACCACCACACAGTAACAGACACATTATCTGCAGTTTTCACGCGTAGCTGAGTACAGATAAACGACCCTTCGCACCTGCGGTCTAATGCTAAAAGTGACCATCACCCTCTACCAGTGTTCAGTGCACCCACATCCCGGGAGAAATCGCAGTTACAAACCGTTTCTCCGTGATCCAGTTGGGGAAAATGTTTTTTCGGTGTCGTACGTGCACTCAAGAAACAAAAAGGGTATTGAGTTGACAGAGCCACACATAGCAATTGATAACACACTGGCCATCAGTAGCTAATTGCAAGATGCAACATCAGGCCTTGGAATTATCTTCATAGAATTTCAGGAGATTTCCAAAAACTCATAGTCCCATCAACTGGTTCGAGCAGAAATCATGTGTAACTGCCATACTTTGTCTCAGGCCGGCAGACTGGAAATATTGGGAGAGATTAGTTACAAAATGAAAACGGTATTAAGAAAGCAAAAAAGCGCTGTGTTTGGCCTACTCCCATTCATATTTTTGTATAGAGGAAAAAGTCCACATTTCTTTGCACCGCGGGGCAAAACCTCTGGATGGAATTAGACCAAATAAGAAAGAACTTGCACATGAAGCATTGACTGGATTGCCAGGATGGGTCTGGTGTTATTCCATCTAGTAGTTGTTAAAATATTTGATGGAGAAGTGGGTCCCCCTTCTCCCAAATTATAGCTAGGGTCTCAGCAGTGGCGTAACACAACATTTGGGCCCCCCCCCCTGCGAGCCATGATGAGGGGGCCCCCCCAGTTCGTCAACAAATCATGGGTCATGCCACACTCTAGGCCGGCCTAGATTACCACGCTTGCGCAATACACACGAGCGTGCTGCTTCAAGGGTACACTGCACACTGTACTAGTAGCAGCATATATATATGTGTGTGTTTTAATGCATTATACAGCACACTTTCTGAGAAAAATTGGCTGAAAAGCCAGAGCATTTGCAATTGTTTTGTAGGGTAACAGCAGTCCAAAAATCCAATACATGCAAGTCACCAACAGTGCACAGGAACATTAATGCTTTCATTCATTGAATACTTTGCTATTAAAAATGCCATGCCACAATGAAAACATGTTCAACTGGCTGTACAATGTAGACCAGTCTAGACACGTAATAACATATTACAGTAAAGAATGCCAGGCCACATTTAGACATACCTAGACTGGTTGCACCAAAACGGCAGTCAAAGCAATAGCACTTATCATGGTTGTTTTATCACAGATGCCGAGAAAAATATACAATACCACAGTAAGAAGCAGCGAGATTTGCAGCAACCAAATGCCAGTCTAGCCCGGTAATTACAATTAGCAGAACAGCTTTATCAGAGATGCCCAGTTAAAGAACGTCAAGCCAAACTAAGAAATGACTAGACTGGTTCCACCAAAATACCTCTCTAGCCAATAATGCCACATATCATGCCTGCTTAGCCTGGCGATGGATTGCTATTACGATTTATCCCACAATCCCTGCCCCCACACATCCCCTCTCTAATGAGCCCCCTGCTTCACCCCCAAAATCAGCATATCGGACTGAATTACCTACACATCCCTCTTCCTTGTCCCAGTGCTGACATATGAGGCACCTTCCCTCATAGGTAAGTACAAGGACAAGGAAGAGTGGGCCTGGACGTAAAGAGGATTACAAGTAACTAAGCCAGGCATTACCTCCATGTCCCGCGTCCTCATCCCAGTACTTGTGTATGAGGCAAAAAGCCTCATACACAAGTACTGGGATGAGGAAGAATGGGGATACGAGTAATGAAGATTACCAATAAGTAATCATGGCATTAAACACAAGCAGTGGCACAACACAATTGATCTGACTGAGCTTCAGTCCTCTCCCTGAGCCCCTGAAATTTTGGGCTATGTTGACTCGACCTGGCTGACCTACAATGCCGTTGCCAGACAGAACAGGACACAGATGGTAAATGGCACCTGTGTTTCGTCATTAAGGCCCAGCAAATACTAACGTAAAGCATTTCAGTGTTCGTTTTTAGGCAGTTGAAATTGTGATGTGTGTTTTGTACTTGCATGCCAGGGGAGTGATTGGAAGGGTAGAGAGGGGACAGGAGACCGCTCATTCTCACAGCAGTCCATAAGTGGGTGCTTTCAGCCTTAAATGAGAGAGCTAACTGCTTGTAACATTGAAGCTGCACTAGAATATTCTCATTAGAATGCGTAAAGAATTTAGATGCCCCCCACAAATAAGTTTGCCCCTCCCATCGCTCGTGAAGTTAGCGCCTCTCCCAACATTTGAAGGGTTAGCGGTCTTCCGATATTTAGGTTTTGTTGAGCCCCTGAACCCAAGCACACACAACATACACATATATGCAAACCCTGCCACACATACATTTAAGTGTGTACCCTTTCACCATACAGGCACACCAAATCAGCCACCCGTAAATTTAAGTGTGCACCTTTTCACCAAACACTCACACACAGCCACCCAAACATTTGAGTGTGTACACTTTCACCATACTCACAAAGGCATACGCAGGCTGCATCATGCACTCACTCATTAATGCACATTACATGATATACATACATATACACATACTAACATGCACGCAAACACACCTTTAATCCGTTGGTCCACGGAACGAGACCTTCAGCTCCCTACAGTAACCAGGAGTACTTGTTCCCGTCATCTGCAGAGGATCGGGAGGCCCCCGTGTCATGAGGTGGAGGGGAGTCCCATTACTTCAAAATGAAATGGTTTCTTTTTGAAGTCACTCTGACTTCATAAAGAAATTATTTCTGTTAAAGGACCAAACCGGAACAGAAATCATTTTTTTTTAAATTGAAGGCAGAGTGACTTCAAACTGAAACTATGAGCCTTATTACGAGTGTGGCGGTCCAGAAACAAGGGTGCCGGTAAGGTTACCGGCACCCTTGTTTCCGAACCGCCACATTCAGAGTCTGCCTGCTGGGGCTGCTGCATTCAACAGGTCTGACCCTGGCAGGCGCAGCGGCCCCAGTAGGCATACTCATCACGGAAGCACCGGCACCGTTATTTACGGTGCAGTTGCTTCCGTGAACCCATGGGGAGTAACATTTTCCAGCACAGGCCTCCAAGGCATGAGGCGGGGAGCCCTATCACTTAAAAAGAAAAAGGGCCTCATTACGAGGTTGGCGGTAACACGCCGGTGTGACCTGCGGGTTGCCACCAACCTCGTAACACCATTTCTGACACCTAGCTTCCCGGTGCTACTGGGACATTACAAGCAGACTTGTAATGTCCCAGTAGCACCGGGAAGCTAGGTGTCAGAAATGGTGTTACGAGGTTGGTGGCAACCCGCAGGTCACACCGGCGTGTTACCGCCAACCTCGTAATGAGGCCCTTTTTCTTTTTGAAGTGATAGGGCTCCCCGCCTCATGCCTTGGAGGCCTCTAGCCTTCAGTGTTCCACAAAATGAGGTGGGGGAGCTCTCTGACTTCATAAAGAAATAGAATCTTTTTTTTTGTCACTCTGCCTTCATTAAGAAATTTTTTTTTTTTTATTTGAATTTTTTTAAAATACATTTTTATTAGTTTTCCAATACAACCAACAATACAAACCAAACACGCAGGGTAATCCACAGTCATTACAGTAACATCAATTAGTCTTTGTTCCCTGCCTCCCTGTTCCCACCCCCCTTCACGAGCCTGTTTGTTCTTCACACTCAGTATCTGCTACACACAGCTGTGCGTCATTTTCATCAGATTCTTCTGTATCTAACATTGTTCCAAATAGTCCAGATATCAGAGCTTTCCACGCCATCAGGGTACCCATTTCTTCCTCCCAAGACATGCCACTTGCCTCATGCCATACCGCCGTTTCAGCCTCTGCCCATTTCTGTAGTTCCCTCCACCACACCTCCACCCGTGGCTTATGACACTTTTTCCATCCCATGGCTATCCTTCGCTTGGCAAGCACGTACGCCAAGTCTTTCAGTTTCCCCACATGCTTCAATTTTCGTGGCCTGGGAAACCCTCCCAACAGGCAGGCCCAGGCCGTGTCTACGGCGAGCTTGACCCCTTTCTCTGCTAGCTTTTGTGCGACTTCTCTCCAGAAACACTCAATCACTGTGCATGACCAAAACATGTGTGTCATATCAGCATTCTCTTCATCGCACTTAGGGCACGCCTGTCTCCCAGCACTCCTGAATCTAGATATCCTCAGCAGTGTCATATACGCTCTATGCGTTACGTACAGCTGTATTTGTTGCAATCTGGCATTCCTAGATACCTTCTTGTGGTATCCCAGAGCCCGCTCCCAGATCCCATCATCCATTTGGTCTCCCACCTCTGTTTCCCAATCCAATCTCAAATGTGTCAATTCCTTTCCAACCTTAGTCATTACCATCTCATACAATCTAGAGATCTCGTGCCCCCCTTCAGTTATGTCATATATCAACCCCATAATGGCGTCCGGTTCCTCCGCCAACACTGTCTCGGGCCACGTTATCCGAATCTTCCGTACCAACCTGTGATACGTAACATACTGGCCCCCGTGTAGTCCTGCCTCCTCCTCAAGTCCTTCAAACTCCCTGATGGTCCCCTCCTGCCATATATCTCCCAACGTTACTAGCCCAACCGACTCCCAGTAGGTTCTGATAATCACCCTCAGTTGCTTATCTCCACCCGCCAGAGCAACCAGAGGTACCTGCGGTGAACACGGGAGCGGGTCCCCCATCATTATACATGCTCGTCGCCACATTTTCCACCCCAGCCTCAACATCCCCGGGCGCTTCTTTATGTCAGACTCAGGCAACCAGATAATTTCTATCAGGTAAAACGGGGTACAGTCCCACCCAAACAATCCAAATTCAGGGGTCGCTTCATCGGAGAGCCATTTGGCCACAAACTGTAATTGACTCGCTATATAATAGACCTCAAAATTAGGTATTTTAACACCCCCTTTTTCATAAAAGTTCTGCAACTTCCAGAGCGCTACTCTATTCCGGGTACCATGCCACAGAAAGTCTCTACACATACCATTTAGCTGAACAAAAAACCTTTTGGGAATCATATAAGGGATATTGCTAAAAAAGTGTAGGAGCCTAGGTAGAACCACCATCTTGAGCATCGCTCCCCGCCCCATCATCGCTAAAGGCAACTTTTCCCAAAACCTCATACATTTGCGGATTTTCCCAACGGCCATCTCGGTATTATGTCTATGTTCTTCTTCCGCCGTATGGTACACATCTATTCCAAGGTAGCGGAAGGAGCCCACAGTCCATGGCACCTGCAACACCGGCAACCTTTCTACAGGGATTCCCTTGTAACTGCCCAGTGGGAAAATACTAGATTTTTGACGGTTCATAGCTATACCGGACAACCCCGCATACCTCTCCATCACCTCCAGAATATACTGAAGATTTTCTTCCGGATATCTCAAGTATAGTAGCAAATCATCCGCATATAGGGATATAAGGTGCCGTTCCCCTCCAACCTCAATACCTATCTCATTATATTGCTGCCTCAGGTATATTGCCAAGGGCTCCAGAGCCAGGATGTACAACATCGGGGACCAGGGGCACCCCTGTCTAGTGCCTCTGCTAAGTTGCCATCTTTCAGATATCACTGTTCCTGTTCGCACCCTGGCTAATGGCGCACTATACAGCATCTCCGCCCACCTGATGTACCCCAGCCCCATTCCATACTCTCTCAGAGCAGCCATGGCCATCTAACCGAGTCGAAAGCTTTTACTGCGTCTAAAGACACTATTGCCATTTCTCCTTCATTGTCACAGCCCCATTCAATCACCCGATGGAGTCGCCTATGGTTGTGAGTAATATTCCTGTCCGGGACATAGCCCGTTTGGTCCGGGTGTATTAATTTGCTAATTACTTTCCGCAGTCTATTCGCCAGGACAGCCGTTAATATCTTGCTGTCCTGGTTCAGCATTGACAGCGGCCTATACGATCCACAGCTATGTCCTGGTTTATTTGGTTTAGGGAGCGGTATTATGATCGCTTCTCTGAGCGACTCCGGCAATCGTCCCACTTCAAACGCCTCATTGAGCATTTCCAACATTGGGGGGAGCACTTCCGCCCCATATGCTTTGTAAAATTTGCTGGGTAATCCATCTGCTCCCGGGGTCTTGCTAGTAGGTAGCTGCCTATCAACCTCCTCCAACTCCTCCAAAGTAATTGGTGCGTCTAGTTCCTCTCGTTCTTCTGCACTTATCTTGGGCAATCGTATATCTTGCAGAGTTTCCAGCATCTCATCCCGGCTGCCTCCTCCTCTGTCCTTATATAGTTCTTTATAATAATACGCAAATTCCCTGTTGGCTTCCTCTTGGGTGTCTGCCACCTCCCCATCTTCACTGGTTATTGTCCTAATCGGGGGCCTAGGGGTTTCACTCTTATATAGCCACGCTAAGAGACGGCCCGTTTTATCTCCACCCGCATGTTGTCTCTCAACGTACTTTTTGTAATTAAGGTTGCAAAGCCTTTCCCAGTGTTCCGTACACCGTTGCTGTAATTTAAGCACCAGCTCGGTATCTATGCTTTCACCTTTTAGTTCTCTTTCTAATTCTACTTCCACCCTTTGTAAATCGACCAGGACCCCATCCTGCAGGCCTTTCGATTTAGCGATAGCCACACCTCGCATCACCACCTTGAAGGCCTTCCACAGTGTCCCTGCCGAGTCAACACTGCCTGTGTTCACCTCAAAATAGCTAATGATCTTGTCTCTTATATCTTCTCTAAAAACCGGGCCTTTAAGCGCCTCCGCACGGAGCCGCCATGTCGGAATCCGTGCCCTATGGCAGCAGTATTGCCACCCCAGAACCAGGGGCGAGTGGTCCGACAGGACCCTCGCTTTATATTCTATGTGAACGATCTCTATCATTACATCTGGTGTGGCAAAAACATAATCAAGTCTAGTGTGCAGCTGTTGTGGGGCCGAGTAATGTGAATATTGCCTTTCATTAGGATGCTTTGTTCTCCACACATCTATCATTCAAAGTCATCTAGCAACGACTGCAATGCCCTAGCTGCTGGGGCAGGCCTAACCATCTTGTCATCCGATCTGTCCACTCCGGGGTTTAGCACACAATTAAAATCCCCTCCCCAGATCACTGCACCACCCACGCACAAGCTAAGGCTAGTGCACATAGTCCGGAAGTACTCCGCCGTGTTTTGATTGGGGGCATACGTGTTTACAATGCACACCTCTTTATTCTCTATCAACCCTTTCACTATGACCAAACGCCCCTCAGTTTCCATTTTTTCCTGTATTAGCTGGAACGGGACATGCGGCGCCACCCAGACCAGCACTCCCCTAGCATAGGCCGAATACAAAGACCCCACTACAGTACCTTTCCATTTTCTCCCCACCAGTTCCAGTTTTTCCCGCGTCAGGTGCGTCTCTTGTAACAATGCAATATCTA
This sequence comes from Ambystoma mexicanum, assembly GCF_040938575.1. Classification (NCBI taxonomy): domain Eukaryota; kingdom Metazoa; phylum Chordata; class Amphibia; order Caudata; family Ambystomatidae; genus Ambystoma; species Ambystoma mexicanum. Next base: position 274,027,237 of record NC_090927.1, on the reverse strand, counting down.
TCTTTTGTCTTTTTAAATACAGCATGACCTTATTCCTTTTGAGATAACTATTAAGTCCCCTGACATTCCATGTCACTATTCTAAGATCCCCCTTGGCTCATCAGTACCCATCTCCCTCCCTTCCAGCCAATCCCATCTGCCTGCGCAATACAGATACAATTCTAAGACTATTCCTTGTAGACTCGTGTTTAGACTCAAACTCCCCAAAACTATATACACATCAAACTCCCCTCCGAACCTCCCCCCCACCCATCCCTTCCCCAACAACTCCCTCCCCAACTGTTGCCCAGCTCCACCTCTGGATCTCAGGCACCCCCACATCTAGCCCTGTCTAAAACGCTCAGAGCTCAGTAGGGTGAAGTCGCCCTAATGGCCACTTAACTATTGATACTAAATGGGGGTATGAGGACTAGCCCAGCGGGGCACCTTAATAAGGCAGCAGTCGCAGTGCACACAATACATTATCTATTCTACTTTGGTCCCATCTACTAGCAGGCCACATCAATGACTATAATCAAGTCCCATAGTCGTAAGCCGCACCATCTTCCTGTGCTCCCATTACTCCTTACTTATCTCGTCCGCCTCCTTCTTCCATCTGGATGTCGGGCTCCTGGGGGCAACCCCACGTGTCAAGCCATCCCATAGCATCTTCCGGAGTGTCAAAAAATAAAGTTTTATTTTTATGAAAAACCTTCAATTTCGCCGGGTAAAGTAGCATGTATTTCAGGCCCGCTTCCCTCAATCTCCTCTTAACAGCCGCAAAGTTCATTCGGCTCCGCTGCACTATCAGGGTATAGTCCGGGTAAGCTGTTATGTTTGCCTACCCTCGCTTGATTGTTCCACCTTTACGAAAGTGTTCCAGAATCCTTTCCCGGTCCCGATAGTTAAGGATCTTGGCGATAACTGGCCTAGGCGGATTACCCGGCGGCGGCCTCCTCGTCAGAGCCCTATGCGCTCGTTCCACAGCAAATCCTTGAGACAGAACTCCTCCGGTTATTTCCTGTAACAACATGTTTTCGACAAACTCCGTGGGGTTGTGGCCCTCTGTTCCCTCCGGTATACCCACAATGCAGATGTTATTTCTTCGGGCGCGTCCTTCCGCTTCCTCCGCCCTACTCTCCAGGTTGCCCACTCTTTGCACCAGCGCATGCAGTTCCATCTTGTGTGAGGCGCAGTACGCTGTATTCAAACTCCCTTCCTTCTCTAGGCTCTCTGTGCGCTCCGACAGGGACCTTACATCCTGCCGGAGTAGATTCACCTCCTCCTGCACTTCACCGACCTTGAGGTCCAGCACTGTTTTCAATTCAGACACAACTAGTTCGAGCTTGGCCTCCCAGGCCGCTTTCAAGTCTGCTTTCAAGTCCGCAATCTCAGCGAGGACCTCTTGATTTGTACCCGCGGTGGCCATGACATCTGCGGGGGGCTTGTCTCTCCTCTTGGCACTTTCCGGGCCCGGCGGTGTTCTGGCAAACTCGTCCAGCGTAGGTTGCTTCACTCTTTGTCTTAGGGGCTTATTAGACATGACGCAGCGGCTGTATGTCGTGGGTCCGCCCACCTCTTATGCTTCACAAGTAAATAGGGGGGGGCGCACACCACGTTCCAATATCCCAGGCCTTACCCAAGCATGGGGGCTTCACGTGTTTGTGCTCGGAGGTACTCCACTTCCATGCAAAATACCATCAGGGTTTTGTACAACGCGTCCGGGTCACCGTCATCTAGTGCATACAGTTATTCTCACTCAGGAGGGTTTCTTCGGGCTATTTCAGGCTGGCCCGTATTATCCACAATGGCCTGCGCTCTCCCACATATCAGCCTGCACTCCCCCGTCAACCTCACCTTGGGGTGAGCGACACCGTCCCAATTACAGCATCACCCTCTCACCAAGTTGCTTTGCCGTGTTTCCGTCGCCGCACTCTCACCCACATGTGCGGCCCCCTTGAAGCTTCGCGGCCAACTTCCTCAGGGCTGGCCTCCTATATATATGTGCCTGCCTCGCCACCCGTCTTAGGTGCCTTTCTGTTCTGATGCAAACCCAGTGCTACGCCACCGGTCCGAAAAAGCTGTCCAAGAGAGCTTTCATGTAGGCTTGTTTGGCCAGGTTATTTCTAGAGTGGGTAGTGCTCTCCCACGTATTAGCTTATTTTATTGGTCCCAGAAATCATCCTGTCTTCTGCTGCGAGCACGGAATTTTTATTTTTTTTAAAAAATTTCAAATCCCCTCCCCTCCTTTTCTTTGTTGGGGGGGGCTCTTTGCACAGTGCGCACTTTTGGGTGTGTTGTGTCTTCAGCAGTCTTTTTAGCACACTGCCGTATGCCAGGAAACCCACAGCGCTCAGGATTACACACCCCCAGCTCCTATATGTGTAAAGCCATCTCCGTTGATAGTGTTATTCAATAGTTTTTATTACGGGGTGCTCAATTCCAGCACCCGACTGCTTAAACTACCGGCAAGAGGCTTCTCCTTACATCAGCTGTCCCTTCTGCCGTGTGCTGCATTCCAGCTCAGCTCTCCCGCTTTGCTATCTTCACGGTTGCTCAATACATCGTTTTAGGAAAGCATCCATGTGACCTCCAGCACACTTAGGATTCTCGAACACAGCAAAGTATCTCATCAGAAATGACACGCTCCGTTGCTCCGCAAGGGCATACATTACTGCGAACTCCCTGTTTATTCTCCACAGGGAGTTCTTCTCGCCGTGCTCGCTCGATGCCCTTGCTCAGGCTAGCTTCCGCACAATTCGAGCCGGTGGCGCAGCTATTCGGGCACTCGGTCCGATCCACCTGCTCCCACTGTTGTTGCCCGGGAGTCCACCATACAAATACTCCCCGCACCCCGCAATGTAACATGAGCTTGTGCCGCAGGGGCCTGATGCTCCTTCATGCGCTCCGATCAGAGAGTGCTCCACAGTCACCGTCGGCAGCAGAGAGATTCCATTTATTTGAGGTCTCTTTGTTTTTGTCCTTCCGCCATTTTGGGAGGCGCCTGTTCGTTACGGGCAAACACAAAAATGTTATTTTCTCCGCCGCATCTAATCCAATTCACTCGCCCGTCTCTGCAGTGATAGGGAACACGTTCCGACGCCTCTGCTCTTAGTATTTACTGCATTTAAGTCCATTCGTGCGCTTTAACACGGATCAACGTCGGATTTGCAGGAGCAGCACACCAGAGCACGTCCTACTCCATGGCACACAGGCCACGCCCCCCTCATAAAAAAATATTTTTGTTAAAAAGAATCTTTATGAAGGCAGTGTACTCCAAAAAGAAACCTGTTTTTTTCTTCGGTTTAAATATAAATGGTTAAAAAAAAATGTTTTCTTTAGTTTGTTTTGCTTATTTTATTATTTATATTGCGCACCAGACCCAGGGATATTCGGGCGGGAAAGCATAAAGAGGGTTGTTAAGCTTAAGTTACATAGTGGACATGAAAAATACAGCTAAGGTTACAATGCTGTATGCATGAAACAACAGGCAGTAGGTCTATACAATAAGTAACAGGAATAAGCGTGAAGTACATAAATATAGCAAAAGCAGTGAGGTCTCGTATATACAATAGATCCTAGGAAGGATGCAGGTCAGGTAGGGTCAGACGTCATGTTCCATTAGCCAGTGAATGAGACTAGATCTAAATTGTAGGTAGGGTAGGTCTTCCCTTAAAGCAGGGGGAAGGGAGTTCCAATATTGTGCTGATTTAACAGGGAAACTACTCCCGGCGAATGTAGTGACCTTAAATCTAGTTACTAGTAAGAGGTTAGAGTTAGCTTTTCTTAGGGGGTGAGAGGCTGTTTGTCTAATGAATCTGTCTGTGAGGTATTGTGGGGCTGTGTGGTTAAGGCATTTATGTGTCAGAGATGCAGTTTTAAGGAGGATTTTATCTTTTGTGGAGAGCCAATTGACGGATCTCCTAAGATCAGATATGGGGGCATTTTTGGGGAGACTTAGGGCAGCTCTCAGGGCATTGTTTTGAAGAGTCTGAATTTTGGATGTAATGTATTTGTTGCTGCCTATATATAAAGCATTACAATAATCCAATTTGGATAAGATTAGTGCTCTCGCTAAAGTGATGCAGTTGTCGGGTGAAAGGAAGGGCTTGGCTGCTCTTATTAGCTTGCAAGTGTAGGATGTGGCTGAGGCCATAGCATTTACTTGTTTACCAAAGGTGAGCGTGGAGTCTGTGTAGAAGCCAAGACTTTTAACTACTTTGGCCACAGTAATGTTGTTGTCGATTATGAGGGAGGCGTAGTTAGGACCTAGTTTTTTAATGTTGGATGGTGTACCTAGAATGAGGAGTTCTGTTTTGTCATCATTCAGGCATAGACCGTGAGAGGCCATCCATGCCTGGATGATGAGGTAAACTCTGTTCACAAAGGCCAAATCCTTGTCATAATCTCCCGTCAACGGGATGAGGATCTGTGTATCATCGGCATAATTTGTGTAGGTGATACCTAGACCATCTAGATTATCGAAAAAGGGCTTTGTGAAGATGTTGTACAGAGTGGGCGACACGCAGGAGCCTTGGGGCGCACCGCATGATATGGGCGCGGGGTCCGCGGCTGGCTGCTGCTAGGGGAGAGAATACTCGCATTGTCCTGTTATCAAGGAAGGACTGGATCCAAGCGACTGCCTCCTGAGAGAAGCAGGCCGCAGAGACCAGATGGTTGCAGAGTATTGAGTGAGATCGAACGCGGCTGAAAGGTCGAGGAGTAGGTGGAGTGCCGTCTTACCTTTGTCTCTTAGAGTGTCTATTTGTGCCTTGAGGTCTAAGAGTGCACTCTCAGTACCATATTGAGGTCTGAAGTCAGACTGACGAACACCTAGGAGGTGGTTTTGTTCCAAATGGTGCTGAATTTGTACGTATGCTACTTTATCCAAGATTTTAAATAGGAATGGCACTGTGGTTATGGGGCGGTAATTAGTTGGGATGGAGGGGTAGAGGGTTTCTTTTTTGAGGAGGGGGAGGACCCAGGAATGTTTCAGGTTACTAGGTATGTTGCCTGACGTGAATGAAGCGTTTATAAGTTTTGTGATGAAAGGGGAGAGTTCACGGGCAGCGTCTTTTATAATTTGGGCTGGACATGGGTCGCCTTGACAATTGGAAGGTTTGAGGGTGAGGATAACTTTCTCAACTTCTTTGGTAGATACTTTGCGAAAGTGGAAGCTAGGGGTTAGTGATATGGGAGGAGTTAAGGTAGATTGCGGTAATGGTAAGATATTTGTGGCAGCCTTAGAGGTGGTACCATTGATATCAGTCTTGGAAGCAATAATGGTATCTTTTTTATTGTTAATCTTCACCTGGAGCGTTGTTATCTTATTGGCCAAGGCATTTTGTACACTCGTGCACCAATTCTTATCCTTAAGACAGGAGTCAAGAGCTTGAATGGTGGATTCTACCTCTTTAAGGATGGTGAACAATTCTTTGGTATTTGATTTGGCTTGGGAGATTCGGGAGTTGTAGGATGTTTGTTTAGCTAAAAGTTTTCTTTAGTGTGAGGGTCCCCTCCCAGGTGATGGACGGGCCCCTCTGCACCGCAAATGGTGCAGGGGCCCCTGTTACGCCAGTGAGTCTCAGGAGGATAGCTCAGGGACAACGTGCTCCCCTTGGAAGCAAGATGAAGCAGAGCAACACAGGTTCGATCCCTGGGTCCGTGCTTAGAAACCTCTGGGTATTAAGCGCGTTATGAATAACTTATCATATCATATCTCCCTTGGTGCATTGCAGCAGAGAGACTTTTCTGAAATGAAAAAGCGGCAATTTTTTGGTGCTCAATGTGAGAAATAACCGCGGTTAGTCCTGGGTTACCCGAAAAAAAGTGAAAAAAAGCAATTTGGAGGAGGAAAAAGGATGAACATGAATCAGGCTTGAGGTAGGGGAAAAGAGTACACCACGTTAAAATGGCGGAATTGGTGGTGGTCTAGGGACAGAGTTTCAGTTTGAATGTTTTCGTATCACCGCAGATATAGTGTAGGAATCCCACAAGATAACCACGGCTACAACGGAAGATGCAAGCGCGAATGAAAGTGCGCCATACGAAATGAATGATGGGGTAATGGGAGAGGGCTAGTGAGGGAGAAAGCACTTGAGGGAAGTGGGGGCACCATGGCAAGAGGAGAGGGTATTTGATGAGTGCCTGCGTGGGCAGGGAAGAGTTTGGGAATTTTTTTGGGATGTTTTCAGATAACCGCGGGTATACCCAGAGATAACCGCGGTTATGAGTAGGTAATTGCCGAGAACCACTGGCATCGGAAAAGAGCTAAAAAAAAAGGAAATTTTAGAGATACAGCGTAATGCAAAAAGAGTTTAAATAAAAATAGATTTTAGAGCTGAACCATGTAATGTATAACCTATTGGTGGGGGTCATTCTGAGTTTGGAGGCAGCCACGGTGCTACTAGCACCGTGGCTGCCTCCAAACCCGGGTCTGGGTCCGGTCTCACTGAATGGGGACTTACTGGGTCATTCCGACCTTGGAGGACTCGGTAAATCCCCATTCAGTAAACCATTCCCCATTCCCATTTGAGCCCCCATAGGGCTCAATGGGAATGGGGAAGGCGCTAATTACGGGCCCGCAAATAGCGGGCCCGTTATTAGCGCCCTGGTCCCTTAGCGGGACCCGCTAAGGATGTCTGGTCTGACCAGATGTCCTTTGCGGGTCCTGCTAAGGGACCTCGGAATAGGGCGGTAAGGGTTTACCGGCACCGGCATCCTTACCGGTGTCCGTAAACGTTTACTGCCCAACTTGGAATGACCCCAATAGACAGTGGCCACGGCCAAAGGCCGTGGATACTGTGGGCTCCATAGAACTTTATTGGTACAACATTTTTTTATTATTATTTATTTTCATATATTCAGAAATAAATACATATATAAAGCAAATATGTACAAACAAATCATCACTAAAACAACAGCATATTAAACTTATTAAACAAAACTATGGGCCTCATTACGAGTTTGGAGGAAGCCATGGTGCTATTAGCACCATGGCTGCCTCCAAACCGCGCTCCATTACCGGGGTCCTGCAATGAGGATTTACCGGGTCATTCCGACATAGGAGGACCCAGTAATTCCTCCTTGCAGGAACCATTCCCCATTCCTATTTTAAGCCCCCATAGGGCTCAATGGGAATGCGGAGGGAGGTAATAATGGGCACATAACAACTGGCGCGTTATTACCTCCCTCTTCCCCTCGCGGGACCCGGAAAGGACGCCTGGTTTTACCAGGCGTCCTTACAGGGTCCCGCAAAGGGAACCTCGTAATCGGCACTCCCGTAATGACGGGGGCCGGTCCCGTACTGTCCCCCTTCATTACGGGAGCGCAAGGGTTGTAATGAGGCCCTATGTACATTAAGAGCAAATACAATCTTAAAAAAAAAACTCTGCTCCCCCACCCTGAGATATCCCCTCCCCCCAGGTCCATAACAAAATCAAGCAGAGTCTAGTACAAAAGCATGAACGTCCCCCAAATCTTGTCAAAAAGAGAGAATTTCCTTTCTCTCATGTATATCGTTTTCTCCATCTCCACCAGCTTGTGCATCTCATCAATCGAAAGATCAATTTTTGGTACAATAGCAGATTTCCAACCAGTTAGAATCAATTTCTTCCCCATCACCACACCTCGAAATAACAATTTCTTCTGACAAGTAGTTAATTCCTTAAGTAATTCATTTGCAAATTACACTAAACCAAATTCCAACCAAAAACCTTGCACCTTCACACACTTCCACATCATGGCCCTCATTACAACCCTGGCATTAAGGGGTTAACGGCGCCGTAAAAGGTGGCGGCGCCGTTAACCCCTTAACGCCTGATTACGAGGTCCCTTTGCGGGTTGGAGATTTTAACACCTGCTTTTTGCAGGCGTTAAAAACCAACCCGCAAAGGGACCTTGGTGCTAAGTACGGTGCCGCAATTTGCGGCACCGTACTTAGCGCCTTCCCCATTCCCATTGAGCCCTATGGGGCAAAAATGGGAATGGGGAAGGGCCATGGCGGCATGGGGAATTACCGCCCCGCCAACCTCGGAATGGGGCGGTAATTCCCCATTCCGCCGTCGGTAAGTTACCGGCATGGACCATGGTGCTATTAGCACCATGATCCAACGCCAGGGTCGTAATGAGGGCCCATGAGTCCCAAATTGATGCACACAACCCCAGCAGTCACTGGTATCTGAAAGTCATCTCTTACACAACCACTCTGGGGTCCAGTAAACCCTGTTTAAGATTTTAATCTGTCGGGACCTTTCACCTAGACTTAAAGCGCAAAGTTTGACATTTTGAAACATTGTCGCCCAGAGCTCTGATGAAATATCACATCCAATTCTCAGACTCCATTAATCTCTCAACAAAACATTTTCCTTATATTCAGCATCAATATGTCGATTTATCCTGCTGGCCAAACCTCCTTTGCCCTTTTAAGATTTAGTAGTGAAAAATTCCAGATTTAACCCAGCGCTTATCTCTACTTCACCGATTGCTCTCCCGAGCTTCCGATAATCCAAGTTCGTAAAACCAATGATATTCCAATTTTCATTAACTTCCCTGGCTGTCAGCCATTTCCCAACAGATCAGCAATCCACTTGACCCCTCCCAAGAACCATTCAGGCCAGAAATAGTCTTTCCATCCACCTTGATACCGGTATTCAACCACACCAATACCCCTGGATCCGTGAGAGCATCTACCTTCAGAAGCTCACAGAGTTTCTTCCAAGAGCTTCTTAAAAATTCAGTTGTGGGATTCTTCACACAACCAGGTCTTATTATAGTTGACAGTATAGCCCTTGGCGACAAAGGCCCATTAGAACCTGCCTCAGCTCGCGTCCATTCATCCGGCATGTTGTTAAGGAAATGGACAAAAAACGGTGTCATGAATGCCAGGTGATAAGCCCGGAAATTAGGGACTCCCAATCCACCTTTCTCCAGAGGCAACTGTAATTTCCAAAGTTTCAATCCGGGTGGTTTATGGTCCCAGATGAAATCTTGCACAAGCCTATCTAATTTCTTCCAATATTGTGAGTTGATATTCAGCGGAATCATACCAGTACATAATTCATCTTTGGAGTCGAGGTCATTTTAAGGGCATTAACTTTCCCCCATAGAGAGAGATTTAACACCCTCCAACGCTCCAGTTCAATTTTAAAATCCTTACATTGTTCTTTCATATTTTCATGTACTATGGGCCTCATTACAACTCAGGCGGTAAGGGGTTTACGGCAGCGTTAACAGCGCCGACCCTTACCGCCTGAGTACGAGGTCCCCTAGCGCCATGGTGCTTTTAACACCTGCTTTTCGCAGGTGTTAAAATCCATGGCGCTAAGGGACCATGGAGTTAATTACGCCACCGTAATTTACGGTGGCGTAATTAACGCCTTCCCCACTCCCATTATGCCCTATGGGGCAAAAATGGGAATGGGGAAGGGTAAATGGGGATTGGGGACTTACCGCCCCGCCTAGGTCGGAATGGGGCGGTAAGTCCGCCAACCACCATGGCGTAAACGTAGTTTACGCCATGGTGGTAAAGTCACGGCCCAGGCGGTAACTTACCGCCTGGGTCGTTATGAGGCCCTATGTCTGCAATCTTAGGTGTTAACCATAGCCCTAAATACCGTATTCTGTTGGCACACCAATTGAACCCCAATTAAGTTATATCCTGTTTATTGTATGTAGACATCAATGGCATCACTTCAGACTTTTTCCAGTTAACTTTATAATCTGATGACCGATGAAAATGTGACAGAATTTCCATAAGCACTGGTAATGATTTCTCCAAATCCCTCGAGACCAAAAGCAGATCATCGGCATAGAGCCACAATCTCTGCTCTAAACCCCAGCAACTCACTCCAAGCAATCTACAATATTGTCTGAGTGCTATAGCTAATGGCTCAATAACAATGATGAATAATAGAGGGGACAGTGGGCATCCTTAGCTCGTACCCCTCCTCAGTTCAAAAGCGTCAAATCTTAATCCGTTAGTATTTATATCCACTGTAGGGCGGGAATGTAATTATTTTATCCATGACACAAATTTCTCACCAAACCCCATCACATGCATCACTGAATACAGATATTTCCAGTTAAGGCGGTCAAATGCCTTCTCTGCATGAAGCGACAACACCGCAATATCTTCCTGTGAGTCCATATCACTCAACATTATTTGGACCATTTTGCGAATATTACTCGAGGTCCGTCTACCTTCAATAAAACCTGGTTTATCATCATGAATCAAACGTGGTAGTACATTTTCCAAACTTAATGCCAATACCTTCGAAAGAATCTTAGTCCCTTGAATGTTAACCAACAATGCAATTATCCGCCCCTCTCGATTTGAGACTTCTTTCAAAACTTTTATGGGAGCATTTTTGCATAATAGAATCAGAACTCCCCTGGATTTGGAGCTGTAAGAGGAACCATAAGCCTTCCCAATCCATTCTTTCTCCAATCTGGTTATTTCCTGCTGCAAAAGATGCGTCTCTTGTATAAAACAGATATCACTTTTCATATCATTCAAATAACTGAAGATCTTTTTCCTTTTGACTAGATTATTCAGTACATCCACATTCCAGGTTGTTATACACATTTTTTCAACAATTTTATTAATCCCACTCACGTCAAATAATCCACATTCATGAGAAGGTACTAGACTCAATAAAAAATAAGAATAAAGAACCCTAACCCCAGCCCTCTAAAGCAAAAGCTAGACACCAGCAACAATTTTAATGTATAATACAAAAAATACATTTCAAAAGGTCCTATACTCTAGGCACTCTCCTAAATTCACCTGAACTCAAACCCAATGTAATAAAAACAAAAACATCAGCACCCTTCCCACTTTCCCCTTACTGGTAAACAAGTATATTTATACATCCCTATCCCAAAGTAAATGGAAAGAATGTAAAACAAAACGGCAACAATGTTTTATGACTGCACACAAGGCAAGGTCTGCTTTCCGTGTATCAAGGGACAAAACTTAAACCAATCAGAACCTATACCAGACGGAAGTGCCAAACAACTTTATGAATGGATCCATTACCCCACAGTACCACACTATCATGGTCTATAGAGGGATAGTTCTACTAAACATATTTTATATGTATGCTCAGTACATCATATACACATAGCAGCACCGTTTCTGTATCTTAGTGGGCCATTCCTAACATCAGGTATAGCTCCACTTGTAAAGAACCAGGAGGAAAACGATAAAAATAACCTTATGCCTATTGGTACAGTCACAGATTTAAACAATTTAAAAATCAGTCCCAAGTGTTTAAATAATAACTAAACAAATGGGCATTTTACATTAGATAATGCCCAGTACTAGAATTTTCTAGAGCTATATCTGCACAACATTGTGTAATGCTTTATTGACCAATGTGGTGCCAGCTACTAGAAAAGTCTAACAACTTTTACTGATAACACACAACACATCTAAATCACCTTAACTACTAATGTACAACATTCTTAGCTGATCCTTTGGTCACCTGAATCATACCTTAAGTATTGCGTTTAATCCGTTTGAACACTCACACAGACACCGTCAAAAAAGTGTAGCGGAAATACAGTCATGGATACTACTAGTCGACACGTTATTTTATAAGGGCAAGCATGATAGGAGATGTCCAATATTAATGTCATGTCAGAATTAAATTCGTACCCATCCTACCCCACAACAATCATGAGCTATATTATCTCATTATATATTATAGGATGTTCATATATGTTAGGCACTCTGTCACTCATCCACACACACCTCAGAACACCGCTAGCATTTCCGCTACACCTTCCTCTCACTCGCACAACATTTCCAGGTTACGAGACTCATGTGCTTTGGTTGCCCCGCAGCACCGATTACCGCGTGCCAGGTGCAATATGCAGGCCCGCCTGCCTCCCTTTTTGCACTGGCAGTTGCCATGGAGATCACACACTAGGAGGATCGGCAGAACGCTTCCGCATCGCCCAGCTGATTCTACCAGATCACGTGGTGCGTGGCGTCCGTCACATGACAGCAGTACGCGTCACGTGATTAGGAAGCGCCCAATACAAAACACTAGATTCCCAAAACAGTCCTCGCTTCTCAGCTGTCTTCTGGACCCTGTTTGGCGTTACGTCTTGTTTAGTTTCCTGGAAATACCTCGACCTCGGATTACTCACCTGGACTTCTTTGGATTATCCTTTTGCTTGTCACCTTGGAACTGTTACCTCATTGCCGACTCTTGGACCGTCCTTCACACTGCACTTGGATTTCCCTTGGACTCTTGAAAATACTTTGGCTACGTTCTTGTTCTCTGGCAGTTACGCTACGCAACCAAACCCTTCGCTCAGGTGGGTTAGCCTGCGACCACACGCAGCACTGGTCCCTGCAGGACTTGGGGCTGCCTCGCACTTGAGTCTCGAACCACCACTAGGTTTACTGCATTCTGACCCATTGGATAGGTAAGACCCTTTCAACTTGTTACACTCTGCATTGCATTACTGTTATTGCCTAGTACTTAATATCGTTTTTCCTACAGCGGCTTTGTGGTTCTCGAGGCTCCGTGGATCCAGGCAGCGACATCTCCCACCTGTGGCCCCAAAGGTCGCACAGGGAGTACTTTTGGTTTCCCTGTGCATCACTTGAGGACGGAGGAATCTTCGGTCTACACGACTCTCAAGTCAGAACAGACTGAGAAGCCGTATAGTCGTGTTGGACCATGCAGGAATCCACGGATGAACCCATGGCCGCGCTAGTTCAGGCCATCACAGTATTACGCGCAGATATGGCCGTGGCAAATACGGTCGTACACCAAAGGCTAGACTCCATACAGAGCGTACAGCATCCCCTCCCTGCAGACCCCGAATTCAGGGATGCTGCCGCTCCACCCACACCACCTCCGGTGCCCAGCACCCCCGCCCTGGCTCCTGTAGTTCTCCCAACACCCTTCCCATTGGCAGCCCCTGAACGCTATCATGGTGATCCCAAGAAATTCAGGACCTTTATCAATCAGTGTAAACTGTATTTCTTGTGTAGACCTCTAGCCTTCCCTGATGCAACCACGAAAGCAGCCTTTACCTTATCGCATCTGGCAGGTACAGCCACTGCCTGGGCTAATTCATTGTTAGAGAATGACACCAGGCATAAGGTGCAGTCCAGGGACTTGGAGTTACTCGAGTTAACCCAGAGCAGGGGTTCACTAATAGACTACATCACACACTTCAACCAGTTGGTCGCAGAGACCTCATGGCCAGAAAGTAAATGGGCATTGGTTTTCTATAGGGGTCTGAATAATCCTATGAAGGATGCATTATCTGTGGTTCCCTCCTTGCCCACTCAGTATCAAGAACTCGTCGATCTGGCGCTGTAGGTTGATGCACGTCGATCTGAGCGCAGGGCCGAGTTGGGGTTCTCTCAGTCAGCACACGTCACTCCAACTGCATCCGTCTCAGAAGAACCCATGCAAGTGGGGGGGATACGGAGCCCCATTACCTCGCTAGAAAGGGAACGGAGGCGGGTGGACAACGCATGCTACTATTGTGGGTTAACAGGACATTATGTTAAGGAGTGCCCCCGACGCCCAAATAAGCCCCAGGTTTTTCGGACTTCTCGGCCCTAGATCCGGGGACTAGGTCGAGCGCTCAACCCTCATCCTCGGCCACACCTCCTGCTTCTGTAACATACATCCCATTTTTGTGCAGGCCATCCTACGTCCCTCCTCAGGTGTTTCTCACTCAGCTATGATAATCATATATTCGGGTGCTACGGGGAACTTTATAGACATTTCCTTGGCTCACACACTCAATTTACCTTTAGTAGTTAAGTCCCGCTTTGATTTCTGGTCCAATCAAGCACCAAACTGCCCCCCTTTTATTGACCATTCAGGACATCCACACAGAGACAATGAGTTTTGACTTGATTTCCATGCCCCAGTTTGGCATCATATTGGGAATACCCTGGTTACGTGAGCATAACCCACTCATCGACTGGAAAAAGAGTACTGTTGTCTTTGAATCAGAGATCTGTCAAAACTACTGTCTCCTGGATCAACAGGGGGTCGACACACCGTCACAGGCCCTCGGCACTATAGCAAATCTCACGGTGGAAGACAATGGGCCCATGTTCCCGAGCACACACACTATTGGGGTGATTGCCAACGGGGTTCCGCCTGTGTATGGGGATTACGAGAAGGTGTTTGACCGTGGCTCCTCTGAGGCGCTTCCCCCTCACCGGTCTTATGATTGTCCGATAGAACTAGTCCCTGACTCTGTCATTCCCTCGGGTAGGATCTATTCCTTATCCCCCTCAGAGGAACAGGCCTTGAAATTATACGTACAGAAAGCCTTACAGCTAGGTCACATACGACCCTCTGCTTCACTAGCCGCGAGTCCCATTTTCTTTGTCCCAAAAAAGGAAGGGGACCTCCGTCCCTGTGTGGACTACCGCCGCCTCAATGCTATTACCAAAAAAGATAGATACCCGATCCCTTTGATCACGCCACTTCTGGACTGTTTGTCTCACGCATCCATTTTCACCAAACTAGACTTACGGGGTGCGTACAATTTGGTGCGCGTCCGCGAGGGGGATGAGTGGAAAACCGCCTTCTGTACTTGCTATGGATTATACGAATAACTAGTCATGCCCTTTGTCTTGTGCAATGCCCCGGCTACTTTCCAGCGTTTTATGAACGACACCTTAAAGGACATTCTGGACGTATTCATGGTAGTGTACTTGGACGATATCCTTATCTTTTCACGAAATCTGGATGAGCCGTACAGCATGTCCGAGAAGCTCTGTCCCGCCTTAGGGAACATTCTCTATTTGCCAAACCTGAAAAATGCCAATTTCACCAGAATTCCGTTGAGTTTCTGGGCTTCCACATCAACCCTGGAGGACTAGCAATGAATGAATCTAAGGTACGAGCGGTCCGGGAATTACCGGTTCCCCAGACACTGAAGGCTTTACAGGCGTTTATGGGCTTCGCCAACTTCTATAGACGCTTCATTTCTTCATTTTCTGCTATTGTAGCGCCTCTTACAGCTTTAACCAGTCCCTAGGTACCCTACCATTGGCAGAAAGAGCAGTAGGATTCCTTTGAGGCACTCAAAACCGCTTTCACCACAGCCCCGGTCCTCCAACACCCCAATCCTGAGCTCCCTTTTGTAGTTGAAGCGGATGCTCCTTCATTCGCCCTCAGTGCTGTCCTGTCACAGATCTGTCCTACCTCTGGCAAACTACATCCGGTAACATATCATTCCCGCAAGTTCACCAGTACCGAGGCCCATTATACGGTGACGGAGAAGGAGCTCCTGGCGATAATGGATGCCTTTCGGGTTTGGCGACACCACCTCCTGGGGGCCAGACATCAAGTCACTGTATACTCTGATCACCTGAACTTGCAGGACAAGGCTTCATTGAAGTGTATCAATAGTAGACAGGTCAGGTGGAATCTTTTTTTTGCCGCTTTTGACTTCCGCATCATGCATCGCCCTGGGGTCGTGCATGGTAAGGCGGATGCCCTATCTCGTTCTCCAGGCGGGGTCTCCCTGCCAAGTTACCCTGAGACTCTTCTCAACAAATGCCACGTGATTTGTCTTTGTACGCCTTCTCTCCCTTTGTTGGATTCAGTGCGGGAATGGACAAGAGGACACCCTAACCAACTGCAGGAGTGGGACCCGATTTACCATGAAGGGTTGCCCTTTGTTCACGATCGCCTGTTTCTACCCACCCCAGACACCCGCAAAATTCGTACCCATCCTACCCCACAACAATCATGAGCTATATTATCTCATTATATATTATAGGATGTTCATATATGTTAGGCACTCTGTCACTCATCCACACACACCCCAGAACATCGCTAGCATTTCCGCTACACCTTCCTCTCACTCGCACAACATTTCCAGGTTACGAGACTCACGTGCTTTGGTTGCCCCCCAGGACCGATTACTGAGTGCCAGGTTCAATATGCAGGCCCGCCTGCATCCCTTTTTGCACTGGCAGTTGCCATGGAGATCGCACACTAGGAGGATCGGCAGAACGCTTCCGCATCGCCCAGCTGATTCTACCAGATCACGTGGTGCGTGGCGTCCGTCACGTGACAGCAGTACGCTTGATTCCCGAAACAGTCCTCGCTTCTCAGCTGTCTTCTGGACCCTGTTTGGCGTTACGTCTCGTTTAGCTTCCTGGAAATACCTCGACCTCGGATTACTCACCTGGACTTCTTTGGATTATCCTTTTGCTTGTCACCTTGGAACTGTTACCTCGTTGCCGACTCTTGGACCGTCCTTCACACTGCACTTGGATTTCCCTTGGACTCTTGAAAATACTTTGGGTACGTTCTTGTTCTCTGGCAGTTACGCTACGCAACCAAACCCTTCGCTCAGGTGGGTTAGCCTGCAACCACACGCAGCACTGGTCCCTGCAGGACTTGGGGCTGCCTCGCAGTTGAGTCTCAAACCACCACTAGGTTTACCGCATTCTGACCCATTGGATAGGTAAGACCCTTTCAACTTGTTACACTCTGCATTGCATTACTGTTATTGCCTGGTACTTAATATCGTTTTTCCTACAGCGGCTTTGTGGTTCTCGAGGCTCCGTGGATCCGGGAAGCGACATCTCCCACCTGTGGCCCCAAAGGTCGCACAGGGAGTACTTTTGGTTTCCCTGTGCGTCACTTGAGGACGGAGGTATCTTCGGTCTACACGACTCTCAAGTCAGAACAATATACCTTAAAACACTAAGCACAGCAATATGGACAGGTATTAGTCTCAATAAATGTATTTTACCAAACAGGTAGATCCAGGTCTATGTATCTGCACAACACAGCACCCTCACCATCAAAGATCTAGAATGCAAACATTTAAAATATACGCATTATAAAGTTTCATCCACAAAGAATAACATAAGTGCAGGAAAGTGCAAAGGTAGCCAAGTCTAAAGATCGAGCAGAAGTCATCCCCCACCTGCCACTCAGTATGGATAAGCCGTGCCTGAAACCAACATTATAAATCAGACCACCTTTCCCTTTTGAGGAAAGAATGGTCATTTTGCAAACCTGAAATGCAAATAATAAACAGAGTACACAGCGCTTCACATTTTCTCCATACATGCATTCACAAAGACGGCACATCTCCTAGAATAAACACAAATCTCAATACATCGATCCACAACATTAGGTTCTGATCTAGATCTAGGCAGGTGAATTTTACACCTCAACCGATGTACATATACTATATTTAAGCTTATCATTTTCAAAAAGTCTGGCACTGACATCTGTGGTAGCACATGGGTTCAGACCACAAGTAATCTGTAGGAATGTTATATGCATTAGGCCAAAGTCTTGAGTGTACATTCTGAAACAGGACTATTGCTTACGTCAAAGCACTCAAGTGGCCTTCAACACATATATGTAGCACAGTTTCCAAAGATGAAAGAATTTCCAAGGTTTCCGTTGGTAAAAAAGCAATATTGTAGCACAATTAGCATTTCCTCTTTCTGACACATTTCCTCTGTAGCGTTCCATATATAATTGCTCTCAGGCACATGTCCAACCAATTGTACAAATGAATCCAGATCAGGATTTCCAATGACTGACGCATCATTGAGATACGTGCAAGGAAAGTGGTCTGAAAGGACATATCGCCAGTGAACATGTAACCGATCTCGGTTTGCACTGAGACACAAGGCACGAACTGTCCGACGTGTAAACACCATCGATCCCACCAGAGTCACAGCAGCATCACTCTTTCTCCTAGATACCTTAGTGTTAGTGACACTCCAATGAATTTATGTGATATAATCAGCAGACCCAATTGTAGGCCTTAACAATCTTTCTCAAAACACCATATAATTCCAGTTTTTCCTTTAATAATTGTTTTTAGCCACTGGCAGTAGTGAAAGTAAGGTAGGGGTAGATGACACCCAGCCATGGTACATTTACTATTCACTTCTACAAATCATTGTGACTCGCGACATTGGAGGATTAAATATTCGCCAAGCGTCGAAAAACAGAATTTGCTGGCAGATCATTAATCTTCACGTACTATTCATATGCGCCGGCTGACCCTGTAAACATCCAGCACCGTTCACCGAATCCACACATTAGAAGGTATCAAAGAGAGATCAACATCCATGAAGTGTCATACGCACAGTCTGCGATCATCATTGTACGTGTTTTAGGTGCATGACTCGCTCATCAGATTACGTTCCTGTGTCAGCTGATGCATGTGTGCAACCAGGCACGCATTGGGTCCTTTTTTCAAGCCCGCGATCGTCCTTGTACGTGTTTCAGGCGTACAACTCGCTCATCAGATTACAATATTGTGTCAGCAGATGCGTGCATGAAGCTCGGCACACATTGGGTCCGCTTTTCAAGCCTCTATTCGCTCGTGGCTAATCCGAAAGAAAACACAGAACCTCGGTAAACGTTGATTTTCTTCGATTCCATAACATTTAACCGTCAGAAAAACTGCAGCGCCATTTTGTAAAATCCATTAAGCATATTTCAGACCAAAATTAAACAAACAAAAGTAAATAAAAAAACATTATATCCTAATATTTAAAAACTTAAGAAATACCAGTGAGGAGGAGGGAGATCCAATCCAGTTAAGACACCATGGTGGAGATGCTTTTCAGGGACTCCAACCAGTTTAAAGCTTCTTTGGGGTCAGATGTAGATTTCTCACCATCAGTTAGAAATAGAGTCAATATGTTAGCTTTATTCAGATACATCTTAATGCCCATGAGCTTGGCCATATCCTTAGCACTCTTAAAAGATCTTCTTATCAACAGAGTCTCTTTGGGGTAATATGGATATATGAAGATTGGACTCCCTTTATAATTGGTACTTCCTTTATTCCTAACAGCATTGAATACATTTTATTTTTTTCTGAAGTTCATGAAGGTAATCAAAATCTGTCTGGCTCTTGGACCTTCTTTTCCCCCAACCCTGTAAGCTTGGTCAATGTCATCCATAGTAATGGGGTCGTAGTTAAAGCAATCCTTTAAGATTTCAATCACAAAGGGTATTACATTGTTATTGTTTTTCTCTGCCATTTCTTCTATCCCCACCAATCTTAAATTTGTACCTCTCATTTTTAAGGTACAAAGTCCTTTCATCGCGGGATGTTTTTTCGCAGGGTTTTTTACCGCATATTTTTTATCGAAAAAACCCATCTAAATTTTTTGTGGGGGGGGGTTAAAAAAAATATATACATATGGGATGTGGGTTTTTGGTAATAGATAAAAACTGAAAGGGAAAAGGGGGATGTGGGGGAATCCCCCCAACAAAAATAATACATTGGGTTTTTTCGATAAAGAATTTGTGGTAAAAAAAACCACGAAAAAACATCGCGCAATGAAATGACATGGAACCATTTTTAAATCCATCTCCAGATTCTTCTCCTTTTCCTTCTGTAACTCTGCCTTCAAGTTGTTATATGCCCTGAAGCTGTCAGCTATCTCAGTGCCCATGGTTGTAGAGCAATTTTCCAAAATGGAGACTCGGCTGTCCAGCTGAGAGACTTTCAGCTTGAGATCTGCCATGGATGATTTAACTTCTCCAACATCCTGGGCCACTTTCAGCAAAAGGGTATACATGCCCTGAGGGCTGGCAGTCTCATTCATCTCTAAGGCTTGTTTAGATTTCTTTGGAATTGGGTTCTCAGTAATGTCAATCTTTTTCTTTGAGTTCATTATCTTCAATTATATGATCTGAAGGAGAGGGCCAGGAGCTGCAGGATTAAGCTGCTGCCTATGCTGCCAGCATTCCGGAATCTGGTGCAACATGTAAAGTGGCCACAGCCAAAGGCCACGGCTAGTGGGCCTCCAATGTTGCAACATGTAAAGTGGCCACGGGTGAAGGCCATATCTAGTGGGCCCGAAGAAATGTATTGATGCAATATGTAAAGTGGCCACGGCTGAATGCCATGGCTAGTGGCCTTGAATAAACTATGGAATAACAAAACCTTTCAAAATTCACTGAAAAAACGGTAGTTAAAGGACAGTTAAGGTGATTCAACACAACAAAACCCTTGAAATTCAGCGGATGTGAGAAGTGATGATCATCTTAACTCGGCGTCCCCACTGTTGCAAAGCCCATGAGCACATACATAACAGATGGGATTCACAATGACTAACCCAATTAGAGGCCAGCAAGATAGCTCAGTGGGTTGAGCACTTGCTGCTGCGATTTGTGTATGATCTGCAGGTAACAGGTTTCAACCCCTGCAAGCCCAAGTAAGCCTTTCAGACTTCCAGGGTCGATAAATGAGTACCAACTCCGGTTGGGGGAGATTATATGTATGTGTGTTCTATGTAAAGCACTTAGGCGAAAAGTGATATACCTATAATATAGAATTAACACATCAATAGATACATCATTAGATCTTAGGGGTCATCAACACGGGGACTGGAGGCGCCGAGTTAAGCTTTTCATAACTTCCCACATCCACTGACTGTCAAGGGTTTTGTTGCATTAAATCTGATCACCTTAACTGTCCTTTAACTAAAGTTTTTTCAGTGAATATATATATATCACTAACAAAAAACCCTGTTAAAGGGACGTTATGGTTAAGTTGCACCACTACTAGACCTATGAAATTCAAAGGAAAAACGTTGCTACAGGGACGTTATGGTAACAGATAAAACCTAAAAACCTCAGCAATTCGCCAAGTTATGGTATGCTACGCAACCATAACTCGCGCTAGCACTGTGCACTGCAAGGACTAACACCCATGACATCAAAGATGACATCACAAATGTCATGATGACATCACTGATGACATCACATGTATATGTAGTTCCCAAAAGAGATCACATCACTCAAGCCAGGCACGCAGCAAACTGGCTCCCCATAAGAGATCGTATAACCTTCAAAATCCTTACTCTCACGCACAAATGCCTGTCCCTCACAGCCCCACCATACCTTCAGAGACCATTGCGAGAACCAATTCTGCACGCCCCATAAGATCTTGTTACATTAACCAACTACACATACCGCTCATTAATGGGGCCAAAGCAGGCGGGATTGGATTCTCATACCAAGCACCTACATTTTGGAATGCCCTACCCCCAGCTCTCAGAGCGGAGACCTCCCTCACAGCTTTCAGGAAAATGCTAAAAACTTCACTCTTCAACTGAACAACTGAATACACTCTTCCCTATCTCACCTCCCCTGCCCCCTCATTGCTATCCCACTGTATATATCCATTGTACTATGTTACCAAGTCATTCTGCACTGTAAATATTCATTGTACTATGTAGCTAAGGCATTCTGCTTGTAACAGCGCCACAATGCCTCTGGGCTGATGTGCGCTTTATAAATGTGACTAAATAAATAAATACATCTCTCTCAGAAGTCCTGCTTTCTTGTTCCATATCCAAATACTCCCAATTACTATTCTTCCTGTCCCTCTGATTATTATTTTCTGCTCTCCCAACCTCAGAGAAATTACTACAGTTCCCACAATCCCTTATGTTCTGTTCTCCATCCCGGTCATTCTTGTTCATTTCACAAACCTTCCCTATCACGTCCCGTACGATACTCTAACATTTCAACCCCTACCCTTTCCAATACAAAGACTATAATTTCTGATACCCACATTTTTCCACTTTCCGACATGAATACTGGTTTACAACGGACTTGTAATGAAACTGTTTACCTGACCTGTCCCGATACAAGGATCATGCAAGGTCAGGCAATAGACTTAAGTCGCACACACCTGACAACATTTCCTTTCCGCAGAGGGATGAAAGGTGGAGCCAAAGAGCACATTACGAGCAAGGCGAGCACGGCAGACAGCACGATGAGACGGCTAAGAAGGTGCGGCAGTTCAAGAGAAGGAGAAATGCAGCAGGAATAGAGAGGGTGGTGAGGAGAGAAGGGACCTTGCCCTTTTCATCCCAGACTTGCAGAACCTATGTGGAAGAGAGCCTAAGACCCCAAACAATAGCACAAATGTCTTGCAGCAGATGTCAACAGTACACGGGGCAAGTCTACGCCCGCGACTGTGGTACTGACCTTGATCCAATATAGAAGAAAAGTCAGTGGTTAATCGCAGGAAGGGAAAACTATAAGAACCGGACTGTGTTGAGTGAGACTCGCAAAGTGGCAAGTTTGAACTAAAGTGCTAGGAACTATGAAAGAACTGTAACGAGTGTTGAAGGGGAGACCAGCTGCAGAGGGAAACCAGCACCACGTGGGTGCTAACTGGAGAGACTCTGGTCGAACTCCATATGAGAAAAAATAGAGATACCAGAGGCCATAGGAGAGCCAACGGAATCGGTCAAAGTGGTCATACTGAGGGACAAGAAAAATCTCTGTACAATCAAAATACTTTGATCTATTAACTATGTTAAAGCAAGGGAAGTGAATCCCGCATTGAGAGAAAGCAAGGAAAGTGAATCCTGCCTTGAGAGAAAGCAAGGGAAGTGAATCCTGCATTGAGAGAAAGCAAGGGACGTGAATCCCGTAACACTTGATAGTAAAGTGAATGTGAAGAAGAGGGGTCTGAGCCCGGCAGAGGGAGATTCAGGGGTGAAGCCATCACCCAAGAACTAACAGTCAAGAGGGGTCCGAGCCCGGCAGAGGGAGATCCAAGGGTGAAGCTCTTACCCAGTGTTGATTGAGAAAAGAGCTGATATGTGAAACTGTGGTAAATAATTAAGAAGGGTCAGCACACGGAAGAGGGGGACCCAGAGGGTGAAGCCATCACCCTACGTGAACAGTGGCTGAAAATTAAGAAGGGTCAGCGCCCAGAAGAGGGGGACCCAGGAGTGAAGTCATCACCCTATGTGAAACTGTAGTAACCAACTCACAAGGGTCAGCACCCAGAAGAGGGGGACCTAAGGGCGAACCCATCACCCAGCGAACATTGGAAACTAACTTTCATTTGTCAAAGGAACTTTTGTTTTGTTATTTGAACACAGCAGGTCCTCGAGGGCAAAAGACTTCAAGTGAAACGAGACTTGGCCATCGACTGTCCTGAGAACTGCTATTGGAACTGTCGTCTCATGCTGGAAAAGCCCGAGACTGTACTGTGCTCCAAACTCCGATCTTACCCCGTGCATAAAACATGGGGCAGGGAGGCCCAGGCTACCGCATCCTGACATATTATTTGAGAACACTTCTTTCTTTTCTTGAGAACTATCCCACACCCCTTTTTTGTATTAGTTGTGAGGTTTGGCAATAGGTTTCTTAGTATAGGCCTTTTATTTTGACACAACACCACTAGGGCTGCCTTATTGTTAATTTGATGGTCGACGCTTGTTCCCATCTTAAATTTAGGTTTAGATTAGGTGTTTTTCCAACCTGCATACAGCATTCATTGTTCAATAAACACCCTTGAACTGTGATCACTTGTGTCTGTCTTACTTGTTGCCACCATGAATTCCTCACACAGTCTCCGGCTGACGAACAACTGACGGATGGAGGTTTGATCCAAGTTTATTATCTCTGCCTCCATGACTACGGTATTGTACTTCCAACTATTGACAGAAGATATACGGTCTCAGGAGTCTATCGAAGCCTGGTATCCCTTCCTTGGAAGAGCAAATGTTTGACATGGCCTGTCTGCTTCCTCTCCCTTCATCACCGGGAGAGGGTGAGTCCAGTTGTGCACCAAACGCCCCCCCAAATGGATGATGGAGAGTTTCCGTCAGGGCAGATGGTGCAAAAAGTCCCTGAGATTTTGCAAGTAAAGAAGATAACATCCTTCTTCAACAAAGAGGGTCTGTCTAATAGAGAGAGTGTGCCCGCTCTTTCCACTGCGAGTAATGATAATTCAGCGACTGTCCCTGTGTCTTCTCCACATGTTACTGATGCAGAGATGATAAAAGTGTCAGAAGCATTATCTGTGCACAAGGGATCGCCTTGTCTCAGGCAATTAACCCTCCATCTATATATTTGGAGGTTGATACAGATGACTGAATGTCCTCATACATTTCAACTCCCTGTCCAAGGTTGGTTAGTACTTCTCCCTCCCTATCCCAGAAATCAGTATTGGATGTAGATGGAAGCTCTGGACGAGTGCTGGTGGCCCTAAATGATTTGCTATCAACCTTTGTAACCCTTTTTGAGAATATGAAATTGGAGGTTAAAACACACTCTATTTTATTGCACACAATTACAAATAAGTTGGATAACGCTGCTCTTGAGTCCGATCTGAAGTTTTTATTATATCTGGTGGCAATATGTCGAGATATGACCTATCAGAGACTATTTCGATTTTACAACACACCTCTTCTCGGCGGATGGTGTGATGGAAGTCTTCAACCTTACGGCTTTGTTAGAACCTATTGAGGTACAAGACTCTCTGCCGATACAAGTGGTGGATGCTCCTTCTCCAATGTATGATGTCTGCCATAGGCAGAAAGCTGTACAAATAAGGGAGCTGGTTGGTAAAATATTGCTTGCCTAAATAAGTATCTGAAAACCCCACTAGTAAAGAAACCAAAGAATGTTGGGTACTACCACTCTTAAAAAAACCTAACCTAGATCCCAGCATCCCGGCCAACTATAGGCCAATTACGACAATACTGTTTCTTCTTAAAACCTTAGACAGAGCTGCCTACTCCAAATTCAATCTTATCTGGCGATCAATAACCTATTAGGCACCCGACAATCTGGCTTTAGGCCCAGACACGGAACTGAGGCGGCACTACTCGACCTCAAGAACCAACTGACTGACCGGAAAGACAAAGGAGAAATCTCCATTCTCCTACTCTTAGATCTCTGTGCCACATTTGACTTGGTTGACCATAAAGTCTTATGTAACCACCTCAAATCTGCCGCCAACTTTTCCAAAGAGGCCTCCACATGGATAAACTAATTTTTAGACAACAGAACTATAAGAGTCTTCTCGCCCTCCGCATCAGCAGACCCAGTACCTATTACATGTGGAGTACCGCAGGGGTCTTGCGTCTCCCCAACTTTGTATAATATATTTACAAAGCCTCTCTTTGACATACTTGACAAACTGGGTGTCTCATACACTAATTACGCTGATGACACCCAGATCCTCAACCCCATCCAGGGTGTCAATGACAAAGATGTAGGTCTGATCAATAAAATTTACCAAATCATACAAACCTGCTTGGCCACCCATGGTCTATGGCCCTCATTACAACACTGGCGGTAACCAATGGCGCTATTAGCACCATGGTTGCTGCCGGTATTGTAACGAGTCCGCCAATGTAAAATGGGGAAATACTGCCTCATTCCAAGGTTGGCGGGGTGGTAATTCCCCATTTAACATTGGCCCTTCCCATTCCCATTTTTGCCCCATAGGGCTCAATGGGATTGGGGAAGGCGGTAATTACGTTACCGCAAATTGCGGTACCATGATTACCTCGTAAGTCCCTTTGCGGGTCCCGACCTTAACGGCTGGTCCAAACCAGCCGTTAAGGTCGGGACCCGCAAAGGGACCTCGTAAATAGGCGCTAAGGGGTTAACGGCGCCGCAGCCTTTTACGGCGCCGTTAACCCCTTAGCGGTAGGTTCGTAATGACCCCCTATGTCTTAATGACGAAAAGACCGAACTTCTAATCATTGGGTCCACTAATAGACTTAGGAAACTCCCTACCCACTACAAATCCATTACTATTGACGGCATCATAATTAAAGTCGCAAATGAGGTAAAAACTTTAGGCTTTTACCTGGATTCGGCACTCAATCTGAACAAGCAAGTAAACGCCACAGCCCCTGCAACTCGCTATACATACAAATTGATCTATACATGTAAACCATTCTTGACCACAGACAGCTGTATTACCATTGCTCGGGCACTAATCCTATCCAAATTGTATTACTGTAATGCACTCTATTTGGGCACCAGTAACCACAACATCAACAAACTCCAAATCCTTCAAAACAATGCTCTAAGAACTGCACTAAGCATCCCTAAAGGTCAACATATCTCACATGAAAGACGCTCAATCAACTGGCTAGCCATCAAAGACAGAATTAAGTATAAATCACTGAACCTGACACACAAATGTATCAATAATAAGGCACACATATACCTGACTGAGAGGTTCACCAAACATACTTCAGAACGACTCATCAGAAAGGCACACTCTAACAGCATTAGAGTCCCTAACTTCAAACTTAAAAAAACAGGAGGATCCGGCTTTCCATTCTTGGCAGCTCAACTCTGGAACTCGTTAACGGACTCCTTTAGAGCTTTACATTCCCTCCCTGCCTTCAAGAGCAATGTTAAACATTGGTTGCACGCTAACGACCATTGATGTCTGTACCCCTGGTCTATATATATGTACATTATGTATTTATCCTGCACAATTATTTGACTTTAATTGTCTCTGTATATTGTTTTATACTGTTCTGTATTTCGTATCTTTGCCTATGTACTTGTAACCTAAACTTTTGCAAGCGCCCAGATGCCTGACGGCCCGGCGCGCATTATAAATAAAGAAACAATACAATACAATACAATACAACACAATACAATATGATGTTAAAAGCCAGTAGTAGATCTTCAAGAAAATTCCTTAGGAATTTAACTATTCAGGAATATTTTGCGCAGAGATGTAAATACATCAGTTGTCCCAAAAGTTTTCTTAGTCATCAGAAGGACGATGAAGTTGTCTCGGTGGATGAGCATAGTTCTGTCTATGACTCCAGCAGGTGTGCCTCTGCGGATACTCAGCTGGGAAATTAAGGTCTAGACATTCACAAACTACATTGAAGGTTTTAACTTTGACTGCTTCAACAAGTGCACATGGTACATCTATGGCTTTTCCATCCGAGATCATTGGTGTAGCTACAAACAGTAGATCTACAGCCGCAGTTCAGATCGATGTAAATCCCTGCTTTTTTGGCACAGGCATCATTCCTTGTTCGTCAGTGAATTTCTTTTAGGGTGCTGGTTTTAATAATAGAGTGACGAGTGCTACCCAAACCTCTTTGGATGACCAATTACTGGTTAAAGGTGGCATATGTCAACCTGTTGCGAATGTTGTGTTGGGCATTGTCAACTGTGATAAAACTTCTTCTCCCATTCATACCGAAAGCTTTGATGGTAATGGTCATCCTAATAGTCATGTTGCAGGGGTTGTTTTAATGCAAATTCTCCACGGCTGTACCGACCAGCCAGGTTGTAGGTGCATGGGTAGGGGTAGAGAAAAACTCAGGGGATTATATTGGGCATTTTGGATTCATATGTCTGGGGTAGGGTTTGAAGAAACGGGAAGTAACTTGTGTGTGTCATTATCCCTGTCCACTGCCTATAAGCTCTGATATCAGATGGCCTTTAATGCATAAAAAGCAAGAGGAGCTTTGGTCTCCATTGGCCCAAATCCTCTGTGGGGAGAGAGCGGTTCGGGAACAGCAAGAACACTAATGTATGATCAAAATTGGAATACTTCAGGTAAACACTGAGAGACCACGGTCTGTCCCTATGACTAGTTTACTGCAGGGGGACATTGGTACAGAACTTTATCCCAGGGACACAAATGGGCATGTCCGAAAGGGATGCCTAGGAGGGTTCAATTTTGGTCTTAGAGGTGACTTGAAGCTGGGTAAAGAAATACAGCCATTGAGACATTTGGTGGAGAGGCAAGGGTGGGATGATACACCCGCGATATTGAATCGGTCGTACATCTTAGCCTTGTTTCCTGAGGTACCAAGTTTAAGTGCAATTTCAACAAAAGACATAGGGCCTCATTCCGAGTGCGGCGGTAAGGGGCTAACGGCGCCGGTAAGGATGCCGGTGCCATTAACCCCTTACCGCCGCATTCCGATGTTCCCTTGCGGGACCCGCAAAGAACGTCTGGTCTATGCCCCCTATGGGGGCTCGAATGGGAATGGGGATGGGTACATTAAATGAGGAATTACCGGGTCCTCCAAGGTTGGAATGGCCCGGTAATTCCTCATTCAAGGAACCTGGACCCGGACCCGAGTTTGGAGGCAGCCATGGCGCTAATAGCACCATGGCTACCTCCGAACTCGTAATGAGGCCCATAGATAGGGTCGAATTTTTCGATCGAGAGAGTACGGATCGTGCCATTGTGGATATTGTGTCCAGAATTGTCTATGAGACCATTATTAGAGAGAGTCAGCACCCCTAAAGAAAATGGGCTTTGATGTAATAGAATATGGGCATGATTGTTCCTTGCGAGCTCACAGCGTTGGCCATTCATTTAAAGTCAATTGTGTAAATAACCTGCACCTGTTGCGTCCAGGGGAGTTGAAGGTTGCAAAGAAAGTCTTTATTATGCATACAAGACCAAGGGCCTCATTACGACCCAAGAGGAATGGGTTTAAAGGTGCCGGCGCAGTTAAACCCATTCTGCCCTATTACGAGGTTCCCTTGTGGGACCCGCTCTGGATGTCTGGTCAGACCAGACGTCCTTTGCGGGTCCCGCGAGGGGACCAGGGAGCTAACAACGGGCCCGATTGTGACGTAACTAAGCAATTAATCAGTCTTAAAAGGTGCTCTCCCCTGGTACACCTCTCCTTAACTTCCAAGTTGAGTCAAGTATAATCTTTACCATGTGTACATCTGGGCTATTGCCAGCAACAGATTGCTTTCAAGATTTACTTTGCCCTGGTGGATAGGTGTAATCCACTTATTCACATACTACCACATATGAACACCGTCCTGTTTAGTGGGAACATCTCATTTGGCTGCAATATCTTTATAGCATTTAGCTCTCATTTTTTCTCTCTCATTTGGCATTAATTTACAGAATTTTCTTTTAGTTGCCAACATTAGATTTCATGTACTATCAACATTGTGCTAGCCAACATTTATCAACAATTTCTCTCTTTTCAAAACTTGCCGCATTCCTTTGGATTTTTTTTCTAAACAAGCTGTTGCTCACTTTGACAATCCTCATATATCAGATCACTTATTGTCCTAATTACCATAATAGTGGATTAATGCTGACACCATCAACAGGATGTTTTGTTTAATATTTTCCAGCAGTCGTTGCGCATTGCCTGCGTGCGCGTGACGTCACGGGTGCGGTACGTGCATGAAGAAACAATGCTATTGACATATTTACTTACTTGATTTCGCCGCAGAAGATTCTGTCCTCATGCTGCTAGTTGATTGGGCCCCTTTATAACACCATACAGGTATTTTATACTTTATTTTCTCTCTAACCTTAACATAAGCAGTTACACTGCACTACTTCACACTATTTAAGACACTAGTGTGTTTACAATTTTCCTGTTCTTTCAGAATTCTGACTAACAGTTTCCAACTACTTTTTGTTTTGCTTCATTTCACTTAAACTTCTGCTACTTAGCACTTAGGGTAAATTACATTTTATATTGACTCACCCCCATCTCTGAGTCGTTATCTGTCACTGTGAACTTCACGTTTGCCATTTTTCTAAATCAATATCCATTCCTTGCTAGGTGGCCTCCTATTGGTCATAACCAGCCATCCAATCCTTCAATTCTTATGAATTGCACGTGTGCATACGGTATGACACTCATATTATTATCTTGGCTATTCCACATAGCTCTTCTTCTAACTATCCACTGTTCATTTGTACCTTAAGGACATGCTGCTTGCACATGGGTGCTGACATTGTTCTAAGTTTATTGGTGCTGATCACAATTCTGCTATCTCTATATCTTGCTTATACTCTGCCCATGAGATGTTCCCTCTATTTCTCAATTTTTCTACAATTCCTGTTCTTCCAATCACTCGTGGTACTCCATTTTCTGGCTAGGTAGAGTTGTATTCCTGTTTGATTCAGGTACTTACCAATACTACATGATTTTCTTTCTTCATTCTCCATCTGCTGTATGCCGTCATGACCATCCCTGCTTTACTTACATTACTTCACTACTGAATCACGGTATGAATGGCTTTTTCATTTCACTTTTTTGGATATCAACATTATTATATCAATTTCTGTTCCTTTTGTTCATCATTTTTTGATTCATTTTGCTCATGGAATGAGATTTATATTCCTAATGTTTAACATTTTCCAATTGAATTTTTGTTATATTATTGCATGATACTAATGTCGCGATTATGTCTTCATTTCATGTATGTTAAACATGTTTTTGATTACTATACAGCCTTGACAACGACCGTGAGGGTCGAAACACGTGTCGGCTGATTCCATGCAATATCTGATATGAACATAAAGATTATTCTTGTTACAAGATCTGTTGTTCAAGAATCATTTCTTCTCCTTGTTATTTGGACGCAAGCACAACAATACTACTCAGTTTTAGCGCGTTGGATTTACCTTCAATCTCTAATTACCAGTTCATGTTTCCTGGTACCTTCTAGGGGGTCTAGTGGAAGCCTACTGACGCTGCAGATCCTACTTGTAACAATTTTTCTTACCAACAATTATTGCCGGTATTAACGTAGCGCACTGTCTTTTTATGACCCCTAGTCTTTCTTTCACAGTAGAATTGCAGGTTGGCAGCATTCTCAGGAAGATTTTATTCTTGAATATTTAAGGGCATGTTGGGGTTGCAGATTTTGATAAATTGCTTGAGGTCATATCTGACTTCGTGCACAACTGGAGGTGTTCCAATGTGGAAGGTTTTGTATATTGGGCTGGGAACCTGAATTCTACTTGATCTACCGCTGATGAATACTCTAAATAGATGATCTACTCTACACTGATGCTAAAATAAGAAAATAAAAGTATGGACTAAAGTGGATGAATTCACTTACTGCATTGGGTTTGTGAAAATTGACTGGGAGTCTCAATGGAAATATACCCGCGAAATTCACCTGGCACCGGGGCCCCAGTCATTCGATTCTTGGTTATATATTTGTGGATCACGGGCTGTTAACATGTTGTTTGCAGCTCCAGATTGATTGTCACCAATAGAATGATTATTGTTTTTTAATTGTAAAATTGGAGATCCAAGTTCCCAGGCAGTCATTATGTGGGCCAATTAACATGCTTATAAATCCTGGTGGAAATCCTGTCTCCTGGAATAAGGCAACCATCTTAAGATATAACAATAGTTTGGACAAGCTATTTGAGAGCACGACACTCAAGTGGGAATTGCACACATTCAGTTTGGCTAATTATGAGTAGTTTTTGGTTGATAGCCAGAAGTGTTTGCAATATACTAAACAAAACACTGCTAGTACAGCCAGCCAAATATACTCATGTATTTGATAACAAGGTAGAAGTAGCCAAAATAGTTGGGAGGCAATCCATTAGAGACATTATATAAAGGAAAATCCCCCAGGAGGTCGAAGAGAGAGAAATCAGGTGTATTAAGAAAAGTTTTACAAATTGGTGTAATCGCCAACGTGCTCGTTTATGTCAGCAGGATGTGGAACTAATGTAGGAGTTGCTGAAGAACAATGATGTGGGTACGTTCTAGAGAGCGTTAAGCCTGTTGGAGGGAAGTCAAGCTGTGATACAGGCCAATGTGGTAGCTGAAGCAGATTGGGTCATGCACTATGGATACCTTTTTTCCATGGAAATTAGCAATTTACCACCGATTTGACAGTTGCTCGGTTCAAGGGGCACAAATGAAATCTACATGGAGCTACTACTTGTAATCTCCTACATGTAAAGCTACTACAGAAATCTACATGGAGCTACTACAACAGCCTGAGCCTTCAGCTATGAAACTGGACTTTCAAGACTCTCTTATTTCCTTTCCTCTCTATTGGTTAGTTTTCCCTCCTTCAGCCTACCCTTTTGATTTTACGTCACTGACCTTGACTCTACCTTCTTCTTGTTTACAACTGGTCTTCCATTCATGCTCTCGTCTAAGCACTCACCTTGAATCCTGCCTCATTTCTTTTAACTATTGGTGCCTTGGAAATTGCCTTGAAAGTCAATTTTGGGTGTGTTTGGGAAAGTCAAATTTGGGTGTGTTTGGGAAAGTCAAATTTTGGGTGTGTTTGGGAAAGTCAAATTTGGGTGGTTTCGGGAAAGTCAATTTTGGGTGTGTTCGGGATAGTCAATTTTGGGTGTGTTTGGGAAAGTCGATTTTGGGTGTGTTTGGGAAAGTCAATTTTGGGTGTGTTTGGGAAAGTCAAATTTTGGTTTTGGCTGTGTTGTTCCTCACCTTACCTGGCCCTCAGTTGTAACCTGCTAGTCCAGTGACTGCTCCATACCTTTGATCTGGTATATTTCTCCTACTGCCTCCTCTCTCTACCTGCCCATGGCATTATCTATTTCTCCTATATTTTCCAACTGTTTCTCTATCAACTTTCCTTCCCTCCTCACTAAGTCTGGTAAGAAGAAATTCAAAAAGGATATCTTGGCTTCCAACCCAGGTCTCCCCATCGCTGATACCTATTCCAGAGCCTCTGCCAGACAAACCCTCACTGACATCCTCTTTTTCGTTCCCTCGCCAGATTTCAGGACCCCTGATATGATATCAATGCTCTGTCCTGCTCCTCCTCTCCCATTAATGGTGGCACCCGTTGGGAAGTCTGTATGGATCTCTTTGACTCCTCCAAAGTCTTCATTAAAATCTATCTAAATGGTGCTGTCATGGTGCAAGGCCCTCAGGCTAATCTCCTCCTCTTTGATAGGTGGTTCCCTCGCCTCATCAACTTCCTCTCATCTCTAGCTGTCCTCTACTCTCTTCCCCTGGCTACCTTGCCCTCCTCCACTTCCTCCTCTGCCCCATCGCATCCGCACCTTCCACACCTTCGCAGGGCATACCTCTGATCTGTACCCCTCCCCGGAAGGTCTTTAAGGCTGGCAACCTTCTCCATCTCGCCACTCTCAATTTTCACTCGGCTGTTTAACACTCCTTCGACATCTATCACTTCCTAGAAGAACTTGACCTTGATGTCCTTAGTCTCACCGAGACGTGGTTCACGGCCAACTCTGTCACGAGTTTTGACACTCTCCTCCCCGACGGCTACAAAATCCTCTCAGCCCCCAGATCCAACCGACCTGGAGGGGGGTCTAGCCCTGACCTTCTCTGAGTGGATTCCTGCCTCTCTCATTCCCACTCAAGCGTACTCCTCTTTTGAATTCCTAGTCTGCAGGCTCTCTCTCTCCTAGCAACTCTCTTACTGTTGCTACTCTTTACCGGCCCCCTTGTCAAATCACCTCTTTTCTCTCTGAGTGGTCTGACCTCTTCTCCTCCCTCTTGGCCTCAACCACTTAACTTCTCCTCCTTGGTGACCTCAACATCCATCTTGATTCTACCTGTCCCTCATCTGCACTCTTTCGCGACCTCTGCGATTCACTCTCCCTCTCTATCCTTCCCTCCGGCCCGACTCATTCTGCTGGACATACACTTGATGTCTTGATCTCATCTGTCCTCCCCCTCAGCACCCCCTTACCTCCTCTCATCTCTCCATCTCCTCCCCCCTAGCCATGCCTACTCCTAGATTGCCACCCACCTTTTCGGATATCCGGCCCATGAAGCGTGTGTCAGTCGAGGCCTTTGCTGCAACCTTCTCCCCCCTCCTCCAACACAGGCTGACTCACACCCTGACACAGCCCTCTCTCTTCTCTACTGCTCTATTTATGCTACTCCTGAGATTCTTGCCCCCGTCATGAGGATCCGTTTGAAGTCCAAATCCAAGTGCAATTCATGGTATGATTCTGATTTAGCTACACTTAAACAAAAATGTAGGGTGGCGGAGAGGAAATGGAGGGCTTCTTGCTCATCCTTTGACAAACTAGCCTGCTGCCTGCTCCAAAAGCAATACCGACTCGCTGTCCGCTCTAAGAAAAGGGTCCACATTCAAGCCTGCGTCTCTGCGGCATGTAACAATTTGTCCGAACTCTTCAAAATCTGCAACGAGCTGGCCAACCCTGCTGCAGTCTCCACCCCTCGTCTCCCCTCCCAGGCTCTTTGCAATGCCCTTGCCTCTCACTTTATCTCTAAAACCCAGTACATCCTGTCCACCCCCTCCTCCTCCCTCTCCTTCTCGGCTTGCTGACCCTCCCATAGCTACCCCTGCCCCCTTTCTCCTCCTTTCCTCTTTTCTCCCCTGGTGAGGTAGCTAGACAAGTCCGATCTATGAAAACCTCATCAAAACAGGTCCCTCCCTGTTCCTCTAAAACCATTAAGGAACACATTGACACCCTTGCTCCTGCCCTTGCTGATTTCTGCAACCTCTCCTTTGCCTCTGGCTCATTCCCCTCCCCTCTTAAGCACTACCTTATGCACCCTCTCCTCAAGAAATCCACTGCTAATCCATCATGTCCGGCAAAGTACAGCCCAATTGCAATTACTCCCTTTTTGGGTAAGCTCCTTGAAAAGCTGGCCATCTCTCAGCTTAATCTTCATTCCGACTCTGTTGGCTCCCTACATGACCACCAATCTGGCTTCAGTGCTGCAAGAAGCACGGAAACTGCTCTCCTGAATATCCGTGAAGACCTGCTCTCCAACCTCGACTCTAACATTCCCTCTGTCCTCATCCTACTTGATCTCTCCTCTGCGTTCGACACAGTCAACCATACCACCCTGCTCAATCATCTTCGTGACAACCTGGGTATCACTGATCAGGCTCTGGCTGGCTGACCTCTTTTCGCTCTGATCGACCCTCGCAGGTACAACTTTGGTCCTTCCTGGACATCTTGGTCCTTCCTATCACCTATCTCCCTCTCCACATGTGGTGTCCCCCAGGGGTTTAACCTCTCACCCTGGCTTTTAAAAAAAAAAACATTTTTATTTTAAACCGAGGCAGGATAGATTACAAATAGCATTGCACGACAACTTTGCTTGTTTTTAATAGTTCCCTTGAGTTCATACTCTTCCCCCCCACCCCACTACCCCTCTCTGGTCCTCTGTCTTCCTCCCCCAGTTCTCCTGTTCCGCAGCTCAGCCTGCTGCCCCTGTCTCTCAAGTGGTCTCCTGATCCTTCAGAGCCCATCGGGTGTTGATCGGTTTGAATGTCAAGGCAGGGAATCGCTGGTCATAGTCCAGTACTGGGGCCCAGATGTTCTGGAAGTGGTGCAGGACTCCCGCCCTCGCCGCGGTTACCTTTTCTGCGATCAGGATGTCCCATAGTTTTCCCCACCAGTGAGCCATACAGGGACTGTCCGGGGATTACCAGAAGCGGGCCAGCACCGTTTTGCCTGCCAGGAGGCATTGCATTAATAGTTTTGCTCTTTTTCCGGAGCGGGGGTAGACCCCGGGGATCAGGACCCCCAGTAGGACGGTTTCGGGTTCCAGTGGGAGCGCGCTCCCGGTGATCTGTTTGATAGTGGACAGGCACCGAACCCAGAATTGCTGGATCTTTGGGCAGGTCCACCACATGTGAAAGAAGGAGCCAGGCTGGGCGCATCCCCTCCAGCAGGAGCAGTCCACTCGTGGGTTCATTTGGTGTAGCCTAAGCGGGGGGTAGTACCATCGCAGCATGAGCTTGTATGCGCATTCCTTGTTGGTGACACAGGTGGATGAGTTGTGGATGCGCGTCCAGATGTCCACCCAGGTTTGATCGTCAATCGAGTGGCCCAGGTCAGCCTCCCATTGGGCCATACCTCGAGTCTTTGCCATTAGGAAGTCCCCCAGGAAGCGTCTGTATAGGGTCGAGGTTCTGCCTCTAGATGGTAGGTCCTTAAGCGTTAGCTCAAGGGGAGTAAGGGGGCGTGTGGCCGCCTGGAGGGTCTGGGGGTGCGAGCACCAGTGGCAGAGCTGGCAGTAAGTAAATCTATCTCTTTCCTGGAGTTGAAACACCTCCTTGCACTGTTCGAAGGTGCAGGGTTTGTTCACGAAGTATAGCTGTTCCAGTGTTTAGAGGCCCCCGTCTATCCAATTCTGGAAGTTACGGGGGTTTGTCCTTGGCGAGAAGTTTGGATTATGAAAGATTGGTGAGAGAGGGCTTTGACCCCTTGGGATTCCCTTTTGTTTCAGAGCCCAGTCCCAGGAGCTTAGCCTGTGTTTAGTCGTCCGCAAGAGGTTCCTCCAGCGCTTTCTAAGGGGGGGCTGGATATGTGGGAGGAATCGCAGGGGGAGCGGAAGTGTTACGCTCACCTGGCTACCACAGGGGCGTCGGTCGGACCCGGACTGCTGCGGCCTCCACCCACGTGATGCGTAGTGCAGCGATGACTGACTGGATCTGCCCTCCTAATCTTGTCAGCTTGACCCGTAGAAATATTCTCCTACAAGTGGAGGGATGGATTTAGCCACTTGTGGATTCAAGTGATAGCACCCCCACTGTCCTCCCTACTAATCACCTGTGAAACGCCCTCTCAGCAATCTCACCTTATATTCTTGAAGGATGAGCCCTCCATCCTGCAAAGCACACAGGGGCGCGTTGATGACCAGTTACTTCACTGGCTTGAAGATATTGGAAGAGTTGTAGACGAATCCTGGCTCCAAAAGGTCCTGGCGAAGAGCCGTAAGTATATAGTTCGTAAGAGTTCAAAATGTCTGGAATTCACTCCTGTCCAATTCCTCTTTTATCTTGCAGCTTTGACCCAATAAGAAGATTGACAGCTGAACGCGCTCCGGTAAAAGTCTGTGTTACCCAACACTGTCCGGTAAATAATGCCAAGGGTTAAACATGCTGCTTTCTCCTTATCTTACAGGTGCGGCAAAAGAAGATGTGGCGTGCTGATGAATTATACCTCCGGCGGTAAAATCAGGTAAGCATATGGCGGCTAAAGAAATTGTCTCTGTCTGTTCTCTCTGCTCATCTTGTTGTTTCTTGTCCCCTTTAGGTGCCGGGATTCGGCGATGTAAAGATGGAGACAGCGCCGGATCGAAGAGATGCTGGGTGGAACAGTGAGTATGGCGCGGCGCTGCTGCTGGCAATGCAACGCGTTTAAAACAAAGTCTTTCCTCTGGTTTGAAGATGCGATGAATCCGGAATCAGGTAACAAATCAGGTAATACTCTTGTTCTAACCTTTGCTTATTTCCTTCTTTCTAGGTGCTCCAGGTTCGAGGCAGGCTTGGCAGAAGGCTGGATGCTGCTGCTGGCACGTTGAACGTTACGCTGCTGGATGCAGAATAACGTGAAGCGTGTGCTGCTCTTCGGGCATGGTTTAAATAGCCCCCAAAGTAGTCCCAGGTAGGTATTCCTCCCCGACCACACCTGAGTAACAAAATAGTCCCTAAGGTAAAGTAGTCCCTTCCAGGCCTCACATGGGCTTGATCTTCTTGCAGCATGGTCTGCATCAGGTAAGTGTGCACCTATGAGCCTGGCGCCTATGGCGCCAGGACTGATGTCCCATATGAGCCTGGCGCCATAGGCGCCAGGACTGAACCCAGACAGCCCCTAGCAGGGATTGCTGGGTTTTCTCAAGGCGACATGATGCCTGCTCCCGGGGCTGATGGACGTGGTCTGGATGCCCGGGGGTATGCATCATGACAGGAAGTTGAGCTTGCCCTAGTTCTACCCGTCTGGGGCAGTCTGTGCTTATCTGCCAGGCGTGGATGTGTGCCAGCTGCGCTGCCGCCCTCTATGACTGGAGATCGGGGACCCCCAGTCGCCCCAGTCTGGCGCTGCAAACCAGAGTCTTGTGGGGGATTCTGGCCTTCTTGCCCCTCCATATGAACTTTAGAATTTTCCTCTGTAGATCCTGGAGGGCTGGTGCTGAATGGCTACTGCGAGGGAGGAGCAGGCATAGAGGAATCTCGGGAGCAAGTTCATCTTGGCGGCCGTGATTTGTCCCATTAGTGAGATTTCCTGTGTGGTCCAGCGCTTTAAGTCCCCTTCCAATTCTCGGAATAGTCTGGGGAAGTTTGCCTGATATGTGTCATTGGGTTTGCCGAGATGTGAACTCCCAGATAGGGGATGGACTTCTCCTGCCACCTGATCGGGCACGGCCTGGTTAGTGCCTCCCGTTCCTCCTGTTGGAGGCCGATGCCCAGGGCCACTGATTTGGAGAAGTTGACAGTGAAGCTGGTGACCTCCCTGTAGTTCTTTATTTCCGACAAGGCATGCCTCGCTGAGGTGCTAGTTTCTGAGAGCGTCAGCAAAACGTTGTCAGTGTATATTGCAATTTTGTGTTGGGATGGGCCAACCTGCGGGCCCTTGATAAGCTTGTTCCGCATGATCCTCTGGGCAAAGCGTTCCATTGTTAGTGCGAAGAGAAGGGGAGACAGTGGGCAGCCCTGTCTTGTCCCGCAGGTCATGGAGATTGGGGTTTAGAGGGCGCCATTGATCCTCAGGAGGGTTTTAGGGGCTTTGTAGTTGGCCAGAACCATAGATTGGAACGCTGGACCGAAGCCAAAGGCCTCTAGGGTGCGCTCCATAAATGACCAGTCTACCCTGTCGAATGCTTTGGTGGCATCTAGGGCCATCAGAGCGAGGCCCTGGCAGTTTCGATGGGTAATGTCTACCAGGTTCAGGGTTCTCTGAATATTGTCTCCTGCGGCTCTGTTCAGAATGAAGCCCGTTTGGTCGTGGTGGATTATATCTGGAAGTATG
The DNA here is from genome assembly GCF_040938575.1 of Ambystoma mexicanum. Taxonomy (NCBI): domain Eukaryota; kingdom Metazoa; phylum Chordata; class Amphibia; order Caudata; family Ambystomatidae; genus Ambystoma; species Ambystoma mexicanum. The sequence continues at coordinate 273,988,963 of NC_090927.1, read as the reverse complement.
TGTGACAGCCGGTTGGCCAGGATCTTGGAGTAGAGGTCGGCGTCTATGTTTAGTAGGGCGCTTGGTCTATACGAGGCTGGGGCCCTCGGGTCCTTCCCTGGCTTAGGAAGGAGGATAGTTGTGGAATCCTGCATTGAAGGGGTCACCGAGCCTGTCTCCTTGAATGAATTGAAAAGTGTCAACAGATGGGGGATCAGCTGGGGTTTGAATATTTTGTAGAATCTCGAGGAGAACCCGTCAGGGCCCGGGGCCCGCGATTTAAGAGCTTTGATGGCTTTGTTGACCTCCTCATCCGTTATTGGTGCCTCCAGCCTCTCTCTTGTTGGTTCAGGTAGGCGTGGCAAGGCTGCCCCCCGCAGGTATTCTTCTTGTTTGGACCGGGCTTGTGGGAGTGCAGTCATTACATAGGTTAGGTGGTCCACCGCCAGCTGTTGTTTCTTTGTCTCAGTGTAGTGGGTCACCCCTTGTGGATCTCAGAGCCCTGTGATGGTATTGGTGCGTCTTGTTTTGGCCAGCTTAGCTACCAGTAGCTTGTTAGCTTTGTTGTTCTTGGCATAATAGAATTGCCTGGTCTTGGCCAATAGTTGCGCGGTATGCTCTGCGTAGTGGGCCTCTAGCTTCTTTCTGGCTGTGCAGATGGCTCGTTGAGTCCTGGGGGACCACCCTTTCCTCTTTTGATATTCTTCTGCTGTTTGCAGTTCCTCTTCCAGGGCTTGCAGGGTTTGTCTCCGGTTCCGGTGGAATGCCACCCCTTGAGCTATCAGGGCTTCCCTGATCACTGCTTTCATCGCGTCCCAGTTGTTAGCAGGGGAGGTGTATATGACCGGGTTCTCCTCGAAGAAATTCTTAATAGTGGTTGCGAACTTGTCTCTAATTAGCATGCCATTGAGGATCGGGTCGTAGAGCGACCATCTGCGTGGGGTGTTGGCTTTGGGGTCCTGGGTTCGAAGCTCCATCGCCCTGGCTTTTCAACCAATACCTGGCAACTCTCGCCTACTGCATCTCCATTTTCTGCCCAACTTTCCAGTGCTATGCCAACAACACCCAACTCATTTTCAGGCTTCCTTCAGCCTCTTACTCTCCTTCCCTCATCTCTGATTGTCTAATCGCCATTCAAAATTGGTGTGCCGCCAACAATCTCTGTCTAAATGCCAAAAAGATCGATATCCTCCTTATTGGTACACCATCTCCATCCTTTCCTCTCACTCTCTGGCCGGCCTCCCTTTGCCCTCCTCCTACCCCCACCTGCGCGGCTAAGAACCTCAGTGTTATCTTTGACTCTACACTTTCCTTCTCTGCACCCATCTCTGACATCTCTAAAAAGTCAATCTTGTTGTTGCACCTCCTTAGAGGTACTCTGCCTTTCCTTTCCTCCCCTCAAAAGCTCAGTGTCTCCCAAGCTCTGGTTCTCTCCAGACTGGATTACTGTAACAGCCTCTTCCTAAATCTACCTGCCTCCACTCTCCGCCCTTTACAACTAATCCAGAACAGGACTGCGAGACTTGCCTTTGGCCTCAAGCCTTGGGATCGTATCTCTCCAGCCCTGAAATCCCTTCATTGGCTCCCAGTGGATGCAAGGATTACATTTAAAACCATCTGCACTGTCCACAAGGCTTTCTGGGGCCTGGGTACAAAATACCTTCAACTATCAGTCCGTAAATACCTCCAAACTTGAGCTCTTCACTCCTCTACTTCGAACTCCCTCAGGGTTAGAGTTTTGCTAAGAAACAAGCTGGGGGTAGATCTCTGTCCTTGGCTGGTGCCTCCCTTTAGAACAGCCTCCTGGCAGCCTTGAAACTTGGGGAATACCATCTCCGGTTCCGGAAGCATCTCAAGACCTTCCTGTTTGCCTCTGCCTTTGCCCCCCCCCTTCTCCCCTGTTGATCTGTTTTATTCTCTTGGCATCGTGCACCTGGGCACCCTCTGTCATTAGGGCCCAGGTACCTGCTCACCCTGCCACCCTCCTGCATTGCCTCCAGGCCACCCTCTGCACTAGGGTTCTGTATCTGTACCCATACAGTCCCACTCCCACTTTTTCTTCTGCACTTATCAGAATTTCCTTATCTGACTAACTTTCACCTGCCACTTGCTGGCTGCACTACCATGGTTTACCGCCCTTATTTATATAATTTTATTTAATACTTATTCTGTTTTCTACCCTCTGTTCCGCACTTTCCACTCTCTCCCCCCCTTCCATGCACCTTCCCCCTTTTCCCATTTCAATGCATTTGCGCTTTCTTAAATGTCACTTGGCCTAGTAAGATTGCTGTTTTATTTTTTGTTCTCCCTTTTTGCCTGGTTGCGCTCTGAGACACTGGTCTACGAGCGCGATATAAATAAAATATCATTTCATTTTATTTTAATATGCAGCTTATATAGGAGATTATTATTAAGTCTAGTATTTCAAGGGTGCCGGGACTCCGAAATGTGTTGAATCGATTGTTTAAAGGTGACACGGTACTTTGGGCTTCTATTCTTACCCCACTGTTTAAGGATGTTTTGCCATCATCGTGGCATACTTCCTATGTTCTACTAATTTACAAAAAGAAGGGACTGATATTAGATCCCCATAGCTACTGTCCGATTACCATCTTTGATGCTGATAGCAAGATTTTTTCCAGCTTGCTGCTATGTAATCTTGAAGGCTGGACAACTGGATTTGGTAGACCGGCTTCAGGAAGATGCATGGTACCAGCTTGAATGGGTTTATTCTGAAACGTCCAGGAGAAGGTTTGGTCGAGTATATGAGAAGGTCTTTGTGGCATTGATTGACCTAAGAGCCGCATTTGACTTGGTTAGTAGGAACAATCTTTGGCACTCATTGCTCAGCTGGGGTTTCACAGACAAAAATTCAAGTCAGTTTAGACCAGTCCGGCACTCTTTCCAGTATAATTAACACTAGTGCAGGATTGAGGCAGGGGTGTATTTTGGCCCCCTGTCTCTTTAATCTTTATGTGTCGGATGGGGAGGATTGACTTATGGGTAAAGTATTGGTTTCACCTAAAGTAGATGCCATTCTCCTACGCCAACACATTTTTACTGTTCGATCTCACGCCCATAGGTCCTGAGAGACTAATTCAGCATTTGTGGAGTATGGTACAGCAACCCCCCTGAAAATAACCTTAGTAAAACCAAAATTTTGACCATAGCAAGGTGTAAAAGTAAGAAATCTTTTACTTGGAAATTGAATTTATATCGTTTGGAGTCTGTTGATAGCCTTGTATATCTAGGGTTTCCCATACAAAGTAAAAATTAACTTGGCGAATGGTTATTACACAGAACTACTATTTTGGCATCTTGGATGGTTTGAATCAAAATAAAATACTGCAAGTTTTCCTTAGTATCGCTTGTTAAATCTTTTCTGGTTAAGGTTATTCCCAAACTCTTATACAGCATTGAGGTACTACAACGTTGGGCTGTGGACCGCCTATATATATTGGAAAGTTATATGTGGTGTAGAGTGCTAAAAATGCCCAATGCTTTGCCCACAGTGGTTATAAGGTTTGAGCTTTGTATTAACTCCCATCAAGCTCGAGCACAGTGGAAATACCTCCAACTATATCACATGATTCTAAATCCTCCAGAGGTTTCTTTATATGTTGTTCTGACCGCAGCAGTCGGCAAAAGGCAAGCACCCGCGTTGAATGCCTTTTAATGCAAAAATGTTTTGACACAAATTGGTCAGTCGGTGAAGGAACTAGAATATAATCTGAGTAAAGTAAAATTTTACCTATTTAGACAGGATTGGATTAGAATGCTGGAAGTTTGCCAGTTTTAAATCTGTACAGTATATGAAGTTTGGACATAAACAGCTCAGTGTTTCGGCTCACCATTTTGTGCTTTTTACTTGTCATAGTGCATGGATGGAATTTAGCAGGATGGAACCTGTATTTGACTGGAAAAATTATAAAAAGACATAATCCACATCTGATTGGTATAGGCTCCTGCAGATTTTGCAGTAATCTTACTAAAGTGAAAACAATGAAACACATTATTATTAACTTCTGTCCAAATTTGATGTCTAAACGTGTAATATTTTTAAAGAGTTTGTTTTCGCTTTATCGTTTATTGAAAGTAAAAACATTTGGCAGAGATGTTTGGTGGGCAACCCCACATCATTAGCCCTAGCTGTTATTCGATTTCTTAGGATCTTAAATCTTGATGGTTGATAGGGTAGAATGTATAATAATGTTACTATATAGAACATTGTATTCATGTTTAAAATGTCAATGTTTTTGTTAATCTTTTTTTCATGTTTTGTGCTTTTCTTTTCTTGATTTTAAATGTCTGTTATTTGTTTTATATTGTTAAGGTTGAAACAGGGTTTTAACCATGATACAATAAAAAAATAAAAAAAATAGCTATTCTTGTCCTAGGTGGCTTGGAACCTTGCTTCGTGTGCGACCGCACACCCTCGTCAGTTACCTCCCCTCTACCTTCTCTGCCACACCTTTCAGATCCCCCTGCCACTAGCACTATGCTCCTGCTACAAGGGACACAGTTTAGAACCTGCCTTCCTGCCCCTTATCACCAAAGAAGTTCAACTCCCTGTCATGCTATTAGGGGTTAGCTTGTGAGCATCACCACCTTAGCTAAAGCGTGTCCCCAATCAAATTTAATAACGCTTAAATCCTGAATAATTCTGTTGGCCCCTTTCAACAACCCATTTGACCTCAGATTGTACAATGTCACCTGTGATGTAGGATAGTCAAATTAGCAACTCCACCATCTTCAGAGAAAGGACTTGTAACCGGTGTCCCCATTGTCTGACACAAGACCTTAGGGAATGCATTCTATATGGAAATGTTGCTTAGGAATTAAATTACTGTCCTCGTGGTCACAGGTTCCAGGACAACCCCCATGATCTATTCGGACAGACAGTCAACCAAGACTTTTAAAAGCATTGTATAGACCCAAGCAAATACAATGGGACCCTGAGGTCCATGGATAGCTTACAAAATTCCTTTTCCAGGACCTCCACCAAGCATAAAGGTTGCCCTGCAGCCTTCAGCTGTTATCAGTAAGACTACAAGGGGCACATTCCTGGACTGTCCCCTCCACATCCTTGACCTGTTTATTAGTGAGTGACCTCCCAAGATGACTCCCTAGAGCCAACGGCATCAACCTAAGCTTAAAGCTAATGACGGGAATGCACTTGTTACTTCAAGTGATGCGCCACTGTCCTTCATCTAACTTATCCAAAACTCATTCAGGTAATGCACTGGCAATTTTCACCTTCTCCACTTCCACCGCCTCATGCGAACACGTTGATAGAAAAAGCGGGAGACAATCGGCCACCAGATTCTAGCTCCCAGGCACCTACTTCACTGCAAAGTTATACTCTTGTAGATAAACCATCCACCTCCTGGTTGGGGATGAGGAGGCTGGTGGGACTCATGGAGATCCCCCTAAATCACCTCTAGGTGTTGCATTATTAAGCAGATAGCTTTTCCTGGCCCCCTAAGTACCCCTGCGAGGGCAGTGGACCCCTACATTGATTTTATCACATGCTTCTTTCCTTTCCACCTTGTAGAACCTGATAAAATGAAGAGCCTGGATTTGTTATAATTAGAGAATCATTAGACTCACTATTAGAGAATCATACTCTTTGTTACAGAACCATTATTTAGTATTACCCCTTTAGGAATCATTGCATCATGTTTAGTTATCCATCATATATTCTGTTTAGTTCTGATTAGTACTGACTAGTAACAACCATGCATTTGAAGAGAGAAATAGGCCCTGTTATATGTAGGGTTTGCTTAGTTATGTTATTGCCAAATATGTTGAAAGAGATGTTTTTAGAATTATGTATTATGCATTAGATAGCGCTTGCCATTGAGAGAGAAACGTGCTAGGCACTATAGAGAATGAATGAGGCCTTGGATGCCATGAAATGACACGTAGAACCATTTAGAATGACACATTGGTATGTTTTGTAGTTACATGTACACATGTGTGCATTGTAGAGACACCATGCACGTAGAGAAGTGCTCCAGATAGGATTTTGAGGTGGGAGTATTTTACGCATGATTTTTGAAATTAGAGAGTAAATGCAATTTTAAGAGAGTAAAAATGAGTTTTCTCCTCTGCAAGAGAGTAAAACGTATCCAACATATATACCCAATGCATACGTAAAGTCAGACCCGTAGACAAAAAGAGTTGTAGATCAAAGTTGTCTGGCTTGCCTTTAACCATTTTATTACACTTGTGGAAAATATTCTGCCATAAAATAACTTGTTAGTACATGCTACATACGCAGCTTCATTTTCAAAATTCTGGGCCTAGAAACTCTGTTAAGAACTATAGAATGAGACTAATGCATTTCCTGCAGATGGAGCGTGAGTAAGCAAGTGTTACAGTACAGAATTTGCTTACATAGTTTGAAAGAAGTGAAAGCAGTCAACAAAACAGTGCCAGACTAGAGTTTAGGAACTATATAACTTCAAAATCATTTTCTATAACATGTTCTGTGTGTTGTTCTCATTTGAAAGATTACATGTCGTCTCCTTTCCTATAATTTAAAACAGACTTCACAAATTCTGAAAATAACATGCAACGCTTCTCAAATAAAAGTGTTACCCTTACGTAGAGCCAAGGTAATCTGTTTTGATCACCAAGTATTCCACACATTACTCACTAGCCAGAATCAACTTTTACTGGCTTACAAGGTAGCTTGGAGCAAGGTAAACTGAGCCACCCATTACACAATCACACACTAAAACATGAAAAAACAGCCTGATACACTTAAAAAGCAAGCTGATTATAGGCGTGTGTGATTGTCACCTAGAGAATGGAGGTAAACGGATCAGTCTACATTTCAAAAGACAATCTTATATATTGTTGCAAACATCTGCATCCACTAACACTCCTGGCTACACAGTACATGACTGCCCTGTTCTGGGGTGAAGTTTAGTCTCTGGCAAATAAAGTCTCCACTTTCACTCCTCCAACCATGCTTAAGAGGATTGAATATGCAAAACTCCAGGCTTGCTGTGTCCTTGCTAATACACACACACCCATCAAATGTATATAATGCTTTTGAAAGCATCACGGCAGAAACAAAGTACCACGGTGAAGAAAACCTACAAGAATTCAGTTAATTTTCGTTTTCTTTTGTCTAGGTTTGTATGGCTGTGAAAGCCTGGCTGGACGTCTTTTCTTCCTTGCATGCCATAGTTTTATTGCAGTAGTTGGGTCAAAGTCCCTAAAGGATGATCCTAACATGACAATTTTCATCAAAGTGTCTATGGTTTCACTTTTAAGGGAGCATCTGAATTTTGTTTTAATCCTGTTTTGTGTGCTAAATGCACGTTCACATTCTACACTGGTTACACACAGACAAAGCAATTTTGCATACTTTTGCAATATTTGGCATCAAATCACCATGTAGACTAGCAACGCGCCTGCAGATTTTTGTCATATTGCAACCCTTATAGCTCCCCTTAATCATACCATGCAACAGAGGCCATTCTTTTTTCTGTAAAGATTGGCCATCTAATAAGAAGCAATCTCATTTTCCTCAACATGCAGACCTTCGCTGTCATACTGAATTCTTTTTTTTTTTGCTTGTCCATAAAATGTGGATATGGCATTGAGTGCTTCCCCGATTTCTGACTCACTATTGTCTAAAACTGTTGCTGGTTCTAACAAGTTCCCTAAATGAGTAAAAATGGCATTATCCTCATTTTGAAATCTCTTCCCAATGTTTTCTTTTAGATTTGTGACATACTGTTCTCTTAATAAGTTAAACTCGGCATCCGAAAGAGAACTATAAGATAGTATTACACCTTTTAGTGAGATACATTTGCCCTCTGTGTCAGGCGACCCCAACGATAATCTCAAATAGCCTAAATTATCACCATCCTCTTTGAGTAAGGATTCAAGACTTATAAAAGTAGCATCTACCAATGGCTGAATTTCAGTAAATAGTAAAGTCTGTTTCTGCAATTCCCGGCAAAGAATTCCCACAACATTATGTACATCTAACATAAATGCAGTAATAACGGGTGACTTGTAGCTGCTAAAGTATTTGTGGAGGGAAGATGCAGTAGCGTTCCCATCAGCTGCAAGCACCGATAGAGAAACTACAACCGAAGGGTAGCTTCTGTGGACTGCTTCAACCGCTTTTCTCGTACTAAGCCACCTAACCGAGTGTGTCTCTTTCATTTTTAAAACAGGATCATCCATTACTTCTTGCACCTTCTCAAGTTTTGTTGTTCTTATTGCAGAAGTATGAAATAGGGCATATAAAGAATTAAACTGGGATGTAAATTTGTCGAGGACTGACATTTTCTTCATAGAGTCTGTGCATGCTAGACTGAGTCTGTGTGCAAGACAATGTGTTTGAGTAAGGAATGGTGAGTATTTGGCCCGGAGTTGCACACCAACACCTGTCTTTGATCCCAACATAACTGCAGCGCCATCAGTTCCAAGAGATACAAGCTTTCCCATATCAAGACCAATACTCTTCATTTTTTCTGTCACCCGTGCTACAATTGTGCTTGCTTTACCGTTGTCAATGCGTAAATTACACAAAAACTTAGTAATTGGTGCTCCTGTACTATCAAGGTACCGGACACAAATAGCCAGTTTCTTTTGAACACCAAGATCCTGACTTTCATCTATCATAATACCAAACACAGGTGATTGCTTTAGTTGCTTAAATAGTTGTTTTTCTATCACAGATGCAATGCTACTTTGTACATCCTTCACCGAATCCCAGCTTACATTTTTGTAATCTTTACTGTGTACAGTAGTAACTCAATTTTTAGCTTGAAGTTCAAGTAAACTATTTACTTTTTCGGATGGCAATTCCTCTTTTGCTGCATAAAATACTGTACTGAACAATCTTTTGTCATTCTCTTCTACAACAATGCTGACATCTTCCTCACTGTCACTACTACCTAGACATTCTGAATCGATGTTGGACATCACAAGGTATGCAATTTTCCGTGCAGCAGTTTGATGATCTTTGGAATCCTTGTGGCGCGATATGGTTGATAATTGAACATTGATGGCTCCTTCCTGTCCCCACACATTACGAATGTTTGCCGTAACACAAACTTTACATAGAAGTCTCCTATTGCCTTGTTTGATCCATTTTTGTTTCTAACCATGGATACCTAACTTGCCATTCAGCAAAAGTGCTATCTTTAACATTTTCTCCTGTATGTTTTTTTTTCTGCTGCTCAACTTTGTCAACTACGTTGCGAATAATGTCATGTACAATTGCTCCACATAACAGTACAGGATCTTCCTGGGCTTTTTTGTACTAGGCGCAAAGAAATCTAGCAGTGTTCTCTTTGTAGCCATTTTAGCGGTCCTCCCTCTGCGTTTCTTTTCTTGCTTCTCCCTAGAATTCTGCCACTGCCAGGCACCTTGCTCCTACCTGGAAAACAGCATGAACAACTTGAACCACCCTTCCTGACATGACCTTTCATTCTATATTAGTTATGCAATTGAACATAAAGTTGTTCAAAACGTATCATAGCTTGAGCTTTTGAAACTATAGCGTACTATTCATAACATAATAAAGATCCCTCCTGGCAATGCTCTTAAAATGCCAAGCAGATAGTAAGAGTAGTGCCAAGTGTGTAGACATTAATCTCTGCAATTAGCGTGATTCCTTTCCCATGTACTTGAAGTTCTAAGTACATGGGCTGGGATGGTTCTTCTGTGCCTGCCTCCCCACTTTTAGTTCAGCTCTTTGGAGTCCGAGTACTGGTTGGTCCAGCAGGGCCTCTGATACTCTGGTTTTGCTGCTTATTGACCAAATACCAATGAAGACCAGAAACATTGGCATAAATAGGTCTTCGAGATGGCATTAATGTGCAGTGAACAGAAGGATTGTTTTCTTAACTTAGGCCTGAACTCCATACAAATCTATGACTGTTCACAAAAGGCGACCGGGACCCACAAGACTGCATCAATTAATAAATGTAGGAAGCTACAGAAGCACACACAATTTAGCTAACTTGGGGGAAAGGAAGACACCAACTCACTCCCGGAAATAGTAATCCAGTGAAGAACAGACTACTTGGGTAAATTGTGCATACTTCACCCCAAGCTTGGTAAAGTCTTTATGCATCTCTCTGGATTGTTACTTTACATTTAAACAGCGCCCCTCCATATCCATCCCTATATAATCCCCATATGTGCCTGGTCGTCTAGTAGCAACAGCGCAGGGCTCCTCTACCTTCCAGGTTCCGTTTGTGATTGTGCTTTCTGTTCTGTCTTCTTCTTGGTTATGAAATGCCTTCAATACACTTTACCACCATTTTAGCTAGTACTTCATGCCAGATTCCTCCTACTTCTATGCACTTTAATCATACCTGCCCGGTCAAAGTAATCCCCCCCCAACCCAAGGTCGAGAACAGGGGAGTGGGGGCCTCAGAGTGGTACACAAAGGCCTAAAAAAGGGGAGAGGGCCCAGGGGAATGAGATGATCAACTCGGCCCAAGTGAATGAGAAGAGGGGTGGGGGGAATGATGCAGCAGGAGCTAGAAAGGAGAAGAAATGCCAGGAAATCAGGACAGGGCCCCAAGGGATGGTTGTGGGGCCCGGCCATTAAACCCCCAGGGCTCATGTCAAAGCAAAATGGGTTGGCCGGAGTCGTCAAAGTGCGCAATGAAAGCCGGAAGGGAGAGACAGGGCTGGCCGGGGCAACTTCAGAAAATAGACTGGGCACACTTAGAGGCTCTGCCCCCGTCTTCCCCCCTCCCCCACTGTCTGGAGACCAACTATCAAAGTATATTTTAAAGCGCAATATGCAGAGAGGTGATGAAGTCTTTCATGAAAGTAGCAGCTTTAAAGTTTTACTGTGTTTGTCCAAGTACATTTTTCTGAGCAAACACTGTAAAACTTTAACACCACCAGTTTCGGGGAAAGGCTTCCCTCACCTCTCTGCCTAACAAAATGCAAGTGCACACATCCAGGGGTGCACCTAGGCTAAAATGTAGACAGGGGTAACCCTTCAAATGTTGGGAGAAGCAATAACTTCGGAGATGGTGGAGGGGTGGCAAACTTAACTTACTTAACTTGATTACTTGTAATAAGACTATTTTAGTGCAGCTTCAGTGTTACAATCAGTTAACTCTCCTTTAAGTCTGAAACACCCACTTCTTGCAGATCCTGAAGGTCCTAGAAAGTGTCAAAATGGCAGATGGTGTGCAATGAAAGACTCAATATCATAGCATAACAGGACATTGCAGAGTGTGGGGCAGTACTCTGGACGGCCCAAGCAACTTCAGTGGCTGGAGCAACAGGGGAGAAAATGTAATGTTGGTTCTACCAGTCTGCTATACTAGAATCTCTGCTGCACGGACTGGCTGGGAGACCGTTTGCATGTCAAATCCAGTGTTACAAGACTGGAAGAGGGCCAGTGCAGCAATAATGCATTTCTATGCAGCAGTATTGGAGCTACTAGCATAGGAGCACCAGCGTACACCAATGTGGCCCTACTATACTTATTAAAACTGTCCTATTGTAAGGGTGTACCGTGTATGTGTAATCATTCATAAGCACTCCAATTTTTGCAGTTGAAATTAGGGTGAGATTACAATATTTGCCCAGGATCACACACTTACGCTAAACAGCGAAGCAGGGATTTTAACCCACACTTTGAATTTGGGCATGGCCACTTTCTTCCACGCTTTACTTAGAACAAATATTTAAGTTTTGGGTGTCAAGACCTACACACAGCGAAATCGTGCTCTAGCCGCTAACTCGAGTGACAATAATAGCGCAAGTTCAGTTCAACGTTATTAGCAGTCGCCATGCTCGACCTGCTCCTTTACTTAGAAAGAAGTGACCTTTAAAATAAAATATGTGACAGAGTGCATTTGAAATGCAAGTCATGACATCAAACAGCTCCCATCATGATATCACATGAGTGTGCCAATGGCGCTATATAATGTAAGCAAAAACAAAGAGGTGATGGCCGGAAGGCTTAGAATTGCTACTACTGGCATTGCTCTGGGCAACCCTCCTGACCATCGTTTTTCACCTGCCAAGTCATTATAGAACGGGGAAAAACCATATGCAATTCAGGCATGGCCCCATACCCAAAAGGGCAGTGCAGCCCAAACTGCTAGGTCACACCCCTTCTGCACAGCAACCTGGGCTCCACATCTGGGTATACCGGTCCCAAACAGGGAAAGATACACAAGAGAGACATGGGGCGGGGCATGTGCGGGGGTGGGGGGTACAGGACAGACATGGGGCATGAGCGGGGGGTGGAGGGAACAGGGCAGACACGGGGCATGAGCGGGGGTGGGAGGAACAGGGGAGAGACACCGAGTATGAGCGGGGGGGAAGAAGGGAGACACAGGGCATGAGCGGGGGTGGGGGGGTAAGAAGGGAGACACGGGGCATGAGCGGGGGGGTGGGGGGAACAGGGGAGAGACACAGGGCATGAGCGGGGGTGGGGGAGAAAGAAGGGAGACACGGGGCATGAGCGGGGGGTGGGGGGCAGAAGGGAGACACGGGGCATGAGCGGGGGTGGGGGTAAGGAGGGAGACACAGGGCATGAGCGGGGGGTGGGGGAACTGGGGAGAGACACGGAGCATGAGCGGGGGTAGGGGATAAAGAAGGGAGACACGGGGCATGAGCAGGGGTGGGGGGGAAGAAGGGAGACACGGGGCATGAGTGGGGGGTGGGGGGGAAGAAGGGAGACACGGGGCATGAGCGGGGGTGGGGGAAGAAGGGAGACACGGGGCATGAGTGGGGGGTGGGGGGGAAGAAGGGAGACACGGGGCATGAGCGGGGGTGGGGGAGAGAAGGGAGACACGGGCATGAGTGGGGGTGGTGGGGATAGAAGGGAGACACGGGGCATGAGCGGGGTGGGGGGAAAGAAGGGAGACACGAGGCATGAGCGGGGGGTGGGGGGGAAGAAGGGAGACACGGGGCATGAGCGGGGGGTGGGGGGGAAGAAGGGAGACACGGGGCATGAGCGGGGGGTGGATGGAAAAGAAGGGAGACACGGGGCATTAGCGGGGGGTGGGGGGGAAGAAGGGAGACACGGGGCATGAGCGGGGGGTGGATGGGAAAGAAGGGAGACACGGGGCATTAGCAGGGGGTGGGGGGAAAGAAGGGAGACACGGGGCATGAGGGGTAAGAAGGGAGACACGGGGCAGGAGCGGGGGGTGGGGGGAAGAAGGGAGACACGGGCCATGAGCGGGGGGTGGGGGGTAAGAAGGGAGACACGGGCCATGAGCGGGGGGTGGGGGGGAAAGAAGGGAGACACGGGGCATGAGCGGGGGGTGGGGAATAAAGAAGGGAAACACGGGGCATGAGCTGGGGGTGGGGGATAAAGAATGGAGACACTGGCCATGAGCGGGGGCAAAGAAGGGAGAAACGGGGCATGAGCGGGGGGTGGGGGGGTAAGAAGGGAGACACGGGCCATGAGCGGGGGGTGGGGGGAAAAGGAGGGAGACACGGGGCATGAGCTGGGGGTGGGGGGAAAGAAGGGAAACACGGGGCATGAGCGGGGGGTGGGGGGGTAAGAAGGGAGACACGGGCCATGAGCGGGGCGTGGGGGGAAAAGGAGGGAGACACGGGCCATGAGCGGGCGGTGGGGGGAAAAGAATGGAGACACGGGGCATGAGCGGGTGGTGGGGGGGAAAAGGAGGGAGACAGACACGGAGCATGATTTACAACTGTTGTAAATTGTGTTTTTTTCTCTCTCTGGCAGCCCGGACCATGCGAGATTATATCAGATAGAGGTCCGGGCTGTCAGAGAAAAAAAAAACACATTTTAAAACAGTTTAAAACAGACAGTTGCTTGATCATCCGACCCGACTTCGGAAAGATCAAGCGCTTTTAAATTGCATTTTTATTTTCTCACCGACAGCCCGGACCATGTGAGATTATATCACATAGAGGTCCGGGCTGTCAGAGAGAAAATAAAAATGCAATTGAAAAGCGCTGCCAGCAGCAGAAACACAGATATGATACAGAAACAAACACCTAACCTCCAAATGGTGATGAAAGTGCTACAAAACACCTCAAACACCCTCCACGTGTGGCCCTGCTACTTGTACATTTCCCCCTCACAGCCCACAAAAACGCACAAGGGAATAGGAATTAAACTGGGCCTTTTAAAGACAGTTTAACTTCCTTTAACATTCGGGATGCTTACCTGGCTGATGTCACCGCGTTTGCAGCCTCCACTCTCAGCTCACTCTGCATATAAAAAAAGGCAGCAGGACACGTGTGTTTCTGGAAAGGTCTTCCAGGAGGGGGTGGTTTGAGTCCTGGATTAGGATACATTCTTCTGAGAGAGACTGTCAAGGGAAGTGTCTGCCTGCCTCAAGGCAGGAGCTTGCGTACTACAGTGCCATCTAGTGGCAGAAAGTATTTTTTTTAATTAATAAATACAGCGTACATGGTAAGCAATAGAAAAACAAAGAATCCGTATTTCTTTTCATTATGTGCGTAAAATGGGACGTTACGCACCTTAACTGTAGGGCTGACGTAGAGTGTGCACTTAGAATATGTTTGCATTATGTAGCTAGCGCTTGGGTTTGCGAGAATAAAGCATAAACGTTAGAAAGCATTTACCTGGCATTATAAAGCCATTCCACTGAATGAGACAGAGAAGCGCAAGGTTGTGCGAAGATTGTTTTGAATTACACTGAGTACAGGTATTCGTAAACATTTGCTTGGCAGACAGATAACACAAACCTTGTCCGAGTGGAGTGCGAAGGAGAGCTAATCAGCATGGCATGGCTTGGTGTTCGCAGAGAGAGGAAAGGGGGACAGCGCCACATGGGGAGATAGGAGAGTGTGCTTTTGCAAGGAGAGATGCCCTGTTCTCTGGAGGAAAGAGTATTTTGTGAAGCCAACAGTGGAGTGAATGACAATGAATGGAGGAATATATGGTACAATGGTGTATTGCAGGCACCACAGACAGAAGGCCATGAGCTAGTAGATATGCTTTGAAATGTCATATTGACACAAAACACGACAAGAACACAGACTTTCAGGCACGTTCATATTTGGAATATGCTGACAGAGAAAGAGACATTCTTAGTAGAGAATGAAAGTAACCATGGGGAATGAGTGCGTCATGGAATAGTATAACCAGAGTTGAAGAGAGAGGGGAGTTGCTAGAGTTAGTTGTAGTTGCTGTTGGAGATGGTGCTAGATGGTGATAGATGGAGTTTTGGATGGAGCTGCTCTCTGAGAGATAGATCGAGATACGTTTGGATGCAGTTCTGAGATTGAGGGAGAGGTGTCTTGGTGCAGCAGAATCCGATGGCTTTGGGAGAGATCGGAGAGCTTGGCAGAGCTTGGCAGAGGCTGCTTGAGTGACCAGATCTTGAGGGGCCTGCCACTGGCTAACTGATTGCAGAGTAGCGGGAAAGGGGAGACCTGGCCCTGGCAAACAGAGCTGGAGACCAAGGGAAGCAAATGGGAAGTATGGTTTATGGCCTAAACTGATTGATTAGAACAGACACTCACACAAAGAGCTTTGGGTTTGGGAAAGGGGAAATCAGACAGGGATTGTCTTAGGTAGAGAGTGTGAAGTATGGTGTGGATTCGAGAGGATTGATCTTGCATGAAGGAGAGGATTGCTGGATGCTGACGCTTGCATGAGGCTGCATTAGAACCACAGGCTTGCATCACAGGCTTGCATTAGAAACCTGTAAGGCTTATAGTTATTGCATGGTAGATTTGCACCAGAAGCATAAAAGGTGCAAAGTTGAGATTTGCATAGTTTTGGTAATGCTTGCATCATGTCTTGTTATGCATAAATAAATGTATTCTATTGTTATAATTCAATCGATTCATGTGTTTTCTTTGTGTCTTGCGTTTTGTGTCCATAGGAGTAAGATAGGTGTATGTTGTTAGGCGTAAGATAGGAGTAACACAGTGCACATAGGCCCTGAGATACAAAAGCAAGGGGGGTATAGTGATCCACACCCCCCTAGGAGATTGTCTAAGATTGTCTAAGACCTGTGCATGGTTGCCCGGGGGGGCAAGACCGTGGTAAGGATTTGTTTTACGGACTAACAACCTGGCCCTCTTCTTGAGTTTCACCAGAAGGACTGTGGGTGCCTGCTTAGAAAATCTGCATTTGATTGAAGATAGCCTTCCACATGCTCCACCGAGAAGACAAACAGCTGTAAAATCAAAAAACGTCTGATGATGCATGGGCAACTATCGTTGTCCCTGGCAAACAAGTTAGAGAGGCATGATCTATCATGAGGTGGAATTAAGGAAGTGTCAGAATGTCCGTCAAGTAATATTTGCTGTCCTTGTGTAAAACCCTACTTCGTCCTTTACACTTAAACCTAAGAATGCTAAATAAAGTAAAATCTTCCACCAGGAGAATTACTGCCTTCTCCTGTATTTGGCATAGGTAAAAGTCCAAGAGAGTGTCTCCCTTCTCTTGGCACAGTTCAAACACAAAAGATCTTCAACCAGGAGAATACCTCCCTCCTCCTGCTGCACTCAGAAAAGTTATCTTTAGAAAAATACACAAGTCAGGGGGAATGACTCCCTTCCCCTGACATTCTATTGATTTCTATATTAGTGTCAGATTCTTTACCTGGAGGAGAATGCATGCCTTCTTCTGGTGTCTATGGTTGTATCACAGTGTCCACACACTATAGACCAGGGGGAATGACTCACATCCCCTGATTCTTGACACATAACATGTAATGTTCTTAACTCGTACCAGCTTGACAGTTCCATAATTCTATTGGCCTTTGTTCTCAGACTCTTACAGTGAGCAAACTCGTTCTATGAGTTTCAGTGACATCCCTCTGGTCACTGAGTTGGGTTAAGTTTTCCTTATGCTGTATTGCAATTTGCTTTAGGTTCCGGACCCTTATCCAGTATTTAGTGGTCCTCCTTTGGCCACTGGGTTGACAACGTTCTCCTCTGTTGCTTCTTTCAACTATTTTAGAGAGCCCGCTCCTTCTCTAGTGAGTGGTTTCTCTCCATTGAGACAAGGAAGTACTCCTCAGATGTACTCTCTATTCATTATAGGGTCCCTGACTCTTCTCTGGTGGTAAATGGTTTTGCTGTCTACACTGGGACGATGAAGTACTCCTCGGATGCATTCTCTATTCGTTATAGGTTTTCCAACCCTTCTCTGGTGGTCAATGGTTTTGCTGTCTCCACTGAGACGAGGAAGCATTTATCAGATGAACTCTCTATTCCTTATAGGGTCCCAACACTTCTTGGCCCACTTTCAGGCTCCGCCACAATACTGGCTGGAAGCTGAGACCCCTCGACTCTTTCCTTGTCCACACTGGTCCTGCCGGTGCCTCCCGTTACCGGTTGGGAGCTACTTGCATGGCACTGGTTCTTCCAGGGACTGACGTCAGTCTCTTCCTGGCTTCCTCCGGTCTTTGGTGACTTTGGTGGTTTTGCAGCATGTCCATGTCTATCGGCTCCCTGAAGTCTCGGCATCATTGTGGGACCACATGGTCCAACTCCTGTGGGAGGTCACACCACTGCCTCGCCTTCTTCCACCGGTCCTTGGATCCGCTGCCGTCGGGCCTACTGGAGACACTCTTTGCTTCCCGCTCACATCCTCCAGTCTCTGGTCTTCCCTGCTTCTGGACACCTGCATTTGACAGCTTCCTCACCTCTCGCTACTCCGCGGCTGGCTTGACCCAGCTGGGAGTGACAGTTGTATAGTCCTTTGTCTCTTCTTATACTTTGTTGCCAGCTCCTCCCTGGCGGAAAGTCCTTTGTTCCTTTTGACATTTGCATCTTTATGCCTCTTCGGGGCCACATCCTACCAGTACTTGCCTGACCAGTACTTTCAACATTTTCTGTGATCTTCCTCATCCTTGACTTTTCTGCCTGGGCTCTACTGACTTACAATCATACATATATTTATCCTCAAGAAAGGGGTTTGTGATGGAAGGAGGGGCCAGAGAATGTTGGTGTGTGACATCAACTGAGGGCATAGACCATAGGTGGTGGTACTTGTCGCAGGTGGTTTCCTCCTGCATTAAACCACCCCTCGGAGACTATTGGGTAGCGGCCTCACCTGCCTAGCCTCATGGGAAGGGGCTCCCCCCCTGGGGATAAGTGACAACACCTAGTGAGTCGTCATAATAGGTAGTACTTTAATGCTTATATGGCCTGTTTAGTTGCAAGACATCCAAGTTCTATGAACAAATAACTCCTCTTGAGAGGGAACAACTCTAACATCTAGGTCCACTCACCCTCCACTCCCCACCCTACCCGGGACTGGGTGATCTGCTCGTCAGTGTTGCCTCACCTGGTTACTTGTCGATCTCCTGCTGCCAAATTCCCGGCCCTCCCCCTTCAATTTTATTATCTCCCTAATCCCTTGTTTCTCTGCTTCTTTCACCAGGTTTTTCCCCCTATGATTGTAAAGCACTCCGTTGCTTCCCTGAGCTAGCTATGTGCTCAATAAATACCCTTATAATAACAATAATTATTATTATAATTGTCATAATAATAACTTACATTGAATATATAAAGTCATCTGTCTGATACCTTGTCCCATCTGGGAAGATATGAGCCGCTAAGGGTACTTCGAGGCATCTGCCGGCAATACGAATGGGCAAAGCTGGCATGGTAAGCTACACACAGACTACTTAATTCAGTCTTTAAGGACTGGAAAGTGTCTACCTCCTCATACCATGCTATTTGGGCTGGCTCTTCAACATTCAACTTCTTAGTAATTGGGCTTGCTATAAAGGAGACATTGGGAAATTGGTTGTATGACAGGGGAAGAATGGGATGACTCATAGTACCAAGTCGATGCTAACATTGAAACCACCAGCAGTTATTTCTGTCAGGCTACCCCTTTTATAACTCACAAACTCATCACCGTTAACTGAGTCCGGGTATCGGCCTTGGTAGATTCGGGGAGAAAGCAGACAGGCATAAATAAGAGCTGATTTAGTCAGCGTAAACGAGTTGAAAAGTTGCAAAACCATTAAGATCACCTGTGTAAATGGGGACCAGAAAGTATATCATAGAACTCCCACTGTTATTAAGCTCAAGGGTCAAGAGACCTTAACACACTCAGTAGTCATTCCCGGACAACTGGAAGAAACTATTATTGGAATGGACTTCCCCCGGTTTGGGGAGATTATGGAAGGGATCAATACGCCAGTAACAGTTTATTCTCCGCTAGAGACATGGAAGAGGAGGAGTTCTCACCTACCATGCCTATCTGGAATTGTGATACCAGCCTAAAAACCCCACGTAAGAATCTAGATGGAGAAACCAGCTGCGTGAAGGGAAGGGTATGTGAAGAATCCCAGGGTATTGTCACTGCTCCCATGGAGAACCCCCTTCCCATTAGACCATGGAGGTGAGGCCGATACCTGATAGACCCCCTGTGAGTGGTACTCGGCGGATGGATCTCATGGGGAGGGGAGCAGTCTATGGGACCAGTGACGATAGCCATTTCAGTCCCCTCTATCCTCTCGCCCCACTCAGTCCCCTGTGATCCCCCACACCTGTATCTCTGTAGAGTAGAGGACTTCATTCATACAGATTCTACTGGGTCAAGGAAGAGTGAGGCTTACCCAGGTGGAGTGCATACAATCACTGACACGAAGAAGATCAGGTAAGGAGGCAAAAGCCCA
Organism: Ambystoma mexicanum; assembly: GCF_040938575.1. Lineage (NCBI taxonomy): Eukaryota > Metazoa > Chordata > Amphibia > Caudata > Ambystomatidae > Ambystoma > Ambystoma mexicanum. The sequence goes on along the minus strand of NC_090927.1, from coordinate 273,969,371 downwards.
CCACAGAACCAACACCCGCGGTACAATCTACTAGAGACATCCCCAGTGATAAAAAGCAAGGAAAGACTGTGTACCTTGTCAAACCAGCACTGGAGGAGCGAGGAAGCACATGCTGGTTCCGTGGCAAGGGACCCGAGGGGAAGAGAATGAGATGCTGTCGAAGAGGGACAAGTAATACCGGTAATAAGGGCCACCATGATGCCGGCAATACCGGCATCGCAGATCCCCCGTTAACAGAAATCTGCTGTGTAACCAAGTTCCAAAGGTGCACACAATCAGCACAGGTGGAGGATATGGAGTCAGGGCCAGCACAAAAGGAGCACACCCACACCCCTTTCCAAACCAAAATGCTACCACTTGTACTTGCCATACTGGGGCTGGAGGACATGCCTGCACTGCTACTCCTTGAGCAGGCAGTACAACAGGCAACACAGAGGAGACGCAGGAGGAGAAGGAGGGTGAGACTGGCCCAGCAAATCCCACCAGTGCAGGTAGTTGTTCCCCGCAGACAGCCATCAATTCCACGTATAAGGGCCAATCCATTTGACTTAACCCCAGCACAGATCCACACCCTGTACTGGCTGGACAGGGGCACCATCACCAACATAGTGGAATTAATACAGGAAGACTTGGTCAGCCTGATCAACATCCGCACAGCCACCCCCCCTCTGCTGAAGGTGGCATGTGTGCTCCACTTCCTGGCCACAGGCACTTACCAACACACAGTGGGCCAAATGCATGGCATGTCGCAATCATGCTCCTCTGTTGTGCTAAACCAAGTGCTGGATGCACTACTGAAGCATGCAAGTCCCTACATATCCCTACCAAGGCATACCACAGGAGGCAAATGCCACCAAAATAGCATTCCATGCACTGGCAGGCATGACCAATGTAATTGGTGCCCTCGACTGCACCCACGTAGAGTTGGCAGTCCCACATGCCGTGGAGGTGGTGTACCGCAATCAGAAGCTATACCACTCCATCAATGTGCAGATGGTGTGTGATACCAGCCAGATAATAACACATTGCTGTGCCAGATACCCAGGATCCACGCATGATGCCATGGTGCTGCGGAACTCCTCACTACCCCGCTACATGGAAGGAGAGGTCATACGAAGTGGCTGGCTGTTGGGTGAGTCTGCCCTCTGGGCCATGGGAGGAGAGGGATGGGTGGGGCTACATGCATATGCAAGGGGAATGCCCTCTGGGCCATGGGAGGAAAGGGATGGGCGGGCTACATGCATATGCAAGGGGAATGCCCCCTGGGCCATGGGCGGAGAGGGATGAAAGTATCTTGAGTTAACCCCAGCCACACAGCCCTCACATGTGCGCACATAATGGACCTAGCCAAAATGCATCGGGGGGCCTGGTGGTTTAAATGTCTAGGACCCTAAGTCATGTATGTCACCCAAGGCTCGCACCATGGATTGGCATGCACTGTACAGGGCTGATAGTCATGTGGTTGCGGCTGCCATTGACAGGATAGTGCATGTGAACTTGAAAGATGTACAGGCTGAGCACACATGGCAACTGAGCATTTTACTTACACATATCTACTTCTGCTCCCATGCAGGTGATGCTGGCTATCCTCTGAAGGCATGGCTACTCACCCCTTTCAGGAATCCGCAGAACAGGCACGAAGAGGACTTCAATAGTGCACATACACGCAAGCATGTGGTCATTGAGCAGACGTTTGGCATGTTGAAGGCATGGTTTTGCTGCCTCAGCAGGTCAGGAGGGGCACTCATATACGGGCCTGAGAGGATGAGCAAGATCATCATGGTATTTGCAATGCTGCATAACATGTGCATCCGGCGGAACGTACCCCTTCCACCTGACATGGAGCTGCCACCACCTGGTGAAGTAGAAGGAGTGGAAGGAGTAGATGTTGGACATAGGCCAGGATGCGATACACTTGAGGGTCGCACAGTGTGCCAATTGGTCATAGACCAATCATTCTGATGTACTGGGATGCAGAGGGTGCCATCTATTGGGAACTGTGGGCACTGGGTGTGTGGGTATATGGGCACAGTGCACTATGAAGCAATACATTTATAAACACCAAAGAAGCAATGTCCGCTCATGTGATGTTTTGTACACAACAGGTGTATTAAAGTGATTTTTTGTACAACATGATTTAACACTCCACGCCCCCATACAACCCTCCCCCTCCCCCTACACACCCCTACACAACCCCCACTCCCCCCAACAACCCTGCTCCCCCTACACACCCCTACACAACCCCCACACCAACCAACACCCCCAGTACTACATCCACCACCACCCTCCACCCTCCCCCTAACACCCAAAGTCAACAATGGCACAACATTTGTCTGGATGTATTCCTAAAGAGATTCTACAGGGTGGCCCTGCTACTGTGGAGCCCCCTTCGGAGGTGGGGGTTGGATATCTGAGTGCACGGGGCTGGTCTGCCTGGAACTCACTGGCGTGGTCGATGTGGATGAGCCAGATGGTTGTGACCCCAAAGCCGGAGTATGCCGCTGCTCCATGCTGGTGAGGATCTGTCCCAAGGCATTGAAGCCTTCGCGCACTTGCTGTGCACTTGAGTCGATGGCCTGGATTACGGCCACAGTTCTGTCACAGATGACACGGCGTGTTGACTCCCCTTCAGCAAGGTACTGCTTGACATAGCCTTTCATCTCCTCCTGCCGGCCCTCCATCCTGGACAGACAGACGTCCCTCAAGGTCCTGTATGGCAGTATGGGTGGTGGTTGGTTGGTTATGTGGTGATACTGCATGCAATATGGGGCTGTGCAATGTCAGAGACCACTCTCCATGGCTGCCCTGTTCGGGAATCCTGGCGAGGGGTGTCCTGTGGGGTAACCTGCAGGCTTGGTGTTCGACCTACAGGCTCTGAGTGGACGAGTCCTGCATTGCCGTAATCGTCAGGGTCAGCTTCCTCGTCGACACTATGCTGTGCCGATGCAGCCATCTCCCCAATTGTGCTTGCAGCAGCAGACTGTGTGCCAGATGTGTCCTCGGCCTGTGTCGATTGTATGTCCAGGCGTGCAGGGGCAGGTGTCTGCTGGTCCTGTGTGGGTGGCAGTGTGGCTGGTAGGGCACTGGTTGTTGTCCTGCGTGCCGCTTGGCCCATCCTTGGTCCAATCGAAGTAGATGGTCCGGTGCCATCAGCTTGGCTCCTTGCCCTTTTGGATGGTGTTGTGCATTGTGCACTTTCCTGTGCTTCTTCGGTGTCTGCATACGTACCTGTGGGGGACAGAGAGTGGCAGGGCATCAGTGATGGTGGTGCTTGCATCATGCATGCGTTAGTCTTTGTGCAGTTGGCGCCATGTGATCAGTTTCATGCCTGGCTTTGCAGCGGACTGGGTACCTGCAAGGTTGGGGGGTGCTGTTTGCAATCGTGCAGGTGTTCACATGTACGCCATGGTGGCTGCTGTTGGGCCTTGATGTGTACTGTGACTGACGTGCTGTGTGACACGTGCAGGTCATCTGTGTATCGAGTGTGTATTTGTGTATGGGAGCGACATGCAGCATGCATTGGGATGTGATAGTGGTGGGCCCAGCATGTGTATATGGATATGTGTAGGTGTGCATGATGGGCCATGTATTGGCTGGGGTTGCTGTCACATTTGGAGGTCAATGGTGATGACTGGTTGTCGTGTGTTTGTAGCGACACTCACCTTCATCTGCCGATGTTGGCACGCCAAACTCGGCTCCACCGACTCCTTCAATTGACTCCACATCTATGACTGAGCTGCAAGTCTCCTCCCATCTGGCCAATTTCACTGGTGAGTGAGGTCCTCCACCTGTTGCCAGCCCCAGGCTCCGATTGGCCGACAAGATGTTCCGAACTCTCAGCCTGTGGTCATCCCATCGCTTTTTACAATTGTGCACTGTGCGTGCGGTGGTGCCGACTGCACTTACTTTCCGGGGCTACTTCTTCCCAGATGGCTTTCTTCTTCAGCTGTGCTGGACGCCTGAGGTCGCTGCAGAACACACATCAGCATTCGCCACTAGGGTGTCAGCTAACATGTTCAGCTCCTCATCCTTGAACCGTGGTTTACGCAGGCGGGCAGTGCCTTTCTGGGTAGACTTAGACATTTTGTCCATGGTATGCTAGGAGTTCTGGTGGTGAAGGTCCAGTATGTGGAGGATGGCAATGGATTGTGTTTTTAAAGATGGCCGCCAAAGCATTTCCCGTTCCAGCGCAATGACGTCAATTCCGCGTCCGGTAATAACGGCTCCGTCCTTAGCACTATGTTAATACCGGTACCGCTGATCAGGGGTTGCCGAGGGCAGAGGTTTTATGTGCTCATTCGTTGATGCCGCTATCTGGGGGTTTGAGGGTCATTACCGGCATGCCGGGGCGGCCGTTACCGGCATGCAGGGGTGCGCGTGCTCGCGCACACGTAATCACCCGTTGTTTGTGGGTTTGAGCCAAGACGGACATGTTATTACCGGCATGCAGTTAAGGGTTGATTTTTAGCGCCAACCTCGTAATGAGGCTCAATGTGTCTAGAAAGTTTAACAAGTGGATAAAAGATCATTTTACAAATAGCAACTTGGTCAGAGGTAGAAAGGTACCACATATCTGAATTCTCTTTTTAATAAAGGCAACCAGGTAGTCTGTCAATGGCGTTTCTTCAAAAGGCTTACCATATGAATTCTTCCAAGTATAATGAAAGATATCACTGTTTTCCATATTTGTGTGCTAGTTACTTGTATAAAGATGTCCTCTGATGTTGATAGGCTAGTGCCACTTGATATTTCATTTGAAATTAATCGAGCTGGATCCATGTGGTTCATGGTCACAACAGCCTGGGATTTTTTTTCTCCATAAGACTACTTTATATGAGCTAAGTGTTCTGTGATTAGGAATATGTTGGCAAAAGGAATTGAACAGAGGGGTTGGTAGCATGTCAAAATGCAAGAAGCCGACAAATGTGAGTTTCAAAAGAGCAGTGTGTGTCTCTTCCTGTGACCGGTGCAAGCATAAATAAATAGAAGAAAAAGCAAAGTTCAGGCCGAGTGAAAGGGTCATCAGAAAAATAGATTGATGCTTCAGTGATATTTGCTCTTTTGGAGCTACGGTCTAAGCACACAGCGTTCCGAAGAAAGATACAAAATGTGCATGTGTCTGTATTTACAAGCATATAACAGACCCAGCGCTGTTATGCTTAGGGGAGCATATGATCAAATCATTATTATGGCAGCCCTTATGGTTCTCTGAAACATTTTGCTCTTTACCACAGGTGGTCTACAAGAATTACCACTGTTGTCACTGCTATCCCGAAAAGCAAAGGAGTAACACAAATTCTGCCTTCAGAAATAGGGGTTAGGAAAGCCGATTCAATGAATCTTGAAACTGTTCACATTTCTTCTTACCTTGTGAACATTTTTTTTTGCAGTTTCCGAGAGCCCAGCCTGCAAAGATGTCTGTCTACTCCTGTAGCAGAGGATTTCTGGAAGTGCAGTTATTCTTTCTCGAAACCTGTTCTTTGTTTGCTAGACAGAACATGCAGTCTTTACTGCTGACCTGCCATGACTAGCAGCTCGACTATGACTTCTTTGATTCCCTGCTATTGCCTAAGGCCCACACTTGCTATTCATTGTGTAAGGGATTGCCAAGAGCTTAATTACACCTAGCAGGAGCTAAATAACACCCAGCACGCAAGGGACCTGATATGTTGCTCCATGATTTAGTTTGGATCACAATATGGTTGATGCAGGCTCCTATGATCTCTCAATGAGGACTTAATAGGAAAACTATGAGACAGTATGACCCATGTAACCTCGCATAACTTCTTGCCTGACTGCAGTTTCTTTGAGTCACCTTTTATTCCCTTCCTAGTGAAATGAACAGCAGGTGACACATTGGCCAGATGCTGAGACCCAGACCTGCTATTGATTACCAAGAGCTTAATTACACCTAGCAGGAGATAATAACACCCAGCATGTGTGGGCCCTGATATGTTGATCCATGATTTAGTGCGGATCACAATATGGTTGATGCAGGCTCCTGTGATCTCACAATGAGGACTTAATTTGAAATCTATAAGCATGCAGGACCCATGTAACCCAAATGGCAAAGCAGTAAACTGAAATAACCCTTTGGGAAAGAATAGGATTCTTTTCCTTATCTTTGGGAGCTAATTGGACCTATACACACCCCTTTCTTAGGTCAAAGGTTGAGGTGATGGGGCAGGATCCAGACTTCTTTATTAATTTGTCAACCCTATGTTTCAGGTATGCATCAAATTGTAAGAGTTTGTTAACATTCCTAAAGTCTATACAGAGCCATCAGGCTTCTCGACTCGAACAGTTGGGAAGGAACATTGACTGTGAGAACGTTTTAAAACAATCAGGTCGAGGATCTTCGTTTTTCTTCCTGTACTATTTTCTGTCAGGCCTCTGGTGGCTGATGGGGTCTAAGGCAGATGGATTTCCACTGTGGGGTTTAATGTGGAGAAAAAACCTTGAACCCTTCCAGGTATCCTAGAGAAAATGTAAGCTAAGTGGCAGAGGAAGTCTTATAGCTTTATTGGAAGGCATAAGGATTGAGTTACTACTCTGCTTCCATGACTTTAGCCAATTAATGTGAGATATCTAATGGCTGTTGAGTGCTGGACCTTATAGTTGCGATCGCCCAGGACTTCTTTGATGACATAGGGACGTTCTTCTTGGTCAAGATTTCATTAACGGCGGTGGGTAATAACCCGATCAATTGAACCCCAGCTTGGAACATCCCTAATCTAGGGTTTTGGTCATGCAAAATCTTCTGTTTCTCTTGGGTTTGCCTCATATGCTGCTGTGACAGATCCCTAGCAATGGTCATAATTTTCCAGGTTCTCTATCACGGTCAGTCATCTTTCTGTGTCTGCTGTGGGCGTTCCCACACCTCGTTTCAGCTCCCTTCCGGCATTTATGTGCCGGACTGAGCACCTGCGCAGCAGGGGGGTGCAGCGGGCGCCCCATCAGCGTGCCAAAGGCACGCTTTAGGCAAGCCGGTCTGTGCCCGTCCGTGCCCATGTTGGGCCCTGGTCGCGGCTGCCCGCCAGCTCCATTTCTCACAGCCCCACCAGCTATTCTACTCCCCACCAATTGTAGCACACGGCCTGTTTTTGTGGCAGCTTCACTTACTAATGGCACGTCCACACTGAATAGTTTACACATGCTCAGAGTTGCAGGGACCTGTTGGAAGATCATCGGCCAGATTTTGTTTTCATGTCTGAAATTTGGCTGGGTTCTTATTCGGAAGCTGCCATTGTTCAAATCCTTCCTCATAATTATGAGAAATTGCGCTGTGATCGCAGCCCCCCTCGTGTTGGTGGGAGGGGATGCTGTTATTTTTCAATCTAGTTTTAAAGCTTGTTCTGTCCAGTTGGAACACAGTCTTATAATGGATGGGATCCTGATTGGGATTCCCCTGTCTGCCATTAACACTCTATATGTATTTCTGATCTATCACCTGCCGGGCTATGATTGCAGGTTTTGTGATGAGTTTCCTGGGCTGGTAGCTTCGCTTCACCAGAAATACCCTAATCTGGCTATCAAGGGAGAATGTAATCTTCCTATTAACAAAACCAGCTGCTGTTTGGTAAGGAGTTAAAGGAATGGGTCGGTCAGAAATTATTATTGTCCCTATGGTTCGGCCATGTGCTTTTAACCATAATTCAATCGATCGTACAAATATTTCCTATGCACCTTACCCGAGTTTTCGTCTCTTGAACACAAGCAAATTCAGGTATCAGGGCGCGGCCATCTTGTGATAATCTTACATCGAGTATAATTTGGGAATAGGGGACATTCTGTCATTGGCAAGTTTCCCCTACAGCTCAGCAGCACCACGAACAACGAGCAGTGACAGCCCCCAATTTCCTGTGCTTCAAAATTCATGTTCTCATGGATGCGTTGACACGGGATGTTGCACAGTAAGAATGTATGTTCATTTTGAGTGAAGGTCACCAGCTTTGAAATTTTGCTTGGGAGCTGGGAGGCCCACGCGTCCCGCGCACATTATAAGGTTCTATTATTTTTTGACCATGAGAGGCAGGGACCATTCCGAAAGGGATTGAATTGAAGGGGGGTTAATAACATATAATATGATAAGGTTGCCCATTCCGAAACTGGACCTAGTTACATATAAGTTCAGTTCATGAAAAATCGTTGACACGAACGGACGAGTCTGCATTACGGTCTGCATTACGCCAAGAGAATGGAAATGCCGAATATAATGTAAGTTTCTCTTTAGATGATTTCATACCAGAACTAGTCGAAATACGAATAGCTGACCATTATTGTTGGGTGACATTGTACTTGTTCGTTCTGTGTGGCATATTGCAATGAAGTGCTAGTACAACCTTTGTGTGCTGGGCTATCTACCGGGCACATGGGCAGGCCAGCATCGAGACGCATGTAGACCACCACTCGTTTCTCCCTGGTTCTACGCTAATAAATCATTACATTGTTTTTGCACCTCGAAGTCTTGCCCCAGTTTACGCATTACGTTTAGAGTTCAACATACTCCATTGCACTATCCTCGGAAGCAAATACCGGAGTACTTTGATATTCCACGTTGTATTCTCTCGGTTCACATTGTATCACCTCTGCGCTAATAAAGAAAATGATTAATTGTAATAACGATCGGCTAGTGAGACACATTTCTATTTTTATCTTTTGCAAACAGGTACATCGTGCCGTTCTGCGTTTGTCATCTATTCCAGACCCCGACCGATGGCTTCTTCAACCGCCAGCTGCAACTACATGTCAATCACTGGATCTACTTAACCGTCTTTTGGGACGACAGACAAGGTCCAATATGCCCGTACGCGGTACCGGCGATTAGGAGCAACATAACAACCTTTACGGTGGTCTAGTGTTAAGTTTATGCACCAGCGACCGAAGTGCTTCATTTAGACAAAACGAACACCCTGTGTACCCAAAAGGAACAGCGCATGACTCACAATAAACATTTGCGGATTTATGGAACGAGAGCAAAGAAATAAAAGTTCAATTTTCATTGATTATGTCAGACGCTGAATGTTATTGAAACATTTAATGTGAAATAAATGTTGTTTACCAATTGTACAGTCTTGCTGTTTCCTTTTAAAGCACAGTTTCATATTCCTAATTATGACGCGCTGTGCTGTGAGACGATGTGTGTTGTTTTCCGGGTTCCGCGTCTAGTTGCGTAGATGACGACTGGGCGCGTTTGGCTACGCTGCCCAGTAACCTCACAGAGAGAGGCAGAGAATATCAATGATTTGGTGATGTCAGGCTCAGTGGCGGGGGATATGATTTAGTGCCGCAAACGCAGGTCACCCAGGGCGATGCGGCAATTGATAAGATTATCACAAGATGGCTACGCTCTGCTGCCTGATTGTGCTTGTGTTCAAGAGACGAAAACTCGGGTATGGTGCATAGGAAATGTTTGTACGATCGATCGAATTATGGTTAAAAGCACATGGCCGAACCATAGGGACAATAATATTTTCTGACCAAACCATTCCTTTAATGTTCTCAATGTCCAATCTATGTTGTTGCCAGCTGGTCACTTTCCCTACTCATCAATTTGGGAATACCCTTCATCTTATTTTTGCCCTGCCCAAAGCTATGTTGGTTTTCTCTGCATTGCCTATTACTTGGTATGACCAATGGGTGGTTCCTTTTTCCCTGTTGTCAGTGGCATCTCCCCCTTCCTGCCCTCAACAATTTGCTTTGAAGCGAGGATGGCGTACTGTCTCCCCTTCTAATCTTTCTTCTTTGATCCACGAGGACTGTAGTCTATTTCCTCGGTGTACACTTGCGACAATTTCTCAGATTTTTTGATCGGCGGCTGATGCTCTTACACCCTGCAAGCGCTGTCTGGTTAGGACTGTCAGTCTGAGCCATCGTTCACTGCAGAATTAAGGAATCTGAGACTTTGTTGTAGACAGGCAGCGAGGAAATGGAGATCAGCATATTTGCCGGCTGACCTCGCTTCCCATCGCCTGGTCACCCTTGTATACCACAAAGCTATTAGGGTTGCTAAACAAACATACTTTATCTTTAAGATTGAACAGGCTAGTAATCAACCAAGAGCCTTATTTGCAGTTGTTTAATCCCTATCAGCCCAGGCTAAGCCCCAGTCTGTCATCCCCCCTTACAAGGATCTCTGCGATTCATTTTGATTGTTCTTTGATGAGAAGATGGCTACCATCCGCAAAGGCATTGGCACTTCTCGTCCCATTGAGGCGCAGCCTGTACCTTACCTATGTCCTTGGGCCTCAATAGTTAACTCAGGAGCTCAATGGTCTTCCTTCCCAGTGTTTTCTGATAAAGAAGTGCTGGCCGCACTTAATAGCCTTAAGTCAGCTTCACCGACTGATGCCATTCCATTTTTTGTACTAAAGAATATCTCTAATGACATTGTCTCACTACTCACTGAGGCTGTTAATGACACCTTTGTTTCTGGGACCATTCCCGATAATCTTAAGCATACCCGTGTCATCCTACTCCTCAAGAAGCCAGGCCTGGATCCTGCAGTCCTGACTAATTTTCATCCTATTTCTTTGCTTCCCTGCCTCATGAAATTACTTGAATCCCTGGTATCCCCTCTCCTCAACACTTTTTTGGAGTCCTCCGGCTTCTCTGACCCTTTTCAATCTGGCTTCCTTCCTGGTCGGGGGACCGAGTCGGTTTTGGTCTCCGTTGTGGATGACCTGACTTGCCTGGTTGACCAGGGTGGGGTAGAGGCCCTGATTTTGATTGATCTGTCGGCGGCATTTGATACCATCGACCACCCTACCCTGATCGGCCGGCTTACCTCGGCAGGCCTGTCGGGCCAAGTTTTGGTCTGGTTCACCTCCTTTCTGACGGGGTGCTCTCTATCGGTTTCTCATTCCGCTTTTTGTTCTAAGTTGATTCATTTGCTTTATGGTGTCCCCTAGGGTGCCTTACTGTTCCCTACCTTACTTAACCTTCATATCCAACCTCTTTTGTGTATTATTCATGCTTTCGGCTTCCTGTGTTATTCTTCCACCGATGATACTCAAATCATTGTGTGGCTGGATCTTACTCAACCTGAGACTGCAGATCGACTAAGGAACTGCCTCCTGGCTATTGGAGATTGGATGGCCTTGAATTGGCTTAAGCTCAATGGAGAAAAAACAGAGGTGTTGGTGGTGGGTACTACATCACCCTCGCTGGATCCTGAGTTTTGGCCTGAGAGTCTGGGTCTGTTCCCTCGCCCAGTCTATTCGGTTAAAGACCTCTGTGTCAAAATCTCTGCCTCATTATCTATGGCCGATCAAATCTCCCTTGCTTGTCAAAAAGCCCATTTCAAACTTTGGACTCTTCGAAAAGTCCTGCCTTCCATTCCCCAGAAGTTCCATGCAACAGTGGTGGTTTCCTCCCTGGTTATCAGCAATATTGATTATTGCAATGCTCTTTATCTGCCCCTTGCAAAACGTCTGCTTCACCGCCTCCAGCTATTACAAAACTCGGCTGCCAGGGTTATTCTTCCACCCCCCTTTTGGTGCCCGTATGACCCCGTTCTGCGCCAACTTCATTGACTCCCAGTTGAGCAGCGTATCAGATTTTAAGTCCATGTGTTTGGTCCATAAGGCTCTTCACAAATCAGGAGCTGAGTTTCTCCAGGCAAAGTTTTGTTTTTACAAACCTGCTAAGTCACTCCCCTCACAAACCTTTTAGTCCATCCGGCCCCCAAGGGCAAGGTTTGTCCGTCTAGGCGGCGTCCCTTCTCAGTGGCAGCCGCAAAGGCCTGGAATTTACTTCCATTCGCCCTGCGCAACATTGAGGATCCTCTGCCCTTTCGCCGGGCGTTGAAGACCTTTCTGTTTTAGTTCTTTGCTTTGGTTTGACCTTACCTCGCTAGCTCTAGCGCCAAGATGCCTTTGGGCTTATGCTGCACTTTACAAATGTTATTAAGATAAGATAATATTAGAGGAAGTTTTTGTGGCTTGATCCCCTTTTTGTTCCTAGCCCTCGCTTAGGATGTCTGGAACATGTTCGGGTTTCCGATAGTACACAAGATCATAGGCATTGAAGTAGTTAGAAGCTTTCTGGGTTTTCTAAACAGTGAATAAAGCCTCTAGTAGCTACTCATCCCAGTTTTTCTCATCCGAGTTTACCAAATGCCTCAATAGGTTCTTCAAGGTCTGATATCATCTTTCAACTAGGCCATTTTCTGTGGCTTCTCTGTTGATGTGTGCAAGGTTCTATTTCAAAGGAGATATTTCACTCATATATTTTGGTATGCAACTAGACCTCTGGTCAGAAAGAATCTCCTTTTTAAATCCCACCATAACACAATAGGGGACCAGATGTTAAAGAATTTTCGGGGTGGTTGAAGAAAAACCTTGGGGTAATGGGTAGCATAGTCAATTTGTGCCTAGATATATAGATTCCCTGCCTTTGAAGGTAGCAATGGGTTTAGTAGACCCGTCTCTATTAGTGAGAGAGTGAGGTGCGCATAACGGGCAGGGTTTGAAGCAGGGCCTTGAGAACCTCAGAATGTGACGTTTTCTGGCATATTTGGCAGCTTGCACAGTACTCATTTAGATGATGATGATATATGTCAGGCCATACGAATTGGGATAATACATGTCCTTGGTTATTGGCAACCTCTAAGTGCTTAGCTGTGGGATGGGATCAGGCCATTTCCAGGACTGTCTGTTTGATAGGTTTGGTGACTGACAGCTGCTAGCGGGTTCTTAGTCTCCACTTCCCTATTTGCTTTTTTCTCAGCCCTATACAACAGGCCTCGCCTTTCCACAAGGATGGCTTTCGTTTCCTTCCCCCACGGTTTCTGTAATGCTCAAAGTCACTTTTCAGAGTGGGGTCTCTCTTCTGAGCAGCTGCAAATTCAGAAGATGCCTGCAAGTACTCTGAGAGCTCATGGATGGATTTAGGTACCTGGGTGGAGTGAGTGGACCCAAGCCCAAATGTACCTCTCCTTGTAGGTAGCAAATCATGTACCTCTTCCACATTGGAGTGTAAGATAAGCTCAGAAATAAGCAGGTGATTGCTTCTCATATGTGTACCAGGTAGTGATGGGTGCTCTAGTTAATCAACAGAACCTTAACAACTCCCCATTAGTCGGAATCCAAGTGCCCTCTATCCACTTTCCTTAAGGTGGTATTTCGGGGTGGCCTGCTGGTTGGATTTGGGGAGGCTGTGTGAAGGCTGGGGAGTCCCCCTTAAACCATCTACCGGGCTCTCATGACTAGAAAGGTGGCTTCTCATAACGCCAGATTCTCCCTGTTCTTCCTAACATCGTCACAGAGGTTTGAATTGAAAGGGCTTTTTGGTCCTGTCTTGAAACATCCCGATGTTAGTAGACCTTCTGTTGTGGAAACTGATGCTTCAAACAGTGCCGTTAGAACAGTTTTCCTACAAGTTCAAAAAGCCGATGAGGCCGACAACACATTTGTATTTGCCCTTTATGTTGACTTCCTTTGAGAGGAGGTATTCTGTAATTGAGCTGCTTTTGCATTTTGAGTATACTTGTTGACACCACTTTTAGAATGGGGTTAAACAGTCCAGACTGGTCATGTTGTCAGCTTTTGTCATGAACTTAAATTCATGACTGTTTCTGGGATGAGCTATTCTTTTTTTTTTTTTTTTGTAGAGCGCACTGCAGCCCAAAGGCATTGAGGCGCTATTTACATATTTACATGAAAGTGTACGTAGGCAGGAGTACATTTAGGACATGCGGTTACTTGGTTACATCATATGTGCTAGGTTACAGAGTACAGCTGGGCATACAAGATGGTTTCAGTAGAGTACAAAGTGAGAGCAAGGACTGACATTTCATACAAATAGACTGGTTTTGATGGCTTTGCGGAATGCCAGGTGGGAGTCGATTACCCTAATGTGTGAAGGTAGTGCGTTCCAGTGGGTGGCAGCGATAGCTGGGAAGCTGGAGCCCCCTAAATGCACTCTGCATGTTTTGGGCTTGGTGATCATGTTGGTGTAGGCTAGCCTAGATGGCCTAGTGGAAGTGGGCAAGGCGATGCGCTTTGGCGAGGTAGGAGGGTGCCAGATCATGGAGGCATTTATGAGTGATGGAGAGGATTTTAAAGATGATTCTCTGTTTAACAGGAAGCCAGTGAACCTGTCTCCTTAGGTCCGATATGTGGTCCCTTTTAGGGAATCCAGTGGCAGCCCTAAGGACGTTGTTCTGGACAAGTTGGAGTTTGGCAATGTTTTTGCTGTAAGTGCCTCCGAGCAGAGCATTACAGTAGTCCAGTCTTGAGCCGATAGTAGCTCTAGCGATGGTAAGGCAGTTCTGTGTGGTTAAGAAGGGTCTTACTGTGTTAAGCAGTTTTGAGTAGAATGCCGATGAGGAAGTAATGGCATTGACCTGCCTGTTCATGGTGAGATTAGAGTCTAGGTGACCCGACTACTAGCTTCTATTCACCCGACTTTTTACGATTGACACTTCTGCGGGTTAGATATGCATCCTCTGATTGTCTTGTAGGAGCAGCTGATCTGAGAACCATCAGCATGATAAAACTATAATATATCTCCTGTATCTCTTCGGGAACACTACAACAGTATCCCATGATTAATCACATGAGAAGCCATTAAGAATTATGAAAGGGCAACGACATGACAAGACAAGTACTGACACCTAGCAGTGTACTTTGCTAAAACAAACCATTGCAAATCACCTAATTACCCCTAGTCAAATGGCAATTGCTATCAGGAGCTACAATCATCTAATTCCCTTTTGTCTTCACACTCAGCCAACAGACCTACACCTAACCAACCTTGGAACACCAAAAGGAGAAACCGTAGATTAGGCTGTAGACCTACCAAGCCCACCTCTACCCATATAACGAGACACCCCCAGCCACGCTCCAAACGATCTATCTACAACTCACCCAAACCTAGTCTCAATGCGAAATGCTTTACTAATACTCCTAGAACCCGTGGGATTATCAGCAAAGACTGTACCAAGTCCTTCTTAACTAAGGAAAACCATAAATTCAAAGGAGCCTTGATTAACGCTCGATCCCTTGTGGCCCATGCCCTCGAAATCGCAGACATCATCACATGCAACCAACTAGACTTCCTAGTTATCACTGAGACATGGCTCTACAAAGCAGCCGGACCTGCCCTCTCTGTAGCCATCCCAGCTAACTTCACCATCATCAGAAAAAATAGAGAAACGTCCAAAGGGGGCAGTTTAGCCATCATATACAAATCAGACCTAGCTATTAAAGAGACAGAAATCATGCCACTTCCGTCAGCAGAGTTACTCTCAATTAAATGAGGGTTATCCCCCTCACGCACCATCAGCATGCATGCTATCTACATACCTCCAGGACCACTCATTCCTCCAGGACCACTAGCTTCATTCAATGAAGACATAATGACCCTTCTGAACACCAGCACCAAACCTGCATCCCAAATCCTCATACTTGGTGACTTTAATTTGGGTTTCAAGGACCCCAATGACCATAACGCTGCTACCCTAGCAAATACCATTGTGGAAGATGGCCTTACTATTAGGAATACCGAATCCACTCACTCTAAAGGTCGTATCCTGGACTGGGTTGCAGATATCAACTGTACCTCTTGTATCACTGCCACTGAACCGTGCGTCTGGACAGACCACTTCCTGGTCTCATTTACTATGCAAGATAGCCCTCCAACATATGCAACGAAGCCCTTGGTACCACCAGCCCTCACCAGATGCTAAAAAAATATAAAGATTGCTAACCTCCTACCTCTGATTCAACCTATCACTAACCCTACCCACCTCCCCATTGATCCTACAGAATTGGTTGACCAATATAATAACACTATCAACACTGCTATAGACACCATAGCTCCCCTAAAACTGAGTAAAGAAAAACCCATTGCCCATCTTAATACTTGGTTTAACCCTAGTCTAAAAGCCCTTCATAAAGAAAAAAGACAGGCAGAAACCACCTGGAAAAAGAATCCATCGATACAGAACAAAACTATTCTCACCTCCCTCGCAGCCAGATACAAAAAATAAATCATACAAACTAAAAAAGACACCTTCAATGCAAGAATCAAAAAGGCTAGTTAAAGTACTAGGGAAATCTTCTATATACTCAGAGAATTAGAATCTCCAATTGCCCCTAACGACTCGTTTACAAAAAACAAAATTTGGTGCACTGCACTAACATACAAAACGCCCTATGCAACATAATCACTATGCTCCAGGATAAAATACTAGCCAAAAAAACACGCTTCATAAGATTGCCCTCATAACCCAACAAGCCATTCTGCAATGACTTGCTAACAACCAAACCATCCATTCAATTTAAATTCAGGTCTATCTCAACTAGTGAGTCTGAAACCATCATTAGATCACTCAAGCCCTCCCGATGTCTTGGCGATACCTGTCCAGCTCCTATTTTTAAGGAAGCCGCAAAGGATTTAGCTCCCTTTGTCACCACCATCATCAACTCCTCATTTAAATTCTGTACTGTTCCCACTAATCTTAAAGATGCCTGGGTACTAACCCTGCTAAAAAAACAAATCTGGACCCTAGCGTCCCGACCAACTACAGGCCAATAACGACAATTCCATTCCTCCTCAAAATTCTAGACAGAGCTGCCTATCTCCAGATTCAATCCTACCTAGAGATCAACAACTTATTAGGTACCCAGCAATCTGACGTCCGGCCAAGACACGGAACTGAGACGGCCCTCCTTGATCTAAAAAACCAACTGGTTGATCGAAAAGCCAAGGGAGAAATCTCCATTCTCCTACTCTTAGACCTCTCTGCCGCATTCGATCTGGTGGACCATAAAGTCCTATGCAATCACCTCAAGTCAGCCGCCAATTTCTCCAAAGAGGCGACTTCTTGGATAAACTCCTTCCTAGTCAATAGAACTAAAAGAGTCTTCTTGCCCACCTCTTCTGCGGATCCAGTTCCCACCACCTGCGGTGTACCGCAGGGGTCCTGCCTCTCCCCCACTTTGTATAATATTTTTACAAAGCCTCTCTTTGATATACTTGACAATCTGGGTGTCTCATACACCAATTATGTTGACGACACCCAGATTCTCATCCCCATTCAAGGAGACTACGACAAAGATGTAGGACATATCAACAAAATCTACCAAATCATACAAACCTGGATGGCCACCCATGGTCTATGTCTTAACGACGAAAAGACCGAACTCCTAATCATAGGGTCCCCCAATAGACTGTGCAAACTCCCTCACCAATACAACTCCATCGCTATCGACGGCATTCAGATCAAAGTCGCCAAAGAAGTAAAAACCCTTTGTTTTTAAAGGACTCTGTACTCAACCTCAATAAGCAAGTAAATGCTACAGCCTCGGCAACTAGCTACACGTGTAAACTTATCTACGCATATAAACCATTTCTGACCATTGATAGCTGAATTACTATTGCCCGAGCACTAATCCTATCTAAATTGGATTACTGTAATGCACTCTACTTAGGAACCAGTAATCACAATATTAACAAACTCCAAACCCTCCAAAACAATGCCTTACGAACTGCCTTAGGCATCCCTAAAGATCACCATATCTCTGACTTAAGAAAATCCACTAATTGGCTAGCCATCAAAGACAGAATTAAGCTTAAAACACTTAATCTGACTCACAACTGCCTCAGTAACAAGGCACCCAGCTACCTGACGGAGAGATTCACTAAACACACCTCAGAGCGACTTATCAGAAAAGCGTATTCTAATAGTATTAGAATCCCCAACTTCAAATTCTGTCATGACCCAGCGAAATTGCCCCTTCTGGACCTCATGGTCATTATCACAAAGGGCTTGTACCCCTTGTTCCTCCCAACATGGTCGTACCAAGCTCCGTGCTACGCACTAGCTTTCACGTCGTGGCACGTACTATAAATTGGTCGCGCCCCTGCGGGTCCGCGCGTCTCAACGCTATCTTCGGTAGTGACCCGACGTGTGCTTACTCTATACTTTGGTTTCCTTTGGTCCTCTTACTTCCTTCCTTGCCTTTTATCCTGTTCCTGGATTTCCCCCCCTACTTACTCGTTCATCGCTAATCCTGGATACCCTGGAACCACGAACTTCCCGGAACTCTGAACGCGTCCTGCAACCTGACGAGGCTCGGGTGAGCCTATTCAAGACCCGAACCATCCACAGGAAGAGTCCTGCGGCCGAACAAGGGAGATCTCGATCACAGGTGAGATGGGGGGAGATTTACGACAAATTCAAAAAAACAGGAAGAGCAACCTTCCCAGTTCTAGCAGCACATCTCTGGAACTCATTACCAGACACCTTAAGAGCATTACCTTCTCTCCCCTGCTTCAAGGCCAACGTTAAAATATGGCTACACGCTAATGACCACTAACATCTTCCATATCATTTGTAAATATTGTAAATATTATATTATACTGTATGTATATTTTATATCTGCTTATTCACACTGCAATGTATACCTGCACCCTGCATGACATTATATTTTGTATTTCGGCCTTATGTACCGGTAACTAAATCTTTGCAAGCGCCCAGTTGCCTGAGGGCCCGGAGCGCTTTATAAATAAATAAACAATACAATACAATTGAATAGGGTCTCACTATCAGGTCAATTTCAACATCCAAATTGAGTCAGCAGGAGTTAACTAAACTAAAAGACTCATTTTGGGATGATGTTGCAGTCTTTTCTAAAATCTCTCAAACGAGGATTGGCGTTTTTGTTGACATCTGATGATGTCAATAAACAATTCTTATGTTTAATCATTTGGTAACCACTCGGATCAGCAGTAAAAAAGCCTGTATCTGGAATTAATACTTAACTGCGAGAGTGGGGGGAGCCTCCAAAGATTCCTTATAGGAATTCAGGACGAACATAGATGCCACTAGCACTTAATGGAGCAGAATGCCAAATTGACCCCACCATGTCATCTTCAAAATATGCACGCCATCGCTATCATTCGTCTGTAGGTAACTGTGTATCCTGTCATTAGGATTGAGACTGTTAGCTGACAGATCAAGAGGCTCAAAGATACTATTATGATCTAAAAGCTTTTGTAAAATCTATTTATTCTTATACAAAATAATTTTAAAACATACATAAATTGTACGATTACAAGACAATAATAGTTAATATTGTGTATTACATCAATGAATACTGGTCAGAATAGTAAATGTATAGACACTGAAGGTTGTCAATTAGTTTGAAACATATACTGATAGTCGGTTTAATTCAATAGGAGATCGACTTTTGCGTGGTTTCATTTAAACCGCTAGTTTGGTTTAGTCTTCTTGTGTTACTACAGAAGATTACAGTCTCAACATGTTTCTGTTCATTTGTCTCATTAATAGTGAACATTCATCAGAAGCTTTCACCATATAGTCATGTGTGTTGCAATACTTAGAATATCACCAGGCTTAGGTAAGTATTTTGTTGACTCTTGGTCTGAACCGGTTCTGTGGGGGCTAACAATACTGGTAGTTATTGTTATGAAGACTTTTCAGTAGTCTTACTTCTGGCAATCTGTTGGTGGCGTCTTGTTAGGTCCCACTTATTCAGTATTCCAGTTTTCAGTTTAATAAGTTCTTGATAGTAGTTCTTGCGCTTTCCCTTGGTAGGCTTTGGGGCGTCTTATTAAAGAGTCGTCTTTCGTGTCGATTGCTGTAAAGTTTTTGTCTTTGCCGGGCTTTGGGTCTTCAAAGCAAACCCTTAATCTGTGGATCGAGCACTGGAGTTATCTGTCTCTTCTTTATGGCTCGAAGGAACAGTCGGTCCTGTTTTTTCTTTTTCGGTCCCGTGATGCTACTGCTGTAAGTTCAACGGTGAACCTTACAGTGCTGTGATTCGGCTCGTCCTGCCGTTCTGCAGATACCAAGAAGGGACAGAGAACTCAATGCCTGATCCACGATTAAGGGCTTCCTTTGAGGACCCAGAGCGTGGCAAAGACAGAAACTTTACGGCAATCAACACTAAAGACAACTCTTTAATATGACGCCTACCAAGGGAAAGCGCAAGAACCACTATCAAGAAATTTTTAAACTGGAATACTGGATAAGTGGGACCTAACAAGTAGGGCTGTACCGAATAGCATATTTAGAATTCGGCCGAATACCGAATAGCTTGTCAACTATTCGGCCGAAGCCGAATATGAAGCCGGATAGTTGCTTTTTTAATAAATCATGTTCCAAACTTCAAAAACCACTCTTATTAAAAAAACAAAGCACCATTTTAAATGCATTCTATGCTTTTATTTCTCCTCATTGTAATTAATGTAGTATCTTTATTTAAAGTATAAAAGCCAGAAATAAAGCAGATTTAACTAAAACAAAGGGGCCAAATGTGCAGAAGATTGTTGCATATTCAGAGCCAGTTAAAGAAGGAGGCTTCACAAATGAAAAAGGACTGCCTTTGTGAATCAGATGCATTGCATTCTCTATCCAGTTGAAAGTCGATGTGGTCGAGTTTCAAAACCTCTTTGCAGCTCACATATAAATGTATAAAATGGTTCATGTCGGCTCATGCAGGGCAAAAGTGTAGAGGAAATCTGAAACGCGTGAACTACATCTCACAACTATTCACCCTACCCAAACAAATGCTGCTCACCTTTCACTTATCCTAGCCACTCTTTCTCGTCAATACACACACATATGCAACTTACAATTTCCTGATAAAATATCAGATAATGTTAAACTTAGGACTCAAGTCCTTAAAAAAAAGAAAAGGGGGGACTATGACATAAGCAATGGGAAGCGACATGACAGAAACTGAAAGTATCTATGCACATTTCCTTCAGTTTGTTTTTTCCAACTGAAAAAAGTGCACATTACAAATAAACATTTGCCCAAAGAAAAGATGTTCCTGTATTGTTGCAGTCTAAGTATAAAAGATGAGCACCTTTTTTGTCTAAGAATCTGTAACAAAACATGCCCTAAAGAGCAGATTACAATATGAGATATTTTTCAACTGTGTGATAGCAATTTGTCTTGTCTAATTCTATTCAGTTTTGCAAACTGTAGTCTATATTTGCCTTTCTGAGTTCATGTTGCATTGTATTCATATGAGAATGTCAAAGTATCCGGCAAGAGCCGAATAGTTAGAAACTATTCAGCCGGAGCCGAACAGCTTTTTTCAGCCGGAATTCGGCCAAATACTTACTCGAAGCCGAGTACACCCCTACTAACAAGACGCTGCCACCAGATTGCCAGAAGCAAGACTATTGACAAGTCTTTATAACAATAACTACCAGTATAGTTTGCCCCCACAGAACCGGTTCAGACCAAGAGTCAACGAAATACTTACGTAAGCCTGGTGATATTCTAAGTATTGCAACACAAATGACTATATGGTGAAAGCTCCTGATGAATGTTCACTATTAATGAGACGAATGAACAGAAACATATTGAGGCTGTAATCTTCTGTAGTAACACAAGAAGACTAAGACAAACTAGAGGTTTAAAAGAAACCACGCAAACATCAAGCTCCTATTGAAATGAACCAACTATCAGTATATGTTTCAAACTAATTGACAACCTTCAGTGTCTATACATTTACTATTTTCACGAGTGTTCATTGATGTAATACACAATATTAACTATTATTGTCTTTTAATCGTACAATTTATGAATGTTTTAAAATTATTTTGTATAAGAATAAATAGATTTTACAAAAGCTTTTAGATCATAATAGTATCTTTGAGCCTCTTGATCTGTCAGCTAACAGTCTCTATCCTAACACTTAACACTATATGTACCCCACCCCCGTAATAGATGGAGACAGCACTTTGTTATTTGCTCAATTAGTGCTAAAACCACTTTTCTTCATTATTATCCAGTCATTTGGTGCCATAGAAGTTGTTGGCTTTAAGCAAGAAATGTTAAGAGAAAAGAATTGAGTGCTTATATTCAGTTCGCTGGACAACATATCAGTTACTGAATTATTCTTTAGATGAGGTTATGACAGTACTATAGCTGTTTTTCTAAATTTCACTAATTACCTGCTTTCTTATTAACAGTACTTGTATCTTGGTTGAAAAGCTGTTTGGTAAAAGTAATAGTTGTTTTCTTTGTCAGGAACCAAAGGCTTGGTTTGTGTAAAGGAGGCTGTATACACATAACATTCACTTCATTGCATAAAAGATACTGGTGATTTCCACTGGGTGAAGTAATCCTTAGACATATTTCTATAGCAATTGGGTAACCGGTTCCAACCAGCCAAGTCAGATACATGCTGTTTACTCCACTGTATAAGAAGGAGGAGCTTAGCATGTGGATTGTACACAGCGTGACCCAAGCAAGAGAATAGTGGGATTGGTCACTGCCAGGCGGCAGTGCAGAGATGACAGAGATGGAAGGAAGAAAAAATGGAGCAGACAACCAGACTCACACATCCAGCAATCATTACCATTATGGAAGTACAGGGAGAGGGTTGCCTGTAGTCTCAGCTATAGCAAAAGTGGTGGAATTATGTTTTGGTCTATGGTCAGAGTCCCAGTATTCAGAGGATTGGCCCTACCATTGTGCCTAACATGCATGACTCGTGAAACCCGACCCAAAGGAGATGGTGGTGCTGATTCTCATGGAATGAAATTGTTGTGAATATCTTGGCGGGACAGGAGACTTAGGACAGAGACAGTTAAGACCTTGGAGAACATCTCCACAACATAGAAAGTGTCAGAACTCGGATAGGGTTGAGGAGTAATCTTACATGCAGCTTCCATAAAGGGACGTATTCAGTACCCTCAGTAAGGACATTCTGCCATGTCTTAAAGCATTTCTTATGGACTATGTGAATCGACATTGTTTAAGAGGCATCCACAAAACCTAGGTGAAACCCAGACATAGGGGGTCATTACAAGGTTAATAGCACCATGGCTACCCCCTTACCGCATACCGGGTCGGGGTTCCTTGAATGGGGAATTACCAGGCCATTCCAACCTTGGAGGACCCGTTATTTCCCCATTTAGGGAACCCACCCCCTTTCCCATTCGAGCCCCCATAGGGCTCAATGGGAATTAGGACCTTAGCGGCTCCCACTAAGGGCGCCTGGTAAAACCAGTCGCCCTTAGCGGGTCCCGCTAAAGGACCTCGTAATGCAGCGGTAAGGGGTTAACGGCACCGGCACCTTTACTGGCGCCGTTAACCCCTTACCGCCAACCTTGTAATTACCCCCATAGTGTCCTAGAAGTAGAAGATGGACCCTGAAATGCATAGATAGAGAGAAATATTTGCATTCCAGTTAAGCGGACAGTGTTTGTTTTTCCTTACATATTATTTTGAGAACACATATGTTCATCCTCATCCTGTGGTTTCCCATGTGTGCTTGTAGGGAGAGCAAGTGTAGGGTTGACTGGAGTGCCAGTACTGGCCAGGTGATCAAAGCGCTCACACCAATACTGCAGATGTAGGACCCATCCTCTCTGCCAAGACACATTTCCTATTTCTAGGGAATCTAGGGTCACTTTCTAGGGCCCATAAACGTTTCGCATTTCCCCTGCATTTATTTGCATCAGTGACTTATTTTTGTGGCCAGAGGGAGTTCTCCTGAGGTCCCCCTGCAATTGCAACCCAACAAAGCCACTGCAGCTAACGTGTCTGTCTCCTCCCTGAGGAGGTCTCCAGAGAGATAAATACAAAACGTAGCTTTGCTGGGAACAAAGAAGGTTTACCTTCAGGGCGTGGGACTTGACAATTAATAATTATAAAGTCAGCATTACTCTAGGGCTCTCTTGCAGGGTTGTAGGGTCATAAAGGAGAGGAGACCTGCTTTGAATGCCAGGATAGGAAGGAGTTAAGACACAGCCATTTGGGGGTTAGCAGGCAAAAGAAGGATCACTATGCCAGTACAGGATGAAAGCATGTGCTTTCCAATGAGACTCCTTATTGGAATAATCATTGTAAAACACCCAAAGATTAATTTAAATGGCCCAGGAACACAAAACACTTTTTTCTGATGGCGAATTCATGCCTTAGCATTTTTTAGACACTTTCAACCAGCTCCCGCTTCTGAAAATCCATGATTCTTGCTTGTGTTGGTAAAGCTGCAATAACAACTCCAGGTTCTTCAATGTGGATAAGAAGAATGGAGGGCTGCTTACTATTCTGAAAGTCAATTTCTTCAACCAACATATGCCAAATGCCAAGCGTGACATTGGTGTAAAGATCTTTTAAGCACTGGTTTTGATAGACCTGCAAAATGCCTAATTCTATGTTCCCATCTACAGCCTCAGTGTAATTTACTGAGATTGTGGTACTGGATGGACGGGGTGCACTTCTAGCAGCCCTGTGGGCTCTTTGCAAGGTAATGCCTGGACGTAGTCACAGCAGACCTACAGAAGAGGGTGTTCCAATAACGATAAGCTAACTCAGCAAGAAGAGTGTTTGTACAACCAGCAGTCCCATGTTCAAATCTTGACAGGGCTGACACCTCCTTCACCCTTCTGAACTTGATTAAGTACTGGCGGGAAGGAGATAGATAGTGTAGGGATGCTTTTGGGAGCCCGGGGGAAAGATGACTTTTGTTTTTGAAGAGTTCAGCATGAGTAAGTGGAGATCCATCCATTAATGAATTGTAGTGAGACATCTGATAATCTGTTCCTTGGTGGATGGAGTGAAGGAGGGAAAGGAGAAAAAGATTTTAGTTCCTTCAGTAAAGAGGTAAATTGAAAGCGAAATGACGAGATATGTTTTCCTAGTGGAGAGGTTTAGCAGGTGATGAACAGAGATCCGAAAATTGTGGGACTCCAAAAGATAGATGGGTGGGATAAGTGGTTTGCTAGTTCCAGTAGATTTTAAAGTAGCATCCTTCCAGGTAGGAGGCAATCCAAGAAAGAGCAGATCTATACATTCCAAAGTCCTGGAGAGTGAAGAGGAGAGATGAGTGCTCATCAGTGTCGAAAACAGCAGAGCGGTCGAAATGTACAGAAGAAAGTGTGAAGCAGTGAGCTATAGAGCGAAACTTGGAGACTTGCATGAGTGCAGCCTCAGTGTATATTGTACGATGGAAGCCAGGAAGAAGTGGCTATCCAAAGCCAAAATGAAGTGGATATCCAAAGTCAATATGCACAAGGATTCATTTGAAGACAATCTGCTCAAGGACCTATTAAAAATAGGAAATGAGGGAAACTGAGTGATAGTTTTTAGCTACTAGAGTTTCTTCAAAAGCAGTAGAACAGTTGTAGATTTGAAGGAGACAGAGAAGAGTCCAGCTCAGAGAGAGAATTTAAAGCGCTTAGAAAGATAATGGCAGGTAATTGAGACATGTTTTTGACCGTTTGATAGGAGCACAATATGGGTTGCTGCTGTGAAGGAATGGTGCTAATTCAGTAGGAGAGGTAGGGGAGAAAAAAGTTGAGAGTAGAAGGGTTAGCTGGGAGAGTTGGTAGACAGAAGGAGGGTGATATGGGTAATTACAGCTACCCTTACTGGGACAATTGGATGGTTAATCATGACTCTCTTCTTGACAGGCATTGCTTTTTTTCTCCGGGGAAGAGAAGACACAAAGGTGTCCATGATTTATAGCACCTCTGAGTCAGGCGGATGTCCACTTTCCACAACTTCAAAGCCCCAGGTGAAAATGTCCACAATGCACTCTAAGCTCTGGTGAACAATAAAAGTTACCTTTTGTGCACAGGCAACACCACAACCAGGCCTTATGTAAACTAACAGGAGTAAACCTTCACCTAGATGCTGTGACGGATGTCAAGGGTGGTCTGGCTCTTGGCAGTAGCAAAGGCAATTCTATTTTGGCCACTAGCCTTCCCAGAATATAGAATTTAATTTACTGCAGTTGAGTACAGAAGTTGGACTTATGTTACTGACGGGCAGGAGCTTCAGAAGCAAATCATGATCTCTCTCATGCACCTCTGAATTAACTTAGAGATATGTCTATGATTGTTAAGTGCAGGGTCTCTGCATGGTGTAT
Organism: Ambystoma mexicanum; assembly: GCF_040938575.1. Taxonomy (NCBI): domain Eukaryota; kingdom Metazoa; phylum Chordata; class Amphibia; order Caudata; family Ambystomatidae; genus Ambystoma; species Ambystoma mexicanum. The sequence goes on along the minus strand of NC_090927.1, from coordinate 273,943,503 downwards.
AACGTAAGTTATCACTCAGTGAGATGTGTTCCTTGTGAATTGCTGGTTGCTTTACACCTTGCTTCCTATTTCGCTCATCCCCAAAGTGTACCTCACTCTACACCAGACCTCTGTGTACTGTATAGTTATGGTTACCTCAAGATAACTCAAACCATTTTGGGGTCTTTGTAACTAGTGTAGGAACCCTTTCCAATCATTCTCATCATTCCCAAACTCGAGTTTTGGCAAAAGAGCAATGTAATGTCTCAGAAGAGACAGAGTCAGAGATGGCAGCAATTTGCACAACTGCTGGACTTGATAGTCTGGTGCATGATGCACTGTCCTGTGGCAATTAAGGTCTCTCCCATGGTACCCTTTATATCCTCATGGTAGCCAGAAGACTGTCCACATACATGCCAAACGTATCCCCAAGATGGAGGATACCAAATGGTTTGCTACCATATGGAAAAACCCATGCTTGACCCGTCTATCCCCACCAACTACCTCCCTACCACCCCAGTTCCCTTCTTTCTTAAAATCCTCCACCACCTCACCTATACTGAGGTCCAAAACTTCCTGAAACAAAAGCACCTACTCAGAATAAAGGCAATCAGGCTTCCGGCCAAAGCACAGCATAGAAACTGCATGGCTGGACTTGAAAATCTAAATGGAAAAATCTGTGATTCAGGCAACCTAGCCATCCTGCTCCTACTAGATCTCTTGACCGCATTTGATCTAGTTGACCATGATATCTTCAGCCAGCACCTCAGCCAACACTTCTACTTCTCACCCATGGCCACTTCATAGGTGAAATCATTGTTCGCATAGTCTTCATAGGCGATGCAGCTGCCGACCCTATCCCTGCACCACTTGGTGTCCCACAAAGCTCCTGTCTCTCACCCACTCTGTACAATACTTATTCCAAACCCCTACTTGACCTCCTCGATACACAGGAGATAATGTATACTAAATTCCCCAACGACACGCAAATACTCATCCCCATTTGTGGTGATAATGCCAGAGATACCGCCACCATCGACATAGTGTACAGCACCATCCAAAATTGAATGGCCACCCACAATTTGTGCTTAAATGATGGGAAACAAGACTCCTGATTGTGGGCTCACCATACCAGTTCAAAAAATGAGACACTGCCTACACCTCCATATCCATTGATTGTACCACATTCGCGTTCTGAAACAAATCCAAACCTTACGGGTCCATCTCGAAACAGACCTTTCCATGACCCATCACATCAACGCCCTAGCCTGTGCTACAGCCTGCACTGCTAGGCCCATCTCCTTAAGCAGGCAGTTCCATTCACCAAACAACTGCCTCGCTCTCACTCGTGCCCTCATCTAAAAGATAGATTACTGCAACGTCTTACTAATGGGCACTTCGGCAATCAATATGAGTTGCTGCAAAATAAAGCCCTATGTGCTGCTCTGGGCCTAAAATGATTTGGCCACATATCAGAAATTAGACGCAAGGTGCACTGACTGCTGATCAAAGCTCGAGTGGATTTCAAAACCTTGCCCATAGCGCATAGATGCACCTACAACAAATCTCCACTTTACCTAAACATCAGTATCACCCAAAACATCCCATTGCGTGTGCTAAGATCTTGCTCCAGCTTCTCACTGCTCTCCCCCGCTTCAACAACAAAAGAACCAGTGGGGCCAGCTTCTATGTCAAAGCCCCCACACTCTGGAACTCTCTACCTGGACACATCAGAAATGAGCAGTCCTATAACAGTTTTAAAAAAAACACCTAAAAAGTGGCTGTTCGATAAATACGAGTAGCTATTGACTCGTGCTTATGTAACCTTTGTTCTGCTATTTTATGTATTTATTTATTTATTTATTGCATTTGTTACACACCCAGACCCTTGGTTATCACAGCGAGGTTACAGAGACAGCTTAATAATGCATACATTCAAAGGAGCCATTATAGCACAGATATATTAGCAGATGAAAGGAAATTAACATCCGGTATAGAGATGAAGAAAAACAGTTATTTACAATTCAAATAGGTATATACAAGTGCAGAACTATTTACAAAATATTGTGATGGCTATTATTATTGATATAGTTTGAATAGCCAGGTTTTTAACAGTTTTTTGAAACCCGTGAATGTCTCCTCGTTTTTGATGGTGAGCGGTAGAGAGTTCCAGTGTTTGGGGGCTAAGTATGGGAAACTAGTGCCCCCTGCTCTGGTGTTTTTGTAGCGGGGTATTGCTAATAGTGAGTGGTTATTAGATCTTAGGGATCTGGTGATTTCTTTTTTGGCAATCGCATGGTTTAAGTAAATGGTGCATTTTTATGGAGGCATTTGAAGGGGATACACAGGGTTTTGAAAATGACTCTAGCTTTGATGGGTAGCCAATGGTGCTCTCTTCTGGTTTTGGAGATATGGTCAGTTTTTGTTATTCCAAGGGCTGACCGAAGGGCTTTGTTTTGTATAAGTTGCAATTTGTTGAGGTTTGTGACGGACATACCAAGTAATAGTATGTTACAATAGTCGAGTCTTGATAAAATCAAGGCCCTGGATAGAGTGCGGCAATTGGTGGGTGTCAAGAATTGGTGACTGAGAGAGATACGTTTAGAGGTGTAGGAGGTGAAAGATGAGAGTGCACTGATGTGTTTAGTCATAGAAAGGTTGGTGTCCAAGTGGACTCCTAAAGTTTTTACATGGTTGAGTACTGGTATTGTGGTACCATCTATGTTGATGGCAGAGTAGTCTGGATGAAGAGCGCTTATTTTGGATTGGGAGCCCACGATGCGAATCTCTGTCTTCTCATCGTTGAGGCAGAGGCTGTTTAATGCCATCCATTTTTGGATTATGGAGTACATTTTGTTGATAATCATGGCGTCTTGGATGGAATTCCCTGAAAGTGGGATAAGGATCTGGGTGTCATCTGCAAAGTCGGTGTAGATGACACCCATGTCATCCAGAGCTGAGAAGAGAAGCTTCGTATATGCATTATAGAGTGTGGGAGAGAGGCATGAGCCTTGACTGACGCCTATAGGGACTGGTATAGGGTCTGCAGCTTCTTTGCCGATGGAAACTCTAGATGTAACTTACCCTGCCATTCTGTACCTAACGCCGCAATACCCTTGGGTCAGGGCGTTTAAAACATTTTCAAAATAAAAAAGTAAAAAAATGAAATACTTAAACATGAATCATTTTGGTAAAATAGAAGGTAATTGTGGCATGCATTTTGGAACGGTACATTGTACAGGGTATTCTTCTCCCCAAGGTACTTAATGCACATGCAGCCAGGGATTTAGCAATTGTGATGAATCTGAGGATGTCATCCCTTCTCCCATAGGGGGAGACCTTTCCCATGGGGCCAGGGTGGTGCGTCCACAGTACAATAGTTCCCGTGGGGGTGGTGCACTGAGGGAGGATCACAAGAGAGAGGAAGCCCCTTATGGGATTAGGGATGACTATCTTCAGAGAGCATGGTATGCCCTCACAGTACTACCCCTTAACCCTTCTCCAATGTGCAATCCTCCTCTCCCTTCTTTTGACAAAGTCATATTTGTTATAATCAACTTAGTCAATCTAATATACCTGATAAAGTTCAAAGAAATGGTAAAAGTCTCTTAGATCTGACTCTCTGACATATACTGGGAAGAAGAAGATGGTTAGGAGTCCAAGGATTACTATTGGGAAACAGAATGAGCACTCTAGCGTCTCAAGGACTGAGACGAAGAAGATAATCAGGAGTCCAAGTGTCATTATCAGAAAGCAGAATGATCGTTCTAATTTTCCAATTAACGTGATTGGCCCAAAGCAACTCCCTTTCCCAACGCAAAAGTTTAAATCTCAGACAGCTGTAATGTCAGAGGGAGACAATCCTCCAAGGAGGAAACCAGCAAGCTGAGCCACGGCCGGTAGGACCAGAGCTAGCTGGAGGGAAGCTGAGAGCGGAGGAAGAGGGGAACGCAAGCAAGGTTCCAGAAGCCAGGACTGCTTGCGTCATTGCCGACTGGGTGCTCCGAGTCTCCCAAGCTCTGGCAAAGTGCCCAGCAGAGTGGAAGCACTGCCAGAAGGGGTGACGGCAGAGGCCACAGAATGGGTGTCTGGGACCCTGGGAACCAAATGCATGGCTGGGGCACGCACTCATTGGAAATACTAAGTCAAAAAGTCAATGGCCCTCATTACGACCCAGGCGGTAAGTATCGAACATTACCGCCATGGCGTAATTTACGTTTACGCCCTGGCCCCATGTCGTAAAGTGCGGCACATTCCGACCCATCGCACACGAGCATTACACCATGGCGGTAATGTAAACTACGCGATGCCGTAAATGACCCCAAAACGGCCCCTACCGGCATCGTACGCCGCGCAAGGTGCACTTCCTCCACCCATCATAGCGGTCACCGCAATTAGCGGGCACCGTAATTAGCGGTGACCGTAATTAGAGGTGACCGTAAATAAGCGAAACCGGAAAGAGCACGGCGGCCATCTTTAAAAACACAATCCATTGCCATTCTCCCCAACCATTCCACATCCGACCCTGAGACCTGTCATAACCCATTACCCACCCATTTACCAACTTGAAAATGCCAAAAGCTGTCAAAAAAGCCTGCGATAGGCAGCGCCAGGACCTCTTCTCTCGTGAGGAACTCACCATGCTTGCGGAGACCCTCCAGGACAATGCTGCGGTGGTCTTCTCCACGCAAATGACCAGGCCGGCAATTGCCAAGAAGAAGGCCATATGGGCCCTGGTGGCAGAGCGGGTCAGTGCGGTGGGAACCGTACCCCGCAACGCCCAGCAGTGTAGAAAGCGGTTGGACGACCTGAGGCTCCGCGTCAGGAGCATCCTCTCGGCGAACAGGAACCTGGGCACGGCAACCGGGGGAGGATCTGATTCACCCATCAAATTGCAAGCATGGGAGGAAATCTGTGCCTCCACTATCAGAATGGAGAGCATAGAAGGAGTTGGAGGGATGGAGAGAGGAGTCCCGACATCAGGAGATGCAGGTAGGTGGCTCAAATCAAGCCATGCAAAATTCACCAAAGTCCATTCATGTGAAGTACAATGTTGCCCCATAGTGCAAATGCAACACAGCAGCAGGAGACTGCCCACAGACACATCCGATCTCCACCCTGTACACATGCAGCATGCACACCCTAACTGCCGGCACCCACATACCTCCATGCTACTTCCACACAAAAGGCAGACAACCTGTATGCCCCTGCCTCAAATGTGCTGCATGTACTAACTGATAAGATGCCATTCGTCACAATGCAGGCCCAATGTCCGCTGACCCATCAATAACACTATCCCTCCTTTGCTCCACCACAGGCTCAGATTCTGACCCTCAGGATGAGGACACCACTGCCTCCACAGCCACCAAGAGGGCCAGGACAACTGTGCCAAGACCGCAAGCCTCCATCTCTGCCGTCCCGATGAAAACACCACAGCAGCCACAATCCCTGCCAGGGAAAGAGGACAGGGCACTGACAGCCACCACAACTGTCACCACAGAATCAGCAGCAGCAGCGCACATTACACAAATCGTGCCCACCGAAGAGACAGGCTCTGCTGCAAGCAGCACTCTTGGCGAAATCGCTGCCATTGCAGCCTCCTCCGATAGTGAAGCTGGGATCATTCAGGAGATTGAGGATGCAAGCCCCACTGCCCACCTACATTCCCCCTACATATCCCTAAGCAGCCTGCATGCGGATGCCACACAGGAGCAGTTAGAGGATGAGGATTGGCCAGCCACCCCATCCCCGCTGCCGGAGGTGAGCAGCCCAATGGGTATGCCAATGCCATTAGTCATGAGCCAGAGGAATCAACAGACCCTGGATGTCATGATCTCTGCTTCCAAAAGGTCAGGGTTTTCCCAACTCCTTTGGAAGCAGATCCATAACCCAGGTTCCGAGTGCCAACCAGTCCCAATTGGGACCTTTTGGACCCAGTCCTGGCGCCAGTGGCACCAAGCTCATAAATATGCCCAGTCCCAGCGCTGGAAGCGCCGGGCTCATAATGCTTGGGTGGACTTACCTGCAGCAGACCATGCTGCTTACTTGCCTGCCAGTTGAGCCTCTGATCCTCTTCTGTTTGGAACTACTTTTCCTGTTGGGTGGGGCAGGAGCCACTCCCTAGATTCAGAACACTGGAACTCTTCTGGAAAGCAGGAACTCTTTTCTTACCTAGGCGTGGCTGTGGAAGGAGACACCTAAGCACTACAGGAGGCTATTTAAACCACACCCGATGGATGAATCTTGCTTTGCGTTATTCTGCATCCTCTGCAGCAGAACGCTCATCGTGTCTTCTGCATCTGATCCTGGGCCTATGGAAAAAGGCTTACCATCCTGAATCCAGTCTTCAGCAACACCTATAAAGACAAGAAAGAACAGGTTAGCATTACGGTCTTCAGTGACAGCTCTTCACTTACCTGGTCCATCGGCTGTCACCAACGCCTCGGGCTGCATTCCGGCATCTGAAAGACAAAGGCTTACCTACTCTTCGTGCGCTCCGGAGGTCTTCACACTGCATTCCGGCATCTGAAAGACAAAAGCTTACCAACTCTTCGCACGCTCCGGAGGCCTTCGGCGCTGCATCCCGCATCTGAAAGACAAAACAAGGTGCGTTTAAAGACATTGGGGAACTTTAATACTCACGTGCCATTACTCCTTTCCACATCTAACCCAGTGGGTATTCCGGCACCCTGCAGCCGCTCCGAACTTGTACCTGCAAAATAAAAAGACAGTTAGAGCGCATCGTGAAGCAGGCAACAAGCGCTTACTTACGTGCTTCCAGGCGCTTCTATTCATCACACGGGCTCCATCTTCAACTCACTTCAGCCCGTCATCCGCCATCGCCGGAACCCTGCAAAACAAGAAACATCATTACTAAAGACTTTAAAGACATTAGAATTACTCGAAACTTACCGTTCGTGCAGTAAACGACGGACAGCAGTCCTCTGAAGTCAAGAGGCCTGCTCCCCTTATCCAGTGAAGAAACTGGTTACAGCACCCTGCCCCGAGGCAGATGGAGAGCACGGCGTTCACTTACCTAAGGTGAGAGCGTTAACCTTTGGGGTTCTACAGGAGAAGAGAAAGGGAAGAAGAGAGAGACATTCAATAACCCAGTTCCTTAATCCCATATTTTCTATCTGCAGACATCTTACCCTTCAAGTCAGACATACAGTGCACAGAGGTCCAGCCCAAAGAGCCAGCCGTGTGTTACACATCACCTTTGCAGATACGGTATATGCCCAGTCAAGACCGGTGCCTCTACGGGAATCAGGTGAGCGTTACAGAACGCAAAGCCTACCACAAAACTCCCATCCAGGCGCTATGGAAACCTCGGATACCGACCAGCTAGCCCAGTTACTTGGGGAACTAAGGGCAGAAGTGCATGCAGCCCGTCAGGAAACGAACGCTCTAAGAAGGGAACTGATTATTTCCAAGGAGCGAACAGATGATCTCGCTAGACAATTGCTACAGTCACAAGCCGGACAGACCCCGTTACCCGCATCTGGGGGAAATCTTGCTTCTACATCCTCTATGAATCCAGTGCAGATCAACCTACCTGGGAATGTACCTCTGGCTCCGCCCGAACGATTTTCTGGTGACCCAAAGAGGTTTGCAGTATTTATCAATCAGTGCCGGTTGCATTTCTTATGCCGGCCAGCAGCCTTTCCAACTGATCAAGCTAAAGTAGCTTTCGTGCTTTCGTACCTTAGTGGCAATGCGGCAGACTGGTCGATCCCTCTAGTAAATCAAGATGATCCGGTCCTCCATGATTTTCAAGCTTTTCAGCTCAGTATGAAAAAACTGTTCGCAAGACATTCACAGGGGCAGGCCTTGGACAATGAGCTTCTTTCGTTGCGACAAGGTAATCAAGACCTTTTGGCTTATATTGCGTCTTTCAACAGACTGATAGTGGAAACTCAATGGCCTGAGGACAAAAGGATTACGCTGTTTTATAGAGGTCTACGTGGAGAGCTCAAAGATGTGTTAGCCCAAGTAGTGAATCCCCCACAAGATTGTTCGGACTATATAGACTTAGTCGTTCAAATAGATCACAGACTGCAGAACAGGAAGGCCGATCGTTCCAAGTTTGGTGCTCGAGTATTTTCCAAACCGCCAACTCCTTCCAAAGGAATAGACTCCGGGGAACCCATGCAAATAGGGGGTATGAAAGGTCCTCTAACACAAAAGGATCGGGAAAGGAGAAAACAGTTGCAATTATGCCTCTATTGCGGAAACTCAGGGCACTTTCTTCGAGACTGTCCGGTGAAACCTGCCAAGAAGGCAGTAGGAGCTGCAGTTACCAAAGTTACAAACTCTGAGCAGGGAAACGACCTCGCCCGACAAGAATAGAGGTCCTCTTGCCGAGCGTGAAAACCAGTTCCGTGACCTCGCATTTCGTGATACCTATGGTCCTCATTAGCCCTGATAATCCGGATCGATTACATGCAATTGAAGCTTACGTCGACAGCCGTGCCATCGGCAATTATGTGGATCATGAAATGGTTTTGAGGATGAATCTAACTCTTTGTCCCAAGGCTGTAAAGGACGTCATTACTACGGTGGATGGTACGGAGATAGCCTCCGGGCCAGTAACGCATACCACTCAAGAGGTGACGCTAGTAAGTCAAGATGGACACCATGAGAAGATCGTGTTCGATGTGATCAAGGCCCCTCAGTTTCAGATTATTCTAGGAATACCTTGGTTAGAGAAACACAACCCTCTGATCGATTGGCGAGCAAGAACGGTCCAGTTTCCAGAATGTGTCTCTACTTGTCACCCTCCACCTGGTGTTGCACTGGCAGCAATTTCTTCAGAGACTCCCCAGTTACCTCCCGAATACCTAGAATACCAAGATGTTTTCCGGAAGGATCAGGCTAACTCTCTACCTCCTCATAGGTCTTATGACTGCCAGATAGACCTGATACCTGGATATACTCCTCCTTGTAGTAGAATTTATGCCCTCACCGAGCCTGAGAACCTTCACCTTCGACAATACCTGGATCAATACCTGGCAAATGGGTTTATTCGTCCTTCCAAGTCCCCTGCTTCTTCAGCTTTGTTCTTCGTTCCAAAAAAGGAAGGAGACCTTAGAACTTGTATAGATTATCGCTCCCTGAACCAGATCACCGTTAAGAATAGATATCCGTTACCTTTGATCCCTGAACTCCTGGACCAAGTCAGAAAAGCATGCATATATACAAAGCTGGATCTTAGAGGAGCTTACCACTTGGTACGAGTAAAAGAGGGCGATGAATGGAAGACGGCCTTCCGCACCAAGTATGGACTATTTGAATATCAGGTCATGCCCTTCGGACTTTGCAATGCCCCGGCCGCCTTTCAATATTTTATGAACGATGTCCTCAGAGAGCTCATAGATGTGTGTGTTGTTGTTTACATTGACGACATCCTCGTTTATTCTTCATCGGAATCTGAACATCGGAAACACGTGAAAATGGTCCTCGAAAGATTGCGTCAACACAAACTTTTCGCTAAGTTGGAAAAATGTGTTTTCAACGTGACTGAAGTTGAATTCTTGGGATTCATATTATCACCTGGCGGAGTGCGTATGGATTCAAAGAAGGTCGATGCAGTTCTCAAATGGCCATCACCATCCTCCGTAAAAGGTGTGCAAAGCATGTTAGGCTTCGCTAACTTTTACCGCAGGTTTATCCCCGAATTCTCTCGAATAGTCCAGCCCATCACTGCCTTGTTAAAGAAAAACAAACGTTTTGAATGGTCTACCGAGGCGGAACAAGCTTTCCAGGATTTGAAGACTAAATTTATCTCTGCACCAATCTTAAAACACCCTCGCCCCGAACTCCCCTACATCGTGGAAACTGATGCTTCAAGCCTTGCCATGGGGGCAGTTCTATCACAAAAGGACCCGGTAACCAATCAGTTGCATCCCGTGGCATTTTGGTCCCGCAAATTCTCGCCTCCTGAAATCAATTACACGATTACTGACAAGGAACTTCTGGCTATCAAGTCTGCCTTTAAGGCTTGGCGGCATTATCTGCTGGGGGCCCGACACACCGTTACTGTGATTACGGATCACCGAAACCTGCAATATTTGAAAACCGCAAAAGCCCAATCCTCTAGACAACTCCGTTGGGCATTATTCTTTGCCGAGTTTGACTTCATAATTACCTATCGACCTGGTACAAAGAACGGTAAAGCTGATGCCCTTTCTCGGATGGGAGTGGAAGAACACTTGATCAACCCTAAACCTGTACCAATCATTCCCGAACAAAGAATTCTGGGTGTAATCGCCACAGAATCCATAGAGGAAGTTAAGGATAAGGCCAGGCAACTTGTAACTCCAGCAGACATACAGAATTGGCATCTGCAGGGAAAGGACTTTGCAGTAAAGGCCAACTTATTGTATTTCCGAGAACGATTATACCTACCCAGCACAGATTTACAGAAAAAAGTAATCTCTTGTTATCACGATTCTTTAATGGAAGGACATCCCGGTATGGCCAAGACCTCAGAAAAGATCAAGCGCTACTTCTGGTGGCCGTCTTGGAAAAAAGATATCAGAGACTTTATAATGTCCTGTGGAGTATGCGCCCAAAACAAGAGTCAAAAGGAAAGACCAGCAGGCCTCTTACGCCCTATTGACATCCCACCTCGCCCTTGGCATACGCTTTCTATGGACTTCATCACCGATCTACCTCCATGCTCCGGATACAATACGATTCTAGTAATCGTGGACTTATTCTCCAAGATGGCGCATTTCATTCCGCTCAAAGGCTTGCCAACAGCAGCAACTCTGGCCCGAGAATTTCTCGAAAACATCGTCCGACTGCACGGTTTTCCTTCGGTTCTAATTTCGGATCGAGGTAGTCAATTTATTTCTCATTTTTGGCGAAGTTGCTGTCGGTCGGCTCAAATTGATGTGAGACTATCGACCAGTCACCACCCTCAGACCGACGGACAAACCGAGAGGACCAATCAAACTCTGGAACAGTATTTACGCTGCATGCTGCAACAAACTGAAAAAACTTGGAAAGACATCCTTTGGATAGCCGAATATGCCTACAATAACTCTGTCCATTCGGGAACTGGGAAAACCCCGTTTTTTCTTTTGTACGGCAGTCACCCTCGAACCTCGGAGTTGGAACCCCTCCAAGATCTTGAAACACCAGCAGTAGACTACCTGCATTCTACAATCACCCAAGCCTTTAAGGAAGCTGTTTCTCACCTTCAAAGGGCTAAAGAACAATACAAGAAAGGAGCAGATCAACATCGGAAGGAAGCCCCTCAATATCAAGTAGGGGATCAAGTCTGGTTATCCACCAAATATCTACCTCTAAAAGGGCCACGCACATTCAACCCAAGATACCTTGGTCCCTATTCCATCACTACCATAGTAAACCCAGTAGCGGTCAAGTTGGACTTGCCCCCGCACATGAAGATACATCCGGTCTTCCACGTCTCTCTATTAAAACCCGTGCAACCTCAAACCCGACTAACTAAATCTCCAAAACCTATCCTAGTTGATGGAGAACTCGAGTTTGAAGTCAAAAGCATTCTGGACTCTAAGATCTCCAAATCTAAACTATTTTACCTAATTGACTGGAAAGGCTACGGCCCCCAAGAGAGATCCTGGGAACCTGCTGAATATGTCCACGCTCCTCGCCTAATCAAAAGATTTCACCGAACATTTCCTGACAAGCCAAAACCCCCGGAGAAGCCCGGTTTGGGAGGGGCCTTGAGGGGGGGTACTGTCATGATCTCTGCTTCCAAAAGGTCAGGGTTTTCCCAACTCCCTTGGAAGCAGATCCATAACCCAGGTTCCGAGTGCCAACCAGTCCCAATTGGGACCTTTTGGACCCAGTCCTGGCGCCAGTGGCACCAGGCTCATAAATATGCCCAGTCCCAGCGCTGGAAGCGCCGGGCTCATAATGCTTGGGTGGATTTACCTGCAGCAGACCATGCTGCTTACTTGCCTGCCAGTTGAGCCTCTGATCCTCTTCTGTTTGGAACTACTTTTCCTGTTGGGTGGGGCAGGAGCCACTCCCTAGATTCAGAACACTGGAACTCTTCTGGAAAGCAGGAACTCTTTTCTTACCTAGGCGTGGCTGTGGAAGGAGACACCTAAGCACTACAGGAGGCTATTTAAACCACACCCGATGGATGAATCTTGCTTTGCGTTATTCTGCATCCTCTGCAGCAGAACGCTCATCGTGTCTTCTGCATCTGATCCTGGGCCTAAGGAAAAAGGCTTACCATCCTGAATCCAGTCTTCAGCAACACCTATAAAGACAAGAAAGAACAGGTTAGCATTACAGTCTTCAGTGACAGCTCTTCACTTACCTGGTCCATCGGCTGTCACTAACGCCTCGGGCTGCATTCCGGCATCTGAAAGACAAAGGCTTACCTACTCTTCGTGCGCTCCGGAGGTCTTCACACTGCATTCCGGCATCTGAAAGACAAAAGCTTACCAACTCTTCGCACGCTCCGGAGGCCTTCGGCGCTGCATCCCGCATCTGAAAGACAAAACAAGGTGCGTTTAAAGACATTGGGGAACTTTAATAATCACGTGCCATTACTCCTTTCCACATCTAACCCAGTGGGTATTCCGGCACCCTGCAGCCGCTCCGAACTTGTACCTGCAAAATAAAAAGACAGTTAGAGCGCATCGTGAAGCAGGCAACAAGCGCTTACTTATGTGCTTCCAGGCGCTTCTATTCATCACACGGGTTCCATCTTCAACTCACTTCAGCCCGTCATCCGCCATCGCCGGAACCCTGCAAAACAAGAAACATCATTACTAAAGACTTTAAAGACATTAGAATTACTCGAAACTTACCGTTCGTGCAGTAAACGACGGACAGCAGTCCTCTGAAGTCAAGAGGCCTGCTCCCCTTATCCAGTGAAGAAACTGGTTACAGCACCCTGCCCCGAGGCAGATGGAGAGCACGGCGTTCACTTACCTAAGGTGAGAGCGTTAACCTTTGGGGTTCTACAGGAGAAGAGAAAGGGAAGAAGAGAGAGACATTCAATAACCCAGTTCCTTAATCCCATATTTTCTATCTGCAGACATCTTACCCTTCAAGTCAGACATACAGTGCACAGAGGTCCAGCCCAAAGAGCCAGCCGTGTGTTACACATCACCTTTGCAGATACGGTATACGCCCAGTCAAGACCGGCGCCTCTACGGGAATCAGGTGAGCGTTACACTGGATGAGATCGCCACCCGGCAGCAGCAACTATCCTCGCTCCTCAATGAGCACGTTGCAGAGTGTGGGGGGGCAAGGGATGCAATGGAGAGATGTGCAGACAGAGTCACGGCTGCCATTGAGTCCTCCACGAAGGACATCTGCACAGAACTCGCCGCTGTGCGGCACGTAATCTCAGAACTGGTGCAGACCATTCGGGACATGCGTCCAAATGTGCATGCAGGAACCTCCTCGTCAACCAGCTCGGCACAGAGCAGCCCCATCCGACGATCAGGGAGGAACCTGCGCAGCACGGGCAGGGGTGCCCCGGGGGCCAGGGGAGGGGACTGTCATTAGTGGCTGGACAGTGGAGAATTACTGCATCACACACTGCTGCACAGACTTACTCACACCTTCGTAGGGATTCCAGGGGGGAGGGGGGAGTGGGTGTGTTGGGGTGTTCAGGGGGGAGGGGGGAGTGGGTGTGTTGGGGTGTTCAGGTGGGAGGGGGGAGAGGGGAGTGGGTGTGTTGGGGTGTTCAGGGGCGAGGGGGGAGAGGGGATTGGTTGTGTTGGGTGTGTTCACAGGGAGGGGGTTGGGGGAGGGGGGAGTGGGTGTGTTGGGGTGTTCAGGGGGGATGGGGAGGGCGGAGTGGGTGTGTTGGGTTGTTCAGGGGGGAGGGGGGAGGGGGAGTGGGTGTGTTGGGGTGTTCAGGGGGAGGGGGGAGTGGGTGTGTCATACCTTTTCACAATCATAATACACTTTTCCGTTTAGCACAAATCAAATGTGTGGACATTGCTCATTGCGTATGTGTGCTTTATTGTTGTACAGTCCACAGTGTGCATGTCCCAGACACACACAGTGCCCCAAGTGCCGTCTCCATGTTACACGCACATGCCGTGTGTGCTAGAAGCATTGGTCAATGAGATTCTGACGCATTTCACGCCCGTCCTGTGCATCGCTGCCTCCTTGAGGTGCTGCCCCATCCCCACCCTCATCATCCTCATCGTCAGGTGGTTGCAGTTCTGCGTCAGGGGGCAGGGGCACATTTCGTCTGACGCACATATTGTGTAGCATGACACATGCCATGACGATCTTCGCAACCTTCTCATGGCGGTACAGGAGTGCCCCGCCAGACCTGCTGAGGCAGCGGAAACGTGCCTTCAGTAGGCCGAATGCCTGCTCAATCACCACACGGGTACGTGCATGGGCACGGTTGAAGTCCTCCTCATGCTGGTTCTGTGGGTTCCGGACTGGTGTAAGGAGCCACCTCTTCAGGGGATAGCCTGCATCACCTGTAAGTGGGCAACAATGTATGTGCCAGGGATGAGATTGATTTCTGTACATGACGTGCCACCATGCCTTGCATTCAACTATTACTTTGCACCACTTTTAGTTGCGCTAATGGATTCACACTATGCAACCGGTATATGTTCATGGCTCTCATGTACAGTTTTGCATGCCAAGACACAATGCAGGGGGGACAAGTGCCTTGTGAGTGCCCATCCACTGTGTCCGTTCAGGCCGTTTCTTTAGGTGACCTGGCACGTGTCCTGTGAGGTCAACGCTCACATGATTGCAACATTGCTGTCTGCCTCATTATGACCCCAGTGAACAATACTGATGTCAATAGGGACAGTTTGTGGGCCTTGCTGTCTGTGTTGTGGTGTATTGATGTTCCTGTCCGTCATGTGCCTCCTTTGTGCACAGTTATGGGGGACAGGCCTTTCAGTTGATGGTGTTTGGTGACGTGCATGTAGGTGCTTTTGGTTGGAGTCAATGTGGTCACATTTTGTACAGTGCACTTGCAGATGGTTGTGTCATGGTTGGGAGACACCTTCATTCCCATGTTAGGGCTGCTTAGGTCAGGCATCATGTATACAGTTGTCAGATGACGTAAGTGCTGCCTCAGGGTATGATCAGGCTACTGCTAGTCGCAGCCAGGTGAAGTATGCATCATTCCCCCCCTTTCTGAAAGGTGAAGTATGCATCACCCCCCCTTTCTGCCAGGTGAAGTATGCATCATTCCCCCCCCTTTCTGCCAGGTGAAGTATGCATCATCCCCCCCCCCTTTCTGCCAGGTGAAGTATGCATCATTCCCCCCCCCTTTCTGCCAGGTGAAGTATGCATCATTCCTCCCCCCCCTTTCTGCCAGGTGAAGTATGCACCATTCCCCCCCCTTTCTGCTAGGTGAAGTATGCATCATTCCCCCCCCTTTCTTCCAGGTGAAGTATGCATTGGTACGTCGATCACCTACCCACTTCACATTTCCATGCTCATGACATTAGACTCACCGAGTAGCCAGGATCTTGGGCCTGCATGTCGCTCCATGTAGCGTGGTATTGTGGAGTTCCTCAGGACCATTGAATCATGGGTTGATCCGGGGAATCGGGCACAACAATGTGTGAAGATCCTGTTGGAGTCACAGACCATTTGCACGTTGATTGAGTGAAATAGTTTACGGTTGCGGTACGCTACCTCCATGGCATGTGGGACCACCAATTCCACATGGGTGCAGTCGATGGCACCAATGCAACCAGGTATGCCAGCTAGTGCATGGAAACCCACTTTGGTGTTAGCAATCTCCTGGGCAGACCGTGGCAATGAGATGTGGTCGTCTGTGTGCTTGAGGAGGGCATCAAGCACTTGGATCAGTGTACGTGAGAATAATGGTTGTGATATGCCATGCAAGTGCCCCACTGTGTGCTGGTAGGTGCCTGTGGTCAGGAAGTGGAGCACGGACACTACCTTCAGTAGGGGGGGATGGCGGTGGGTGTTTCAATCATGCTGACGATGTCGTTGTGTATCATGTCCACAATGGTGGTGATGGTGTCCCGGTCCAGTCGGTACAGGGTGTGGATCTGCTCAGCGGTGAGGTTGAATGGACTGGCTCTAATGCGTGGGATTGGGGGCTGCCTGTGTGGTGCCACTGGCTGTGCTGGTGGGGCTTGCTGGCCCTGCCTTGCCCTCCTACTCCTCCTGCGTCTCCTCTGTGCAGCCTGTCGGTGTTGTTGTTGTTGTTGTTGTTGTAGTTGAAGTTGTAGCACTTGCATTGCTATCAGGTCCTCCAGCCCCAACATTGCTAGTCCTATTGGTATCATTGTGGAGTGTGACTGGGTCTAGGAAGGTGTTGGGTGTGCTCTTTTTCTACTTCCTGAGTCTGTATTGCCTCCAGCTGTGCTGATTCTGTGCACCTGTGGCAGCTGAATTCACTGCACAAGGCCCTTTACGGTTGGTTCGCGATGGCGTAATTAGCACCATGGCGGTAAGGTATTTAACGGGCTGGGTGATGGCGTTAGGTGCATGTCCGCTTGGGTCGGCATTCGCGTACCTTTGCGCCATGCCAGTAATTACGGTGTGGGAGGGCGCGTGCGCGCGTCCTTGGTGCAGTTAGCGGCAGCGTTAACTACGATGCCGCTAATGGCATCGTAGTTAACGGTCACGGGTCATGATCGGACCTAGCGGAAAACGATGGCAGTAAAAATGTACCGCCATCGTTTTTCACTTAGCGCCAGGGTCGTAATGAGGGCCAATGGGAACTTTGCGAGTTGGGGACTCGCACACCAATGAGAATCTGAAACAAAACCAAACTGAACATTGTGAGTCTGGGAACCGCACCCAATGAGAGATAGCATATACTTGGCAGGAGAGCAAATCAAGTAACTGTGAACATTCTGGGGCTCACACCCATAGCGGGACAGTTCATGAGAGGACGAAGGCGTGGTAGGAGAATACATCAAGTTAAATTGAATGTTGCGAATCGGGGATCCACACCCAAATAAGAAGTTTCATGAAAGGATAACTGCTTGGCAGGAGAGTGAACCAAGCATTTATTTTGAGAGTCTGGGACCCGCACCATACAACATGTCCTATACTTGGCAAAGGGAACGTGCCAAGTTGATAGGAGTTATAGGAAAAGCACAAGGAGAATATTCTTGTCAGCTGCCTATTGACATTTGTGGAAGCAAGTACAGACCTGAGGGGCCTTATAAAGAGAGAAACTAATAAGAAGGATCCTGTGGAAAAGGGCCATGACCGTAATCATTGGAATACTACAGTTTTTGAACATTTCTTTATTTCTGTCACTTTTTGCCCAAGAGACTGGGAACTTTTCTGTTCTTTGGCATCAGAAGGAACATTTTTACTTTAGGAAGAGATCATCCTTGCACAGCTGGTTTATGTTATTAGTGTAAGGGACAGAATAGGCTTTTGAGACACAACAGGGACAGACTTTATAATTTGGAAATTCCAACAGTTTCCTTAGTTTTCTTAGAGGCAGGGAAACCCCTCTTAGTTTTAGGGATAGAGAGGCATTTTTCCAACCCTTTTCATATAATAAATGTTTCTGATCACAATGAAGCCACCACTGTGTCTGAGTCTTACTTATGACTCCTCACACAAGGCACTTTCTGAATGTCATCATCGGCAAACCAGCCACAAAGCACACACCTTTTGCTGTATAGGCACATTATAAATACCCAATAAATAAAATAAATGAACACATAACATTTCCTACACATGCTAAATGCTGGATTCGAGTTGCAAGGCTAATTCTCAGTTTACATTAGAACATTCTTTGAGTAATTCTGCTAATGCTTATATTGCTAACCGTCCATTTAATTTCCTTTCCTGGGTCGAGGTGGTGTGCCATGCATAGAAATGGTTGCCAAGGGGGGCAAGGGCCACTAAGTGCAAGCAATTCACTGTACTGGCTCCTCTCCCATTTAGCTAATTTCTTTCTTTGACCATTAAATGTTGATCTATCTGTTGGAAGGAGCAATGAAACCTTAGGGCAAATTGAGGGACAGGGTCTGGATGCTGGCTGGGTTATGCATGCAATCAGGCAATTTGGTTGCCATGACATAGAACTTTGGTCCTTTCTCATGCCTGGGACATACCTGCTGTGTGTAGAGAAGAAGAGTGAATGACTACCAATACAGAAGGCAACGTGTACTTACTGTTGTTCATGTGAAATGGGCAATTACATGTTTCTGTTATTAAAGGAAACCTGTATAAATAAGGCGCTGGGGACAAAATGTGTTCTGGCACTAGTTTATAGAACCTGCCTGTCAACAAAATTAATCTGACCAAAGATGAAAGCAATTAGTAAATCATGGAAAACACACAGAGAGCCTTAACAAAGAGCAAAACCAGAATCTGTCTGAGCTCCAGGAACAATATCACAAAATAGAATACCTAGAAAACAAGTTTTCCACACAAACAGCGGGCTAAGCAGTAAGTTATACAGTTGATTACTCATCCAGCCAGCAGTTCTCTCTGTGATGAATCCTGCCGAGTCCTCACAAAGGCCCTATCTAAAGTCTCCTCCCAGGTGGCCAGGGGAAGGCAGCCGCTACTTGATCCTGAACTTGGGAGTGGTATTAGCTGGAAGGATCACCTGGGAGGAGAAGGACCCAGGGGAACAGGAGGACTCTGTTGGGAGTGACGCAGTATGTGTCTTCCTCAGAGGAAGAAATGTCAGTGATGCCAAAATATGTTATGGCTTGCTGTCGGAGGGAGGTTTTCTTTCCCAAAACGAATTATCTTGAGGGTGGTGAAAACTGTCATAATCGCTCATTCATTGGGAGTAAGACCCCACCACCCCCCAAAAAGGCCCCCACATTTATGATGGTGAAAGCTCCTGTGATCAACACAGGAGTGTTACAGGCGAATCTCAAAACATTAACATCTCAGATTCTGAACAAGTGTGAGAAAAAGCCACTCTCAGCATTTAGTTCATATAAGAGTAGGAAAACAAGAGTGGCAGGAGAGCTGCCCTCCTGATTGAAGTATTCAGGAGGAGAAGGGCGTAACATGCAGTGTAGGTGGCAATCACAAGTGTGGGAAAACAGCACCAATGTGTTTCATGTTTTCCAGAAGTAGTGAAAACTGATGTTGTGGAAAGCCAATAGACTTTGGTAAATTGTTTGAAGTAAACCTTATCACAGAAGTACTTGTAGTAGTGTTAGAGGTTTTCATTGGTCCAGGGCAGGGACTTTGTAATGGTAGACCCTGCAGGTGAGTGGGCCAGGTAGAAGTAATTGAAGTACTGTGTTATGGTTAAAGACTTTGAAGAAGAAGAAGTGGCAAGACCACTAAAGTATATTTTGAACTGTTGTGGAATAATCCTGACAAATCATTATTGCTGATGCAAGTATTTTTCAATTCTTTATTGTGTGACCTAGCTTCAACAAGTCAAACCTTACACACACACAGCAAAAAAGCAAAAACACAATCAATGTATACATTTATAAAACAGAATACAAGATGTTACAAAATCACATATACAGATTCCTAGCAATTTCATTACATTAAAATAAGCTCATTGAATCAATTGCTATATTTTTTACAAAATTCATCAGAGTTATAACCAATTAATCAGTGGGCTCTAAAAGAAAATTCCACCACAACATTTCCCATGTAAACAGTGGTCGGGTTTTAAAATATAGATCAAACATTTCACTCCGCTGTTTACCAAGTGCTGGGCATTCAATAATTATGTGCTTTAAGGTTTCCTGAAATTACATACATAGACGACACGCCAGTTGTTCCTTGGGCAGTCTGTTCCTTACACCTAGGACATCATTAGTTAACAGCAAATTTAATTTTACAGGTAACCAAAACTCCTTTGATTGTTTAGACGGATGTCTTCCTATGCATTTCTGTATATGGTTATATGGCTTGATATCCAAAGAGAAGTGGTCAAAGATTCTATAAGCCTCGAGGCATCGTCTATTTGCAATCTAAGCGTTTTCAAATAATTTCTTCTTAACCCTGCATGATCTGTACTCTAGACCCTCCAACAATATACAATTTTCTCCAGGGTAGATAACACGCTTTTCATCCAAGCATTCAAATGAGCGCAATCGCCCTGTTTAAAAAGAGCATTCAGCTGCCCAAAAAGGGAAAAGCTGGAGGGAACAAGATACTTCTCACTAATAAAATTCTGCACCAACTAATGATTATCTCCAGCAGAACAAGTCCCAAAATGTGTCATAGTGCTGCAATCCATTCTAGTTCTATTTATGTACCAAGCAAAATTAGGCCTACCTGAAAGAGTCCTACGTCGGTTAATGACGAGGACCTTTGACTTTGGCACATTTATGTCCAAGCCCAAGTCCCCGAAGTAATCAGCCATAGTATTTAACAACCTTTGGAGGCCCATTACAGTACAATCCATAAGCAGATCGTCCACGTATAAGAGGTAATGCAACTTCAAGGATCCCAGCCTAGGGGGATAAACCACAATAAGAGCTAGAGCTGCCCCTATGCCGAGGATATAGAGGTTAAATAAGAATGGGGCTAACACATATCCCTGTCGTAGGCCCCGCTTGACAAGGATGTGTCGGTGGTGTACCGCCTATCTAATAGTGGTACACCACCTACACCTAGGTGAATGGGCAATAGGCAGGGATATCTATTTTTTCATTCTATTTTGTGCCTGAGATAGTACTGTCGGCTGGATGGGTAATCAACTGTATACATTACTACTTAGCCCGTAGCTTGTGTGAAAAACTTGTTTTCTAGGTATTTTGTCTTTTTTGTGATACTGTTTAGCAATTAGTGAATGCCACCTCCTAAAGTAAACTGAAACACATGGGCAACATTTAGCACAATACACTGGTAAGACACAATCAAAGTTGTGACTTTAATCAACTGGGTAGGCTTTCAAATCCTAAACCTTATGAGCGTGACACCTCTAGATCAGGACTATTGAAGAGGATTTGCATTCCAGATATACTAATATTCTAAAGTTGATGCTCTGTGGACACATACCAGGTTGGGGGGCAGGGGATGGGTATATATGCTTATGTGCCAACATTTTATTATTATTAATAGTATTACAGTAACTCATGTCCCTGTTTTTATTTATCTGCAGCATGGACCAATATTTACAGTGTTGGCTGCAGGAAACAGAATGACATTTGTGTTTGATGAAGAGGGAATGTCTGCGTTCTTTACATCTAAGCAAGTCGATTTTGCCCAAGCAGTGCAAAAGCCCGTTCAGTATACAGGTAAATTTCATATTGTTGAACCTCATTCATACAGCAATTATTGGAACAATTTATTTTATGTTTGTTCCAAAGCTTTTTCAACACTTCTCTAAAAAGAAAAAAGGTATGTATTATTAAGCAATCATGCACTTCCTTTAAAGGGCCAGGGTTACTTATGAGGCCTCATTCACATTCCCCTACCTAATGCCGGGCATTAAGGAATGTTCACCCTTGGTTTCTCCTCGCACTTCCATCTAGTCCATCACCCACTAACTTGGAGCGGCCCTTAGTCCCTTTATTCACCCTGGATCCCTCGATGTAGGCAGGGTACAGCATAATATATGCCATTAGCAGGTGTTGGTCCTTCTTTCTGAAATGCAGTTGGCTACCACTTCCCTAAATTAAACTGTGCTTAATTTATGGTTAACTGATATCTTCAGAACCTAAGTACTTATCAACCCACCGTTTAATTATCTTAACTATGGTTAACTAGCAGCAGCATGGTTGCTTGGCAGCCATGGAGTAGGCTGCATCTCGACTGGGCTCCGTGATCCGTCAATTGATCTGGGGAAGCATGAGCTACCTGGCAGCAGATTACGCCTCCATAATAACACCATTGATGCATGAAGGTGCCTTGAACAGTAAGAAAGTATCTGTGAATGAATAGACCCAGGCGGACGGAGGATCTGATACTTTGTGGCTGGAGGAGACAACAACAAAGACAAAATGGCGGCGCATTCGGGACAAAGGGACCTGTGAAAATATGAAGTGCGGAAGTGGAGTGGACTGCTAAGAAAGTGCGATACATTAACTGTGAGCAGGAATCGGGTGCCGTGTTGACACGAGCCTGCACTGGCAAAACAACGAAAAGTGCAGCACCAGAGAACGGTGACTGCGGGAGAATGTGCGATGTGGCAGACACAGCATGCAAATGGAGGCATCTGTGAAGCCACCACCAGCGGACACTACGCCCGAGGCGACCCAATCGGGGTTACAGCGCGTGCAAGCGCGTGAGGCACACAGCCGGGAGCGGAGACACCTGCTGGCAAAGCGTAGTCGGAAGGCTTGCAGCGTGTGAGCCATGAGAGTGGCGCTGCAGCACACAGGACATCTGAGGACGCGCTGCCCCCTCCAGGGAGCATTCACTGTGGAGAGCGGAAGTGAACTGCAGACAACCCGTGGATACCCGTCGGGGATAACAGTGTGCTGCGGCGAGTTGTGCTGGGTTTGCCCGAGAAGCGGGCTACGTGTGCAAGGCTGACGACGGAGACTGCAGAAGCGCCGTATATGCCAGAGGCTTAAAGAAAGCCAGCAAGAGCGGAGCAAAGCGGGACGGAGAAGGCTGAGAGCAGACAACCATGGGCCCCCGGTGCCCCACCCCCCCTGGAGATCGGAAGCGTGGCGGACCTTGGGAGGGAACAGCGGAGAGGTCGGATGCCCCGCCTCCAAAGAAGTAGCACAAAGTGGGAGGTCCAGGCGAAAACACTCTGGAAACGGCAGTAATAGCCAGAGAAGTGCACAGGCCATAAGCAGCAGGCAATAAAACTGGAGCAACAGATGTGATGGGGGCAGATGCAAGTATACCGTGAAACATCAGCTAAGGCCATAAATTGAGTGAAGATACAGCCGCATACAAAGTGCTAATACACGGTTTGGTGCAGCAATTGCTGGGAAGCATAGGTATCCATATCTCTGGGTGGAAGCACATGACAGTAGATAGCAGGCAACCTCTGTCGAGGATAGGCCCCTGAGGCCACGGCAAAACAGAACAATGGTGGTGAGGGGTGGGAGAGTCAAAAACAAGCAGCCTATGATGGACATCTTCGCAAAATAGCAACAATCCCCCAGCACCCCAGCGCAAAGCACGGCAAATGTGCAGAAAGAGGTGGCCACTCCATGGGAGGATAGCGCGATTTTAACGGCCATTACAGAACTGAAATCCTCATGGGGAATAGTGATGGCAGACATGAGAACAGCACTGGAGAATAAAATAGACGCAGTGGCAATTGAGGTCAACCTGTTGAGACAGGACATGAGGGCTCTGGCGGAACGCACAAACGGCCTGGAAAGTGCGGTGAAAATTAACACGGACACTAGCACGAATAACGCTAAGGAAATCCACGTGTTGAAGCAACAGGTGACTAACCTGGAGAACCGAGCAGAAGAGGCGGAAGGACGGGCGAGGCGCAACAACATACGGGTGGTCGGACTGCCTGAGGGGCAGGAAGGACAAGATCCCACAAACTATGTGGAGAATATGATATTGCAAGAGATAGGGGCCAGAGAGCTCTCCCAAGGGTTTGCAATTGAGCAAGCACATAGGGCGCTGATGAGAAGACCGCAACCCGGGGCCCCTCCCAGAGCAATTATAGCAAAAATTCTAAACTACATAGACCGCAAGAAGATATTGAAATTTTTCCGCAAGGGAGGGACGATCAAAAGGGGATCTGCGACCATCACTGCATATCCCGATTACACTATGCAGGTCCAAAGACAAAGGTAAAGCTATGTGGCGATCAAGAGGAGGCTACGTGCAGCTCGCTACAAATACATGCTCCTATATCCCGCAAGGCTTAAAATTTTCCACAAAGGCAAAGCGCTGTTTTTTGACACCCCGGAGGAGACGGCAGCATGGATGGATGCAAACGGCTGCCCGGATCGAGGCGGAGAACAAGACCAAAAGGAGCACGATAAGTGATTATAATGCCATGTAGGGTGGTTGAAGTGAAGGGGGAGTCAGTAAAGTGGAAATAGAGCCGGAATAGACTAATGTTGGAAGTTGTGATATAAATGACATTTGGACATATCGGACTAGAATATAATCCGTTTAATGTATGATGGGCAGCAACAAAGGCGCTTGGACAGATATATAAAATTGGAGCTATATGAGGCAGAAGGCCTATCCCCAGGTAGTAGTATAGGTAGATCACCATTAGGGTGATGTTTCCCTGCTGAGCTGCGAGTACGGCATTGCTGGAAAAGGGCTAGGTCCAGGGGTGCCTGAGATCCAGGGATGGAGCTGGGCAACAGTTGTGGGAGGGTGAGGGTGGGGGGGATTGCGGTGGAAGTTGGGAGCATTGTGGAGTGTGATAGGGTTGGGAAGGGAGGAGGGTGGGAAAATGTGGGGAGTTGGGGTAGATCTAGTAGTTGGGGGACGTTTGTATTGGGGGACAAGCCTACATAAAAAAAGGGAAGATCTGAGACCTGATGGAACTGGTAGGTACGTGGGGGGGGGAGACCCGGATATGCTATGGGAGACCTTAAAGTAGTCACCTGGAATGTGAGAGGGCTCAATAGTTATTTAAAAAGAAATAAGGTTATGCTCTATCTACGACGGCAGAAAATAGATATAGCCCTGTTGCAAGAGACTCACCTAACGCAAGAAAAACTGGAGGTGGTACGGAAGAAGTGGAGAGGGACTGTAGTGGGAGCAACATACTCGGCGTATGCTAGAGGGTAATCACCTGGGTGGCACCACATCTACCGTTTCAGCTATTGCAGTCTACACTGGATACAGACGGGAGGATGGTGATGATAAAGGGATTGATGGAAAACAAGGAGATATGGGTGATAAACACCTATGCCCCGAATCAGGATACAGCGGCATACTTCAGAACCCTATATAGTAAACTCAGCGCAAGCCTGGGAGAGGCGGTGATTTAGGGGGGAGACTTTAATTGCGTAATAGACCCAAAGATAGATAGATCAGACTCCAAAATAGATAGACCGACTCCAGCAGCCAAGATATTGCAGTCCTTGATAACAGACTTTGGGTTAGAGGATGCATGGAGAATACTTTATCCACAAGATCGACAATATTCGCACTATTCAGCCCCCCAGAATCTACATACTAGATTAGATTATGTGTTTGTCACGCATGCGCTAATGACAGAAATAACACAGATAGAATACAAGGCGAGGGTCCTATCGCACCATTCGCCGCTTATATTGGCATGGCAGTATCGACCTCCGAGAGCGAGAATACCGACATGGCATCTCAGAGCGGAAGCGCTAAAGGACAACATCTTCAGGGAAGACATGAGAGAGGAAATAATAAGCTACTTCGAGACCAATACAGGTAGTGTGGAGTCGGCGGGTGTTCTCTGGGAAGCCTTTTAAGTAGTGGTGAGGGGGATAGCAATAGCCAAGTCCAAGGGAGTACAAGGAGGGATTGAAGCGGACCTACAGGAAGCGGAAAGGGAGCTGGAAAAGGGGGAGGCAGCGCGAAAGATGATAATGAAGCAATACTTAGGTAACAGCAGAACTGTGCGGGATATTGGGAAAGGCTGTGCAACCTAAACTACAAAAAATACATAGAGAGACAGCATGCGGGGGGAGATAAACCAGGGAGAGTTCTGGCATGGTTATACAAAAATGAGACTCCCAGACCAGTAATCAGAACGATAGTGAAAGAAAATGGAAGTATAGCAGATACCCAGGAGGAAGTGAATCAAGAATTTGCAGACTATTACCATGGCCTTTATGTGGACGTGGAAAAAAGTGATAATAAAGCAATAAGCAAAATTTTAGAGGATATAGGATTGCTGCGGATCAGCGCTGAAGAAAGAGGGGAGCTAGACGCACCAATCACTCTAGAGGAAATGGAAGAAGTGGTGAGGCAGCTACCCACTTGTAAGACCCCGGGGGCCGATGGACTCCCCAGTGAATTCTATAAGATGTATAAAAATGAGGTACTTCCGCCACTCTTGGAAATGCTTAACGAATCATATGACGTCGGGAAGCTACCAGAATCCTTGAGAGAAGCGATAATCATACCGCTCCCCAAACCCAATAAACCTGGTGGTGAGTGCGGATCCTACAGACCCTTGTCGATGTTCAACCAGGACAGCAAAATACTGACGGTGGTCCTGGCAAATAAAATGAAGCGTCATCACCAAATTAATACATCCCGTTCAAACTGGTTATGTCCCTAATAGAAACATATCTAACAACCTTAGGCGACTCCATCGAGTCATTGAATATGCAAATGAAGAGACAAGTGAAATGGCAATTGTGTCGCTGGATGCAATTAAGGCCTTTGACTCGGTCAAATGGCCATGGTTGATTGCTACCCTGACAAATTATGGAATAGGGCCGGGGTATCTAAGGTGGGCCAAATTGCTATATAGCGAACCGCTGGCCAGAGTGAAGACGGGGTCAGTTATATCAGAGAGGTGGCAGCTTGGTAGAGGCCCAGACATGGATGCCCGTGGTCCCCCATGTTGTATATCCTGGCCTTAGAGCCTTTGGCGATATGTTTGAGGCAGCAATATGACACAATAGGTATCGTTATTAAAGGGGAATCGCATTTAATTTCCTTATATGCTGATGCCATTTTATTGTATCTGTGCTACCCGGAAGAAAACCTACAGTATGTCCTGGAAGTGCTGGACCGATTTGCAGGGCTTTCGGGCATAGCAGTGAACCCCAACAAGTCTTGTGTTTTTCCATTGGGGAGATATAAAGGGATTCTGCTAGAGCAATTACCGATCCTCCAGATCCCCTGGGAAGTCAACACGTTTCGATATCTGGGAATAGACATATACCATACGGTAGAAGCAGAGTACCAGCACAATACTGAGAAGGCCGTACGGAACATAGAAAATAGTATGAGATTTTGGGTGAAACTTCCCTTAGCGATGATGGGCAGAGGGGCGATGCTTAAAATGGTGGTCCTGCCAAGACTGTTACATTACTTTGGAAATATCCCATACCTGATATCCAAGCGATTCTTTGCTAAGTTGAGCAGTATATGCAGGGAATTCCTTTGGCAAGGGACAAGGAACAGGAGGGCCCTTTGGGAACTGCAAAACTCACACGAGAAGGGAGGCATAAAACTACCAAATTATGAGATCTATTATATAGCAAGCCAACTCCAGTACGTAGCTAAATGGCTTTCTGAGGAACCGACCTCGGAAACCAGGTTGTTCCAACAGGATTGTGCCCCATTTTTCCTTAAAGAGATGCTGTGGTTGCCTAAAGCAGACATGGAGGGACGCCCGAGAATGATGGTACTGGGGTGGGAGATATGGCGAAGAGCTTGTAAAATGATGGAGGACCCCTATCCATGCTCCCTGCAGGTGCCATTTGTAGCTCTGGCGGGAAAAGAAAAACAATTAAGACTAATGATTAGGAGGCATTGGGAACCTGTGGGGATAGCGACTTTGGGAGACATATGTCAAGAAGAGAATATAAGGGATTTCGAGGGGCTGCTGGAGGAAACAGAGGTACATGCAGGACAGTATATTACATATTACAGGGTGGTGCAGCGGATAAAAGAGACGTGGCCTGAAGAAAAACTATCGAGTGAGCCTGATATCGCCATAGACACAATATACGACATAGCAGAGGGGGGCCACGAAATATCAGCTGATGATGACTAAGGTGGGAAGGGAAGTGACACGACTTAGACAAGATTGGGAAGAAGAAGTGGGGACCTCAATGAGTGATGAGATGCGGGAGCGCGCACAAATGTATCACAAAAAAGTGTCGAGGAATGCCAGGCTACAACAGATACAGTTGTATATCACTCATAGGGCGTATATGACGCCACAAAGGATAGCTAAATTTAAAAATGTAGGGCGTCAGGCATGCCCCAAATGTAATGAAAAAAATGCAGGAATGGTACACATGTTTTGGTCATGCCCAGAAATAGAACGCTTCTGGGGTGAAGTAGCACACAGGATGGAAGATAAAGGGATCAAAATAGAGATAGATACAACATGGGCTTGCCTACTGGGAGGGTTCCCTAGACCACGCAAGCTAAATCATGTGAGCAAATTGAAAGACCTGGTGTATGTATTAGCAAAGAGGAAAATTGCAATGAGATGGAAAGCATGCCACAGACCAAGTATAGAAATGTGGTGGAAGGATCTACAAAAATTGACAGATGCCGAAACAGCAGTATGGCAAGAGCCGAGTAATGTTGGTGGGGAGGAGGAAGCAGGAACCTTCATGGCTTGGAAACAACTAATTGCAGGGCTATTTGGGCCCACAAGTGTCGGGGTTAGTGACCAGGACCCACTGGGAGTAATCGATACAGATACCCTATCACATGATGAAGAAATGGAACAGGAAGGAAAGTAGGCTTGGGGGGGAGGGGCGGGAAGGGGTGGAATACAGTGGACAAGATAAAATGATGTGTGTTAATATTGTCATGAACACTGTAAGTTTGGTTTGTGTTGGTTGTTGGAATAAACTTAATAAAAATTGTTTTAAAAAAAAAAAAATAGCAGCAGCATGTGATGCGGTATGTCTCTATTCTGCCGCTTCCTAATCTGAAACTACAGCTATGTTACTAATCAAAAGTGTGGTGAGACTGACCATTTTCAAAATTGAAATGTGTTTAATTGGCACCCCACAGGCCCCATAGAGGGAACCACTGGTTCCTTCTCATCCTGGTCTACCAGGGCTTGCCATTTCCTAAGGCTCATAATGTGAAATGTTGTTGTCTGATATCTAACTTCGCTGTACCCTGCCTTAATGCTCAGTTCTTAAAATAAAAGGTGGCTAGTTGAAAGCTTTTTACTTACCCATGCTGTGTTGAGCTGATGATTTCCAAATTTGAACTGCAGTATATTTTATCAATAGTTTGTATCTTTTGAACATGGACAGTGATTAGATTAGACATTCCTAATTTGCTCTTTTTGTTCTGTGATCGTTTCTCAAACTAAGCAGTGCTAACCTTGTAGCCTCATAATGTGAACAGGTGTTAACTTGTACTTCTAAACCTGAACTGTGGGTAGATGGTAGCTTTCTACTCTGAAAGACGGTTAACTGTGTGCTTTCTAATCTGAATTGTGGATGTGGGTGGAAGCCTCTGTGGTTACCTGCTTGCTTTTTAATATTAACTGAGATTGATGAGTTGTAGGCTTAATCACTGCATGAGGACTACAACTTCTACAAACATACTGTTTGCAGCTCATGCAAACAGTATTTGTTTTAATGTCTTCCTAAAAGAGGTCAATTCAGGAAGGAAGCAAAGTGCTTATACCAAAAGCACTTATCTCACCTGCCCTCCCAACTCGAGGGGTGAACTTTGAATGACATTGGGCATTATACATAAGATTCTGGTTGGAGTTCACTGTTTAATTTTGTCCTGTAGGTATGTTCCCTGTCATGTATTTGTGGAGTTCCTCTGCGAGCCTATACATAAAAAGGGACTTTGGAATCAGTCAGGAGAGTCAGGGCAAGATTAGGGTTTAACCCGATTTCTGTTTGCCGGTGAAAAGGCATAACAAGAAGTTATGGTCCTTCTTGAAAGAATTTTGAGGTTGCCTATCACCTCTTTGGGTCAACAGATGCATAAGTCTGTATACAAGTAATGGAAAACTAAAGTTGTGTAGAGTGTCTGTTGGTGTTGAAGTATTTTGGTGTTTACTATAACATACAATTAATAAGTAACACTTAGATAAACTGCTAGACAGTGTGTGGACCCAAGTTTGGTTATTATTTTCAAGAATGTATAGTGCATGTGGATAAACTATAAGAAACAAGGTAAACATTCATGAACCTCGTGAAGAATTCACATCTGAATTGACTTCACAACCCCTGTGGCTTTGTCAGTGTCATATGATTTTTTTAAACAGTGACATGTCGTCCCTATGTAGGTGGCAATGCAGGCTGTTGCTGGTAATGATAAAGGTGAGATGATGGATAGAGGTCTGATGTCTGTACATCATATGTGACTTCAGGAAAAAATGAGAAACCATTTTCAACTGAAAGGTTTTGTTTTCATTCACTGAGAAAAGAGGTGTTCCAAAACAAAAGACTTCCATCCAAGTGTTTACTCATTTACACACAGTTGGTAGTCACAATTATTAAAGTCGCCGGCAGTGTCGGGTCGGCCTAGCAGTGGTTTGCCAGCATCACAATTGAGTCTGCATCCGTGATGTTTGGGACACTGTGTTGCGGTGCACAGTATTGGGTCGCTGTCATGAAGACATGAGTATTTGTATTTTATTGTATTATTTAGTTAATTGTTTAAAGCACTGTAGAGCAGCAGAGCGCTGTACCAGGGTGGCGTAGCCAGCATTTGGGCTGGCATCTTTTAACAGTAGCTCAGTACTGTACGTTGCATTTTCTATGTCCATTGGGATTAGTCCATGGTCAGGTGCTGTTAAAAAAGCGACTTTTTGATAGGTTTGCGAAATTGGAGATTTGTGGGGGCATTCCAAGCAGATACCGGGATCGAGTTCCAAAGGGTGGTTGCGTGACTACAGAAGGTGTGTTTGCATGTCCTCCCTTTTCAGACTAGTTGTGATTCGAGCCGGTTGGTCGATTTGGAGCGGAAAGGAGCATGTGCCACCAGATATGTGGAGTTTAGCTTCCAGCTAGACTGGTGTGCTACTTGTGACTGTTCAATTTTGTAGATCATACATGCAGTCTTGAACAGTATCCTGGATTGGAGAGGAAGCCAATGTAGTTTGCGTAGGAAGGGTCTGATTCTGTCAGGTTTCCGCGCACCTGTAATATAACGCTGTGCAGCGTGGTGGACTGCTTTTAGGAGGGCCAAGAGAGCAGCTGGAAGCCCTGTCAGGAGGGCATTTCCCCCATCAATTTGCAAGACCACAAGGGCCTACAGTACTGTCTGGAAGTCCTGCGGTGGGATGAAGGGTTTTATTTTGCAAATGTTGCAGATTTTGAGCCCGGCTGTTTGGGCCTTCTTGGCTATGTATTTCTGGAAGGACAGGCTGTTGTCAATGGTGAAGCCTAAGGATTTTGATAAATCTGATAGTTGCAGATTAATCCTTCAAGGAGCATTTCATTGAACCATTGTTCGACAAGTTCTTGTTTGACGGGGGGACCGATGAGGACGAATTCAGTGTTGGCTGGATTAAGTTTGAGGTAGACAGTCGACATCCAATACTGGATGATTGTTAGTGTGAGAAACCTAAAGGCATCCTCACTTCCTTCACCCCAGAATCCTCTGCTTAGGTGGCCAGGGAAAGGCTATCACTTTCGATCCCGACCCTGGGGTTGGATATGCGAGGGAGGGTCACCTGGGTGGAGGGGATTTGGGGAATGGAGGGAGGGTGTCTTTTGGTGAGACACGGTATCCCCTGTTTCTATTTCAAAATGAACCTTCCGTCCATGAAGCCTTTATAGGGTATTGTCAAACCCCCTCCCTTTCTTCCTTGAAAAATGACCCTCATGTAAAACATCCCTATAGAGGGACAAGGAAGAGAACAAGAAGGAGAGCACCTTGTGTGGGCAGATTAGACCCACATTGACCTCCTCTTATTAAATCCAGAAACTGTCAAAATACATCCTACACTTCCCCAACCTTCATAGGGAATTACCAATCTTCCCCACTGTCACACACTCCAACAGTGTCCCATTCAAGGTCCCTTTAAGACTGGGACGAGGAAGAGGCGACTAGGAGTAATGCACACTTCACCTGTGCACACCAATTTGGTACTGGGACGAGGAAGAGGACTGTAGAACAGGTAGAACAGCATTTTAAAGGTCAGACATATCCCAGGGATAGAGGTAATTGTAGTCAGGCAAAGAATTTGCACCTGCAACCCCTTGAGAGGCTGCAGGTGCATATAAAAAGGAGTGACCCACATGCAGGAGGGGAACTGCCTGGGAAGCCAAGGCGCAATAGAACAGGCTGGAGAGGACGGGCCGGGTAATAGGACGCCAGTGGCTGGAGGAGAGCGGAAAGGACGTTGAGGCTGGAAAGAGCCGTGAGAGAGTCAAGAGCCCTGCAGAGCTACGAGCTGTGTTCCCAGCTGGTGCTGGGGAACACAAAAGCCTCCACTATGCAGCAGGAGGCAGCAGGAACATCCGGAAGAGGTAAGCACGTCTCGACGATGCTTCCAATATGAGCGAGGGGAGCGAGAGAAAGCATAAGGGAATCGCGCAAGCACCTGTAGGAGCTGCCATATACCGGTGAGTGACAGGGAGAGAACAATCATACTGGGGTGCTCCAGGGCTTAATATGGGATAAGGAAGTTGCTGAACAAATGAATGTATATAATGAATGTGTCTGGAGACCAGATGGACATTATTGAGTACCGAGAAAGTTGACAAGTACATAACAAATATTGAACACCAAACTAAAGAAAAGCTATGAACTACATATGAAAATACAGTACAAATGGAGAGAAAGTGATGTGTATTTACGAGCGGAATGAAAACAAGGAAAACGCATTTATGAACAATGTGAAAGCGCAAAGCCAAGTAAAAACCACTAATGCGAGTTGGTGAAGCATGTGAAAGGCATTTGAGAAGCACTATTGGTTAGTGTGAAAGCGAGATAGTGACAAGGAATAAACACCATGAAGGGACTTGTATGAAAGGAACGTGTTGGCAGAGTCAAGAGACTGCCAAGAAGAAACAGGGATACAGATGGACTAATGTGACAAGTGCAGACAGGAAACATATGGTGGCAAAGTAGTCCAAAGAGAATCAGTAAATAAAGTGCCATGGCTTATCGGTTGCGTGACCTTTGGTTGGTGAACCGTGTGGTCTGACAACTGCGCCTAGACCGAGTAATCCCTCCTTGAGGGAGCCAAGGAAAATAAAAAGATTGAAGATGTTTGGACTCATTAGTCTGAAAGTGACTAAATAGAAGGATGAGCCAAGTGAATGGTTGGAAAGCATACAAGATTGCCATTCCTACTGAAAGCTGACAAAGTTGAATTAACTGTGTACTGTGTTAAACTTGGTGAAGGAACACCCAGAGACTGTTTGGAACTGTGTTGCACTTGGGGGAAGGAACCCCTGAGGCTATAAGGAAATGTGGTAAATTTAGGGAAGGAAACCCTGAGACAGTTGGGAACAGTGTTGAACTTGGGGAAGGGATCCCTAAGGTTGTTGGAACTGTGTTGAACTTGAGTAAAGGAGCCCCGAGGTTGTTTGGAACTGTGTTGAACTTGAGGAAGGGAACCCTGAGGTTATATGGAACTGTTTTGAACCTGAAGAAGAAGAAGCTGAAATCAAGCCAGGAGCTGGGAGAAGCTCAGAACTTTACTTTGAACATTTTGTCTTTGGTAGATGACATCCCTACACATTGGGCCTCATTACAACCATCGTGGTCCAGGAACTACGGTACCGGTAAGCATGCCGGTACCGTAGTTCCCGGACCGCCATACTACGTGCTACGTGGTAACGGCACCTGCAAGCAGAGCACTTCGGATGCACCGGCACAAGCAGAGTTGTGCCGGTACATCTGACGTCCCCATCCCCATTCAGCCTTATGGGGCAGAATGGGGATGAGGAGGCCCTTGATTCCGGCACCCGAAAATGGGAAAGTACCGGGTCTGCCTAACTCGGCATGACCTGGTTCTTGCCCATTCGCGGGTGCCGGAAAAAATGCAACTTTGGCAGCAGCCGTGCCCTTAACAAGGGCACGGCTACCGCCAGAGTTGTAATGAGGCCCATTGTATAGATTTAGTTGTGAGGGCAAGCATAGGTTTTGGACACAGACAGACTTTTGAGTTGAACTTTATTACACAGACTATCCTTAGTTTCTTTAGCTAGGGAAATCCCACCTTAGCATAGGGCAAGTAAGGCCTTACTCCATCCAGACATTTGAGAAATAAAAGCTCTATTTTAGAAAAGTGAATCTGTTTTCTGTGTCTTACTTCATAATGCTGAGGGACCCCTATGTGGCTGATAGTTCAACAAATCTCAGGGAAGGATACATTTGTAAAGGTTCAGGATCAAGATCGAGTTTCAACATTAAAGAAGTCGATTTCCCTTCAACTGCATATTCAATTGAAGTGTCAATGGGCCTCATTATGACTCCAGCAGTAGCCATGCCAGTAAATACCGGCACGGCTGCCGCCGGAGTCATGAAATTATTGCCACCTGGCAATGGGGATCTACCGGGGCATTCCATCCCCGGCGGACCCAGTAATTCCCTTTTGCTGGGTGCCGGTAATAATTACTCCC
Source organism: Ambystoma mexicanum (assembly GCF_040938575.1). Lineage (NCBI taxonomy): Eukaryota > Metazoa > Chordata > Amphibia > Caudata > Ambystomatidae > Ambystoma > Ambystoma mexicanum. The sequence continues at coordinate 273,909,463 of NC_090927.1, read as the reverse complement.
CATTCCCACTTGTGCCACATAGGGCTCAATGGGAATGGGGAGGCCGACATGATCTGCTTGCAGGTACCAGTATGCTGGGGCGGAAAGGCACCCACTAGCATAACTCGTAGTTTGCCGCTCCGGTAACAACGGTACCAGCAAGTTTACCGGTACCGTTGTTACCGGACCAGTAAGCTTATAATGAGGCCCAATATTTCTACTTGATACCCTTCCCATGACTACCTATCATTTGAAGCACAGGGACACATTTCTTGTATCTGTTAGGAAATCCCAAATGTCTATTAGACCTTGGGACTTAGGTCCCATAAGCTGGGAGCCAGGGTGCTCCTCTGCTTCTTCCCCTTCTTCTCCCTTGGAGTTAGAAGAAGAGGAAACCGGAGAAGGACCCCTAGCTTCTATAAGTCCTATTGAAATTGATGTCCAATCTGATACCATCGATGACTAAGAATTATTTTCTATGTCCGATTCGCGATAGAGTTCAAGCGACACCATATCCACTTCAGATACAAGAACGAAGTGTTAGCCCAACTAGCCACACACCAGATCCAGCCTGAAAAACGATTTCAAACAGGGTTGGAATGGCTGATTGCCGCTCAAGAGAAACTAAACATTCCCCAAGGAGTTCTTCAGCCATATAAAGAAGGGTATGATCTGGGAACTTTTTTCTTGAACTTCGAGAGGTTAGCCACTCAGTTCTGATGGGGGGATGAATTAAAACTATGTTACTTAGGTCCCTTACTCAAAGGAAAATTGCAGACTTCCGACCAGTTACTGATTCTTCCCAGCACAGCCTCTTTTAATGACATCCAAGAGGGCCTCTTGCAATGGGTGGGTCAAACTAGCAACTTCTACCGTCAAGAATTAAGAAGCCTTAGGTTGAACCATGGGGAAACACCAGTGGAACTGGGAAAGCGAGTTAAGAATACACTATCTTTGTGGTTGGGAAAGAAAACCTTCCAATCGGATACCACCGATGACCAAGAATTCTTTTCTATGTCCGATTCTGAACTGGGAGAGCGGGTTAAGAATACACTATCTTTGTGGTTGGGAAAGAAAACCTTGCAATCCGAGACCACTGATGACCAAGAATTCTTTTCTATGTCCGATTCTGAATAGAGTTCAAGCGACACCATATCCTCATCAGATACAACAACGCAGTGTTAGCCCAACTAGCCACACACCAGATCCAGGCCGAACAACGATTTCAAACTAGCAACTTCTACCGTCAAGAATTAAGAAGCCTTAGGTTGAACCCTGGGGAAACACCAGTGGAACTGGGAGAGCGAGTTAAGAATACACTATCTTTGTGGTTGGGAAAGAAAACCTTCCCTGTAGTTTTGGAGGCGCTACATATAGAGCAGTGTATAAATTCCCTACCTCCTACACTTCAACGAGCAGTCTTACAACTGAATAAACCCATCCTTGCTCTAGCCATTGAGACCGCTAAGAACTTTGCTGATCCTAACAGACACTTCCACATGTTACATCGGACAGAAGAAAGGAAAGATACAACTGGGCCTCTTTAACAAAAATATTTTCCTAAAGAAAGACCTGATTTTCCCAATCGCTCTAGGGACTTTAACAGTAGGGAGAGAGGAAAGATAGAGGGATCACACCCCAAGCCCAAAAAATAAATAAGGAGGGAAGACAGTAAACCAACAAAACCTATAACCCCGATCGGTTTTTCATGTAAAGAACCAGGACACCTAGCCTGAAATGGTCCCCAGAATAAAAGAGAAGAGCCTATGGAAATTGGGTGTATGGTAGGAGAAGAGTGGGAAGATCCAGAATCCTATGAACAGGTAGAAACTCAAAATAATTTCTTTTGTTGAACGTCATCAAAGCCCACTTACAAACCTATCCTTGTAAATGGGATACCAGTTCAGGCCTTAATAGACTCTGGTAGCAAACAAACCACAATAAGATCAGATCTTAGATCATCTGAAAAAATAAAAGAAGCATCATTGGTAAGGATCACCTGTGTCCATAGGGAGCAAGAAAGTTATCCTAAGATAGCTATCCCCATTCAAGTACAAGGGACTACCACCAATTTTTCTTCAGACATCATACCAGGTCTGCCAGAGGAGTCTTTTATTGGTAATGACTTCCTCAATTTCCCATCACTATTGCAGGAAGTCAACTCCCCCTTTTCACCATTTAAAACCTGGCAAGCAGAACCTTTTGTTTCCACCTCTTCTGTGTGGAATGTGGGAAACCATAAGGTGTCTCACCCACTAGTCCCTGGGGATCTGTCCTCCAGGTGGCCAGTACACGGCCATCGCTTTTGGATCCAGTTCGCGGGGGTGGACCAGTGCGGGCAGATCAACTGGGTGAGGGGTCTTTGGGGGGGTGGGAGTGGGACACTGGATGGTGAGACGTAGTATCCCCTTCCCTATAACACCTTTACTCAATTCTACCAGGTAGAATATTTTGGAACGCTGTCCCCCCACCCCTTTTACAACACAAACACTTTCTCAGGAACAGCCCCCTCAGAGAGAAAACAGACTCATTCCCGAGCCGTATACCTGACGTGTCCCAATACAATGGTCAGGCGAGGTCAGGCCCTTACTGACCATCACATTCACGTGACTTCCATTAAGCTTCGCCAAACGGATAAAAGGCAGAGCACTAGAGCACACTCTGAGCGAGGCAAAGCACACAAGGAAACGGCAGTTTTCGAGACGGCAGCTGAACGAGAGAGGAAAGACAGCAAAGCAGAAGGGGATCGCAAGGAGGGAAGTTCCATTGACATTTTCGACAAGGAACCGTTACTTTACAGAAACCTTGAGAATAGAAAGCATAAGACCAGGAAACCAGACTGAAGAAGTCTGCATTGTGTGTCGGACATAACCAGGGCCATCCCGTGTCAATAATCAAGGAGGGGAGAATCACCAGTCGCCGTGGTACCTTCCTTGGCTCCAAGAAAAAAGCAGTGTCAGTTAAATCAACTCAGCCGGTGAGTTGGGGAGACCGATACAAGACTGGCCTGTGTTGAAGCCAAGGTTGCAAGCAGCAACAGTGTATGGCGAGCGCCGGTGCGAGCGCTGGAACGAACATTGTTACACGTGTGATAAGAGACGCAAGTAAAGTTTAACTGCTGATGAGTTATTGAACTTTAAAAGCAAGTTACAATACCTTTGACAGAGTGGTCTGGCACTGTTAGGGTGCTCAATCGAAGGTCTCTGTAAGGTATCCAGCTGAGAAGTCATAAAAGTGAAAGTGAGAAAAAGGATCTATCAAGAAGAGAAAAAGTAATTGTGAATCAAAGTGGTTCAGCGACGGACCGGGCAAAATTCTGCGCACAATTGAAAGTCTTCGATTTTGAGGAACGAGAGAACGTTTAGAAAGTAGATACATTTGGTCCGAGCCCGGCGGAGGGAGACCAAGTGAAGGTTTTGTGTTAAAGTGGGTCTGAGCCCGGCGGAGGGGTGCCCAGGGTGAACAGTAAATCACCTGGGAAGTTGTATATGTGAAATCCTAAGAAGAAAGGAACTTTAATGTTTGTCCTGTTGCATCAGGCCCTCTGAAATAAGAGACTTTGAATGGCAAAGATACTTTGGCACAGAAGGCCCTGATGTTGAGGATTTGAACTTTATCCTCGTGCTTGAAAAGCCAGGGAGTGTGCTAAGCTTGAGTATGCTGCTTTGTCCTGTGCTGAAAACGTGGGGAAGGGAAGCCAATGACTTGAATATCCTGACATATCATTTCTTAAACATTTGTCTGCTGCATAACATTGTTTCCAACACTATTTGTATTTAGAAGTAAGAATTGGCAATAGATTTATTAGTATAGGCCCTTTTATTTTGACAGACTCGACGAGGACTCCGTTATTATTATTTGATGCTCGTAGCTTGCTCCCATCTTTAGAGTTAGATTTAGATAGGCGTTTTTCAAACCCATTTGAAGTTCAATAAACACCCTTGAAATGTGATCACTTGTGTCTGTCTTACTGTTTGATACCAAGCCTTCCTTACAGGAATTGGTCATCGAGTCCAGCAGAATTTCAACCAGAACCATACCCTGAGAAATGATCAACCTCTGTCCCTTGTTCGGGAGGCCTTTATTTTATATGGGAAGGATATTTGAGAAACCTAAAGGCAACCTAACTTCCTTCACCCCAGAAACCTCTGCTCAGGTGGCCAGCGCCGACCCTGGGGGTGGATATGCGAGGGAGGATCACCTGGATGGAGGAGATTTGGGGAATAGAGGGAGGGTGTCTTTTGGTGAGACACGGTATCCCCGTTTCCATTCCACAATGCACCTTCTGTCCATGAAGCCTTAATAGGGTATTGTCAAACCCCCCTCCCTTTCTTCCTTGAAAAATGGCCCTCACGTAAATCATCCCTATAGAGGGACAAGGAAGAGAGAAAGAAGAACACCCCCTTATCCGGGCAGACTAGACCCACATTTACCTCCTCTGATTAAATCCAGAAACTGTCAAAATACATCCTACACTTTGCCAACTTTCATAGGAAATTACCAATCTTCCCCACTGTCACACACTCCAATTGTATCCCATTCAGGTCCTTTTAAGACTGGGACAAAGAAGAGGCGACTAGGAGTAAGGCACATTTCCACCTGTGCACACCACTTTGGTACTGGGACAAGGAAGAGGACTGTAGAACAGCATTCTAAAGGTCAGGCATGTACCAGTGATAGAGGTAATTGTAGTCAGGCAAAGGACTTGCACCTGCAACCCCTTGACAGGCTACAAGTACATATAAAAAAGAGAGACCCACATGCAGGGGGGGGGCTGCCTGGGAAGCCAGGGTGCAGTGGAGCAGGCTGGAGAGGACGGGCCGGTGAAAAGGATCCGGCGGCTGCAGGAAAGCAGGAAGGACGCTGAGGCTGCAGAGAGCTGCAAGCGAGTCAAGTGCCATGGGGAGCTCTGATCTGCGTGTTTCCAGCTGCAGCTGGGGAACACAGAAACCCCCACTGTGCTGCAGAAGGCAACAAGAACATCCGGAAGAGGCGAGTGCGGCTCACCGGTGCTCTCCGATGTGAGAGAGGAGAGCGAACGAAAGCAGAAGAGAATCGTGCAAGCACCCGAAAGGAGCTGCCATATATTGGTGACTGACAGGGAGATTTGGACTTACAAAAATATGTTTTACCTGGAAAAACGAAAACGTTTGTGTGAAATATTTTTTGCTCCTCATCATTCATGCACATTAAAAAAATGTACTTCTTCCAATCAGGCAGTAATAATAGCAGTTTCTTCCTGTGGTACTATGTGCACTTCTGGTCCAAACATTTTTATGGAGCTATGTTGGAGAACTAAGGGGCACAAGGTTCTATGTGTCAGTTTCCCATTTTTTATTGGGATTTTTTTTTTCTCCCTATTTTTATTTTTGGGAGTATTTGCCTATTTTTAGGGAGTAAAAGCGGTGGCCGATAAACCGCTTATTTGTAGGGCTGGAAGGAAGACATTTTTTTCAAGTGGCGGATTTACAGATGCCATATCCGACAATTGGGATCCAGTAGGGGCTTTAGGGTACCACCTCTTGTTCTCTAGTAACGGAAGCCCCAATGCCTTCCCCTTCCCTACTATTACTTGCTCTGAGTTGAGATTTCACCAATAACAATATTACTAACTGGTTGAAATTAATGATCTAATTGCATACTCTGCATCGTGGGGGGATCAGGGCCCGATATGGCAGATGGAATAATTACAGCACTCCCTACCCCCATTTTCAGAGGTATCAGAGATATCATGGGCCACTGCAATAACTTTGTCACATAATTGTTTTGCACTGTGCCCTCCTTTTGTTTTATCTAATATTGCATCAAACTATGCTTCTGAACGTTTAGTGCTCTTCTCTTGTCGGGACTGCGCTGTACTATTTTGAGCTCCAAAGATTTTGGCATGGGTTGCTTTCACTCTATTTGAGGTAGGCTTGGATGGGATTTTACCAACCCAACGGCTCTAATAGTTCGCCTGGAATGGAAAATTCGTATGAAATGTTCTGCTCTGCATGGACGCTTCTAACTTAACAAATTTGCCAAAATAGAGGCATTGACACAGTAGAAAATTAATGGACGCCACTTTTCTTTTGGCATTATTCATGTCTGACTTTAAACCTTGCAGTGTTTGGGTGTCACTCTAATCCGACTTCTCAGGAACCAGTAAATCTCCTTCATGACTGATGGACTTTGGCTAGTGTGACGAATCCCCAGATGTGAGGTGAGGCCGCTTCCCGACAGTCCCCCTGGGGGTGGTACTCAGCGGGTGGAACTCATGGGGAGGGAAGCCCCCTATGGGATTAGTGACAACCTGATGAGACCATGGTATCTCCATAGCCCACCTAAGCCTAATACTCCTTCCTGCCTCTTCTGCCATGCCACCAATATAAGAAATATTGGGACGAGGAAGAGTGTCAACTCTTCAAGGAGCATGTATCCCTTAAGTACTGAGAAGAGGGAGAGACCTATTGACTCACTGGAAGATCAGCACTTGGATGAAGAAGCAGTGTGGAAGCAGAGAGGGCACTCATGAGAACCTGAATGAACAGTATAGGTGTTCCTGAAAGGTAATTGGGCAAGGCCCATTCAAAGCTGAAGCGGGCAACCAGGAAGGAGAGAGAGGCACTCCCTTAAGGAACCACTAGCGAGAGGAATGTTCGGCTAAGCAAGGACTTGAGTAGTAGCAGGAGAGCTTATTGGGCAGGCGGAGAGGCTCTTACCTGGTCCTACTTGGAAGGACCATCCAGCGAAGCAGAGCAGCAAACGTCCTGGCTAGCCAAGCAAAGGGACCATGCGGTTGCAGGAAGGTGCACCCGCTGACAATCTGTGAGTGCAGCAGAGATGCCGCAGCACACCGGAAGAGTGAAGAAGGAGAGGCAAGTCTGATGCAGAGAGCGGAGAACCCAGAGACCGACCGAGCAGAGACCTTAAAGGTACAAGGGCTACCGGGGCGGTTGGACGGCGTATCAGAATGCACTGGCAGACATTGGAGCTACGATACTGGAGCTTAAGGGTAGCCCCCAGGGTACAAGCTAAGACCCCTAGCGAAAAGGAACTGCTACACCAAGGGGAGAGAATCTCACAGGTCTGGGACCCGTATCCTTCTATGAAGATCAACTGCAGTCATCTTCATAGTCACAGTACCTAGCAGGATAGTGAACCAGGACTGCCGCACCCAGTTAGGAGGAACACACAGGTCTGAGACCCGCACCAATAAGATTGGGCACTCATGTGAAATAAGAACTTTTGAAGTGCAAAGCAAGCCAGGGCAAGGAAAGTTTTCCTCCCTGAAGATTGTGTATGAACTGTTAATTGGGATTGGGAGGAGGGAGTCCTTCCGCCCAGTCTTTGTGAACCGGAAAGCAAAGAGACCTCATGAGAAGGAGACAGTGGACCTCATCACGAGTTGGCCAGTATCCCGCCCAATGCTATTAGCGTTACTGCAGCTCAGTCCGGCGGAATTTGCATAGGACTCTATGGGGCTTTTCGGTGCTATTACCGCCGGCAGTAATAGCGCCGTGGTAATAGTGCCGGAAAGGGGAGGTTTTTACCTCCCACTTTTCACCCAAACTCGGGATTGGATAGAGCGGTAATGCAGCCGTAATAGCGTTACCGCCGCATTTTTATTGCTCCGCCCAACCCGTGATGAGGCCCAATACCTCCTGCTGTCTTCCCAGAAGATTGGCTACCATGAAACCAGTCAAAAGAAGGCCAGCGGAAGGGAGTCATTCCCCAGGCTCTGTGAGGACATTGAGAACCATATACCTGGAGATGGCAGGCATTCTCCACTAACCCAATAGTGAAGTACAACAACAAGAAGGAATAATGTTTAAATTGGGCCTTTTTCTTTTACATGGGAACTGAACCCTTAAGACGCTACAAGCTGGAACGTTGTTTTTTTCCTCAGAAAGAACTGAGACCTGGAGAAGGGTGTCATTCTCTTAGACGAAATTCCCCCCTACGATTGGAACTGTGGCTCATCGTCCAGAAGGGAGTCATTCTTCTGGATCAAAGAAACCCGCTGCCCTTTTTTCTTATTCATTATAAGTGTGAGAGATACAAGTAGGTATTTTGACACAACGGTGGACTCTTTTTATTTACTTGACATTCTGACCGATTCATTAGCTCTTTATTAGAGGCTGGAAAACCCCTCTTGGACTTAGGGAGAGTTAAAGTTCCTCTTTATTTTTGCCCGAATAAAGGTCTATGCCAATCACCATGCCACTATTGTCAGATTCGTACTTCTGCACCCTTAGAATAGTTACAACTCTCCCCAGTAACTTAACCAGATGGGTAAATTCGAAACAGTCATGTACCTGGACTAGCATCAAGCAACTGGCTGGCCGAGAGTGTTTGCCTGCATCCTCCACAGCCACACTCTGTGTTGTTAAGAGACAACCATCACTTCTTTCTCATCCCACAACATTTTGTAATGCATGTTAATGGCACATTAGATAAGAATAACAACGCTCTCTAGTTTGCAGTGCAGCATATTTCACCTTGTGGGTTAAAAGTATAGCAAACTGATGCCTACAACACTCCTAACTTTGTTGTTCAAGGATAGTGATAATCAGTGATAATCACATTATCATGCAGTAATGTTGTCTCCTGGCAACAAAAGAATGAATCACTTTCTTAAGTGCAGAAAGGGAGAAAATGGGTTACAGTTCTACAGCAGGAGTGTCAGAAATAGCATATTATTGCTGCTTAACTCCTGTAAAGTACAGAATTCTAGACCTATATATACAGGAAAGCCACACTTTCTTTGGTTTGGACAGCATCAGGGCAGTTTTGCCATTCTCAAGTATGACGAACGATTGTCTCCTCGAACTGTCTTTTCCTGTCATCATATTTATTCTCTCACAGATGCGGTCCTGGAAGTCTTGTGTTTTGGGGCAGAACCACATCCGAGGACCAATTGATCCTCTGAAGTTATTTACCTTTCCAACATGCCTCATTCTCAACCAAATCCCTTTCGTACATCTGCTCTCGCAACCAGTAGACCCTGTTTAACAAGTTGGTTTGGCAATCCGTTGTAGTCCAATCAAGAGATGTCAGATTAATAGAACTGCAGCACTATTCCTAGGCCTCCATCTCCATCCAGTTCTTCCTCTAAGTTCTATGACCAGACCTTTCCAGATTTAAATGCTCCAAGCACCCAGAACATATTGTGTGCTGGGTGGGATCAGTCGACAGTCTGTCCAATGCAATACTATGCTTCCTGGCAAGGTAGAAGGCAAAGAATACCACCAAGGCTCATACTCAGGGCACCCCTTAACAGTAGTAATCATGTGTGCAGTCTTCCAAGTTGTACTGGAGACAAAGTTGTCTCTAGTGGATCCAGTTATTATCCTCAAGCACATCAGTGATGTAACGGATACCAACAAGAGACCAGTTAAGCCAGAATAACACTATGCCTCCGATCTTGATCGAGGGACCGAGCCAGAGGTAAGGTTCTGTAAAAACACTGCGATTGGCTCCGCAGAGTTTACGACTTTGAGATCCAGCTGTCCCGCACAAATTCAGTCAGTAGATTCTATTTCATGTGATGCATAGCTGTCGACATCAGTGCTTTGGTCTCCAGACATGAAGTTTGCGAGGATTAAGCTAGTACCTAAGCATCAGCCTCTTCCTTCATCAGCGTGCAGATATGCCATGAAGTGAAGACCAGTGGGTATGTCCTGAAGTAACTGCAGATTCACAGTGCAAGCCAGGGAGGCTTCCTATCTCAAGTGAATTTTTGCAGCTGTCCAAATAGGTCTCTGAACAAGTTTTGCGGTGCACTGAACTGATGTAATTCACTCTGTGTGCCACATTCCTCTTAAAACTATTCACCTTGCCCCAGATTTAAAGCCCCAGAAGTGAATGGTGGAGCTTCACTCCAATCATATGAAAACAGCATGGAACACACTGTCAGGGTAATTCATAGAATTTCGCAGAAAAGTGTCGCAAGCGGCTGGCGCAGAGTGTCCGCGTGCGATTGTCTGCGCCAGGCACGTGCGCTAAAACCGATTTCCGCGCACAGCGTATTCATGGATTTTAGGCTCCCAAACCAGCCGTGGCGCAGAGTATCGCAGCGACCCTGCAGCAGCGCCAGTAACGCCCCCAAGAACGCCCTCGCGCAAGGAAAAGCCATCAAAATCGCTAAATCATCGCAAAGGGCTGCGCTAACCCTGGACCAGTTTACAGGGCTGCCAAACAAGGAACGCAAAGCGGGTAACGTGCATATCAGGGGTACGCGTGAAGTTATACACGCGATTAGCCAGGGTGCCAGGGTACGTGTATTTCAGGGGTGCGCGGGAAGTTCAACACGCGATAGTCCAGGGAACGTGTATTACAGGGGTACGCGGGAAGTTCAACACGCGATTGTCCAGGGAACGTGTATTACAGGGGTACGCGGGAAGTTCAACACGCGATTGTCCAGGGAACGTGTATTACAGGGGTACGCGGGAAGTCTTACATGCGATTAGCCAGGGCACGTGTGATACAGGGGTACGCGGGAATTATCACACGCGATTTGGCAGGGTACGTGAATTACAGGGTTGCGTGGGAATTATCACACGCCATTTTGCTGGGTACGTGTATTACAGGGGTGCGTGGGAATTATCACACGCGATTAGGCTGGGTGGGTCCTCACAGGTGTTCCCTGTACACCCTCCACGGCCCCTGCAGGCAGCCCACAAAACAGGGGACTACCCTGCACACCTGCTCATGTCCCCCTGCACCCCCACCCCCCAGCCAGCAGGGGCACCCACCACCAGGCCCCCACCCATGTCTCTTACCACCCCCACCCCCCAGCAGTGCAGGGGCAGCCTCCACCAGGCCCCCACTCATGTCTCCCACCACCCCCACCCCCCAGCCACCAGGGGCAGCCTCCACCAGGCCCCCACTCATGCCCGACTCATGTCTCCCACCACCCCCACACCCCAGCACTGTGGGGCACCTGCCAACAGGCCCCAACCCATGTCACCCACGACCCCCACCCCCCAGCAGTGCAGGGGCATCCTCCACCAGGCCCACACTCATGTCCCCTATCACCCCCACCCCCCAGCAGTGCAGGGGCAGCCTCCACCAGGCCCCCACTCATGTCTCCCAGCATGCTACGTGTATTCCAGGGGTGCGCGGGAAGTTCCACTCGCGAATAGCCTGGGCACGTGTATTTCAGGGGTGCGCGGGAAGTTCCACACGCGAATAGCCTGGGCGCGTGTATTTCAGGGGTGCGCGGGAAGTTCCACACGCGAATAGCCTGGGCGCGTGTATTTCAGGGGTGCGCGGGAAGTTCCACACGCGAATAGCCTGGGTGCATGCATTTCAGGGGTGCGCGGGAAGTTTTACACGCGATTTCAGCAGGGTACGTGTATTTCAGGGGTGCGCGGGAATTCTCACACGCGATTTGGCTTGGTACGTGTATTACAGGGGTGCGTGGGAAGTTACACACGCGATTAGGCTGGGTGGGTCCTCACAGGTGTTCCCTGTACACCCTCCACGGCCCCTGCAGGCAGCCCACAAAACAGGGGACTACCCTGCACACCTGCTCATGTCTCCCACCACCCCCACCCCCCAGCAGTGCAGGGGCAGCCCCCACCAGGCCCCCACTCATGTCCCCTATCACCCCCACCCCCCCAGTCACCAGGGGCACCCTCCACCAGGCCCCCACTCATGTCTCCCACCACCCCCACCCCCCCAGTCACCAGGGGCACCCTCCACCAGGCCCCCACCCATGTCTCCCACCCCCCCCACCCCCCCAGTCACCAGGGGCACCCTCCACCAGGCCCCCACTCATGTCTCCCACCACCCCCACCCCCCCAGTCACCAGGGGCACCCTCCACCAGGCCCCCACTCATGTCTCCCACCACCCCCACCCCCAGCAGTGCAGGGGCAGCCTCCACCAGGCACCCACTCATGTCCCCTATCACCCCCACCCCCCCGCCACCAGGGGCACCCTCCACCAGGCCCCCACTCATGTCTCCCACCACCCCCACCCCCCAGCAGTGCAGGGGCAGCCTCCACCAGGCACCCACTCATGTCCCCCATCACCCCCACCCCCCCGCCACCAGGGGCACCCTCCACCAGGCCCCCACTCATGTCTCCCACCACCCCCACCCCCCAGCAGTGCAGGGGCAGCCCCCACCAGTCCCCCACTCATGTCCCCTATCACCCCCACCCCCCCAGTCACCAGGGGCACCCTCCACCAGGCCCCCACTCATGTCTCCCACCACCCCCACCCCCCCAGTCACCAGGGGCACCCTCCACCAGGCCCCCACCCATGTCTCCCACCACCCCCACCCCCCCAGTCACCAGGGGCAGCCTCCACCAGGCCCCCACCCATGTATACCACCCCACCCCGGGCACCCTCCACCAGGCCCCCACTCATGTCTCCCAGCGTGCTACGTGTATTCCAGGGGTGCGCGGGAAGTTCCACTCGCGAATAGCCTGGGCGCGTGTATTTCAGGGGTGCGCGGGAAGTTCCACACGCGAATAGCCTGGGCGCGTGTATTTCAGGGGTGCGCGGGAAGTTCCACACGCGAATAGCCTGGGCGCGTGTATTTCAGGGGTGCGCGGGAAGTTCCACACGCGAATAGCCTGGGCGCATGCATTTCAGGGGTGCGCGGGAAGTTTTACACGCGATTTCAGCAGGGTACGTGTATTTCAGGGGTGCGCGGGAATTCTCACACGCGATTTGGCTTGGTACGTGTATTACAGGGGTGCGTGGGAAGTTACACACGCGATTAGGCTGGGTGGGTCCTCACAGGTGTTCCCTGTACACCCTCCACGGCCCCTGCAGGCAGCCCACAAAACAGGGGACTACCCTGCACACCTGCTCATGTCTCCCACCACCCCCACCCCCCAGCAGTGCAGGGGCAGCCCCCACCAGTCCCCCACTCATGTCCCCTATCACCCCCACCCCCCCAGTCACCAGGGGCACCCTCCACCAGGCCCCCACTCATGTCTCCCACCACCCCCACCCCCCCAGTCACCAGGGGCACCCTCCACCAGGCCCCCACTCATGTCTCCCACCACCCCCACCCCCCCAGTCACCAGGGGCACCCTCCACCAGGCCCCCACCCATGTCTCCCACCACCCCCACCCCCCCAGTCACCAGGGGCACCCTCCACCAGGCCCCCACTCATGTCTCCCACCACCCCCACCCCCAGCCACCAGGGGCAGCCTCCACCAGGCCCCCACTCATGTCCCCTATCACCCCCAACCCCCAGTCACCAGGGGCACCCTCCACCAGGCCCCCACTCATGTCTCCCACCACCCCCACCCCCCCAGTCACCAGGGGCACCCTCCACCAGGCCCCCACCCATGTCTCCCACCACCCCCACCCCCCCTGTCACCAGGGGCACCCTCCACCAGGCCCCCACTCATGTCTCCCACCACCCCCACCCCCCCAGTCACCAGGGGCACCCTCCACCAGGCCCCCACTCATGTCTCCCACCACCCCCACCCCCAGCCACCAGGGGCAGCCTCCACCAGGCCCCCACTCATGTCCCCTATCATCCCCACCCCCCAGCAGTGCAGGGGCAGCAGGCAGTCAGGCAGCAGCAGGTGGGAGCGTGCTCGGGCTCTGGGGGGCAGTAGTTCGGCCTTCCGGGCAGGAGCGTGGTATTCCGTGTGCGTACGCGTGGCCAGCTTGGTACGGAGTGATTTTGCACGTGAAAATCCTGCACGTCAGCGTGAAAACTGAGGAAAGGCCCTCAGCGCGTAAGCGCGTCTGTGACGTGACCCGCACAGGTGTTTCCCACACAGCACGTGATGACAGAGCACACGTGGAAAGACTGCACGTCAGAGTGTAATCACGTGTGATTGGTGGAAATGGCCCTACACGCAGAAGTGACAAAGCGTGTAATTGGTGGAAATGGCCCTACACGCAGAAGTGACAAAGCATGTAATAGGTGGAAATGGCCCTAGCACGTACACGCCGCGTAAGTGACGCTGGACGTGTGGGCCTGTATAAAAGGTATGTGTAGAACACGTTTTCCTTGTACGTGCTTTTCGTGGAGAGCGAGTGGGTGAATTCTGTACTTCTTGTCGTTTCACACGCGATTTACTTCACGGCGTTTCTAGTTCGTATTCCCTGTTACCTCTGACAGCTTTTTCTCTGTATTCTCCTTTACTGGTTTACCTGGGCCTGTTCCCTCAAACAGTGTTCCCTTCTACTGTTGTCCTGTCTCCTCAGACAGCGGACAAATCTTCTTTTGGCGGGGGTGTTGCCAACCAAACGTGCTCCTTTTACACGCTCGTTTACCTGGCAGACGGTGAGTCACGCACGTATCTAACATCTGTGATAGCCCCGTGTGTAGCCTACCCCTTCAGAGGTCATTCTAGGCTGCGTGTGACACGCATACGTTCATTCTTGTGTTTCTGGGTGCCACAGCGTAGTGCAGGTTTTTCTTTCTGCACACGTGGTCTAGGAGGGGTTGCGTGCACGTCATCTCCCTTTTTTGGGCCTCCTGTGCGTTGCGTGACCCGTCATCTTTCCCCAGGGGTTACATTCAGCCTTGCTAGAGCACTAGGGTACAATTACCATCTGGTACCCAACCCCTTTGACCCCCAATTGCCCAGGACAATAGTCTACATCCACTCCCATACGCACATTAACATCAGTGCCATGGCTGGGAGGCGAGGATTCCGTAAGGGTGGCAAAGGTGGAAGAGCCACCAGTGGTGGCCGTGGTGGATCCGGTAGGGGACGTGGTCGTAACTTGCAGGGTGAGTCTGTCCCCCCATGTGTGGAGGACCAGTCACGGGCACCCATAATCCCCCCCCCCTCCCATTGAGGCTGATGTGGCGTACACCATCCATGCTCAGCCCTTGTTGGACCAGCCCATTGTGGCACCAGACCTGGCTGACTCCATGGCTGACTTCCAGGTCAGCAGGGCTACGACACGTGCGCTGGTGCACGTTGATGCCATCATGCCACGTGGATCTGGGGCAGCAAGGTCATCTGCTGCACCAAGTAGGCAGGGCGGAGAGGCTGCAGGGGCAGCTGCGGCTCCATCCACCCCAGCCCCCACACACCCATCCAGGACAGTGTCGGTCCTAGTCCATGCTGCTGACATTCCCCCTGACACCATCACACTAGAGCTAATGCCTGCACCAACTCCCATGCTGAGTGTGCAATCCCACACTCCTGATACAGAGTCCACCAGGGCTCCTGCCCCTAGTGTCCAGAGCGGCGCAGGACACTCAGGATCACCACCACCTTCCAAGCGGAAGAGGAAGAGTGCTCGTCCGGCACAGGCTGATGCCCCAGACACGGCTACACAGTCCGGCCCGTCCAGGAAGCCCAGCTTCACGGATGACGAACTGAATGCACTTGTCGAGTATGTGTCCGGACATGACAACGAGATGGTCATTGTTGCAGGATCCAAGACCACACCTGCACAACGCCAGGCACACTGGCAGACCGTTGCGGACATCGTAAGTGCCCTTGGAATTGTGAGGCGCACAGCCAATGATTGCTATAAGCGCTGGAATGACCTAAAGCGCAGGGCAAAGAGTAAGCTGGCCTCAAGTCATGCCGCAACTATAGTGACTGGAGGTGGGTCTCCAGTAGTAGACATGGAACTCACTCCACATGAGTCAGTCGCTGGGACCTACGTCACGGAGGAACAGATCCAAGGCGTGGGAGATCTGGCTGATTACGAGGCATTGTCCGGTGAGTGCACATGCATGTGTGTGTCATCCATGTGCATGGTGTGTGTGTGAGGGCTTCTGTTCGGGTGCCAGGTGAGAGTGTGTGCGCCTGAGTCGTATGGGTCAGCCATGTGCTTCATGCAATCCTTCCTGCGCAGCTGCAATCCTTCCTGCGCAGCTGCATTTGGCCATAGCAGTATCCCTTCTGCCAACAGTAGACATCTAGCCCAACTGCACGCCAGTTGCCCTTGAAGTGTCACCTTGCCACAACATATTTGCTTCTTCTTCACTGTTCATTCAGTCAGTTTGTTTGCATTCCACCACTTTCACTAGGCATGTCGCTGTCCACTAGTCACATGTCTGACATGGGTATGGTAAAGTGGAGTGACTTTGTTACCTGGATATCATTTGTACACACATGTCCCTGTGCAATTGGACCATTTCAGACTGGCAGCTCCAGGTGAAAAATCTGACCTGTTAGAAATAGAAAAGCTATTACATGCGGGAACTGGACTGAATTAATAGGTGCTGCCCTCCTCTCCATCTTCACTCAATAGCAATGGTACATGCCATCTGTGTGATGGCATGTGTGTTTCACCTGCCAATCACAGGCCAATGTGTGATGCCACTGCCAGGCAGCATGCAGAAAATGTGTTCATCTTCCATCTTGGTGTCATCAGTGTGTGCCATTTGCCGGGACTTCATACGCAGTGAGGGTGCATGCATGGGAGGGTTTTAGTCATGTGGGACATGTGTCAATCAAGTACTGGTTCTCTTGCTTCTCAGCCCTCATTGTGTGCCATGGTGCTAATGCCTGTTTCCATTTCTTTGTTTTCATGTCTTTGCAGGGGAAGACGCACCTGATACTGCTGGGGTTGTGGAGATGGTGCAGACCCAGGAGGGGTCCGAGGGCCGACCAACCACCAGTGAGGGACGTGGTGTGGTGGTGGGGGAGAACCCACAAGTGCTGCAGGTCGTGCTCTCAAGGGGTGTCTCTGGCTGCACCTCCCCCGAGCTGTACTCAGGTGTTGATTCGGATGAGACCTACGTGCCGTCGCAGGTGAGTGTTCCAGGGAGGGATTCTGTTCTGTCTCACCCACCTGCACCAGGGTCAGAACCCTCCATCGGGATGTCAGTGTTGGCAGCTACGCCTTCGGTGGTTACGGATGCAGGGTCATACTCAGCGACATCTGATCCTGTTCCTGGGCCAGCAGATCAGAGGGGGAATGCAGTCCTGCAGCCTCAGGCAGTGCCGGCACAGCAAGGCGCAGTTCGCCTTGCCCCAGACAGGTGTGGTGCCCGCCGACGTGGTGGCCGTACGCCACCCGGCAATACCGCATGGGAGCAATCCATTTACGGTATGGCAACCCAACAGGCTGCATCATCCGAGATGATGGCTCAGGCCATGGATAGGGTGGCCACTTCCATTGTCCCCCCAGAAAGGCTGATGGAGCGACTAGAGCAGGCAACCGACTCCATCTGCCAGTCACACAGGGAGGACATGTTGGGGTCCAACAGGGACAGGCGGGCGGCACTGGCGACTCTGCAGGAGGCCATCTCCATTGAGTCCCAGGGCCACAGGGAAGCCCTGAGGCAGGAGCTCCTTCACCTCAGGACGACTCTTGTTGAGCTTGAGGCTTCAACACACCAAAGGACAGAACAGCAGCTGGAGCGTCTCACCCGTACGCTCTCAGCTGAGATGCAGGCAACGAGGGCGGAGGTCCGGGCATCCCGTGAGTTGTTGCATGGGGACCTCCGCACACTCATCCTCCAGAACCAGACCTACCACACCTGCATGCTTGCAGCCATGGAGGAGCAGACTAGGGCCTTGCGTGGGCTGCCTCCCATAGTGCAACCACCTCCGGATGCAGCTGCACAGGGTGATAATAGCGACAGCAGTGATACTCCCACAATAGGGTAGCCGTGTGGGCCATGAGCCCATGGAGGTGTTTTATCTTCCCAGGATCCACGCAGGTGGGTTCTGGTGTGCATCCTGTCCTCGGACCTCCTGGGTGGCCTCCCCAACCCCCCCGGGCCCATCAATGGCCATTTTTGATTGTTTCTTATTTTTATTTTTATTTTTATTTCTTTTATTCCCAATTTTTTTGGGACGATCTGTTGGCTTCGATCTGTTGGCTTCGATCTGTTGGCTTCCGTGGTTCCTGTGGGCATACGCTGCATTGTGGCTGGGCACATGCAGGCTTGTAATGTATTTGGTTCAGATGCTTGGGTTTGAGTCACACACACCCCTCCTGCTTCCCGTTTCCATGGGCTTGCAAAGGGTGTGCCCAAGTGACAGTGAATTACACAGTGACGTTGGACTCCCATGAGCTGTGTGGCCAGTCTGTAGTCAATACTGTGTATACATTCATAGTGCATATTGCTGTTGTGTTGTACACTGCATGTTGCATTGATGTGTAACTCTTCTTCTGTGTCTACCTCCCAATTTGCAGGTCCCTTCCTCATGTCCACACAAGGACCTCTAGTCTGGAGATGGGGACCATGTTGGCAGCAGTGCACCTACAACTCTACATGGCGACAACACTGCACAGTTGGTAGTGGTGGGAGTGCAGGCATTTCCAGGTGGTGAGACTACTAATATGTAACATTTGTGATGTCATGTTAATGGTACTACGTGCTCAAGTATGTTGTTGGTCCGGCATTGCTGTGGGCATTTCAGGTGTTGCAGGTTTCTAATAGTGCCACTGTACATAGTGAGACTGATGTCATGTTGTGGGGATTACTTTGTTTACCTGCAATTAGCATGACATGGCACGGTGTGTCGTGTGGCGGTGCTGGGGTTGGGTTGGCTGACATGGCACTGTCCTCTTGTTGCATTTTGCAAGTGGGTATTCATTTTAGCTGCTTCAATGTGTAACTTCACAAAACTGCATTGGTGGTGTCTGTGTGGGTAGGGATGCACACATTGTGACACTTCCAGGTGAACAATCTCAGGCTGACATGGTATTCCCGGTTCATTCTCCAGACATTCAGGATCAGTGTCAGGTTGAGTCATCATTGATTGTCAGATAGAATGTGCCAGGGCAGTGTGCACTCCACAGGGGTGTGATTTCTATGTGAAGTAATTAGCCACTAGCTGTGTACGGGCTGCCTCCCCCCGTGCCCTTTCCCCTCCCATGCGCAGCGGCTGTGCATGTGGTTGGGGATGTGGGGCCACCACCATGTCCACGGCCAGGCCCCGGCGTGTTGCAACGTTGTGCAGGACACATGCTGCCACTATGATCCTGCACACTACTGGGGGAGCGTATAACAGCTGCCCGCCAGAACGGTCAAGGGAGCGAAAGCGTGACTTTAGCACTCCGAATGTGCGCTCCACTATGCCCCTGGTTGTAATGTGGGCTGTGTTATATCTTACCTGGGGTGGCGTGGTGGGGTTCCGAATTGGCGTCATCATGTGGGGGCTGAGAGGGTAGGCACTGTCCCCTGTGGAGGTGGTGATTGGTATCATTGGTGGGGTTGTGACCTTGCTCAGTATCCAACATGCATGCATGTGCAGTGGCATACATACTCACCAAGCAGCCATGTATCGCCATGCCGCCCAGCTTCTAGGTCCCGGCTTAGGGTGGACATTCGGTAAATGAAGCTGTCGTGGGTGGAGCCGGGATAGTTGGCATATACTGAGGTGATGATTCCCTTGGCATTACATGCTACCTGCACGTTGATGGAATGCCAGTGCTTGCGGTTCCTATACATGTGCTCAGATGCCCTGGGGGGACGTAGAGCCACATGGGTGCAGTCGATGGCACCTAGCACTTTGGGGAATCGTGCCACAGCGTAAAAATCCAGGGCGGCAGCATGCCTTTCTGCAGGGGTTCTGGGCAGGTATATGTGCCTGCGGACTGATGGGCGTGCAGTCATGATGTTCAAGACCTGGTGTAGGCAGCGTGACTGGGTGGCCTGTGACACCCCACCCACTATGGCACTTGTCCGCTGAAATGATCCAGTGGCTAAGAAGTGCAGTACATTGAGGACCTTCTCCAGGGGGCTGAGTGCTTGGGAGCACAGGGTGGGTGATGTGAGGTCATCCTCCCACTCACTCACCAGGTCCAGTATGATGTGTGGTGGAAACCTGTACCTCCCATACACCTGGTCATCAGGCATCCCGAAAAGGCTGGTTCTGGGTGTGAATATTCTGGCCCTGACTATCCTCCTCCTCCTCCTTTGGTAGCCCACTGCCACTGCTGCTAGGAACGGTATGTTCATCCTGGCGTCTGAGCTTGTTATTGTTAAAGTCCGCAATTTTTTGCTTTGCGCATGTTCTAGGCGAGCGTGTGACCCGCGCACCCCTGGAATCCAGTTCCCAGTCCAATAGCGTGTGAAATTCACACGCACCACGGGATACAGCGTGTGACCCGCGCACCCCTGGAATCCAGTTCCCAGTCCAATAGCGTGTGGAAATTCACACGCACCACGGGATACCGGTTCGCTGACGTACTTGCGTGTGTAAGTGGCCGCGCACCCATTAAATACACGTACATAGGCCAATCGCGTGTACGTGCACTTTTGTCCAATTACACGCAATGAAATACACGTACATAGGCCAATCACGCGATGACACTCTGACGTGCAGTATTTCCACGTGGGTTCCGTCATCACGTGCTGAGTGGGGAACGCCCGTGCGGGTCACGTCAGACGCGCTTACGCGCTGAGGGACTCTGGTCCAATAGAATCGCGTATGCGTGCTGACGCGCTTACGCGCTAAGGGCCTTTCCTCGGATTTCACGCTGACGTGCAGGATTTTCACGTGCCAAATCACTCCGTATCAAGCTGGCCACCCGAAAACACACGGAACACCACGCTCCTGCCCAGAAGGCCGAGTTACTGCCCCCCAGTGCCCCGAGCAGCCTCCCACGTGCTATCTGCTGCTGCCTGCCTGCCTGCTGCCACCGTGCCCTGCCATTTGGTGCCTGCACATCAGCCATCTGCAGGGGTCCAGTTGCTGTGTCCACCCCTGCTGGAACTGAAGACTCCCAACTGGGATTACATCGCTCCACAGCCCAGCCCCAGGACCCAGTTGCCCACCCACACCTGCCTCTGGGGTTGCCATGTCGGGCACTTCCACATCTGGCACCAGTGGCAACCCCAGGCCAGAGGGGCAGAGGGGCACCAGCTTCACTGCCACCGAAGTTGGTGTCCTGGTGGAGCATGTCCTGGGGCAGTATGATGCCCTCTTTGGATCGTCCCGCGCCAGCAAGGAAGGACGGGAGAGGATCTGGGCCGACTGTGTGGTTGCCATCAACGCGGAGGGGGTGGCAACCCGCAACGTCCAGAAGATCAAGAAGCGCTGGGAGGACTTGAGGTCCAGGACCCTTGTGAAGGCCCGGCGCCTCGTGGAGGGGGGCCGGGCCGCATGAGTTCCATCCAGAAGAGGGTCCTGGAACGCGTACGCCCAGCGCTCCACGCCCAGGTCCTTGAGAGGGAGGCCCGTCTGGAGTTGTGCGGTATGTGTCCAAGCATTACTGTGTGAGACAGGGCATGTTGCGGTGTGCTGGTTCTATGATACTTGCCTGTATGTGTGCCATGGGCCATGTATGCATGTATGTGTGCAGGGACATCATGGTAATGCATGTGCGACCAGTGATGTGTGACCCACATGGTTGTTGCATGTGTTGAAATGCGGCATGGGGAGCCCTATGCAGATTTTGGACATGAGAGCATGCCAGTCTCTGTACCTGGACATGGATGGGGGTGAAGGATGGGTGCTGATGCCAGGTACATATATGGTAGCCATGTCTGTGTGCCTGACCTGCGTGTCTGTGACTTGTGCATGCCATGGATGCATGACACATGTGTGTGACAATGCACAGATTCAGTGACGCACCCAACTTACCCTTGTTTCGCCTGTGTTCGGTGTGTTTGGGGCCAGATGGATGTGACTGAGGTGAAGTGTGTGCATGTGATATGCATGAGCCATGATGCATGTGAGTTACATATCATTGAATGTTTCTAGAGTCCATTGGACATGCATGGAAATGTCCATGGCATGCACCATGCCTGTTACTGTGTGTGTTTTGCCTGGACTGACCCATGTGTTGTGGAGGGACATGATGGAAGTGTACTTTGACAGTGGTGCTCATCTGCTATTGCTTCCTGTCTAGGGGACCATTGTACAGTAGCCTGATGCTTGTGTCCTTTGTCTCCCTCTACGCAGCGGCTAGTGAAGAAGAGGGCGGAGACGGCGCTGTGGAGCAAGGCGGCGGGGATGCCCCCACGGCTGCAGCGGAAGGGGTGGGTGAGCCCCCACAGGGGCCTGCTACGGCGGGAGACGGTGAGGAGCCATCCAGGTTGGTGGTTTGCACAGAGGAGGAGGAGGCCGACACTGGTGCACACATGGGGCCTGGTGGGAGCATCCCTGCTGGTGCAAGTGGTGCAGTCCAGGGCCAGGGGCAGGAGGCAGCACAGGTCACCGTGGAGGGGCCTGTGCATGTCACTGTCCCTGACCCTGTGAGTGCACCACCATGCACCAGCAGGGATGCCCCGTCCCAGGCCCGTCCGCAGGTAGAGGGGATGTCCATGTCACCTGACTCCCCTCCACCTGCGGACGTGGTAACCCCTGGCCGCGTGGAGAAGGTCCTGATTGGGGTCGCGATGCGCACGGCTGTGATTCGTGATGACGTGCGTGCTTCCCGGGAGGAGCACGCACGTCATCACGAAGTGCACCGTGCCGACGTGGCCCAATTGGGATCGGCCATGTTCGGGGGTTTCCTGCATGTGTTGGCCAATCTGACGGCCCTCTCCTCCTCTGTGCAGGCTATCCACCGGTCGTTCTCCTTGCCGTCTTCCGGCCCAGATGCCACCAGGGCCCCCTGTGGACCTGCCCCGACCAATGCAGCCAGCTCGGTGGGGATCCCATCCCTGCCACAGTTGGGAGTCGGAGGTCCAGCAGGGGTGGACAACACAGCAAGTGGACCCCAGCAGATGGAAGATGTGACGGCATCATCGGGGAGGGCACGTGCACGACGGCGTCGGTGGTTTCCATCAGCCTGGATGCCGTCGTGCTGGCAGAGGCAGTGGCGTCGGAGGCAGCAGCGGGCTCGACGTGGGAGGCATCATGGCTCGGGGCCATCAAGATCAGAGGGGCAGGCATCGGCCGGAGGGCAGGGCAACCCTGGGATGGTGGTGTGTTCCGTGTGGGAGGAGTTTGGCCAGCGGATAGGTGCAGAGCGGCAGCGGGCGGAAGAGGAGCGGCTCGCCATGGTCAGGGCGGAGTTCTCCATGCGTCGGGCATTGAGGCGGGCTGAGTGCCTCGAGGAAGCTCGCAGGGAGTTTGAGGTGGACATGGGGTTGTCCCTGCGAGACCTCGGGGCCAGGACAGAGTCCCGCCTCCAGGACATCGACATGGAGTTCGATGATGCCCTGGCCAGCAACATCACCAAGTGAGCCGCAGGACTTGCCCGCTGCCTTTGTATATAGTTATTTAGTTAGTTAGTGCTAGGTTTCCTTTATTTATTTTTATTATTTTGGACCGCTCGGACAATGGCCACTTTTTTGTACATATATTTTACATTAGTTAGTGGTAGGTTTCATTTTTGGTGTTGGGCTCATGGACCCTGGAACATTCCTGTATATAGTTTGTTTTTTTGGGAGATACATTTTTTTAATTTCTTATTGTTTTCACCATGACGTAATGGTTTTTCATTAATTTCCTATGACATGATATTGCTTTGGACAAATTCATTTAAATTTTTTATTCCTTTGTTTTTTTGTTTATCACTTTTGTTCTCGGACATGGACCATTTATTTACTTAGCCACATCGTTGTATGTTTGAAAAGTTCACTTATTTTTGGTATTTAATACATTTTTTATATTTTCTTACACTTGTGTTATTTTCTCATTGGTTTGTTACATGTCATGATATGGGTTTTGACATTGACTTGCACCCATTGTGTATGTGTGTGTGACGGACATGTGTTCATTTACAGACTTGCCATTGGGGTTGTATCATGTAATTGCATTCACTATGTGGGTGGATGCAATCCTTGCCTGGGTGTTTGTGCTGGGTATGCTGCCCATTACTGCCATGATTGAGTATCGTCAGGACCTGGGGGCAGGGGGACATGTGTGGGTGCCTGGTGGAGGCTGCCCCTGCACTGCTGGGGGGTGGGGGTGGTGGGAGACATGAGTGGGGGCCTGGTGGAGGGTGCCCCTGCACTGCTGGGGTGTGGGGGTGGTGGGAGACATGAGTGGGGGCCTGGTGGAGGGTGCCCCTGGTGGCTGGGGTGTGGGGGTGGTGGGAGACATGAGTGGGGGTCTGGTGGAGGGTGCCCCTGGTGGCTGGGGTGTGGGGGTGGTGGGAGACATGAGTGGGGGCCTGGTGGAGGGTGCCCCTGGTGGCTGGGGGGTGGGGGTGGTGGGTGACATGAGTGGGGGCCTGGTGGAGGCTGCCCCTGCACTGCTGGGGTGTGGGGGTGGTGGGAGACATGAGTGGGGGCCTGGTGGAGGGTGCCCCTGCACTGCTGGGGTGTGGGGGTGGTGGGAGACATGAGTGGGGGCCTGGTGGAGGGTGTCCCTGCACTGCTGGGGTGTGGGGGTGGTGGGAGACATGAGTGGGGGCCTGGTGGAGGGTGCCCCTGCACTGCTGGGGTGTGGGGGTGGTGGGAGACATGAGTGGGGGCCTGGTGGAGGGTGACCCTGGTGGCTTGCGGGTGGGGGTGGTGGGAGACATGGGTGGGGGCCTGGTGGAGGGTGACCCTGGTGGCTGGGGGGTGGGGGTGGTGGGTGACATGAGTGGGGGCCTGGTGGAGGGTGCCCCTGGTGGCTGGGGGCTGGGGGTGGTGGGAGACATGAGTGGGGGCCTGGTGGAGGGTGCCCCTGCACTGCTGGGGTGTGGGGGTGGTGGGAGACATGAGTGGGGGCCTGGTGGAGGGTGCCCCTGGTGGCTGGGGGGTGGGGGTGGTGGGAGACATGAGTGGGGGCCTGGTGGAGGGTGCCCCTGGTGGCTGGGGTGTGGGGCTGGTGGGAGACATGAGTGGGGGCCTGGTGGAGGGTGCCCCTGCACTGCTGGGGGGTGGGGGTGGTGGGTGACATGAGTGGGGACCTGGTGGAGGGTGCCCCTGGTGGCTGGGGGGTGGGGGTGGTGGGAGACATGAGTGGGGGCCTGGTGGAGGGTGCCCCTGCACTGCTGGGGTGTGGGGGTGGTGGGAGACATGAGTGGGGGTCTGGTGGAGGGTGCCCCTGGTGGCTGGGGTGTGGGGGTGGTGGGAGACATGAGTGGGGGCCTGGTGGAGGGTGCCCCTGGTGGCTGGGGTGTGGGGCTGGTGGGAGACATGAGTGGGGGCCTGGTGGAGGGTGCCCCTGCACTGCTGGGGGGTGGGGGTGGTGGGTGACATGAGTGGGGGCCTGGTGTAGGGTGCCCCTGGTGGCTGGGGGGTGGGGGTGGTGGGAGACATGAGTGGGGGCCTGGTGGAGGGTGCCCCTGCACTGCTGGGGTGTGGGGGTGGTGGGAGACATGAGTGGGGGTCTGGTGGAGGGTGCCCCTGGTGGCTGGGGTGTGGGGGTGGTGGGAGACATGAGTGGGGGCCTGGTGGAGGGTGCCCCTGGTGGCTGGGGGGTGGGGGTGGTGGGTGACATGAGTGGGGGCCTGGTGGAGGCTGCCCCTGCACTGCTGGGGTGTGGGGGTGGTGGGAGACATGAGTGGGGGCCTGGTGGAGGGTGACCCTGGTGGCTGGGGGGTGGGGGTGGTGGGAGACTTGAGTTGGACATGGGTGGGGGCCTGCTGGCAGGTGCCCCACAGTGCTGGGGGGTGGGGGTGGTGGGGGACATGAGTGGGGGCCTGGTGGAGGCTGCCCCTGCACTGCTGGGGTGTGGGGGTGGTGGGAGACATGAGTGGGGGCCTGGTGGAGGGTGCCCCTGCACTGCTGGGGGGTGGTGGGAGACATGAGTGGGGGCCTGGTGGAGGGTGACCCTGGTGGCTGGGGGGTGGGGGTGGTGGGGGACATGAGTGGGGGCCTGGTGGAGGCTGCCCCTGCACTGCTGGGGTGTGGGGGGGGTGGGAGACATGAGTGGGGGCCTGGTGGAGGGTGCCCCTGCACTGCTGGGGTCTGGGGGTGGTGGGAGACATGAGTGGGGGCCTGGTGGAGGGTGCCCCTGGTGGCTGGGGTGTGGGGGTGGTGGGAGACATGAGTGGGGGCCTGGTGGAGGGTGCCCCTGCACTGCTGGGGTGTGGGGGTGGTGGGAGACATGAGTGGGGGCCTGGTGGAGGCTGCCCCTGCACTGCTGGGGTGTGGGGGTGGTGGGAGACATGAGTGGGGGCCTGGTGGAGGGTGCCCCTGGTGGCTGGGGTGTGGGGGTGGTGGGAGACATGAGTGGGGGCCTGGTGGAGGGTGCCCCTGGTGGCTGGGGGGTGGGGGTGGTGGGTGACATGAGTGGGGGCCTGGTGGAGGCTGCCCCTGCACTGCTGGGGTGTGGGGGTGGTGGGAGACATGAGTGGGGGCCTGGTGGAGGGTGCCCCTGCACTGCTGGGGTGTGGGGGTGGTGGGAGACATGAGTGGGGGCCTGGTGGAGGGTGCCCCTGCACTGCTGGGGTGTGGGGGTGGTGGGAGACATGAGTGGGGGCCTGGTGGAGGGTGCCCCTGCACTGCTGGGGGGTGGGGGTGGTGGGTGACATGAGTGGGGGCCTGGTGGAGGGTGCCCCTGGTGGCTGGGGGGTGGGGGTGGTGGGAGACATGAGTGGGGGCCTGGTGGAGGGTGCCCCTGCACTGCTGGGGTGTGGGGGTGGTGGGAGACATGAGTGGGGGCCTGGTGGAGGGTGCCCCTGGTGGCTGGGGGGTCGGGGTGGTGGGAGACATGAGTGGGGGCCTGGTGGAGGGTGCCCCTGCACTGCTGGGGTGTGGGGGTGGTGGGAGACATGAGTGGGGGTCTGGTGGAGGGTGCCCCTGGTGGCTGGGGTGTGGGGGTGGTGGGAGACATGAGTGGGGGCCTGGTGGAGGGTGCCCCTGGTGGCTGGGGGGTGGGGGTGGTGGGTGACATGAGTGGGGGCCTGGTGGAGGCTGCCCCTGCACTGCTGGGGTGTGGGGGTGGTGGGAGACATGAGTGGGGGCCTGGTGGAGGGTGCCCCTGCACTGCTGGGGTGTGGGGGTGGTGGGAGACATGAGTGGGGGCCTGGTGGAGGGTGTCCCTGCACTGCTGGGGTGTGGGGGTGGTGGGAGACATGAGTGGGGGCCTGGTGGAGGGTGCCCCTGCACTGCTGGGGTGTGGGGGTGGTGGGAGACATGAGTGGGGGCCTGGTGGAGGGTGACCCTGGTGGCTTGCGGGTGGGGGTGGTGGGAGACATGGGTGGGGGCCTGGTGGAGGGTGACCCTGGTGGCTGGGGGGTGGGGGTGGTGGGTGACATGAGTGGGGGCCTGGTGGAGGGTGCCCCTGGTGGCTGGGGGCTGGGGGTGGTGGGAGACATGAGTGGGGGCCTGGTGGAGGGTGCCCCTGCACTGCTGGGGTGTGGGGGTGGTGGGAGACATGAGTGGGGGCCTGGTGGAGGGTGCCCCTGGTGGCTGGGGGGTGGGGGTGGTGGGAGACATGAGTGGGGGCCTGGTGGAGGGTGCCCCTGGTGGCTGGGGTGTGGGGCTGGTGGGAGACATGAGTGGGGGCCTGGTGGAGGGTTCCCCTGCACTGCTGGGGGGTGGGGGTGGTGGGTGACATGAGTGGGGGCCTGGTGGAGGGTGCCCCTGGTGGCTGGGGGGTGGGGGTGGTGGGAGACCTGAGTGGGGGCCTGGTGGAGGGTGCCCCTGCACTGCTGGGGTGTGGGGGTGGTGGGAGACATGAGTGGGGGCCTGGTGGAGGGTGCCCCTGGTGGCTGGGGGGTGGGGGTGGTGGGTGACATGAGTGGGGGCCTGGTGGAGGCTGCCCCTGCACTGCTGGGGTGTAGGGGTGGTGGGAGACATGAGTGGGGGCCTGGTGGAGGGTGCCCCTGCACTGCTGGGGTGTGGGGGTGGTGGGAGACATGAGTGGGGGCCTGGTGGAGGGTGACCCTGGTGGCTGGGGGGTGGGGGTGGTGGGAGACATGGGTGGGGGCCTGGTGGAGGGTGACCCTGGTGGCTGGGGGGTGGGGGTGGTGGGTGACATGAGTGGGGGCCTGGTGGAGGGTGACCCTGGTGGCTGGGGGGTGGGGGTGGTGGGAGACTTGAGTTGGACATGGGTGGGGGCCTGCTGGCAGGTGCCCCACAGTGCTGGGGGGTGGGGGTGGTGGGGGACATGAGTGGGGGCCTGGTGGAGGCTGCCCCTGCACTGCTGGGGTGTGGGGGTGGTGGGAGACATGAGTGGGGGCCTGGTGGAGGGTGCCCCTGCACTGCTGGGGTGTGGGGGTGGTGGGAGACATGAGTGGGGGCCTGGTGGAGGGTGACCCTGGTGGCTGGGGGGTGGGGGTGGTGGGAGACATGGGTGGGGGCCTGGTGGAGGGTGACCCTGGTGGCTGGGGGGTGGGGGTGGTGGGTGACATGAGTGGGGGCCTGGTGGAGGGTGACCCTGGTGGCTGGGGTGTGGGGGTGGTGGGAGACTTGAGTTGGACATGGGTGGGGGCCTGCTGGCAGGTGCCCCACAGTGCTGGGGGGTGGGGGTGGTGGGGGACATGAGTTGGACATGGGTGGGGGCCTGCTGGCAGGTGCCCCACAGTGCTGGGGGGTGGGGGTGCAAGGGGACATGAGTTGGTGTTCATTAGTTCAAGGAGACATGTGCCTTTGCTGGGGGGGCATGCCCTTGTTGGGTGGGCTGCCTGCGGGACATGACCAGGGATGCAGGGTAGTCCCCTGTGGTGTGGGCTGCCTGCAGGGGCCGTGGAGGGTGTACAGGGTACACCTGGGAGGACCCACACTGTCAAATCACATGTGGGACTCCCCGGCACCCCTGAAATACACGTACCGTGCAGAAATCGCGTGTCAAACTTCCCGCGCACCCCTGAAATACACGCGCCCAGGCTATTCGCGTGTGGAACTTCCCGCGCACCCCTGAAATACACGCGCCCAGGCTATTCGCGTGTAGAACTTCCCGCGCACCCCTGAAATACACGCGCCCAGGCTATTCGCGTGTGGAACTCCCCGCGCACCCCTGAAATAGACTCGCCCAGGCTATTCGCGTGTGGAACTTCCCGCGCACCCCTCAAATACACGCGCCCAGGCTATTCGCGTGTGGAACTTCCCGCGCACCCCTCAAATACACGCGCCCAGGCTATTCGCGTGTGGAACTTCCCGCGCACCCCTCAAATACACGCGCCCAGGCTATTCGCGTGTGGAACTTCCCGCGCACCCCTCAAATACACGCGCCCAGGCTATTCGCGTGTGGAACTTCCCGCGCACCCCTCAAATACACGCGCCCAGGCTATTCGCGTGTGGAACTCCCCGCGCACCCCTGAAATACACGCGCCCAGGCTATTCGCGTGTGGAACTTCCCGCGCACCCCTCAAATACACGCGCCCAGGCTATTCGCGTGTGGAACTTCCCGCGCACCCCTGGAATACACGTAGCCCGCTCCCACAGGCCCGATCGCGTGAGGAACTTCACGCGAACCCCTGTAATACACGTAGCCCGCTACCCCAGGCCCGATCGCGTGAGGAACTTCACGCGAACCCCTGTAATACACGTAGCCCGCTCCCCCAGGCCCGATCGCATGTGAAACTTCACGCGAACCCCTGAAATACACGTAGCACGCTCCCCCAGGCCCGATCGCATGAAACTTCACGCGAACCCCTGAAATACACGTAGCACGCTCCCCCAGGCCCGATCGCGTGAGAAACTTCACGCGAACCCCTGAAATACACGTAGCCCGCTCCCCCAGGCCCGATCGCGTGAATAACTTCACGCGAACCCCTGTGATGCACGTACCCTGCTGAAATCGCGTGTGAGACTTCCCGCGCACCCCGGTATACACGCACACGTATTTTTTGTCAGCGGGTGTCCGTGTTTGTGGGTACCCCTTTGCACGTCATTTTTCCTGGAGGGCCACAGTATGGGACATTCATCATGGCAGTATATAGGTGCTATTTGTTGGCGCACCTTTTGGCGCACATTTCTTACAGCCGCAGAGACGCTACCGCCTGCTTTCTTGTGGCGGTCGTGTTTGTGCCTGTGCGCTGGTTTGAGCGTGCGCTTTTTTCCCCTATTCTATTCCATGAATACGTGTTGTAGGCGAGCGTGTGGGCGTTCCGCGCACTTGTGCCCTGTACTTCCCCCGTGACGCCCACGTTTTGGCAAGTTGTTCCCCATTCCGAGTGTTACGCCCGTGTTACGCCTACTTTTGTTGCGTGCGCCGCGCTATGTGCGAATTTCGCTGTGGCCTGTGCGATTTTTGCTGTGACCTGGCGCACGCTGTTAGATGGCCTGTGCGCCAACGTGCGCCGCGCACTTTTTTATCGCACATCCGCTGGTTTTCTCGTGCACGGCCTTCCATGAATCGACGTGCGCTGCTTTTCGTGCGATTTTCGCACTTGCACTGCGATTTTCGCTATTCCACTGCGATTCGCACGTTTTTGGCCACTTGCGCCGCGCTAATTATTCCATGAATCGGCCTGTGTATCTTTTGGATGGCATTTTGCTGCAAGATAATATTGTGGGGTGAGGTATTTGCTGTTATATAAACATGCTTTCAACTACACTGGAAATTGTATGTGCTAGCATTCAGCATACCAGAATCTCTTGAAAATTTGAAAGTCTCTTACATCTGAGCTGTTCTGGCTAAGACTAGAAGGCAAATGCTGGAAACAGTTATTGTGCTTGCCGAAATCATCGCCTATAGCCATAATTAGATACAAATTAGGTATCACCTCATTGCATTGTTTAGAGTTGTGGAAGCTGTGTTTAATCTACGATTTAAATGAAAATTACTTATTGTCTGTATTGGCATGCTTCTTCAAGATAACAAACTTGAGTTTTTTGGTGAAATTGAAGAAAACAGTAACTGATGCACTAAGCACAGCAGATGTAAGTGATGACCTTTTGCTGAAATATCCTTATCATGCAAAGCAGAATATGCTTCTATTTAAATGGATAAAAACATGTTAAGTGTGTCTTAAATACAAAGATTTTAATCAGAACCCATTTGCTTCTAAAACCTTGGGTATGACTGAGGGATACCTGTTAAAGTGCCCCTCTCCAAGACTTAGAGACACCTGGCTTCGAATGAGACTTAAACTATGGCCAACTAGGCAAATTCTAGCCCGTTGTAATAGGATTGCAAGGAATACAAACAAGTGCAGATACTGTCTTGAAGCGGCCCCTGAGGAGACTCTAACACATTTAATAGCTGAAGGTCCCTGTTTGAGCGAGCAATCCAATGTATTTCTTAGACCATACTTTTTTGCATTATTGAAACTTAGATGTTGACAATCTTTGGTATCTAATTTTTCTCAACAAACCAAGACGGGGTGAGAATAGTTACAATGCATTTTTTGGAAAACTTAAGCTGGGATGATGGTGATTAATTATGTTTATTTGATCTTGTCCCTGATATACTTTAAAACAGTCCTCTTTGGAGACAGACGCTATCGAACAGATGACCAAACAAAAGCAGTTGTAATGCGTTATGAATCATATCTTTTATGTCAGATATGTTTTAATTGGAACTCTTATAGATTAAGCAACTGTCTTAATTATTTTTCTTTTCTTATAAAGGATGTATTTCTATCACATGACACAAATTAAAATGTAAATGTTGAATGTTGAAGTGAATATGTTGTGAATTGTACATTTATTGCAAAAGTTATTTTATATATAATATAGAAAAATTGTTAAAAACAGCTAAATCAATTAAAAAAAAGTCTCAGTCTGTGTTAATTTCAGTGCACCAGTAACCCTTTGTGAGCCAAGAAACACTTAAGTCCCTGAAAAAGGAATATTTTTGGTCTTTTCTTATTTTCCATGCCAGCACAAATGGCTTCTTTTTGCATGATTCACTTTGCCTCACAGATCTTTGTTATGGAGTGCCACACTGGACACACCTTTACATCGTTGACAACTAGAATAAAAAGTAGGTTTTCTGTTCTCAAACGCGAACTTGGGTCAGACTGTGCGCCATTTGGTTTGCTCCCATGGTGGAACACTGGTTCATGTCCCCTAGGGAACCGTAGACTATCAGTCCCTGCCCCTATGGCGCTCTGGAATTGTTGTGGGATAGTCGAGGCAAAGTACACATCACACATGGAAATCTGGTTGAACACGTCTGTATTTTGGTGCAGGTTTAATTAGGATTTGGGTTGGACGGAGGCCTATGAGAACTATGGGAACCTCTAAAACTAAAGAGGGACTCCTATATAAAACAGTGTCGGTATGGGCTAACGAAATAAATGGTTCTCATGTTCTGAATCGACCAATGTATCAACTTGAAAAAAGTGATGCCCAATCTTTGTCATTCCCCTCCTGGGACACCCTATGCTACAAAGGAAATGTTCAACTGATGTGGGCAACAGAACATCTTCAAAGCTAGTCTTAAAAGTCTTTTAGACTCCGGGCTGCCCTAGCCCAGAGGAGAATCTTTGTAAGGTTTGGCCAACACAAGAATTGAATAATCACAAACCAATGAATGTCCAGCCCTATGCTAATGAAAACCAAAACAAACAGCTGTTTTCAGGGAGGCTCCGTCAGGAATTGCTCATAATCTAGAGGTATCTTCAGCCTCTAATTTTTCACCTCAAGTTCCAGGACCTTTACCAGGTTTTCACTTCCACAACTATCTCTTCGTAGGCCTTGCTGGAGCCTTGCAACCTTCACTTTGGACTTCTCTTTGCTCTCTGCTCTTCATGACTCTCAGGAGGTCTCTCTTGACCTTTGGTGGCTCTGTTTTTCAGGATTTATGATAGGTCCCTCCTGCACCTTGGCTTTAATGGGTATTTCTCTCCCCTTCATTCAGGGTCCTTTTCAGGCAGCTGCAATTCTCGGGCCCTCCTGCCAAGGGCCTCAGTCTGGCCCTAGGAATCGCTGGTGCAAACCTTTGGTTCTGGCTTTCCAATTCCCCCTCCCCCACATGGACTTGAGAGGGTATCCGGTAATATTATCCCCATATATATGGTCGCTGTAAATGATATTACCGGGAAAAGTTTGTGGCGATATTATTTGGGTGACCATATATATGGGGACAAGGGCAAAAAAAGAATTGGGGGTTTGCGGGGTGTCCCCCGCATGTTCCATGCAATTATGTCACCACAAAAAACAGCCTTTTTTCGGCGATATTTTTGTATGGCGAGATTTTTGTGGCAACATTATTACATGGAACCCTTGAGAGGGGCTGGTGCGCCCTTCTGGTTAGCCATCCTGTTCCAGGGTTTAGCTGCCCTCTAACTCTCTTTCCAGCCTCTGCAGGCTTGCACTTACTTCCTTCAGGCAGTAATCCTTTCAATCATCCCTCCCCAGCAGCCTTCCCTTGCAGGCAGGATCAGCAGATATTTCTTCTTCTTCCTCCGGGTCCATGTAACTGAGTAAATGTTTCCAGGTCATTTTGTACCCATGAGGCTGTGGGGTGTTTTCTACGACTGACTCTGATCGGCCTCTCCCCCTGTGCTCTTGTATTGTTTTCTAGGATTGGCTATTCCCCTTAGGAGTCTTAATTCCCATCATTATCTGATTATTGTTGAGGACAGTGATTGGTCCATTGTGTTAATGGCTTCTATTATGGTTTTATTGGAACA
Source organism: Ambystoma mexicanum (assembly GCF_040938575.1). Lineage (NCBI taxonomy): Eukaryota > Metazoa > Chordata > Amphibia > Caudata > Ambystomatidae > Ambystoma > Ambystoma mexicanum. The sequence goes on along the minus strand of NC_090927.1, from coordinate 273,876,237 downwards.
TCCACGTTTTAACAAACATCTCCATAATGCTGAGCCATCTTGGAAGTCCCTGGATGGTATTTTGCAGCTCTGCTTTGTTCTGCGATTTTCTATCTTGGGAGTTTTGTTTTTTCAGTCGATGGCCACAACATGTTTTCTGGGAACTGAAGTCTGGCGGTTAAGTGGCAGGCTAGATTACCTTGTGAAGAAAGTTACTGCCTCTCTCTGGGACCAATGGTGCATGTACACTATCCTTTGCCCTATGTCAGAGGCAATCACCCATCTACTCCCCAGCTGGTGGGCTGGTGGGCTGCTGGGTAATGTATTCTACTGTAGAAGTGGCGGCCCAATGCAAATACCTGGGCTTAGGAAATAAACTGAGCACCATCTCTCTGAGAGGAGGACCGTGCTCCCATGAGGCCATCTCTAATCACTCTCTGAACTCAAATCCGGTAGATGCTCGGTCAACTCTATCCTCTGTTTCTCCCACCAAATATACAGTAGTGTGGGTAGGTCCACCAATTCCTCACAATCCCCTTTTACTGGATTAGGTTGCTGACCCTGTTGAAACATATATTAATAACAAAATACTCTAGTTTGCTTCCACAACTTGACAGAAAGGAATGCTGATGTGAATATTATCATGCAGTGATGTTCCTCGAAGGGGCAGGAGGCCTACCAGGATGCTTGCTAGAGACAGTCCTGCCGCTGAGGTGGGTTGAGGGAGTAGAAAGGGTCCCAGTCTCTGTCCTCTCTCCATCTGCCTGGTTTCCCACTTTCAATTGCCCCATATCTGCTGCACAGAATACTCGCCAGTGTCTTTTCTCCTCTCTTCAAGGATTACAGCATCCAGAAGTTCTTGCAGCAGAGGAGGGGAGGAACAACCCACCAGTGAGAGAGCCGGCATAGAGTAGTAACACAGAGGAGCGGTAGACATTGCATCCTAGCAGCCAGGGAACCCCACACCATCGAACAACTTGGAGAAGGACTGTGCTTATCTTGGGACACCATGGCAGAACTTTGGCAGACCAGACCCCCGCAAATAAAGAAAGCGCGTATAAGAACTTTACCACTGATTGTGTTTTTCACGGGGCACCATAGCAGAACCAGACCAGCGTTGGAGAAGGTTGCCAGGATTCAGAGGCTTCTTAAGGCCTCTGACCTGTATGACATGACCCCAGAGAAAGTACAAGGTACAAATTAGCCTGAAAACCAGGTGGGTGCCAGTCCCAATGGGAGGGGCAGGAGGAGTATCAGAAGGAAAGCAAGACAGGCAGCGTGGGTTGTTCAGGTGAGGTCAATGGAGGAGAAGGCAGGCTGAGAGACCAGGTGGAGGAAGGGTGGTGCAGTGGATCGTGGCGACTGCCTGAGACCTGGGCAAGCTGAGGTACTGTTTAGTGAGAGAAAGTGGTAATTGGGTGTGAGTATGTGTATGGTAAGTAAGGTGAGTGAGACTAACTGGCGGTGCAGGTAAGTGAGTGAGGTTGAGAGAGTGAAGGGAGGGTGACTTTGGAAGGAGGAGGGGTGTAGTGTAGAGTGTAGTGTAGCGAGGGGAGAGGAGCACAGCAAAGACGGGAGAGTAGTGGAGCAGAGAGGTACGAGTAGTTGAGCAGAGAGCGGAGGGGGGAGTGTTGTAGAATGGAGAGGAGAGAGTATTAGAATGCAAAGGGAGGAGTAGCTGAGTGGCGAGGGGAGCCAAGTAGAAAGTGAGGGAGAGTAGCAGGAGACAGAAAAACATCAGAGGTACAGGTAGAGAGAGAGCGATGCAGATGAGAGTGGCTGCGGGAGAAGGGAGAAGGAAAAGGAAAAAAGGAGAGAATCTCATGGGGATGAGTGCAAAGGTGCAAAAGGCAAAGGCTAAGTGAGACATGGGATGACACCCCTTCTTAAGATCTTTTTGTTTTGTAGGACCCTGTTAGAATCCACCTAGGAACTACACCGGAGGGAACAAGTTCGATATGCTGATAGCCTTTAGGCCCTCACGATTAGCCCGTCAGATCATAGACAGTAGGGGTTACCCATCTAGTGACCAACCAGAGATTTAGGGATGCCTGGGCTACAGAGGGAAACAGCCACAGGCGACGAGAGAGTGAGAGAGAAAGACAGCCTTTAGTGAACCCCTTCACAAAGATCTATATATATATTTATATAAAACGCTTAGGTATGTTTCCGTACTTAGCCGATGCAATTTCTTAGTGTAAGGTTTCCCTCTGTGGTCCAAATGACAAAATGCACCCACTTGAACAATAGCTATTATTTCAGAATACAGATGCGATTTGTTAGTGTTAGGTTGCCCTCTGCTGTCCCAATGGCAAAATGCAACTACTTCATCAACAGGTGCCATTTCAACAAACAGAATGATCAGGGTTGGTTCTACCAGTCACATTCATCTTCAGTTACTTCTTTCCACCTCTGCTTCTCAGGGGTTCCAGTGTCAATGAACAGTTAATTACAGGCTCAACGTTTCAGTCTCTAAAGAGCGAAACACTGTGGGACGAATGCCTCCCACAAGCTAAAACGGAAATTAGGTGCTGTAATTATGCTACTAGGCATTTGTATGCCAACGAGAGTTGGTGTGTTCCGGAGACTTTATGTGACAAGCTATACTTTTACAATTGGATAACATCCATTTGAAAGCTAATAAAAGTATACAATTTCTTGTTTTTCAAAATCTGTTTATTATTTTCAGCAAATAATTCCATGTCAGGTAACATTACCTGCAAACAAAAATGTTTAATGCCACTTTCAGTTTCATCTCCCGCATTACGCTCTGCCCCTACTCCTGACCCACCTCACAGGTGCCCGCCTTTTCCAGAGCTCTAAGTCCGCTACTGACATCAACCAACAGCACATATAATTGGTTTTTCCTTTTCTGCGATGCTGGTTTCCACTATTTACACTTCACCCGGACTGACCAAACACTAATTTTTAATGCACATTATCACTCCATATTTTTCACCCATGTATTAGTACTGTTAGTACATTCTTTCCTTCCAGGTGTTGCATCATCTAATTCAGAGTCTTCATCACTACCCACCTCTCATCCGCTTTTGGCTAGAAGGTATATCCGATAAGTCGGCTGGGTGTTGCTTTGGTGTGCTAAGGTGTGATATCATTCGCCACATACAGAACATCTAGCCAAGGCTCTGACCCCTCCATTTATGACAGAGCCCCGCTCTAGCATCCATCTCAATGCAATGCAATGCTTTTGCCACAATTACAGCCAAGCAAAGGAACTTCCTTGCCACTTTAGACAATTTTGGAAATAGTGCGAAGGACATACCAGTATTTCCGCATTTACAATCTCTTTAATGCTCTCCAACACTCTGTCCCAGAAGTGAAACACAAGCGGAAGCTCCTGTACCAAGTGAAAATGTTCTAAGAGTCAAAATGTTTGCCTTTCTGGTAAAAGGCGTTTTCAAAGGAGTGTATCTGGCTTAGTGTCACATCTTCTTCATTCATTACCATCCTTCTATGGCCCCATGGCTCATTTAGTGCTTCAAATTTAGCACTCCTGCATATAAAGATGTGATCTGCTTATGACAATTCCCTGCCCTAAAACCACTTTTGCAAGAAAATTACCTGGCGCATTTACAACAGGTGGATGTCAAATTGGCAAAGTGGAGGTTGCTTCCCATTACACTGGCTGGCAGACTGACGCGGGTAAAGATGATTCTCCTGCCCAAACTATTAAATACATTTGTTGATGTATCAATATGGCCTGGTAAACAGTTCTTTGTTAAGCTACATGGCTCACTGGCACAATTCCTTTGGCATTCTGGTGCTGTCTGGAAAAAATGGACAGATATGGTGCTTTCATATGACAAGGGAGGTTTCATGGCGCCACATTTCGAGGTTTACTGCTTGGCAGCCCAGGCCCAGTTCGCCACCTACTGGTACAGAGGCAACTCTCACCACCCCATGTTAAGCTCGAGGAGCTTGCAGTAGGGGAGGCAGATACTAGAACCTTGATTGTAGATCTCAAATACAGGGAAGACTGCCCATACGATCTGGTACAGGACATAGTGACCGCCTGGCGCACAATCTTTGTTAGAACTGGTACAATCCATCCATGTTATATATGGCTCCCACTATGGAAATTCCTGGGATTGGGCCCTACGTGGTGTGGGTCTTTAGCAGCCTGTTGGGGACTGGGGTTTTGGTACTTTCCACACTGTATAAAATGGTATTAAGTAAAGGGCAGTCCCCAGTACCCAGTACCTAAGACTAGAACTCAGTAAGCTGGTGATTTGGATATGTTGCTAACTGATGACCAATGGAAGAAAATGTGCCTCCACACAAAAAATAAATGGATGATTGAATGCCAGATTGAAACTCATGCAGTTCAAATTACTGAATACACTGTATTATTTATTTATTTATTGTAATGTGATACAGTTTTAAAGAAATTAAAACTTTACACATTTAACACAGATTTACAGAAAGACACAAGAAATTAGAATACTTACTTGATAATTAATACATCGCTACATCAAATGTCAATCAATTCATTGGACTTTCACGTATAAATACATATACTTAATGTGTACATTAACAGAAGAGAACCTTAGTAACACACTTAATAGGCAAATTTCCCAGAAGGGGGTATACAAATTAACCAGATCTTAAGGCAGGTCATTATTTATATATAGTATTATACACTTGGAAGATTGAATGCAATGTATCGTAATGACTCTTCTGTATGCCCACGGTGTTGTTCCCAAAATGTGGACCATATGCACATGTTTTGGAGCTGTACTAAATTGGTGAGTTTTTGGTAAGAGGTTATTAAGAATATGTCAGAAGTGGTGGAATTCCAGTGGAACACTAGCCTGCTGATGTACTATTTGGGTTGTGGACGGTACCATCAAGGAAACGCCTGAGGTCCTTTGTAAATATGGGTTGTATGATAGCTAAACATTGTATACTCCAGAGGTGGAACGATAGGTACCCACCCACTGCCAAGTGATGGCTGTGTGATCTTACATGGGCCCCGAATTGCGAGGAAACCCTTTGGCTCACTATCATGTACGCCCAGACCCAACCACATTTGGATGGCACGAAGAGTATATGTAGCAAGACAACCCCCTAATTAGTGTACTGATCTGATGCATAGTGCCTCATAAAGATGTTTGTGTTTCTTACCTTTATTCATGGCTTCTTCCGATCTCCCCAGGTATACTGTGGATACCATGTTTGCACATCCTCCAGTACCCTGTAACTATGTCCTGTAATGATTACAATGTCTTTGTAATGTATTATTATATAATGGTCATGTGGTGCCTTGCTTGCTAAGCCTAAATAAAGTTTTTTAGTTAAACAAAGAACATTCCCTGCCCTAAGATGGTAGTTTAGTAACTGGTTATCTTCCAGTGGCTCTTCACACCCCTCCCATCTCTTTTGCATTACTTACTTTAATTATGAGTACTCCAATGTAGTCGATCTGCCTAATTCTTCCGCTGTTTGTGACAGTAGCATAGGTAAACAATTACTAAACTCGTTATCTCAATAGGGTCATTCACTATTGCAACACAGGTGAATGTGTTATAAACCGTCTTACTTGACTGTTTGGCTTTTTTACCTGTAGCTTCAATAACTAAGGAGAACTTCTACAAGGGGCACAATGATATCCATGTCCTGATGAAGAGCAGGCTGTCCCAGAGCAACTTACACCTGTACATGAAGAACCTTTGTGAAGAATTACATCGGCACATGGAGTCTCTTGGGACAGAGGGCACTCTGGATCTCTATGACATAGTCAGGCAAGTCCATTAGAAATTCATTTTAATTTCTGAAGCATGTTTCAGGGGCATCTTTGGTAAATTACAGGTATATGCATACTTGTGAAAGTTTAACTTAAATAAAGGTTATTACTGTATGCTAACTAGATGTGTATTCATTGACACTCTTAAGACAAGACTACATGTTTTATTTCTGTGTGTATATGAGAGTGCCTTTGAAGTAGGAAACATTATAACAATGATATTTTGGATTGCATATACAACACATTGAATTGTCTATTAGTGATAAAATATTTTATTATTATTGTGGTGGCTAAGTTGTCGACAGTGGAATCGGGCGTCCGTATTTCATCTTCTGTCTTCCACTCGCACACAAATTATGTGACCCTGCGCAAATCACATGTTCCTGCTCTCTGTTCCTTAATAAAGTACTATATAAAAACTGGACATTTACTTAAGTTGATTGGAGGACACCCTGTTTAGAAAAGATAGAATTCCAGTTTGGAGCCTGCAAAGTATGTGAACAACTTTTCAACTTTCTAAGTAAATTTACTGGCAGTGTAGTTGCCTGGCTAACAAGATGAGGCGGTCTCTGAATCAACTTGCATTAATGGCACAGCAGCCACCACCGAGGGAGATTGTTTCCCATGAGTGTTTTCATGTTTTCAGGTAAGTCGTGACAAGTAAGTAGAGAAGGCAGACACATATACAGGTTCCATGCATGCACAGGCTTCACATATCCTTATCATATTTTTTATATTATTTTTCTTTATGCATTTTCTTTTTTATTACCTTGCTGCATGCAGTGGAATATAATTACTTCCATGTGCATCGAGTGGAAGGGGTTTTGGAGGAATAAAGGAGTAGTGGAGCATTTTTTTTTAATGCAACCAATGGGCTAGAGTAAACCAGAGGGAAGTGTGATGGGTCGGGATATGAGATAACATTCTCAGCATCCAAGGTTATATTACAGTTATCACAAAGTTAACTGCATATTCTCTAGTTAGAGTATACAGGTGGTATGCGCCTCATGAACTGACTTGAGGAAAGCATGTTGGAAGAGAGTGTATAGGGCTTTCCAGAATTTGAGGTGATGTCATCCCCGATTCTAGTTTACAGGAAGTCTGTTGCAAAGTTCTGTGCCTGTCTGGGTATTTGGTTTGCTTTCAAAGGTTTGTCTTTTGAGTTTAAATGTTTGCACGAGGTCAGCTGTTTATGATCTTAGTTCTCTCAGTCAGGTAGTATAGGGTTTTAGGCATGCTACATGGTAGAATTTTAGCCCTTATAGCCCACTCCTTCATTGGTAAAACAAAGTACTTTGAGATACATTCTTTCTTGAGCTTGATGGTAGTCAAGGGACTTTATCGCGCTAGATGCATAGTAGCATAATTACAGCACCTACTTTCAATTCTAGGTAATGAGGAGGCATTCGTCCTACAGCGTAGTAACATAATTACAGCACCTACTTTCAGTTTTAGCTCGTGAGGAGGCATTCGTCCTACAGCGTTTCGCTCTTTAGAGACTGAAACGTTGAGCTGGTAATGAACTGTTCATTGACACTGAAACCGCCGTGCCCTGTGTGAAAAGAAGTGGGGGTGGAAAGAAGTAACTTGAAATTATTCCAAATGTTCGTGATAGTGGAAGGTGAAGGTTACCGCGTACAACCGTGCTCATTCTGTTTGTTAAAATGATAACTGTTGTTGAAGTGGGTGCACTTTGCCATTTGGACAGCAAAGGGCAACCTAACACTGATAAATTGCATCAGCTGACTATGAAAAGATACCTAAGCGTTTTATATATATAGATAGGTACAACAATTATTATTGGCAGTGTCCCATTCTGTTAACTCGTCCAAGGGGCAACTTACTACAGATAAGAAGCATAATGCATCATTGCTTTAAAACTCTATTGGTTGGCGCTAAACTACCAGGCGTGGGGTAAGCATGGATGATCATTGGTTGGCATGTCACACGGCCAACCTTGGGCACTGACAAGGTGGAAGGAAATAAGGAGAGACATGATGGGGGTTGTGAGAAACCAGAAGGTACTCTCACTTCCACTCCCCAGGGATCTTCTGTTGAGGTGGCCAGGGAAGGACCATCGCCTTTGGATCCCAAGCCTGGGGGTGGACTAGCGAGGGAGGATCACCTGGGCCAGGTGTCCTTGGGGATTGGGGAGAGGGTGCCAGAGGGTGAGCTATGGTACCCCCATTTCCTGACAGTGATTTACCTTACCCTCCCTCAGTCTTTGTAGGATATTGTTGCCCATATCTTACTTCTCCCCTTGAAGTTAGACCAAGTACTGAGAAAAAGAATCTAAACCCACGAGTAATGAAGATTACCTATAAGAGACACCACTACAGTACTGAGACGAAGACGAAGTAGCCTGAAGGCTATGGAGCTGAAGGCCAGGCATGCCCTGTTAATTGGACTAATTGTGGCAGGCAATTGAGCCTGGAACCTTACACCTGCAGTTTGTTAAAGATAGGTGTATAAAAGGTGGAGTCCACGAACATCACAGGGAAGCCTGGGAAGAATGAGAAGCCTGGAGACAGCTGGAAGCTTGCAGGGAAGAGGAGCAGAAAGGCAAGTACAACCCATGCGAAATCCAGAGAAGGACAGAATGCTGAGACTCTGGAGAAGTACACAGTATAGTATAGGGTCAATGCATGGCAAGGGAGCGTTGTCTCCAAGGAGCCGCGAAGAGCGAGAGAAGGGAGCTGCGCAAGCAAGTGGTCCCTACACTGTGGCCGAGAGATGCTCGTTCCCTGACTGGAGGCAGCAGTCTGGGGTTGTCTACGGGCAAAGCAGAGAAAGAACTGATGCGCGACCAGTGAGTGTCAATAAATGAGATAAAACTGGTGAGCTCCTGAAAGTTAGTGAAGCAGCATTGTATTAGAGTGGTTGCATGCAGGCAGCACTTTCTCGAAAGCCTCTGATGAAACCTGAATGATGGAATACAAGATTTCAAAGCAAAAGTAGCTGAGGGGAGCAATGACGTGTGAGCAAAATACGGAACTGGACAATGCGAGCTAGTGAAAGCCTGAGATAGAGTTTTCTGAAAGTGAGCAGCAAAGGGGAGCAACGAAGTGTAACCAAAAGGCTGAATTGAAAGTTTAAGATGCATTTTGAACCTACCAAGTGTGAATATTCCAGCAATCCTAAGTTATAAGGATAAAGTGCTTGGATAAGGGCAACTGGCTGCGTGACTGGTAGTAGGTGGACTGTGCGGTTTGTCAACTGTGCCTAGACTAGGAAGCCCCAACAAATAAAAGGAACTGTACAAGCAACCTAGAAAACAGAAAGAGCTGAATACTGGTTTTGAATTAGCGCAACAAGCTTGGGGAAAAGAGAAACCTAAGCTTCTAGTGAACCTTGTGATATTGTTGGTGAAGAAAGACTATAAGCTTGGGAAAGGAAGACCTAAGCTTTTTGAGAATACTATAATTTGAACTTTGTTTTGTTGTGAACCAACACTTGCGACTTGGGGGAAGAACCCTGGGCCTTTGTTGGAACATTATGTTATGATCCAGGGCTTTAAGCTTGAGGAAGGGAATCTTGAGCTTCTTGAGAACATTACCTTGGGAACATTGTGCTTTGAATCCAGGCTTGAAACTAGGCGAAGGGAACCCCAAACTATTGGGCCATTTTGTTTTGGTGAGCCAGTGACTGCAGCTTGGGGAAAGAGCCCAGAGCTCCTTTTGAGAACCTTGTTTTTGGAACTGTATCCCGAACTTGGGGAGGAGAACCAGAGATTGCTCCAGACTTTAATTTGAACACTATAAGTTAGAATAACCCTACAGTACATTTGGGTATTAGACCTGAGGGCAATAGGTTTTGATACAGACAGACTTTTGTTTTGGACTTCTGGACATAGACGTTCCTTAGTTTCGTTAGGTAGGGCAAGCCCCACCATAGCTATAGGTCACTTTTTGGCGTTACCTCCATCCTGACATTTTAATAAAGGTTTTCAAAACTGTTACATCTGTTGTCTGTGTCATCTCTTGATGCCATGCCTGTCTCACAGGGTACAGAAATAAATGGTCCACTGTTAATCCAATTAAAGAGCAGTCCTTATTATGCCAACGCTATGAGGTCTGTCGAGTTCTAAGACTTTGTCCTTGGAAGCCTCTCTGTGCCGGCATCCATTGTTTGGAACGGCATATACCTTATCTAGCCTTGGCACATTAAAAATGACTACCGTTTTAGGTCACATCTGTTATGGGTACAATTTTCCTATATTTATTTGTATTTTAGCTAATTCTAGGTGCATACATTTGACTCGACCAGCCACTTCTGGCGCTCTTTCGCTTTACGTCCATGGATTTCCTGGCATATGCATAACTTGCACCTGTATATTTCTATTGTAGCTAATTAAATGTAATGGCCGAGCACTCGCTGGCCTGGGAATCGCTATCTCATGCTCCCACTGATCCTGCATACAAAACCTCTTTCAGGTTTTCTTAGTCTTGACGTCCTTTCCACTAGCTACCGTGCAGCTCTGCAGGCATCTGATATTTGAAGCCCACCTCGATTTCCAGAGCCTGTGTCCTGCTGTTTATTTGCAATGTTAAAAAATGGCAATGGCTGTGTCACATTTACTTTTAAGCTGACACATTTACTTTTAAACTGACACATTTACTTCTCTATCTACCGGGTCCTGATGTATATCTTCCATACATTGATGTCCCTCCCTATGGGTACGCAGCATCCTTATTTACCTGCACTGACTTCTTATCTACATATGTAGTGAATCCCTCAACTGTGTAGGCTCGTACCTGTCACCTAATCTATTTTATTTAAAGCACACTACTTGTGCATGCTAAGGCTGCGTGCTAGGCCCTATCTGTCCTCTACTAGAGTCGCACAGCTAACTCTTTTTTATGGCAGCTGCATTTCCAGGAGTGTTTAAAGCTTGGTGTCAAATGTGCTCATCCTCACATTATATTTTAGTCTCTTCTGAGATACGTAGGGGTGCGGGGCTTTGACATGTTCTCTGGTCAATAACTGCATCATTACACTTCCCCCTCTGGTTGATTTATTGACCATTGCAGTATTTCTGCCAAATAAATTATACTCTCCCTTTGGCAGCCATATTTTGCACACCCCATTACATTAAGTTCTCCTCCTCAAGCAGCATACTCCTGTGGATTGCACTCCATAAAGCAACAATCCCCTTCAGCATTACAGTCCACCCAGTATAGTTCTGGGGATCTACAGGAGGCTCAAATCGTGTGCCATATCGCCCCTGCATTGTCCCACTTGGGAACATTAAGAGTGTTGATTCTCTTTGAGTGTGCCCATCGTGTCACAATTTTCTCCCTTTGCTCTCTTTCCTGCCACTTGGGGGCATGATGTGGGTTGTATTCCCTATTGGACATTCCTTTCAAACCTTATGAGACAATGCTGTGGTGATCTGGGAGCGCTAAATCCTTATTTTCCATGTCACTGCCCTTCCGGATCCATTCCAGGTTTTTGACAGCCAGTATGCTGCTTTAAATCAAAAGACTGTGCTTCCCAGAATGTCTGCCCATTGTTTCATCTTCAACCTTGAAGGACAGGGCTGGGTGGTGGATAAGCAGCACCTGTGGCTGGCAGGTCCTAGCAAGCAGCACACTTGAGGTGTGTGCTCGTTAGTGTGAGGGGTCAGTAATGCAAGGCAGACAACTGCTTGTGTTTTTCTCAGTGTTAGACATTTTATTGATAACAAAGGTGCAAAGAAAAAACCTAACTCTACCTACTCTACCAGGGAGTTCCCTACCTAGGCTAGGTTCTAAGGGAAATCCTCCTAGCATACACAGAACTGCCCCTCACACTAAACAACAGCACATTCAAAGTTAATTGTAAACAACACAAATAAACAATTACCAAATAACCAGTGACTTTGAACAACCTTCATCTGTCCTGGGTAGATTCCTTTCCCAGGAATGTCTGAAGTCAATCTCTCCAAGTGTTCACAAAGAAAAGCAAAGTCTTAAACCAGATCTTGAGAGTTCAAAAAGAAACAAAAATTCACCCAAATAAAAATCTACTGGTAACAGATCTTTATCCGTCTGTTGAAAGGTTCCCCGTCCATTTCCAGCAAAGAAAACAGCACCAATGGTAATCCTGGATATTCTCATTCCAGGATGGACTTGATAAAGTTCACAGACAAAAGTAACACTTCTACTTCAACAACTGTCCATATGTTTGTAACCTCTGCAGTGTCTTTAGTATAACTTGTAAGAATGCTTCTTCTTAGGGTGTTGCTTTCCTCTAGACACCCCCCTTCTACTACTGTCACTGTGCAGGAAAGCTCCTTCGATCCACAATGTGCTTCTGCTTCAACCACCTTCAATACAACAATCTCTGATAATATTATAGACAGCCACAGTTCTGTTAACTCTGCTTCAGCTTGATACTTTATGATTGTTAGTAAACTTAAAGACAAGACTCTTCGACCTCCACAAGTAGACAAGGCACTCTTCTTTCCTATGTTATAAGAAAAGGGCAGCCTATTTGCTTTTTCTGTCTGTTTTACTGCCACCAATATAATCTTCCTTTGCTCCCAGACTGCTTCTCTCTCAGCTTTAACAGTCTCCGCACTAGAGATAGTTAATTTCATCTCCTTAAAAGCACCCAGCTCCCTTCCCCAGCTTTATGCACACATTCTTGGTTCCAGCAGCTACCCCAAAGCTGTATTGTTGCTCTTCCAGCTTTGCATAACCTTGTCACCCTTGTATGAGAGGATACTGGACCTTTAACAACTTCAACAACTTCAAAATATAGGTGGTTAGATTTTAATAGGGCTGGTTTCACTGTAGAAATGGTTCACCTATTGGCCTGGGTACTACTTGTTATTCTCTTTACTCCTGCAACTTCTACAATTACAGAATACTTGTTCTGGATGTAAGAAGGTTCAGGTTTCATGAGAGAAACAGATTTAAGTACACGCAACCACTCTCTGATGTGAATTGTAAGGACTTGTGTTCCCTTTCATTCATAGGGAGTGATACTTTGACTCTGGTCAGCTTGAAGGCTGTATATGGAAGCACTGTTTATCTTTACCATCGTCTCACCACATTGCAAAATTAAGGTATGAGTTAGGTCTTCATCCTTTACAGTCATACTATCACTGGAAGGTTCTTGCTCTTTACCAACTTATTCTCATACCTCAAGATCAGTCACTATATGTAGACATCAATACTGATCTTTCTACACATCAGAATTCCTATTTGTCATCTTTATCTACTGATGTTGAATCAGTTCTTCGGAATTGTGATTGTAATGGTCACACATGGGCCCTCATTACAAGTCAGGCGGTGGACCATGGTGCTATTAGCACCATGGCCCATGCCGGATTCCGCCATGGTGGATGGCGGAATTACCGCCCCATTCCAAGGTGAGTGGGGTGGTAATTCCCCATTCACCATTTGCCCTTCCCCATTCCCATTTTTGCCCCATAGGGCATAATGGGGATGGGGAAGGCGCTAATTACGGCACCGTAAATTACGGTGCCGTAATTAGCACCAAGGTCGCTTAGCGCCTTGGACTTTAACGCCTGCAAAAAGCAGGCGTTAAAGTGTGAATCAGGCGTTAAGGGTTTAACGGCGCTGACGCTCTTTACGGCGCCGTTAACCCCTTAACGCCTGACTTGTAGTGAGGGCCATGGAAACTAATTCCGACAAGGTCAAGTGTGCTCTGTTGAGCGCAGACTGGATTAAGACCAGAGCTTCGATTAGCAGTTTGAAACACACTAAAATCTACACTCCGTGTGAAAAATCGAGTCAGTACGTGCTTCCATATGTTAGGCGTTTTCCTAATCCCTCTTGGCGGGCAGAATTGTTACGCTTTCAACCCTGCTCAAAACTAATGAAATGTCATGCATTTGGCGGAAACTTGACCCGTCAGCCTCCGAATGTACCCTTTGTGGTGAAGGTTTCATACAAGACTCATATCATTTACTCATATCTTGTTCTGCAACCCTTGTGCAGCGAGTAAAATACTTTGCACACTTTGTCCATGATCCATCTTGGCTTTTCACTCCTGCCTTTTGGCACAGGATGTCTTCTGGTAAATAAATCCCATTATCCATTGCCTTGTTAAATTTCTTAAATGAACTAAATTTCATAAACATTTCTTTATGATTCTTAAATACGTGATGTTTGGATTTTTATGTTTGACATTGGTGATTATTTGTTAGATGGAATCAATTAATGTCGTGTTTGTTCAGTGAGAATATCATTTATTGTTCCTTAGTGTTATTGTCATATGTTTTAGACATGGGCCTCATTACGAGGTTACCGATCCGGTAACAACGGTACCGGTATGCTTGCCGGTACCATTGTTACCAGACCGGCAAACTCCGGGTTGTGCTCGCGGGTGCCTTTCATTCCGCCACTCCTGGCCTGGCAGAATGAAAGGCCACCGCGAGCACAGCAAGCCTGTACAGGCATCCCCATTCCCTTTGAGCACTATGGGGCTCAAATGGGAATGGGGATCTACCGGCACCGGAATACCCCGGTAATGGCCCATTCGCGGGTTCCGGATTTTCTTGCCGGTATGGAGGTATCCTTGCCGGTAAAACCGGCAAGGCTACCTCCAACCTTGTAATGAGGCCCAATGTGTCTATTTCGTGATATGGAAATGTATCTTTTTTTTCCCTTTTTCTGTTGTGGTTCATGTTTTTTTAGTAATGAGAACTTGTATGTATGAAATATGTGTAATAAGTCCTTTTGTGGCTAATGCACAAAAAAAAAAGACTCTGGTCGGGAACCACAATTATCCATATGTGACATTTCTTTGATGTAATAGTCAGATAGTCAGTGTAACAATGCGTAAAAGTCAGTGTTACCTTACCGAGTGATTTAGAACAGCGCTCTCCCTCTTAATTGGAGACACGCGACCACGCCAGTAAAGTTATATCGTTCAACAATGGAAAATAGAAAGCTTTTCGTTTACACAATCATTTATTTATTTATTTATTCGTATTTGTAAAGCGCACAACAGCCCAAGGGCATCGTTGCGCTTGTTACAGTGAGTGAACAGAGCTTAGTTACATGTACAATCAGTAATACTTATTTCACATTTTGCATAAGACAGTATACATAGGACATAGAGTGAGGTGGACGCTAAGAAGGTGATGGGAGGAGGGTTCATAGGAGAGTTGTTAGTTAAAGAGGGCGGTTTTCATGTTTTTTACTAAAGGCAGGGAGAGAAATTTCTGCTCTGAGGGCAGTGGGGAGTGCATTCCGGAACTTCTGGGCTAAGTATGGGAAGCCTATCCCTCCTTCTTTAGCCCTGTTGATGCGCGGAACAGTGAGTTGATTGGTGCAGCATGTTCTGGTGGGTCAGGCTGAGATAGATGTAGATAATGTGTCTGAAAGGTAGGAGGGTGCGGTAAGGTTGGTGCATTTGTGTGTGGTAGTGAGGATTTTAAAGGTGATGCGGTCTTTGACTGGGAGCCAGTGAACTTTCTGCCTAGCATGTGAGAAGGGGTCTCTTCTTGGGATACTTAAAGCTGCTCTTAATTAGTTATTTTGGGTGATTTGGAGTCTGTTTATGTTTTTTATAGAGGTGCCTGCTAGGAGAGCGTTGTAGTAGTCAAGCTTTGCCCCTATGGTGTCTCCGGCTATTGAGAGACAGTTATCCTTTGTTAGGAAGGGTTTTATGGCATTAATGAGTTTGGTACTTAAGGCGGAGGCAGAGACAATAGCGCCTACTTGCTTTTTTATGGACAGTTTGGAATCAATGTGAACCCCTAGTGTCTTGACAGAAGATAGGACTGGGATGATGCAATTGTCAATGCTAAAGTTGGAATAGAGGCAGTCTAGCTTAGCTAGTGTGGTCTTTTGGCCCAGATTAAGAATCTCTGTCTTGCCTCCCTTGCGGCATAAACATTTTGTGGCCATCCATGCTTGAATGGTCGAATAGATTTGACATAGCGCTGTAGCGTCTTGGTCATAGGTGCCTGGAACGAGCACCTGGGTATCGTCAGCATAGTTTGTGTATGCGATCCCAAATGCATCGAGTTTATCAAAAAGGGGCTTAGTAAAGAGATTGTATAGAGTTGGGGCCGTACAGGATCCCTGTGGGACTCCGCAGTGAATAATAGTGGGAGCTGCATTTGCTGTGTTTGAGAAGACTTTCATTGCTCTTCCTTCTAGAAAGGAGGTGATCCAGGAGGCTGCTTGGTCCGAGATGTGCGCTGCTTGCGTAAGGTGTGCGGTGAGGGTTTTGTGGTCTACAAGATTGAAAGCCACTGAGACGTCTAGGAGGAGGAGGAGTGCGGGCTTGCCTTTGTCCAAGATTTGAGTGATTTGATTTTTTAAGTCTAGCAGGGCGTTTCGGTCCTGTGCCCTTTGCGGAATCCAGTCTTTTTCCTAGTATATAGTTGGTTTCCAGGTATAATTGGATCTGACTGTGAGCGGCCTTGTCTAATATTTTGAGAAGAAACGGGACGGTGGTTATGAGCCAGTAGTTATTAGACTGAGAAGGTTCTAGCATAGGCTTTTTCAAGAGGGGGGCGCACCCATGCCTCTTTAAGGCTGTCAGGGACGATGCCTGATTTAAGGCAGTCAGGAGTGGAGCAAGGGGCTCGGCGCACTCCTTAATGATCTTGGGGGGGCATACATCGCCCCTGCATTGTGACGGTTTAACATTTTTAAGAATGTCTTTAACTTCAGATTCTGAGATGTCTTTAAATGCGAATTTGGGGAAGTTGATGGTTTTGAGGTTAGGCAAGGTCTGTGTAGGTTGGATCTGGTTCAACAGGGCTTTATAATGGTCTTGAATTTTGTTTTGTAGGAGGTCCATTTTTTTTAGAATAGCAGCTTGTATGCTTGTGCACCATGCTTCATCTTTAACGATCTCGTCAGTGCGAATAGGAGGAGCTGTGAGTTCATTAAAGATGGTGAAAAGTTCTTTGGATTGAGAGTTGGCGTTGGATATTCATCGATTATACGCTTCGGATTTGGCAGTGAAAATGGCATCTTTATACTTTAGGGCAGCTGCTTTGAAGTTTTCTTTAGAGGCATCACAGATGTTAGCCTGCCAGATTTTGAGAGCCTGGCGTTTGTTAGCACGCAAGGTTTGGAGCCCTTCTGTGAACCATGAGTTTGCATGGACCAACTTTTTTTCTTTCTTCCTTTCTAGTGGGGCTACGGAGTTTACTGCCTAAGTTAGGGTGTCATTGAATATAACAGCTAAGACGTTGGGGTCTTGCGAGAAAGGATGTGGAGGTTATCTGCAGTTAGCTTTTTAGCGCTTCTTGCTAGTGTGGCATGGGCATGTGTGGTCGAAAGAAAGAAAGATTGTACAGAACGTTTCCCCTCATTGACCCGCGACAATCAAGTCACCAGTTCTTACATAAATTAACTCCTTGTCACAAATGGGCATTTACATGCAGAGTATTTTTCCCACTGGATAGCACATCCTACATTGCCAGATCCTATTTCTGTCTATTATTCCGATCCTGATTCTATGTCTGCACAACCTAAACTACCTATTGCTAGGCAGAAAGCCCAAATGCACTCCTACCGAATCTTCATTCGGGAGTTAAAAGTTGACTCTTAGTTGATCAATTAATACTCTCATGTGGAAAGAGTGTTAATTGAGTCTTGACTTTAACAAATTGCAAAATAGAAAAATAAATAGCATCAATAAAGGGTAAACCGAGCATGTAAGATCACTTTTGTAACCAAATATACAGATCTGGTACTTTTTAATACTTTTTAATACTTTTTAGTAAACTTCTCCAGGTCTGTTTTTTGTAAACAAAAGAACAATGTACAAAAGAATTATTCACAGACAATGGTAAAGCATCCAGGAATTCTTATTCCAATTTACAAATAGGGTATATCCTGGTTCGTGAAGGTACATAAAAGCAACAAAAGCAGTAAGCAAGTAGCCCAAAGCCTAGCATAACTATTTACATCCTGTAAATGTTCAAAGGGACATGTATACATTTCATTAACCAATTGCAAACCAGCAATATAAACTTGACAAACAGCAATAAGTTCCCTCTTGGGATTTTGTACTGTGAAGTAGCTCCGTTCAGGGAAGCCCCTTTTAGTGGGTGACATAGGTAACCAACGCGTTTCGGATCAAATGATCCATCTTCAGGGTGGGGACTTCACTGTTCCTGTATGTAGTAGGGTAGTGATTGCTAAATGCGTTCTAAAAGCCTTTCCTGCGGGGAATTCAAAAGGATAAATATTACCATTTAAGCTAATCAGTGAGGTTAACTAATGTAATTTTGAACCGAAATAAGTAGAGAGGTAATGGGTACTAACCTCAATCTGAGGCTGATAAAGTTCCAATTCGGACCTATTATGTGGGAAACATAAATATGACTTGAGTCAATATCTAACATACAAGAGCAAGTCGCTCCCACTCAGATATTCAATGATATGCCAGGACAACCCACTTACCCAGTCAACAGCTGCAATGCGCCGGAGGCCGGGAAGTGACAGAATACGGCCGGGACACCCTATAAGGAATAGTAACAGGGTAATGATCAGACCAAACAGTCATGAATCATCTAGAAGGTCATAAAAAAGTTTTCTCTACGAGCTATATCTAAACTATCCGCCGAGGGGATAGAAGCAGATATTCAATGTAAATAGGAGCGCAAGCCTAGTATCTCGCTATGAGATATATGAAGTTCAATGCATCACGCCAAATGTAGAGAGGCGGGTGCAAATAAAGTACATGCGCAGGTGCGCCGTCCAAAAGGAGTCTAAAGACTTACCAAGGCTGCAGACGAACACCGAGTGAGCCGACCGCTGTAAGCGCAGCGGCTCAACTGCGGTAGGCATTTGTTGTAGTCCCGGTAACCACGCGCATGCGCGCTGGGCCAGCCGGGGAATCCGCCATATTGGTGTGGGCATCAGGAGATGTCACCGTTGTTCGGAGAGAGGAGCTCCATAGAGGAATAGGTGAGAGCTCCTTAGAATTAATGTAACCCATGTAGCGGGGTCTCTATATTACATATGTAAAGGAAAGCACTCAAGCAGACATTGCTTACTCCGGGATGCGAGTGGGGGCACCACCGCGAAACCAGAAGGATTCGCGGGGTGCCCCCATCTCGCATCAATATAAATGACAATTCTATGGGGGGGTATCTCAGGTGGCCGTATCTCTGTACTGAAAGGAGGTATTGAACAGGCGAGTCAAGTCAATATAGCTATGTGTTTAACACCCTCCAAAGAAAAACACCATTCCTGATCTGCTAATCAACAAGTGACAAAGTCATAGAGTAAATGTATCGACAAGCCCATGGTAACAAATCGAGTGGACATAGAGGGGAATATGTATTCTCACACATTCTAGATGTTAAGGACACAGGCTCTAAATATTTGAGAACGAAAACCTAATAAAGGATAGAGAAAATGGAAATATGAGCTCGGGGTCACAATGGTATGGGGACAACCCTATTTACAGCTTGGGGTGAAGCATTGTAGTCCATGAAACAATCATATGCCAGTTACCCTTGCTGCTGGGCGGACATTATGGCAATTCAGGCTAATTTATACAAAGCACATTAAATCAAATTCAACATTCATCCCCCGGGGGTGCAATGAGTCTAGAAGATCAATCCATAGGATTTCACGTTGCGCTAATTTCCGTTGTACATCTCCCCCCCTGCTACCTGATGTCACTTGTTCTAAAATAACACATTTTAACTGCGCCAGTGTGGCGTGCCTCTGTGAAATGCAATGAAACAGGTGATTTGGGACTCTTGTTGCGAATATTAGACTTATGCTCAGTCCATCTTGTTTTCGCTTTCCGAGTAGTCATTCCTACATAATAGAGTCCACATGGACATTTCAGTGCATATATCACATTTTGAGCATCACAGGTGCAGGAGTGTTTTAATTGTAAATGTTTGCCCGAATGGGGGTGTGTAATGTAATTGCCCTTTATGATGTTACCACAGTGTTGACAATTGTAGCATGGAGTAGTACCTTTGTGTTGGGTAGACGGACCCCCAACTGGGATCTCAGCTTTCACTAGGGTCTTTCGTATAGATTTGCTATTTCTATAGGCAAACGTTGGAGGGTCAGGGAAGAGATGTTGCAATTGTGGGTCCAATTGTAGCATGGGCCAGTTTTTTTAAATGGCTTTCTTAATTCTTGTGCTCTGGACCGAGTAGGTGGTAACATATACCAGTGTTTCTCGAGATTTTGTTGGTTTCGGTACTAGTAGAGAGTCCCTGTTTATCTCATGGACCTTTCCTGATACATCTGAGATCAATGTAGAGTCGTATCCTCTTGCTGTAAGTTTATTTTCCAGTGTAGTCACCTGACGTTCATATTCAGTGGGTTCTGAGATGTTCCTCCTATAACGTAGAAATTGACTCAGTGGCACGCTGTCAATGGTTCGTTTAGGATGGAAACTTGTGGCGAGTAATAGACTATTCCTGTCGGTTGGTTTGGTGTAAATCCTGGTCTCCAGTTTAGCTCCAGCCATGTAAATTTCCACATCCAGGAAATGTATGGTTGTTGTACTTGTCTCTGTAGTAAACCTAATGCGTGGATTCATCCGATTCATCATATCAAAGAAATTGACCAATTCGTCTTGAGGACCAGTCCATATCCCAAATACGTCATCAATGTATCTCACGTACAGTGATAGGTGTCTCTTCCATCTTGGTGATGTAAGAACATGTTCGTATTCCAGATAGTACATGAATGCATTGGCATAGCACGGTGCCATAGCTGCACCCATGCTTGTGCCTGAGATTTGGATAAAGTATCTATCCTGAAACTTAAAATAATTGTTGTTAAGTACCAATTTCAAGAGGGAGAGAATGAACAGCCGGTCTCCTTGACATTTGTCCGATCTCAAAATAAGCCATTCTAAAGCCTCTAGGCCAGCTTCATGGGCAATATTTGTGTACAAGGACGTAACATCCATAGTAAATAACATGTCTCTCCCTTCCACAAACTGCGTGTTCTTCAACAGTTGCAGGAAGTGCATGGTGTCCTTCACGTAAGTCGGCGTCTCTTGGACCAAGGGTTGAAGTATTTTGTCCAGATATTGTGCCAAAGGTTCAAGGATGCTGTTAGTAGCTGCTATAATGGGGCGGCCTGGAGGTTTTAACAGTCTCTTATGGATTTTAGGTAAGATATACATCACAGGCATGATGGGATGTTTATTGTCGAGAAACTGGCGTGTTTTCTCAGAGATTACGTCATTCTCTTCGGCCTCATCCAGGACTTTTTCAATCAGAGCTCGCACTGTTTCTGTTGGGTTCATAGGGACCTCAAGGTAAGTTTCCTCGTCTCTTAATTGGCCTTCAATCTCATCAAGGTAATCCTGTTTGTCCATCAGGACTAGGGCTCCTCCCTTGTCTGCTGGTTTGAAGATGATAGTTTGATTGTCTAATAGATTTTTCAATGTCTGGCGTTCGATTTTAGTGAAGTTTCCTTGAGCATCAGTTTTAAATCGTATCTTCTTGAAGTCTTCAAGTACGGTCTTCTCAAAAGTGGATAGTATATGGTTATGTATTGGAGGATTGAAAGTACTTTTAGGAATAAGCTCTAGGAATTCATGTGGTTCCTTTTCGATGTTGTCTTCTTCCAGGGAGTTGAAGAATACTTTAAGCTTCAATTTGCGCATTAGTTTAAAGAAATCAATCTTTTCCCTCAAAAAGGTACTGTTATTCCTTGGAACAAAGGATAAACCTTTCTTCAGAACTTGTGTCTCCATCTTCGAGAGATGGTATGATGAAATATTGACTATCAGGGTTTCTTCGTCCCCTTCTTTCTCTGTGGATTTTTTCTTTTGTCCTCTTCGAGTCGGCTTTTTTCGCATGCGCGTGGTTACCGGGACTACAACAAATGCCTACCGCAGTTGAGCCGCTGCGATTTCAGCGGTCGGCTTACTCGGTGTTCGTCTGCAGCCTTGGTAAGTCTTTAGACTCCTTTTGGACGGCGCACCTGCGCATGTACTTTATTTGCACCCGCCTCTCTACATTTGGCGTGATGCATTGAACTTCATATATCTCATAGCGAGATACTAGGCTTGCGCTCCTATTTACATTGAATATCTGCTTCTATCCCCTCGGCGGATAGTTTAGATATAGCTCGTAGAGAAAACTTTTTTATGACCTTCTAGATGATTCATGACTGTTTGGTCTGATCATTACCCTGTTACTATTCCTTATAGGGTGTCCCGGCCGTATTCTGTCACTTCCCGGCCTCCGGCGCATTGCAGCTGTTGACTGGGTAAGTGGGTTGTCCTGGCATATCATTGAATATCTGAGTGGGAGCGACTTGCTCTTGTATGTTAGATATTGACTCAAGTCATATTTATGTTTCCCACATAATAGGTCCGAATTGGAACTTTATCAGCCTCAGATTGAGGTTAGTACCCATTACCTCTCTACTTATTTCGGTTCAAAATTACATTAGTTAACCTCACTGATTAGCTTAAATGGTAATGTTTATCCTTTTGAATTCCCCGCAGGAAAGGCTTTTAGAACGCATTTAGCAATCACTATCCTACTACATACAGGAACAGTGAAGTCCCCACCCTGAAGATGGATCATTTGATCCGAAACGTGTTGGTTACCTATGTCACCCACTAAAAGGGGCTTCCCTGAACGGAGCTACTTCACAGTACAAAATCCCAAGAGGGAACTTATTGCTGTTTGTCAAGTTTATATTGCTGGTTTGCAATTGGTTAATGAAATGTATACATGTCCCTTTGAACATTTACAGGATGTAAATAGTTATGCTAGGCTTTGGGCTACTTGCTTACTGCTTTTGTTGCTTTTATGTACCTTCACGAACCAGGATATACCCTGTTTGTAAATTGGAATAAGAATTCCTGGATGCTTTACCATTGTCTGTGAATAATTCTTTTGTACATTGTTCTTTTGTTTACAAGAAACAGACCTGGAGAGGTTTACTAAAAAGTATTAAAAAGTATTAAAAAGTACCAGATCTGTATATTTGGTTACAAAAGTGATCTTACATGCTCGGTTTACCCATTATTGATGCTATTTATTTTTCTATTTTGCAATTTGTTAAAGTCAAGACTCAATTAACACTCTTTCCACATGAGAGTATTAATTGATCAACTAAGAGTCAACTTTTAACTCCCGAATGAAGATTCGGTAGGAGTGCATTTGGGCTTTCTGCCTAGCAATAGGTAGTTTAGGTTGTTTCGATATTTTGTCCCAAGTGGTCTTGTGACGTTAGCCCGCCTGCACCTGAAATTTCACCATAAAATTCTTTGACATTATTTCTTTATCTAATAGTGTGAACTAATACTTGTGGAGTGTTTCTACTCTACATCTATCACTCTGATTTATATTAGCTGTGCATTCCCACCCCACAGTTCTTCTATGTCTGCACAAGCCTTAGCAGCAGAAAACAACACACTGTTAGGCTTACTACACAAGAGTACCTCTGTTGTTGAACCCCATGTTTCTAGTTATGCTTCTCCTAAGATTGAATGGTTTATTGATAGAAACATAAAGAATGGAGGGGTTCCTTGCATAACTTCGGTTTTCTACCCTCAGTCTGTAGCATACTCCTCTGTATAAGAACATATTCTAGTCCCTAATGCCAAGAAGTCTCATGTTAATAGTTTGCATAAGGCAAACACAGACAAAGTTGGTAAACAAAAGAAGAAATCACAGAACCTATAAGCAGTAAATGACAATGTGCAATCGATGCAAATTGTAAGGTAAGGCATGGTATCAACAGTAAGACAGACACAAGTGACCACAGTTCAAGGGTGTTTATTGAACTTCCACAAGGGTGTGATTAATGCCTAACTAAACCTAAATCTATGGATGGGAGCAAGCTACGACCATCAAATAATAACAATGCAGTCCTAGTGGAGTTTTGCCAAAGAAAAAAATAGGGCCTATGCTAAAAGAAAACTATTGCCAATCCGTACCACTAATTTACAAATAATGTAGGGTAATGTTAATAAAAAAGAAAGAAGTGTTCACAACAATTTTAAGTCAGGATGTCCGGGCTGTTGGCCTCCCTTCCCCACGTTTTCAGCACGGGGCAAGGCGGGTCACTCAAGCAAAGCATACACTCTGGCTTCTGTGGCACGAGGATACAGTTCGTTTTTCACAGTTTAGAACTTTCTGTGTCCAAGTCTCTTTACTTCTTGCAAGTCTCTTGACTCAGAGGGCATCGTGTACAAAAGAATAATAGCAGGCAAACGTTCCTTTCCTTTTTCCTTTTTCAATTTGGGTGTTCACCCTGGATCTCCCTCAGTTGGGCTCAGATCCCTTTCAAAACAAAAGTTCAATGTTGGATCCCCTCTTGCGGGCTCATATCTCTTGCAAACCAAAAGTTCAACGTTGAATCCCCCTCTTATGGGCTAAGATTCCTTTCAAACCAAAAGTTCAATGTTGGATCCCCATCTTCCAGACTCAGATCCCTTTCATTCTCTTAATTAGTCTCCCTCAGCCGGGCTCGGACCAATTGTGATGTACATTAAACTATCGAAGACTTTCAAATGTGCACAGGATTTGGCTTGACCCGTTGCATGACCACTTCGATCTCAATATCCCTTTTCCTCACATTCAGCATCAGTTGGATACCCCAATGAGACTTTCAAATGAGCACCCACGCGGCGCTGGATGTGTATGGTATCTCTTCCTGGCCTCCCCTAAGTTAATTTACTCCTTTGGTTTCCAGTTATTTGCGCTGCTTCTTACAAACGCCTCACACACTGTTCTCTTTATATAATGTTGCCAATTGCAACCTTGGTTCAGAAGACAAGCTGGTTTGATATCAGTCTCTCCGACTCACCGGCTGTGCTGTCTTTTCTGATGCTGCTTTGTTGTAGGAGCCAATGACAGTACCTCAGTGGCAATCACTCCTCCCCACCTTGGTTATCGGCACAGGAGAGCCCTGGGTACCTCTGACACACTGTACAGGTTTGATCAGCCTGAATTCCTGGTCTTAGATTTCTTATTTTCCAAGGCTCACAAAAGCAACGGTCCTTAAAGGTCAAGGGTACCTTCCTCCTTACAACCCTCTCCGGTCTCACGGTCTTTCTCCTTGTATTAAATGGCCATCTTGGAACTGCTGTTTCCTCGCATGTCTTGCCTCGCTCAGAGTGTCCTTTCGTGCTCCGCCTTTTATCCGTGTGGGGAAGTGTGATGGAAGTCAGGTGTGTGTAATGATCTGTAATTGCCTGACCTTGCCTGACCTCGCTCTGGTGTTAGTCCGTTGACTCTCACAGTGAACTGTCTGTGTGATCACAAGGATGTTTTTAATGGTCCAATGATGTCCATCCCGATTCTTGAAAAAGGGACTTCTATGATTGGTAAGGGATTCAGAAGGGCAGATACTGGCATGTGCGTGCTGGTTTTTTAACAAATGTCACCCGTCTGACCAAAGGTTTTAATATCAGCGTGGATACCTGGCCAATAAAACTTCCCACTGATATGTGTCTGGGTTTTGGATTGTACTAAATGCCCCCCGGTAAGATGGAAGTGTGCAATCTCTAATACAGCGTTTTGGTGGGTCTTGGGGATTACTAAGTGCGTCTTCACTAAGCTTCCTGTGGACGTTTCTCTTTATATAGCAACCCTTGCTTTAAGAAGAAAAAGGGGCTTCCTTTCTCGATACTGTAATGCTCACCTGGTATCCACGAGGACGCCCCTCAGCCTGTTTGGGCCTCCTACGACCTCAAACCCTTCCCTGGAATCTGTTCGACTGGAGACTGGGCCTGAAACACAGGATTGCTGGAGTTTAACTCTCTATTGTCTCTGCTTGCTTGACCCCTTCTGCCCTGGGGACCAAACCTTCCCCTTTGTCCACTCCTCACCTTGTTTTCTTGTGTAGCGTGCTCTCCGTCCTGCCTTCGGTGCAGGGGTGCGTCGACTGATGCAGCCTAGTTGCTTCACTGGTGTGGGCCCGACGTACAGGGCTTGCTGTAACTTCAGCCCGACCGGTAAGTAGAATGAGCCTTATAAACTGTTCTTTTGATTCTTGTCTCTTCTAATGAGTCTGTCCTTCCTTAGGAGTTGGAGGGGGAATCGGAGATGGCGTCGTGCTACTGAGATGAGCCGAGCACTAACGGTGAGTGAGAGCGCGATGCGCGATGCTGCCCGCTCTTCCTTGTATCAACCAACGTTCGTTTCTGTGTCCCTTTCAGGTGCTGCAATATCCCAGCGTGGCTGCCAGCCGAGAGGATGAGTTGCGGTGAGTAAGCGCGATGTGCGGCGCCTCCTAATGCTTTCCGTGCTAACCTGGAATGTCTTTTCCCCTTGCAGATCGATGGAATCCTCCGGAGCTGAAGTTACCCCGAGCGGCTTAAGTTCAGGTAAGCGTTTGACTCTTCTTACAGTTTTTTTGAGTAAGCGAAGATATGCAGAATGCATACTAATGTCTTTTCTTCTGATCGTTTATCCTTTCCTAGGATGCGGCGTGCTGTGATGGAGATGACACCGCCGTAGCTGCCCACAGGACCTAAGGAGCGATGGATGGAAACTGGATGCTCTTCAAGGTAAGTCTATTATTAATGCTGTTCTTGTTCTTGCAGGTGCGCTGGGTGCGGAGGAAAGGAGAAGGCCTTCAGGAGACCGATCCGAGCACGGTGAGTGTCACGCTGCAGGTGCAGAGAAATGCAAAGCGTGCTTCTCGGCCCGGGCGTAGTTTAAATAGTCTTCAAGTATCCCAGGTATCCCTGGGTTGAACCACACCCAAAAGGCTAGACTGCATATTCGGTTCAAGGAACTGGATTATGTGGGGGCATCCATCTTGCCCACAATGCATTACAGGTCCAATGCCAAGTGAATCTCAGGACTGTGTGTGAGCCTGGCGCCACAGGCGCCAGGTCTGACTCCAAGTGGGTCTCTGGGGGGATGGAGAGGCCCTCAGGGGCCATATAGGTGATCGTGGCCTGGCTCCAGCCTGATATCACAGAGGGCTGGGGGCAGGGATCATGACAGATACCTTCTCCTTCCGGAATAGCTTGTAAGAAAGCTTCAGCGACAGCTGGCGAAGGCTAGGTCGGGATAGAAGGTAGGTTCTTCTCCCTTTCTTCTCCCTTTCTTTCTTCGATGTTAACCTGTTTATCAGCTTCCCCAAAGCCTAATGTACCTCTTTCTGTTTCGTCTGGATCACTTTCTTTAAACTGAGGAAACAGAACCCTTTCCCAAATTCCTTGAGAAATTTGATCCCCACGATTTCACCATGATTCTGTAAGAGAATCTTTACGTCTCCCCGGAAGTCAGGATTTATGACGCCTACTAAACCGTCTATACCGAACTTCCACGTTATGCCAGATTTTGGGGCTAGCCTTATCTAACACCCCGGAGCGTGAACCTCAGGGTTTGGTAAATTGAATTCACTTGTGTAGTATTAACCCTACTCCCCCTTTCTTGTGGTGCAAGGAGGCCAGTACGTTTGCCCCACTCACCTTCCCCTTACAGGTCTTTCCTCACCCGCTTTCAATCTGGTCTCTTTTATCCTTCCTCTCTTCCCAGGGAGCATGACAGCGTACCTACTGCTACAGATATCGAAACCTATTGATTCATTCTTGGCAATAGAGGGGCTAGAAACTCTATGACTGAGTTTTTGAAAGTGTAGGGTTCCCCAATTGGTTTCAATTGAGTCAGATTCCATTCCTGACACCATATGTAAGGAAGGCATGGTATCAAAGTAAGAATATGATGCTGTGTTGCGCCAAGACCCAGTATTAGCAGGTGATACTGTAAGTATTATATTGTCTTTAGAATTGAGTGTCCACAAGTGAAATTGAAGTCCATTGGCAAGTTCTATTTATTAATTACAGCCGACACGTGTTTTGACCTGTGGGTCGTCCTCAAGGCAAAACTTGTATATTCAAAAGATATGTGAAAATAGTGTAGAAACTCTTTACAACGAAGTTATAGATTCCGCGGGTACAAGTACCCTGTGTGCACGCACGTAATGATAAGTTGAAAAGATTTGTCCTTTTTATCCAGCACATAGGGTATTTGTACCCGCGGAATCTATAACTTCATTGTAAAGAGTTTCTACACTATTTTCACATATCTTTTGAATATACAAGTTTTGCCTTGAGGACGACCCATAGGTCGAAACACACGTTGGCTGTAATTAATAAATGGAACTTGCCAATGGACTTCAATTTCACTTGTGGACACTCAATTCTAAAGACAATATAATACTTACATATCACCTGCTAATACACAGTATCATATTCTTATTCAGTATTGAGCGTGTGTGTTTAGGGGAACCACACTTGCTGGGAGTTGCAGCACGCAGACCAAGCAGCTAATATTATTAGGACCAGCACACACCACATTGTTATTCCCTTTTCAGATTCATATGGTATCAAAGTAAGACTGACACAAGTGATCACAGTTCAAGGGTGTTTATTAAACTGTAAAATGGGTGAGATAAACGCCTAATCTAACCCTAAATGTAAGATGGGAGCAAGTTATGACCATCAAATAATAATAATTAGTTTTAGTGGAGTCTAGTCAAATCAAAATGCTACAAAATAGTGTGGGATAATGTTTCACAAGAAAAGAAAGAAGTGTTCACAAAATGATAAGTCAGGATGTTATGGCCGGGTTTTCCCTTCCCCACGTTTTTAGCACGGGACAAGGCGGGACTCATGAGCACATCACACTGCTGGGTTTCTTTGCACAAACTCACAGTTCCTTTCCTCTATATCAGGGCCTTCTGTCCCCAAGTCTCTTCTCATGCAAAGACTCTTGCTTTACAGTGCCTGATATGTAAAAAATAACAAAACCAAAGTGTATTCTGTCAACCTTCACGTAGGGTGATTGCTCTATACCCTTGGATCCCCCTCAGCCGGGCTCTGATCCTCCTCTTTCAGCGTTAGCCTCTCAAAGCACTTTGCTAAATGAAACAGAGGCTTCCGTTGGGCTATCACGTCTTGCTGGATCACTCTGTTATTCTATGGCAAGTGCGTGCTTTCACAATATCACAGTTTGTACAGTTTTCCCCTCGGCCTGGTGCAAACACCCATTTCACAATTCCCTCAGACCGGTTCACACTTTCCATAGTTCACAATTTCTACAACGTTTCAAGGACTTTCGATTGTACAAGGGGTTTGGCTTGATCTTTGTATGACCACCTTGACACCTTACGCCGGCCTTCTCTATGGCCTCTTGGTACTTGTAGTTTCACTATTTTCCTGTTCAATACTTGCTTTGTTCAGGAGAGGGGTACCAGCCAGAGACCTTAGCATGAGCGCCCACGTGGCACCGGACCACTCTATTTCTGGTACTAAGTTCGTTCACAAAGACCTCTTCTCTTAATCTTCTTAATGTTGCCACTGCCACCTTGAGTCTAACACAGTCCGGCCCACTATCAGGTTCTTCCGACTCACTGGCTGTGCTGAACTTGTTGGCGTTTCTTTTGCCACTGGAATCAAGGACGGTACCATGATGACAACCGCGTCCCCCCGCCCTGGCTATCAGTGCGGCAGGGTTCCATGAACTGCTGACATCTGTCACACCACTCACCAGCTGCGATTCCCGGTTTTACGTTTCTTTTGTCGGAGGCTTCGTGGGTCTCGGTTGAAAAGGGCAATGGCAACTCCCTCCTCAACGTCCTTTCAGGTCTTGCTGCCTTTCTCCCCCGTTTGAACTGCCGTCCTGGAATAGCTGCTTCCTCGTGCATTCAGCCTTGCTCAGAGTGTGTTCTTGTGCTCCGCCTTTTATACCAGTGGGGAAGGGAAAGGGCAGTCATGTGTGCGTAGTTGTCAGCAATTGCCTTACTCTACCTGACCCTTGTGTTGGGACATGTTAGGTAAACAGATTTGGTATTAGTCTGTTGTCGTCCACGATGTGAGAAAGTGTTCCTGTTGGAAAGGGGGGGATAGAGTTTCGAAGTATCCTACTGGGATGGATGGGAAAAAGGTCTCATAAGGAAGGGGATACTGCGTCTCACCCTTTGGTGCCCCATTTCCACTCCCCGAAGACGCCCCATCCAGGTGATCCTCCCGCACTGTCCCACCCCTAGGAACTGGATCCAATAGCAATGGCCGTGTCCTGGCCACCTAGATGACAGATCTCTGGGGACTAGCGGGTGAGAACCTTCAGGTTTCTCACACACCCCTCCCACCATAGCTGTGAGGAGGTCCAGAACATATCTGTTCTGTTGGGTCATCCGCCATCTTTTTGTGCGCTTTAGCCGAGAGATGTTTTGTTCCTGGTGTGTGCCATCGAAGGAAATGTCCCAATGCCAACCTCACTTTGTGGTATTACCTATGCTGGTGCATTCAATAATACTATTGAACATATGACACCCCAGTCAGGTGGAAGATGCATATAGGTGGAAGCTGCATATAGGCTCTCGTACCACAGGCCCAATAGAGGTCGATGAGCATGGCTGTGCCACTTTTCTTTCATACCTGGTATATCCATGATGTGGTTGCACCCACCGTTTACGCCAACTTTCACTGGGCCTTTATTTCTAAAAGATAACTTCTGCTCTTGCATTTTGGTTATGGGTAGTGGTCATGCTTCATCTTCCACCATGTTAAAAACTTGCCACTTTGTTTCCTTTCTTCATGGCACAATTTATCTGTGTTTTTTATCAAATCTATGGATGCAGACACCACTTCCTCTGCTCCGCATCCCATTACTCTGTTAACCCATTCCCCCGAGGAGAATAGCACAGGGGCAACGTGCTGTCCTTTGAGGCAAGATCACGCAGCGCAACAGAGGTTTGAATCTCTGATCCGTGCTTAGAAACCGAACTCAGGCATGGTATTAGGCGCGTTATAAAAAAAATCAAAAAAATAATCATACTGTTCCAGTTATTTGCAATTGTGGCCTGTTAAAACAATAACCTATAGGCTTTCCCTGGGCATCCTTGCATCTTAAAATTTCATGAGCCACTGTCTGGACCTCTCCAGTGTTCGGACCTGTCAGAGTATATTTTAGCACCTTTCTGGGAGGTGCTTTATCTATCAGCCATGCTTCAACATTATCCATCATGTGTTTCTCCTTTATATAATTTTCTACATACAGGAAATCTGCTGCTGTCGCACATTTTGTCATGGCC
This sequence comes from Ambystoma mexicanum, assembly GCF_040938575.1. Taxonomy (NCBI): domain Eukaryota; kingdom Metazoa; phylum Chordata; class Amphibia; order Caudata; family Ambystomatidae; genus Ambystoma; species Ambystoma mexicanum. The sequence continues at coordinate 273,845,505 of NC_090927.1, read as the reverse complement.
GATTGTCTTTGAAATTGTCCCCTTGTCAGGCACAGTGCAAGATGTACCAAGAAATGTGCTCTGGATACAGATATTTCTTGATGTATGAATACTCTATATGCATTCATGGCATATGGGATAAGTGAGCAGACAAAGCAGCTCTCACTTTATTTCTCTCTCCCCACCTTTTCTATCGACCTATACCAGGATTTCTATCAATATTCATAGAGTTATTAAAGTACCTTTTCATGTAATATTCATTGTTTGCACTACTTCTTATAGTCCTTACTTTCTTCTCAATTGGGTGAAATACCATTTCCTGATGTAACTGGAAATTTGCTTGCCCTTTTATTTCTTCGCTAACGTTATACTATAGGGACATGTTTACATTACCAACATTAACCAACTGTGCTGTAAGGCAATATAGGAAATAGAGACAGCAAGACAGCAAGAAGAGAGAAAGTAAACAATGATCATAAGAGCTACAATGTCGACTTTCTGTAAATGTGCCTTGTATCGGGGTGTCAGGAGGAAATCACTAACATGGGGATAAAAGAACATTTGTACAGGTTACTTATTACTTTGCAATAGTGAGTGAGGCGAGCTGTATGCTTATATTCAAACAATAGTGTGTTTTTTTAAACAATATATTAAAAAAGAGAAAAATACAAAATAAATATGCTATGAAAAAATAGTCTCTTAAATTTCACGCAAATGTATTCTCTAGGCACCACCCAATTTAAAACAATCCTTTCAAGGCTCTGTCACTTCTCAGTCACAGTTCTGTGCAGCTGTAGCTCTGGCCTGTGTGGTGGTCCTCAATCCTCTTCTCCCTCTGGTCCCTAGTTGCTGGGCAGGGTGTGACACCCTTGTATGGATTTACCTAGGTTATGTGGACCCAAGCATTCCAATCCTGCAATTTCACTGATGTAGGGGTACAGTAAGTCACAACGTGGGGACCTGTGAACCTTGGATGATGCCACTTATGCATAAAATTGCGTCATAGCACAAGATCCCCGTGAGAAAGTTGAAGAGGTGGGCTAACTGTGGCAGGGTTCAAATCTGTTCCCTCTTCTTCTGTATCTTTTGCAATACGCCCCTGCCTTTCCATCACCTGTCGAGAAATGAATGAGAGACATTTATTCATGGACATCAAATAGTCATGTAATTCATCACCTAAATAGTTGCAGCGCTTTGGGGATCTGTCTGCGCAGGTGTTGGTGGAGTAATGGGTGTGTGCAGTCTGCGACCCGTCACCAGCTCATGAGCAGTCAGGTGATGGTCTGAGCCTGGCTGATTGTGTAAAGCAAAAAGAGCAGTATAGCCATTCCTTTTGCAGCGTGTCACACTATATTGCTATTAGGTCCTTCAGGAGGCTGTTGACAGTGCCATTTGCTTGTGGTTTATAGGCCAACCAGAGCTTATGCCTTTTGGCCAGTATTGTCATGATTTTTGCTAGTATTGTTCCTCTCAGTGTCCTCAGTGTGGGCCTGCTGTATGTTTCTGTTAGGTTGCGCAGTTAATGACAAAGTTTGCCACATGTTCATGCAAGTTGGTCACAAACCACTCACTGGAAATCTGTACTGCAATGCATTCTTTGGAAACGTGTGTTGGATAGTGTAACTGTTCTAATGCTACTGTGAGTAATTCTAGTGTAATTACAGGATCAGACCCTCCTTTTCCATAATTCCTGCTCCTCTAGTAATGCTCGCCCTTGTATCTCTATCAACTGTGGTATTGGCAGTGTATTGTAACTTTCAGTCACTTCCATCATTTTTGCATGTGTTTTCATGGATTTTGTATGTTTGGCAAATACGCTGCTCTTTTGGCCTGGGCATCTGTAACTTCGTTTCCATGAGAAATTAAATCGGAGCCTCTGGTGTGTGCTACACCCTTCACCATGGCCACTTTCGATGGTTTGGATAATGCATTAATCAGTGTTTCTAAGAATGTGGCATGCTGCACTGGTGTGAAGCCACTCCTTGTCCACAGCGACAGTCCAAAATGCACTGTTGACATCACATATGCAGAATCAGAGTACACAGTAAACTCCTCATCTTCATGACTTTCTAGTGCCATGATCATCGCCACTAATTGTGCTGCTTGTGCTGAGACATGTGCCAGTAGCCTTGTGCTTTCAATCATCTAAAACCCTCCATTGACTTTTGCTCTTACTACTGCGGCTCCCGTCATCCTTACTCCTGAACTCTGGTCTATTGTCGAACTGCCATCAACAAAGAACTTTATCCCTGTTTTTAAAGCCACCTCCTTGGCGTGAGCTATCTCGACAGGATAGTATGTATATGTTGTGCAGTCGTGAGCAAAATCATCTTCCAGTACTGTATCTGCTATGTATTTTGCTGGAGTTACTACATGGCATCTAACAATTTTCTTGGATGGATTTGTTAAGATTACCTCATAGCCTGAGGCCCTCTGTGTAGTCAACGTGCTTCTAGGCTTGTCAAGTATTGCAAAAGTGCATGTTTCACATATAACGTTACTGGCCAGCACATCTTCATTGCGGATGATTTCTCAATTGCAAATGCTGCTGCAGCTAAAGCCTGCGCTCACATGGGTAATGCCCTTTCACACTGGGTTTAACAGCCCGCTGCAATATGCCAAAGTTGTGTTTCCCATTGAAGTCCTTTGTGTGAGGAGAACCGTCATCACTACTCATTACAGTGGGAGAATATAACAAGTTCTGCTTTGTAATCAGGGATTTCTAATACTGGTGCTGTACTTAAGGCCTTTTTCAGTTCATCAATTGCATCACTCATCTCTCTTGTCCATTGTATGGGATCTTTGTTTTTCTGTGCTTCCTTTAGCCCTTCTAACTGTGGTTGAATGTATGAGCTCTAGTCAAACACACACACTTGGCAATAATTACATAATCCCAGGAACTGTTGTAGCTCCTTCAGTGTGTTTGGACGAGGTGCGTTACTAATTGCTTGTGCTCTTTCAGGTGTCATATTTCTGATAGGTGGAAGTGGGTCTTGCATTCTTCGAAGGCGAGCGGGCACCCTTTTCGAACAGCTGCGAGAGAGTGTTAAGTCCCCGTTTGGCCCATCTGCTAAAGTTTGTAATGTTCATGCCAGGCGAGAAATCTGGGTTCCTGAGGATCGGGGAAAGAGGGCCTGCATCCTTAGAAAGCTTATTCTTCCGCAGTGCCCTGGCCCAAATGTTCAGGGTAGTTCTGGTGGCCGACAAGGTTGACGTCATAGGCGATGTGTCTTGCCCAATATGTGCAGCATGGCGCTTAGCGGAGGGGGTATCTGGCTTGCTCAATCCGTGTCCATTTTGGGGGTTTGTAAGTGCAACCCAAGCAGCGGCAGACGTTAGTTGAGCCGCTATGTAGTAGTTCAAAAAGTTTGGTAAGCCCATATCTCCCAATTTGGCGTCTCCAGTCATTATTTTCAGCGGAATTCTCGGTCTGCACCCTTTCCAGACAAATTATCGATAGCTGCTTTTGTAGCTGCAACAGGGGTTGTTTGGGGAGCTGGGTGGGTACGGTCGAGCATAGGTACAGAAATCTGGTCAAATGATTCATCTTACATGCTGTGACTCTGCCCAATAGGGATATTTCCTGGCCCTCCCATCTCTTCACGTCAGCCTCCAGTTCCTTGAACAGAGGGGGGAAGTTTGCTGTGTATAGTTGTTTAGGGTCCCCAACAATGTGTACACCTAGGTAGTATGTGGATGTGGTGCTCCATTTCAGCGGGCATGTTGTTTGGAGATTCCTTATGAGTTCTTTGGACATGTTCACCGCTAGTGCTTCTGATTTGGTATAGTTAACCGCATATCCTGCCACCTGATCAAATATTTCCAGTTCGATTAAGGTCGCTGGTAGAGAGGTTTGGCAGCTAGTGAGGGAGAGCATCACGTCACCTGCATATAGTGATATCTTAAATTGTTCCCCTTTTAGGTCTATCCCTGTTACAGTATAGTTTGAGCAAATTCTCTGTGCAGATGGCTTCATCACAAGGGCAAAGATTAGAGGGGAGAGCGGGCAGTTCTGTCTCATCCCGCATGAGAGTGCGATTGGGGCCGGGAGCTTTTGGTTCATCCGTAGAGCTGTCTTCGGGGCTTGGTAGTTGGCCAGCAGCATTTTGCGGAACATCAGGCCAAACTGGAAAGCTTCCAAGGTGAGTCGCATGAAGGCCGAGTCCACCTTGTCAAAGGCTTTTGTGGCGTCCAGCAGTTTTATTTTTTAGGAGTTGCAAACCCATGGGGTTCTCCATCACACCACTTGGAGACATTCCAATTCAGACCAAGTGGTTACTCACGGTGCTCTTGCAAACCATCCATAAAGGCATTGCACGTAGGCATGAAAGACTTGGCTACAAATGACAGGAAAGAGCCCATCTGAGCTGACACCATTGAGCACCAGAGTTTACACCTAGCAATCAGCCATTTAGATCTTAATGACTGAACACTTAATTCCATTCTTAAAGCCTCAAGCGGATTTTCCCTTCCAAGATTTCCAGCCAAGCTCTCTTATCCTCAGACAGAAAAACAACGCCATATAGTATCTTTGTAATAAAGGAGGTGCAGTATACAGCAATCATACCTTCCAAGTTAGAACCTCCATTCCTGTAAATACATTTTCTTAGCACCAACCACTTACTCATAATCTTTGGAAGGAAGAAGTCATGGAAGAACCTGTTACCTGGGTGCGATTTAATAGGAAAACCCAGGTATAAGTAGTTACTCACGACTTCAATAGGGGAAGCATTAAGTTTCCAAGTAAAGTCATCATCACTTTTTGATCCAGTCCTAGTTTGCTCAATTTTAATTTTGCCTTTGTTAATAACTACGTCATTTTGTCTGGCATATAAGCTCAGAGCATTAATTGATTGCTGCAGCCCAATCAGTGTATGGCCCATTAAAATAGTATTGTCTGCATAGATTAGCCTGGGATGGGTTCTCCACGGATAGAAGGTGGGAAATTACATACAAGATTGATAGCCTGCACCATGTCTGAGGTATATAGATTGTATAAAATGGGTGCATGTGCAGAACCCTGTTTTAGACCAAAATTAGTCTCGATAGGCTGGGTCAAATGCCCCTCACGGTTAGTGTGAATTCTAATAGTAGTATCTGTATACAGGGACTTAATAAAATGTAGCAAATGAGGATCAATATTCCATTTCTGCAATTTAGACCAAAGCATGAAACGATTTACTGTATCCAAAGTCTTCAATAAATCAATAAAGCAAACATATAATGGCTTACCCTTCTTACATACGGCATTCGATATAATGCTTAGCAATGCACTAATATTGTGTGAGGTAGCATGATTCTTGCGAAAACCCGTTCGGTATTTATGCAATAGTTGTTTGTTTTCCACCCAGACATTTAACTTTTTTAGAAGCAATTAGGCAAACATTTTCGAGCTGCTGTTCAGCATGACCAATAGCTGATAGTTGGACAGATTATCCTTGGTGCCCTTTTTAAATACTGCAATCAGTATGGAGGTCCACCAACTAGGTGGAATAATGCCAGACCTCCACATGTCAGCAAAAAGTTCATACAGAACGCACAACCACATGTCAGTGTCGGACCTAATCACTGCATTGGCAAGCCATCCTGGGCGAGGAGCTCTAGAGTTTTTGAGGGCTTTTACAATCAGTATAATGTCCAACCGGTCAAAATCTTGCACTCCATTAACTTTGTATATTTTAGTCGGACTGCTAGTGATAGGGGCAGTAGCTTTATAATAAATTGCTGTGATGAATGTCACCCAGTCTCGTTCCAAGACTGTGACCTCATCACATTTGGAATTTCCGGTAAGTGATTGCCTAATAAAGGATCAGAACCTCTTGTTATCATTGGTCTTAAGAAGCTCGAACAAGAACATCCAGTTAGCATTAGACAGTGTGCCCTTGTACATTCTTACCCATTTTTTGTATTTGGTTGCCAAATTGCTTAGCTGGGATTTTCTCTCTAGGTCAACCAGACCAGGATCATTCTTGATCACAGCTCTGGTACTTCTATGTTCTCTCTTCATTTCCTGAATTGCCAAATCAAATTGTGCACTGCGAGTGTTCGAGCAAGATTTAACATGCCAGTACAAGCATAGGTGTTTCCCCAAAAGATTCCTTAGAAAATTCCACACATTACTTCTTAGCCAATTCAAGGTGGCAATTCCATGGGTGGTGAAAAAATGAGAGAGTCTGCCAACATTGTTATCTGACCAAACAATGCGGTTATGTTGGTTATTTAAGGTAAGCTTAGTGCCTAGGTAAGTTAATGTAATGAATTGGTCAGGTAGGTGCTCCATTTTAAAAACGCATGATCACTCAATTAATTAAAACGAATATTCAGGGCCCCACAATGATTCCAAAACAAACGATCCAAAAGCCCATAGTCCAAACAAGAATAGGAACCATTATCAGACCATGTATACTGCATACTCGAACCACTAAGTTCTTTGACATTTAAACAGACCAAGTTATAAGTATGAACAAAACTGCCCCATGTTGTACACTGAGGGGGGAGTATGTTCCCAGAGTTCTTTGCTCCTTCATAGGACTGCTATACAGAGCCCTTATAGCAGGGTGACGCTGTAGCGTAGGCATGTTAAAGTCCACAGCAATAGTCAATAGGCCTTTAGGTCACATCTCCCAATCGAAGATCATTTGTTCCATTACATGAAATATGGGGATAAAATCAAGAAGATGGTCTGCAGTGGGCATATATACGTTTATAAATAATATAGGTTGTGTTATATCTTCGGGAAACGTGATGACTGCAGGTAGGAAGGGCTGAATGTCTATATGGGACCTGTCCCCCATGGCTAGACCACACTTGGGTCTCCCTCTGCCTGACTTGGTGGCGTTTTGGCTGAAAGGATCAGGTTTCACCAGAGTTGGGCCGGTCTCAATTATCTTTGTCGAAGGGCGTGTAATTTTTCCCTGGCCCAGCCCATTGTTTACCATCCATCCATCTAGAGGGCCCCGCAGATATACCTCCCTAGTGGAGCCGTCTGCTTCGGTTTGTATCACGCTGACACTCTTGTTGGAGGCCGCTTCACCCCTCAACGCCATTCGTCTTGAATCCTGGTTATGTCGTTGGATAGGCTGAGTGACAGGGAATGTTCCACCCCTGACTGTTCCTCAAAGTGAGTAATCGCCTTGTTCAGACTATTTCTCCTCCTCAATTTCCGAGCGGGTTACCCGCCTCCTGTGGTGAAGCAACCTCCTCTAGGGGTGGCACTTAATCTGCCAGGGTTAAGATGTTAACGGACCGTTCAGAAGCCGAAGGCCAGTCAGTTACAACATAATTATCAATCATAATAGTGGGCTCTAACGGTAAAGCAGACTTGACTGCCCCTGACTTCCTAAGGTGAGTGGGGCCCAACCTGGTGTTGCCCGGTGTGGAGATGTTTCGAACATCCAAGAGTGAATCCACCACCCTTGCCAATATAAATTTCAGATCACGTTGTTCTTCTGAAATGGCAGTGCATAGAAGGTGGAGTGCATCGATCATGTTGAAATAGTTATTGCACGCAAATGGGATTTATCGCTCTCCATTTCTTTTGCAAAAGATAGTGCCTTTATTAGTGCAATACTCTCCTCCTCGCTGGAAGAATCAGAGGAATCTGGGGTCGGGACTAGACTCAGAAAGTCCGGACTGGCCGACAAGTTTGAACCAATAATGTTTCCAAAATCCTGCTCCTCTTCATTCTGCACCTTTATGTCACCAGCTGATTCACGTTGAAGTCCTAGGCATACATTCAGAAGGGATTGGTTATTATCAATGGAAAAGGATCCTGGGCTTAGAGCTTCTTGGGTGAATGTTTCTGCTACGACTGGCAAGTCAATAGCACTAGGCTGTGGGACTTTGGTAGTTTGTGCCGATAAAAGGTAACCAGATATTTTGGGGAGTTGGACAGCGCATCCAGTAGGTTTTTCTTTTTTCACCTTGGGGGATATAAAGGTGCGGTTGGGTTAGGGCTACGTGCACGTTTGCCACCCTTGCTCGAGGTGCTATACAGCATGCATTTCCGTTGTTTACAGATCTTCATACTGTTGAAATTATGTTATGGCCAGTAAAAATAGAGATAGTAGGAAGTCATACTAAACATTCACTTACTGCGGCTTCAGTAACCCCAAACTGTTCAGGAAGTGCTTAGGCGGTCACCCAGCATACTCACAAGCAGTAGCTGAGCAGCTGCTCTCCGCAGCACTGCTCCTCTTGCCACAGCCAACCACCAACAAACACCACAAATACTTTGCCACACTTTGCAACGCTTCGTGAGAGTAGGCAGTCTATGTAGGCGTTCCTTAAAGGCACAGAATGATATTTCCAGCACGGGTCCAGCAACGCATGGCAAATGTCCTCTCCTTCCAGGTAACAACATAAAGTAAAACACCAGAAACACTTTGCCACACTTCTCGACGCTTCTTGAGAGTAGGCAGCCTATGTAGGCGTTCCTTAAGGCACAGAGTGATATTTCCAGCACGTACCAGCAAGGCACGGCAAACGTCCTCTCCCTCCAGGCACCTGCATAAAGTAAAACACCACAAACACTTCGCCACACTTTGCCTTGATTTCTCCCCACCACCTGTCTGCATGCTCCTTACTCTCCTCAGGTCAGCTTCTTAGCTGCATCTCTAAGCTATGTAATACTCTACTCTCCATTGGCGCTAATGGTGCCTTTCTTGTTACCACCTTTACCTTCCTCCTACTATCATCAATATCATCTTCAGGGGATTCATATCTGGGATTGCTGTATTCCGCAGCTGATGCTTGTAATGGGTATATTCCTGGGTATTTTCTGAGGCGGCCTCCTCATAAGCAACCATCACTGTGGGCTGGGTGCGAACGCTTGCCTCGCTGGCTGAGGCGGGGCTATGGGCTGCACACGAGTGCTCTCCTCAGGGAGAGGAGACGCTGGTGCTGTGGGCTGTGTGCACCCTTCCTCATGCACATTAGGCATCCATTCCTTCTTAGGACTCTATATCTTCCTCAAATGTTTTCCACAGCTCGAGTATGCCTAAGCTGTTTTGAAGCTTCTTGCCCTTGTGTATGGCATGGAGTTTATCCTTCAATTAAGTGCTTTCTTTTTGCCATGGCATAGACATCTTACCGGCGGTGTCTTTCACCCACTCAGTATGATATTTGGTGATCTTTGCACTGTATCTAGGGAACGCCTTACATAGATGTATGATGGGTGTATCGGACATGGTGACAATATGGGCAACGCGCAGCTTGGCACTACGAAAATAAACAATACAAACAATATTCAGTTTACCAATAAACAAAACAACACTTTACTCACAATTCGCTCACACTTTCCCCTTACTCACACCCCATCCCATCACCTTTTCAAATTCCCATCACAGTTCAACCAATCTTCATTTTTTTCTGAGGTCAGTCCTCAATATCCAAAAGGTCATGCCTTAAACCCTGCTGTGCAGCCTTTCCCAGACCGTGCTGGAAGGTATCTCTTATTTCTTTTTCTCACTTCTCTGTTTTATACATAACAAAATGTCCCAATTTGAACACACACATGCCATGCCATACTCATATCCGTGGATCTTTGAGGATTCTCTGTGTCGCGGTTCCCTCAATCTTCCAGCTCCTCCTCTGCGTCCAATGGGCTGCCGAAGACCCAGGAGGACTTCACTCAAAAGTGGGCATCTGCCGGCCTCCTGTTCAGTTGTGCACAAGGCCTCACTCTCCAGCTTCTGCTGTCCAAAACGAGTTGCAGCGGGGGCCCCATCACCAATCTGTAAAACCCTAAAAAAAAATCCTCTACTACCAAGATGTAAACAAGGGGCCCAACAGGCAAGATAGCCCTCTATCTAGTATTTGCCAATAAAAGAGGCGACACAGAGGATGGAGTATGTAAAATGCGAGGTAACCCAGCCTTTATTCAAAATACACAAAGCAGCCAGGGTAACAATACTGACAGACATGCTCTCACTCAAGTTCTCAGAGTTACAATAGATGACAATTGCCTATGAGGTGCTGATTCATCACTGCTGATGTCACGGTGAAAAACAGGGTGCAAAAAGCTATCTCTATTATTCATTGGCTCAAACTCCTAAGCTACATATATTTGTCATAGGTACAACAATTATGATTGGAGGGGTCCCATTCTGCTAACTCCTCCTAAGGGACAACCTACTACAGTTAAGAAGCATGATACATCACTGCTTTAAAACTCTATTGGCTGGCGCTAAATTAAAAGGTGGTGGGGTAATCATGGATGTTTATTGGCTGGCATGTAACACGGCCAATCTTGGGCACTGACAAGGTGCAAGCAAATATAGCGACACATGGTGGGGGGAGAAAAATCAATGGTCCACTGTTATTCCAATTAAAGAACAGCCCCTATTATCCCAGCGCCATGAGGTCTGTCGAGGTCTAAGACTTCTTTCTTGGGAGTCTCTCTGTGCTGGAACCCCTTGTCTGGAACAGCAGATGCCTTATCTAGCCTTGGCACATTGTAAATGTCTACCCTTTAGATCACGTGTGGACGTGCCATTTTTCGGGCACAATTGCCCTATATTTATTTGTATTTCAGCTAATTCTAGGTGCATGCATTTGACTCAACCAGCCACTTGTGGCGCTCTTTTGCTTTACTTCCATGTATTTCCTGGCTTACGCATAACTTGTACCTGTACATGAAAAGCCTCTGTTTTCTTATTGTAGCTAATTAAATGCAATGGTCGAGCACTCGCCTGGCCTGGGAATCGCTATCTCTTGCTCCCACTGTTCCTGCATATAAAACTCCTCTCTGGTTCTCTTAGTCTTGAGATTCCTTTCCACTAGCTACCGTGCAGCTCTGCAGACATCTGAGATTTAACTGTATTTGTTTCATGACTTACTTTAACTCTGAGGTTCAGCTCGATTTCCAGAACATGCGTCCTGCTGTTTTATTTGCAATGTTATAAAATGACAATGGCTGTGTCACGTTTGCTTCCATGCGCACACATTTACTTCTCTATCTACCAGGTGTTGAGGCATATCTGCCATTCGGTGATGTCCCTCCCTATGGGTACGCAGCATCTTTATCTACCTGCACTGAATTCTTAACTACATATGTAGTGAGTCCTTTAACTGTGTAGGCTCGTACCTGTCACCTAATCTATTTTATTTAAAGCACACTACTTGTGCATGCTAAGGCTGCGTGCTAGGCCCTATCTGTCCCCTACTAGAGTCACACAACAATCTATTCTATGGCAGCTGTTTCTAGGAGTGTTTAAAGCTTGGTTTCAAATGTGTCCCGCCTCACATTATATTTTCGTCTCTTCTGAGACACGTAGAGGGCGAGTCTTTGACATGTTCTCTGGTCAATAACTGCATCACTACAAGAGTGATATGAGGCTGCATGGTTTAGGCACAAATAGTCCCTCCATTTTTAGGAAACCTAAGTGTCTGATGGAGAAACTGGAACAGTCATATTCTATGGTTGCAGAATATACATGGCTGATAATTGACACTCTGCAAGCATTAAACTCTGTCAGTTTCTTGCAAGATTCAAACCTGCTCGGCTGAAATTAGCATACCTATTGTGGCTAGAAGATTACTGATAATAGAACTATTGCATCCAGGGTGATGGAGAATTGAGTCTATAGTGTTGCCACTGCTTGTTCAGGTGTTCCAGTCCTAGAGTGGGGGTGGAGTCCCACAAAGTTTGAGAAAACAATAAGAAATGTGGGACCAGCAGTACAAAATCAGATACGTTTCTTAAATGTTCTCCCTAAAGATTCCACAGAAAAGGCAAGCTCGTAGAAGGTCCATGGCAGGAAGAGTGTATTGCTTCTTTTCTGTGACAAAACTTTGTGTCTGAAGTGAGGTGTTGTTTGTTAGTAGTCCCACAGTGCACAGCAAGGTAAAATTAAAATAACGCCAGCCAGCAAAATAACTGAGGATCTGGCTATATCAGGGCCTAACTCCCTCCAGAAAGCCCACATATACAGGCTGGAATCATGCTAGGCAACTGTTCTTTGTGCTTTGTTCTTGGCCCTCTAAAGGTGAGTTGCACAGAGATCCTGCTGAAGGCAAGAAAAAGAATGAGCCTATTGACCTTGGTGAATTTGAAAAATGTCGCTTCACTTAATTTCTTGATGTTTCTCTGTATTTTTTAGACATGCCATGTACCCTGCAGTGGTTGACACCCTATTTGGAAAAGGAATCTGTCCGACCAGTGAGAGCACGCTCAAAGAGTTTAAGGAACACTTTCAGACATTTGATGAAGGGTTTGAGCATGGGTCCCAGCTGCCTGACTTTTTATTGAGGTATGTACCTTTCACAGTCAGTATGCATGTCTTCACTTTGCTGCAGCACCACTACACTGGGGAGATATAGAGAATGTAAAAACTGAATTAGATTCCCCCCTTTTCACTACCTTTTGAACAAATCTGAACATTGTGTGCACACAGGGAGGAACTGGTAATATTGGACAAATGTTCACATCATGCTCCCCATCAAAGACATATTTCAAAGATTGTGTATATAAGAGGAACAGAATTAGATGTGTGCTGTAAAAGGAGAAAATTAATCAATGGGCGGCTTACAGAGAACATCGTTATCCGGAAGGGCACGAGGCAGGGGTGCCCACTATCACCACTGATATTTGCTATGGCCATGGAGCCAGTGGTGCAGAGGGCCCGAGATGATCCGGGAATCCAAGGGGTAGAAGTGGGGGCCAGGGAATCGCAAAAGGTAGCTCTCTATGCAGATGACGTTCTCATGTTTCTGAAAGATACAACACACTCACTCCCAAAGGCCATAGAATTGTTAGAGGAATGTGCGAGGGTCTCGGGGTTCCATATCAACTATCCTAAATCCAAAGCACTCAACATCACTGAGAGGACAGAGCGGGTGACAGACTGGGGACACCGGTACCCCCTAAGATGAGAACAAAAATCGGTAAAATACTTGGGCATACAACTGACCCCCACATATGAAAGGTTGTACTGGGCTAACATCCCGGGCCTACTGAAGGCACTGACGGAGGACCTGAAACATTGGGACAGGCAGGAACTATCATGGTTGGCACGAATAACAGCAGTCAAAATGACTCTGCTCCCTAGGTTCTTGTATGTGGTTGGCGCGCTTCCTATACGCTTCCCAGGCCCAGCAATTACGAAACTACAAAGGGAGGTGATGTCCTTTATCTGGGGGTGGGAGGAAGAAACCGAGAGTCTCCAAGAAGGTACTATTTAGGCCACAAGCGTTGGGGGGGCTGGGTGTCCCAGAACTCTGCAGATACATGGGGGTGGCGCAGATAGCTCCTATGCTGCAATGGCCACTTAGAGAGGGTCAGAATTGATGGACAACCCTAGAGGGTGCAGCTACCAAGACACCCCTGGGGAACCTTGGCTTCCTGGCAGCACGACACAGAGGTAAAGGGGTACACTGCTGGAATCTACCAAGGCCACCTTGTGGTACTGGGATAAAGCCTTAAGGGGTAAGAAGATAAAGGTGTGGGGGGCCCGCTAGCTCCAGTCGCTCATAATCCGGACTTCACTCCAGGGACGCATGGTGACTTCTGGGCCCATTGGGGGGAGGGAGCAAACCCTGCTACTGAGAGACCTATACACAGGGGGAACACCCCTCACATTTGAGGACTGCAAGGCCAGGTTTGACATACCGGAGGGAGAGCGGTTCCATTATTTATTTATTTATTTAATAGAAATAGTTTCAGTTGAATTAACAACTTTTTCAATATACAAGTTACATTTCAATTGATTTTTTTTTACATTTCCTGAAATAGCCACTTTTCTAGTATTAATGACCAAAAATGTTTACAAACTTATAAAATCACACACAAAAAAAGCATTTAACTTGATGTTGAGCACCAAACCTAATTCGAACACTGATTTTGATTGATATAAATTTGATGATCTTTGTTGATAAAATCATTATTATTGTTCAAGCTGTTCTATATCATCAGAAGTGCAATTGGCAAGATAAAAGTCATATAAAAATATCAAAAAACATTTATAAAGATTAAAATTGTGATGGAAAAAGATTAAATTCTCTTAAAAATTGAACAATGTCAATAATGATTGCATAGTTAGAAGCGTTGAACATTGCTGTCCATAATTCGTTGTTGGATAATAAAAGGCTGTGACGAAAATGTTTATACAAATATCTTGTTCTTATATAAACAAGTTGTTGACAGTCAATCATCAAATTTTTTGTGGTCTCAATAGAGTCAGGTAGTTCACAGTGCTTGCATTTCTTTTCAGAATCTGGTAGGTTGTTATAGGTGGCAAGTTTGCTTTTGGTAGGAAGTAGGTTAAACCGAAATCTTAAAAATGAATCAGTATAGACCCGATCAGGGAATTTGATTAGTTATTGTGATGGTGTGTTTAGTGATTTCCGTTGGAAAGATCCCAATTTAGCCGTCTGGTAAGTGTTGATTTTGTCAAGCGTGGCTATCCAGTCATATTTCCATAACTTGATTTTAGCTTTGTCTGGGAATTCTAGGAGTAGTGTTTCCGATATATCAGCTGCCTCAAGTATGGCGGAACAAGTCAGTTTCCATTCGAGCATGGGTTTGGATGCTGAAGATTGGAACCCTTCTTTCAGAGCAAAAAATAGATTTTTTGACATGTCTTGCGATATCAAGCATTTCCTATAGGTTGCTAACATTAACCATGATACTGACGCTTGGAGAGAAACAAGTCCTTACTCATATCGAATTAGTGCAATAGGGACACCTGAAGGTACTGGTAATATATGTTTCCAATAAATACCCTCAAGGATGTCCCACCGTACAGAGTGAGGATTCGCTTTCGATTGGCTCCCATAAGTGATAATAGGGACAACTTTTTGGGATGTAATAAATTCGTGCTGGGAGAAGTGAGAATTTCCCACAAGCTCTTTGTATCGCATTGCCTTGAATGGCTAGAAGTCTCATTCGTGAAGTCAATTCTCCTTTATAAGGTTGATCAGATAGATGAGAATTTAGATTGACTCCTAGATATTTAATTTCATGAATCTTTTGCAGTGAGTGTTTTCCCATTTTCCAATTGAACTTGAATTGATTGCTACTACGAATATGATTGAATACAAGTATTAAATAATTTTTTTCTGCATATTCAGATAGTGCATTCAATTTTCTCTGTAACCCAATGGGAGTTCTGTCTAAAAGAATGAGATTGTCAGCATATAATAAATAAGATATCTCATGTTTTCCCAGTTTTGGTGGAAACGAACGTACTGCATCAAAAACCAAATTAAGATCATTGATGTAGAAATTAAAAAGTATTGAGGCAAATGGGCAGCCTTGTTTTAAGCCTGTGTTTGTCTCAATCGGATTTGATAAAAGCCCATCAGTCGTCACTTTTTACTTTGATGTTGGTGTCAGAATAGAATTGATGAATTAAAAAAATGATGTATAACGGGCAATTAGCTTTAAAAAGTTTAGACCATAAAATTTGCCTGGAGACGGAATCAAAAGCTTGCTTAAAATCAACAAGGGCTAAAAAATCAGATATTTAGCTTTGATTGCTTGTTGTTTTAAAATTGCTAAAGTTAGTAAATTCAAAGTTGTTCCAACACCTACAACAAATCCTGATTGGTATTTATCCATGAGCTCATTTTCAGTTTCCCATCTTAAGAAGTTGTGAAGGATGATTCTTGCAAATATTTTACCAGGCACATCAAGCAAGGCAATCGGCCTATAGTTGTCAGGATTGGCTCGACTTCCTTTTTTAAATATGGGTATCACTATAGCTTGGTGCCAAGATGGCAGCATTTTCGAAGTATGTAATATTCTTGCAAAGATAGTTTCTAAAACCAAGGCCCAGGATTCAGGATTGGATTTCAGAATTGCATTGGTCAGCTTGTCAGGCCCCGGAGCTCTAGAAGAGCTTAGTTTTTTTTTATCATCAACTCAATGTTTATTTTATCAAATTTGAGTTGATTTAATGCAGGAGTAGACTCAAAAAGTTGTTTTGTCATTGTATTAGAATTTAGCAAAAGAGATTGGAAATGAGAAGTCCATGCTTCTTCAGATATCATATTTAGCATGATGGACTGGTGAGCATTAGAGGGTAGTTTGTTAATTAATTTCCAAATTTCACCAGATGATTTCAGCATGATAGCTCTTAACATTTGCTCAGCTCGTTCTTGTTTATGAACTTCTAATAGATTTTTTATCTTGTTTCTAAAGAATGTTTTGAGCTTTGTCTTTAGAGTTTTGGAATATTTAACAGGTGCAGTTCTTAATGCAATCTTCAGGTCTTGTTTCAAATTGTATACAGCAGGATTTTGTGTATGCTTATATATTCTTTTTTGAGGATTCCAAGAGGGGGCTTCTTGTATTAGTGTTATGATGGTATCATTATAGAATGTCTTGGAAGTATAGGATGATTGTAAATCACTCTCTTTGAGTCTTCTATGTAATTTATTAATTTGATTTGGAAACCATCTGATTCTATTACCAACATTGTTGATTCCAAGTTTAAAGGTGAACTCAGATTGTTTAATAAAAGAATGAGGAAACCAATGAACTTGCAAACTGTTATGATCACTCAGCCTAGTGGGTATGACTTTAAAGGAATCTTTTAGCTTATCTGAGTCACAATTGATATATACATAGTCAAGAATTGATTGACTCGTTTTTCTGGACTAAGTTGCCCTGGGAGGTGAGTCTTCAGGGGTGGAGCCATTAAGCATGGTGAATTTTCTTAAGCTCATCAATCGAATCCATTTTGCGGCTCTCGAATCCGGACAAATTTTAGAAGAAAAAAGAGAATTCAAGTTGAGATCTCCTGATATTATGATAGTTCTAACTTCAGATAGAGTTAAGGTTTTATTTAGAACATTCTCTATTTTATCCAAAAATTGTAATTCATTCTAAGAAGCAGGATTCCAATAAATTTAGAATTATACTTATTGGAAATAGAGGATGAGTAGGATTATTAGTGGATACTTTAACCACTTGTATGCCTGGGTCCGGAGATAGCCATGGTTCGAGAGCTAATTGTGAATCGTTGCGAATGGCTATAAGGAGACCAGCAGCTGGACTACCTCTAGTAGGTTTTGAAGCTAGAATACATTCGACCTGATGATTAGCCCATGTAGGAATGGATAACATCCAAGTCTCTTGTAATAATACTATATCAAATTTATTCAATTGTGAGGATTCAGAAAATAAAAGATGTGAGAATCCTCTGGTATTCCACGATGTGAGTGAGCAAACAAGGATGTTATCTGTAACATTTTCCTAGTGAGTTAATTGGTGTTCATTTTTTTTATTCACACTTTTTAACCAATCCCATTTTGAAGGGATAGGGTTCGGCGTGGGAATTGGTTGATTCATGCATGTACAAACCGGTTTTCCATTAAAGGTCAAAGTTTTACCATGCGATTTGTCAGATGAGATCACGGAATTAGGGCATTGCTCATGTTCATTTGAAGAAGGAGGTGATATTGCCTCCAAACGCATTCCTCTAGCAAATAATTGATGTCTCTCGTCCCAAACTATATTTTTTACCAATAATGATGGTATAGTAATAATGGTGATATCTTGTTGGGCAGGTATTGGATATTTTACTGCTTGAATATCACTAGATTTTATTTGTTCTAAGGCCGGAATAGAGTTGAAGATAGTTAATATTGTCGTTCTATTTGGAAATGGATCAGAATAGAGTCGATCTAGCATTCTAAGACGAATATTTTCGTTTTTCAAAATGGAAGGGTCAGGTTGATAAAAGGCCGGTCTTATCTCCTCGTGAATTATATCAAGCGGGTTGGATGTTTGACGATTAAGATTTTGAATTGAGTTCGCTGATAGCAACGCTGATTGAGCAAGGTTCAAAGGTAACCTAGTACCAATGTCCTTACTAGTGACACTAGGAGATGTAATGTTTTTTTAGAGGCTTGAGATAGGGGCAAAGACCTGGTAAAGGATGCAGTGCTTTCTTGAGAACTAGAACCCACTATATTTAGATTTCGTTTTTGATCCATGGTTCTGAATGCCAAAGGAATGTCAAAGTTTACATGAAAGGTAGGTCTTGAATGATGTTTCTGATGTTGGGTGGGAATTTGAATGTGATGTAAACCATAATGAACATCCTCCACATGAGCTGTTCATGTGTCGAGTACAGATTTATCGGAGCAAAAGATTCATTAGCAGATTGAGGCAGATTAGCAACAGTTTGGCTTTTAGGACAAAGTACACTTACAACAGAATTTGACTTATCAACAGTCTTACCCATGAAGATGCCAGCCATCTGAACCACAGGAACAATTGGGATGATACTTTCAAGACGCCCAGAAGAAGACGCTGAATCGTGTTCAACATCGATAGTCGAAGGCCTTTGTATCGGGGAAGACAGATTTGCTATGAATTATTTTGTTTTAGATTTTTTTGAAGTCGGAGAGGTCAATTTTTATTTATTTTTTTATTTTTCTTTGTTCAATGTTTTTATTAACATTAGTGTCGTTGAGACACTGGGATGTTCTTTTCCTATTACCTTTCCTTTTTCTTCTTTGATTTTTGTAAGTGTTTGCAAAAAGCTCGTAAAGTGGTTTTTCAATCGCTATGGCGTCAATGCTCGGAGGATCAATTGTTTCAAGTTGGGGTATATCTTCAATTGGTGTTATACTTGAAGATAGCACAACTTCTGGTTCAGATTGTGGCATCGCTAGGGGTATTACATTAAGTAAACCAGCAGATTCAGATTGAGTATTGGTGGTAGCTATCTCCGTATTGTTGGGCGTCATTTTGTTGAAAGCTAACCAATCAAGTTTATTATGAATGAGTGCTAGAGATGTGTTTTGGGAGGCAACTCTAAGGTCTAGTACTTCATATAGCTTTGTAAGAGAGAAAATGCTAGCATTTAGAGCAGTTAAAGCCGATTCAAGAATAGGGTTAGAGCTAGACGGAAATCCAAAGGAGGGTCTAGGAGTTGGTTTGGCAAAGGAAGCTACTAACAAGGACTCTGGGTCATCAGAGGGAATTATGTCTTGTGGAGTGTCAGTTGGACAAAGCTCAGGCGAATTCGAGAGAACAGAGTGCTCTGGGTTTGTCTTAAAAGAGCAATTCTCACTAACTGTTCGAGTGTCAGAAGATCTAGTAGAGGTTTGGGTAGATTGAAATGTTGGCACTGGAAGCGACGAATTTACTCCCATTAAAGTTGACAGAGAATGAGTTGCAATGTTGCTTGGTTTATTCTCTTGTTGAGATGGCCCTAAAATTTGTGAATATAATGGAATTTGGGGCAAGAGCTGGAGTGCTTGGGACTGTGTTGGCACCTCTGAGTTCATATAAAATTGGGGTAAGTAAGTCGGGTTATGAAAAGAATCAGAGACAGTCTCGCTAGCTCCAGTCTCAATGCATCCTTGCATAGTAGCATCAGATAGCTGGTTTGGTAGGAATGCTACATTAGCATTAGAGAGGGGAGGAAAATGGAGGAGTGCTGCTGTTGTTCGTTTATTATTATCTTTTGCAGCGTTCAAGGAAGAAGTTCTTACAAGCGGATCATCGGTTAAGCCAGTGCGCGTGTCAGAGACAAACGCAATATTTTTGGGAGTGTTTGCGCTGGCTTTGTTCAGGCTGGAGGTCTTAGGAGACTTTAAGAAAAATTGGCGCTGCAAGGCAGGGTTCGAGGGGCGGGGCATGCCAGCAGTTAGCCTATTCATTTCAACGTTGAGTTATGAGTAAAGGATCTCTGAAATAAATTTTAGGTTAACACTAAAGGGAGACGAGAGCCACACTTACTTAAAAAAGATGATGAATATTCATCCAAGAGACTATGGCCCTCATTCCAACCCAGGTGGTAAGTACCCTACTTTACCACCATGGTGTAAACTCTGTTTACACCATGGTGGATGGCGGATTTACCACCCCATTCCAAGGTGAGTGGGGCGGTAAATCCCCAATCCCCATTTACCCATCCCCATTCCCATTTTTGCCCCATAGGGCATAATGGGAGTGGGGAAGACGCTAATTACGGCACCGTAAATTACGGTGCTGTAATTAGCGTGAAGGACGCTTAGCACCTTGGTACTTAACGCCTGCTAAAAGCAGGCGTTAAGGTGGAAATCAGGTGTTAAGGGTTAACGGCGCCGACGGCGCTGTTAAACCCTTAACGCCTGGGTTGGAATGAGGTCCTATGACACCGGCTCGAGTTTACGCATTTAGCGAATCGCTCATCAAAATTAACCAGACGTCCGACGGCTGAAACGCTGACACGCAGCACAGCGGCTCAGCGGTCAGCAGTCAGTACTCGTTGGGGTACTCGAGTGGGTGCACGTGCGCTGGTGCGCGCGTGGTCTGGTAGATATAGTCAGTCACGTAGGGGGGCGTGGCCAGTCTAAATTAGACAAAAGAAAAATGTATATATATATTTCTGAGGCTTGTGGAATCTGCTTAGATCACATGCTGTGCATAGGCCGACATCTAGTGGAAGCTGCGGAGTATTACAGTTTGTTTTTCGAAAGTCGAAAATGGGCGTCGACACAGGCGTGCCAGTAATACTATCCCTAGTGTGACGTCCACTGTACCCAAGATCCCTCACGCGTGTAGGATCCTCAGATTGTTTTTTTCCGCCATACTGGTCGGAAGCATCTTGCGGAGTTCCCTGGCCTTAGCCATACTTTTGCTGTTATTATAATTATAATTCTTATTCATTCCCTTCCCCACCCCAACGTCGACCCTCAACCTCGACGACGGCTGGAGAAGTCATCGACCGTCGACTGCTGCACGACGGATCTGGGCCTCGGAAGGCCGCTGGCCTCGGCCCGGGCCTAGTAGGCCGCTGGCCTCGGCCCTTACAAGTAGGGAGAGTGGGGGGTGGTACATACTCTTCACTCTTGATATATAGTTACATTTTATATATTCCTACACTTAGCAGCCCGCTGCCTTAAGGTGCGTATGGAGGGTACCCCTTTTCAATTCTGCCCCAAGTGCAATCGCAAATACCCTTGGGTCGACAGGCACGCCACGTGCAATCTCTGCTTGCCGAGGGATCACCCCGAAGCGAACTGCAGAGCGTGTAGTAGGTTTAAACCTAAGACACTTAAGGACCGTTCGACAAAGCGTTGGGCCCACCACGCCAGGCAGGAGGCCATGGCAGCGGAGGGCGCCTTCAGCGATGGCAGCGACGCCGTACTTTCGGACGGCGAGGGCATTATGGCGTCGAAAGACAGCCGGCGAGCGCAGGTCCCCGACCTCGGAAGGTCGTCCGGCAGGGCGGCTATGGGGAAGACCCCCGGCGACGCAAGCGCTACACACCTAACACACACTAAACACACTAAGACCAACCGGACCTCGACGACGTCGACTTCCCGGAAAGAGGCACAAAAAGAACGGTCCGACTCGGTGTCCTCTGGGCGCTCTCGATCGAGATCACCTCACGACGCAAGGCAATCATCCACTCTTGCCAAGAGTGCCTCGCTACACACATTAACGGAAGTTCGATCGTCGGGAGACGAAGACGACTTCCACCCCCAGGCCGCGCTCCAAGATACCGAGACCGCGGTTAACACCAGTGAGGCCCCACGCCCGAAGCACACAGATACCTCTCCAGACCCTCGGCGCCAGGCGTCGAAAGTCTCTGGGGCCTCCAAGGGACAGGGAAAACATTTTTCCACGCACGGGGAGGGGGGGGAAACAGCGGAAAGCACAGCCTTCCACCCCTGTAAAGCCATCCTCTCACCCTAGGCAGACAAGTAAACACAAGTCTACCCTTGGAAAGTCCCATAAATCATCACCTGCTAAAGTAATACCCTGTTCCAGGGAATGGTCCAGTGAAGACATAGACAGGGTTATGTCTAGGATGTCTTCCTTGGCCGATTTTTATGATAAGAACCCAGAACACTTTCTTTCATATAACCCTCAAGGGGCCACACCCTCAGGCTCCTCCGATCCTATCCCGCTAAGTAAAAAGCCCCGGGTCGAAAGACCTGAACCCTTCGAGGTTCAGCCTTACTCCACTCCATATTCTACTCCACTCCCCAGTTACCAGGGACAAGTTTTCCCTGAAGAGGACCAGGAGTTTGAAATTATGGAAGAACAAACCGGGACAGATTACTATGCAGAGGATGAGGACCTGGAGGAGGGAGAAGATGAGCAGGAAATTTACAGAGTAGATTCCCCAGTACAAAGCGAAGCCCCAGTTACTGACTCTCCAGTTGATAACCAGCCCCTCCTCAACGAGGTTCTCGCTCGAGCAGCGGAACACTTCCACATCGACACCCACGGTGTACAGGAGGAAAGGGACTTCGCGGAGGAGTTTGTAGGAGAGAGAAGACCGGTCGCTCAGACCATCCCTATCCTCAAATCCATCCAACGAAGGATAGATCCTTCCCTGGTGAATCCTAATCTCACCAGAGCTGTCAACCCCAGAATTGAAAAGATTTTCCGGGCAGCCCAGTCTGACCCTCTGTATATAAGGGGACATCTTAAACCAGATTCCCTAGTGGTGACCAACACTAGAAAAAGGGCTGGCACGCCCTTATCTTCATCAGAAGCTCCTCCCGACAAGGAGAGCAAAAAACTTTACGGGTTTGGCAGAAAGGTAGCCTCAACGTCCGCCTACCAAGCAAGGATTGCGAATTCCACCACCCTGTTGGCTAGTTACAATTGCCATCAATGGGAAGAAGTCGCGGCGCTCATTGCCTCTGCTCCAGAACCGTTAAAGGGCCAGCTGGCTCGGATCTCGGCAGAGGGGAGAGCCGTGTCTGGTTGCATTTTAAAAGCAACTTTCGACGCCGCTGACAACGCAGGGAGATTGATAGCAGAAGGTACTGTTATCAAGAGACATGCGTGGTTACGGCAGTCGGGATTCAAGACAGAAACCCAGGCTTCTTTAATAGACAAGCCAGTGGAACCCGACCTATTGTTTGGGAAAGCGGTCGAAGACGCACTTAAAAATGCCAAAGATGAATATGAGACTCTCAAATCCCTTGGCCAGCTTACCAACAAACCCCCTAACCAGAGGGGGAACAGTAATTTTCGTCGCCCACGCGGCCAAAATTCACAAAGAGGCAACTATGCCCAGGGACAAGGTACACAATGGAATAACAACCAGCAGTCTACCCAGAGTTACGGCAGGGGTAACAAGAGAGGTCGTGGAAGAGGCAGAGGCAGCCCCAACAAGGGAGGTGGCACGCCTCCACCAAAACAGTGACGCTCAGTTCAGGGTCCCTTGCCACGCAACCCCAGTAGGGGGACGCATTTCCACCTTCACCCAGGCTTGGGAAGGGATCACCTCAGACAGATGGGTGCTGTCAACAGTATCCGCAGGATATTGTATAGAACTACTGCAGCGTCCCCGGAATCATCCTCCACGACAAAGAGTGCACTCCCTAGAGCATCAAAGGATCCTTCTCGAGGAGATCGCCATTCTGCTAGAAAAGGACGCGATAGAACTCGTCCCAGGACACCAGGTAAACAAGGGTATCTATTCAACTTACTTCCTTGTGCCAAAGAAAGATTTGACAATGCGCCCAGTATTGGACTTACGGCCTGCCAACAAGTATGTCAAGCCCCAAAAATTCCGTATGACCACGCTACAAGAGGTAATCCCCCTCCTAAAAAAGGGGGATTACATGGCAACCTTGGATATGAAAGATGCTTATTTTCATATTTCCATGCTCCCAGCGCACAGAAAGTACTTGCGCTTCAAGGTGGACAGTCGCCACTACCAATTCAAGGTACTGCCCTTCGGGATAGCTTCAGCACCAAGGGTATTCACCAAGGTACTGGCGGTGGTGGCTGCACACCTACGCAGGGAAGCAATCCCGGTGTACCCTTATCTGGACGACTGGCTCATAACGGGGGAAACCCCAGAAATTTGCAGGTCAAACATTCAGAGGACTATCGACCTCCTCCACGAATTAGGCTTCTCCATCAACGAGAAAAAGTCAAGTCTGGTGCCAAGCACCTCAAAACAGTTTCTAGGAGCTATCCTAGATACTCAGAAAGGATTGACCTTCCCTTCGGAAGAGAGAATTCGGAATATACTTCTGCAAATTCCGCATTATCAGTCAGGTCAACAGATAACAGTACGCAAAGCTATGCGGTTACTGGGCATGATGGCGTCATGCATTTACCTGGTCCCCGGCGCGCGTCTGCGCATGCGTCCCATGCAGGAATGGTTGGCGAAACAGTGGTCTCAGGCAAGTGGTCATTGGGACGATCTAGTGGTCGTTTCGCCAACACTCGTACAGAGCCTACACTGGTGGACAAGAGAGAATCTCGCAAAGGGGAAACACTTTTACGATCCCGAAGTACAAGCCGTGGTGACTACAGATGCATGCCTGACTGGGTGGGGAGCTCACCATCTCCACCACACAGCTCAGGGTCTCTGGTCTCACTCAGTGGCCAAGAACCACATCAATCTGCTAGAGCTTCTGGCAGTATTCCGAGCGCTAAGGGCGTTCGAGCCCCGTCTACTGAACTTGTCGGTGCAGATCAGGACGGACAGCACGACAGCCATGTTCTATCTGAACAAGCAAGGGGGGACTCGTTCGCCAAATCTGTCCAAGCTTGCCCAGAAAATATGGATATGGGCACTCAGACGGAACATCTTCCTGTCATCGCAACATGTTCCAGGGGAGCTCAATTCCATAGCGGATGCTCTAAGCAGAGACTCCCTCCCAGAAGAACACGAATGGGTCCTTCACAGAGACGTAGTAGAAGATCTCTTCTCTCAGTGGGGTTTCCCCACTATAGACCTATTCGCCACAAGCGAAAACAAACAATGCCCAGGATTTGCATCCAGGTTCCCCCAGCCGGACTCCCAAGGGAATGCCCTGTGGATGAACTGGTCAGGGATGTTTGCGTACGCTTTTCCACCAACTCCTCTCATCAGGAAGGTGGTGTACAAGATGAACAAGGAATCGATGACGCTCATCCTAGTTGCTCCCATGTGGGCGAGACAACCATGGTTTCCACACCTACGCAGGATGGCGGTGTGCGAACCCATCAGACTCCCAGCCTGGTACAACCTACTGTCCCAGCAACAGGGTCAAACAGTGCATCAGGAACCCAACTCTATGAACCTAGCAGCATGGCTCCTGAAGTCATAGAGTTTGGACATCTCAAATTACCACAGAGGTGTATGGACATTCTAAAGGAGTCCAGGAAACCAAATACAAGGCACTGTTACTTTGATAAGTGGAAAAGATTCGTTATCTGGTGCCAGAATAAACAAATCAACCCGGTTGATTGCACTCCTTCCAACGTTGTGACATACATGCTCCACCTGCTGGATGCAGGGTTGGTTTTTAACTCGCTGAAAGTACACCTGGCAGCCCTCTCGGCTTACACCACATCCCATAACAAGGTCTCGTGGTGGAAAGTACCAGTGGTTAAAGCCTTCATGGAAGGAGTAAAGAGACTTCACCCTCCTATTTCGAACCCACCGCCAGGATGGGACCTCAACGTGGTGCTAGCTAAGCTCATGGGACCCCCATTCGAACCCATGCATAAAAGTAGTCTCAAACACCTGACTTATAAAACGGCCTTCTTAGTAGCCATTACCTCCATAAGAAGGGTCAGTGAAATTCAGGCTCTGTCAGTGCAGGATCCTTTCTTTACTATCCACAAGGACAAACTGGTTTTACGCACACACCCTAGGTTCTCACCTAAATTCATATCCAAGTTCCATGTAAACCAGTCCATCGAGCTTCCGGCTTTCTTCCAGAACCCGCAAAGCTCGGCTGAGGTGAAACTACACACCCTAGATGCGCGTAGGGCGGTCCTATACTATGTAAATAAAACCAGACCGCTAAGGAAAACAGATCAACTGTTTGTCTCCGTAGCTACAGGCAGAGAGGGGGATCGCGTCTCTAAGGGCGCTATCTCGAAGTGGATTATCAACTGTATACAGCTGTGTTACTCTCTTTCTGAAAAGACTCTGCCTTTTACGCCAAGGGCCCACTCTACTAGAGGCATTGGTGCCACTCTGGCTTTCATTGCAAATGTTCCCCTCGACACCATTTGCAAAGCGGCTACTTGGAGCTCTATTCACACTTTTACTCAGCATTACTGCATTGACACTCATTCCAAGACAGATACACAAGTGGGACAAGCGGTTCTAAGACACCTGTTTGCTCATGACCCTTCTCACATCCCACCTCCTTCTTCTGGTACTGCTCGCTAATCTATGCACAGCATGTGATCTAAGCAGATTCCACAAGCCTCAGAAGGGATACATTACTCACCGTAATCGTATTTCTGATGCTTGTATCTGCTTAGATTCACATGCGACCCACCCTTCCTCCCCTCCGAGAGAAGGCGCATGGTTGCTTGTAGTCTTACCTTTCTGTCTATCTGCTTGGATTATCTGTACTCACGCTACTCCTCATGCTTCCTCATGTCAGAAAAAATACAATCTGAGGATCCTACACGCGTGAGGGATCTTGGGTACAGTGGACGTCACACTAGGGATAGTATTACTGGCAGGCCTGTGTCGACGCCTATTTTCGACTTTCGAAAAACAAACTGTAATACTCCGCAGCTTCCACTAGATGTCGGCCTATGCACAGCATGTGAATCTAAGCAGATACAAGCATCAGAAATACGATTACGGTGAGTAATGTATCCCATATATATATATATATATATATATATATATATATATATATATATATATATATATATATATATATATATATATATACACAGTTAGAGTCTTTAGAGTCCAGGTAGATGATATATATGGTATATACCAAGGTGTTCAATGATCTTGATCCTTAGTTGCTCCAATGCAACATTCAGCGCGAGGAAACAGTGTGGGCTGCAGACCTGCAGTCAGTACTCGTTTGGGTACTCGAGCGGGTGCGCGCGAGGTCTGGTCGATATAGGCAGTCACGTAGGGGGGCATGGCCAGTCAAGGTGTTCAATGATTTTGATCCTTAGTTGCTCCAATGCAACATTCAGCGCGAGGAAACAGCGTGGGCTGCAGACCTGCAGTCAGTACTCGTTTGGGTACTCGAGCGGGTGCACGCTGGTTCCATTATATCCAACTCAGACATTGGATCTCAAATACAAGGGTCCGAGAAGGAGCAACACGGGATCCAACAGGGCTGGAACTAACAATACAAGCAGGCCAACCCGAAAAAGGGGTGTTGAAATTGTACCGGCTGATGGGGGTGGAGGACCCAGAAGAAATCCTTACGTAAATGCAGAAATGGGAGGCCGATGTGGGGAGGCCAATCTCGGGAGAGACCTGGGGTCGCATATGGCATAGAGCCGCTAAGAGCTCCAAATGTACCTCAATCAAAGAGGCAGCATATAAACTCTGTCTACGATGGTACATGACACCATCACCAATGCATTCCATTGATCCAGGGTATCCCAGTACTTGTTGGAGGGAATGTGGGCAACCTGGAGATCTGATCCATATGCGGTGGGCCTGCCCGGTGGCAGAAACCTACTGGAAGGAGATCCTGAGCCATATTAAGGAGATCATGGGGGTGCAATTGCCTCACAACCCAGTGGTGGTATTATTAGGGGAAGCAGTGGAGCGATGTTACGCAAACTCTGGGGCTAGAGCTAACCTTATCACCCACATGCTGAGCGCAGCGAGAATCACCTTGGCGCAAACATGGAAGAATAAACAGGGGCCGGTATCAGCCATGTGGTGGGTGAGACTATGGGGTGTGATGGCCATGAAAAAAGTAACGGCAATAGCTCATGGCTCCTATTCAAGATACCTGAACACCTGGATGCCACTGCATGAGTTCACCGACGATAGAGAGCAGATGTATTTTAAACCTAAACTACTTCGCAAAGTTTCCGTTCTTTAATAATAAACATGAACTCTGAGCCGAAAGGTAACCTGATCCATGGAACACTCAATGGGAAAAGCCCAAAAGGCAAAACGTGGTACTCCACCCATTGTTGGGAGGGTTTGTTGGGGGGAGAATGAGGGGGATTTTCTAACAAGTTAAAACTTGTGAGCAAGCAGACTTTATAAACTGGTTTAAAAAAGGGGACAACATGGTCTATACTATTGCTTGTTATTCTTTACTGTATACATGTCTATGATTTCGCTCTTGAAAACTAAATAAAGTTGGTAAAAAAAAAAGGAGAAAATTACATTTCAAATAATTCATTTGCCTGTTGATGTGGTAGTTAAAACAAAGTCTAACAGTGGATTGCCAGAATTAGATTTTCCATGTCACACTGGGTGTTGCTGTGGCATAGACAAATGCTACTAAACCAGAGCTGTGGTTATTTTTTCAGAATGTTGCTATGGGCTATGATTGCACAATAATTCATATGCATATTGTGATGAAAATCTGATGTGTGTCAGACAGTGCTCTTGCATTAAGCAGATTGATTGTGAGATAGTGATAAAGGGGTTTATGCCAAGAAAGATTAACTTTCTCTTGTAATTGTGACCTCACACTCATGACGAGAAGCCAGGGGATGGGAGCCTTTTATCTAAAAGCTCCCTATATGCTTTTATAGGGAGCTACTATTAGGCCATATTTTCGGAAGGGAGAATGTATGGTTTCCAGAGAGTGGCACAGAGATCGGGAGGATATATGATTTCCAGAGAGAGGCACAGAGAGCTTTAACGAGATAATTATTTTTGTCAATTGGACTTCATAATTCGGCGCAAAGGCATAATGCTCCACAGGTTGCCAAGTCCCAGGCAACCAACAAACAGGAGGATGGGCAATTTCACAAAGTCTTTTTGAAGTAAGGCAAAAGAAAAACAAGGAAGGGGACGATTCCCACCAATACAACACAAAGTGCCTCCAGTAGTTCTCTGCATTCTTTGTAGCATATTTTAAAACATAATTCGCATTGAGTGCATTTGCATTGTTTCTAAATCTTGTACTTGAAAGCTGGAAATCTATTTCTTTAGTAGTCGCATGGTGCAATGTACGCAGCTAAGATGCTCTCTTTGCTCTCTCACTTGATAACAGAGTAATAACAGTTTGATGGAGAAAAAAACAGGTTTTATAAGTCATTTGGAAGGCAAGACAGACCTGGAAGTTCCCGATTATTAGAAAGAGAGAATTCCTGGGCAGGCAGCCAAGACAGACAAGACACATCCTACTTTTTTTTTTTAAATATATTTTTATTGTTTTTTTCAAGAAACATACAACCAGTATCATCAACACGACAATCAATTAAATATCCGCAATAATTCCCATTCCCTCCCTCCCCAAGTGAACCCGGACCGGGGTTACGCAGTCTGCTGCTGGCATTAGGGTGAGCCCGGGCTGTCCGGGTCCTCACCTGAGGTGCTGGCTTCCTTAGGACTGAACAGGGCCGTCGTGAGGGCAATCCACTGCAGGAGGTCCTCCGAGTCATTTATTTTTTGCTGTCTTTGCGCCAGCTCCCAGGCCCCGGTTTCAGCCACAGTCCATCTGCGAAGGTCCTCCCACCATGTTACAAGTTTAGGGGCTCTGGGACACTTCCAGGCCATTGCGATGCGCCTTTTAGCGAGGATGTACATCAAATCTTTGAGCCTGTTGAGAGATTTGTTTTTTTTCCCTCGTGGGTACGAGCCCAATAGACATGCCTTGGGGGATTGCACGTCTAGCGTTATGTCCTCCTCTGCTACCTTGGTCTGAATTTGCGACCAGAAGGTTCGTATGTTCGGGCAGGCCCAAAACATGTGGGTCAGGGAGGCCGCAGGTTCTTGGCACTTGGGGCACCGCACCACACCAGCGCCATTGAATCTCGAGATGACAGCTGGGGTAAGGTAGGCCCTATGGATGATGTAAAATTGGATAAGTTGAAATCGGGCATTCCTAGAGACCTTTTTGTGATAGTGTGTTATTGTTTCCCACTCCGTGTCGCCAAATAGTGTGTTCAGCTCGGCCTCCCATTTGCTCTTGCATGTGAGTTCGCTATGTGTGGTGTTGTCAATTAGGATCTCATAAAGCCTAGAGGTCTCATGTCCCCCTTCTGCCACACCTATCAGGTTCTCTATGGCCTCGTGTCCGGCGCATTGGGATTCTGCATCCGGCCATCGCCTCCTAAGTCTGTCCAGCACCGCCCCGTATAGAAGGAACTGACCCAGTGGGACCCCAGTCAATTCGTGCAGCTCGGGAAATGTGTGGATGCCCTGGTCATCCACCAGATCGCCCAGAGTGGCGACGCCAGAGGGCTCCCATATATTCCGGATCGCCCTCCGGTCTTCCGGCCTAGTGAACATGATGGCGGCTATAGGGATCTAAGACACATCCTACTTATGTGGCCTTATTGTAGTGAGGCATGTGAAGTGAAAAGAAAGAGTGGAGGGTTTGGGTGGGACATAAAGACTGAGT
Organism: Ambystoma mexicanum; assembly: GCF_040938575.1. Taxonomy (NCBI): domain Eukaryota; kingdom Metazoa; phylum Chordata; class Amphibia; order Caudata; family Ambystomatidae; genus Ambystoma; species Ambystoma mexicanum. The sequence continues at coordinate 273,815,307 of NC_090927.1, read as the reverse complement.
TTATGGGTATAAGGGCAAATAAAGGGATAGCTCAAAGGGCTATGTATACAGAGCTTAATTGAATACATTTGGCAACAAGGATCCTGTAGAGAGAGGCCAAGGAAGATGCGGTCACATTTGCGGAGTATCAGGAGTAGGTGGGTATTAGCAGTTTGCACTCTCGGGTCTGGATATGGTAGAGAGGTGGTCTTGCATATTGAAATTATATTTTGAGTCTTCATGAATGGTGTAGGAAGTTGGCGAAGCCAAGAGAACTAGAAGGAGGAGGACCATTGCTCTGATAGTTTGAAACCAGAAATGAATCTGTCTTGCCTTGGAGCGTTAGCCGGTTGGAAAACTTGCATGTATGGTTGGCTTACATACATGCAGCAATAGAAGGAGGTGGGATAGAGGAAGGGTGATTGTCCATATTATTTGGAATGTGCAGGTCATTAGAATACAAGTAGAACATGAAACCGAAGAATCTGATGCGTAAGGAAAAATGTGTACATGAAAGAGGATGGGTGATAAAAAGGAGCCTTCAGGAATGCCACAGGAAAGAGGTAAGGGATTGAACATGAAAGGGAAGATTGGCACCTGTTGTCTTGTCCAAAAAGGAAGAAATCCAAGAGGTTCCCACTGGTACATTGTGTCGAATGTCGATCTACCTCTTTTTGGTAATAATTTCATATTAGAAACTCTTTTGTTTGAAGTCAGTAGTTTGAATCTAATATGCCTGTAAAATGCGCTTTCTGATTCCCCATATTACAAATGGTGCAGGAGCATGAATTTGAAACATTTTAAGAGTAAACAACTTTCTGACACAAGACCATTAACATAATACTCATTCCTGAGAAAAGAAGTTAAATCAACAAAAAAGTAGTCTCCTCTCATGTGTCTTCAATCCCTCCCTCTACACAGGCGTCTCCTGTACTGGCTACAAAGTAGCCGCTGTTATACCCATAATCAAGAAACCCCCTGCCAGCCCTAAAATTCTCTTTTTCTACAGACCCATCTTCTACATGCTCTGCCACTCCAAACTCATCAATAGATTTGTACTTACCTGCATTACCGGCTACTTCGAGGGCCACTTTCTTTTGTGAACCCCCCTCATGCCCCCTCCAATCCGGTTTCCTCTAGCAACACTCCACTGAAACTGCTCTCACCCAGGTCTTTGATTTTTCTATATGCTGCTCACTAATCTCATCTCTCTTCCATTTTTTTTTCTATTTATTTAGATTTGTAAAGCGCACTGCAGCCCACGGGCATCGAGGCGCTGTTTCATGAATATGTCTTAGTTACAGGAGAAAGGACTTGCTCTTGATTACAGAGAGCGAAGGCCAAATAGAGTGCATTGACACATGAACATGGTGATTGTTGTCACATACATCAAAAACTAACCAGAGGGGTACCAGATCAATACAGAATAGTGGCATCCAAATGCAGACAACAAAGTACAATGGGAGCAGATTTATACAAACAGAAATGGTTTGACCGCTTTCCTAAATGCTGTGTGCGAATCTAGGCTTGTTAGACGGGGGGGGGTGGGGATAGCGCCTTCCAGTTAGTAGCTGCCATGACTGGGAAACTGGACCCCCCTGCTCGAGCTCTGAGGGTCTTGGGAATGGCGATACGGTTCACGTAGGCGGTTCTTGTAGGTCTGTCTGTGGAAAGTTTGGAAAATCGCTGAGAGAGGTAGAGGGGGCAGTATTATGGAGACATTTGTGGGTGAGGGCGAGGGTTTTGAAAATGATACGTTCAATGATACGTTCCCTGATGGGGATCCAGGGGCCCGATTTCCTGGTTGCTGTGATGTGGTCCCTCTTGGAAATGCCGGTGGCTGCCCTCAAGGCATTATTTTGTACAGTCTGCAGTTTCCTGATGTTTTTTGCTGAGGTGCCTGCCAGGAGGGTGTTACAGTAGTCCAGCCTCCACCCAATTATCGCTCTGGATATGGTGAGGCATTTGCATTGAGTCAGGAAGGGTCTTGCTGCATTGATCAATTTTGAGTGGTAGGCAGAGGCAATAGCGTTCACATGTCTGACCATTGAAAGGTTGGCCTTTAAGTAGACACCCAATGTTTTTACCACCTATGAAACTGTGATGGAGGTGTTGTCGATCAGGAATGATTTGTATTTTTAATCAAGTTTCTTGAGGGTTCCTGGAAAGCCAATAAGTAGAGGTTCAGTTTTTTCACTGTTAAGGCATAGCCAATTTTCAACCATCCACGCTTGGATCGTAGCGTAGATTGAGTTGATTGTTTCCCTGTCTACCTCATAGTCACCAGTTAGAGGGATGAGGACCTGCGTATCATCAGCATAATTGGTATATGATTTGATATGATATGGCATTTATAACGCGCGTATACACAAGTGTTTCAATCCGGTGTGTATGTGATGCCTAGTGTGTCAAGAAAGTTGAATAGGGACCTCATGAAGAGGTTATAGAGGGTGGGTGAGATGCAGGATCCTTGTGGGACTCCACATTTCATAGTTTTGGGGCTGGCGCAAGCCTGGTCAGAAAAACCTTCATGGCTCTTTCTTTCAGAAAGGATTAAATCCAGGCTATAGCGTTGGGCAAGAAATTGGCCGCAGTAGAGAGGTGGTGGCATAGGGTATAATGGTGCACCAGGTCAAAAGCTGCGGACAAGTCGAGTAGCAACAGGAGGGCTGGTTTGCCTGCATCTCTGAAGTCATCTATTTGGTTTTTAGGTCCAACAGAGCAGTTTTGGTCCCATGGCCAGGACGGAAGCCGGATTGTCGGAGACCAAGCAGATGATTTGTTTCAAGGTATTTGTGGACCTGCAGGTACGCTGCTTTGTCGAGAATTCTCAGCAGGAAAGGGACCGTGGTGATGGGTCTGTAATTCCCTGGCATCTTTGGGTCGAGCGTGCGTTTTTTCAAAAGTGGTCGATCGCATGCTTCTTTGAGGCAGGCACGGACATTATCTGATTTGAAGGAGGCGTTGATGAAGGCAGTGATGAAAGGTGTGAGGGTGGAGGCACTTTCTTTGATGAGCTGTGCTGGGCAGGCATCTCCTTTGCATTTGGAGGGTTTAATAGATTTAAGGAGTGCTGTAACTTCCTGTTTGTTCCTTTCCTTGAACGAAAAGGCCAGGATGTCAGAGGAGGGATTCACGTGGAGGTTAGATAGTTGTTGCTTTAATGCCTGTTGGTGGTTGACCTGTTGGTGGTTGATGATTTTATCTTGAAGTAAGTTCAGTTTATCCAGCATGGCATCCTGGATACTGTTGCACCAGTCCTGGCCCTTGGTGAGGGGTGACATAGTGGGGGAAGGAGTTTCCAACTCCCTGAAGATGGCAAAAATCTCTCTTGAGTCAGACTTAGCGTTTGCTCTCCTGGTGTGGAAGGAATTCGCCTTAGCTCTAATAATGGCTGCTTTGTATTCTTTTTATATAGTCTTGTAGGTTAGTTTAGTGATGTCATTAGGCCTGGCTATCCAGGCTGAGAGAGCTTTTCTTTTCCTGGTGCGTATCTTAAGAAGCTCTGAGGAGAACCAAGCATTTGAGTGTTTCTTGCTCTTGGCTTTCCTTAGGGTGAGTGGGGCTATTGCATCCACTGCTTGTGAGATAATTGAGTTGTAGGTTGAGGCAAGGGTATCTGGGTCATTGGAGAAGGGGGGCTTGAGGGCAGAGCCTTTCTTTGGTAAGTTGTCTGGAGCTCCTGGTGAGTGCAGGTGGAAGCGGCGTCACATTTTTTCTGAAGGCCCCTTTTTTAGGTTGAGTTTGAAATGGATGGAGAAGTGATCAGACCAGGGGATGGGTGAAATGGAGGAGATTGAAGGAGGGCAGTTGTGGTGGGCAATCCAGTCCACGGTGCGTCCTTTGATGTGGGTGGGTTTTCTAACAGCTTAAAGCCCAAGGTGGAAAGTGCTTTGTTGAGTGATGCTGCATGAGAGTCGACAGAGTCATTTAGGCCTAGTTTCAGGTCCCCAAGAGGATGGCTTTGGTAATTTTCTTCAGATTATCTGTAATGGTGTCTAAGTAGGACCAGGGCAAGAGCAGGGGCTGATGCTTCATGGAGCCAAGTTTCACTAACAAATAGTAGGTCATGGTTGGAGCTGGAGATAAAGTTGTGGATATCAGCGGCATGGGCGTGGAGCGACCAGGCATTGATGAGGGTGCATCTGAGTGTGCTAGGGTGGGGCGTGTAGACTGAATGTGATGGTAGCATGGAGGCAGCAACAACAACAGGGTGCAAGGGTGTAATGGCCATAATTTGAGCAGCAGCGGCAACTGGATGTAAATGTACACTGGGAACAATCAGAACATCCGAATTAGGTTGCAAAATGGGAACTGCAGCAGCAGTTGAAAGTGAACTCGTACTGGTAACAGTAGCTCCTGCGTGTGAGAGCGCACTGGGGACAGCAGGGGTATTCTCATCCTACTTGATATTCTGCAGCGTTTTACACTGTCGACCATCCCTCCCTTCTTTTGACCCTTTTCTCCCTTGGCTACAAGGATACTGCACTCGACTGGGTTGTCTTCTACCTCTTCAACTCATCATTCCCCATCTCATAGTACTCTAACACCTCCTCCTACATGCCTAGCATTAGGAGTCCCCCATGGTTCTGTCCTGGGCCCCCTCCTCCTCACTCTCTGCACCCCCTTCCTGGGTAAACTCTTCTCATCCGTTGCTTCCACTATCACCTCTTTGCCGATGACACCCAGATCCTATTCCCCTTTTCTTCCATTGCTGCCCTCTCTGAATCACCAGCTACCTTATAGCCATCTGCACTAGATAACTTCAGGCCGTTTGATGTTAAACTCCTCCAACACAGAACTCATCTTTCTTCCTGCCTCCAATGCTATTCCCACTCTCACATCTCCATGCCTCCTGACCTCCTCACTCACTGTCATGACTACTGTGAAGGGGCACAAGTTGTGCCACAAGCAGGCTCCCACCAGAACCCCAAGGGCCTTAAATCCACTGCAAAAGGGCTCCTGGAGCCAGTCCTGGTGCCTTTGGCCCCAGGCTCCTATGTAGGAAGGAAGGGCTGTTCAAACTAGGTCCCATTTATGTACATGGGCCTTTAAATCCAACATGGAAGCACCCACACAGTCTAGTTCTAAGAACCAAGCCATGCAGTCTAGTGTTTTCGGTGTGGCAGGCCTGGAACTACTTTCCCTGGTACTACTTTACCTGGGCTATATAAACCACACCCTGACTGCACAACATGCTTCGTGTTATTCTGCAACCAGCAGCGTGACACTCACTGTGTCCAGTTCCTGGTCTTCAGCATCTTCCTGTAATCCTGCAAGAACAAGAACAGGATTATTCTGTTTTACCTGAGGAAACACCATCCAGCACTCAGCATCTCAACTGGGCTGCAATCTGTGGAAACCAAGAGAAGAAGAAACATCCCTCACCTGTGAGTACTAACTTAAGGACTTCCGGCAAACTGCTACCACAGCTGCTGTTCGAACATTGCGACCTGCAATAACAAGAAAGGGAAAAACAATATTAGAACGCGTGCTTCCAAAACATCTAATTCCATCAGTCTTAACTGAATTCCATCGCGCTACGCCACGCTTCCATCCGGAGCACCACAGCAACATCTGCAAAGGTAAAGAGACATATTCAGGTTTGCGTTCAATATTAAACAACCGCACAGTGCTGTACTACCTTAACGGATTCCGGGGCCCTGTTTATCATCGCGCTCTCATCCACTCGCAGCACCACAGTGGCCTGTGAGGAGAAGAAGAAGAAAACACAGGTTAGCTTCAAAAGACAATAAAGGCGCTGCACTTTGCGCTTTTTCTTACCTAGAAACGTGCCTCTCCATCCGGCACGCCAGCATCAAGACCTTCGCACCCGAAAAGAAGGAGATAAAGACATTAACAAATTCCCACTATAAACAGAACAAAGACTTACAATTAACAAACCTACCTGCTTATCAGCAGATTCGGGGTCACAGCAGGCCTGGGCCCAAGGAAGTGTCACAGGTTTCCCCCCTTCTCACCTGTCTATGTTGTTTGTTCGAGCTCTTCGATGAAGTCTTCTTTCACACCGTTCGGGTCTTGTATAACCCTGTGCGTGGGTCCTCGGTTTCCAGCGTGCGGTTCGTGTCCCGTCTCCAGGGAGTGTTTGCATGTCCGGGAAAAAAGTCCAGGAAATGGTGAGGAGCGCACTCGGAAGGCGAGTGCGAAGGAAATCCAGGAATGCAAGGTGAGGACAAAAAAGGGGAGGATGAAGGATGAGGAAAATTAGGGGACCGGGAACCAGGAATCAGTGGAGATTGCTGTACGAACCACGGCAGCACACGTCTGACAACTGCAAGCGGTAGCGTTGAGATGCGCAGGGCCGCGGGGGCGTGTCTGCTTTATAGAATGCAGAGCGTACAATGCAGAGACTGGCAAACAGCGTTTCACATTCAGCGGCCATGTTGGGAGTACTGCTGAGTTCAGTCCCCTATGGGTCAGGGACCACGAAGTCCAGAAGGGACGCGTCCGGTGGTTCATGACAGCATGCCTCCTCCGAAACCCAGTTCCTCTGGGTTTACCCGGGTGTATAAGGTGGTACCTTTGGAGTAGTCTGGGGGCATTTATGTTTGAGACTGGTTCCCAGGTGCGTTCACTGGGAGGGTACCCTTTCCACTCGACCAGATACTGTAGCTGACCACGTCTGTACCTGGAGTCACATATTCTGGACACTTCGTATTCTAATTGATCATTGACAACCACAGGGGTAGATCTTGATATGATATGATATGATATGGCATTTGTAACGCGCCTATACACAGGTGTTTCAAGGCGCGACGAGGCAGGGAGGGGAGGAAACAAGGGGAGACAGACAACGATCCTACTAGGCCAGGTGTCATTCAGATCGCGCAAGTGCAGGGGTGGGGGAGGGGGAAAAGTCCAAGGGGAAGGGGAGGGGGGGAAGTGCAGTACAAGGTAAGTGGCGTAAAGTAATAAATAAATAGGGCCAGCTGGTGGCAAGTGCAAGGTAAGTGCAGAACAAGTGCTGGAAAAGGGGGGGGCTGTAGGGATACAGAGACAGTCCCGCAGTGCAGAGGGGTTCCAGGGCATCAGTGCAAGTGGAGAGTGGCTGGGCCCAGGACCGAGGCCGTTAAGAGTGGTCCAGTTGCAGAATCAGTGCAGTTTCAGTGAAGAATATTAGCTGTTCAGCAGGGGAGAGGGAGAGAGAAAGCAGAGGCAAAGAGGAAGGTTTTGAGGTGCTTCCGGAACCGGAGATGGTTCTTGGAGCAGTCCGGGAGGATTGGACGTATGGTTTCAACAGAGAAGTGTGAAAAACTGGGTGGATCCTCTTCCAGGATTCTGGAGTCGGAGGGCCACTGGATTAACGATTTCCTTTATGGAAAAAGGGCCATAGTACCGGGGAGCCAACTTATTTGGTCGTAAGTGTCGAGGCAGTAGTTTCGAGGATAGCCAGACCTTATTACCCACTGCGTATGAAGGTCCTGGTCTTCTTTTGGAATCCGCATAATGCTTGGTGTTTGTTCGGGCCTTTTTGAGGTGTTCTTTGGCTTCTCTGTGTACGTTGAGGAGGATTTCAATCCAGGAGTCAACTGTAGGAACTGGGGTAGGATGTGGGATTATGGATGGTAGAACCGAAGGGTGGAATCCTTGGCTACAAAAAAAGGGGCTGGTTTTGACAGCCAAGTGGTCCGAATTATTGTATGCGAATTCAGCCACGGGTATTAGAAGTGACCAATCGTCCTGGATCTTGGTGGCAAAACAGCAAAGATATTGCTCCAGGGTTTGGTTCACACGTTCAGTAGCTCCATTGGTCTTTGGATGATAACCTGAGGAGAGGGCACGTTGGATTCCTAGTATACAGCATAAGTGTTTCCAGAACTGAGATATGTACTGAGTTCCTCTGTCAGATATCATCTTGGAGGTAGTCCATGAAGTTGGACTATGTGTTCCAGGAAGATTCCAGCGAGTTCAGAGGAGGATGGTAGTTTATATAAGGGTGTGGAATGAGCCATGTGAGTGAATATATCAATAGTAACCATGATAGTTGTGTATCCCCTGGAAAGTGGTAGTTCCACAATAAAGTCCGTAGCGATGAATTCCCAAGGTCTTGTTGGCAGCGCTGGTTGGAGCAGGAAACCCGCCGGTTTCTTGTTATCATGCTTATTTTGAGTGCAGACTGCACAGGTTTGGATGTAATGCTGGACGTCATCTTTCATTTTCGGCCACCAAAACTGTCTTTGTATTAAACGGAGAGTGTTGGTGATGCCACGGTGTCCTGAATGAAGGGTGTCATGACATAGGCTTGTGATCCTTTGTCACAGTCTCTGCATGGGGATGACCAGACCATTATCCTTGAACAAATATCCGTCCTTTGTTTTGAGATTCCATCAATTCTTCCCAGTAAACTCCTTCCAGATCCCATCCCAGAGGACTGGGTTTGAATCTGAATGTCCTCCAGGAGACTGATTGCTTGGGCAACAAATATTGTGTGGGGAAACATCTTTGGGAAGGATCGGTCTTCAAGAATTTCGTAGTCGGGACGTCGGGATAAGTCGTCAGCAATTATATTTTGTGTTCCAGGAACATGATGGATTTGAAACTGGTACTGGGCAAAGAAGAAGGCCCAACGGGCTTGTCGACTGTTCCTACATTCCAGGGATTGCAGAACTTGAATATTCCGATGGTCCGTGTGGACCTGAACAGGATGTTTCGCTCCCAGGAGTAGATGACGCCAATTTGTGAAGGCTTGCCGTATGGCTAATAGTTCCTTTTCCAGAACAGAATAGTGGGTTTCGCTAGGAGTCGGGGTGCGCGAAAGATAGGCAATGGGGTGTTCTAATTTGTCATCAAATTCCTGTTTTAGGACTGCCCCGATAGCGTAGTTAGAGGCATCAGTTTCCACTAGGAAGGGTCGATCAATGTCAGGTTGAGCCAAGATGGGGTCTTGTGTAAACTCCGACTTCAATCGTTGAAACGACTCATCTTGGACTGCTGTCCAGTGAAAGGGAGTATCCTTCTTCAATAATGTAATGATCGGTTGTACTATCTCCGAATAGGAAGGTATGAATTTTCGGTAGAAGTTGGCAAGCCCCAGGAAGGATTGAATCTGTTTCACAGTAGTTGGAACAGGCCAGGATAGAAAGGAGTCTACTTTTGAGCGGTCCTTTCCAATTTCTTCTGGGCTAAGGACAAATCCGAGATAGTGAACAGTAGACACATGGAAAAGGCATTTCTCAGCTTTAGCCAGGAGCTTATGTTCACGTAGACGCTGTAAGACTGCTTTAACATGTTCTTCATGCTTCAGATGGTCCTTGGAGTATATCAGTATATCGTCCAGGTAAAGTATGACGAAGAGGAACAGCATATCCGAGAACACCCGGTCCATAAAACGTTGGAAGACCACTGGGGCATTGGCGAGTCCGAAGGGCATAACTAAGTATTCAAAATGACCAAAGGGTGTTCTAAAGGCTTTTTTCCATTCGTCACCCTTCTTTATACAGATCAGATGGTAGGCACCTCTGAGATCTAATTTCGTGAACACTACAGCTCCTCTCACCACTTCCAGGATATCCGAGATCAAGGGCAATGGGTAGCGGTCCTTGAGGGTGCATTGATTAAGACCACGATAATCAAGGCAAGGCCTAAGCTCCTTGGTATCTTTCTTGGGAACAAAAAACAACAAAGCTCCCGCCGGGGATTTGGATGGTCGTATAGTGCCATATTCCAGGTTGGTATCCAAGTATTCTCAGAGGGCTCTTTTCTCTGGTTCCGATAGAATGAACATCCTTCCAAAGGGAATCACTGCTGAGGGTTCAGTATCAATAGCGCAGTCTTCAGGTCTGTGAGGGGGTAGGGCCTGAACTATGGCAGTCGAGAACACATCAGTGTAATCCTGATAGGCCCTGGGAACCTGGATGATATTTGAGACCGTGAATGGACCTTGCTGGTCTGTTCGCGTATCTTCAGAGGATCTTGACGAGGAATCCAGACATAGACAGTGGCACATACAGTGTTCAGAACCAATAAACAAGGATCCTGCAGTAAGAGGATTCAATCCAGCACTACAGCTAAGTCAATGCCTAGTCTGGGATACTGAATGGAAACCCTTATTGATATATCTTTATGTCCAGCTCATGAGTTCTGGATGACTACCCCTATATAACACCCCTCTCTTGGAACCCCCCTGACCCCACTGAGCCAAGAAGTAGTTCTGTTTTGCAAGTTTAAACGGTTTATTTGAGAATGTAAACAATATATATATATATCACACTTTATAATAAATTAATAATTAATATCACACTTCAGAACATGAGCAGTTAACAACAATGGGTAATGTTCTACTAATAAACTGATTTGATTACCCAGGAGTAGTATAAAGGATGAGGTAGCACGCTTGGGAATAGGAACAGAGGAATAAGGTGGTAGAGAATGCTTTATCTAGTTTCAGATGGATGCAATGTTGAATGAAAATGCAATACTGAAAATACTCAATATGATTTGAACAAAATAATGTAATCACTTTTCTCTGGCAATCCACTCCCCACCTTATGCAATGTAAGGAAATGAAGAGGAGAGCACACAGTTCTTAGAAATGCAATCAAATGTAATTCAGTTCACCCCAGCAAGCTTATACTACAGAAGTTTGAAACACAGGCCCAAAATGCTTTTATATGTGCTGGCAATGAAGTGAGGAATATGCTGAAAATGGTTTTAATTCCCTTCAGGAGGTTCAGGGTGAGTGGTATCTAGTTAATATGAGTTCAGGCTCACTTTAGCAAGGATCTAGGAGTAACTAGCAGGTTAAACGAATTTTTGGCAAAGGAAAGCAAGGAAGCTGCTGTTTTCACACGTGGCTGGATTTTTAACCAAATCGCGAATCGCGGCAATATTCACGAATGCGTGAATCACAATTACGGCAAAAGTATAAGGAGTAGCAAGTCGGTTCTAAGCTTGTTGAAAAGCTGAGATTCTAAGCTTTCAGAGGAAAGTTAAACCAAGTTCCTAGCCCAAACGGTTCCAGAGATACGGACGATTAAATAAAGGTAGTTTTTCGGATTTGAAATTTTAAATGTTCAAAGCGACATGTTACAGCTTGCAGCTAGAAAATGACAGGTGACAGTTCTACTTAGGTTAAATAGATTGAATTATATTATATTAAACTAAGGGATATGTTCTGAGTTTTGCTGAGTACTCACAAGAGATTTTGGACAGGAAGGCGACTTTGTCACGGATCCGGTCACTGCGCACAGCACTTCACACCGATCTGGTCTCCGGTTCCGAGTACAGCTCTGCTTTCTGGGTCACCGGCACTGCTCCTGGATCTTGGGTTCTGCTGGTCTGGTCTAGCACCGGTCTGCACGGCTCCTAGTCCCGCTTTCTCCGGACACAGCAATGTTCTAGGCAGGGAATTCAAACAGCTCGCCCGGCTGTTGATAGTCTGCAAATGATTTTTGGGCCTGCTGACCAATACTTTTGTTTGCAGTGGGCCTTCTTGGTTCAAAGTTCTGTAGTCTCTGTTTAGCTTGGAAGTCTAAGTGTAGGATCTCTGGATGTGAAGTCGTCGGTCAGCATGCGCCGCAGCAATGGAATTTTATGTGTTTTGAAAGTGGGTGGAGAGGCTACCTTTCTAGGCCCAACCCCTTCAGAGTTCTGATAGGTTGGAGAATTCTTTGCGTTCTCAGTGGAGAACAGGATTGTGTGTCAGAATGATGTCATTTAATGGCTTGCAGAAAGGACACTTCCCTGTCAAATTACACACAAATCTATATTTGACCTAAAGACATATTTCATAGATACACAGTGGTTTGAAATTACATGCACCCATCACGGATCACATGAGGTATACTCTGTTCAAACTCTGATGTTTCTAAGAGCTTGCATTCAGAACTGGCAACATTTTGCGTTTTTTAACTGGTTTTGCAACATTGGTTTTTCATTAAAAATTATACACATATACACGGCCTGTCCATACATACTCCAGTAAATTCCCATGTCTCTAGCTTAAACACAGAGTCTGTGGTGTCAATAAATAGCGGGGTTTTGCCCCAGAACATCACACAAATTCCCTACGCGTCTTAAAAAGTGCACCGAAAAATCACAAGAATTATGGTATCATTTAAATAATTTTGACAAGTCCGCACTGTGAGTTATACATCTTTCTTAGAATCATATTCTGGCCAACAGGGGTGTGTCTTTTCAGGTCACATGGTATAGAAACCAGTTTATCCAGTTTCTGCCAAGCTCAGAGACCCTGCCCCTCCCAGCTTCTGCCAAGAGGAAGCTGTTTTACGGTCCCCCCAATAAACCATCTGCCTGAGTCAAGGCAGGGCCCACTGTTCAAGAGGAAGGCATTTACGACCACCCTAATAAACCATCTGCCTGGGTCCTTTGTTAAGTCTCTAGCAGTCCCTTGGTAATTCAATCAGAGAGGGGTAACCTCCCCTCAGAATGCAGCCAGGCCTGAGAACTGCTGTGGATCCAGTTTCACTCCAATTGGGGGGAAGTTGTCAGGCAGAATCCAGTTCCTTAAGCCAGGCCCCAGCTAATGTCACTTTTAGTTACCTAGTTTTCTGCATTCAAATAAAACTAACAATTTTTACACATGCAGCTAGAATGCTGATTCTAAGTTCAAAACTATGACATTTTAACAGTTACAAACTATGTGACACTCAAAAGTAGGTCACTCAGTTAATTTAAACATTTCGATTTTGGTGGTTTTAATCCAGTTTCAGTTAGGCTGCTGACATGCATAGCTCAGCCAGTTTTGTTATGAACATTGTTTTGGGCTCTTCATCTTCCCAGATTTAGTATGCACACATACTTCATTCTGCCAGATGTCCGCTGGTGTTCAGTGAGATTTTTGGATGTGTTGCAATGTTTGAAAATAGGCATTTTGAGCTGGCATTCAGAGACACAAAAGGTGATTTTAATGTGCGGTTTTTCCTTTGGCACACATTTCACTCATGGCAGCCCGGCCCATCCTGCTCGCACTGGTGGGTGGCAAGTTAGGCAACCATTTTAGTGTGCACAAACTGCGTGGTTCTCCTGGATTTTGGCGCACATGTGGGCTTTTTGGCCATCTTGGATTTTCTAAGCCCACAGCACCAAATGTTGCAGCATGATAGCTCAAACGTGGGTCAGGACACCCAACACTGCCGCCCAGTTGATGTAGGGGTTGTGCTTCTGTAACCAGGGCATACCCAGTACCATTGGATAATGGGCAGATCTTATGATGTCAAATGTGATCCTCTCTTGATGGTGGTTTATAGAAAGCAGGATCTCTTTTGTTTTCAGGGTTATGGGTCCTGAAGAAAGAGGTCTTCCATCAATGGCCTCTACAGGTTGCATGATGTCTCGTGTTTCATAAGGGATGTGGTGGGTAGTGACCCAATCATGATCTATGAATATCCCCATGGCCCCACAATCCACTAATGCCAGAATGGGATAAGCTTCTTTGCTTGGAAGGCGATAGAAAGGCCTGCAGTATCACAAGATTGTTTTGTCCAGGAGAGTTAAAGGATGGAATAGATGTGGAGCAAACATCTCTCTCCCGAAGCTGTGCTCCATTTAGGATCGGGAGATGGCGTTTCCCGAACACCATGGAGGGGCTAAAGGACATTCTCTCACAAGATGTTTATCAGAGGCACAGTACATGCACAGCCCGGTGTGAATCCGTCGCATCCTTTCTTGTGGAGTTATGGGTCTCCGGAAGGCTCCTAGTTGCATGGGTTCTGGGTCTGTGGTCGGGGAAGGAGCGGGCACAGGTCTAGAGGAATGTTCTGTAGAGGTCTTTTGGTAGGGCATTTTAGTCTTCTTCTTTTCCGCCTTCCTTTCCTGGATACGAAGGTCTATTTGTAAAGAGAGGTCCATGAGAGCCTGGAAGGAACCTGGGCAAGCTACCCTGGCTAGCTCGTCTTTTATCTCTTCATTCAGCTGCCTGAGTTGCTTCACTGGTGCAGTACGCCTTCCTGTCATGAACCACCGGACGCGTCCCTTCTGGACTTTGGGGTCCCTGAGAGTAAAAACAGGCCTCAGAGGACCAGTCTGCTTCCTTGACCAGTTGCTTAAAGCATGTTACATAGGTAAGAATATCCTGGGATCCTTGCTGGAAGTCCAATAAGCGTTCTTGGGCACTGTAAACCTGTTCCGGGTGGTCAAACGTGGTCTTTAGCGCCCGTACGATACCCTCATAGTCATCCAGGAGGGCATCGCCAGAATTAACTAAGGGCGTTGCCCAAGTTAATGCATTCCCGGAAAGATGTGAAATCATAAAGCCCACCTTTGCTCTGGGGGTGGAGAAGTAGTAGGGCTTAAAGGTAAAGTGCACTAAACACGAATCGAGGAAACCACGAAGGTTCTTTGATGAGCCATAATATTTATCCACCACTCCACCCAACAACACACTTTCCTTGGTCGCGGAATCACGTGACAGGACTAGTTGTTTCAATACAGCATTCTCGGCCTTAAGATTCTGAACTTCTGTTGTTAACTCCTGCATGCTACGCATGAGGTCTTGAACTGCAGCCTCCATGTCCGTAACTGTATCAGTTGGTTGGCGTCTCAATCTGTCACAGGTTTCCCCCCTTCTCACCTGTCTGTGTTGTTTGTTCGAGTTCTTCGATGAAGTCTTCTTTCGCACCATTCGGGTCTTGTATAACCCTGTGCGTGGGTCCTCGGTTTCCAGTGTGCGGTTCGTGTCCCGTCTCCAGGGAGCGTTCAGATGTCTGGGAAAAAAGTCCAGGAAATGGCGAGGAGCGCACTCGGAAGGCGAGTGCGAAGGAAATCCAGGAATGCAAGGTGAGGACAAAAAAGAAAAAAGGGGAGGATGAAGGAGGAGGAAAATTAGGGGACCGGGAACCAGGAATCAGTTGAAATCGCTGTATGAACTACGTTAGCACACGTTTGACTACTGCAAGTGGTAGCGTTGAGATGCGCAGGGCCGCGTTGGCGTGTCTCCTTTGTAGAACGCAGAGCGTACAACGCAGAGACTGGGAAACAGCGTTTCACGTTCAGCTGCCATGTTGGGAGTACTGCTGAGTTCAGTCCCCTATGGGTCAGGGACCCCAAAGTCCAGAAGGGACGCGTCCGGTGGTTCATGACAGGAAGGCTTACTGCACCAGTGAAGTAACTCAGGCAGCTCGCCAACAAACGTCAAGCGCCCGTGCACAAGAAACGCAGGATGGATAGCTCACCCTACAAATAACTAAGGTGAGAAAAGAACCCAGTGGGAAGGGAATCAGTCAGCGGGAGGTGTGAGATTCACCCATTAGAGGCAGTTACCACAAATCCTCCCTTCTGTAATTGCAGATTCATTATTCAGCACTGGGCAACTACGCATCCAGGGTTCCAGATCTCAGAGCCTTCCAGACGCCCCCTGGGATATCAGGTGAGCGTAACACTCACTCACCCAAGGTTCACAACCTTTAGGTCCTCTGTGACAGCGACCTAAGACTCCAACAGTTCAGTATGGCAACTCTCACTGCTGCCAAAATCACCTCCTCAGTATAAGTAATATCTGCCCCCCGCTCATCCTCAGCTCAATCAAAACACCAATCTCCACAGTGTAATCCAGTAAACATCATTACTGCTTGATATTAGTCCTTTGTCTTCTACTCTACTACTTCTCCCCTAAACAAAGTTCTGAACTTTGCTACATGTACCTGGAACCCTTAGTTGTGTACAGTGTTAGGTTAGGGCAGGGGTGCTGTGAGAAACCTGAAGGTGTTTCACCCGCTAGTCCCCAGGGATCTGTCATCCAGGTGGCCAGGACACAGCCATCACTTTTGGATCCAGTTCCTATGGGTGGACCAGTGCGGGAGGATCACCTGGATGATGGGTCTTCGGGGAGTAGTAGAGGGACGGCGAGACGCAGTATCCCCTTCCCTGTAACACCTTTACCACATCCTACCAGGTAGGATACTTAGGAACTCAGACCCACCCCCCCTTTCTGAGACAAGCACTTTCTCACGGACAGCTCACTGTGAGAGAAAACGGACTAACCCCAGAGCCGTATACCTGACATGTCCCAATGCAATGGTCAGACGGGGTCAGGCAATTACTGATCATTACACACACCTGACTTCCATCACATTTCCCCACATGGATAAAAGGCGGAGTACGAAAGCACCCTCTGAGCAAGACAAAGCACACAAGGAACCAGCAGTTCCAAGATGGCAGTTGATTACAAGGAGAAAGACGGCAAAACCGAAGAGGGTTACAAGGAAGGAAGGGCCCTTGACCTTTTCAGAGAAAGACCGTTACTTTCATGAGCCTTCGAGAATAAGTAATGCAAGACCTGGAATCAATGCTGAAGAAGCTGTCATGATGCCTACCCCTGGGCATCTGGCTCAAGCCCATCAGCCCCGGGAACAGGCATCCAGACATTTACAAAAACCCCAGCAGCCCCAGCTAGGGGCTGTCTGGGTTCAGTCCTGGCGCCATAGGCGCCAGGCTCATAGACTTTACTTACCTCATGCAGACCATGCTGCAAATAAATCCAAGCCAACATGAGGCCTGGATGGGACTATTTTACTACAGGGACTATTTTATTACTCGGGTGTGGTCCTGGGGAACTTCTTTCCTGGGACTACTTTGGAGGCTATTTAAACCACGCCCGAACAGCAGCACATGCTTCGTGTTATTCTGCATCCAGCAGCGTGACTCTCACCGTGCCTGCAGCCAGCATCCAGTCTTCTGCCACGCCCACGTACCTGCAGCATCCATTCTTCTGCCACGCCCGCCTCGAATCCGGAGCTCCTAGAATAAAGAGGAAGAAAAGGACAAGGTTAGAAAACAAACTTATTTCAAATTCCTCACCTGATTCCGGATCCATTTCATCTCCCGACCTGGAAAGTACATCAGTCCTGCATGCGTCGCTTCGCCAGCTCCAGCACGGCGCCATACTCATCAGTTCTCACAGCATCTTTCGATCCGGCACTGTCTCCATCATTTCTTCGCCGTACTCCGGCACCTAGGGGCACAAGAATAACAAGGTGAGCCAAGGGAATCAACAAATACCTCTTACCACCATAGACTTACCTGATTTACCACCGGCGGTATTATTCTCCATATCTTCATATGCCGCATCTGTAAAGAGGGAGAAAAACAACACGTCAACGCATGCAATAGTTACCGGACAGTGTTGGGTAACACAGACTCTTACCTGAACGCCAGCAGCAGCTACAAGCCCTTCTTCTTACAAACTTAGTTGCAACTTAAGGAAGGAAGGGGACAAGAGTGAACATCGGGCACATTGAACTCTTTGAACTTGATACTTACCAATCCCGCCTGGGACTTCAGAGTCAATGCTTACCGGAACTCTCCCAACGCCTTCAAACCAGTGAAGTAACTGGTA
This sequence comes from Ambystoma mexicanum, assembly GCF_040938575.1. Lineage (NCBI taxonomy): Eukaryota > Metazoa > Chordata > Amphibia > Caudata > Ambystomatidae > Ambystoma > Ambystoma mexicanum. The sequence goes on along the minus strand of NC_090927.1, from coordinate 273,798,014 downwards.
TCTACGCGCCCCTGCAAGACACGCAGGATGGAGAGCTCATCTTTTACAAACATAAGGTGAGGTTACTAAGGGGATATCGGAGGTGATTAGTGAGGGAGAGCGAGAACAGTTGGGAGGCCATCACTAAAACCCACAGGTGGCTAATCCCTTTCTCCACTTGCAGGAAAATACTTCTTCGGGTCCAGCAGACAAGACTAGGCGGGCCAGTCCAGACAGTCATCTCTGCACTACGCATCACGTTGACGGAGACCGCAGCTGTCCGGGTCCGATCGACACCCCTGTGGGGTCCAGGTGAGCGTAACAGAAACCTACACTGTGTGTCGGAGGTACCAGGGGATCTCCCGCATCGATAGCCAAGGCGGGGAGGATCGTTGGCCGCTGTGGTACTTGTCTTGGCTCCCACAACAAAGCAGCGCCTGTGAAGTAAGCACAGCCGGTGAGTTGGAGAGACTGATACCAGACCGGTTTGTGTTTAAGCCAAGGCTGCAAACGGCAACATGTATAGAGAAAACTAAAGAGAACAGTGTGTGAAGCGTATGTGACAAGCGACGCGAATATAATTAAACAACAGATGAGTGACTTAACTTTTGAAGCCAAGACATATACAGTAAACAGTGTGGCCAGGCACCACGTGGGTGCTCATTCAAAGGTCTCTGTTAGGTATCCAACAGAAAGGTGCAAATGTAAAAAGGAATTGTGAAATTGAAGTGGTCCTGCAACGGGTCAAGCCAAACCCTGTGCACATTCGAAAGTCTTCGATACCTGATGCTAACTGTAATTGGTCCAAACCCAGCTGAGGGAGGCTAATTGTATTAAGAAGGGGATCTGAGCCCGGCTGAGGGGGATCCGGGGTGATCCGTGAGTCGCCCGAGAAAGTATATCCTATGAACATTGTGAAAGAGGATCTGACCCCGGGAGACTGGGATCCAAAGTGGCGATCGGTGTACTAAAGGGATCTGAGCCCGGCTGAGGGGGATTCGGGGTGAATAGTGAATCACCTGAATTGAGTACTTGTAAGAGGAAAATAACTTCCTGTTTGTTTTGTCGTATCAGGCCCTCTGCATGAAGAGACTTTGATAGGCAAAGAGACTTGGGCACAGAATGCCCTGATACTAATGATTGAACTGTATCCTCGTTCTGAAGAAGCCAGAGATTGTGCTACACTCGAGCGAACCACCTGGTCCCGTGCTGAAAACGTGGGGAAGGGAGGCCAATGGCCTGAACATCCTGACCTATCGTTTTTGTGAACACTTCTTTCTTTTTCTTAAACGCTACCCCACACTATTTGCGTTCAGAGGTAAGGATTGGCAATCTTTTTTTTAGTATAGGCCTTTTTATTTTGACAAGACACCACTAGGACTGCATTATTATTATATGATGGTTGTAGCTTTCTCCCATCTGTGGATTTAGGATTAGATAGGCGTTTATCATACCCTTGTTGAAGTTCAATAAACACCCTTGAAATGTGGTCACTTGTGTCCGTCTTACTGTTGATATCATGCCTTCCTTACAGTGCACAACTAGTTTTGCTGGAGGGCCGAATGCACCTTACAAGCTGTCTACAGGGGGCCTGTTTGTGTGGGGTAGCCTGGAGGGGCATGTGGTGAATTTACAACCCCCACAGACATTTTTAGTAAGGATGTGGGGGAACAAACAGGCATTTTGAGGTGTAATTCTTGTAATTATTGCTATTTGTGCTTTCAATTCTGCAGCACATGTATTTACCAATACAGTTTTTCTAGTGCTTATTAACATGCTTCACATCACTGGTGTTAGTACGCATTATTACCAAGCCAGAAGAAAAACTGATTTGCCCCTGGGCTTCAATATGTTATCCATAGTGTAAGAACCAAATCCTCCCGCTACCCCGGAGCAACAACCTAACAAAACTAGCTGTCCTAAAGGTGAAAAAGAGCTGTGCAGATATGTTCTGCTCACATTAATGACTACATGAGGAAGCTTTGCCTCGGGATCTTTGAGGAGAATGCAGCCTCCAACCCTTTGCACTTTACAAAATTGCAGTTATAGCAGACTGGGAGGCCACCGGCATCAGACTCCATCACATTTAAAGAAAAACCTTTAAATTTGCATTCTCCACATGCCACCACAAAACACCTCTGCATTAAGACTTACTGCCACAAAAGACTTCAATGCCCACGGTCAACATTGCTTTGTCACCAGGGCAATGAATTAATGTTCTCTTTACAATACTTTGCTCTGAAGCAGCATACAAATGTGGTGTGTCACTGGATACCGTACAGGCCATGGAAAGAAAATATAGGTGATATTGTTTTCTATACTGCTTATTACCATGCTTTACAGCACTGGTGTTGGTAGAATTGTGTACTAAACCCAGTAGAAAAACAGAGTTGTTACTGAGCTTGATTATTTCAATCAAAGTGTGAGCACAGATACTCCCTGGCACCCCAGCAGTATGCACATGACGCAGCAAACCAGTTGTTTCACATGTGAACAGGAGCTGTGCAGACCGCAAGCCTGAGAGGGAAGGGGAGCTCTGTATTTGGCCCATTCAACTCCTGCAATAGAAATAGAACCCACACATTAGGGGGCCCTCTATGACTTGGCCAAATACATTTTTAAGTGGTCATTTGCATTTTTTTTATTTTTGGGATTTCAGTTATTACAACTTCAACATAATACCTCCCCCAACAACTCCCTGGTACCCTCCCTGTGCCTATTATCCCCCCTCTTCCACCCACTCCCCAATCCCCATTCCCCTGCCCCTGTGCATGCTGTAAATTGACAAAGGTGACATTCTAAGTGTGTCTTAATTAATTACCACTAAGCAAAGTTTGTGAGGACAGTAGGACTCCCTGTATTAGGTACGTGATCCACTCCATTGAGACAAAGTTCTAAACATTGGTGAACCAGTCTTGTTCGTGTGGAGGTTCTGTGTTTTTCAATTTGTGGGCAATTACCAAGAGCGCTGCAAGGTTCAAGATGGAAAAAGCCTTGCATGTTCTTATGTAATGCGTCCCAGTATTGCCTCAGCTTCGGGAAGCTCCACCATACATGCAGCTAGTCTCCCTTTTCCCCACATTGCTTCCAGCATGTGTCTGACACTTTGGGGTTCATCCGGTGCAAGCGCACCGGTGTGTAGTGCTATTGTGTCAGCCGCAGTTTTGTCTTACATTGGTCAAATTACTTAATGGCATCCCCTTGAAACATGTCCCTACGTTTTGGCAGTCCTCCTGTGTCCAGCGGGAGAAGGAGTTGTTTAATAAACCAGGGGTGAAGTGCACAATATAGAATAGTGGTGTGAGATGTGATGGGAATGTGGTAATGTGTTGTTGCGAGGCCACCTTGTCCCATATGTCCTCATCCAGTTTGGTTATCCTGCTTTTGTGTACATTTTGGGGCCAGTGCTGCTTGTGTAGCCACAGCACTTCCGCTATCGGCATCCCTACCAACGCTCGTTCCATATGTACCCATCTTTTCTCAGGGTCGTCTGCGAACCAGTCTTTTACAACCTGGAGTTGAGCCTCTTGAAAGTACCAGCAAAAATTGGGGACACCTAGACCGCCTTTATGTGTCGGCTTCATCAGTGTTTTTAATGCTTTGGAAGGGGATTTGTTATTCCATACGAAAGCGCAGACAAGACTATTCAATACCGGGAAAAACGAGTCAGGGATCGGGAGTGCCTGAAATAAGTATAGAACCCTGGGTAGGAAGACCATTTTGACCGTTTTTATCCTCGCTAACCATGAGACTGATAGAGGGCCCCATTTATGTACCTGCTACTTGAGCTTATCTAGGAGTGGTTTGTAGTTAGCCAAAAATAGGGCTATCAGAATCCACGTAATAGTGGCCCCCAGGAGTGTTATGCTCCCTGACACCCATCTAAATTGCGTTGCCTCTCTAGCCCGTTGGAGTTCTTCTTGTTCTAGGGATAGATTTAAAATTTAGGATTTTGTGACATTCATTTATAGCCCAACCACTGCTTCAAATGCCTCAATTTCCCCCCGGACAACCGCCAGCAGTGAATCTACGGGGTCTGTAAGAGTGAGGATAATATCATCTGTGTATGCCATTGGTCCTTCCTACTGAAGGGGATCCCCCGGATATTCTCGGTCTGGTGGAGTAATGTGAGAAAGGGTTCAAGATGTATTGCATAAAGCAAGGTCGAGTGGGGGCATCCTTGCTTGGGGCCCCTCTGTAGTCGTATAGGCTCGGATATCTGCCCATTGATGAGGAGACGTACTACTGGACTGCGATCATTTGCACAGATTTTGGCCAGAAACCCTGGGCCAAATCCCATCTTCTCCATAGTATGGAAGAGAAAAGGCCATTCCAATCTATCAAATGCCTTTTTTCCGCACCCAATGAAATAAAGATCACCGGGTTCCCCCTTTATTGAGATTTTTTCCACTAGGTGACATGCTTGCCATATATTGTCATGGGTTTGCCGTTGACGTATGAATCCTGCTTGGTCCGGATGAATAAATCCTGGAAGGATAGCCTCTAATCTGTTAGCTACAATTTTGGTGTACAATTTAGCATCGATATTTATGAGAGCTATTGGTCGGTAAAACCCACATGATGTCGGGTCTTTATCTGGCTTGTGGAAGAGAACTAATTTAGCCTCTTGCATCGTAGGGGTGATCTGACCGCTCGTGCCGAAGGAATTAAGTAGGCGGTCAGTTTGGGGGCAAATATTGCTTGGTATGTTTTATAGAATATGGTTGGATCGCCATCCGGACCTGGAAACTTATTCAACAGAAGGTTTCTAATCACTCTTTGCACTTCGTTTTGTGTAATATGTGTTTCTAACATTTCTTTCACCTCTGGGGTGGCCTGTGGCAAGGATATCGATTGCACATACGCCCGTTGTTGTGAGTGGTCCGGATGATCCGACCTATATAGAGCAGAGTAAAATGTGGAAAAGTGGGCCGTAATTTCAGGGGTCATCACCTTATTCCCATGCAAATCTATAATCCCCTGAATTATCTGCGAGTCTGTTTTTTGTTTTAGTTGCCATCCCAGCATCCGATAGGCCTTCACGTAAACATTCTGTCTCATTCCGCTTTCTTTGTTTGTAACAAATCTAGACGCCCTCTAACATTCCTGTATCCCTTCGCAATTTAATCCCTGAATTTGTTTCCATTTGTCGTAAGATTGTGTGCATTTCGAGCTCCAATTCTGTTTCTAAAGATCTTTGCTGTTGGCGGCTATTCGCTCCTGCCTCTATCAGTTCGCCTCGAAAGGTTGCTTTAAATGCAAACCAGAGGGTGCTCTCTGAAATCTCAGAAGAGATGTTGTTGTCAAAGAACTCCCTAATTTTACCTTCCAACACTTCACTCACTACCGGATCCAATAAACAATTCTCTCGGGATCCCCCAATTCCAGAGCCCTCTTTTTATGTGTCAGAGATTCATTTCCATTGTGATCTACTTGTGAGATGTTGCCTAGTAGCGTGGCCGAGGACCATATATAGTCTATCCGTGAGAAGGATCTGTGCACTTGCGAGTAAAAGGTGTATCCCCTTTCAACGCCTTGTAGTGAGATCCAAACATCTTTCAGGGCAAGGTGGTCTATTCTCATTTTAAGAGCCTGTGATGGAGGGGGGCTGTGCGTGCAAGGTGCTGGAGATCCTTTTGTGTTGGGGATTCAACGCCATGTTAAAGTCCCCCATTACTAAGGTATCTCCTCTGCCAAACGTCTCCAGGTCGGCGATGACTGTCCTTAAAAAGTCATACTGACCATTATTATGGGCATGTATGATATGATAGTTTATTTATATAGCGCCTATACACAATGTGTTTCAAAGCGCTTTATGGAGGCGACCGTAAGTTTCACTTACATAATTTTCACTAACATAATTTGGATCATGAGAAAGAGGAACCTGCCTCCCTTGTCTGCACGTGAGTTCATCACCTGGACTGCTGTGGCAGATTTTAGCACTGTTAGGACCCCCACCATCTTTCCCTGAGTGTTTGCTTGAAAAATGTGGGAATATTGTTTTAGCCAGAGTTTGTGCTTCTCCAACTTTTTTATATGTCTCCTGTAGCGCCACCAAGTCTGGTTGATGATGGGAGAGAAGCCTTTAGAGTTTCTTTCTTTTAACGGGGGTGTTTAAGCCCCGTATGTTAAGCGTCAAGCATTTGAATTTAGGTGTCTAACTAGTGGGGCTAGTTGGCGTTGACCCCTGTCCCTAGTGTCCTTGCTTAATTCCTCTTTGTGAGAGTACACACCGCATGCGCAGAGTAAGCCCCAACCCATCCCCTCCCCCTCGATACCCCTTTTCTTCCCCAACAATCTGTTCTGTTGTCAAACCCAGAACATCTAACACCCCCCAACGCACCTCCCTCCCTCCCTGGTGTGAGCCACTGAACCTATGTAGTCCTCAGGCCTTACACCCTCGGTAGTAGCTTGCCAACCCATCCAGGGACAACTTGTGGGGTGTCCTAAATCCCCTTGAGGTGAAATCCAAGTGGATACTTTAAGGAAGGCATGGTATCAAACAGTGAATACAGACACAAGTGATCACAGTTCAAGGGTGTTTATTGAACTTCAGTGGATTGGTTAAACACCTATCTAACCCTAAATCTAAGGATGGGAGCGAGCTACGACCATCAAATAATAATAACGCAGTCCTAGTGGAGTCTCTGAAAAAATAAAAGGGCCTCTACTATTAAACTATTAAACCTATTGCCAGTCCTTACTTCTAAATACAAATGCTGTGAGACAATAATGTATGCAAAAAGAAAAGTATTCAAGAAATGATATGTCAGGATAGTTGAGCAATTGGTTTCCCTTCCCTACGTTTTCAGCACGGGACAAGGCAACACGCTCGAGCTTTGCACAAACTCTGGCTTCTCTGCCCCAAGGGTACAGTTCAAAGCATAGGTATCAGGGACTTCTGCCCAAAGTCTCTCACCTTCAAAAGGTCACTTATTCCAGAGGGCTTGACGTAACAAACAAGCACCAACGTTCCTTTCTTATATGGATTTTTACATTCACAAGTTTCACATTTGGTCTCCCTCTTTCGGGCTCGGACCACGGATCTCCCTCCTTCGGGTTTGGACCCCTTCAGCACAATGTTCACAATTGGTCTCCCTCGTTAGGGCTCGGACAACGGATCTTCTTCCTTCGGGTTCGGACAGTGTAATCGCACTTTGATTCATTTAAATTCCCATTACACTCTTTTACTTTCACTTCTGCCACTTCTTGGCTGGATACCTTACAGAGACTTTTGCTTGAGCACGCTTGCGGGGCTGGACCACTCTGTCACTGGTATTGTATCTTTTCACTGTTAAAGTTCAAACATCCATAAGCTATTTAGCTTTCCTCGTTTCTTTCATCATACGCGTTACCAATCTTCGTTCTTGTGCTCTTTATACAATGTTGCTGCTTGCAACCTTGATTTCAACTCAGACCGGTCTTACATCGGTCTCCGGAACTCACTGGCTGTGTTGATCTTTCTGGCGCTGCTTTGATCTTGGAGCCAAGGACAGTACCACGGCGGCTGCTGCTCCTCCCCGACTCGGTCTGCCGCGCAGGAGGGCCCCGGGTATCTCTGACACACAATGCAGGATTCTTCATTCTGCTTTCCTGGCCTTATGCTTTTAACTCTGAAGGACTCTCGAAGGTAATGGTTTCTCGCCGGAAAGGTCAAGGGAATCTCCCTCCTTGCGCACCCTTCTTGGTTTGCCGTCTTTCTTCCATCTTTCAGCTGGCGTCTGGAAAATACTGTTCTTTCGTGTGCTTTGCTTCGCTCAGAGCGTGCTCTTGTCCTCTGCCATTTATCCGTGTGGGGAAGTTTAATGGAAGTCAGGTGTGAGTGCTTACCAGTAATTGCCTGACCTTGCCTGACCATAGTAGAGGGACATGTCAGATACACTGCTCGGGTGTGAGTTTGTTTTCTCCCAGAGCGGGCTGTCTGTGTGAAAGTGTTCATGAAGGGAAAGGGGTTGGGGTAAAGTTCTCACATATCCTACCGTGTAGGATGGGGTAAAGGTGTTACAGGGAGGGGGATACCACGTCTCGCCATCAGGTGTCCCACTCCCACTCTCCGAAGACCCCTCACCCAGGTGCCTCCATCTGTAGTGGATGTTTCTGTAAGACCAGTCTCATTTCTTCCTACAGCAGTACTGTCAAGTCTAGGGTTTGCTTTGGATGCCCTCAGGGCATCTGTCTTGTGGCGCCTGGGAGCCACATTGGTTCCATCTCCGACCATGAACTGCTTGTGACCATTCCCAGGTTTTAGTCTTTTGTAGGGGGCCTCTTCCTTCTGACTGATGTCGTCATCTTCATTTATGTGCAGTAGGTGGATCCCCTTTTCCTAAATTGAAATCCTATCTTGTCTTCCTTCCCAGATGAAGAAGAGTTTGGACGGAAAGGTCCATTAGTATTTTATTTGTTTTGCCTGTAGTGCCTTAACCACTGTTCCCATATTTCTTCGCTTCTGCTGGGTGGTCTGTGAGAGAGCCTGGTAAAGTTGAATTTCGGCTCCATTATAAATGAGAGGTTCCGCTAGCCGGGCTGCCTGCAATATGAGCTCCTTTTGGGGATAGCATGCTAGTACAGCTATTGTGTCTCTTGGGTGTCTCTTGGGTGTTCCCCCAGTTCCAACCTTGTTGTGTTGGATTCTAGATGAATGTACCTGAAAAAGCAAAGAAATAAAAATGTTGAAAAAAAAGTGGAGGGGAAACAGCAGAAGAGGTTAGGCAAGGTAAACATTGAGGAGGAGGTGGTGAGATTTTACGTGAAAGATGGGGAAGAGAAGCCAATGCTGGATTTAGTGGTGCCTAAGGAGGAGTTGCCTGAGGGGAGGATTAAAGAGAAGGGTGACCAGAGTAGAAAGGTGAGTCAGAGAATTCCAAGGAGTATGCAAGAGGATGATAGGAAGGACAGCAGGAGAATAAGAGAGCAAGAGGGGACAGAGAGACGATGCAAGTGTAAGTCTTGGGTGGTATGGGTGGAGGAACAAGCCTGAAGTAAAGCCTTGACAAGGCACAGGAAATTACCAAGAACAGATAGAGACAAAAGAACACAGAAATGTCCTAAGCGATGTGCATGTGGCACGATGACAAGGAGGAAAGAGACGTTGGGTTGGAAGGATGTAGAACCAAGACCCTGGGAGGGGGAGATAGAGAGGACTCTGTAAAGACAGTAGGGTGGCCTTCTGACCACCCCCACTGTGTCTCTTTACCATAGGCCCTTGCCTATGTTCACGGTCCAAAGCATATAGTTTGTGTATGGCTTGAGTGCCATCGTGGGTTCCAGCCGAGTCACTCTGGTTCTCCTTGAAACTTGTGTGTCTCACAGTCCTCCTCCCTTTGGGGAGACTTTCGTATTTCCCCTTCCTGTAGTCTGTGGTTCTTTCATTTGCTTCCTCTCCCACTCTGGGGCTCGCTCTTGGTCATTTCCCACTCTGGGCTCCTGGGGATTCTCTGTTTCTTTCCCACACTGGGGCTTTCTTTGATTCCTTTTCTGACTCTCGGCTTTCTCTTTTTCTTCCCCACACTTGGGCTTCTCACCCTGGCCTTGCTGCCCTCCTCTCGTTCCTCGGAAGCCTTCAAATACCTGTATGTGATGAGAGGTGCTCCCTAGTAGGCTATGTAGGCTGATTGCCTCTCGTCTTACTGCGGAGCCACTTACGCGACTCCTCAACTGGCAGTGGTGGACATCTCCTGGTTCCTGCTGGCTGTGTGTGGGAGCTTGTGGGTAGTTCCTCTGCAGGCTTTGTCTCGGCTCACTGAGGTACTCCATTCTTGCTCGGCTTGCCACACCCCATGGCACCGGTGACTCATCTGCCTGGCAGTGTTGCACTCCCCTAGTGAGGATCTCCGGGTGCGACACCACGTCTGGCATTCTGTCTCTTTTAGCGTCTCTCTTCTCAATGTGCGCCGCAGCGTAATTAAAGTCCACAGACTACGTCTATACACCTTCCTGATTGGTTCCTCATCTGACATGACTTCAGTAGGCTGGTTTGTCTGTCGTTCTGCTGTTTTCCCTAAATAGGATGAAATTACGTTTGGGTCAGAAGCCAAAGCATCCACTGTTAACGAGTTCTCACACATCTTAGTTCCTGCATACTGCGTAAGGTGTTATTCTCTGGGAAAAGGCATAGGCGACTTAAGTCTCTCTCTGTGGTTTCCCTGTCCTCGAAGGGGGAGTAACTGCCAGAGGGATCCCCCTTATCCGGTCCCCTACAGGATGTTAAGCATAGCAGGCGCCCCCCCAAGTCCCAAAGGGGGTGGCTCCCCCTGGCGGAGAGGTGACAAGCTCCCTGGATTCGTCACACCCTGAAGAAAGAGGCCTCCCCACAGTGCCCTAGCTGCACAAGAACATCACCAAGGACCAGAGGCTTGACATTGTTGAACATTGCTTAATGGGGAAGAACCTTGAGAGCCCGCATGGAGGAATCTTGAGAGACATTTTATTAGGAGTTCTTGAAACAACCGGCACCTATTTGCCTCTGTTAAGACTCCTCTAGAGACCAGAGCCCAGACTTAACAAGAACTGAAGGAATTTTACTTTTGACATTTTTGAACCACCCTGGGAGACACTAACCTCTGAGTTGATCCCTGGAACTGAACGCAGCCTGGTGAACAACTATCATAACACAGATGAAATCATTTTGTGCACATTCATGGCCCTAAGGGAGTTGATTTGGCTTTGTCCTTGTAAGATACCCTAATAAAGAAGTGTTAACACCACTCATTTGCATCAAGCCCATGTTTGACCTTCCTCAGCTTGGTGACACAGGGTAACAGGGTCCTAACCTGGTGAGAATCACAGAACAAATCCCCAAGAAATTTGAATCTCCCTTTTTCTAAATAGTGGTGTTTATTTAAAAGCAAAGTTTTACCAAGGGTATCTCGATTTATTGTATTTCATGGGAGTTCTTAGGAGGACTAGTCTCATCTGGGGCTCATGGAAATTTCATAGGTCATTGGATATGTTTTGGGACAATTTGCCAGTTTGTTTTTGTGCATGACTTAGTGTAATGCAGGAGTGGTAGTAATTGATCTGAAGTGGTGCAAGAGTAATAGAAAACCTGGAGTGATGAGGAAATGGGAGTGGCACAGAAGTAAAACAGCATCTGGAGTCGTGCAGGAGTTGGATATTTTTTGTTTCTTGAAAATAATATTTTATTGAGAAATCAGGTAAGTGATTGCATTAATTCCACCAGTCGATGTATAGGACATCATAAAAAGAAACAGTAATTCCAAATAAACAGTTGATATTGGAGCGGTGGCTCAGTTTCTCCCTGGTAGTCAAACCACAAACCTGGCGGGTAGGTCTCTGCAATCATCCTTAACAAACTAAACTTACTTTGCATTTTTACCCTGCCACCCAGCCTCCTGTGTTGTCCCTCCCCCCTTCCGATAACAATCTTAGAGAGGACAAAAGAATTCAGCGCAGGGTAAGTGCACATCTGATTTTTGGCTTATAGCCTTTGGCACAACGGTGGTCCAGATGGCCGTCTAAGTAGCTGTGAGTTATGGCTATCTTGTGTAGGTTAGCGTGCTTTAGAGATTGGGGTGTTAGGGTCATAGCTTGTTCCTTTCCCAAAACTCCAGAAAAGGAGGCCACATTGCATCTATTTGTGAGTGTGATTCTAATAGTGTTGCAGTGAGGCTTTCCATGTCGTATATCTGTGCCTTGTGCAGCCATTCCCTTTTTGTTGGTAGCAAACTTCCCTTCCACCATATCGTTAGGCACACCCAGGGCTGCAAGGAGTACGTTTCTGGGCATGTGCGTCAACATTATGTACTGGTCTTCTATGAGCTCAATGCCGAACAGGACCAAGAGTGGGGTTGTTGCTCTCTCGATACCCTCTATGTCATGGACATTTATTTAGATCGTCGTGAACCTTCCCACCCAGGAAAGTTTCAGCTTTGACCATTTCTGGATGTCTTTTTTAATTGCAGTTCATAGTGGGGCAAAGTTGGCTTGGTATACTTCTCCCAACCTCCTCGTAATGGTCACCCATAAATATCGGATTTCATTGTGTTTTTGCTTTATGCCCCAGCGTTCTAATAGGTTTTCATAGAAAGATGGCCCGTCTTGTAGTAGCAGGATAGCTGTCTTATTTAAGTAGATATGAAAGCCGGAGTGGAACCCATATTCAGTGATTGTTGCAAGCAGAACCGGGCCTGGGCTGGGTGAGTTGGGTACACCAAGAGGTTGTTTGCAAATAGTGCCAGTTTATACTCTTTCCCGAATTTGGTGATTCTGCTAATTGCAGTGTTCTCCCAGATATTTTGGGCTAGTGGCTTATTGTAAATTCTGGCGTCAGCATTGATCAGGGAGATCGGTCTGTAGGAGCCACAGTCGAGTTTGTCCCTCCCTTCCTTCGGTAGAACGATAATGCGGGCCTTTGTGAAAGACTTGGGGGCCAGACCAGCCTCCATAATGTTGTTGAAAAGACAGGTCAGGAAGGGTGATATGGCCCCGCTGTAGGCTTTATAGAAGGCTGGGGTGATGCCATCCTGCCTTGGCGCTGATCCTGACTTTAATTTTGAGATTGCAGCGCTTACTTCCTCCAGTTCTATTGGGACGCTCAGCAGATCCATATATGGGCTCTGCACGGTTTTATGTGTAGTTTTCTTTAAGAATCTCTCTATGCCTTCATAGGTGGATTTGCTGTCCGAGGTGTATAATTGCTCATAAAACTGAGTGAACTGAGCCGTGATTTTGACGGGTTTGTTCAGAATCTTCCCTTTTAAGTCTCTGATTTTGAATACCGCTCTTTCGGCTCTTTGCCCTCTCAATTTGGCTGCTAATAGTGTATGGGTCTTGTCCCCTTTTTCATAGAACTTTTGGTTTATGTACCTAAGTTGTCTCAACGCTTTCCCACTCCATAATTCCTTTAGTTCTTGTCTAAGCACTCTTATTTCCGCCAATACAACCTTTGGGTTTTCCTTCCCCATTGACAGGTCGGCTTCTTTGTTTCTGATTTCTTTTTGGAGGCACAACCCCTGCAATGATCTAGTCTTCTTCACGAAGGTTCCCTGTGCTATCAATAGCCCCCTTATTGTGGCTTTCGCTGCTTCCCACACTGTGGTTCGGGGGAGGACACTCGTGTCATTTCGTTCAAAAAAATCCCTAATTTCTACATCGAACGAGGTTTCTGAAGACCTGGTCCTTGGATTGTGTGTCATTACAAATCCACCTTCGGTCGGTTGTAGTGCTGTGCCAAAATCTAGGTCTACTGTGCTCATGTTGTGGTCGGACCATCCCACTAGCTCAATTGCCACCTTCGCGAGGTGGTGCTCTTGTGCCACAAGAGGATGTAAACTATACGGGTGAGTGTTTGGTGTGGGAGAGAATAAAACGTGTATGCTCTGGTCTGTGGATGGAAGGATCTCCATGTGTCTATTAAAAAGTGCTCTTGTAGGAGGGGTTGGAAAAGCTCTTTCCCTGGAGGTGGTGAGGCTCCTTCCCTATATGAGATCCAATCTAGAGTGGGATCCATCACCATGTTAAAGTCCACACCGCAAATTAATGCTCCTGTTTTTCACTCGTCTAATAAGGCAAAGACCTCTCTGCTGAAGGGAATCTGCTGGATATTGGGTACGTTGGCCGAGCACAATGTAACTGCTCTTGTTCTGATGACCCAGTTGACCACCAGGTGCCTCCTGTCTGTGCTCCCGTGGGTTTGTGTGATCTGTAAACCTAGTGACCCCTGATAGAACATTCCAACTCCTCCCCTTTTTTTAGTTAGGTCCCGATGCCCAGATAGCCCCTCCCAACTGCCTTCCCCTTATGGTAAATTCCTCTCCTTTCTGGAACTTTGTTTCTTGCACAAATAAAACATCTAGTCCGGAGTGGTTAAATGACCTAACCAACAGAGATCGCTTTTGGGGTGAATTAAGGCCTTTTACATTTAATGACCAAAACTGAACCAAGTTATTCGTCATCGTTATGACTCAAAAGTAATCTGATGTTTAACCACAATCCGGGCTCCAATAATCGCCTTCCAATATCCAAAGCAACTTCAGCCTTGCATGTCTTACTACCCCTCAGGTGTGTCATCCCTATAGGTGTTTTCCTGTGCTGAAGTTCCCTGTGCCCTGTCCCTCTCCTCTTTTCCTCCTCGAAGCAACCCCCTTCCCTGCCTCCCACCACTCCCTCCATGAACTGTAAAAGGAGAAAAAAAGATTCCCCTGAAAAAGGAGACGCCTAGGAAAAAACATAGGGCCACACTAAGGGGGACCCCTTGAAACCCACAACATGATTAACTATTCCTAACTTGTTCCATATCAGCACTTACAACTTACTATCAAAACTTAAGCACCCAGTCCGAAAGGTTTAGGCCATCTTCCCCTGGGGTTTGTGGACTCCTTGGCCCTCTAAAAAACCTCTACCTCTCAGGTCGCGATGTGTCTCTCAGTGTTTATAGGGAGTAAAGTCATCTGCTGCTTGTAACTGATGGTTCGTTCTCAGCTGATTATGGCGTGTTGAAGCGTTTGAACTTCCTGGTGCCTTTGGCACGCCCCCTTCTGGCCCAGGGGCCCTCAGGTTTTCTAGATGACTCGGAGGAGGATAGGAGTTCCTCCATCTCTGCTTTGCCTACAGCCCAAGTTAATCCCTGTAACACACTGTTTGCCTCTTCCGCTGTGACTATCCGATATTCCTCGTTGCAATGTTCGAAGGACAGCGCAAAGGGGAAGTCCCATCTGTATCGGATCTTTTGTTCGCGCAGCCTAGTAGTTAGTGAGCGACAGTCTTTCCTTTTGGTAAATGTGACTGCTGACAAATCCTGGAAGATTCTGACAAGAGAGCTTTCAAAGTCAATGTGGTCTTTTTCTCTTGCCCGCTGCACAATTTACATTTTATGTCTTTAGTGATTGTACTTTGGTAAGACTGACCTCGGGTGTTTTGGTGGGCTCCTGGCCGCTGCACTCTGACGAACTCCAGGTCCGGTGTTAGGGGGGTGTCAAACAGGGAGTTGACTAGTGCTTTCACTTGCCTCTCCATGCTCTCAGAGTCGTTTCATTTGGTAACTCTTTCAGATCCTGTATGCGTATGTTGGAAATCCTTTCGTGATTTTTTGAGGTTTTTATCTTTAATAACTTGGATTGTCACTGTTCATCAGTGCGGGAAGAAAAGAGTTATTGTTGTAAAAAATAGCAACATGCTTTTATGGATGCAGCAATGTATTGCTCACAAATGGAAATAAGAGTGACAATCAAAGATTCCGCTGGGTGCAGTTTGGCAATGGGTCTGCACCTGTGTACACATTATCTATCACCGCAGGAAAGATTGGCATAGAGAAATGTATAGTGACGGAAAGATTTGGACTAAAAGATTTTGAATGGTGTGGCGGGTTGGAAGAAGGAGTCAGCCTCATGTTGGACATTTTGAGATATTTTATTTATTTAAAAAATAAGAAAAAAGGCCTAACTTTCCCTATTGCTAAGGGAATTTTCCCTACCTAACCAAACTAACTAAGGGTGCTCGTCTGTCGTCAAAAGTCCAAAGAAAAATGTTCTCAGTCCAAAACCTAACTCTAACTGACCCTACCGCTAGAAGTAATAACAAAATATGGCCAAAATATATCTCTTCTGGCACCTTCCCTTTAACCGTCTATCCTGGAGCTTTACTTCAGGGTTTTGTATTGCCACAAACCGGATTTCGACACGTACTGACAACTAAGTTAATAGAAACTGTTGATCCTGATTGTCAGTGACTTTTTCATGAGTGTTTGTAGTTCATCTTGTATATTCAAAGGTTGACTATCGCAAAGTGTGTGAGACCTATCAATGTCCTTCTTGCAATCCCATTGGATATAATCTGGTATGTTCCTTCCTCTTATGATTAGTCCTTTAGACTCTTTAACCTTGCTTCTTTTGCTTCTTTTGCTCTCTTTCGGGTCTGTTATATCCTTAATGATGTAGGGTTACCATCAGTGCCTGTGGCCTCTCTCCGAGGCTCCACTTTCTCCTGCTTTGTCTTCAAAGACTATTACTTTCATTTAACACAAAATTATTTTTCAGGTTGCTTGAGAATGGCTTCATGTTTTCTTCTCACTTATACTTGGTAACATTGTTGTGGTTTCTTCAATGACCCATTTGGGCTTTCTCACAGCCTCATGTTAAATATTGCAGTGCTTTTCACTCTTAAACTTGGTTCTTTCTCTACTAGTGCTTGTTATATCCTTAAAGATGGTGGTATACCACCAGTCGTAGGGCCTCTCTCCAGGGCTCTCCTTTCTCCCACTTTGACTCCTGTAAGTGTTCAGAAATATGAGTCGGACAGAGTGTTGGCATATTTCTGGGCAAAGACTTTTATTAACACAAAAAAGGTTGGAAAAATGCCTCTATATTTAAATACTATGAGAGGGTGCCCTGTTCCAAAGTAAACTAATGATCATTTTAGGAGGTCTGAAAGTAAAAACCCTGTAGCTGTTGTTTTGGAAACCTAATTCTGTCCCTAACACATACAGTTATGTAAGATAACTGTGCAAGGGCATTCTTTACTAAAAGAAACAGTGTTCTTGGTGTTCTCAATAAACAGAAAAGTTCCCAGGTTCGCTGGTAGTAAGATGATCTAAAGAAATGTTCAAAACCACAAAATTTCAAGACTAGGTTAGCACTCCTTTCCCCTAGACTTATTCTTCTATCAAGGTGCTGGATCACAGATAAGGTAAAGTCTCTTATATTTCCAGTCTTCATAACCTATTGACTCAGGATCTCTCTCCTCCACTTTACTATTCCCAGGGTCTTTGTCCTCTTAGTTTCCAATCTTCTATATGGGTGTGAGACCCAGACTCGCAAAGGTGGTTTGGTGTCTTCACTTGCCAAACTGGGTAATTCTAAATACATATCTCTTTCACAGGGTCCCATACCTTCTTGTCTTTAGACCTTGGTTTCTGATATGGGTGCGGGCCCGCACAGCAGCAGTACTACCCCTTTGTTCACTCTCTTGCCAAGTGGGTAACTGTCTTTGATTTCTTTCTGGGTACCAGACCCTCTCTTTTGTTTCTTAGCTCTGCTCCTGAGTTTCCCCAGACCTCGAACAACTTCTGGTAAACCCACGTACCTCTTCTCTCCTTCTTGAATGGTACCAGCATTTCCCCCGTCTCTGTGTTGCTCGCAGAGGGTCTGACAGCTTTATGGAGAGAAACAGGCTCTGCAGCGCTTCGAGCAGCGTCTTTCTTCACCTGGCTGCGTGTCCTGCCTTGATAGTGGTTCACCACAAAGTTCCAAGACTAGGTTAGCGCTCCTTTCCCCTAGCCCTTTTCTTCTATCAAGATGCTGAATCACAGATAAGGTAAAGTCTCTTATATTTCCAATCTTTATATCCTATTGACTCAGGATCCCTCTCCGCCAAGTATATGATTCACTTTATTATCCCGAGGGTCTTTGTCCTCCTGGTTTCCAATATTCGATATGGGTGTGAGCCCCAGACTCGCAAAGATGGTTTGGTGTCTTCTCTTGCCAAACTGGGTAATTCTCAATAAATGTCTCTTTCACAGGGTCCCACACCCTTTGTGTCTTTAGACCTTGGTTTCTGACATGGGTGCGGGTCCCAGGCTCGCAGAGCGGCGTTACTCCCTCTTGGTTCATTTTCCTACCAAGTGGGTAACTGTTGGTGACTTTTTTTTCAGATTCCATACACTCTCTTTTGTTTCTTAGCTCTGCTCTCGAGCTTCCCCAGACCTCTAACAACTTCTAGTAAACCTGCATATCTGTTCTCTTCTTCTTGAATGGTACCAGCATTTCCCCCATCTCTGTGTTGCTCGCTCAGGCTCTGACAACTTTTTTGGAGAGAGGCAGACTCAGCAGCGATTCGGTCAGCGTTTTCCTTCTCCTGGCACCGTGTCCTGCCTTGCAAGTGGTTCACCGGATCTTGGGTATCCACGAGGTAAGTACCGGCACCAACACACTCAGTCCTTCCAACTTGGACCTTCATCTGCCTTTCCTCTACCTTGCTCGGTGGCTTCTCGTTCAGCTTCCTTCTGCTCGCTTGGTGCAGGCAACCCGCTGTGCCTTCTTGGAGACCCGTTCTCTCAAGGCTCGTTCTCGTGAGGCTCGTCTCCCTCAGGCTTGACTCTCAGCTGTTTGACAGCAAAGTTCCTTTTCAACTCCTGCACCGGCCAGCTGTCTCCATTATGACAATTGACATCTCAGAGTAAACTAGATCGCTCACTTCGTTTCTTTGAAGTGATCTTCTTAATCCAAGTACTAGTTTTCCCCTCTGAAGTTGGATACTTAGAGTCCTTGGATATTTTGGGTTTATCAAGGGTATCACGATGGTAAACCTTAGAATAGAATATATTAGTTCTCCATCCAAGGGGGGTAGGAGATTTGGTATTGGAGAGGGGCTGGGTTATCAAGGTGGATGAATACCACGTTCCCTGAGAGTAATCGTCCCTAATTCCATAGGGAGCTTCTATCCCCATGTGACCCTCCCCGGTGCACCATGCCCAGGGGGATTATTGTACTGTGGGTGCAACTCCCTGGCTCCATGGGAACGGTCTCCCCCTAGGGACGAAGGGACAACATTCTCAGATTCATCACACTCCATATTTTCTTACTTGTACTTAACACAGAGCGGTTTTCCCAGTCTCTTAATAATGGCTTGTTTCCTTCCTCCACAAGTATATTTGATAACTTTAGCGTGGTTTCCTCAAATACACATTCATGCTTTTTGATCGCCTCATGTTCAATATTGCGTTTATTTTCACTTTTGCTTTGTAGTCCCAGTTGCCTACCCTTTCCTCGCTCTACCCCAGTACCTTCATTCCACGGGTTTAGGCATAGGGGACCCGGTGGTGTGATTCAGCAGCTTCCTTGTGGCTCTGCCTTTGCTTTATCAACTCCATTGTGGAGTCAGTCGAGAAGTCTCACTCGGTCTGCTTGTTCGTCGTCACACTGCCAAAGGGAGGTTTTGCTCCTGTACTTTCTCTGGGTTTCGTCGTCGTTGGACGGGCTCCAGGCCCACCACAGACTTCCTGCGGACAAGCCACCACAAAGGACAATCTCCTGGACTCCGTCCTGACAGCAAGTTTGCCCGCACATGTAATACCGGGCATCTGCCGTTCTCTGCTGATTTGTCTTCCTTGCTGACAGCCGTGTGCTCCGCGGCTCCACACCGCTCCTCCTCTCCATGGCATAGCTACGTCAGAGAGCTCCACCTGCATATGGCCCTCCCTCCTCGATGGGTTTGTCTCTGTTACATGTGCCTCCCGGTTTAATTGGGCGTTCCATTTGTCTTCATGTGTTGTCTTTGCTCCAGCATTACCTGAACCAAACAAGAGAGAGACACATTACTTGTGCTTGAAGGCAATCCAATATATAGGCAGATAGTGTTGCTTGCATAGGGAACTGTTAGGCGATCCTCTGCACACCAGTCCACTCCACATCAGAACACTGCGCACATTCCCCCAACATCTCCTCCCACGGTTCGAGGCTCAAGTGATTCGGTAAACCCAAAGGACCGAAAACACCGTACCAGCTTTGGTGTACGGGCTCGATTGCAACCCTTTCTGCATTGGCAATTGCCTTGGAGAACATATAGCAGAAGGGGCGGCGTTACGTCTTCACGTCGGTCACGTGATCCATTGTGGCGTTCCTCACGTGACCTTGGTGGACGTCACATGACCCAGAGACGTCACATGACCCAGAGACACACACTATAAAGGTCTGAGAGACAGAATGCTCATTGCTTCTCAGCTGTCTTCAGACCCTGTTTGGCGTTACGAATTGCTCCTTGTTACTTTGATCACGGAACTCTACCTCTGACTCCTTCGGACACCCCTTTGTACCTTTGCCTGGAACTGTTTACCTGTTGCCGGATTTTGGACTTCACCTCGACTTGTCTTTGGATCATCCCCTGATACCTTGCTGTACCTCTACGCCATTTCCGTTCTTGGGATTCAAGTCAAGCCCTCTCTCCTACAGGTGGCTAACCCTACATCCACGCTCACCTGCGGTTCTACTATTCCAGGGACCGCTGCATCACCTGAGTCTCGAACCTCCCTACTAGGTTACCTGGGTTTCCCCAACACCAGATAGGTAAGACTCTTTAGATCCTATTGTTTACCTGATTGTATTGTAATTGCCTGGTACTTAACCTCGTTCCTTTCTGACAGCAGCATCGGTGTTCCAGAGGTTCCGTGGATCTGGGAAGACATCTCTCACCTGTGGCCTCAAAGGTCGCACAGCGAGTTTCTATTAGTTCCCCTGTGCGTCACTTGGGGACGGAGGTCTCATCGGTCTACACGACTCTCAAGTCAGAACAGGAACTCCTTGTGGGAATGAGAATCCTTGTCCCTAGAAGGGAGTCACTCCCAGTGAGGTCCCACTTGCCCAGGCACCTAGGGAGGGTCTTGCGGAGCGGGCTCACCTCCCTAGCCTCAAAGGGGCTGGCTCCTCCCTGGGGAGAAGGGGCGAATACTCTTGATTCATCACAGTGAGGACTGGAGTGGGGGCAGTGATAGGATTCATGCATTTGGAATTCTGCCTTGTGTTTGCCTCATATGGAGTGAGTGTGATTCCATCTCACCCTTGGCTCTGGTTGAATGAAACTTAAGATGTTCGATATCCTAGATTTAAAATACTTTAAGGAAGCTTTGAGTACAGTCAGTCTTTGTAGTACATCCAAACAAGGGATGACTGGCAACGTTTGGCATGGAGGGTAAGGGGGTAAGTACAATGTTCTGGTCAATGTTGCAGTAGCCTAAGCCTACAATGCAGCTGCCCCAATTTCCAGACCAGCCAAACTCAATACCCGCCTCTTTCTAACCCACACATTCTCAAGTATATATATTTACGTATATAAGTAGCAATTTGTTGCCATTGCTTTCCTTTTATGCAACATCTCTTTAAGTTATATTTGTGGTTTCTTAAAGACTTAGGCCCCAGAGGACCTCTCCCACATACCTAAATTAGTTAAATGATTTCACATGGTGGTATCATTTGTTGAAATGGGAAAGCTGTGATCTGAGCCCAGGTTTCCTTGTGTCCCAGTTTTCAATTTGATAGCACGCTACATGTCCTCCCATCTCATGTTTAGTTTTATACCAATCTAAGGAGGTGGAGAAGCTAGATAATTCATTGGTAGAGCCGAGTCAGCAGGTCTGCAGGTCTGGCTACGCTCTAAGAGTCCAACACATGCCAGTACAACAAAAGACACATATGCAGTGTTGCTATTCAAGGGCTGAACTAGTACATATATGAATTATAAGAGAAATCTTAATTGACACATATGTTCATAAAGCAAGTATGCAGGTCAGGCCCAGATCTCACCCACAGTCACCCACAGTCACTCAATCTACGGACCTACCTTTCCAGATGTGTACCTCTCTCATTTACTCTATTTTCCTGACTCATCAGCCTCTGGTGTTTTTCCTTTGCACCACATCTCGAATGCGCCTTCACTCCTTCCTTAAAATGAACTGTCACACTTCCATTCCCCTTTTTCTCCATCCCCTTCCCTCCCTCCCTTTCCCACACTGCCCAGTCACCAAGTCTTTGTCACTCACCCCTTTCCATAGCCACTGCTCACGCGTACACAGTAGACCACCTTGATTTTCTTATCAGCCTTTGCCAGACATGACAAGTAGCTGCGGTTGAGGTGTAGCTCTACATTGTGGCTATGGGCTCTGGACTTTAACAATGCATAGTGAAAGAAACCAAGGGGACTTGACTTGATTTGTGCTCCCAAAAGGCACATTCCTGAAAAGTCAGTGGAATATTTCAGTTCATGGAAGCAACGGAAACTGCAAGGAGAGTCTGCCTGTCATCCGCTCTCAAGTACAGTCTTAGGGATATAGTTTGTAGCACACTTCTTTGCCCAAACACAATCTCTGTAACATTGCACCCACCATTCATCTTTTGCTTCAAACATCATCTCTGAGTTTTAGCACCTAGCAACTGGGGTCCTGGTAGGCTGATGTTTCTGGATCACACAATTCTCTCCGTCCAAGGCATGGGGCCAGACACCTGCCTTCATCACAGCACAGGACGTATCCTTCATTTACCCTGAAAGTTTTAGCGAGGGACCTGTATTTGAATGTCTCCATGTATACAGGCTGTTTTTAGTTGGCCAGGAAAGAGGCAAATCACTTACCCCCTAATCCCATACAGTTAACTATTTTATTTATTTATTTATTTATTTATTTGCATTTGTATAGCACACTTGCAGCCCAGGGGCATTGAGGCGCTGCTACAAGAAAATGTTGGACTTAGGATTCAGAGAATATACAGAAAATATACAGTTGACCAAAGGTCTCTTGGTTACACAGATGCAGGCAAGGATAGACAAGATGCATGAAATGAGTTATACAGATCCATACTAACATATGGTGCATTTCATAACAATATGGTATGCCTCATAGTGTTTTGGGGTAGATTTATCTGAAGTTGCATCTACCATGGCAAGGTGGAAGGGGAGTACCTTTGTCTAGTATTTGGAAGGTTGTGCCTAGCGTCTGAGGTGTGACAGTTTCTCTGGTGTCGTAGAAACAGAAACTCATCAGGTGATGCTTCTGTAGATGTACTTGGAGCAAATACTTATTGTATACATTGTTTATGTACTTTATGGTGTGCAGGCACTACAAACATTAACTCTAGGACTAGCCTTTGGCTGATCCATGCTGGGCAAGCACCCAAAATTGTGTCAGCTGGCAGTTCCTGATTGGTGGTGAGGAGGATCAAAAACGTCTGTGATAGGAGAACAGGAACCTCCATCTGCCATGATATTTATTTTCCCATGAATAGGAAGTGACATTGACTGTCTAGTTTTGTCATTATTTGTTTTACTATGAGACCATTGAGAAATTATCCCGGGCAAGGAAGGTATTAAGGCTACTGAGCCATCACGGACAGAAAATGTTAAAGAATATATTAACAAGGATTCTGGATTGGCGTCATTTTAGTAGTTAGCAGGCCTCATTGTTTAGTTAATGATAATTTGAACTTGTTACATGGTGAAGTGGTTCTTGGTTGGAAAGCTTCAGATATGGAGAGGACAGAAGGATTCTGATCAAGGGATATAGTTATGATTCTTTCAGTAAAGAAAATACTGAATTTGTTTTATTTCATGATGGATTATGGATTTGGCGAGCTGTTTGAAAGTACATTGATGATCTACTCGGGCCTCAAAATGTACACTCGCCGCTAGCCATGAGTGAGTGACAATTGAGAGTAAAAATGTGGAGAAATGAGGGGGCGAGTGACATTTTATTCTCTGGAATGCAACTTAAATGTTTACCCATGATTTACTGAAACATGATGTTCTTATGTTGGGAAGTTGGGTTATTCAATTTGTATTTCTGATGATGTCAAGAAACTCTTCCCATGTGTACAATGTCAGTGCCACACAATCATGAGCAGTGTTAGCGTTAAGTAGGAAGCACACATCTGGCAGACACACACAATAATAACGTTGTGGTAGCAAGTTATACAATTAGAGAACCTGAAAGAGATTTAGTAAACTACACAATTGATTGCTAGTGTGCTAAAATGTCACAGGTTTAGACATATGCCCTCCCCCCCGCTCACAACCCCTTCAGCATACTGTGCCAACATTTTGCCGAGGCTTGAATTGGACTTGTTGTAAACAATTGCTTGGAAACGAGAACTCTTTCTCCAGCATTCAGTTGTCTGTAGATTTGTAGCCTCTGCATCTCATTAAGGGGAAGTTCTCACTGGTGCTCTCTGTTTCTGCCATCACAGCATCCTCTCTTTGGCGCTGACTCCTCTTTCAACGCAAATATGTAAACCTTGCTATTCAACAGCATCATTTCCAATGCTGACTACTTCTACATCTTCTGAAATAATGATGTGAAGTCCTGTGTGCCCAGACACTACAATCTGTAATCAGCATCATCATAATGCAATCTAAAAGAGGTTCCATATACTGGAAATAGTAAAAATAAAACACAGAGGGGTGGAAATAAGGAAAGACAACTTCTTCAAAGAGTGGCAAACTGGATAGAACGTCCTGGTACATTAACCCCATGGGGCTTAAATGAAGATTTCAGTCATTCTTGTTTTCTGTAGTTTTGATTTATGGATATTAAGTCTTGATTTCTCGTGCTTTTCCACAGTTTTGTTTGAGTTTTGTTGTTCATATGTTCATAACTGACACACGGGAGGGACTGTTCTTATTGGCTACCTCCCTGGAACCTGGCAATGGGATATTTCCCCGTTCTATTTTTGAATGTAATGCACATTTTTGTTATTTTGTTTTCTGTGTGGTTTATTCTTTTAGATTTTTTATGTCATCTTTCAAGGCAGTGGTATCTGCCTTTAAGGTTTATTTGTACTCATATGTTTTGAGTTCTCTTATCACATTGTACTTATATGCTTTTTTATTATGGCTAAATTGAATGTTTGTATTTTTTTATACTCAAACAAATCAATATATCTATTTTCTATATTAATTGTTTATCTAGTTCTCTTACCATTAGCTACATAGTCATGTTTTATTTATTTATTGTTCAGTCTTTTTTTCTAAATTTACTGTCCAGTCATTTTACTATTCCTATTGTAGTTAGTTTTTTTCTGTATTGATTGACTACATAGTCTTGTTACTATTTATATTGGTCACATGGTATTTTTTCGATGTCTTTTGCCCACATGGCTGTGACACCATATACAATAGGAGTGTTGGTTTTATGCTTATGTATTTTATTGAGGTATTGTATGCCAATTTGAGTTCATTACCTACCTGCCAGAGTCCTAGTTTGGATCCTGCTATTATTGACCATGTCCACTGCTTTTACAACCTTATACATTTGAAAACCTTAAGGGGCTCTTCTGGCAATGAAGGCTACAAAGGTGAGTGTCCGTGCTTTGCCTCCTGTCTTGGTTTACTTGATATTCTAGAAAGGTATAATATATAAATCACCATTCAAATGATTATGTTTGCCCTTTTTAATTTGTGTCAGAAGCTCAATAAGAGTTGATGATCGTTTTGTTTGTTTCCTATAGAAATTGGTCTAAATCAAAATACTGGCTCCTGAAAGTATTTGAAAAAGTTGTGCAAGATGCAGAGAGAACCAGACCCTCTGATCATGATTCCAAGGTAAACAGACAACATTATTTTCAAATCATTCTTCCTTAGTACACACTTAAAAGTAGCATTTGTTGAAATTTTATTTGGAGCTGTAATATCATGGTGATGCTAGCATTATATGTAACAATTGGGGAATGGGTCTGTTAAGCTTGAAATTAGTAGAATTGTAGTTTCCAGGTCTGTGTGCTCCCACCGCTGTACATTTGACTTTACATGTGTGGCTTTGTTCCAGCTCTGTGCTTAGTTCTAAAATAGTCACCTGTTTGTAGGCTTGAGAGAGAAATAGGGAGTGACCCTGGGGCGTACAGATGAGTTACGACAGAGTTTACTATACTGTGCTACTATACTGTAAGTTATCCACTCCTTCTCTTCTTTTTTCTGCTTTGCTTCTTAAAAATACCACTTATTTAAAACAGAGCTTTGACTGAAGCAAGAAAGTACTAACTTTGAAGTAAAATTCTTCTATGTGTGCCACTTCACAAAACGCCCAAAGGAAATAAAATATGCACTTCCTAACTAGAATAGTTTGCTGAAGGAAGTGTTTGGGGAAACGCATGTCATTCCAGAAAAAAGATGCAACGTTTCTATTAACAAAATGTCAGGGAAATATATAGCAAAGAAACTTACTTTGTGTGTGAAAAGACCTCTGGCTGAAGTGGGTGGCATCTGTCTTGATCTAAGATCTACAAGTCATTTCTTTTAGTCAAGAATCTGGGGAATCAGGGTGCCTGTGAGGTTTGATTTATAACCAAAGAGACCATGTGTAGCTTTATTCAGAAAGTATTGAGGAACTATA
This sequence comes from Ambystoma mexicanum, assembly GCF_040938575.1. Lineage (NCBI taxonomy): Eukaryota > Metazoa > Chordata > Amphibia > Caudata > Ambystomatidae > Ambystoma > Ambystoma mexicanum. Next base: position 273,772,216 of record NC_090927.1, on the reverse strand, counting down.
ATAAAAGTCACTGGTTAGTCATTTCCCTTTTTTACAATTTAGTGTATTACTTACCTGCTTCAACAAGACTACAATGTTACTTTTACAAATGACAAGAAAGGGCAGCAAACAATTTTGTAAGAAAATGGACATTGTCATGGTCGAGGATTCGAGAGACAACTCAACACCATTATATTGGTTCACTTTCTTATTGGTTTCAAGAAGATCCAGGAAATTGACTGATCCCTTGGGGTGGATTTCTTGAACGGTTTGAAAAGGTTACACTGCTCATAGGACTTCCTGGCAGCATATAATTCACACAGTCTCTGGGGTTTATCTGATACAACGATGTGATGAATCAACTTCTTGGGCACTAGTGGTCTACAGATGAATATCGGTTACCAAACCATCAATCAGCCCCACACCTCTAGTACACTAGAATGGATCCGAACAGATTGGAAACACAAGCAAATTATAAACCTCCTTGTCCAATTTTGGTAACGTGGACGTAATGGCAGGCTTATCTCTGCATGGTTGTGGATCGTTGGTTAGATGCAACACATCAAAAATGCAATTATTACCCAATGATAAAAGGGACTGTCCAATCAAGGTTGTATACACATATCTACTTTTAAAAAAAATATTTTTTATTTTTTATTTGTATACAGTTTTGGAAAAAGAAAATAAAACTTTTACACATTGAATATCTCCTAAATGACAGCACAAATTCATTCTCAAATTCATTATTATATCAATCATATTACATGGCATAAAACATATCATGGTGTTATAAAACAAATAATAGTAAAAATAATTTTAAAAGAAAAGAAAATGAGTTAAAAATAAGATTAATCAGCATATGAATTATTCAAGAGCTAGACAGGGGGAGGAATAATACATCTCTGGCCAGAAAAGAAAAATTCTATTTGGATATAGATATCAGTTTTTATCAAGTTACTCGAGCAGCTTAACATCTGCCTCAAACTTATGCAGATTCTCATCAAGACATCTCCATACCTGTTTTAAGGCTACAATTTTACTACAACTATCACCTGTCAGACAGCGCAGCCAAAAGTATTCACTGGCAATTTTCTGCAGATTTTCCACAAATTTAGAATAATAACGCTCATATTTTTTTTTTTATATATCTTTATTGTTTTTTTTTAACAATGTAACAAGACGCAATTATGATCAATAAGACATTCTCAAATGTAGATTGGGTGTCTAACCTCCCCCCCACCCATCCCTTCCCCCCATCACCAGGACCACGGGCAAGCCATCAATGACCTATGAGTCTGTTTACAAGCCAGGGCTGTTACCTCTGTTTGAGGCGCTGTCCGGCGCCTTGGGGTGAAGCAGCAGTACCGTTAGTGCTACCCACCGCTGTAGTTCTTCACTAGCGTCTAGCCTTTGCTCTTGAATTGCAGTGTCCCATGCTCCGGTCTCAGCGGTTATCCATTTGCGGAGATCTCCCCACCATTGGGCTACGCTTGGGCATTTAGGGCTTTTCCAACCCATGGCTATGCGTCTCTTCGCAGTGATGTATATCAAATCTTTGAGTCTATTGAGAGGTTTGTTTTTCCTGCTGCGTCTGTAGTTGCCTAATATACAAGCCGCGGGGCTATGGATTTCAACTTTGACGTCCGCCTCGGCAACCCTATCTTTTATTTGAGTCCAGAAGCCCATTATTACTGGGCAACCCCAGAACATATGGGTCATACCAGCCGTGGGCTCTTTGCATTTGGGACACGTCTGAGTTTTAGCATCCTTGAATCTTGAGATGGCTTCTGGCGTGAGGTAGGCCCTGTTAGTAATGTACAGTTGGATGAGTTGTAAACGGCCATTCCTAGAGATTTTCCTGTGGTAATGGGTTATCTTTTCCCATTCATTGTCTTCAAATACAAGACCCAGTTCCTTCTCCCATTTGACCTTACATTTGAGTTCATTCCTTGTCGTGCCGAGCAACAATGCCTCGTAGAGTCGTGAAGTTTCATGGCCTCCCTCTGCAGCGTTAGGCATAGTTTCTATGGTCTTGTGTTCTATTGCAGGGTTAGCAGCCTCGGGCCATCTGCTCTCCATAGCTTTTGCTACTGCTCCATGGAGCAAGAATTGGCCAGCAGGCAGCCCTGTGGCCTCGCTGAGTTCGGAAAAAGTTAAAGTTCCTTGTTCATGAACCAAGCCTCCCAGAGTGGATACTCTGTAGGATTCCCATTGGGTACGAACTTCTAGGTGTCCCCATGCTTGTTTCGCCATAATTGCTGCTATGGGAATTTGAGGTGAGAATGGGTCCGTTGTTCCGACCAGTTTGTAGGCCCGTTTCCAGAGCTGAATTCCCAGCTCGGCTATGTATGGGCAGAGCCGTGTAGTGCTTTTATCCATCCAGAGAAGGTCTCTGAGTAGAAGACAGTTAGGGCGGGTTGGAGGAGTCGAGTGTCCACTGTGCTATCATCGGCCATCCATCGCATCACGTGCCTCAGCTGGCTGGCAAGGTAGTACAGTTCGAAGTTGGGGACTTTCATAGCCCCTCTTTCATAGGGTCTCTGGAGAGTATCTAATGCTACTCTATGCCTGCCATTCTGCCACAGGAAACTCCTGCAAAGTTTGTTTATGTTTCTGGAGAATGAAGGAGGGATGTCGAAGGCGACGTTAGTGAAGTTGTGAAGAAGGCGGGGGAGCGCCACCATCTTGAGGAGACCTGCCCGTCCAGCCACTGAGAGCGGAAGTCTGCTCCAGAATTCCATAGATTTCTCGAGGGAGTCCCTAGCCCTGACCGTGTTGAGGATATGTTCAGTGTGCGGGTTCCGGTGTATGGTGATTCCCAGATACCTGAAGGACGTCACTTGCCATTGGAGATCTAGGAGGGGTAGGAACCTGTAATCTTCGCTATGTAGGGCTGCCAGGGGGTAGAGACAAGATTTGTCTCTATTAATTTGGATTCCCGTGCATTTGTGGAAACCATCTAGGGTCTCAAGAAGGTATGGCAGGAGGTGTTCGGGATTGTGCAGGTACAGTAGTGTGTCGTCCGCATACATGGAGACTGGGTGGGTTACTCCATTTATTTTGATAGCTCCGTCTGCGTATTCCTGTCTGAGGTAAGCAGCCACGGGTTCATTGGCAATGATGTATAGCATCGGAGATAGCGGCATCCCTGCTGGGTGCCTCTCTGGAGGGGCCATTTGCTGGAGTATGTTTTGTTTGTGCGAACCCTGGCGGTTGGATTGGTGTAGACTAGCTGGGTACATTTCAGAAAGACTGGCCCTATCCCCATTTTTACCATGGTGGCATACAGCCACTTCCACCGCACCGAATAAAAAGCTTTAGTAGCATCCAGTGATGCAACGGCATATTTTGGGGTCTACGTTCTGTGCTATAAATGACATGGTGTAACCTGCGCAGGTTCTCAGTGATGTGGCGCCCAGGGACGTAACCTGTCTGGTCATAGTGGATTAGTTGGGGAATTACTCTACATAGTCTATTCGCCAGAAGGGCAGTTAAAATTTTACTGTCCACGTTTAACATGGAGAGAGGCCAGTATGAGCCACGGTTGGCTCCGTCCTTGCCGGGTTTGAGCAGGGGAATGATCACGGCCTCACTCATGGATTCGGGGAGGGAGCCGTGGTCGAAGGCCTCATTGAACACTTGGGTCAGCAGGGGGGCCAGGGTCTCTTCGTATGACTTGTAAAACTCTCCAGGGAGACCATCCATGCCTGGGGTTTTACCGGATGGTAGGGATGTAATGACAACTTTGACCTCATCCGAGGTAATGGGCTCATCCAGGGCTTCAGCTGATTGTGTGTCTAGTTTAGGAAGCTCGATGACGTCTAGGACGTCTTCAATTTCAGTGTCAGAAGGGGGTGACGACTCAGAGTACAGGTTGCGATAAAACTCGGAGAAGACTGTGTTAATTTCCTCTTGGGTGTTTGCAGTGGTACCGTCTGGTTTGAGTATGTGGCAGATGAGGGTTCGGGGTGTCTCCCTCTTGTAAAGCCAGGCTAGGAGTTTTCCGGGTTTATCACCTAAGGCATGGTTCCTCTTGATATGCTTGGCGTAACTCATTTTACCCAGGAATTCCCAGTGTGTTATACAGGCCTGCTTTAGCTCAGATATTTTCTGCAGATGGTCAGGGGATGAGTTGGTACTGTTCTCCACGAGGTTAGAATGGATCTTTGGGCCCCTTCTATAGCTGCAATCATCTCGCCTCTCATGACCACCTTGTAAGCCTCCCAGGTAGTGCTTAAATGTTGCACACTGTTTAGGTTCGTCAACCAGTATTCTTTGGTGCGGTCTCTTATATGCTTGCGAAAGGCCACATCTAGCAGGGATTCAGCCCTAAGCTTCCAGGTAGGCACCGGGGGCCTGGGTGGGGATACTTCCCAGGTGCCGACCAGCGGGGAGTGATCTGACAGTACTCTCGGCAGGTATTGTGCATCACTAAACATATCTTGTTGCCCTTGGCTCACGAAGAGGTAATCTAGTCTAGTGTGAACGGAATGGGGTGGAGAGTAAAAGGAATATTCTAATTGAACAGGATGCAATTCTCTCCATAAGTCCAGGAGCAATAGTTGATGAGTGAGTTTAGATAGTATCTTGGCAGGGGGGGATGGACGGATGTGCTTGCTATCTGATCTGTTCTTTAGGGGGTCCAGGGTGCAGTTATGGTCCCTCCCCAAATCATGATATTGTCACTATAAGGAGTGAGGCGTGGGTACAGGGAGTGGATGAAGGCCGCTGCGAAGGCGCGTAGGTTCTGACTAGACATAGCTCCTTGTTTTCTATGGAGCCGTGTATGAGCGCCATCCTGCCCTCGTCGTCAGTTTTAGTGCTTATTAGCTTAAAGGGGATGGTCGGGTCAATCCATATCAGGACCCCCCTGGCATATGAGGAGTAAGAATATCCAATCAGGGTGCCCCGCCATGTCGTGGCCAGTGTCTCCAATTTATTCCGGGTTAGATGTGTCTCTTGGAGCATAGCAACTCCAACCCTGCACCGTCTCAGGTATGCGTAGATGCGGCGTTGTAACAAAGCTATTCATGCCTCTGATTTCCACGTCATCACTTTGATTCTGTCAGCCATAGGCATTAGGTGGTTTTGCTATGATTCCAAGCAACATTCGAGGTCTAGCTGTTGGCTTGTGGTATGTGAAGCTCCTCCGTGGTCTTGGTGTTTCCTGTTTCAAGATCTCAACATTGATATCAACACCCCATTCCCCTCCCCCCGATAAATGTAAACACCCCCACCTTTGAACAAGTCCAGCGGGGTTTCTCCCGTTGTGACAGTCCCGTTTCTGCTTCATTGGACCACACATTGGTCTTCGGGTGCCCTACTGGCAGGTAAGTGTACCCAAAAAAGGAAAAAAGTACCAGGGAGTAGAGGGAACACTGGTTCCGGTGTCTCCTTAAGGAGGATCAATTCAGCTGTATCTATGCTCCATAGTTCTGCAGTTATGCTATTGTGGGCAAGAAGGCTGTTCCTGAGCTTGATATATGGGAGCTTAGCTCAGCCTCCGTTTCTTGTCTTCAATGTCCGGGAGCTGCTGTGCATCCATCCAGTCTCGGGCCTGGGCTGGTGTGTCGAACAGGTGGGCCTTATTATTGTGTATGACTTTTAATCTTGAGGGATATAATAGCATGTAACGCAATCACGCTGCTTTCAGCCAAGCCTTTGAGTATATAAATTGCGCTCTTTTCATCTAGTCCTTTTGGATCTGACCCCCTGATCGCGAAAAAGCCAGGATGACCTCCCGATCCCTGTAGTTGAGTACTTTCGCTATCATTGGCCTGAGCGGGGTGCCCGGTGGCGGTCGTTTGGCGAGGGATCTGTGGGCCCTCTCAATGGAGAAGCCCTGGGAAAGATTTCCTGCAACAGGAGGTTCTCAACAAAATTCGTAGGATCCGAGCCTTCGATGCCCTCCGGTAATCCCAGGAGGCGGATGTTGTTGCGGCGAGCCCGCCCTTCAGCCTCCTCGGCACGGTCCTCCAGATTCTTGACTCTTTGTTGAAGTTCGTCTACATCATGTAGAAGTTGGGTTTTAGCTTCAACATTTTCACGGACCTGAGTCTCCAACGCCCCGGTCCTGTCGGCCAACGAGCGAACATCCTGGCGAAGGAGGCCCAGGTCAGCGGCAACCGCATCAATTTTATTTTCCATTGTGGCTTGGAACAGTTTAATAGCTTCAAGGATCTGGGTGTTGCTGCGCTCGGTTGTTGCTTCAATAGGGTTGGAAAGTATGGTTTCTGCTGTGGGGCGGTCGGGGCTCACAGGTCCACCAGCCATGAAGGTGTCAATGGTGGTCTGGGGATGCTTGGATCGTGCACCTTTCACAGACATCGTGCCAGGAGTGGGCACCCCGCCACTGGGGGGCAAGTAGCATGGTCCAGGGGTCAGAGGCGAGAGAGTTGGCGCAGTATAGCGCATCAGCTGTCGTAGTTCTGGTCGTGGTGGCGCTTATGCTGGGCAAGGTTGGTGTGTGGAACCCAGCAGCTGGTTGCTGGATGTGAGCGGGGGGCACCAGGGTTTTGGGCGACTCACGTTGCAAAGCCTACCCAGGCGTCAGGTGTTCAGGTGGGTTAGCTAGTGGTGACTTATATATATATTCTGCAATCAGTCCCCTCTGGGGGACGCGTTTATGCCTTCCATCCTCTCAGGTATCGCTGAGGTGTGCATGAGAATCTTGCAGACCAGGCCGTGGGTCTACAATTGCTTGCCCAGGGTGTTTGCAGTGCCAGAGGTATTCACTGGAGTGAGGGGGGTCTGCCAAACAAGTCCAACTTCAGACCCTGGAAGGGGGAGGCAAGAGCGGATGGCTTTTTGTTAATGTTGTAAGTAGAGTCTTATATGGGGAAAGAAGGACCGAGTGTCCAGCGCCAAGGCCCGCACAAAGGTCTGCTTCAGTGTCTGGGGGGGAGGGGTGGTGCTCGACTGTGGGCCGCTGGAGCCCAGCACAATCCACGGGCTTCACCCTTAGCTCTCCCCCTCTCTCGCTCACCTCTCTGGTGCCGATCCGTGCCGGGCTGACGGCGGGGCTGCCCCAGTGCTCGCAGGCGGGGGCGCTGCTCCCTCCACGCAGTCCTCGGGCTCGGGAGCGCCCGGGCCGCTTCCCTGCAGCAGACCAAGGGTGCGGCGCCGCCTCCTCTCCTTCACTCAGCGGCTCACTCAGGCCAGGTCTCAGGGCCCGCTCTTCAATGCAGCTTCTCTCCGGAGGGGTCCCGCAACCAGCATCGGGCGAGGGCTGCCGTAGTCCCCGAGCGCCGCGGCCAGGCAAAGGGAGTCAGCACGCCCAAGCCGCCATCTTGCTCCTGCACTGGTGGCACACCGCGGGCTGCGGCAGGCAGCTTTGTAGGGTCCGCAGGCACCTCCGGAACAGCAAAAAGGGGTCGTGGAGCACCAGGTTAGTGTCCGGAGCCGGTGCTAGGGTTAGCAAAGGTTAGAGTTCGTTAAGGCCTAGGTATATCAGCTTATAATGGGCACATCAGGCTGAGCACACCAGAAGCACGACTCCCTCACATGGCGGCTGGCCACGCCCCCCCATAACGCTCATATATGGCAATCATTCCTATACACTTTGTAAGGACATGCCTAGCTGATTCAAGTTCCTGCTTATCGCAGCAAATTCTTCACGTTCTCTCTGAAGCTGGCATACCCGTCCATGCTCCTCTAGTTTCTAAGATATCCAGCCGGTTAAGCCTAATATTCAAAAATATCTGTCGTGTTATCAATGATGGACAAAGTTTAAGGTATCCTTGGATTCCCTTATAGTTAAAAGGCATCCTAGCGAAGGTTGATAAAGATTTCATATTAGCAACCTGCCCGTGACTTTTTACCCAATCGAGTTTCCCAGCAGTGTTTTTCAAAGATTTTAGCATCACCACTTCAGCATATTCACACCTAGGGGTCCAACACAATTCCTCAAAGAAACCCTCATTGGTACTTTTGAATTTATTCAAGGTCCTATTTGTACCATTCTTCAAAGACGTACTAAGTATTGACAAGAAGGTGTCGGGTGGGGCAAACATGATCTTTAAGTATAACTTCGGTCTATTGAGGCAAACCAGGGTGTTAAGGGAGATTAATCCCATTTCCAATCGGATGGCCTCTATAGGAGTGTAGTTACACACTCCTAGAATTCTACCCCATATACAACCTTCAATCTTATCCGCCCATGATGTCCATTCTCTATAAGATGCCCCCAGGCCCCACTGAAAGGCTGTAGCCAATTTCTGCTTGTAGATGGTACGAATCCTGCATAGGTTATAACCAGCAGTTTTATTTCAAATTGTGGAGATAACCCCCATAGTAGAGTGAACCTTGGCTCTCTTATTTGCCTGCAGAGGCCCCTTTGCCCCCTTATTATATGACTCGATTTCGTGGCCTAAGTATGTATAGGAGTTAACCCTTTTAATAGCAACTATATTACAAGGGATAGTGATCTTATTACATCTGTTAGGTCCAATGGCCATGAATTGTGTCTTGGTTGTATTCACTTTCAGGCCATTCTTCTCAGCATAAGAGGAAACTGCTCTCGCACTATTGCAGATACCGATATACGTATTATCAAAAATGACAATATCATCTGAATAGCAGATCCATCCCATCTTATTAATACCAATTTGAGGAAAAGCATTCATTTTTTTGACAAATATTTCACCAAAATCATCCCTGTCTTACTCCCAACCTAACTGGTATGGAGTCCGACATTAGGCCCATGTTATTTAACCTTACACTAGTGGTATTATTTTCATACATCAGCCTACAGATATACAGTAAATGCGCTGACATCCCCATACGTTCACATTTTTCCCACAGCAATTGTCTGTTAACCATACCGAATGCCGAGGAGAAGTCAACATACAGGATATGTAAAGGTAACTCATTTGGGGCATTTGCCTCTTCTACCAGAGTATTAACCATGAGTATATAGTCAAACGTTGAATGGCCCTTTTGAAAGCCAGTTTGGGCTTTATTAAGGGTGTTATTATTTAATACCCATAAATTGATTTCCTTGAGGACTAATGTGCAGAAAATCTTACTAGGCATATCCGTAAGTGCCAATAGGCGGTAGTTACCAGGAAGATTTCTATTTCCACATTTAAAAATGGGAATCGTTATCAAGGTTTTCCAAGTGTTTGGAATAACCCCAGACCTCAAGATTTTCTGATAGATAATGAGCAAGATATCTGCCCAAATATCAATATTTTGCTTGATGACAACATTACATAGTCCATCAGGGCCTGGAACCCTGGATCTCTTTAACTGTTTTATGATGTCAACAATATCCTCACGTAAAATCTTAAAATTTGCAATTGTTTTTTTTTTCCAACAGTACAAGATTTCCTCTAAATTTGTCGTCAAGGTATGACGCCCAAGTATGATTATCTATACAGCACAGCAGTTGATGGTTCCCATTGCCTGAAATGGCCCTGTAATTTGCCCAGAGTACCACCGGTTAACAGTATTTTTACCATGGCTTGCCAGTTTACATTCTCACTGGATTTCTACTTTATTATTATCACAACAGACAGTTCTAGCACACTACAAAATACAACCCACCCTGTAAAGGACTGCAGAGGACAGACAGTTTCAAGAAGGAAAGTGGATGCACTCTGCAGCCTGGCCTAAACGGCACTCAGGGTCAGGAATCGTTGTCTCAGTGCTGGTTGGTGGGTCTGAAGCATTGGTTGAGGCATCTCGGACGATGTTAATGACTGTGGCGTGACAACAGTCAGCGGTGCAGTCGGTTGTAGCTCTCGGGGCTTGACTGGCTCTAAAATGTCCTTCAAGGCAGACGCTCGTTGATACTTGTTGATGCACTCCTCCTAGCGTCTTCACTGGGCTCGTGTCGTCCTTTAAGGCAGACGGCCCGGCCCAAAGCTGAGGAGAGTGTTGCAGGCAAGAGCCTTGTTTTTGGTTTGGTTCAGAAACTCTGTGGCATTTCCCACCTGGGAAGCTTGCTTGCAGAGCCTATTAGGGCACGCTGTGTACTACTGGTTACCGGTACTGGGGTTGCTGGAGGGTCCTCTGGATTCAGTATCTCCCTCTGTTCCCTCGGAGATGTGTTGGGGAGGGATCTTGCTTCCCTCTTGGATGTCCAGGCTTTCCTTCACTGGCAGAAGATGTAAGGCAGACTGTACCTTCAGCCAGGGTCCAATGCTGAATTCTTCTTGTTACCCCTTGCAAAGTCTTCAGTTGATCTGCCCAAAAGAGGGGCTCAACCCTCTTTTAAAGCCAAATGGGCACCGGTGATTGGTGTAGGACAAGCCTACCTTAATGAAGCAATCCTGGGTTCCCACCAAGAATCTCCTGTATGCTTGAGGTCATAACCAGAGTGCTTTGCAACAGAAAAGGTAAAGGGGTGAAAACAAGTAATGCGCATGAGACATTGTTTCCCGATACCGTGGAAGCTGAATGCTGACCGAAAGGTGGAAAGCATCTCTCTTTGAAGTGGCAGTTTATGAGTAAAATGAAACGCAAGTGCCTAATTTAGTTTTCAGTAAGAAGTCCACATCTTGCAACATATTAAAGGATGAAGCAAACATCGTAGAAGTGGTTGAGGCTGAAGCAAGTACACGTTTTACCCAAGCCCATAGAGTGAACTCTATAAAAGTGAATCCCGCTCATTTAAGAACTATACACCAGTGTTCTGAAGTTGTTGATACCGGTTGTTGAAGTTGTTACCCAAGAGCCCTCTACATTAAATGTGTCAAGATCATCCAAAGCTGGAAGAGTGGCACAACAGCTTTTGGTTAACCATTGGAGGAAAGGGGTATACGAAGCTGGGGAAGGGAGGTAGGTACTTGTTAAAAGAAGCTGTTTTAAAATGTTCATGGCTGAGACTATTTGAAAGGAGAAGAAGTTGTCTGAAAGCAAGAAGCAGAGTTTGTGGTAGCTGCAAGACAGGCAGAGAGGCTGCCCTTTCTTGCCATACAAGAGAGAAGAGTGCCTTGCCAACCTGTAGAGGTCGAAGCAGTCTTGTTAAAGTTGCCTAATGTTGAAATTGCAGCTGTAGCAGCAAACTTGCTTAAATCAGAAGTTGTAGTAGCAGCAGTAGAACTGTGGTCATCAATAGTCGTGTCAGAATTGTACTAGCTGGAAGAAGTAGACGCTGAAGCCAACTGTGGGGCAAGGGAGCCTGTTCTCACACTTTTTATAGTAAAAGGAAGTTTCTGAAGACAGAGTAAACTGTAAGCAGAAGCATCCTGACAAACGTTGTATAAAAGACTCTACAGAAGTTCAAAATAGAGCAGTTGATGCAAGTCGAAGTTGTACTTTTGGTTTCAACTTTACCTATTCTTTCCTGGAAGGAAGTCATCCAGGAAACCCCATTGGTGCTGTTGTTTATTTGTGGAACTGTAAAAGGGGAATATTTTCATCAAGCAAAGAAGAGACATTTGCCAGTGGATTTTTATTTTCGAGACTTTGGATAAGAATTTGTGTTCCTTGGAGGAAAGTGACTTTGGCACATTCCTGCGGAGCAGGATCTGCCTAGGACCACTAGGAGTCATCCAAGACACTGGTTGTTTGGTAGCCTTTTATTTTAGATGTTTTAATGTTGCTTTGAAGGTTTATGTTCTTTAGTGTGAGGGTTTGTGTTATGAATGCTAGGAGGTTTTTCCATAGATCTTAGAGTAGGCAGGGAATCCCCTGGTTGAGTAGGTTTAGTTAGGGTTTATTTTAGAATTTTGTGTACAATAAAATGGCAAATCATTACAAAACTAAACATAATCATGAGTCTCATAGTACTGACCCCTCACGGCAGTTTTTAAGTTTAAAGCAAAACTGCTTTATCATTACTGAGGATTCCCAGCTGAACGACGGGAAATATTCATGAGCATGTGAAACCATGAAAGATACCAATGCTTGAGAACAGGAGTTACAGGTAAGTTACTTGTTCCTTGCAGCAATATCATGAAAGGGAACCACGTAGGACATCCTAAATCTGCCAAAAAGATCAAACTTTGTCATTATGCCACTTGTAACACTTGAAATGTGGTCTACAGTTTATGCTGCCCCAGTAGCAAGTTTTATGTTGGACAAATATCATCTAAGGCACGTGAACAGTGGACTGAACACAGGTCTAACATTTGTATTGGTAACTGTGGCGGGTAGAAAGAAGGAGGCGGACACTTGAAGGACATTATTACTGGTGTTTACTAAAATAAAAAAGATAAGGCCTATATTTCCCTATTGCTACAGAGGTATTCCTGCCTGCTTAAATAACTAAAGGTGCTCATTAGGAAGTTCTAAATGAATATGTCCAAGGTCCAAAACTAGTTCTAACTGACCCTACCACTATTTTAACTAACCTAAATTATACTAAGAGAATATCTCCCCTCTCCGGATTATCTCTTTGGGCAATATCTCTTCTTAACTGTGTAGTTCTCTTCAATAAGATATCTTTAAATAGTCTCTTGCCACCTTCTGCACAAGATCTTGTAACTCTTTCACAATGCACTTGGGTTTTGTCTCCCCTTTAGGGAGAGTTTTTCCACAGTCCTTTTTATCACTCTTTCTTATACTTTGATCCAGGCGTATTTGTCTTTCTGACTCTTGTAACCCAGGTCTTCTTAGGTTGTGTATCCTTTGTAGTGACTTGACCTTCCACCTCTCCTGGGGCTGCTCAGTTTGTTTATCTCTCCTTTTATCTGGTTCGATTGATTTTATTTTCCATTCATATGTATAGACTTCTCTCTCTGGTTTCCTCCACTCTTGATTTCTTAGCCCATGGGGTATTTCCCCCTCTTACCACTGTGTTTGGCCCAGTTCTTAATATCTCCTCTTTCGGGCGTATTCGTTATTCTCTTTATCACATGAATTCAGTTCCCATTAAATGGCTTTATATTTAGTATCTCGTCAATTTCACTGGGACGTGTTTCTCCTGCTCCATAGCTCTTTCTCGGGGGCCTCCCTGTTCTCCCATGCTCCCCCCTACCTCTGTATCTACAGGGGAATGCTATTGGGCTTGGCACTCGCTCAGGTTCTCTTCCTCTGCTCCGCATCTCATGCTTCTTGTTGTCAGTGTCCTGCCATCGATCCTCTCTCTTGTTGTGACCCAGTATGGATGCGGGTTGTAGTGCGTCTCGTTGACTCCCCAGCTGGGTGGTTTCGGCACTGTTTGTAGGGTGCACAGCCCACCACAACGTCATTGTGCTCAAGCCACCACCAGGATAAGGATTCCCTTCTCCTCAGCTTCTCTCTATTTGGAAATGCCAGGCCTCCAGCGTTTCCCTCTGATGCTCAGGAGTCCTCTGAAAGTCGTGGGCTCTGCTGCTCTCTTCGGCTTTGCCTCCCTCAGGCATCATAGCGGCAGGGGGCATTCCCTGCTTATGCTCCTCTCTCTCTCTCTCTCTCTGTGTTTCGCCTCACCTCTGTGTGCTCTCCCCTTTCAGCCTCCTCGTCTCAGTTAAATGTATGTCTCTCCTTAAGGAAACAGATCCTCATACTCGGGCATAAATTAGTATTTTTGTTTTGTCTTCGGCCAAGTCTCTGGTTCTTATAATGCTCTTCACATCTTTTAGTCCAATATATGCTACCATGGTGGATGGTCTATGGAGTACCTCACAGGAACAGGAGTTCTTGTCCTCAAAAGGGGAGTCTCTCCCAATGAGGTCCCACTTGCCTGGAGCGCTAGGGATAGTCTTGCGTGGTGGGCTTACATTACTAACCTCAAAGAGGGAGGCTTCCCGTTGGGTAGAAGGGGCAAATACCCTTGATTCTTCACATAACCTAAAGTCTCCAGTTGCTCATTATTTCGAGGAACAGAGACACACCGTTGCCCAACTTAAGTGTGTAGTGTTAGACGTAGTACATCAGTCTCCCCCACGGGTCATTTTCCTAAGAAAATTACACAGAGAACTGTTCTGGAACTATAAATTAGACTCAATGCACCCACTGGGAATGAATTACTAATTCTATCTTGGAGCATTTTTATAAAGTCCTTCAAGGATCACCTGAGTAGGGGAGTCCGGAGTAGGGGAGTCCGGAGCTGCACTCAGGAGAGTACCGTAGGTGAGACGCTGTATTCCAACGGGACGGTAGGTGAAGAAATCACAGAAGCCTTGTTATGCAGGGCCCAATGTCCCAAACCCAAAGAAGGAAAAACCTGTCATCCCAGAGCAAACCCCGAAAAAGGGGAAAGTAAAATAAGACAAAGACATAACTTCCATCCCAACATCTCTTTGTCTTCCCCTAGTTCTGATCATGGGAAGTGTTACACAGACCAATGCTCTCATGTCTGGGTATTTGAAATAGGGAATAATCTGACACCCAAAAAATCACCTTTGGGATACAAAACCAGGGCCTGGGGTTTTCTCTCTAACCTTTTCCAATCGCCTTGTAATAATATAACCTGTAAATATCAACTCTCATCTTGTTTGGTATCACTCTCCCCATTTCCAACATGTACTGGGTCGAGGAAGAGGCGATCGAGAGCAATTAAGATTTTCCCCAAGGTTAACATGGGAAGGCAGGGAGAGGCCTACTATTACCAACTACCAGTGACACTTTACACTAATCATTCACACCTGACTTCACTTGACTCCACTGAGAACTATAAAAGGGTGTGGTTCTGCACAGGTGGGAGGGCAGCATTTGGGAGAGCAGAAGGGAGGCTGTGTGGCTGAGTCCAGCAGGGGATCCCGTCTCAGTCCCAGACGAATTCCTACCAAGAACTTTGAGTGAGTAGGAGAGCAAGCAGGAGAGCGAATTGGGAGGAGAACCGAGACGCCAGGGTTGCCCAGGACCGGAGGCCAGAGACTGGGATGGCGAGATGCTCAAAAGCGGCAGATCGAAAGATCTGAAGAGTGGTGAGGGAGCTATGTCTCCAGGGAGCCAAGAAGGGTCCATTAATGGGAGCCGAGAGACGTGCTGGTCCTCTGCGGAACCTGTGAATGCGAATGTTCGTCCCTGTGGGCCGTTGAAACAGTCCAGGAGTCTCCGAGGGGCAGGCGGTGAGACCCTGTCCACGGAATGAACAGCCGTTGTGGAGCTTAAGCGCAGAAGTCAGCCTGGTGAGTGTTCGATTGAAGGTAATGTAAAGATTAAACAAGGCAACGATGCAAGTAACAGTGTAAGCACAAAAGTAGGGAAATGCGTTTGTATGAAATAATAAATGGAAGGAAGTCAGACAACAAAGTGATGTGAGTGTAAAGAGGGCTAGACGTCCATGGAAAAGGTGCAAGAGGCACGAAAGTAAAAGACAGTGTAAAAAGGGTACGAGGGACCCCGAAAGAAAGAAACAAGTGCGGAAGTGCATGAAAGAGTGAAAGAAGCAGGCAAGAGGCACAAAACAGAGAAGGGATAAAGGACAGTGCAAGTGTGCACGACAAAGGGAAAAGTACAGAGAACAAAGAGAGGGGCAAGAGGGTCAGAGTGGTCGCGCTGAGGAAAAGCAAAGAGCCTGGCATAACTGCTGAACCCATATGCATGCGACTTACATTGGCCGAACCCTTACCCCCACCGGTGAATAATTTGGACCACAAACTTTATGAAGTGTTGGCAATAAAAAGGCCGTAGGATTTTATTGTGCAGATATGGTTATGGGAATAACAATAAGGAAGCAATGGTGTTCCTAAAAGGTGGGCCCTCTTTGGTTTCTTCTGCCCATCGACCTGTCCTGAAGACGAATGAATGTCCGACTATCCATGCTGAAAAAGGGGGGGACTATATTAGCTGTGGTTTGATGTATCTCTTGTAGCAGTCTGATTTCCATCCCCCTATGTTTTTTAGTTGTTGTGAGGCCAGACCTTCTTGCCATGCTGAGGTAGCGGCCCCGATTCTAAAGGAGTGGGTGCTCCAGCACCCCTTTAAGTTGGTAGCGGCTTAGTGCGGAGGCATCCTTGTGGATTAGAAACCCCCCCCCCCCCACTTTGTGCCTTTGTGCATAATAAAGGTTGGTGATGCACACCGGGCAGTTTGTTGCATCATCAATGCAGCAAACGTTGATGGTTCATTTGGCTCCCGTTTTGCCTGTTGGATGTCTATGCTGATGCTGTCCTGTCTGACTCTGGCCTCCATGATGCCTAAACCGTTGTTGGCTTTGGTGCTGGAGGCGATGAGTTCTCCCATCCGAAAAGCCCCGAAATAAGCCAGAAAAAAATGCTGTTTTAAATAGCATGGTCTCATATGGATGCCAGCATATGCTCTCCAGCTGGCCTGCTATCTTTACTAGATTGTTGAAATCTAGGGGGCGGCGGGTGTCTACCTGGGGTCCCTCCATTCTGCCACAGCCTTTCATGGCATAGGAGATCAGGGCGTTCTGGGTGGGGTCTGAGTCCCCCCGTATTTTTGAAAAATATGAAATTGCTACCAGGTGTCTTTTTGCCCAGTCTCTCTTAAAACCCTGTTCATGCGCCCATTTTTAAAATATTTCTATATCTTTAATCGTTAGTAATTCTACGTGGTTTAAACCTGTGGCTCTAAATACTGTTTGTAAGCACTTATTGTACTGAGCTGTGGTGGTGCTTGCCAGTGCTTTCGCTGCCGTCTCTGTTAGGAACCCCGAGTCAGGGTTCGTGCTCTCTGTGGGCAGCGTGTTGTTGGCACCCGATTTTGAGGTGCCTGGTTCTTGTTGGGCATCCCGGCCTTGGCTCTCTGGCGCTGGCGTTGATGCCATTTTTCTTAGTTTCCCATTATTGACCAGCATTCCGCTGGTATTGCCATCATCTGTTCCTGGGCGTGTGGTGCTAGCTCCCAGAATCTTGGCCACTGAAAGCGAGATAAAGCATTTGCAATATTATTATCTGCTCCAGAGATGTGTTTCACTTTGACCACAATGTTTTCTTGCAGTGTGACTGCTGTAATGGCTCGTAGGACTTTCAGCACTAAATGGCATTTGGTAGATCTTCTGTTTATGGAGCCTACCACGGCCATGTTGTCACAGCAGACCAAGAGTTCCGTGTTAGCTAGCTGTCTGCCCCAGATGTGTAGGGTTAGCCAAATGGGAAATTTTTCTAGGATGGTGATGTTTTTTGTCCACCCTGCCGATTGCCATGATTTGAGCCAGTGTCCTGCCACCCATTCTGTATCTAGTATGTCTCCAAAACCCCTGCTCCTGGCTGCATTAGTGAATAGGACCCTTTTTGTCCATGTATTCAATGGTGTGCGCCAAAGTGAGGTCCCGTTGAATTTTCTGAGGGAATTCACCCAAATTTCCAGATCTTGTTTCACCTCTTTGCCTAGCCGGATGTGTAGGTGGGGTTTGGTGTATGATTTGATTTTTAGTTCTAGACTTCTGGAGAATACCCTCCCCTGGGCGATGATTCTGGCTGCAAAGTTGAGACTTCCCGCCAGTGACTGGATTTCGTTTACAGTGCCCTTGTGTTTTGTTGTTAGGCCTTATATTTTTTCCAGGAGTTCTACTATCTTTGTTTTTGGGATTTTGCACAAACCCCATGCAGAGTCTATCTCAATCCCCAGAAAGATTATGTTGGTGGTTGGTTTGGTCATCTTCTTTGTTGTCAGGGGGATGTCCCATAGTGCGGCCATCCTTTCTAACTTGGCCAGTGCTCTACTGCATTCTTCGGACTCTGCTGGTCCCATTACCATGAAGTCGTCGTGGTAGTGTACTACTTTGGCCCCTGGTCTCTGTTTTTGGAATGCCCATTGGAAAAAAGAGCTGAACT
Source organism: Ambystoma mexicanum (assembly GCF_040938575.1). NCBI lineage: Eukaryota > Metazoa > Chordata > Amphibia > Caudata > Ambystomatidae > Ambystoma > Ambystoma mexicanum. Next base: position 273,754,622 of record NC_090927.1, on the reverse strand, counting down.
GCTCGAATAGGGTGCAGGATACTGCGCATCCCATGGGGAGGCATCTGTTGACATAGAATTTGTTTTTGAAAGTAAACCCTAGCCATTGTTGAGAGTCTGGGTGAACTGGTAATAGTCTAAAGGCAGATTCAATATCTAGTTTGGCCATCAGGGCGTTCCTACCACATTCTTGTATGAGTCTTACTGCTTCTTGGAAGTGTGTGTAGGGTACCGCAGATTCAGTGTGCTGGAGGCCGTCATTCAGTGATTGGCCTTTGGGCTAGGACAAATGATGAATTAGCCTAATTTTCCCAGGTTCTTTTTTGGGACCCATCCTAGGGGGGATATTATGTACTCTGTGAAAGGCATGGAGTCCCAGGGGCCTGCAATCCTGCCTAGTAGCAATTCATTCTCAATTTTGCTCTCCACCATTTCCGGGTTGTCCCTGGCTGACTTCAGTTTTTTGGGATATTCTGTGTCCCTGTTCCCTTGAAAGGGATGATGAAACCGTTGGAGAAACCTTGCAGGATTGCCTCGCTGGTTTCTTTGTCTGGGTAATTCATCAATGCTTCTCTACAATTGTTTGGATTGATGGGGGTTCTACCTGGTTCTAAAAGTGGGGTTGGCAGTGCGGGTTTGATGCTAATCTTTTGCATTTTTGGCTGGAAGTCTGGTGCAATTGCTTGCTGCATGATCGCCGTTGCAGTTTGTGCAAGTGTGTTTATACTAGAATTCCTTCCCCCAGGTGCACAGGTTTTTTTCTGAAATTCCTGCATGGGATATTAGTTTTGGGGCAGTGATTTTTGTTCTGTCTGTGGGCATTAGACTTAGCCGCCCATGGGTGGTTCTTCCGAAAGGGCTGTTCCCCCTTTTTGTGTTTTTCACTTTCAGAAAATCTGGGGCCCTGTGAATTTCTGTTATTTTTGGGTGTTGCTTGGGTAGCCTCTTCCTCTGATGGAGGCTCAGCGTTTAGAATGTATAAGTCATTCTGTACCTCGTCCCATTCTATGGCCGGCCTCTCTGACATACTCTGCCTAAATCTAATATCATATGCTACCCAGGTTTTTCCCCTTTGAGCGATTTTTACTTCTCTGACTTTGTCCATGTCAGCCCATAGGTTTGCACCATCCCCGGGGAATTTTTCCTCGTATATAGTTGCCAGGATGGCGAAGGATTGCAACCAATTGTCCCAATTCTGCTCTACCTGGGCGTTTCTGGCTATGGCTTTTTCCTCTATCTTTTTGGGATCCCTAAAAGCATCTCTCCCTTTCCATTGGGCTTCTATAAGTGAAAAGATTTCGATGAACTCTTTTGCCCATATAGCTTCTTTGATTGTAATGTCAATGCTCCATGCCAGGCATATTTTGTATCTGTTCAGGATTTCTGTCTGGAAGGATTTCAGCTTTTGGTCTAATTGGGCACTGCTGATAATTACCATGTCTGATGGGCTGTTGTTGTTTGCCCCTGTTTGCCCCGGTGTGTTTGCATTGGGGGTTGCCCAGGCTTTTAGTGCACCTGTCGGGTCTGGTGTTGCCGCTGTTGACGTAAGTGGAGCTATGGCAGCTGCTGTTGGTGCTGTTATCGTGTGGGGCAGAGGTGTTGCTGGGGGTGGTGGTGTTGGTGTTGTTGGTATTGTTCTGGGTGGCGGGGGGTTTACAATGATGTCGGGTTCTAGTGGTATGATGGGGCTTGTAGGCCTGGTCCCATCTGGGTGGATTTGTTGTTTACCCCTAATTCCGAGCAATAATTGTTGCATTTCACTCATGTTTTCGCATAATTTTGACAGTTTTTTGTTTTTGTTACCCTTTCTCATGCCCTTGACTTCCTTTTCTTTGGTGGTGGTGGGTCGTCCTCCTGTCCGGGTGGCATGGGCACCCCTTCTTTTGATAGACCATATATGTTTTCTCTGACCCAGGCCCAGCCATAATGCCATAATGTTCGGCTGTCTCAATTGCTGCTAGCAGGTGATGTGGTTTGGGTTTCTGCGGGGGGTTGTGGGTTCCTGCGGTTTTCGTTTGGGAGCCATTATTCTTTGCCTGTTTGAGTGGAAAGAAATATACTTCGTGTAACTAACCAGCTGTTTTTTACAAGTTGAACATATATGCACGGTTTGCTTGTTGCCCCATAAAATTGAACTTTGAACAAAATGCTATGTTGTGGCCCGTTTTGGGTAACTGGCTGATGCTGCGTCTGTAAAGCTTAAAAGTCTAGGTTTTTTCTACTGCCTGTTCAGCAAATTGTATTAACCTGTAGCCTGGCAGATATAATTCCTTTGCCAATTTTTATTTATTTGCCCCTTGTTTCGCGTATGCCTAAAGGAGAAAAAATTGCATACCTTTTAAGTGCTTTTTAATATTTGCACTGTGTGGCGGGTGCGGGATTTGAACCCCTATTGTTGCTGCGCTTTCTTATTCTAAGACTTCTGCGTTGCCACTGAGCTATTCGCACCGCTCTCTGCCATATCCCGTTTTTGGAGGCTAAAAATCGTTAGTGCCTGAGTTCAATAGGGCAGGGCAGTTTAAAGTATGCTGCCCGATGTATTTGTTGATTACTTTATACATGAAACTTTCACGAACAATTCCCCTGTGTAAAGTAAGTTGTCCGATGCCTTTGTCGTTTAGCATTCTAAACGTGCTACTTTTAAATAAACATTTCTCCCGCGTTTGTCCAACTGATAAGGTACGTCTTTAAAAAATTATACTTTTGTTCTTGCTGGGTAAACACAATGCGGGTTCCGTCTCTTTAGAGAGTTCTGCTTTTGGCCAGCTGCCAGGGGGATGTTTATTTCAGTGTCTAAAGGCTAACAAACCTTTCGTTTGCCTCGCAGCCCGGCGCAGGGGCTCACTTACTTGATTATGTGAAATTGACATGCCGTTTTGCGCCGGGCTGCCTTGTTTGTTTTTCTTCCGCTCGATCGGCTGCGATACAACGCCCTGCTCTCTGGCTCACCGTGCGCTCCTGCTGGGGCTCCCTGTGTCCTCCTTTCACCGTTCTCCTGCCCAGGATCACCTTTCTGAACAGAACAATGTTCGGGAAGGAAAAAAGATGCTGCGGTTACAATGAACTTTTGATAGAAGGGGAAATGCTGAGCAAACAGCGTTTCCAAAGAAGCAAAGAGTGGAGGATGCTGAGTCAACAGCAAACCTCCTGTTTGTTTGGGTCCCCGTTCAGGGTCCACAAACAGATTGTACCTTCTGAGAGCTTGTTGCTCTTAATTATAAGACCCAGGGGATCTCTGGGTCTTTGATGTGTGTAGTGGGGGATGTAGACCAACCCCCAGGCCGGTGTAGCCGACTGTCTGGCCCCCTGAGGGGAGGGAGGTCTTTCAACCTCTTCCCTGCCTGACTGTTGGTTCTCCTAGATGCTTAGCACCCTATTGCTTTGTGGAAGGGTGAGGTGATTGTTGACACCTCACCCTTCCCGTGTTTTGTGTGGCAGAGACTGCATGTCTCTGTGTCAATGGGGGAGAGGGAGCCGGCTTGGGGGTGGGGGCTGTCCCTCTCCCGGGCCTGCCTGAATGGTAACAGCAGTTACCCTGCCTCACCTTGGGTGGCCCTGCGGCATTGCCCATTTTCTAAAGCCTCTGATTCTACCCCATGAGAGGATGGCATAAAAGACAGGAGATATATAAGGAAAAGGCACATCCTGACCAGCTGAATTGGTGTTTAAAACTAGAGGTGCCTACTCTTGAGGAAGAGCGCCCTGAGAAACTACAAAGGAACTGTGACAGACTTTGGGGATCATTACAAGGTTGGCGGTAAGGGGTTAACGGTGCCGGTAATGGTGCCGGAGCTGTCAACCCATCACCGCACCATTACGAGTCAACTTGCGGGGCCCTGCAAAGGGTGCCTGGTAAAACCAGGTGCCCTTAGCGGTTCCCACTAGCAGACCAGGGAGCTAACAACGGACCCGTTATAAACAGGCCAGTTGTTAGCTCCCTCCCCATTCCCATTGAGCCTTATGGGGGCTCGAATGAGAATGGGGATGTACCGGGTCTGGGTTCCTCAAATGAGGAATTACCGGGTCCTCCAAGGTTGGATTTGCCCGGTAATTCGTCATTTAAGGAACCCGGTACCCGGTAAGGAGGTAACCATGCCGCAAATTGCGGCATGGTTACCTCCAAGGTCGTAATGACCCCCTTTGTGTTTTGTGTTTTGAAGACAGGAAGAGTCCTTAGCTTTGGTAAGGGAACCCTGAGAGGTCTATTGAGGAAAGCAGACTTTGTGTTTTGTAGGCTGGAAGAGGCCTGCACTTGGGAAACTGAACCCTGAAGGGCCTATTGAGCAAAGTAAAGTGAACAAGTTGAAGCTTGGGGAAGGGAACCCCAAGGAACCCAAAAGACACAGAAGGCATTTAAAATCACTGTAAGGGCCCTGTGAAGGTGGTTTTACGAACAGCCCTGTTGAGTGATCCCATCTGTGTGACATTGACCATATTGGACCTGGTGAGAAGGCCACCTGAAACCAACTTTGGTTTGGCCATTTTTGTTGAATCACTTTTTTTCCTTTTCAAAAGACTTCACTCATATTTTTGTAAAGCGTGAGGGTGAGCATAGGTTTAGACACAGGGCCTCATTACACGGATGGCGGTAGGGATTTACCGGTACCGGTAAAATACCGGTACCGGTAAATCCCTACCGCCTTACTACGAGGTTCCTTTGCGGGTTGGGGGATTTAACACCTGCTTTTTGCAGGCGTTAAAATCCAACCCGCTAAGGGACCTCGGAGCTAATTACGGCACCGCAAAATTGCGGTGCCGTAATTAGCGCCTTCCCCATTCCCATAGAGCCCTATGGGGCAGAAATGGGAATGGGGAAGGGCAATGGCGGAAGGGGGATTTACCGCCCCTCCAACCTTGGAATGGGGCGGTAAATCCCCTTTCCGCCAAGGCGGTGCCGGTATTTTACCGGCATGAGCCATGGCGCTAATAGTGCCATGGCTCACCACCTACCGGGTAATGAGGCCCACAGACTTTTATTTTGGACTATTATACAACGACGCCCATTAGAAACATAAGTTAATGGAACAATCCCTTCAGAGTTAGGGCAAGTCTGGCATTCTGCCAACCCTGGAACCTTTGTGAATACACGTTCACGTTTTTAAACAAATCTTTTTGAGTCTGTGTTCTCTTGATACCATGCCTGTTTCACATAACTTATCAGCTAAATATGTGATTCTAATTTACTGCTTTTTGTAAATATTCTTTATCTGGATTTCAGCCTATACTCAGAATGGTCATCCTCCTTGAACAATTTAGCTTAGTGTATCATGATTCACAAGAATAATGTTCATTTTTATTGATATATTTTTCCTATTTTTCCCAAAACTATATTGACACAGTTGACATGTTAACTGCTATACTTACACATGTACTTTCCTTTCAACTGCTTAGATTGTAAGTATTTAATATTAACTTCATTTGAGTATATCTGACTACTGCTTGTTTTCTCTATATTATTATTTTGATCTTACATTCAATTTAGTCAACATGGCGTGTTTATGTCTGTGTAAACCCACAGCTTTTCCATCTCGCTTCATATTTATACATCGATAGTTTCACATTTTTATGACTTTTCTTACCACTTATATGTTTTTCTCTTGTCCTTTGTTACTTTTTAGATTTCAATTTATGTTCACTCGTTAACATTGCTCCAATTATTTCTCTTCATTTTTACTCATGGTTGACTTCTTTATGAGTTACCTGATGCATCACATTATGCCATCATGTTAAGTACGTAACAGCACAATCGATAACAATTCCAGTTATTCTTTTAGCTCTGTTGCAATCTCCCGCTGCTGTAAGCGATCGTACCATCCGCAATGTCATTCAGTATGTTTTCTATCATTCAATTACATTACGTCAGTTACGTAATGACATCATCATTCAGATTCATCCATTTTGTTCATGCAAACAATCGTTACTGTTGGAGACGTTGGCATCATCTCTCACACAATTGGCCCTATTTTTATGATCAGTTCCCTTTGATTGGGTATTTACTCATAGTCCTCTGGTCTAGGCATATCTAGCCATAGAGCCTTACTATTTCCATTTAATCTTTTATTACAGATAGCACTATATATATAACAATCTGAATGGATTCCTGCCATCTCATTAAGGGACACCCATAGTTGGTTATTTCTCTAACAGATTATAACCTATATTTCTTATTTTTGGCTTATCCCCTTATTTTCTCTTTCCTTTATACTTTTCTTTATTTCAGATACCACATTGAATTATTTAGTACCTCTTTCGAAATGTTATCTCCTCCATAAGATTTACACCAACAAGTGTTACTTGCTTGGTCAATTGGAACACCGAAAGGTATTGTATAATATAGTCTTATTCATTTAATATTATACACAAGGGCCTTGTTAAATCTCTTTGTATGATATATATTGACATTATTAAACAATTCCTATTCATTGGTAGCTTCCAAATAATTGGTGTAATTCTTTTACTTGTTATTTATTAGATTTTGAATACAAATGCTCCTGAAGAAGGGGTCATCTAGTCCTGAAATGCATTGAGCTTTGAACTATGAACTATGGAAGCGATCAAACAGTGAAGTTAATTGTTTTCCTTCACATCCTTAAAAATACTTTCTGAAGAAATTCTTCATCATTGAAATGTGTTAAGTCTATGTATTAAGTTCATTTTCCAAAAGCAAAGTATTATGTAGTTACATTCTATGTTTTTATCGTGTAAATCTTCAAACCTTTGACTGTTTTTCAGTATATTGGTGTGGAGAGGATGGAAGTATTCTAAGGACTCTGACAGAGCAACCTAAGCTTGAATCCCATTCCTTTGTTTGGAGACTGGTCTCCAGTATTAAGCGTGTTATAAACAATGAATTCATGTATTTTTTAAAGTATGGGACTATAGAAGGGAAAAGTGCAAATACTTGGATAGCAGCACATTCTGCAGCTCTGGCACCCGGCGTATTGAAATGTCTGCCTGCCATCTTTGGTCCCTCTCTATATGGGGGAGATCAACATTGCAACTAAGACCTGTAGCTTCCCACTTTCCATCATAATGTGTTATATCCAGATTCAATCCATGCAAGCGCTCCAACTAACCAGGTGACCTGGGACTTCAGACTGCAGCTGCTGTGCTCCACTGCTCTCTGCTTTATTTAACAGGAGTTTAAGCTTTCTCAATACCAGTGGAACCTTCTCACTCCACCTTCAGCAGCCAGTAGCACTGCATCTCCCTTTTCCCCCTGCCTCCCTCTACCCAGCAACCGACACAGCGTACCCATCCACTGTAGAACCCATCCACTTGGCCCATTCCACGTAAGTGCATTTATGTTCACTAGAAGCTGGCCACCGTTTTTTGACGGAGGCAGAGTATGTCATTTGTGTGCACCAGAGCCCTCCCTACAGCCCGATTGGCTGCTCATCATCTATTATGACCAATCGAGGGAGTCGGCGAGGCGAATCTGGCCTCCGCTCCAAGGCCCGCTCTAAGGCCTTTGTCTCTGTCTGGCCTGCTCACGCTACCTTAAGCAGCCAGCAGGACTGCATCTCCTTTTTCCCCCCTGCCTCCCTCTACCCAGCAACCGTCACAGCAAACGCGAGGAACCCATACACTGGGCCCATTCCACGTAAGTGCATCTATGTGCACTAGAAGATGGCCGCTGTTTTTTGCTGGAGGCAGAGTGCCTCGTTTGTGTGCCCCGGAGTCGTCCCTACAGCCTGATTGGCTGCTCAACATCTATTATGACCAATCGAGGGAGCCTGCAAGGCAAAGCGGCCCCTGCTCCAAGGCCCGCTCTAAGGCCTTTGTCTCTGTCTGGCTTGCTTCCTCCCCCTTCAGCAGCCAGCAGGACTGCATCTCCTTTTTCCACCCGGCCTCCCTCTACCCAGCGTCCGACACGGCAAACAAGAGGAACCCATACACTGGCCCATTCCACGTAAGTGCTTCTATGTGCACTAGAAGATGGCCGCCGTTTTTTGACAGAGGCAGAGTGCCTCGTTTGTGTGCCCCCGAGCCCTCCCTACAGCCCGAATGGCTGCTGATCATCTATTATGACCAATCGAGAGAGCCGGTGAGGGGATCCCGGCCACTGCCCCAAGGCCTGCTCTAAGGCCTTTGTATCTGTCTGGCCTGTCCGGCCTGGATGGTGTGCCATGCCGCAACCCCCCCTTTTCCCCTTCTCCTTCTCCCTCGCCTCTTCACCCTTCTGTGACTCTGGTGGCTTTCTTTCAACTGCCCACTAGCTGCCTGTGTGCCATCCTGCAGCATCTCGAGCACTGCAACTGCCGATACATAGCTTCTGTGCATGCTTTCCTTTTCACGCCACCTGCTCGTGCCGGCAGATTGACAACTTTTAATGTGAACAGAGGATTGCATTATGAGTTAATCAACACCATTGGGATTTGTATTCATATGTGTACTCTCTGGACACCTGAACTTTGGTGTGCTTCTACATCCTTGCATCCCCCATCCATTACTACATATGCATGCTCCCACTTTCCTTTCTACCACCCTCATCTGCTCACTGTCCATTCTCCCCTCCGTTTCTCTTCCCCCCCCCCTACTCCCCTTCCATTATGTCTCAGCACTTGCACTATCTTTATTTCGTCAGGCCTAGTAAGGTAGTTCTGTTCCATGTTCTGTCCGTTGTTTGTTCGTTATCACCTGTTTGTACCATTGTCTCACTTAGCACATGTCCAATCTGAATGACTCTAGGCCTAGTAAGATTGTTGTCTCAGCTGCATTTACCCTTGTCCCCTCCCCTGCCTTGAAGCACTTGTAGCTCTTCTCTTGTGTATCAGCGCTATACAAATTCCTCTGTCTGTGCTACCTCCCCCCCAGCCGCTACACCTTTTTACTCTATTTTGTATAAGTGTGTAAGGCACTTTGAAAAACTAAGGATCGTCATCAGACCTGAAAGAGTTATCTACACATATGCACATGTTTCCTGTACCTTACTGCCCTGAGCAGACTTGTAATCATTCCGAATTTCAAGGGCTCTGAATGACTGTTTGTGTTTTTTTCCACTGTTTCCCCTCCTCATTGAGCGCTTTAGAACACCTGTAAAATTATGTATAGGTGCTATATAAATAAACAATACCAATACTAACTCTTCTGACGTAAAAAAAATAAACGGTCACGCTAATGGCAAGCCTGAGTGTGAATAGCTTTCAGCCCCTTGTCTGTGGCGTACAGGTCTAGTTATTGCCCTGAACCCTTGCTGAGGCCCTGATGCACACAGAGAGCGGCGGTGGGGGGAGTTTGCTATAATATGACAAATTAATTTTAACTCACAAGTTGAACTAGATAGTGGTGTCCCCTTTCACCTTCGTTATTTGTAGTAGGCATCAAGCATATTTTTTCAGAGCCAATATTCTAGGATCTAATCTTGGAAAAGTGACTTTAGAAATTAAATACTATGCATATGATATCCTCATATAGTCTACCATAGGGGATGACCCAATTAACAACAAATACTACATAGCTTTAGAAACATCTCAGTGTATAAAACCAACAGTTCTCAATCCAAACTAATGACCTGCAATTATAACAACGTTTCAGCACCATGAAAACAATGAATAACACCATGGAGAAAGAATAATTATAATTGCCAGACACACGACATGCCAGAGAAACAGCAGTGACTGCAGCCATGCCTGTGCAGGCAAAGGGGCAAGACGTGAGGCTTTGAGTTTTTTTTTTTTACTTTACACCTATGTAACCCAGACCTGGGAAAATATTAGATACAGATTGGCCCACAGTCAAGTGAGCATTGGAACCAATGGAAAGGGGTCAGGGATAGAGCCAGGAAGAGAACAGTATACAATGAGAGTAAATGAGTGAAAGTGTTTGGTATGTGGTTGAGGCAGAGAGAGACCAAGGGAAGGACGGATGGTGGAGTGGAGTGCTGAAGTGTTGGTGGCAGAGCTGATGTAGAGTGCAGGTGAGGTATTGGGTCTGAGAGAAAGTAGTACCAGTACATTGTGATGTGGTGAGGGGGATGTAAAACGTTAGTGAGAAGGAGAGCAAGAAATGTATATATAGATAGGGGGAAGTGTAGTGGGGATTATAGACAGAGTGATTGGCAAAGAGCGTGTACAGTAGGAGGGTGTGGAGTGGCTGCAAGGTGGTATTCGGCGCAGTAGCGATGGAGGGGTAAAGAGGGAGGGCGGAGATAGAAGAGACAGTGTGGTAACATTAGGGTACTAAGGTGTAGATAGTGCATTGTGTGTTCAAGAGGCAAAGGGAGTGGAGTGGAGAGGAGAGGGGTGAGGAGAGAGGCGAGGAGAATGGTGTGGAGAGAGGTGAAGAGAGAGGTGAGGAATTAGTGGAGACATTGGAGGGACAGAAAGTAAGATGGAGAGGAGAGAAAAAAGGGTCAAGGGTGTGAGAGAAGACATTGGAAGCCGAGGGGTGAATGAGAGTAGAGTAGATGGTGAGGCGGAAGCAGAAATAGATCAGGGAAAGGAGGGAGTGTGTGCGTGAGAGAATGGACAATGATGCCTAACATTAGCACAATAAAATAAATCTTTCCTGTTGAGAAAACCAGGATAATGTTAAGTTAGGGAACCCTTAAAAGAACCCTGAGGAAGCCAAATAGATAAGATGTTACACCTTAGGCCCTCAACTAAAGCTAGCCTTAAATAGTAAATATTACTGATTGCTAGTTGGGACTCCTGGGTTATACATTTCTCTATTTTCAAAATAATGACCCTTGAAACATCCTTTGGTGTCCGGGAGTTAATGGAACCATCTGTGACACTACAAAATCCTTAGTGACAGAAGTGAAACACCGGCAGAGATGGCTAGACAATATTAGGAAATACGTTCAGAATTTATTCCAGTAGAGCTACTGTTAAACACAATAAGTTGGACTCATAAAATGATTATTCATGCAAATTTACAGAGACAATATTTCTTCATGCGTCACAATGCATGTAATACACCAACAAAATGAAATAATTTGCATTGGAAAAAAATACTGTCCTAAATGTCATTATGAAAATGCTAATGTACTATAAATGTTAACATCTTGAGAAAAAGTAAAGTTCTCCTGGGAGGCTGTGGGTAAGAGGTTCAGAGAAGGCAAGTTTAAGGACACAGGCACACTCTTTAAACATAAACATTTTATTGTACCTTAATTATGGAACCTGTCAAAGGGTGGTGAATAATATATTCAATATGATAATTATCTCTAGATATATTTTGATGAAAAAACTGGGTAAGTCCAACCGATATTGTGGATAGAAATGCTAGTATATAAGAGAAGAGACACAGAGTAGAGACATGTAATTGGCTAAAATAAGGGGTAACATCCCTGAACATACTGAGTTACGGTGACTAGTGATCGAGTAGGTGGGGAGTAGAGAGGCATGGGAGGAATGTATAGAAATATTGTTTGTTTTGCATTAGTTCTGTTGTGCTTCTTCTCTGCCTTTCCTTAATCCTCATATCAAGTGTCAAATCACCACGTTCTATCATTTTACATATTTGCAGTGTGCTCTGGTAATGCTGTCTGGTCTCTGATTTCTTGTACAATGAGAGATACATGGAAGATTTTTGATAATTTTCATAGATGCCTTTCATTGGTAGTCAGTGAGGACTGAACAAAGAAAATATGTTGAAAAATAATGCTTTCTCCATTTAACCCACTAACCTCCAGCCTTACTAACACACGCTTGGACATCCGTATTCCCTTTTCCTTTGTGTTCACAGCTGTCATTCCAAACTGCTGCAGTGGACTCGAAATTGCTCACTTCATATGCAATGTTATGCTTTTACCTGAGATCATTTTTGCAGTCTTGCTTTTATATTCATTCTGATTGGCTGAAAGCAAATAGAGGAGTAATATTAATGCAGCTGCCCAATTGAAATCTTTTTAAAAATGCACATTTCGGCAAAATGTTTTTCTTCCTGTGACAAACTGAAATTATAGAGTATATTTCTTGCCAGGCCTTGGGAACATATACATCTTGGTTTGAATCCTTGCCATAATTCTTTTCTATGTTGTCACCCATATGCACAAATATTTAGTAATCCAATTACTAGATTCCTAAAAGCTCTTGTTATTTGATTACTGCTAATGGCAGTTGTGAGAGTATCGTGCAGTGTGATGAACTGAAGGAACCTCCTGGGGTGGAAGCCAATGTGGAGGACCTGTCGACCACGAAAACCAGCATAACATGGTTCACAATTCCCTGAGCTTCCCAGAGGAGTGGCAACCACAGAGCTCTCATCTCTTAACACACTCACCAGGTTCATCCGATGCAGCACCCGCCCACCACCCACCCACACCATGGGGATCAGCAGGAGACATCCTAATTTTCCAGCATTGATATGTGCCATCTGGGACCAGTCCACGGCCACAGAGGACTACTGTGACGAGACATGTGACCATGCATGAAATATTCTTACTAGTGAAGCAGCTGAGAGGAAGCTGACAGGAGTGGAATACAGATGGCGGATGAACCAGACAGCACCCCACTGGAGAGACGAGGACTTGTGTAGACGCGGAGCAAGAAGAGGTGAGCTGGATGGTATGCAGAAGTATCCAGGCAAAGAGTGCTATATCCCTTAAGGCCTGATCAATCTGGCAGAACATGCAGTCTGCTATATCCCTTGATGCCACATCCACTTGGTGGGGTGAGTTGGACACTGTATCCTTGGGTGAGCCGGGTACACCTATATAACCCTGACACTGGGATTTTGGTGGTAAAAGAAAAAAGGTTATTAGGGATTATGAATTTACAAGGTTACGGGATGGGATAAACATGTATGTGTTTTAGGGAGGGTTTACTAGAAATAATCAGTATTATCCTAAAGGTAAATAATGCTCAGGAAGTGCACCTCTTTTCTGCCCCGTCTCCTGACCTATGGACCCCCCTTCTGGTCTCGATTCTTTCCCCTTTCTCCTACTCACCAATTAATGGTGGCACTTAGTGGGAAGTACTCTTGGCTTACATCTTATCCTCTAGGTGCATCATGAATGTCTATCAAAATGGCACAATCATGGCCCAATGTTCTCAACCTACTCTACTCTTTCTCGACGGGCGCCTACCTTCTCCCATACACTTCCTCCCTTCTCCTGCCACCTCTTCTTCCTCTCACTTCACTTCACCACCATCGATGGGAGTACCGCACCCCTGTAGACCCCTTTGGAAAACTTTCAAAGGTGGTAACCAGCTTCACTTAGCTACTCTGAATGCTCCTTTGCTGGTAAACACTCGTCTGACCTCTGTCTCCTTCTCGAAAACTTTGACCTGGATGTGCTTGCTCTTACTGAGATGTGGTTCAATGCCAGCTCTGTCACTGCTCTTGACACTCTCCTTCCTGAGGGTTACAAAATCCTCCCCAAACCTAGACCCAACAGGCCTGGAGGTGGAGTGGCCCTGATCTTCCCTGAGTTGGTCCCTGCTTCCATCATTCCTACTCAATCCTATTCCTCTTTTAAATGCCTCATCTGTAGGCTTGAAGTCTCACCTACTCTGGCTCTCACTTTTGCCACTATCTACAGACCCCTTGACCCTATCTCCCTCTTCTGCTCTGAATGGGCCGACCTCGCCTCATCCCTCTCAACCTCTTCTTCCCAACTCCTCCTCCTTGGCGACTTCAACATCCACCTCGACTCTCTTGAGTCATCCACCTCTCAATTCTGAGTCGCCTGTGACTCCCTCTTTCTCTCTAGTCTTCCTTCCGACCCGACTCACTCTGCCGGCTACACTCAAGATGCCCTCATTTCTGGTGACATCTCTATCTCTAATCCGGTTACCACCCCCTCTCCTGGTCTGACCATTCTCTCCTTCCCTCCGACCCGTGGCCCGTGGCCCTCTATCCGAGCCACCCCCATCACTGTCAGCCTCCTGCGCCGTTATTCGACTGGTGAATCGAGTGTCAGTCGCTGATTTTGCCTCAACCTTCATCCTCCCTCCCACCCCCGCTTCTGAGTCTCCTTCTCCCTGTCCTTGCTAACCTGCACCTCGCCATCCCTAACACCCTTAACATCCTTGCCCTTGCCCGTGCCTTGAGGATCCGCCTAAAACCTGCCTCCAAGAACAACAGCTGGTGCGACTCAGCATCTCTGAAAGGCAAGGGCAGTTTTTTTTTTCCATTCAGATATTAGCAGACTCTTGGGCTTATCAATGACAAACTGCCCTACTGCCTGCTCCAAAGGCAATATCGCTTCTTTATCCGCTCCAAGAAGCGGATCCACATCCAAGCCCACATCTCTGGAACCACTGGCAACATGGCGTAACTTTTAAAAATCTGCAAGCAACTCGCCAATCATGTTGCAGTCTCTAGATCTCTCCTTCCTTCCTGGGCTCTCTGCACTGCCTTGGCCTCCCATTTTACATCAAAAGCTCAGGACATCCTGTCCTCACGCTCCTCCACACCCATTGCCACTCCCACGCCTGCTCCCCTGCCTCCCTTGGCTCCCCTCCACCCACCCGCTCACTCACCTCCCTTCTGCCCATAGCACAGGATCCCCCCAAATCCCCTGTTTCCCCTTGGTAAAAACCCACCCCAACACGCTCCCCCCAAGATTGAACCCTTTACCCCCAAATATGTTCCTAAAAAATTCCGTATTTTTCATTATTTTGTTATAAATGTCATTTGTTATTTATTGTTCGTTATAAACACTTTATACCTCCCTTTCCTCCTACCCTCTGGCCATCCTCTTCGTGCCCTCTACCCCCTCCATCTTGTGAGTCCAAAAACCATGGGGTGATGTTCGATTCTGCTCTCTCCTTCACTACTCGCATCATGGACCTTACCAAGAAGTCCCACTTCCAGCTCCACCTCCTCAGAGGCATTCTTCCTTTTCCCACCTTCCCCCAGAAGCTCAATGTCTCCAGAGCCCTAGTCCTCTCCAGGCTGGACTACTGCAACTGCCTCTTTCTCAATTTCCCTCTTTCCTCCCTTCATTCCCTCCAGCTAATCTAGAATAGGGCTACAAGACTTATCCTTGGCCTCAAGCCCAGGCCCTAAATTCCCTCTGCTGACTCCCAGTGGCTGCAAGGATCAAATTCAAGACCCTTTGCATCATCCACAAGGCCTTCAGGGGCCTGGGACCACACTATCTCCAACTTTCCTTCCCTCAAACATCCCCTTCCAGAGCCCTATGCTCCTCTAACTCCAACTCTTTGACTGTCAAACGCTTCTCCAAGCAGAGAGTGGGGCGGAGGTCTCTCTCCTCGGTTGGTGCCTCCCTCTGGAACAGCCTCCCTGCCCCTCTCAGTCTTGAGCCAGACCTCCTTAAGTCCTGGAAACTGCTAAAAACTCTGCTCTTCTCTACCTCTTTCCCTCTTCCTTTCCTCGTTAATCACCCCACTGCCGCTGTGGCCAGTGGCCTGATCCTTATGAATCTCACAGGATCCCAGTTCCATCTTCCCAGTCGATACCAGTACCCCCCCCCTCCCACTGCACTGCCCTTGCAGGCCCATGGCTGGCGGCTCTGCATACCACCCTAGAGAGTCGCCTGCACTAGGACATAGCCTGAGGTTCTCCTCCTTGGCTCCCTTTAGCACTTCCCTGCCGGGCACTCCTCAAGCACTTATCCACTCATCTGCTCCCCCCATCCTTCAATCCCCATCCCCTGCACTTCTCCTCAATGCATTTGCACGCCCAAATTCCACAAGGCCTAGTAGGACCATGACTGTATATTTACTGTATTGCCATTGTTATTATTTCCCCTGTTTCCTTCCCATTTAGCCTTGCGGCGCTTTGAAACACAATTCTGTTGTCTAACTGCCTTACAAATGCTCAATAAAATAAAATAAAATACAGCTCAAAGTGATTGTCAGTCTTGTCCCCTCTTGTGACATCCTAGTATACTAAGTAAAGACTTCAGATTGGGTGACCAATTGGTTCTGATTCTAACAAAAAGGTTAATAAATTATTCTTATCAGTCTTGTCCCCTCTTGTGACATCCTAGTATACTAAGTAAAGACTTCAGATTGGGTGACCAATACAACAGATCTACGTGAACATTTAGAATAAAACATTTGGAGGATGAAATTGCAGTTTTTTATTCGAATATTTTGGTTTTTTGCACTTTTTCAAATAAATATGCAGGGGTAGACCCCTCAGAGCGCCGCCCAACATTCCCCCTATCCTAATCTATTCCCTTACACCACTCCTTATCTATTTATTTCCTGAAAAGTGTAAAAAGGTCAAAATATTTGACCAGAAAAAACTGCATTTTCAGCCTCGTTATTTTGGTATTTGAAATGTTTGGGCATTACCCAATACAACACTTTAATCCCTACTCTTAAAAAGTCTTTTAGCCTCAAGGCTACCCTAAAAGAATAAAACAAATGTTTCACGAATGTGACCCAAAACAAATGTTCAAAAAACAGAATATTTAAGGTTCCAACCCTACTCTTAACAACAAAATAGGAGGGTTCTTCTGTAGAGGGTCTTAAACAGCTACTCAGAGTCTGGCCCTTTCAGCAGGCCTGTCCGATTTCACTTTGCTCAAAACAAGGGGGGTCCTGGCAGTCCCTCTGCCAGACATTAGTCCAGGTTATGAGAGCCTTATCGAGATTTATTAGCTCAGTATGTTTCACAGAGGAGAATATCCAAAACATACCAGCCTGGGGCAGACCAGCACCAAAATGCTAGGAAATTCTCCTCTGAACAAGAGTACCAACAGCAACCCCAGACACGTGTTTCGGTCTGACTAGACATCATCAGTAGGGTGGAGCTGTGCCTCTCTAAGAATAGTGAGCAAGGGGTCCATGTCTGGATTCCCACAGTAAATTAGAGTGAAACCCAAAGTTACTTAAATTATGCAAAAAACAACGCTCACCTGACTCCCACGTTCGCGCTGCTGTGACCTCTTCTAAGGTGATGCGCAGGGTTCGGAAGACGGACTGGACCGGGCCCCCAAATCTGGCTTGTCTGGCTCGCAGAAGTATCCGAAAATAGGGGATTAACTGTCTGCGGGGTAATGCAATCAGCCTCCCACTTTCCCCTCTCACCCTCCTCGAAACCCTTCTGTGATTCCTTGTAGCGTCTCACCTTAGGGTCTGGAATGACGAGCTCTCCATCCTGCTTCTGATGCAGGCGCGCGTTGGTATCCAGTTACTTCACTGGATTTTCGGATTGGTGAGAACCAAACTTGCTTGGCTTCCAGGTAAGTTTTTTGATAAGAGGTTCCCCTTGTGTCCATGCATTAATGTACTAATGCTAATGTCTTTTTCCCCATAGGGGCCGGGGTACGGAATGCCGGGGAACAGGCACCGACCCAAGATGAAAGGTGAAATCCTTGTAGAAATCAGGTAAGTCTTTAATTAGCGTTTTTTGGTAATTTCTTTTCATTCGCTCATTAACGCTGATGTCTCTTTTTCCCCTTAGGGGCCGGGGTCCGGAAATGCCAGGATGCGGCGCGGACCCGAAATGAAGAGGGAATGAATCAACAGGTAAGTCTTAACATGGAGATTTAGCTTTCCTTATTCCCTTCTCTCTCTCACCTTTTGTTCTGGTCTTTTTCTCCCTAGGCGCTGGGGCGTGACTGCGAATCCGGATGATCGCTGCTGAACATGGAGGCGCCCAGTAAAGGTGAGTGGAATGTGGCGCTGCAGCGATCGACGCGATGAGCTTTTAAATAAAAGTTTTCCTTTTCAGGATTGTCGGCGAGATGTCTCCGGGATGCGGATTTAGCAGGTAAGGACTTTTCCTTCTTCTGTTCTCTTCTTCTCTTCCTTTACAGGTGATCCAGGATGCTGGCAGGCGTGGCAGAAGTCAGGATGCAGGAGCAGATACGGTGAGCGTCCAGCTGCTAGATGCAGAACAACGCGAAGCACCTGTGGCTGTTCGGGTGGGGTTTAAATAGCCTTGGAAGAAGTTCCAGGTATGTATCCTTCCTCCAATCAGGTATGTATCCTTCCCCGACCACGCCCGGATGGTAAATTAGTCCCACAGGTAAAGTAGTTCCTTTCAGGCCTCAAGGAGGCCGGGATCCTGCAGCATGGTAAGCATCAGGTAAGTGCACCCAAGCACATCCATAATGAGCCTGGCGCCTATGGCACCAGGACACTGTCCAAAGGGCCCCTATATGGGGTTGCTGGGTCCTTCCTTGGGGACTGGATGTCCGCTTTCGGGGACGCAGGGCTTGGACCGGCTCCCTGGGAGCGGGCATCATGACAGCACTCCCCCCCAAGGCCCCTCCCAAGGTTGTTCCCTCCGGGGGTTTTGGTTTGTCTGGGAAGAGTCGTGGAATTTCCTGACTAATCGAGGTGCATGCACATGGTCGCTGGGATCCCACGACCTCTCCTGAGGTCCGCACCCCTTCCAATCAATTAGGTAGAACAGTTTTGACCTAAAACTTTTTGAGTCTAAAATGTTCTTCACTTCGAATTCGGGCTCCCCATCTATTAGAATAGGTTCTGGAGGTTTGAGTAGTCGGGTTCCGGGTACCACTGGTTTCAGAAGTGACACATGAAAAACAGGGTGAATTCGCATACTAGCTGGTAAATCAAGTTTAACAGCCACTGGGGTAATTATTGCCGTAATAGAATAAGGTCCCATATATTTTGGGTTAAACGTTCGAGGCCCTTTGAGTGGTAAATGTCTGGTAGCTAACCACACTTGATCCCCAATCTGATACGGAGGTGCTTTACTCCGATGTAGATCAGCATTCTCCTTGTATTTTCTCTTGGCTTGTTGTAAATGTGTAGTTGCCTCTTTGAAGGCTTGGGTAATTGTAGAATGCAGATGTTCTACTGCAGGCATTCCGAGGTTCTAAGGAGAGTCAAGGTTTGAGGTTCGAGGGTGATGCCCAAACAAAGTATAAAAAGGACTGTGGCCAGTTCCAGAGTGTACCGAATTATTCTATGCGTATTCGGCTATCCAAAGAATGTCTTTCCAGTTGCTTTCAGATTGCTGTAACATACACCGTAAGTATTGCTCAAGGGTCTGATTTGTCCTCTCGGTCTGGCCATCGGTCTGAGGGTGGCGACTGGTCGATAATCTTACGTTGATCTGCGCCATTTGACAACATTTGCGCCAGAAATGGGAAATGAATTGGCTTCCCTGGTTAGAGATTAGTATAGATGGGAATCCATGTAGCCGAACAATATTTTCGAGGAATTCTTTGGCTAGGACAGAAGCTGAAGGTAAACCTTTCAAAGGAATAAAGTGGGCCATTTTGGAAAACAAATCCACAATTACCAGAATAGTATTGTACCCCGAACAAGGAGGCAGGTCCGTAATAAAATCCATTTATAGGGTGTGCCAGGGTGCTGGCGGTATGTCTAGAGGTTGAAGGAGACCGGCTGGTCTTTTCTTTTGACTTTTATTTTGGGAGCAAACACCACAGGACATCACAAAAGATTTAACATCTTTTCGCCAAGAGGGCCACCAAAATTGTCGTTTCACCTTTTCCTCTGTTTTGGCAATACCGGGGTGTCCCTCTATTAATGCATCATGATAACCGGAAATAGCTAGTTCGTGTAATTCCTTATGTGGCAGGAATAAGCGTCCTTGAAAATGAGGTAAACCATTATCTATGGTAAAGTCTGATCCCTTTTGTATCCAATCCTGTAAGGTTGTAGGGTCCAGGAGTTGTTTCACTCTGGCTTGAATGTCTTCAAGCGTCTGTAACAAAGTCATGCCTAGAATCCTCTGATCGGGAATTATTGGTACTGGTTCTGAGTTTGTATCAGATTCTCCCATTCCAATTCGGGATAAGGCGTCTGCTTTGCCATTCTTGCAGCCAGGTCGATAGGTAATCACGAAATCAAATTCAGCGAAAAACAAAGCCCATCGGAGTTGCCGTGATGACTGAGCCTTGGCGGTTTTCAAATACTGTAAATTCCGGTGATCAGTGATCACTGTGATGGTATGTCGAGCGCCAAGCAGATAATGCCGCCAGGCTTTAAAAGCGGACTTAATGGCTAACAGTTCTTTGTCCGTGATTGCATAATTAACCTCGGGTGCCGAGAATTTTCTGGACCAAAATGCTACGGGATGCAGTTGGTTGGTTTCGGGATCTCTTTGGCACAGGACAGCTCCCATGGCTAGGCTGGATGCGTCAGTCTCGACGACATAAGGGAGATCTGGACGCGGGTGTTTCAATATAGGTGCGGAGGTAAACTTAGCTTTTAAATCCTGAAAGGCCTGCTCGGCTTCTTCAGACCATTCAAAATGTTTATT
Organism: Ambystoma mexicanum; assembly: GCF_040938575.1. Lineage (NCBI taxonomy): Eukaryota > Metazoa > Chordata > Amphibia > Caudata > Ambystomatidae > Ambystoma > Ambystoma mexicanum. The sequence goes on along the minus strand of NC_090927.1, from coordinate 273,734,513 downwards.
TTTCCTCAAGAGTGCAGTAATGGGTTGTACCATGCGTGAAAATTCGGGGATAAACCTGCGATAGAAATTGGCAAAGCCGAGCATGCTTTGAACCCCTTTTACAGAGCTAGGTGATGGCCATTTGAGGATGGCATCCACTTTTCTTGAGTCCATTCGGACTCCTTTGGGTGTCAAGATGAAACCTAGAAACTCGACTTCTGTGGTATGGAAAACACATTTCTCCAATTTAGCAAATAGTTTGTGTTGGCGCAGTTTTTAAAGTACTGCCCTGACGTGTTTTCTGTGATCAGATTCCGAAGGGGAGTACACCAGAATGTCATCGATATATACGACAACACAAACATCGATGAGTTCCCGAAGGACATCATTCATGAAGTATTGGAAGGCAGCCGGCGCGTTACACAATCCGAAAGGCATCACCTGGTACTCGAATAATCCGTATTTAGTACGGAAGGCAGTTTTCCATTCGTCGCCTTCTTTAACTCGTACCAGATGATAAGCCCCCCGGAGATCTAACTTGGTGTATATGCAAGCGTCCTTCACCTGGTCAAGGAGTTCAGGGATCAGAGGCAGAGGATAACGTTTTTTAACCGTTATCTGGTTCAATGCGCGGTAATCGATACAAGTTCTAAGGTCGCATTCTTTTTTGGGCACGAAGAACAAAGCCGAGGATGCCGGGGACTTTGACGGGCGAATAAAACCATTAGCTAGGTATTGATCCAAATATTGTCTCAAATGCAGATTCTCAGGTTCGGTAAGGGCATAAATCCTGCTACAAGGGGGTTGTGCACCGGACACCAGATCGATTTGGCAATCGTACGATCTGTGAGGAGGTAAAGTGTTGGCCTGTTCCTTTTGGAAGACGTCCTGAAAGTCTTGGTATTCCGGAGGTAGTTGCATGGAGGCAGAGGTTACAGATGCTAGATTAATCTTCAGGATTTCTGGGTAGCAGGTTTGTGTACAATCCGGGAAGGTTATTCTCTTAGCTCGCCAATCAATTCGAGGATTATGGGCCTCATTACACGGAAGGCGGTGATCGGGGGTGCTATTAGCACCCTGGACCATGCCGGTAAATTACCGGCACTGCCTTGGCGGAAAGGGGATTTACCGCCCCATTCCAAGGTCGGTGGGGCGGTAAATCCCCCTTCTGCCATTGCCCTTCCCCATTCCCATTTCTGCCCCATAGGGCTCTATGGGAATGGGGAAGGCGCTAATTACGGCACCGCAATTTTGCGGTGCCGTAATTAGCTCTGAGGTCCCTTAGCGGGTTGGTTTTTAACGCCTGCAAAAAGCAGGCGTTAGAGCACCAACCCGCAAAGGGACCTCGTAGTACGGCGGTAAGGGTTAACGGTCACCGTTGCCATTAACGGTGACCGTTAACCCTTACCGCCGTCCGTGTAATGAGGCCCTATGTGTCTCTAACCAAGGGATTCCAATAATAACCTGAAACTGTGGAGCCTTGATTACATCAAACACAACACCCTCCCGATGGCCGTCGGGACCAATAAGAGTCACCTCAGTAGTGGAATGTGTTACCGGTCCAGATACAATTTCAGTTCCATCGACTGTGGTGATGACATCTGAGCTGGTTTTAGGACGGAGGTTAATCCTAGAGACTAATTCACGATCCACATAGTTTCCAATAGCCCCACTATCGATGTATGCCTTTATTGCATGCAACCGCTTAGGCTGTTCTGGATCTACGAGAACCATTGGCACAATGAAATGCGAGGTCTGAGAGTTAGTTTTCAAGCTCGGCAAGCGGACCCCTACACTTGTCGGGCGGAGTCGTTTCCCGAAACAGAGTCTTCATTGTTTTTATCAGCAGCTCCTACCGCCTTTCGGGGCGGTTTTGCCGGGCAATCTTGTAGAAAGTGTCCAGAATTCCCACAATAAAGACATAATTTTAACTGCCGCCTCCTTTCACGTTCCTTTTGACTTAAGGGTCCTTTAACCCCTCCAATTTGCATAGGCTCAGAGACATCAACTCCCTTGGGATTAGCATGGGTCTTGACCAACACCCGGGTCTCAAACCTGGACCGATCTGCTTTTCTGTTTTGAAGTCTGTGATCCAATTGGACCACTAAGTCTATATACTCTGTGCATTCTTGGAGCGGATTTACAACTTGGGCCAAGACATCTTTAAGTTCTCCGCGTAGGCCTCGATAAAACAATGTGACTCTTTTATCCTCTGGCCATCCCGTTTCCACAATTAGTCTATTAAAGGTTGCAATATAGGATAGGAGGTCCTGATTGCCCTGTCGCAGGGATAGAAGTTCGTCATCCAGAGCCTGCCCCTGAGAGTGTCGAGCAAATAACCTTTCCATGCTTGCTTGAAACCTTTGAAAATCACGGAGAATCGGGTCATCTTGAGTAACCAGTGGAACTGACCAATCGGCAGCGCAGCCGCTGAGATATGACAATACAAAGGCTACCTTGGTCTGATCATTAGGGAAGGCCCCAGGTCTGCATAGGAAGTGCAAACGACACTGATTCATGAATACGGCGAATCGTTTGGGGTCCCCAGCAAAGCGTTCGGGTGGGGCCAGCAGCATGTTTCCAGGTAGATTAATCTGCACAGGGTTACCGGAAACCACAGGAGCGGGGTTCCCTCTGGAACCGGGTATAGGAGTTTGCCCAGCTTGACCTTGCAAAAGCTGTCTGGCCAGGTCATCAGTTCTTTCCTTTGATATTATTAATTCCCTCCTGAGGGCATTAGTCTCTTGACGAGCGGCATGTACTTCGGCCCGTAATTCCCCCAGTAATTGGGCCAACTGATCAGTCTTAGAACTTTCCATAGCGCCTTTGTAGGAAGGCTTCGCGTTCTGTAACGCTCACCTGACTCCCACGGAGGCGCTGGCCTGGTTCGCGCTGCTGTGACCTCTTCTAAGGTAATGCACAGGGTTCGGAAGACGGACTGGACTAGGCCCCCAAATCTGGCTTGTCTGGCTCGCAGAAGTATCCTTCTGTAGGCGAAAGTAGGGTATTAACTGTCTGCGGGGTAATGCAATCAGCCTCCCACTTTCCCCTCTCACCCTCCTCGAAACCCTTCTGTGATTCCTCGTAGCGTCTCACCTTAGGGTCTGGAAGGACGAGCTCTCCATCCAGCTTCTGATGCAGGGGCGCGTTGGTATCGAGTTACTTCACTGGATTTTCGGATTGGTGAGAACCAAACTTGCTTGGCTTCCAGGTAAGTTTTTTGATAAGAGGTTCCCCTTGTGTCCATGCATTAATGTACTAATGCTAATGTCTTTTTCCCCATAAGGGCCGGGGTACGGAAGGCCGGGGAACAGGCACCGACCCGAGATGAGAGGTGAAATCCTTGTAGAAATCAGGTAAATCTTTAATTAGCGTTTTTTGGTAATGTCTTTTCATTCGCTCATTAACGCTGATGTCTCTTTTTCCTCTTAGGGGCCGGGGTCCGGAAATGCCAGGATGCGGCGCGGACCCGAAATGAAGAGGGAATGAATCTACAGGTAAGTCTTAACATGGAGATTTAGCTTTCCTTATTCCCTTCTCTCTCGCACCTTTTGTTCTGGTCTTTTTCTCCCCAGGCGCTGGGGCGTGACTGCGAATCCGGATGATCGCTGCTGAACATGGAGGCGCCCAGTAAAGGTGAGTGGAATGCGGCGCTGCAGCGATCGACGCGATGAGCTTTTAAATAAAAGTCTTCCTTTTCAGTATTGTCGGCGAGATGTCTCCGGGATGCGGATTTAGCAGGTAAGGACTTTTCCTTCTTCTGTTCTCTTCTTCTCTTCCTTTGTAGGTGATCCAGGATGCTGGCAGGCGTGGCAGAAGTCAGGATGCAGGAGCAGACACGGTGAGCGTCCAGCTGCTAGATGAAGAACAACGCGAAGCACGTGTGGCTGTTCGGGTGGGGTTTAAATAGCCTTGGAAGAAGTTCCAGGTATGTATCCTTCCTCCAAACAGGTATGTATCCTTCCCCGACCACGCCCAGATGGTAAATTAGTCCCACAGGTAAAGTAGTTCCTTTCAGGCCTCAAGGAGGCCGGGATCCTGCAGCATGGTCTGCATCAGGTAAGTGCACCCAAGCACATCCATAATGAGCCTGGCGCCTATGGCGCCAGGACTGATGTCTTTTATGAGCCTGGCGCTATGGGCGCCAGGACACTGTCCAAAGGGCCCCTATATGGGGTTGCTGGGTTCTTCCTTGGGGACTGGATGTCCGCTTTCGGGGACGCAGGGCTTGGACCGGCTCCCCGGGAGCGGGCATCATGACAGGTCCTGGGAGTCCCTCTGCTGGCCATTAGTCACGGTAATGAGAGCCTTACCCAGATTCTTTAGCTCACTATCTTTCACAGAGGAGAAATATCCAAAACATATAGTCTTTGTCCTGCCTTGGGAAAGTCCAGCACCAAAATGCTAGGAAATTCTCCTCTGAACAAGAGTACCAACAGCAACCCCAGTCATGTGTTTCTGTCTGGTTGGACCTCATCAGTAGGGTGGAGCTGTGCCTGTCTATGAATAGTGGGCAAGGGGTCCACATCTGAATTCCGCTAGTAACTTAGGGTGAGACCCAAAGTTACTTAAATTATGCAAAAAAACAAGGGGGGGAGGGGTCCTGCGAGTCCCTCTGCCTGACATTGGTCCCGGTTACGAGAGTCTTACCCAGATTCTTTAGCTCACTATATTTCACAGAGGAGAAGTATTGAAAACATATCAGTCTTTGTCCTGCCCTGAGGCAGTCCACCACCGAAATGCTGGGCATTTCTCCACAGAACAAGAGTACCAACGGCAGCCCCAGACATGGGTTTTGGTCTGATTGGACCTCATCAGTAGGGTGGAACTGTGCCTCTCTAAGAATAGTGAGCAAGGGGTCCACATCTGGATTCTCCTAATACCTTAGGGTGAGACTCAGTTACTTAAATTATGCAAAAAACAAGGGGGGGTCCTAGGAGTCCCTCTGCCAGACATTAGTCCCGGTTACGAGAGCCTTACCTAGATTCTTTACCTCACTACCTTTCGCAGAGGAGAAATATCCAACACATATCAGTCTTTGTCCTGCCCTGAGGCAGTCCAGCACCGAAATGTTAGGCAATTCTCCTCTGAACAAGAGTACCAACAGCAACGCCAGACACATGTTTTGGTCTGGTTGGACCTCATCAGTAGGTAGCTTCAGGCCTCTTTCAAGCTTCCGCCAGCTCCACGTGAAACGTGGGTTCTTGGAATTCACACAGGGACACTCCTGGGCCTTTAGATTTCCAGGTTTCACAACAGGTCCCGTCTAGACTTGGTGTTTCCCATCTTTTCTAATGTTTTCCAACACAGCCCACCTGAACCTTGTGTTTCTCATGATTTTTATTTTTAATGTACTTAGTTCATAGTGCAATTGGTTAATTAAAACCTTGAAGACTTTGTAATAAATTGATACATTTTAAAAATACATAGCATTCCATTACATATCATTACACCCTAAATAGACATATTTCATTTATACAAAACCTATCATTACTCACGTCTTCTATACCTTTACATGTCCTTCTACAGTCCTTTAAAATTTGTTAAAATATATATACTCTTGTATAAAACAGTTAACTTGGATCAATTATCACAAATCAAATCAGTTGGTATTATCCTTTTCCTAAACGGTAGAGGGGTTAGGGAAGCAAATGAGTATCACCTGGTAAAAGAATACTATAAAATAAATACAGCCAAATAATAATCTGTGGGGGTCATCCTTAAACCATATTCTTTCAATCTGGGGTTGGTTTTTTCCCATATATAATAAGAATCTCCCACGAAAATCAAGGTTTCTGCCATAAAAATGGCTGACCAAAATTGGTCTGTAGTTATCATTGTGAGATCACATACCAAATCTCTATAAGCCTCATAATAGCATTCTTGCAGAGAGATACACTCTTTTTTTTAATCAACTTTATTTAGGTTTTCAATTTAAGACAAAGATTGACCTTCTGTTACATCTTATTTTGCAGTTATTAAATCCCAAATAAACTCTATTCAACATGCTTGAACTCTGTCAAAGAGGCTAACATAGCCTTCAAACTGTTCCCCAACGTCCCCCCACCCTCGCCCTCCCACAAACCCCCTTGCCGTATTATTGTCCATACCAAACAGCACCAAGAGCATAACCAAAACCGTTTCATATGTCCTGCCCTCCTCCGTAACTTCTGCTGTCCTTATCTAATATGGATGTTCTTTAGAATCCTAGGTTTAAAGAATTGAGCCTCCCTCTCCCCAACATAGGGCCTCATCACGACTTTGGCGGTAACCCTTAAATCCAGCGGTAGCGCTATTACCGCTGGATTTAAGGGTCCGCCAAAGCAGGACTTCGGCGGATTTCTCCCCAGCTCTGAGCTGGGGGGAAATCCGCCGAAAATTCACGCTATTACCGCCGGCGGGAAATCCGCCGGCGGTATTAGCGCGAAATTTCCCCATTGAGCCCAATGGGGAATGGGTCATTCCCGAATGGGCTCAATGGGGAATGGGGATTGACATTACCGCCGAACTTGTGATTAGCGCCGGGGAGTTCGGCGGTAGGGCTAATACCGCCCGCGCTAATAGCATTACCGTTACCGCCCAAGTCGTGATGAGGCCCTTAGTCTTGAAGTGGGTCCCATATGGCCAAAAACTTTAAATACGTCCCTGATTTTGTTGCACAAATGTTCTCCATCGCCATAACTCCCCACACTTTCACCCACCACCATGGGGCAGTGGGGCCTTCCACTGTCTTCCATCGTTGAGCCACTGTCATCCTTGCTGCAGACAGTAGGTGGGTAATGAGGGCCGCTTTGTTCCCTGAAGCTGCATATATTCCATCTGCCACTGCCCCCAACAGGATGACTTTCGGGGACCATGGTAGGTCTGCGCCCGTTATGTCTCTGATAAGGCTCAGTATTTCTTTCCAGTACACATTTATCCTAGGACACGACCACCACATGTGAAGCAAGTCACCTCTTTCCCCGCACTGACGCCAGCATTCTGGAGGGTACGCGGGATTCATTTTATGTATTCTACTCGGGGGCAGATACCAACGATAGCATAGTTTGTATGCAGATTCTTTAATTGCCGTGGATTTTGATAATTTGTGGGCCCTCCTCCAGATCTGACACCATACTTCCTGTGTAATCACCTCCCCTATGTACCGCTCCCAGTCCTTCATATATTGGAGGGTGTCGTCTATTTGTGCTTTATCTAGTAGCCTGTACAGTCTAGCGATCCCTTCATCCCCTCCCGCATCGTGAGTTCTAGGCCTACTGGGGGTCGTAACCCAGCCCTTTTTACCTCAGGGTGCGTGATCCAGTGACGCAATTGTATATATTTAAATCGATGACGGAGATACACTCTTTTAAGAGGTGTCTGGTTGTTTCCACCTTTTGTTTACATACTCGACACACTCTTTGCGAGGTACAAAGATCCAGGCCCGGGTTGCACGAAGGATGTTAACACGAAGGAGAAGATACATCTAGAAAAATCTTGGTTAAATATTTTCAATAAGTAATTGCGGGGATTAGATATCTGTAGCCCCTGCATGGTGTATTGAACATAGCGTTTCTTTATATTTAAGGTTGCCAAATTCTTAGTATCGTCCCATTCCGCAGCCTTCATTTTTAGTCACTTATATATGTGATTTACTTCAAAGTAGTCCCTCGGCATGTATAAGCCAATATGATATAGGAAGGAGGTAACAGTCACCTGAATATTTTCCACTAAGCTGTTATGCTCCTTCCTCCTATTCATGTTTAAGGCAATCATGCTCTATACATTATTTTGATTTCTTTCTGATAACATGATCTTAATGTACAATTTAATGCACCTTATCTTCCACAATGTCGTTAGAGAAGTGAGACCCAGTTCGCATATTATAGCTTCAATAGGTACGGCCCTTGGCAATCTAAGAACAGGTCTGCAGAGTTTGCCCTTCAATTTATCAAGGCAAGTTATACATTTGGCCCCAGGGGTTCTAGAGCGTATAATACAACATGCACAATGCTGCTCTTATAAATTTCGAGGAAGCCTTCCACAGAGTAGCCCCTTTTTTCATGTATCTCCTAATAACATTACATTTTTTTGTCCCCGTTGCTTCAATTATATTGGTGTAGAATGTTTTAGGAGGGTTGTTCATAATTGGGATTCCTAGGTATGGATAAATGTCCACTACCTCTAATGCCACTGTATCAATCTTCCACTTGAAGCCATTCCATTTATTCCTAGACCCTCTGTCTCCAAACACCATGATCTTCGTCTTATTTGCATTAATGCACATATTATTGTCTTTTGCAAATATATACAAGGCATTGAGAATTCTCTGCAGACCTATAGGTGTTTTATGCAAGATGACAGTATCGTCTGCGTATGTCATCTAGTGAGTCCCCCACTTTCGGAGGGTGATTTGCACTGTTTCCAGGGCTTCTCTCATGTCCACATAGAGATTGTAGACTATTGGTGGTGAAACACATACTTGTTTCAGTCCCATATTAGTCTTGACAAGGGGGTGTGGTTTCAGCCCTCTTATCCAGACAAATTGTTACCGTAGTTTCAGAGTACTTAGCTTTAAGAACGTTGAACACTATGGGGCAGACTCCCCACTTTGACATTTTATTCCAGAGCATATCCCTATCTACACAATCAAATGCTCTGGGGTAGTCGATAAAGCATACATGCAAATGTGTCTCCTTCCTACTAATTGCATCAGTGATAAGGTGGTTCAAGGTAGCCATGTTATCTAGGGTGCTGTAAACTTGTCTGAAACCAGTTTGTTGTGGATACAGTATGATTTTTTCACTAATCCATCTATTTATGATTTCCAGCAGTAGGGTGCAGAAATTCTTGCAGCTAGTGTCTGCCATGGCTAGAAACCGATAATTACTAGGACTAGTTCTTATTCCTTTTTTAAAAATGGACACTAACATTACCTTGCACCAACTCACTGGAATTACCCCGCTATGCCAAATGGAGGAGTACAGCTTGAATAACAATGTAGCCCATTCCATCGAGTTGCGTTTAATTACAACATTGGCCAACCTGTTGGGCCCTGGGGCTCTAGATGTATTCATTTTTTTGATTACCTTCAAGATGTCAATAAAGCTTAAAGGAAATGCTACTTTGTTATCCCATAGTTTTATATTCACCCTGCATTCCCTGTGCTCCACATAATATAAGTGGCCCACGTATTTTAGCCATTCCTCAACAGGCACCACGTTAACATCATTACAATCATCCTCTGTAAGGTGCTGTCTATACAAATACCAAAACGTTTTGACTCGTTGGTTTTGCATAGTATAAAGATTTTTCTCCAATTAGCATTTTTGATGTCATGTTTGTGGGCCTTAAACCAGTTCATAAATTGCATACCTATGGTGGCTACTTTGTTCCTTTTAATGTCCCAGTCCATCCCCACATCCTGCTTTACATTCCTTATTTCCTCATTTACTGTTTTTTTCTCATTTTGTATCATGCTATCATACATATTTGCATGTTTCTTCCCAGTTTATTGGGTGACACTCCCCCTGCTTTTAGTCGTTTGGATCATTCAAAGCAAATCGCTCACCATCTCTTACCCCATAGAGGCAATCTCCTCACCATCTATGGGTAGTAGGTTGAACATATAATCACATTTTTCTAGGTTTTTTTCGGTCCATAATATTCTATTTCCACCTGCTGAGCACTAAATATTCATTTTTTCACCAGAATGGTAAGGCTTCCTTTTATATATTTTTTCAGTGTACATTTCAGCACTGCATGATCCCGTAGGGGCATGGGTATAAATGAATTGATCCAATTGTTCACAAATACCATAACTAGCAAATAGGTAGTCAATTCGATAACCCACTTTTCCATTTGTCCATGTTACATGTCTAACCCATAAATCATCTTGATTTAAATAAAATAATCCCCAATTCTGGAACATTTGTCCCCATTTCATTCCAAAGGTTATTTGTAAGCGGGAGTTGAGACCTTTTCCATTTCTTCCCAATTCAGTTGGAGGTGCTAACTCAAAATCCCCACATAATTCATGCCATTCATCCATGATGTGAGTGGCTTTGTCACAATAGGCATTAAAGTCGCCCACTACCATCATTTCAGATTTCGGGGATTCCAACATCCAGCCTTCAATGGTGTTGCCTATCACTTTGGTCACAGATTCTACATGTGCCCCCCCATGGATGTGAATACACATTTATCAGCAATAATTCCTTAAACATTCCCAAATTGTTTATGATAGCACATAGAACAAAGGATGAGCAGCAACATTTATCATACTCTCTGATCATTACCGGGCATTTGGCACCTATCAGAGTCCCCCCACTGGGCGTCCAACTCCATTACTAAGTGCAGTTTTTACCAGTATATTAATCCCATCAATCAGGATAGTTCCGCTTACCCATGTCTTTAGGAAAGCAAATACATGACAGTTTTCCATAAAGCGCGTGTTCCATACGATAACTACTGGCTCATGGCCAGTCTCCGTTTCTCAATTTTGCCTAAAATAATCCCTCTCAGGGATCCACATGTCCCTCCTACCTTATGCTTGTTTAATTTGGTCTTCATTTTAACTATATTGACTTGTCTTTTCGTTTATGCCTCTGTTATTCACAATTGTGTTATATATTACAATTTTTAAACCATTTTCCCATAGTGTCTCTGAATGTTTACCAATCGATTCAAGTATAACAAGCATCACAAACATAACAATTGCCCATTTTTCCCAACTACCATATTCTGGCAATGTCAACCATTTCAACACCTGCTCAAAGTAGTCCTTATTGGTGTTGCACATGGCCAATCTCTCCATGTAGATATCCTTTTCCCACCACCTTATATATGGGTACATTCAAAAACCTCACGTTTCTTCCCATAGATCCCCCTTTTCCAAATTTGCCACAGATAACTGTTCTAACACCACTGTGTTTGCATTATTGACTCCCTCCCATTCAACCATTTTTCCATCAACCTATCATCTTTGTCTAAACATTTCCCTACTTCATCTCTTACCTTAGTGCCCACTTTAAGATCAAACCTATGTCCTTTGGTCACACATATAACATCCATATTTTCTATCTCTGACAGTGATGCACTGTTCGTTCTAGTTGAGGTGCTCTTACTTGTTTTACCAATTTTACCCTTTTTCTTCGCCAACTTTTTGCTGTTACGTTTGCGGCAAGTATATCTTTTACTCCCATATGTATTATATAATTCACCCTCCATGTTAGTATCCAGGTTCTCAATATTCTCATTTATAATTTGTTCATCATTCACTTCAATTTCATTTGTTTCAATTTCCCTCTCAGCAGCTGCAATGACTAGACATAGCTCACTCAAATTACCCATACATTCCCCTACTGATACCTCATTTTCTATAACACCCTCTTTTGACTTTTCATTTTTACTTTGGATGTTCTCAGTGAGATTTATCACTAATTCCTTTTAATCTCATTGCTCTTTCATGAGGCTAGAGCAAATGCCAAATACAATGTCCAATGTTGTTGCAATTGCCTCAAGTTTGCTTACGGTATTCAACGTGTCTTCATGTGACCTTTTTAAATCATCCCATGAGTAGTTCTTATCCTCAAAAGTAGAGTGCGCCTGGGCAAGCTTTTCCAAGTCTGGAGTTCCAGATAAGTCCGATCCAATGACATTTGCAATGTTTTCCATTTGTTCATTACTTTCTTCTGTCAGAATAGTCCCTGGTGCGGCTATCATACCCGTTGAGTGTCTCCAAAAAGCGTGGCATGGATTCATAAGGGAGTTTTTGTCGACCATAGAGCCATTATTGGGCACAGTGTGACTTTCCTTGTTTAATAGCTCTTTTGCCACATCTCTTTTTTGCGGCATTGTCAAGAAACTAGTGAGTTTTGGTTGTTCCATAGGCTTTTTATATATTGTAGTCTTTTTTTATCCCAGTTCCTCTCCTTTTCTTACAGCCGTTATTTGGGGGTTTTGGGGAGCTATGCGTGACACGCTTTGATCCTGTTTCTTTCTTTTAAGATTTTGTGAGCCTACCTTAGGACCCATAATGGGTAATTAAGTTAAGCGCTATTCAGATAAGCAAAAGATTCGGTATTACAATTGCAATCAAACACAAGCAAGCCCAAAAAAGGAGACGGGGAGGAAAGAGAAGAAAGGGTTATCGGGCCATAGTAATCACTAGTCACAGTAGGACTCACTTTTTGAGCCCGCTATACCAAGGTACCTGCCCTACCCGCTCCTGCTCCCAGCTAACAGCACTTGTCGGTGCACTGAGCTGATTCACAATCAGTCCTTTCTGGACCTTGGGTTTCTCCAGATTCACAACAGGTCCCTTCTGGACCTTGTGTTCCTCAGGATTCACAACGGGTCCCTCCTGAACCTTGTGTTACTCAGACATTACAACAGCAGTAACATAAATTCGCCCCTCTTTATGGTCCTTGTCAGGCAGAAGAAATTGTCACCCTATGGTTACGGTTAAGTCCTTCCCCTTATTACCATAGGGTTGTTGGTGGATAGTCTTAGGTTTTGGCTTTGCAATTCCTTCAAGATTCAAGATTAGGGAGGTGTTTTACAACCATCCTGGTTAGCATTACCCTCCAGTGTCCCTAGAAAGCTTGCAGCTTGACGCTTCTAAGAGACTTCGAGATCACCTCAACCTTCTGCAAGGCAACACTCCACTCTTGCGTCCTTCTTCCAGAAATCTCTCTTGTTAAGGGAACAGAGTGAGCGTGTCTGCCTCCTACGGGATTCTACTGCTTACATAATAAGCAGCATAGTAGGGAATGTAAAGCCAAACATATGAATGAACTGATATAGTTCAGCATGAATTGTAACAATGAAGTGCCAGCACTAGCTAGTCTCGAATTGGTGTCTTCTGCTGTCCAAATGGCAAAGACTGTAAAAGGTTCATCCAGAGAATTCACTCCAACTAAATTCATTTTTAGTTTGGGCCATTAGGTGGCGCAGAAACTATTGTAATTAAAATAGCTTTAACATAAGAGCTTCAAATACGGGGTTTGAATGAGCGTCAGTAATGCTTTTCCAATGAAGAAGACATTTGAGGAGGGATACACAGTTGTTAGGTTATTGAATCCTTCCCATTCCCTGCCCCTAGCTATGCTAATATCTATTGCTAAGCCCACCCATTCCTGCTCATCTCAGAACTCTTTCAGCTCTTTGAGATCTTCCATGGAGGCACCCATCTTAGAAAACTGTCTCTAAGGACGCTCTCTGGAAACAAGCCAAAATGAGCAGTCATCTTTGAATGGGAAAGATACCATGCATCTTCCAAATAAAATGATACATCATTTAAAAATAGCTAAAGTAATTTGCATTATGGGAGCTTGATTTTCTTCATTAATATTTTCCATTTATATGTAGAGCAAATGTTAAATATATGTTAGATAGAAGTTCGCAAAAATACTAATGAATGTAAAAAAAATGATTAACCCTCTTTTTGACTTATAAACATATTTCTTGCATTTCTTCTCCTGGTTTTGACACCCTACCACTGTGCGCATTTATTCCCTTGATTGCAGTGCTCACATAATGCGCCAACGCATCAAGCAAGCTGTCGGTGACCATCTTCGACAAACCAAAATAGAGTCGCTCTTATGGGGTGGAGAAATCCGCACTGTCAGGAGGGTTCTACCCAGCGCGACCCACGTCTCCCTTTTTAAAATGGAGAGTCTGGTCCCGATCCCCCCTCCATAAATGCGTCTCATGCACAGTGTGAGACCAGTGTACTAGAGATGGGGGTGGCTAGTGGGTCCCAGGATACTCCCCCAGCAGGCTCTGGGACACTTTGCATGAGCTCCTGATTAGCTCAGTTGCAGTAACCCCGGGGGACACCAACATTTCGTACACCCGCAGTGTTCTCTGCGGTGCCTGATAAAAGCTCTGTTTCGCTAGATTCTGCCCCGGGCCAAATTCTTCTCAGAACACCACTCTGTGTGTAGTGTTGTCGAGTGAGTGCCTACAGCATACCTAACTTTTTTTGTATAAACATTTGCACCAAGTTAATGAGCTGTGCTTAGTTGTAGAACTCAAATGCCCCCTTTTCATTTATGGTACCTGGTACAATACTCTTTGGTGGAGAGGGTGTAGGAGATGAGGGGGTTCCCGTTGCCACACATGCCCTTAAGAGCTTCATTGCTTAGTTGAGGGTCCATTGACTCGTTTGCTTCTAGACTGCTGTTCTGGGATGCGCTGCTCACTTGTTGGTCCCTGTATTCTCACAGGGGGCCCAAGGAGCTGTGCTGCTTTGTTGCTTGCACTTGTAGAAACTATTTAATTTTGGGCGCCTGCTATGAACTGTGTTGCTTGGTTGCAGTCCTAATTTACTACAGTAATTCTGGTGTCATGTTATGGGGCGTGCTGCTTGGTTCTGAGCCCCTGGGCGATACCAGTATTTCGCAGCACCATATATAAGCTGTGCTGCTTGGTTCTGGTTCTTGGACCCCCCCCCCACATAGATACTCCCATGTCATGGGTACCATTACACTGGGTAAGACACATCTACTAATACAATGCTTAGAAGCAAAAAGGTGCTATAAAAGAATATGGATTATTATTATTCAGAGCGCCAAGTGTGGGGGTTGTTGGTTGCGTCTCGCCTTCTCTGTATTCCGGTGTCTATATTCTCCCTGTAATTTGAACCCCATGGCTCAACCTGTGCTGTTTGGGTGGCTGTACTTGAACTCTGTCTGAATGTATTTTTGGGCATTTCATGTGAGCTGTGCAGCAGCACCAAGTGGCCCTGCTGGCACCAGGGCCGCCTCTGGCGTCCTCTCTTTGACTTTATATTCTGAATAGGCCAAATCAGCTGTAGGACCACCGTTTTTGCCATACACTTATCACCGTTTGCACATGTTAATGTTAAAGGATATTTATACCGTGCACTATCACCACCGGAGTGCTCGTCTGGCGGTCTGGCAGATCTGAAAGGGAAAGAGGGTGGGATGGGTTAGTAGGACTGAGCAGGAGAAGAGCAAGAGAGCTATGGTGTGCTGTTGGCAGCATCAGTTCAGTTAATACTGTTTGTTGAGCTTAAGTGTGCTTTTTGGTTTGTTGCCGTCATGTGCTGGTGTGCGAGACAATGGGCCTCATTACAACCCTGGCGGTAGCTGTGCCTGACACATAGCACGACTGCTGCTGGAGTTGCATTTTTTCCAGCCCCTGGCAATGGGGACGTGCAGGGCAATTTTGACCTTGGCGGACCCTGTTTGTCCCCATTGCCAGGTGCTGGAATCCATTACTCCCCATTCCTATTGAGCCCCTAGGGCTCAATAGGAATGGGGAGTAATGGATTCCAGCACCTAGGGCTCAATGGGAATGGAGAGGTTGGATGCACCCGCACCGTTTATAACGGTGCCGGTGCATCCAACATGCTTTGCTGGCGGGTGCCTTTCTGTCCGCCAGGTCCGACCTGGCGGACAGAAAGGCACCCACCAGCACAACTCGTAGTTTGCCGGTCCGGAACTACAGTACCAGCAAGTTTACCGGTACCGTAGTTCCCAGACTGGCAAACTTTTAATGAGGCCCAATGTGTGGTTTGTTTTGCTGTTGTGGTGTAGTGAAGTGTGTGTGGTTTGTTGTGCTTAAAGGCATTGTTGTGTTTGGTTTGAGTATGAGAGATGTATGCAGAGGGGTGAGATTTTTAGTAGGGTTGGTTAATGGCATCACTATCTAGATGTGGCGCATGTTAAACCTCCAGTTATATCTAGAAGTGACGCAAGATTATCTTCACAATTCTATCTATATGTGATGCAAGATTATCTTCACAATTCTATCTATATGCGACACAAGAATATCTTCACAATTTTATATATATGTGACGCATGCTAATCTCCACAATTCTATCTAAATGTCACGCATGCGGAACTCCACAATTCTATCTAGATTGCTTATCTCCACAATTTTATCTAGAAGTGACGCAAGATTATCTTCACAATTCTATCTAGAAGTGACGCAATATTATCTTCACAATTCCCTCTAAATGTGATGCATGCTAATCTCCACAATTCTATCTAGATGTGATGCATGCTAATCTTCACAATTCTATCTGGATGTGACACATGTTAATCTCTGCAATACTATCTTTTTTTAATGCTTGCTATTCTCCACTATTCTATCATGATATGGCGCACGATTACCTTCACAGTTTTATCTAGAGGAGGCGCATTATTATCTTTGCAATTCTGTGTGGATGTGACGCATGTTAATCAGTTCACAATACTATCCCATCCCTACAGGCTCGAATGCAAACTATTGGTGGCCAGCACCATTGGCACAATGCAAAGTGTGGTTAATTTACACAGTGAGGCTGGTGTACGGTGACTACCTTGTACAAGTGTGGTAAATGCTAACTATGGCTGATATAGACAGGGAGGCAGAGTGCCTGTGGAAGTCGGATAATTGGTGATGTTGTAAGTGAGTAGTTAGAGGGTATTCCTGAATGGCTAGCTAACATAATGACTTTAGTGCAGTATATGATCACCAACCCATTGCAGGCCCTGTGCATCATACTAAAGCTGCTTCTCACCAAAAGCGATGTGGCAGTTCAAAGGGGGGCAGTAATGTTTGTTCTCCCTGCCTGGACGAGATGCGAGATATTGCTAACTGGCACAGTTTGGACACAGTTCACTTAGATGAGAGGTGGCTAAGCAACACAGTCTGCCTAATTGTGGTGGGATAACACTGTGTTTCTGTATGCAAGCTTTATGGTGAAGTAGCAGTAATAAGAGAGGTGGGGCAGTTTTGTGGGTTGCAGTAATTGCTGTACCCCCCTGTCCATACCACACCAACTTTGTCTGTCGCTGCTGGTTGGCAGCTGCTGGCTTCTTGCTTCCCCGGCAGACACCATTTGGAGCTGCTTCATCAGGAGCTGCCCCTTTGCCTTGGTGCCCTTCGCTGAGGGGGCTGCAACGGGCACAGGACTGCCCTAATCTGCCCGGGTCCTAAATGGCGAAGGAAGCGTCCAACAGAAAGTTTAGACCCTTGCTGTCGATGGAGGTGGTTATGGGCTAATCAGTGCTAGGGAGTGGCATGGGAGGCGGGATCAGGACACGGACCGGGATGCAGGGTCGGGGCAGGTGTGAAAGATCACGCTGGTTGCATTTAAGCAGACAACATCACAAGAAAGGCACAAAGAGCACCGGGGGTCACACTTACCTTCTGCCTGGGACCTAAATGGCAAAGGAAGCATCCAGCAAAGGGTTTAGACCCTTGTTGTCGGTGGAGGTGGTTATAGGCCAATCAGGGGTTAGAGGTGGCACGCGAGGCGGGAGCAGGACACGGACCGGAAAACAGGGTTGGGGGCAGGCGAGGGAGATCTCACTGGTCGTAATTAAGCAAAAAACATCACAAGAAGGACACAAATAGAACCGGCAGCCACACTTATCTTCTGCCTAGGATGTAAATGGCAAAGGAAACATCCAACAGAGGGTTTAGACCCTTGCTGTTGGTGGAGGTGGTTATGGGCCAATCAGGGCTTGGGGGTGGCACGGGACGTGGAAGCAGGGTACGGACTGGGAAGCGAGGTTGGGTGCAGGTCTGGGAGAATGTGCTGGTCGCAATTACGCTTCCATTATGCCTAGGACCTAAATGGCAAAGGAAGCATCCAGCAAAGGGTTTAGAGCCTTGCTGTTGCTGGGAGGCGGTTTTGGGCCAATCACGGATTGGCGGTGGCACGAGAGGCGGGAGCAGGACACGGACAGGGAAGCAGGGTTGGGGGTAGGCGAGGGAGATCGCACTGGTCGCAACTAAGCAAAAAACATCACAAGAAGGACACAAATAGAACCGGGAGCCACACTTATCTTCAGCCTAGGACGTAAATGGCGAAGGAAACATCCAACAGAGGGTTTAGACCCTTGCTGTTGGTGGAGATGGTTATGGGCCAATCAGGGCTTGGGTGTGGCATGGGAAGTGGAAACAAGATACGGACTGGGAAGCGAGGTCGGTGGCAGGTCTGGGAGAACGCGATGGTCGCAATTAAGAAAAAAACATCACAAGAAAGGCACAAAGAGCACCGGGGCCAAGCTTCCATTATACCTGGGACTTAAATGGCGAAGGAAGCGTCCAGCAAATGGTTTAGACCCTTGCTGTTGGTGTAGGTGGTTATGGGCCAATCAGGGCTTGGGGCTGGCATGGTTGCAGGACACGGACCGGGAAGCGGGGTCGGAGGCAGGCGCGGGAGATTACGCTGGTCGCAATTAAGCAAAAAACGACCTAAATCACTTCAAAGTCTGAAGTGATAGCCTCGAATACATGCATTTCCTTAGCATCTTGAACCTGTTGAAATAAAAATATTGAATAATAGTACCCGGCGAGGATGGTGTAGCATCCTCCCAGCCAATGGGGAGCCTCAGAACACGGACGTTACCAGACGGTAATCCTGCCGCCATGAGCCTCCTCGGGGCTGGCGGTCGCCATCTCCCCTCGCCGGGGAATTAGGTAAGTCTTTCTCTCCCCCTCCCCCATCCACAGAATTCCCTCCCCGCAACCCCCACCTACCTTCTTTTCTGTCTATTTTGGGAGTGGACGCGGTGGGAAAGTTCCCAGCGCGTCTGCTCCCGATCTGTGAATGCCCATCATGGAAAAAAAGGGGGGCATTTGGTTTGTTTACTTTTTTCCTATATTTTGAATGGCCGCCATGGAAAGGGAGAAGGGACTACCTGTAGCCCCTTCTCCCTTTACATGGCGACCATTTTGTTTGTTTACTTTTCTCAGTTATTTTCAGTGACCGCAATGGAAAGAGAAAACAGACTTCTTTGTTCCCCTCCCCGGCGGCCATGGCGTTTCGAAACAGAAACAATAATGCTTTTAGTGCCCCGGACCAGAGAACTAATAGCAATAAGCCTTTCACAGGGGTGTATTTCCACTTCAGGTAATGCCCTAGGGACTTAGTTAAGGCCCTTTGCTTCTTTCGGGGCTTATTGCTTAACTATAACCTTATTTATCAGTTCTTTGGATATGTTAATGTCTTTATAACGCGGAATGATCAGTATGGCAACATGCTAGCACTCTTGAATGTGTTCAGTCGAATATGCTTAATACACTGAACTAAAAGTAGCAAAGGTAAGCCTGCAGTCATGATACATTGATTATATTGACACTGTAACCAGTTAGCACATGACATTTCAAATTATTAATACTTTGGGAACTTTGATCGTAATTTCGAAGAAGCGTTCTATTATTGACTAGTCATATTTTAAACAGACTCCCAGATATGTTCTACGATAACATGAATATATTTATATTGGTAATCGTTGATCTATTTGCTGATCATACGAACCTTTACATCGATGAGCCAATGACCTCCGATATATCGTTAAAAATATCAGTCAGTTGCTACAACACTAAATGAATAAAACGGCAGCACGAAATCGGAAAGCACACTGATCCGATTATAGATGTTTTGCAGTAGCTTTGGTATATATCTTAATGAGCAAATAACGATAGTGTGCTTCTACACTGAGGATCTGTACATCTTAAGAGGAGAAAGACCTGTTCTCCTCATGTTGTGCAAACATCGGTTTTGACTGTTTGTTGCAGGGAAGTGCCTTACATGTATTACACAGATGTATCATTACGTGGATTAAAGGAGAGTGCCTCTTTAGTTTGTGCTATTGGGCGCCACTTGCGACACCTACACGCCAAAACTGTTGCATTAGAGTACAGATAGGGAGGAATGGCATATGAAGAGGGACACAGCCTGTAGGTGGTGTTTGGTTGTTTGCCCCCCACTGAATGCTCATGACTATACTACTCCCTATGGCCATTCCCATCCAGTTCATTCCCCTCCTGGTCCAAAACACCTCCTCATGGGAACTCTTTGATCTTGCTTTAATCAAGCCTTACAATCAACGCTTGCAATGGAAGAGCCTGCCAGTGTTTTTTCAAAGCAGTCTTCTGAGAGTTACTTAGTTGGAGTTGTAAACCCACTACTGGTGTAATAAAAATGTCTTACCAGGTCTGCCTTCAGCCACTATTTATAAATACTCTGCGTGTCCTTCACTGAAGTCCTGTTACAAGCATTAGGAAAGCCAAATGTTTTGACTTGTGTATAGGTATTAGGCATTTGGCAGGCAGTGCTATTAGATGTCCAGGTACTCGCACCATTTGCACCTACTACCATCAATGGCCAGTTAATACCACTACGGCTGTCCTTGGCAAGTACCCTTTCCCATACCTACACAAAAGCCCAAACGGTTTGAATTGCCAATGGTTGTTAGTTTCAGCTATTAAGTGTTAGAGCCATCTATAAGCCAAAACTATTGCATTAGAGTAAAGATAGGGAGAAATGGCATAAGAGAGGAGACACACAGCTTGAAGGTGCTGTTTGGTTATTTGCTCACCCATTGGCTGCCCATGGCCATGCTAATACCTATGGTCATTCCCACTCAGTTCCTGCCCCTCCCAGCGCAAAACACCCCTGTGTTTTAATAAACAATCAAACTTTGCCCTCGAAGTGCCTGCAAGTGTTTTTTCTGAGAGCTGTGAATGGGCACCTGCTATAATAAAAATGTCTTACAATGTCTGCCTTCAGCGAGCCGATTTATAAGTACTATGCGTTTCTTTCACTGAAGTCCTTTTAAAAACAGGCATTGGCAAAGCCAACAGTTTTGGCTTGTGTTCGGAATTTGCCAGGCACTGCTATTAGATGCACAGGTAATTGTACCATGTTGCAGTTGCATTCATCAGTGGCCAGTTAATATCACTAAGGCAGTGCCTGGCAAGTCTCTTTTTCCCATGGCTACACAAAAGCCCAAACTGTTGGCTTTGCCAATGATTGCTTTTAAAAGGATTTAAGTGAAGGAATCGTATAGTACTTATAAATCTACTATATAGTACCTATATATGTGCAAATGATTTCCTGTATTCAGCCCCTGCTTCTGTACAAAAGTGAGCATGTCAAATCGACTCATTCCTTCTGTGTGTTCTATGTCTTTAATTTCAGACATTACTGCAGCATCTTCTGGACACGTTAAAAGGCAATTCAACTCATAATAACAGCATGTTACTCCTGTGGGCTTCTCAAGCGAATGCCAACCCTGTAAGTATATCACAAACAGAAACGGGTTATGCCTTTGGGTTTTTATTCGGTTATGTGTAAATTTCGTTTGTATTCATTACATTATTTAAACGCAAAGAATATAAATGGCGTTACTGGGAGCTCAAGTCGATGGCAAATTTGATGTTTACACTACGAGGTGCAGGAATTCTGCTTAGGACTTAAATATAGGTTTGCCTAGAGGTTGTCGGGAGTTAGAGGCACAGAGCAAGTGCCAATGCCTACTGTAATTAGGGCCTTTTGATATTGCCTATTCGAGAAAACTATCAATTTTAGGCGGACGTGTATGCACGCCTTAAGGCCACTGAATCGTCAACGTTCTATACATTTCAAACACACATAAAAGCATCCATTACTCAAATTATTTTCTTGGCATCAGCATTTTGATTCAAGAAGCATAAGCTCGCCTGTAGTTGATGGACAGAGAGCATCACAGTGGGGGCATGCGAGCTAGGTCAGCTTTCTCCTTTCTCCTCCCAGAAAAATCTAGTAATTTGAACACTGACAATTTTATTCTGTTCCTCAGACATGGATATTTTACTGCAGCATTAGATTGACTGAACCATAATTTGGTGGTGTGCTTTCAGGGCGATTTTCACACAGAAACAGTTCAATACAACTCGTGAAAATGAGAGAGATGTATTTTACCATAACCTTCAGAATGACGTCTGGTTTGAATGTTGGTGCCTTTCGTCATCCGTTGCAGAGTTTTATGGCCGAGAAGCCTTTGGAATGTTTCTGGAGACCTTCAGCCATAGAGGATGGTGAGCCAATGTTTTAGGAAGCAATGTATTCCTAATTCACCAATGGAATTGGTGGCGTTTAAGGACTGTGCAGTGTGGGCCAAGGATGTCTGACAGGGACTATTGAGCTGTGATAGTTCAGGTACAAGGCTCGTTGAAATATTTATACAGAAGGTGTTGTTTCCATTGCAGTCAAAGAAAGAGAGTTCAATGCTATCTAACTTCTAATTGCAGTAGCCAAATACACTGCACGAAGATCATTCCATGATCAATTCGCTCAATCGTATGTGTCCCCCAGGCTCCCCATTCCCATCCCAGCTCCTCGACTAGCCCTGTACCCCTACTTGTAACCTTCTTTGGTACGCCGCTAAGTATGGAACTTTGTTACTTGCCAGCTGATTTTCGTTTATAGACCAATGCATACAAGGCCTGCAAGGAGAGTCTGTGTCTGAAGTTACTTATTGGTGGTTAGTTGTTCAGTCAGACAGATTGGTGGCGTAGGGTATTTGGTGTAATGTTATGCTGATTTTGATAAACTGAATGTTTAGCTGCTTCTCTATTTAGTTTGTGGCAATTGCTTTTGGGGTTTCAAGTGATTTTGTTTTCTAAATGAGTGCTTAGTGGCCATTTCGCTTCTAATTTCGTAGGTGTGTACGTTGGACATTCAGGTGCGAGGTCTATCACAGATGAGTAGGTTAATGCTGAATTGTCTACCTGGGTAAGGTGTCCAGGTTTGGAATGGCGAAATCTTTAGAGTGATGTAGTCCAGCAATGACTGGGGTTTAATAGAGCACCTGAAAAATTGGAGGTGAGCATTCAATGTTGCTAAAAGGTCATTCATAGAGAGAGAGTAAGGTTAAGGACCGGTTATATATATGTGGCAGGGCGCAGGGCTTTGCAACCACTTTAAAGTGAACTTTGCACTAGCGATACGTGAATTTCAGCCGAAAAGAAATTTCAAGAAAATCACCTCAGCACAATTAGAACAGTGCTTAAATAAAATCCTTTCAGACACCACTGAGGGAGATACCTGCGAAGAAATAGTTCATACCTACAATTCACAGGTACAGGAACTAATAGACCAGTTGGCACCTATCAAGAGCAAATTAGTCAAGGCAAACAATGGCCACCAAAAATGGTTCAACACCGAACTGACTCAATCTAAAAGACAGAAGGGCAGAAGGGAAAGCAGTTGGATAAAAGAAGCTTCAAAGTGTAATAGGGACAAATGGAAGTACATAGATAGATGCTATAAAAAAAGCATTGCTGAAGCAAAGAAAGGCTTCTATAATGAATACATTTCAGCAGCAGCCATTTCGACAAGGAAGTTGTTTGAAATTCTAAAATCAATAGAAAAACCTAAGGCTCTGACTTCACCCTTCCAACCCTCACAGGAGGACTGTGTAAAGGTACAGGAAGCCTTCTCTAACAAAATGAAAAAGGGGCGTGGCCAGCCGGCATGCGATGAGCACGTAGCTTTGCTGAGCTTGTGCTCTGCCGGCTCATATCCAGTTATACATCCGTAACTTATATAATAAATGTGAACCTATTTTGGGGTGCGATAGCCTGCAAAGCAGCGGTCCACGGATAATTGGTGGCAAGAGCCCGAGAGGCCCTCGGACGATCTGAACAGGGCAAAGAGACAGGCCTGGGAGTTTCCGCGGTCTCCAGAGCTAAGACGGCCATCGCAGCTTGATGACCCAGCTGAGCAAAGGCTCCTGACAGAAGAACGAAGCGGCGTGTCAGAGCCAAAGGGCAGTGAGCGGAACAGCCCATATTGTGCAGGGAGAGGAATGCGTGTCGGAACACCGGGGAGAGCGGCCCTGGCTGGAGGCGTGCCTCACAAGCACCAGGAGTGACGGACATTGCCTTCCGGTGGGTCCGCAGCAGCTATAAGCCTGTGGTGGTGCCACAGTGACAACCACCCCAGCAACACACAAATCCGAGAGCGGCGTGGAAGCCCCAGGGGACACTCTGGAGGCGGCAGCTCGTACAGGTGAGCTAAGGGAGCGGTCGCAGGGGGAGAAGCACCAGCGAACGTGATCACTTGCGCACGTATCACAGAGCCGGGCACATCACTGGGAGAGCCTCGGGCTAGCAGGGCTCCGTGAGGAGTGACTAACAACGTGCTATTTGGAAGGAGAAGGGTGAGCGTGCCCTGTTATTCCCCCCTGTCCTGGTTGGGCAATCAACAACACTACGGCAACGTGAGCGGCCGGGTGGTGAAGGTCAGCCACAATAGAAAGAGACCCTGCGCCCGGGGAGAGGCTTGGTTGTGGGCCACAATGGAATTAAGCCCTCTCTAGGGAGGTACGCACAGCAAAACAGGGCAGGGGGGCCCTGGATATGAGCTATGTTACTAGCATGCACAGCATGGGAGGAGGAAGAAGTGTATGAGCAACAGCGTCGGAGGAGAGACTGAACTCCCAGTGGTATTGAGGGCTGCGCACAATACCATAGAACCAAATGACAAGTTACCTGACTTCAGTACAGGGGACGCTACAAAGGTGAGAGTAACAGCAGGAGTGTCCAAATCCTTGGGGGCCATAACAAGCTGCATGGACATCCGAGCACGGTGTGGAGAACCCTGCGACTTAGGAAGCTGGTGCAACCTGTGACTGGAGGGAGGCGCTGGGCCTGGATCCGGCGTCAGAGTGTGCACGACATGACTATCCCTGGACAACTCGCAGCTGTGGGATAAAAGCGGGCACAAGGGTCGGCGGAGACGGCCCTGGGGCCAAGATGGTGAAAGGACAGCAGAAAATGGGCAAATACGCCGAATTGAGAGACAAACCACAGAAACACCAGGGAGCGGCCCGAACTGGAGAGGAGGGAGCGACAGGGGGACGTGCAGGTGGCGTAACCTTAGGCGCCCTGTTGGATGCGATACAATCATCCAAGGCTTCCCAGGAGGGGAGTATTAAGGAGGTTGGGGCAGATGTCTCCCTAGTCACGGTGGACCTCTGCAAAGTATGTGAACGAGTCACAGAGGTGGAGCAGAGGGTCAGTGCAGTTGAGGATGACATCCAGATCCTGAAGAACCAGGTGGCAGGCCTGGTAGGGGCGACGAGAACCCTGGAGACGAGAGCAGAGGATGCAGAGGGGCGCTCAAGGCGATGTAACATCAGCCTGGTCGGGTTGCCGGAGAGAGCGGAAGGCCCCTGTGCAGAACTATTTGTAGAGAATCTGGTCCTGAAGGTTTTGGGGATCAAAGGCCTGTTGAAATTCTTTACAGGGTGCCGGGCAGACCCCCCCCGCCAGGCGCTCCGCCGAGAGTATGGTGACCATTTTTGTGACCGCGATTCCATCTTGCAGGAGGCTCGTAAAGCAGGCTTTTACAAAATTGGGAATACGAAGCTACGCATCTTCCCGGACTTTACACTGAAAGTACAGCGGCAGAGGAGGACATATGATGCAGTGAGGCGACAGCTTTGAGAGCTGAAATTAAAATATATGATGTTCTTTCCGGCTAAACTAAAAGTTCTCTCTCGAGGGAAGTCATGGTTATTTGCCTCTCCGAAAGAAGTGTGGGACTGGCTGGATTATTCGCCACACAGGGGGGAATACGCAGCAACAGGAGGAATCGGAGGGAGCACGCTCCAAAGCAAAGGACTGATCGGAAAGGACAGCAAGGTCACTGGTAAGGGGACTGTGGCAGGAAGGGACACTCATGCTTAAATGGGAGAACCGGAATAGGGATTTGACAGTCTGAGCGGATGGAAGAGGGGCTACGTGAAGCTCCCCCCACCAGACACCCGACACCATTGGATACCACCCACGAGGGAGGAGGGGGAGGTGGGGAGTGTTAATCAAGGGGTCTACATATTGGGAGAGGCGGGTGACAACCCAAGGGTTAATGACCAGTTACTATGGGTTGGGGAGTTGGGAGGATGGGGTGGGACTCGAGGGGGAGATGTCCATGAACGTTATTCAGGGAGGGAAGGAAGGGGGAGTGGGATGGGGGGGAATAGTTGGGGAAGGGAAGGGGAGTTGGGGGGAGGCGGAGTTCCAGGCACCAAGTTGGGGATGGGTGTCAGCGGGGAAAGGGTTAAAAAACAGGAAGGAGGTGAAAGGCCTGAGACGGTATCGAAAAGGAATGGGGTGGTATCAATACCAAGGTTGGGAGGGAGTACTGGGGACAGAGGCGGGGGTTGGCTTGAGGGGGTGGTTCCCGGGAGGAAGGGGAAAATAATCCTGGGAAATGGGTTCAGCGACCAAGATGGGTGGGCTGGAAGGTCTAAATATTGGGACGTGGTATGTCCGGGGCCTGGGAGTGAGCCAAAAGAGACAGAGGGTGGGAGAATTTCTGAAACGACACGGAATACAAGTAGCCTTGATACAAGAGACGCATATGGATAAGGAGGGCCTGGGGAGATTGGGGAAACTATGGGGGGGCAGGTATTCAGGACGACTTATTCAACCCAAGCTAGGGGAGTGCTCATCTGGGTGTCCAGGGGTGTTCCACTGAGAGTGGAAACAGTGCTGAAGGATGAGGTGCGAAGGACGGTGATGATAGTGGGCCTATGGGAAGGGTGCACAGTCTGCCTGGTTAACTCATATGCGCCGAATACCGATGATAGGGAATATTTCCCGTCGGTCCTACGTATGGTGGGGCCATATAGGGGAGAAATGATAGTGTGAGGAGGGGATTTTAATTGTCACTTGAATGAACACCTGGATGGCACTGGAGGCAGTGGTCCTACTAAACAACAAATGACGTGGTCACTCCATAGGGTGATGGAGGACCTTGATTTGGTAGAGGTGTGGAGGGGGAGACATGGTGAGGAAAAGGGGTTCTCCTACTATTCGGGCATGCATGGTTCATACTCCCACCTGGACTACCTCCTAACGGGGAAGGAGCACTGTCAGTACTTTGAGAAGCCAGAATATCTGTGTCGCACCCTATCGGATCACTCCACCTTAAGTGGTTAACCTGTTCGGGACTAGGGCAAGATCTCCCCGACGGTTGTGGCGAATGCAGAAAAAGGCATTGAGGGATGGGGCATTTGTCAATGACCTCCGCAAAGAGATTGGAACCTATTTTGAATTGAATGAGGGATCAGTGTCGTCAATGCAGGCGCTTTGGGAGGCCGCGGAAGCAACTGTTGGATACGTTGCAGCGACACAAACTCAGGTGTCGGACCTAGATAGAGAAAGCGACGAGGGGTGCCCAGGTAGGGGTATATTTGGTGCAGAAGCTTGAACTCCACCAGAAAACACTGGCGGACCTGACGCATTTTGATAACAGTAAGCGGGATGTTCGACTGCATGGGGAGGGGGATAAGGTGGCAAAAAGTTATTGGTCTGGCTGATTAGTAGAGAAAATCGAGCAGGGCTATTACCCAAATTAGGACCAAATCGGGGGAGATAGTGGGTACTCAGGAGAGGATCAATGAGGCCTTTGCAGCAT
Organism: Ambystoma mexicanum; assembly: GCF_040938575.1. Classification (NCBI taxonomy): domain Eukaryota; kingdom Metazoa; phylum Chordata; class Amphibia; order Caudata; family Ambystomatidae; genus Ambystoma; species Ambystoma mexicanum. The sequence continues at coordinate 273,707,338 of NC_090927.1, read as the reverse complement.
TTTATAGAGAACTATATACCAGTGAGAAGGGGTATGTGGATGTGGAGGACCTTATGGAATTAATACAGTTACCAAAGTTAGGAGGGGACCTAAGGGAGGAACTGGAAGCCCCAATTGATGAGGGAGCTATTCGGTGGGCGATCCGCAATATGAGGAGATGCACAGCACCTGGAAGCGACGGGTTCCTTGTGGAGTTTTATTCCATGTTTGTTAATCTCCTGGCCCCGCAGCTCCAGAAGGTATATGAGGAAGCATTTCAGAAGGGACACCTTCCGGAATCTATGAGAGAGGCAGTGATTACAGTGATTTTAAAGGAGGGGAAAGACCCGCTCGATTGCATGGCGTATCAGCCTATATACTTGCTAAATGTCGATGGGAAAATCCTGCAGAAAATGTTGGCAACTAGGCTGGCGAAGGTAGCACCGCAACTTATCCATCCAGACCAATGTGGGTTTGTTGGGGGTAGGAACACCTCCGGTAACATTAATCGTCTCCATCATATAATGTATCGAGTGAAGTCACGGAAACAAGACAAGGCGATAGCCTCCTTCGACACCATCAAAGCATCCGATTCTTTAGAATGGAAGTGGTTGTTTCGAGTGCTAAAGGAATTTGGGTTTGGGGAAAACATTTGCAGGTGGCTGGGTTTACTATACAGCAAACCGATGGCAATGGTGCGGACAATAGCTGGGTATCTGACACATAGTAATTGGGTAGGGGGAAAAGGCAGGGCTGTGCAGCTTCCCCGATTCTGTTTGCCTTGGCTCTGGAGCCGGTGGCAGCATTTTTGCGACAGGAAATTATGGTGACGGGGATTGAAGTTGAGGGTCTGAGACATGTAGTTTCATTATATGTGGATGATTTGTTGCTATATGTAATGAACCCAAGGATATACCTACCAAAGTTGCTGGAGATATTGAACAACTTCCGGTTTATGTCTGGTTTTCGTATTCACATAGATAAATCAGTGTTATTTTCACCGGGAGGGTTGCGGGATACTCAATTGGAGGACCTACAAAGGCTAGGGATGAAATGGGAAAGGGAGTCATTTAAGTATGTAGACATACGAATATTCCATGATATGGACGATACGTTTGTTGAAAACACAGGGAGGGCGCTGTCAAAAGTAGGAGATTTGGTCCAATTCTGGAATGGGTAGAGTGGCACTATGCAAGATGGTGATCCTGCCGCAACTACTTTACTTCTTCTCCAACACACCATATGTGGTGAAAAAAGTTTTCTTCAAGATGCTGGATAGTAAGGTAGGAGAGCTATTATGGAATACGGGGAGGAGGAGGGTATCTTTAGCGGTATTACAAAGATCTAGGGTGGACTGGGTCTACCAGACTACGAGAAATACTTTGCGGCAGCACAATTACAATCAATGCTGCAATGGGACCATCCAGGGGGTGAGGTCCTGAAAGGGCTGATAGGCGACTTATCGCTGAATCAGAGAGGTGTGGAACTGTTGGGGTACCCAGTGGGTGATATGGGGAGGTCTGTGGTGTTTGAGGTGGTAAGAGGGACGTGGAAGAAGTATGTTGGCATGGGAGGATCTGGGGGGCTGTATGATGGGAAACTTCCATGGGGCATGGATCTGGGACTCTGCCAGGCGATCGGACGGGCTTGAATAAAGAGGCTCAGAGAAAAGGGATGTGTAACGCTCACCTGACTCCCACGGAGGCGCTGGTCTAGTCTGGGTTGCTGTGGCCTCTTCGAGCGTGATGCGCAGAACTCGGAACACCGACTGAACAGGACCCTCAAATCTTGCTTGTCTGGCCCGTAGGAATATCCTTCTGCAGATGAGAAAGGGGATTAACAGTCTGCAAAATAGTGTGCTTGCTCCCACCTTCCCCCCTTCGTTCTTCTCTAACTTCCCCCGAAATCCCCGGTTGAAGCTCACCTTATGGTTTGAAAGGATGAACTCTCCATCCTGCTTCTGGTGCAGGGGCGCGTGTTTGTCCAGTTACTTCACTGGTTTTCAGAATGGCGCTGGCAAAATCCACTTGACTTTTCCGAGCGGAACGCCGTAAGTATGAAGATTACAAAAGTTCAAGTGTTGAGCCTCCTTTTCTGTTGCCTTCCTAACCTGTGATCTGTCCTTTATTTCAGGTGCAGAATGAAGGCGATGCGTTGAGGGATTGAATTGCCGATGGTAAACTCAGGTGAGTTAGCGATGGGGACGATCCCTCTTAATGTCTTTATATTCCTCCAGTAATGTCTTTTGTCCTTTCCCCATAGGGGCCGGGGTGCGGTACCTGCCAACGAAGCGGCGCCGACCCGAAATGAGGAATGATCCACTAACAGAAGACCGGTAAGTGTTATGGCGGAAAATTAGGCTTTCCTCATATGTTCCTTCTGCTCACCTTTTGTCTCTTCTTCTCTCCCCTAGGCGCAGAGATGTGGCGACCGGTGCAGACAGTCGCGGTGGAGCCAGAAGAACTCCTGAGGACAGGTGAGTGAAGCGCAGCGCTGCAGCGAGCAACGCAGTGCTTTTAAATGAAAGTCTTTTCTCAGGAACGCTGGCGTGAAGGTTCCGGATGCTGGTAAGAAGTTTGATAAAATTCTTGGTTTCCACCTTTCTGTTCTCTTCTTTCCTTCCTTACAGGTTTTCCAGGATCGAGGCGGGCGTGGCTGGAGACCAGATGCAGGAGCAGACACGGTGAGCGTTCAGCTGCTTGGATGCAGAACAACGCGAAGCGTGAGCTACTGTCTGGGCGTGGCTTAAATAGCCCCCAAAGTAGTTCCAGGTAAGTATCCTTCCCTGGCCACGCCCGAGTGGCAAAATAGTCCCAATGAAAAAATATTCCCTTTCAGGTCTCAGGGAGGCTTGAATCTTGCAGCATGGTCTGCATCAGGTAAGTGCACAAAACACCTTCCTTTATGAGCCTGGCGCCTATGGCGCCAGAACTGATGTCCAACATGAGCCTGGTGCCAAAGGCGCCAGGACAGAGTCCAAAGAGCCCCTATAAGGGGCCGCTGGGCTTTTACCCGGGGGCATGATGCCTGCTCCCGGGGGTGCTGGGCCTGGCCTGGTGCTCCGGGGGTAGGCATCATGACAGGATGTGAGACGGTGGAAGACCTATTTTAGGGAGGGAAGCTGCTCACCTGTAAAGAATGGTGTCCGAAGTTTGGACTCCCGCAGGGCCTGTTTCTGGTGTACGCGGAGGTGGTCCGGAGGCTGGCAGAACTTTGGGAGGGAATCTCGGAGGATCCGGAAGCAAGTCCACTGCTGCAGGTACTGCTAGATCAAACAGGGGCGGGGCAGGAATTTAGCAAATCTTCAAAGCCCTATGGGAAGGGGAACCAGGGAGGGAATTGAAGGTGAAGATGAAATGGGAGACGGATGTGGGGTACCAGATACCGGAAAAGGAGTGGACACAAATATTGGAACTGGTCCGGAAGGTATCGCGCAATGCCCGGTTTCAGCTGGTCCAATTTAACATCATACATAGGACATATGTAACCTCGGATAGGTTACGGGCAATGAATAAGGATCTGTCGGACGAATGCCCTAGGTGGAGTAGAGGCCCGACGGGATTCTGGCACATGATGTGGGAGTGTGGAATAATAGCTGAGTATTGGGATAAGGTGGTTAAGGGGGTGAACAAACTGTTGGGGACCAAGTTGGAAAGAACCCGAGAATATGCAATTGGGGAATTCTCCCAGGGAGAAAGAAACATAGAACACGGAATAGGATGGTTTGATTCTTGCTAATTCTCGGCAAACGCCGGGTGACTATAGCGTGGAAGTGCCCACAGGGCCCAGCAATCGCAATGTGGCAGGCTGATGTCCGTAGGTGGGGGATAGCGTAACTGGCAATACTGCAGAGTGCGGAAATTGAGACTGAAGGGGAGGGAGTGACAATTCATTGGACCCAACTGTTGAATAATCTATTGATAGACAATGGGCCTCATTACAACTCAGGCGTTAAGGGTTAACGCCACCGCTAACCCTTAACGCCTGATTCTGATTTTAACGCCTGCTTTTAGCAGGCGTTAAAATCCATGGCGCTAACCTGCCATGGTGCTAATTACGCCGCCGTAATTTACGGCGGCGTAATTAGCGCCTTCCCCACTCCCATTATGCCCTATGGGGCAAAAATGGGAATGGGGAAGGGAAAATGGGAAATGGGGATTTACCGCCCCACTCACCTTGGAATGGGGCGGTAAATCCGCCATCCACCATGGTGTAAACGGAGTTTACACCCTCGTGGTAAAGTTGGTGCACTTAGCACCAAGGTTGTAATGAGGCCCAATGACTTAAGGCGGCCATGAAGGATTTCCGCTGGAAGGGGAAGGTGGAAGTGAAGGCGGGAGAAGGGGCCACTGAAAACGCTGCAGATTCGGCCCAACCTCAATGGAACTACTGAATGTGAAGATAGTCTACTCTCAACTATGATACAGAAAAAGAGGCCCTGAAGGAGTAACTTGAGTATATCAGTGTGGGGGGGAGAGGGCAAGGGAGGTGGGGTGTTGGGGGATATTTTGGGGTGTTGTGATTACTGTTATGAAAATATGCTAATAAGAGGTGTTTTTTTAAAAATAAAAAAAAGCAAGAGAGGCAATACGAAAATCACAAGCCAGTACATAGGACCAAACGGGCCCCGTTAGACCAGCTATTCCACGAAACAATCAGGAAAGTTTCAAGTTTAACCCCACTACAATGGAGGAAATGGAAGGGATATTAGCATCCATGAAACCCACCTCATGGGCAGAGAATTTACTCCTGCCAGAAATGATACTGGACAACAGGATGATGTTTGTCCCCTTGTTCACTGTGATGGTGAACTCGTCCTTTACAGATGGGAAGATACTCGGGATTATCAAGACAGTTACCATCACATCATTGGCAAAAAAAAACTGGCCTGGACCAGAAAGACCCGAGCAACCTCTGGCCAATAATTAACTGCATCTTCCTGCTAAAATATTTAGATAAGGTAGCCACGGCACAATTCCAAACGTTTGTAGAAGCTAAGGATATTCTACATAGACACCAGTCTGGTTTCAGAGCAGCGCACAGAGACAGCGATGCTAGACAAACAAACCCATATGTTGAGCATCATGGACAAAGGTAAAATTGGCTTGCTGGTGCTGTTAGACCTAAGCGCTCCATTTGACCTTTTAGATCACCAACAGTTACAATGGGCTCTGGAAAACGTCAGCAATTGTTCCATGGAAGCAACCAGAAGGGTTACATCATTTATATCAGACAGGAAATCCATAATTCACTGGGAGATACATTCTCGAGCGAAACACCCATTTATTGTGGCGTACCCCAGGGCACAAGCCTATCAACACTGCTGTTCAACCTCTACCTGAGGTGTCTCTGCATAGTGCTTGATAACATCAGAGCTTATTTTACGAACTATGCAGATGACTCCTAGTTAGTGGTTGAGCTGGGCAGATGCTATGCCAGTGACTGTACCAAGGTAGCATCCCTATATAACGTCATTGAAGCCTGGATGGAAAAGAACTGGATGTGCCTAAATGGGAACAAAACAGAGCTGATGATCTTTGGCTCCCCTCAAGCTCGAGCCAAGCTAAGTCAAGAGTACAAGACTATTAACATCAAAGACTCCCCTATCCTTGTGGCAGAGAAGGGGAAAATGCTGGGAATATTCCTGGACGCATCTGTGGGTGCAGATGCACATGTTACCTATCTCACCAAAAACTGCCAATATTATTTACGGCTACTCAAATCCATCAGACCATATCTGTGTGAGGGCAACAGTGCAACCATAGCAAGGGCCACATAAATAAATAAATAAACCCGTGACTCACCAGTTGTTTTGTTCTGCAACTCCCATTATCACTCAGCATTGGCTGTGCCAGTTAGGGCTGATACAAGTTGTGGTCCAGAAACACTAATCCAGGGATACTGCCAAATGAAATATACTGTGGATTTCCACGGGTATTGATTTTGTCAACAGTATTCTTTCACATCCACACACATCCACATCCACACACATCCAGTCCTCACACTTTAGATAAAGACTGCCCACACTGGGTGTGAGTGGACTAACGTGATAATAAATAAATAAGTAAATAAATAAATAAGTAATATGCACTGGACTGATGTAATAGCAAACTAGGGAGTGCGTCCAGAGCTGCAGGAGAAAGAGACCGGGGAAGAAGAATATCATGCCAACCGGATCTTAATTGAAGAATGGAATTGGACAGGACTAAGAATACTGATAGGCGCAATAGGAAAGATGGCTGAAAGAATAATTAATTAAGATCACGATAGGCACAGTGGCAACACTAGTTTGCTATGTGAGAGGAAATAAGTTTGTTTGTTTGTTTATTTATTTAGTATGGTGTGCAAAACCCAGAGGAAACAGGGCGCAACAGAGAGCAGGAAGGTAGGATTACATAAAAACTTAGTTGTAGGATAAGGCACACATGAAAGAGAGGCATAGCATTACATTGCGTGGAATGTGCATATATACCTGTAGTTAATAAATTGCTTACATATTTACATATTTAGTGCTGTACATAGAGACAGTTCGGTTGCACTTACATATTTACATATTTAATGCTGTGCATAGCATTCAGGTTTGAGCAAAGGTATGGGCGGGTGAGATGGCAGGGTTAGTCATGGGGGTCATTGGACCGCAACCAGGTGAGGGTATTTCGCCTGAAGCTGTAGTAGGATTGGTCTGTCCTAATGTTGAGTGGGAGGGCGTTCCAATGTTAGGCTGCCAAAACAGGGAAACTACTGCCACCGGTTTTCTTTTGTCTGAAGTTGGATACCTGCAGGCAGTAAAAGTTAATCGTTCTGGTGGGGCGCGTGGAGGTTTTTTTCTTTATTCTGGATGCGAGATAGGGGGGGCTGCGTTGTTTAAGCATTTGAAAGCGAGTGATGCTGTTTTGAGAGAGATGCGTTCAGAGATTTTGAGCCATTTGTGTTCTCTCCTTTTGTTGGAAATGTGTTCCTTGGAGGGTAGGTTAAGGGCTGTTCTGAGATCGTTATTTTGTAGTGTCTGTAGTTTGTTGGTAATGTATTTGTTGGCTCCTAGGTACATGGCATTACAATAGTCAAGTCTGGATAGTATTAGGGCATTGGCAATGATGATGCAGCTAACCTGAGTGAGGAAGGCTCTACTTGCCCTGATTAGCTTGCATGTGTAGGCGGTAGAGGATGCTAGAGAGTTGACTTGTTTTTTTAGTGACATGGTTGCATCAAAGTGAAAGCCTAGCGTTTTCACTGTTTTGGCCACTGTGATGGTGTTGCCATCAATGTTGAAGGCCTTATAGCTGGAGCTGAGTTTTTTTAGATTAGTGTTGGATCCGAGGAGCAGGATTTCGGTTTTCTCATCATTCAGGCATAAGCCGTGTGTGGCCATCCATGCCTGAATGATGAGATATATTTTGTTTACCAAGGCCGTATCTGAGTCGATGTTGCCCGAAAGGGGTATGAGGATCTGGGTGTCATCTGCATAATTAGCATATGAGACACCCAGTCTGTCCAACTTGTCAAATAGGGGCTTGGTAAAGATGTTGTAGAGGGTGGGAGAGATGCAGGAGCCCTGGGGTACCCCGCAAGTTATTTTGATGGGGTCTGCTGAGGCTAGGGTAGAGAAGACCCTCATGGTTCGATTGTCCAGGAATGATTGGATCCAGGCTATGGCCTCTTTCGAGAAGTGGGCAGCTGAGGCCAGGTGTTCGCACAGGACTGCGTGTTCCACCAGGTCGAACGCTGCCGACAGGTCGAGGAGAAGTAACATGCCGGTGTTCCCTTTGTCGTTAATCTCATTGATCTGGGTTTTAAGATCGATTAGGGCTGTCTCAGTACCGTGCTGGGGTCTGAAGCCTGATTGGCGGGTGCCTAATAGTTTGTGAGTTTCAGGATATTGCTGAATTTGCAGGTATGCTACTCTGTTGATTATCTTTAGCAGGAACGGCACCGTGGTGATGGCCTGTAATTGGTGGGAATGGCAGGGTCTAGGGTTTGCTTCTTGAGGAGAGGCAGGACCCAAGATTCTTTGAGGTTGCTTGGTATGGTGTTGGAAGAGAAGGATGCGTTGATCAGTTTGGTTATAAAGGGGCATAGGTCCCTAGCAGCATCCTTGATTATCTGGGAGGGCAGTTGTCGCCTTTGCAGTTAGATGGTTTAAATGAGGCTATAACTCTTTCTGTTTCTGGGATAGATATTTTGGTGAACCTGAAGAGATTCTGGCCTTGAGGGTTGTTGGTAGTTTTGGCGTGGTTACTGGGAGTTGCTTCATTAGTGGTGAGGGAGTCTTTTTTTGTGCGATTTTAGTTTGGAGAGTTTTGATTTTACTGGTTAGGGCGTTTTGGACGCTGGTGCACCATACTTTCTCCTTAATGATGTTGTCTGGTGGGGGTATGGGGGATTCTAGTTCCCTTAGTATGCCAAATAGTTCTCTGGTGTTAGAGCTAGATTTTTCGATTCTTTCATTGAAGAGATTCTTTTTGGTGAGTAGAATTTCTTTTTTATAGTTGTTTGCAAAAAGTTGTGATTTGTTTTCTTCTGTAGGGGAATTGCGCCATTGGGTTTCAAGTTTCCTTTTGTGCAATCTAAAGTCTTTCAGATGTGGGGTGAACCAGGTGTTCAAGTGGGCTTGTTGTTTGCTCTTTTGTAGTTTAAGAGGGGCAATGGTGTCTAGTCCTTTCTTTATGGCATTGTTATAGTTTTCTACTAGACACTCTGGATTTAGGTTGTCGGGAAGAGCATTGAGGGTTGGCAGTAGTAGTGGTAGTTGTCAGGGGTTCTATTTTTTTTTGCTCTAGTGGGCACTGGTGGTGCCATGATTTTTTTCTTGTTGACTTCTTTATTGAGAGATAAAGTGAAGTCAATGAGGTGATGGTCTGTCCAGTGTTGGGGAGCGGTTTTGGTGATGACGGTGTCGCAGTTCAGGGTGGCGATCCAGTCCAAGGTTCTACCTTTATCATGGGTGGGGGTAAGCACTCTTTGGATTAAGCCGTATTCATCTAGCATGTTAGCTATAGCTTGTGCTGGTTTGTCGTCAGGGTCATTTAACCCAAGGTTCAAGTCGCCTAGCAATACATTTGGGAGGTGTCTTTTATGTTGTTGGCTAGGAGGCTGGATAGGTCTGCTTCGAATGAGCCAATGGGGCCAGGTGGCCTATATATTAGATAAATGGTTAAGGTGCGACAGTTGGAGATAGGCAATTTGGCTACTAGGAGCTCGCAGGATTTGAGAGGTGCTTGAGGCAGCGGTCTTAGCTCAAGGTTTGTTTTAGCTATAATGGCTAGGCCACCTCCTCTGTTGTTGGGCCTGTCCATTCTTATTATTTGGTAATTTTCTGGAATGGCTATACGAAAGTGCTGGGCCTGCTGCTTCGTGCAGCCATTATTCAGTGATAGCTAGGAGGTCGAGGTTGTTTGAGGATAGGGTGTCTGCTATTTCTGTGGCGTGGGCCACTAGCAATCTAGCGTGGATCAAAGCTCCGGATATAGTGGTAGTATTGAGTGTATCCTGGATTGTTATAGGGATGAGTTTGGGTTGGGTGGAGGTGTAGCAGGGTGTGGTGTGGTTCGGACGGAATTTAGTGTGTTGCAAGGTGGGTCTCTTGTTGTGGTAGATGGGCTGGTAGAGGCGGGGTAGTCTGGCTCGTAGTCTGGTGTTTCTTTCTGGGGTTGGACAGGGTGCATTTTCGGCAGGGTACATGGTTATGGCAGCAATAAAGATGGTAAGGTGTAGTAAAGGTATGAGGAGGTACGGTAGGGTGGCTGTTTGGCTCTTACTAAGGTACATTGTGCTGTTGGGCATGTGCAAATAGACAAAGGGTTTCACCTAAATTCAGAAATCACACAAGAAATGGCATCTGCAACTAGATGCAAATAGAAAAAGGGGTTCACCTAAATTCAGAAATCACACTCAGGCTAAAAATGGCATGTGCAAATAGACAAAGGGGTTAATCTAAATTCAGAAATCACACTCGGTCATCCACATTAATCAGGCAAAGTGACTGCCATAGAGCTGTCATCCACATTAATCAGGCAAAGTGACTGGCATAGGGTGGTCATCAACATTGATAAAGCCTAGTGGCTGGCCTAAAGCAGGCTATGTCAGTGCAGTAATAAGGCACGTCAGTGGTGAGGGTGCAACATAGCCGCTGACAACTGTCAAGATTAGACTGTAGTAACACAACCTGGTTCTACAAAGCGGGAGGCAACCTCAGCAAGTGTTATTCCTTCCTCAATCACGTGAACGTGCATATGCTATGCACGCACGCCACTGGTTCCTTTCTCTAAGGTAACCCACAGTCATTGTAGCCACGAGATATCGATTGAAAGTAAACACGTACACAATAACGGTCTTTCTAAACTGCCTTTTACATGGAGAGCACTGTAATAAACAAAAGAATAATAATTATAAATTATATTATTTTTAAAAAAAAGAAATCAAAGATGCACAAACCAAAAGCAGGTTAAAACACAAGTCATCTTTTCTTTTTGGTTTGCTGTTTTTGAGAGGTAGAGGCAGAGGTAGAGGCTGCTTCCATAGGCACCACATCCAGGTCAGTCAGGAAAGCCTCTGCACTCCTGTGCTCTGCAAATGAGTGGAGCTGACCATCCACAATCACCCGAAATATTGCTGGGTAAATCATATAGTACTTAAGTTTTTTAAGTCTTGCCTTCTCTTTTGCCATGGCAAAACATTTTCTCTTCTCCATTACATCTCTACTCAAGTCTAGTGATTATAATGTAGATAGAACCGTAGAGGTCATCCATAAAGACATTAGGAAATGGGGGCATTTCATATTGTCCATATGGGCTAAAATTAATGCACTTAAAATGCTTTTATTACCAAAAGTCCTGTATATTATTCAGGCGTGCCCTTACATTTTACAAAGAAAGTACTTCGACGGATAGATTATTCCAGGACTTTTTATTTGGGGGGGGGGGTGGAAGAGCCAAAAATCCATGGTACATTATGGTCCGCAGCGTCAAAGATGGAGGTTTTGGATACCCGGTCCTTAAGAATTATAGTAACGTTTTTTTATTGAAAAAGACGTCTAGCTAGTTTATTGGGGAACCAAGCCAGATGCCTTGGTGGGTTCAGATTGAAATGCATACATTTTTGCCGTATGACAGTAAGTGTCTGTATTCATTTGGAACATTACCTGGGAAGGTGCAGAGTTTAAAAACAGTTTTGGCTACAAAAGACGCATTGGCGTCACTGATTGTGGGAAATGGGCAGGGATTATTTGTTTATGAAGAGGCCTCACTTTGGCATAATCCTTGTCTACAGATTATTAATAGAACGTTAAATTGGAGAAGTTGGGTTAGTAGAGGTATTTTAAAGGTTAGTGATGTTTGGAGCAATGAAGGGGTGGTTTCCATGGTTGTATACGAATTGTTCGTTTTACAACTGCTCGAATGACAATTGACCTTTTCACAATTGACTGAATTGTGAAGGTCAATTGTACCATATATGTGGGGGGAAACCCCCCAAAACCTCCCACCCAACGCCAAAACCCATATATATATATATATATATATATATTTATTTATTTATTTATTTATTTTATTTTATTTTATTGCATTTGTTACTCGCCCAAACCCTTAGGTACCACGGCGATGTTACAGACAGCTTGGTTAAAAACATTACTTGGAAATTGCCAATCGGGCGCAGTACATGAGAATACAAAATAATCATACAGGACAACTTTAAATGCAGGGCTTAAGTACAGTGATATTTCCTGGAGCATGGAAGGGGATTTTAGTCTTGGTTAAATAGCCACGTTTTCAGAGATTTCTTGAAGCCTGAGAACGTTTGCTCATTTTTGATGGGGAGGGGAAGAGTGTTCCAATATGTGGGTGCGAGATATTGGAAACTACTGCCTCCTGCCTTGGTTGTCTTGTAGCGGGGGATAGCTAGGAGTAGTTGACTGTTTGATCTGAGGGGCCTCTTTGATACTTTTTTGGTGATGGCGTGGTTGAGGTAGATGGGGACACATGAGTGGATGCATTTGTATGTGACGCACAGGGCTTTGAATGTGACCCTGGCTTTGATGGGGAGCCAGTGATGGTTTCTTCTAATATTTGAGATATGATCTGACTTCCTTATTCCAAGGGCCGCCCGAAGGGCTTTATTTTGAATAAGCCGTAGTTTGTTTAGATTGGCTTTTGAGGTACCCAGGTAGAGTACGTTGCAGTAGTCGAGCCTGGATAAGATTAAAGCTCTTGCCAGCGTGATACAGTTGGTGGGTGTCAGGAATTGGCGACTGAGAGCAATAAGTTTTGCGGTGTAGGAGGTAGAGGATGAGAGGGCGTTAATGTGCTTGGTCAAGGTGAGGTTGGCATCTAGGTAGACACCTAGTGTTTTGACTTGTTTGAGTACTGATATGTTTGTGCCATCAATGTTGATGGATGAGTAATCAGGATGTAAGGCTTCTATTCTATCTATATATTCGGTCAATTGTGAAAAGGTCAATTGTGACCCTTCAAATTCGGTCAATTGTTCATTCGAACAATTGTAAACAAACAATTTGGGTAATACGGGTTTCCTTTGAGGGACTAGTGGAGAAATTTGGACTGCATGATAGAGAGTTATGCAGGTACAATGAATTGGTGGATTTAATATCTGAAAGGAGTCGGATGATGGATGCATCACTCTCACGGGAACCTGAAGTCCTCAAAATATTGGCCTGTGGATCACAAAAGGTGTCAAATATTTTGAAAATTATGCAAACAGATGTACAGTGGTTGAACTCATGGGAAAAATTGAGGTTGTCATGGACGGATGAGCTGGGTAGAGAACTGACACAAGATTCATTGGAAAGGGTCTGGAGAGTTTTGGTTAAAGCTAAACGGATTTACAACTGCGTTACACTTATCAAAGTATATTGAGTAGAACTTATTGGACCCAAGCCCGTATGTATGCTTTAGGAATGGTGGATGGTGACAGTTGTTGGGGTTGTGGGAAAGAGAGGGGTAGTTTGCTTCATATGTTGTGGAGTTGTGAAAGAGTGACACATTTCTGGAGAGATGTGGTTGATAGGATTGACCAGGTTTGGGGCATCACCTATCCACGGAATCCATTAGCAATCATTTTGCAATTACCAAGAATGGTTGCAAATATGATTGGGTAATATCGTGTTGGATTGCCAAAGTTCTGTTAGTAGCTACTAAACAGATATTAAATGTCTGGGAAACCAACAGTAGAGGATTGGATTTTAGATGTGCAAGTTCTATCTAAATATGAGAAGACTATGTTTTATAAGCAATGCAAAGAAGCATGTTATGATGAACAATGGGGGAATTTCAATGATTTTTATGGGTAAGCCATCTTGATCGGAATTGTGTAATAGAATGGGTTTGCATCACGTCTAATGGATACGTTTTGGGGGGGTGCTTGTGTTGTTATGTTCTCTTGTTTTGTGTTGTCTGTTATGTTTGGGAATGTCAGGCCACCGCTCATGGCTATGTTTTTAAATGTGTTGCGGTTAATATGCATTTCGAGGTTATTGTTTTCTTTGATTCAGGTTTATGTTGTTACCGGGATGATAGCCTGTTGGCCTAGTAACATTTGCTTTGTACTTGATATGTTTCTTTCTTGTTGAAAATAAGAAATAAAGTTTGAAGTAAAAAAAAAAGATTAGACTGTAGTGGCATTGTTCTAAGGCTATACTAGGCATACGTGAATAATTGATAAAAACTGGTGTTAATAGGGCATGTGTAATGGACGTTAAATCAGAGTCATCCGATGAAGACAAAGTCACTGCGTGAGGGTCTGGCAAGGGAAGGAAAGGTTCTTGCAGGATGCGTACAGTTTACAAGTGTTGGAGAAATCTTACCAGCAGTTTAGGGTTAAGGGTCCACGGCCCGGGCTTCGGAATGCTCCGGACAGGCTCCAGACAGGATATACTCCTTGTGGAGAGGCTCCTTAGGGAGAGGGGCCGGCGTTCGCCTGCCGGCGTGTGAATGGCCCTGAAGAACAGAGGCTGGGCCAATCGGATCACACCATCTTGATGGCATAACTGATAAAGTGTACGGCGGAAGATGCTCTTGCTCGTAACCTCATGCATCATAAATGAACGGTGGAACACATCTGAAGCTTTGATATAAAATAACCTGGCATTTAATGCACCCCCTACTCAAAACATTCGCTAAGTCCAAAGACGAGCTGTCCATGTCTCCTTCATCTCTGATACTCAAAGGGGATCAGATTTTGCTGCCAGCATCACTCCACCAGCGTGCGGTCGACATTGCGCATGTAAATCCTCAAGGTATTGTGTCAACCAAACGCATGCTTAGGAGGAAAGTGTGGTTCCCAGGCATTGATATTGATATTGATATTTTATTTCTATCGCGCTCGTACACAAGTGTACTGAAATCATGCCACATATGTGTCTGCCAGCAACCCCCAGCATTCCCAGAGCCCCTTCACAAGACCCCACTCCCGGAAGGGGTGTGGGAAGAAGTAGTGATTGCTTTTTACGGCCCACTGAGATCAGGGGAATACGTACTGGTAGCACTAGCTGCACATTCAAGATATCCTGCAGCAGAAATAGTGTCCTCCACAGCTGCCACAGCCATAACACCCGTGCTAGGCAAAATCTTCTCAACGTTCGGAGTCCCCAAGTGGTCAAGTCGGACAACGGTCCCCCGTTCACCAGTAAAGACTTCCACAATTTCACCACCTACATGGGTTTCCACCACCGTAAAATGACACCACTGTGGGCCCAAGCGAATGGGGCTGTCCAACGATTAATGGAAAATCTCAAGAGGGCTATCCGCAGAGCCAACATCGCCCAAATGCCCCTTGAACAATCACTGTACCAGCTCATGCGTAATTATCGGAACACACCACATGACTCCACAGGAATGTGCCCGACTGTCACACCTCAAGGAACCTGGCGGCTTTGGACTAAATGGAAGCTGCGTCCTCCATTACTGGTTCCTTCACGTACAACGAAGCGCAGAGTACGAGCCTAGTCTTTTTTCTACGCATTCCGACGCCTGTATATAAGCCACTCACTTCCGGGGTCGGATGCGTTGCAACGAACAGTTTTTCCTGATCGCCTGTGCTGCCGTACTCCTTGCACTTCGCTCCTCAGTGTTTTGCTCTCTTACTCGCCTCGTTTCCTCCCGTCCTTCTTCTTTGTATTTCCATCTTATCCTCTCGCCTCCGTTTCCTTGACCCTCCTCCTTCTACCTTCCGCTCCCATCTTCCTCCTGTCCCGTCCTCCCGTCTGGTGTTTATTTTCCTTCAGTCTTACCTTCTTTCATTACTTTCCTCCCAGTCTTTACCTTAGAGTTGCCTTCCCGTGTATCGACCACCTTCTGTGCAACGGACTGCCTTGCCTCATCCCCATTGGCGTTTTTCTTGTACTTCCTGTGTACCGACTCCTGCTTGCCTAACGGATTGCCTGCCTTTTCCTGTACTGTATTGTTGCTACCCAGACTTTCTACTACTGGACCTACACCCAGGTTAACCATCTCCGGATATTCCTTGTCCACTCATCTCTTCAGCTGAAGCATTCCTTTCTGGGGTTTTTTATGCCTCTGGCTTTTTCCCCACTATTTAACGGCTGAGGAGGGTAGCCACAGTTCACCCATTGGGTGTCACTGTGGCGTCCTTTCACGGTCGTCCTTATCTGCAAAAAAAAAAGGGAAAGACTCGAACACAAGATAACCCGAAGCTTGCTTTACATCGGAAGATCAGAGGTGAGGAGGAAGGGGAGGACAGGGGATCAGACTCTTCACAAGCAGAAGAGGATATAACAGATATATCTGACACCGACTGAACTGATGTTTGGGTGTCGTGTGCGTTTGAGTTTGAGCCAAGAAAGCCATCCCTTCGAGGAGAACGCAGAAGAATGCGAAGTAAGGAGAAAAGACGATCAAGCAAAGGACACAATTAAAACATATGCAGACCGAAGGACCCGGGCACAGGAAGAAGACCTGAGGGTAAGAGACTACCTCCTACTACGGCAGACCCAGTCCCACAAGAACATCCTGCCATTCAACTCTTTACCCCTAACCAACACTCACATGAAAGGATCCATGGTAACGACAGAAAGAGACTATGGGCAGTGACAAGGAAAAGCTCACTCTTCAGAACGGCATGTGACGACAGACCACAGATCGTTCAGACATGGAGCAGAGAGGAGGACTACACAAGGGAGACGTCAGGCTACTCAGGAGATGAAGATGAATCAGAAGAAGGGGAGCAAAGCTCACTTGAGGGAACAAAAGGGAAAGAAAGTGCATCACATCAAGTCAATAACAGACCATGCAGCACGAATCGAAAACCGAGACCATGGATCGAGGAAATGGGGTAGGACAGTGTTATTTTGGGGGAGATGTAGCATCGCCCGTGATCACCTGACTGGGGACATGGCGACGTGTGTTAAATGATCAGCTGACTAATGTTTATCTGAGTGCGCAGAGCGCACAAATAAAGCAGTTCCTGTTTAACCCACATAGTGTGTGGTTGTGTCTTTGTGCGGCAGGTGCTGTTAGGCCCGCGGTTGAGCACCTTTTACCTTACCTTAGGCGTGACCTCACACTCTGCTCCACTCGAACTCGGCCTGCAGTGGGTGAGCGTCTTTTATTTATTTGAACTTGTGCATTAGGTTAGGGTCTGCTCTTTCTGCAGGCAGTGCTCACCTGGAAGTAGTGCTTCATTGGGCAAACACCCCATTGTATGCTGCCTAATCAAGGTTGCATATTTTCCGCAGCCGACAGCTCCCTACTCTGCATTATGCTACCAAGTTTAAGGCACTGTCCGGCAAAATAGCCATGTACGTATGGTACAAAGTAAGAGTATGTTGGGCGCTAGTGTGCTGAATCTAACGCAACAGATTTTACCCAAGAATGCATCGTCGATCTCCAGTCCATATTTTCTGGGGATGTGAATTGAGTCCCTAATGTTGGCTGAAGCCCAGGCGTTCCTTTTTTTTCTCTTACCGTGCTCTTTGCTGTGGCTAGTGCCAAGGAATAGCAGATGAGTTTAAAAACGGATTATGATGAGCCAGGCAGCTACCAAAGGTCCTTGAAGGCTACATGCAACCAGTGTCGGGGCTCCGTGGGCTATGAGCAGACTCAGGTTCCCAGTCGGGTTTGTAAACAGAGTTGCAATCTGGGCAAGAATTGGCTAGTTATCGGTCGAAAGTTGTAGAATAAATCAAAGTTTATTTCGGGCATCAGTCCCCTTAAACAACAATTACATAAATAGATGTAAGAAAAGACAGAATTTCACAAATAATGCATGCTAGAATGTGTGTATTAAAAAAGCATAAAACTAGAAATAAAAAACAATCAATAAGTACATATATAGCTCATACAAATGCAAATAAATAAGCTAAAACTTCAGGTACGAGAAAAAAAAGGAAAGTCTGGGCTTCAGCCATCATTAGAAACTTAATTCACAGCCGCAGAAAATATGGATTGGAGCCATTCTCTCCATTTATAACAAGTACTGGCTTTGCACATTAGGGGAAATCTTGTCACAGGTCACAGTAGTCTTGCTGTGGAAGTTACCCATGGTGCAGCGATGGTTGAATGAATTGGAGGAGAGTATTTCGGATTTGCCCTACTGTTCGTAAGCATGTTTATAAGTAACTTTTCTTGCTCACTTGCTTCAAAGAAAGAGGGACTTTTACTAGGGCATGAGGTTCACTGGAGTGGATTGGCAAATTGAACTCATGTATTATTGAGGACTTGAAAACTATTTAAAATCACAGGGATTGCTAGGGTTTGCATTGTTTTGATCTGAAGTTTAAATGTGATTTTGAAGACCCAGAAGGATCAGCCAAATGCTTGCCTCTGTGTCATTCGTAGCCTGGGCTACCGTCAATATTCTAGTTTAGGAAATCTTCATTATACATCCCATATTCTGAAAGACAGATCAAGTAAACTTTCTAACATATGTCTAGATACATGCGTTAAAATTATCTTTATTAGTTACAATTGCTATATTATCTCACGCGCCACATCTGCGGACCACTACCCGCAACCTGAACTGCCATGTCACAACTAATTGGATAGGCACCAAGTACACTGAATACTCTGAGATGCAGTGAGCTTCTATACTGTCTTAAAGTGTCCAGAGTCCATCACAATTTATTAATAACGCTAATAATATGCTGAGTACAACTTAAAAGCATGTTAATAGTGTGGAAGAAAACGGGGAGAGGCAAGAAGACTTGGCAGAACAGGAAAATGATCATTAGGTACATGTATGTGGGCACTACATGTTATCAAACTTTAACACGAAGAAACACATGGCATGTCCATAACAGTTTCAATAGGCACCACTTCGCAGTGATGTGTGCCCTTAACTGCCTTTAGATGATAGGTAATCTGCAAAGGGAAGCCATTTCCTCATGCCTGCACCGCTGACTCATGCCCCTAACAGCAATCCTTTCAATTGTACAATATTTTGCCAGCTCTGGGTGGTTCAAAGCGCTCATCTTTTCCAGCAGTGGGCAATTGCTTTCTGTACAAATGCAATAAGTATATTCAACATGCATGGCGAGTCCATGACCATGGAGCTGTGAACAATAGGGTGGCCCAACATCACCACCACAAAGGAAGCGAATATTGCCAATGTCAACAGTTTGGGCTTTTGTGTAGACATGGGAAAGGCACTTCCGTAGTGGTATTAACTGGATATTTATGGTAGCAGGTGCAAAATGGTGCAAGTATCTGGGCATCTAATATCAGTGCCTGGCAAATGCCTAATACTTATACAAAAGGAAAAACTGTTGGCTTTGCCAGTGCTTGTTTTCTCCAAGAG
Source organism: Ambystoma mexicanum (assembly GCF_040938575.1). Taxonomy (NCBI): domain Eukaryota; kingdom Metazoa; phylum Chordata; class Amphibia; order Caudata; family Ambystomatidae; genus Ambystoma; species Ambystoma mexicanum. Next base: position 273,688,597 of record NC_090927.1, on the reverse strand, counting down.
GTGAGATTTGCACTGCTTCCCGATGAGGAGAGATGATCATTTTTATTTTGTATTTATTTGTGCTTTTTATGGCGCCTATACACAAGTGTTTCCAGGCACCACAAGACAAAAGAATGTGGGAGGAACATAGGGAAAAAAAGCAACAAAGATGGTTATATTGGCTTTATAACAATCCTACTGTGCAAGTGCAAAGACAAAGGAGATAAGTGCAGGGGAGGGAGGAGTAGGTGACAGGGATGGGAGGAGCTGAAGTGCAGCAGTGGGGGGCCAAATGGGGGGTGAGCAAGTGCAGGGGGTGGGGCATCATGTAGTAAGTTAATACAACAAGATATGAAATATATTCTTGTCTTCTCTGCATGACCATGGTAATGTTAAATTAATGAAAAGCACAATTAAAAAATAACACAAAAACAAGATTTAGTAACTCAAAACAAGGACTAAACTACCCACAGAAGCAAACTCACACATAATGGTTTGGTACTAGAAAAACTGGAGAAGTGGTTACATGCTACAAATTCTTTCAAGTTCAAATACAACAGAACGGCTAGTACATTCTAAACTGTGGTGAATTTGCCTCAGCAAAACAGAGGACAGCAAAACAGGAGATGTCTATCTTCACTTTTATTGGTCAGCTGACACCTTCTGCATCACCGAAGATAGACGAAAGGACAGACAAAAGTGAGAGGGGGCTGGGCAGCAGGAGGAGAAGATGAACTTGGGAAAGCTTTGGATATTCTCAGACATCAGTCCAAGTGCTGGGTGGTGGCGGATGTCAGATACAGAACCCAGGAGGAACAGTGAGGGCCAGAAGCATGACACAGCCAGTGAGCAGGAGTGTGGGATGCATCTGAGTGGGGCCGATTGAGACAGGTGGAGAAGGATGCTAGATGCTGGGACCACATGGATCTGCTGAACATAGGCATGGTGGTGCCACTGACAGTTGTAACCCAAGCACCCATCAGAGGAAATAGGTGCAGATGCCTAAAGTGTATCCTATGAATCGTTACAGTGAGACCAATGCTTAACTGCATATTTCAGTGAGAAATATCAAGTCTGCCTGCAGAGTATGTGGGATTCTCTTTTTGGGTGTGATGTCATCCTCTGTGTTAGTGTGAAGGTCAGAGATATTTTGGACACTAGGTAATTTTTCTTTAGTTTTGGTTTGCTAGGCAGGGACCTATCTATTAGGTTGGGGAAAGTTAGGCGTTCATCCAAATACCTTTTTACTTTGAATTGATGGCAAACCTTGAGAAAATGTTATCTTTGTGTCCATTTTGCATTTCTGACCCCTCAAAGGATCCAACTTTATATCCGCGTATATGAAGGCAATGTTGGAATAATGTGGAGTTACCTATAAATTCTCCACATCCTTTCATCCACAAACCAACAGACTTATGGAGCAGTTGAACAAGACCCTCAAGGGCATGATAGGTGGCTTGAAGGATCCACTCAGGAGAAAATGGCATATTCTCCTGCCCTGACTCCTATTCTCCTTCTGGGAGGTGCCACAGAGCGGTGTCAGATTTAGTCCCTTCGAGATCCTGTTTGGTTATCCCATTTGGATCCGCTAAGTCTGCTGCAGGAAGGATGGGAGGGAAATCCCCAAACTCCTTCCGATGACATAGTGGACTATGTGCTGGTTCTCCGATCTCGGATGGCCAAGTACAGGGAACAGAGCACCCAGAACCTGAAGGTCAGCCAGGAGCTCATGAAGCACCTGCATGACCAGAAGGTGACCATGACCGAGAACACACTGGCCCAGATCTTCTGGATCATGGAAGCTGTCAAGCCCAGTGCCTTGCACGACAAGTGGACTGGGCCCTTCGTGGTGCTGGAAAGGATCAGTGAGGTTGACTACCTCATTGTTAAGAAGACCTTGAGGCAGACGCATTGGGTCTTTTACGTCATCTGGCTAAAACTCCATTACGCCCAGGATGACTTGGTGATGGCTCTGGTCACAGATGATGAGACAGTGGAGGAGACGGATACTCTCCTGGATTTGTTACACACAGAGCCCACTGACAGATCTCTCGAGGGAGTTCAACTCTCTCCCGACCTCACTGCACAGCAAAGGCAAGACTGCCAGCAGTTGCTGGACCAGTACGCAGGTCTATTCTCCGTGACTCCTGGGACTATTGACTGGTGCGTCCATGATATCGACACCAAACCCAGTAAGCCGATGAAGAGTAGGATGCATCGGATGTCAGAAAAGGTAAAGGAGGAGGTCTCCAAGATTTTGGCCTCGGGTGTTTTCAAGCCTTCCTGCAGCCCCTGGGCCATCCTGGTGGTACTGGCCCCTAAAATGTTCAGTAGCGGGAAGACCGAGGTCTGCTTAATGCATGCATTATTGGAGGCTCAACTCTGTCACTAAAACAGATGCACACCCCAGCCCTCAGGCAGATTAGCTAATCTACTGATTAGATGCTGCTTTATTCAAGAGTACCTTCAACCCTATGGCTGGGTACTGGCAGGCTGGTCTGAATGATCCTGCCAAAGAGAGATCTGCATTCTCCACCCCAGACAGACATTATCAGTTCACTGTTATGCTGTCTGGACTCAAGAATGCCCCTGCTACCTTCCAGAGGATGGTAAACCAGGTCGTAACGGGGCTGGAAGACTTCAGCGTTGTCTACCTTGACGACATTGCTGTGTTCAGCAACACATGGGAAGTTCATCTATCCCACCTGGAACAGGTGCTTCAAACCATGCGAAAGGTTGGCTTGACTATCAAGGCGTTTTGACAAATCGCGGGTGCAGTCTCTTCTCACCAGGGCCGGAGCCTTTCTTTGTGGGGCTAGCTAGGTGAGCCTGCTACACAGTATTTCCCCTAGAGGTGTCGGCAAGCTGAACTTCACAGGGAGAGACTCCCTTCTTGGGGACAAGGACTCCCGTTCTGCAGAGGAACTCCCTAAAGACATCTCTCTTGGACTAATAGTAACATCAAGGCTTCATAAATATCCAGCAGGCCAAGCCACTGTTTGTTATTGTGCCATAAGGTCTAAGATTCCACCTGAAGAAATATCTGGTAAAACTACAAAGAAGAAGAAAAGTGAGCGAGTAATGCCGATCGCTCAATGTTTTCAAACCAGCAGTACTGGGATGAGGAGAAATGAGTGAGAAATGGAGAGTGCTCAACTGGAAGAGAAAAAGGACTATGATCCTCCGTTGGGGAGGGCCAAGCAATGTATCATAAAAATGGAAGATGGACCACTGTCAGAGAGGAACTAAACACAGGCGTTTCAAATCAGCGGTGTTGTGGAAGCTGACTGAGACCGGGAGATCAAACCAGCTGGCATTTGCGAGAAGCACCAAGCAAGCTGAAGGCAGAGGAGAGCATGAGACGAAAACCCCAAGAGAGGGAGCCAGTCGGGAGTGGTTGCGTGACCAGTGAGAGGTGTACTGTGCAGTCTGGCAACAATGCTGAGACCGCTGTAATGCCAAGTCTGATTTGCATATGGTCTTTCCCCTTCTGTAATGGCTTGGCAGGCAAAGAACGATGGTCTGGAGGGTTGCCCAGAGAAACGCCAGTGGTTAAGATTCATTCTAAACCTTCCAGCCATCACCTCTTTGTTTTTTCTTTTAGCACAGCACCAGATTGTGGGTCTTGAACAAGAGCTACTACCAAACCACCAACATAAAAACAAAAAGAAAAGCAAAAAGGTGATTAGTGCCTGATCACTAACTTTTTAATACCCATTAGAGAATCAGGGCCAGCTTCCTAAGCCAATTCTACCATAATAACTCTGAACCTGAATACAGAACAAGAGGAGTTAGATTCCTTATTGAAGCACATAGAAGAAGATCAAACTGCAACTGAAGCTGCAAAGGTTGTGAAAGAAGTAGTGCTAAAAGCACTAACTAGTCCTCTTCCATTGTTGTCATCAAATGCAGCACCGTTTATACCAGGGACCCAACAAACTTGCACTGTGGTTAACGACTTTCCGCTGTTCCTTTCCTTAGAAGACAAGAGAAAGAAATCTATTGCTCAGTTGCTCAGTTGGAGAAAATACCCACAGAGCCGGTCCAACAAGAATCTAAAAGGATTAATCAACGTAGACTTCCACAAATTGGGGACTTGCCCCTAGGGGCTTTGAACCCCAGCTTAGAATGTGCTGAGGGTCAGAAGGGGGATGTTTTATTATATATTAATCTGGGATGTAAGTTTGCAGTAAGGTGCCTTTCCTCTGAACAGACGATATGTGGTAACTCTGATTGGGGAATTACCAAGCCTTAAATTTATAACATCTGAGAACTTAGCTCAGATAGAATTTATCGATAACGCCAGAGTAGATCTGGTTAGGCTGGGTTTTTATTCTGAGCTGGTAAAGAACTTAGCCGTGCAAGAAACTTTAAGTTTGAAACAGCTTGGTTACTCAATTACTGAGATTGTGGCTCTTCTTAACTCAATACCGACAACAGATTTATTGTCTGCAAACCATCTCCCTATATTGTACGATCCCCTAGTTGTCACAGTGAATGCAGCAACAACAAGTGGACATGGGTGCACAAATGGTATATTAGGGAATCGTACAGTGACATATGACTGGGCTCAGATTTAGAGCAGGCTGCATACAAAATGTGATATGATGCAAAGAAACATGTGAAATGAAGAAATAACTGTGGTTTCGTGGAATACACATGGGCACAAGCATTTGGCCGCCGATTATGACCTATGGTCAACTGTGGACATCGTTTGTCTGCAAGAAACATGGCTCACTGATATCCCGATTCTGGATGGGTTTGTGATTTGTGCTGTGCCAGCATACAGGGGTACTAGAGGGCACCCTTAAGGAGGTTGTTATGTGCAGTGCGCCTTACTAGAGCTATTTCTATGACAAACTTAGAGATAGGTGGTAGTGATATTCTGGATGTTAAAATGATGTGGTGTGGTGTTAATGGGAGTATGCCTAGAGAATGTATTCTTTTAAATGTTTATTTCAATCCAGCAATGATTACCCTGGGGTATTACAGACATTCTGGAGAAATATGCTCCGGGGATGGCTTTGGGTGTTATTCTGTTGGGGGAATCTCAACAGTCAGTGTCCTCATGAACATCAATATGATATAAAATGGGAATGAAAGGCTTCAATGGCTGCGAGGGACAGAGGGCATGTTATTAGCAGCACTCTGGATGAGTGGGGTATAAGAATTTTAAATGGGATTTAAATAGGCGATATACCGGCACAATGTACATGTTGTGGTTCCGCTGCAAAGTCACCTTTAGACTATATATTTGTCTCTCATTACCTTTTTCCTAGGTGCAAAGATTTTAAGGTCACATCCCAAGAAGTTAGGGATCATTGCCAGGTTGTTTTGACATTGGCTACGAACATTATAAGTGATATTAGAAAGGTTAAATATCTATGTTTGGAAATTAGGGCAAGAGACCAAGCCATTATATGGAGTCCATCAATATCTATGATATTCAACTCTAAAATAAACGAGCAATATGATGAAGGAAGGTTGTTGAGATGGTGCCTTCTGACTTTGGGCCTAATTAACAGAAGCGCTTTATAATGGCAAAACCCCATTGGAAAACGTTCTGTGAATCCGGGCCTTTGTGTCTCTGCACCAAAGAAAACTTGTTAAAGGGTGTGGTGCCAATAAGGAAGCTTACCAAGGGCTCTATTATGCCATCATTCTCACATATTTGATCTTAGGGTTCTACATGAAAAAAGAGAACTTAGAGGCAAGGTACGATTACTCAGAAAGCAAGACTAGGCAGCCAGTCCCATGGTAAAAGAATGGAGGCAAGCATATACCAATTGGGTGAAAAGTTATTGATACATTATGTATCGAAATTATGCCGAATCAATGCTCAGTCTCCAAACTGCTATTAAGATATGTCGACCAACAGAGCTCTATGCAAGCACAACCAATAGCGGGATCTGTGTGGGAGTGGCATTTTCAGACTCATTATCATAGTTCCAAGAAATGTGATGGTGATCGGTTAATTACTGTAATGCATGATGATTCACCTTCTTGGTATATCCTTGACATCGATTTATATGATATTCGATGTGCAATTTTAAAAGCAAAAACCTCAAATGCCCCTGGACCTACCAGTCTTTTTCGAACATGACGTTCAAATCTGACCCATCGCTTTGGGCAAAGGTTTTGCTTGACATTTATAATAACATCAAGAGATATCACACTTTTCTATGTTCATGGAATGATGCAACAGTGGTAGTTATCTTGAAATCAGGGGATCGGTTGAGTACTGCTAATTATTGGCTCCTGGAAGCGTCCTACAAAATAGTCTCTACGTTCATCTTGCAAGCCCTTAACACCTGGGTGAGGCAATTGGAATGTCAAGACTGTAAAAAAAATCAGGGTTTAAAAAAGGATCTTACATCTCCTTAAATTGCCTTGTGTTGCGTCTATTGGCACATCAAGCCAGGGAGGTAAATTGACATTTCTACTTTGCCTTTTTGGATATAAGTAAGGCATTTGATTGTCTTATTAGATCAAAACTTTGGAAAATTATGCAATTACAGTTTTGCCCTCCTCCTTTGTTAGCTATGCTTCACGAACTCCACTTAAACACAAGGCTCCAGATTTAGTTGGATCAGCACGGAAATGTATCCATCTGGGTTATTAGTAAGCAGGGTCTTCGCCAGGGCTGCGTGCTTGCTCCCTTTTAATTTAACGTGTATATTTTCTGATATTGATGATAGCCTCACAAGTGTGGGTGCGAACCCTCCTAGACTGGGAATACACAAGTTTGATTATCTCCTCTATGCAGATGATCTGGTGTTAATCAATTATACACTAATCAGACTTCAACGTTCACTGGAGGCTGTTATTTTATTTTTCAAAGGCATAGATCTGGAAGTTAACATCTCCAAATAAAAAGTCCTGGTAATGTATCCCTTGAAAAACAACTTAAGGAGAAAGCCCTAGAACTGGCTAGTTGAAAATCAGAAACTTGGTGTTGTGAAACATTTTAAATACATGGGTGTCTGATTTTGTAACAAGGCGTCTCAACAAGAACGTGATGCCCATAACAAAGCCAGTACGGCAAGTGCTGCAGCTCTGCTGCGATTACTCGATAAGAGGTATGGGCGTTTCTCATTGTCTCTCCTGATTACCATGTATAACCAGAAGATCATACCAAGGTGGAACCATGGTGCAGACACATTAGGTGAAGGTTGAGATTGGATAAAGACAGAATCGAGAATCTGGAAGAGGGTCTTGGGCCTCCCTTTGAATACACCATTAGCGGCAGTTCATCATGAACTGGGGTTAATTTCTATACAGGCACGCATTGGATGGCGACAATTACAGTTAGTAAGATCAATACTGTTACCGCCAGAGAATACCCTATTTGTTATACTTAAAAACCTGTGGAGTAACAGCTTGTGTAAAGTATTGTGTAAATGGGTGGGTCTTTGTTTACATATACTCGCCAAAATGTATTCTAATGAGGCTGAGTTCTTATGCAACCCTCATAGGGTAAAGTAATAACTCCTAGAACAGGATTGGATCGGTAATAGAAATTTGTTGGCAAGTTATAAAGTGTATGACCATTTTTTTGATGATGTAAAATCTTTTAGTGTCCTACAACCATACCTGCAAAAGCACATCTCAAGATCATGTAGAACTGTACTGTTAAGAGTTAATCCCAACCTTTACCCTACTGATAATAATTATGGGAGCGAGAGCGAAAATTATTAGAATGGAGAGAAAATGTTCCTTCTGCCATACTGATATTGAGACGCTGAAACATCTGGTGATCTCATGCAGTGCTTTGATGGTAATGCGCTGAATCCCCTTCAGTGGGGAAGATTTGAGTATCTCTTCCATCTCCTCTATGCACGTGATCACTTGGGCGATTCCTTTGTATGAAAACTGTACAGCCGTGGGGAAGAGCCAGCGATACTTAATCTTCTGGTCTCGGAGGAAGAGTGTCAATGGTCGAAGGGATTGCTGCTTTTGCAACATAGCTGTCCCCAGATCTTGAAAAATTTCTAAGGGCGAGCCCTGGAAGGTTAGTTCATCCTGGGAGCGGCCCACCAAGAGTATTTCCTGCTTCGTGGTCTAAAAGTGGACTCTGATAATGACGTCCAGTAGGGGCTCGGGGGCCTGGCCCCTTTGAGTCTGTGGGTGCGGTTCAACTGCAGTAGCTATTTCTCCAGGTGTGGTAGCAGAGACTGGAATAGCTGGAACGATGATGGGACCCCTCTAATCCGAAGGTTATTTCTCCAAGCCCTATTCTCCAGGACCTCTTGCTTGAATTCCAAAATCTCATTTTGGTTTGTCAGGGAGCGCATCTTCTGGTAGACTTCCAGCAGCCAGGCTGCCTGTTCCCGGGATTGGTCTTTTAGGTCACCAAGCCTTTGTTCTAGCTCTGTAACCTTCTGCTCTGTGCGCTCTATTTTGGTCGTCACATCAGACATGCAACTCTGAAATTCTGTTTTTATGTCCAACATGAATGCCTGGATGTCGTCTTCAGTGGTGAGTTGTCCTGGGGGACTTGGCGATACTGGAAGAGCAGATTTCCCCATTTCCTGTTTCTTCCCCTTTTCGGATAAGAGCAGCATGGTGGTTATATCCCTGCTCTTCTGAGCTTGCGATTGCTTAGACATCTTGTTGACTCTGGTTGGGGGTGCTCTGAGAAGGGTAGAGCCCGGCACGATGGTTGCAATGTTCTTCGGCGGAGGGTGTCAAGTCGGGAGGAGATATGCTTCTTAGGGGGTCGCTCGCACCTTCCCCTGCTTTGTTGCCGCTCTGGCTCTCACCTGTGTGTAAGCGGCGTGGACCAAGCTCCTCTCTGTGGGCTCTGAGGTAGGTAAGCGGGCCAGTGGTTAGATTCCAAGTGCGGATTAGTTCAGTTATGCAGGGGACCACTATTTGCTATAGTGTCCGAGTGGAGAAAGGGTCTCAGGTGTGGGGCTACTAACTTCTCCTCCACTCCTCCACACCTGGATGCCGCAGTGTCGATCAGGCTTTGGTTGCTATCCCCAGCTTCCTTGCTCTGTCCGGGCTTGTGTTTGTTTTTTGGTACCCCTCCTCTGGGTGCGTGGGGGGGGAGGCATATAGCTTTGCCAGTTGCAGAGTTCAGTTGCGAGGGAATTCCATACAGTGGGTGCTGACGGGCACTCAGCTAGTCCACGGAGGGCTGCCACCAGATGTTAGAAAGGGGTAGAGGGGTTAGGGGCTGTGGGCCCACCTGGTAACCGGGGGTTGGCCCCAGGGACCGGCCTGGCGGTGTAGCAGCAGAACGCTGGGGGCTCACCTCGTCCCGTGTTGGGAGCTGAATGGGCTCCGATGTCCAAGGAGAGAGCAGGGCTATATCTTGGAGCTCCTCCTCCTCCGCAGCCCCTTGGATCCCGCTCTGACGCAGCAACGGGGCCGACAGCTTGTTCCAACCGAGACAGGGCTGTCAGCAGGATGACACATTAGGTGCCCAGAGTCACTTCCTTCCCCACAAGAGCATGTGCAGGCTTGGGGGAGGGCCTGTGCTCTTTGCGTCACATCACAGAAGGGTCTGAGCTCCACAGCCCTCTGGGCATCCATGGGCCGCCTCACCGAGAGTCTCCGCCGGCAGTCAGTGGGTCTGGGGGGGGAGCCCCTCCACATGCTCCACATGCTGATAGAGCTGTGGTTCTGCTATTTGTGGGGGAGGGGACCGCCTGGGTGAAAGTGGCTGGTTACAATGCGGCCGTAGCTCTCCGCCATCTTGTGGGGACTGTTAGGGAGAATTCTCCTTCAAGGGCTAATTTCCCTCACCTAGTGAGTCCCCCAGCAGCTTTGCTGGATTTCTGGAGTTTATTTTTTCCACCTGGTAAGAGTGTACATCTTTTTTTCCACTCTTACATGTGTTTTGGCCTATGTGTTGTTACTCATTGTGTGATCTTGGGCACTGGAGCACACCACTCCAAGTGCCCCTGTTCTTGTATGGGTTAAACAGCACCTTTAGTGTAGTAACCCAGGGTTGTCTTTTAGACTTCCCTCTGACTCCATTGCACTGGGGCTGACTACTGTCCCCCAGAGAAAGGTAAAGTTGCCATTTACTTTACATAGTCATTTTTACCACAGACCCAGTCCACCCCATCTTACATGGAGTACTGGAAAGGGCTAATCTGTACCCCTTTTCTGTTTGTACCTCCCTGAGCATTGTTTTGCTCTTTTAACATTTAGACTTGGCTGGTGGCAGTGGTATCTACCCTAACTTTTCTACCGCGATTATATTAGATAAACGTGGTACTGTTCTTGGCTATTATATTAGCTCGAACATAAACCCGCTTGACCAAATCGTCTTTCTTTTGGCTCTGGTTGGGTTTATTCGCCATTTCTTTTTGTTAAAGTCCTTCTTGTGTTTTACTTTGCGCGGCAAACTAGGTTTGCCTTTTTTTTTCACCATCTGTTTGGCGGGCTTCTGCAGAGAAACCCTCCTCAAGGTGCCTGGGTGTCTAGGTGGGCTAAATGTGAGGGAGGGGTGTAGTCACCCCCTGCACAGGGTATCCTAGGAAACCCAAGTCGCACTTTGCCATGATTGCCTGAGGTGGTTATCCCGGCTGGACAACCCCCCTGCTGCGTGATTGACAGCCAGACTGTGTGAATGGGGGTTTTGCGCATAAAAGGCAGTTCTCTTGGGCTAGAAGTCAGAGTCACCTCTGGAACTACAAGGAACCGAAGAGAAGCGGAGAGAACGACGGCTGCTGCAACTACCCCGTCCCGGTGAACCCCTGCTGCAGTCCTGAGCTATCTACCCTTTGACGACTAAGACGATCCAGTTCGGAGTCTTCTTCCCTTGAGCCTGGTAGGGATAACCAGCTCATCTTCTTCAGCCAGAGATCTCCGCCATGGTCGAAATCGCTGCACACTGCTGTAGTGGTCCGGATAGCCACCTGCTGAGCCTCTCTTGTTTTTAAGGAGCACACCTTTTCGTTGTCACTGCTGCCGGCTTCATCCCTGTGTGGTGCAGACCCCCTTCAGACGTCCTCCTTCACAACAAAGCTCCAGGAATCGTGGGTCTGCGGGAAACCAACAGGAACAACTGCCAGGGCTCCAGCTGCATCGTGGAAATAAGGTACTGGGCCTCATTCCGAGTACGGCGCTAACCAATGGCGCTATTAACGCCTTGGTTGACGCCGTACCCGGACCGGCAGCGCCTTGGTGGATGGCGGAATTACCGCCCCATTCCAAGGGTGGCGGGGCGGTAATTCCCCAATCCCCATTTACCCTTCCCCATTCCCATTTTTGCCCCATAGGGCATAATGAGAGTGGGGAAGGCGTTAATTACGCCACCGTAAATTACGGTGGCGTAATTAACATCAAGGTCCCTTAGCGCCATGGTTCTTAACACCTGCTAAAAGCAGGTGTTAAAACCTCCATGGCGCAAAGGGAACTCGGAGTATGGCGGTAAGGGATTACCGCCACCGCTCTCGTTAGCGGTGGCCGCTATCCCTTACCGCCATACTCGGAATGAGGTTCTACTCGAGGAAACTGGGTTAACCCCTTTTCTTCATCCTCAAGGCTTGTCCTTGTCTTCCCTCCTTCTTATAACTTTTGCTTCCGAACATTGACAATATTCATGAACTGTCTAAAGCTGTGATCTTCGGCACAGGCCTCCGGTGTCATCTAAACCTGGCTCCGACACTTTGACTTTTGAACTCCTGTTTCTGATTGTTTCTCGATACTGTCTGCCTAACCTAAATATTGCCTGTGATTTTTGCCTCCAACTCCCTCTGGGTATCTCAGGTGCTAAGTGTGTTTTTTCCCCGGTAGCATTTCATGTCACGGATACGCGTTTATTTAGTAGACCGAACTGTCAAGAAGTGATCGCAACTGCATTTGCGGTATCGTGTTTTGTTCATAACACCGGTTCATTCAAACACAGGGTACTTACCTTGAGACTTACTGTACAAAGTGAATTGGTTAGTTGTAGTATATTTAACGTGTGGTTTTGTTTAAAGTTTAATAGAGGTGTTGTGTTTATAACTGATGGTTAAAAAATAAATGTACTTATATTTTTTACCTGAAACCTTGAGTCATTGTTTGCTTGAGTCACAGTAATTGTGGTCCCTTTGTGTAATCTCTGCTACTGCTCTTATACTCTTGAGATAAGCCTGGCTGCTCTGCTACTGCTACCACTATAACTTAGTAGCACAGGCTTGTACCAAAGGTAAAACTTGTATTGCCACCTGTAGTCTTAATTGTGTGTAGTGGTCCCTAAGGGCACTGCACGGGATTCTGCCTAACAGTGGTGTACAGCGGTGAGGATTTGGAAGTAGAGTGATTACACTTAGAGTACTGCTATTGCTTGGGTTCAACTAACCACAAGGCTAATACCACTAAATCTATTTAACTGAGAAATCATGTCAAGTATGGAAAACTACACTGAAGAGAGTCTTTTACTCTATACTGCTGAGGTTCTTAGAACCATGTGTAGAGATAAGAATCTCTCTGGTAAAGGAAAAAATTCTGAACTGGTTGCAAAGTTAATGGGAAGAAGTCTGGAGAGTGGGTCAGAAGGGCCTACCACTCCAGCCAATGTGGATTCTGATGTTTCTGATTCTGAGAGTGTTAATTTAGAAGAAGTAGATGAGTCCTTGCTAGGAAACCCTACAACTCCTTTGCCTGCTCAGAATGCACAACCTCTGTCCACAGGGACCCCCACAGGTCCTACACTTACTCCTGAATTTATTGCACTTGAGAAAATGAGACTTGAATTAGAAGTGAAACGTATTGATGCACAAACTGCCATGAAACATCAAGAGTTAAGGCTCAGAGAAATGGAGCTGAATCATGAACTAGAAATGAAGAAACTGTCTCTAGAAAATGCTTCTCTCCCAGAGTCTTCTAGGTCTTCCAGCCCTAAGAGACCCCGTATGTCAAAGGAAATGATTGGTATGTATGAGACTAAACCTGATGTTTTGGATTGGTTAGCACTGTTTGAGTACAATCATGGGATTCAAGGTATCTCAGAGAATCAGTTGATTCCTTGGCTTTTCTCTAGGCTCCCCCCTGTAGCAAGTGATGCTGTAATGGAGTTGGGGGAGGAGGATAAACAGGATTATGAGTGTGTGAAACTAGCATTAATATCTCGGTTTGGGAAGACCCCTTCCCAGTATCTTAAGAGGTTTAGAACCCTCAAAAAGCATGATGGCACCCCTTGGGCTACCTGGGTGTGTGACTGTTTGAAAAACCTAGATGGTTGGGTTAAGGGTTACAAAGTGAACACTTATGAAGGTTTGAGGAATATTGTAATGTTGGAGTCTATTTTTGTGCCTGCTCTCCTGAGCTTAGACAGCACTTGGCTGATTCAAAGGAGATAGATCCTAAGGAATTAGCTAAGGCTGCTGACTTGTGGGTTGCCAACAGGGCTACTCACAAGGATTCTGGGGCAACTCAGAAGAAGGAAGAGGGAAAGCAGTCCAAGAAAGACAACAAGGAGAATTCCAATAATTCCAATCCAAAAGAGGGCCACAAACATAACCAGGGTAAGCCACAAGGTAAACCGAATCAGGCTAGTGTACCACCTGGTTCCACACCAGATGGAGGTCAGAGCAAGCCCCCATTCCAGAGAGCTTTTGGGAAATGCTTTGTTTGTGGATTGCCTGGCCATGTGAAAGGAGATCCCAAGTGTAAGGGTAAACCTTCAGGGATCAACACTGTCTCCTTAGCCTTCTCCCAGGTGGATGAAGTACCTTTGACAAGTGGAAGCTTTCAGCTACTAGCTGATGAGCCCATGAGAGTCTCAGCTAGTGTTTCTTTAGTGTCCTTGGGTCTTTGAGAGCAACAGAACTTAGATGTCTATAACTCAATCCCAGATAATACTAAAGAGTATTACAAAGATAGTTTTCTTGTGAATGGTCAGAAGAACCCTGCCATTAGAGACACTCGAGCCAGCATAACTGTGGTTGATGAATGTTTTTTCAAGGTGGAGGATGTTGCTAAGGCACCCAAACACCTAACCAAGGTAGCTGGAGGCCCTGTGCAAATGGTTCCCCAGTTACCAGCTCTCATCCAGTGTAATAACATAACTGTCAAAATACCTGTAAGTGTGCAAAATAACGTACCTGGGAGGGTCCTGTTGGGTAATGACCTTAAAACTCTTGGAGTTGTGTCTAGTACCCCGAGACCCCCCAGCAGAAGGAAGCAGGAGCTCACAAGGCCTGCAAGGGAGAGAACCTTAAGAGGCTCTCCTGGGGGCATGATAGAGGAAACTAACACCCCAAGTCCACAGGACTTACTTACTGCCATTGCAGGGCAAGAAAAGACAAAAGGGAAACCTAAGTCTGCCAGCAAGAAACCAGCAAGCACTCCTGTGCTCAGAAGGACATCTCTGAGACTGTCCAAAGTCACACCTGTGACTCCCACACCAGCTGAGGCTGAGTGTGAGGTTCAACCCTGTATGGCCAACCTAGATACTGAGGAATCAGATCTAGAAGAGGATCTTACCTTGGTGGGAGATCATGACCCTGTTGACCATTCTGAGCTGCAGTCTTTACTGGCAGAAGGTGGACCCAACAGGGAAGATTTCAGCAAGGGACAAAGAGAGTGTCCTACCTTGGAAGGTCTTCATCAACAGGCCACTTCTCAGCTCAATGGGACTGAGCCTGGGAAGTATAGGTTGCACTGGGAAGATGGCCTCTTCTACAGTGAACCAACTGAGTCAACCCCTGGAGACTACAAAAGACTTGTAGTACCTCTAGTGAGCCAACTCCAGTTTCTGCAGTTAGCCCATGAGGTACCTTTGGCTGGTCACTTAAGTTTTAAGAAGACCAAAGAAAGGCTATCTCTGCACTTCTACTGGCCTGAGATGGGTACAGAAGTAGACAAATTCTGCAGAAGCTGCCACACTTGCCAAACCTCTGGCAAGAGTGGGTCCAAGAATGTGGCACCCTTAGTGCCTCTCCCAGTGGGGGGAATTCCTTTTGAGAGGGTGGGGTTTGACATTGTTGGTCCTCTTGACCCTCCCACATCTTCAGGCAACATGTTTATCCTGGTTGTAGTGGACCATGCCACTAGATTTCCTGAAGCCATACCTATGAGGACTGTTACGGCTCCGGCTGTGGCAAAGGCCCTACTTGGTATTTTTACCAGAGTAGGTTGTCTTAAGGAGGTGATATCTGACAGGGGATCAAATTGTATGTCCCACTACATGCAAACCATGTGGAAAACCTGTGGAGTTACCTACAAGTTCTCAACTGCCTACCTGTAACGCTCACCTGGTTCCCACGGAGGCGCGGGCGTGGTCTGGCCGGCAGTGGCCTCTTCGAAGGAGATGTTCAGTACCCTGAAGATGGAGTGGGCTGGGTTCCCAAATCCGGCTTGTCTGGCTCGGATGAATACCCTTCTGTGAGCGAAAAGGAAGGGTTAATACTCTGCGGGTTTTGTGTTGATCTCCCGTTCCCCTTCTCACCCTCCTTGCAACCCTTCTGTAATTCCCTGTGGAGACTCACCTTAGGGATTGAAAAGGCGAGCTCTCCATCCTGCTTCTGATGCAGGGGCGCGTTGGGATCCAGTTACGTCACTGGATAGTAAGTTCGAGTTCGCTTGTCTGTTCCGGTAAGTACCGTAAATGTTTATGGCAAGCTTGAGTCTAAACTGTTCCTCTTCTCTTTTGCAGGTAATGGAAGACTCCGGGCTGAGGGCGGTTTCCGTCGAAAACCTGATTTCAGGTGAGTTTTGGTGTAGGCCCACTACTGTCTTTTCCTGTCTCTTTTTCCTTAGGGGCCGGAGTTCGAGAATGCCGAAGAAATGGAGCCGGTTCGAAGCAGAAGCTGAGTCCGACCTGTAAGCTGGTGAGTTTAAAATAGTTCGTTTGCTACGGTTCTTGCATTCACTAATGTGATGTTTGCTTTTTCCCCATAGGGGCCGGGGTGCTGAAATGCCCAAGGAATGGCATCGACCCAAAGGTAAGAAGAATTAGCTTGGCGGGTAAGTGCTTCTTGGTTATTTTCCCCTTCTCACCTTGCTTTCTTCTCTTCGTCTCCCCGTAGGTGCTGGAATGCTACAGGAGATCCGGATGGGCGTCGCAGAGCCACGTGCAGGTAAGAGAAGTGTGCCGAGATGTATGCGACGCGGTGAGTTTTTAAAATGATGTCTTTTTGCAGGAACGTTGGCGCGCTGAATCCGGAATGCAGCTTTAACAGGTAAGGTTTGTTTTCACCTGTTTCTTCTTCCCTTTTCTATCCTTAGGTGTTTCCAGGATGCTGGCAGGCGTGGTCGAGGACTGGAGCAGGAGCAGGCACGGTGAGCGTCCAGCTGCTATGAGCAGAACAACGCGAAGCGTGGTTTGCTGTCTGGGCGTGGCTTAAATAGCCTTTCAAGTAGTCCCAGGTATGTATCCTTCCACTGAAGGTATGTATCCTGCCACCAGCCACTCCCGTGTGGTTAAGTAGTTCCTTTTTCATCTGGAACTTGTAGAATGATCTGCCAGGTAAGGAAATTGCAGCATGGTCTGCCAGGTAAGTTTGCACCAAACACTATTCCTTCCATATCTTGTATGATCCTGGCGCCAATGGTGCCAGGACTGTTATCCCTTATGAGCCTGACGCCAACGGCACCAGGACTGAGTCCAAAGCGCCCCTATCTGGGGTGGCTGGGACTTGCCTAGTATACATGTTGCCTGCCTCTGAGGGTGCCGGGCCCTGTCTGGCCCCTTGGAGGTAGGCATCATGACAGTACCTCCCCCCAAGGCCCCTCCCAAGGACGTACTGTCTGGAGGCTTTGGTTTGTGCGGAAACTTACGATGAAATGTTTGTATTAGACGAGGTGCATGTATATGATCGCTTGGTTCCCAAGATCTCTCCTGAGGTCCATATCCTTTCCAATCAATTAGGTAAAAAACCTTTGACTTGGACATCTTAGAATCTAATATGTCTTTAACTTCGAATTCCAGTTCCCCATCTACTGGGATTGGTTCTGGTGGCTTGAGTAGCCTGGTTCCGGGTTGTACAGGTTTCAACAGTGATACGTGGAAAACCGGATGGATTTGCATGTTGGGGGGCAGATCGAGTTTGAAGGCTACCGGGTTGATTACAGCCTTGATTGGATAAGGCCCTATATATCTTGGGTTAAAAGTTCGCAGGCCTTTAAGTGGTAGATGTCTAGTCGCCAGCCACACTTGATCTCCAACTTGGTAAGGAGGTACTTCGCTCCGATGTAAGTCAGCATTTTCCTTATATTTGTCCTTGGCCTGCTGTAAATGAGTCTTGGCTTCTTTGAAGGCTCGGGTTATGGTGGCATGTAAGTTATCCACGGCGGGCATTTCAAGGCCTTGAGGTGGTTCAAGATCCGAAGTTCTGGGATGGTGGCAAAATAAGGTATAAAAAGGAGTCTGGCCAATTCCTGAATGCACAGAATTGTTGTACGCGTATTCAGCAATCCATAAAATGTCTTTCCAATTATATTCTGATTGATGCAACATGCACCGTAAGTACTGTTCCAATGTCTGGTTTGTTCTCTCGGTTTGGCTTTCGGTCTGAGGATGGTGGCTGGTAGATAAACGCACATCAACTTGTGCCATTTGGCAACATCTCTTCCAGAACCGAGAAATAAACTGGCTTCCCCGATCAGAGATTAATATGGATGGAAAACCATGTAGACGAACGACGTTCTCAAGAAATTCCTTGGCTAGGGTGGAGGCTGAAGGCAGCCCTTTCAAGGGAATAAAATGGGCCATCTTGGAGAAGAGGTCTACAATTACCAGTATAGTATTAAATCCATGACAAGGAGGTAGGTCAGTTATAAAATCCAGCGATAAAGTGTGCCAAGGTGCCGGTGGGATGTCCAGAGGTCGTAACGGACCGGCTGGTTTTTGCTTTTGACTTTTATTTTGGGCGCACACTGCGCATGTCATCACGAAAGATTTTATATCCTTTCGCCAGGAGGGCCACCAGAAATGCCTTTTAATTTTTTCTTCAGTCTTAGCGATGCCCGGGTGTCCTTCCATTAGTGTCTCATGATGATGGGCAATAACGAGATCTTGCAAATCCTTTTGAAGCAAGAACAGTCGCCCCTGGAAATAAGGTAAATCGTTATTAATTGAAAATCTGGGATCTTTCAGGCTCCATTCTTGCAAGGCTGCAGCGTCGAAAAGCATTTTAACTCTAGTTTGAATATGCTCTAGAGTTTGTGAGGAGATCACCCCCAAAATTCTCTGTTCGGGAATAATCGGAACTGGATCTAGAGTTGGGGTAGAATCGCCCATTCCTATTCGAGATAGTGCGTCTGCCTTGCCATTCTTGCAGCCGGGGCGATAGGTGATCACAAAGTCAAATTCTGCAAAGAACAGGGCCCAACGCAGTTGGCGTGAGGATTGAGCTTTGGCCGTTTTTAAGTATTGCAAATTCCTGTGGTCTGTAATTACGGTAACAGTATGTCTTGCGCCGAGAAGGTAATGACGCCAAGCCTTGAAAGCTGACTTGATAGCTAATAGTTCTTTATCTGTGATTGTGTAGTTAACTTCTAGAGCTGAGAATTTTCTGGACCAAAAGGCCACAGGATGCAGTTGGTTCGAGACTGGGTCCCTCTGTGATAGAACCGCTCCCATGGCTAAACTAGATGCGTCAGTTTCCACAACGTAAGGGAGATCTGGACGGGGATGTTTTAACACAGGTGCGGAGGTGAATTTAGTTTTTAGTTCCTGAAATGCTTGTTCTGCTTCCGTAGTCCATTCGAAGCGTTTGTTTTTCCATAAGAGGGCTGTGATGGGTTGAACCACTCGAGAAAACTCCGGGATAAACCTTTGATAGAAATTGGCAAAATCAAGCATGCTCTGAACCCCTTTCACAGAACTAAGGGATGGCCATTTGAGGATCGCGTCCACTTTCCGTGAGTCCATTCGAACTCCCTTTGGCGTTAGGACGAAACCAAGAAACTCAACCTCCGTGACGTGAAAAATGCACTTTTCGAGCTTTGCAATTAGTTTGTGCTGGCGTAGTTTCTCCAGGACGGCCTTAACATGTTTTCGGTGATCAGATTCCGAGGAAGAGTACACTAGGATGTCGTCAATATATATGATGACACAAACATCTATGAGTTCTCGAAAGATGTCATTCATAAAATACTGGAAGGCAGCAGGTGCGTTGCACAACCCGAAGGGCATCACTTGGTATTCAAAGAGTCCGTATTTGGTGCGGAAGGCCGTTTTCCATTCATCGCCTTCTCTGACGCGCACCAGATGGTAAGCCCCTCTTAAATCCAGCTTGGTAAAGATGCAGGCATCTTTCACCTGGTCGAGGAGTTCAGGGATCAGAGGCAGGGGGTAATGATTCTTAACCGTTATCTGATTTAAGGCGCGATAGTCAATACATGTTCTAAGGTCGCCTTCCTTTTTCGGCACGAAGAACAAAGCTGAAGAAGCCGGTGACTTTGACGGGCGAATAAACCCATTGGCAAGATACTGATCCAAATACTGGCGTAAATGAAGATTCTCTGGTTCGCTAAGGGCATAAATCCTACTACAAGGCGGTTGAGCATTGGGTACCAGATCAATTTGACAATCGTATGGCCGGTGAGGTGGTAAGGTGTTGGCCTGTTCTTTTTGAAAAACGTCCTGAAAGTCCTGATACTCAAGTGGTAGTTGTGCTGACACAGAGGTTACTGAGGCTAGACCCACTTGTAGATTTCCAGAATAACAAGTTTGTCTGCAGTTAGGAAAGGTGATACTCTTTGCTCGCCAGTCAATTCGAGGATTATGTGCTTCTAACCAAGGGATCCCCAAGATTACCTGAAATTGTGGAGCCTTGATTACATCACACACTATGGTTTCCCTATGACCATCTTGGCCAACCAGTGTCATTTCTGTGGTAGAATGTGTTACCGGCCCAGAGGCAATTTCGGTCCCATCAACCGTGGTAATGACATCTTTGGTGATTTTTGGTCGGAGAGGGAGACCAATCTTGGAAGCCAATTCAAGATCAACATAGTTCCCAATAGCCCCACTGTCGAGATAGGCCTTTATGCCATGTAATCGTTGAGGCTGCTTTGGATCCACGAGGGTCATTGGCATGATGAAATGCGAGGTCAAAGAGTTTGTCTTCACGCTCGGCAAGCGGACCTCTACGCTTGTCTGGCTTGATCGTTTCCCGAATCAGATTTTGGAAGGTTTTGGTCTGTGGCTCCAACCACCTTCTTGGGTGGTTTTACCGGGCAATTTCGTAGAAAGTGTCCAGACTCTCCGCAATAGAGACATAACTGGTTTTGCCGTCTTCTTTCTCGTTCTTTCTGCGTTAGGGGTCCTGTTACTCCCCCGATTTGCATTGGCTCCGAAGTGTCGGTACTCTTGGGGTTTGCGTGGGTTTTTACCAAAGCCCGAGTTTCAAATCTAGTCCGATCAGTCTTTCTATTCTGGAGTCTATGATCAAGTTGGATCACTAAATCAATGTATTCCTCACAGAGTTGGGGTGGATTCACAATTTGAGCCAGAACGTCTTTTAGCTCTCCACGAAGTCCTCGATGAAACAAGGTGATTCTTTTATTCTCAGGCCACCCAGTTTCCATGATCAGTCTGTTAAAAGTGGCGATATAAGATAGGAGGTCTTGGTTCCCTTGACGCAAAGACAGAAGTTCGTTATCCAAGGCCTCACCCTGGGCGTGCCGGGCAAATAATCTCTCCATACTAGCCTGGAAGCGTTGAAAGTCACGAAGGATAGGATCGTCTTGATTTACCAACGGAATAGACCAATCGGCTGCACAGCCGCTGAGATACGATAAAACAAAAGCCACCCTAGTTTGGTCATTAGGGAAGGCCCCAGGTCTACATAAAAAGTGTAAACGACATTGGTTCATGAAAACAGCGTATTTCTTGGGGTCCCTGCAAAACGTTCGGGTGGGGCCAAAGGCATGTTTCCCGGCAGGTTAATTTGCACCGGGTTAGTGGAAGCCATAGGAGTGGACTCTCTCCCGGAAGCAGGTAATGGCGTTTGTCCAGCCTGATTCTGCAAAATCTGTTTAGCCAGGTCATCGGTTCGTTCTTTGGACAAGATCAGTTCTCTTCGAAGAACGTTGGTTTCTTGGCAGGCGGCGTGAACTTCCGCCCGTAATTCCCCCAATAGTTGGGCCAGTTGGTCTGTTTCAGAAGTCTCCATGGCGCCTGGGTGGGTAATTGTGGGTAGGCTTCGCGTTCTGTAACGCTCACCTGGTTCCCACGGAGGCGCGGGCGTGGTCTGGACGGCAGTGGCCTCTTCGAAGGAGATGTTCAGCACCCTGAAGATGGAGTGGGCTGGGTTCCCAAATCCGGCTTGTCTGGCTCGGATGAATACCCTTCTGTGAGCGAAAAGGAAGGGTTAATACTCTGCGGGTTTTGTGTTGATCTCCCGTTCCCCTTCTCACCCTCCTTGCAACCCTTCTGTAATTCCCTGTGGAGACTCACCTTAGGGATTGAAAAGGCAAGCTCTCCATCCTGCTTCTGATGCAGGGGCGCGTTGGGATCCAGTTACGTCACTGGATAGTAAGTTCGAGTTCGCTTGTCTGTTCCGGTAAGTACCGTAAATGTTTATGGCAAGCTTGAGTCTAAACTGTTCCTCTTCTCTTTTGCAGGTAATGGAAGACTCCGGGCTGAGGGCGGTTTCCGTCGAAAACCTGATTTCAGGTGAGTTTTGGTGTAGGCCCACTACTGTCTTTTCCTGTCTCTTTTTCCTTAGGGGCCGGAGTTTCGAGAATGCCGAAGAAATGGAGCCGGTACGAAGCAGAAGCTGAGTCCGACCTGTAAGCTGGTGAGTTTAAAATAGTTTGTTTGCTACGGTGCTTGCATTCACTAATGTGATGTTTGCTTTTTCCCCATAGGGGCCGGGGTGCTGAAATGCCCAAGGAATGGCATCGACCCGAAGGTAAGAAGAATTAGCTTAGCGGGTAAGTGCTTCTTGGTTATTTTCCCCTTCTCAACTTGCTTTCTTCTCTTCGTCTCCCCATAGGTGCTGGAATGCTGCAGGAGATCCGGATGGGCGTCGCAGAGCCGAAGGCGCCACGTGCAGGTAAGAGAAGTGCGCTGAGATGTATGCGACGCAGTGAGTTTTTAAAATTATGTCTTTTTGCAGGAACGTTGGCGCGCTGAATCCGGAATGCAGCTTTAACAGGTAAGGTTTGTTTTCACCTGTTTCTTCTTCCCTTTTTTATCCTTAGGTGTTTCCAGGATGCTGGCAGGCGTGGTCGAGGACTGGAGCAGGAGCAGGCACGGTAAGCGTCCAGCTTCTATGAGCAGAACAACGCGAAGCGTGGTTTGCTGTCTGGGCGTGGCTTAAATAGCCTTTCAAGTAGTCCCAGGTATGTATCCTTCCACTGAAGGTATGTATCCTGCCACCAGCCACTCCTGTGTGGTTAAGTAGTTCCTTTTTCATCTGGAAGTTGTAGAATGATCTGCCAGGTAAGGAAATTGCAGCATGGTCTGCCAGGTAAGTTTGCACCAAACACTATTCCTTCCATATCTTGTATGAGCCTGGCGCCGATGGTGCCAGGACTGTTATCCCTTATGAGCCTGACGCCAACGGCGCCAGGACTGAGTCCAAAGAGCCCCTATCTGGGGTGGCTGGGACTTGCCTAGTATACATGTTGCCTGCCTCTGAGGGTGCCGGGCCCTGTCTAGCCCCTTGGAGGTAGGCATCATGACACTACCACCCCCAAACCAATGGAACTATGAAGAGCATGATAGGTGCTTTAGAAGAACCCCTTAGAAGAAAGTGGGACCTTCTACTGCCATGCCTTCTCTTTGCTTATAGATAAGTCCCTCAGGAGGGAGTAGGATTTAGTCCCTCCGAACTTCTCTATGGACATCCAGTCAGAGGTCCATTGGCCCTGATTAAGGAGGGGTTGGAGAGTGATCCTTCCCCCAAGCCAGTCAGAGTGACTGACTATGTGATAGGTCTCCAGAGGAGAATGTCACACATGATGGCAGAAGCAAGTGATAACTTGAGGGCTGGTCAAGCTCTGGTCAAGCATTGGCATGACCAGAAGGCTAACATGGTTGAGTTTACTCAAGACCAGCTTGTTCTTGTTATGGTCCCCACAAGGCAGAGGGCCTTGCATGACAAATGGATAGGACCCTTCAAGGTTGTGGGTAAACTTGGAGAGGTGAACTATCTGGTGGACTTAGACAACCCTAAGGAGGCTCCCAGAGTCTTTCACACCAACCGTTTAAAGGCTTATGTCTCTAGACCTGACATAGGAGCTCTGCTCCTAGCTTCAACTCAGGAGGAGGAGGAGAGTGAACCTCCTCAGAGGCTTACCTTTAGATGAGCAAGTGGAAGGAGTTAATCTCTCTTCCAGTCTCACATCTGACCAGCAGGGTGAGTGCACGTTACTGTTAAATCAGTTTGCCTCCCTGTTCTCACTTTCACGAGGCTTGACCCCTTGGGGCCAGCATGACATACACACTGGTGACTGTTTGCCTGTCAAAAGCAGGGGGTACAGAATGTCTGACAATATCAGATCCCACATAAGGAATGAGGTCAACAAGATGCTTGAACTCAGGGTTATAGAGCCCTCTAGTAGCCCATGGTCTAGCCCGGTTGTGCTTGTACCAAAGGCCGGATCCAAGGAGTTGAGATGCTGCGTGGACTATAGAGCTCTAAATGCAGTCACCACGACTGATGCCTAGGACAGATGAGCTGGTGGACAAACTTGGTGCAGCCAAGTACCTCAGCACATTTGACCTAACGTCAGGCTATTGGCAAATAGCCCTGGCAGACCCTGCCAAGGAGAAAACTGCATTCTCCACTCTAGCTGGCCTCTACCAATTCAAGGTGATGCCTTTTGGGTTGTTAAAAAATGCCCCTGCTACATTTCAGAGGATGGTCAATCAAGTTCTGAATGGGACGGAGGATCTTCGCATGGCATACTTGGATGACATTGCAGTGTTCAGCCCTACATGGAAAGAACATGTTGAACACCTAGGTTATGTATTGCAGGCTCTGGAACAGGCCCATCTGACCATAAAGGCAAGTAAATGTCAAATTGGTCAGAGTTCAGTGGTCTACCTTGGGCATGAGGTAGGAGGAGGTGAAATAAGGCCATTGCCTAGCAAAGTACAAGCTGTACAAAACTGGCCCACCCCTACTACTCAGACCTAAGTAAGAGCCTTCCTAGGTCTTACTGGGTACCATAGGAACTTCATAGAGAACTATGGGACCATAGCTTCTCCCTTGAACGTCATCTCCTCTCCCAAATTTCCTAAAAAGGTCAGGTGGAATGAGGAGAGCAATCAAGCCTTTGAAGGTTTTAAGAAAGCCCTTTGTCAAGCTCCAGTCCTAAGAGCTCCTGACTATCACCAACCCTTCATTGTACAAACGAATGCTTCTAATGTAGGTATAGGTGCGGTCCTTAGTCAACTGGATGAGAAAGGTAGGGAACACCCCATTTGTTTCATCAGCAGGAAGTTAAAGGATCCTGAGACAAGGTGGGCAACAATAGAAAGAGAAAGCTTTGCTATTGTGTGGTCACTGAAGAGGTTTAGACCATACTTGTATGGATCTACCTTCATCATTCAGACTGACCACCAACCCTTGAGATGGCTGATGCAAATGAAAGGGGAAAACCCATAGTTACTCAGATGGTCAATCTGGCTGCAAGGGTTTGATTTTTCCATTGAGCACAGAGCAGGAAGTCACCACCAAAATGCTGATGGTCTCTCTAGGATGTTTGTAACCGACTAGAGGTATGAGATCCATCCAGGAGTTGATTAAATCCTCCTGTCCCTTAGTCTGGGGGGGCGAGTGTTAGGGAGAATTCTCCTTCTAGGGCTAATTTCCCTCACCTAGTGAGTCCCCCAGCAGCTTTGCTGGATTTCTGGAGTTTATTTTTTCCACCTGGTAAGAGTGTACATCTTTTTTTCCACTCTTACATGTGTTTTGGCCTATGTGTTGTTACTCATTGTGTGATTTTGGGCACTGGAGCACACCACTCCAAGTGCCCCTGTTCTTGTATGGGTTATAGAGCACCTTTAGTGTAGTAACCCATGGTTGTCTTTTAGACTTCCCTCTGACTCCATTTCGCTGGGGCTGACTACTGTCCCCCAGAGAAAGGTAAAGTTGCCATTTACTTTACATAGTCATTTTTACCACAGACCCAGTACACCCCCATCTTACATGGAGTACTGGAAAGGGCTAATATGTCCCCCTTTTCTGTCTGTACCTCCCTGAGCATTGTTTTGCTCTTTTAACATTTACACTTGCCTGGTGGCAGTGGTATCTACCCTAACTTTTCTACCGCAATTATATTAGATAAACGTGGTACTGTTCTTGGCTATTATATTAGCCTCGAACATAAACCCGCTTGACCAAATCGTCTTTCTTTTGGCTCCGGTTGGGTTTGTTCGCCATTTCTATTTGTTAAAGTCCTTCTTGTGTTTTACTTTGCTCGGCAAACTAGGTTCGCCTTCTTTTTTCACCGTCTTTTTGGCGGGCTTCTGCAGAGAAGCCCTCCTCAAGGCTCCTGGGTGTCTAGGTGGGCTGAATGTGAGGGAGGGGTGTAGTCACCCCCTGCACAGGGTATCCTAGGAAACCCAAGTCGCACTTTGCCATGATTGGCTGAGGTGGTTGTCCTGGCTGGACATCCCCCCTGCTGCGTGATTGACAGCCAGACTGTGTGAATGGGGGTTTTGCGCATAAAAGGCAGGTCTCTTGGGCTAGAAGTCAGAGTTGCCTCTGGAACTACAAGGAACCGAAGAGAAGCGGAGAGAACGACGGCTGCTGCAACTACCCCGTCCCCGTGAAGCCCTGCTGCAGTCCTGAGCTATCTACCCTTCGACGACTAAGAGAAGATCCAGTCCGGAGTCGTCTTCCCTTGAGCCTGGTGGGGATAACCAGCTCATCTTCTTCAGCCATAGATCTCGGCCGTGGTCGAAATCGCTGCACACTGCTGTAGTCGTCCGGATAGCCACCTGCTGAGCCTCTCCTGTTTTTAAGGAGCACACCTTTCGTTGTCGCTGCTGCCGGCTTCATCCCTGTGTGGTGCAGACCCCCCTTCAGATGTCCTCCTTCACAACGAAGCTCCAGGAATCATGGGTCTGCGGGAAACCAACAGGAACAACTGCCAGGGCTCCAGCTGCATCGTGGAAATAAGTTACTGTGTTCTACTCGAGGAAACTGGGTGAACCCCTTTTCTTCATCCTCAAGGCTCTTCCTTGTCTTCCCTCCTTATAACTTTTGCTTCCGAACATTGACAATATTCAAGTACTCTTGGGCTATACGGAATCGTGAACTGTCTAACGGTGTGATCTTTGGCACAGGCTTCCGGTGTCATCTAAACCTGGCTCCGACCCTTTGACTTTTGAACTGCTGTTTCTGAGTGTTTCTCGATACTGTCTGTGTAACCTAAATATTGCCTGTGATTTCTGCCTCTAACTCCCTCTGGGTATCTCAGGTGCTAAGTGTGTTTTTGCCCCGTTAGCATTTCATGTCACGGATACGCGTTTATTTAATAGACCGAACTGTCAAAAAGTGATCGCAACCACATCCGCGGTATTGTGTTTTGTTCATAACACCGGTTCATTCAAACACAGGGTACTTAACTTGAGACTTACTGTACAAAGTGTATTGGTTAGTTGTAGTATATTTAACGTGTGGTTTTGTTTAAAGTTTAATAGAGGTGTTGTGTTTATAACTGATGGTTGAAAAATAAATGTACTTATATTTTTTACCTGAAACATTGAGTCAGTGTTTGCTTGAGTCACAGTCATTGTGGTCCCTTTGTGTAATCTCTGCTACTGCTCATATACCCTTGAGATAAGCCTGGCTGCTCTGCTACTGCTACCACTATAACTTAGTAGTACAGGCTTGTACCAAAGGTAAAACTTGTATTGCCACCTGTAGTCTTAATTGTGTGTAGTGGTCCCTAAGGGCACTGCACGGGATTCTGCCTAAAAGGGACGCCGCTTCCTTCCCGCTTCTCCTTCCACTGCCGATTATGGGCAGATTTCAGGCTACATTACCACAAAACCAGCACATTCTGAGCACCAACAGTTCCGATCCCCTTGGGAGTAAGAAGGCACCTCAGCACTGCCTCAGAATCGCAATTTTCAGCTTTTAAGATGGGCTTCATGTGGAGGCCATTCACAGAGCTGCCACATCGGTGGCGCGGCTGGCCACACCTCCAGCAAATTGTTTTTAAAGCACATGCCTAGTGAGTAGGGCGTACTTGTATATACTACAATCAACACAAATATAAACAATCAACAGTACAGTACATTTATCGATGGACCCCCCACTCCACTACCTTGCTAAAGAGTGGTGTTCAACTCATATTGTCTTCCCCTTGCTCAATACGTCTCCCCCAGTTGGTGACTCCTGATAGCAACAGGATCCCATGTGTAAAGGTTTGAACACATTGCAAAAGGCAAAAGGTAATGTCAAGCACTCTGCAGGAGGTTAACATCTCTATATGACTGGGGAACCCTCAACTTCACCGTATAGCCACCAAACTCATGACCTACTGTAAGGCTAAAATTAAAAGGTACTTGAAGAAAGGTAAGAAATGAAGAACGGCTGCTCAGACCCTTGTGCACATTTCAGTCACCTTGCTACGAAACGACAAGGACACTGCATATACTGCAGTATGCAAGGTTCATTGCAGCTCCCAGTGTGCCTTTTTCCGTTTCCATTTATACTCTTAAAATCCAACAGAAACAATCATTGCATGGCTAGGTTTGGCTTTTGTATAGGCATTGCCAGTCATTCTACATATTCCAGTTTTTGCCAATCAGTTGGTCTTTTATTCACATCATATAAGAGGTATTGCTATCACATACAAGGTATTGCCTTAAAAAGACCACATATTCACACCATTGCCAGGTTTTGACATCATATATCCAACTACTTGGCCAGGATTGCTCTAAAATATGATGGTAGGCTTATAATCGATTTTTTCAAACAGTTTCTTTATTGAAATTTCCAACAGTTGAACAGTTTATTACAGATCCTTATCCAGTCTTGCTGCCTGTAGGGACCCATACACTCGCTACCTGGTATGTGTGCCTCCATTTCTCAAATTTGCCCCCCTGAAATATATCTCCCAATGTGGCACAATGCTGTTGTCATGATCTCTGCTTCCAAAAGATCAGGACTTGCCCGACTCCCTTGGAAGCAGACCCATAACCCCGGTTCCGAGTGCCAGCCAGTCCCAATTGGGACCTTTTGGACCCTGTCCTGGCGCCAGTGGCACCAGGCTCATAAAGATGCCCAGTCCCAGCGCTGGAAGGGCCGGGCTCATAATGCTTGGGTGGACTTACCTGCAGCAGACCATGCTGCTTACTTACCTGCCAGTTGAGCCCCTGATCCTCTTCTGTTTGGGACTACTTTTCCTGTTGGGTGGGGCAGGAGCCACTCCCTAGGTTCAGAACACTGGAACTCTTCTGGAAAGCAGGAACTCTTTTCTCACCTAGGCGAGGCTGTGGAAGGAGACACCTAAGCACTACAGGAGTCTATTTAAACCACACCCGATGGATGAATCTTGCTTTGCGTTATTCTGCATTCTCTGCAGCAGAACGCTCATCGTGTCTTCTGCTTCTGATCCTGGGCCTAAGGGAACAAAGGCTTACCATCCTGGAATCCAGTCTTCAGCAGCACCTGTAAAGACAAAGAAAGAACAGGTTAGCACTACGGTCTTCAGTGGCAGCGCATCTCTTACCTGGTCCATCGGCTGTCACCAACGCCTCGCGCTGCATTCCGGCATCTGAAAGACAAAGGCTTACCTACTCTTCGCATGCTCCGGAGGTCTTTGCACTGCATTCCGGCATCTGAAAGACAAAAGCTTACCAGCTCTTTGCACGCTCCGGAGGCCTTCGGCGCTGCATCCCGCATCTGAAAGACAAAAGAAGGTGCGTTTAAAGACATTGGGCAACTTTATTACTCACGTGCCATTACTCCTTCCCACGCCGAATCCAGTGGGTATTCCAGCACCCTTCAGCTTCTCTAAAGCTCCGAACTTGTACCTGCAAAATAAAAGGGACAGTTAGTGCGCATCGTGAAGCAGGCTACAAGCGCTTACTTACGTGCTTCCAGGCGCTTCTATTCCTCACGCGGGTTCGATCCTCAACTCTCATCAGCCCGCCATCCGGAACCCTGCAAAACAAGAGATATCATTACAAAAGACTTTTAAGACATTTGAAGTGCCCAGAACTTACCGTTCGTGCAGTTAACGACGGACAGCAGACCTCTAAGGTCAAGAGGCTTGCACCCTTATCCAGTGAAGAAACTGGTTACGGCACCCGGCCCCGAGACAGATGGAGAGCTCGGCGTTCACTTACCTAAGGTGAGGGCGTTAACCTTTGGGGTTCTACAGGAGAAGAGAAAGGGAGGAGGAGAGAGGCACCCCAATAACCCCAGTTCATTAATCCCATATTTTCTATCTGCAGACATCTTACTCTTCGAGTCAGACATACAGTGCACAGAGGTCCAGCCCAAAGAGCCAACCGTGTGTTACACATCACCTTTGAAGATACGGCATTCACCCAGTCAAGACCGGCGCCTCTGCGGGAATCAGGTGAGCGTTACAGAACGCAAAGCCGACCGCAAAACTCCCACCCAGGCGCTATGGAAACCTCGGATACCGACCAGCTAGCCCAGTTACTTGGGGAACTAAGAGCAGAAGTGCATGCAGCCCGTCAGGAAACGAATGCTCTAAGAAGGGAACTGATTATTTCCAAAGAGCGAACAGACGATCTCGCTAGACAATTGCTACAGTCACAAGCCGGACAAACTCTGTTACCCGCATCAGGGGTAAATCTTCCTTCAACATCTTCTACGAACCCAGTGCAGATCAACCTACCTGGGAATGTACCTCTGGCTCCGCCCGAACGATTTTCTGGTGACCCAAAGAGGTTTGCAGTATTTATTAATCAGTGCCGGTTGCACTTCTTATGCCGGCCAGCAGCCTTTCCAACTGATCAAGCTAAGGTAGCTTTCGTGCTTTCGTACCTTAGTGGCAATGCGGCAGACTGGTCGATCCCTCTAGTTAATCAAGATGATCCGGTTCTCCATGATTTTCAAGCTTTTCAGCTCAGTATGGAAAAACTGTTTGCAAGACATTCACAGGGGCAGGTCTTGGACAATGAGCTCCTTTCATTGCGACAGGGTAATCAAGACATTTTGGCTTATATTGCGTCTTTCAACAGACTGATAGTGGAAACTCGATGGCCTGAGGACAAAAGGATTACGCTGTTTTATAGAGGTCTACGTGGAGAGCTCAAAGATGTGTTAGCCCAAGTAGTGAATCACCCGCAAGACTGTTCGGACTATATTGACTTAGTCGTTCAAACTGACCACAGACTGCAGAACAGGAAGGCCGATCGTTCCAAGTTTGATGCTCGAGTATTTTCCAAACCACCAACTCCTACCAAAGGAGTAGACTCCGGGGAACCCATGCAAATAGGGGGCCTGAAAGGACCACTAACACAAAAGGAGCGGGAAAGGAGAAAACAGCTGCAATTATGCCTCTATTGCGGAAACTCGGGGCACTTTCTTCGAGACTGTCCGGTGAAACCAGCCAAGAAGGCAGTAGGAGCTGCAGTTACCAGGGTCACAAACTCTGAGCAGGGAAACGACCTCGCCCGACAAGAATAGAGGTCCTCTTGCCGAGCGTTAAAACCAGTTCTGTGACCTCGCATTTCGTGATACCTATGGTCCTCATTAGCCCTGAACATCCGGATCGATTACATGCGATTGAAGCTTACATCGACAGCGGTGCCATCGGCAATTATGTGGATCATGAAATGGTTTTGAGGATGAATCTGACTCTTTGTCCAAAGGCTGTAAAGGACGTCATTACTACGGTGGATGGTACGGAGATAACCTCCAGACCAGTAACGCATACCACCCAAGAAGTGACGCTAGTAAGTCAAGATGGACACCATGAGAAGATCGTGTTCGATGTGATCAAGGCCCCTCAGTTCCAGATTATTCTAGGAATTCCTTGGTTAGAGAAGCACAATCCTCAGATCGATTGGCGAGCAAGAACGGTTCAGTTTCCAGAATGTGTCTCTACGTGTCACCCTCGACCTGGTGTTGCACTGGCAGCAATTTCCTCGGAGGCTCCCCAGTTACCTCCTGAATACCTAGAATTCCAAGATGTTTTCCGGAAGGATCAGGCTAACTCTCTACCTCCTCATAGGTCTTATGACTGCCAGATAGACCTGATACCTGGATCTACTCCTCCTTGTAGTAGAATTTATGCCCTCACCGAGCCTGAAAATCTTCACCTCCGACAATACCTGGATCAATACCTAGCGAATGGGTTTATTCGTCCTTCCAAGTCCCCTGCTTCCTCAGCTTTGTTCTTCATTCCAAAAAAAGAAGGGGACCTTAGAACTTGTATAGATTATCGCGCCCTGAACCAGATCACCGTTAAGAATAGATATCCGTTACCTTTGATCCCTGAACTCCTGGACCAAGTCAGAAAAGCATGCATATATACAAAGCTGGATCTTAGAGGAGCCTACCACTTGGTACGAGTAAAAGAGGGCGATGAATGGAAGACGGCCTTCCGCACCAAGTATGGGCTATTTGAATATCAGGTCATGCCCTTCGGACTTTGCAATGCCCCGGCCGCCTTTCAATATTTTATGAACGATGTCCTCAGAGAGCTCATAGATGTGTGTGTTGTTGTTTACATTGACGACATCCTCGTTTATTCTTCATCGGAAACTGAACATCGGAAACATGTGAAAATGGTCCTCGAGAGTTTGCGACAACACAAACTTTTCGCTAAGTTGGAAAAATGTGTTTTCAACGTGACTGAAGTTGAATTCTTGGGATTCATATTATCACCTAGCGGAGTGCGTATGGATTCAAAGAAGGTCGATGCAATTCTCAAATGGCCATCGCCATCCTCCGTAAAAGGTGTTCAAAGCATGTTAGGCTTCGCTAACTTTTACCGCAGGTTTATCCCCGAATTCTCTCGAATAGTCCAGCCCATCACCGCCTTGTTAAAGAAAAACAAACGTTTTGAATGGTCTACCGAGGCGGAACAAGCTTTCCAGAATTTGAAGACTAGATTTATCTCTGCACCGATCTTAAAACATCCTCGCCCAGAACTCCCCTACATCGTTGAAACTGATGCTTCGAGCCTTGCCATGGGGGCAGTTCTATCACAAAAGGACCCAGTAACCAATCAGTTGCATCCCGTGGCATTTTGGTCCCGCAAATTCTCGCCTCCTGAAATCAATTACACTATTACTGATAAGGAACTTCTAGCTATCAAGTCCGCCTTTAAGGCTTGGCGGCATTATCTTCTGGGGGCCCGACACACCGTTACTGTGATTACAGATCACCGAAACCTGCAATATTTGAAAACCGCGAAAGCTCAATCCTCTAGGCAACTCCGTTGGGCACTATTCTTTGCCGAGTTTGGCTTCATAATTACCTATCGACCTGGTACAAAAAACGGTAAAGCTGATGCCCTTTCTCGGATGGGAGTGGAAGAACATTTGATCAATCCTAAACCTGTACCTATCATTCCCGAACAAAGAATTCTAGGTGTAATCGCCACACAATCCATAGAGGAAGTTAAGGATAAAGCCAGGCTACTGGTAACTCCAGCAGACATACAGAATTGGCATCTGCAGGGAAAGGACTTTACGGTGAAGGACAACCTATTATATTTCCAAGAACGGTTATACCTGCCCAGCACAGATTTACAGAAAAAAGTAATCTCTTGTTATCACGATTCTTTAATGGAAGGACATCCCGGTATGACCAAGACCTCGGAAAAGATCAAGCGCTACTTCTGGTGGCCGTCTTGGAAAAAAGATATCAGAGACTTTATAATGTCCTGTGGAGTATGCGCCCAAAACAAGAGTCAAAAGGAAAAAACAGCCGGCCTCTTACGCCCTATTGACATCCCACCTCGCCCTTGGCATACGCTTTCTATGGACTTCATCACCGATCTACCTCCATGCTCCGGATACAATACGATCCTAGTAATCGTGGACCTATTCTCCAAGATGGCGCATTTCATTCCACTCAAAGGCTTACCAACAGCAGCAACTCTGGCCCGAAAATTTCTCGAAAACATCGTCCGACTGCACGGTTTTCCTTCAGTTCTCATTTCGGATCGAGGTAGTCAATTTATTTCTCATTTTTGGCGAAGTTGCTGTCGGTCGGCTCAAATTGATGTGAGACTTTCGACCAGCCACCACCCTCAAACCGACGGACAAACCGAGAGGACCAATCAAACTCTGGAACAGTATTTGCGCTGCATGCTACAACAAACTGAAAAAACTTGGAAAGATATCCTTTGGATAGCCGAATATGCCTACAATAACTCTGTCCACTCGGGAACTGGGAAGACCCCGTTTTTTCTTTTATACGGTAGTCACCCTCGAACCTCGGAGTTGGATCCACTCCAAGATCTTGGAACACCAGCAGTAGACCACCTGCATTCTACAATCACTCAAGCCTTCAAGGAAGCCGTTTCTCACCTTCAAAGGGCTAAAGAACAATACAAGAAAGGAGCAGACCAACATCGGAAGGAAGCCCCCCAATATCAAGTAGGAGATCAAGTTTGGTTATCCACCAAATATCTACCTCTAAAAGGACCACGCACATTCAACCCAAGATACCTTGGTCCCTATTCCATCACTACCATAGTAAATCCAGTAGCGGTCAAGTTGGACTTGCCCCCTCACATGAAGATACATCCGGTCTTCCACGTCTCTCTATTAAAACCCGTGCAACCTCAAACCCGACTAACTAAATCTCCAAAACCTATTCTAGTTGATGGAGAACTCGAGTTTGAAGTCAAAAGCATCCTGGATTCCAAGATCTCCAAATCTAAACTATTTTACCTGATTGACTGGAAAGGCTACGGTCCCCAAGAAAGATCCTGGGAACCTGCAGAATATGTCCACGCCCCTCGTCTAATCAAAAAATTTCATCGAACATTTCCTAACAAGCCCAAACCCCCGGAGAAGCCCGGTTTGGGAGGGGCCTTTAGGGGGAGTGCTGTCATGATCTCTGCTTCCAAAAGATCAGGACTTGCCCGACTCCCTTGGAAGCAGACCCATAACCCCGGTTCCGAGTGCCAGCCAGTCCCAATTGGGACCTTTTGGACCCTGGCTAGGTGCCAGTGGCACCAGGCTCATAAAGATGCCCAGTCCCAGCGCTGGAAGCGCCGGGCTCATAATGCTTGGGTGGACTTACCTGCAGCAGACCATGCTGCTTACTTACCTGCCAGTTGAGCCCCTGATCCTCTTCTGTTTGGGACTACATTTCCTGTTGGGTGGGGCAGGAGCCACTCCCTAGGTTCAGAACACTGGAACTCTTCTGGAAAGCAGGAACTCTTTTCTCACCTAGGCGAGGCTGTGGAAGGAGATACCTAAGCACTACAGGAGGCTATTTAAACCACACCCGATGGATGAATCTTGCTTTGCGTTATTCTGCATTCTCTGCAGCAGAACGCTCATCGTGTCTTCTGCTTCTGATCCTGGGCCTAAGGGAACAAAGGCTTACCATCCTGGAATCCAGTCTTCAGCAGCACCTGTAAAGACAAAGAAAGAACAGGTTAGCACTACGGTCTTCAGTGGCAGCGCATCTCTTACCTGGTCCATCGGCTGTCACCAACGCCTCGCGCTGCATTCCGGCATCTGAAAGACAAAGGCTTACCTACTCTTCGCATGCTCCGGAGGTCTTCGCACTGCATTCCGGCATCTGAAAGACAAAAGCTTACCAGCTCTTTGCACGCTCCGGAGGCCTTCGGCGCTGCATCCCGCATCTGAAAGACAAAAGAAGGTGCGTTTAAAGACATTGGGCAACTTTATTACTCACGTGCCATTACTCCTTCCCACGCCGAATCCAGTGGGTATTCCAGCACCCTTCAGCTTCTCTAAAGCTTCGAACTTGTACCTGCAAAATAAAAGGGACAGTTAGTGCGCATCGTGAAGCAGGCTACAAGCGCTTACTTACGTGCTTCCAGGCGCTTCTATTCCTCACGCGGGTTTGATCCTCAACTCTCATCAGCCCGCCATCCGCCATCGCCGGAACCCTGCAAAACAAGAGATATCATTACAAAAGACTTTTAAGACATTTGAAGTGCCCAGAACTTACCAATCGTGCAGTTAACGACGGACAGCAGAACTCTAAGGTCAAGAGGCTTGCACCCTTATCCAGTGAAGAAACTGGTTATGGCACCCGGCCCCGAGACAGATGGAGAGCTCGGCGTTCACTTACCTAAGGTGAGGGCGTTAACCTTTGGGGTTCTACAGGAGAAGAGAAAGGGAGGAGGCGAGAGGCACCCCAATAACCCCAGTTCACCCATATTTTCTATCTGCAGACATCTTACTCTTCGAGTCAGACATACAGTGCACAGAGGTCCAGCCCAAAGAGCCAACCGTGTGTTACACATCACCTTTGAAGATACGGCATTCACCCAGTCAAGACCGGCGCCTCTGCGAGAATCAGGTGAGCGTTACAGCTGTTCCTTCAATGTACCCAGTCGTATGCTTCTCAACGCTGTCCGTATGGTGGGGTCAAACCCGATGAGTAAATCCCTGCTATACAGTCCTTTGACCTGCATCTTACCCAATAGTGACCTGCATCTTACCCAATAGTGCCCTATATCTCCTGTCTGTCCCCCCAGGCAGTTCTATACCCTGCCTTCCCTGCAATGTTCTGTCAAGCAGCCGTATCGCCTCTCCTCCCGGACCTGAGTGCCAGTGAGCTACCGCCTGTAGTTGTGCCACCATAAAATAAAGTTCAAAGTCTGGCATGTTAAGCCCCCCTTTCCCCGGCTGTGCCGCAAAATGTTTAATGCCACCAGGGTATGTCTTGTATTCCATAGCAGTTCCCCCAATGTCCTAGCCAACATTTTAAAAACAACAGGATATTTGAGAAAAAGTACAGGAGCCTCGTTAGGACCACCATTTTACACAGTGCCACTCTCCCCATTAGTGAGAGGGGTAACTTTTTCCAAAACTATACCGCATCCCCTATACGCGAAAGTGCCCCTCCCTGTATTGTGTACAAATGTCTCCCCCATGTCATAAAAGATTCTCATTCCCAGGTATGTGAACGATTTCCACTTCCAACGGAGCCCCCAGTCTGGGAGGGCCTCCTCCCTCCATGCCCTGAGCCCCGCAAGCAGCAATAGCAGCAACTTTTCCTTGTTCACTTGATATCTCGACAGCGTACGGAAGTTCTAAGACTTCTAGAATCACCGGCTTGTTCTCCTGTGGATTATCCATGCCCAACAGTACGTTGTCTGCATATAGCGAGATGTTTACAACCACCCACCCTGCCCAGATCATTGTTTCTGGAATATACGTCCTAAAATACCTCGCCAATGGTTCCAGCGCCAGTGCGAATATTAATGGGGCTACCGGGCAGCCCTGTCGAGTGCCCCGTTCCAGTGTCCACCCCAGCGGTAGCCATCCACATGTTTTTTTTATTTGAGTTTTATTAAGGTTTTCAAACACATAAAACATTTGAGAGAGACATTGATTGCATACAATACAACATTATCAACAACTTTTCAGATCCCTCCTGCCCCAAACGAAATCCCATTACTTTTATTGATACGTTGGATTCCATCTAGCTCCCGAGTCCACCCCAAGACCTCATCCCAGAATACCTTGATACGGGGGCATCCCCACCACATATGCCATTAATCGACCCTCTCGCCACATTGGTGCCAGCACAAGGGGCTAGTTGACTGAAACATCTTGGATAGTCTATGTGGGACATATTGCCACCTATGCAGTAGCTTAATGGCGTGTAGCTTGTACTGACTTGCAATCGACGTCTGTGAGACCCCATTGCATATTTTCCCTCACAGGTAGGGTTCAATTTCAAATCCAAAGTCAGTTTCCCCATCTGAGCCTCAGAGATTCCCTTGACCCTTTCCCCGCTTCTATCAAGGCCCTATACATGGCAGAGATCAAGCCCTTTGAATCTCTCCTTTTGCCAAGTAGCTCTTTAAACGGGGTCAGGTTCTTCTGGATCTTCTCACTCCATTTGTCCCTTGTGAAGGTCCCTTTGAGCTGGAAATAGGAAAAGACCGGCAGAGGGCCGATCCCTAATGCCTCCTCAAGTTCATTGATCATAAAGGAAGGTGCCTCCCCTCCAGAGTTGTCCCACCCTCTCCAGTCCTGCTTCAAACCAAGATTGGAATCGTCCGTGGTCAGGGATGTCTCCTCGGACCCCGGGTGCCGGGATGTGACTTATGGGAGATGGCCATTTCGTGAACCCCTGCATGGCAGCCCCTTCGTGCCAGATTTCCCATATAGTAACCAATATCGGGTGGCCACTAATCCTGCGTGTGATTTTATTTCTTGGGACCCATTGCCATTCCGCCAACATGGCCGGGGAGAAGCTAACATTATCCAGATCTACCATTGGAGGTCCTTTTGTCCTCTGAGGTGGGGGATGAGGATTCTTAACTGCGCGGCTTCGTAGTATTTCTGGGGGTCTGGGAGGCCCACCCCTCCCCTATCTTTGGGCAACATTAAGACACTGTATGCGACTCTCGCCTTTTTTCCCTGCCACAAGAACTTCAGGATGGCCCTCTTTATCTCCCTGAAGAAAGATTCCAGAAGGCAAATTGGAAGCATTTGGAATGGGTATAGGAACCTGGGCAGGCACACCATCTTCACTGCGTTCAGTCTCCCTAGCCAAGATATACTGAGCTTAACCCATTTTTCTAAGTCGGCCCAGAAGTACGATAGGAGGGGAGGAAAGTTGTCATCATATAGGTTGTGTAAATCTCTTGTTAAGTTTATTCCCAAGTAGCGAAGAGTGTCACCACCAATCATCAAACCGAGGGGGGAAAATCTATCAGCAGCCGCCTGGTCAGGTTTCTAGAGCGGGAATATAATTGACTTGGCCTTATTAATCTTAAAACCGGCTAGTGCCCCAGACTCTTTGATCAAGTGGATTGCCCTGGGTATGGATGTGAGAGGGTCCTGTATATGCAACAGCAGATCATCTGTGAATAGGGCTACTGTATAGTCTGTCCTGCCCACTCTCAGACCCCTCACCTGTGGGTCTCCTTTAAGTCTCTGGGCCAGCGGTTCGAGAGAGAGGGCAAACAGTATCGCGGAGAGGGGGCACCCCTTTCTTGTTCCCCTGCCCAGATCAAACCATCTTGATTATTCACTGTTGACCGCCACTGATGCCTTGGGGGAGGTATACACTGCCTTGACCCCCCTTCTGAACCTTGAGCCCAGTCCGACCCTCCCGAGGACCGCCTCCAAGAAGCCCCATTCCACCCTATCGAAGGCCTTTTCTGTATCTACTGAAAGGAGGGCAGGGTCTCCTGCTATATTTCGCGCCTCGTGGACCAAGTGTAGCATTGTCTGCATTGTGTCTGCGCCCTGTCACCCGATTATAAACCTGAGTTGGTCCGGGTGTATCAGGTGTGGCATGTGTGTTCCAAATCTAGCTGCAAGTACCCTGGTGTACATTTTGGCATCAAGGTTAAGTAATGAGATAGGGCAGTAGGATCTGCATTTCTTGGGGTCTCTACCCTCCTTGGGGATCACGGTGATGAGTGCATGCGAGAAAGAGTCAGGAGCTATTCCCGCCTCCAGTATTTCGTTGAATAGTTCAACCAAAAAGGGGAGGAGAGAGGAAAGAAAGGACTTATAGAACCCTGCTGTATACCCATCTTCCCTGGGGACTTCCCTAGTGACAACCTCTTAATCGGGGCGTCAAGTTCGTCCGCCTCTTCACAAGATCGTTTTGGACTCGGAACAGTCCCCATGTATTTTTCTATTTCCGAGTGGACTTGGCAAGTTTCAGACTTATATAGGTTCTCATAAAAGTTCACAAATACTTCAGGGATACCCTCTGTCTTTGGGTTACTGGCACCCTCTATTCCTTCTATGGACGCAACCGATCTCGGCACGCTGTCCACAGAGCCTGGCAGCCAGCAATGCATCTACTTTGTCTCCCTTCTCATAGGACTTCTGTTTAAGAAGTTGCAGCTTCCAGACTGTCTGGCCTTCTTCTAGCGAACGGAGCTCTTCTCTCTTACGTCTGGCTTCC
Organism: Ambystoma mexicanum; assembly: GCF_040938575.1. Taxonomy (NCBI): domain Eukaryota; kingdom Metazoa; phylum Chordata; class Amphibia; order Caudata; family Ambystomatidae; genus Ambystoma; species Ambystoma mexicanum. The sequence continues at coordinate 273,649,673 of NC_090927.1, read as the reverse complement.
TGAATTCTGGTCTCCTTTTCGTCTGTGGCATTTCTCGATGCCCTATCTAGGCGAGCTATCTCTTTATGCAGTCTGTTTTCTATCAGGGTTCTTTCCCTCTTTTTCTTGGAGCCCTCCCTGATCAATATCCCCCTCCATGTTGGCTTTCCCGCCTTCCACACCATTGCTTTGGAAATTTCTCCTGTGTTGTTCGTTTTAAAGTATTTCCTTATTGTCCCCTCCATCTCAGATCGTAAGACTGGATCCTGCCACAGGGATTCATTGCATCTCCACCGTGATCCTCTTTGTGGGAGACCAGACCAGTCTAAGTCAACCGTGACCATGTCATGATCGGACCAAGTAATCGGGGAGATCTCTAAGTGCAGTGCCACCTCCCATAGGCCGCCCGTGATATACAAATAGTCGATCCTAGTGAATGTCCCATGTGGCGAAGATTAAAGGTGTACCCTTTCTTGTTCGGGTGGATACTTCGCCATACATCTCTTAGCCTGTAAACATCAATCATTGTGATGATCCCCGCCCGACCTTCCTCCTGCGGATCTCTCGTTTCAGGATTGCCCACCTGCCTGTCAAGTTTAACGTCCACCTAGAGATTAAAATCCCCCCTAATATTACATGGCCCGAGGCCTCCAACATTATTTTCGAAAGTGTCCTCTGCAAAAACCGGGATTGCTCCATATTCGGGGAGTAAACCGTGGCCAGTGTGAATGTAACCTTTTGTACAGTGCTTACCAACATAAGAGCCCTGCCCTCCACATCTGCCCATACCTTAATTACTTCCAAATTCAGGTCTTTCCTGACAAGAATCCCCACCCCTGCCTTCCTGAGGGGGCTTGAGCACCAATATTCCACCCCTGATCTCAGACCCAGGGTCCTACGTTCCTCACCTCGTGCATATTTGGTTTCCTGGAGAAACATGACATCAAGTCTCGCTCTATGAAATTCTCTGGCCACTAGCGACCTTTTTGTAGGCGAATTTAACCCCTTAACATTTAGCGTCCCTATTCTGGGTGGGCTACTCATTTTAAAGCTGGGATCTATGGCCATCTCTTTTGTAATCAGACCCCAGCGACCGAGCAAGTAATTCAGCGCACACACCTTCATTCGTAGTTTGCTTGAAGAAGGCTCTGTTCATGCCCTGTCCCCCACGCCTCCCCTTCCACGAAAGGGCATCTGATACTGCCAGGTTAACATCACCAGACCGAGTTCGGACCACCAGCAGGAACCCGATACCCCGCGGTCCCTTTTTATAACAACCTCATTAACATTGAGCCCCCCATGCCCCTTCACTCAACTTAAAAAAAAAAAAAAACCAACACACAGATCCCCAAGTCCCCGGATATTTCCCGGGTAGTCACACTCCCTTTGCAAGCCCCTTTACAGGCTTGGTATCGCCTGTATTCCCAGCCCTTACTGTGTGGGTTCCCCAACTCCACCCCAGCCCAGGGGTACCATGTTTACATGAGGCCTGGTTATCAGAACCTGATCCGATGTTTGTGGACTTCCGACCCAAGTGAGAGTTCAAAGGATATCCCAAGACCCCACTTTCTCACAGTAAGACAGGGGTATTTGGAAATTAGTCATGCCCGAGGTACGCACCATGGGACTGGTGTGGAGGCCTGCTCCAGCGGAATCCATTTACTTACTAAGTGTTAAGGATTTTATAATCAGTGCTCATTGACTCCCAGCTATTTTAGTCGTCCGTCCCTGGGGAGGCATTAATTCTCCTGTATTTTCTGGAGCCGGACATCTCTGTCTCGGCCCTCGGATCCACCATTGTCTGTCCTCATCTCGCTTTCCATCATGTTTTTGCTTGTTGCCCCGGAGTTCATCCATGCAGCTTTCGATGTCTCTTTCTGTCCTCAGCCTCTCTTTTTGTCCCTCGAGTTCAAATGTGAGGGAGAACGGATATCCCCATCTGTAGCGGTTTCCTTGTTCTTTAAGCCACTTCGTTAGGCGGATGCTCAATCTTCTCAGGGCCAGGGTCGGTGAGGGCAGGTCTTGGAAGATCGTCACCCTAGCTGCATCAAAAGTAACTGGGCCTCTGTGTTTCACCTTTTCCAAAATCCTGGCCCTGTCACCATAATCATGAAAACGGACAAGCAGGGTCCTAGGCCCGCCAGTAGCTCTCCCTGGTCTGTGAATTCTGTCGATTTTTGCCTCATCAATGGATTCGTCTTCAAAGAGCTTCATAATGTCATGTAGGGTCCTTCTCAGGTCTTGTTCGGATTCACCCTCTCTCTCCGGAATCCCGAACAGCTGTAGGTTTTAAAAAAAAAATGTGATAACAATTTTTATTGGTTTCAACAAACAACACAACCAAAACAAATCAAACAGTGAATTGTAATCTTAACATATATCGTATTGTGTTGTAACCACTGTTGCTCATGCCCCTGCCCCCCGAGCTTACTCTCCATCACCTCCTGCAGTCATCGTCTCTTGGGGTGTCCCCCTCCCCTCACACTCCAGAGAATCCTCCTCATCACGAACAGTGGAGGTAGATTTCGATAAGGTAGCTACCAAATGCCTCCAGGCTCTCAATGTCTCTGCTTCTCCCCCCCCCCCACTGGCCGCCTCACTCCATACCACTGTCTCCGCGTCCACCCATTTCTGAAGGTCGTGCCACCATACATCCACTCTTGGTCTGTTAGCTGCTTTCCAACCCATGGCTAATCTGCACTTGGCCAGTATATAGGCCAGGTCCTTGAGTTTGCTGACACGTGCTAGCTTACGTGGTCTAGGGAATCCCCCCACCATGCATGCCCACAAAGAGATTCTACCTCCAGCTTAATCCCTTTCTCAGACAAGAGGTGGGCCACCTCCCCCCAGAATTTCCTTATTTCAGACACGCCCAAAACACATGTGTCCTTCCCGCATCCGCCTCCCCGCATTTGGGGCAAGTTTGTATCCCAGCATTATTGCATCTTGCAATCCTCTGGGGGGTCAAGTACGCCCTATGTGTAATATATAACTGCATTTGTTGCAGCCGCGTATTTCTAGATACCTTCTTATGGTACCTCTGAACCCTCCTCCACAGCCCGTCATTCATAGTTTCCCCAGTCTCCTCTTCCCAATCCCTTCTCAGCTGAAGCACCTCCTTCCCCACCCTTGACATCATTAGTTCATAAATTCGGGAAACCTCATGACTACCATCTGACATATTGTAAAATGTTTCTATTGCCATATCGGGTCGATCCTCCAGCACTATTTCTGACCATGTATCTTTTATCTTCCGCACCAGCCTAGTATAGGCAATGTATTGTCTCCGATGTAGACCAGTGTCTACCGTTAGTGAGTCGAACTCCACTGCCTTACCCTCTTGCCATATATCCCCTAACGTAGCTATTCCAATCGCTTCCCACTGCTTGCGAACTATCATCCTCAATTGCTCGTCAACTCCTTTTAACGCCACTAGCCGCATTTGTGGGGAACATGGGGTCGGGTTCCCCATGATCCGACATGCTCTTCGAACAGCCATAGGTTATTTCGCCTTTCAGAATTTTCCAAGTCGTCCATCTTTAGGCGGAAGTCTTCTTCACGAGTCTCTATATCCACTATCCTCTGGTTCATCTGTTTCTCCAGAGTGTTCATGGAGGTTTGGTTGTTCGCTACACCTTCGCATCTCTCTTCCATCTTATCGATCCTTTGGATGATTCTGTCAACCTTCCCCCCAATGTCTGCTCCCATTTTCTTGATTTCCCCTAACAGGGCTGCCACATCTCCTTTGGTTGCGACAGAGTCCTTCTCTGATGTTGCCATGGTGTGGTTTTGCAGGTTCTCAATTTTTGGTCGAATTGGGGTGTACCTGAAAGTGGCGAGCTTCTCCCTTATATCCATGCACTGGAATTTAAAAGTCTAGGCGCTGGTACCTGCCCTCTCCACATTTTATCTCTTCATCTTCAGACAGTGGTGCCCACCAGAATGTAGTAGCGGAGATGGCAGTCTGAATTTCCCCCTCTTGAGTGTCCACTCTAGTGGCCTTTGGTGGCAACCAGCTCCTACCATTCAAGCTGTCAGTTCAAAACAGTGGAGTGGGTTCCGATTACATGATGTGTCGAGGGTACCAAGGGGTCACGATGTGCCCAGGAGGGTGGGTGGTATCGGAAAGGTTGCGTTGTTCACTTTAAAGTTCTCCTGAGGAAAAGGTGGTCCCACAGGCGGGGGACCAGCTCCTTCTACATACCCTGGTGTAGGGGTTGCTTATTCATTGTACTTGAGGTTGTACAGTTCTGGGGTCTCCACGCTTGGGTCGGAACATCCCTGAGCTGTTTCCGTTCTGGTCAGGGGGGCCTGGAGGAGGTCACACGCCCCAGGATTGGGGGCCCCACCCTCTGGCAGAATGCAATCGTGGCGTTCTTCAAAAGGGTAATGGGAGTCTTCTTCAGTGTCCGTTACGTGAGGTCAGTGAGCGTCGTCTGGGCCTCAATGGGCAGACCCAGTCTGCCCCTCAATGTGACCTATGGTTATTGGAGAGGGCCCCAGAGGAATCAGTGCCTCCCCCGGCATGTCCGGTACTTTCCCTGCACCACGTGGACCTTGATTCAGTGATGGGAGGCAGTGCAGGTGACTCTTAGGGCAGTGGGGTCACTGCTGCCTGTGCCATTCAATAATACAGCCTTGCAATTTGTCCCACACCACCCTCCGGGGTGCGCATTTCCTGTGCCTTGGGCAAAGCCCATCACCACTTCCCCAGGTTTAAAAATTAAAGTCAGGGCTCGGGTGGAGTCAAGAAACCCCCCAGGTCCCGCAAGAAGCGCACCTCAACCTCTGGAGAGAAGGTCGGGCCGTTTTATATGGTGCTCTCCGGTAGCCCTTGGTGTTGTGTGGCCTGTCCGTTGACGTGCGCAATCAGCCGAGATCCTCCATGCGCCTACGTCTGTGCATAAAATCAGGACTATGGGTCCGGTGCCGTTGACACCGAGGGTCTATGTACTTGGGGGTGAGGGGGGAGAGGAAGAGCACTCAGCGTGCCATCGTCCTTCTCAGTGTGCAGGCGGTATTTCCACATCAGGTGTGGGGAGGACTAGGCCTGTCCCGCCGTGTGCATCCAAGTTAAAGCACGGTGGCAGTGAGCGATGTGTGGGGGGTAGTGCAGCACGGCTCTTTTCTCTCACTTTGTTGAGATGGTCCTCTTTAATTCATGCTGCCCTCAGATTTCTGCAACCTGAGTGAGACAGGGTGGGCGAGCCTCCAATTTTCGCTACGCCCCAGTTGTGGTCACGGTTGTGTTCCGGGCCGTGATGGGGAGATGGGGGCCTTCTGCACCCGCTTACTGGGCCGGGTTGTACTCTGTGGCTGCACTGTAGACCCCGCTGGCAAGGAGACTTGGTTCTCAGCTTATCTGGATGGTGCCCTCCACTCTTTTTCTTCTGCTGCTGTCCAGCTCCCTGCTGGCCCCATCGTGTCCCTTGGCGGTGGCGCTGTGTCCTTGGAGGAGGCAGAGGTCTGTGATATGCAGAGGGAGAAGGTCAGAACTCATGACTTGGTGGGCGGATCCCTCCCTCCCCGTGTTGGACTACCAGGGGGACGGTGGGGGAGAGGGGTGCCCCCAGCTCGCAACTCCGTCAATAGCTGGAGGTCGTCTTCACCGGCCTCTACTGCGTAGTCACCCGGAAACGGATATCTTTCTGTAGGTGCTTCACGTTACGGGTGCCCTCTGCTGCAGTGGGTTGCCTCTCATTCCTCAGCCCCTTGGTCCCGGAGTGGTAGGGGGTTTGTGTGCGTCCCTCCTCAGCGTTATCGCAAGCGGGCAATTTCCTCTTTCTGCACCTGGCTCTTTGAATAGGGTGCTGCCGCAGGACACTGCTTTCCCACAGGGCCGGAATCAGTTTCAGTTTCGTCTCGCAGCACCAAGGCTGTTTCTTTGGTTCCTGGTGTTCAATTTACTCAGCTCTTTCGCTCAAGAGCTGCTTGAGGACTCACACACAGTCTACGCCGTTCAGTTCTGGGGTGGAGGGTCCCATGTGAGGGCTCAATCCAACCTTTGGGACTGTTGGGCCGGGAGCTCACGTAGAGTGAGACTGCATCTACGCACCCCCTGGTGGCCAATCCCCATCCCCATGTTTTGACCCTGGCTGTCCGGCCATTATACCACAGGCATAGCCATTTCAAGATCCCTAACCCAAACCCACAGGCTTCCAATACTTTAAACAACCATGGCCATTCGAGTGAATCGAAGGCCTTGACAGCGTCCAGCGCTGCCAAGGCCATCTCCCTCCGCGAATCCTTGACCAGGTCCATCACATGGTGCAGCCTGCAGAGATTCATGCTGGTATCCCGTCCTTCCACAAATCCACACTCGTCAGAGTGTACAAGGTTGGGGGCCACTCTTGCCAACCTGTTCGCCAGCACCTTCTCCACGATTTTTGGCCTATATGAAGAAAACTGTGTTGGATCCTTATCCTTTTTCAGGAGCACAGTAATCACTGCCTCCCTCCTTGATTCTGGTAGTGACCCTCTTTGGAGTGCATTGTCATAGACCCTCTTCAGCTGGGGAGCCAGGATCTCTGCAAATGATTTATAAAACTCCACCAGGAGTCTGTCACTCCCCGGAGTCTTGTTAGACTGCACCTCTTTTATCGTCTCCAATATCTCCCCTTCATCTATGGGTGACTCCAGCTCCTCCATGGCCTCCCATTCCAGCTTGTGGATTTTCACTAGGTCCAGCAGATCAGAAGCATCTTGTTCCGAGCAGGTGCCTTCCGTTGTGTATAATCATCTATAGTACCCCTGGAACACCTAGTTTATCTCTTGCTGTGTTGATACTACTCATCCCGATGAGTCCCGTATCTGTGTGATGGTGCTCCCGCGACGTTCTTGATTAATTAGCCAGGCCAGGAGCCGGCCCGCCTTGTCCCCTCCCCATGTACCTGTTCGGTGTAGTGGCTCCGATCAAACCGCGCAAGGAAGTTCACGGCCTCCCGATGGGCGTCCAGCTTCCCCACCAGTAGGTCCCCCACCTGTTGCCCTTCCGCGAGACTTGCCTCCAATCGTTGGATCTCCCCTTCCAGGCCTCGTATGGAATCATTCAGTGTTCGCCTAAGCCCTACTGCCTGTGACATGCACACTCCCCTCAAGGTAACCTTGAACGCCTCCCATTGTATCCCCACATCCTCCACTGATCCCTCATTCAATTAAAAAAAGAGTTAACAGCCTCCCTTAACATCTGTGTGGTGGCCCCGTCCTCCAGTAAGCCCTGCCTCATTCGTCATAATTTCAGTCTGGACTAATTTTGCCTAGCCCCGACCCTCGTCACCAATGGGGAGTGATCTGACAGGGTCCTATCCAAATACTGTGAGTCAGTGAACCAATGAAAATGCCCTCTGCTTACAAACTGGTAATCCAGTCTGGAATAGGAGCTGTGGACCCCTGACTGATACGAGTAGCCTCTCTCTGACCCATGCTCCTCCCTCCATAATTCCACTAGGTCTAGTTTCTCAACTACTTGTCGCAGTGCTGCGCGCGCCTGAGGTTTTGTGGGTCCCTCCCTTCCTTTCGTCCAGTTCTGGGTCTACGCCACAATGACAATCTCCCGCCCACACATACAGCCACGCGCGATGGCCTCCCGTCATTTGTAGTACTGTAGTGAAGTAGTCCTTACCGTCCACATTCGGGGCATACAAGCATGTTACACAAATTTCCTGCCCATCCCATTGCCCCAGTATGGCTATTGTTCTCCCCTCCGTATCCCCCAGTGTTCTGTCCACTTATAGGAGCATCCCTGGGGCCAACCATATCAGCATTCCCCTAGCTTAAGTTGAATACGATGACCCAAATACCTTCCCTCCCTCCCCACTTAGTCTCCAGATTAGATATTGCCCCACTTTGACTCTTTTCCACTTGCTCCCTAGACCGCGCACATACCACGTGCCTATCGTAAGGCGGTTCCCACCTTTGCCAGTGTACTATGAGTGTCTGCCTGAGATCGCTGCATTGTCAAGGCTGCTCCACATGGCATCCATGCCCCTGATCCGTCATGTCCCCATCCCCATCTTTGAACCAACAACTCCCCCCCAACGCCCCTACCCTAACTAACCCTCCCTGCCCTTCCCCCCAACCATCCAACTCCCCTCTCCCAACCTTTCCTCCATCCCTTCTCTCAATCTATACCAACCGAGATGAACCTTCCCCCCTTCCGTCCCACTCACCATCCCCCCCTCAACCTACGCCAACCGAAATAAACCTCCATCCCGCACTTATCTCGCAGTGCGGTTGAGGGATGCCGTATCTGGGGTCGACTGGGTTTGTCTCCCGCTCCAGTCGTCATTCGTAACACCCTCTTGCGCAACCTCGTCGGTGGGTTTCACTCTTCCCCAGTCAGAAGTCTTGCATACTGCTCTTGTTCTGCCCTGGCTCAGTCTTTTACTGGGCCTCCCCTGCCCCGCTCGTCAAGATATTGGTTGCCGGCCCCCGAGAGTGTCCCTGTTGGTGCTTTCCTGTCCAGCCAGTCCCAAACGTCCTTCGGAGAAGTAAACATGAATGATTTGCCCCCGTTCATTATTTTCAGCTTGGCCGGAAAGATTGTCATGTAGCGTAAATTCAGTTCACGTAACCATCGGCTAGCTGAATCAAAGGACCTTCTCTGTTTCTGGACCTCCTGTGTAAAGTGCGGAAAGATTAGGACTCTAGCATTATCCACCTCATGTATCCTGCTTTGCGTTTCACTTGTAATATCGTGACTCTATCTCGGGAAGTTCAGTATTTTGGCCACGATTGCTCTGGGCGTCCTCCCGGGGTTGGGGGTCTGCCCGGTACTCTGTGCGCCCTTTCCACTGTGAACAACTTTGATAGGCCTTTCGGGCGTAGGTATTCCAGTATCAACTTTTCCACATATAGCTCCATGCATTGTCCCTCTTGACCCTCTGGGACCCCCACCAATCGGATATTATATCTGCAGGAGCAGCCTTCGGAATCCTCTGCTTTCACATCCAGCCCTTGTATCGCCTCTATGAGACCATGCACATGGTTCTTAAGCCCGGCCACTTCATCCTCCACCGTACTCACACTCTGTTCCACCACTGTTACTCTTTCGCAGACTTTCCACAAGTCGCCCCGCACCAAGGACACATCTGTCCCCACTTCCTGGATCTTCCCTTCAAGCGATGTCCTGGACTCCTGTATTGCTGCCATCAGCCCCTCCAGTGTGACTCCTGTACTCTTCTCCACCCCCACTCCTGCCAAGTCGTTCTCCCCTTTCGGTGTCTTAGTTGTCTTTTGCCTAAGGGTGGCGTAAGTCTCCATCTTCTGTTGGCCCTTCACCATCGTTCCTCCAGGGTGCTGGCCGACTAGTGGCTGCTCCACCCAATGGGGAGCCACTGCTATCCTCCTGGGTCACCTGCTCGCTCCTCTTGCTAGAAGTCCTGTGCTTTTTCCCTTTGTCCTCGCGTGTCCAGTCATCTGCAGCAGCCCCCTGGTACTCTTCAGTTCATGTGGGTCAGGCCCACACTTCTGGGAGCCTGGGCCACTTCCCCTGAGCGGCTCACTGTGTCCCTCTTGGAAGTGGGGCTGCTTGTTACCCCTCTCCATTATCTCACTGGGCCGTCCCCTTGTCCCATGTAGTGTGTCTTTCCTCAGGGTCTTTTTAGTGCTGGTCGCTATCTGTATATGCAGGTCTCCCCACAGGGCTTATTTTGTAGACCCCTGCGCGCTCGCTGGGGTGGGTCTGAGTCGCCACCTCTGGCTCACGCGTTATGCTCACACTTGGGGAGGGGGGACCGCCTTGGCTCACCTTCTGTGTCTCCAGCCTCTCTTCATGATTGAGCCACCTTCCTACAATAGCTCCCGGCGCACTGGTCAGGTATGTAGCGGGTGCCTGTCTGTGTTCCCTGTCTGTGTCTGCCTCCTTTGCGCCAATGACTTCTTCATATTTGCCCGCTGCTCCTCCTCACAATGCCGCAGTGCCTTGATTACACTGCTGGCATCCAGCACGGGTTTCCAACCCCACCCTCTCCACTACGGGGTGGCGCCCCGCCTGCTCTCCGGGTCTGAGCGGCTGCTGTGTCTGTTCGGGGTCGGCTTTTCCATCCCTCCGCTGTCCCTCACTGCTCTGCTGCGATGGGTCACCTTTACTGTCAGGTCCCAACGCTGTCTCCTGGTGCCTTCTCTAGTGCCTGCGGGACACCGCCTCGCCTGGCGCTTGATGGTCGTCCTCTTACCAGCCACTGTCTTACCCCTCTCCCACCAGCAGCCATCTTGGGGTCCGTTCGCGCACTTTTCTGCTCCACCACTGTCCACGATTCACAGCGTTTCGTTAGGTTATGCTGCCCTGAATTCCTTTGATCCGCTGCCTGGGGTGTTCCGACCCCCGATGCTGTCCTCTCTTACCTCTGAGACACACTGGATTTAGTGCGGCCTGGAGCGGGAGCTACAGAGCTTCACCGCCTCATCCGTTGCATGCTGCACACATGCCATGCTTATAATCGATGATAGAAACATCCTCTGTTATCACGTGTATAGACCATAGATTAGTCGTCGTTCCTACATGTTTTTACTTAGAGCATGGATAAGAAGGCGGGGCACCCATTTTGTCTCCTTTCTATTGTCACCCCTCCCCACTGCCACCCTTGGACCCTACTGGTCTTTTGAATTCTCTCTCGTCTCTGCCTCCGACTTCTCCTACATCAAAGCAGCACATTCATACGTGACATTCTTTCTTCTGACCATCCTTTTGTAAAATCGAAGTAATCCCAGTTTCCAATTGTTCTCAATCAACTTGCTAATGGATGGATGGTGACTGTTCTCAGCTTTGTAAGGGAGTATCTTTCGTCATGCATGGCGTGAGGTTGGAGTTTGAGTTGGAGGCGAGGGGAATGCCGGTAAGGCTATGGCTGTTAACGATTGATCAAAATATACCACAGTACCGTTTATTTTGGAGTGGCTCCATTCCTTTGTTTCCACGCGCCTACAGTAGAACATTGGAATCAAAGAAAGGAGAAAAGAGGATGTCTTGGCACTGCACCTGTTTAGAATTGATCCCCTTTTTTTATATTACATTTTTATTGGTTTTGTAACATACAAACACTGGTCCTCACCGGGCCAGAACACGAAAACAACAATAAAAACGTTCGATGGAATACTCGCTCAAGTAAATCGTACAAAATCACATAAAAATTGTTTTACTAAGAAGAAGGATTCCCTGCTGCCATGCGCATTCTACATTCTAAGGTGTCATATGAAGTCGGATTTCAGAGTTCACACCACATCTTCCCATCGTTGCCATATCTTGTTCGCTTTTTCGGGGCATCCCTGGCTTTATACACTCTCCTTTCTATGGCAATGCAAATCTGTACATCGGTTATTCACTGACTTATTTGCGGTGTCTCTGCAGCACCCCATAGTTGCGCTATATTCCTTTTAATTATTACAGTTGTTGTCATGAAGCAGTGCTTTTCTTATCTTGACAAGCCTATCTCACTGTCTGCTCCAAGCAATAGTAGCTTAGGGTCCCTGGGGATTGTCTGATTTAGCACTCTGGTAAGGATGTTGCGTCATTGCTGCCAATAATAGCGGATATTTGGGCACTCCCGCAGTGTATGAAAGAAGGTTCCTTCTTCTCCATGGCAGTGTAGGCAGTTAGGTTCCGTTATCTTACCCCAGCGGTTCAAGGCTACCCTCGGGTAGTAGATTCTGTGTAGTATTTTCAGTTGGACTAATCGCAATCTGGTCGATATGGCTACCTCACGGGGGAACATTAGTATCTGAACCCAGTCTTCCGGTAAAATCTCCCCAACTTCGGTTTCCCATTTTGTCTTAAACCGAACCAGTTCTGTTGTGGCAAAGGAGGTGATGGCACTGTACATTAATGTGGTGACTTTAGCTTGGATGCGGTCTGTTATTATGTTGCGTTCTAGTGGAGTAGTATCTGACATGTCAGCAAGGGTAGGGAGGTGCTGTTGCAGTGCATGCCGAAACTGTGTGGAGTGGTACCTTGCTGCCTGGTATTACCCAAATTGGTCGTTTACAATTGTTCGAATGAACAATTGACCGAATTTAAAGGGTCACAATTGACCTTTTCACAATTGACCGAATATATATATTTATATATATATATATATATATATATATATATATATATATATATGGGTTTTGGGGGGTTTGGCGTTGGGTGGGGGGTTGTGGGGGGTTTCCCCCCACATATATGGTACAATTGACCTTCACAATTCGGTTAATTGTGAAAAGGTCAATTGTCATTCGAGCAGTTGTAAAAAGTTCAAAATATATACAACCTTCTGCCTCTGGGAGGTTAAAGGATAGAGCCAATTCTTCGTAGGATCTAATGGCGCCATTTATTATAATGTCACCCACTTTCTCTATACCACATCTCGTCCATGCTGGCCATTTTGGCAATTTGGCTTCCTCGTGGAGATTTCTATTATTCCATAATGGTTGGATTGGCGTGACTCTGTCCCCCCATCCTATAAAGGTATGTGATTCTGCCCAAATACAGGACGCCTGTGCTGCCATTTTTCGGGGGGTTGTTCTGGGTGTTGCCTTGTATAGTTCCAAGGGGGGCGATGCCCCCCTTGGAACTATACAAGGCATAGATAGATCCATGTGGCAGTTCAGGGTCCGCGTGCATTACATCGTTTACCACTGACATCTGGCTGGCCCAGTAGTATGTCTGTAGCCTTGGTAGGCCAATCCCACCCCCCCATATTGACCTTTGCAGTGTTTGAAGGGCGATTCTCGGGCGTCCACCCCCCCATAAGACTTTTCTAAGTATGCAATCTATTTTCTGGAACTCCTTCACAGGTATATGTAGAGGGGCGTTTTGGAGCACATATAAGTAGCAGGGAAGTGTCAGCATTTTGAACAGTGCAACTCGACCTAGTAAGGTCAATGCTAGGGACATCCAGTGATGTACATCACCTGTAAATCACTCCGTGATGGGTTGTAGGTTATCAAGTGTATAATCATCTAGGTTCCTTGTGATCTTAATACCCAAATATTGGAAATGTTCAGAAGCTATTCTATATGGGCAGGGCTCAGGAATCTCCCTACCTAGAGTATTTAGTGCAAATAGCGTGGATTTGGACCAGTTTACTCTTAGGCCGCTAAAGGCTCCATTTTTCTGGAGCAGCTGTATCACCACCGGGCATGTCGTCTTGGGGTCTCACAAATACAGCAATAGGTCGTCTGCGTATAGTGAGACTTTGTCCTCCCATTCTGGACCGCCCGGGATGCCACTCCATGTGGGTGTTTCTCTCAGCAGCTGGGCCAGTCATTCCATGGCCAGCGCAAAGAGAAGGGCTGATAGCGGGCAGCCTTGTCGGGTCCCTTTTCACAAGACAAAAGATCGTGATGTCCAGCCGTTCACTCGGACTTCAGCCATCGGTGCCTCATATAGTAATTGGACCCAGGATAGGAACTGTTCTCGAAAACCCATTTTGCGCATGATAGCCCAGAGTGCCTCCCACTGAATAGAATCGAACGCCTTTTCAAAGTCTATTGCAAGTACACCCAGGGGAATATTAAGGGTCTGGGCACGCTCGATGACCAAGTGTATTCTTCTTATGTCCATTCTCGTGGATCTGCCAGGCATGAAGGCACATTGGTCCAGATGAATTAGGGATGTTATGACCTGTTGTATGCGTGTCGCTAACAGTTTGGCCAGTATTTTAGCTTTGCTATTAATGAGGGAGATGGGTCTATATGAGCTGCATTGATCCGGGGGTTTGTCTACTTTGGGTATTATGATTATTGTAGCTTTCCTTAGGTCCGCCTGCAGGCGTCCCATTGTTCGGGCCTGTTGGAACATATTGAGTAAATGGGGGGCTAGGTTGGTACAGCTTATTTTCTTCCAGGTTTCTATGGAAAAGCCGTTTGGTCCAGGGGTCTTCCCAGATTGGAGCTGCATCATGGCCATTGCAATTTCTTCTTCTGTGATTTCTCTTTCCAGGCTAACGATCTGGTCATCACTGAGGGACGGAAGGGTGATTTCGTCTAGTATGGCAGTCTCAGGGGGAGCAGCAGGTGCCTTGTATAGCCCATCATAAAATCTTGCAAATTCCTCAGCTATGTCCTCATCCGTCAGACAGGGTTCCAAGTTTTGGGGTACAATCGCTCTCACTTGATTGTGCCCTTCATCTCTTCGCTCAAGCCAGGCTAGGACCTTCCCCGCCTTGTCACCAGTGTCGTATATTCTGGCTCTCATTGCTCTGTGTGCCTGTTTGGCATTGTCCAACGCAATGTTTTGCAGTTTCTTTTGAGCTAGTATTAAGGCTCTTTTACTATCTGGACAGTCTTGGATTAGATATGTTTCTTCTGCATGTTTTACGTTTGCTTCTGCCTCTCTCAATGATTCCAAGTATATTTTCTTTTGTGCCGCTGTCCAGGAGATGATTTCTCCCCGTAGCACCGGTTTGAGGGACTTTCCACCGATCCCTCATTTGACTCAAAATACGCTGTGGTGGCGTTTTGTATACGTTCAATCAGTTCGGGGGAGCCTAGGTGGTAGTTGTTCAATCTCCATACCGGTGGGGGAGCTGGTTTGCACGTTGTGAGTGACATGAGTAGAGGGGAGTGAACTGAGATGCCTCGTGGGAGGTATTCAGCTTGTGTTGCTGTGTATGTTATTGTCGCAGGCATAAAGAAATAATTCAAGCGTTACAGCGATGCGTGTACTCCGGAGTGATAGGAGTACTCCTTTTCTTCCGGATGCAGATCACGCCATACGTCCCTAATACCAAACGCTTCCACAAATGTAGGTTGGTTTGGAGGTTGGGGTCTCTGTTGCGTAGGTGTGTATGATCTTGTATATTGCTTATTACGTCGTTGAAGTCTCCTCCTAGCACTAAGATGTCCGAGGTGTCGCTGGTTAGCAAGGGTGTTATATCGTCCATAAGCTTGGATTGGAGAGTAGGTGGGGCATAAATCGCCATGAGGGATATTGTTTTGTTCCAGAGCGTGCCTGTGACGTATGTAATCTGCCCCCAGTGTCTTGTATTGTTTTGGTAAGGATGAGCCGTAGTCTTTTATGTATTAGTATCAATACTCCTCTGGTCACGACCCCCATCCAGAAGACCCCCTGGCAAGCCCATAGGCCAGGAAGGGTCTCCACTAAAACCAGGCATCCTTGGCCTAGGCCTTCTTGGGGCCAGTCCTGGCGCCTTCGGCGCCAGGCTCATACTTGATAAAGGACTTGTATTGGGAACTACTTTATTTCAGTGACAATCAACATGGAGGCTTCCACATAGCTTGGCTCCTAGGAACCAAGCAATGCGGTATAGTATTTTTGGGTGTGGTACCATAGGAACTATTTTACCTGTACTACTTTCTTGAAGCTATTTAAAACACACCCGACTGGGATAACACGCTTTGCGTTACTTTGCAGTTCTGCAACGTGACGCTCACCGTGTTCAGCTGCACCCACAAACCTCGGAAGAACAGCATCTGTAAAGGAGAAAAAGGACATCGTTAGCAGCAGCTTACCTGTAATGTCTTCGTTAGCTGACCACGGCTCTTGAGATCAGCATCCAGGAACCAGCGCTCCTCCCGAACCGACGGATCTGCAAAAAAGAAAGAAACAAGGCATTTTTACAATTTAATGAACGGTGCCGAAAAGCTTACCTCGCAAGCCGCTCCTCGACCAGCATCGCCTCAGGAATTCCACGCACTGGGTGAGCACTGCGACCTGTGGGAAGACAAGACAACAGGTTAGCAAGAGGCAAGGCATCATAGCGCTGCGCTTAGCGCCTACTCACCGCATCAAGGCGCTCTAAAAACGCCATTACTTACCGGCGAGACCCAATTCAGTCTATGCCACATATTGGGCTTCCGCGCACCTAAGGAAGAGAAAAGACATTAGTTAAACCAAAAAGGCATGCAAGGAGAATAATATAGCACAGCAATAAGACCTACCTGAAAGACTCAAAGTGGGCCGGCATCAGTGAAGTAACTCGATCGCAAACGCCCACCAAGCACAACGGGCCCCTGCCAAGAAGGCAGGACGGGGAACACACCTGCATTAAAAACAAGGTGAGGAGAGGTCCTGTGAGGCCGCGGGTATACGGGGTGGTGGGAGACTGTTTACCCCAGTTGCCCAGTCTTAAACATTGCCCACCTGTATTCCAGGCAGAACCCTCCCACTGGTCACACCTGGGAACCGCAGAGAAGGATAACTGAGTCCCAACTGCTGGGTGGCGTCCCCGTGGAACCAGGTGAGCGTAACAGCCTGCTTGTATGGTTGCTTGGTAGTTTGAGCACTTGAATAATGCATTGGATGTACATGCCATATGGGTTTCTGTTAGGAAGGCTATATTTGGACCATGCCTGTTCAGGAACTGTCTTACCAGCCTCCTTTTCAGGCTGTTTCCTAGGCCATTTACATTCCAGGTGAGTAATTTTAAGGCTTTGTTCTTATTGTCTTGCAGAGTTATGTTAGTGTTCATGGTTACAGCTGACAGTGGAGCCTCCCATAATGGGGGCATTGGTCGCGTTTGACTCGCAGCAGGGAACAGTAGTTGTTGTTTGATTAACAACTGTTTCATGTAGTTTGTAGTGCTTCAATTAGCTTTTCCATCTTTTAAACTTATGCCAAATGCCCCCCTCCCCATACTTCGCCCTCAACTGAAGCATTTGTCGCCCCTTAACAATTCAAACACTAATTAAACAGTATATCCAGGCAGTCTTGAACTTTCGCCTATTGCTGTACGTTCGTTTCTTGCTAGAGGGGGCGGGTCGGTTCCACCCGCCAGCCATTATATGCTTTCTGTCATGTGGATTTGCTTTAAGCTGGTTTTTCTTTCTTTTCCTTTCCAGTGGTTTCACTTGCCTTGTCTGATGCTATTTTCTTTCATGCGTTTTCCTGTTGTGGCATTTCTTCCTGCTGCTGTAGTGGTCTGTTATCTGGTGGTCTCTCTGGATGTGGCCTATTACGGTCATTCCCTGTCTTCTTCATTATGTTCCAGTCACCTTCAATATGCCTTTCCGCCCAATTCCAAGCTTCCTTGGGATATGTGAAGTGCACTGTTGTGCCATTGTGATATATTTTGAGTTGAGCAGGGAAGATCAGGCCATATTTAGTTCCCAGTGATTGCAGACGTTTTTTGAGTGGGTCAAAGGACTGGCGCGCTTTTTGAACTTCTCTGGTGAAGTCAGGGAAGAAGGAGATTTTCGAGCCGTTATAGGTGATTGATCCTTTCGTTCTTGCCATTTGTAGTATGGCATCTCTATCCCTATAATTTAGAAGTCTTGCTATGACTGCACACGGCAGTGCATCAGGTGTGATCCTGCCCGTTGGGATGCGATGGGCTCTCTCAATAGAAAAGAACTTGGAGAAGGATTCTGTATCATATATGTCAGCCATCTCTCGAGGAATAGTTCCATGCATTCTCCTTCTGCCTGTTCAGGGAGGCCAAGGATGCGGACGTTATTGCGCCTTGATCTTCCTTCACTTTCATCCACTCTTCCCTCTAGGGTTTTTATTCGTTCTAACATGCCGGTCATCTGGCGGTTGACTCCCTGCAGGTTGTCCTCGGTCTCCGATATGCGTGCTTCCGCCGCTCCAGTGCGTGCAGTCAGCTTCTGCAGATCATGTCTCAATAGGGATACCTCAGAACCAATGCTGCCCATTTTCTTTTCCATTGATGTCCTGGAGCTGGCAGTGGCACCCATCACGTCTCTGAGGGAGATGTCATCTTCCATGTTCTCAGGTTCGGTTGATGCTGACCTTTCTGGTGAGCAAGACAGTGGAGTGGTTGCATATTGTTCTATCCTGCTTTGTGTGGAGGTTTTCCTGGGCTTGTCCTTCTCCATTTTGCGAAGCAGGTATTTTAATGTGAAAAGAAATTCATTTTGCATTTGGGAGGGGCCAGCGGTGTCGTTGCAGAGGTATCTTGGGTTTGTTGTTCACGGGGTTGTCAGGCCCAGTTGAGCGCAGAGTTTTTAGGGAGTGCACAGACCAGGCAAGTGATCTCTTGATCCCGTTTTGCCAGGGGTGGCTATTGTTTATAGGTTGTTGTCTGTATCTATGTCTGCTGTGGCGTGCACTCTCTTCACTGTTTGGAGCGCTGTGCCTTTGTTATCCACTGGTGGGAAATGTTTGTTCCTTTCGCTACAGTTCGGATTAATAGGTGTGTGTAGGGGCGGTTTTATGCTGGTGTCGCCATTTTGATGGTAGCATGAGTGTCTTGCCTGTTTGCAAGATATGGCGCCCTGTTTCTGCTCTTTTCAGGGTGTGGACATTCCATTCATCAACACGCAGTTCTTATGTTACGGGCCTGCCGGTTCGCCCGGTTCTCTCTTGTGGTTCTATTGCGGTAGGAGGATCCCCGGTCCGCTACCCTTTGCGTCAGGGGGCGAGCTGTGGTTACTGCTGCGCCCTCTCACATTCGCGTCGTTCTTTTCCCTGTGTGATTTATTGGGATATTGCGTGCTTGAACCACCGGTTGGTAGTTGTTTTATTTTGGCAGATCACCGCCGTTCTTCCTGGTTACTCAGTGCTCGTTGCCCCTGTCCATGCTGGAGCGAACGTTCAGGCAGCGATACAGTCTCAGTAATTATGGAGGTTTGTTAGGTTGCCCTTTCAAATAACTCTGGGTTGGGAGGAACTGCTGCTGGGGACCCGCATGCCGTGCAGACTACGATTGTGCATCAATTTTACAAAGACTACACTGGAGGAGCAGGCAGGTCCCAGTTCAGCTCCTGGGTTGATCAGCACTTGATCGGCAGTCTTTACACGCCGATCCAAGGTGGGTCTTTCCACGTGTTGCCCAGTATCAGGGGGGGGGGGCCCGCTTGCCCTGAGAGGGGATCGGGAGGTTTCCTCTCGCACAGTGTTTTCCGGGCAGGAGGACAAAGTTCAGGGCCCACCCCCACCTCTCCTTACCGGGTCTCTCGCAGTCCGGATTCTATCCCCCGGTGTTCACCGCAGGTCAGTAGATCAGCAGACCAGCGGGTGCTCAACGTTGCACGGAGCACCCGCAACCACTCGGGGGGCCGGAGAGCAGGGATTTCGGTGCCAATCACCTCACGCAGTCGATCCTCTCTTCCAGTCGGTGTCGATCGCACTCCGGCAATGTGTTGGTCCGTGCAAGGAGCTGGAGACACTCGCCACCTTCTGATGCGGCGGTTGTCTTTGCGCGGCTTCACCTCTACAGGCACCAGGATATGTAGCGTTGCTGTGTTCGTGCTCAGCAGCGCCCAGTGGCCATCTTGGATTCTTTTCAGACGCCATCACACCACCTTTCATCGGCTAATTTCTTTAGAATTAGCAGTCGGTTTCACACTTTGACCACTGGACGTGAGACCAGTTATGTTCCAATGCCTGAAAACACCTTTTTCTCCACATGAGCAGTTGTTATTCTGGCAGGATGTTACAGGATACGGCTGGCAGCCTCGGGAGCACCAAAAGCTCACGTCTTCATGCCGCGTCCGTTGGCCACGCCCTCGAATTGATCCCCTTTTTAAAGTGATCCAACATAAAACGCCCATTGTCACAGCAGAGATCTGCAACCTGTGGCTATCTAGAGGTTTCGCACTACAATCCCCTTCAGCCCTAGCCATCTTTGACAATGGCAGGGGTCATACGATGAATAGTCCAAAACATTAGAAGAGTCACAGGTTTCAAACCCCCACACCCAAAGCCTATGTTGTGGTACAGTGCAATGCGATTGTTGATGTATAACAGAACACATTGCGACATATGCAGATGGATAGATCTCTTCTACTATTATCAAGCCTTGATCTGCACAATCTTAACAACATGTTAAGCAGTGAGAAATGTTGCCTCCTGTGTTCGACTCTCACCCCCACCAACACCTTTTTGATTTAGACTTTGTTTAAAATTAATTTTAGTTTTTTATGTCTTTGTGCAATTAAATTACAAAAAACATTTAAAAATAACACACAATAGAAATTCTACCTGCAGCTTACAGTAATGTATGCACACTTATGAACACTTGAAGCAGCATGCTCCATCGCAGCTTGGGTGACTGAGAGGTCTGTGCACTGACTTGGTAGCTTAACATAGTCGCTCCATGTATTGAGATGCCCAGGGACGGTCTGAAATAATTCCTCCAGCTATCAAATAGAACAGCTTTGGAACTGATCGACAACCAGCGTTGCTTTTGGCTTTTGGTTACAATAATGATTGCAATGGTGTCTCTTTATTGTGCTAGCCTTATTGAAATGTGTGCTGCGGTCTGGGCTGCCATTTTTTTCGTTAACTTTCTTATAGTACATTTAGCTTGTGGGTTTTAGTGAATATGTTGTTGGAGAGGTTAGATTCAAGCAGAGTGCAGTGAGGCAGGCATGGAATCACAAGTAAGGACACAGACGCAAAAGGTACAAGTTTCAACACCTTTATTAAGTTTGACTGGGGTTGGTGAATTCCTAACTGGCCCTGATTCTATAATGGGAGTAGTCTCGACCATCAAAGTAAAGTAAAATGGGCCAAGTCAGTCAATCAAACAATGGAAAGAGTCTGTGTCAGAAACGTATAGTTGTCCTCACGTTTCACAATAACTAAGTTTGGAAAAAATTGATGAAAATTAAGAGTGTATTAAAAGAATGTCAGAATGGCAATGAAAGTGGTTCACCACTCCTTTGCCCAAGTTCAGTTTAATGGGGTTCTTAAAAAGTTCCTTCAAGGTGGGTAGTATGCACAGTTCAATATCTGTCATTTAGGCTTTCCTCACCTATTTCAATGACAGTTCAATATATATCTCAGTTCTTTTCAAAGGATTCTTTCGGGCTTCCTTCACCCGGCTTCAAACAGCTCCACTACTCAGAGCTTCACAGGCTGCCCTTGCAATACTTGAACATGGTTGAAACACTTTTCAGCTAACACAGCTCCACTTCTCAGAGCTCGGGGAAACTCCCTTCCCCAACATTTGTACTTTTCTTTCACAATGTTCACCTGTCCAAGACCTTCGCAGCTGCATGGTGTTATCACCCACATGCCTGACCTCTCCGACAGCAGGGTCCCTAGTATTCTCACCTTGCCAGAGACTTTCGCAACCGCACAATATTTTCCCTCTATGCATGACCACTCTGAAAAACGGGGGTTTGTTTCTTAATATCCATGCCTCTTGCACTTGGTTTCGCAGAACGGGCCCTCGGCAACTCAAAAGCAAATAGTTCATCTGGACGGGCCCACAGCCACTCTGTTCCTCATTTCACAAAAAGTGTCCATTCACTTTCACATTAGCCTTTCAGGATCTCTGCACGCTCTCTTTCCCTTGTGCCCTTCCCTTCAATGGCTTTCACCACATTTCACTTTCATTATTCACTGTTCTTTTAACTTTCACGAAGCGTTCAACAATGTGCCTTCTCACACGGCACAGCTCCCATACTTTGCTTCTGATCGGCTCCCTCGCTGGCTAAATACTTTCAAGCTTTCAATTCATACCCTTTATCCTTCAATGCGTAACCTTGCGTGTAATACTGTAGCTTTAAAAATCACGCGTATCACAGACGGGGCTCTCCCTTCCTATGAACTCACCAGCTGTGATTGCTTTTGTGCCCCTTCAGTATTCAACTTGTCGAGGTCAGGGTCTTGCCCACCTGCCCTTCAGAAACTCCCAGACGGCCTCGCAGCCAAGGGGAGGAAACTAGCAGTTTGCTGGTGCATGGAGTAAAGGGTCTAGCCTGTCCGTGGCTCCCTTCTCTGAACTCCTCTGGCTTCTTGGAGACACGGCTCCCTTGCCACACTTTATCCTGCTTCATCTCACAGCCTGTCAGCATCTTGCCGTCCCGTTTTCCCTGGTCTGGTTTCCTGCAGCTCTCTCCCAGCTGCTCCTCCGTCTCGCCATCCAGCTTGCCTTACTTTTCGGCCCCTGACTTCCTCTCTGTGTCTTTCCATGCTCCATGAGTTTCAGGTGCGTGTGATTGTGACCTTGCCTGGCCTCATTAGTGGGACAAGGCCAGTACATGTTAATGGTGGTACTCTTCCTAGTGTCAGTGTTCCTCTTCCTCGTCTCAGTAGTTGGGCTGATTAGGAAAAGAGGGGAGTTATGGGAGTTGTAGTGTCCCATGAAGGTAGAGGGAATATGGGGTGAATAACTGGCAGGAAATGGGGGATACCTGTCATCCGCCGCCACCGGAACTGGCGGATACCTCCGCGTTGCTGCTTGCAGTATGGGTTTAGATGTTGGTAGTCCTTCCTCTACTTTCACGGCTCCAGCTGCCGTTCCAGTTTTCTCAGCGTGGAGCCCGCCATGAGTATTTATTCCTCCTCCTCCCGACGGACACTGCGTGCCAACCCCACTGGATTGTTTTCCCAGCTTCCGAGTTTACGCTTGCTGCTGACTCTCCACTCGGAACGTCAGTGCTTTCTTGCCTGTTACTGTCTTCGTTCCCTGAACGAAGTATACCTTCTCTTCGCTACTTTGCCTCCCCTTACCTGCTTCCTCTGGCCCTTTGCCCGGCTCGCGTCTCCTTCTTTCGAGACCCAGAGCCTGGTTCTTTTTCTGCTTTCTCTCCTCTCCTCTCCATCTCCTGGTCCCTCCGCCAGTCAGAGTTCCGGTCTGTTCCAATTTCTTTTTTTTCCACTTACCATTGTCCGGAGCTCCTTGTGTACTGCCTGCCTAGCACTGGATTCCAGCCACACCTACCTGCTTCATGTTTGCTGCAGATCCTCCTCACTGTTTTGGTCCATGCCTCTTCCTGCTACAGTCTTCCTCCCCGTCTGCAACACCACTTCGGAGGTTCCTACTTGGAGTCGGACGAAGTGTATTGCGGTGCCTTACAAGGGTTCTTTCTGCCGCCTGGCTTTTTCCTTTGCTTTTCGGCTTGTTCCCAGAAAGGGAGCCACAGGTTTGCTGTTCCATCAGCATTCACTGTGGCTTCCCTCCGTGACAGGCATTTACCATCAAAAAAGGAGAAAGACTACCTCACCAGACGAAACCTGTCCTCCGAAAGCTTCGACTCAAGCAGCTCAGGTGAGGAGAGTGTGGAAACAAGGTGTGAGGTGGGAGTTAAAGAGTCACAGAAAGGACAGATTGCAAAGCCTAAACATAACAAGATGTCGGCGGAAGAACAGGTTCAAGAGCTTTGGAAAGCCTTTCAAGCTAAATCTGTAGAGTTACAGGGAGAGAAGGCAGAGAATGCCCTTCTCAAACAAATGGTGTCGGCGGGAGAACATCATACAGTGGAATTACCCCCCATGCCACTCTCCTCGGAAAAGTTTGATGGTTCTCCCAAAAGGGTGAAAGAGTTTCTGGAGGCTTGCACCGTACATTTCACTTTTAGGCCCCGCACTTTCACTACCGACTAGGCTAAGGTTGGAGTCCTAATCTCAAATATGACAGGGAATGCGTTGGCGTGGGCGACTCCATTGGTAACCAGTGCCAATGCTATACTGCTGGATTTTGCGGGATTCCAAAACCTGCTCTCTTTTACCGCTTGTGAGGACTTGTTGGATGTCAGACAAGGTTCGTTGGATGTCTTATTCTACATTTCTTACTTTAAGACCTTGGCGGCTGGGGCAGGTTGGCCAGAACCGGCCCAGTACGGCATCTTTCGGAGGGACTTAAGGGAGGAGATCAAAGACGAGCTAGCCAGATCTCCTCGTTCACCAACTTTTTCTGATCTACTCGCTGCTGCTCTCCACATAGAGTTTAGACTCCAGGAAAGAAGATCAGAACGGCGCAAACAACGCACTTCAGGATCCTTGCCGGACCCCCTTCCATATTCTTCCCCTTCACACTCTCCTACAAAGTCTTCAGATGAACCTATGCAAATTGGAGCTACAAGAGCACCTCTATCAGCAGCGGAAAGACGAAGACGGAGAGAAAAAGGACTATGTGCATACTGTGGTTCGGATCAGCATCTCTTGAAAGACAGCTTGGAGGTACCCAACACGAGATCGGGAAACGACAACCCTCGGCGCCAGTAGGGACAGGCCTCAGAGGGTCATCAAGTTCTATTTCTCGTCCCTACGTCTCTCTCTCAGTGTCAGCTCTGAATTCCAAAGAAGATTCAAGACTTATGGTTCTGTCCGTGGCTCTCAAACTGGAGGGTAAGCAAGTCGAGTCTTTAGCTCTGTTGGACTGCGGAGCTGCAGGCAACTTCGTAGATACCCTGTGGGCTGACAGAATAGGCCTACGCAGGTTCGCACATCAAGAAGGCCAGCAGGTCGAGGGTGTGGACGGAACTCCTTTGTCTTCCGGTCTAATAACACATTCCATGGAGGACCTGTTCTTGACCATCAATCATCACACGGAAAGGCTGAAGTTCGACATCATACAAGCAGCCCATTTCCCCATTATTCTTGGGGTTCCTTGGCTACGGAGACACAATCCTCGCATTGATTGGACTAACAACCAGTTGAGCTTCTCTTCCACCTACTGTACCACCAATTGCCTTCCCTTGAAAGATCGGTGTGATCTACAGTCGGTAACAATTATCCTGGATGCCCATCTTGGAGTGCATGTGCTATCCCGGTACTGCTCATTTTCGGAAGAGGTGTTTCAAGAGAATCTTCACGCCAGATTACCCCCACATCGACCAGAGGACTGCACTATCGATATTGAGACTAACGCTCTAGTGCCATTTGGTAGAATGTTCTCCCTCACACTGTCAGAGAAACAGGTGTTAAGAGGTTATCTGGATATCAACTTGAAGAATGGCCTCATTCAGGCCTCTAAATCCCCCACTGGGGCTTCTTTGTTCTTCATTAATAAAAGAGGTACCAACGGGCTTAGCCCTTGTATAGATTATAGGGGTCTAAATAAAGTCACCATCCAGGATCGCTACCCGATGCCTCTCATCACAGACATCATTGAGGCAGTCCAGGGGGCTAAGGTGTTCACCAAACTCAACCTAAGGAATGCATACCACCTGCTCCGCATAGCCAAGGGCGATGAGTGGAAGGCCGCCTTTCGCACTCCATTCGGATTATATGAGTACCGTGTAATGCCATTTGGCTTGGTGAACGCGGCCGCAGTATTTCAATGGTTTATGGACCGAATGTTTTCTGACATGCTCACTATTTCCATAATTATCTACCTGGACGACATTCTCATTTTTTCCTCTAACATGGAAGAAGATATTCCTCATGTCACTCAGGTTTTGGATCGTCTTCAAAAGAACCAACTATTGGTCAAGGCCGAGAAGTGCATTTTTGCAGTTCCTTCGGTACCTTATCTAGGGTACATCCTATCGGAGAAAGGTATTGCCATGGATCAAAACAAGGTTCAAGCTATTCTTGATTGGCCTGCCCCTACTTCAGTGCAAGAAGTACAAAGATTCCTTGGATTATCCAACTTCTACAGACGATTCATACCAGACTTTTCTGAAGTGGTGTATCCCATCACCCGTCTTCTCAAAAAGAATGCTCTCCCTTTTCATTGGTCAACCGAAGCTGAAAGTAGCTATTCCCTTCTCAAAGGACTCGTTTGTTCTGCTCCAATACTATGGCATCCAGACCAGACAATACCCTTCATCTTGGAGACAGATGCCTCTGCCATAGCCATCGGAGCCGTTTGTTACAGACAGTGAGTGGAGTTGAACATCCTGTAGCTTATCTGTCTTGAAAAAGAACTATTGGCGATGAAGTTAGCGTGTGAAGAGTGGCGGCACCTTCTTATGGGGGCGCAACATCGATTTACCATTCGGACAGATCACAAGAACCTAAGGGTATTGCAAGACATGGAGTGTTCAAATTCCCGACAGCCCCGATGGGCGTATCTGTTTTCTCAATATGATTTTCACATCACCTACATTCCCGGAACTTTGAATCGCTTGGCAGACGCATTGTCCCGCAAGGATTCGAGCAGGGTGAAGACACCAGAGCGCACTCAGCCACTGTTTCGGAGAAACCAGATCCTGGTCCTAGTAAACTCTTTCCTTCAAGAGGTGAAGGCCGCGATCATTCCAGAGTTTGCTCGATTACCGCTTCATCCCAATTCTCACTATCAGGAAAAGGATGGCTGGGTGTTTTACAAAAATCGTTTATACATCCCAACAGGTCCGTTACACCAGAAGATATTAAACTGGTGCCACAATCCACGCACTGCAGGCCACAGAGGCTCGGAAGGTACCATGGAGCTGATCTAAACAGCATTCCTCTGGCCCAATCTGAGAAGGGAGACATTGGAATACGTACGAGCATGTCCCACCTGCGCCAGAGCCAAATACCCTACAGGCAAACCCCTTGGACTGCTGACTCAAGCAGAACTCCCCACTTGACCATGGGGACTTATATCCACGGATTTCATAGTGGATCTTCCACTGTCTGACTCATGTACGTGCATAATGGTCACGGTGGATATGTTTTCCAAAATAGCACATTTTTCTCCCCTCCCGGGTCTTCCCAGCGCAGTGAGAATGGCGGAAGGTTTTGCCAGAGACATCTTCAAATTACATGGCATTCCGGATAAGATTATTTCGGATCGAGGGAGCCAGTACATCTCAAAGTTTTGGAAGGCTCTTTGTGTCAGACAGACAGACTAGCACTTTCCTCGGGATTTCATCCTCAAACCAACGGCCAGACCGAACGCCTCAATGCCACTTTGGAGCAGTATCTGAGATGTTACGTCAATCAGCACCAAGACAATTGGGTTTCCTGCTTCCCACAGCAGAGTTTACTTACAACACCAAGCATTCTGCTATCGGCCTTTCCCCTTTCTACTGTACCTATGGCGTTCATCCCAAAGCTTTTTTGCTCAACGTTCCCAGTTTCACCAACTCCCCAGCAGCAGAAGAAGTTCTACAGAACATTGCTACAGCTCATGCCTCCGCTTTGCAAAGCCTGAAGAACAGTAGAAGACACAATAAGGATCAGGCCGACAGACATCGGAAAGAATGCCCGAAGTTGGAGACAGGTGACAAGGTGTGGTTGTCCACCAGATTCCTGCCCAGATGGACACATCCTTCTAGACTATCTCCTCGCTTCTTGGGTCCTTTTCCTTTCCTCTCTAGAATCAATCCTGTCACTTATAGACTTCAGCTCTCTTCTACCCTTAGTCGCATCCATCCGGTTTTTCATTCTTCCCTTCTCAAACACTTCATAGCTGACCCACACTGCAGAACGGTTCCCCGTCAGGTTCTCTTCCGTGAGAGCAACAAGGATGAATATGAGGTGTCCTCCATACGGGACTCTAGGTATTATAGAGGTCGTTTGGAATACTTACTGTCCTGGAAGGGCTACCCCGAGTCGGAGGACTCGTGGGAACCCGCTTCGCAGGTACATGCCCCTCGGTTACTTTCCAGATTCCACCGCTTACACCCAGGTAGACCGGGGCTTTCCCGCACTGGAGGGGGGCATACTGTCATCCGCCGCCGCCGGAACTGGCGGATACTTCCGCATTGCCGCTTGCAGTATGGGTTTAGAGGTTGGTAGTCCTTCCTCTACTTTCACAGCTTCAGCTGCCGTTCCAGTTTTCTCAGCGCGGAACCCACCGGGAGTATTTATTCCTCCTCCTCCCGGCAGACACTGCGTTACAACCCACTGGATTGTTTTCAGGGTCAGTGAAGTAAGACGGAGGACAGAAGATACAGTGTAAAGTTTGGCGCATTCTTGCGGCTAGTCTCTAATGAGAGCCGGACAACTACAAAGACGGCAGAGGGGAGGAGGTGGGCGAGTAGCTTGCCCGCTGTGTGCACCTGGCTGGGAGAGCTACAGGCCTGCGTTTTAATTTCGCGTCTGTCCTGCCATTATGTGGGATGTTTTTACCCATGCATCCAAGCCCTACCATATAACTGTGCAGTACTGGCATGGAAAGCATCAGGATGGCCAGAACTCCCCAGAGAGTGCACAGGGAAAACATGAAGAATAGGCTGCCACCCATTTTTGCCTATGTTGTGAGCACAGGAGGGCACCGCCTAAAACCACTATTGGGCTACACACACAGTAGCCTGAAACCATTGGGAATGGCAATGCTAATTGCCAAAAAGCAACTCAGAACTGTGGGGAATTCATTTTCTTAATCCCAAAAATGATTGCAATACCGGTACTCACCACTATCAGAAAGCCAGCGTTTTAAAACCACCAGACTTTTGTGTAAAACTGAACAAATGAAACAAAACCAGACCAAGGAAAGACTTGCTAAGAGGTGGATACAATGTAAAACTATATTCTGAAATGACTTGAAGGAAGTCATTATTTAATGTATATGTAAAAATTGTCAGTTTGATTTGAATGTAGAAAACTGGGAACAAAAAGTGACATTTAGCTGAAACCTGGCTTAATGAAACTGGATTCTGCCTGACAACTACCCCCAACAGGAGTTGAAACTGGATCAACAGCCACTCTTCCCAGGCCTAGCTGCATCCTGCTGCCCCTTGCCAAAAGGAGTTGACACCTCTCTGATTGAATTAAGGGAGGGGACCTGGGAACTGGAAGGGACAGAACAATGCAACTTCCTTGACTCAGGCAAATGTTATATTGGGGGCGTCGTAAAATAGCTTCCTCTTGGGAGAAACTGTGGGGCAGCTGTGCCTCTGTGAACAAGCTGGCTTGGGGGAAGTGGATAAACCAGTTATTCCACCATGTGTTGTGGGAAGCCACACCCCTTTTTGACCAGAGCATAATTTTAAAAAGATAGATAACTCATAGTGCGGACTTGTCAGAATTATATAAGTAATATCATTATTTTTGTGATTTTTCTGTGCACGTTTTAAGAGGTGTTAGGGCCCTGTGGTGTATTCTGGGGGGTTGCTAGCTGAAAATAGGGTCTTACTCCAAATGTCTGCATGTTAAAAATCTGACACTTTATCATCTGAAACCCATATCCCTGGTGCACATTTGTGTAAAATCTGGAAAGGTTTAGAGGTCGTTATCTGGATGAAAAGGGGAGAATTCTGTCATCAGTGGACACAACATTGTACAAAGACAGGGATCGGATGGTTTGGTGCTACAGAAAATATGTTAACTGGACCTATAATATTAGAAAAATGGTACATAGATAAATATGTGTTTGGGTTAGAAATAGATTTGTGTGCAATCTGACAAGGGGAGGTTCCTCTGACCATGAAACCTACAGCATCACTCTGACTCACATTTCATTCCTCCAATCAAGGGAGAGAGGGGGAATTGGGCCAATGACAAGTAGAGAGGGGCAGGCCCAGTTATGCCACGCACACACCCACTTTTCAAAACACATAAAAAGAGACTGCTGGGACAGGTAGGGACATTCAGTTCCATTTGCTGCGGAGCATGCTGACTGACGACTTCACATCCAGAGATCCAGACTTCAAATCCATCAATCTCCAGAACCTGTAGCAGAAATTAACTCCAGAATTTGTAGCAGAGAAGCCTGAATCCACCAGCTGAATCCTCTTCAGCAGGCCTCAAAACCAACCAAACTATTCAACAGCCGGGCGAGCTGTTTGAATTTTTGCCAAGAATTTTTGCAAGAACCTGTAGCAGTATCCAGAAAGCAGTGCTGTATCCAGAACCAGACCATTGTGAGCAGATCCGGTGCTTGACAGACCCAGAGAGCAGAGCTGACCCAGATAGCCGGGACTTCAGAACCACCTGCCGGAAGTCCCGTCCAACCTGACCAGACCATGACGAGGCCTATTTCAAATTGATATTGTGAGTACCTAGCAGAACTGTGCAGAACCAATCTCTTAGTTAAAATAATCTAATCCAAACTATTTTAACCTAAGTCGAACAGCCTCCTAGAAATCGTGTGATCTGTCATTTTTAAAGCTGCACAACTGTCACCCGTCAATTATGCAGCTGCAAGCTGTCACCTGTCATTTTGAGTTTTACTTTAAATCCGAAAATCTACCTTTATTAAATTGTCCGTACCTCTGGAACCGTTTGGGCATATCAGCAATGGGATAAAATAAATAAATAAAGCAGCGGTCACTCGTATAGACAACCGGTATCATATCAGGACAAAAGGTTCATTGTGGTCAGCTGATATTATAACTGTCGATCAAAGGTACGTAAGTGTGTCTGACTACACTCATTTCCTCTCCACTTATCACCCACACATATATCTGTGATGTTGTCATGATGTACTTCCCCCCATGCTCGAATTGAGTTACCATGCAACCACAATTAGGTGGTATGAGATGCCTCTTACCTGGTTTGTCTGTGTCAGTGTGTAACACTATGGGGACCTGTTTTCGAGTGAGTCCACTGGTGAAAATGCCTTCCCATTGCATGACTTCTCTTGAACTCTGCACGTCAGGGTCAAATGTGAAAATAATTCTTGCACCTGTGTCTGTGCGCAGAAGTGCCTGGGGATATCCCCATGGCCATCTTATGTTGATTGTGGTAGCTTTTTTCGCTGTTCTTTGTCAGGGATTTCCTGTCTCCTCTCCAAGCTGTCTCTCGTTAGCTATTGCATCTGGAGAGGTTTTTGTGGTGGGTTGATGTTGGTGTTGTTGTCTGTATCAGTTGTGAATGTAGTATATCCTGTATCTGATTCATTTTGTCTTGCAGTGTTTCACAGTCCAGTTTGTCGGATGTTATTGGTGGCCTTTTTGCAGCCTGAAGGGTGTCCTCCTTCACTGATGTTGTGCTCTCTCTCTACCTTCATTACTGCTGCCCTCGATGAGCTGATATAGTTCCACCTGGTCTCATTTTCGTATGTGCTGTAGCATGTGCTGTGCATTACAGCTTATTGCAATGGTTTGCATGTGTTGCTGGGTACTCTCCTCAGTGCACTTATGTTCTTGTGTATTTAGGCTGGCCATTTGAGTGTCGGTGGACTTTGCAGTTGGACCTCCTAAATGGTCAAGTGTGGGCATGCATGTGGGTCTTGTTTCATGTGCGGACTCCATTGCTAATTTGCAGGTGATGGTGCTATGCTTCAGCTGCTAGGCCTCAGGTAATTCATGTTTTCAATCGTGGCTAGGACAGGGTAGCACAGCTGATGTGTTCATTTCAATGGTTCTGATTCCTGTGAGGGTTCAGCAGCAGGTATGAGGAATGTTTTTATGTTTCCCAGGTAGCATGTCCTGTGAGCCTCCCATGGGTGGATGCAGATGGATGTGACCCTTATTGCGTGTTTGTGCCCAGTATGTATTGGCATTCCTTTGCTCTGGTATCCCAGGACCAAATGTTTGTAGGATGCTGCAAAATAACATTGTCATCAGGAGTGTAATCAGTGTCTAGATGACAATCAGGCATGGATTGTTTGTGTTTGTGTCCTGAAAGGGAGATATAGCTCCATTATAGAGAGAATCGACTGTGGCCAGGTCGCCTCCTCTGCTGGGTGTTGTAGCATGCTTGCTGTTACTCACCATGTTTATTCTTTGTTGGCTGCTTGTGTATATGTTGTGGATGAGCCATTTGTGTTTTTGTATTGTAGTTTTGTCAAAGTTGTAGTCCATACCTTGGCAGACATCATCATGTTGCAGCACCAATGACCATATTCAGGTTGTCTGAAGAATCGTTTGGTTTCCAGATGTGTTCTTCAAGGTGTGCTGGCTGGTGAATTGAAAACTACGTAGTCACAATGGTGTTCCGCGCCAAGTCACGTATTTGCTGTGTGCTAATGTTTCTTATTGTGTGCACTTTTTTCCCTTAGTACATGTAGGCAAACCTTTCATGTTTTTGTGAGTGTTGGCAATTAGGATTGTTGCCTCTTTGGAGTTACCAATGACTCCTTTTATGGCGCTCCTTCATCAGGTGCAAAGTTTATACCGTTATATGAGAGAGACAGAACTGAGACTGAGGCAACAGCTGAGAAGATTGAAACTAAGTACTGACAAATCTTAAGGGAGAACGAGTAAACTTTGAATTACCAACAGACTGAGATAAGAGTCACGGACAGCTTGACAATCATTTTAAATGATAACGTTTTGAACTTTGTCCTGTGCCCAGTGATCTTTATTGTAGAAATTCTCAAAAAGCCACCCTAGGTGTGAGGTGCAATCCAGAGGTAATTTAGACCATGCTATTCCTTCAGATCTACAGAGCTCGTTCTCATATTTCGAAGGTTGATCTGATAGTTCTCTGTATATCAATGGCATTTATTAAGACACAAGTGTAAAAGCTGGAAGTTGTCCTATTAAGTTTCAGTGTTATGGTAAGGTGTGAACATGCCCGGAGACGCTTGTGAAATAATAAAAAAGCCATGATTTGTGTTGTTTTCAGGGGTATCAATGGGATTCATCCCCAGGGTAGGAATGATAGGTATTACACATTATATGTGATCATTGTCAATATTTCAAAACAATACATTTAAAAAGTGGACAACTGCCTACTGTAAAATCCTTTATTTTCCTATGAAATCTTGAAGTCCAGCTATTTAATATACAATAATATGATGACATTTAAAAACATAATATTTTTGTCTGCCATTGACTCAACTCCATGTTGAACACTACGAGATCTTAACGGGACATTCATGGCAGAAAAGTGTAGGTGGCAACACTACTGCTTTGTAGCTAGCATTTCTGGTGTGGATTTGATAGGAGAGGGTGTACCCTAGATCTCGATTGGTAGTTGTAGTCCACAGACTGGGACATTGTAATTGGATGCAGTAATTGAGTTGAATGGACTTGGTCCGCTAAGAGGACAACAGTAGTGATAACATCACAGTAACCTAGCACATTAATTGGGTGGACTGGAGGTTTGGAATGAAGCTTCAACGCTATCACACGAAGCAGAAACTGGGATAGTACACTGCCGGGAAGCGGCGATTTAATCTTATGGCCAACCTCTTTGCCAGCGCCGTAGTCCACTGTTGATGGCAACTGCCATGACAGCCTTGAGTCATGTAATATCTCATGATTATGTGATAAACTCTGACAGGGCAGCATACATTTGAGTTTGCTGGCGAGCTGGGTCACTGCTTGTACCTCGTCCATTTTCATTATGTGGATCATTAAATATGAGTGAGGTGGATGTAGTTTACATCAGAATTGGTCTAAAAAAGGCAATAACTGGCACTCATGGTATGTCTTTTTGTGTTGCTGCTGGGATCGAGTAGCTGGCCCACGTGGGGGTATCAGTGATTGTGGCAGTGGATTCCTATACTAAGTACGTCATGTTGGCAATAAAAACATAATTTTGAGTAGCGATTACTTGTTTTAGAGAATTCACAGATACTGAGATGAGTGTGTTTACATGTTTTGTGTAGGTGCAGACAACGCACATGACCCAGTGCGTGGTGACATTAGCAACGATTAGCAAGTACCAAGTTTGTGTTCATTGAATGATGGGGGTACATTGATGCACTTATTGGCACTGTTAAACTTGTGTAGTTGGAGACGGTCCTGAAGAAGATGGCCACAGTAACAGAAGGCCATTGAAACCTGCTGACTGCCCTGAAGTACAGCGGATCCCGGAATTCATGATCATTTAGAATGATTTGCCATTTGATCTTACGACGTCTTCGTAGGTATTGTTTCCAAAAATTAGAAACACAGCTTTTTAAGTGAAGTGTCCTTAGATCCAGGTAGAATAAAATGAGAAAGCCCGAGACAGTGACGCATCTTTTTAACCTGTTTTCTTAATTTGTATGGTTGTAGTCACTTGACCACTTTATTCAGAAACACCCTAACAAATATTGACTTTGATTTGTCTTTAACCACTCCGTGTGATGAGAAGAAAACTAACAATCATATAACTCCATTCAAGTTATGGGAGTTTCTTCTTGTTCTCTCTATTTCTAGACTGGCGGCACACCACCACTCCCGAGAAGAAGAGGGTGGTGGAATTAGGGACAATTAGATCTGTTGTCTGTCCCATGCATCACCTATGTGCCAGCTTAAGTCACCTCATCACACTTCGATAGTTAGTCTAGAAAATGTGTATCTGTGTATTTGTCAAAATTGTGTGTGGACATTTCTGTCCCACGTGTGTTACAAGTTTGTTTGTGGTCGATCATGCTTAACTATTAAGAAGGTCCTTTGGTATTTAATGACAAATGAGAGCATGCAATGCTTAGGAGGCAGGGGCACATCACATTGACCCCTAAGACACTCCTTACTCTTTAAGGGAAACAAGGAGTGGCAGCCCCAGCACACTGAGCTTCCCTCATACGGGTGTAGAAATCACATATACATCTACAGCAGAGGGGTAAGGAGGAGATAAGCGGCTGGGAGAGAGACCCAGTTGTTTGGGGGAGAGAGCCACAGGACTGGAGGAAAGTAGACCCAGAGGACTGGGGCAGAATGGACCCAGGAGGATTGGGAAAGAAAATCCTCAGAAGAGAAAGACCTCGATGGAGGGGCAGTAAGAGACCCTGATGTTTGGGAAAAGAACCCAAAAGACTGGAATGAAAAAGTCACAGAAGATTGGGGGAAAAAAATTAGATGACTTGGAAGAGAGACCCTCAGAGGGTGTGGAAGTGAGCTGCATAGATGGCTGAGAGCAGAGGTATCCAGAAGTTTGAGAAGTGAGGAACCCACAGGGCTGAGAATGGAGAGATTCAGTAGGAGGTTGGGTAGAGGAGGAAGAACTGTTTGGCAAGCTGGTAAAAAGTGAGAAAGGATGGAGTAAGAAGGAGAGGGAAAATGAAGAAAGGGCAAACAAGTTGGTAAAAGAATTATTGAGAGAGGTGGACAAGTCGAGAAACATCCGGTAGGGGAAAGAGTAGGAGATAGAGAGATGGGAAGGAGACACTTGGCAGAACATCAAGGAGATGAAAAACATGGTGGTAGAGGGTAATAAACAGGAGAATTTGGGGAAGGTCAAAAGAATA
This sequence comes from Ambystoma mexicanum, assembly GCF_040938575.1. Taxonomy (NCBI): domain Eukaryota; kingdom Metazoa; phylum Chordata; class Amphibia; order Caudata; family Ambystomatidae; genus Ambystoma; species Ambystoma mexicanum. The sequence goes on along the minus strand of NC_090927.1, from coordinate 273,615,120 downwards.
GAGAAGAGACTGGTATGGAGAAGGATTGGAGTAGTGTTATGGAGGAGGAAGAGGGAGATTATATTAAGCAAGAAGGTAGGTGGAGCAACACACCTTTGACAGGGCAGAAAGTTGGTTCACCCATAGCCAGAGACATGAGGAAGGAATCCTTTGATATATGCTTTAAGCAACATTGTAAGGAAGAAAGGCTGTTGGGGTTGGTCCTGAGGAAGGGAAGCCATGAGAGCCTCAGAAAGAACACTAGAGACAGTGAAGGGTGGCCTCCTGTCTTTCTGTGGCTAGGCGCCTGGGCAGTTCTAGCTTCAAGATACAGCCGACTACAGAACAACCATCAGCCTGTTCAGCCTTGAGACCCAGGAGGAGGAGGCCTCCCGAGCCCCCTCCAGCTACATAAGACAATCACTAAAACGGCTACAATACTGGTGGCTTTGCTGAGACTGATGGGAAAAGATCCAGAGAAGCGGCAGGGGAGGAATCCCCAAATATAATTTTAATTGAACTTTTTGTTTTGCTTAAACAAACCTGCACATTCTGAAACATCTGTTTCATTATGTGACCCTGATGGGAGGAACTAGAACCTGGGCTTAATGAGAGCCCCAGGCTTAATGAGAGCTGAGAGAACTTTTGCTTTGGACACCCGTTGAAAAGATGAGAGGCATGATCTTTCAATTAATCCCTAGACTTGAACATCCTGATGCATGGCCTCCTGGTCACAATTAAGTTAATTGTGCATTATCCTGCCCTGTAGGAATAGATTTGATTTTGACTGTAAATATCTCAATAGAGTGCTGTTGAGAACCCTTTTTCTGTCTGTAAAAAGTTGCACTCTATAAATGTTATGAGTTAACTTATAGTTTAACTCTAAGCAAAACATCAAATAGCAACCAATATAGTATGTATGAGATTTCTAAAGTGAGAACCTAGCTGGGAAGCAACTGAGCACTGCTCCCAGTGGGTTGGCTATCCATCATTATATGTACATGGGAAAACACTCTAGTCACCTTTAGAGCTTAGCTACTGTAAGAAACCTGGCCGTGTTCTCCCAACTACTCCCCCGGGATCTTCCATTCAGGTGGCCAGGGCAGGGCCATCACTTTTGGATCCCGACCAGGGGGGTGGACAAACAAGGGAGGATCACCTGAATGGAGGATCACGGGGGATTGGGAGGAGAATACCCAAGGAAGAGACATGTGGTTGCCCCTTTCCCAATTAGACACCAACTCCAACTCACTCTCCCTTCACCTTAATAGGGTATTTTTTATCACACCCCATCTTCCTATTTCCAATAAGTACTGGGACGAGGAAGAGGCGACCGAGAGCAATAAATATGTCCCCTAAGGTTAACATAGGAAGGCACAGAGAGGCCTACTACTATAGTCCGCCAGTAGACTGTCCCACTGATAGAGCCAGGCATGGTCAGGCATCCATACCAAACCATTTACACTTGACTCAGCTTGACAATCACTTCAGTTATAAAAGGTGTGATTCTGCCAAGAGGTACGAGCGTGTTGGAATTGCTGGTTGGAAAGTGAAGGCAGCAGCACGAGAAGCCTGGGAGGACCGCAGGAGATTGGGATGCCGAGATGCTGTCCTGGTGTACCAGACGTGTTTCAGCGTGGTGGAAGAGCCTTGTCTCTGTGAAGCCGGAGGAAGGCGAGGTGTTGCTTATTGGCCGTGTCCAGGCCAGTGCTCGTTCCCCTGGGATGTATGTCGGTCCCAGGGGTGTCTGAGGGCAGGTGGTGAGACCCTGACCTCAAACCTCGTATCCTGGGGAGATGCTCGCCGGCGCCACAGGCACAGACACGTCATTGGGCTTCAGCGTACCTCTGCATACAAAAAACACATACCGGTTGGCTATATCACGTAATCGCGGTTATACCCCTCTCCCAAGCACCTCTTTCATGTTTTCTTTCATTGTTTTTTGTCTCTTGGTGGGTGAACTTCTTTGTAAGGCTTCAGGTACTTTTAAAAAGCAGTACCTGACAATTGGCAATATTTCCGGGTAAAGGACCAACACAGCAAGAAGGAGATCGAGGAAATCGTGTACAATTTCTGTGGTAAGGTTTTGCGTAGGGGACCTTTACACAAGCCGTTGCAAAGTTTGGGAACATCAATGTTAATTTAACATCTTGTCCGTGTACATTGAGATGAAGCGGACAAATTATATAGGGAGGCTCATGAGAAACATAAGGTCAAAGCGCATGGAGCAAGATCTGCACAGCAGTATTTATCATCTTCGCCACAGAGTTCCAATACGATCACTAATTATTTTCCACCAACTAACACCCAACCTCAGTCCATCCTTTCTGCACCCGATCTTTCAAACCTTCTGGTGATGTGCAAAATCTGTCACAGCTTGATTGAGATGTGAGGTGGCACCAAAGACGCTCTGGGAAAGGCTCTTTTAGAAGATACAACCAATTGCCAATGCTAGGAATATTTTTAAGTGTCATTTTTTTAACCCATTCTTTAGAAAAAAATACACTAAAAAATTTGCTAAATATAAGCTGCCAAAAAAAATGTTCTTTTTTTGTTTACCTTTTGTTATATGTATGAATCCTAGTGTTTTTCCCTTCAAAGTTCATTCCTCTTTTTTCCTTATCCCCCAAAACGGTCCTTTTCAAGGCCAACTTTGTTAGAAGGCTGTAGCCACTGGTGAAGGCCAAAGTCTACGGTTGGTGGCCTGTTAGTATTTTAAAATATGCTGTGCACATGGGTGAAAACTGTGGCCATTGTCCATGACTGAAGGCCATGATTAGTACCCATTACTGTGTTAAAATATATTTGGCAATGCACACTGACCATGGCAGAAGGCCATGCTCAATGCAGGTCATCATTCTGGTCATAGGCTGCGCAACAAGGGGTGCGAAGTTAAGGTGGCTTTATCTGAATTTTCAGGGTTTTGTTGCGTTACGTTCTCACCTTAAAGTCCCTGCAACTAACGTTTTTTCCTTGAATTTCAAGGACTTATTTTACAATGTATATTACTCACCTTAACGTACCTGCACCTAAAGTTATTTCCTTGAATATAGATATATGGGATGTGAAGTGTGTTGGAATGGGCAGTGTGTGATGGGCACACACGTTATGTTTGCGTAGTAAGTGAATCCCAGGAATTCCCTCTGAACATTTGAACACGGTTTACACACAAACCTCGACTTCAGTACACCACTAACTTCCACTCCCTTTGCAGGAGAAACTCAGTGCAAGGTTTTCAACAGTTACAGATAAGAACGTGGCATGACGTGTTGCACATATTGTTAGGATTGAAAGATAAGATTCCACATAGTATCTCAGTCTTATTCTCAAAGGTCGACCCGGTTGCACCCAGCACTGTGCAAAGAGCATTTTGTTTCACTCTGTGTCAGCTTTCATTCGAAACAATGCCTGGATTCCGCGCTCTGTGGATTGCAGTAAAGTGGCCACGTGTGCTGTCTTACTTCTGAAGGGAAACGACACGCATGAAATCTTTAAACCTTCTTAGATCCACTCTATGTTTTACTGTACAGTCATTCCCTTACATGAACCCATCTTGTATCTATCTCCGTGGGTTTTCAAGGCGCCGGGTCACCTGAATTGTCACTGGGCGATGCAGTCACCGAAGCAGCCCGAGAGACAGAACCGACCGTGAGTCTAACCATGTCTTCAGAGCATTAGGGGCCAGGCCTGTGCCCATGGCCAACAGGCAAGGATTCTAAAGGGCACTGGAAAAGCACTGCCTCTTTCCACCTGTATCTGAAATGTGAAACAGGCAACAGCATTTGTCTACAGGAAGGAAAATGCCGAGTGTGGGCGCAATGCACACTTTTCTACACCAGCAGCGGATGTCCCATATTGTGGTAGGTGCGATGGAACATGCATGAGGATTTCATTATTGTCCTTCTCTGGCCCTGCAGATAATGCAACTCCCTGGGGCGACATTCTAATTTTTTAGAGCACCTGTTAGCAGACTGCCAGTCGCATTCTGCAGAAGCTACACCCACCCGGTCAGGGAGGTAGGTATGGCTAAATGCAAAGAATTGCTGCTGTCTAGCTGCATGCAACATGTGTACATGTCAAAAAAGAGGTCCCCCCGCCCAGAGAAAACACTCCTTTTCTTTATCCCCAAACGTCCTTGTTTATTCCGTCATACAATAGAGCTGCCATTTCAAGCCCTACCTGACCTCACACTTTCTCAGAAACATTGCATGCATAGGTGTATTTACCTGTCCAGAGCAAGAGAATGCTTCATGGACCTGCTGCACCATTTCAGTGTGTGTAGGAGCATGCAGCCACAACATCAGGCTGTGCAGCTGAGCGTGGCATACAGAAGCAGCCCATTGGGAGGTGTGTAGCTTCCACATAAGCTATCTTTTTATATCAGGTGCTCATTTGTGTAAAGAAAGGGACATGAATGCAATGTAACTCTGCATATAGGTGAAACTCCTACACCTCCCTCTCCCAGAGCATGGAATAGTACACGAGACATGTTGCATGGAAAATAGAACCCCCAAAGGTAAGTTGACATGAGAAGCATAGTTCACATTAGGTGGTCTGAAAGCATGCGAGTGGCCATGATAAGCAGTGCCAATATGGGGTATCTTTTAACTTCAATTCTAAAGTAATTGAAAAGATACAATATCCTTTCTGTATTTTATATTACATTTTATTTTTAGGACTTCTAGATTGCTACACTTTACGTTTCCGGCACTGCTGAGAAAATTGTGTATAGGGTACGTGATGAAGGCAGAAAAGCAGAACATAAAAGGCTGTTATCAGTGACTTTTTGTAGAATTGGTCCACTGGGTCTGCACTAGTTGGTGCTGATTGGTTAGAGAAGACTTTAGGTGAGAAAGGCCCACACAGTCAAGCACTTGCATAAGTAGGATGTGGTGGGCTGGTCCCAGGCATCTAATCGGTGGTACCGTTGCAGGGGAAAAAGCCTCATGCCTGAGAGCACAAGTGTGGTGCAGTTCAAATAATGTTCAACAAAATATAGTTATAGATGTAGATAATAGTGCGCGAGTACAGCCAATACACCCTCATCAATGAAAAACTGCCTGTGGTATACATTCACGGCTTGTGTGAAACAGGCATGGTATCAAGAGAGAAACAGGCTCAAAAGTAACAGTTTGAAAACCTTTAATATTAAACTTTGTGGGGGTTGGTGTAATGCCTATCTGGCCCTAACTCTAAGGGGTTGTTCCCTCAACTGATGTTTCTAAGGGTTGTCGATGTCTGTAAATCCCAAATCAAGGTTTGCCTGTGTTCAAATATATGCTTGCCCTCACTCTTAAACCGGATGTGATAAGGGGTCTTCTTAAAGGGAAAATGGCAATTTAAAAGGAAATGTAAACCACAGCTAGTATCAGATAGTCTTACCAATAGGTGTAGTTCTGCCTGTTCAAAATAGTTCAACTCAAAAGGGTTACCCTTGGAACCGTTCATGTAGGGCTCTTGCAGCAAGTCAATAGAGTTTACAATGTCTCTGGGTCTCTTGGGGATCCCTTCCTCAAGCTCTTGTCCTTCCAGATGAAAGAAATACAGTTCTTGTTAGGTCTCTCAGGGTTGCCTTCCCCAAGTCTAGGCCTCTCTTCACGAAGTTCAAAAATGTCTCTTGTGGACCTCTTAGGGTTCCCTTCCCCATGTCTAGGCCCCTCTGGTCTCAAACAAACAAAATGTTCCTCTTGTCATGATGTACCTTTCACTGTACAGTTCTATCATGGGGGTAGTATAAGAAACTTTCGAGAACGCTGGGTTCTTTGCTCCTCCCAGGTGCGACCACTCTGACCTCTAACCCCTCTCCTTATTCTCTGGCACCTTTTCCTCTTCTGTCCTTTTCCACTTTACTGTGCTTCCTGCACACCTTTTTTCTGTGGTGCACACTTGCACCTTCTTTCCGCCTTTCTGTGCCTTTTGCACACTTCTCCTTACTTTTCACCATTCTCTCTTGCACCTTCAGTTTCTCACTGTGCTCTCTTGCACCTTCATTTGCCCTTTAACGTGCCTCTTGCACCCTCTTTCTCACTTTCAGGTTGCTTGCACCCTCCCTTGACTGTATTTTATTCGGATCGTTTGCACCCTCTTTCTCACTTTTGGGTTGCTGCACCCTCTCTTGACTGTCCGTTTTCCTTCTCACTGTCTCTTTGCTGTCTCTCTCAGTTGCAGGTCGCTTGCACCCCTCTCCTTACTTCCGGGTTTCTCTCGCACCCTTGGCTGTTTCCACGACGGCAGTGCACTTTCCTGTCTTTCATTACTTCTGCGCCTCTAGCGCACATTTTCTGTCATTGCGCTTTGCTTTCTTTCACCGCTTTTCAGCTTTCGTTTGCTTCGCTTTGCTTTCTTCCACCACTTTCCAGCTTTCGCTTGCTTCGCTTTGCTTCGACCCTTCTCTTGTTTCACTTTTGCATTCTTTCACTGCTTTTCAGCTTTCACATCCTTTCATCCCACTTTCACTCACCGGGCTCTTTTTTCAACAACGCTCCTGCTCCCTCTCCATCCACTCGCACGCTACTGAGTTTCTCTCTGTCTCATGAAACTCACCAACAGTAGCACAGCGCCAGTGAACAGGTCAAATGGGTTTGGGTCATGGTCAGGGTCTCACCACCTGCCCCTCATACACCGTTGGGACCGGCACACGTTCGAAAGGAACAAGCATTTCCCTGAACACCGCCGGCAGGATACAGGCTGCCTCGCTTCAGCTCCCTGGAGACACGTCTCCCTGGCCACGCTGCAGCCCCTCAGGAACACAAGGTCAGTCTCTCGGCATGTCGTTCTCTGGATCCTCCAGACTTCTCTTCCTGCAGCTCCCTTCTCCTTGCCTCCTCTGGTCCAATCGACATCCCCAGCTCGCTCTCTGCATCTGGCAGAACCACCCTTTTTATAATGTAGGTGAGAGTCAATTGGAGTCAGGTGTGCACAGTTGGAGTAAAGTGCCTGACTTAGCCTCACTCTATTAGTGGGACAATTCAAAGTTGTTATATGGTAGGCCTCACTTTGTATTCCTATGTTGTTTCTATGGGTAATCCTCATTGCTCCCAATCAACTCTTCTTTGTCCCTGTACTTATTAGAAATGAGGTGGGGGAGATGGGGTGAGAGTGGAAATACCCCAGACAGACTGAGGGAGACTGAACTTGTCTCATCCTCTTTTCAGTACCAGTTGTGGGGACTTGTTGGGGCCCATTAAGGGGCAGGGGTGATGCTAAATCCCCTTGTTTACTGGAGGGGAATTTCAGGGAGGAAAAAGGTGGGTTCCCCATATATCGTCTGTGTTTTGATGAAGGAGAGACAAGGTTTGCGTTAAGAGTTGAAAAAGGGATTGGTATCTCTAGATGTCCATGAGATTTTATCTTCCCTTTTGGTGAGGGAAGGTTAAGGGGCAGGATGGGACTAGGGTGACAATATTCGATGAACAAAGAAGGTGGGCAGGATGGATTGGGGCAAGGATTGAGGGAATACTGTGTTTCGCATTCGGACGCTCTCCACACAGTCCACAAGGACCCCAAGCCCTGGTTATCCTCCCTCGCTTGTCTGCCCCCAGGGTTGGTAACCAAGAGTTATGGCTGTTCCCTGGCCAACTGAGCAACGGATCCCCGGGGACTACCTCAGGTTTCTCACATATGTTATTACAGTTGTTATTTTCATCTGATGGTTTGGGTAAGTCCTTACAGCAGGATATAATATCTCACACCACCATGGAAATAAAGGCAATATTCTCATAATGTAAAACTGCCCTCTGCCTTTGTCTTATTCTGGCTAGTGAGAGGCTTCAGAAATGTGAAGCGGACAACTTTGTAAAGAGTTTTAAAAATTCAACATTTTATTCAATGAAAAAGGTTGGACACAGGCCTCACTATCCCTAGCCTAATAAGGATTTCCCTGCTTAAAGTAACTAACGGAAACAGTCTAACAAAGAATATCTGTCCCTCACACATATACAATCACCAAATCAATAAGGAAATGCATGTAATTTCAACTAAGCAATATCACAATTGAACCTACAATACGACCACAGTCCTTGCTTATGATCACGGTGCATTCCCCCTCCCCAAATTTAACCAGGATTTTGTAACTTGCACTGGACAATAGAAAGTTCCGACACTTCAAGGACATGCCAAAATAGAATTTTCTTTCTCTTCTTTGCGTAAGAATGAACTTCAAAATGATCTTCTCCACAAGGTAACAACATTGTCTTTGTCAGGATGTTTTGCCACAACTGAATATTTTCAAATAAATGTAGTTCCTCCACAGCCGGATTATTCAGTGCTTCCTTCAGCACCATTAGTGATGTAACAATAATTATCAGAACCTCAATTCAGCACTTCGTCAACTGTTACCTGGTCTCTCATGCCAGGCCTACTACGTTAAAGGTTTGCCATCTGGGTATGCTCCCCTGCCCGAACAGCTCTTCAAAAACAGAACATGCTTCAGTGCTAACCTTCAACTTGAACAACTGTACAACAACTTCACAATGTTCTTTGTTTTAGCAGCATTAAATGTTTGTCAATATTTCAGGATAACCAGATTCACCTTTGTGCACTTTAAGACTTCTCTGCAAATGATGCCCCTCTCCCTCTGAATAACCTTTTTCAGAAGGGCAGACTCTTAGCCACCTTTGCTTCCCTACTGCACCAGAAACCAAAAATTGAAAAGGATACAAGTTTTTTCTGCTTCTTTTTTGGATTTGGCAATGTGTATTTATATTAGCTGTTGTTATATAGTTCAGCAAACATGAATAACAAACTTCACAACCCCTGGGTCTTCCATTACTCCCCCTTTGCCTTTGGCAATATCTGTTGAACTTATATTGCTTGGGTTTTAGATTCTCATGGCTTGAATAATGGTTGTAGATACTAGGTTTTTGTAATGTTGCCTCACCGAGTTGTTGGACCTTCCATAAACTCACATGCTTAATTTCACAGTTACTTGCTTTCTAAAAGTACCACTTTTGCTGCTTTTTGCTCGTTCGGTGATCAAAAATACTGTTAACACTTCTTTCACTCACACAAAAGTGAAACTGCCTCCATGGAACATGCGAGCAGCTCCGAAGCATCCCGGAGTCACTTTCACACTGTGAACTCACCGGGCAGGTTGTGTGCTTCCGATCCTCTCTGCGATTGCAGGCCTTCCGTTGCTGTGGCTCCCTGCGACCCGGCGAACAGTCTCTCTTACTCCGCCTTTGGCTGTGCCACTCGTTGCTGGAGCCTTCCTGGCTCCTGAGAGTTCCTGGTGCACGCCACCCACCAGAGAGCTCTCGAGAGGGAAAACTTCCCTCGCTGCTTTTGATTTCCACTGCGCAGCCTCTGCAGAATGAGCCTTCAAAGACCCGCGTTCCCTTGGCACGCTTTCCGACCTCTGCACGTGGGATATCTGTAGACACAGACCCTCTCCGTACCGGCCACAGTCTTTGACTTCCTAACTGTCTCAGCGTCTTCCTTCTGCAGTCCAAATCTCGGCTGCATACATGGTCTGCACTGCTCCTTCTGCTCACACTGCTCTCCTCCTTCTCTTTCTACTTCAGCCTCTGGGTCTCTTCTATCCATTGCCTGCATCTGAGGGGGCCCTTTAAGCCCCCCAGTCTCCCTCAGGCGTGGGTCATTCCCTTTCAATTAAGTGACCACTCCTGCATTGTTGCTCCTCAGCCCTCTTCCTTGTCCCAGTACTTGGGGAATTATGGGACTTGAAGTCTCTATTAACAAAGTTGGTTTTTATGTTATTCACAACATTTTCTAAAGAAATGTCAAAAGGGTTAGTCATTGGGCTTGATTGATGAGAGGAATAACGTTCTTTAAAATGTAGACTGTTATTATTCACACATTTTTTTTCACTATACTTTTGGGAGTTAGTGGAGACTTTCATTGTATAAGTTCCTCTGATTTGAGAAGGGTTTTTATTTCTCTTCATGCCAGCGAGTTGTGGATTATGTTTACCTACAGTTGTCAGTCTGAAAAACCCAAACCCCTAACGGTCGTGTTGCCCCCCCCCCTTGGGCAAGCACGCTCCGGTCTTCAGACAATCTTTGACAATCTGACAACCTCCTATTGGGGGTGTGGATCACTATACCCCCCCTTGACTGCATTCGCATCAGGCCCCATGTGCACTGTGGTTTACTCCTAGATTACTACCATGGGCAATAACAAATAACACTAAGACACAAAGAAAACACAAAGAATCGATTCAATTTATAACAATGGGATACATTTATGTATATACACACAGCTAAGCATAATACATGACAATGCAGGCAGTTCTAATGCTAGTCTAATTTGCACCCTTTATACTCCTGGTGCAAAGCTACCATGCAGTAACTATGCAAGCCTGTGCTGCAAGTTTGTGGTTCTAATGCAATCTAATGCAAGCGCTAGCATCCATCACCTTCATGGGTAAATCCACACCATCAATCCACACCATCCACACTCTAGACAATCCCTGTCTAGTTTCCCCTTCACCCAAACCTCTGTGTGTGTGTGTGTGTGTGTGTGTGTGTGTGTCCTTATCAATCAATTTAAGCCTACGCCAAACCCATACTTCCCATTCTGTTGTCAATCAGCCAGTCCTCAATCAGTCCACAAGACTGCCAACTGCCAAGCTCTTTCTCTGCCTCTTCGATCTCATCAAGGCCCATCAGTCTGCTACACCAAACACCATCTCCAGCCAACTCTCTCTCTCTGTGGCTCTCCCGATCTCTCTAGCCAACTCTCGATCTCTCGTGCAGTCCCACAAATCTTCCTCGTGCAGCATCAAATTCTCTGGCCAACTCTCTCTCCCCTTTTCTCTCCAGCCCTCCTGGTTATAGTCTCCAATGACACACAGAATGTCTAAGAATGTCTCTCCCTCAGCGTTTAGCAAAATGCCTGCCTGTCTCCGTTTGCGTGTTACTTGTCTCGGCATGTCCTGTTACTTCGTGTGCTGTCAGCGTGACCTCATATCTCTCCCTCTTGGCCTTCTGAGTATGTTGCGAAATACATCATCTATTCCCTGTTTCTCCATTCTCTCCACTGTAGGCTTCACTCTGCATTACAAAATGCTCTTAGGCCCTGTCCCTCTCATACAAAAGCACCTTCTCCCATCTCTCCATCGTCACCCCCTTCATGGCCCCAACCCTCGGGGTTGTCTCTGCAAAGCACACCAGCCAAGCTGATAAGCTTCCTAGGCCGTCTCTACTAGGACAAGCATCCATGTTATCTGTATATGTCTGCCAATGTTTTCTCCGCACTGAGCAACTTCTGTCTTTCTCCATCAAAAAATGGCTCATAGGCCTTGTGTCTCATTCTGAATGCTTCCTAGTGTTTACCGCAAATCTCTCGCAATGCAAGCACTAACTAAATGCAAAACTCATTCTAGGTGTATACTCAATCATACATACATACATGACAGTCTCTAAATGTGTCTCTACAAAGCATAACAATGTGTGAATGGCTTTACGTGCATATCGAATATACAAGTGTGTGTAGTGCAAGCAATGCATTTTCTCTCTCAGCCTAAGCGCTATATCTAATGCAAACATAGATGAACAGCAAATCATGGTGAGTATATGTTGTGTCTCTAAAACACTACATGGCACTTCGAATATGTGCAAGTGCAAGTGTCATTCTATTTCAAATGGCAAAGTGCAAAGTGGCATCATGTTTCTCTATCATTCTAAATGGCTAGCACTATATACATACAGTATCATTCTAAAAGCATATTGCAAATGACAGTGTCTACTTCAGCAATGTACTAATCAGAACTAAACAGAATGCAATAATGGAATGATTCCATTGCAAAGAGTAATGATTGGGTAATGGTGATTCTAACAGATACTAATTATGAGTCTAACGATAACAATACCAGGCTCCTCATTTTATCAGATTCACAATTCTCTCCTCTTATCGTTAGATAAATCATAACAAAATATAGCATATGTCATACATAACATAGCAATAGTGGCAGTCTAATACCAAGCAAAGTTACAGAAAGGTAAAAGCATGTATCATGATGCATAAAAAACCTTTTTTCAAAATGAAAGCATTTCACTCTATCAGTGGCAAGCTAAAATATCAAATGCAAAGCTGTCAGAAATCAGAATAACATAGCCAAATGTCAAAAGTCAAAAGTCGAGCAAAAAGTCAGAAGTCAAAAGTGTCTACAAGCCAAAGGTGTGAAAGTGTCTCTACAAGCAGAAAACGAAAATGCAATGCATAGAATCAATACATAAGTACTGTGCATACAGGTGTTTCCATCTCAATGTGTCAAGCCCAAAATATGACAATCACTTTCACAGGTGTCAAAGGTCAGTACAGATGTCAGTAGCCAAACAGGCCAAACTTTCCATAGATGAATGTATACATATCAGTGTATACATGCAGTGTATTGGTCATATATTCCAGTCCAAGGTATTTCCAAGTTCTCATGAGGTATGTGTGTCCTCACAACTGTGCACAGTACAAATTCAGTACAAATCAATACTGATGCAAAAAGTTTCAGCCAAGGAATTCAACAAAGATGCAATGTCAACAAAGCGAGTGTTAACAAACGATCATGTGTTCACAACGAGCATGTCAGTGTACAGCAAAAGGTCAAAGTTCAGGTTGCAAAGTGTTCTCCACAACAGCAAAGTGTGAACAAACGTGAAGCAGCAAAGTGTTCAAGCCAATATTGTTCAGGCAATCAATGTTCAGGCAGCAGAAACGTGTACAAGCCAATTCAGGTTGGCCTGCTTGATATATGGCAGCAAGCTAAATGAGATTTTCTCGCACAGGGCTCCATCAAGGAGCAAGCAAGTGTCAGATACCATATGTGCCCCATTTGTCCCCATAGAGTGATCACACATGCCCTTCACTTCAAAGGTAGCACAGGGAAAAACCGCGTGTCAGAACTTTGAATTGATGCCAATCGATGCTTACGCTCCTTTCTTCCCTTCACTTCATGAACAAAGGCGGCAGGTGCACTCTTTCAGAGTGTTTGCAAGACATTGCAGGTGGTTACTCTCCTCTGGACACAGTGTGGCCCTTCTCCATAGGCCCATCTCTAGCAGGTTCAAATTCTCTCCTCTTGCCAGGTCATGCTGTTGTCATGCTGTTGCCATGCCATTTCATGCCATTCCAGCCAGTCCCATGCTCTTCAAATTAGGGACAGCCAGCGTTGAATGCAAGTGCAAAATGCTTTCAAAGCACTGTACTCTGTCTCCTTCACTCAAGAGAACAAGAGTTTCACTGCATTTCCAAATATGGATCAGGCAAGAAATGCTTTCAGAGCGTATCTTCCTGCTCATTCCTGCTCATTGCTGCATTTTTCTCTCTTTCTCTGCTCAGGCCAAACTTGCTGGTGCAAAAGGCATTCCAAATGGATTCTCTTCTCGCTGCAGATTACAAAAGCTGCTCATGAAGCAATTCGAATTTCTTCTCCTGCTTCAATGCTGAACAATTTCTCACTGCTCTTTCACTTATCACTTGGCACAGGATGCTGCAAGGTGTATCTCTCTCTGCACAGTCGGTCACGATCTTCTCTCTCTCCATGGCAATAGGTGTCATGCCACAAAGTCTCTCTAGCAGCAGATTTTCTGGGTACATTCTCAGAGCACAGCCATTGGACTAAGGCCTCAACTTGGTCGGTCGGCATTCCCCAAAAGTGCTACTGCAAAGCGTCATATGGTCAGATGCCAATGTCTCATCATTGCTGCAATCAAACAGCCATGATGCAAAGTCACATCAAGGTGACAAAAGCCAGTCTCTTTCTGGTGCTGCTTCAAAACAGCCATGCAAAGTCACAAGGTGTCAGCCATCATGGATCTCGAACAGACAGTCAACAAGGTCTGGTCATTTCGGTCTGGTCATTTCATTCGGTCATTATGCCGGTCATCTGGACATCTGCTCTCAGGCATGCTGCTCCAAATCATGGTCTCATCATTTCATGTGGCGATGCCATCTCGTCTGGTCAAGGTGTCTCCAGATTTCCTGCAAAGAAACAAAAGTGCAAGAATCAGTCGTACTCAGTTTCAGGTGTTTCAAAACCAAAATAAAACAGCATTTCTCATTGTGCGTTGAAGTGCACATCTGCTAGTCCTACACTTTCCCATGTCTATCAATGACATCTGTTGTGATGTCTTATGGAGAGCAGGGAGCCTTCAATGCTTTCCTATATGATGATGCTTCAGCTCTGTATGATGTCATGGAATGTTCTGATAGCATCTTTCATGTAATGTTCTAAAGTTGGTCAGTTGGAGAAAGTGCTGTAGGAGAGGAGCCTCTGAGTGTTGGGGGTCTTCTTCCTTTATATGTAACTTAAATAAATACTGTTATACTGCTTACCTGCCTGCGCCAGCCTCTTCATAACAATGGCGACGAGGATGGGATGACTGGTCACTGCAGACAGGTTAAAGGAGACCCCCAGCATCTGCCGGTGTCGAGTCGCGGCCTGCAGCAGGTGCTCGCATCGCTCCTGACAACTGCTCCGCCCGTGCCTCCTCTGAGCAACCTGGAGGACGGTGTTCGGAGGTGCCCCGTGTGGTAGGAGCTCCCACCGGGGAGAAGTCGACGGCGCCGCCAGAGAAGAAAGTGACAGGCCGTGGGCTGCTCCGCTCCCCCTTGCGTTGAGCGGCCCGCCACAGTGAACGGCGGATGCTGAGGCCCCATTCCGGCGTCCACGGAGTGCTCCCCTGAAGAAACGACTGCAGCAGCCGTGGGGGAAGGCTCAAGGAGGGCTGCTCCGCTCCCTTGTAGCGCCGAGCGGCCGTCGAGTGATCACGGCCTCAGGGAAGGTCGCTCCACTTCCGTTGTAGCGTCGAGCGATCGCCGTGTCCCTGCAACGTTTGCGCAAGTAAGTGCCGCTTTGCTTCGGTTAGTGCCCACTGCTGATCCCCGCCCGTGAACCTGCGCACATACTTGCCAGCGTGGGGAAGAGGCCGGACTCCGCTTCCGTATTCTTCCTAGCAGATGGGAAAATGATCTGCGTGGGAGCGATGTGAAATGCCGTAACACACTGAAAAGAGGAGCAAGTGAATTGGATTTTAAACAGCGCTCGCAGTGCAGGAATATACCCCGGGGGAGGGAGAGCTCTGTGCAAGTCTCTGTGAGCCTGCAGTTGAATTTGGTCATCCGAAATATGATTTTTAGCGCATTCAGTCCCAGATGTGAACTGTCACTGCGGATACGCGCCTTGTTGGACTGGTGCAACAAACTTTGCAAGGATTGAGCTGGAAGAAGTATACTTTAGCCACACTACAAAAGAAAAAAAAAGGGGGGTGGGTAACAATCCTGATACAAAGACATGGCAGCTTTACCTGGCATATCTGGCCCGCCCATTTTCATGCCCACTCCAGGTGCGGCGAAGATTGCTTGGCCCCAGTGGCGAAACGGATTTATGCACTATATGAGGGCAGCTGGAGGAACAGCATATTCCAGTGAAAGAAAAGTGGCATTGTTATTAAACTTCCTAAGTTATGAGGGGCAGAGGATTTTCGAGACCCTTCCTCAGTTGGAAGGGGATGGAAGCGGGGATGACTTGAATGAATTTGAATCGGCTTTGCTCAAATTAGATAAGCATTTCAACCCCAAGAGGAGTACAATTTTGGAGCGGTATAATTTCTGCATGCGCATTCAGGCTCACAGGGAATCTGTTGAAGACTATGTCACCGCTCTCCGTCACCTCGCCCTGACATGTAAGTTTCAAGGAAGTTTTGATGAACATATTCGCGATCAATTCATGACGCATTGTCACTCAAATAAGATACGTGAAGAACTTTGGCTGAAGGATGAGTCAAATTTGGATGAGGTACTGGACTTGGCCAAGCGTGTAGAGCACTCGCTGGCATGTGTTGCCAAGCTCTCCAAGACTGAAGGAGGTGACTCTAAGGAAAATAAGCCGGAGGTGCTGAATGTGGGTGACGGGAAGAACTAAAGGAAAGGAAGGAACAGGCAGAAGGAAAGGAACAATGCAGAAGAAAAGAGAAGCCAAGTATCGACGCAGAGAAGCGAAAAGAGAGAAGATAAAAAGGGCGAGAGATTGTGTTATCGATGTGCCAGTGCGACCCACTTTGCATCTTCTGTAGTGTGTCCAGGGCGGAAGGCAGTATGTAATAAATGCAAAAGGAGAGGACATTTTTCCACGTGTTGCAAAAACTATCAGTTTGGCCAAACGGGCCAATGGAAGATCCTGTTTGTAGATGATGAGGATGATGGGATATCATCAGAAGAAGATACTGCATTAGCATTGACAAATGTTATTGTGAACACAGTTAATGTTGTTGCCAGTGGTGGAAACACGGATGATTGTGAGCGTCCCTATGCCGTGTTGACAGTGAATGGGTGTAAGGTGTCAATGATGGCAGATTCAGGGTCGAAAGTCACGTTAGTGTCCAGGAGTGCTTTTGAAGGCGAGATGAAGGGGAAGGTATCAGCATTATCAGAACCTGACATAAGCCCGGGAGGCTACAACCAAGATAAAATTGATTTACTAGGATATGTGTGGAGTAGATTTGAATTTAAAGGTCGCAGTTGTGATGGGAAAGTGTATGTAACAAAAAAGGGACAATCCTTATTAGGATGGAGAGAGCAGAAGAATTTAGGAATCAGACTAGACCCCAACCATCCTGAGCAAGTTTTACAAGTGTCAGAAGCATCCACAATGTCCTGCAAGTATGTGAGAGAGTTTAGTAAAGTGTTTGATGAGACTTTGGGAAGAGTGAAGGGTTTTCAACATCAAATATTGTTAAAAAGGGGTAGTGTTCCCACCGTAGCCAAGCTCAGACCGGTGCCTTTTGCCTTGCGGGACAGTGTTAAATAAGAATTGCAGAAGTTGTTAAAGACAGGTGTGATCGAGAGAGCTGGGGGTGTTGAGTGGGTTTCCCCAGTTGTAATAGTGAAGAAAAGTTCAGGGGACATAAGATTGTGCGTGGATATGCGTGAGTTGAATAAATGTGTGTTGGTGGACAGGCACCCACTACCCAACATGGGTGAGTTACTGACCATGGTGGGTGGGGGAAAGTATTTCTCCAAACTGGATATGACGTCAGCCTATCATCAGGTGGAATTAGAGGAGACATGTAGAAAAGTTACAGCGTTTGTGACGCATGAGGGGGTGTTCCAGTTTAGGAGAATGCATTTTGGGTTGGCATCTGCCTCCTCTGTATCTCAGAAAATAATGGATCGCCTTTTGAGAGGAGTGAAGGGCGTGTTCTGTTTTCAAGATGATGTCTTGGTGAGTGGAGTGACTTTGGAGGAGCATGATGGGAATTTATACAAAGTGTTGAAGATATTTAAGGATAGGGGTATCACGCTGAGAGAAGAGAAGTGCAAATTTGCTGTGACAAATGTGGACTATTTGGGACATGAGGTATCGGGGGATGGCATCAGACCCAAAGAGGAGATGGTAAATGCCATAAAGAGAATTGAGAGACCCTGTAATAAGAGTGAATTGAGGTCTTTTCTCGGAATGACGGAATTTTATCAAAAATTTGTGGTGAATTATGCTGACAAAGTGCAAGAGATGAGAAAAGTTCTGAGGAAAGGCGTTGATTTTGTGTGGAATAGTCACTGTGAGTTGGAATTTAATAGAATAAAGGAAGATATAAACTTAGCCCGTCCCTTGGGATGTTTTGACACGAGAAGACTATCTATCATCACTGTAGATGCTAGTGAGTATGGACTTGGGGCGGTATTATCCCAGAAGCAAGATGATGGGTCTGAAGAGGTGATAGCTCATGCATCGAGAGGTCTCAAGGGAGCAGAGATGAGTTATTCGGTTCTCGAAAAGGAGGCATTGGCGTGCTTCTGGGCTGTAGAACGATTCAGGAATTTTGTGTGGGGAGTAGAATTTGTAATTCGCACAGATCACAAACGGCTTAAAGCTATATTCGAAAATAAGGGCCTGGATAAAGTTTCCCGCAGAGTGGCAGGTTGGGTCACCAGGATGCAGACACATTGTTTTAAGATGGAGGTCATTCCAGGAAAGGACAACATATTCGCGGATAATTTGTCGAGGGTGAGAGTTGCTGACTCTGATGTTGTAGACAGTGAAGAAATGGAATTAGTCTTTATTAATACCGACGTTATTGTGTCCAAACAGGAGTGGTTGGATGAGATAAAGAAAGATGAGATCATGAGTTGGGTAATTCCATATGTGGTGTAAGCGGTATGGCCGAATAAAGTGGATCTGGCAGAGGGGGTGAAGCCGTTTTGGGAAGTGAAGGATGAATTGTCTGTCATGGATGATATTTTATTCAGGTGGGGAAGAGCAGTGGTCCCGATTGGGTTGAGGAAAAAGGTGATAGAGCTAGCGCATTGTGGTCACATTGGAGTTACCAAAACCAAGGGGGTGTTGAGAGAAGAATATTGGTGGCCTGGGTTTGATAGAGAAATTGAGAATTGCTTAGCTAATTGTCAATTTTGCATCAAGAGTGGAAAGGGAGTTGTGGCCAAGAAGCAGCCATTGGTGGATGTGGCCCTCCCATCAAGGATATGGAGCGAGATAGCCATGGATATTCTAGGTCCTGTGGAGTTAGGTTACGGACGTGGAAAATTCATTGTTCTGGATGTAGACCTGTTTTCTAGATGGGTGCATTTTAAGGTTGTGAGAGACATCACCGGAGAAAGTATGATAAAGATATTGCAGGAGATTTTTGCAAATGAAGGGCTACCGGAAAGTGTATTGATGGACAATGGTCCCCAGTTCATAGGCGGTAACTTTACCAGCTATTTAAGGAAGTGTGGAGTTGACCACAAAAGAACTTCATTGTACCATCCCGAATCCAACGGGGTGGTTGAAAGGATGAATAGGTGTGTGATGGAGAGTATTTGGATGGGTGAGGAGTGTGGTCTGGATAAAGTAGCCATGATACAAAATAGGATCTGGGCTGTGAGGATGGCGCCACATGCGACAACAGGTCTGTGCCCGTTCGAGCTTATGAGGGGCAGGAAGCCATATTCCGTGGCATGTCCACCATGGCTTGGTAGGAGTAGAGAGACGGATCTGGTTGTTGATGAAGTGAGAAAGTCATTGGTGAAGAAGAAATCCGAATGGGTCATGCGCGAAAATCTTAAGAGAGGGAAGAAAGAATTGCGCGTGGAGTGTGGAGATTGGGTCAGGATAAGGAAGGGAGTTGTCAAGAGGAAAGGAGAATCTCTTTATTCGGATCCTGTCAGAGTTGTGGCAGTCATGAAGGGAGCTGTAGGTGTGACTGGAGGGCAAGTGTGGAATAAAGATAGAATTGCCACTGTGAGGAGATGCCATGTATAGATGTGTGGGACATCATGGGACTGTTGTTGGAGTGTCTCGGTTGTTTGTTGGAGTGTCTCGGTTGTTTTGAAATAGTGCGTGTGGTTTTTCAGTTGAATTAAAGATTTATATTCATAGGGTAAGTTAAATAAAAAGAAAGGGAGATGTGTTGTGATGTCTTATGGAGAGCAGGGAGCCTTCAATGCTTTCCTATATGATGATGCTTCAGCCCTGTATGATGTCATGGAATGATATGATAGCATCTTTGGTGTAATGTTCTAAAGTTGGTCAGTTGGAGAAAGTGCTGTAGGAGAGGAGCCTCTGAGTGTTGGGGGTCTTCTTCCTTTATATGTAACTTAAATAAATACTGTTATACTGCTTACCTGCCTGCACCAGCCTCTTCATAACAACATCCATGTTATCTCCCCTGTGTCTCATCAATGTGGCAGTGCCTCTAACTATTGTGTCACAAGGCCTGTCTCTCCCTGCATCATAATGCATGCATGCTTAATGCATGACTCCTGCATCCATCCCTATCCTTTTCAAAACAAAACAAAACAGCCAGTTTCACATACTTCCACCATCTCACTTTCAAATGCTGCACATTCAAATATGTCACAACTGCATTCAATTTCACTCCTGCATTTCCTTCTGTATCACTTCCATGTCCTCTAAATGTCACAACACTCTCCCCATTTTTCTTCATTAAGAATTCACAAAGCTGAATTATTACATGCTGAAAAATCAAATCAGTTTCATTCAAAAAACCTCTCTTATATACAAAACAATTCACATTCAAACATGCACTGCTAACTTGTGCTTCAAATTCACAGTCTGCCAGTCCCACACGTTCTCCAATGCTTCCCATGCACACATTCAAACTACGAAAATTCCAGGAATGCAAGGTTTCAAAACATCCAAATTTAGCACGATTCCTTTTATCAATCTTCCCTCTCAATGTTGTGAAAATATCTAGGTCATTGGACAATATTTTTTTTTAACTCGAAAACGTAGGAATCAAAATACTGCCAGTTTCACTGGCATTGTTCTGAGGTAACTTTTTCTCCCCATTAATAATATGCATTTTTATAGGAACGCTGTTCCCACGCATCACTGCTGATGAAATTGAATTCAATGGGCCTGATTCTTTTAATGGGACATTTTCCCAGTTATTAATCACATCTTTGAGACGATATTTTACTGAGTGCAAATCAACAATATATGGGCTCCCTTCTGTTGCTACACTTTTCACTTTCAATACAGTTGATCCCTGGGATGCATCCCACGAAGCAAGTGTATTTTTAAGCCGATTTCTTATTGCCTTGAGGTCACTAAGAAATGAACTCATTCTGCAGTTTCAATTATCCTGAGCGTCTTCAATAAAAAAAAAACTGTTTCTCTCGGTGAATTAATGTACATTTATTCATACAATCATTGCCAGTCATAAAATACTGTTCTGGGTCAATGTTACAACCAATTCCGGCAACCAAAGTCAAACAATTACGCTCCCCTTCCTACGACGAACGAAATTGCAGACAGCATGCTCAAAACAATAAACCAAGACAGACAAAACATGAAACAAAAAAAATCTCTATTCCCACGTTGAACGAACAGGAAAACAAAAAACAATTACACAGTGGCACAGACAAGATGTTCAAACTTCGACTCTTGCAAAACCGATAAGTATGCCAGCAGGCCAGCTGCAAAACATCTATCTCTATCAGTTAGCATTGAGTGAAAAATCCGGGTGTCCCCTCCATTTGTCAGTCTGAAAAACCCAAACCCCTAACCGTCGTGTTGTCCCCCCCTTGGGCAAGCACGCTCCGGTCTTCAGACAATCTTTGACAATCTGACAACCTCCTATTGGGGGTGTGGATCACTATACCCCCCCTTGACTGCATTCGTATCAGGCCCCATGTGCACTGTGGTTTACTCCTAGATTACTACCGTGGGCAATAACAAATAACACGAAGACACAAAGAAAACACAAAGAATCGATTCAATTTATAACAATGGGACACATTTATTTATATACACACAGCTAAGCATAATACATGACAATGCATGCAGTTCTAATGCTATGTCTAATTTGCACCTTTTATACTTCTGGTGCAAAGCTACCATGCAGTAACTATGCAAGCCTGTGCTGCAAGTGTGTGGTTCTAATGCAATCTAATGCAAGCGCTAGCATCCATCACCTTCATGGGTAAATCCACACCATCAATCCACACCATCCACACTCTAGACAATCCCTGTCTAGTTTCCCCTTCACCCAAATCTGTGTGTGTGTGTGTGTGTGTCTGTTCTTATCAATCAATTTAAGCCTAGGCCAAACCCATACTTCCCATTCTGTTGTCAATCAGCCAGTCCTCAATCAGTCAGTGGCAGGCCACAAGACTGCCAACTGCCAAGCTCTCTCTCTGCCTCATCGATCTCATCAAGGCCCATCAGTCTGCTGCACCAAGCACCATCTCCAGCCAACTCTCTCTCTGTGGCTCTCCCGATCTCTCTGGCCAACTCTCGATCTCTCGTGCAGTCCAACACTGTTCCTCGTGCAGCCTCGAACTCTCTGGCCAACTCTCTCTCCCCTTTTCTCTCCAGCCCTCCTGGTTATAGTCTCCAATGACGCACAGAATGTCTAAGAATGTCTCTCCCTCAGCGTTTAGCAAAATGCCTGCCTGTCTGTGTTTGCGTGTTACTTGTCTCGGCATGTCCTGTTACTTCGTGTGCTATCATATCTCTCCCTCTTGGCCTTCCGAGTATGTTGCGAAATACATCATCTATTCCCTGTTTCTCCATTCTCTCCACTGTAGGCTTCACTCTGCATTACAAAATGCTCTTAGGCCTCGTCCCTCTCATACAAAAGCACCTTCTCCCATCTCTCCATCGTCACTCCCTTCATGGCCCCAACCCTCGGGGTTGTCTCCGCGAAGCAGACCAGCCAAGCTGATAAGCTTCCTAGGCCGTCTCTACTAGGACAAGGGTCCATGTTATCTGTATATGTCTGCCAATGTTTACGAACAGTGTACCATTACATTCCTCCGCACTGAGCATAAAAAAATGGCTCATAGGCCTCGTGTCTCATTCTGAATGCTTCCTAGTGTTTACCGCAAATCTCTTGCAATGCAAGCACTAACTAAATGCAAAACTCATTCTAGGTGCATACTCAATCATACATACATACATGACAGTCTCTAAATGTGTCTCTACAAAGCATAACAATGTGTGAATGGCTTTACGTGCATTTCAAATATGCCAGTGTGTGTAGTGCAAGCAATGCATTTTCTCTCTCAGCCTAAGCGCTATATCTAATGCAAACATAGATGAACAGCAAATCATGGTGAGTATATGTTGTGTCTCTAAAACACTACATGGAACTTCAAATATGTGCAAGTGTCATTCTATTTCAAATGGCAAAGTGGCATCATGGTTCTCTATCATTCTAAATGGCAAGCACTATATACATACAATATCATTCTAAAAGCATATTGCAAATGACAGTGTCTACTTCAGCAATGTACTAATCAGAACTAAACAGAATGCAATAATGGAATGATTCCATTGCAAAGAGTAATGATTGGGTAATGGTGATTCTAACAGATACTAATGATGAGTCTAACGATAACAATACCAGGCTCCTCATTTTATAAGATTCACACAGTAAGGTGTTCAATTTGTGCAATATACAAATTGTTAAGACACCAAGCCATTATATACTTTGGCATTTGTGATATGCTTTCCCTAGAGGAGGGCAAATACTGTGTCTCACCCCACGGATTCCTCTCACACCTCTGGGCTTTTTCTCCTCCCAGGTGATCCTCACGCAGAACACCACCCCTAAGGTCAGGATCAGGAAGCGTCTGTCGTTCCCTGGCCACCTGGGAGGAGATTGAGGGATCTGCAGATTCATCACACTGGATACCAGTGGTTTGGAAAGCCTGCACTCGGCTGCCCAGGATTCTCGCTGGCCTGATGCTATGTAGTAACCCTGAGCTTCTATGCAGGCATGAAGAGTTAGTCATGAAGCATTATTACTATCCGGTTGTGTTAATTCAGTTATCTGATAGCTAGAGAGGTCATATTTCACCTCCTGTAACATGATATTGCGGGTATGAATGAGCAACAACCGTCTTAAACTCAACCCCGACAAAACCGACATGATTACGTCCAACAACCTCTCTATACAACCGCATATACCATGGCCTACTGAAAGGGGAACCAGACTGGAAGCATCCAAAGTAGTTAAATATTTCGGCATTTTGATTGACAAAGACCTAACACTGGAACCTCAAGTCAACACAATAATAAAAAAAAGCTTCTCCCATCTACGTACTCTCAAGCGTATTTTACCCTTTCTCACCTTCACACACAGAATATTTGCCACCTTCTATATCATCATTCCAAGATTACATTACACCAACAGTATCTACCTTGGAATGCCTGACTACCTCACCGAAAAACTGCAATGGAACCAGAGCCGAGCAGCAAGACTCCTCTTAAAACCCATCAAGAGAGAACACATCACACCAGCACTAAGATCCCTACACTGGCTACCAGTCAAGAAAAGGAACAATTTCAATACACTTTGCAGTGTGCACAGGCAATTTGCACCCAAGGAGCAGAATTCCTCCAAGAGGAAAATCTCCATCTAGAGACCAAAAAGAACCTTGAGGTCTAGCAATGACATATGCCTTGAACCCAAACAATAATCGAAAAGGAAACATGGTGGATGAGCCATTTCATACATCTCAGCAAAACTCTGGAACTCCCCTCCCCACTCCTGAAGGAACAGGCACAATACAGGAACACCTGAACTTTAAGAAAGCACTAAAAACTTGGCTCTTTGATTTGCCGACCTAACTCGACAAATGATGGCCCATTGTCAAAGAGAAGCATGCAGCTTTAATGCAAAGAGGTACAGCACAACGTACCGGGTTTAGGCTGGGGATTCCGGCGTCACGTGTTCCAAGTGGATTGGCCAACCATTGAAAGAGAGACCTAACATTGTTAACCACTGCACAGTGGTTTTCAGTTCACCCAACAAACAACCTGTGCAACAATGAATCAACCCTATACCCTTCTATGAGGATCACCCCCTTCTCTCCCACTAACCCTACTAAAACTCTCCATAAGACTGCAAATACACCACACACTGCCCATCTACACGTGGAAACCACAACACCCCACATCCACACTGACACCAAACAGAAAAATTACACACTTCCTCCAATAGCTCACACAACTGCAACATTGTCAATGCACCTTTACACCAGAGACAAATAAGGCCTTCCACACGCACACTTATCTACCAATACCACTTAGAAGCTATAGAAGCTAACCCACACACACACAGTGACAGGCTTTTCCAAACTAAAACTATCAACACAACAGCAAAAGCTCTCATGTGCTCTCCCTCTCCTCCCACTAACAAACCCACCCATTCCTCTTTTTTTGTCAGATCTGCCTCAGCACCTGGAGACCATGCAAATGGCAGCAGTGTGCAGCATAAATCCCATTAATATAACATAACCTAACATTACATAACGTAACGTAAAATGTAATGATAGTAAGAGGGTATTTCATGTTGGCGAAGGTGACTTTGTATGTTATTTCTCTGTTTTGTTTATCAATTTGTCCAAAAGTTCTTTGAGAATGGACACTTTGCTTTTTGCAAAACCCCAAACCACATATAAGTGTTTACACTGAGACTTTCCATTGTCTAGCATGAATCAATTTTTAACTCTGAATTAGTCTAAAAGGGTCACTCATACGTATGCAGCCTAGCTCTTTTTTTTCTCAAACACTTGTGGGCGGTCCCCATCATTCCTTCCAAAAACTGTCTCTACAAATGAATCGTGTTTCATCTGTGTGTTTGGTAGACTTTTGTTTTTGATTGAATTGAATTGTTTGCAAAGATGCTGGAGGTTGGTGCCGTTGGCTCTGGGGCTTCTTTATGGTCTCCCATCATGAGGCTAGGGTGACTTTCCTACTGAGAATATTGCCTCCATGAGTAATTTAGGGTTCGAAACAAAATGCTCAGGTAAAAAGGGCGAAGGGAGACCGCCCAGTGATTTCCCAAGCTATAAGAGAAGAGAAGAGAACAAACAATATGGTTAGGATTTGACAGGAGACCTGATCTCCACCTCCTCTTTACCCCTACATGTCAGATCTTACCTGTAGCAGATGACTATTCGGTTT
The DNA here is from genome assembly GCF_040938575.1 of Ambystoma mexicanum. Classification (NCBI taxonomy): domain Eukaryota; kingdom Metazoa; phylum Chordata; class Amphibia; order Caudata; family Ambystomatidae; genus Ambystoma; species Ambystoma mexicanum. Next base: position 273,589,751 of record NC_090927.1, on the reverse strand, counting down.
GATGAACCTATGAGGTGCCCATCCTACCAGGGATTGAGGGAAGTCCGTAGACCAGGTAACTGTCCGTCAAACTGTGGACAGACGGATGCAAGTCAAAGCTTGCAAAGGGCCTGACCGGGCGGCATGCGGACGCAAAACTACGTAATGAAAATGCAGTATGGAGAAGGATATGGATGGTCTTCCTTCTTGAAGGCTCCACTTCTGTTCTGTAGATGATATTGGTACAACAGGACTGGGGATCCAGGTGTTCCTGTCCAAGAATCAGTTGTAGATAAAAAAGAAATCAGGACAGGCAGGGTCGCAACCAGAGGATCAAACTGTTTCCAATAAGGGGAGAGCTAGGAGACGGCCACACAACAATAATCAAAGGTCGAAAACACCAGCAAGTCAAACAGGATCCAATAAGGGGAATCCAGAAGTCAGTCCACACAACAATAGCAAAATGTCAAAAAAACAGGCAATGAACCACAAATCACAAGACAAGGCCACTCCCGGACAACGCTCAGGACAACAAATCATTGAGAAGCATCAAACCATGCTTTGTTGCAGATTATTTCTGTGATTGTGGCGTCATGCTGCAGGCTTCCGGTTGGCGTGATGCCTGGGTGCAATGATGTCATGAACCTGGCAATGTGCTCACGTGATGACGTCTTAGGTGCAATGTATTGCTTGGTCTTGTAGTGAGAAAGATGCAACGCTTGACTTGGCACCACTGCAGGCACCACCCTGCTCTTTGGTTATGTCTGCCTCCAAGAAGAGCATTGATAAAAACTGTGTTAAAAAAGAATTAAGAAAGCAGAGGATGTAAGGAAACAAAGAGTTAAAGCTAAAATCAAATACACCTGCCAAGCGTGCCATCATCCAGATTCTGGAAACCTCCACTGTAAAGAAGAGTATTTTACATCTAAAGGAAACCGAAGTAGGAAAAGAAAAGAAACCAAAAAAGTCCTGTGTAGCGTCAGGTCAGTACCCTATCCACACATTGTCATGATGCCTACCCCCGGCCATCCGGATCGAGTCCATCAGCCCCGGGAGCAGGCATCCAGATACTTGTTAAAACCCCAGCAGCCCCGGCTGGGGGCCGTTTGGGTTCGGTCCTGACGCCTTAGGCGCCAGGCTCATCTTAGAAACCAGTCCTGGCGCCATAGGCGCCAGGCTCATAGAGATTACTTACCTCATGCAGACCTGATTCCGGATCCAGCACGTCTCCGAGGCTGGAAAGGACATTATTTAAGCACGCGTCGCATCGCCAGCAGCAGCGCCACGTCATTCTCACCAGTCCACAGCATCTTTCGACTCGGCGCTGCCTCCATCATTTTCTTCGTCGAACTCCAGCACCTGTGTGAAAACAAATGAAATAACAAGGTGAGCCAAGAGAGCCGACAAATACAATCTCTTACCACCATAGGCTTACCTGATTACCACCAGAGGCATTACCCTTTAATACGCCTCATCTTCATATGCCGCACCTATAAAGGGAGAGAAAACAACAAGTTAAACTCATGCAACTTTTACCGGACAGTGTTGGGTAATACAGACTCTTACCTGAACGCCATCAGCTGCCTCCAGGCAATATTCGTTTGGACCAGCTGCAATTCAACAAGGGAATGGAACAAGAGTGAACATTGGGCATATTGAACTCTTTGAACTTTATAAACCCCGGAGTCAATATTCCTCTGGAACTCCTCCAGTACCTTCAAACCAGTGAAGTAACTGGTATCTATGCGCCCCTGTATACCACGCAGGATGGAGAGCTCATCATTTAAAAACATAAGGTGATTTTACTAAAAGGGGATATCGGAGGTGGGGAGAACGAGAACAGTGGGAGGGGGCCATCACTAAAATCCACGGGTGGCTAAATCCCTTTCTCCACTTGCAGGAGAATACTTCTACGGGTCAAGCAGACGAGATTAGGCGGGCCAGTCCAGACAGTCTTCTCGGCACTACGCATCACGTTGGTGGAGACCGCAGCTGTCCGGGTCCGATCGACGCCCCTCTGAGAACGCGAAGACTATATACAAATCCCCACCCGGGCGTAATGGAAACCTCAGAAACCGATCAACTAGCCCTATTGTTAGGGGAACTTAGGGCAGAAGTGCACTCCGCGCGCCAGGAAACTAATGCCCTCAGGAGAGAACTGATTGTGTCAAAGGAGCACACTGATGATCTTGCTAGACAACTGCTGCAAAACCAAGCTGGGCAAACAGCACTACCTGGACTCGGGGGGGAATCAAACTCCCGTTTCATCGAGCAATCCTGTGCAAGTGGTTCTACCAGGGAGCATTCCTTTAGCTCCACCCAAACGTTTTGCTGGGGACCCGAAAATGTTCGCCGTGTTCATGAACCAATGCCGCTTGCACTTTTTATGCAGACCTGGAGCTTTTCCAAAGACCAAGCCAAAGTAGCCTTTGTACTATCATACCTTAGTGGCTGCGCAGCGGATTGGTCAATTCCACTAGTCAACCAGGATGACCCACTTCTTCGGGTTTTTCAGGGTTTTCAATTGAGCATGGAAAGACTATTCGCCAGACATTCACAGGGACAGGCCCTGGATAACAAACTTTTATCCTTATGACAAGGTAACCAGGATCTACTAACCTATATCGCATCCTTCAATAGGTTGGTGGTGGAAACCGGATGGCCAGAGGTAAAACGAATTACATTATTTCATCGTGGACTTTGGGGTGAACTCAGATGTTTTGGCCCAAGTTGTGAACCCACCTCAGGATTGCGCAGAATATATAGACTTAGTGGTCCAGTTAGACCACCGACTTCAGAATAGAAAGGCTGATCGAGCTAAGTTCGAGAATCGGGTATTGGTTAAACCCAATGTTACCCCCGAAGGAACAGATGCATCAGAACCTATGCAGATCGGGGGGGTTGAGGGACCCTTAACTCAAAAGGAAAGAGAAAGGAGACGGCAGATGCAATTGTGTCTGTACTGTGGGGCTTCAGGACATTTTCTACGGGATTGCCCTATAAAACCATCCAAGAAAGCATAGAGGTCTGCTTGCCGAGCTTGAAGAAGGACACTCAGACCTCGCACCTAATCATACCAATGGTCCTTATTGATCCAAGGCAGCCAACATATATGCACGCAGTAAGGGCATACATTGATAGCGGGGCCGTAGGAAACTATATGGACCATGAATTGGCTTCCAAGATGAATACACCTCTCTGCAAAAAGACCACTTCGGATGTCATCACCACAGTCGATGGAACTGAAATTGCCTCTGGGCCTGTAACTCATTCCACCACAGAGATGACACTGTTGGGTCAAGATGGGCATCAAGAGACTATTGTGTTTGATTTAATTAAAGCCCCGCAGTTCCAAATAATACTGGGGATACCTTGGTTGGAAACACATAATCCTTGTATTGATTAGCGAGAGAAGAGAATAACCTTCCCGGATTGTGCACACACCTGTTACCCGGAAGAAACCTTGAACAAAGGCCAGGCCATAGTCGCTAATCCAGTCGTGCAGTTACCTCAGGAATATCAAGAATTCCAGGATGTTTTCCAAAAAGAACAGGCAAACACCTTACCACCTCACAGATCATACGATTGTCAAATCGACCTCATACCCGGTGCACAACCTCCATGTAGTAGGACCTACGCCCTTACGGAACCCGAAAACCTTCACCTACGACAATACTTGGACCAATACCTTGCTAATGGCTTCATTCGTCCATCCAAGTCCCCTGCATCCTCAGCTTTGTTCTTCGTGCCTAAAAAGGAATGTGACCTCAGAACGTGCATAGACCACCGCGCATTAAATCAGATCACGGTGAAGAACCGATACCCATTGCCTCTGATCCCCGAATTACTAGACCAAGTAAAGGACGCGTCCATCTACACTAAATTAGATCTCTGAGGGGCATATCATCTGGTACGTGTAAAGAAAGGCGACGAATGGAAGACTGCCTTTCGCACCAAGTACGGATTATTCGAATATCAGGTGATGCCCTTCGGGTTGTGCAATGCACCAGCAGCCTTCCAGTATTTTATGAAACAATGTCCTTCGTGAACTCATTGACGTCTGTGTTGTCGTATACATAGACGATATTCTAGTGTACTCCTCCTCAGAATCAGACCATGTTAAGCACGTTCGTGCAGTCCTCGAGAAACTACACCAAATTGGAAAAATGTATTTTCATGCTACAGAAGTTGAATTCCTTGGATTTATGCTGACTCCAAAAGGAGTCTGAATGGACTCTCGAAAGGTGGACGCAATTCTCAATTGCCATCACCCGGTTCAGTTAAAGGGGTACAAAGCATGCTTGGATTTGCTCATTTCTACCGCAGATTTATTCCTGACTTCTCACATGTTGTACACCCCATCACAGCACTTTTGCAAAAAAACAAACGCTTCTTATGGACCGAAGAGGCTGAAAAGGCCTTCCAGGAGATGAAATTGAAATTCACGTCGGCACCTGTCTTAAAGCATCCACGCCCCGAGCTCCCATACATAGTTGAAACCGATGCATCCAGTTTAGCCATGGGGGCTGTCCTGTCCCAAAAGGATCCTGAAACCAGTCAACTTCATCCAGTAGCCTTTTGGTCCAGAAAGTTCTCGGCCCCCGTGTTAAACTATGCGGTTACCGATAAAGAGTAGTTAGCCATCAAATCCGCCTTCAAGGCTTGGCGGCATTATCTTCTCGGTGCCAGGCACACCATTACCGTAATCACCGATCACAGGAACTTGCAGTATTTAAAAACAGCCAAGGCCCAATCATCGCATCAACTTCGATGGGCATTATTCCTTGCCGAGTTCGATTTCGTGATCACTTATCGACCAGGTTGTAAGAATGGTAATGCAGATGCCTTATCCCGAATAGGGATGGGCGAAGCATATTCGAACCCAGAACCTGTGCCTATAATTCCACAACAAAGAATTCTTGGCATAACTACTCTACAGACTTTAGAAGATATTCATTTAAAAATCCAACAACTTTTCGATTCAGCAGCCCTGCAGGACTGGGTGAAAAAGGACCAAGATTATTCAGTCATCAGTGACTTACCTTACTATCAAGGGCGTCTATTTCTACCACACAAGGAACTACAAGAACTAGTCATCTCCAATTACCATGATACTCTGATGGAAGGGCACCCAGGTATTGCAAAGACTGAAGCTAAAATTAAAAGACAATTCTGGTAGCCCACCTGGCGAACAGACGTAAAGTCATTTTGTACTGTCTTGTGGGATCTGTGCCCAAAACAAAAGTCAGATGAAAAAACCAGCTGGTCTTTTACAACCTTTAGATATTCCACCCACACCATGGCACACTTTGTCTTTAGACTTTATTACAGATCTACCGTCATGTAATGGATTCAACACCATTCTAGTTATTGTGGATCTTTTTTCCAAAATGGCCCACTTTATTCCTTTGGAAGGATTACCTTCTGCTTCAATTTTGGCCAAGGAATTTCTCGAAAACATTGTTCGAATACATGGATTTCCTTCCGTATTAATTTCTGACAGAGGTAGTCAGTTCATTTCGCAATTTGGGAAGAAATGTTGTCAATTGGCGCAAATCGACGTAAGGTTATCAACCAGTCACCATCCCCAAACCGATGGTCAGACGGAGATTACCAACCAGACTCTAGAACAATACCTACGTTGTATGCTTCACCAAACCGAAGGTAATTGGAAGGATATTTTATGGATTTCTGAATACGCATACAATAACTCTGTACATTCAGGAACCGGACAAAGCACCTTTTATACCATATATGGACATCATCCTCGAACCTCAGAACTCGATTCACCCCAGCACTTAGAAATGCCGACAGTGACCCATCTGCCCTCTACTATTACACGAGCCTTTAAGGAGGAAACAGAACATTTGAAACTAGCAAAAGAAAAATACAAGAAAAATGCTGATCAACATAGAAGTGAGACTCCACCATATCAGATTGGAGACCAAGTTTGGCTGGCTACAAGACACATACCTCTGAAAGGAACTCGGACTTTTAATCCTAGATATTTGGGACCTTACACCATTAAGGCCATTATCAACCCGGTGGCCGTCAAATTAGAATTACCCTCTAATATGCAAATTCATCCTGTCTTTCCTGTTTCACTTGTTTCACTTCTAAAACCAGTTCAACCCGGGACAAGATTAACCAAACCATCTGACCCCATCCTGATAGATGGAGAACCTGAATTTGAGGTAAAAAACATCCTGGACTCTCAAATGGTTAAATCAAGACTTTTTTATTTAATCGACTGGAAGGGTTACGGACCACAAGAAAGGTCATGGGACCCTAGTGACCACGTTCATGCTCCTCGGTTGGTGAAAAAATTCCATCGGAACTTCCCAGACAAGCCAGGACCAAGGGGAATAACAACTTTAGGAGGGGACTTGGGGGAGAAGTGTTGTCATGATGCCTACCCCCGGCATCCGGATCGAGTCCATCAGCCCCAGGAGCAGGCATCCAGATACTTGTTAAAACCCCAGCAGCCCAGGCTGGGGGCTGTTTGGGTTCAGTTCTGGCGCCTTAGGCGCCAGGCTCATCTTAGAAACCAGTCCTGGCGCCATAGGCGCCAGGCTCATAGACATTACTTACCTCATGCAGACCATGCTGCAAATGAATCCAAGCCAACGTGAGGCCTGGAGGGGACTATTTTATTACAGGGACTATTTTTTACTCGGGTGTGGTTCGGGGGAACTTCTTACCTGGAACTACTTTGGAGGCTATTTAAACCATGCCCGAACAGCGGCACACGCTTCGCGTTATTCTGCATCCTGCAGCGTAACGCTCACCGTGCCTGCAAGTTAGCATCCAGTCTTCTGCCACGCTCGCCTCGAATCCGGAGCTCCTAGAAAAAGGGGAAAGAAGGAGAAAAGGTTACATCACGGACATTATTTTAATTCCTTACCTGATTCCGGATCCAGCACGTCTCCGAGCCTGGAAAGGACATTATTCCAGCACGCGTCGCATTGCCAGCAGCAGCGCCGCGTCATACTCACCAGTCCACAGCATCTTTCTACTGGGCGCTGCCTCCATAATTTTCTTCGTCGAACTCCAGCACCTGGGGGAAAACAAAAGAAATAACAAGGTGAGCCAAGAGAGCTGACAAATACAATCTCTTACCACCATAAGCTTACCTGATTACCACCGGAGGCATTACCCTTTAATACGCCTCATCTTCATATGCCGCACCTATAAAGGGAGAGAAAACAACAAGTCAAACTCATGCAACTTTTACCGGACAGTGTTGGGTAATACAGACTCTTACCTGAATGCCATCAGCTGCCTCCAGGCAATATTCCTTTGGACCAGCTGCAATTCAACAAGGGAATGGAACAAGAGTGAACATCGGACATATTGAACTCTTTGAACTTTATAAACCCCGGAGTCAATATTCCTCCGGAACTCCTCCAGTACCTTCAAACCAGTGAAGTAACTGGTATCTACGCGCCCCTGCATGCCACGCAGGATGGAGAGCTCATCATTTAAAAACATAAGTTGAGGTTACTAAAAGGGGATATCGGAGGTGACAAGTGGGGAGAACGAGAACAGTGGGAGGGGCCATCACTAAAATCCACGGGTGGCTAAATCCCTTTCTCCACTTGCAGGAGAATACTTCTACGGGTCAAGCAGACGAGATTAGGCGGGCCAGTCCAGACAGTCATCTCGGCACTACGCATCACGCTGGTGGAGACTGCAGCTGTCTGGGTCCGATCGACGCCCCTGTGGGAACCAGGTGAGCGTAACACACATTCAACACCCAGTGGGCCAGTATCCATTCAACCAAAAATCACATCTTGTGGACTTACTGTGCAATAGGGATGTATATTGCACTCTAAGGGAATTCTACATCAGGGGTGAAAGAGTGGTATCCATAGATATGTCACGAGCTGTCACAGCAATTATGGTCTTGAGGTTTAGATTCAGCTAGTATGAAGAAAATGCATATATGAGAATTCAAAAGGCTCCAATTCAATTGCCTAACCAGGGGAGTAGGTCCTACTTACCCTTAGTACCCTCATGTGCAGAGAAAGGTCTCAATAGACTTCTCTGTTCGATTTAGCTGAATTCGAACCAAAGGTCTCACATACGGCCACACATGGCTCTGAGCAGTTGTCCCAAACTAAACACATAAAAGAGGGGTGGAGAATTAAGGTGCCCATTAGTTAACAGCACATATTTGTGTTATGGGAATATTTCTACAGTGGTCGAGGGATCAGGGATGAAATGGCAATTAATAATGAACTGCTCACCCTCACATTTTTTTCCATGAGACTCTAGACAGGGGGAGCGCAAATCTTCTCCCCCAACACTTTCGTCTCCAGGTCATTGAATGAACACTGGCAAATATCACACTAAAAAACAAAAAGACAAAACACATGCAGTCCGATATTAGCACGATTCGTTGCACCCAATTATTCTGCTGTGTGCAACAAATGAAACACTCGTGGTGTATTTGTATTGTACAATAATCTGATATAATCAATTTCAGCAAATATATACATACATAAGAACAAACATAAATATACAAGAAATTGAAAATGTTCTTATCTTCTGACTTCTTTTCTTGAAATAAATTAATTCCAGGTCCAGATGTAAAAAGCCCCTCCAAATTTTCTGAAAAGAATCACCCTTTTTCTTTATTGATAACACCAGTTTTTCAATGTTACATAATGAAAACATTTCTTCCAACCATGAGGTAAACGTCGGAAATGCAGTCAACTTCCAGTAACGCAATATCAGCTTCTTTGACACTAGAGCCCCTTTCAAAATCCAGGCCATTTGATGTTGTACCAAATCTTCCAGGATCTTATCTTCTCCCAGAATCAAGGTCTCAAAGTCAAAAACCAAATCCTCATTCACCACTTTATTCATCACGTTGGTTATCTCTGTCCAAAAACCTTTCACCTTGTAACAATCCCAAAACATATGTTCTAATGTACCTCGAACATGGCCACAGCCCCAACAAATGTCCATCAGACATAAGCCTTGTTTATGCATCCTAACCGGTGTCCAAAATACTCTGTTCAAGATCTTCACTTGACAAGCTCTTTCTTCTATATTGAATGACATCCTTTTGATATTCCCACAAAGAACTTCCCATCTACCTTCCTTATTTAAAAATGTTTTTGTTTTGTTCTTTCTTCCTCTTCCTCTTATCCCTTCTCTTCCCTTTCTTCCTAGAATTTGGGTTTGGTTTTTATGGTGGATTGTTTAACTAGGGGGAAGGTTTTGTTTTACTTGCTGTTTGAATTCTGATGGGTTATGTTTATTAAGTTGATATTATATGTTTTGAATTCTTGTTGGAAAATCGAATAAAAGTAGTTACAAAAAAGAAACACTTGTGGTGTGACCACCCACATCCTGGACTAGGATTCACTTCTGCAACGGATTTAGACGGCCACGTCCAGCCAGCATTGGCTTGAGAATGTCACTGCGCTGCAAATGGAAATGCCACACGCATAAAACGGTTAATGTTTCAATTTGATATTACTTGTGAGTCTGGAAGATTCTGTTTCAATGTGTATCCTGGAGTATCACAATGATGGTGTGTACAATACGCAGGAATGTCCAGGACGTTAGGGGAGTCCTTTATAGGAGGATCATCTTGAAGCAGTTGCTCAGGTAAGCCACACCTACCTGAGGATAACAGCCCAGGACATGGCCCAAGGCCGGGCTTGGATCTGGTTTTAGAAATTGCAAAAATGCAATTTGTAGAAAGGAAAAGGGGAGCAGTTCCCGTGCGTTATCCCTGTTAGTAGAAGTGGACTCGGTAGCTTGCCTGGAAATCAATGTATACACTGAGTTTTGTCATTAAAGTGTTGTTATTTTGTACAGTAATTTATGTCAATTTCTGAAGTTTTTTCTTAAAGGGATATGTATAGAGGCATTATTTCAGAATGTTAACCATATTGGTCAAACTTTTAATGCAGTTTCAATTTCTCTCAAAGAAAATTATTTCTTTATAACGTTTTTTAGATTACCTTTTGGACGCTGGCTTTTATCATTTCTGATGCTTCGCTCTATGAGAAGGTCATGGAAGAACTGTTTGGGGTTTTCGGCAAGACAGGTAACACATGACAAGTGCATGCATGTTTTCTGCTCGCTTGCATTTTGAGAAAGCTCAATAATTACGATGCCCATGAAGTGATTGATCATACAAGGCTCAACTCCTACTCCTGTACATTAATAATACAAAGGGAAAAGGGCCTTCAAGAACAAAGGGTCTCTTTCTAGCAAACACGGTCAGTGGTCGGCATGAGGTGCAACAACTATAGCCACAATTGCTTAATGCAAGTTGAGTATGTTGATATAGTCATGGACACCTACGGACAGTGCAAGATTGCATATAGAAAAACCAGAGAGGCGCCTATACAATTACTAATCATAAAAAGGCTGAGTATTTTCTTTGTCTTCATCTCTCGCCATCTTTGTGTGGTCCAATCTTTTCTTTTGCACACCTATATGCAATGTCACTATCCCCCACCATACCTAATCAGTATATTTACTGGTTTTCATACACTCATCTTCAAATTTGTATAATTCTTTTGGACACGGGTATTATAGCTCAGTGGCAACGCACTCGTCTTGGAAGCAAGACGACGCAAAGCAACACAGGTTCAAATCCTGGGTCTGCGCTTAGAAACCTCTTTGGTATTAAGCACGTAATAAATAACTAATTATGATTATTACTATACAGAGGATTTGAATTTGCATGTAGCCCTAGTTGCAATTTTTGGCTGGTTTATGCACTGGCATACTTGATCAAGTTAAAGTTTAAAGGACAATCCCGCTCTGCATCAGGGCTGATGGTTACCTAAAGAACACTTAATTTAACTGGGAAGCAAAGAAAGAATCTTCACAAATCCCAGTCATTCCCTACTCACTTGTAAGGAAGGTTGTTCAAGGGTTAAAGACTGGTCCTCAGCAGCCACATCCATGCCATATTTCCAGGATATCCACATAAAACACATTTCAAACCAGTGAGCCTAAATGGGATTTATTTACATAGGCAGTGGTGATTGTGAAATAAGGATAGGTTGGGGCTTTTGAATACCCCATTTGGTGGCCTGTAGGCACTTTTAAGCAGTAACCTTTCATGCATCGGATGTTACAATATAGCAGATTGGAAATTGCATTCATACATGTAGACAAGTGCAGTAAATGCAGAACATGTGCAAACGGATACCACATGGACATTGGGCATATTTAATTTCGGAGACCTAGCTCTCTGGCCTTTTAACATCGCCGAATTCAGAACTGGGTATGACCATCTAGGTATTCACAGATTAGGGAAAGTTAGGAAAGCGAATGCCTTCATGGTTAGTTTACTTTTGTATGTTATCATGTTTCTTATTCCACGTGCCTGTGCTTACTTCAAACCATAGTTTCTCAAGGAGGAAAGGGATTCTGCCTCACACACCTGATCTGCCACCAACAGGTGAACTTCATGTATTTGCTCTGCACCGCCTAACAGATTGTGTTTGAATATATTACAAGGTACTTACATTGATCATTCCTGTTCCTCTCTGAGATTCCTTCCCTTCCTCGCCAATGACTCCCTGACCCCTTCACACCAAACACCAGGACCTACACTTCCGGCAGACGGACCAGGGGGAACCCATACATTGTCCGTGGTGTACTACAGGGCAGTGTGCGGATTTCCCCTTGGTGTTCTTGCTGTATTCATCCTTCAGAGACCTGAACATTGACAACTGACCGAGGACGTTAGCCAGATCTAGCAGATTGAAATGACCACTAACAGGTCCCTGAAGAATGGAAAAATTGATAGTAAACATTACTGCTTCCTTGAAATCCCTTCAGGCAGATATTACAGGCTTAGCCCAGAGAGTGGGAGAATTGCAGATTACTATCACTGCCCTTCAATCAGAGCGAGAAGCCTTTCCTTCCTTTGAGTTCAGAAGCGGTTTGACTAGCATACCAGGTTCCATGAACTCCAGAAGGCTTAAACCAGCCACTTTTCAGTACAACCATGGTGCCGGTCAACCCTATTCAAGCGATTCTTGGAGAGAACCCGGGGTGGGGGTACAAAAACTGTCTTCTCCGATGCCAGTAAAATACACTGGTACTCCCGGGGAGTTCTCCAAATTCATGACACAATGCCTGCTGCATTTCATGAATCGGCCTCAGCTGTATCATACTGTAAACACAAAGGCGGCCTTTATATTAATGAACACCATTTGCTCTATTAGAGCATTATAAATACCCAATAAATAAATACCTTGGATCAATAACCACAACCAAATAAGAGAGGATTATGAAATGCTCTTGGGAGTCTTTCCATTGATATAAAGAAAGAGCTTTTAGACATCAAACAGAGCAGAAGAGATTTAGTTTCATACATAGCCCAGTTTGAGTATCTATTGGCCGAACCCGCATGGGCTTAAAATGTTCAAGCTACAGTGTACTGTAGGGGACTCAAAGAAGAGATTGAGGTTGCAGTGGCCCAAGTGAAACCTGCCCCTGTTTCTCTTGCAGAGCTCTTTGATTTGTCGTTACAAATCAAGAAAGATAAGGAGAAAGAAGAGGGGAGCACCATTGTTTTCAACTGCGAAAAACACCAACACCCTGTCCCCTTGATAGTCATGCCAGTACTCCTCCCCCAGAACCTATGCAATTAGGGGTTTACAGGACCCTGCCAGCCAATAAGAAAGAGAAAATCACAGAGTAACCCTATGCTACTACTGTGGCACTGCTGGGAATATTACTAGAGACTGCCCAAGAGACAGGGAAAAGACAAGGGTCCTCAGTAAAGAGGGGTGGACTGGTAGACCCAAATTCCCATACTACACCTCTTTCAAGATCATTAAACCTTCCACCAATGTCAGCTTTTAGTCACATTTATCTAGGAATCGTTCTAACCAATTGTGAGAAACCAGAGGGTGTTTCTCCCGCTAGTCTCCGGGGATCTCTCTCTCAGGTGGCCAGGGCACGGCCATCACCTTTGGATCCAGATCCTGGAGGTGGACCAGTGCGGGAAGATCAACTGGGTGAGGGGTCTTTGAGGAGTGGGGGTGAGGCCACTGATGGTGAGATGCGGTATTTCCCCCTTTTTTGTTTATCTTACCCATCCTATTTTTTAGGATACTTCTAGGTCCCAACTCACCCCCCCTTTTTACACAAACACTGGGCCGAGGAAGAGGGTGACTGAGAGTAACAACATTAACTTTCAAACATTGTACTGGGCATGTCCCGCTAATCGGGACAGGCAAAGTCAGGCACTTAACTTTAAGTGCATACACCTGATGCCAATTAGCTCTCCTCACATAAATGAAAGACAGAACCTAGAGACACACCCTGAGCAAGGTGGAACACGAGTACAAGCAGAACTTCTGGGATGAAGGCACACCGACTGGAGCAGAGTGACGGACCAATAAATGAGAGCAGCGGGTTGAAAACCCCAAGAGTTCCCGACTGGAGGTTGTTGGCTATGACAGGCAGTGAAAGACACATGGAGAAGGCCAGATCCCACATCAGAAGTCTCCATTGTGTTTCAAGGACGCCTGTGACCCTCCCGGGTGAACAGCACAGTTGGGGAGGTGAGGACAAGTCTGTGGTACTAACCTTGACTTGTGAATTGGAAGTCGTACAACCACAAAAGAAACTTACATAACCGGTGAGTTGGCAAGGGCCATGAGAGACCGGTGTGTGTTAAAGTTTGAAGTAGCAACATTATATCGCAAGTGAAGGCTGCCCGCGAGTGGATGAGACTTGAAGAAGGGCACTTTAAAGTAAAGACAGCTGTGAGATCAGCGATACTAAGTAACAGAGTGGTCTGTCAAAAAGAAGTAGCCCACTTGATAATCTCTGTGAAAAGTACATTGTAGTAAAGCTAATGAACAGCAAAAGTGAAGTAAGCAAGTTTAATCCTTAGAGAAGGGGAAAGTGAAAGTTAAACTGTGAACTTTGAGTCAAAGTGATCCTGCGGTGGTCTGAAAAGAAAACCACACACATTCGAAAGCCTTCAACATCCGAAAGGGGTCCGAGCCCGACAGAGGGATACCCGAAGTGTAATAAGCTTGGGGAAGGGAGCCTCCTTGCAAGTTTTTGTTGAACTTGATCGTGAAATGTCTGAGCCCGACGGAGGGGGACCTACGTGAACTTTGTTGTGAGAGGTCGGAGCCCATCAGAGAGGGACCTACGTGACCTTTGTTGTGAAAGGTCCAAGCCCGACAGAGGGGGTCCTATGTGAACGTTTTGTTGAAACATTATTTGGAAGTCAGGAAAAGAGACTTTAACATGGAAGGTCAGGCAGGCCTCGATCCACGTTTTGGAATTTCTCATTGTGTCGAAAACCAACCCGGAGTGTGTAATCCTGCCTACAGGGACAGCCTTACTCTGTGAGGTGTAACTTGGGGAGGAGAGCTGGTTCAACTACATTTATTCTTTTGAACACTGATTTTTCCTTTGCATACATTTCTCCTTTTTTACACTTTTTTGTACAAGAGATAGGGCAGGTATTAGGTTTTGTTGTCATAGGCCATTTTGATTTGACGGACTCCACTAGGACTGTTTTGTTTATCGTTTGATGGTCGAGACTACTCCCATCTTAGTTATAGGGCAAAGTAGGAGGTTTTCCAGCCCCAACAATTTTAATAAAGGTTTTACAAATTGTATCCATTGTGTCAGTGTCATACTTGTGATACCATGCCTCCCCTACACAATGCTGACTCTGTCCTAGAGACAAGGGGGCGTTACTAGATGGTGGGGTCACTGGTAATTTTATGGATGCAGGATTTGCCAAACAACACCATATCCGACACTCATAAAAAACTACCATTGAATCCATCCATTCCAAAGACGGATCAGATCTTACATCAGGCCCCAAAACACACCAAACCGGAAAATTTCACAGGACATGTGGGAACTATCAACATGAACAAACTAGCTTTTGACATAATAGACGCTCCAGTTTTGCAACTCATACTAGGGAGGACCTTGCTAGTGTTACATAACCCATGCATAGATTGGACTCAATGGGTGGTGTGCTTTCATTCCAACCATTGTTCTCGATCTTGCATTTGGAATCCCTACTGCCTAAGTCTACCCTATCTATAATTCCTAGCGACCATGTCCAGCCAATCAAATGAATTGCAGCAAAACTAAAAGGCCACCCTGAAGAGTATCAGGACTTCAGGACGTCTTTGATGCCAAAGAAGCGGACACTCTGCCCCAGCATAGACCCTATGATTGCCGCATTGGCCTAATACCAGACACCAACATTCCCTATGCAAAACATATGCTTTGACTCCACTCGAAACCGCAATCCTCAAAGTGTACATCAAGGAAAACATAGCCAAAGGATTAATCTGTCAGTCCTCTTCACCGACTGGAGCTCCCATCTTTTCCATTCTGCAAAAGGATTGTGTGCATTACTGTCAAATGAACACGATTACTATCAAAAACAGAAATCAGTTGCCACTCATTCAGGCCCGAATTGACCAAGTCCAATGAGCCCAAAAGTACATTACATTGGATTTACGGGGCCTATAATCTGTTCTGGATACATCCAGGAGATGAGTGGAAAATGGCCGTTCAAACTAAAGAAAGACATTACAAGTAACGTTTGCACTTTGTAATGCTGCGGCGCCATTCCAACATTTTCTCAATGATGTTCTACGTCCAGTCCTTGACCGTCATGTAGTGGTCTAGTTGGATGATATTTTGGTATACTCTGACATCCCATAGAAACATCACGAGCAAGTACCAGAGGTCCTGCAGCTACTCCGGAAACATCTGCTCTATACCAAAATATCCAAATGTTCTTTTCATGAGAACACAGTGTGTTTTGTGGATTACATGCTATCCCCCAAGGGAATTGATATGGATCCCCGAAAGGTACAGGCTGTACAGAAATGGCCAGCGCCAGACAATGTTACGGCAATACAAACACTCCTGTGGTTTGGCAATTATTATCAGCGATTCATAAGACATTATTTACGATTGATTCAACCCTTAACAGCTTTACTGTGCAAAAACACTCCTTTCTGATGGGAAACACCAACTGAAGCAGCATTTCAAGCGTTAAAAAAAGCCTTCACTACAGCTCCTGTTCTGCGATAGCCTGACACTGCTTTACCGTATGTAGTGGAGACTTACTGCGTTAATGTGGTTTTGTGGGCAGTGTTGTCACAGACCGATCGGAAGGATGGTGTTCTCCATCCGGTGGCCTTCCTTTCCAGGAAATGGAATCCTTCAGAAAGTAACTGCACTATATTCGATGGAGTTACTAGCAATCAATGAAGCCTTAGTGGAATGATGGCATTACCTTGAGGAAGCTAACCATCCTTTCACAGTACTAGCAGACCATAGAAATCTTGGATTTCTAAAGACTACAACAAACACAAATCAACGTCAATCTTGATAGGTTCCGTTTTTAAGTCGATTTGATTTCATAATCACTTATACACCAGGAATCCATATCACCAAAGCTGATTCATTGCCTAGAAGATACAGCATAAAAGGACAGGAAGACATGGGATTGCCTTTTGTCCTACCAGAGAAAGTGATTTCGTCCTTATCCAATGCAACAACAGTCTTCTTAGATCAGGAGAGAATTTCTTACGTCACAGATCTGATTCTTTCCTTCCTCCAAGATGAACAACACCATGAGATAGATGGACCCTTATGCAACATTAACAATATATATGTACCCACCTGGGAACAACAACGACAACTAATGGAATGGTGTCACGCCAGCCCACTGCAGGACAATACGGCCATTGGAAAACCTTGGCGTTGGTAAGCAGATATGCATGGTGGCATAAGCAATCCAAAGACGTCCATGAGTATGTTGCAGACTGTGATGTACAAGAGCTTGAGACAAGTCCCTTTGGGTTGTTAAATCCATTACCAGTTCCACTGCATCCATGGCATACAATAAGTATGGACTTTGTCACAGATCTTCCTCCCACAAAGGAAAAGGTTCAATACTATACTTAGTGTGGGAGATTCCTTTACAAAAATGGCCCATTTTGAACCCCTGCAGGAATTTCATCGGCAGTGGAAGTGGCCCACACCTTCATGTCTACCATTGATTAAGAAGGACACCAGTGGCCCCCAGATGTCGGGGGGTGGGGCGTGCATGCTGGGGGAGTGTTCTGATAAACTCTGATTCAACGTCCTGACAGTATAGGATTTCTTTGCGCCAGTTTGCCACTGACGGGGCTGGTCCTCTACCCCATAACATGGCAACTCTCCTTCGAACTAGTGTCAACAGTACCCCTGCCAGTTTCCTTATTCCGGATGAGAGTTGTTTCGTCATCCCGAGCTGTGCTGCCGTTGGGATGGATGCACTTCTTCTCCTATTATTGCTGATGTGGTCTGGAGGATCTGGGACCAGAATGGGGTGAGTTTGGGGCAGTCCCAAGTAAGGTGGAAGAAGTCTGCCGATAGGTTTCCGCATCTTTCGCATCTTGCTGGCTGGTCTGGGTGTTGTTTATTCTTTTTTGCAGGGGTGAAGTATGTCTGGTGTAGGTAATTAAAGTGTATTTGCTTGAAGCGTGTGTTGAGGGCTATTTTTTGGGTTTGTTTCAGTATGTATATCCATTCCTCTTCTGGGATTGTCAGCTGGAGGGACCTCTCCCATCTAGTTTTCGTACGAGTATCGATGGATACCGTGTCTGATAAAAAGGATTTATAGAGTAGTGAGACCAGTCTGCCTTCGCCCTGGGCCTGGATCACATTGTGTAGCAACTGCCATGTTGGGGGTTGTTGCGGAAATGTGGGGAATAGGGCCTGTAGGGTATATCTAGTCCTAAAGTAGATGAACTTATCTAATGGTGTGTTACCTCCTCTTTCAGTGGCCTGGTGTGGTGTGATAAAGGAGCCTTCGTCGAACAAGTCCCCCAACGAGTTTATCTGTAGTTTTTCTACCCATTGGTGGAAGACTCTTTCGGATGTGAGGGGGATTCCTGGAATAAATTTGATTGGGAGAAGGGGAGAATATCTCACTTGTACTTTGCATTTTTGTGCACGTTTTTTCCATATCGCATATGTAGCGAGGACCACATTCATCGTATTGATAGACACTGAGAGCTGGCCCTGATGGCCCTTAATAAATTGAGGGTCGCTAATGCCCGTTCTATCTGCACGTGTGGTCTAATATGGTGCGTGGCATACCAAAAACTCAGGAATTGCGCGTGGATCGCCAGAAGTATCTTTCTAGGTCAGGGAGGGCTAGTCCGCCGCTAGATACTGGAAGTAATAGCATCGAGTGGGTGACCCTGGCTGGTTTGCCCGCCCATAGGAGGTCAAAAACAAGGCTTTTGATTTTCTTCAAAAAGGATTGTGGGACTAAAATGTGGATGTTGGAGAATAGATATATTAATTTAGGGAGTATAACCATTTTTACCAGTGAGGCTCTCCCCCACAGGGTTAGTGGGAGGGATTTCCACCAGTTCACTTTTTCCTGTAGTGTTTTTGCTACGGTCTCGTAGTTGTCTTGAAATACGTTGTGGTACTTCAGTGACATTTGTATCCCAAGGTAGCGTACCCTTGAGGTCTCCCATACAAAATCGTAGTCATCGGTGAACGGTTTGGTACCTGGGGTGAGTGGGAATATAATCGATTTTGTATGATTAATTATTAATCCTGATATTGCACCGAATTTAATTACTTCCCTCATGATTGGATTAAGATTTTCTACGGGATCCTGTACAAATAACGCCACATCATCTGCGTATAACGATATAATCAACCTGTGTGGGCCAATGGTGAGACCCCTGTGGAGTTGCATGGTTCGAAGGTTCGACGCTAGAGGTTCCATTATTAATGCGAATTTAACGCTGAAAGTGGACACCCCTGCCTAGTGCCTCGCTGTAGCTTGATGGGAGAAGATCTTGCTGATCCCACCAAAACTGTAGCCTGGGGGTCGTTATATAGTAGGGAGACGAGTTTGATGAAGCGGGACCCCAGGCCCATCTGTGTGAGTACAGCGAATAGGAAGGGCCAATCCACGGAGTCGAAGGCCTTCTCGGCATCGAGTAGTACTGCCACAGCCTGGCTGGTGGGGTCGAGGGCCTCGAGAACTCCGAAAAGCCTCCTGATGCCGAACGTCGTGCAGCGTCCGGGCACAAATCCAGCCTGATCTGCGAGCACGAGGCCCGGCATCAGCGGTAGTAAGCTGTTTGTGAGTATTTTGGCCAGTATTTTATTGTCAAGATTCAGTAGAGAAATGGGTCTGTATGATGCTCTTCCGGGGGTTTACCTGCCTTGTGTAAGAGGATAATTCTCAGAACATCTCTGATATGCTCCTGCTACTTCATACCTAATTCATAATCCTAACACTACAGTGATTCTAGAGCTTCCTGGGGTATCTCTGAGATGCTCTTGAGGAATTCTTGGTGAAACCCATTTGCACCCGAGCGTCACACTGATGCTCCAAGCCAGGTTGTCCAAGAGGCCAGCATCTACGATGGCTGTGAATCAAGCTAGCGCAATAGGGGTGCTGACTGCCACCGGCTGTTCTATGTTCTCCTTCTCTACACTGCAGTAGTGTTCACTTAGTTGTTGCGGAAACCCTAGCGCATTTCCAGATTCACTGTATGCTCTCGCATCACTCTGTAGGCGAGATCTGCTAACCTGCAGCCATAGCTGGCCAGTTTGGTGTGCAGTGTGCCTTCTCCTGGCAATGTATTGATTCATGGGTAGTGCAGCACTGTTCTCCAACCACTGATGGGGTGCCGATGAGACTTGGTGACCTATTGCTGCATTGCCTGCACCCATGCAGGTTGCCCTGCTCATTGCTACTGGCCTGGTTCCCTTTTTGCCTCCTGTCGGCTCTAGAACACCATTTTAGGGCCTGCTCCTGATTCTCCAGGCCCCAGCTGTGTGGCAGTGATCTTCTTCTCCCACTAAGGCTGGATGCCTGAATGGTCCTGCTGTCAGGAAAGTAGGGCCTGAGCTGGTATCAGCCCTGGGTCTTATGGAGGGCTCCCCTCACTCACTGCCCACAGCTGTCCCTGAATAGTGAACATGCACTGCATTTGAGCTAGGGGCTGCTGCTCCACCAATGCGACCTAGTCCTGCAACCCTGAGGCCCTGCTGGGGGCCACTCTCTCAACCTATCTTTGAGGTGGTTTGTGTGTTCGATGTGCAGCAAGTACCACAATACTGCCCTCACACTCACTTGTTTAGGTCATTTGCCGCAATGCGGAATCCTTGAATACAGAGTGTGAGTCACAATTGGAAACCCTGGGGCTCTCTGGTTGAGGTTAACTTGCAGTTGAGTACATCTCATCCCTAATGCCTGGTGTTTGTGTTGTGCAGGCATGGTTCTGTCAGACGTCAGCGCCGCTCATTGCTGCCCATACAGAGGCAATGGCACGTTCTGTGGTGCCTGTACTACTGTACTGGTCTGCCAGGCCCCACACTTCATTTCCCAGGGTCCTGCACATGATTGCATACTAACACGCCCGTTCATGTCATCCCACCCTGTCATGGAGCCGGCAGCGCCCTGCATTTAATGGTGCTCAGAACGCTGCCACGCTTCTCAAATGTTCACAGGGCGTGAGTGGCGTTCCATTTTTCTTCGTCTTCTGGCTGCATGGACCTGCATACCACTAAAACTGCCTTTTGGATTCTCCTTTTGTTTTATTTCCTTGGACCTCTCCTCTCTGCACACGGATTGGACTTTGGACTTCTTTTGGATTACCCTTGGCATGATAACTCTGTACTTACTGAACTGAACAACGGATTTACCCTTCCTTGTTGGATTTCCTGGCTTGGACTTGTGCCAGCAGTGGCTTTCCAAACTTTCCCTGGATGTTTTGTGGAACTGCTGGCCTGCCTGATTGCCTGGACCTTGCTTCCCTGAGTACTTCTGACTCTCTCTTTCTGCTAGCCTCCTTTATCTGTGGTGGACAGAAAGATCTTGCTCCTGCCTGAGTCAGAGCTGAAGCCGTACTCGGGTTAGCACAGCGTGACAGGTTCTTGGTGCTCAAAGTAGCCCTCTGACCTAGGTAGTCTTCTCGATCGACCAATTAGACAACTTTAAGACACTCTTAACTGTGCAGTGATCTCTGTTGGGTCCACAGTGCACTTCTCGCCACTTTTTGAGTAACTCACCGATCTCTCCTCCCTTCTTTCCTTGCCAGGGTCTCATCTGACATTTTATATCGACCTGATGCGTTTGCCTCTGTGCATCTTCTCTGTGCCCATTGCCCTTTCTCCCCTCCTGCTTTTGTAATTATCCCAGACAGTGTGGAAATGGAAAAAATCTGGTGGGGGATCCCACAAGGCCCGAGGGTGGGGGCGGAGTATTGGGGGTGGGCGTTGTCCGAGGCGGCGGGGTTTAGAAGGGGCAGAGCTGGCAGGTGTCCTCCGATTAAAGGAAATGTCCAAAATAATATTTTAAAACAGCGCAATTTCTTTCATGCAGCTTATTTTTCAAACTATCAATTCCACTTTAAACCACGTCCTGGTGCACCCAAAATTTGATATCAATTATCAATTATTCTGTAGTGGATACCATTAAACTGGTAACTGCTTCATAAAAATAGCCCTCTTTTCCCTAACACTCCCATGAAAGGCAGTGGCACACATTATGAATTCCCTTTGAACTGTGTTGGTAAAGGTGAAAGTTTTTTCATATATAGGTTAGCACTAGCAGCTGTTTATATAATCCCTTGAATTATTCACAGACACAAAGGTGGCAATTGTGCTTCAGTTTCTTTGCACCATGTGGGGGACACCGCCTCGCGAGATCGCGTCCCTGTGATCTCGTAGGATTTGGAGCGCGAAGCGCGCAAAAGACAGTGGAAGAGAGAACTCGGCGGGAGGCTGAAGCAGCAAGTCAGCCCCGGTGCTCCTCCTGCCTGTGGCATACACACCATTCCAGGGCCTGCATATAGAGGCCCCAGACAGCCAGAGCGTAATACCAATGCTGAGGGAAGCCTCCTGGGTGCTCTGGTTGTTGAGGTGTGTGGCGCTGCCCGATGAATGGGCGCGCACGCGGCGGCGTGACGTTGCACGCTTCCGCGTGCAACATAAATAAACGGGGCGTTCCCGGCCGCGACAGAGCGACCGGGAAGCCCGAACCGAGAGGACGTCTCTGGCTGAGTCCTTCAGGGTTGGGGGCTTACGGGAGGCGCTGGGGGGTCCCGACCAACCCCCAACAGTGGCAGCGAGTGGGGGAAACAATGCCTGGGCCCGGCGGTGACTTGACCGGCAATTTTTGTGTGTTTGCAGTGAGGTCGCCTTGAGACTTCGCTCCGGCCCGCAGGCCTTGCGTTACCCAGGCGGCTGGTGGCCATTTTGTGAATCAGGCCGTGAAACTTCTCCGAGCTCCGGTTTGAGCTGAGAAGTGCATCCAGGCCAAATTTTTGGAAATCCTGCTAGCAGGCAGTGATACCTGCATGTGACTCTGCCCAGTTGGGGTTTTTGCATTTTCATGGGTCTCCTACGTCGAGTGCAAGCAAGAGGGAGGGCTACAATGGGTGGGCCTGCATAGCCCATATTTCTTTCTTGTCCTAATTTTTGGAACAGCTGGAAGCTGAGGCTTCTCTTCATCTTCTTCATCATCAGACTGGTGGCCCCACTGATCTTCATCCTCTTCATCATCACAGAGGTGTGGTGCAGCAGCTGTTTTTCTTCAATGGTGCTGGCTGGAGGCATTTGGACTTGGTGTTTGAGTTGCGGCCCCTGTCCTTCACGCTTCGGGGTGCCTGTGCGCTCGAACGAATGAGTGATACTGAGGACCAGGACGGAGTGGCGGTGCAGCGGCCTCCACGTGCGCCAGCAGCACCTCAAGTGCAGCCGGCACAGCAGCCTCCAGGTGGTCAGGCAGGACCTCAAGGTCCTCTACATCCAGCGCAGCCTGCGGCAGCACCCGTTGTTCAACAGATCCTCCCCGTTATGGCTCAGGTACGTGCACAGGCGGCTCTGCAGCCCATCCCGGAGTTTGATGTATCGGGCCCACCTTCTATCTTAGGGCCCAGATGGAGGAGGTGGGTGGACCGCCTGGACATGTACTTTCGGGCTGCCCACGTGGTAGATGATGATACCCGGCTGGCAACCATGCTGTACTTGGCAGGTCCATCTGTCCAAGAGACTTTTGAATCGCTCCCTCCAGGGGATGGATCCTATGATCAGGCGAAGGCCGCTCTGCAGGCCTACTTCCTGCCTCTCGCCAATGCGGATTATGAGCGTTTTGTCATGCTCTCGGCCAAACAGAAAGACGATGAGACTCTGAACACTTTCTATGGGCGCCTAAGGCGTCTCTCGCTGGCCTGCGCTTGGGGTGATGCGGAGGACATGATCAGGACGATGCTGATCCAAGCTTGCTCGTCAGGCAAATTAAGGCGCCAGGTGCTAAGGGAGCCTGGAATTACACTTCAGCGCATCCTTGAACTGGGGAGGTGCCATGAGGTGTCGGAGGCGAGGGCTGCGAGAATGGAGGCCGGGTCCCGCCCCATCAAGACCGAAGAGGTATGTGCGATGTGGAGAGGTGGCAGGGGCACCCGAAGACCTGGCGGCAGTCCCTGGGATCCAGCCGGTAGGGCAGGAGAAATCTGCCAAAAATGTGGGCATGATCTGCCCCACTCTGCTGAGTGCCCTGCGGCTGGAAAGACCTGTGGACGGTGTGGGATGCCGGATCATTTCTCGAGGGTATGCAAAGCCGCAATACCAGTATTGGTAGCGAGGGGCCCGGGACGGTCCAGTCTCATTTGCCAGGGTCGACCATCCAACGTCGCTCAGGTGGATCAGACTGAGGAGGATGCCCAGGTGGAGGAGACAAAGAAGACGTTCTCTTCCTCCTCTTCTTCAGTCTCGAGTGTGGGGATCCTGAGAAGTAAGAACAGGAGACAGCCAAGGTGCGTGGTTGAGGTGAACTGATTTCCAGTCCCCGTCCTTGTGGACACTGGGGAGTTGGTGAATGTAATGGCCCGTGGACACTATGATGCCATGAACCAGCCCCCCAAACTGGCTGCTCCCAAGGCCCGCATTTTTGCCTTCGGTGGTGTTGACCCCATCCCTCTGGACGGTGTGTTTGTGGCAAAAGTAGAACATGAGGGCTCCCAAATCACAGCACGATTCTATTTGACACCAGTGAGCACCAACACGCTGCTCAGTTGTGCTGCAGCAGAGGCCCTCGGCATCTTCAGCTTTGCATACTCTGTCTACTTGGAGGACATTAATGACTTGCTCAAAAAGTATGCTGCGCTGTTCAAGGGGATCGGGCAGATGGCCGGTGACCCAGTGAGGTTACACATTGATGAGTCGATGCAGCCCATTGCCCTGAAACATCAAAGGCTGCCATTCCACCTCACTGAACTTGTCAACAAGGAACTGGACAATTTGGTCAATCTTGACATTATAGAAAAGGTGGAAGGCCTGACACCCTGGGTTTCCCCAATAGTGGTGGCACGGAAGCCTAAACAACCCGATGCTGTGAGGATCTGCGTCGACATGAGGCTCCCGAACAAGGTCATTAAGAGAGAGAGGCACCTCACCCGACGATTGATGACATCATTGCGGAGGTACAGGGCGCTCGTTTCTTTTCGAAACTGGACCTTCGAGCGGGCTATCACCAGGTTGTCCTCCACCCCGAGTCGAGGTACATTACCACCTTCACGACACACCGAGGGCTATACCGCTACAAGAGACTAAGCTTTGGTGTGTCCTCGGCGGCGGAGGTGTTCCAGAACATTATTCGGGGCGCCCTGGCTGATCTACAGGGCATTTTGAACATAAGCGATGACATCCTGGTGTTTGCCAGAACGGAGGTAGACCATCTGAGGCGGTTGGCGAAGACGTTCGGAAGACTGCAGTCCTTGGGACTCACCCTCCACAAAGAGAAGTGTGAATTTCTCCGACCATCGATAGAATTCTTTGGTTTTATATTCAACGAAGGGGGGGTGTCTCCTGATCCCCGGAAGGTGCAGGACATAAAGAAGGCGCAGCCTCCGGAGTCCGTATCCGAGGTGCGAAGCTTCCTAGGCATGGTCACATACTGTGGACGGTTCATTAAAAATCTGGCCTCCAGATCGGAACCGCTGAGGGCACTGACCAGGAAGGATGTCATCTGGAACTGGGGCCCACTAGAACAGGCGGCTTTTGATAACATAAAGGGTGCCCTGGCGGCTGAAGACACCATGTCCTTCTTTGATCCTGCGCTGCCTTCGGAGATCATCGTCGACGCCAGCCCATTCGGCCTGGGCGCTGTGCTAGCACAAATTGACAGTGGTGGGGGCGTCCGCCTGGTGGCATATGCCAGCAAGGCCCTGTCCGATGCAGAGCAGCGATACTCACAGATCGAGCGTGAGGCACCGGCAGTACTGTGGGGATGCCGGCACTTCCGGCTCTATGTCCTTGGACGCCCGGTGACGGTGGTGACAGACCACAAGCTGTTGCTTCCCATCCTAGCAGGGTCGTCATCCAAGCCACCAGCACGCATTGAGTGGTGGATGCTCGCCCTTTTGGAGTATGGAGTCACCTTGGTATACCGGTCAGGGGCGAGCAACGCTGCAGACTATCTCTCCAGACACCCTGGGGCTTACGCAGGCGAAGTCCGGGACGTCTGTGCAGAAGAAGCAGAAGAGCACATCCGGGTGGTGGTGGAGGCAGCCACGCCAAACGCTATGCCTCTCCAGGAGCTGGAGGCAGCTGCAGCGCAAGATGAGTGCTTCCAGATCCTAAGACACTCGATGCAACAGGTCTCCTGGAAGTCGGTGCTGGAGGCTCTGGCGGGGCGCACCCAGGATGCCAGGACCGGACTTGAGCAACTATGGAAAGTCCGGGAGGAGTTATTGTTCTCGACATCTGGCCTTCTGCTCCGCGGAGATCGGATTGTCATGCCCCAGTCGAAGGTGGACGAGGTGATAGATTTGGCTCACCGGGGTCATCAGGGTGCCACCATGACCAAGGCACGCCTACGGCTGAAGGTGTGGTTCCCCGAGCTAGAACTGAAGGTGGATGACTTTGTGGCGGCCTGTGTCTGGTGCCAGGCGGCATCTCCCCTGCAGCAGGAACCTGCAATAGAGACAATGCCGAGGGGGACGCGCCCTTGGGAAATCGTTCATGCGGACTTTGGATCCACCACCATGGGCACCCATTTCCTAGTTCTGGTTGACGAGTACTCTAGATACCCCGAGGTGGAGTTTGTGGACTCTGTGGCGTTTGAGCACATCGTGGTGGCCGTGGAAAAGGTGTTTGCGGCCCATGGTTTCCCACGCACTCTGTGCTCGGACATCGGGGCGCCATTCCAGAGCGAACGCTTCTCGGAGCTGATGGAGAGCTATGGGGTGGTGCACAGGAAAATCATGCCCCTCTGGCCCCGGGCCAATGGCAAAGCGAACGGCTCATGAGGACTCTAAATAAGACCTTTAGAATTGCTCAGGGGCAGCGGCAGTCCCTCCAGAGAGCCCTGTACCAGTTTCTGAGGGTGTACCGCACCACGCCACATGCATCCACTGGAGTGGCCCCGGCTGAGGCATTTTTCAAGCGGTGTCCTCGGGGTTTGCTACCGGAGGTAGGAGAGAAAGAACCTGGGGTGATCAATGACCAACAGGTCGAGATGGACCGGCGGCTGAGGATCGAGCAAGAGAACGCTCGGAGAGGGCTTCGCCCGCAGCGGCTGGAGCCTGGCGATGAGGTCCTCATTCGGAATAGGCATCCCCATGGGAAGCTCTCCCTACCCTATGAACCGGAACCGCTGGATGTCGTCGCGGTCCGGGGATCCATGGTGACTGCATCGGACGGACGGTCGGCGGTAACTCGCAATGTGAGTTTCTTCAAGAAACTGCGGGATCCAAGAACTGATCCACCTCCTGATCCAGACCCAGGAGAGATCCCTGAGGACGAAAGGGAAACACCCTGTCTGCCTGAGTCCCCGGCCCGGGGTATGCTCCTGGACAGATCACCCGTGCCGGAGGTGAGCAGGAGGTACCCGCAGAGGGCTGGACGAGGGAAACCTGCTCACCTCAGCGATTACGTGCTGGGTCACCTGGCTGTTTGTCCTGAGGATGAGGACTGTTAAGTAAGAAGAACCGGGTTGATGCCAATAAAGGGGTGTTTTGAACGTGGGGTTTTCGTAAAGTGTTAAGGACTCAGTTTGGTTTGGTTTGCAGTGTCTAGGGTTAGTATTGTTATTGTTCTCCTGGAAAAAGGAGGAGTGTGGCGCTGCCCGATGACTGGGCGCGCACGCGGCGGCGTGACGTTGCACGCCGCCGCGTGCAACATAAATAAACGGGGCGTTCCCGGCTGCGACAGAGCGACCGGGAAGCCCGAACCGAGAGGACGTCTCTGGCTGAGTCCTTCGGGGTTGGGGGCTTACGGGAGGCGCTGGGGGGTCCCGACCAACCCCCAACAAGGTGTGTCAGTGCCAAGACACACACCTTGCAGTGAAGTTAACTGCATGAACTAGACAGCTCCAACTGTGAGTACTCATACAGCCCTGCCCTGGACTTAATATATCCCCATTGGTTTCTTCACTTGAGGTGTCTAAATAAACACCCTGCTAAACCTCAACAGTGTCCTGTCATTTGTCAGGCCACCACACACCAATACCGCTAGACCTTTCTTCTCCCTTTTGACCTTCATCCCACAGAGCACGCTCTTGAGCTGTGGAGAGGGCAAATTAAGTACGCCACAATAAGGACAAGCATCAGAGCCCTAAGGCACTGTTGCAATGAACTTGATGGGCGCAGTACAGAAGCTTTTAGGCTACATAACCAAGTCTCGCCCTGTGCGAGCACTGTGCACAAGGAGTAATCTGCTCGGTATGCAGGGTACTCGCACAGGGCAGATTAGATCTGCTCTGTGCCGCCCAGCCCCCACCATCGTGTGCTCCGAGCAGCCCAGCCCCCAATCCCCACGCCCCACCTTCGCGTGCTCCGAGCAGCCCAGCCCCCACCTTCGCGTGCTCCAAGCAGCCCAGCCCCCACCTTCGTGTGCCCGGCAGCAAAGCAACTTAAACTAGTGAGCAAAGCAACTTAAACTAGTGACGGGAGGGTTTCTTCCTCGCTGCAAGTAACCTAGCTGCAGAGCCTGGGTTTGGTGTTTGGGGTAGCTCTGGGCATATCCCGAGATCCAGCTTCAGATCTGGTGGATCTCGGATCCCAATGACCAGCACTGATCCCAGATGACTAATGGGCACAAGAAACAGACCAATTCGATTTTGCAAAGCAGTGGCCTTCTGAACAGGCACTTAACACCCCTGGAACTCCTGGCACAGAAATACCCAAGCCCCCCCATTGACTCTGCAGCCATCCTTGCCAGATGAAAAATGGGTTTGACTGCATTGAGCTCAACATCCAACCTGGCCTTTAAGGTCGAGATACTTCATTCAAGTATCGACGATGTGGCCGAGTACCCAAGGCTAAAAACAGAATCGATGTGTAATGGTTTTTGGAAGTTGTCCAGTGAGATTAAGAGTGTTGAGGCAAAGAGTGAATAGGAAGAGGCTCGCGTGCACCGTAATAATATTCAGATTATTGGCTTGCCTGAATTGGCATTAGTATCCAACATGGACACCTCTGTTGAATAGCTCAAGAAAATCTTAGATGATCCGCCATTTCATCCCAGTTTCCTGTGGAAAAGGCTTATCGGTCTATGGCGCCGGCTCTCAGGCCCAGCCAGCCACCTCGCCCGGTTATTGTATGGCTCTTGAACTATCACGATCGCTGCCTGATTCTCCGCAAGGCTCACGTAGTCAGGAACTACAGGGCGAGGATGAAAAGCGTTCTGAGTATCCGGATTCCATCTTGGCTCTTCAAGCTCCCCCCCCCTTATCTTGGTCTAGCTGAAACTCTGTGAGAGTGGCCTGAAAGTCATGTATGGTATTTCCTGCGTGGTTCTGTGTATACAAGGGCAAGATCCACTTTTTTTTTCATTCCTGCGGAGGGCTTGGGATTTTTAGAAAGACTGTCCTGTGGAGGGTCTGGCCGTCTGCGTTACTCCACTAACGATTGATGCAGTAACCAGCCATGTAGTTACTTTTACTCCATGAAAATAGGTAGATACTCCTAGGTAGATACTCCTAGGGAGTGAAGATTCTCCCACGAAAAATAGAAGACATATGTGTGCCTGTCCCCATGCTTTTGGCGCACAATTACATGTATATGTTTAGGCCAGTAGAATGCACTTAGGGCTGGAACTATTAGTATTACTGCCTCATCTGATGATGTAAACATGTATCTTAATGCGCATGAATAATTAGATGCAAATAGATATACATTACAAACACATTTCTGTCCTACAGTTAAAACATATTTTCCTCACTTTTTTACACCGTGTATATTTAGGTGACGTGTGACAAAAAAGCTACCACAATATCTTGACCTGTTCACAGGGCACTTTCAAATGTCATATTTTGTCCAATGCCGCCCTCTTCTGGGCTTTGTGTTTTTGATTCTTAAAATGCGCAGCAAAAATGTTTACTAGAGCAGACAGAGCCATTAATCGTTCCTCTTTAATCAGCGCAATTTTACACCCTAAACGTTGAAAAACATGGTTATAAAAGTTACATTTGAACAAATTGTTTCTCTTATTCAGTTAACAGGAGAATATTTACTGTAAGTGTTTAAACACCTTTCACTATTTTGTATTTTAATTGTTTTGTAACACCCTGTGCACCAGCGCTTTGAGAGAAGTACAGTGGGAGCAGGGGTCTCCTTTGGCAGGCCTAGCAATGCAAGTGAAAAAGGAACTTGCAGTCAGGGGCTGTGACAAGTGGGGCAGGCTGGAGCGCAGCGAGCATAGTGCCATCTGAGGACGTGACCTGGGCTTTAAGTGACAGGCATCCAGGGCTGTGGGCGAGTCCGGGTCCGAGACAAGCAAGCTTAGGGAGACACACGCTGGAAAACTGGACTGACCAGCAAAGCGAGCTATTTACAAACGATGAATTTCATGGTTATAGGGAAGTTCTCCGTTCACTCCGTTCCACATGCCTCACACCCAAGCTAAGGCCGTCTAAGGAGGTACATAAGCGTTGTGTGCTCTGATGTTATGCAAAGCAGGCTGCAATCCACATTGGTGCTGACTCTTACCTCTTTCTTGTTGATTTATTCGGAGAATGCGGGTCATTTACTCACTGTTTGAAATGTTTGTAATATACTGAGTGAGGGTGTTTTATTTGTAGGCAGCAATTTACTTACAAACCGTGCCACAGTGGTGCATTTAGACAATGCAGACAGTCTGCAAAAAAGACATCGGAGACACTGCTGAGTGAATATCAAAATATGTTTGGAATTTCATGATGTATTTATTCTTTGAGGCATGCCCAGCACTTTGGCCACACCCTATTCTTGGAGCCCGGCACACCATTTCGCATTCCCACTTAAAACACTGGATACAACTTATATATATAATTTCAGTTGTTTCCTGAAAGCAGGCGGCTGGGTTTGCATGGTGTGGTGTCCATGTTCCCTCTAATATACAAATGCTTTGCTTTCATGTGCGCATTATTTTCCTTCTGCACAACTAACGAGGTAAGCCACTTTGTGAGCATGTGTGGTTAGTGAGCTATCATCAGTTTCAAGAGGAATTTCTCCTTCCGTAACCACTGCAACTCTTGTGTAAAAAAAAAAAGTGCATCTCACAGCTCTTCTTCCAAAGATATAGGCCAAAGACAATCGTGTTTAAAATGTGATTACAAAGAGCGCTCACCCACTAGTCCTTCAGGATCTGCCACAGTACCTAGCAAAAGTACTCCTATGCATAGAAAAACACATGTATGCTAAACAAAAAGCATTGTATTCTCAGAATAAACAATAGGTTTAGTTGTGGCTATTCATTTGTTGACAGTGCTCAGAGAAAATGCAGAGCATGCTTTATGCCATTGGAAAAAAACATTAATGTGTGCAAAAAACAAATATTGCCTATCTTACCGGATGTGGCTGCCAAGAAATGCAGGCATGATACATTGTTTGCCAGATGGAACATGGCAACTAAAAGAAGTGTGCCAGAAAATCTGCCAATAAGAGTTTATGCGCCTCTTTAATGAAGTAATTCAGGAGCCAGCTAGATGAAATTCAACAAGAGCCTAACAGAAGTTTCTTATGGGAGTTCCTTTGAAGAAAATCACATTGAATGAATGGCCTTTTAAGTTAAAAGCAGCAGTGCTCAGAGGTACAACAGATGAAATGCCTTCTCCTGTATCAAAGGGCTCCTCCTTTGCAATTCACTGTTATCAGTTAAACAAAATATATGGGGATGCTCGAGGCACTAAACAGAAAACATAGGATTATATTGAAAAGCCCTCAGCAGCTCAGTTTAGAAAGAAACAGTAGGTGCATTTTTCCTATTCTGTAGTAAACAAACACTTTCTCACCATTGTAATTTACTTCTGAAACATTTCACTTGGTTTTTGATAATTGCTGATTTGTTCTTTACGCCCAAGGAGTGTTCTTCTGTGGCTCTCTCTCTAAACTTGGCTCCTGTGCTGGTCGCCAACACTTGTTGACACAGCTCTGTAGAAAATTAGGTAGCAGTAAAACACCCACTGGGATATTTGAATACCCACAATACTTTGCAAGCAAAAAGTATTTAAAGCCTCACCATGACATTACCGGCTGTTTAGTAAAAATGTCAGAAGATCAGACTGCACCCAATCATTTTGCAGTGCAAAAAAGATTGTTTGCGGGATTCCAAGATGGCCGCCAGACTGTGAGGACCTACTCCTCGAGTCCTCCGTGCAGGCAAGCAAAAAAGGAGAACATTGCGGCGTATGAAAGCCTCCAGACAAGCTAAAATGTATGGCTGGAAAGCACAACAGGACTAGGATTGTATGTCCGTGCAGCGCGGGTCAGAGGTAGGGCTCCGGTGCGGGTGGCGGAGCCCGTGGCGTTCGGGCACGCACCCTGTGGTGGGGAAAGGCATACCCCGCTGGAGGCCTCAGGAGGAGGCGAGGGGGCCTGGAGCAGCAACAGCCGGTAACTGCTCACGCTCGGCGACGGGGACTCTCCCCCCCGTCCAGCGGCGTACTTCGGCAGTGCGGAAGAGCCCGCGAGGTGCCGGCGGCTCCCGCTGCCAGGGTTCCAGCGGCAATGACAAGCGGGGTGAGTGCCCGGGGGAGAGGCTGCAGAGCGGATGGATGAGGAAGCGGCGGGCGCCGAAGGAGGGCCCTGTGTGTTGAGGCGCTGAGCAGCGGAGGAGGGGGAAGGCGGATTGTTGCGGGGGTCGGGAACCCCCCCACAGAAGAGCGAGGAACTGCCGCCGGGTGCGTTCAGCGGTCTGTGGTCGGGCAGATCCCCGGCTGTGGTAACCCGGGGCCCCCCCAGGTCGTAGGGGAACTCCTGAGTCCCAGCCGGGAGACCCGGTCACTTACCTGGAGGAGCGGCGAGGCATAGGAGGCTGGATTTGGGCCAACTCAAGCAGCACAGTTGCGGGGGCACCGGCCCTGCCGCATTCCGGGAAGCCAAGTTGTGCTTGGGCTCTGTGGGGAGACTGGCCTGGGTGCGGGACCCGCTCGCATACCGAGGGGAGTAGCGGCGCGGGGCCCCCACCTCCCCTCCCCCCCACTCAGGTAACAACGCGGCAAGTTTGGGCCAGGAGTGGTGTTGTGGGCCACATGGCAGGGTGCGCTTGGATTGCTTAAGGGCTCCCCCAAGACTGTGCTACACCATCAGCCCAGCCGCCGGACACCCACTTTCAACCTAGAGAAGTACAGGAGACCCCGCCTCTCATGCGCGCTTGAGGAGTGAAGAGCTCCCCCTGAGTGGTGATCCAGACCCAAGACCCGCGACAGACAATTGAAACCGGAAAAGGCTACGGTTACAACAGCAACATACATACTGCTTCAGACATACTACCAGCCGATAGTAGTCCGATTGATTCAGATGCCAGGCACCAAACCCAAAACGGGCCCATCAAGAGCACGGACCCCGGCGAGACCCCAGGAGGGACAGATAAAGAAGTGCTGGCGACAAACGTCCCAAACATAGGCAGACTCGCCATCTCCTCCACCAGGGTTGTCCATTGAAGCAAAGGACCGCCCAACCAGCATAATGGCAACCCACAAAGACGAACTGTTGAACTGTTTAAAAGGTACAACTGTTGAACTGTGACAAAAGCCTTCCAAAATGACCTCCATACTTCCATACTCAGATGGAACAGCTAAGGGAGGACCTGAAAATAAAGAAATGGCGAAGATAGGGGAAAGAGTGGACATAGTGGAAAGTGGCCTCTCGAACATCACGTAGGAGACTAATCAAAACAGCTTGCTAATAGATCAGTTGGCGACCGAGCCAAACAATTTGGAGCGCCAGGCGGAGGATCTGGAAAACCGCTCGAGAATATCCAATATTAGGGTCAAGGGCCTGGCGGAATCAGTACAGGATAAGGACTTAAGAGACACGATGCAACTCTGCTTTTGCAGCCTACTAGCAGATGCCCAGCCTGAAACAATCGGCTTCGACAGAATACATCGCGTGGGCCCAATACGCAATGAACCAGGGTCGCGACCCACAGATGTCCTAATAGCGATGACATCGTATGGTCTAAAGGAGGAGGTGCTACGTGTGGTGAGGACAAACGGGGACCTTACGATTAATGGGTCCCGCATACAGCTATACCAAGACCTCGATCACTCTTCATAAAAGAAAGCTAATGCAACCTTTCACGAAAGCCCTTCGAGCACATCAAATCAGATATAGATGGGCGCACCCGTTTGGCCTGTCATTTACATGGGAAGGAAAGCAGAGGAGAATTGGGAACTGTGCGGAAGGTCTAGCTCTGCTGCACTTGGAGGACAAGCAGCCGGAGGCACCCACGCGCTTGCGGCCTACCAGGACTGGCCAGCCCAGCAGACCATGGGAATGGTCAACAGGAAGAAGGCAGAGACGTGGAGGACAGGAAGAACCGGCAGCTCCCACCCGACTCAGGTCTGTGAACGGAGTGGCCCATCGGCTCCGAACACGGCCTAGCAGACGGACGCTGAGCGAAGTGCTACCTAAATGTGAGAAGACCGCAAAACTGCTCTGAAGCGCCTGCACGGAGGTAGGAGGTCACTAATCTTGGAAGCAGGGTCAGGTAAAACAACTCCTGACTATTGTGAACTGGGGGGAATCTAGAGGCCTCACACCCGCCTGTCTAGCGGGGGGACCCATTAGGGGCCCGGGCCTCATACACTCCCAGGATGGGGGGAAAGGGTAGGGGGTGGGAAGGGGAGGGGAAAGGAATGACGGATCGGGACGCAAGGTACCAAAAAACCATGAATAAAGTTGAGCCACCTCCACAACTGTGTTATAACAGAAGGAAAACATTCAGAGAAAAGTTCTGTAGCGGGATGTGGGGTCCAATATGCAGAGACTCTTCACTTAGGGAGCAATGGAAGAAGTGAACATAGTCTCGATTAATGTCCAGGAACTAAACTCCCCTGCTAAAAGACGTTCGATCCGAGGCAGGCTGGAAGCCATGCAAACGAAAATAGCGATCCTACAGGAGACACACTTGCTCCGGCGAGATGAGAAAAGGATACGTAGTAGAACATACCCTCTTCAGTTTTTTGCCTCAAGTCAGTCTAAAACAAAAGTGGTGGCAATCCTGTGTAGAAGGGACTTAGGCTTCCAAAAACGACACATAATGAAGGATCCGGAAGGCAGATACCTGGGTGTGAAGGGCACAGTCAATGGCCAAATGTATTCAATACTAGCAGTATACGTCCCCAATGAAAAACAGGACCAGTATATTCCCAAACTACTCCAGAGGGTGGTGGGATGGTGTGAGGGCAGAGTGATAATAGGAGGAGACTTTAACTGTGTGATGGACCCATAAATGGATAAAACACTCCCCCCGACGGCTGCAGACCAGCGAAATAGACAGGCCTTGGGAAAACTCTTCAGAGATCTGGAGGTGATAGAAACGTGGCGGTTTTTCCACCCAGAAAGCCGGGAATGCACACATTATTCAGCGGTACATAGGGGGTACTCTAGAATTGACATGATCTTGGTGTCCTCCACTTTAATCCCCTATGTCAAGAAAATAGAAATTGGGGTCCAATGTCTCTCAGATCATGCCCCAGTGGTGACCTGCATAGAATTGCAGAGGACGATGAATAGGCCCCGTCCACAATGGAGGCTAAATGAAACAATTCTGAGGGATATAGCGCTAAGGGCACACATGGAAGAAGTCATAACAAATTATTTCCTGGAAAATGACAATGGGGAGGTGGACTGAAGGGTGGTGTGGGACGCGGGAAAAGCAGTTATTAGAGGGGAATTTATAGCACAAGCAACGCAATACTACAGGGGGAAAGCCCTCATAACGCGTACACTGGAAGAAGAGGTAGGAAATGCTGAAAAGCTCCATAAGATCTGTCAGACACCCAGAGCTTGGCGAGACCTTAAAAAGGCCAGAGCCAAATTAGAAAATCATATGGCGTACAGAACAGCGCAAATACTGCTAAACACCAAACAATCATATTACATACATGGGGGGAAAGCGAGCAAATTCTTGGCAGCTAAATTACGCAAACAGAAGGCATGCAATTATATTACCCGGTTAAGAAATAGTAGTGGGGAACTGCAAACGGGAGCTGAGGAGAAACTAGAAATGATGGTCCTCTTTCATAAAAACCTGATGTCTAGCGAGAACCTGAATGCAGCAGAACAGGTGTCCCATTTGTCAGCCATAAAACTGCCACAGATATCGGAACAGCAAAAAGAAAAATTGGGGGCCCTTTTCACTACACAGGAAGTGGGTGATGCGATAGCGGCGCTACCTAGTGGAAAGTCACCTGGCCCAGATGGCTTAGGAAATGGGTTCTACAAAACGTTCCTGACGCAGCTGGCAAACCCCCTTACCCGCCTTTTCAACCTAATCAGGGATAGGGGAGCAGTTTCAAAGGACATGGGACACTCGGTCACGATTTTACCCCTAAAGCCCGGGAAAGACCCGGTAGAATGCTCCAGTTAGCGCCCCATAGCTCTCCTCAATACTGACGCAAAACTATATGCAAAAATACTCACGAATCGGTTGGCAACAGTATTGCCCGAGATAATACACGCAGACCAGGCAGGCTTCGTACGGGGGAGACACACTCAGGATAATGTCAGGCGCGTAATTGACATCATAGACTGGGGGACCAGGCGGGCCCAGAAATTCGCTATTGCTGCACTTGACGCCACACGAGCATTCGACAGCATAGACTGGGAGTACTTAAGACTGGTACTAGAGGGGTTTGGCTGTGGGCCGACATTCACCAAGATGGTTTTGCCAAATTACCAGCATCCATCTACGCATCTAATGGTGAACGGCTACGCATCAGAAAGAATCAATATCCGGAGAGGTACTAGGCAGGGGTGCCCTCTCTCCCCTCTCATATTCGCCATGGCAATGGAGCCATTTGCCTACAGGATTAGGGAAGACCTGGGTATTAGAGGGGTGCGAACTGGAGAGATCCAAAATAAGATAGCCCTATATGCAGATGATATCATGCTTTACATGGCAGACCCAAACCACACGTTACCCAGAATAATTAGAGAATTGCAGAAGTTCGAAAAAACATCAGGGTTCACAATAAATTATTCAAAATCCAAAGCTCTGAACATAACCGAAGGTAGCGGGGACATAGCACTCCTGAAGGAACGCTATCCCCTACAGTGGGAAAAGCAGTCCCTGGAATATCTGGGAATCCGTATCACTAGATCCACAAAGAACCTGCTCAAAGCAAACATTACACCTCTATGGAAATGCCTGAAGGAAGACCTGCAGAGTTGGGACGCTCAAGAATTATCATGGTTTGCTAGGATAGCGGTGATAAAAATGACCTTGATACCCAAATTACTGTACGTTGTAAGCTCAACCCCCGTGGTGATCCCCCCAAAACTGATTCAGGAACTCCAGAAGGCCGTGTTTAAATTTATCTGGGGGAATAAAAAGCCGGGACTCCAAAAAAGGATCATGATGCTCCCAACGCTTCTGGGGGGGCTGGGAGTTCTGGATATAGGGCATATGTTTTGGCAGCTCAACTGGCGGCAGCATTGAAATGGGCGGGCAGTGACCCCCTTCCGGGGTGGGAGGAAATAGAACAGACCGTGACAGACACCCCATTGGGTATGCTACCATTCCTGAGGCCAAAGGCGAGAGAGAGGGGAGGTATCCTATTGGAGGCCACAAAACAACTATACACACCTGGGATAAGGCTATCCGGGGTAGGGGGGTTAAACAGGGCCTGGGCCCACTGTCCCCTATTATGCATAATCCAGACTTTTCGCCTGGGCTTCATAAAACGTTTTGGGACGGTTGGAGGGGAGCAGACTCAGTGTCCCTACAAGATATGTATCAGGATGATGCCCCACTTTCCTTTGAAATATGCAAACAATGATTTGGCATTACCGAGTGTCATAGGTTTAAATATATACAATTGCGTCACTGGATCACACACCCAGAGGTAAAAAGGGCTGGGTTACGACCCCCAGTAGGCCTAGAACTCACGATGCGGGAGGGGACACATGATAGAGGGATTGCTAGACTGCACAAGCTACTAGACAAAGCGCAAATAGACAATACCCTCCAATATATGAAGGACTGGGAGCGGGACATAGGGGAGGAGATCACAAAGGAAGAATGGAGTCAAATCTGGACGAGGGCTCACACACTATCCAAATCCACGGCAATGAAAGAATCTGCATACAAGTTATGCTATCGCTAGTATCTGCCCCCAAGTAGAATACATAAAATGAACCCCACGTACCCTCCAGAATGTTGGCGTCAGTGCGGAGAAAGAGGTGACTTGCTCCACATGTGGTGGTCGTGCCCAAAGATAAGTGTATTGGAAAGAAATACTGAGCCTAATCAGAGACATAACTGGCACAGACCTACCATGGTCCCCGAAAGTCATTCTGTTGGGGGCAGTGACAGATGGGATATATGTAGCTTCAGGGAACACAGTGGCCCTCATTACCCACCTACTGTTTGCAGCAAGGATGACAGTGGCCCAACGATGGAAGACAGTGGAAGGCCCCATGGTGGTTGGTGAAAGTGTGGGGAGTTATGGCGATGGAGAACATCTGCGCCACAAAATAAGGGACGTATTTGAAATTCTTGGCCATATGGGACCCACTTCAGGACTATGTGGGGGAGAGGGAGGCTCAATTCTTTAAACCCAGGATTTGAAGAAACATCCATATTAGATAAAGACAGCAGAAGTCATGCAGGAGGGCAGGGCTCATGAAACTGCTTTGGTTACAACCATGGTTCAGATTGGTATGGACAATACTATGGCAAGGGGGTGGGTAGGGTGGGCGAGGGTGGGGGGAGTTGGGGAAAAGTTTGAAGGCAATACTAGTCTCAATGACAAAGTTCAAGTATGTTGAATAAGGTGTTCATATGGCTTATAATGTCTGTAACACATGCTGTAACTAAAGGTCAATTCTTGTCTTAAGTAAAAAATGGAAAATAAAGTTGGTTAAAAAAAAAGATTGTTTGCAACATCCACCAACCTAATATTGTTGGGTAGGATTAAACAAGTGCTCAGTGAAAACATTTCTGTAGAGGAACGAATTACCATTTCATTTGTTAAGGTCTTTGCCCAATGGAAAGGATGCAGAATGCGTGAAAAGCATTGTAGCTGTCTGAATATCTGGTGCCCTAATACTGTGTATTGGTAGTGGCAGGCATATTCCATACCCATAATCCCTTGCAGACCAAGTAAATCCTATTGCAAAGTTGCTCTCCACTTGTTTGCAATGCAGAATTAGTGGGAGGAGGCTGTGCATCATATTAGCGTACTGCCGCCGGAGTCAGTGTTTTTCCAGCTACCGGGAATGGGCAATTAAAAGGTCATTATGGCCCTCCGGACCCAATAATTGCCCATCCCCGGGCGCCGGAAAGAAATGCTCCCCATTCCCATTCGAGCCCCATAGGGCTCAATGGAAATGGGGAGGCCGGATGCACCGGCACCATTCTGAATGGGGCCGGTGCATCCGACATGGTCTGCTTGCAGGTGCTTGCCCACCCGCCAGTTCAGACCTCATGGGCAAAAAGGCACCCGCAAGCAGACCTCATAGTTTGCTGGTACGGTAACAACAGTACCGGCAAGCTTACAGGTACCCTTATTACTGTACCGGCAAACTTGTAATGAGGCCCAATGTGTTGTAAGGAGTCAGAAATGCGAGACAGACACACAGGTATAGTTCTTTGAGATCAACCATGCATGGCAACATCCAGCATTTACAGAAGGACCTATTGCATACTGGGGCAGGTATATCGATGATATTCTAATGATATGGAATGGAGATATGAGGAAACTACATGAATATATTGGTCATTTAAATATTAATGATTACAATGTAAAATTCACAGTGAAAACAAGTTCAGAAGATATAGAATTCTTGGACCTGCTAATCTATACGGATGGAGAGAAGATCATGACTGATCTATATACAAAACCTACATCGGTAAACAAAGTGCTACATGCAGGAAGCAACCATGTAAAGCATATAATTAAAAATATACCGTATGGTGAAATTCTAACAACAAAACGGAACTGTAGTTCACAAGAAAAATATGAAAATCATGTTCTACTTCTTAAAGAAAAATTCATACAGAGAGGTTATGCACCACAAGAAATAGAAAAAGCAATAAGAAGAGCTGAAAAAATACCCAGAATGGAACTACTGAAAGATAAACCAAAGTTGACGAATAAAGAAACAAAAGTAAAATTCATTACGACTTACAATAGTGAAGCCTATATTCTAAAGACATTTCTCACTAAACACTGGAACATCTTACAAAGTGATGAAACGATTAAACAGAATATAGAAGCCAAACCAAGGATAACTAATCGGAGCTTCAACATTAAAACAAAAAATCAGTCCAAGCCATCTCAAAGAAGACAAATCTGAAGTTCTCAATCAGTTTCTAAAAGTGCCGGCACCAACAGGTACTCACAGTTATGAAAATTGTGGTATTTGTGATCAAATGGAGAATGGAACCAAAGAAATAATACTACCAAATGGAAGATACCAAAAGATAAAACAATATATTAATTGAAATACAAAATTTGTGATTTACGTAATAATATGCATCTGCAAATAAAAGATATGTGGGAAGCACCATCAGAACATTGAAAGTCAGACTATAAGACCATTTAAGAGCAATTAAAAATATGGACATGAGATACCCAATGGCAATCCATTT
Organism: Ambystoma mexicanum; assembly: GCF_040938575.1. Taxonomy (NCBI): domain Eukaryota; kingdom Metazoa; phylum Chordata; class Amphibia; order Caudata; family Ambystomatidae; genus Ambystoma; species Ambystoma mexicanum. The sequence goes on along the minus strand of NC_090927.1, from coordinate 273,549,674 downwards.
CAATCAAGAACATAAAACAACTGATATCAAGGGGATTAAGTTTCTAGGTATTGAAAGAGTTGATGCAATGGAAAGAGGAGGAAATAGAGAGCTACAACTAAGGAGAAGAGAAGCCAAATGGATATGTACTTTAGACACCTGCCACTCTGGTTTGAACTCAGAAAATGAGATGGCGTACTGGTTGTAATTAATAACCACTAACCTTTATTTCAAGGAAAAGATATGCACAAGACTTTTGAACAATATTAAGTTTCAAATATAACTATTCAGTATCCATTTTTTCAGGATATATAGTGATCATGACAAAAGTATGGAATGTATTATTGCACTAACTGTAGGCCACAGTTAAGTATTGTTTGAGGGTTCCAATATGTAACTCACTAGAAAGTAGCAGAGCAGCACTGATAAGGCTAAGAGGTGATGCATTAGTAATCTGTTCAGTTTCTTGCTTTTTTATTCGTTTAGTTTTGTTTTGTTAAATTCTCACTTCCTATATTCTTTGCTGAGACTGGCAATCACCAAAATATAGACCACACGATCAATATAAAATCAAAATAAAGTAAGTTTATAGACTATCAGGGTCTTACGGTGAAAGTAGAAAATCAAAATGGGCGCCAGACGTTTTTCACGTGGCATGCGATGTCACCGCGCGTTTTAACGTGTGATGTCATCGCGTAGCGCAACGTGATGACGTCATACGTCGTGAGATCGCGGGGAGTACAAAAGAGAGAAAAAATCCTGCATTTAAATAATGCGGATTGTGGCAAGAAGGCAATCGTACCAAGGGCAAAAATAAGGTAATTTCTAACTTTTGTGAGGAATAGATTCTGGGCTTTAATGGAATCCTGCATTAGAGGGACTAGATAGCCTTAAGCCATGTAAGAATAGGAAAGTTTGGGTCTAACTTCGATACCCCTTCTTACTATTTTTCAGAAACCTGCCCATATCTAGCTCTATTATACTTAAAAAGCTAGATTCCCATGAATGAGAAAGGATAATATATTTGAAATAATACCACAAAATTCAGAACTTTGGTGAGTATAACTGAAATGCTATAATTACCTTCAATACTTACCATCATTACTGTTTGTGTTTTTGATCCAGTCTTACCTTTTGCATAAATGTTCTTTTCCCAATCAGAAACTCTCCTGATGAACCACGTGCATTTCACGTGGGGAAACACGTGTGGAGAGGAAAGAACTATAAGGATGTGTACTAAGAGGAGTTTACTATAAAGATGTGTACTTATGTATGAAGAAGGAAATTGCATGAATTCAATGCATATAACTAAAAAAATGAATATGAGAGGAGAAAAATAAATATAACTGAATAGAAACATCTTGTTGGTGTGATAATATTGTGTGTGCCAGAAGCGCAATACAAAAAAGTGTGTTTTAAAAAAATTAATAGTTCTCTCAAGGGATGGCATTTTATTAAATAAAAAAGATGTGAGATAAACGCCTATCTTTCCCTAACCTAACAAGGATGTCCCTGCCTAGCAAACTAAAACTAAGAAAAATAACTTAGGGCCTCATTACGAGTCCGGCAGTAACCCTGCCGGTGCTATCGGCAAGTTGCTGCCAGACTCGTAAAGTGTTACCAGCGCCTGACTTCCCGGTGCCACTGAGAGATTACAAGTCCGGCGGCTGGGGAAGTCAGGCACCGGTAAAATGCTAGTCCCCATTCCCATAGAGTTCAATAGGACTCTATGGGAGTGGGGACTCAGAAGCGCCGGCTCCGTTGTTAACAGTGCCAGCGCTTCCGTGAACGGTCTGCCTACCATGGCTGCTGCGCCCAGCAGGGACAGACCTTTCGGGCACAGTGGCCCTGGCAGGCAGACTCCTAGTTTGCCGGTCCAGAAAGAAGGGTTCTGGTGAGCTGACCGGTAGACTTGTAATGAGGCCGGTAGTGTCCAAAAAGTCCAAAAGACCCTCACACTAGTACACACAACAAAATTATGCAAGGATGTTTGGCTGTCTTCAGTTCAACAAAATAACATACCAATTGAAACTCTAAGGTTTTAGAAATAACTCATTGTGTCCAGGGTTGAACTCCCCTCCCCTGCATCAATTCAGGAGGACCCTGAGCAAAGTTCTGATGTAATAAAGTTCAGTTCAGTGTAACACAAAAAGTCTTTTCTATTCACTGTGTCCTTCCACTTAGCAAAGTAAATGTCTTTTTCACAGATGCCTGGTCACAAATCAAAACAACTGTTTTTCACCACAGCCTCCTGCTTGGTAAAGTAAATGTCTTTCCCACAAAACATAATTTCATAAACCAAGGTAATTGGTCTCTTCAGAAGGCCAAGAAATGATTAGTACATCACACTTTTTCTTCAAAGGAAACACCTTTGTCAGGGTAGCACAGCAACTACTTTTGGTAAGGAAATAGTTCATCAAAAGTGATAAAGATAACAGGTTCTTTCCAACACACCTTTTTACCACAAACACACTTCTTAAAATCATCGTTTTCCTTCCTGGTATACTTGCCTGCCAGGACTAAATACAATTCTGTCCCTTTCCTGGTTTACTCACCTGCCAGGATGAAAACTCCTACAGCTATAATTGTATTTAGTGGCAATGCTTGTTCCAAGATTCCTTCACACCAGTATCCTATGTGAGAAGGTTTGAACAATGATAGCTTCTCTTTATAGTGTCTTCACTCTTGACAATGTGGGTTACAGATCTCCCTCAAGTCGGTATCCCATAAAAGGGGAGTTGTGCCCTTGTTTCCTCTGTATTACTCTTCTGTAGCCTTTAGGCTGTTGGCAATGCAGGTTACAGGTTTCCCCTAATTGGTGTCCCATATAAGGAGAGTTGCACCCCTGCTGACTGCTGCCTTTGTATTACTCTTCTGCGACCTCTTGGCTTCTGACATTGCAGGTTACAAATATCTCCCAATTGGTGTCTCATATAAGGATAGTTGCACTCACGCTGCCTTTGCCTTGCTTCACTTGTTCAGTATTCAGAATTATTAGTGTCAGCTAATTGTCTTATTCGGAGTGCCCCGGGGTCACCTGGCATCTCAGGCCAGTTCACTGGTCTTCTCTTGCGTCTCCTTTTCACTTGCTGGCACTGCGGCAGATCTTCTATGGTCTGTCTGCTCTGCAGCCAGCTCCGGTATGACTATTGCAGTAAGCCCAGTCCTTCGGTGGAGCCCTTGACAACTCTGTGGGGTCTCTGCTACAGCTTCATTATGGGAGCGGTTCACGGCATGTTGGGAGCTTGTCTCCCACACAGCGTAGCTTTCCCCAATGCTGCTTCCAGCTGCACTCTCTCTGCACTGCCACACTCCTTCTTGCATGTCAGCCTCAGCTGGCATTTCTTTTGCTTCCAAAGCGAGTCCCTGCTGCTGCCTCTACTACACCGTCAGTGTCTCCTTCCCCCAGCTGTAACTCATTCCTGAGTTTAAATGACCCGCTCAGGTGCTACACACTACAACAACTAGACCACTCAGTATGTTTAATGGTACCTTTATTCTTCATCAGAACTGGGCAAAATGACAGATCTTAAACGCCTGAATGCGTGATTTTGCCGAATTTTGGCGTTCGAAAATTCTGAGAGGCAGGAAAATTCGAACAAATCACGCATTCAGTGCTGGGGTCTGCGTGGGTGTCCCCCGCACCCTTGCTCACTATATTGTGAGCAGGGATTGCGGGGTGTCCCCCGCAGCCACCCCCCCCCAAAAAGAAAAGGACCCTGCAGTGCTGGTTCCCGATAACGGAAGTGAAAGGAAACCGGCGTCGTAGGGGCACAAGGTAAGGAAGGGTGTGGGGGTCTGGTGGGGGGGCCGGGCGGGCGCGGGGCCAATTTGTAAATGTCTAGGGGAGAAAAGACCTAAGATTATTTTGGAAAACTAATCTCCGGTCTATTCACCCTTGAACATTTGGATTGCGGACTTTCAACCCTGATCCATCTTCATCAATTCTGAGTCCCTCTTCTTTGTCCCAGTACCACAGGAATTTGGGTTCCATAGGGGTTTGGGTCTTTTTATATTTAGTTAATATTAACTGATTTGTGAACTGAGAATTGTAAAGTTTATGGGAGGTTGGGAAAGGGGTTTGTGATTTACCCATGGGTTTAGGACCTCTATCTAAGGTAGAATTATAACAATTAGAGGTGGTCATATTTAATTTCGGAACCCCCAATGTACCAATCTTATTCTGTTCATCAGACCTTTCATTGCCTGTGCTTTGGGTAGTTATATGAGAGGGACTTGTACACTGACAGCATGCCATTAGGCATTTGGGTATTACGGCAATCTCATCCTCAAAAGAAGAGGAAAACAGTGTCTCTCCTAGAGGAGTCACCACTTCCCCCTGACAGCCATCTCCTCCCATGGGATCCTCCCTCATGTTACCACCCTCAGCCTTAGTATCAGGTAGTGGCTGCCTTCCCCTGGCCACATGGCAGGAGACTTTAGGCTGGGGTTTAGTGATGACTCTGCAGGATTCATCACAGTGTGCGGGCAAATCTTGGATCTTCTGTTCATGGAGCCAGATTTCTATATTCGTTTTGCTCTATTGAGGGTATATTCTGTTTTGAGAGTGTTACATTTTTTGAGATTATGCTTGCATAGTAGGGTAATCCTTTTATTTATATATATTTTATTTGTTTTGGTTGTAAATAACAACCTTTCAAATACAAAGAAGAAGAATAAGATATACATTTTTTTGTCACATTTCATTTCATGGATAAAAACATTCCATTGCACATCATTCTTTCTGACAGTATTTAACTCTCAAATTCCATTCTCGTTAAAATATTCAGCACATATTTTAAAATGGATTAAAAACAATAGAGAGTGAAAACAGCAGAAGAAGAAGTGGAATTATAGCATGATTAAAATATAAACAAACTCACTTTGACATTGTAATTTGCTTGCACAATATTAATAAGAATTTTGGTACATCTAAATTGAAAATTTCAGGATCTTGTCATTATATACATTTGCAACAATGGTGTCATGTAGCACCAACTAATAAGTTATAATGTTAATTTAGGGACAATAAAACCAAAGTGCTTAATATTCACCTTGCGCAAAATAAGAAAAGTGCATTGTGGGGATTTTTAGTTGAGACTTATCAACATCCCATTCTCCCTCTTTCTCTACTTAGCCTACTGGGATCGGTTAAAACTGAATATTCAATTGCAACAAGTAGTCAATTGTGGTTAGGTTTAGCAAAATTTGATTTGCATTGACAATCATGAACCACATCTGATGGGGGGATAGTAGTAGAAATTCATGAAAGAATTTGTAAAAATATTCCTTTCTCAGTGGGGTTAGATTCGTGCATTCAACAAGAAGATGTTCTAAGGTCTCAATTTGATTGGGGAGGTCACAGAATCTGCACAAATTATCTAGTTTCTGAGTTTTTGTCACAGGTTTCCCCCCTTCTCACCTGTCTTTGTTATTTGTTGGAGTTCTTCGATGGAGTCTTCTCTCGTAGAGTTCGGATCTTGTATAACCCAGCGTGCAGGTCCTCGGGTTCCAGCGTGCGTGAGTCCTGGGAATGTTCAGATGTCCGGGAAGTCCGAGGAAATCCAGGAAACAGCGAAGAGTGCACACGGAAGACGAGTGCACAGAGATCTGGGATGCAAGGAGGACAAAAAGGAGGGGGAATGAAGGAGGAGGAATTTAGGGGAACCAGGAATCAAAGGAAAAACACAAGCGAACTACGGCAGCACACGTCTAGCCACGGCAAGCGGTAGCGTTAAGACGCGCAGGGCCGTGAGGGTGTGTCCGCTTTATAGAACGTAATGCGTACGGCGTGGAAACTGGTAAACAGTATTCTGTGTTCGGCGGCCATGTTGGGAGTACTGCTGAGTGCAAGCCCCTATGGGTCAGGGACCAGGAAGTCCAGAAAGGACGCGTCCGATGGTTCATGACAGCATGCCTCCTCCGAATGCCTGTTCCTCCGGGTTTGCCCGGGTGTATAAGGTGGTACCTCTGAAGTAACCTGGGGGCGTTTAGGTTTGAGACCGGTTCCCAGGTGCGTTCACTGGGTGGATAGCCTTTCCACTCCACCAGATACTGTAGCTGACCACGTCTGTACCTGGAGTCACATATTCGGGACACTTTGTATTCTAGCTGGTCGCCGACAACCACAGGGGTAGATCTTGGAGCAGACTGGGAGGTCTGGACGTATGGTTTCATTAGAGATGTGTGAATCACTGGGTGGATCCTCTTCCAGGAGTCTGGTAATTTGAATCAGAAGGCCAATGGGTTAATGATTTCCTTTATGGAAAAAGGCCCATAGTACCGAGGAGCCAACTTAGGTCGTAAGTGTCGAGGCAGTAGTTTCGAGGATAGCCAGACCTTATCACCCACTGCATAGGAAGGTCCTGGTCTTGTTTTGGAGTCTGCATAGTGCTTGGTGTTAGCTCGGGCTCTTTCAAGGTGTTCTTTGGCTTCCTTGTGTACGTTGATGAGGGTTTCAATCCAGGAGTCGACTGTAGGAACTGGTGTAGGATGTGGGAGAAGGGATGGTAGAACTGAAGGGTGGAATCCTTGGCTGCAGAAGAAGGGGCTGGTCTTGACACCTGAGTGATCCGAATTGTTGTAGGCAAATTCACCCACAGGTATTAAAAGATACCAATCGTCCTGGACCTTGGTGGTGAACCAACGAAGATACTGCTCAAGGGGTTGGTTCACACGTTCTGTAGCACTGTTGGTCTGTGGATGATAACCTGAGGAGAGGGCACGTTGGATTCCTAGTATACGGCATAAGTGTTTCCAGAATTGAGATATGTATTGAGGACCTTTGTCTGATATGATCTTGGAAGGGAGTCCATGAAGTCGGAATATGTGTTCCAGGAAGATTCCAGTGAGTTCTGAGGAAGATGGTAATTTATACAAGGGTGTAAAATGAGCCATGTGAGTGAATAAATCAATGGTAACCATGATAGTTGTGTATCCCCTGGAAGGTGGTAGTTCCATAATAAAGTCTGTAGCAATAAATTCCCAGGGCCTTCTTGGTAGCGTTGGTTGGAGTAGGAGACCCGCAGGCCTCTTGTTATCATGCTTGTTTTGATTGCAGGCTGCACAGGCTTGGATGTACTGCTGGACGTCAAGTTTCATTTTTGTCCACCAAAACTGTCTTTGTATTAAACGGAGAGTGTTGGTAATGCCACAATGTCCTGAATGAAGGGTATCATGACAGAGGCTTGGAATCCTTTGTCGCAGTCTCTGTGTGGGAATGACTAGGCCATTGTCCTTGAACAAATACCCGTCCTTGGTTTTAAGATTCCATCGATTCTTCCCAGTAAATTCCTTTCAGATCTCAGGGGACTGGGTTTGAATCTGAATGTCTTCCAGGAGAGTGATTGCTTGAGCTACGAAAATTGTATGGGGAAACATCTTTGGGAAGGATCGATCTTCAAGAGTTTCATAGTCGGGACGTCGGGATAAGGCGTCAGCAATTATGTTGTGTGTTCCAGGTACATGATGGATTTGGAACTGGTACTCGGCAAAGAAGAAGGCCCAACAGGCTTGACGACTATTCCTACATTCCATGGATTGTAGGACTTGGAGATTCCGATGATCCGTACGGACCTGAACAGGATGTTTAGCTCCCAGGAGTATATGACGCAACTCTGAAGGCTTGATGGATGGCCAACAATTCGTTTTCTAGAACAGAATAATGGGACTCGCTAGGAGTTAGGGTTCGCGAGAGATAAGCAATGGGGTGTTCTAACTTGTCCTTGAATTCCTGCTTCAAGATTGCTCCGATGGCTTAGTTAGAGGCATCAGTCTCCACTAGGAAAGGTCCATCAATGTCAGGTTGAGCCAAGATGGGGGCTTGTGTAAATTCCGACTTCAAAAGTTGGAACGCTTCGTCTTGGGCTGCGGTCCAGAGGAAGGGAGTATCCTTCTTCAACAATGTAATGATCGGTTGAACTATCTCCGAAAAGGAAGGTATGAATTTCCTGTAGAAGTTGGCAAGCCACAGGAAGAATTGAATCTGTTTCACAGTAGTTGGAACAGGCCAGTATAGTATGGAATTTACTTTTGAGTGGTCCATTCCAATTTCTTCTGGACTAAGGACAAATCTGAGATAGTGAACAGTAGAGACATTAAAAAGGCATTTCTCGGGTTTAGCCAGGAGTTTATGTTCACGTAGCCGTTGTAAGACTGCCTTGACATGCTCTTCATGCTTAAGATGGTCCTTGGAGTATATCAGTATGTCGTCCAGGTAAACTATGACGAAGAGGAACAGCATATCGGAGAACACCCGGTCCATAAAACGTTGGAAGACCGCTGGGGCATTGGCGAGTCCGAAAGGCATGACCAGGTATTCAAAGTGACCAAAGGGTGTTCTAAAGGCTGTTTTCCATTCGTCACCTTCCTTTATACGGATCAGATGGTATGCACTTCGGAGATCCAATTTCGTGAAGATTACGGCTCCTCTCACCGCTTCCAGGATATCTGAGATTAAGGGCAATGGGTAGCGGTTCTTGAGGGTGCATTGATTAAGACCACGATAATCAAGACAAGGCCTAAGCTCCTTAGTATCTTTCTTGGGAACAAAAAACAACAAAGCTCCCGCTGGGGATTTGGATGGTTGTATGGTGCCATTTTCTAGGATGGTATCCATGTATTATCGGAAGGCCCTTTTCTCTGGTTCTGATAGGATGAACATCCTTCCAAAGAGAATCACTGCCGAGGGTTAATTATCGATAGTGCAGTCGTCAGGTCTGTGAGGGAGTAGGGCTTGAACTATGGCAGTTGAAAACCCATCAGTGTAGTCCTGATAGCCTCTGGGGACCTGGATAATATTTGAGACCGTGAGTGGGCCTTGCTGGTCTGTCAGCGTACCTTCAGAGGATCTTGACGAGGAATCCAGGGAATAGGCAGTGAGACATGCAATGTTCGGAGCCAAGAAACAAGGATCCTGCTGCCCAGTTAATGTATGGGTTGTGCTTCTGTAACCAGGGCATACCCAGTACCATTGGATAATGGGCAGACTTTATGATGTCAAACTTGATCATCTCTTGATGATGGTTTATCGAGAGCTGGATCTCTTCGGTTTGCAGGTTGATTGGTCCTGAAGAGAGAGGTCGTCCATCGATGGCCTCTACAGGTTGCATGATGTCTCGAGTTTCATATGGAATGTGGTGGGTAGTGACCCAATCCTGATCTATAAAAATCCCCATGGCTCCACAATCCACTAATGCCAGAATGGGGTAAGTTTCTTTCTTGGACGGCGATAGAAAGGCCTGCAAGATCACAAGGTTGTTTTGTCCAGGAGAGTTCAAGGATGGAATAGACGTGGAGAAAACATCTCTCTCCCGAAGCTGTGCTCCATCTAGGATCGGGGGCTGCCATTTCCCGAACGCCGTGGAGGGGCCAAAGGACATTCTCTCACAAGATGTTTATCTGAGGCACAGTACATACAGAGCCCGGTGTGGATCCGTCGCAATCTTTCTTGCGGGGATATGAGTCCGCGGAAGGCCCCCAGTTGCATGGGTTCAGGGTCTGTGGTCGGGGCAGGACTAGGCTCGGGTTTAGAGGGAGATTCTATAGAGGTCTTTTGGTAAGGCATCTTTGTTTTCTTCTTTTCTGCCTTCCTTTCCTGGATTGGAAAGTCTATTTGTAAAGAGAGGTCCATAAGGGCCTGGAAGGAACCTGGGCGAGCTATCCTGGCTAGCTTGTCTTTTATTTCTTCATTTAGTCCTCTCCGGAATAGAGTAAAACAGTCCTCTGGGGACCAATATGCTTCCTTGGCCAGGTGCTTAAAGCGTGTTACATAGGTAAGCATGTCCTGGGACCCTTGTTGGAAATCCAATAGACGTTCTTGGGCACTGTAAACCTGTTCTGGGCGGTCAAACATGGTCTTTAGAGCCTGTACAAACCCATCATAATCATCCAGGAGGGCATCTCCAGAATTAACTAAGGGCGTAGCCCAGGTTACTGCATTCCCGGAGAGATGCGAAATCATAAACCCCACCTTTGCCCTGGGGGTGGAAAAGTAGTAGGGCTTAAAGGTAAAGTGCACTAAACATGAATCAAGGAAGCCACAAAGGTTCTTTGAGGAGCCATCATATTTATCCACTACTCCACCCAGCAATACACTTTCCTTGGTCGCGGAATCACGTGACAGGACTAGTTGTTTTAATGCGGCATTCTCAGCTTTGAGATTCTGAACTTCTGTGGTTAACTCTTGCATGCCGCGCATGAGATCTTGAACTGCAGCCTCCATGTCCGTATCTGTATCAGTTTGTCGGCGTCTCAATCTGTCACAGGTTTCCCCCCTTCTCACCTGTCTTTGTTGTTTGTTGGAGTTCTTTGATGGAGTCTTCTCTCGTAGAGTTCGGGTCTTGTATATCCCAGCGTGCAGGTCCTCGGGTTCCAGCGTGTGCTCAGTGTTCCGAGTCCTGGGAACGTTCGGATGTCCAGGAAGTCCGAGGAAATCCAGGAAACAGCAAAGAGTGCACACGGAAGACGAGTGCATGGAGATCCGGGATGCAAGGAGGACAAAAAGGAGGGGGAATGAAGGAGGAGGAATTTAGGGGAACCGGGAACCAGGAATCAAAGGAAAAACACAAGCGAACTACAGCAGCACACGTCTAACCACGGCAAGTGGTAGTGTTGAGACGCGCAGGGCCACAGGGGCGTGTCCGTTTTATAGAACGTAATGTGTACGGCGTAGAAACTGGTAAACAGTATTCCGCGTTCGACGGCCATGTTGGGAGTACTGCTGAATGCAAGCTCCTATGGGTCAGGGACCAGGAAGTCCAGAAAGGACGCGTCCGATGGTTCATGACAGTTTTCACACAAGACGCTAGAAGTGCTTTAGTGGGCCATTGGTTAAAGCACAGGTCCTCATTACGACCCAGGCGGTAAGTGAAAAACGATGCCGGTAAATGATTACCGGCATCGTTTTCCGCTAGGTCCGATCATGACCCGTGACCATTAACTACAATGCCATTAGCGGCATCGTAGTTAACGCTGCCGCTAACTGCACCAAGGATGCACGCACGCAACCTGCCACACCGTAAATACCGGCATGGCGCTAAGCTATGCGAATGACGACCCACGCGGACATGCACCTAACGCCATCACCCAGCCCGTTAAGTACCTTACCGCCATGGTGCTAATTACGCCAGCGCGAACCAACCGTAAAGGGCCTTGTGCCGTGAATCCAGCTGCCACAGGTGCACAGAATCAGCACAGGTGGAGGCAATACAGACTCAGGAAGTACAAAAAGAGCACACCCAACCCCTTCCCACACCCAGTCACACTCCACAATGATTCCAATAGGACTAGCAATGTTGGGGCTGGAGGTCCTGATAGCAATGCAAGTGCTACAACTTCAACTTCAACAACACAACAACAGACTGCATAGAGGAGACGCAGGAGGAGAAGGAGGGCAAGGCAGGGCCAGCAAGCCCCACCAGCACAGCCAGTGGCACCACGCAGGCAGCCCACAATCCCACGCATCAGAGCCAGTCCATTCAACCTCACCGCTGAGCAGATCCACACCCTGTACCGTTTGGACCGGGACACCATCACCGCCATTGTAGACATGATACACAACGACATCGTCAGCATGATAGAAACACCAACCAACATCCCACCCCTACTAAGGTAGTGTCTGTACTCCACTTCCTGGCCACAGGCACCTACCAGCACACAGTGGGACACTTGCATGGCATTTCACAACCATTATTCTCACGTACACTGATCCAAGTGCTTGATGCCCTCCTCAAGCACACAGACGACTACATCTCATTACCACGGTCTGCCCAGGAGATTGCAAACACCAAGGTGGGTTTCCATGCAGTAGCCGGCATACCTGGTTGCATTAGTGCCATTGACTGCACCCATGTGGAATTGGTGTTGCCACATGCCATGGAGGTACCGTACCGCAACCGTAAACTATTTCACTCAATCAACGTGCAAATGGTCTGTGACTCCAACAGGATCATCACACATTGCTGTGCCCGATTCCCCAGAGCAACCCATCATTCAATGGTCCTTCGGAACTCCACAATACCACGCTACATGGAGCGACATGCAGGGCCAAGATCCTGGCTACTCGGTGAGTCACATGTCATGACCATGGAAATATGAAGTGGGTAGGTGAACGACGTACCAATGCATACTCCACCTGGCTGAAAGGGGGGGGAATGATGCATACTACACCTGGCTGAAAGGGGGGGAATGATGCATACTCCACCTGGCTGAAAGGGGGGATGATGCAAACTCCACCTGGCTGAAAGGGGAGGGGGAATGATGCATACTCCACCTGGCTGAAAGGGGGGACTGATGCATACTCCACCTGGCTGAAAGGGGGGGGATGATGCATACTCCACCTGGCTGAAAGGAGGGGGGAATGATGCATACTCCACCTGGCTGTGAGTAGCAGAGACAACGGAGCCAGATCATACCCTAAATCAGCACAAACTTCAGCTGACACCACTAAACCTAATGCCCGATGTATGCAGCCGCACCACGTGAATGAAGGTGTGCCCCAACCATGACACAACCATCTGCAAGTGCATTGTACCAATTCACACCACATTGACTTCAACGAAATGCACCTACATGCACGTCACCAGACACCATCAAGTGAAAGGCCTGTCCCCCATAACTGCGCACGAAGGAGGCACATGACGGACAGAAACATCAACACACCACCACACAGACAGCAAGGCCCACAAAATGTCCCTATCAACATCAGTATTGCTCACTGGGGTCATGATGAGGCTGACAGCAATGTTGCAATGATGTGAGCATTGACATCACAGGACACGTGCCAGGCCACCAAAACAAACGGCATGAACGAACACAGTGGATGGGCACTCACAAGGCACTTGACCCCCCTGCATACATTGGTTGATGGCATGCACAACAGTCCATAAGAGCCATGAGCATATACTGGTCGCATAGTGTGAATCAATTAGTGCATTTAAAAGAGGTCCGAAGTAACAGTTGGATGCAAGCCATGGTGGCACGTTGTGTTTTGAAAGAGACGTCATGACTGACACATACATTCTCTCCCACATACTGGTGATGCAGGCTATGCCCTGAAGAGGTGGCTCCTTACACCAGATCGGAACCCACAGAACCAGCATGAGGAGGACTTCAACCGTGCACTTACACGTACCCATGTGGTGATTGAGCAGGCATTTGGCCTATTGAAGGCACGGTTTCGCTGCCTCAGCAGGTCTGGTGGGGCACTCCTGCACCGTCATGAGAAGGTGGCAAAGATCGTCATGGCATGTGTCATGCTACACAATATGTGCGTCAGACGCAATTGCCCCTGCCCCCTGATACAGAACTTCAACAACCAGACAATGAAGATGATGAGGGTGGGGATGGGGCAGCACCTCATGGAGGCGGCGATGCACAGGAGGGGCGTGAAATGCGTAGTACTCTGATCAACCAATTATTCTAGCACACGTGGATGGGGGGTGTCACCTGGAGATGACGATTGTGGCACTGTGTGCGTCTGTTATATGGACACTGGGGACTGTTTACCAATAAATCACACATACGCAATGAGCAATGTCCACACATGTGATTTGTGCAAATAGGAAAAGTGTATTGTAAAAGGGATTTTGTTGAACACACCCACTCCCCCCTCCCCCCTCCACCCTGAACTCCCCAACACACCCACTCCCCCCCTCCTCCCTCCTTCCTCCCTCCCCCCTGAACTCCCCAACACACCCACTTCCCTCTCCCCCCTACCCCCTCCTCCCTGAACTCCCCAACACACCCACTCCCCCCTCCACCCTCCCCCTGGAATCCCTACAACGGTGTGAGTAAGTCTGTGAAGCAGTGTCTGATGTAGGATTTCTCCACTGTCCGGCCACTATTGGCAGCCCCCTCCCCTGGCCCCCGGGGCATCCCTGCCTGTGCTACGCAGATTCCTCCCCGATCGGCGGACGGGGCTGCTTGGTGTCGAACTGGCACCCGAGGAGGTTCCTGCCTGCTCATTTGGAAGCATGTTCCGAATTGTCTGCGCTAGTTCAGAGATGACGTGCCGCACAGCGGCGAGTTCTGCGCAGATGTCCTTTGTGGAGGACTCTATAGCAGCCTTCACTGTCTCCGCACATTTCTCCATTGCTGCCCTTGCCCCCCCACATTCTGCAACATGCTCAGTAAGGAGCGAGGATAGTTGCTGCTGCCGGGTGACAATCTCCTCCAGCGTTTGTTGGTTTCTCTGGCCCATGGCTAATGGCAGTGGTATTCCCATTGGGCTGCTCACCTCCTGCACCGAGGATGGAGTGCCTGGCCAATCCTCATCCTCTAACTGCCCCTGTGTGGCATCCGCATGCGGGCTGCTTTGGGACAGGTAAGGGGAATGAGGGTGGGCAGTGGGGCTTCCGACATCAATCTCCTCAATAATCCCTGCTTCGCTATCGGAGGAGGCTGCAATGGCAGCAGTTTCCCCAATAGTGCTGCTTGCAGCAGAGCCTGTCCCTTCTGTGGGCACGACTTGGGTAATGTCCGCTGCTGCTGCTGCTTCTGTGCTGCCTGCTGGGGTGGCTGTCAGTGCCCTGTCCTGTTTTCTTGGCACTGATTTTGGCTGCTGTGGGGTTTTCCTCGGTACGGCAGAGGTGGAGGGTTGTGGTGTTGGCACAGTTGTCCTGGCCCTCTTGGTAGTTGTGGAGGCAGTGGTGTCCTCATCCTCAAGGTCGGAATTTGAGCCTGTGGTGGAGCAAAGGAGGGAAAGTGTTATTGATGGGTCTGCGGACATTGGGCGGGCATTGTGACGACTGACATCTTATCAGTTAGTACATGCGGCACATTTGAGGCAGGGGCATACAGGTTGTCTCCCTTTTGTGTGGAAGTAGCATGGAGGTATGTGGGTGCCTGCAGTTAGGGTGTGCATACTGCATGTGTACAGGGTGAAGATCGGATGTGTCTGTGGGCAGTCTCCTGCTGATGTGTTGCATTTACACTCTGGGGCAACATTGTACTTCACATGAATGGACTCTGGTGACTTTTGCATGGCTTGATTTGAGCCACCTACCTGCATCGCCTGATGTCGGGGCTCCTCTCTCCATTCCTCCTACTCCTTCTATGCTCTCCATTCCGATGGTGGAGGCACAGATTTCCTCCCATGGCTGCAATTTAATAGGGGACTCCGATCCTCCCCCGGTTGCCGTGCACAGGTTCCTGTTTGCCGATAGGATGCTCCTGACTCTGAGCCGGAGATCGTCCCACCGCTTGCGGCACTGTCTCACATTGCGGGGTACTGTTCCCACGGCACTAACCCGCTGAGCTACCAGTGCCCATATGGCCTTCTTCTTGGCTATGGCCAGTCTGGTCATTTGGTTTGAGAATACCACTGCGGCGTTCTCCTGGAGGGTCTCCGCAAGCATGGTAAGCTCCTCTCTGGTGAAGCGGTCTTGCCGCTGGCGGTCACAGGCTTTTTTAACAACTTTAGGCATTTTCTTGCATGAAGAAGGTTGCTGATGGTATTTGCCGGGTCTCAGGCTCGGATGTCCAGTGGTTGCGGAGGATGCCAATGGATTGTGTTTTTAAAGATGGCCGCCGTGCTCTTTCCCGTTCCGCCGCGATGACGCTACTTCCGGTTCCGCTTATTTACGGTCACCGCTAATTGCGGTAAC
This sequence comes from Ambystoma mexicanum, assembly GCF_040938575.1. Lineage (NCBI taxonomy): Eukaryota > Metazoa > Chordata > Amphibia > Caudata > Ambystomatidae > Ambystoma > Ambystoma mexicanum. The sequence goes on along the minus strand of NC_090927.1, from coordinate 273,534,090 downwards.
CGGTAACTATGGTCACCGCTATGAACGGTGGTCGGGGTGGCGGTAGTGCACCTTGCGCGGCATACGATGCAGGTAGGTGCCGTTTTGGGGGCATTAGCGCCATGGCGCAGTTTACATTACCGTCATGGCGTAATGCTCGTGCACGATGGGTCGTAATGTCCCGCTTTTTACGGCTTTGACCCAGCACGTAAACGTTAGTTACGCCATGCCGGTAATGTCGTATACTTACCGCCTGGGTCGTAATGAGGGCCACAGTCTCATTAGATAGGCACAGTATTTCTGATCTGAGAATATTGGAAGGTATCTCGGATTTGGTGCAACGGTTTTAATTCAAAGTTTCCATTAATGAACATCTTATATTGATTGCACTTTACCCAAGGTGCCCCCATTCATATTCCATAATTTTTTCTTGGCACGACCAGGGTTAGTTATTAGTAGATGCTTTTCAATGTCAGCGTTCTTCATGGTTGTTATACAATAATCTTTCCAGGTTTTTATTTTATTTATTTATTTTTTCATTTATATAAAGCTTGCACAAGCCCTGAGGCATCAGGGCGCTAATCCGGTTACATGTGGCCTGTGGAGAGGCCAGTGCTTAGTTAACATCATGAAGTTATCATACAGGCATGGTTGCAAAGAATAGTTATCATACAGGCGTAAATGCAAGAATACATTAGGATAGGGATAAGGTGAACAGTTGAGTTTTTAAGGCTTTGCGAAAAGCCCAATATTCTTCAGCTCTCAATGTGGGGGGCAGGGCATTCCAGCACTTTGCAGTGAAGACTGGGAAGCTAGAGCCTCCTGCTTTGGCACGATTGAATTTAGGTAGGGCCAGCCTGTGGGTATATGGGCTTCCAGTCGGCCTACTAGATTGGACCCTGATGATCTTTTTGACGAGTCATGGTAGGTCTGTGTTGGAGAGGCATTTGTGCGTCATGGAGAGGGATTTGAACAGGATTTTCTTGCTGACAGGTAGCCTGTGGACTGCTGTGCGTGCGGCAGAGATGTGGTCAGATCTTGGGATGTTGAGTGTGGCGCGTAGGACGTTATTCAGGATCATTTGGAGTTTATTTATGTTTTGGGCAGAGGTGCCTGCAAACAAGACGTTACAGTAATCAAGCCTAGAGCCCACCACTGCACCGACGATTGTTAGACAGTTGTCCCTTGTGAGGTAGTGTCTGGCTGCATTGAGCAGTTTTGTTGAGTAGGCAGCGGCAGAGGAAATAGCATTGACTTGTCTATTTAGGGAGAGAGTGGAATCTAGATGAACTAGCGTTTTTACATAGGGGAGACTGGGATCACTGAGCCATCTATGTTGAAGGCTTTGTATTGTGGGTCTAGGTTTTTTAGTGTCGAAGGAGGCCCAGTGATGAGTTCTGTTTTTTTGTCGTTGAGACATAGACTGTGGGTTGCCATCCAGGCTTGGATGGTGGCTTAGGTGGCAGTAAGGGAGGCTGCGTCTTTGAGGTAAGAGGGGGTGAGTGGGAGGAGAATGTGCGTGTCATCTGCATAGTTGGAATAGGCTATGCCGAGCTAGTCGAGGTGGTAGAAGAAGGGCTTGCTGAATATGTTGTAAGTGTTGACAAAACAGGAGCCTGGAGGGACTCCACAACTAATGGAGGAAGGTGGGATGTTGGCATTTTCAGCAAAGACTTTCATGACCCTGCCTTCGAGGAAGGAGGCGACCCAGGAGGCAGCTTCTTTCGAGAAGGATGCTGAGAAGGTGAGGTGCTAGAATAGTATCTTGTGGTCTACCAGGTTACTAATGAGTTGTCATGTTTTCTATCTATAAGAGATGCAAGTTCTGGTATTAGGCTTGATGCGAACATTTTATTCATTAAGCACTTTCTGAAAAGGGATGCCAGGCTACAATAGCACTGTGAGATAGTGATCCCAATTCATAACAAATAATTTGCATCGGAAAACCTTTTGGCAGGGATAAAATCTTTTTCCAGTGTAGGCCTTCTAAATAGTCCCATTTGGGGTGATTCCTGAGTAATTTGGCCTGAGCACCATATATAACCACAGGTATGACTTTTTGCTTCTAAAAATGTATGACAGGTGAACACGAAAATGTACCACACTTTCGCTGTGTTAGCTTGGCTTGGGAGGTCATGGTTTCCATTTTATGTTTTAGTTCTCTTTTGTATGGTGTATCCTGTGCATTGTCATTGAAGTTTTGTCCTAAATATGTATACTCATGAATTAAACAGTAAATAGTAGGGTAATGTAAATAGTATAGTACAGAATATAGAGATTTGTATAATTTAGCTTTATTAAGAGAGAAAGCAAATGTCAGAAATCAGAGATGCCCTGAGCACCATCCTCATTTAGTCCCCCAACAAATCCTAAATGTGGAGCACAACTGGAGTTTCCTGTGGCATCTTTGGGATGCTCATGTAAAAATGGGATTAACAAATAGTCGCTTAAAGGCACCTCAGAGGTCTCTAGGCAGCTCATGATTTTCACCACTTCTAGGCTTTGGGAGTCAGGCATAAGGAAGCAGGTGCAAATATGTGATTTTCTGCAGCATCTCCTGATTTGCTCCAGTGCAAATCGCTGGGAATCAGGCCCTGTGCATTCTTGTAATTCAATGGTAGAAATGTTCGTGGCACACACAATTCATGCTATTGTACTCCAGATAACTTGTTTTTTTCATCCCATTTTAAGGTAAAAAGAAAATTGAAATTACTGAAGAGGACCTCAAAGCTCTTCCATTCAGTAAAAGCTGTGTTTTGGAAACCATACGTCTGAGAGCCCCTGGTGCAATCGCCAGAAAAGTGGTACAGCCAATTAAAATTAATGTGAGTTTTTTATTTTTGTTTCTTTTCCTTTTTAATTTGCAACATGTCTTTTATTGTACAATTGAGCAATAGATTCATTCTATAATGTACTATGTTGAGGAAGTGGTCTGTCTAAGGATCAGATGCTATAATAATAGAACAAAAGATGGGTGTCCCCTTCATCACTGGCAGAGGGGAAACAACTAACAATTGTCAAACAGTGGTCATGCCAAGCAGAACTAAATTCAAATTAATGCATCAGTATTTCAACAGACTTCAATGGAACAGTGCCCAGAGAGGCGCAACCAGATCAGAAAACAACCCATATATTTTTTTATAAAAATGTTTTTACATTTTATTGTTGTTCCATAATACATATTGGGTCTTTGTAATAAGAATAAAGTGCATCACAGTTAAAGTGCTGATAATGCCCTAGTGGAGACCACCATGGGGGTCCACACTGCATATGCACAAGTGAAAAGCCAGACACCCCAATTGGGTGAAGGGGATCACGAGAGGGGACTGGTATTCACAAGTGTGTCTGCGGAAAGATTTTCACAAATATACGCGAATTACATTCAATCAATGGTAGAATTATCCTTAATGGAAAAATGGCACAGTTAATTAAAGTGGGGTGCCATTCGTCAACTACACTGTTATAGGGACTACAGGATAATTTAGAGTCAACCTAACAATGGTTGTTTACATCACATTAGTAGTTTTGACGGATTAGAGCATCTAGCTGTGCTTCAGTTGATGCCCGTCTTCTTCAGGACGGCGCACTCCCTTGTTGTTAAGCGCCGCGTGACATGGATGAATTCAAGCATACATAATTCTAAAACCAACAATGTAAAGGAAACCAGAATGGGTGTTGTTAACCCTAAAAACACGCAAAAAAGAAAAAAACATACAATGGGTTAAAAAATGATCTGGGTGAAACAATCATGAGAACATAATCCATAATCGAAGTTCAGAACAACCTCAAAGCAAAACCAGGAGAAGTAATAAATGCCATGTTCTCGACCAGGAAAATTGGGACCAACATCATATGTTTCGTTCTAATGATGTGTCAGCCATACAACAGCCAGACCCAAATTAGTGAGTCTGTGGAGACAAAACACAAGAACATCTAATGAGACTGGGAAAAGGATTTCCCTAATTCCCAATTATAAAGCAATGCAAATTGACTGCTTATTCTCAGGAGTACAGCACCAGCCTTTACCTGGCAGTGAATTGTAATCTCCAACTCACCTAATACAAATGGCTAAACTAGATAGCCATGGATGGAATTTGGCACAAACAGAACCAAGAAGAGTCTTTTTATCCGCCATATTCCCCATCAGTAGCATCATGCTGCATGAAATTCAGGCGCTAGGCACAAGGAAACAAGAGGAAAGGTGAACATAGTTATATAAATGTGTAAATAGACTGCTTGGTATAAGCAGCCTCTAAACACATTATAATTCACAAAAGCACATGAGGGTTATAACAATGATACTGCTTGTTTGTATTTAGTATTAACTAAATACAACGGTGCTCACAACTAGAAATGCCAGTTAGTCAGTATTACACTAAGTCACAGACATCTGCAACTCCATGCATTGTGCCCAAACTGGAATGTAGCAGTACATATGCCGGCAACAAATGTCAAAACAGTATTTGGCGTAGTTGTGTATTCCCCTGCATACATCCGACCAGCGCCACCATAATGTAAACTTAGTCACGGACTTCTGCAACTCCATGCGTTGTGCCCATATTAGAGTGTAGCAGTACATAGGCTAGCAACAAATGTCAACACAGTGTTTGGGGAAATCGTGTATTCCCTTGCATACATCCGACCAGCATCGCAGCTTGCGCTGTAGTGTATATGCCTGGTGTCTGATTGACTCCAAGGTATAGTGTTTTCATTCACACAAAATCACAGGGAGGCGCTATACAAGAACTAATGCGGCCAATTACGATGCTTAAGATAATACTAACTCCTGCAGACTTGGCAGGGGCTTGACCTCCCGATGTGGAATTATAGAAGGGAAAGGAAACTTTCACTTCACCTACCTCACATCCTGAAGCCCTCTAGTTAAACCCTCATAGGGGTATCCTCCAACCGTGTCCGGTCTGGGCATACGCATGCGCCTAGTTCAATTATGTATACGCGCAGCGTTTAACCTGATGAATGAAATGTCAACAATAAACTAGAGCATTGCGGATTGTAATGGAACTCTAGTCGTCCATTGTAAACAACTGCATTCATCACTAGGACTGAATCATAAATAACAAATGGACTGCCAGGTGTAAACGCTAGTGGGTCAGAAAAAGAGGTATGCAATGGCTGTGCTTTTAAATGTGAATGTAGTAATATACTGAAAATGCACTAGTGTAAAAGTCTCATAAACCCAAGGGATTGACAACGGTTATAGATGTAAAATGATGCCTTACTACTGGTGACAATACCGTTTCCAAATATCAAAGTATAAAAAAACGGCCAGTGTAAATGCGTAACCGATGTGTGGACAGCGACTGTTAGTTCAGTGCAAGAAAGAATGGTTCAGCCCATGCGCCGAGGATCAAGCATGCCAATCTGCAGAGCTTTATTTCACAGGCAGTTAAAGGCCCAGGGACCATTCTTTTTGGAGGTTGAGGCTAACCAAGTAGCTATGTGTATTGTAGATCCACCATTGCTCTCGGGTAGAGAGTCTATTAGCTGTGGAGTACATGTCTGCACCTCTAAAACCCACCACTGGAGTTCCTCGCAACTGTGATTATTTTCAATGAAATGAGAGACTAGAGGAGAAGATAGATTTTTGGTTCTAATCCTAGAATTGTGCTTCGTAATTCTACGTTTTACCGGCCTAGATGTTTTTCCTTCATATGCCATATTGCAGGGACAAGTCACAGCGTATATCACATTTTTAGAATTATGAGTGGTATGGTCCTTGAGCGTCCAGATTTTGTTGTTAATCATGAGCATACTACAGGGCGAAGTGGACCCACATTGGCAACAGTAGCCACATGGAAAATGGCCACGGATCTTATTCATGCCCCAAAGTTCAGAGATTGTCTTAGGTCGGTGTTTGACCTGGGACCTGTCCGCTTGGGATAACCCCAGCTCTTAAGGGTTTTGCCCTTTTTGAAGGCATAAATCGGGAGGTCCAAATTGAGGTTGTTTAGTTGTAACAGGGGCCAGTGTTTACCAATGGCCTTTTTGATGGCAGAGTGGTAGGTGCTCTAGGTCATAGCACAGACCATACGTGAATTGGGCGCAGTATCACGATCATTTTTAGACAGCAACATGTCTCGATGTTGATTGCGTGCCCTCTTGCGGGACTGTCTCAACACCTGAGTAGGGTAGCCTCTAATTGATAATCTGTTCTCAATAATGTCAGCCTGGGTCGAGAAATCATGTTTATCTGTACAATTCCGTCTTGCCCTTAGAAATTGAACATAAGGGATGCTGACCCGTTAGGATTGAGGGTGAAAGCTCTAAAAATGAAGAATAGTATTCCTATCCGTTGCTTTACGGTACAAATCGACCGCAATAGACCCATCCTTGGCCATTACAAGGAGGTCCAAAAAAGGTATAGTCAAGTTGTTCACAGACATGGGGCCTCATTACGACCCTGGCAGTAATGGGTTAACGGCGCCGTAAAAGGCTGCGGCGCCGTTAACCCATTAGCGCCTTACTACGAGGTCCCTTTGCGGGACCCGACCTGAACGGCTGGTCTAGACCAGCCGATAAGGTAGGGACCCGCAAAGGGACCTTGGTGCTAAGTACGGTACCGCAATTTGCGGTACCATACTTAGCGCCTTCCCCAGTCCTATTGAGCCCTATGGGGCAAAAATGGGAATGGGGAAGGGCTAATGTTCAATGGGGAATTACCGTCCTGCCAACCTTGGAATGGGGTGGTAATTCCCCATTGAACATTGGCGGACTTGTTACGATACAGGCACCAACCATGGTGCTTATAGCGCCATGGTTTAGCGCCAGTATCGTAATGAGGGCCATGGTAAACCGTAGGTGTTCATTTAAACCATTGATCCATGTCAAAAAATGTTCATGATCACCTTTGGTTTTGTCCCAAATGATGATGATGTTGTCTATATGCCTTTTATAGAACACAATGGATTGGAGTAACGGATTGGACTCATCCAAAATGGTGGCCTTTTCAAATGCCCACATGAACAGAGTAGCATAGTTTGGGGCAAATGCTGCGCCCATGGTGGTGCCCTTGATATGCAAGAAGAAATCTTCCTTGAAACGGAAGTAATTTTTGGTCAGTGCTATTTCCAGGAGTTCGATGAGAAACTTGCTGGGGATCAATTGAGGGTCACTTCTAGAGTCCAATAAGGTCTTAATTATAAGCAAAGAGTCTAACTGTGGAATGTTAGAATACAAGGACTCCACATCCAATGTGATGAAAAGATACCTGGAAGGGTTAAATGGTAAACCCTCTAAATTTAAAATGGTATCAACCAAATAAGTGGCTGTGTTGGCTGCTAATGGTTTAAGGAAAACAATCTAAATATTTGCCTAAAGGTTCCAGTATAGAGCGACACAGCGAAACAATAGGTCTTCCAGGAGGGTTGGAGCTGTTTTTATGTACTTTGGGAAGGATGTATATGAGTAGAGTTCTAGTCCATTTGATGGTGAGGAACTGGAATTCTTTCTCATTCAATATACCAATATCGCGTGCCTGGGTAGCAAGGGCTAGAATCTCATTCCTAATGCTATACTTGGGATTGCCTCTGTGTCTAAGGTAAAAAGAAGATTTGTCGAGCTGTCTCATCACCTCAGTGTCATAATAGGTTGAATCACAGACAACTACACCACCGCCTTTATCGGCTTGTTTAATGATAATGGAGGTGTCTCCCTTACGATTCTGAAGGCACTTCCATTATTTCTTGGATAAATTGTAAGATCTATTGTGTTTAGAATCCACATGTGATGAAAAGATAGAGTTGAAATCTCTTAGAACAGCCCATTCAAATGTAATCATTTCATTTGAAATCATTTAAGTGGTAGGTGTAAATGATGACTTAGGTCTAAAGGGTGTATTGCTGTCCTTATCTACATCAGTGGTAGTAGGACCAAAATAGTCTCGAAGACAGACCTTCTGAAAGAAATTTCGGAGTTCCATTTCCAAGTCCATTTTACTAGGGTCTCTCATTGGAATAAATGAGAAACCTTTCTCTAAAATGGCTGTTTCTTCAAGGGTCAGTATTCTTTTCGAGATGTTATATACAGCTGATGGAAGTCTCGAAGACATTTTCTATTGGAGGTGGACCTACGTCTGTGGGCGGAAAAGGAAGATTAGGCAGAGGAAAGGTTGGGTACGGTCCCTGAGGTGCGAAGATAGGCATTTGACCATATTGTTGATAATGCCAGTTTTGACGTCCTCTTCTTCCTCTATTTTGTCCTCTATTCCATTGTCGGCCAATATAGCCACGAGAATTCCGATTTGGGAAAGATCCACTCCCATCAGAGGAACTATCCGAAAAGGTATCCCTTTTCTTGTAGCTCAATTGGCTATTATTGCGATAGTTCAGGTCATTCCAGTGTCCCGGGCCAGCGTAGTCTGTGCTGAGATATGGATATGCATTTTCTTTAATGAAAGTGCAGATGTCTTTTTTCAACTTTTCCATCTTCTTGGTAGTCGTTAATTTAATAAACTCTTTGGTGTGCTTGTCTATTAGATCTAATTTTTCTTTTATGTTTAAGATGGTAGTATCCAGGGCAAATGCTGCCTCTGCTTCATCTATGTCATTGGCCACCAGAATGCTTTTCTTAAAGGCAGTAATGATGGTAAGCAGCGTCCAATCCTGGCTGCACTTAGTTCCTACCCCAGAGAAGGCTGTTTTATACTCCTGGGCATCTATGAAAAGGCAGGGTTCCTTGCGAACCAGGAGCCCCTGTGGGATTATATTCTTCTTCAGGTATTCTGTGAGCAAATGCCCGTGCATACGTTCACTAATAATCCCTGTGCTAGAATCTTCGCTGACCGTTTGATTAAGTGAATCAAAAAATGATGGCACACAAATGTCTCAGCCAATTGCTCCTCGCTAAAGGAGAAAGTGTCAATGGCTGCCATAATGACTTTTTATAGAAAGTCCCCTGAAATGTGCTGTATCCCACAAAGAACCACAATCAAAAAGAAATTACTTCACAATATTGAACCTGGCTGTCTCACAAATTTAAACCCATACAGCCAGAAGCTGTGCTAGAACAATAAAACAAAAGATGGGTGTCCCCTTCGTCGCTGGCAGAGGGGAAACAACTAACAATTGTCAAACAGTGGTCATGCCAAGCGGACCTAAATTGCATCTGGTCCAGGTCAGCTGTCTAGCCCCTTTTTTAAGTTAATCAAATGAAGAATAACCCTAATGCTATGACCTCTGGGGCACTAGCAGGCTAGCTAGAGAAGTAGTTTGTATTTATTTGTGTTTAGTTTGTATTTATTGAGTGATATACGCCAAGGCACTGGCTAGACTTGTCTAAGCTTCCTTTGTTTTCGCTTTTATTCGCTTATTTACAATTCCAACTTAAAGGGAAACATTCGAGTTTATCAACTATAATAAATTGTGTTCAAATCAACTTGCACTGAAATGATGTTAGACAATGTAAAATGCCCTTTCTGCAAGGGTCTCCAAGTCCGGTTCTCAAGAGCAAAATACATTCTTTGTTTTCAGGGTATCCTCAAAGAATAAGCAGAATTCAAGGACTCTAAATGGGAGTAGGTTACATAGTCAGTGGTTGCCCTAAAAATCAAGACTGGCTGGGGCTCTCGCGAATGAACCAGACAAGGCACCAGCGCAATTGTGAATGAGTTCTCAAAGAGGCTAGACAACCACATGCATGGAAAATAAGAAAACAGGACAATCCGTTGCACAGCTAGCATCCAGCGATTCAAAATACCCAAATCAGCAAGGACTTTTTCATTTCTAAGTGTGATATGCAGGTGTTTTGCAGGCCTATTACATTTTTTTGAATGCAGGTTGCAGAATATCCCCTTAGCAAACTGCCATTAACAGCGCATAGGTGGTACACTTTGACTACATTTATTTAGAGGTTAATTTATTTCTCCAGCAGTATTTACCTGCTGCACCTGCTAATTTAACTCTTTTTAGTTATAAATTAGATCTCCATTGTTATATCTATTAATGTCGGTTTAACAAACCACTTATAATCACACAGATGCACACACACCACCTCAACAAAACAGACTGGAAAGTGATGAAGAGGGCCATTAGGTTTCCGACCTACTACCATGACCACCCCTCTCAAACCCAGACTAGAAGGTAATGGAGAGGACTGTCTCCAGACTTAACGTCAGATGCCCATCCTGACTTGCCAGAACGGGGTTGCATAGCATTCCACACTGGTCCCTCTGAAGTCGTTGGTACTGGATGAGGTGTCAGAAAATAACCGTTGCCATCCCAAGATGGCAGCAGTCCCTGAAACTTCAACCTGCTTCAAGATGGCGCCTACATAGTAGCGTGCAACAACACGCTAAAATGGCTGCCCAGACAACATATTGATAGACGAAAAGGAAACCTTGTGGGTAAGCAAATACGTCACAACTTCATCCCTGTTTGACCAATGCTTTAGTGCCCGTCTCATTTTTCACCTTTATTCTTACTCCCAGTCTATTCTCTTGCTACTTTCTGCCTTGTTGTCTTGTTGGGCTCCACTGGAGACCCTGATCTGCCTGGCTTCTTCCTCTGTTCTCATTATCGCTATTGAGATCTACGCTCCTATCCGTTGGTGCACAGAAGGATTTATGCGCCTCCTGAACATCATTCACCAGAGGAATTTAGTCAGTTTTGGGGAGGTTTATTCCTTGTGGATCTGAAACCCTGCTGGCAGCCCCACACTCTCTGTTTACTTCAGAGACAGCTGTGAAAAAAGAAAGCATGGACCAGCTACAGAAGTTGGCAGCTATGGTTCAAAGCTTAACCATGAAAGTGCAAACCCTGAAGAATGAAAACGCGTATTTATGCCAAGCACTTACAAACCGCGATGCCTTACCTGTGGCTTTTGCCTCAGGGGCTCTAGTGGTTGATAAGTTCCACAGAGACCACAAGAAGTAAAAGGAGTTCTTGGTCACATTTATGGTGATATTTGTCTTTAGAAAAGCCCCCTTTCAGACTGATAGGTCTAAGGTGGTGTTTATTGCTACTGCCACTACCGCTCTACTACTTTTTCTTACTAACTTCTGTCTCTTTAGTCTCCTCGTTATGGTTGCTAATCTCAGTACTTCATAATACAACTACCGCTCTCTCCCACTACTACTCCTACTACCACCAATGTCCAACTACCACTGCCTCTTCTCCCCTCCTACCGCTAATCCAATACTCCTAATGCAACTTGTACTCTCACTCCTTACTCTCACGCACAACCACCCCCAGACTCTTCTCTCCAGTAACCTCCACACTCTTTCCACACTTTCCTCCTCTGGTCTCTCGGGCGTCCTCCTCCACCTCTTGTCCTCACCCAACTAACCCACACCAGACTTTTCCGGCACTACTCTTTAAATATCCCACTACCTTCCATGAGCAGGTTTGGGGACGGCTTATAAGGGATTGTAAGCCCTACCTTTCTGACAGGAGCCATACCATGAACTACAGGGGTCCCTTGTTAGTGAGGCCGTCTATTAGGCCCTTTAATAATAATATCTCTGGTCGGCTAGTGAACTCTCTGTTCAATAAATTGAGTCCCTGGTGGTTTAGTGGGTCTTCATTGATAACGCCTTTGTAGACCGCTCTGGTGGTTTAGTGGGTTCCCTTTTACAGCATGGGCTGCAGTAGGAGCTCAGCGCTGCTCTCAGCTGCTGTTGTTTTTTCTGCTGTGTGGCAGTAGTCTCCATGGTGCTGGCTTCACCCCGCCACCTCTTCCCAGGTGGCTTGTCTGCCGATTGTGGACAGGTTCCTGCTGGTGCGCTGGTTTTACTACCCCTGACTCTGCCGTCCTGGTGCGGCTCTGGCATCTGTCCTGGTTGCAGCGGGGTCTGCCACAGCCTCACCGCCAGTGCTTTCAGGTAAGAAGGAATAGATAGGGGGTCCTACTCTCCCTCTCTGGCACCCAAAACGGTATTGGGGATGGGGCTTGCCACCCCCTGACAAGCCCTGGGGGCCAAACGTGCCACACCAATGCACTAGCAGTGTTTAAAAAATGTATGGAGGCAATCAGGCAGAACCAAGTCATTAAGGGTGTCCCATTTGGGGGGAGATGCACAAAACGGCAGCATATGCAGATGACATGTTATTAACTTTAGTGGACCCTGTGAGATCCATTCTGGCCTTAGTGCGCACCCTAAAAGAACAGGAAGGGGTTTCTGAGTTGAAAATTAGTATGGGGAAATCGGAATTGTTGGAAGAGGGACTCTGGGGGGACCAGGCCATACAGATGCAGAATAATTCACCATTCTGCCTGGCGGGAGGAAGTATAAAATACTTAAGCATAAAATTGACAAATAAAGTCTCAGAGTTATACAAAGCCAACTTTCCAGAGCTAATCAAACAAACACAAAAAGATTTTACAAAGTGGTCTCCACTGCGGATATCCTGGTTGGGGCGGATAAACACAGTGAAGATTGGAACCCTCCCAAAGGCACTTTACAGATTTCATACGCTACCAATAACGATTCCGAATAGTTTCTTTAAGGAAATGAGCACATTACTTTTTAGATTCATATGGCAAAACAAACGGCCGAGAGCAGCGTTGGGGCTATTTTTGTCCCCGAGACACAGGGGGGCAATAGGGCTCCCAAATCTTCAGCAATACTATAACGCAACCCAATTGAGAGTGGTACGAGAGTGGTTCTCGAATAACGCAGATAAGATATGGGCTTGCATGGACAGAGCAGTGGCAGCAATGCCTCTGAGTGGTCTGCTCTGGCTACAGGGAAGGAGAGGCCTCTGAGTGCCAGGCACAGTAGGGGCCTGCACATGACATGCAATCTCTGGGATAGGAGGATCAAGAAAGGGTAGTTATCCACTAACCCATTTCCCTTCACCCCAATGTTTGATAATCCGGAATTCACACCGGGTATGGCAAAAGGTTCATTTAAAAGCTGGAAAGAAAAGGGATGTTTGAAGATTAGAGATACGGTTTGGGAGGGGAAAGTGATGTCATTTGTGGAATGCAATCTACAGGTGGGCGTGTCTGAAGGGGATAGGTTTGAATACACCCAACTAAGATGCTGGCTAAGACAGAGTGAGGTCATGCAAGCCGCACCAAGGCTGCTAACAAAATTCGAGACATACATTAGCACCCACGGGTGGGACAAACACCTGGTGGCGGAAATATACAGGTTACTACAAGAAAGCTCCTACCCCAGGACCTGGCCCTATCAATCGGCATGGGAGGCATCTCTGGCAGAAGTGGTCCCACAGGGACACTGGGATGAATTGTGGAGGAATATCATAAAATTGACCAGGTCACTACAACTCATGGAAGCCTGGTATAACATGATGCAACAGTGGCACTACACCCTCAGCAAACCTCATAAGGTGTTTCGCTCAGCACCCGCTCTTTTCTCCAATGAATACAGTCACTCGAGTCAAGAATGCCCTAGAAGAATCTTTTGCCAAAGTTGGGAACTGACAAGTAAAGAACGACTTCTGTTTCGACATTCTAGACTCTACATTCCTACTTCAAGACTAAGAAGGGAAATCATCTCCCTCTGCCATTACTCTAGGATAACGGAGCATGTGGCCCACTTGAGAGCTAATCCACAGAGAATTTTGGTGGGCATCGATCTAGAAGAACGTTTGTGAATAGGTGCACACATGTGATATCTGTGCTCAAGCAAGGTCCCCCCGTCAACGACCAGCAGGAAAACTATTACCGCCAGACCTACTGTGAGGACTCAGAAATGAGAGTAGGACACAAGGCGGTCATGCTTTAACAAGAAGAGATTTATTGAAAGAAATTGGGTTGGAAAAATACCTCTCTCGTCCTATGACCTAAAACTAAGGATCTGTCTGTGTCAGGAAGTCGATAACTAAAATTGGCCTTGTGTCCAACACGTCCTAACCTGAGCCTCACATTATCAACAAAACACAAAGTGTGCAATGAAATGTTTCTGACTTGATATTTACAAAAAGTGTTCAAAATCAAAAGTATGATAGTTGATTCCAACAAAAATGTTCTCCAAGGTAAAGATCCTTGGACCCAGAGAGGTTGGTCACCTGCCCCTGGTTTCTTGATAGGATGGCAAAAAATGTATCTTGTAAATAACAGTTCCTTCATTAGACTCACAGTGTTCTTGTTTAAACAACAGGTTCTGTAGCAATCTTTCCGAAATGTTTGTTGTTGCTTAATAGATCACCTGGTGTACTCGGTTGCGAGGAATCTTCATACAATTTTAGCTGCCTGGTGTACTCGCCTCTCAGGATTTCTTTGTAGTTTTCTGACCTGTCATGTATCTTTGTCAACGGTTCTTTGGATATACCACAATAGAACATTCCCTGAGGACTTGTATCATTTGCTCAATTCAAACGTCTTCACCACATTGGCATTCCATTTATCTGTATATGATTGGTACCTTGTCTACATTCAAATATTCTTCTTATCATTGGGATTTGCCTTTATATTTTGCCTTGTCTGCATTCAAATGTTCTTCTTATTGGATAACGCTTCCCCCACACTGGCATCTTATGAATCTATATTTGGTTGGGGTTTGTTTTTGTACTTGTTTGCATTTAAATAGGCTTGGGGTATTTCCTATACCAGCTATCTCATATTGTTCAAGTGCTTGGACGCATGCTTGTCGGAAAGCCACCAGGCCCCCAACTGCTTTGGTCAGACTCAATGGTGGTGTCTAGCATCTCCGACTCTGCTCACACCTTGGCTGTGTGGCTCCTGCAGCCGCTTAACTCTTCGGAGTGTCTGGGAGCCCCCCCAGCATCGTACGCAGCTCTGTGGTCAAACGCTAGCTGCCTCGCTCGGTCCGGACTGGAGAACACTGCTTCAGCGAATGCCTCATCCGCCAGGAGCTCCTAATCAGCGCTCTGCATCTCCACAGCTCTCCTTTTTTTGCATACAGCTTCTCTCTACTTGTTCCAGTGGCTTTCCAGTGTTCCGCGTTTGTGAGCCTCAGCATGAGGTTCAACGTCCTCTCCTGCACTCCTCCTTCCGACAGTGTGGTTGCCATTTTTAAATGTCCTGCGCATGGAGGAATTAGGAAAACAACTAGTCTGTATGTTGTACATAGAGCTCCTGTCATTTTCCACAAACTCCCTCCTTCTCCTTGTCTCAGTACCTTAGTGGTTATGGGAGTTGAGTCCATGGATGTAATGGGTCTTTTAGTTCTTAAATGGTTTTTCTAAGAGGTTTCACCTGAAGACATAATAGAAACAAAAGGTGTTGTATGTGAGTTTTGGTTGTTTGTGTTACGCATGGGACCGTGGCCAGAATAACAATAGGCCATTAAAAACGTGGGTATTAGAGGATATTCCTCATGGGAAATGGGGGAACACTGCATTTGATCCAATGAAGTCAAAGTGTCTCCCGGGTAGTTCTCTACTCCCATGTGATCCTCCCTGACAGATCCACCCCTAGGATCAGGATCAGGTAGCAGCTGTCGTCCCCTGGGAACATGGGAGGAGGTCATCACTGGGGAATCGCCCGGGATCCATGATGATTCCACTTGATTCATCACACTACCCTCTAGACCATTTCCATTGATTTTATTGTGGATTTACCTCTCTCAGAAGGATGTTTGGTTATCATGGTCACCATTAATACATACACCAAAATGTCCCATTTCTCCCCTTTTAAAAAGATCCCTTTGCAAATGAGCCATATTTTCTTAAGGGACATAATCTGAGCTCTTAGAATCAATAATTTTGGATCAAGGCACTAAATGCACCTCCACCTTCTGGTCTGCACTCTGTAAAGTCTTAGACATCAAAATAAACCGTTCTTCATTTACCACCCTGAAACAAATGGTCAGACAAAACGTGCAAATGAAACACTGGAACACTATCTCAGGCATTTTGTCTCTGTTACTTCAAACGATTGGTTGTCTAATTTACCTACTGTCGTAATTTCATATAACAACTCTCTGCATACCACCCAAATGGATTCAGAGTCTCCCCAATGTCACCTCCTCTCTACCAGGTGTAGAGATAGCTATACAAGAGTTACAAGCAACATAAGATGCAACAGAAAGCATTGCACAATTTACGGAAGGCACAGGTCAACACAAAGACTAATGTCAAAGACTTATGTCAATCAGAAACACACTGGACTTTAACCCATATAAAGATGGAGCCAACATAGCAGTATGCATCAGCCCAACAAGATGGCTGCCCAGACAGTGGATCGATAGATGAAAAGGAAGTCTTGCAGGTAGGCGATTTACATCGCAACTTCTTCCCTGTTGCACCAATGCTTTAGCACCCCTCTTCTGTTGCACTTCCCTCTCCACCCTGCCTTGTCCTCCTGTTGGCCTCCATGACCCACCGCGCTTCTTCCTCTGTTTTTGTCATCTCCATTGAGGTCTAAGCTCCAATCCCTTAGTGTACAGAATAATTCATCCACCTCTGGGAGATCGTTCTCCAAAGCTTTTTGCTTACTTTCGGGGGATTCTTCTTTGTGCGTCTGACAGCCCCTCAGGAGCCCCGTTCTCTCTGTTCACTTCAGAGGCAGCCATGGCTGCTCCTATGGACAGACCTTATCTCCTCCCAGACAAAGGCCAGAAGCTCCCACAGATAAGGTGGGTTGCTAAAATTACTTCCTGTTTCAGTTTGGATTTGAGCGAAATGACAATAAGTTCATCTGCACTACAAGGTTGTAAATGGCAGATGTGTGCTTCACAAATCCCACGTAACATAACATAGCATACACACTTTTGGTTTGAACTGTGTCCAACGGCATGTTTAAGTCCACATCACTCCTATGTCCACTGTATTAGACCGGTTTCCCATTGGTGTGACGGCAGAGTCCTTGTGTCTCCATCAGCTAACATTATTTATTTATTTATGCTAGGTTTTGTAAAGTGCCACACACCTGGAGGTCAAAGAGCACTAACATGAAAAGCTCATCACTGTACCCAGGACAATATCTAATTTGGTCTCATATGTCAAGTTTACCATACCTGTATACTATTCATTTATGAATCACTATTGTATGTATAGCTCACCCTGTTACACAGTCTTTTGAAATAAAGTACCTTGGATCCAAACCCAACTAAGCCGTAATGCCATTCATGTTCCTGGCTGTTTAAAGCGGAAGGGTCTTGCTTATATGAAATCCATTCATCTTTCATCTCAGTCAGGAAACACATATTGTAAACTGCGAGCAGAATATGCTACTTGATTGGTCTTTTTGCAATAAACATGTATGATATGAAATGTACACTTGCACCAAACCACCACTTACACATTTTGTGTATCGTGTACATCAGGAATAGAAACAGGTGGCATACTCATGCCACTGTAAATCCCACATAGCACTGTTATTTTGTCTATGACATTTCAATTTGTCTCTTGTAATAAAATGCTTAACATGGCTTTGTTTTGTGTGGTTTTAAAAAGGTTGCCTTCAGAATCAATGTCAGTGCAGATCAGGTTAATGATGGACTTCCTCATTGATTATCGCCCTGTTCATTGATAGCTGAACTCTCCAAATGCCATCTGGATTTCACTGGAATTTGGTGGTACGCAAAGTCCTCAATACACCAATCTCACACACCTTTTATTATTGCATAAAAACATTGATTTTCGGCACACTCTAAAGTGAGCTCAACACATGCATGCTTTATATTGTAAATAGCATTGCTAAATTCCCAATTACATTTTTCAACTTTGCTCAAGCATATTTCAATTTAACATTTCAATCTGTAAAGTGATGTACTTTTTCCCTTTTTCTCTTCAGAATTACATTGTCCCAGAGGGCGATATGTTGATGCTGTCTCCATATTGGGTGCACAGGAATCCAAAATATTTTTCAGAACCTGAAAAATTTCAGCCTGTAAGTGGCCTCTGATTTATATACATTTCTATTTAGTTTCTGAGAATAGATCAGATGCTAAGCAGCATATGTTGTATTTGATGTATCTTACAATTTCTTTCTTCTTAACTATATTATCCAGTCCCCCGTTCTCTTTCCCCTCTGCCAACTCTACTGACATGCATCTCACCATCTGACTATTCATGTACCATCACAGCCAAAGGTATTTCTGATCAGCGCTTATGTTTATTCAATTTCATCTCAGGCTACGAAAAGTCAGAGAAATCTCAGCCTCATCGGGCAAGGCACAGTCAGCCCTGTTTTGGAAATTGTTGGTAATAATCTGTCAGCCACATCTTTAGGGGGTGGTATTACCTCCATAAACCAAGGGAAGCTAGGCAGTCCTTAAGATTTCCTTGGCTTGCTTACTATGAGCAGTGGTTGGCCAGAAAGTGTGAGCGGTACAGACAGAATAACACAGCATCATTTGAATGAATTGAATGGTCACTCTGGAGTGTTTGAAAATAGACTTTATCCACCGAAGACTACATGAAATGCACCCAGCCATAAATGACGTGTGTTGAAGAGGATGTTTAGAGTGAGGTTCATAGAGAGACAATTTCTGTGAGTGCCCCAATGTGAAGGCTTCCTGGCTGGAAGTTGGGTCTATTATTAAAGGGATGTTCTTTAACGGGAAAAGGACACTCCTCTCGTAGCCTTTCTTAGCAGGAAAACCTGCTATGAAAACGGCTCTTGGAGAATCAAGAGGGGTCTCTTTAACTAATTGGATATCTAGGGTGTGTATCTCTGGAGAAACGTACTGATGGGCTTAAGATGCCTTAATAAATGTGGGATCTGTTTCTACAGTATATGTGCTGGGTGGCTGACAATCTTGCCTGCCCATTTACTTTAAGGCACTGAATCTGCTTGAATTATAATGATCTGGGCCTAGAAGAATGATTTGGAATACGCTTTTTGTGTAGTCATGTCCACAGTTTTGCTATGTAATGCCCTTTTCTTTTCTTTTGGGGGGATTTGTACCAGGGTATGGCGATGAGGAGGGAGCTATTTGTATCTGTGCAGTGAAGAGTTGTCACCGATGACTTTGACTATGATCTTGAGTTTAAGGTGACATTTTAAATAACAAAAAATGCTTTTAAATATATGATGTATATCTTGTTAAATGTTAGTTAACTCTTGATACAGGTTACAGGTAACTCATTTGGGTTTCGAAAGTCTGTAGTTGTTGTGAGAAACCTGACAGTATTCTCCCACCTACTCCCCCGGGATCTTCCTTTCAGGTGGCCAGTGAAGGGCCATCACTTTTGGATCCCAACCCTGGGGGTGAACAAGCGATGGAGGATCACCTGAGTGGAAGGTCACTGGGATTGGGAGGGCGAGTCGTGGTATTCCCCCTTTCCCAATTATACACCAACTCACTCTCCCTAAGTTTTAATGGGGTATTTCCAATCACACCCCATTGCCCGATCCCCATTTCCTGTAATTATTGGGACAAGGAAGAGGCAATCAGGAGCAATGAGGATTACCCATAGAAACAACATGGATACAAAGTGAGGCTGTTTGCTTTGCTTCAGTGGACTGCTCCTTCTGCTTCTGAAGTTCTGGCGTTTATACGCTTTGCCGCAGACTTCAGAATAACACCTGCCTGAATGGAAGCGCGTCTCCATGTCAGTCGGCTTCCCTCTTCTGATGCTGCTTCTCACTGCAAACACTCTGCACGGTCCTCCAGCCTCCCACCTCGCATCGGCATCAGTTGGCCTTGCTTCTATGCTCACAGCAACCTCTGTACACTGTTCTGCTACAGCCACGCCATACCCACCTTCTTCTCTCAGCTGTATTTAATTCCTCCATTTAAGTTCCTCACAGATGTGTTTTCCTTTCTAGCAACTAGACCGCTCATTTAGATTAGTTGCACTTTCAGTCTTCCCTACTTCTGAGCCCATCATCCTCGTCCCAATACCACAAGCATTCTGGACTTTGAAGGTATTAGCAATATGTTCTGTTTTACAGTAAGCCATCACAATTTTAGGGAGACTGGGGGAATCTAGGTTTAAGGGTTTTACCAGTTTTCCCTGGCATGTCTCCTCTTCCACATGATCCTTGCATGAAATTCCAACCCCAGGGTCGGGATCAGGTAGCGGCTGCCTTCCCCATGCCATGTGAGAGAAGGCCCATACTGGGGTTTTCAGGGATGAACTTGCTAGATTCATCACAATATAGAAGAACACTTTTGGAAAAGCTGAATGATGAGTATTTGAGAATCAATCACCAATCAAGAGAGAAGGATAATATACAAGAGAACGTTGAGTCCTATAAGACTGAGGGAAGGAATCTTACTAGGGCTAAATAACCACCTAAGAGAGGGGAAGAAGAAATGGACAATCCACTGAGGAAGTTAAAGAAAATAATTCAACAAGTTACAATAGACAATTTATGTGTGATTTATTAAATAGAAACTTAAAATCCAGAAAGCATCTGGGCCATGACAGTGCATTTAGGAGAAGAGTTATTTTCCTGAACTTAGTTGGTTATTATAGTGGTAGGGTGAGCTAGGCTAGATTTGGATAGTGGACTGATTTATTTGGACTATTACTCACCACTGACAAGCCCTGTAGTTTGTAAAGTAGGCAGAGAACACCCCATACTGATAGGGAAAGATAGGCCTTATTCTATACTTTAATGAAACACATGGTAAAAGGCCTGTACAGTGTCCACGTCCTTCTTCTGGCCCAACCCACTATCTGAAGGAACTAAAGGTGCTCGTCAGATGTTAGGAAGTCCAAAGTAAATATGCCCTCCATCCAAATTAACTCTATTTTACCCTAAAACTAAATATAACTAAATTAAATAGGCAAAGAGAATGTCTCTTTTTCACCTATCTTTTCTCTGGGTAGTATTTTTATATACAGGTCTCTTTTTGGCACATATAGTTCTTAGTGTAATTTCCTTTGATATCAACTCTTACAGTTCTTCAAAATGACTCTTGGCTCTCCTGCCTTCTGTGGTCCTATCTTTGGAGTGCTTTTTCTTCCAACAGTCCCTCACACTCTTGTCACCACATATATGTTCTTCACAGTCTATTTGCTCAGGCGTTCCTAAATTATGTTTGCTTGAGTCCCTTTTAGTTTTTTTGCCAAGGATTCTTTCTCTGACGCTGTTAGCTCTTTTATCTTGATCACTGGCCAGCTTTATCTTGTCTTTCTCATTATGTGTTTCTGGGTTATTCTTTCTCCAGTCTTCAGACCAGAAAATATAGGGTGGTTGCCCTTCCTCCCATGGGTTTTAGTTCCGAGTCCCTGTTGGCTCCCCACCTGGGTTGGCTAAATCTCTCTTGCATATATTGCTCACATACCTTGTTAACTGGTTTCTTCAATGCTATCTCATCCTCAGGACTGGAAGGAATTTCTCTCTTCAAGTGACAACAGTCTTCCCCGACCGGGTTGTTTGTTATTTGCTTTCTCTGGTTTTTACAGCTCCAGTCATCCAATTGTTTAGTTATTCTCACATCCGTCGGACTGGGATGAGTTTCCTCATGCATATAATTATTTCCCGGCAGCCTCAAGCTATTCCCGATTCCCCCGGTACCTCTCGTTATGCGGCTGAAGGTTGTAGAGTTCGGCTCTCACTCGGGTACTGTTTCTCGCTTTTCTCGGTGCTCAGATTCCTATTATGTGTTCATTGTCAAGGGTTACCTGCTGTTTACAGACTCTGGCCATCAGAAGCTGTTCCAGCTTCCCGTCATAGTAGCCTCAGTGCCTTCATCAGGCGCGTTGCCCAAAGCTCTGCAAGCGTACCACTACCAGGTACATCTTCCCTTTTCCCCTTCTCATACTGCTTCAGTTTCGGTTGCAGAAGCAGAAGCCTCCAGCATCTCATGCTGTGTTTCTCTCGTACTTTTAAAGTTGCAGGCTCCGCCACCTGCCTTGTCTCCTCCACAAGGTGTGATGATGTCAGGGTTGGGAGCAAAAAGAACCCCACAGGAAGCATGAAGTGTGGGCTATTCAGGTGAGGTCAGAGGAGGTGGACGTCCAAGAGACCAGCAGGAGGGAGAAAGGAACAGTGGAGTGTGTATGCATTTCTTGGAGCAGGGAAGGTTTGGATAGTGAGTGAAGGTGGTACTGCAGTGTGAGTGTGTGTGTGTTATTGTGGCAAATGTGCGTATAGGAGTTACTAAAGGTAGTGACGGTGAAATGCAAGGCATGGAGTGAAAGGAGGGGGTTTGAGTAATAGTTGGACGGAGGGAGTAGTGGTGTGGAGGTGGGAGTAGTGGTATAGGTGAGGGAATAGAGGTGTGAAGGAGGGTGTAGAAGGCGTGAGAGGCATCAGAGAGGCAGAAGAGTGGAGGGAGAAGAAAAAGGTAGTGGGAGGAGTTGGAGGGAAAGGGTAGCAGGAAAGCGGAGGAGAGGGAGTGTGATAGATGAAGATCAAATCCAGCAGAATGTCTGCAAAGCATGACTCCCATATCCGAGTAGAGCACTAACGACTGGTAAGAGTAGAGAGAGTTAGGAAGTCCTTGAAGTAGGTTAGTGAGCTAAAGCCAAGGTCCTTTATGTCTGCATAATGAGGGAGAAACAATCACTTTATACTAAACTGGGGGCTAAGGACATCTGGACAAGGGAGGAGGTGCTTGTAGTTGACAGAGAGTGGGACAGCCCGAGGGCCCATTAACATCTTAAGAAAACCCTTCAACCCCCCTCTGTGATTTGGAGTGATTTATGTGTCATCTGTGACACTATTCTGCTATCCTCAATCCTGATACCTTTCCTGTAGAGCAAGCACCTTGCAGACCTGTTTGTCATGGTACCCCCTGTGAGGATGGCATGGTTATCAGAAGTAAGAATACATCACAGGTGGTTGGCACAGTTTAATATCATACTTCTCTTGGCACAGCTCAATACACAGTTCTCTTTTGTTCCCCTCGGTCAGGTTTACTTCCGCTAGCTTTTTCTCTGTATCCCTCTGTCGGGTTCACGCTTGCCTTTCCAACACAGTTCACTTAGCTATATCACAATGCAGGATTCACTTCCCCTAGTTTTCTCTTGGCATCCCTCTGTCGGGTTCACGTTGCCTTCACAACACACTGGGGTTCCCTTCCCCTTACTTTCACTATCACTCTCACAATCTCTCTCCTTGCTCAAAGTGTGCCTCGAAGCTCTGCCCTTTATCCAGATGGGGAGAGTTAACAATCTGCAAGTGTGGGTTCTGGGCTTGGTTAGCCTGACTTGCCTAACTCTTGTTAGTGGGTAAGAGCCATGGCAAGTCACAAAAGGTAAATCTCCCATGGTCTGTCCTTCCTCTCCTTTCCATAACAGTGGGATTGTAAGGATTGTGGGAGTGGTAGTGCTTTCCCTTATCTTTGGAAAAATTATAAAAACTTGCTGTCAGAAAAAGAATAGGTGTGTTGTTGTGAACAGGGAGTACTTGGCTGGTTAACAGGGAAGTAGGGATTCTGGGAGATGTGCTTTTTCAATGCAACTGGGTTTGGGTTTAAGTGGTGTGGATTGGTTTTGATACATGTGGAGAATGACAAAGGGGAAACGGAGCAGGAACAATAGTGTCCTACAAATACAGAGGTGGATTATGGTGATGGTTAACTGGAAAGAGGGGACTGATGATATTTCAACACTGGGACAGTCAAATGGTATCTGTGGATTTTGTGAAAGGTAATTTCCTGTTAGAAGGTGGGATTGCAAAAGGATTGAACACTGGTTGATTTCCATAGTGAAAACAGGGATTATGGGAGTTGTAGTCTGGCATAGAAATCACAGGAATGAATCTTAATTTCCCCGCTTGTACTCCTGAGGTGTTATTTCTTGTTTTTACATGTCTTCTCCTTTTCCTAGTAGGTTTGGCAATCTAGAGGGGTTGTTGGATTTTCCTTTTGGTAAGGGCGATTCATTGGGTGGAAGGGATGATGATTGGGAATAGCCTATAAAAGCTTCAAGGACTTTGTCCTCACCTTCTTCCCCCTTGTGATACCACGTCTCACCTTGGGTATTCCCCGAGCGTAACCCTGGGTTCCCCTACCCAGGTGATCCTCCCCCACTCGTCCACCCCCATGTTTGGGATCTGAGAGCCCCAGCCCTTCCCTGGCCACCTGAATAAGGGATTCTTGGGGTCTAAATGGGAGAATACGCTCAAGTTTCTCACACCCCTGATCTCATGTTTCTCACACCCCTGATCTCATGTTCTGGGTTTCGCATTCATAGGTGAGCATATTTCCCCACTTTCAGCATCGGCAGGTTAAACGCAGATGCTTGCTGTGTGTGAATTCTTTGATTGCAAGTAATTTTTCATTTAGCTGCTGCTTCCATTCCTGCCAGAGCTTTTCCCACCATCCTGTTGTCTGTTCCGAACATGCATGTATTTGTGTGCAAGACCCAAAGCACTCCTCTATTCAGTGGCTGGTTTTGTATGACCGCTACACCTCCTGTGGCTGATTTCCTCGAGGTACCTTCTCTTGGGTGGTAATGGTGGTCCCTGAGCACAACTCTGGACCCTCTTCTCTTTCTGCCACCTGAAGAATATATTTCCTTGGGAAATGTAGGGTTCGCTCTCGGACCTTGACCCCTTCTGACTCCTAGAATTGACCAAAAGCGGACTGGCAGAGTTTTGGGGATCCACTATTACCCGCTTGAAGGGTCACATACTGAGCAAGGTGCTCCCCTCCCACTGACCTCGGGAGTTCCCAAGTCTTCCTCAATTAGACAAAAATGTGTGACTTTGTCAACGTTGCTGAAAGGTTCCATGTTTCTGTAAGTCGCCCTGTGCTACGGCCCTTCTAGGGTCCTGGTATCTACTGTGCGTTTTCTTGCTACCTCTCAGTTATTATGGGGCTTCTGACATTCAGCACAACATTCAATGCTCGAAATGGGGTTTACCCTGCCTCACCGCCATCCTCTTTGTTTCTAGGGGTTTTGGCATACCAGAAGAAGGACCTGGACCTGGATTAGAAGACGACATGTTTTTATTACAGGAGTTATAGTTAAATTAAAGAAAATGCCTTACTAACCCTACTGCTAATAGGGAAGCTGCCTACCCTTCTAAATTAACTGAGGCTGCTCGTCAATATTCGTCAAAATAATAAAGCTTGTCCTCTGTCCAAATCCTAACCTCTAAACTGGCCCTACCACTTAAAACTACTCAAAAGAGAAAGCTGGCAATATAGGTTGCCCTCAATGTTCTTTATTCTACCATCTCCCTGATTTTAGTGTTAACAAAGATTTAATAGGAGGCAGGTCTCCTGACTTTATCAGTTCCTGTCCATCTTGTCAAAGTTCTAAATAAAGAAAATGTTTTCCCCGGGTATAGAACAAAAACAATCAATTTCTAAGAAATGTCAATTCTCTCAGTGTTTGTAGATGAAGGGATAGCTCTTAAATCTCCCTCCACCAAATGTGTGTCTCTCCCCACAACATTCCTCTTGCTTGATTCTGATTTCCCCTTGGGATGATTCCTTACTTGCTTCCTGTTAACAATTTCTCACTTGATTCATAGGGGTGCAGGTATCCCCTTTAATATATCTTTCTCTCAGTTTTGGTGTGCTGCTTGGGTTTGTAGGGCTCCCGTAGCCACCCTTAGTGTTTATGTCCGTCACCCTCTCTAGATCTTTTTGTCCCTCGTAGGGATCTAGATTCGTTGTTCCTCCTTCCATTCTCACAGTTTGGCTCCGGCTGTGAGCAACCCACATACCTTCTTCATAGCAGGTCCCGTTCCAGGGAGGTGACTTCGACTCAGTGACACTGGTGTTCTCCTCAGCTCCTGTGACTAAGCACAGCCCTTTGCCTCATCGACCATGTCTCTCGTTCTCTCAGGTTTCTTTCACGGCTTCTCTCGGTCTCCTTCCGCACCTCTTTCCACGTCCTTCTCCGCGCCAGAGCCTCCCAATGATGTACGGACATCGGAGGCTTGCCTCTGCGTATCGCTTCTCCTCCATTCAAGCATGAACATCCTTTTTTCTTGTTACCAGATACCAAAGGGTGTATTTTACTGTTATGCCCATTTGAAGGCCAGCATTGCCTTGAGACAACTGTTCCAATGCTTTTTCTACAGTATTTGGAGTTCCACAGCTGACAGTCATATCCACTTCTGGTATCCCCATATATGCCGACAATGTCTCAGTTGTAGGGAGATCCTTACTGGAATGGGAGTCCCTGTTCCCTGGTGGGGATTCACTATCAATGAGTCACACTTTCCCAAAGCCCTAGGGAGGGTATGGTTTAGCAGGCTCACATCCCTAGGCTCAAAGGGGTGGCTCCCCCCAAGGTAGAAGGGACAAAAGCTCCAGATTCATCACATCCTGCGGATCCTGGAATGATCTTTACACACACAAAGAACTGAGATAGCTTTGGCAGTGCGAAAATGTATCTACAGCTGCATGAATAGGACGAGCATGCTGCAATCCCTTCCTGGAGCGGGATAGAGTGAAGGAACCGAAGTTACGGATACACGATCGGCGCCTGATCCCAGGGAGAAAGAAATAAACAAAATTGTGGCAGTCTGCAGACAAAGTATGAGGCTGGCGTACAATGGCGGAAATACACGGTGACCGGAGAAGCAAAGGGGGACGGCCAGCGAAAACAAACGCTGCCGCAACTGAACACAACAAACTTCTTGCTGATCGGAGGCATGCAGGCATAGTCAGGATCTGCTGGTTAGAGGTGCGGAGCGTGCCCCTGTGTCGCGGGACCCAGGTACAAGTGGGTTGCGCCCCGCAATACGTACGCCACGAACATGGAGCTCGGGAGCCGCAGAGTCTGATTCAAAAGTGCAGAGGGGCCCACGATGGCTCCTAACATAATAGTGTGTGCAGCGGGGCTGACACGAATGTTAAGAGCGTTAAGCCGTCCGGCGGTGCCCCGAGTCGGATTGGGTCATAATTAACAACTGGGGCATGACTCAACGACATCCTGCCACGGGGAGTGCACCTGCCCCCCCCCCGCGCAGCAGCGAAGACCACAGTGGAGCAGGAGCGGGCAGAGCCTCAGGGATAAGGAGGTGAACTGGCCGCAACCTACGCTACATGTGTAGCAATCAGGCGCTGGAGCGAAACAATGTTGCTCCCAACAACAAGAGCCGGAACCTCTGGGGAACTGACTCGATGGAGCATTGTCCCAGGGTTGCAGTATAGGCCCAGGATACCCTGGTCCACCACAACACTGGGCCGCACAAACATGCAGTGAACAACAGCTTCATAGAGAACAGCTGCTGAGGAAACCCCAACAAAGTAGCATTCACCCACAGCAGGAAGAGCAAGGAAGTGCCTTTATAGGATCCAGGGCAGGCTTGCTGACTGAACACAGCCAGAGGACAGGCAATGGGAATGCACGCAGACAAGTGACAAGAGACCACTCGACCCTACCCGCACCAATCCGGCGGGGGTGGGGAAGTAGAGGCGCAACATAGACTGCCATGTAAATACTTTGAGAGGCATAATAGGCCCTGACCAGAGAGTGGGAAAATAGAGATAACACAACACAACGCCGGGAAAGCCAGTGTGGGGGCCGGAAACATGGCAGCGAACAATAATAAAGCCAAAGTGAAACAACCAACAATAGACACCTTCACCAGACAAGCACAGTCGCCGGAGGCAGTGGCACCAGTAAGAGAAGCTATTCTAGATAAGAGCGCCCCGCCTCGAGATGACCACCACATCCTGGAAGCCATAGCAGAATTGAAGAATGCATAGGGAAGTAAAATCGACATGGCCATGACGGAACTGAAAGCTGCACTCGAAACCAAAATTGACGCGGTTAGCGTGGAGGTGAACCTTTTAAGACAAGACGTCAGGAAGTTAGCGGAACGTACAAGTGGCCTGGAAAAGAAAGTACAAACTAATACAGAGACCAGCACAGCCAATGCCAAGGAGGTGCACATATTGCAGCAACAGGTGCATAACCCAGAAAGCCGAGCTGAAGAAGCAAAAGGGTGAGCATGTTGCAACAACATACGAGTGGTAGGCCTGCTGAAAGGGGAGGAAGGTACGGACCCCACAAACTATGTGGAGAACATGCTAATACAGGAGGTCGGAGTGCGGGTGCTCACACAAGGGTTCATGGTGGAGAGAGCGCACAGGGCCCTGCTTAGGAGGCCCCAACTGGGAGCTCCCCCCAAGCAATCATAGCCAAGATTCTAAACTACAAAGACAGAGAGAAGATCCTCGAATATTTCAGTAAGGGCGGAACGATAAGCAGAGCATCGGCTACTGTCACAGCGTATTCGGACTATACCATGCAGGTACAAAGGCAGCGACTACATTATGTGACAGTCAAGAAGCGGCTGCGGGAATCTGGCTTTTAATACATGCTGCTATACCTGGGGAAAATGAAGATCCTGCACAAAGGGAAAACGTTCTTCTTCGAGACACCGGAGTGAACTGGCTGTACGTACAGGGCTGTCCAGCGGACACAGGAGGTCGAGATCAGAACGGACAAGATAAGTGAAGCAGCCGCAGGGGGGGGGGGATGTGACTGAAGTTAAATTATGGTGTGGGAAAACAAAAGATGACTCAGCCATATGGAGGGTGGAGGCCTGCGGAACTCTCTGGGTAGGGATAGAATGTAAAAACTATGACTATTGGGAGGTACCTGGCAGTTGCCCAATTATTAGACTGATATAGTAACCAGTAAGTGTGTGTCAAATAGATATGAGCGGCACTATGCCATTCAAGCGGGAGCAACAGAGATGGCAAGTCCTTACCTCCTGAAGTTCGATTAGCCGGGACATCACTAGGGTGGACCTCCGCTGGATTCTACTGGTAGGACTAGATGCGGGATAGCCCGAGATCCACGGATGGAGCTGGGCATCAGTTGGGGATGGAAGGGAGGGCACAGGAGGGTGGAGTTGGGGTAGCTAGAGGGGTGTTTTGGTTTCGGGTTGGGAGATGCGGGAGAGTGGGAGTGATCGAGATGACACTGGAGTCCAACACAGAAGGTTTACAAACACAACTAACTCCAGACAGGAAGAGGAGGGGGAGGTGGATGGGCGGATTAGGATATAGCTGAAATGGGGGACCTTAGAATTGTGACCTGGAATGTATGTGGATTAAACACATACATTAAGTGCAACAAAGATATGTTGTATTTACGTCGGCAAAAAATAGATATGGCAATGCTACAGGAAACCCACTTAACTAAAGAGAAACTAGAGTTAACGAAGAGGAAGTGGAAAGGGACCATTATTGGGGCCACATACTCAGCGTATGCCAGGGGGGCCCTTATCTGGATTGCGCCCCCACGTCCCGTTCAAACTGTTGCAACAGGAAGTAAAAGAAGATGGGAGAATGGTACTAGTAAAAGGGATAGTGGGCAACAAAGTGGTCAACTTGATCAATATCTATGCCCCAAACAATGATACTGCACCTTAATTTAGGAATCTGTATGCCACAGTCGGCCCATACATGGAATGAGCGGTCATAATGGGTGGGGACCTTAACTGTACACTAGACCCCAAAATGGATAGGTCAGACGACAAAAGAACTAAGCCCAGCCCGGCTTCAAGGGCCCTGACCACACTCATACGTGAATTCCAACTCACGGAAATATGGAGGAAGCTCCACCCCATAAGTAGGGGGTATTCACATTATACAGCCCCACACGATTTATATACCAGGTTAGACTACATACTACTGTCCAGTTCCATGGTAAAAGAGATTAAAGAAGCTGAGTAAAAAGCCGCTGTATTGTCAGACCATACACCACTGATGGCCATATGGCAGATCTTGCTGCCCAGGCCTAGGATCCCGATATGGAAGCTTCGTACCGAGGCACTGAGGGACACCGCATTCAGAGAAGATCTAAGGGAAGCAATACAGGAATACTTTGAACTAAATGTTGGGAGTGTCGAGTCATCCGGCACACTCTGGGAAACATTTAAGGTAGTGATAAGAGGGGCAGTGATATCAAAGTCGACTGGGCTGCTAGGAAACATAGAGGCAGAGCTGCAAACCACAGAAAAGGATATTGAGGCTAAAATGCAAGAAGGTCTAGACTCCCTAGATAAGACTGAAGCGATAAAACACCTGACCTAAAAATGTAAATCCCATTAGGAGAGATTATGTAACCTCAACTATAGGAAATATATAGAGGGACAACATGCAGGAGGGGATAAACCAGGTACATTATTAGCCTGGTTGTGCAAAAACGAGACCCCGAGACAGGTGATCCGGGAGATGCGCCGGGAGGACAGCGCACTCGTAGACACACAAGAAGGAGTCAATGAATGCTTTCAGAGATATTACCGCAAATTGTACACCGATAATGTGGAAGCAGAAGAAATTGACATAAACAAAGTGCTGGAGGACATTGTCTCCAGTTCAGGGAACAGCTTGAGGTCCCACTGGAACTGGAGGAACTGGAAAATGTAATCCATAACCTACCCACCAATACAGCGCCGGGGGCCGATGGCCTCCCAAGCGAATTTTATAAGACATATATGGAAGATCTGCTTCCATCATTGTTGCCTATGCTAAATGAGGCGCTCAAACGGGGTAGGCTGCCGCAGACCCTAAGGGAAGCAGTCATCGTTCCACTTCTTAAGCCGGGCAAAATAGACACCGATTGTGGATCCTACAGACCATTGTCAATGTTAAATCAGGACAGCAAGATCCTCACCGCGGTGATGGCAAACAGATTGAAACAGTTGATAAGTGCCCTAATACACCACGACCAGACAGGATATGTCCCCCAGCGGAGCATCTCTGATAACCTAAGGAGACTGTTATAGATCAGACCGCAAGTAGCTCCCAAGAATTGGTGATAGTCTCACTAGACGCAGTCAAGGCTTTTCACTCTGTCAAATGGCCCTGGCTACTGCCGGTCTTAAAGAAGTTTGGGATTGGACCGGTGTATCTGCAATGGGTGAAACTATTGTATAGTGCACCGGTTGCCAGAGTACGGACAGCGTCAGTGATATCAGAACAGTGGACGCTAGGCAGAGGGACTAGACAGGGATGCCCTTGGTCTCCGATGTTGTTTATTTTAGCGCTGGAGCCCCTTGCAGCATACCTCAGGTATCTATATGGGGAGGTAGGCATTACAATGAAAGGTGGACAGCACTTGATATCACTGTATGCGGATGACATGCTGTTGTATCTAAGGTATCCTGAAGAAAACCTACAATATATACTAGAGGTATTAGATCGATACACATTAATAGCGGGTATAACAGTAAATCCATGGAAGACCCTGATATTCCCACTAGAAAGATATGTGGGGGTGCTACAGATTGAATGGGCGGTGGACACCTTTAGATACCTCGGGATAAATGTGTACCACAAGGCTGGAGATGAACACAAGAAGAATACAGAGCAAGCAATAGAAGGGATTCAACGCAGTATGGCATTCAAGGTTGCCCCTGACCATGATGGGCAGAACGGCACTACTTAAAATTATAGTATTGCCCAGACTACTACACAACTTTGCAAATGTCCCGTACCTGATACCTAAACGATTTTTTAATAAACTCCACAACATATTTAGAGGGTTCATTTGGCGTAATACTAGAAATCAGGTGGCCCTATGGAAGTTACAAAACCCACACGACCGAGCTGGTGTTAAACTACCAAATTTTGAGGTGTATTATCTAGCGAGCCAGCTACAATATGTAGCTAGATGGCTCTCCGAAGATACCACTTCGGAGTCCAGACTATTGAGGGTGGAATGTACACCATATTTCTTAAATGAATGGATGTGGGTTACTGAGCTCCCGAAAAATGGAACAGCGGCGTTACTCACTTTGGGTAGGAGGATCTGGCAGAGGACCTGCGTGATACTAGGAAGCCGGACACCGTGCTCTCCGCAGGTCCCTTTGGCGACATTAAAGGGGATAGATGACCAGCTGAGACGCACCATAAGAGAATACTGGGAGTTGGTGGGGTGACAACAGTGGGGGGATGTATGGCAAGGAGTTGGCAGAATAGAATTTGATAGCTTAAGCGAGAACACATAGCGGGCAGTATATGGCGATGCCATACATCACGTACATGCGGCTGATGGCAATGCTGAACAAGACGTGGTCAGAAATAGAACTAACCCAACAGCCAGACGAGGCTATAGAAATGTTCCAAACGGTATCAGAGGGAGGTCACGAGGTCTCCAGAATCTATGAAATATTGATGTCTAAAGTGGGCAAAGAGGTGGTTCAGACGAGGCACGACTGGGAAAATGAAAGCGGGGAAACAATAAGTGATGGGCTATGGGAGAATGCACAAAGGTACCACAACAAAGTGTCAAGGAATGCCTGATTACAACAGATTCAATTGTATATGACCCCGAAGAGAATTGCTAAGTTTGCTAATGCGGCTACACAGCGATGCCTCAAATGTGGGGTGGAACATGTCGGATGGTACACATGTTCTGGGCTTGCCCCGAAATTGAGAGATTTTGGAGGGAAATAGCGGATCGACTGGCTTCCAAGGGGATTGAAGTAATGGTAGACTCTTTGTTGGCATGCATGTGGGGGGCTTCCCTAGATCGCACAGACTCAAGCATGTGGGTAAACTCAAGGACTTGGCCTATATTCTAGCCAAAAGAAGGATAGCCATAGGATGGAAAACTCGAGCTAGACCAAGTGTAGATACCTAGTGGAGGGACCTTTTGCAGTGGGCTGAGGCGGAAACGGTGGTCTGGAGGGAGGCAGCATGCAGAGGGGGTGAGGAGGAAACAATCTCTGATGGCATGGCAACATATGATTGCATCTCTGACGGGCCTGCGACCCGAAGAACTGGACACGGATAGCTCCCTAGATTATGGATTGGAAGAGAGCGTTGTGGACTAATGAACCGTGTTGGCCTTCTTATGGGGACTCTGGGGAGGGGGAGAAAAGTGGAGAGTTGGGGTTCAAGTAGTTTATGCACCATGTTAAGGTGCACTGTTTGTTTGTTATGAAACTAATAAAAAATATTTACAAAGTTTCAGGAATATCTGGAACCAGGAACTGAAAACTATGGACAAGAGGATCAGCCACAACACAAATGCTGCATCAGTGACTAACACTGCTATGATGCACACAGGGGCTCCTTTAGAATGACATGCCTCAGGTGAGATCAGTGCTAGCATCGCCGATGCACAGATCGTCTATTTCCTCCATCCAGCCTCGGATCTGCAAGGGTGGAGATGAAGATGTATGCAAGGGATTCTTTAAATAAAGCATACTGTCTATCATAACTTCAAAATGGATCTGAACTAGAAAAACATCTTAAATGAAACCCTAGTGCTTTCGGATCACTACCGTCATACACAAGGTCCGGAAACAAAATGCAGCACTCAAACTGTCCCAAAGCATGACCCTTATCAGCGGGAACAAGACCCAAAGTAGCAAATCCTGATAGACAGATCCTAAGCAAAAAGTGGGTCAATTGCAGTCACTCACAGTATCATGTTTAATCACACGGGCATTCTAAATTAAAATTCTCAGCAGTGCAAACGGTATTTGCACATGGACAGTTGCACTAGCTAGTTTACATTACAGTGAATATTCGGTCATGAAGCCGTGGGTGCAAAACATTTGTCATCTCTTTCGCTATGAGAGTCAACTTAATGTTGTGTTCTCCTGTGTTTTCGTGGCTCCCTGTGCGGGGGTGGGGAGTTGAGAGGTTTCACATTTAAGGTTAAACACAGACCAAGGCAATAACGGAAACAACTCTGCTGTCATACTACATGCTGAGGCTGCCACTATGTTCTCGATCTTTCTTTTATTAAACGTTAATGTGCTGATGCATTTTTCAGCATCACTTGTACAACCTGGCGTGGCACCTTAAAATAAAACGAGACTACACATCACAACGCAAATTAAGCTATTAACATATTTTGAATTCTTGGAATCTTGCTGGCTGCTGGTTGGATATCTTACCTCAGGGGCCACAGCTTGGGGACCTACAGGCTTTTGGTTTTCCCTTTCTTGAGTGCCTTCAAGGAGACTGTTCATTGTTGCTTACACGGAATGGTGGCTTTCCCCTGAAATCTATGAGTATTTCCTCTTCTGATGGTGGCTTTTCTTTTAGAGCTTTAAAGTGACTGCTGTCTTTTGTTAGGTGTGAGTTATTTTTGCTTGTGCAAATCGTGGGTTGTTGCGTTGCTAGCCAAGTCCGTGTCTGTGGTTCCAACAGTAGCATTAATGTGCTCCTGAGTTGGTGATATCTGTTGAAGATTCTGTCCTCCGCCTGATAATGCAGCAGTATGTTGTTTCATCTCTCCATTTCCTTTCGATTATTTTCCATTTGTCATCAAATAACCATAGCATGGTCAATTGCTGGTAAGCTTTTTAAGGGGTACAATAAGAGAATGCCTCTAATTATTATTTCTGTGTCCCCATTTGTTATAGGCCAACATAGGGTAATGCACTGGTGTCTGGTGCGAGTCATCTAAACAACCTTGAAATTCTTGACCATCCTATTAGTTCAGGAATGCTCTGGGTGTCAAATACCTTTTCGAGAATCATGATTACCTCTGGGGCTATTGTAGAAAATGTTGAATTCTTCTTCAAGGTACCAAACTAGTAGGCAGTGGCAGCGTGTTTGTAGTGTGTGTCACAGATGACCTCAAGAACTCTGCAATTCATTTAGATCTTTTCTAGTTTGTCCATCATCAGTTCTGTCGCTAGGGCTGGATTGAAGTACTGTGCACCATTGTGGTTTCATCAGTGAGAGCATCCTTTGTTTGCTGGAATTCTGATTGCTGGAGGTCCCAGTACCACAGGAGAGCTTATTTTTCTAAGGCTATTAGTGGCTCAATGCGATTGGCCAGTATAGGAATAAACTGTTCACAAGAATGTACCTTCCCTAGGAAGCTGGGGTTATCAGTGAGGGAACAGTTGGCTTTTATGTCCCGTATTTCTTCGGATCTGCTATTATTCCAGTCACTTGGAGTAAACATCTAACAAGCTCCAGTTTGTTTTTCACATTTCTTCTTGTTTAGCGTAAACCATTATTTTTATAGTCTTTGAAGGACTGTACCGAACTTTTCTATGTTTATGGGATGGTTCTTACATATATGAGGATGGCATTGCTCACTTTTAGTACACCTGGAATGCCTTTAAGCACGATTTGATGATGATGTGTTGAACACCTCTGATGCGTAGGATACCCCAAGGCGTAGGCGTTTGTACCAGGAGTATTTTCACAGGAATTGTGGTTCATACCCTGAGTCAGGGCAGGGTGGTACCAGCATTTAATTCTAGCTTGGATAACATTATTTTAATTTTGTTGCCTATGGTGGTTGGCACAGGGTGGCACTTTCTCACCACTGCCATGTTAGAGAGCCTTGTGTCTATGCAAATGCATATCTGGTTGCTTGAGTTTAATTGCCACTAGAATGGGCAGCACCCATCAATAAAGACTTCCTGTTCCACTTCACCCAGTGCTTGTTCTACTTTTTGCAATGGTGAGAGGAGAAATGACTGTGGTGAGAGGCTATGCTGCTTTTTCACTGTGTAGTCTTGCTTGTTGTCCTTTTAGGCACTCCTCTCCTTGAAACAGATTGCCATATGTCACAGGGTGTATTGAAGCGAGCACACAATGCACAGTAATGGCTTCTTTTGTCCTATATAGGAGGGACTTGGAAGAGGGCCTATGGGAAGGGGAACCAACTCAAAATAGACATTCTTGGGCAACAGTGTCAGGATGGAGGAATAAAATAAGAGCCTTAGCTAAAGAAAAACTTGTATAGTTAGCCCAATTTCCTATCCCTATTCGAATACACATATTCACACCCAGGAAAGAGTCCTTCAAATCATTCATAGTCTCACATATTTTTAAGTGCCTCAGCATGTATCTTGCATGACAGATAATCCCAACAGTTTGTAGCCTTCTGGGACATTTATTTATTTATTGTGCACTTGTTAGGTGCTTATACAGCAAGTAAATTATGTTTCAAAGTGCCCACAGGGTAAACGGGAGGGGACATGGGAATGAGACAACATTAAATACATATTATATTTATTAAATACAGTGGATGGGAAAAAAGGACAAACTTACTATGCCTTGTGGGTATTCAGAACGTGCAAGTGCAGAAGGGAGGGGACAGTGGGGGTAAGTGCGTTGGTGTCTGAGCTGGTGGGTGAGCAACAGATGAAGTGCAAGGTATGGTAAGTGCGAGCCTCCAGGACGGAGGGTGTGCCGTGGCAAGAGCTGAGACAGAAGCTGGGGGCGATTTGTGTGGGAGGTCAGGGCCCCGTGAATGCATAAGGTTCCCTGAACACCAATCAAAGCAACTGTGAGATTAGCAGAGCAGAGAAGGGGGGGAAGGAGTAGGTAGAAAGGAAAGTCTTGAGGAGCTTCCGGAATTTTAGAAAGTCCTGCTCAAGAGGAAGGGGGAGGCTGTTCCATAGAAGGGAGCCAGCTGAGGAAAGCGATCGACCTCCTGCCCTCTGTTTAGCAAAACACTTTACAGATAAAGAGTTGGTGCCAGAGGAATGCAGAGGTCTAGAGGGAGAATATTTAGTAAGAGAGAGTTGCAGATAGAGTGGTCCCTGGTCCCAGACAGCCTTGTGGATGGTACAGAGGGATTTGAATTTAATCCGTGAAACAACTGGGAGCCAGTGAAGACTTTTTAGAGCAGGAGAGATGCAGTCCCTGGGCTTGAGGCGAAGGATAAGTCTTGCTACCCTATGCTGGATTAGCTGGGGGGGTTAGCAGAGTGGAAGAAGGTAGATTCAGAAGGAGGCTATTTCAATAGTCAAGTCTAGAGAGAACCAGAGCTCCGGTAACATTGAACTTCTGGGGCAAAGTGAGAAAAGGTAGAATTCCTTTGAGAAAGAAGAGATGAATGTGGGACTTCTTGGCTATGTCCTGGGTGTGAGGGAGGAAGGAGAGAGAGGAGTCGAAGATGATACCAAGGGTTCTGGCTTCAGAAGACAGAGCAGGGGTAGAGCCGAGGGGGAAGGCCAGAGTGAAGGGAAGAAGGCGGGAGCAGCGGTCCCAATGGGAAGGACCTCCGTTTTGCCCGCACTGAGATAGCGATCATTGGAAGTGCACCAGCCCTGGATCACAGATAGGCAGTTAGGGATGATGGAAGGTGCAAGAGGGTCAGCAGGAAGTTTGAAAAAGAGTTGTGTGTCATCTGCATAACACTGGGAGTTGAGGGAGAAGGACGAGAGGTCTTGTGATGCGCTTCTATGTGGAAAAACCTTGTGTCTGTCCTTACCCTAAAAGTCCCCTGATGCTCCTGACAAGGTCCCCTCTTGCTCTAAAAGTCTCCTGATGCTCTTAATGGGGATTTACTTTGTAGCCCTTCCGTTCTTTGTCCCAGAAGTCTCCTGTGTAGGATTATATTCCACCCTTCCTTGGTCTTTTCCAGGTTGCAGTAATTGCATCCCTGCCAGCTAAGGGTTGACCTCTTGATTTTGAGCCCACCATAGGGTCAGATTTGTCTCTCAAACTTTGAAAACATATTTTGTTAGCTCTGCTGGCTTTTCTGCCAACATCTGGATTTGGGCTACAGTCCGCACCCCCACTGAACAGACTTATTACGTTCAACTCTTCAGAACATTTCCCCTGACAGTTGTTGGGTCATGGTTTGCAGCAGGCTCCTTACTCTGGCCTCCCCTATGATACTTAGCCCTTTTACAGCATGTCTCAGTTGGATTAGCCACCTACTGTTCTTCAGCTCTCTTTCATTGTGGCCTATTGGTTTGTCCGACCCTGGTTTTTCTCTTTCTTTTCTACTCTTTTCA
The DNA here is from genome assembly GCF_040938575.1 of Ambystoma mexicanum. Classification (NCBI taxonomy): domain Eukaryota; kingdom Metazoa; phylum Chordata; class Amphibia; order Caudata; family Ambystomatidae; genus Ambystoma; species Ambystoma mexicanum. Next base: position 273,496,665 of record NC_090927.1, on the reverse strand, counting down.
ATGCTATAACACAAACTCTCTGGAATGCCATCCTAACACCAACTCTACTAGCTTGCTTCTGCCTTCTTTTATTTGTTGGCTTGGGTATTAATTTGTCCAATGAGCATCAGGATTGATGGGTCTGTTTTATGCTTAGTCCAGTGCTGCGTAATTTGTGGGTTCTAATGTGTTTGACTTTGTCATGCACCAGCCCTGGAAGATTGCTTACCGTTGGAAGTACTACTAAGATGGAATCCATTAGCAAGACCAACGGTCTAGCTTATTCCAAGATGGCCGACGGAACCTATAGCTAGCTGATCAAACGGCGCGTTGTATCGTATGTGTTACCTGCGCTGCCAGTCTCTTACAGTGACTAGCTTTACTCCGTCTCCCGTATTACTTTGCTTTTGCCTTTACTGTTCCTTGCCACTCGCGGTGTCTAAAGGTTTTCAGTATCTTTCACAGAAGTCTGCTATACCATTTAAGCCTACGGACCCCCTACACCGGGTTCCATAGCTTCCCGCAACCGGCCTCTGCTATTTACATCTATTTACATCAGAGCCTCGCTTCTTTGGAGTCAGCAGACCAGATTCCCTCTTCTGCAAGTCTTCTGGTTTATTATCGGACATTCCCATTACAACAGTCTTGGAATCCATCAGGGTTTTTTCACCCAACCGGCTTCTTCCCCATTTTTAGGGCGTGCTCCTCGGGTTACCTCCAGATCTGTACTATATTCAGACCATGGAGGCGGCCGAGGGAGCGCGACCCTACTTACGTCAAAAAAAGGAGAAGAAGCTTGGACAAGGGACAAAGATAAAGGGTAGAGGAAGTACCTGAGCATACAGGTGAGGAGGAGAGCCCGGCTGACAGACTTCTACACAAGTACATGTCCTTCTTTTCCCATTGTAGTTGTGATTTCTTAGAGAATGTAGTTTGGCTCATACCCTGTCTCGCAAGGCATGAGTGCTTATATAGCTAGCAAAACATAGGGGCTGTGAGGCCACTAAGAACCGCGCCTAATTGTGATAAAGTCACTTGTACCTGGCTGCTACTGTAGGGTAGATGGCATTCAGCCAAATGCTAACCAATATGTATGAACCTAGAGACACAATTCTACCCACAAACAGGCGCATAGGTAGCATAAGTGTTAGCATTGCATCATAGTGTGCTTAGTTTCAATGCACAAGTAGAAAAGTCACAAAGTACTTAGTCATGGGTGATGTTAGTAATAAAGGGAGAGGTGCAAAAGAACTGCCAAATGTATGGCCATCAGTTTCGCCCTATGGACTTTTTCAAGGCAATATACCAATGGCTGTATTAAATTGTTCAAAAGCCTAAACTAAACCAATTCAAAATAAGGCTGTAAATATGCCAGAATTGTTACAACACAAAATATACATGACAAAAATGATTTCAGAATTATATAAAGTATGAACACCAAACATGGTTTTAGGGAACGCGATTCACAGGGTGGAACAAAAAACAAAGGGAAACAAATTAGAAGAAAAACAAATGAATTAGGTCACTATCGTTATCATGATTGCAAATCTGTGTCAGTTGACATCAATGTACCACCAGAGCTATATACTCAATACACTTAACAACATGGTTTGTTGGATTTGGCCTGAATTATGAGGTTTGAACAGGTATCACAAGACGCTTGTCATCATCAGTTTATGAATGTGTCGAAATTGCTTATCCTCATGCTCATAGTCAGCCTATGATTAGGTTTATTCCATGCCTGTTAAGGCAAAGCAAAAAGGATTTTGTAAGAATTGTGTTATGTTATGTGCACACTGTCTTATTACAAAGATTAATTGTAAAGTGAATAAAACTAAATTCTTTTTCGCTCCACACCGGTATGCAACGCTTGCGAGCTGAGGTGTGGAAGTTCCTGCTTCCTCCAGCACGGTCCTTCCATGTACTGCTGTTTGATTTGTCTCTGCTTTTCTCATCTACGACATCGCTTTTGTTTTGAAAGCAGACCAAATTTTTAAATATCCCACACACTCTGACCTCCCCAATACAACTACTCTGCGTGTTTAACTTTGTGTTTCTCCTGGTCCGCGTTAACTCCTTCTTCCTTGTCCTCTTCTCAGTACTTGAGGCTTTCTGGGAGTTGGAGCTCATAGAATCTGTGACTTCCAATGTGACATTGTTCAGAACTTTTGTTCAGCGAACCATTAGAGACAGGAGATGTTAAAGGAGTGTTATATGAGTATGAGGTATGAATGGGGTCTTGCCTAGAGTGATTTTCAAGAAGGGGATGTGGGGGGTTACAGCGGGAAGGACTTGGATAGTGACAACAAGCCATCAACATTTTAAGAATGATGAAGTTTTCTTCTCCTGATGGGGTCACCACCTTTCCCCGACAGCCATCTCCTCCCATATGATCCTCCCCCATAATGCCACCCCTAGGGTCAGGACCAGGTAGCGGCTACCATCCCCTGGCCACATGGCAGGAGATCAGTGTGATGACTTCATAGGATTCATCACAGCACCTAGAGTGCACATTCACTAATTCACAAATAACAGGCTTAACATGTGTCTTAGTTCCTGGTACAAATACAACATCTCTGCTGAAAGGGGATCATTACATCTTGTTTCTCAAACAGTGCTGTCAGTCTTGGGTTGCCCAAAAGACCAAGTTATTGTTGAGCTTACAGTATGCCTTGTCAAACCTGCAGGAACAAGCATTTCTTTTTCTGTTTCCCACTGTCTCTAAAGATTTCTATGTCTTAGCTTTATTTTTCTGTAATGCCATCAAAGTAGCTGCTTATGCACATCATAATACATTAATAGTAACCAGTCTTGGACAGACACATACAATTTGAGTTCTGCTGTTCTTATTAAACATGCAGCTGATATGGGGATGGCCAAATAAAGTCTTGTTTAGTGTTTTCTTTGATCCCGTTTCAGTGCTTATTTCTGTTCAGCTGCCTGCTTGACTAGCTGCCTTTGCCTGCATATCACTGCAACGGCCTGTCTCAGCGTTTATTGCAATGTAAATGCCTTTTTGTTTATGTCTTCCTGTCTCATCCTGTGTATATGTGCATCTGTGTTGCCCTCTGTATGTGTGTCTGCCTATTATGAGGGTGTAGAAGGAGGAGGTCATCTTGGGGGCTATACACATTTATTAAATCAGTAAAGAAACCTAGCTCTCCCTACTTCTAAGGGGCTTGCCTTGCCTCAATCTATAAAAACTTTGGTGAGTTGTCAGAATGTCTGTCAAAATTAAATGTTCTCTGTCCTCTGTCAGAAACCAACTAATCTAACCCTAACACTATAAACATACGTCTTTAACTAGAGTGAAGTTTGTGTTTCCTTCACCAGGAGAATGACTCCCTTCTCCTGGTTTCTTGCTTCCATCTTATAGTAGGAGTAATTCCTTCAGTGTTCCATCACAAAGGACCAGGGGCATGACTCCCTTCTCCTGGTCCTTCTATTAAAGTTCACCAGATTGGTATTTAAGCATTCTTGCAGAAAACTTGGATTAGTTTCTTTAACTCCTGGCCTTATTTGGCTTCCATTTACGACTCTGATGAGGGAGATGATTCCCGATACTTGTGCAGCAGTTTTGGGTAGACCACTGCAATAAGGGAGATGACTCCCAACACAGTCTGCTTGCTCAGTGGTATTGGGTTGACTACTGCAACGACATAGATGATATCCCGATACACACTGCTTGAGCTGTGGTATTTGGCTGACCACAGCGACAGATTGATGATTCCCGATGCACTCTGCTTGAGCAATGGTATTTGGCTCACCACTGGGATGAGGGAGATAGCACTTGATGCAGTCTAGCTTCTTGGTTTGGCTTCCCGGGTCTCTCTCGATCTTCTTTCCACTTCCGTTGCCTTGTTCTCTTTTGGGACACGGCTCCGGTCCTTCCCGGGGTCACAGGTTCCTTCCTCTGCAATTTCGAAAACATGCGCATGTCCGCGGCAGGCTCAAGCTGGTGGTCTCGGCACTGTTTCCAAACCTCACTCTCCACCTTTCTGCGGTCGCACCACACCTCGGTTGCATCTTCATTCTGGCGAGTCGGCTCCCAGCCGGCTCCTGGGATGTTGTAGCAGTGTCACGTTCTTTGCGGCCTCCGCCTGGAGGAACATCTTCTTCGCATCTCTGTTCCTACAGGTTTGAATCTCCCGGGCAGGACTTGCGTGCTGCTGGCTTTCGATATGAGAGATCTCTAGTCCGTTATTGCTTTGTTCTTTATATTGTTGACTTCAGCCTTGCGTAACGTCAACACCATCTTGGAAAGTCTTTTTAGCACTCTTCATGCCTCCATTGAGCTACCTCGTGGCAGTACTTGGCTAGCTTTGCATATGGCTTCTCATGTTCTTTTTCATCCCAGTACAATCTACATTTGTCACAGTCATGGCTTTACAACCATATAACATATGGCCCCACTATCAATGGTGGGAGAAAAAGGTGACCATAAGGGTAGGGGTTTTTGTGACAAGTTACTAGGGAGGCTTTTCCCCAGGTGGACGTCCTTATCCCCAGGAGGGGAGTGTCTCCCTATGAGGTCCTCCCACATATTACTACCCCTAGGGGGGGCTATTGGGTAGCGACCTCACCTCCTCAACCTCACAGGAAAGGGCTCTCCCCTGGGGGGAAGTGACAAGACCTCAGTTTGTGTTACATAAAGTTTTTCCAGTCTCCATGTCTGTCTGTGTGGTTTGTCATTACTGTCCCCCATTTATTCTATTTTCCGATCTGTCTTTCTGTCTGGCATGCTACCTAGCTTTGTTTCAGTGTTCCTGCCTACTTACCTATCTACATTTATGCCTGACTGCATGCTTTACATGCAGCCTTCTTTTATGTTTTGTACTTACTTTACTGTCTCCATCTGTCCCTTTCTGGTTGCCTGCCTCTCTGTGCCTACTTCCATGCCCCAGATGTAGTGCTCATACCCTCTGTACCCACTAGGCATCTCCCGAGGACTTGCCTCATATGGTCTGCATACCCTAGAAACAATACTGCCTCTCTTTCAACAGGGCATGCCGCCAGGGCTAATGTGATATTCGAGGGCACATGCAATGTCCTAAGCAGTGCATTTAATGTAGCGTGCAAATTGCAGTGTTTTTAAGGTTTCGCGTGTAACCAAAACATCCCTTCAACCCTTTGACTAAAGTGGTTTAAGAAAATATATACACCCTGTCAAGAGAGGATGGGCAGTCCACAACCTCTGGGCTCTGTGGCGAACCAGAACAAGGACTCTGACTACATTGTGTAATGAAAAATGCCTAACTGGCCCAATTGCTATGAGGGATGTTCCCTGCCTTCTAATACAAAAACTAAAAGTGCCTGTCGAAGTCCAAATCAAATATTCAAAAGTCCAAATCCTAGATAACTAACGGGCCCTTCCACTATAGAAAATCTAATATGAAAAAGGGAGGCTTGTACAGCAGCCTCAGAATGGAAATGTATTGTCACAGTTCACACTTTTCTATTAGGGTTTGTTGGTTCATGGTCAAATTCCTCCAGGATCATTTTCAAACACACTTCCCTATATACCGCTTTCGTGGCACAAGGACTCCTGAAAGTCCTGTGGCTATTTGGTAGATGTATTGGATCTCAGTCCAATTAATAAACATAAGGGCAAGTGCCTGTTCCGTTCATTTAGGTTGCTCGGTCAGATTGCCCGCCTCTCAGCCTCCAGCTAGTGCGTCTTGCTGCCTCCATGCCACTGCTAGCTTCGGGGCTCATCATGGCTCTTTTTATTTTATTTTTTTATTTAGTTGTTTTTAGTTTGTGAACAAACATTTACAACATCATTCTTATCAACATTTACACATTCACAATGATCATCTAACAAGCTAAACTTTCCAAATCAAAGTGAGAATTAGTAACTTACATGTAGTAACTAGTATTTTTCTTATTTCTTTAAAACAGTGATATCTAACATTTTCATTTTTTCCCTATTCTATATACAGCAATTAAAAAAACATATCAGATCAAATACATTTTATTCGACTTGTAAACATTAGTGGGTCGCATTATGATCCCGCTTCTTTGTGCAAATAGCAAATGTGCAAATCAACCCAAAAACATATTAAACTAAGCATTATTCAATTAGTGCGACCACATGGTAAAAAAACATATATACCATTTAATAGTAATATCAGTTCTCCAGCATGGGGTCTGGCATGGATTCACATGCTCATGAATATTCCCCGTCGTCAGGCTGGGAATCCTCGGTAAAGAAAAAATCAGTATCAGTTTCGTTTCTGATCTGTCTTTCGTAGTAGTAACCAATCACTGATCTCTGCGTCATACTGACCACAGCCAATGACTGCCCTCTACCTAAGCCCCGCCTCTGGCAGCCATCTTCAGATTTTTACTGCACGTTCAAGTGTTGGGATCCTCGTGCTATTGCTCTCGAGCGTTAGTGCTTTTTTTCACGTTTTTTCTCAGAAAAATTTCTCTTTTTCGGTCAAAAGAGCCTCAAGCTCCACCGTCTCTTCATCCGATTAACGGGGACCCCTGTCGCATTCGTCTATGCCCCTCAAGGGTGAAGATTTCGTCGAGCCACGCTTTTGGAGGACTCCAGAAGTTTCTCAGGCCCATCTCGGACATGGCCCAGGAGAAGGGAAGCTCGACGCCCGGAAAGCTGTTCAGGGTCTGCCCTGGATGCCAGCTTCAGAATGTCTTTAAGGAGGACGAACACTCCCTTTGCCTTTACTGCCTACATGAGGACAAGACGCACGTGGAGAAGGACTGTGTGAGAAGGACTGTGCGTTTTGCGGCAATATGTCGGAGCGGACCATGAAGGACCGCCATCAACGTCTCGCCAACTGGCTGGAAGGAAAGAGCCCGTCAGGCGAGAAGAAGAAAAAGAAATCCGAGCGGTCTTCTAAGACCTTTGAGGGCGCCCCGGCGACGGGGGTCCAACAGAAGGCCAAGCACCGCGAGTCCGCTGGCACCGGGAGCGCCGAACGGTCGGGCTCTACGGGCGCCAGGCAGGGCGCATCCTCCCCGGCGCCATCAACCATGAGCCAACGCTCTGGCTCGGGTAAGAGGAAGGCCGAGCACCCGCCGAAGCTCCTGGAGGGACCCCGCTCGAGCTCGAAGGCCCCATCGGAGGGGGAGCGAGGCGGTGACCCTCCCCCCAAGGAGAAGGCGGTGAGCGCACCTAAGGTGGTGAAAGCCTTAATCCACCCGGCCAAGGCCTCTATCGAGACAGTTGCGGCGGCCCTGGCTCAGCCTGTGGAGGCTACACCAGTGGTGGTGACCTCGGGGCCCAGAGTCTCCCTGCCACCGCGGAGGGAGTCCTCTTTCTTGCCCATCGACAGGACCCCCGTGAAACCTCCGACGGAGAAGAAAAAGGGGGGGCAGGAGGTCGTCGTGGATTCGGCCTCAACCTCTGAGGAGGAGCTGATCGAAGTCTTAAGCCACGGCGTTGGCGTGGAAGAAGACCAGCCCGTCGGGAGGGACCCCGACGTAGGAGACGACGAGAACGTCGAGGGTGCCGACGGGGCTCCTGACCGCCCGTCGGACTCCCCTCAACCAGTGCCGCAAGACAACTCGGCGGGCATTTTGTTGGCTATACAGTCCTTATGTTCGGAGATAAGGACGAGACTGCCGTTACCACCAACGGAGGAACCGCTCCCGACGGGGGACCCGGAGCCAGGCCCTTCTGGGAGCTCTCCCCCTAAGAGAAGAAGGATTCATCCTCCACCTCCTTTTCAGCCATCGCGCCCTGTTCAGCCCTCCTCCCCTTCCACGACACGTGGGGATGATACGGGGACTGACACGGCCGCGACGGGTACAGACGACGAGGTTTACGACGAGGATCTCCCGTCGTCCCCTCCCACCCGGGCTTCCCCGCCCGACGAGATTGGATCGTTTCACTCCATGATCGCCAGGGCATCCGAGCTTTTCCAGCTCTGCCCGGAAGAGAAGAAGAAGGAAGGTTTCCTTTATCAATGGCGCAAGGCCAAGAGGAAGACGGTCCTCGCTGTACCTCTACTGGACGATATTTGGGATGAGGGCCTCGCCCTCCTCAAGAACCCATCCACGACGCCGGCTAGAAGGGATCGGTACGAGAAGAAGTACCGGGTCCCGGACGCGGCCCCCTTGTGCCTTCGGGAACAGCCGACCCTGGACTCGGTCGTCTCCGCGGCGGACAGGAAGAAAGCGGGGGGGCGCAGCCTCTACGTCGACCACCCCGCCGGACGGCGAGGGTAAGAAATTAGACACGATTGGACGCAGAGTCATCTCGTCGGCAGCGACGATGATTAAGGCGGCCAAAGCCACAACTCCCTACGACAGGGAGTTGTGGTACAAACTGGCCCCCTTGCTGGACTTCCTACCAGACGACAAGAGGGCGGAAGCCCTAGAGATCTTGCAGGAAGGAGAGGTGGCGTCGGACCACGCAATTACGATTGCGACGGACATCGCGGACACTGGATTCCGCCAGTTGGGCAACGGCGTGTGCCTTAGGCGGCGTGGATGGCTCAAGGCTACTGACTTCCGTCAGGACGTGCAGACCAGAGTCTTGGACATGCCGTTCGACAGAAACAACCTGTTTGGGAAAACAGTGGACGATTCCCTTCAAGCCATCAAGGCGGACACGGAGACGGCCCGGGCTCTTGGGGTTCTCCAGCAACGGCGGCCGCCCTTTCGGAGCGGCGGAGGCAAACAGGGTGCCTCCAAAGGTTCCAGCGGCGGATTTTCCACCTACCGTCAAGCGGCCCGTTCGTCGTCACAGGAAGCTTACAGGGGACGAGGCAGGTCAGGCGGACCCCGCCGTCGTCGCCAGGGAGGACAAGGCGGCAAAGCCTCGTCGAAGCAGGACTGAACCGGCCGCGGGGTCGGGCCCCCACCGAAGCACCCCGGTGGGAGGCCGGCTGGCGAGCTTCGTCAGCGTGTGGGAGTCCATCTCCACCGACCGTTGGGTGCTGGACGCCTTAGCCCAGGGTCACGCGCTCGAGTTTCTAAAGAGGTGCCCGCACGTTCCCCCTGTGGCCAGGAAAGAACATCACGTCCCTCAACTTCTCTTGGAGGTAAAGGCGATGCTCAAGAAGGGCGCCATCGAGCTCGTCCCAAAGAGGCTTCAGGGCTCCGGAGTTTACTCAAGATACTACCTCGTGAAGAAGAAGACGGGAGGATGGCGTCCCATCCTGGACCTATGACGACTGAACAAATTCATCAAGGCACAGAAGTTCCGGATGGTCACCCTCCAACACGTCCTGGGTCAACTGGAGGAGGGGGACTTCCTGTCGTCGTTGGATTTGGTGGATGCCTACTTCCATATCCCCATCCTAAAGGGACACCGATAGTTTCTCAGGTTCGTGGTCCAAGGGCGTCACTACCAGTTCAAAGCCCTTCCCTTCGGTTTGAGGTCGGCACCCAGGGTTTTCACCAAGTGCATCGCACCGGTGGCGGCGCAGCTGCGCCAAGAGGGGATCCACGTCTACCCCTACCTGGACGACTGGCTCATCCGTGCAAAGACGAAGGAGCTCGCCGTGGCTCGCCGTGGCAAGGACCGTCCAACTACTCACAGACCTGGGATTCTCCATAAACTACGCCAAGTCCCACCTGGTGCCCTCGCAAGACGCACTGTTTCTGGGAGCGAAGCTCGACACAGTGTCGCTTCTGGCCTCTCCGTCGGAGGAAAGGACGAGGGCCATCTTGGGCAAGGTGCAGCGGATGCTGGTTGCGGACGCGGCCAGGGTGAGGTCCATCAAATCCCTCCTCGGAATGATGTCTTCTTGCATTTATCTCATCCGCCTGTGCAGGCTTCGGATGCGCCCGTTACAGGAGTTCCTGGACGCGCGTTGGATCCAGACGACAGGCAGCTTCGAGGAGAGGATCACACTCGACGAGATTTTCCGACGAGCGATCCGGTGGTGGGGCACCCGCACGCATCTGACGGCGGGCATGGACTTCCAGACCCCCGGCCACCAGGAGACAGTGACCACGGATGCCTCCCTGGAAGGGTGGGTAGCGCACACCGAAAATCTGCACGCGAGAGGCCTTTGGCTTCCGACGGAGAAGTCCCTCCATATCAACGTCCTGGAGCTCCGTGCAGTGTTTTGGGCCCTCAGGTCCTTCCTTCCGTCCCTCAAGGGCAAGGTGGTGAGGATCTTCACCGACAACACTACCACCATGTTCTACATCAGGAAGCAGGGCGGTACCAGATCCCCAGCCCTGTTCAAGGAGGCGCAGGATCTGTGGCATTGGGCCGTCGCCCAGGGGATGTTTCTGGTGCCGTTTCATCTGGCAGGGATAAAAAACACCATCGCCGACTCGCTCAGCAGAGAGCTGCGCTCGTGCCACGAGTGGGAACTATGACAGGATCTAGTGGACCGCCTCTTCCGACGGTGGGGCACCCCCCAGATCGATCTGTTCGCGAAGGCAGCGAACTCCAAGTGCCGGAGGTTCGCCAGCAGGTTTCCCCAGCCGAGGAGCATGGGCGATGCTTTCTCGTTCCCCTGGGAGGGCCTGTTTCTATACGCGTTCCCTCCATTGCCATTGCTGATCCGGCTCATCAACCAGCTCAAAAGGTCACGGTGCAGGATGATCCTCGTCGCACCTGCGTGGCCGAGGCAGATATGGTTCCCGGACCTTCTGGACTTGTCAGCGTCCCCGTCAATCAAGCTGCCAGTGGATGCGGATCTTCTCTCCAGGGAAGGAGGCGCCATCCTCCATCACGACCCAAAGTCGCTGAACTTGCAGGCCTGGCTCCTGCAGCATTAGAGTTTGGAGGATACCACATACCGGCCGACTGCAGAGAGGTTCTTGCAAAGGCCAGGGCGTCCTCAACTCTTAAATGCTATGGACACAAATGGAAAAGGTTCTCTGTCTGGTGCCGCGCACAGAAGATTAACCCTCTACGGATTACGGCTCCCCAGGTACTGCCGTACCTTCTGACGCTGGCCAAGGCTGGACTGGCTCACGCGTCCATCAAGATTCATCTTGCTGCGATCTCCCGATACACCAGAACCACAGGGCGGACGTCTTTGTGGTCTCATCGTCTGGTGAAAGAATTCATGAAGGGACTGTTCAGATCGTTCCCGCCGGTGAAGGCTCCGGCCCCGGCGTGGGAGCTCAACGTGGTGCTGACCAAGCTCATGGGACCTCCGTTCGAGCCTCTGCACTCGGCTCCGTTGAAGTTCTTGTCGTGGAAAACAGCGTTCCTTGTGGCCATCACCTCCGCACGACGAGTGGGAGAGATCCAGGCCCTTTCCTGCAAGCCTCCGTACTTGACTTTTCACGACACGAGGGTAGTGCTCAGGACGCACCCCTCCTTCATGCCCAAGGTGCCGTCGGACTTCCACCTCAACAAACCCTAGGTGTTGCCTGTTTTCTTCCCGTCGCCTTCGTCGCCGGCCGAAAGGATGTGCTGGACATCTGCAGGGCTGCTACGTGGAGGTCGACGCACACCTTCACGAAATTCTACTGCGTCGATCGGGATTCCAGGCAGGAGTCCAGGGTCGGCCAAGCAGTGCTGCGCAACCTGTTCGCCTAAGGTGAGCCTGGTGAGGAGGTAAGAATTGCTTAATGTTGAGTTTGATGTAATGCTTAATGTTGAGCCTTTGCCACCTCCCGTGGTTGTGCATGTGTGTACTGCTATGTATTCTTTATTCATGAGCATGTGAATCCATGCCAGACCCCATGCTGGAGAAGGAACAAGTTACTTACCTGTAACTGTTGTTCTCCAGCATGGGTCTGGCATGGATTCACATGTGAACCCTCCCGCCTACCCCTCTGCGGCTCTTCACTTGGTCATACTGCCACTTCACGTGCTACCAAATCTGAAGATGGCTGCCAGAGGCGGGGCTTAGGTAGAGGGCAGTCATTGGCTGTGGTCAGTATGACGCAGAGATCAGTGATTGGTTACTACTACGAAAGACAGATCAGAAACGAAACTGATACTGATTTTTTCTTTACCGAGGATTCCCAGCCTGACGACGGGGAATGTTCATGAGCATGTGAATCCATGCCAGACCCATGCTGGAGAACAACAGTTACAGGTAAGTAACTTGTTCCTTATATCTAGATATAGGCACATAAAAATACTCAATTGGTGTGTTGACCTAAAAAGGAAAAGACATTGTTACATGACTACAGCTTTATATCACTAAAAATGGCTAATACGGTGCAATTAAGGTCACTAGACTGTGGCATCCTCCTTTGTCATAAGTTGTGTACTCAGTTTTATTGAAGGTTCCTCATTGATAATGGTCAACAAGCAACTAATCCATAACCATTCCCTTGAGACGACAGTATTGCCAATATTAAATTTGCCGAATGTCAATACTCTGGACACTTCAAATTATTGACAGAAAATGACTAAAATGTTGTTTTAGTGCTTCTAATTGTTGAGAACATAGACAAAAGCAACAAGCACCTCCATGTTAGTTTGCCAGTATTTAACTCTCTCATTGGTGGAGAATTGATTGAGTTTGAATCTCAAATGTAGATCTCGTGCCTTATCACAAGGAAAGCAAATTAAATACGATAGTCGAGGAACTCTTGTAGTTAAAAAATGTGCATATTCTTTGTAGCTAGTATATGTACTTAGAGCTTCAATAGTACAAGACCAGCTAAATTTGTATAGTTTTTTTTCTTAACACAACATGGCCTCAGAAGAAGATCCTTGATGTTGGCATTAATTTTTTAACAATAGTTTTTTCAATTTAACATCATATCTGGATATTGAAATAGGCTTCTTTGATCACGTTAGATAGGTCTTCATATATATAGTTGCAGGGAGGATAATTCATTTTCGCAAAGTAGGTCAAAAGTCCCCAACTATATCTAGAGGAAAGAGAGGAGATGCTGAGTTCATGTTGCAATAATGCGTTAGGCAACATACTGGCTAATCTTAAGGTCTACTTCCATATGCGCCCCTGCAATTGATCAAACGTCTTTTCAATATTCACAAGGCACATGCCTAACCCATAAAGGATGATAACTTCAACTTTTAAGATATAGAAGTCTATCACTGGTATCATGGAGAATCTGCAATATTTTCTGTAGATAACTTTCATCTGAGAGCTGAGAGGTTTTGCTTTTTGAATAAGAGGTAGCCTCCACCTGGTTAATAACGAGGTGTTGCATAAATGATATCCCAGATATCTAAGTGAGAATGTACGCTCCATCCGAAGTCCATCTATAGACAAATTGAACGAACATATATTTTTTTCCTGTTATGAAATATAACAGTCCTCGATTTACTGGCATTTGAATGCAGATTTTGTTCCTGTGCATACTTGCAGAAAAGTTGTAATTTAGCTTGAAGTCCAAAGGGCGTTCTTTCAAAAAATAGGTCGTCATCGGCAAATGCCAACCAATGGAGATGAAGTTTACCAAGTCTAACTGGAAAACTAACATCAAGTTGCCATATTTCATCGAAGTCACACAAATACAAGTTAAACAATGTGGAGGCCACGTTACAGCCTTGTTTGACCCCCACCAGAGTGGGAATGGGCTTAGTAATAACACCATCTTCATTAAGCCTCACCATGGAACTAGTATTTGAGTGCAACCTAGATAACAGGAGAATTAGGTGAGGAGAGATACCAAGCGTATTCATTTTACCCCATAAACGATTTTGTTTAACACAGTCAAACACCGCCGACATATCTAGGGATGCCATGTAAACAGCCCCAGTGTTGAGTTGTTTGGTCCGTTCAAGTATATGTGATAAGATGGTAGCGTTCAAGGCTGTCCCCATGTGTTTGCGGAAGCCGACCTGGTAACGAGATAGTGTCATGTTGTTGTATGTGACTTTCTAATTCTCTTAGAATCAAGATAGAGAACACCTTTGCAGAAACAGCCATAAATGCGATCCGGCGAAAGTTTCCAGGATCAGAAGGATTGCCCTTTTTAAAAATCGGAATGTTGATAGAAATGAACCATGACTCTGGTAGCTTAATAGAGTTATAGATGTTGTTGTATTTGATCTTTAATATTGATGGCCACAAAGAGGTATCATATATAAGAACGCATACAGGAATGCCGCCAGGGCCTGCAGCTTTGGAGTATTTTAGTTTCGATATGGCCCACTTCACCTCTGCCACAGACCATGGTTTTTAAGCAACACTTTGGTGAACATAGTTGGCAGTTTACATTTTTCTGTAATATAAGATATGCACGACTGTGCAGATATCGATGAGGCCAAGTACCCTAATGGCGAGGAAGATGCTTTTCTCAATGTTGCTCACACTGATCTCTTGTTATTAAGACAGAGATAGGAAATAATCTTTTGATTATCCGCAATGTGTGCTTAATAGATATAATCTTGTTTTTATGCAAGTAACATCTGTTTCTTTTAAAAAAAAATAAGAAGCAAGAGGTAGCTTAGACGCTTTGAGATCCCTCAATTGTTTGTTTATCTGTCATTTTAATAACCACACATCCCCTATGTCGCTTTTTCGTCTTAGTATGGTTTAAGGACAGCTTACCAAGCAGACATTTCATTGTGGAGTCATTCCTTTCTTCAGTTGTTGAATGTCCAGTTCATAGTTCAGATCATTTATACCTAGAATCATTTCTTTACTAACCATCTGGGTCAGTGTATGGCACAATTGTGAATTCCAGTGAACAGAAATCACAGGGCGTTCAATCTCTAAGAATTTTAGATCAGGTAGAGTGTCATAAAGATGACACACTGTATTGAAATTAAGAGTAATAGTTGAATGATCGCCTTGACCAGGTCTTAAAGTGGACACTGGGTCACACAAACTGAGCAAATTTAAGGACACTCCAAAGTAGTCTATATAAGACTTTTTAGATCCACTTTGCCATGTAAAGTTGTTGACTTTTTTTTATCTATCCCTGCAAAATGGATATCCCATTGTGCCCATCTTTTTCCTCTTAATGTAGACTGAGGATCGCCACAAGAGGTGGAACTATGAGCTGGATAAAGTAGATTGGTGATGCAAGTCGAGTTAAAGTCGCCACCAAGCAGGAGCCTATAATCCGACTTGCAAAGAAATGCATCTTCAAAGATAGAATCCAGATGTACAAACATTTGTTCCAGCGATCGCCTAACTGGGTTCCAGTAAATGCAAATTATTAAATAGGACACAGTGTTCTCACCCTGGATCGTCAAGTCAATAGCCAAAACATCTTCCAGGGTCATCACCATCCTAGTAGATGCCTTCATATTATTATTGACAAGAATAGCTAGATCCCCAAACGGTCTGCCAGAAACCCCAATGTTGGCCGGAGGGAGTAAGTGGAATAGCCATTTATATGAAACTTTTGTAATTTCATAGTTTCTTGACAGACCACTATGGGCAAATTGTTACTGATAGAGGTCAAATTAGCCCATGAAATGAGATTGTTATATCCACATGAATTCCATGAGGCATCTCTAATTACTGCTTGGCTACAGTTATGTATTTGCACTTTTAGCTGGTAGAAGACCTTTCACTAAGGGTTCAAGCCACGACCAATCCTTTATGACAGAGGAAAGAGAGGCACACTGTGACATAATCAATTCATTAGGAAGCTTTGTTATTTCAATGGTTGGTAGAGAACCTTGGATCATCCCAATTGCAGGATTGTGAGTCTCAATAAAAATTGAGGCTGCTTCCTTAGTATTAAACATGTGTGGCATTAGGCCTATTTGGATGAGATCAGATTGATATTCTCATACCAATTTTGTAATAATAGCCGAATGAAATTGACATATAATTCAGTTATTATTTATAAGGCTCAGCGTAACCCAATCAATATCCTCAGAATTCAATATTCTAAGCAAAGGGATATGATTAAATGCATGCAGAATATAAGAGCGATTAATTCTGCGCCTGCCATTGATTTTAGAATCACTTATACAACCAATTATATTTGATGTTTCAGAGGTGAAGTTGGTCACAGGCGGCTCAACTGGATGCACAACATTTGCACTACAGTCGTTGTTAGTAGGGTGCAAGGGTTTAAACTCATTCCCAACTATCAAATCGTGTGTCTTATTGTTTATAGGAGGAATTATTGGTTGACCAACAGTGGATATCATCCCTGTTGTTTTTGAAGATATCGGATTGTTATTTTTAGATACGTCCACAGATATTGGTGTCACAGTTGGTGTCATCCCTGTAGTTTCTGGAGATATCGGATTGTTATTATTAGATACATTGACAGATGATGATGTCACACACAGCTTTTTGTTTTTAATGACAGGAAAGAAGGTGGAAAGTTGTGTTTACTTGGTACCAGTCAGACCTGACATTAGAAGTAGAGAGGGCTTCATAGAGTCAATGCTTTTAGATAACATTGGCTCAACTAACGCCACATCTGCAACAGAACCTGATTCAATTAACCCATTTATTTTTGTTTTCTCTGTCTTTTGGGGGTCACGTCCAAGTTACCAAACGTAGCAGGCACTGCTTCTTTCAATTGAAGGGCTTCTTTATTCTCTTAATTGAGCTGGTCTAAATCCAGCACAGCGTCTTCATTCGACAAATTACATAAGCTTTTAATGTTGGAATTATGGCCTTTGACTTTGGGAGGACTTAGGGTTTTTGCTTTTTTAACTAGCGCATCTTTTGGAGTCTTTCTATTAATCCTTCTCTTGATTGCTTTATTTATGAGATGTTTGGCTCTATGTGACAAGTAGTGATTGGAAGTACTAATTTCAACATAATCAGTTAACACATCAGTAACCACTTCACCATTTAGAATCCCATTATCAGCTTGTTCAATTAGATTGGTAAGGGCGGATGGACTATCAGGATCCTCACACATGGAAACTATTTCCTTAACTTTGGCCTGTGGAAGGACACAACAATTAGAGTGAATTGGTCTATTTGGCAAATGCACATTTCTAATTAGAGTTTCAATATTAGCATTTTTTATTGAATTAGAATTGACATTAAGCCATATGTTTCGTGAGTCAGCACAATCAATGCCTTTATTAATAGATGAGTTGTTGACTGCCTGAGAATATAACATGTTTGAGGAACCAACCATGCCCTTGCCATTACTAGTTTTTGTACAGTTGGCACAAACATGTACGCCTATCATTTGAGAAGAGCATGACATTAATAGCTCATTTTCTGAGCGAGGTAATTTAGGCGAGTTGATGGTCATGGTAGTTTCCTGTGCACACATAAAGCCTTCCAACTAATTCAATTTTGCCAAGATATCAGAGATATATGTTTTTATGTCACTGATTTCATAATGTGTGATTTCATGTCCTTTATCCAAGAGGTTTAGAATGCGGGTAAGAACAGGAAATTAATAATTATCGGAGTGGCGGAGAGTGGCAGTCCTGCAGCTCACTCTTTCCTTGGGGCTGTGAATCGTTTGAAAAAACTACAGCCTGTCACAGTCTATCTGCTGATTCTATCTGACTGCGGGCAAGCTCCTTAAAAGCCCCTTTTGTCTGCAGAGCGGCACGGAGTGGCCTAGAGTGGCAGTCCTGCAGCTCACTCTTTCCTTGTGGCTGTGAATCGTTTGGAAAAACTACAGGCTGTCACAAACTATCGGCTGTTTCTATCTGACTGTGGGCGTGGTCTTTAAAAGCCCCTTTTGTCCGCGCAGCGGCGCAGAGTGGCAGTCTTGCAGCTCACTCTTTCCTTGTGGCTGTGAATCGTTTGGAAAAACTACAGCCTGTCACAGTCTATCTGCTGTTTCTATCTGACTGTGGGTGGGCTCTTTAAAAGCCCCTTTTGTCCGTGTAGCGGCGCAGAGTGGCAGAGAGTGGCAGTCCTGCAGGTCACTCTTTCCTTGTGGCTGTGAATCATTTGGAAAAGCTGCCGTCTCCACATGTGGTTTCTGTGGTTAATGCCACCTTCTTCAGGACTGTCTTCGTAATTAGCTTGAATGGCTGATCTGCTTCTAGAGCGTGGCTACTGAAACCTCGATAAAAACCCTACAACCTTATCTGCAAGTTGGTGTGTTCTTGAGGTCCTCTGTGACACTACATACGTATACAATGCACATATATTAGCCAGCAATTGCAAAATCCCTCTACTGAATAAGAGCAAACGATAAACTAGCTCTTTCTACGGGACAGACAACACTCAGAAGGCTGTCAATGACATGGTAGCTGTCTGTGCCTTCCACAAACGGGAACATCCATTTGCATAGAAGTACTGCTCACAATAGGTAGATCAGACAGACAGCAATGGTTGAATTACTGTATATTAGTACCCTGGGGCGGGTGGGGGGGTGTGATGACATTCTCTGATTCGCTAAACACAAATTGCAGGGCGATGTTTCCTGAAAGAGCCTGGAGTCTGAGCCACCACAGTCCTTCCTGGAGCATTGACTTGCTGCACACTTGCTCTGCTCTGGACACCATCTTCCACCTTATACTGCACCTTTGTGCTTCTGTAGCTTGCTTAATGGCCCTCCTCCCTCAGCTTGCATCGTCGCATTCCTAATGCCTGAGTCGCACTGATCAACTTTACCTTCTGCTGTGCCTGCACATTCTGGCGCCCCAAACCTTCACCTCTCCTTATTAATAACTCGGCTACTGCTCTTTACGCAGCCTGTCCTGGGTGTGATCATAGGTTATAGGCGTCCCAGTGCAACATACGGAGAAGGTTAATACAGTTGTTTTCTTTGCTTTGTTATTTCATTGTTATTTTTGGAAGTTGTTGTTTTGTTGCAGGATACTGGCTAACTTGCAAATGACAGTATGTTAAAACAGAAAAGCCATAGTTGTATACACAGCAAAATGCCAATAAAGAAATTTTAAAATAAATAGGCGCCCCAGTGCAGGCTAGACAGGATAGCAATGCCTGTGCTCTAGTATACCTTCAGTTTCTGAGCGATTACCGCCTGGTGTAGCCCATGGGGAAGGCTCTAAAGCTAAATTATAACCATAGGTTGCTCAGACAATTTTTTTGTCCTTATTTCAATCTCTTTATTAGCATTATAAAAACAGAACAAAATGCAAGAATCAATGAAGCACGTCTACTAATTATATAACTATGCATAAGCCAGATTGCATTTTGCCCATTTTTAATCTGTATATTTGTGTATGGGATCTATAATGCACTGTACAGCGGGGATGCACACAGTGGATTACAAGTAAGGTGGGAGGGATAGCTGAGGAGCTGAGATGGATAACTTGGGGGGGCCACACCAGAAGGGGAGAGTTATAGTTAAGGGATGTGCAGTAGAGTGTAGACTCCAGGCCAGGATCGCAAAATTCAGTAAGTGATTTATTAATTCTTTATGAAAGAAATTGTACATTAGGAGATCCTAATACATAGAGTGTTACAATCATGACTGGACTGATATGTTGATGAAAAAATACCTAATTGCCCTAAAGTCTTTCCTTCTCTCAACTGATAAATCATCTTCTTGGATCACATTCATAATTGTCCTTAATCACAAAAACACTGCAACCTCATAAGGAGGGATTATCTGGGTTTGGTAAGCCTGATGGCATCATGTTATGCTTTGTTTTATGTAAGTCTGAGCTGGAAAAATGCTTTTCTTTCCACAGGAACGCTGGAAAAAGGCAAATTTAGGGAAGAATGTTTTCTTGGACGGCTTTGTGGCATTTGGTGGAGGTCGATACCAGTGTCCAGGAAGGTCAGTGAAACAGCTGGACTCTATTTATTCATAAACCCACCAGATAATTGCTCTGCTGGAGAGGACTATTTTTAGGACTATGACTCAGCCCCAGAGAGTTGTCTCACTGTTGTCTTTTTGTACACAAGAGATAGAAGGCATATAATAGAAAATAGCCTGACATTCAATGGAACCCATGCACAAAAAAGAAATAGAAAAGGGCAGGTACCTGTTATTGGATAACCCATAGTGGGAAGTCCATTGCGCTGCACAGTCATGCCACGTGTATAGACAACTTTCTCAGCTCTTTGTGTTCAGCGGCTGCCGCTCTTTTTTTCTTCCATGCTTTAATAGTTGTGTATAGCAGGAGATGCAGCTGTACAGCTACTACAGTGACTTAGAGGGTGAGACAGAACAGACAGAGGGGGACAAGCAGAGCAGGTTTATTTACATTCCCCATTATCAGTGAAGCATACATTTTTCAGTGGGTGATAGGTCTGGACTGCTGTGATAGATTGTGAAGGCATCTTGGTACAATGTGTTGTTTGCCAACATCAGTGTGTGTTGTTTCAGTGGTAGATAATGTGGCGTGTGCTCCATAGCTGAATTCTTCAGGTAGCAGTGATTGTTCCTCCATAGGCAGACGTTTGTTGTTGTGTCCTTCAAGCAAACTATATTCTTGGTGTGGGAGGGAGTACTGGGGATCCCCTGCCTCCGGCAGTATTGTTGGGCGGCGCAAATGGGCATGGTTAATGACTGGCTGCATGGGGACCCGCGACTTCCACATGTGGCAATAGAAAGGGGATGGATGGTTGGGAAACCACCCAAACAGATACTGTATGGGGACAGGACAGCAGATACGGTCCTCCCACGGATGGTCAAGCATACCCGACAGGTGTGGAGGGAAGCAGACCAGGACATGGGGTCGGGAGGAGGCCTACACTGGACCATCCTCTGTGGAAAAACAGGCTTCTCCCAGAACTCAGAAAAATGGGACATTTCAAACAATGGGAAGACCTGGGGGTAAGGAACCTCCCTGACGTGGTGCAGGAGGGGGCCCTCCTTGCATTGGTGAAACTGCAGGACTCGTTCGGGATGCCGGGGAGGGACTATTATCAATACATGCAGCAATCCCATGCAATAGGGACCCAGTTTCCTGCCCTAGAAGAGATACCCACATGCTCACCCCTAGAAGCAAATGTCTTCCATGAGCGCTTAAGCAGGAAGGTCTTTTCAACGTTATATCAGGTGCTGACAGCCTTTGGATCTCCCGAACTGTCCCGACTCAGGGGCAAATGGGTGAGTGATGTGGGGAAGCTGGACCCGGAGGAGTGGATCGAAGCACTCATGTTACCGAATGGAATTGGAATGGTTGCTAGGCTGCGCCTGATTCAGTACAAAATATTCCATAGGGTGTATTACTCGCGAACGTCACTGGTGCGATGGGGTGCGACAGACCGAGATAACCGACCGAGTTTGAGATGTGGTAGAACTGGGGGACCCTTTTTCTGCACCTTATGGGAATGTGCACAAGTACAAGTGTTTTGGGGGAAATGCATATGGAAATTGTCTGCAATAATTGGGACGCTGGTCCCCTGTGTTCCAAAAATGGCTATACTGGGAATCTGTGGAGGGACTGGGTTTACAAGATACAAAAAGGTGTTCCTATCCACTGCATTAGGACTATCAAAGGACATCATAGCTATGATGTGGGTCTCTGTGGATCGTCCGCGACCCAGCCAATGGACTGCCAAAATGGACAGATGCATGTCTCTTGAACAAAGTATCTATAGGGATAGAGGTTGCCCATGGAAATTTCAAAAGATAGGGGCGGCTGGGCTGGGGACGGGGAGGAATAAGCGGGGGTTTGGAAGGGGAATACACCATGTGTTGCACGCGGCAGACATCACCCGCAATAGATAATTTTATAGCGATGCACACGATTCCCAAATGTATGAGACTGTTGAACCACTGCAAATACAGCCACTTGTTTTGTTTGTTTATTGTAATCTTATTAAAAGCAATTAAAAAAGCTATAATGTTTTTTTAAAGGGTCTACGTCTACGTCGAACATATAGTGAACATTGTGCCCATGTAAGGCATATTCAACTACTGTAATACATGTTTGTCATTTTACATACATCATGAATACAATAATAATTTGGTTTAACAGTTGTAATGCATGGAGCACATTCAGAACGTTTCGGCAGTCTTAATCATTTTCCTCTTTCGTCAGGACCGAAGAAAACACGACCCTGTTGGTTAAAAGTCTGAGCTGAGAAGTAGTAGGCGTACATTCTACATGAGTTGGGCTAGAATGTGGCGATAGGTAACCAAAGGACAGTTTTACAGACCCAAAACAGCATGTGTTATGTCATGTGTTGGAATTCTTCTTTCACTGGCGGTGCAGTACCAATGAAAGATGAGCTCCTTCATGAGGGAACATGCATATATGATCATCAACTCCTGCTTACTCTTTTGCTGCAGAGTTTGGGGCAACACTCACATGAGATTATTCAGATAAAACACATTCTACATTCAAATAATTTCTGCTACTGGCAAGTAGGTTCTCATGAGGACCCTCAAAGCACATCAGTGCTGGTCACATTTGCACCATGTACATGAAAGACTTACACATCTGTGCTTCTGCAAGGCTGAATGGGGCCCTGGGAGAGAGACTAATGATAATGATAATTATACATGTTTACAGCAAGCAAGAGTTATTGGATCTTTTCACTCTTCAGCCCATGCTTATCCCAATTTCTATGCATTGTCAGGATGGCCAATGGGATCAACATTTAGACAGAAACCAAATTAAAATGTAAGGACTTTTTCGAAGCAATACAACTAAAAATGTCATCAATCGCAGGGTGATACTGAAAAAACTTAAAACATGAGGGTTCACAGGACAAGAATTGGGCTACATTCAGTAGTAGAGCAAGTTTACTTCAGTATAGTCTTCTAGTCTTTACCAGACTAAATCCTCTAGATGAGGGCTTCCTTGTGGATGTCCCGATCAACCTGATCAGTTCTTCCATACCTTGAACACGCATGCGTGGGTCACTCCCCAGTTCCATGGCAGGACTGTATAGTATTGTTCCAATTATTTCTTGTTGAGGGTAATTTTGGACCATTCCTGTTCTTTTACTATTGCAGTGCTATTCTCCGCGGTAGGGTGCACTGTCTATGGTGGTATAGAGTGGAGGCCCAACCCTATCAACTGGAACGGGGCTGCCCTTCTTGCCGCCACACCACATGCTATTACCTCCTTCCACCTTGGGATGTGTCCCTTCCAATCGTGCCCACTGCCCAACATCGCTTCTGCTAGCCAAGGACCCAACTCCTCTTTCCACCTTCTCCAGTTCTCAAGCTCCTTAAACTCCTCTGATAAACCTCCTTCCCCTCCTTTTCTATTCTCCTGTATCTTCTTTCTTTTCATGTTATTCCTCTCTCCTAACCTCCTCCTCCATCCACACTACTCCCTTCTGCTTTGGACTGTGCCCCCCTTCACTCCTGGGGACACTGCCCCCTCCCTACCTTCCTGCACTGGGTTCTCTCCAACCTCCTCACGCACCTTCTTACTCTCACCTTCCTCCTTCTGATGTTGCACCACACCTCTCCAAATATAGTTTGTTCTGCCCCTTGCTGCTTAACCGCTCATCTTTATTTTTCTAACCTTCTGATCTTCTACCATTCCTTCTTTATCTGTATTGAAAACTGCCTTCTGTTCTTTCACTGTCCCCTTCTTGATATTCCCATCCTTCTCCTTAACATCCTAATCTTCTCCATCCTCTTCCTTAACCTCATTCTTGACTGTTTCCCGCTTTCTGCAATACTTATCCAGCTCTCTACAACTACTCTCCTCCTACCACCTCCACACATAACGTGCATGACTCTGTTTTATAGGTGGACATATATATATCGTGCATCCCCATGCACAAAGGATCACAATTGAACCCCACTCCACAAAGCCATGGGCAGTGTGGTCTGGTATTAAAGACAGCACTGTCTGGCTCAGTCTTCCATAGATATCCAGCTGCTCAGCCACAGCTCTGCCACTGTTGCTCTGAGGATTTAGAGCCTGCTCTGTGCTTGTCTTGAATGTATTATTCCTTAATAACAAGGAACCCTCATTATGTCTTTTCTCTATACTTACGTTTTTACTGCCATCAACTTCCATTTTCGTGCCAAAAAAGGTCTAGGATTTGAAGCGCTAAAAGTAGCCAAAGCATGAACATCTTTATGGGAAATAATGGTTATGAAATCAAATGACTAGAGATTGTGTGACCTCCTATCTAACACACGTGCACACACACACAAACACATTCACATGCACTGTACCTCTGTAGACCCTACAGAATCTCATGAGGTTTTACTGCAGGAATATGGATATGTTGTATAATTCAGATGTTCACTAACCGTCTGGGTCATTTTGGGTGGTTACAAGTACTGAACTGACATAGCCCCCCTACCCCTTTTTGTCAATCCTCTTTTACTGTCACCATGCACTATTTGACGAATCAATGGTATTCATCTCTTCTCCCCAAAGCGGAGCCTCCCCCTTTGAGGCTAGGGAGGTGAGCCCGCTCTGCAAGACCCTCCCTAGGGATCTGGGCAAGTAGGACCTCCCTGAAGAGACAAGGACCTCAGTTTCTGTGAGGAACTCCCTAACTCACACAACCTAGTAGCATACATGGGACTAAGTGCTACATAGACTACTGTACCATATAACTGTTTGGATGAAGGTATTGCTGGAACCTACCAGCATGAAGAAGGAAATGAGAATATCTCTTTAAGAGATGTGAAGGAATCATGAAGCAAGACACAGACAACAGATTCAACGTTCAAACAAAAATGGTTTATTAACTTAAATGTGAGGATGGTTGAAGGCCTAACTTGCCCTATGCTAAGGTGGGATTTCCCTACCTAAATAAACTAAGGATAGTCTGATTCATTAAGGTCAACAGAGCAATAAAATAAACAGTGTTCAAAGGAAGGTTCTGAGCTTCTTCCAGCTATTGGCTTACTTAACAGCTCCCCTTCCCCAAGTTCAAGATAGTTCCATAAAGTCTTGAGGTTCTCTTCCCCAAGAAGACAACAAAGTTTCACAAAGGGGTCTCAAGGTTCCCGTCCTCAAGACAACAACAACGTTCATAAGGTCTCAGCTTTCCCTTTCCCAAGACTTCAGCTTGTTCATCTTGCCAACTTATAGTTAGTCTCAGTCTTTCAATATTCAAAACCAGTTCCAGGTCAACTTTACACTCCTTTGTGTTTCTTGACAGTTCATACAGATTGCTTTCCTCTGCTTAACTTCAGCAATCTCTTTCATACACTTGCATTTGCTCTCTGTATGTTTATTTGGTTTTCATAGGTAGGGCACCCACGATCTAGGAGCAGTTGTCGGACCACATGGTCCACCTATTAGAGGTCACGCAACCGATAACCCTAGGCTTTCTAACCCACACAGGTTAATTTCCTACTGTACCTTTGTTCATTCACTTGGCTTTCTACTCGCCAGCCTTTTGGCTTTGCCACAATGCGTTTTCCTCTTTGCCAGTCTCTTGACTTTGCCACAATGTGTTCTCTCATACATTTCACTTCATGATGCTCTCTTTCCTTCTCCACATTGCTTTCACACTGTTTAGCAATATCCAATGCTTGCTATACATTGCATTTCACAGGATTCGTTCTTTGCTCTCAATATATTGTGCATGTGTTTAAACAAACTTGTCACCTGTTCATAGATTTGTCAAAAGCTTTAATTTAGTTCGATATTCAGTAGTTCAGAGCTTTTTTTCTGTTTCTACAGTTCCCCGTATTCGTATTATTCATTATAACCCATCATTGCTTTGGGTTTAATATAGCTTGCATATCCTCTTTTATTTATTAAGCATTTTAGTCACCTATACAACAGAAGTGTGTTTGCAGGCACCACAGGACAGAGTGGGGAGGGAACAAGAGAACAAGGAACAAGAGAGTAAATAACAGTGGCAAAAACAGTAAATACACAATCGTGGTCCTAGTAGGGCCTGGACGTGCAGGTGCAGTGAAGAGAAGTGCAGGAGTTAGGGAAGGGAGAGGGGGGTCAAGGTATGTATAAGGGCTGGTGGGAGCCCGGTAAGCAAGTGCAAGGGGAGCCAGGGAGGACACTGGCTAAGTGCTAGGAAGATGCAAAACCACCCGGCAGTGTGCCCCAAGGGGCTGTGCTAAGGGGTGGGGGGCTGCTGGTGTTGACTGGGTAGAGGGCCTGGTAACCTGTGAGAATCATGAAGGTCCAGGCTGCCAGTCTCAGCAGCAGTGAGGGGATTAACAGGGAAGGGAAAGAGAAAGAGGTAGAGAAAAGATGGGTTTCGAGATGTTTCGGAACTTAAGGAGGTCCGGCTCAAGTCTGAGAGGGCCATGGAGGCTGTTCCTAAGAGAGGCACCAGCTGAAGAGAGAGATCTGCCACCCACTCTCTGCTTAGAGAAGTGTTTGACAAGCAGGGTGTTGCAGTTAGAGGAGCAGAGCTTTCTAGCAGTTCCTCGTCCCAGTACTATAATAGTATGAATGAGAGGAAATTAAGTAAAAGGGTTTTCAATGGCCTATAAAAGGCAGGGGAAGGGTGAGGTTGGCTCTCACAAGGAAATGGGGGAGTCCATGTCTCACCTGTGGACCTCCTCTTCTTCACCCTCTTCCTAGTATTTCTAGATTGATGTCTTCTGGTGTTATTCCAGGCAGATGGAAAAGGGTAACAATATCCTATAATTGCGTCTGGGACTGAGGCTTAATCATGGAATGAAAATGGGGATACCGCATATCACCCTACCATTCCCCAAGTCTCCCCTACCCAGGTGATCCTTGCTTGCATTTCCAACTCCCAGGGTCGAGATCCAAGAGCAATGGCCCTTCCCTGGCCACCTGAGCGGAGGATGATGGGAAGAAGGAAGTGAGGACGGCCTCAGGTTCCTCACAAACTCTTCCCCTATAAATATGGCCTCCCGCACAAAGGACACAAGATTTGGTCTTTCAGGGGTTTGGTTACCTTGCAACTTTTCAGGATTTGCAGTCCCATCCCATACAGACCCTGAAGGTACAACTAATTCAGCCTGCTATGTTTTTAATGGGGAAAATGCAGATTGGCCTGGGTTAACTCCTGCAATAATTCTGGAAATGTGGAGAAGTCTGTGCCAGTAATGGTTTTCTCTGGAAGACTTGGTATTATTGCTGATGGGAAGTTGGTGGTGGTCCCTTGGATGTGGATGGGGATGGCTACCGTAGGACATATTTCTTGGTCCCCATGGACACAGGTGATCGTTACTAAGGAAGCTCCACATCATTTCTCAGAGAGTATAAGATCTGTTCTTATGGCAGTTTGTTGGCTCCCAGAATCTATCAGGGCCTGAACCGAGATCCCATTTACAAGAATATGTTTGGAAATGGATTTTGATGATGTTCCACATAAAAAATTACTTTGGCTCTCTACCGGTTCAAATGAGTTTGGATCTTCCCACTCTTCTCCTACCATACACACAATCTCCATAGGCTCCTCTCTTTTATTCTCGGGACAATTTTGGGCTAGGTATCCTAGTTCTTTACATGAAAAACAAATCAGGGTTACAGGTTTTATTGGTTTACTATCTACCTTTCTTATTTCTTCTTTGCCCTTGGTATCTGATCTCTCTATTTTCCCTCTCTCCCCACTATGGAGGTCTGTAGGTCGATTAGAAAATTCAGTTCTTTCCCTTGGGAAGAAATTTGGTCGAAGAGGCCCCTTGTTGTCTTTTCTTTCCTCCGTCTGATGTAACATATGGAAGTGTTTGTTAGCATCTTGGAAGTTCTGAGTGGTATCAATGGCTAGAACAAAGGTGGGGTTATTTAGTTGTAATACTGCTCTCTGAAGTGTGTGAGGTAGGGAATTAACACATTGTTTGATACTTAGAGCCGCCAACACTTTCAGCTGGGTTTTCTTTCCCAAACACAAAGATAGTGTATTCTTAACTCGCTCTCCTAGTTCTACGGGTGTTTCGCTAGGGTTCAATTTCAGGTTTCTTAATTTTTGACGGTAGAAGTTGCTAGTTTGGCAAAAATAGTTTATTAACCTAAATGTCAGGATGGTTGAAGGCCTAACTTGCCCTATGCTAAGGTGGGATTTCCCTAGCTAAAGAATCTAAGATAGTCTGAGTCATTAAGTTCAATTTAAAAATCTGTCTGCTTCCAAAATCTATACTTGCTCTCAAAAACAAAAATAAACTATATGTAGGGATGTCAGCAATAAAAAAACTGTGTTCAAAGTAAAGGTGTGAGCTTCTTCCAGCTCCTGCCTTACTTTCCAGCCCCCCTTCCCCAAGTTCAAAATAGTTCAACAAAGCTTTGAGGTTCACTTCCCCAAAAACACAGCACAGTTCCACAAAGTGGTCTCGAGTTGCCCTTCCTCAAGATAACAAAGTCCATAAGGTCTCAGGATTCCCTTTCCCAAGACTTCCGCTTGCTCAGCTTGCCAATTTATACTTAGTCTCAGTCTCTCAATATTGAAAACCAGTTCCAGGCCAACTTTACACTCCTTCAGGTTTCTTGACAGTTCATGCCGATTGCTTTCCTCTGCAACAATTCAGCAATCTCTTTCATACGCTTGCATTTGCTCTCTGTATGTTTCTTTGGCTTTCATAGATAGGGTAGACAGGGTCCACCTATCAGAGGTCACGCAACCGGTAACCCTAGGCTTTCTTTCCCACACAGGTTCTTTTGCTAGTGCACCTGTGTTCAGGTTCACATTCACTTGGCCTTCTCCTCCAAGATTTTAAAGCTTTTTTTGTAATATATTTGCTTGAATAGTCAATTGTACTATTTATAGTTTACTTGCTTCAATGATCAAATGTTCAAAATATGCTCATTCGAAAATATGCTGTAAAAGATTTGTGTTTTAATCACACAATTATCCCAAGAGAATCAACAAATCCTCAGTTAACAGTACAAGCTCTTTGGCCAATGCATTTCGGTGCAAAGCCAGGGCTACGTTAGTTCAAAAAAACATTGGTTCAAACAAACATTCCATTCATGTAATTAATTATAAGTATTTACATACCCCCATTTGAGCGTGTCAAAAGAGATGCATTGTTGCATACCGATGAACAGGTAAGGAGAAAACAGAAAGAGACAGAGTGCTCTAATTAGAATACTCGAACCCATATTTGCATTTTGTATCATAATGTGTACAAGATTCAGTAACTAGCGTCATGTTTAGTAATTACCTTAGCTATAACTGGCGAGAATATGTGTCTCGTGTTCCTTCAATTTCAAGTATACGGGGTAGATATCTCTGCGGGAGAAACGGTATGCAATCATCGTGTTGAACATCATGGTGATGCCATGTGTGTTTCAATACGCGTGCAGGTAAAGAACTTACCTCTACGCCGTATTCGATGAACCGTTCTGCTCGCGCGGCGGGCTGCAAATGCAACCGCTCACCCGAGCTTCGTGTTTAAAATGTGTCATGACGACCGGGGCGACGCCACACGTCCAGGATTGGAGGGGTGGGACATGGTCAACGTCATGACAACGCTCTGTCTGGAAGTAGTCACTTCATTACGGGTCAGTGAGCCATGTTATTAAAAAACGCTATGTGTGAATGTAAGCACGGCGGTTCAGATTATCTTAAATACATTTGCGAGTCAGGCACCCGACTCACACCATGGTGAAAAATCGCATGCAAAAGGATCTGGTATGTGTTAAAACGAGATCGAGAGTTGACTCGATCATTGCTAGAAATGTAGATTAGGCCGCCCATCCTTAAAGGCCGCCTGTACCATATCAACATGGTTCCCTGAATAGGTGCTAGTGCATCGTATGTGTAGAGTCAAGACACTGTTACGCTCACCTGGCTCCCACAGAGGCGTCGATCTGGACTGGACAGCTGCGGTCTCTACCAATGTGACGCGTAGGGCCGAGATGAAGGACTGGACTGGCCCACCTAGCTTCGTTTGCTTGGCCCATAGGAATATTCTTCTGCAAATGGAGAAAGGGAATTAACCACCCGTGGAGTTGAGCGTAAATCCCCCGACCCCGCTGTTCTCCCCACTGATCACCTTTGCTGTCCCCTCTTATAGTCTCACCTGATGGTTTGAAAAGATGAGCTCTCCATCCTGCATTGAGCGCAGGGGCGCGTAGATAACCAGTTGCTTCGCTGGCTCTAAGGAATTGGTGAGTTCCAGAACAATATTGACTCTGATATTCCCGGCAAGACGCCGTAAGTATGTAGTTCGTAAGAGTTCAAATGCCTGACGTTCACCCTTTTCCGATTCCTTGCAGGTTGCAGCTTGTCCCTACTGAAGAGTTCCTCGTGGCAACCGGTAATAGTCTGGTAAGGATTTGTATTATTCAACACAGTTCGATAAAATAATGTCCATATGTAACCTGTTGCTTTCTCCCTTAATCAGGCGCTGAGAGAAACTATGAAGTCTCGGGGAATAATGCCTCCGGTGGTAAAATCAGGTAAGTCTTTTGTGGTGAGGAGGGTCCCCCTTGTTAGTCCCTTTGTTTCACCTTGCTGTCCTTTTGTTTCCCCTTAGGGGCCGGGGTTCGGCTAGGATGCAGTGGAAGCTGCGCGCCGACCCGTGAAGAGGAATAGTACCCCCGGTGGTAAAATCAGGTAAGTCTATGGGGGGTATTCCTCGGTGTATTCCCTTGGCTCACCTTGCTGTTCTTGTCTTCTCCTTAGGTGCCGGAGCGCGGCGGGAACATGCAGGAGGATGCAGTGGAATGTGAAGATGCTGCGAAGGCCGGTGAGTTCAGTGCGGCGCGGCAGCAGGCGAGGTGACGCGCATAAAATAACTTCTTTCTTCCAGCTCGAAGGCGCGATGGATCGGGAATTCAGGTAAGGATCAAAGGTATTGCTCTTGTTTTAACCTTTTCTTCTTCTTTGTCCCTTTTTCTAGGAGCTCCAAACTCGAGGCGGGCGTGGCAGAAGACTGGATGCAGACTTGCCACGGTGAGCGTTATGCTGCTGGATGCAGAATAACACGAAGCGTGTGCTGCTCTTCGGGCGTGGTTTAAATAGCCTCCAAAGTAGTCCCAGGTAAGTATTCCTCCCCACCCGAGTAAAAAAAATAGTCCCTAGGTAAAATAGTCCCTTCCAAGTCTCTTTTGGCTTGGAGCTCTTGCAGCATGGTCTGCATCAGGTAAGTTTGCAGCATGGTCTGCATCAGGTAAGTTTTAATCTATGAGCCTGGCGCCATAGGTGCCAGGACTGGCTCTCCATATGAGCCTGGCTCCATAGGCGCTCGGACCGCACCCAAATAGCCCCTAGCAGGGGTTGTTGGGCTTGCTTTGGGGTAACTTGATACCTGCTTCCGGGGTTGCTGGACTTGGTCTGGGTCCCCGGGGGTAGGCATCATGACAGCACTCCCCCCCAAGGCCCCTCCTAAAGTCGTTCTTCCCTGTGGTTTCGGTTTGTCTGGGAAATTTCGGTGGAATTTTTTCACCAATCGGGGTGCATGAACGTGGACACTAGGTTCCCATGACCTTTCCTGTGGTCCGGAACCTTTCCAGTCGATTAAATAAAAAAGTTTTGACTTTATCAGCTTGGAGTCCAGGATGTTATTAACTTCAAATTCGGGTTCTCTTTCTACAAGGATGGGGTCTGGTGGCTTGGTTAGTATTGTCCCTGGTTGTACTGGCTTCAAAAGTGACACATGAAAGACGGGATGAATTCGCATATTAGCAGGTAAGTCCAACTTGACAGCCACCAGGTTGATAATGGCCTTAATAGAGTAAGATCCCAAATATCTTGGGTTAAAGGTCTGTGTTCCCTTTAGAGGTATATGTTTTGTGGCTAACCATACTTGGTCCCCTATTTGGTATTGTAGAGAATCACTTCTATGCCGATCAGCATCTTTCTTGTATTTTTCTTTCGCCTGTTTTAAATGTGTAGTTGCTTCCTTAAAGGCTTGTGTAATTGTAGCATGGAGATGGTCCACTGCGGGCATTTCTAAGTGTTGGGGTGAGTCAAGGTCTGAGGTTCGAGGATGGTGCCCATATAAGGTACAAAAGGGGCTTTGTCCAGTTCGAGAGTGTACTGAATTATTGTATGCATATTCGGCGATCCAAAGAATGTCTTTCCAATTACTCTCCGTCTGATGTAACATACAACGCAGGTATTGTTCGAGAGTCTGGTTGGTCCTCTGTGTTTGACCATCGGTCTGGGGGTGGTGACTGGTCGATAACCTCACATCGATTTGCGCCAATTGACAAACATTTTTCCAAAAATGTGAAATGAATTGACTGCCCCGGTCAGAGACCAATACGGACGGAAATCTGTGTATGCGAACAATGTTTTCAAGGAACTCCTTGGCCAGGATTGAAGCAGAAGGTAATCCCTTTAAAGGAATAAAGTGGGCCATCTTGGAAAAAAGATCCACAATAACTAGAATGGTGTTAAATCCATTGCATGGGGGTAGATCAGTAATAAAGTCTAACGATAAGTTGTGCCATGGTGTAGGCAGAATGTCTAAAGGTTGTAAGAGTCCAGCTGGTCTTTTCTTTTGACTTTTGTTTTGGGCACAAATGCCACAAGACATCACAAATGATTTAATATCCTTTCGCCAGGTGGGCCACCAGAATTATTTTTTAATTTTCGCTTCAGTTTTCGCAATACCTGGGTGCCCCTCCATTAGGGTATCATGATAACGGGAAATGACTAGCTCTTGTAGTTCCTTGTGTGGCAGAAATAGCCGCCCTTGGTAATAAGGCAGATCATTGGTGACAGAGTAGTCTATGCCTTTCTTTACCTAGTCCTGCAAGGCTGTAGGATCAAAGAGTTGCTAGATCTTTACCTGACTGTCCTCTAGTGTCTGTAGAGTAGTGAAGCCAAGAATCCTTTGTTCGGGAATTATAGGTACTGGTTCTGGGTTCACTTCTGCCTCTCCCATCCCTATTTGGGGATAAGGCGTCTGCTTTACCATTCTTACAACCTGGTCGATAGGTTATCAGGAAATCGAACTCTGCAAAGAACAATGCCCATCGGAGTTGACGTGACGATTGGGCCTTGGCTGTCTTTAAACACTGTAAGTTCCGGTGATCACAGTAATGGTATGCCTGGCACCGAGAAGATAGTGCCGCCAAGCCTTGAAGGCGGATTTAATGGCTAATAACTGCTTATCGGTAACCGCATAGTTTAACTCGGGTGCCGAGAACTTTCTGGACCAAAATGCTACTGGGTGAAGCTGGCCAGTTTCAGGGTCCTTTTGAAACCGGACAGCTCCCATGGCTAGACTGGATGCATCAGTTTCCACTATGTATGGAAGTTCAGGGCGCGGGTGCTTTAATACAGGTGCAGACGTGAATTTCACTTTCAGCTCTTGGAAGGCATTTTCAGCTTCTTCAGTCCACATAAAGCGTTTATTTTTTCGCAAGAGTGCTGTGATGAGATATACAACATGTGAAAAGTCCGGGATGAATCTGCGGTAGAAATTGGCAAAGCCGGGCATACTTTGTACTCCTTTAACTGAACTTGGTGATGGCCACTTAAGGATTGCGTCCACCTTTCGTGAGTCCATTCAGACTCGCTTTGGGGTCAGGATAAACCCAAGGAATTCAACTTCTGTGGCATGAAAAACACATTTTTCCAGTTTTGCATATAGTTTGTGCTGGCGCAATTTCTCAAGGACTGCTCGGACGTGCTTCACATGGTCAGATTCTGAAGAGGAGTATACTAGAATATCATCGATATATACCACAACATAAACGTCAATGAGTTCACAAAGGACATCGTTCATGGAGTACTGGAAGGCTGCAGGTGCATTGCACAACCCGAAAGGCATCACCTGGTATTCGAATAACCCATACTTAGTGCGGAAAGCAGTCTTCCATTCGTCGCCCTCTTTTACACGTACCAGATGGTATGCCCCCCGGGGATCTAATTTAGTGTATATGCAAGCGCCCTTCACTTGGTCTAGTAGTTCAGGGATCAGAGGCAATGGGTATCGGTTCTTAACAGTTATCTGGATCAATGCGCGGTAGTCTATGCATGTTCTGAGGTCACCTTCCTTTTTGGGCACGAAGAACAAAGCTGAAGATGCAGGGGACTTAGATGGGCGAATAAAGCCATTGGCAAGCTACTGGTCTAAGTATTGTCGTAGGTGAAGGTTCTCAGGTTCCGTAAGGGCATAGATCCTGCTACAAGGGGGTTGTGCACTGGGTATGAGATCGATTTGGCAATCGTACGATCTGTGAGGAGGTAAGGTGTTTGCCTGTTCTTTTTGGAAGACATCCTGGAATTCTTGGTATTCAGGAGGTAGTTGCATGACTGCTGTGGTTACTGTGGCCAGGCCTGCGCTCAGATTTTTCTTTGGGTAACAGGTTTGCGCACAATCCGGGAAGGTTATTCTCTTCTCTCACCAATCAATACAAGGATTATGTGTTTTCAACCATGTTATCCCCAGTATTATTTAGAACTGTGGGGCTTTGATTAGATCAAACACAATAGTCTCTCGATGCCCATCCGGACCCAATAATGTCATCTCTGCGGTGGAATGAGTTACAGGCCCAGAGGCAATTTCAGTTCCATCGACTGTGGTGATGACATCTGAGGTGGTTTTTCGGCAGAGAGGCAGATTCATCCTGGAAGCCAATTCGTAGTCCACATAGTTTCGTATGGCCCCGCTATCAATGTATGCCCTTACTGCGTGCATACGCGATGGCTGCCCTGGATCTACGAGGACCATTGGTATGATGAAATGCGAGGTCCGAGTATCCTTCTTCAAGCTCGGCAAGTGGACCTCTACGCTTGTCAGGCGTGGTCGTTTCCTGAGTCTGACTCCATATGGTTTTTATGAGCAGCTCCTACCACCTTCTTGGGTGGTTTTACAGGGTAAGCGTAGAGGTCCGCTTGCCGAGCTTGAAGAAGGATACTCAGACCTCGCATTTCATCATACCAATGGTCCTCGTAGATCCAGGGCAGCCATCGCGTATGCACGCAGTAAGGGCATACATTGATAGCGGATAGCAGGGCCATAGGAAACTATGTGGACTACGAATTGGCTTCCAGGATGAATCTACCTCTCTGCCGAAAAACCACCTCAGATGTCATCACCACAGTCGGTGGAACTGAAATTGCTTCTGGACCTGTAACTCACTCCACCGCAGAGATGACACTATTGGGTCAGGATGGGCATCGAGAGACTATTGTGTTTGATCTAATCAAAGCCCCACAGTTCCAAATAATACTGGGGATACCTTGGTTGGAAACACATAATCCTTGTATTGATTGGCGAGAGAAGAGAATAACCTTCCCGGATTGTGCACAAACCTGTTACCTAAAGAAAAATCAGAATGCAGGCCTGGCCACAGTAACCACAGCAGTCATGCAACTACCTCCAGAATACCAAGAATTCCAGGATGTCTTCCAAAAGGAACAGGCAAACACCTTACCTCCTCACAGATCGTGCGATTGTCAAATGGAGCTCATACCCGGTGCACAAACCCTTTGTAGCAGGATCTATGCCCTTACGGAACCTGAGAACCTTCACCTCCGACAACACTTAGACCAGAATCTTGCCAATGGCTTTATTTGCCCATCCAAGTCCCCTGCATCTTCAGCTTTGTTCTTCGTACCTAAAAAGGAAGATGACCTCAGAACGTGCATAGACTACCGCGCATTGAACCACATAACTGTCAATAACCGATACCCGTTGCCTCTGATCCCTGAACTACTAGACCAAGTGAAGGATGCTTGTATCTACACTAAGTTAGATCTCCGAAGGGCATATGATCTGGTACGTGTAAAGAAAGGCGACGAATGGAAGACGGCCTTTCGCACCAAGTATGGATTATTTGAGTATCAGGTGATGCCCTTCGGGTTGTGCAATGCACCAGCAGCCTTCCAGTATTTTATGAACGATGTCCTTCGTGAACTCATTGACGTCTGTGTTGTCGTATACATAGATGATATTGTAGTGTATTCCTCCTCAGAATCAGACCATGTTAAGCACATACGTGCAGTCCTTGAGAAACTACGCCAGCACAAGTTATATGCAAAATTGGAAAAATGTGTTTTTCATGTTACGGAAGTTGAATTCCTTGGTTTTATCCTGACTCCAAAAGGAGTCCGAATGGACTCACGAAAGGTGGACGCAACTCTCAAGTGGCCATCACCTAGTTCAGTTAAAGGGGTACAAAGCATGCTCGGATTTGCCAATTTCTACCGCAGATTCATTCCGGACTTCTCACATGTTGTACATCCCATCAAGGCACTTTTGCGAAAGAACAAACGCTTCTTGTGGACTGAAGAGGCTGAAAAGGCCTTCCAAGAGCTGAAAGCGAAATTCACGTCTGCGCCTGTCTTAAGACATCCACGCCCAGAGCTTCCATACATAGTGGAAACTGATGCATCCAGTTTAGCCATGGGAGCTGTCCTGTCCCAGAAGAATCCTGAAACTGGTCAACTTCACCCAGTGGCATTTTGGTCCAGAAAGTTCTCGGCACCTGAGTTAAACTATGCGATTACCGATAAAGAGTTATTAGCCATCAAATCCGCCTTTAAGGCTTGGCAACACTATTTTCTCGGTGCCAGGCATACCATTACTGTAATCACGATCACCGGAACTTGCAGTATCTAAAAACAGCCAAAGCCCAATAATCGCACCAACTTCGATGGGCATTGTTCTTTGCCGAATTCGATTTTGTGATCACTTATCGACCAGGCTGTAAAAATGGCAAGGCAGATGCCTTATCCCGAATAGGAATGGAAGAAGCATATGCAAACCCGGAGCCGGTGCCTATAATTTCTGAGCAAAGAATTCTTGGCATAACTACTTTACAGACACTAGAAGAAATTCATTTAAAAATCCAAAAACTCTTCGATCCAGCAGCCCTGCAGGACTGGGTAAAGAAAGGCCCGGATTACGCAGTCATCAATGATCTACCCTACTATCAAGGACGACTATTTCTACCACACAAGGAATTACAGGAACTTGTCATCTCCAATTATCATGATACCCTGATGGAACGTCACCCAGGTATCGCAAAAACCGAAGCTAAAGTTAAGAGACAATTCTGGTGGCCCACCTGGCGAAAAGATATAAAGTCATTTGTGATGTCTTGCGGCATTTGCACCCAAAACAAAAGTCAGAAGAAAAAACCAGCTGGCCTTTTACAACCTTTGGATATTCCACCTACACCATGGCACACCTTGTCTTTAGACTTTATTACAGATCTACCTCCATGTAATGGATTTAACACCATTCTAGTTATAGTGGATCTTTTTTCCAAGATGGCCCACTTTATTCCTTTGAAGGGATTACCTTCTGCTTCAATTCTGGCTAAGGAGTTCCTCGAAAACATCGTTCGAATACATGGGTTTCCTTCCGTATTGGTCTCTGACCGAGGTAGTCAATTCATTTCACATTTTTGGAAGAAATGTTGCCAATTGGCGCAAATCGACGTAAGGTTATCAACCAGTCACCATCCCCAGACCGATGGTCAGACGGAGAGGACCAACCAGACCCTTGAACAGTACTTACGTTGCATGCTTCACCAGACCGAAAGTAATTGGAAAGATATTTTATGGATTTCTGAATATGCATACAATAACTCTGTACATTCAGGAACCGGACAAAGCCCCTTTTATACCATATATGGACACCACCCTCGAACCTCAGAACTCGATTCGCCTCAGCACTTAGAAATGCCAGCAGTTAGTCATTTGCATTCTACTATTACACAAGCCTTCAAGGAAGCAACAGAACATTTGAAGCAAGCAAAAGAGAAATACAAGGAAAATGCTGATCTACATAGAAGTGAAACTCCACAGTACCAAATTGGAGATCAGGTTTGGCTAACTACAAAACACATACCTCTGAAAGGAACTCGGACTTTTAATCCTAGATATTTAGGACCTTACACCATTAAGGCCATTATCAACCCGGTGGCTGTCACACTGGAATTACCCTCCAATATGCGAATTCATCCTGTCTTTCATGTTTCACTTTTAAAACCAGTTCAACCAGGAACAAGATTAACCAAACCACCAGATCCTATCTTGATAGATGGAGAACCTGAATTCGAGGTGAAAAACATCCTGGACTCCAAGGTGGTTAAATCAAAACTTTTTTACTTAATCGATTGGAAAGTTTACGGGCAACAGGAAAAGTCATGGGAGCCTAGTGACCACGTTCATGCACCTCGATTAGTGAAGAGATTCCATCGGAACTTCCCAGACAAACCAGGACCAAGGGGAAGAACGACTTTAGGAGAGGCCTTGAGGGGGAGTGCTGTCATGAGGCATACCCCCTGGCATCCAGACCACGTCCATCAGCCCCGGGAGCAGGCATCATGTTGCCTTGAGAAAACCCAGCAACCCCTGCTAGGGGCTGTCTGGGTTCAGTCCTGGCGCCAATGGCGCCAGGCTCATATGGGACATCAGTCCTGGCGCACAGGCTCATAAGTGCACACTTACCTGATGCAGACCATGCTGCAAGAAGATCCAAGCCCATGTGAGGCCTGGAAGGACTACTTTACCTTAGGGACTATTTTGTTACTCGGGTGTGGTTGGGGAGGAATACCTACCTGGGACTACTTTGGAGGCTTTTTAAACCACGCCCGAAGAGCAGTGCACGCTTCGCGTTACTCTGCATCCGGCAGCGTAACGTTCACCGTGCCAGCAGCAGCATCCAGCCTTCTGCCACGCCCACCTCGAACCTGGAGCACCTAGAAAGAAGGAAAGAAGCAAAGGTTAGAACAAGAATATTACCTGATTTCTTACCTGATCCCAGATTCATCGCATCTTCAAACCTGAGGAAGGACTTTGTTTTAAATGCGTCGCATCGCCAACAGCAGCGCCGCGCCATACTCACCGTTCCACGCAGCATCTCTTCGATCCGGCGCTGTCTCCATCTTTACATCGCTGAATTCCGGCACCTAGGGGGGACAAGAAACAACAAGGTGAGTAGAGAGAACAGACAGAGACAATCTCTTTAGCCGCCATATGCTTACCTGATTTTACCGCCGGAGGTATTATTCATCAGCACGCCACCTCTTCTTATGCCGCACCTGTGAGAAAAGGAGAAAGCAGCAAGTTTAACCCTGGGCATTATTTACCAGACAGTGTTGGGTAACACAGACATTTACTGGAGCGCTTTCAGTTGTAAATCTTCTTATTGGGTCAAAGCTGCAAGATAAAAGAGGAATTGGACAGGAGTGAATTCCAGACATTTTGAACTCTTACGAACTATATACTCACGGCTCTTCGCCAGGACCTTTTGGAGTCAGGATTCGTCT
This sequence comes from Ambystoma mexicanum, assembly GCF_040938575.1. NCBI lineage: Eukaryota > Metazoa > Chordata > Amphibia > Caudata > Ambystomatidae > Ambystoma > Ambystoma mexicanum. Next base: position 273,457,940 of record NC_090927.1, on the reverse strand, counting down.
ACAACTCTTCCGATATCTTCAGGCCAGTGAAGTAACTGGTCATCAACGCGCCTCTGCGTACTTCGCAGGATGGAGGGCTCATCCTTCAAGAATATAAGGTGAGATTGCTGAGAGGGAACTTCAGTGGTGATTAGAGGGGAGGACAGTGGGGTTGCTATCACTTGAATCCACAAGTGGCTAAATCCATCTCTCCACTTGTAGGAGAATATTTCTACGAGTCAAGCAAACAAGAATTGGAGGGGGGGATCCAGTCAGTCATCCCTGCACTACGCATCACATGGGTGGAGGCCACAGCAGTCCGCGTCCGACCGACGCCCCTGTGGGAGCCAGGTGAGCGTAACATGTAGTTCATAAGAGTTCAAATGCCTGACTTTCACTCGTGTCCGATTCCTTGCAGGTTGCAGCTTGACCCTACTGAAGAGTTCCTCGTGGCAACCGGTAATAGTCTGGTAAGGATTTGTATTATCCAACACAGTTCGATAAAATAATGTCCATATGTAACCTGTTGCTTTCTCCCTTATTCAGGCGCTGAAAGTATGAAGTCTCAGGGAATAATCCCTCCGGTGGTAAAATCAGGTAAGTCTTTTGTGGTGAGGAGGGTTCCCCTTGTTAGTCCCTTTGTTTCACCTTGCTGTCCTTTTGTTTCCCCCTAGGGGCCAGGGTTCGGCTAGGATGCAGTGGAAGTTGCGCCGACCCATGAAGAGGAATAGTACTCCCAGTGGTAAAATCAGGTAAGTCTATGGGGGGTATTCCTCTGTGTATTCCCTTGGCTCACCTTGCTGTTCTTGTCTTCTCCTTAGGTGCCGGAGTGCGGCGGGAACATGCAGGAGGATGCGGTGGAATGTGAAGATGCTGCGAAGGCCGGTGAGTTCAGTGCGGCGCGGCAGCAGACGAGGCGACGCGCATAAAATAACTTCTTTTTTCCAGCTCGAAGGCGCGCTGGATCAGGAATTCAGGTAAGGATCAAAGGTATTGCTCTTGTTTTAACCTTTTCTCCTTCTTTCTCCCTTTTTCTAGGAGCTCCAAACTCGAGGCGGGCGTGGCAGAAGACTGGATGCAGACTTGCAGGCACGGTGAGCATTATGCTGCTGGATGCAGAATAACGCGAAGCGTGTGCAGCTCTTCGGGCGTGGTTTAAATAGCCTCCAAAGTAGTCCCAGCTAAGTATTGCTCCCCAGCCCCACCGAGTAAAAAAAATAGTCCCTAGGTAAAATAGTCCCTTCCAAGCCTCTTTTGGCTTGGAGCTCTTGCAGCATGGTCTGCATCAGGTAAGTTTTAATCTATGAGCCTGGCGCCTATGGCGCCAGGACTGACTCTCCATATGAGCCTGGCGCCATAGGTGCCAGGACTGCATCCGAATAGCCGGTAGCAGGGGTTGTTGGGCTTGCTTGGGGTAACTTGATGCCTGCTTCCTGGGTTGCTGGACTTGGTCTTGGTCCCCAGGGGTAGGCATCATGACACACACATATCCCTAGACCGATAGGAACATGACAACTTACTATATAGAACAAGATTCACGGTGTGGTTATAAAAAGTTAAACCATGTTAGTTGTCAGAGTGCACGCTCAATCTTCCCCTATGCTGATTGGACATTTCTGCATCCATAGACCAGAGGCATAATTTCTTAATCTTATAGCCTTCCCTCAATTCTCTTTCTTTGTAACACATATCTGTAAAAACCATCATCTTTGTCAGCAGATTCCAACAGTGGATATTGATACATTAACATTAACATTTAGAAAGAAACACAAACAAACAACTGCACATCATTCTTAAAGAAAACAAGCGAAATTTAGCTCTTCATTTAATCCCCTTGGTGTCAGAGTTCCCAATTTGTCAATCCAAAAAGACTCGCGCTGGTCCAGTCTCTGCTGTATATTCATGTGCGGTTCCACTTTCTTTACCACTTCCAGTATCTGAAATCTGATCTGGGACAAATTATGTTTTTTCAAATCCCAGTGTCTTGCCACTGCCGAATTTTTGTTATGGTTGCGAATGCAGGAGCGATGCTCGTTCCATCTTACTTTTGCGGTGCGTGTTGATTGTCCCACATAGTATAATCCGCAAGGACATTTTATGGAGTAAATCACATTGCTTGAATTGCATGTTCCAAAATATCTGAGCTTTATTTTTTCTCCTGTGTGCGGATGGTGTACTATGTTGCCTTTAAATATATATCCACAGTTCGTGCAGCTCAAACATGGGAATGTTCTGGTTTTGGTGGTGTCCTTTGAGGATGGGGAAAAGGTGGCAACACAAGGGGGATGCCGCGTCTCACCCGTTGGTGTTCCACTTCCACTCCCGAGGACCCCCATCCAGATGATCCTCCCTCACTGGTCCACCCCCGGGAACTGGATCCAATAGCGATGGCCGTGTCCTGGATGACAGATCTCCGGGGACTAGTCAGGGAGAGACCTTCAGGTTTCTCACACTTCCCAGCAGGACCCAACGTGGCTGTCTCCTTCTGAAAAGGATTCTTCCTTAAGGCCCACAATGCTCAGCCCAGCTTCTCTCCTGCTGGTCTCTCTTTTCTCCTTGTCGGCTCCACCTTTTATACACCTGCAACCATTTGACACGTTGCAGGTGTGAGTCCTCAGCACCAATTGCCTGACCATAGTTAGTGGAGTACTCTGCACATGCCTGACCCTTACACCAGTCTGTAGGTATATTCCTTGTCTCAGTACTAGAGTGGTGAAATGAAATGTTAATTACTCCTAGTCGCCTCTTCCTCGTCCCAGTACTATAATGGTATGAATGAGAGGAAATGAGGGGAAAGGGTCTGCAATAGCCTATAAAGGCAGGGGGAGGTGGAGGTCAGCCCTCACAAGGAAAAGGGAAAAACCATGTCCCATGCAAAGACCTCCTCTTCTTCATCCTCTTCCTAGTGTTTCTAGATTGATGATGTCTTCTGGTGTTATCCCAGACAGAGGGAAACAGGTAACAATATCCCATAAATGAGAGTTCATCATGGAATGGAAATGGGGGATACCACCACTCACCCAAGGACATACCCCTACTATTCCCCTAGTCTCCCCAACCCAGGTGATCCTCCATCCCATCCCCACCCCCAGGGTCAGGATCTAAGAGTGATGCCCTTCTCTGGCCACCTGAGCAGAGGATGATGGGGAGAAGGAAGTGAGGATGTCCTGTGCTTCCTCATAGAGAACATGCATGCTTAACTGGGACGTGTTGAGGAATCTGGAAAGGCAGAGAGTATCCTACGCCGGGGAAGCCCCCTGACGTGAGCACGCATGAATGAGATGGACCAGATAAAAGTTGCAGAGTTTGCAACTTTCTAAAATTGGCTGAACGCCATTCTGAGATGTTGGAGTATGTAAGGAACTTGTGGTGGCAACAGTAAAGACAGACACAAGTGTTCACGATTCACGGGTGTTTATTTAAACAATATGCAGGTTGCATTGGAAAAAGGCCTAACCTAAACCTAAATCTAAGATGGGAGCAAGCTTCGACCATCAAATGAAAAAATAATGCAGTCCTCGTGGTGTCTTGTCAAAGTAAAAAGGCCTATACTAAATAAAATCTATTGCCAAATCCTTACAACTAATTATAGAAAGATTGTAGGATAAGGATTTCCATTAAGAAACAAGTGTTCCCAAATAATAAATCAGGATGTGATTGCCAGGGGTCTCCCTTTCCCACATTTTCAGCACGGGACAAGGTGGGTCTCCTGAGCACAGCACACACTCGAGCTTTCCCAGCACGAGCCGACAGTTCCGTTCCAGCTATCAGGTTCTTTGATGGTTAAGTTGCTTTTCAATGAAAAGTCTCTTGCCTTCGAGGGCCTGATATTTTCAACAAACAAACACAAAAGTTATGTTCCACGTATATCTTTGGGTGACAGTCTCCCCCCTGGACAACTCAATTTAACAGTTCCCTTCTCAACAAACTTTGGGTGCTGATTTTTCAACCCTGCATCCCCCTCTTTCGGGTTCAGACCCCTTTTCAATACCCAGCCTCTCTCCTTGGGTTCACAATGGCTTTTCTTGGGTTCTCCCTCTGCCGGGCTCGGATCCAAATGCCAAGGGGAACAATCCACTTCCCCTGGCCTTACAATACTTTTGTATTCAAGAAAACTAAATGTCTCTTTAAACAGTTATTTTAGGCCTTGCCCCTTTTTGTTGCCTTCCCTCTGCCGGGTTCACTCTTGTCATATTTGCAAAACAGTTCACTGTGGACATCCCTTCGCCGGGTTCACTCCTGTCAACACAATGTTCATGGGACTTCAGATTTCGTCCCCTTTTGTTAGCATCCCTCCGCCGGGTTCACTCTTGCCAGCTTTTACAGCGCACGTCTGATACCATGCGGGATCCGTTTCCCTCAGTTCCTCAATCATCTGTCGGTCAAAGACTTTCAACTGTACGGCGATTTGACATGACCCTTGTATGACCACTTTGAGCCCTTCTGCCTTTTCCTAAGGCCTTCTGGTTACTGTAGTTCAAATCGCAGGGTAATCACCTAGAGTTTCTCGAGTGAACACCCATGTTGTGTTTGATTCCGCTATACTGGCTTTCCCCTTTTCTGTTATGAACATTTCTTTGTTTATTCAAAGTTCAATTAGCCGCTTGCTAGTTTCGTTCAACAGTCTGGTTTCTTTATTGGTTCTTCCCTCGACTCACCGGCTGTGATAAACTGATTTGATTTCTTCTCTGTAGAGTCAAGGACGGTACCATTGGGCCATGCGTCTCTTCCGCCTTGGCTGTCAGCGGAGGAGGCGCCTGGGCACCATTGACATCTACTGCAACACATGCTGGCTATTGTTCGCGGTCTTACGAATCCTTCTCTTGAGGCTTCACAGTTCTCTGTCGATAAGGGCAAGGTCACTTCTCCCCTTGTTATCCTCTCCACTTGTGCCGTCTTTCTCCTCCTCTTGAACTGCTGTGCTGAGTTAGCTCTCATGTTGTACGGTCTGCCTTGCTTGTAGTGTACTGTCCTACTCCACCTTTTATCCCTGTGGGGAAGGGAAAGGGCCTTTTGGTGTATGTGATTATGGTCAATTGCCTGACTCTTGTATTGGGACATGCCAGGTAAACGGCTCTGGTGTTATTCCGTTGTCTTTCATGGTGTGCAAAAGTGTGTCAGAAAAGGGGGTAGGGCAGTGTTTCGGAATATCCTAAGTGGTAGGATGGGGAAAATGTGTTTAAAGAAGGGGGTACCGTGTCTCACCCATCGGTGTCTGTGAGGGACTCATGGTGGCAACAAGCAAGACAGACACACACTTGATCACAGTTCTAGGGTGTTTATTGAACAATGCATTCTGTATGCAGGTTGGAAAAATGCCTATTCTAAACCTAAATTAAGATGGGAGCAAGCGTTGATCATTAAATGAAAAATAAGGCAGTCCTAGTGGCGGTGTGTCAAATAACAGGGCGTATACTAAGAAACCTATTGCCAAACTTTACAACTAATATAAAAAGGGGTGTGGGATAGTTCTCTAGAAAAGAAAGAAGTGTTCTCAAATAATATGTCAGGATGCAGTTGCCTGGATATCCCTTCCCCACATTTTGAGCATGGGGCAAGGTGGGATCCGGGAGCACAGCAGGGTCTCGGGCTTCTCCAGCATGAAATGACAGTTCTAAAGGCAGTTTTCAGGACCGTTGATGGCCAGGTCTCTTTTCACTTGAAAGTCTCTTGCCTTCGAGGGCCTGGCGTGTTCAGCTAACAAAACAAAAGTTCCTTTAACAAATCAAAGTTTGTTTCCAATGTTCACTGGGTGATGGGTTCACCGTTGGGTCCCCCTCTTCTGGGCGCTGACCCTTCTTACATATCTCATTTCACAAATTATATGACAGTTCTTTTCCTAATGAACTTTTGGGTGATAGCTTCACCCCAGGATCTTCCTCGGACCCCTCTTGCCTGCCAATACTTGGGTGAGGCTTCACCCCTGGATCTCCCTCGGTCGGGCTTGGACCCTTCTCTTCTCTTTACCGGGATTTACTTCCCTTTCAATGTCTTTTCAAACAGTTCATAGTGGATATCCCTCTGCCGGGTTCATGCCTGTCAACACACTGCTTTTTGGGACTTTAGACTTTGTCCCTTTCTTTCACACAGTTTGTAGATCAAAGTCTTTCGATTGTACTGGGATTTTGCTGGACCCTCAGTATGATCACTTTGACCTAATCCACTGGCTCTCCTGCAGCCTTCTGGTAACTGTAGTTTTCTCTCATATGGGGCTCAACCAGAGTCTCTTAGCACCCATGTGGTGCCGGTTTCCCTCTGCAACTGGTTTCTCCTTTAACACTAGTTACAGTTCTTTCACAGCTCCTAGAACTTGGTTCAAACTTGCTACTTTGCGATTCTCACTCAACACAGCCCGGTTCTTATCATTTTCCCTTTCGACTCACCGGATGTGATGAACCGCGTGGCTTTTCTTCTTCATTGGAGTCAAAGCCGGTACCGCGGTCGTGGGAGCTTCCCTTGCTCCTGCTTATCGGCGTAGGCTTTCCCCGTGTTCTGTTGATATCTGCTGCAAGACACTTGTGCTATTGTTCGTGGTTTTAGGCTCTCTTCCACGAAGGCTCCGCAGGTCTGGTACGAAAAGGGCAAGGTCACTTCTCTCCTTGCCACCCTCTCGATTCCTGTTGCCTTTCTCCTTCTCTTGAACTACCGTGCCTGATTAGCTGTCTTGTCATGCTCTCTGCTTGTACTGGGCCCTCTTGCTCCACCTTTTATCCCTGTGGGGAAAGGGAACGGGGACGTCACTCAGCCTGTTCTGACCTCTTACAACCTTGAACCCTTCCCTGGAGTCTACTCGACTGGAGACTGGGCCTGAAACACAGGATTGGTAGAGTTTAACTCCCTATTGTCTCTGTGTGCTTGAACCCCTTCTTCCCCGGGGTCCAACCCTTCCCTTTGATCCACAGCTCACCTTGTTTTCTTGGAAAGTGTGCTCTCCGTCGTGCTTTCAGCGCAGGGGCGCGTTGATTGATGCAGGCTTGTTGCTGCCTGGTTACTTCACTGGCAAGAGTCCGACAGGTAAGTATAATGAGTCTTTTGAACAGTTCTCTAACTTCGTTCCTTTCCTTCCTTAGATGATGTCCGGCGTCCGGGGATGGCGACATGCTGCTGAGATAAGTAGCGCTGAAGGTGAGCGAGAGCGCGATGCGCGATGCGACCCTTTCATATTTGTATTGAACTGAGTTCTTTTTCTGTGTCTTTTAGGTGCTACAACGTTTTCAGCGTGGATGCCGGTTATGAAGAAGAAATGCAGTGAGTAAGCGCGGTATGCGGCACCTCTAGATGTTTCCACGCTAACCTGGAGTGTCTTTTCCCTCTTGCAGATGGATGAGAAGTTCCGGAGACAGAATTCCCCCAGAGCGGCTGGGATTCAGGTAAGCGTTTGAAGCTCGTACAGTCTTTAAAAATAAGCAAAGATTTGCTGAATGCTTACTAATGCCTTTTTTCTGTTCTTTTCCCTTTTCCTTAGGAAGCAGCGTGCCGGGATGGGAATGACACTGCCGTAGATTCCCGCAGAACAGAAGGAGCAATGAATGATGGGTAGAAGCGCCGCAAGGTAAGGCTATTCCTAATGGTGTTCTTGTTCTTGCAGGAGCTGGGCGCAGAAGAAAGATGCAGGCCTACTGGAGACCGATCCGAACACGGTGAGTGTCAGGCTGCAGGTGCAGAAAACACAAGGCATGTTTCTCAGCCTGGGCGTGGCTTAAATAGTCGCTGGGTATCCCAGGTGTCTCTGGGCTGAACCACACCCAAAAGACTAGACTGCACATGCAGTTCTGGGAACCGAAATATGTGGGGGCATCCATCTTGTCCCCATCAATGCACTACAAGTCCAATCCCCAATGCTAATCTATGGGAGTGAGTGAGTCTGGTGCCACAAGCGCCAAGTCTGACTCCAAATGGGTCTTTGGAGGGATGGAGAGGCCCTTGAGGGCCATGTAGCTGATCGTGGCCTGGCTCCATCTTGGAGGGCTGGGGACATGAGGGGCAGGAATCATGACACACGTCAGGTTTGTGTGGTTTAAGTCAATTGCCTGACCCTTGTGTCGGGACAGGTCAAGTTAACAGTCTTATTACAAGTCCATTGTTTTCTAAATCAGGGAAAAGTGTGGGTGTTGGAAAAGGGAAGAGGTAGAGTTTGTACATGTTCAACCTGGTAGGACGGGGACAAGGTGTTATCGAAAAGTATAGTGTTTGTATTAGAAAGGGGAAGGGTTGGAGTTTCGGTGTATCCTACGGGATAGGGAAGGTTTGTGAAATGGACAAGAATGACCACCATGGAGAACAGAACATATGGGATTCTGGGAATAGTAGTGTTCTGATCTGGTAGATTGGGTGTTCGGACCAAAATGGAGGAATGTGGAAAAGAATGTCCGGAAGTATCCGGATAAGAACCAGGAAAAGTGGGACTCTGGGAGTTGTGGCTCTTAACAAGTTTACAAAATGTGAATGGTTTGTTGGCTTTACTTTTAGGTAAGGAAGATTCAGTGGGTGGAAGTGATGATGAGCGGGAATAGCTTATAAAATCTTCAGAGACTTTGTTCCCCTCCCCATCCTCCCCATGAGGGCACCGCGTCTCACCTGGGGTATTCCTTCGAGCATAACCCCGGGCTCCCCTACCCAGGAGATCCTCCCACACTGGTCCACACCCAGGTACTGGATCTAACAACGATGGCTGTGTCTTGGCCACCTGAATAAGGGATTCTCAAGGTCTTACTTGCAGAATACCCTTAGGTTTCTCACATGTCCCACTCCCCAAGTATCCCCCATCCAGGTGATCCTCCTGCACTGGTCCACCCCCAGAACTCTATCCAAAAGCAATGGCTGTGTCCTGGCCACCTGGATGACAGATCCTCGGGGACTAGACGGGGAGACACCTTCAGGTTTCTCATAGGACCCAGCGTAACAGACAATGGGAGAACCATCGTACCACAGGAAAGCAGAGTCCTGCTATGGGTTGTAAGAGGATTCAATTCAACACTACAGCTAAGTCAGTGCCTAGTCTGGGATACTGAATGGAAACCCTTATTGATATATCTTTATGTCCAGTTCATGAGTTCTGGATGACTACCCCTATATAACACCCCTCTCTTAGAATCCCCCTGACCCCACTGAGCCAAGAAGTAGTTCTGTTTTGCAAGTTTAAAAGGTTTATTTGAGAAATAAAACAAAATATAGATACCACGCTTTTATAATAAATTAATAATCGATATCGCCCTTATAAATATAATGTTAATCAACAATGGGTAATCTGACACTAGCACACTTCTTTATAATCAATGAGGAGTTAGTATAGGATGGATAAAGTAGCAAAAATACTTTTATGATTTCAAGGGAAAAGCAATGAGGAATAAAAATGCAGTACAGAAATACTTGATATGATTTTAGCGAAAGATAAGATAATCATTTTTTCTCTGGCAATTCACCCCCCTCCCCTATGCAATGTAAGAAATGGAAGGAGATGGAAAGAGGAGCACACAGTTCTCAGGAATGCAATCAAATACAATACTAAATTCAGTTCCCCCCCAGCAAGCTTAGAGAAAACCGGTATGAGTTTTAAAACACAGGCCCAAGTGCTTTGAATGTGGTGGCAATGAAGTGAGAAATATGCTGAAAATGCTTTTAATTCCCTTTAGGAGGTTCAGGGTGAGTGAGAGATACTTGGGATGAGCTCAGGCTCACTTTAGCAATGATTCAGGGATGGTTATTAAGAGGCAAACACATTTTTAGCAGAGGAAAGCAAAAAGCTGCTATCTTTTTACAGGTAAAGAAATCAGGCCAAATCGCAAATCGCGGCAAAATTCGCGAGTGCGTGAATCGTGATTACGGCAATAGTATAAGGAGGCGGTTCTAGGTTCGTTGGAAAGCTGAGATTCTAAGCTTTCAGAGGAAAGTTAAACCAAGTTCCTAGGACAAACGGTTCCAGATATATGAACGATTTTGTAAAAGTCGTTTTTCGGATTTAAAGTAAACTCAAAATGACAGGTGACAGCTTGCAGCTGCAGAATTGACAGGTGACAGTTGTGCAGCTTTAAAAATGACAGATGACACGATTTCTAGGAGGCAGTTCTACTTAGGTTAAAATAGTTTGGATTAGATTATTTTAACTAAGAGATTGGTTCTGCACAGTTCTGCTAGGTACTCACAATATAAATTTGAACTAGGCCTCGTCACGGATCTGGTCAGGTTTTGGACTGGACTCCGGTTCTGGTCTCGGCACTTCACAGTGATCTGGGTCAGCTCTCTGGTTCTGCTCACAGCGGTCTGGGTCACTCTGGATCTCTGGTCTGGTCTCTGGCAATTGTTCTTGGCAAAAGAATTCAAACAGCTCGCCCGGCTGTGGAATAGTTGCAAATGATTTTAAGGATGCTGAGGCCTCCTGAGAAGAGTTCTCAGTTTGTGGGTTTAGGCCCTTGCTTTAAGTTCTGAAGTAAAGTTCTGGTCTTTGAAGATTGATGGATTTGAAGTCTGGATCTCTGGATGTGAAGTCGTCGGTCAGCATGCTCCGCAGCAAATGGAATTGAATGTCTCTACCTGTCCCAGCAGTCTCTTTTTATGTGTTTTGAAAATGGGTGTGTGCCTGGGCCCAGCTAAGCCTGCCCCTCTCTACTTGTCATTGGCCCAATTCTCCCCTCTCCCATGATTGGGGGAAGGAAATGGATTGTCAGCATGATGAAGTCTGTTTATGGGTCAGAGGATCCTCCCCTGGTCAGTTTGCCCACAAATCTATATTTGATTCAAATACATCCTTCCCAGATATACAATTTGTTGAAATTACATGTGCACATTATATATTCCTTATGGTCCATGCTTGTCCGCCTCTGATCTTCCTGGGGGCTTGCATTCAAAAATGACAACATTTTGCGCTTTTTAACTGGTTTTGGAATATCGGACATTTACCCAAAATTACACACATGTGCGCTAGGAGTATGGACATTAATTGATGAAGTGTCAGATTTTTAACATGCAGACATTTGGAGTGAGACCCTATTTTCCGCTAGCAACCTCCCAGAATACACCACAGGGTCCTAACGCCTCTCAAAATGTTCACAGGAAAATCACAAAAATAATTATATTACTTATATAATTCTGACAAGTCCGCACTATGAGTTATCTATCTTTTTAAAATTATGCCCTGGTCAAAAAGGGGTGTGGCTTCCCACATCACAGGGTGGAATAACTGGTTTATCCACTTCCCCCAAGCTCAGCTGCTAGCAGAGGCACTGCCCCTCCCAGTTTCCCCTAAGAGGAAGCCACTTTACGGCCCCCCAATATAACATTTGCCTGAGTCCAGGGCAGGCCTTTGTTCAACTCCCTGTAGTCCCCAGCTACTCCACCCCTAGTCTAATCAGAGAGGTGACAACTCCTTTTGGCAAGGGGAGTGGCTGAGCAGGTTTCAACTCCTGTCGGGGGTAGTTGTCAGGCAGAATCCAGTTTCATTAAGCCAGGTTTCAGCTAAATGTCACTTTTTGTTCCCAGTTTTCTACATTCAAATCAAACTGACCATTTTTACCTATACATTAAATAATTACTCCCTTCAAGTCATTTCAGAATATAGTTTTACATTGTATCCACCTCTTAGCAAGTCTTTCCTTGGTCTGGTTTTGTTTCATTTGTTCAGTTTTACACAAAAGTTTGGTGGTTTTAAAACGCCGGCTTTCTGATAGTGGTGAGTACTGGTAATGCAACCATTTTTGGGATTAAGAAAATGAATTCCCCACAGTTCTGAGTTGCTTTTTTTGGCAATCAGCATTGCCATTCCCAATGGTTTGAGGCTACTGTGTGTGTAGCCCACTGGTGGTTTTAGGCAGTGCCCTCCTGTGCTCACAACATAGGCAAAAATGGGTGGCAGCCTATTCTTCATGTTTTCCCTGTGCACTCTCTGGGGAGTTCTGGCCATCATGATGTGTTCCATGCCAGTACTGCACAGTTTTATTGTAGGGCTTGGATGCATGGGTAAAAACATCCCACAGGGTGGGGTCGAGACCATGTCTCTGCCGTGGTGGGCAGGGCACTCAACCAAACACTCAGAGACCATCCAAGAAGGCAACGGGGAGCGTGAGCAGCTTCCAAGCAGTAAAGCCTGTAGACAGTGTAAGGGAAGCTGAGAACGGGAAACGGATGAGCACGAATGACGAGAGAGTCTTTGGAAACATGAGCAGTTTCACAACTGCTCGTAAATGGCTGAAGGACAGCTGAGGATGATGAGAAGGAAGGAGAAACACTGTACCGGAAAAGAGCACCTGAGTGAATGCAAGAGCATGAAACGTTTCCCAGCCTGCAGAGAGGTAACTGGGAGAACAGAGAGGCGGGAGGTCACTGGGGCAATGGAAGATGAGAAGAGAAACTCGTCCCAGTGCTCACAAGGAGTTACTGAAAGTAAGCCTATATAATTGAAACTGTATCAAGCTGCAAAGGAGGGGATTGAATAGCCCTGACTGAGAAGTCAATGAAAGGTCCAAACCAGAACCTAATAATAAAGGCAAAATACTGTATGTGCAACAAGCTGCAAAGACAAGAAACTGTGACATGAAATCTTGTAGGAGAGAAGGCCAAACAAACTTGTCTAGTACCGAAATTGGCGACAAAGAGACTCAATAAGTGGAGACATATCAAGTGGGCAGAAACCCCAGCCATGCTGAGATAGCCTTGGATCAATAGACTGTGGGAGATCTAAAACCTCCAAACAAATGAGGAAGTATCATGAGGAAGGTCAGCATAAATACTTTGCTAGAGAGTAGAATATTAATCCCAAGAATGTTGTAGAGGAATTGCAAGGGCTAATACAAAAGATAAAAAGAGACTATCACTGAAGATCCTACTAAATAAATAGCAACAAGATTAAAGACATTGATACATAGGGAGCTGTGTGATCACTGCGAGTAATAAATCCTGAATGCCAAAATGCAGATTTTTGTTTTCGATTTGTACAGTTATATCTATCCTCTGCTTTTGACACTGTCAACCATGCCATCCTGCTCAATCGCCTCTGCGACAACCTTGGTATTACTGATCAGGCCCTGGCCTGGTTGACCGCCTTTCTCACCGACCGACCCTCTCAGGTCCAACTGGGGTCTTTCCTCTCTTCTATCTCTCTACTTGTGGTGTTCCCCAGGGGTCTAACCTCTCTCCCTAGTTCTTCAACCACTACCTGGCACCTCTTGGCCACCGCATTGCTACTTTCTGCTCCAATTTCTAATGTTATGCGGATGACACTCGGTTCTCTTTCAGGCTCCCCTCAGCCACCTCTGTTTCTTCTCTCATACTAGACTGTCTGGCCGCAATTCAGGAATGGTATGTCACCAAGGATCTCTGCCGAATGCCAGTAAGACTGAGATCCTCCTCATTGGGACACCCGCTCCCTCCTTTCCCCTCTCTCACTCTAGCCGCCCACTGTGGGCCCTCTTCCTGCTCCTTCCTGTGAGGCTAAGAACCTTGGTGTCATCTTTGACTCCACCCTCTCCTTCTCGTCTCACATCTCTGACATCTCTAAGAAGTCAAACTATCATCTGCGCCTTTCTCAATTTCCCCCAGAAGCTCACTGTCTCCAGAGCTCTGGTGCTCTCTAGGCTGGACTATTGCAACAGCCTCTTTCTAAATCTTCCTGCGTCTACTCTTCGACCTTTACAACTTATCCAGAACAGAACTGCGAGACTTGTCCTTGGCCTCAAGCCCAGGGATCGTATCTCTCTTTCTGGGGCCTGCCACCGCTCTAGCTCCAACTTTCTCTTTCAAAACATCTTCCTTCTCGTGCTCTCCGCTCATCCACCTCCAACTCTCTGAGGGTCATATGCTTCTCCAAGCAGAAACCTGAGGGCATATCTATGTCCTCGGCTGGGGCCTACCTCTGGAAGAGCCTCCCTGCCTCCCTCAAACTTGAGCAGAACCACCTCCGGTTCCAGAAGCAACTCAAGACCTTTCTTTTCGCTTCCTCTTTCCCTCATCTTTTCCCCTGCTGATGCAACTGACTGCTCCGTGCACTGGTCCTCTGGTCACCCTCCTCAGTACTTTAGGGTCTGTATCTCCAACCCTACAGCCCCTTCTCTCTGCACTTATGAGCCACCCACTGGCTGTACTTGTGAGTTAACTGCACTTCCCCCTTCACTCTTCCCCACATTTGCGCGATCTGAAAGACACAAGGCCTAGTAACGTTATTTTGTCCTCCCTTTGTTTCCCCCTCCTTATCTTATCGCGCCTAGAAACACTTGTGCACAGGCGCATTATAAATGCTGCCTCATATCATATATCATATGGGGAGAGACACCCAGGAACCCTCTCTCCCATACTCCACTTACATAATTAATTACCCGTACCCACGCCCGCATATAACTGTGCCAAAATCTGGGAAAAAAAGAGGCATTCAGTTTTTTTGCCATAGTAAAGCACTGATACCGATACGAAGAGGATGCCGGTAAAGACTGTTACATCCAGAGATTCAGGCCAATCTCCTGAGATTGTTTAGGTTTATTTTGTTAGTGGGAGGGTCAGGGCAGAACTAGATTTGGACAGAGAACTGTTCTTTCTTTTGGGCTTCCTGATGACAGACGAGTACCTTTAGTTCCTTTAGATAGGTAGGGAAACCATTTAGAATAGGGAAAGATTTATTTATTTATTCGCATTTGTTAAGCGCACATCAGACCGAAGGCATCGTGGCGCTGGTTACAGTGTTTCTTAAACTTAGTTACAAACAGTTGAGCCCTTGGTTACATTGGGCAATGGTTATGCTTAAATACATGTACATGGTGAATACGTGAGTAGTCAGGTGCACTTGTTAGTTGAAGAGAGCAGTTTTAAGTTGTTTTCGGAAAGAGAGGAGGGATGTTTCTGCTCTGAGGTTGGTGGGCAGAGCGTTCCAGAGCTTTGGTGCCAGGTAGGGGAAGCCTATACCTCCTGCTTTGAATCTATTAATGTGTGGTATGGTGAGACGGTTGCTGTATGTAGTTCTGGTTGGTCTTGTGGACTGGGATCTAGACAGGGTGTTGGATAGGTAAAATGGTGCTGTATGATTGATGCATTTGTGCGTTGTGGTGAGGATTTTGAAAGTAATCCTATCCTTAACTGGGAGCCAATGGAGAGCTTTCCTAGCTGTGGTGATGTGCTCTCTTTTTGGTATGCTGAGTGCTGCTCTGAGCGCGTTATTTTGGGTGTTTTGGAGCCTTACTAGGTTGTTCTTGGATGTGCCGGCTAGAAGCGCGTTGCAGTAATCTAGTTTAGCTCCAATGGTGGCTCTTGCGCTGGATAAGCAGTTATCTTTTGTTAGGAATGGTTTTATTGCATTGATGAGTTTGGTGCTCAGTGCCGAGGCCGAGACTATTGCGCTTACTTGTTTATCCATAGATAGGGTGGCATCTATGTGAACTCCTAGTGTTTTGACTGATGATAGGACTGGGATAGAGCAGTTGTCAATGTTAAAGTTAATGTAAAGTGGGTTGAGGTTGGCGAGGGTGGGCTTCTGGCCTAAGACGAGGATTTCAGTTTTGTCCCCATTCAAGCAGAGGCCCTTAGTGGCCATCCAGGCTTGTATGGTGGAGTAGATTAGTTGGAGGGAGGTGGAGTCTTGATGATAGTTACCAGTCATGGGCAGGAGTACCTGTGTGTCGTCAGCGTAATTCGTGTAGGTGATCCCCATAGAGTCCAGTTTGTCGAATAGGGGCTTGGTAAAGAGGTTGTATAGAGTTGGGGCCGTGCAAGAGCCTTGAGGAACCCCACAGTGGATGATAGATGGCGCTGCATGAGCTGTGTTGGAGAAGACTTTCATCGCTCTGCCTTGTAGGAAGGAGGTTACCCATGAGGCAGCGTCTTTGGAAAAGTGTGCTGCATGTGCTAGATGGTTGGTGAGAGTGTTGTGATCTACTAGGTCAAATGCTGCAGATAGGTCGAGGAGGAGGAGGAGAGCGGGCTTGCCTTTGTCGAGGATGTTGGTGTTTTTGTTTTTTAGGTCTAGAAGGGCGGTTTCAGTTCCGTGTCCCTTACGGAATCCAGATTGCCTTTTACCTAAGATTGCGTTGGATTCCAGGTAGTGTTGGATCTGTATATGGGCGGCTTTGTCAAGTAACTTTAGAAGGAATGGAACTGTGGTTATTGGACGGTCGTTGTTGGGGTTCGCGGGGTCTAGTGTAGGTTTTTTTAGGAGGGGGCGCACCCAGGCCTCTTTGAGGGTGTCAGGGACTATGCCTGACCTAAATGATGCGTTAATGAACGCAGTGAGGAGAGGTGCGAGCTGCTCAGCACATTCTTTGATGATTTTTGGGGGGCATATGTCACCCTTGCAAAGTGAGGGTTTGAGATGTTTAAGGATGTTGATGACCTCAGTTATGGAGATTTCGGTGAAAGTAAACTTGGGTATGTTGTTGGCTTTGACACTATGTTTCATGTGTGCATGTGAACTTTGCTTGGGTAGGGAGTTGTAGTGGTGTGATATCTTTTTTTGGAGGAGGTTTATTTTTTCTAGCATGGCTGTTTGTATGCCTGTGCACCAGGCCTCGTCCTTGATGATCTCGTCTGGGCAAGTGGGAGGAATGGTTAGTTCTTTAAAGATACAAAATAGCTCTTTAGATTGAGAGTTAGCTGCAGTGATGCGTTGGTTGTAGGCTTCGGATTTAGCTAGGAAGATGGCCTCTTTGTATTTTTTGGCTATAGTTTTGAATATAGCTTTTGTGTTGTTGCAGGGATTGCATTGCCAGTTCTTAAGCGCTTGGCGTTTGTCTGTGCGCATTGATTGGAGATCCTCTGAGAACCAGGAGTTGGAGTGGAAGGATTTTTTTTTCCTTTTTACTTTCTAGGGGGGCGGCAGTGTTGACTGCCTTTGTGATAGAGTCTTTAAATATTTCAGCGAGAGTATTAGGGTCTGATGAAAAAGGGGGCTTTAGACAGGGCACGTTAAGTAGTGTGCTGATATTGGCTGCTGTGAGTTTTTTGGCACTTCTATCTAGAGTAGCCGCAGCTTTGGTGGGCACTCTGCTGCTCGTAGTGCTGGGGATATCAAATAGGATGAGGTTATGGTCTGTCCACGGGAGGCTGGTGTTGACGGTGATTGCTATGTTACAGTTGTGGTCAGAGATCCAATCTAAGGTGCGTCCTTTAGCGTGTGTGGGCGCTACGATTCTTTGAGAGAATCCTATGTTGTGGAGGTCCTTGGCTAGAGATAGGGCAGCTTTGTCCTTGGGGTCGTTGAGTCCTAGGTTTAGGTCACCTAAGAGGAGTGATTTCGTGGATTTTTTAATGTTGTTTCCTACGAGGTGGTTAATTTGGCCTTGGAAGTTGGTGGCGGGGCCAGGTGGACGGTAGATAGTATGACTATTAATAGTACAGTTAGGCGATGGTGCTAGTTTGATAGATAAGATGTCAACATTTCCCTCCTCTAGGTGTGGTATGGTTCTAATGGGTAGGGTTTCTTTGTGTATAAGGGCAACCCCCCCCTCCTGTTTTGGTGATTCTGTCTTGTCTGATGATGGCATACCCTGGAGGTAGGGCTAGAGCCATGGCAGGGCCAGACGCTTGGTGAAGCCAGGTCTCGGTAATGGCTAGCATGTCTAGGTCATTGGAGGTTAGTAGGTCATGTACTTCTATGGCGTGAGCATTGAGAGATCTGACATT
Organism: Ambystoma mexicanum; assembly: GCF_040938575.1. NCBI lineage: Eukaryota > Metazoa > Chordata > Amphibia > Caudata > Ambystomatidae > Ambystoma > Ambystoma mexicanum. Next base: position 273,440,369 of record NC_090927.1, on the reverse strand, counting down.
GAGGAGAGCGCACTTGCATGGGGTATGGCTGGCGTTCTGTGGTCCTTGGGTAAGAGGGTTTGGTGTAGCGGTGGGGTTAATTGGGGCGCAGGGATTACTGCTGGGTATATTGACTGTAGTCTTACTACTGTGATATGGGGTAGTGTTCCTTTGAGAGTGTGATGTATTAGCTTTCATGGTACGTGAACTAAGTCTGTAGTTTCTGAGTGTTATGTGTGCAGTATTGGCCTGGTGTAGGAAGGGAGCTGTGCGGGCTCTGAGTCTGCCTGATCTGAGGTTCGTGTCTGGTGTCAGTGCCTTGAGTTGTAGTGGTGGTGTGGGCGTACGCATATGGTCCATTATATTAGGGTGTCTCTGTGATTGTTGGTCGTGAGAGTGGTGCTCTCTGTTGTTGCTTAGTCGTGTGAACATGAGGATTAGTAACACACACAATAGGCAGGTGTGGAGGAGCGAGGAGAACATACTTAGCGTGAGTTATATTGAGGGGCAGACTATCACAGTGCTGGCAGGCTATCACAATGCTGGCGGACTAACACAATGCTGGACTATCACAATGTTGGCAGACTATCACAATGCTGGCGGACTAACACAAAGCTGGACTATCACAGTGCTGCAGGCTATCACAATGCTTGCAGATTATCACAATGCTGGACTATCACAATGCTAGCAGGCTATCACAGTGCTGGCTAGGTCAGCGCTAGGCATTAACATTAGCAGGCAGCGGATGTGACTTACGATTGCTCTGCATTCCGTGTGGTAAGACTGTGCGCATTGTATCCAATGGTTATTGGTTCAAATGCCAGAGTTCAACGATGAGTGGCTTCGTTAGAGGAGTGCAGGACTGCAAGAGGAATCATGGACTCACAGTGATAACGAAGGGAAGTGTGCCGTGTTTGGAGGGGGGAGGCGATAGGTTGCAGGGCAGCGTCTCGCGCCGTAGCGCAGTGGCGGACAGGGGCAGACAGGAGGGGCCTTTGGCTCACGGGCCTTAGGCTGTTTGGGCCGGCTTCCGCCTCCGGTCTCACGGCCCTGTTGATATGGTTGCTAGGCAACCAGAGTGAGCGTCGGGATGTCGTTCTTTATGGCGGCCATTTTGATGCTGGGGGCTCGGCGAAATCAAGGCTGTGGCGGCGGTGTAGCGAGAAAATTCAGGCTAATGGTGCGTGGTGCACTACTGTGCAGGCACTCCAGTGCTGCCAATTTATGAACAGGCAGGTCAGAGGGATGCAGTGCTAAGTCCGTGTCCCAGCTGCCCCCCTGCAGCATGGGAGCGGCGTCGGGCCTCCGGGCACGATCTGGTGCAGGGAGAGGTGCAGGGCTCCTGCAGGGCTCCTGCCCAAGAGAAGAGTGGTCTGAGGGGCAGACAGGAGGGGCCTTTGGCTCACGGGCCTTAGGCTGTTTGGGCCGGCTTCTGCCTCCGGTCTCACGGCCCTGTGATAACGAAGGGAAGTGTGCCGTGTTTGGAGGGGGGAGGCGATAGGTTGCAGGGCAGCGTCTCGCGCCGTAGCGCAGTGGCGGACAGGGGCAGACAGGAGGGACCTTTGGCTCACGGGCCTTAGGCTGTTTGGGCCGGCTTCCGCCTCCGGTCTCACGGCCCTGTTGATATGGGTGCTAGGCAACCAGAGTGAGCGTCGGGATGTCGTTCTTTATGGCGGCCATCTTGATGCTGGGGGGCTCGGCGAAATCAAGGCTGTGGCGGCGGTGTAGCGAGAAAATTCAGGCTAATGGTGCGTGGTGCACTACTGTGCAGGCACTCCAGTGCTGCCAATTTATGAAAAGATAGAACGTTTTCTTATCCTTTAAATGTAAGTAATTGGAAAGGTTCTCAGAGAGTCTGATTCCTTCTTCTGACCCACCACATATGGGATTTCAACCAACTGATAGAAGTTAGGGGCCTGTGCTGTTTACCAAGTTAAGTCCCAATGCCAATCGTAATTCCACCAGGCGAGAGGTACTTGATACCTACAGGGCTTACCCATGCTCCCCCGGATACTTATGTTCAGCTTGCTTCCAAATCAGAATTGACCTGGAGATTTGGGTTGGATCCTATGGCTGGCATCATAGTTCCTGACTTTAGGGGAGACATTAAAGTCCTCCTGCACAACCACTGGAATCAAGAGGTCAAGAAAAACCCAGAGTCCAGCAATCCCCCGATTCTCCTGGCCCGGCGTTTTCACTGACATGAAAAACTACATCCTGACAAGTGAGATATGTCAAAAGACTGCAGCAACTCTAGTCCTGATTGCCCCCTTACAGCCCATACCCATTATTGAAGTTCCTTTCTCGAGAATAGAGATGGACATAATAGGTCCACTCGAAACATCTAAGTTGGGAAACTGCTTTAGTCTAGTGATTGCGGATTATGCCACCCAATACCCAGAAGCTTTTCCATTTCACAATAACACTACCCAACAGATACTAAAACATCTACGGCCCATTTTGTCTCAAGTAGGATTTCCAAAAGAGATTCTTACTGATGAAGGCACTACCTTCATGTCGAACCACGGTTTACCATCCACAGCCCGACGGATTGGCAGAACGGTTCAACCAAACATTAAAAAGAATCCTGCAGAAGTTGGCAGAGACCTACGGGAAAACATTGGATATTATGATACCCTGGCCTTGGTTCGCAGTCCAGAAGACCTGTAAACTGTAGAATATTCTATAAATAATTTACTGTATTACTGCTACATCCTGTATATATTTCTAGCATTATGTGTAATTATGTAACTATGTAACCTCGCATATCCTGTACTGCTGCGCCCTCGGGTCGGGTGCGCATTATAAATGAATAAAACAAACAAACAAACAAACCCCTCAGGCATCCATGGGTTATTTCCCTTTTGAACTACTCAATGGGAGGGAACCTCTGGATGTTTTGTATGTGCTAAAAGAGACCAGGTAAGAAAGAGAGGAAACCGTCTTTCCAGTTTTCCAAACCACTCAGAAATTAAAAACTCATATGGCTGCCGTAAGAGAAACTGAAAAAAACACCTTGGTCAAGCACAAGAACAGCAAAGAGCAATCTATAACAAACACGCTGTCGCTCGGTCCTTCTCAGTGGGTCAAGCAGTCTTAGTTCTCCTCTGAACATCCGAGAACAAGATGATTTCCAAGTAGTACAGACCATACAAAATTCTAGGAAAAAAGGTCCCCTAGATTATCTGATCTTCCAACCTGTTAGACGACAAAAGACCTAAGTCTATCATGTCAATTTGCTGAAAGAGTGGAAAGTAGACTGTAGTGAGACCAATACAGTCACTAGGGGCACACTCCTTATGGACTCAGAAATAGAAACTCAGTTAATTTATTCAGAGCTGCCAAAGTCACACCAAGAAGATCTGAGCAACTTACTTTCTCTGTTTCCCAAAGTATTTTTGGAACAACCGGGCAGGGTCACTACCTTTTTCTACTACATCCGAACACTGACGGGGAAAACTGTTAATCTAAAACCTTACAGAATCCCAGAGGCCTGAAGAAAAATAATTGAACAGGAAATAGAGGAGATGATGAAGACTGACATTATTGAGCCTTCTGAGAGTCCTTGGTCCTCCCCTATTGTCCTGGTGGCAAAACGCGATCAGTCTTGGTTCTTCTATATAGATTTTTGAAAATTAAATTCGATTTCCATCTTCGACAATTATCAAAAGGCCCGGATTGATGATTTAATTGAAAAACGAGGTTCCACCAAATATATTTCAACTCTCGACTTAACAAAGGGCCTCTGGCAAGTTCTGCTAAATCCAGCTTATAGGGAAAAGACTGCCTTTTCAACACCACAAGTCCTTTTCCAATTCAAAGTCCTACCCTTGGGCAATATGGAGCCCCTGCCACTTTCTAGTGCCTTATGGAGCTTGTGTTAAGGCCTTATGGGGCGTTCTGTGGAGCATATCTTGACAATATAGTTGTCCACAGCAGCAGCTGGGAAGAGCACCTATAACATCTATATTCAGCCTCCTGTGCTCTCCGAAAAGCAGGCTTAAGAGTTAATCCCAAAATGTATCACTTAGCCCAATCTGCATTACGATATTGCAGATACTTTGTTGGGAATGGGCTGATCCAACCCCTGGCTGAGAAAGTGAAGGCTGTCCACTTAACACCAAACCCAAAGACCAAGCAGAACCTTTGAGTCTTCCTGGGCCTAAACAGGTATTATCGAAGGTTGTTCATCCTGAACTACTCATCCCTGGCAGCAAATCTCAAAGACAAACTAAAGAATGCTAAACCTCAAAAATTAGGTTGGACTGAGAGAGATCAAACAAGCTTTGAGGGTCTGAAAGCCATTCTTTTCTAAGAACCCTTCCTTAAGATGCTGGACTTCAATAAGGAGTTCCTTTTACAAACCAACAACTCTAAAGTTCACTTGGGGGTGAAGAGTATGACGAGGTGGAGCATCCGGTACTCTACACTAGCAGGAAGCTCTTTCCCCAGGAACAGTCCTAAGTTTCAGTGGAGGTCGAAGCCTTGGTGATTAAGTGGGCCATAACTCATCTGAGATGTTATTTAATGGGCAGAAAATTCAAACTGATTACGGATCTCTCATAATTAACTGGAGGCAGATAGGTAGGTAACAAAAAGGGGTGAGAAAAGCTGGCAAGGTTGCCCGAAGATTAAAAAATATATGTTTTCAAAGTCCTCCAAAACTGAAAATGATCACAAATGTCATGAAGGGACACCAGCAGAGAATTCCACAGAGTAGGGCCAGGGGCTAAGAAAGATTGCTCCCCCAGCCCGGACCTTGCAGAATCTCAGAACTTGTGAAGAGGATCATAGAGTTCTAACAGGCTCATAGAGAGAGTTAGTTTCGAGCGAAGGTACGCAATCACCAGTATTGTGAATGGCGCGGTACAGAACACGCAATATTTTACAACTGATCCGACTCTCAACAAACTCACTAACTTGAGAGTGATGAGATGGTTCTTGGACCTCCAACCTTTCTGGTTCTCTGTAGAACAACAAAAAAGGAAAGGAAAATGTGGGCTTCTTAAATTGGTTCCCTATCAATGGAGAAGTCACGTACCAGGACGATCGAGATGGGCGAGAACTTCCTCAGGAGTGCTGAAGACAATGCAGCCCCAACCCACGAGAAAAAAGCCCACCGGGATACTCTTAAAGTCACCCTCAGTGGACCCCTCCTCATAGACACGAGTGCTACTTGACACATACCCTTCCCTGGACTTCAGTGTATGAGGTACTAAAGAGGGTGAGAACAAAAACAGTATTAATAGAGAGATGGAAGTGTATTTAAATGATTCCCCTTCAGACCACGAGAACAATAAATATCTATACCCTGTACAGCATCCACTGTTAACCTAAAGCAACTGGAATACACAGCGTGAGTCTTGGTGACAGTAATAAGACACATAAGGATAAGGGAAACTAAACACTGAATGCAGAATTACCTAAGTTTCAGGATTTAGTAGCACTGAAGAGTCTGGACAGCACGGTCTCTTGAGCAGGAAAATAAACAACTATTGCAAGAACGTGGAGTTTAGTGAATGGAGTGAGTGAACAGGTTTTAGAGAAAATAAGAGCGCAAAGCGAGCAGCTCTAGGACGCTTGCTGTTGATGCGCGACCCCTGATTAAAGGAAAGGATCCTATCCCATTGTCGTGCATCACACGGTGTACCTCTTCTCTCCCGAATCAGCCTCGGAAAATGTTGCGTCTGGGTCCCCGTTGCCACGGGAGTCTGTAGGCTCCCAGAAAGGACGGCAGAACTGGAGGATTCCGATGCAGATGGGCAAAAGGTAAGTTGTTGTTCCTGCCAGTCCTGCTAGTCCTTAGGTCACACCCTCTACCAAGACCCCTCACCCCTCTATAGAGAGGATCCACCACGGGAGAACCAGGCCGAAAAGGATGAGCATGATGGAATTTTGCCATAAATCGTGGTGCATACACGTCCTTCACCGGAACACAGGATCTATCTTCTACCCTATAGCCTTTCTAGTGTATTAAGTACTGTAGTTGGCGTTCATATAAGCGTGAATCAACCATATGATGGAGCTAGTATTCCTCCTGGGGGCCAACTGTGGGGAGATTGGTGACAATGGAGCAGGGGTAGATGGATGATCTATGAACAGGTTTAAGGAGGGACACGTGGAATACTGGATGTATCTTGTAATGAGATAGGAGTTGAAGTTCCATGGCTACAGGGTTAATGATATGCCTGATCTCAAAAGGGCCAATATACGTAGACTTGAATTTCTTATTACAAAACGGCATCCCAGTGTTCTTTGTAGACAACATGACATCATCATGAAACCTATAATCTGGGCCAGGCCCACTTTTCCTGTTAGCAAATTGACAAGCCTGTTTCTGGGCATCGAGCAGCTGTTCTCTGGTGGACTTGAAACCGGTTTGAATGAGAGAAACATAATTTTGGACTGCTTGCACTGTACTGTGGTGAAAGGGTTATTTGAATGGACATGGGATGGTTACTCGAGGATATCTTTAATCGGCGTATGAAATGAGTAATTGTAAATGAATTGAGCTAGGGCCAATAAATGGGTCAATTCCTTTTCATAATCCATCACGAAACACCATAGGTATTGGGCCACCGTTTGGTTTTCTCGTTTGCCTTGTCCATCACTTTGAGGATGGTAAGCAGAGGAGTAACATAGACAGATTCCTACCTCGTTACTAAGAGCTTTCCAGAATATGGATACAAATTGAGTTGCTCGATTTGTTATAATGTCTTGAGGCACTCCATGTAGATGAATAAAATTCTGTATGAAACATTGAGTCAGTGTGAAGGCATCATGAAGTAAGACACAGACAACAGGTTAAAGATTATCTCTCAAATGTTTTATTAAATTAAAAATCAGGATGGGTTAAGGCCTAACTTGCCCTATGCTAAGGTGGGATTTCTCTACCTAAAGAAAACTAAGGCTAGTCGGAGTCTTGAAGTCCAAATCAAATGTCTATCTGTGTCCAAAACCTATACTTGCCTGCACAACTAACTTTATACAATGTGTAGGGATGTTGCCATCAAAATGAATAGTGTTCAAAAGAGAGTTCAGAGCTTCTTCCTGCTCTTTGCTTGTATTCAGCTTCCCATTCGCCAAGTTCAAAAAGTCTCGGGGATTCCCTTCCCCAAGGTTTCAAAAACATCCAGCTTTTCAAAACAACACAAGTTCCCTGGGACACTTCCCAGCTCTTCGGATATCACTTTCACATAGGCAGTTATTTTTTTACTTCCAGATCAAATAACCGGTTGTTTCCAAACCTAGGCTTCTTTATGGATGTTTTCATTGACTTCTCCATACAAGGCACTCGGTCTAGGCGCAGTTGCTGGACCACACAGTCCTCCAATTACATGTCACGCAACCAATATCCCTTCTTGGTAGCTTTTTCATCACCATTAGGCCACTACTACTTTGTGACAGTGATGTTGAGTTGATTCCCCAGTGTCTCACTCGTTTGACACTGTACCGTGGCTTGGTTGGCCAACCTGCACTTTGTTATGCTTTTCTGTAGTCTTCTGACTTTTGCAAACACAGGTTTCCTTTTAAACCTGCCTCCTTTCGCTCTTTTAGCTTTTCATCAATACTTGGCCTCTTATCTTATACCCTTTCTTGGTATGCTTTGACTTTGCCAATACTTGTATTTCATCCAATATATTTCATGGTATCTGCCACTTGCACCACCTTTCTTTCACATGTGGGAAACCTGACAGTATTCTCCCACCTACTCCCCTGGAGCCTTCCATTCAGGTGGCCAGAGAAGGGCCATCACTTTCAGATCCCGAACCTGGGGGTGGACAAGCGAGGGAGGTACACCTGAATGGAGGGTCACGAAGGATTGGTAGGAGAATACCCAAGGGCGAGACACGGTATTCCCCCTTTCCAGATTATACACCAAACCACTCTCCCTGAGCCCTAATGGGGTATTTTCAATCACACCTCATCTCCCCCTCCCAATTTCCAACAAGTACTGGGACGAGGAAGAGCCGACCGAGAATAATGAATATCACCCTTAGCAACAACATAGGGATACAAAGTGAGGCCTACTATCAAACACCTTTGACTTGTCCTACTAATAAGGTCAGGCAAGGTCAGGCACTTTAACCTGTGCACACCTGACTCCAATTGACCCTCACCTGTAATACATAAAGGGTGATTCTGCCAAGGTCATTAAGCGAGCTGGGGCTGCTGGTTGGAACCTGAAGGCCAACGAGCAGAAGGCTGCGAGGAGAGGAGCCCAGAGGGACCAGTGGCGTACAGGACACTGAGACGCTGACCCGGTGTGTGTTTGAAGGGCTGCAGCGTGTTGAGGTAGCCATGTCTCCAGGGAGCCGGAGTGGGACGGAAGGCAGTCTATAGGTCTTGTTTAGGCCAGTGCTCGTTCCCACGGGACGTGTGCGGATCCCAGCGGTGTCTGAGAGGCAGGTGGTGAGACCCTGACCTCGACCCAAACCCATCTGAACTGATTTGACCTCCTCGCCGGCACAACGCTACTGTTGATACGTTTTGTGCAGGGAGACACTCTGCAGCGTGTGGGTGGCCGCAGTGGGAGCAGGAGCACCGTGAAAGGAAGAGCCTGGTGAGCGAAAGCGGGAAGAAAGCAAAGCAGTGCGAAAAAAGATGAAAAGAAGGTGCAAGTGTGCAGGACAGGAAAAGGTGTGCAGGGAGCACAACAAAGTAAGGAAAGGACAGAGTGAAAGAGGCACCAGAGAATAAGGAGAGGGGTTAGAGGTCCCAGTGGTCGCACCTGGGTGGAGCAAAGAACCTGGCTTTCTCGAAAGTCGCTGTTACTTCAGCCATGAAAGAACTGTACAGTGAAAGGTACATCATGACAAGAGGAACATTTTGTTTGAGACCAGAGCGGCCTAGGCTTGGGGAAGGAAACCCTAAGAGGCCCACAAGAAACACTGGTGAACTTTGTAAGACAGGGCTTACGCTTGTTGAAGGGAACCCTGGGAGGCCTAAATGGAACTATGAATCCTCAGTTGAGTTGTAAAGTAAGAAACTGTGAATCTTCTGACCCAGAGGGGCCTAAGCTTGGGTAAGGGAACCCCAAAGAGGCCCACTAAAAACATTGTTGAACTTTGTGAGAAGAGGCCTAGACTTGGGGAGGCCTAACAGTGGCCTAACAGGAACTGTCTCTTTTTGTTTGGAACTATAGGGATTGAAGCTTGCGGAAGGGAACCCCCAAGGTACCCAGAGATCTTGTAAACTTTATTGATTTGCTGCAAGAGCCCTACATGCAACGTTCTAAGGGCAGACCTTTTGAGTTGAGCTGTTTTGAACTGGTAGAACTACACCTATTGGTAAGTCTACATGAAACCAGCTGCGGTTTACATTTCCTTTTGAATCACCATGTTTCCTTTAAGAAGACCCCCTATTACATTTGGTTTAAGAGTGAGGGTAAGCATAGGTTTGGGCACAGACAATCCTTGCTTTTGGACTTACGGACATCGTCGGCCCCTAGAAACATCAGTTGAGGGAACAACCCCCTTAGAGTTGGGGCCAGATAGGCATTACACCAACACCACAAAGTTTGATAGTAAAGGTTTTCAAACTGTTACTTTTAAGTCTGTGTCTCTCTTGATACCATGCCAGTCTCCCCCACTCCATTCATGAGTGCTCAACACTTGGCTTTACTCTGTTCAGCATTCAAAAGTGCTTATCATAACTTTCAGTTCATTCAGCATTCAATAGTACTTGTTTCTGTATTTAAAAGTACTTGAAATGATTTTCAGTTTGTTCGGTATTCAAAAGCACTTGTTTTAGCATTCAAAATACGTGTAGTGACTTTCAGTTAGTTCGGTATTAAAAAAGCACTTGTTTTGACATTCAAAATACTTGTAATGACTTTCAGTTTGTTCGGTATTCAAACATTCTTGTTTTGGCATTCAAAAAGTACTTAGAATACCTTTCAATTCATTCAATATCCAATATCCAAAACAACAACGTTCAATGCTCATTGGCCTGCCAGCCTGGTGCTTCCCATTCACTCAGCGGTCAGAGCTTATGGCATTGCTAGGTTTCTGTCGCTCTGGGTTCTCGCCTGCTCGAACGGGACCTTGCTCCTCTTCTCCGAGAGTCTCTCTGTGGCATTGCTCCCCTGCAATGCTTTGCCTGCAGCCCAGGACTTCCGTGACCACTTTGTTTGTTCACAGTGTTCTTCCACAAGCAATCTGCTACTGGCCTCCCACTTTTGGTCAGCGGGTCTCGAGCGCTCCATATGCCACACCACGTCTCAGGAGTTGCTTCCTCATCTGCTGCCTCAGCCTCCTCAGCTCACACAGCCTCCACAACTAACTCCATTCCCAAACGGAGGACGGGTTTTAAAGTGCCCACCACCATACTGATTTCAGGAAGACTAGACCACTCACCATTAGAACGATATTTCTGCCTTATTCGTGTTGTCCTCCTCCTCGTCCCAGTACACAGCTAACGTAAATGTTTGCATTAACAAAAGGAGGCTGACATGTGTCTGTATTAATAAAAAAGGGACTAATATGTGTTTGTCTCCTTCCCATGAGAAGATGTCTTCCTAGTTGGTCTCTTCCTCGTCCTGTCGAAAGAGAAAGTACATCATGCCTCCTATTGTAATAAATATATTAATATTGGCCTACGCCAAGCTGCTCAAAAGTCGCTTGCGAAAGAAATCTGTGTTGCAAGGTCCTGACCTTAAATCCATGTACGCCGCCATTTTAGGATTTGTTGTGTAAAAGTCACCCAGTGAGTTAAAATGATGGACGATGTCATTCCAGAATACAACATGGCTGTCTTGGCCTCTGTACATAGCTAATGTGTAACTTGCCTGCAGGCCACTTGTTGAGGTCGTGAACTGAGACCTTGTCCTTCACTGACCTATGTGTAGAAGGATTACTCGTGCAATGAAACTAATCCACGAGCATATGTTGAGACAATGTATTCAAATACTGACTGAAGAACATCTGTTTAACTACATTGTATTTAATATTTAAGAAGGCCTGCATGGAAAACCTTAGAATACACAGTTATTGCATAGGCCTGTTGATGCATGTATTAAAAGCAAACCAGTTATATGCGGTTGTTTGAGACTTGGCACGAGCCCTAGATCAGTGATGTATTAAAAGGAATATTAACCCGAAGTGGGGCTGGACATCGCACCCACCAAATGTATAAAAAGCAAATGCATTCTAATGTACAACATCTCTCACTGAACACACTGAACCACGCTGGAGTTCGTTGTGTTGTACTGAGGGCCGATAGCTATCTGATTTTGCTCTGTTTTTGTAACTGGATTCAGTAAAAAATAAAGTCCTTTGTATGTTCCTTTGTAACCCGTGTTCGGCGTATTTCCTTTTGGGGTACTCAGGGTAGATATTTTGATTTGGTTTTTCTGTTTTCACAGTTGGCGCCCGAATAGGGACCCTCAAGATTGATGCCGGATTGTTGAAGGTTGACGCACGCTATCGGACCGGGATCGGACGGTGTGACATAAGGGGCCCCCTGAACGAGATGCAACACCTCAGCAGCGCTGCATGACCCGATCCTTGGACGATAAGCGTGTGGTCCGAGACAGCATCTTGACGAGGGTCCACTTATCAAGGCGGGCAGATTTGCCGAAATCACCATACACGAGGTAAGATTAGTTAGGTAAGATTCTTAGAAATCCGATCGGACATCCTTAGGTTTGGTCAGGTGAGTCGTGACCCGATTCTTAATTTAACCCTGACAATTTGAATTTTGGCACATTGTATCTGCAGACACAATTATTGACCAGGTAACACCAAGAATTTGAGATATGCCTGGGAAATTGTCTACCTGCTTTAGGGCATTATTCCGCAGTGATAGACAATCTTTGGAATTCAGCCGTCCCGCACCACAGGAGGGGTCGCCGGCATGTACTATGTACTGTAAGCATGGCATTTGAAGTATAGTATTTAATGATATTTGGCACAGACAAACCAGACATGCTTCCGAACTTCAGTGGCCAATCAATGGTAGTTTTGAGATCCCTCGTATTGAATATTTGGAGTCAGTCTTGTTAAAGAAAAAGGCTAGACCTGCAGCATTTGATATTTTGCAGAATTGGAAAAAAGAAGCGTTGCAACAACTTAAAAGAGAAACATGCACACCGTCATAAAAAGAACGCGGAAAAAGCGTTGTTATATGATCAAGACAAACAGTCTGAGGCGACTAAAAATATGGATAGGGTTTTCACACTCGGAATTCAGAAAATCTTTCCTTCTAAAGATCTTCATATTTCTGATGAGTTTTTTGACAAAATATTAAATGAACGAAGGCCTGGTGCCTCTGCGCCACCTCCGTATGTTCCTCTTCCCGCTGCTGTACCTCTTCCTGCTGGTATTCCTGCTCTTCCTGCTCAACCTGTTGTTCTTATTCCTCCGGTTGTTGTCCCTCCACCTGCTCCTCCGCCTCTTTTTATCGCACCAGTTATAGTACCTCCATCGAATTTGCCTGCGCCCTCTCTTCCAAGTGGTCCTGAGCCGCTTCTAATCGAGCGAGGTTCAGGAACAAAGGTTGTCACTCACAATACTGTAATGCCAGAGAAGAAACGTGAGTTAATTGCATGGGCTAAGCATTGTATGGAGAAGGATGATCAAGCTAGCGTTTTTGCCACACTTTGTCATACAGATAATTTTCCTGAGAAAAATGTTTTTATTGAAGGTTTAGGGATTCAGTTATGTATAATGTGGGGAAGATTAAATAATGCGGATGTTCCGCAAGGGTTAAGGGATCTAAATACTCTAGCGCTTTCTAGAGACACTGTGGAGAAGGTAAATGAGCATGTCGAGAGGTTATTTGGGTATAGAAAGGAGTTGGAAAAGTTACAGAATGAGGATGATGGAGAGGAAAATATGTATGTACAGAAACGGTTCCTTACGTGTCGTAAACCGATATCGGAGGAAATACGAATTTGTAAGAAAGACGCGATTAGATGGATTTCAGACATATCGATAACCCCAGTTGAGGTATATGACACATATAGTCAATATACGCTAGAAATGCAGAGGAAAGTGATACAGGTAATGGTAGAGTACCTGCAGGATGAATGTGTAAAAAGGAAGATTAGTTGTCCCACAGAGTTATTGAGCATTTATAAGAGAGCTTTTTCACTTGGCACTTCTTCGACTGCTTTAGCGCTCGACTTGGCTCTGTTGCTTAGTAAGCGTTCGGAGTCACCTATTTCTCAGTTGCCTATGAGAGAGGTTCCTCTGACATTTGTCCCGAAGGTTGAGGTTGCGGCCAATGCTGTGCAGGGTATAGTCGCTGTGAACATTCCCGCACATTATGTATCGCAGTTCGTTAACGTCCCGTTCTCAAGACAGGAAGTGAATACTATTAGGCAATCTATTCCTGATATTAGGAAAAATCCGACAGGGCTCTATAAAGAGATAGAATCCATTTTGCAGTCCTCAGTGTTCACCTTAGGTGACATTGATTTGTTGTTTCCTGTACTCCTGCCCATAGATTTATGGAAACAAGTTAGAACTATTGATGACGTACCCGGGTTGGGAGATAGATGGGTGAATATAATTAGACTCAATGGGGAAAGGCCAGCTGGCGAAAGACCACCTCGGGTGATATTAACTCTGCCTGATAGAATCGTTGCTAAATTAAAAACCATAATTCCCGAGAAGAGAATTATTTGGGACAAGCTTACGGCCTGTGTCCAAGGAAAGTCTGAAGGTGCTACTGAGTTCTTTAATCGGTTCGAATAGGTATTCTCGGATTTCAGTGGACAAGACTTAGGCACAGAGTCTGGGAAAAGATTATTTGTGGACAAATTTGTACGTGGATTGCTGCCTGACAATTATGTCTTCTGAGAGCGCTTGGCAGGCGAAATCACAATCAGAAGTACTGCACATGGCTCAGTACTACGAGAACCATGTCAATAATGAAAAAGATAGGATTGAAAAACGGAAAGGCGATTTAAAAACGAAAGTGCTATTGCAGCAAATTGTTAGGGGCCCCAGAGGGGGTAGTTCTCAGGTTAGAGGTCAGTATGTCCCGCAGGGGAATGTGCCCTTGGGTCCTGTGAACATTAACCAGTGCGCTTATTGTCGTTGAGAGGGTCATTGGCGAGCACAAAATCCCGTCCTTCAACAAAGGTCGAATAATACATTTGGTAATATGGTAGGCGATCCAGAGGTCGCCCGGGCGTAGAGGGCCCTGGTAGAGGTCAGTTTACACAGGACCATCAGCAACCTTTTTCGCAGAACCATCAGACTCCGAGTGTAGACACCAGGAACATATTTGATCATCCTTCCGTGCATATTTATCTGAAGAGCTTCCTTTCGATGATATTCTGTTTCGTTAGGATTGCCCGAAGCAGGGTTTGGAACCTACACCTATTCCTGTCAATCAGAAAGGTACCTATGTTGAAATGGTGGTGGGAAATAGGAAACATCAGTTTTTGATAGACACTGGAGCAGAGAAGTGTTCCATTGATCATTCGCGGGTTCCAAACATTCCACTGTCAGGGCAAACCAATGTTTCTGTAGGATTTTCTGGTACACCAGTTGTTTGTCTGGTTTCTATGCCAGTACCTATTTCTTTGGGTCCCTTTACGGACCAGTGTCCATTTCTGTTGACTTCGGATTGCGGAGAGAACTTGCTGGGGTTGAATCTGTTAAAAGAATTAAATGCAGTGATTTATTGTTCTTCTGATGGAGTGCGCTTGACGATTTCACCACAGCAATTTTCTGCCTAGCAATTCTTGACTAGACTGTTGCCTCCAGAATTCATTGATGTACCAGAGAGCTTGTGGGCTGTCGACGACAATGATGTAAGTGTTTTACAGATTGAGCCTGTCCAAATAGTTTTGAAACATGGAATTGAGCTGCCACGCATTCACCAGTATAAGATTTCGGTTGAGGGCGAGCGAGCTTTGAAATGTATTGTTTCCGATTTTGTGCATCGCGGGGTGATTGAAGAAATTTCAGGAAGTTTGTGTAATAGTCCGATTCTACCCATGTACAAGAAAGGCGATAATGTAATTCCATTCCGTTTCATAATTGATTTACGTGCCATTAATAAAGTTGTGGCACCACAATTTCCAATTGTGCCTGATGTAACGACAATCCTAACCATGATTCAATCTACAACTACTTACCTTAGTGTTGTGGACTTAAAGAATGCGTTCTTTAGTATTCCTATACACAAGGATAGTAGATATTTGTTCAAGTTCACCTTAGGGTGACGCTCGTTTACATTTACTCGTGCACCTCAAGGGTACACAGAGAGTCCTAGCATTTATAGTAGGGCTTTGAAAGAACAACTTGATACCCTTGAATTGCCC
Source organism: Ambystoma mexicanum (assembly GCF_040938575.1). Lineage (NCBI taxonomy): Eukaryota > Metazoa > Chordata > Amphibia > Caudata > Ambystomatidae > Ambystoma > Ambystoma mexicanum. The sequence continues at coordinate 273,425,110 of NC_090927.1, read as the reverse complement.
TCTACCTGTACTTTGCTTCAGTACGTTGATGATTTTCTTCTAGCTGCTGACTCTGAGAGTGCCTGTAAGGAGGGCACTGTGTTATTACTTATTCATCTAGCTAAGCATGGTCACAAAGCTTTGCTTAACAAATTTCAATATTGTTGTCAGGAGGTCGCCTATTTAGGCTATCTCCTGTCAAAGGAGGGAAGAAGATTGACACCTGAAAGAATAAAACACATTTCTGGCATGTCTGTCCCAAATACACAGAAGGAAGTTAGGGCCTTGATAGGTATGGCTTCTTACTGTAGGTTGTGGATCCCAAATTTTTCACTAGTGATCAAACTGATGTTGGCTTTGACAAAGAAGGGCATTTTTTCGCCATTGCCATGGAACGCAGTACACCAGCAGTCGTTTAACTTGCTTAAGACTGCATTATGCTCTGCACCAGTTTTGGGCACACCAAACTATGAAAAGGCCTTTGTGTTGTTTGTGCATGAATGTGATGGATGTGCTTTGGCTGTATTAACGCAGGAACACGGAGGGAAGAATAGGCCGTGCGGTTACTTTTCTTCCGCCCTTGATTCTGTAGCATGCTCTTTGCCAAGATGTTTGCGCTCTGTCGCTGCTGCTGCTGCGTCTGTAAAACAGAGTGAGGGAATGGTCTTAGGCCATGATCTAACCCTGATGGTGCCTCACTCTGTAGATGTTCTACTGAACCGAACTCAAACGCAACACCTCTCTTCTGCACGGTTGACAAGATATGAATTGATCTTGTTTGCTCCTCACATTCAAATTAAGAGGTGTTGTGTCCTAAATCCGGCTGAACTCCTACCTTTTCCGCAAGATGCTACTTGCAGCGATGATTGTTTATATACGACCGAACAAGAGACAAAGGGTAGAATTTATTTGAAAGATACTCCCTTGGATAATCGGCAAGGAGAGCTGTTTTGTGACGGCTCCTGCTTCAAACTTCCGGATATTACATCCACAGCTGCTTATGCGATCACTACATTGAGCATGGTTGTGGAAACTAAGAGAATCGCACATAATTCTGCGCAGGTCGCAGAGATTATAGCATTGACCCGATGTCACGTCTCCTGCGACACGTCCACATTCATGTCCACGTTCAACCAGAAAACCATACAATCCCCCTCCATCTGGTTCTACACACATTCCCTGCAGAGTCCGCTGCGATCCTCGCACTCACCCACATGGCAACAACGTACTGGTTTGGGTAGAATTCCGGCTGGAAGATCCTTGCGCCCCTTTTTGCATTGGCAGTTGCCATGGCGTTTATCGTATGGACGACGCTTCCGTGCGAGCACACCAGGTGCCGCCGCGTCCCACGTGACCAAACACTCAGTGCTGGTACCATCGACAACACGATTCACGTGGCACGGCTCGTACATTCCCCGTGATCCACGTCATGTCATGTGACTACCTGATACAGATAAATGGAACGGGGTAACACGGAAGTGACGCTTCTCAGCTGCTTGTTTCTCAAGTACTGTCGGCGCCTGGTTATCATTTGGATCTTATTGTTACTAGGACCTCGGAACGTTATCACGGACTTCTTTTGCTTTTTCCCTTGGAACAAGAATTACTCTGGATTTGGTACGACCTCGGAACGCTATTACGGATTGCTTTGCCTTTTGGTGTTCAACTTCTCTTGCTCCTACGAACTCAGAGAACAACAATATTAACTTTAGCTTCACTGGTTTTCGACCTCAGAACTGTTTCTCTGGACTGCCTTAGGATCGCCATGTGCACTGGATTCTTGGCTCAGGTGTGGTGATTCCATCAGAGTGCTGCCAAATCCCTGCCAGTCTCCTCTTGCCATTTGACCCCATCTTGTTCCCTTTACCTACCTGTCAAGGCATTATTGTCACCACACATAGGTAAGCCCATTTTTGATATCACTGTTCATTACATCACTGTTCATTGCTGCTGTATCCATAACAATCCATTGTATTGCAGTGGTCAAGAGGTCCTTCCGGTGTTCCTGGTTCCTGGCTGACGGCACTCTACACCTGTGCCCTCAAAGACTGCAAGGGTAGTGGATTTATTCCTGCCCGTGCGCTACTTGGGGACGGAGGTATCATTAATCTACACGACCATCAAGCCCAGAACACCTGAGCTTGTGAACTTTCCGAAGGGCTTGCAGTAAGTATATATACTGGTAGTCAGTATGCCTTTGAGGTGGTTCACAACTTTGGGAGACTTTGGTCAGAGAGAGGGTTCCTAACTTCGCATGGCACCAAAATTCAACATGGCTCCCTAATAGTACAACTACTCCCAGCGCTTGCGCTCCCTACTCAGTTAGCAGTTATGAAATGTGCAGCACATCGAAAGATTGTAGATGATATTGGAAAAGGGAATGCTTTCGCTGATCAGATAGCTAGACAAACTGCCACTGATCTCTTCACGGAGATGTATGTTTCAAGGGAATCTGTAGATGCTTATGCACTAGATGAGGGTGCTGGGTCTGTACGGGATATCCAAGCTGACGCACCAAACTAAAATGGCCGGACGCCTTACCGATCGTGTTACTAGCCATGCGTACAACCCCTCAAACTAAGACTGGGCTCTCTCCATTTGAGGTCGTAATGGGGAGACCTGCCAATATCTGGAACCTTCCAAAATGTCGAACTTCAAAGAATGTTGAAAATGTACTACTTTCAGATTATTGTAGCCAATTGACTAAAAACCTGTATTTGATTTATCACCAGGTACGATAAGCTTTACCTGTGCGATACGAGGGCCCGGGCCACGGCATACGGCCTGGGAATTCGGTGCTTGTCAAATCATTTGAGCGCACCTCCTGCTTTGCGTCTCGCTGGCGTGGCCCATTCCAAGTCCTGTTGGTCACCCAGACAGCGATGCGGGTTGCTGGGCGTAAGAACTGGATCCACGCGTCTCACATCAAGAAACTTCCTCACCCTGTGCCACAGGCTACAGAAGAAACAGAACCCCTCGCTGACACTGCAACCAATGATCCCAAAGCAGTAAGCAGCATTGAGAGTGTGTCGGAGAATCTCTCTGAGTCCGGGAGGCTTGGGGAAGCTGCCATTTTGTCTCGGCACTCTCCACAAATTTTACACCCGGAAACGGCTGTTCTGAATTCACTTGCCTCTGACACGTTGCTTCCACCAGGAAGTGATGACATATTGTTTCCGGATCAATTAGTACCAGGAAAAGTACGATATAACCTACGACCACGAAGATAGACTTACGCCACGGTTTTGCTGTGCATCTGATAGACTTACGGCGCGATTTTGCTGTGCATCTGATAGATTTACGGCACGGTTCGGCTGTGCATTCGGAGAAGGAAAAGAGTCATCGAGGGCTTGCTTTTGCACAAATTTGAGGAAGGGGATTCTGTTGGCTAGGGTAGTGGAAGGACTAAGAAGTCGCTCGACCGGGAGGTCGCCAGCAACAATCTTTGGAGTGTCCGTTTGAAGACTACGATGCCCGCCACCGCTACCGCTCGTATGGGACTTGTAAATAAGGGGGTGACCAACCGGGACAATGGACAAAATGCCTGGGCCCCGAAAACTTATTGCTGTATTCTTATAATGATATTTGGTTTTTTAATAGTCGCTGCCTTAGGATTGTAGTACCTCGAGGAAACTCACTCTTTAGAACTTTTGTTGCCAACTGAAAGTGCACCCATTGTTCCTACTCTCTTTGTACATTTGCATACTTTATCCCCTCGGGATTCCCAGCACAGACAAAGGTACCACAATAACACTTTACTGCTTATCATGAATGCTACACATGCCATTTTTAATAAATCTAACTGTTGGGTCTGCTCACATTTACCGCAACACGGGGATAAGGGCCTAGGTTGGTATATTCATCCTTTACCATTGACAACTGCCTGCTATGCTTCTCTTAGAGCACTGTTTTTTGGCCGATGGAATGATAGCATCTCAGGGAACTTTGATGGCACCAATTTGAATAGTTTTGAGAAACGTGTTTTGACTCCCCTGGGATGCTCACTTTTTGCAAATAGGAGTAAACCGAATGTTGCTTCTGTTAGACCTTCTGATAAACTGTTTCGTCCTTTCTAATCTTTGAATTCCTTTAAAATGGCTCCAATAGGTAATAAGGATGCCATGCCTCCTTCTTACACTGTTAACCATAGCCCCGATTCAGTTTCTTTTTGCATACAGAGGAATGGAACTCACTCAATGGGAAATTTTCTAGGTTGTGCCAATGTTGCAAATTTGACTGGGGAGAACAGACCTTTGTATGTAGGCGAACCTGTCTACTTTGTCTGCGGTAATGTAGCATTCCCATGGTTGCCCAGGGATTGGGAAACCTGTTATTTAGGGATCCTGTTACCTGGGGTGTTTATAGCTAGTACAAAAGAAGTTTCGAAGGCTCGTCCACGGCGGGATGAGAATGGCGACACCCCAGCACAAGTCTTCGGAGATATAGCTAAATCATTTGTGCCATTTTGGGGCAAATAGCGAATTCAGAAGATATCAGAAAACTAGCGAGAGTACTGGAGAGAACCATCAACCGGACCACCGACATACTCTATAATATGACGTTAGAACAAAAGGCGATAAGATTAGTAGCACTTCAAAACCGAATGGCATTAGATGGCATTCTAGCTGAGCGTCGTGGAGTGTGCAAATTATTGGGGTCCGCTTGCTGTGTTTTCGGACCAGATTCCTCCCCAACTATCTTCAAGGCAATACAGAATCTGCACGTCCTTAGTTCCGAAGTGCATGTTCCCGAGGGAAACTGGGATCTGAGCGCTTGGTTCTGGGACTTCTTGCGATCTTGGGGTTGGAAGGTACTTTCAGTCTTACTAATTATTTTGGGAATCCTGCTGTTTCTTTGTTGCTGTATTCAGTGTCTACCTGGTATGTGTTCGATACTAAGGGTATGTTGCGCACAAGCAATAGGTTCGATAGGACATAAAGTGTATGCCCCAGATAAGACTTCCAAAGAATAGTACTGAAGGATATTTTAGCAAATGACCTAATGGCAATAGATATTTCCGATAGTGATTCAGGGTGCATGGACGATGATGCATGGAGTTATTTGCGAGGAGATCCAAAGTAGTTTTTAGCACTTGGCATAGGCCAAAAGGAAGGTTTGTCGAAAGAGAAAGTATATTGTGCCTCCTATTGTAATAAATATATTAATATTGGCCTACGCAAAGCTGCTCGAAAGTCACTTGCGAAAGAAATCTGTGTTGCAAGGTCCTGACTTTAAATCCATGTACACCACCATTTTAGGTCAAACCTCCATTTTAGGATTCGTTGTGTAAAAGTCACCCTGTGAGTTAAAATGGTGGACGATTTCATTCCAGAATACAACATGGCCTTCTTGACCTCTGTACATAGCTAATGTGTAACTTGCCTGCATGCCACTTGTTGAGGTCGTGAACTGAGACCTTGTCCTTCATTGACCTATGTGTAGAAGGATTACTCGTGCAATGAAACTAATCCACGAGCATATGTTGAGACAATGTATTCAAATACTGACCGAAGAACATCTGTTTAACTACATTGTATTTAATGTTTAAGAAGGCCTGCATGGAAAACCTTAGAATACACAGTTATTGCATAGGCTTGTTGATGCATGTATTAAAAACAAATCAGTTATATGCAGTTGTTTGAGACTTGGCACAAACCCTAAATCGGTGATGTATTAAAAGGAATATTAACCCGAAGTGGGGCTGGACATCGCGCCCACCAAATGTATAAAAAGCTAATGCATTCTAATGTACAACGTCTCTCACTCAACACACTGAACCACGCTGGAGTTCGTTGTGATTTACTGAGGGCCGATAGCTATTTGATTTTGCTCTGTTTTTGTAACTGGATTCAGTATAAAATAAAGTACTTTGTATGTTCCTTTGTAACCCGTGTTCGGTGTATTTCCTTTTGGGGTACTCAGCCTCGATATTTTGATTCTGTTTTCACAGTCCCAGTGTTGAAGTGATGTTTCTGAGGGACAGGTTCAAAGGAAAGAAAAGGGATAGGGCTGACAATAGCCTACAAAGGCTTGAGGGTTAGAGGGTTCAGTGTGAAAAGGGAAATGGGGAAACTATGTCTCACCCAAGGACGTCCTTTCTCCACTCCACAAGTTCCCTCCACCCGGGTGATCTGCCCTCGCATATCCACCCCCAGGGTTGCGATCCAAAAGTGATGGCCTTTCCCTGGCCACCTGAGAGGAGAATCCTGGGGAAGAAGAAGTGAGGACGCCCTCAGGTTCCTCACATACCAAGCCCCTATGCGGGTTGAACCTAGATGTTTCACAGGCAAACCGGGAGAAAAAGTCATTATTGCCCTGATCTCGACCCTTCCCTTGTTCCACTGTGAAACAATATGGCTGAAGGTCCAAGAACCATTGCATAATTCTCGGGTTGGACTCTTTTCTTTGGCTGAACTACAATAAAGGAGAAGGATTGGTAACTAATCTGTATTTGCGAACCAGTAGGTAATATTTGAGGTGGAGCATGGCCCTCTTGATTGACATGGCCTCAAGCTCAATAACTGAATAATTCTTCAACCTAGGAAACAACTTCCTACTGATGTAGAGTAGGGGGTGTTCTAGTCCGTCATGATCTTGAGAGAGGACTGCTCCCAATCCCAGTAAAGAGTCATCTGTTTGCAAAATGAACTCTTTAGAGAAGTCAGCTACCTTTAAAATGGGGCTCTGACAAAGTATTTGCGTTAATGTGGTATAACGGATGTAATCTTCTTCATCCCACTTGATCTTTTGGGGCTGAGTGGTTTTCTGTTTATTTGTGAGTCTCGCGGTTTTAGTTGAGAAGTTTGGGATAAATCAGCGGTAGTAGCTGATCAATCTCCAAAAGGCTCTAAGATCTTTCTTGGTCTTTGGTGTGGGGGTATCAAAAACAGCCTTAACTATATCCTGCTGGGGCTGTACAGTGCCATTACCCACAAACAATCCCAGATATTTGACTGCACAATGAGCCAATTTACATCTTTTTGGATTAGCTGTTAAGCCTGCCTTTCTCAACACTTGCATGGCTGTGTAAAGGTAATGTAAATTATCTTCCCAAGTTTTACTTTGTATCACAATACTGTCTATATAGGCCTGCAGAAATCAGAGTAGGGTTGTAAGATCTTATCCATGAATCTCTGAAATATTGCAGTGGCCCCATGTAGACCGAATTGTAGTACTTTAAAGTGGAACAGACCTATAGGTGTGGCAAAGGCAGTTTTTTCTTTGCCATAACCTTATTGACCTGCTGGGTAATGCTGTCTATCTCTTTACCATAGACCTCACGAATGGCTACTGGCAGAGAGACAGACAGCATTACCCAGCCGGTCAATAAGGTCATCAATACATGGCATTGGTTAAGCGTTGAAGGCAGATATGGCATTCACTTTCCTAAAGTCGATACAAAATCTCCAACTCCCATCGGGTTTTGCCACCAACACGATGTCAGAAGACCAGGGTCTAGTAGATGGTGCAATAATGTTAGCCTCAAGCATCTGCTTGACTGCCTGGATGATGTTTTCTTTTCTACACTCAGGTAATCTATACGGTTTTAAATGTACCACTTTGCCTTCTGGAGTGCGGATATGATGATAGATATCTTTCTCTCACCCTGGTTCCTCTGAATACATCAGCAAATTGTATTGTAAGGTCATATAGATCTTGCTTCAGTTTATTACTAAGTTCAAGGTGGAGTCAGAACTCAATCCTTAGGCAACAAACAGGACAAACTAGTGGCATTAGACTCTGAAAGATTTTCCCTCCACTCCTTTAAAAGGTTGATGTGATATATTTGTGTTTTTAAGTGGCGATCAGTTTGGGAAATTTGTAGTTACAAGGTCCTGTCTGTTCTAACACCTCACATGGTCCATGCCACTTAGTTATTAGTGCCTTCTCTGAAGTAGGTAACAATTCAAACACCTTGTGGCCTACTGAAAAATATCTCAAAGTAACTTTTCGATCATATGAGGCTTTCTGTTGTCCCTGTGCCTTGGCCATATGGGTTTGTACTAAAGATCTAAATACCGTCATGTGTTCTTTAATTCGGTTTGCAATTTGGGAGAGTGGGGTTGGGGTTTCTTCCCAGGTTTCTCTCAATGTATCCAGGATATCTCGAGGGAGTAACTCGAACAGGGAGAATCCTGTAGAAGCCTGAGGTATCTTCCTAATAGAAAATAAAGCCCATGGTATCATTTGATCCCATTTTCTGCCATCCTGTTCCACTAACTTCCACAATATGGTTTTCAATGTCTTATTAAACCTTTCTCCAAGGCCATCTGCCTGTGGGTGATAAACTGAGGTTCTCAAAATGGTTATATGCAATAGTTGTTTCACTTCCCCCATACATTTTCTCCTAAATGCAGAGCTGTGATCTGTCAGTATATCTTTTGCAAACTCTACTTGTGAAAAGAAAGGGAGTAGGTGTTTCAAGATCTGTTGGGTGGTATTGGCTATCAGGGGAAAAGGTGCCTGGATAGCGAGTGGCATAATTCACTATTACCAAGATATACTTGTTCTCTAATTTTGATGTTTCCAGGGGTCCTACAATGTCCATACCAATTCTTGAGAATAGAATTTACTTGATTGGTAGTGGCTGTAAGGGGACTGGTGGTTGTATATGAGTACTGGTCTTTTGGAAAATTGCGCAGGACTGGACAAAGTTTTTAATGTCAGCATGAATTCCTGGCCAGTAGAAATTATTGATGATTTGGGCCTGCATCTTTGTCTGTCCTAGATGACCTCCTGTCAGATGGGAATTAGCTATTTCCAGGACTACTTGCTTATGACATTCAGGGACAAATTGTTGGGTGTTTACTAAGCCCTCTGAAGTAATGTCTCACCGGTACATTAGTCCATATCTCAAAATGAAAAAAGGCCCTCCTCTCTCACGGCCCTCTTGCTCAGGTGTAACTTGCAAAAAGGCTTCAGCCAATAATGGGTTGTTCCTTTGGGCAAAGGCTAGGTCAGGAAGAGTTTCTGTTTCTTCTCCCTGGAATCTTCTGGGTTTGCGATCTTGCAGGGCATCAGGTGTATCATCAGCCTCCCTGAAGCCTTGGGTACCTTGATCCGTCACCTCCTTCCCGGGCCCCTTTCTTTAGCCCAGGTAACACTGTGCTCTGTTGCACCCCTTGCACAGTTGTATCCCCCTGATGGATTTGGAAGGGATCTTTTCCATGAATCTGTAATAACACTTTGATGTCACCTCTGAAGTCTGGATCTATAACCCATCTTGATCTATGATGTACTAGGATAGCTAGTACATCAATTCCAAACCTACATGCTAGTCATGATTTGGGAGCCAGTCTGATCTAACTATCTGGGGGTGGAATCAGAATCAAATCAGTGGGTATTAGTCTTCTTTCACCTCGGGGAATGGTTTTGTCCCTGTTGCTGCAAATATCAAACCCAATGGAGCCCTTTGTGGCTACTGAAGGGTCCGATCCTCTGGGAGTTAACTTTCAAATTTTAGGGTCCCCCATCTTTTACCAGTTGAGCCGAGCCCTACAGATAAGGGGCGTATCGACTACTTTTACTACCTACAAATTGGCAAATATTCCCCTCTTGTTTTCACACAAACAGCTCCATGGATCTGTTTGGACAAGCAGTGCCACAGGAAGAAGCTACTATTGTTACTGCCTGATCCAAAGAGGTAACCATGTATCTTTTAATAAACATTTCTGTTTATAGTTAAAAGATATTTTTACTCACTTATAAAATACTCCCATTGCGAATGGCAATAACCTTTTTTACTCCCTAAAATGTCATTTTAGTCCCAACTTTAAAAAATGGGGAGTAAAATACACCCACTTCAGAATCCTATCTGGAGCACAGTTTGAGCCACATCCCACTTGTGGCATCATTTGGATCATGAAGTAAGACACAGACAACAGGTTCAAGATTGGCTCTGAAATGTTTTATTAAATTAAAATTCATGATGGGGTAAGGCCTACTTTGCCCTATGCTACGGTGGGATTTCCCTACTTAAAGAAAACTAAGGATAGTCTGAGTCAAGAAGTCAAAATCAGAAGTGTGTCTGTGTCCAAAGACTTCACAATTAACTGTATACAATGTGTAGGGATGTCAGCATCAAAATGAATAGTGTTCAAAAGAGAGTTCAGAGCTTCTAACAGCTCTTGGCTTGTATTCAGCTTCCCATTCGCCAAGTTCGAAACAGTTCACAAAGTGTCTGGGTACCCTTCCCCAAGAGTTCAAATCTTCCAGCTTTTCAAAACACCACAAGTTCCCTGGGACACTTCGCAGCTCTTTGGATATCTCTAGTTCACATAGGCAGTTATTTTTCTTTACTTCCAAATCACATAACCGGTTGTTGCCAAACCTAGGCTTATTTATGGATACTTTCATTGACTTCTCCACCCAGGGCAGTTCGTCTAGGCGCAGTTGTCGGACCACATGGTCCACCAATTACAGGTCACACAACCGATACCCCTTCTTGGTAGCTTTTCATCCCAATTGGCCACTACTTCCTTGTGACAGTGATGTTGAGTTGATTCCCCAGTGTCACACTTATTTGACACTGTACCATGGTTTAGTTGGCCACCATTCACTTTATTATGCTTTTCTGTAGTCTTCTGACTTTTGCAAACACATGTTTCCTTTTTACCCTGCCTCCTTGCACTCTTTTAGATTTTCATCAATACTTGTCTTCTTATCTTATACCCTTCATGGTATGTTTTGACTTTGCCAATACTTGTATTTCATCCAATATATATTGTGCTATCTGCCACATGCAACACCTTTATTTCACTCCATTCATGAGTGCTCAACAATTGCCTTTACTCTGTTCAGCATTCAAAAGTGCGTATTGTAACTTTCAGTTCATTCGGCATTCAAAGTACTTGTTTCTGTATTTAAAAGTACTTGAAATGATGTTCAGTTTGTTCGGTATTCAAAAGCACCTGTTTCAGCATTCAAAATACTTTTAATTACTTTCAGTTCATTCAGTATTTAAAAGTACTTGTTTCAGCATTCGAAAAGTACTTAGAATACGTTTAAATTTGTCAATATTCGAAACAACAATGTTCAAAGCACTGTCATGATGCCTACCTCTAAGGAGCCAGGCCTTGCCCAGCAACCCCAGAGGCAGACATCATTTTCCCCAGGGAAGTCTCAGCGGGCCCAAGTCGGGGCCCTTTGGACTCAGTCCTGGCGCCTTAGGCGCCAGGCTCATAGCGGACACCAGTCCTGGTGCCTTAGGCGCCAGGCTCATAGAAGAGGATATGTGTTTAAGTGCTTGGGTGCACACTTACCTGATGCAGACCTTGCTGCTTCATCCAGGCCCTCTTGAGGCCTGAATGGGACTACTTTACCTGTAGGACTACTTCACCACCCGGGTGTGGTCGGGGAAGGATACATACCTGATTGGTGGAAGGATACATACCAGGAACTTCTTCCAAGGCTATTTAAACCCCACCCGAACAGCCACACGTGCTTCGCGTTGTTCTGCACCTAGCAGCTGGACGCTCACCGTGTCAGCTCCTGCATCCTGACTTCAGCCACGCCTGCCAACACCCTGGGACACCTGCAAGGGGAGAAAGGAAGAGAATAGGAGAAGAAAAGCCCTTACCTGCTAAATCTGCATCCCGGAGTCATTTCTCCAACGGCCCTGAAAAGGAAGACATCATTTTAAAGGCATTTCGTTTCGATCGCTGCAGCGCTGCATTTTACTCACCTTTGCAAGGCGCTTCCATCTTCAGCAGCGATCTTCCGGATTCAGCTACGCCCCGGCGCCTAGAGGAAAAAAGACAAGAACAAAGGTGAGAGGGAGAAAAGGAATAAGGAAAGCTCAGTTTCCTTTTAAGTCTTACCTGTTGGATTATTCCCACTGCATTTCGGGTCCTGCCGCTTCCTGGCATCTCCGGACCCCGGCCCCTATGGGGAAAAAAGACAAAGACATTGAATGAGCGAATGCAAAGACATTACCTGAGCGCTCATCCAGAACTGTTTCACTTCGGGTCGGCGCCATATCTCCGTCACTCCGAACCCCGGCCCCTAAGGGGAAAAAGACATAAGCATTAGCGCTTGCTGCAATTAGACAACGAACATTATTATTAAGCTTGAACTTTTGAACAGAACTTTTACAGCGCCTTACCTGAACAGTCAAGCTTACCTGAACTCCCATCAATCCTCAATCCAGTGAAGTAACTGGGTTTCAACGCGCCCCTGCATCAGAAGCAGGATGGAGAGCTCATCCTTCCAAACCCTAAGGTGAGGCTTCACGGGGAATCGTGGAGGAGGTATCGTGGAGGGTTGGAAGGGAGTGGGAGGCTTGAGCATTGTTCCACAGTTAGTAATACTCCCTTTTCACGCACAGGAGGGTATCCAACGAGCCAGGGAAGCCAGAATAGAGGGGCCCTTCCTGTCCATCTTCAGAGTTCTGCGCCTTCGACGCCGCGCCTCCGTGGGAACCAGGTGAGCGTTACAAGCACATTAGCCTGCCAGCCCAGTGCTTCCCATTCACTCACCATTCAGAGCTTATGGCGTTGCTTGAGCGGGACCTCACTCCTCTCCCAGTGGCTCTCTGTGGCGTTGCTCCGCAGCAATGCTCGGCCTGTAGCCATTGACTCCCATTAAGTCGGTCACACCAGTCATCCACACGCAATCTGCTCCCGACGTCCCGCTTTCCTTAGCGTTGCTTCCTCTGGATAAACTACACCACGTCTCGGGAGTTGCTTCCTCAGCTGCTGACTCAACCGCCTCGGCTCATACTGCCTCCTCAACTGAGTCCATTCCCAAACAGAGGGCAGGTTTTAAAGTGCCCGCCACCTTAATGATTCCAGAAAAGACTAAACCGCTCACCATCAGAAAGGTAGTTCTGCCTTATTCGTGTTGTCCTCCTCCTCGTCCCAGTACACAGCTGAGGCTGATAAATGTTTGTATTAACAAAAGGAGGCGGACATGTGTCTGTATTAATAAAATGGGGCTATGTGTTTGTCTCCTTCACACAAGGATATGTCTTCCTATTTGGTCTCTTCCTCATCCCAGTGTTGAAGTGATGTTTCTGAGACACAGTTACAAGGAACGAAAATGGAAAGGGCTGATGGTAGCCTACAAAGGCTTGATGGATAGAGGGTTCAGCGTGAAAATGGAAAGAGGGATACCATGTCCCACCCAAGGACATCCTCTCCCCACTTCCCAAGCTTCTCCACCTAGGTTATCCTCCCTCACATATCCACCCCAAGGGTCGGGATCCAAAAGAAATGGCCCTTCACAGGCCACCTGAGAGGCAGATCCTGGGGAAGAAAAAGCGAGGAAGTCCTCAGGTTCTTCACAGTAGGAGCTGATGGTATGTGTTTTAAGGCGACAAACTGAGCCATCTTTGTGAAGGAATCTATCACTGTCAAGATAACAGTACATCCATTTTCGTTGGGTAGGTCTGGTGCAGCGCAGGTCTGTTTTTTTTTGTTTTTAGGAATTTAATAAGGGGTGGTGTAACCCTGTATGTTTGTTCCTAACTGTCTTGGTACCATGTATATCGCCTGAAACACTTGTGTATTGACGTACTATAAATAACATATCAATCAATCAATATCTCTGGATTTTTTCGAGGGTTTTCCGGGTAACAAAATGGCCTAAAACAGGGAGATCATGGCACCAGTACAATAATGTGTGTTGATAGGCTTGCGTGGGCAACCACAACCGTTACATAACCCAAAGGTCATAACCCTGTATTCAAAATAACTGTAGCGAGTCAGAAAAGCGATTTTCCACTCTTCGCCCTCTGCCATTCCCACCAGATTATAGGCACCCTTGAGATCCAGTTTGGTTTAAATCTTGCTATCCTGGTCTTGGTCTAATAGTAACTGGGTGAGTGGTGATGGATAGCGGTTCCTTATAGTGATGGAATTGAGTTGGCGATAATCAACAAATGGCCTCAATTCTGTCTCATCCTTCTTCAGTATGAACATATCGGGCCCCTAGTGGGGGAGGTGGAATGCTGAATAAAGCCTTTCTGAAGATGGTCTTCTATGTATTGCTTTAGAATTATGTTTTCTTTTTCTGAAAGGGCATAGGTCAGTCCACGAGGAATCTTAGCTCTGGGAATAAGTTCTATGGTACAGTCATAATCCATATGGGGTGGGAGTTTTTCAGCTTCTTTGGGGTGGAAAACATCAACATAACTAGAACATTCTGATGGTAGGTTAGGCAATGTAGCAAGGATTCGCTTAGGGTTCTCTGAGGACTGGGGGACCCTCCTGGTTTGTGTCTCTATGTTAGTAGGAAAAAAAGGAGGTAATATCTGGCAACAAGACAAGGGGCATTGATCAACTTGAAACATGAGACACTGTTTCTTCCAATCTATATGAGGATTATGGTGTTTTAGACACAGTATTCCAAGGATTATCTGGTAGTGTGGAGCAGCTATGGCATCTAACCCTACATATTCATGATGATATGTGGCACAGGTCATAAGTAAGGTAGGAGTCAGTAATGGGTCCGAAAATGAGGGGAGAACCGTCCACAGAGATGATGGGTTCAGTATGAGTCTTGGGAATCAAGGGGATAGAGTTCAGATGTGAAAAAGAGATATCTATGAAATTCCCTGTGGCCCCAGTATCTACTAAAGCAGTGACCTTATCCCTTCTTTGGGTTTCCATGATAGTTCAAACTGTATAAACATATGCATGCATTGATTAGGCGTAACAGGGCAAAGATAATGCAGGGAATGCATGTCATATTGACTCGTCCTGGGATTCCCCTTCAAGAACGAGTCATGGCGTTTCCTGCTGGTGAGGATCTTTTAGGGCACATCTGTATAGAATGACCCGTTTCCCCACAATAGAAACATAGGTTCAGTATCCTCTGCCTCTCTTTCTTCTGTGGTAACCGGACCTCCAATACTCCCTAGCTGCATGTGTTCGGGGTCAGTAGAGGAAGAACTATCTTTCTCCCATCTGGGATTTGGTCTCCGGTATTCCATTTCTTTTTCTCCACCCTTCTATCGCTGTTTCTCTGATCAGTTCCGATCATGACAGAGACAAGTTCATATTATCAGGAGGGTTTATTGCAGTACTAAGTGCGTCTTTTAGGTCTTTTTTCAGCCCTTTATTGAAAATTGACAATTGGGCGTCTTCAAGCCAAATAGTCTGTGCCGCTAATCCACGAATATGAGCCATGTATGAGAGGCGATTGGAATTTTCCTGTTAGATACCAAAGAATTATTTGCGTAATGACTGTAGGGCATATTGCCTTTCGAACATGGACTGAAAAGCAATAAAAAACGGTCATAATTTAACAACGGACTGTTGCCATCCACATAAGGGGTGGCCCGGCAAGAGCAGCTTTATCTAGATTAAACAAAATAAACAAGACCTTTGCCTGGTCGGAGGCATAACACTAAGGCTTATTGAGAAAATTTATCCATATTGGCTCATGAACATCTTAAAATCCCTGGGATCACCCCCATATTTTGAGAGTATAGGTGGCGATGGGATACCCTGATACATGCTAGGTGCGGGTAAGGTGGCAGGGGTGAGAATAGGTCAGGTTTTAGATTTTCCGTAAGCACCCCTGTACTAGTATGAGTAATCTCTATTCCCCAGATGTTACCTGAGCTGGTTGTTTTTTTAGCCACTTGTTTGACTGTATTTTGTAGAACAATGATGGATTGGTACAAGAAGGCGTTCTCCTGTTTGGAGTCAGCCATTTCCATCTGCAGTTTTTGTACAGCAATGGCTAGATCTTGCAGTATTGCCTCCGTGGCTCGGGAGAAAAATCAGGTTCTTGCAATCTGTCACGTACCTGGACGATTAAGATGGGCGAGAACTTCCTCAGGACTTCTGGAGACAAAGCAGCCCCAACTCACAAGGAAAAAGCCAGCCTGGATACGCTTAAAGTCACTCTCAGCTGACCCCTCATCGCAGATAGGAGTGCTAGGTGCCACACCCCCTTCCCATGACTTCAATGTGTGAGGTACTAAAGAGGATGAGAACAAAAACGGTATTAATAGAGAGAAGAAAGTGTATGTAAATGATTCCCCTTCAGAACACCAGAATAATAAATACCTGTACTCTTTACAGCTTCTACTGTTCATCTAAAGCGACTTGAATACACAGCGTGATTCTGGATAACAATAGTAAGACGCATAAGGATAAGGAAAATTAAACATCTAATACAAAATTACCTAAATTTCAGGATTTAGTACCACTGAAGAATCTGGACAGCACAGGCTCTTGAGCAGGAAAAACGACCGTTCCAAGAACGGGGATTGGAGTGAGTGAACAGGTTTTAGAGAAAATGAGAGCGCAAAGTGAGCCGCTCCAGGACGTTGGCTTGTGATGCACAACCTATGATTAGAGGAAAAGACCCTATTGCGTGTCATCACATCACACAGCGTACCTCCTCTCTCCCATATCAGCAGCGGGAAATGTTGCGTTTGGTTCGCAGTCACCACGGGAGTCTGTAGGCTCACAGAAAGGTTAGCGGAACTGGTGGATTACGGCACAGCAGGCCAAAAACAACTTTTTTTGATTCTGCCCGTCCTAACAGGAGATGGTGAAGCCACCAAAGTAAGGGGAAGGTTATGTGACAAATACACATAGCCTTGTAGCTAGCTAATAAGGCACAGAGAACAAAGAAAAGTGCAGGCTATGGCAGAGACAAAAAAGAAGAATCTATCAGAAAGGTTGCAGGCAAGAGTACTGTGGATGAAGAAAGCAGACTGGAGGCAGGATGAAGAAGAGGTGAGAGCACCCAGGAAAAGGCTGGAAGGTGCTCCGAGGAGGGAGGTAGGGAGGGAGGGAGGGAGGGGGAAGGAGTCGTAAGGAGTGGTCAGGATGAATTATTAGGAGGATGGCAGAGAGACTATTCAAGAGGAGGTGAAGAGTGGTTGTGTAGGAGAGGTTGGGAGAAGTGACCAGGAGAGTAGCAGAGAGAATATTGGGGAGCAGGTAATGTGACGATTGACTAAATGTCGTCACTTCTCCCCAAGGGGAAGCCCTTTCCCATGAGGCCAGCAAGGTGAAGCCACTACCTGATAGTCCCCCTGGGGGTGGTATAATGCTGGAGGATCTCATGAGGAGGGACTTTCCCCCAAGGGATAAGGATGAACACCAGGGCAGAGTCTAACATGGAACGCCACCTGCAGCCTTCCCAAACCTTTTGCCACCATTCCATAAACCCCCCTTCCAAGCACTTCTATCTGCTATAGTCAAAGCTCCCCTATTATTTTGACTGAGATGAAGAAGATTAACCACAGCATGAAGATTACTGAACAGGTAACCACTACGTCGAGGTTGGACACAGGAACAGTGGAGAGAAATACCAAGAAGGAACCACAGCGGCATAGGCTTTCGCTGAGGAATGGTTCCGCTATGCCATAAAAACAAAAAGGGGAGACACAGTCAGCCACGACGTGAAGCCGGGGAAGCTCAAAGGAGACCTGGAGAAGGCCAGGACGGAGCTCAGAGCAGTGCGCTCCCGGGGTCAAGAGGACAATGGGACTCCTTTGCCCAAGGGCATGCATATGGTAACTGGAGGCTGCCAGATGGTGACCTGAACGCAAGAGGCAGCGTCCATACCGTCGGCAGGACACCCGTGAGGAGAAGGCACCGAGACGCGGAGACGCCCCCAAAGCATAAGGAGTAGGAAAAGGACCCCAGGAAGAACTGGCTGCGCATCCCGGAAACAGTCAAAGTAATGGGAGAGGCGCAGGGACCGGTAGGGCTGGAAGGTACAGCAGGCAAAAGCACTGTATGGATATAACTAGCAGGACTATCCTCGCCGTGTCTGTACTTGGCAAGCGAGGCAGCCAAAGGGGATATAGAGAGAAGGGGAGAGAAATAAGGGTCGGGAACCCGAACCATATTTTTGAAGAGCCCGAAAGACATTCAAGTCCTCTTCCTTGTGGCAGTACTTGCCAGGGAAATAAACCAAGTGGGCTAGTTCAAAGAAGAAGAGAAACCAAGGTTGGTTGTTGTACGTGTGAAGCCTAATGAAAAGAAGACCAGCGAAGGGAGTCATTCCCTCTGGTTGTAATGAACTGAGAGTCATTCTCCTGGTAACTCGGCCTGGCAGTAAGGTCCAAAAAGGCCTGGGGAAGGGATCCATTCCGCCGGGCTATCTGAAACCACACGTCAGGACAAGGGAGGCATTCCCCTGGTCCAACAAAAAGAACAGCAAAAGTATAATTTGGACCTCTACCATCAGGGGAAGGGAGTCATTACCCCTGACAACGTTTAAGGCACAAGACTGTTATAAGACTTTTAGAGTGGTATCAACAAGCCAGAAACCATATAGAAGGGAGCAATATTCCTGGGACCAGAACAGTACTGCCTTATTCTTTAGTTTCTAGTGTAAGGGACAGAAGTAAGGTTTTCTTGACATAGGACGGTGGACACTTTTTAGTTGACAAACATCTTGACAGTCACCTTATTTCTTTAGTTGAGGCAGGGAAACCCCTCCTAGGAATAGGGATAGACAGGTGCTCTTTCTTTCTTTCTTTCCTTCTTTCTTTCTTTCTTTCTTTCTTTCTTTCTTTCTTTCTTTCTTTCTTTCTTTCTTTCTTTCTTTCTTTCTTTCTTTCTTTCTTTCTTTCTTTCTTTCTTTCTTTCTTTCTTTCTTTCTTTCTTTCTTTCTTTCTTTCTTTCCCCCAAACATGCCAGTGTCAGCCTCTTTCTTCTGTACCCTGACAGTAGACAGACATTCTAGGGAAGAGATTGGGAAAAGCTACCAAGGTGGTCAAGAAAGCATTTGAGGAAAGAGCAGAAGTCGTGAGGTGGTGATTGGGAGAAGGAAGCATAAGGGTTATGAAGTAGGTGACTCAGATAAGATCAATCAAGTGTGTAAAGAGAATGGCGACAGAAGTTATGAGGAGGAAGGAGGTCAAAAACCAGTTAGTAGGCAGTAGGTTGGTACACAAGGAGGGAAGAGTAAAGGAGAATCATGGAGCAGGTTGTGGGAAACCTTAACTTAGAAATAAGAAAGACACAAAAGACAGAGTTTCAAAGAACTATTGCCCTATAGGCTGAATAAAAAAAGAATGAAGTAGAGGAGCAGAAACACAAGGAATGAAGTGCAGAGAGAGAAGGAGGGGGGAGTTCTTATTAGAAACAAGATTCTTGCAGATCATTGAGGAGGAAGACAAAGGTGAAGCTTTAGAGGATATGGCTCTAGGGCTCTTAGTCACAAATGAAAGGGACAGTACAGGGGTAGGACCCTCACATCCGGAAAAAAAAGGCTGATCCATTCCCTTGGGCAAGGAGGCACTGCAGCCCTCAGAAAGGAGCCAGAGTTCTTTGGCTTCTCAACTTTCTGTCAACCCTCCTGCCCAGGGCCTCAAAGGGTACAGGATGGGATAAGCCTGCTTCCCGGTAAAACTCCTTGCGCCACAGTGATGTCCGCCAATGTGTCTCAGGTTGTCTGACCATCTCAGGCTACAGTGACCTTTTATATTGATCTTCGCTCTTGCCCACCATTATGTTAGGGCCTTCAGGGAAGACGCTGTTTCCACAGACCACTAGATAGCTTTCCGCGCTATAAGATGCATCTGACTGGGGGTTCAAATCATGTTGAAGGCTATGTAATAACTACAAGGCCAAAGAGCGTTCAGCGTCACATGATTCATTGGCGCAGCCACGCTCCTTGGACTGTATGTCTTTTGTTCCCTGGATGAGTTTTTGTTCCACTCCATCTCTGCTACAGGATTCTCTTCCCCAGACAAGAATATGAGTTAGTCTTGTATAGGTATCACCCTGGCACCAAAAGACATTGGGCCTCATTACAACAAGGGCGGCCGTGGTATGAACGGTGCCGGTAAGGGACCAGCACCGTTCATACTGGGCAGCCACATTCCGAAGTCTGCAACAGGTCCTGCTCTGGACGCCTGGCCAGACCAGACGTGCAGAGTGGGACCCGCTAGCATCCTCCCCATTCCCGTTGAGCCCCATGGGGGCTCAAATGGGAATGGGGATGTATCGGGTCCGGGTCCCGAGAATGGGAATTACTGGGCCCGCTAAAGTCGGCATGGTCCGGTAATTCCCTATTTTTGGGACCCGGACCTGGTACCCGGTTTGGGGGTAGCCAGGCCGCTCAAAACGGCATGGCTACCTCCAAACTCCTAATGAGGCCCATTGATGCTCTTTGCGAGTTCAACGGTACAATAAAAATGTGGCAGTAAAGTGGCAGTAACTCTGTTACTGATACTTTACTGCCACATTTCTGTTCTACTGAATTATGAATGTGGAGGAGATAACTACAACCCTTGGCTTGATTTATTTACTCCACTTTACTTTAAAAAACTGGAGAAATTAACGTTGGCGGAATTACTATTGCAGTAATTTCTTCAAAATGTCCATGGAGCCCTATGGACTCCGGGAATGGGAATGAACACCATTATCCCATTTGTAATCTGGCCAGGCCGAGTGGTGGTAAAAGGTAAACCTAATGATGCCCATTGCTATGCATTGCACCTCAGTGGGAATGTGGACACCCTCCTCTTGCACTGATATGGAAACAAGACATAACAAATGGCAAACACTATAGGCTCAAGCTAATATTGTTTACATTGCCTTTATAAAAAACAAAATCAAAGTCAAAAAGGTCAAACGTGTCTTAACGGTCCAATTGAAATTATTACATGGAAAGACAACGTATGCTTAGTGCTGTCGTAGCTCACAATGTTTTGTATTTCTCTTAGGCCCCTGGACATACATGTGCCACAGGCAGAGCAAAATGGCAGCCCTAGATGTGGAAATGGTGCAGTGAAAATCTTAAGCAGTTGTGATTGGATGGCACAAATAGTAAAGCGCGATGTGGCCATGTTAGTTTATGCCGGGGGCGCTGGTAGACATAGTGATGCTTGAGATACCACCTATGAAGATGAGGTTTCTCGCCTAAGAACTGGAATATCGATTGTGTGGGTACCAGTCACCAAATCAGGTCCGGTTATGTGTAAAGAAAAGGTCTACTGCAGCCAGAGGTTGTGTCTAAAGTGATGCCCCCCAAGGCCAGAGGATGTTCTGTTAGAAAGCTCATTCTTAATGTAAATGACTAAACATATCTTACTGGCTTTTCTGTATGAACCCAATATGGTCAGTATCCTTGCTGCCGGGATTGTTTACTGTATTTATTGTCGGGTACCCACAGTTGCTGGGAATTCATGATTACCCATCCCACAGTTTCTCAGTTCCCTGCACCCTACTTGTTAACCCTGGGTGGTTCCCCTGTGTGGAGTGCTCTGGTCCTTCCCAGCTAGGTTTGCACTTTATAAATCCCATACAAACATGACAGTAGTACAATATACTGTGAATGGATTGTCTGTAGTCTTTCAGAAAATAGCTATAAAAAGATGTGTGGCTTACCTTGTCTTTTCCTTCAATCCTACCTTCTGATTTCAAACATCTGGATTGTGTAAAGGTTTCAAACTGAAAGTATTGTTTGTGTATTTACTGGAAGGGGTTCCTTGTGCTTTTCTTTCACTTGTGTGTTTCTTCTAGGCTGGGATCTGGTAGACTACTGCAGGATATTTCTTTTAACTTGAGATGATCGGGCATCAAAGTGCTGGCATCACAGTTTGCAGCATGCTCGTCCTTATGCCTCTTTTGGGAACCCCCATGTATTTCATCTTCTACCATTGCAATAGTAGACATCTTGAAGTTTCACAAACAGCTGTTTCTCTCTTTTAGGTGGTTTGCACTCATGGAGATCCACCTGGTCCTCGTTTCGATTCTTTACAGATTTGAATTTGTTATGCTGGATCCTGTCCCCAAGCAGGTAAACTATGAGTGCGAGTAAACTGATCACTGCCTTTTCATATATATTATTGTGATATTTCATATCATTGTGTCTTGTACATTTTCTTTGCACTTGCCATGTTTTTAAATGTGTTTTATATTTTTAAAGCAATTGTTTATATTATGTAAAAAGTAATTTCTTTTTCAAAAATGTCCAAAGCACTCCTGCGTTCATACTATTGCAAATTACTGACGCTTCCAGAATGTATTTTATAAGGTATTCTATGGCAGACACTCCAACAGAGGGGAGAAGAGAGGATGAAGAAACATTATTTTCTTAAGGATCAAACATGATTTGGGCAACGTAACTATACAAAATGAGTTTGTGGCTATGTTTTTTTTTTCAAAAACAATTTTTATTATTTTTTACAACAACAATCAACAAAAACAAACCCAACAGTGCATGTAGTAGATCAAACATCGAGCACATTTAACATAAGGTGGCCACTGTTTTCCCTTAACCCTCTCCCTTAACTCGAGCTCACTCTCCTCCACTCTCCACCCTAGTTTCTTCTAGAGGTTCCTCCTCCACTGTATCTCGGGACGAGTCGTGTTCGTTTGAACCCGCCTGGGTAGACTCATATAATGTGGCTACTAGGTGTCTCCAGGCCATCAGGGTTTCTGTTTCTCCAGCATGGGGTCTGGCATGGATTCACATGCTCATGAATATTCCCCGTCGTCAGGCTGGGAATCCTCGGTAAAGAAAAAACCAGTATCAGTTTCGTTTCTGATCTGTCTTTCGTAGTAATAACCAATCACTGGTCTCTGCGTCATACTGACCACAGCCAATGACTGCCCTCTACCTAAGCACCGCCTCTGGCAGCCATCTTCAGATTTTTACCGCACGTTCATGTGTTGGGACCCTCGTGCTATTGCTCTCGAGCGTTAGTGCTATTTTTTTGCGCTTTTTACAAAAAACTTCGATTCTTTCGGTCAAAAGAGCCTCAAGCTCCACCGATCCTACATCCGATCAACGGGGACCCGTGTCGGATTCATCTGTGCCCCTCAAGGGTGAAGATTTCGTCGAGCTACACTTCGGAGGACTCCAGAAGCTTCTCAGGCCCTGTCTCGGAGATGGCCCAGGAGAAGGGAAGCTCGACGCCCGGAAAGCTGTTCAGGGTCTGCCCTGGATGCCAGCTGCAGAACGTCTTCAAGGAGGACGAACACTCTTTCTGCCTTTACTGCCTTCATGAGGACAAGACGCACGTGGAGAAGGACTGTGCGTTTTGCGGCAACATGTCGGAACGGACCATGAAGGACCGCCATCAACGTCTCGCCAACTGGCTGGAGGGTAAGAGCCCGTCTGGCGAGAAGAAGAAGAGATCCGAGCGGTCTTCTAAGACCTTTGAGGGCGCCCCGGCGACAGGGGCCCAACATAAGGCCAAGCACCGCGAGTCCGCTGGCACCGGGAGCGCCGAACGGTCGGGCTCTACGGGCGCCAGGCAGGGCGCACCCTCCCCGGCACCATCAACCACGAGCCAACGCTCTGGGTCGGGTAAGAGGAAGGCCGAGCACCCGGCGAAGCTCCTGGAGAGGCCCCGGTCGAGCTCTAAGGCAGAGGAGGAGCGTGGCAGTGCCCCCTCCATCAAGGATAAGGCGGTGAGCGCACCTAAGGTGGTGAAGGCCTTGATCCATCCGACCAAGCCCTCTATCGAAACGGTCGCGGCGGCCCTGGCTCAGCCTGTGGTGGCTGCACCAGTGGTGGCGACCTCAGGGCCCAGAATCTCCCTGCCTCCTCGGAGGGAGTCTTCCTTTGTGCCCATCGATAGGACCCCCGTGAAACCCTCCGTGGGGAAGAAGAAGGGGGGGCAGGGCGTCGTCGTAGAGTCGGCCTCAACCTCAGAAGAGGAGCTGATCGAGGTCTTAAGCCACGGCCTAGGCGTGGAAGAAGGCCAGCCCGTCGGAATGGACCCCGACGCAGGTGACGACGACGACATCGTCGAGGATACCGACGGGGCCCCTGCTCGCCCGTCGGATTCCCCTCTGCCAGCGCCGCAAGATAACTCGGCGGCCATTTTGTTGGCCATACAGTCCTTATGCTCCGAGATAAGGACGAGGCTACCGTTACCGACGGAGGAACCTCTCCCGTCGGGGGATCCAGAACCGGGACCTTCTGGTGTTCCCCCTACCAAGAAAAGAAGGATCCATCCACCACCTCCTTTTCAACCGTCGCGCCCCTTCCAGCCCTCCTCCCCGTCCACCCGAGGGGATGATACGGGGACTGACACGGCAGCGACGGGTACGGACGACGAGGCATACGACGAGGATTTTCCGTCGTCGCCTCCCACCAGGGCCTCTCCGCCCGACGAGATCGGATCTTTCCACTCCATGATCTCCAGGGCTTCCGAGCTTTTCCAACTCTGCCCTGAGGAGAAGAAAAAGGAAGGCTTCCTTTATCAGCGGCGCGAGGCCAAGAGGAAGACGGTCCTCGCAGTGCCTCTGTTGGACGACATTTGGGATGATGGCCTTTCCCTCCTCAAGAACCCTTCCACGACGCCAGCTAGAAGAGACCGGTACGAGAAAAAGTACCGGGTCCCGGACACGGCCCCCCTATGCCTCCGGGCGCAGCCTACCCCGGACTCCGTCGTCTCCGCGGCAGCCAGGAAGAAAGCGGGGGGGGGGTGCGGCCTCCACATCGACTTCCCCGCCGGACGGCGAGGGAAAGAAATTGGATACTATGGGGCGTAGAGTCATCTCGTCGGCAGCGACGACGATTAAAGCGGCCAACGCCTTGGCTATCGTGGCCCGCTACGACAGGGAGCTCTGGTACAAGATAGCTCCCCTGCTGGATTTTCTGCCGGACGACAAGAGGGCGGAGGCCCTTGAGATCCTGCAGGAAGGTGAGGTGGCCTCGGACCACGCCATCACCGTGGCGACGGACATCGCCGACACTGGGTTCCGCCAGCTGGGCAACGGTGTTTGCCTTCGACGTCGTGGATGGCTCAAAGCTACGGACTTCCTGCAGGACGTCCAGACCAGAGTCCTGGACATGCCCTTCGACGGGAACAACCTGTTTGGGAAGACGGTGGACGATTCCCTTCAGGCCATCAAGGCGGATACTGAGACGGCCCGGGCCCTTGGAGTCCTGCAACGACGGACGCCCTTTCGGAGCGGCGGAGGCAAGGGCGCCTCCAAAGTTTCCGGCGGCGGTTTCGCTTCCTACCGTCAAGCGGCCCGCTCGTCGTCGCAAGAGGCCTACAGAGGACGAGGCAAGTCTAGCGGACCCCGCCGTCGTCGCCAAGGAGGTCAAGGCGGCAAGGCCGCGTCCAAGCAGGATTGAACCGACCGTGGGGTCGGGCCCCCACCGAAGCACCCCGGTGGGAGGCCGGCTGGCGGGCTTCGTCAGCGTGTGGGAGTCCATCTCCACCGACCGTTGGGTGCTGGACGCCCTGGCCCGGGGCCACGCGCTCGAGTTTCAAAGAAGGTGCCCGCGCGTCCCCCCCGTGGCCAGGAAAGAACTTCACGTCCCTCAACTTCTCCTGGAGGTAAAGGCGATGCTCATAAAGGGCGCCATCGAACTCGTCCCAAAGAGGCTTCGGGGCTCCGGAGTCTACTCGAGATACTTCCTCGTAAAGAAGAAGACGGGAGGATGGCGCCCCATCCTAGACCTGCGACGTCTGAACAAGTTCATCAAGGCGCAGAAGTTCCGGATGGTCACCCTCCAGCACGTCCTGGGTCAGCTGGAGGAAGGAGACTTCCTATCGTCGTTGG
Organism: Ambystoma mexicanum; assembly: GCF_040938575.1. Lineage (NCBI taxonomy): Eukaryota > Metazoa > Chordata > Amphibia > Caudata > Ambystomatidae > Ambystoma > Ambystoma mexicanum. The sequence continues at coordinate 273,399,677 of NC_090927.1, read as the reverse complement.
ATTTGGAGGATGCCTACTTCCACATTCCCATCCTAAAGGGGCACCGCAAATTCCTCAGATTCGTGGTCCAAGGGCGTCATTACCAGTTCAAAGCCCTTCCCTTCGGACTACGGTCGGCACCCAGGGTATTCACCAAGTGCCTTGCACCGGTGGCGGCGCAGCTGCGCCGCGAGGGGATCCACGTCTACCCCTACCTGGACGACTGGCTCATCCGCGCCAAGACGAGGGAGCTCGCCGTGGTCCACACGGCAAGGACCGTCCAACTCCTCACGGACCTGGGATTCTCCGTGAACTACGCCAAATCCCACCTGGTGCCCGCGCAAGTCGCACTGTTTCTGGGAGCGAGGCTCGACACAGTGTCCCTTCTGGCCTCCCCGTCGGAGGAGAGGACCAGGACCATCTTGGGCAAGGTGCAACGGATGTTGGTGGCCGACGCGGCCAAAGTGAGGTCCATCAAGTCCCTCCTCGGGATGATGTCTTCCTGCATCTACCTCATTCCCATGTGCAGGCTCCGGATGCGCCCGTTGCAAGAATTCCTGGATGCGCGCTGGATCCAGACGACGGGCAGCTTCGAGGAAAGGATCAAGCTCTACGAGAGTTTCCGACGAGCGATACGGTGGTGGGGCACCCGCGCGCATCTGACGGCGGGCATGGACTTCCAGACCCCAGCCCACCAGGAGACTGTGACCACGGATGCCTCCCTGGAAGGGTGGGGAGCGCACACCGAAAATCTGCACGCAAGGGGACTCTGGCTCCCGACGGAGAAGTCCCTACATATCAACGTCCTGGAGCTCCGTTCAGTGTTTTGGGCCCTCAGGTCCTTCCTTCCGTCCCTCAAGGGCAAGGTGGTGAGGATCTTCACCGACAACACCACCACCATGTTTTACATCAGGAAACAGGGCGGAACCAGGTCCCCAGCGCTGTCCAAGGAGGCGCAGGACCTGTGGCATTGGGCCGTCGCCCAAGGGATTTTTCTGGTGCCGTTTCATCTGGCAGGGATAAAAAACACCATCGCCGACTCACTCAGCAGGGAGCTGCGCTCGTGCCACGAGTGGGAACTACGGCAGGATCTGGTGGATCGCCTCTTCCGACGGTGGGGCACACCCCAGATCGACCTGTTCGCGACGGCGACGAACACCAAGTGCCGGAGGTTCGCCAGCAGGGTTCCCCAGACGAGGAGCATGGGCGATGCTTTCTCGTTCCCCTGGGAGGGCCTGTTCCTCTACGCGTTCCCTCCCTTGCCTCTGCTAATCCGGCTCGTCAACCAGCTCAAGAGGTCACGGTGCAGGATGATCCTCGTCGCACCTGCGTGGCCGAGGCAGATATGGTTCCCGGACCTTCTGGACTTGTCAGCGTCCCCGCCGATCAAGCTGCCGGCGGACGCGGACCTACTCTCCAGGGAAGGAGGCGCCATCCTCCACCACGACCCGAAGTCGCTGAACTTGCAGGCCTGGCTCCTGCAGCGCTAGAGTTTGGAGGATACGACATACCGGCCGATTGCAGAGAGGTTCTTGCAAAGGCCAGGGCGTCCTCGACTCTTAAATGCTATGGACACAAATGGAAGAGGTTCTCTGTCTGGTGCCACGCACAGAAGATTAACCCTCTACGGATTACGGCTCCCCAAGTACTGCCGTACCTGCTGACGCTGGCCAAAGCTGGTCTGGCGCACGCGTCCATCAAGATTCATCTTGCTGCGATCTCCCGATACACCAGAACCACGGGCCGGACGTCCTTGTGGTCTCATCGTCTGGTGAAAGAGTTCATGAAGGGACTGTTCAGATCGTTCCCGCCGGTGAAGGCTCCGGCCCCGGCGTGGGAGCTCAACGTGGTGCTGACCAAGCTCATGGGACCTCTGTTCGAGCCTCTGCACTCGGCCCCGTTGAAGTTTCTATCGTGGAAAACAGCTTTTCTTGTGGCCATCACCTCCGCACGACGAGTGGGAGAGATCCAGGCCCTTTCCTGCAAGGCCCCGTACTTGACTTTCCACGACACGAGGGTAGTGCTCAGGACGCACCCCTCCTTCATGCCCAAGGTACCGTCGGACTTCCATCTCAACGAACCCTTGGTGTTACCTGTGTTTTTCCCGTCGCCTTCGTCGCCGGCTGAGAGGACTTTGCACTCGCTGGATGTAGCTAGAGCGCTGAAGTTCTACGTGGACCGCACGAAGGGTTTTCGGAAGACGTCACAACTCTTTGTGAACTTTGGACCTGTCAATCAGGGGAAGGCTCTCTCGAAGGCTTCCATCTCCAGATGGCTCTCCGGCTGTATCATGTGCTGTCACCGGTTGGCAAACCGACCGCTGCCTGGCCGTCCGAGAGCCCATTCCACCAGAGCGATCGCAGCTACCACGGCGTTCCTATCTGGTGTGCCCCTGCTGGACATATGCAGGGCTGCTACGTGGAGGTCGACGCACACCTTCACGAAGTTCTACTGCGTCGACCGGGATTCCAGGGAGGAGTCCAGGGTCGGCCAAGCAGTGCTGCGCAACCTGTTCGCCTGAGGTGAGCCTGGTGAGGAGGTAAGATGCTTAATGTTGAGTTGATGTGATGCTTAATGTTGAGCCTTTGCCACCTCCCGTGGTTGTGCATGTGTGTACTGCTATGTATTCTTTATTCATGAGCATGTGAATCCATGCCAGACCCCATGCTGGAGAAGGAACAAGTTACTTACCTGTAACTGTTGTTCTCCAGCATGGGTCTGGCATGGATTCACATGCGAACCCTCCCGCCTACCCCTCTGCGGCTCTTCACTTGGTCATACTGCCACTTCACGTGCTTCCAAATCTGAAGATGGCTGCCAGAGGCGGTGCTTAGGTAGAGGGCAGTCATTGGCTGTGGTCAGTATGACGCAGAGACCAGTGATTGGTTATTACTACGAAAGACAGATCAGAAACGAAACTGATACTGGTTTTTTCTTTACTGAGGATTCCCAGCCTGACGACGGGGAATATTCATGAGCATGTGAATCCATGCCAGACCCATGCTGGAGAACAACAGTTACAGGTAAGTAACTTGTTCCTTCTCCGTCTCCCCCCCATTGGCCGCCTCATACCAAACCGCCGTCTCTGCCTCTGCCCATTTCTGGAGGTCATGACACCACACTTCTATATTGGGTCTGTGGCATGCCTTCCAGCTCATAGCAATTCTCTGCTTGGCCAGTATGTAGGCTAGGTCCTTAAGTTTGCTCAAGTGTCTCAGGTTGCGAGGTCTTGTGAAGCCTCCCAACATGCATGCCTATACAGAATCCACATCTAGCCGGATTCCTTTGTCTGTTAAACGGTGGGTGACTTCTCCCCAGAATTTCCCAATCTCCGGGCATGCCCAGAACATGTGTACCATCCCGGCATTCACCTTCCCGCATTTGGGGCATATTTGTATTTCTATGCACTTGAATCTGGCAATCCTCTGGGGGTTCATATATGCCCTATGAGTTACGTATAGTTGGATTTGCTGCAAGCTTGCATTCCTGGACACTTTTTTGTGGTATCTCTGGGCCCTCTCGCACAGCCCATCATTCATGGGTATCCCTGCTTCTTCTTCCCAATCCCGTCTCAGCTGGGTCACCTCCTTTCCCACCCTAGACATCAAGAGTTCGTAAATTCGGGAGACCTTGTGTCCCCCTTCTGAGACATCATAGATTGTTTCTATTGCCTCGTCGTGTTGATCCTCAAGCACCGTTCCGGGCAATGATTCTCTCACCCGCCGTGCCACTCTAGTGTAGGTGATATATTGTCCTGGGAGTAGCCCTGTTTCGTCTGCTAGTACGTTATATTCCGTTATCTTCCCCTCCTACCATAGGTCCCCCAGTGTTACAATTCCCACCGGTTCCCAATACTTGCAAATCGTCTTCCTCATTTGCTCACCCACTCCCTCCAATGTTACTAGCAGCACCTGCGAAGAGCACGGAGTAGGGTTCTCCATGGCCATGCCCTCCATTCCAGTTCCAACAGCTTCGATCGCCCCTTTAGTTCTGATTTAGGCACCCATATCAACTCTTTCAGAAAAAACAGAGCACACTCAGACCTCAGCAATCTGGACTCTGCTGTGGGGTCCTCGGTCAGCCATTTTGCTACATACTGTAGTTGGCTGGCCAGGTGGTACATCTCGAAGTTGGGTAATTTTATGCCCCATCTATCGTACAAGTTCTGCAGTTTCCACAAGGCTATCCTATTCCTAGTATTGTGCCAGATGAAACCTCTGCATAAGCTCTGTAGTTTACCAAAGAATCGCTTGGGTATCATATGAGGGATGTTCACAAAGAAGTCTAGCAACCTGGGCAGTACAACCATCTTCAGCTGTGCCACCCTCCCTACCATGGCCAAGGGGAGTTTTTCCCAGAATCTCATGCTTTTCTCCATGTTTGCCACCACTCTCTCTGTGTTGTGTGTGTGTTCATCTTCCACCTCGTGGTAGATATCAATACCCAGGTATCTAAAGGTTCTAATCTCCTAGGGTATCAGCAATACTGGTAGGTTCTCCAGCGGAATCTTTTTATATCTACCCAGGGGGAACAAGCTTGACTTCTTGGATTAGCTGCTAGGCCGGAGAGCGATGCAAATCGCTCCATCACTTCTAGGATGTATTGCAAGTTTTCCTCTGGATATCTCAGATATAGTAGTATATCATCGGCATATAGTGATATTAGATGCGGTCCTCCTTTCGTGTAGACTCCTACCACTTCGTATTGTTGTCTTAGGTATATCGCCAGGGGTTCTAATGTGAGGATGTATAGCATCAGGTTCCAAGGGCAACCTTGTCTGGTACCCCTACTGAGTTGCCACTTGTCCGAGATAGTCGCACCCGTCTAAACTCTGGCTAGTGGCGAGCTGTACAACAGTTGTACCCATTTCAGATACCCGGGCCATATTCCATATTCTGTCAGGGCAGCCATCAGCCAAGGCCAAAGTCAAAGGCCTTTACCGCATCTAGTGAGACAATCGCCACTTCTTGCATATCCCCCTCTGTTTGTTCTATAACACGGTGGAGCCTTCTGAGGTTGTCGGATATGCTTCTATGCGGCACGTATCTGGTCTGGTCTGGATGTATGAGTTTGCCTATGACCTGTCTCAATCTGTTTGCCAGCGCCGCCATGAGAATCTTGCTGTCCTGGTTCAGCATGGATAACTGTCTGTATGACCCACACTCCGTGCTAGGCTTATTGGGCTTGAGAAGCGGAATAATGATTGCCTCCCTCAGGGATTCCGGTAACCCACCCACCTCTAGCGCCTCGTTCAGCATGGCCAGTAATGGGGGGAGTACTTCCGTCTTATACGTTTTGTAAAACTCACTGGGGAGTCAGTCGGCTCCCGGGGCCTTACTAGTAGGTAATTGCTTATCCACTGCTTCCAGTTCCTCCAGTGTAAGCGGGGCATCAAAATTCTCCCTCTCCTCAGTGCTCAGCTTAGGTAAACCTATATCTTCTAATGTGTGCACTATCTCGTTCCATTCCCCCCTTCTATGTCTCCGTACAATTGTTGGTAGTATTTAAGAAATCCCTCATTTACTCCTTCTTGGGTATCTAGTATTTGGTCATTCTCCCCTTGTATCGCTCTAATGGCTGGTCTGGGTGTCTCGTTTTTGTATAGCCATGCCAGCAGCCTCCTCGGCTTGTCCCCGCCCGCATGTTGCATTTCTGTATATTTTTTATAGTTAAAGTGCTCCCCACACTCTTGCTGTAGTTTGCTCATGGCTTTTGCGGCCCCGGGGAGCTGTTCCCCTTCTTCATAATTGTTTCTATTTCGGCCTCAGCTTTTTGTAGTTCCTGGGTTATGCTTCCTTGGAGCCCTATGGATTTGGATATGGCCGATCCCCTCACCACCACCTTAAATGCCTCCCACAGAGTGCCTGCCGATTCTACGCTTCAGGTGTTTTTTTCAAAGTATTCAGTGATCTCTTACTTCAAATCCTCTCTCAACGCTGTGTCTTTCAATGCCTCAGCCCTAAACCACGTAGTGATCTTCGCTCTTAAGGGCAAGTATTGCCATATTAGGATCAGTGGCGAGTGGGCCGAGAGGACCCTCGCTTAGTATTCCAACTGCACCATCTCCCCAGCCATCTCCGAAGTAACAAACATGTAAGCTAACCTTGTTTACAGGTTTTAAGGGGCCGAATAGTACGAGTAATGTCTCTTGTGTGGGTGATGTAATCTCCATATGTCTTCGAGCTGAAGATCTCCCACCAAGGTATTCAAGGTTCTAGCTGCGGGAGTGGGTTTGGCCAGTTTCCCATCTGATCTATACACCCCTGGGTCTATCGTGCAGTTGACATCACCTCCCCATATAGCCGCACCCCCATGTATGGGCTAACTTTGTTATACAGGGTCTTTTAATAGGCTACAGTATCTTGGTTGGGGGCATATGTATTAATGATACACACTTCTTTATTTTCTATCAATCCTCTTATCGCCACCATCCTCCCATCTGATTCCACTGTGGACTGTATTAACTTAAAAGGTATGTGGGGTGCAATCCAAGTGATTACCCCCCTGGCATAGGCCGAATATGCTGCCCCTATGGTGGTCTCCTTCCATTTTCCCCGTATCACCTCCTGTTTGTCCTTTGTGAGGTGGGTTTCTTGTAATAGGGCAATATCTATCTTCTGTCTTCTCAAGTACATCATAATCTTATTCCTCTTCAAATAACTGTTGAGCCCCTTAACATTCCAGTTTACTATCTTAAGGTCTCCCATCTTTCAGCCGTACCCTGTCCCACCTCTATCTTCTCTCGTCTCTCGTATCGTGCGCAGTAGCGCGTGAGTGTAAACTCGTTCCCCAACAATTCCACTGCAAACTCCCCAACTCCCCTCCCACCCCCGCCCTTCCCCACCCCAACTGTTGTCCAGCTCCATCCCTGGATCTCAGGCGATCCCGCATTTGGTTCTATCCTGATTAAGCCGGTACTAGGAGGCCAGCAGGGGGTTACTGAACTATCGGTAACTCAACTAATCTGTCTAATGAGGTATGAGTGAGAGTTCTCTGTACCTCCTGCTTCTATGCCACATTATGTTCTGCCCGCCCTTCTCCTGCATCACAGATCTATAATCAAGTCCCAAAGTCATAGTTTATACAGCACCTCTGCCTCAGGAACCAATGCCTCACATATCCGTGCCGCTCTCCTTCTGATCATCTGTTCCCGCCGGACAATTCTGTGCATCCAACCACTCCATCTCATCTCAAAAAATATTGCTCGATTCCTATGGAACACCTTCAGCTTTGCCGGGTGCATCAGCATGTATTTGTAGCCCGTCTCACGCAATCTCCTCTTCACAGTCCAAAATGTAGTCGCCGCCTTTGTACCTGGAGTGTGTAGTCCGGGTACGCCGTGATGGACGCGGATGCCCTGTGTATCGTTCCTCCTTTGCGGAAATATTCCAGGATCCTTTCCCTGGCCTGGTAATTTAGTATCTTGGCGATGATCAGCCTCAGGGGGTTCTCCTGGCGGGGGCCTCCTTACCAGGGCTCTCTGTGCTCTCTCCACCGCAAATCCCTGGGTGAGTGCCCCTCCTTCTATTTCTTGCAGAAGCATGGTCTTGATATAGTCAGTGGGGTTCGATCCTTCCTCCCCCTCCGGGAGTCCCATAATAAGTATATTGTTCCTTCATGCGCATCCTTCGGCCTCCTCAGCCCTGCTTTCCAGGTTGCTCACTTGTTTCCGCAGTGCGTTGATCTCTGAGGTGTGCGACGCGCAGGCGGCTGTGTTCAATTTCACTTCTTTCTCTAGTTCGCCGGTGCACTCCGCTATTGACCTTACATCTTGTCTTAATAAATTAACGTCCACTTGTACTGCGTCAATTTTGGACTCTAGCGACTCTTTGAGTGTAGTCATTGCTGCTTCCAGTTTCCCATGCCACCTTCAAGTATGCAATCGCCTCTAGAATCTGCTGGTCGCTACAGGCTGGTGATGTATCCATCTGCGAGCTCCTCTCTTTGCTCCTGGCTCCTTACGTTATTTGTGGCTTTTTTTGTGAATTCCTCCATTGTGGATTGCTTCCCCTTTGTCTTGGGTAGCTTAGATGCCATCGCGTTATTTCTAGGCGTCGCAGCCCGAGGCGGCCAGGGTCAAGGTATCCTGTACATGTACACGTGCCCGCCTGCCCAATGCTAGGTGCCGTTGGGGTCTGTCCACTATATTGGCCGGGGGCAGGGTGCGGCTTCTTAGGTGTAAAACTCTTAGATGGTCATTGTCGGTTCTAGAGTCCTCTGCCTTTTGTCCTCAATCAGGCCGCGACGCAATGGCTGCGCTTCTTGGGTCCAGTTACGACCCGTGCCCCTTATTTCCAGGGGGGAGGAGGTCCTTCCCTGCCTGTGTCAGTGGTGTTTTCGTATGTATACAGGGCGGTATTCTGTGCGACCTCCTCATGTGCCCATGCCAGCTACAATCCCATAGTTATTCCATGGTGTCCTGTCCCCTGTGCACCAGCTGCATTCTTCCTCCTGTGCGAGGCACTGGCTGTGTCTTGTCTATTTAGCCCTGTGTTCCTTAGTGTTCAAGATGGCCTCTCTCTGTTAGCCTCTTGGTTTTGTGCTTTGTGTTCCAGTCTGGTTTTTATATCGTAATTGCCTTACTTGGGCCCTTTTCTGCTGGTCTTCAGGACGCATGTATTGCTATCTTGTGCCTCTTCAAGCGTCTGTCTTAGCGCTGCGCCGGGAGGAGCCGCCGTACAGTTTTGCTGCATCTTCCTTTCTGCTCTCACTTCACAGCATGCGTTCTATGGCCCCTGGTTTATGTTGCAGGTCCCATTCCATTTGGTTCGCCTCATGTGGCCTTTGCTTGTAGGCTCTGTATTTATCCTCATCAGTGTTCGTGGCCAGATTCCCATTGCAGTGTTATGAGTGTTGCAGCTGCCTAATTAGGTCCAGCCGACACTCATAACGCCTTGGTGGTCCGTGTATTACAGGTGGCACCGTACGGGCAATGCGGTCTTACCACGTCAGAGGGGCTCGCTTTCGTTTGCTCCGTCCCTTGCAGTTCCGGATGGTCCGTGGTATGTATCTGTGCTGCCGGGGCCCGTGATTGTGGCTCTGTGCCTGTTTGCTCCGGTCCTCACACTGCATGTGACTGGGGCCGGTGCACCTTTGCTTGTAGCATGTGCTTCCTCCGGTGCCCGTCTTGTTCCTCTGCCAGGCGCTTCCCAGTCACATTTCTTCTTGTTGTCGGCGTGGAGCTTCTCCCCTCAGTCTGTGCGGAGTTCGTTCTGCCCGGGTCCTTGTTGCTCAGGTGGCCATCTTGCATCTGTTTTTTTACGAATATCTTCTCCTTCTTGGTGCGGTTCCAGTCCCAGCTTAGCTTGTTTATTGAAGCCTGCTTTCCTGTAGATAGGCCTTCGTTTGGGGCCAGTATGCTGTAGTTCTTACAGGCGGGCGGTCAAGGATATTTTCCGGATCTGCAGGAGCCCCAGAGCAGGAGCCCCAAAGGGGTTGGAAAACTCCTATCGTGCTCTATAACTAAGATGGGAGTATTCTCGACCATCAAACAGAAAGAAAATACAGTCCTACTCAGTCCTTAGTCAAAATAAAATGGCCTATACTAATAAACCTAATACCTGCCCTCTTTGTAATACAATACATGTGTAAAGAGAATGTGCAATACAAAAAGGAAAATCAGTGTTCAAAAGAAATGTCGGTATGGTTGAGTAAACTCCCTTCCCCACGTTTTGTAGCACGGGGTAAGGTGGCACATTTGGACCTTGCGACACACTTTGGCTTCGGACACAAGCACATTTATTGAATGCAGAGCCAGCTCGGGAAGCAATGGAGCACTTTACAATCATAGGGGAAAGAACAAAGTGAGGGAAGCAAATAAAAGAGAGCATCGAGAAGTGCTCCAGAAGTGCTGTTTTGCTGGCCGTGCTGGCGCAGAGCTAAAAGGGTGTGTCTCCTCCCCTACTTTGGAGATATAATGATTGATAAAACGACTCTGTGAAGCCTGGACATATTGGACTTATTGGACATCTTGAGATATTCATAGTCTTAAGCCTCATTATTTTATTTTTATCTTTTTATAGATTACACTGTCGCTTTACTGGCTCCTCCCCCTCTGGCTACTTTAGGAAGGGACGCGCGTATCTGCGCGCACACAGATATAGCAGTGCTCCGGAAGTGCTGTTTTGCTGCTTGCTGGTTTGAGGGTGAAAGAGACGAGCAGGGTAGCGTTAATGACTAGAGTCTGAACTAGAGTCTAAGACATACCTTTATAGATTCTATAGGTTGTATGCAAGTGGGGAACTAGTGGGGGGCATAAAGTAAGCAATAGCAGTGGGAAGCATGTTGTTTGATTTGCTGTCTCTGACAGATATTGCCACTCGTGCACGCTCACTTTCAGCATGCTCCCTCGCTGCAAGTTGTAAACTATTTGCATAAGCTGCAGAGAGACACTATATAGGGAAATCCTAATTCTACAGGAATATAGATAGTGGCCACAATACCTATATTAGGTCTTGATAAAGAAATTATTCATGACGACACTCTCACCCCTGATATTGAGAGTGAGTCAGAATCAGGGATGTTGTCTACAGGTGCTAGCACTAGAGTGGACTCTGTAAATACATTGAAGTCTGATAATGCATGCACATATCCCCAGTGCCATCGTAGAACTTGTGTTCCCAAAACCATTTCTACTTCTGGCAATATGAAGAGATTGACAAAAATGACCATATAGTCAGGTGTGAGTGATTTTCTGTAATTGCCTGACTTCGCTTGACCATAGTAGCGGGACCTGCCAGGTACACTGCTCAGGTGTGAGTCTGTTTTCTCCCAGCGCGGGCTGTCCATGTGGAAGTGTTTGTGAAGGGAAAGGGGGGGGGGGTAAAGTTCCCACGTATCGTACCTGGTAGGATGGGATAAAGGTGTTACGGGGGGGATGCCGTGTCTCGCCATCCAGTGTCCCACTCCCTGAACACCCCTCACCCAGGTGATCCTCCTGCACTGATCCAACCCCAGGGTCTGGATCTAAAGGCGCTGGCCGTGTCCTGGCCACCTAAGAGATAGATACCTAGGGACTAGCGGGTGAGCGACCTTCTGGTTTCTCACATACCCTTCCCCTATGCGATGTAGCCGCATCTGTTTCACAGGGAAACCGGGAAAGGAAATTTCCAGATGTTCCCCTGGTCTTTGCCTTTTTGGTGTTCCACAGTGAAATCATAGGGTTGCAGGTCTAAGAACCATCACATGATTCAAGGGTTAGAATCCTTTTTGTTGGCTTATCCATACTATTGGTGAGTGGTCTATGACAGGGGTGAACTTCCTTCCTAAAAGAAGGAATCTTAGATGGGTGATTGCCCATTTGATGGCAAGCGCCTCTAAGTCCAACACGGAGTAGGTCTTTGCACGTGGAAAGATTTTGCGACTAGTGAATAGGATAGGGTGTTCTAATCCTTCACAAATTTGTGATCGGACTGCTCCTAATCCTGTGAGTTGTAACACAAACTCCTTTGAAAAATGTACCACCTTTAGGATTGTGTTCTGGCACAAGGTTTGTTTTAAGTTGTTGTAACAGATATTGTCCTCATCAGTCCAATTAATCTTCTGGGGTTCAGCATTCTTTCATTTTTCGGTTAACCTAGCTTTTTTATCCGAGAAATTAAGGATAAACCTACGGTAATAACATATCAATCCTAGGAACTCCCGGAGGTCTCTCTTGGTCTTAGGTGTGGGAGTATCTAGGACGGCTTTCACTTTTTCTTGTTGGTGCTGGGCACTGCCATTTCCTACAAAGAAGCTGAGGTATTCCACGGCTGATTTGGCCAGCTTACCTTTGGATGAATTAGCAGGGAAACCGGCTTTTCAGAGGGTTCTCATAATATTAACTGTAAATGACTATGTCGTCAATATAAGCCCCACAGAAATCGAAGTAGGGCTGTAATATCCTGTCCATAAGCTGTTGGAAAGTGGCTGGGGCCTCCCTATGCATGTCAGAAGGGAGGACTTTAAAATTGAATAGTCCCGGGCATCGAGAAAGCTGTCTTTTCCTTATCAGGTCCATGTACGGGGACCTGCCCTTGGTTAAGTGCAGGGTCGATAGAAAGATGTTTGTCTATGAACTCATTGATGTGCGGCATAGGATAGGCATCAAAGGCAGAGTTAACGTTAACCTGTCTGAAGTCTATGCAAAACCTTTTTCAGCACATATTCTACAAAATCTTTCTCTTACAGGCATATCTGTCCAAGCCCCTCTGCTTTCCAGAATATTCAAACAGTTCAATCGAATAGTCATAAAGATTCTACGTGTTTTAGGGCAGGGCAACAATTTTAGATAAAGCTGAGGTTCTTTATAGCTAAAAGGCATACGTGCAAATGTGTACAGAGATTTCAGACTGGCCATCTTCTCGTTACTTTTAACCCAGTCCAGGTTTTCTGTACAATCTTTTAGCGATTTGACTAAGACACCTTCTCGATATTCCCATCTAGGGCTCCAACACAGAGTTTCAAAGAACTGATAATTTATAGTCTTGAACCTATTTACTGTTGTTCCTATACCGTCTTCCAGGGCTAAGCGAAGGCTGGATAAGAGAGTGTGTCGGCTGGCATACATTGTCGTAATATATAGCTTAGCTCGATTAATTTTAATCTGCATGGAAAGTGATATAAGTCCCATCACTAACTGGATCGCTTTGATGGGTGTATAGTTGCTTAGGCCCAATATTTTTCTCCATAGATGGCCCTCAATTTTATCTGCCCATACCGAGCAGTCTATATATGAGGCTTCAAGTGCATATAGAAAAGTCACAGCCAGTTTCTGCTTATATATCGTACGCATGCCAGTGAGGCTGTAGCCTGCTGTTTGTTTAGAAAAGGCAAGAACAGCCCCGATAATAGACAGAATCTTCGATCTCTTATTTGTCAATGCTATCATATTGACTGCTGGTATTCCTACATTGACTTCATAGCCCAGATATTTATACATCATCACCTTTTTTACATTACCAATGGGACAAGGTATTATAGCCTTCCTACATTGCCCTTTTCCTACGGCCATAAATTGAGTCTTCAAAATATTTATTTTTAGGCCATTAGTATGGGCATACTCACAGATAGCTTTAGTGTTATTACATATCCCACTATATGTGTTGTCAAAGATGACAATGTCATCCGCATAACTAATCCAACATAGCGTATCTTTTCCCAACCTTGGAAAGGCATTTAGTTTCTTCATAAAGATGTCTCCAAAATCTGCTAAAAACAAATTAAAGAAAGTGGGCGTTAAAGTGCATCCCTGGCGGACTCCCATGCTCACCGGAATCCAATCTGACATGAGTCCCATATTGTTCAGTCTAACCCGAGTACTGTTCTCCTCGTATATAAGCCTGCAGATATAGAGCAGATGAGGAGGCATACCCATGCCTTCAAGCTTAGTCCAAAGTCTACACCCGTCTACCAGATCAAAGGCAGATGTAAAGTCTACGAAGAGAATGTTCAAAGGAGGACTGGAAGGGAGTTTAGCCTGTTCGATGAAGGTATTTACCAGTAAGATGTTCTCTGCAGTAGAGCATCCTCGTCGGAATCTAGTTTGGACTGTATTCAGGATATCATTTTCCGTTATCCACGCATTTATCTGTTGAAGAAGAAATGTGCAAAAAATCTTGCTCGGCACATTAGTTAATGCTACTAGCCCATCATTTTCAGGAAGATTCCTTGCTCCATTTTTAAAAATAGGGATCGTAATTGAAGTTTGCCAGGATTTAGGAATTATTCCAGTATCTAGGACCTGCTGATATATAATCATCAGGAGATCTGGCCAGACCTCAGCATTCTCCTTCATGATTATATTGCAAAGCCCGTCAGGGCCTGGAGCTCTGGAAGTTTTTGATTGATCGGTTTCTTCTCTAAAATAGTATTCTCTCCTTTAAATTTCTCAGTCAAGTACCTAACCCAGTTAGCCTTATCAATACAGCACACTAATTGCTGGCTATCCTTTTCTATTAATTGCCCTAAAATTGGCCCAGAATTTCTTCGTATCCCCCGCTAAGAGAATTCCTACCATAGTCTGCCAGCTAGAGTTAACATTAGATGCTTGTAACGCTCACCTGGTATCCACGGGGACGTCACTCAGCTTGTCCTGACCTCTTACGACCTCAAACCCTTCCCTGGAGTCTACTCGACTGGAGATTGGGCCTGAAGCACAGGATTGGTAGAGTTAAACTCCCTATTGTCTCTGTGTGCTTGAACCCCTTCTTCCTCGGGGTCCAACCCTTCCCTTTGATCCACAGCTCAATTTGTTTTCTTGGAAAGTGTACTCTCCGTCCTGCTTTCAGCGCAGGGGCGCGTTGATTGATGCAGGCTCGTTGCTGCCTAGTTACTTCACTGGCAAGAGTCCGACAGGTAAGTATAATGAGTCTTTTGAACAGTTCTATAACTTCGTTCCTTTCCTTCCTTAGATGATGGCCGGTGTGATGCTGGAAATGCATCGGTGGGACAGGGCCTCTGTATCCTTGTCCTTTACTGCTTTTTATCGTGTGTTCTGTCGTGTTTTCTGCGCAGGAGTTCATGTGGGACTCCTGGTCGGTGCAGCTCTCTCTCTTTTGGTTTGGTGAACAGACCCGTGGGATACCCTTATGGCACCCATGGGTGGGGGTACAACCCTGTGCCCCAAGTGCATGTTTTTGGGCACCTGTGGGTGGCCCGCAGAGCAGGGTATGGGCTGGTGGCAGCTTCATGCTGAATTTGACAGGTGCGCGGAGTATCCTCCATTTTGGGATACCCCGACCCTGCCATTGGGATCAGTTGATTCCTGATGGAAAACAAAATGGTCCCTGTGGCCTCTTGCTTTCTATTACCTATTACCTTGTTTTCCCAAAGTCCTGGGAAGCCCTGACTCTGTCCCTTCCCCCTGACTGGCTGTTGGATGGAAGTGCCATATATGGTGTTGTTGTGAAGGCCCGGCCAGACTAGCTGGAGCCTTCCGGGTGATGTATGTTGTGGGTACCTCCTGTGGGTGGGACCTGGGTGAATAGAGTGTGTGACGAATATGCATTCTGTGTTGTGGATGTCTAGTATCTGGTGGTTGACACAATGACTGAGACAGCCCTGCCCGAAACCGGTATGAATGCATCTTGGAGTGTTAAATGGCTCGGTACTTGTCCCAATACACAGCACTTGTTGTGAGTGTCTGTAGAGAAGTGAATGGCCTGAATACCTCGTGTGCCTGATTGGCTGCCTGCCTGCATGAATGCCCTTAGTCATGATTGGATGCTTGAGTGTGACCCAGCGGAATGAATGGGAGATCAACAGTATATCTGGGGACCTCTCACTGCTAGGAATTGTGTTCAGAAGCTGAAGTCCACTACGACGAATAACTGGAGTAACTGAAGCTTGACCTTGAATCCCTGCTGGACGAGAAGAATTGCTGTTGCTCTCCTTCACAGTCTGAAAGCTGCTGTGTCTCCAAGGACTGACCCAGAGAGGACCTGGTAAGGTGCCCTCTTCCCGAGCTACGAGGGACCATCGTGCACCAGCTGATCTTTGCCAGACCTTCGACAGGCTGCCGACCCGAGACGGGGACTGCTGCAGAATCTCAAAGAGAAGCACCCGGACTGTTGTCCGCCACTGTCGACGACCGCCGTCGCCGACCGGAGCCGCCGTGCTCCCTTTTGCCTAAGAACTTCATTTGATCATCGGACGCTCTCGTCTGCATCGTCGCCCGCTTTATCCCGCTGGAGAAGGCCCAACCGTTGACGCGCCGAGGAGCATCCGCCGGTGGGTTTCCCGCCACCTAAGGACCACAGAGACGCCGACGACTCGACGCCCTTGCTGGGCCACAGCTCTTCATCATCTCTTTGCAGTCCAGAACTATTGTCACCGAGGTGCCCCGCACGCCTCTTCCTTGCAGGACGCCAACGCTCTGTCGTCGACGAGCACCGCTAGGAACGAAGATGCCACTTCACTGCCGTAGTTAAACCTGTTCTCCGTCGGACTTCGACGACCCGTGACTCCTGCCTTAAAGGGAGGGCACTCAAGAAGGGCCGTCGATTCCCTGACACCGAACGCCGAGTTCCTCGACGCCTCTCGACGATCTGTGGCTCCTGCTTTAAAGGGAGTCACTCAAGAAGGATTGGTCGACGCATCTTCGGAGAACTCTACTCCACCAGGTACATTGGGGGGGGGGGGAACCTTAATAGGAGGAAATAAGACTATTGAACAATATATGGACTGGGCTTGTGCTATATATCTTTATTTTACAGGTTGCCCAGGTGAGGGGATCTCCACACAGAACTGTGTCTGGGTAACGGAGCCAGCATTCTGCCTATTGTTTCACCCATCTTATGTTCCATCCTATCTCTGTTGCTGGTGGCCTCGTTATTGATCTGTGTGACATTTTAACCGTACAGTTGATGCACTTTAATGAGATTCGCTAACATTAGTGATACCACTTTAGAATTGTATATAGTTATCACTGTTGATTTGCGAGTACAAAGTGTGTTATTGTGATCATGTACATACCTTTGAATATTAATTATATAAAGACTGTGTTTTCAGTAATACTGTGTGTGGACATTCCTTTGTGGGGGTTCCGGGACTACACTGTACTTAAGAACCAGCCTGCATCACCTCCTGAGAAGCTAGGCCTTGATTGCTCGTCCATTGCTACCTCATAGAGAATCTTGGCTGGGGTCCTCTGTGCCTCTCCTCTACCATATAGAGAGCAGAAGTACAGACACCCCCTACCAGTCTTTACAGCCGGCGTCCGGGGATGGCGACGTGCTGCTGAGATGAGTAGCGCTGAAGGTAAGTGAGAGCGCAATGCGCGATGTGACCCTTTCGTATTTGTATTGAACTGAGTTCTTTTTCTGTGTCTTTTAGGTGCTGCAACGTTTTCAGCGTGGATGCCGGTTATGAAGAAGAAATGCGGTGTATAAGCGCTGTGTGCGGCGCCTCTAGATGTTTCCACGCTAACCTGGAGTGTCTTTTCCCTTTTGCAGATGGATGAGAAGTTCCCCCAGAGCGGCTGGGATTCAGGTAAGCGTTTGAAGTTCATACAGTCTTTAAAAATAAGCGAAGATTTGCTGAATGCTTACTAATGCCTTTTAACTGTTCTTTTCCCTTTTCCTTAGGAAGCAGCGTGCCGGGATGGGAATGACACCGCCGAAGATGCCCGCAGAACAGAAGGAGCGATGAATGATGGGCAGAAGCGCCGCAAGGTAAGGCTGTTCCTAACTTGTTCTTGCAGGAGCTGAGCGCAGAAGAAAGATGCAGGCCTACTGGAGACCGATCCGAACACGTGAGTGTCACGCTGCAGGTACAGAAAACACAAAGCATGTTTCTCAGCCTGGGCATGGCTTAAATAGTCTCTGGGTATCCCAGGTGTCTCTGGGCTGAACCACACCCAAAAGACTAGACTGCACATGCAGTTCTGGGAACCGAAATATGTGGGGGCATCCATCTTGTCACCATCAATGCACTACAAGTCTAATCCCCAATGTTATCCTATGGTAGTGAGTGAGTCTGGTGCCACAAGCGCCAAGTCTGACTCTAAGTGGGTCTTTGGAGGGATGGAGAGGCCCTTGAGGGCCATGTAGGTGATCGTGGCCTGGCTCCAGCCTGACATCTTGGAGGGCTGGGGGCATGAGGGGCAGGAATCATGACAATGCTCTATACATACTCACCCAATTTCTATATTTATTTTTGATCTTACTTTTTTCCAATTTGTAGTGAGAAACTGGTAGCATTCTATATTCCAGAGTTTTTATGGCTCTGCGCATTTTCCTTTTTTCAAGGAAATCATCTTATCCTAGGGCAGTACATGATGGCTGTTATGATGCTGTGGTATTAGTTTACCCCCCATCGACATAATCTTGTGCATACATTTAGATATGCAAACTATAAGTTCATCTGCGGAACACCTTACCATTAGATCCATTCTTAATTTCTTACTCCACAGACTGGCTTTAGTCAAGTTTCTATCGGTCCCGCCAAGGCGATTACCATTTCCCAAAACCTCAGCTTCCCCTATGTTGTCATGTTCGGACACCATATATATGTTGATGTCCAAACTACACGACAGCACAGCATGATCGCTAAACGTGGTTGGTATATTATGAAACTGAGTAAGTCTCTCAAAGGTTTTGACCTCGAGAAACAGATAGTCCAAAGACGACACATATGAGCCATTAGTCCAGGTAGGACCATTACTATTTTCACCCTTTTCCCATCCGTTTAACATAAGCATTTCAATATCCTCAAAGAAATTCCACCAGCTCTCTGCTTTACCACCTAATTTGATCTCAGCATTATCTCTATACTTGTCATGTTGGCAGTCAAGCAGGTTATTTGCATTAAAATCCTCACCAACCAAGATATTAATAATGCCTTTTTCCACGTATCTAGTGGAGATGCACTGATATATATTCAATTCAATTTCACTGGTGTGGCTTTCACCTGGTGGATCATACAAATTAGCGACAACAATTTTCTGCCGCTTTTAAGATGTATCTCAACCATCAACAAATTCGCATTGGGAGTCTCCTGAGGACATTCCTGGGAGTGTATGTTATTCCTTACCAAAATAGCAAGGCCCCCATATGGTCTCCCCTTATTCCCCTTTTTCGCAGGGTTATAAAAGTCAGTGAACCCATCAAACACAGGCTTCCTAAGTAACCAGGTTTTCTGGAGCAAAATGATGTCAGCATTCATCAGTAGATCATAGGATCCATTAGGGCCTAACAGATAACTATGGCCCCGCGTATTCCAGGACATTATGGTTATATCATCTCACTTAGGGCCATTCATTGGTGGCAGGAAGGAGCACAGCCACTCCAAATGAGACTTGATATTTGCATCCTGCCCTGCCAGCAATTTCATATTATTCAATTGTGGAGATTTTGTGCTGTTCTTATTCACCCAGGGTGTCAGCTTTTTGCCCACTGTTTGCATTCCATCAATAATATATCCATTACTTTTAAGTTCATTATTACAGTTCCTAATTAATGCAACCACTGCTTCTGAAAAACAATGAACCCTGGTCATATTGTTTGAACATTGCTCCACAAAACGAAAGTCACCGCTATTCACAACTCTAAGGGGAAGACACATATGCAGAATCTCCATTAGCATACTCCTATTAATGGATCACCTTTGCTTATTAGATATATGAAAGATGGTGAATTCTTTCTTCGGGAGGGTGTCATTATTGGTCTTATTTATGGGTTCATTTGTAGGTGCAAATTTTACATTCTTCTTTGAGACAATAGGCATTAGATGTTTAGCACCAGAAGTTTTAGTACGTTGTGGATTGTCTGATAGCACACTACTTTCCAAGGTGGTTTCCATCTGTTGTGAGTCTGTGTCACTAGAGTCTTCTTCAGATTCCTGACATAGTAATTCTGGCGCTTTACACCCTTTCTTCTGACCTGCTGCACCAAGGAGTCATGAAGAAAGATTGCCATTGTTCAATGCATTTCTTCTTGCTTTCCTCGCAATTCTATTTCTGGCCCTTTTAGACAGACTTTGTTGGCTGGTATTTCCACAGAGGAAGCGTCGATCTCCATCAACTCTTCAGCGGGAAGTTTATCCTTTGTATCTAGGGCCAGTTTCTTAAGTCGTCTTTTTCCCTTTTCGTCATGTGCACTTGCTCATTTTCATCCCTTTCGTCCCCCGCAAGTTCTCCACCAATGTAGATTCATGATTGGGGAAGCCACTACACACGAGGCGGCAGGCACAGTATGCTTATTTATGCCAGATTTTAATAAGTTTACAGTTATCTCTTCTTTGTTTGTCACTGCCTTATAAAGAATAGTGGTATTTTTTTCAATTAAGCACATCATACTATGACAAAGCTTTAGAAAGATTTTTAACGCAAATCTTGTCGATGTATGATGGGCTTCAATATCTTTAAACTTGACATCACAGGATCAATTAATATTATCTCTACTGTCATGTGCTATTGATTGGTCTTTATCATCAATAGAGGCTCCCTCTGTATTATCCACCAGACCAGTAACTCACGGGGAACACGACAATCTGTCCATTCGGGGGGCACACGTAGTACCAGAGCTCACAACAGGAATGACATTTATGTCCATAGGCCTTGGAATCCAGCTATTACCTACTGATCCTTCAATGGAGTTATTTCGCTCCATATTGATTATTTGCCCCTCCAGACTGTAGCACAAGTTAAGTAGAGAATTATTATTGTCAAAGTCCAGAGGTATAGAGACGCCTTCATTCACTGACACAGGGGCAACATCCGGCTCCTCATCTATCTCCACAGTCACCGGCTGTCCAGGAAAAAATCTGTAATTTTCTTTTCTTTACTGAGAGCTGTTTGTGTACTAGCTTCCTCAGTCACATTATTGCCCTTTTTCTTATTTACTTTCAATTTACTTCGTAATTTCATCTTGGCAATCACAGGGCTATTACAAAAATATTGGTCTGTAAATGCGCACACAGCACATTAGACCCTGAGCAAGCTCAAATTGGTCACAGCTTAGCGAGGATACACTACGCAGGGACAGCAAAACAAAAAAATCTCTGCAAACAAGATTATGCAAGAGTTTGCAGGTCCAGTACGCTGTTCAAGAGCGACTCAAACGGTCGCTGCTGGTCAATTTATCCTTAACAAAATTAGCCACAGATTTCACTTATGGCAATATGCAAAAGTTTATTTGCTCACTGAATCACTTAAAGAGCATGCTCCGCAGTTGTGTTCAGGGCACTGTGGTTAATCTGTTCAATGATCGCTGCAATCGCATATATCAGCAGTATAGAAATGGTTCTTTAGAGTTGTCACCAGAAATTCAAATGCTATTCATATGCTATCAAGCAGCCCAGGCTACCCACCCATACTTGTCTGCCTGCCCGTTTCTGTACAAGTATCTGCGGATGGTGCTGGGCGGGTGTACGAGCGTACAAGCATACAGCTTCTCCTTACTTTCGCTCGCCCCGCCACTCACCTCACGTCTCACACCTCATCTCACCAGAAAGCTGGGATGACCGGTGGCCGTATGTACTCTAACTCAGGAAGCACCAGGGCGAAAACACACTCTGTTCACCAGCTTCCCAACACGGCAAAACAGTTCCAAAAGTGCTCACGTGTACTCCCGAGTACTCTCACTCAGCAGACTGGAGGACTAGAGGAAAGCACCCAGTAAAACCATCAAGCCGCACCAGCACAAGATTTCCACAGAGAGCAATCACACTGGCCGCTTCCGACAGTCTTCTTATCAGGTTGGGCTTTTTTATAGGTACAGGTCCCTGTTTGCTCTAGAAACCTCATATGGCCCATGCCACTTTGAGACAAGTTTATTTTCAGAGGAAGGTAAGAGGACTAATACCTTTTGTCCTACTGAAAGGATCTTAAATTTACTTTCTTGTCATAGGTGGACTTCTGTTGGGCTTGGGTGTCATGAGCACTGCCCAAGAACACAGACACCACACCATCAAGTGATGGGGTAATGGTTCTCAGGGCACACATACACATGGGGTCTGGTTGGACTCAGTCGTGGCGCCTTTGGTGCCAGGCTCATATCAGGATGTAAGGGGGAACACTTTATTTTTGTGCAAGAGTGCTTCATTCTCGAGAACTTTCCCACGTGCCTTTATTCAGGAACATTTTCATGAGCATACTGTTGGGGTGTGGCTCCCCACGCCCAGGCTGCACGTGCAGACTGTAGGAGTGGCAGGGTGTGGCAAGCAATACAGAACTAGCGGGCGTGGCCCCAGGAGCACAGCTATATATGCTGATTCCATCCCCAACGCCAGTGCTTCATGTTACTTTGCATTCTCATGCAACGTGACGCTCACCGCCGCTTGGACCAGCTTACTTACCGCTTTGAACCAGCGTTTATCCTGCATACTCACCTCCTGGAATCCGGCATTCATCATCTCATCAGCATACTCACCTTCTGGAACCCAGCGATCTTGATCCCGATGTTGCGCTTCTCATGCACGAAGTTGAGTCCTGTGAAGAAGACAAAAGATAAGCTTAGAGGGCTATCATCCATCAATAAAGGGTCGCGCCGCAATCGAACCACGCGCGCATCTCTAGAGATCCACCACCGGTTACCGGACCATCGCGGATTCATTCCTTGCTCACACCGCTGCCATCATGAGCTCCGCAACTGCTGCAGGGCCCGCAACACCATCTACACGGGGAAAGAGCAAAAGATCGGCATTAATGAAAGAGCGGACAACAATGCAGGAACAAACTATACAAACACAGCAAAAGCAGACTGAAAGCAAAGGAACTATACAAACATAACGAAAACCACCAGGCGAGGGAACACAAAGACAAACAGAAACACTCACCTGGAGAGAAGTGGATTAGTCGCAGCTGGACTGCACTACCACGCGCAGGGACCAGTGACGGAACTCGGTCCCAGGCAGACAAGCGGCCCTGCCAGAAGTAGCAGGACGGAGAGCTCATCAATCAAGATACTCAGGTGAGCCTCCTAGGGGCAGCGCAATCTACGAGAATCACGTTCTGGGTGAAAGGGTCTGGAAGGTGATCTGGACCACAGGCTGGCATACTCACGTCCCCTTATGTTCTCATAGGAGCAGTCCTGAGCAGCGCTACCTATTGCAGCAGTAACAGTTTAAGTGAAGAGGGAGAAGCCAGACCAGGGCGAACTAATCCCCGAGAGAGCTGCAACCGTGTCCCAATGCCTCCGCAGAGACCAGGTGAGCGTAACAGAATGCAAAGCCTCTACGAATCTCTGCCTGGGAATAATGGAGACTTCAGAGACGGACCAGTTGGCCCAATTACTGGTAGAGTTACGAGCTGAAGTTCATGCTTCAAGACAGGAGACCAATGCCCTAAGGACGGATCTTATTGTGAATCGTGAACGTACTGACGAATTAGCAAGACAAATGCTGCAGGCGCATGCTGGCCAGGTCCCACTACCAGGGTTAACCCCTTCTGCTACACCTGCACAGTCAACGCCAGTAGAGGTGGTTCTTCCAGGGGCGGTTCCCCTGGCCCCACCTGAACGTTTCACAGGCGACCCAAATAAGTATGTCCATTTTATGAACCAATGCCGCCTACATTTCCTGGGCAGACCTGGGGCATTCCCCAACAAACAATCTAGAGTGGCATTTGTGCTTTCCTATTTGGGAAGTAGTGCGGCAGACTGGTCAATACCCTTGGTCAACCAAGATGATCCTTTACTTCGGGGGTTTTCAGCGTGAAATGGAGAAACTGTTTGCACGGCATACTCAAGGACAAGCTTTGGACGACAACGAACTGTTGTCACTCTGGCAAGGCAATCAAGACTTGTTAACCTATATCGCCTCCTTCAATCGCCTTGTAGTCCAGACAAACTGGCCAAAGGAGAAGAGAACTACACTCTTTTATCGAGGGTTGCAAGGAGAATTTAAGGATGTGTTAGCCCAATTAGTAAATCCCCCGGAAGGATGTGCAGAATACATCGACCTGACAGTACAGCTCGATCACAGGTTACAGAATCGGAAAATGGATCGAGCAAAAGCAGAGGGGTGGTCAGTCTATGTACGACCCCGTGAGAATCAAACCAAGTCCCACGATCAGTCAGAAGCTATGCAAATCGGGGGCTTGCGGAGCACGCTCACCAAAGCAGAAAGGGAGAAAAGGAGACAGCAACAACTTTGTTTATACTGTAGTAAGGCAGGCCACTTTCTCCGAGAATGCCCGGTGAAACCACCCAGGAAAACAGTTGGAGCAACTGACAAAGTGAAGAATAAGAACAGGACTCTGTAAACTCCAGTGCCCGGCAGGTGCAGGGGTCCACTTGTTGAGCGGTGAAAAGGAACCAACACAGACCTCACACCTAGCCATCCCTACTCTCTTGGTAAACCACAAACAGCCATCAAAAATACATGCCTTGGAGGCATACATTGACCGTGGAGCCGTGGGGAATTACATTGACCAAGATATGGCTACCCGGATAGGCCTTCCACTCCGACAGAAGCAAATATCGGAAAACGTTACAGCCGTTGATGGATCTCAGCTATCATCCGGCCCAGTGACGCATTACACAGAGAAGGTTACGCTTCTGTGTCAGGACAGTCACCGAGAGGACATCACCTTCGATCTCATTGGCGCTCCTCAGTTCCAGATGATATTGGGAATGCCCTGGCTGGAGGCCCACAACCCTATGATTGACTGGCGTAAAAGAGTTCTGACCTTTCCAAAGGACTGCGTTGATACCTGTTACAACAAAGGATACCCATTCCAAGGGCTCATTAACCCAGGAGCAAAGAAAACAACCGTACTGGGCATCACAGGTTCGTTACCACCTGAATACCAGGATTATCAAGATGTTTTTGAAAAGGAGCAAGCAAACATCATACCTCCGCACAGGCCGTACGACTGCCAAATTGATGTCGTACCCAGAGCCCAAGTTCTATGCAGCCAGATCTATGCCTTAACAGAACAGGAAAACCAGCATTTAAGAACATACCTTGACCAGTACCAGGCAAACGGCTTCATCCGCCTGTCTAAGTCCCCTGCATCCTCGCTCCTCTTTTTTGTGCCCAAAAAGGAGGGAGACTTAAGAACTTGCATTGACTATAGGACACTTAACCAGATCACGGTAAAAAAACTGTATCCGTTGCCGCTTATCCCAGAACTGCTGGATCAAGTTAAAAATGCTCAGATTTATACAAAACTCGATTTACGAGGGGCCTATCATCTGGTAAGAGTCAAAAAAGAGGACGAGTGCAAGACTGCCTTTCACAAAAAATATGGCCTTTTTGAATACCAGGTCATGCCCTTTGGACTATGTAAACTATTGGACGTCTGCACACTTGTCTACATTGACGACATTCTCATCTACTCAACCAAAAAGGAAGACCACGTCAGTTATGTTCGGGCAGTCTTAAAAAAACTTCGGCAACATCAGTTATATGCTAAAGTGGAAAAGTGCTCCTTTCATGTGACAGAGGTAGAATTCCTCGGCTTTGTTCTCACACCATGGGGCGTACGCATGGACATGCGCAAGGTGGACGCTATTCTCCAATGGCCTTCACCAACATCCACGAAGGGAGTACAGAGTGTGCTCAGGTTTGCCAACTTTTATCGCCAATTTATTCCCGGGTTCTCTCGCTCGGGTTTGACAACTTTCATCACCGATTTATTCCCGGGGTTCTCTCAGATTGTCCACCCAATTACCTCTTTGCTATGGAAAAATAAACAATTTCATTGGTCCACAGAGGCAGAGGAAGCCTTCCAGACAATAAAACAAGCTTTCACAACAGCACCAGTTTTATGACATCCCCGACCAGACTTACCATATGTGGTCGAGACCGATGCTTCCAACATAGCAATGGGAGCAGTCCTGTCACAATGAGACCCTGAGACAGGACAGTTGCTTCCCGTGGCGTTCTGGTCTCGTAAGTTCTCTGCCCCCGAATTAAAGTATGCAATCACTGATAAAGAATTGCTAGCGATCAAGGCAGCATTCAAAGCATGGAGACATTATCTTCTCGGAGCTAAACATACAGTTACTGTAATCACAGATCATTGCAATCTGCAATACCTAAAGACCGCCAAAACACAATCTTCGTGTCAACTCTGTTGGGCCCTCTTCTTCGCAGAATTATCTACAGACCCGGAATACGCAATGGAAAAGCAGACGTTCTGTCATGCATGAGCAAGGAAGAGGAGTCTTTCACTACACCAGACCCCGTGGCCATCATCCCGGAAGGACGGATCCTAAGCATGATTGCCGCAACCACCTCTTTAGACGACTTAAAATCTGGTCTACAACATTCGATGAACCAAGCAGCACAACAAGACTCGTTATCAAAAGGAGATCGACATACTATCGTGAACAATCTACCATATTTTCAAGGACGATTGTACATTCCAGATAAAAAACTACAGAATCAGATCATAGCAAACTATCACGATTCTTTAGTAGAAGGACATCCGGAAATAGCAAAAACCCTAGCTAAAATGAGAAAAAACTACTGGTGGCCAACTTGGCGAAAAGACATTGCCCAATTCATCGCAACATGTGGTGTCTGTGCACAACACAAGTTCCAAAAGCAAAGTCCTGCAGGTTTACTGCGTCCTTTGATGGTACCTCCAGTGCCATGGCAAACACTGTCAATGGATGTTATTACAGATCTTCCCCCCAGCAATGGATACAACACCATCCTAGTCATCGTAGATCTGTTCTCTAAAATGGCCCACTTCATTCCTCTGAAAGGTCTTCCTACTGCATCTGCTTTGGCTACCGTGTTTCTGGAACAAATTGTTCGGCTACACGGGATCCCATCAATATTAATATCTGACCGAGGGACTCAGTTTGTCTCCGCCTTTTGGAGAAGATGTTGCAAAAAAGCCAAGATCAACCTTCGGTTATCCACAAGCCATCATCCCCAAACTGATGGCCAGACCGAACGGACCAACCAGACCCTCGAGCAATACATAAGGTGTCTGCTGCAACAAACCGAGGATACCTGGAAAGATATACTTTGGCTAGCAGAATACGCATACAACAACTCCATCCACCAGTACTGGGCAATGTCCATTCTACAAAGTGTACGGACGACATCCACGGACATCCGTTTTTGATCCCCTGGGTCTTTGGAAATGCCAGCTTTTACGACCCTCCACAAGACCATGTCCCAGGTTCTTAAGGAAGCAGCAGAACATCTGGCCAGATCCAAAGAGAAACAGAAGCAGTTTGCAGATCAACACAGAAGGAAAGCGCCAAACTATCAAGTCGGAGACATGGTTTGGTTGGCATCCAAAAACATTCCTCTGAAAGCACCACAGGCTTTCCGGCCCAGATACTTGGAACCCTACACTATCAAGGCTGTGATTAATCCTGCTGCCATGAAGTTAGAGTTACCATCTCACATGCGGATTCATCCTATGTTTCATGTCTCCTTTCTAAAACCAATGGAACCAGGTACATGGGTCAATACTCCACCGGACCCCGAGATAATAGAGGGAGAACCAGAATACGAAGGTAAAAGTATCCTAGACTCTAAGATAGTCCGGTCCAAATGATACTATCTTATAGACTGGAAAGGCTATGGACCTCAAGACCAAACCTGGGAACCCAGGGAACATGTCCACACTCCACGATTAATCAGCCAATTCCATCGCAACTATCCCACCAAACCAGGACCAGGGGAGGAACCACCCTTGAGAGGGGCCTTGAGGGGGAGTGCTGTCATGAGCACTGGCCCAAGAACACAGACACCACACTGTCAAGTAATGGGGGTAATGGGTCTCAGGGCACACATACACAGGCGGCCCGGGTGGACTCAGTCCTGGCGCCTTTGGCGCCAGGCTCATATCAGGATGTAAGCAGGAACACTTTATTTTTGTGCAAGAGTGCTTCATTCTCAAGAACTTTCCCACGTGCCTTTATTCAGGAACATTTCCATGAGCATACTGTTGGGGTGTGGCTCCCCAGGCCCAGGCTGCACATGCAGACTGTAGCAGTGGCAGGGTGTGGCAAGCAAGACAGAACTAGTGGGCATGGCCCCAGGAGCCCAGCTATATAAGATGATTTCATCCCCAATGCTAGCGCTTCATGTTACTTTGCATTCTCATGCAACGTGACGCTCACCGCCACTTGGACCAGCTTACTTACCCTTTTGAACCAGTGTTTATTTTGCATACTCACCTCCTGGAATCCGGCGTTCATCATCTCATCAGCATACTCACCTTCTGGAACCCAGCGATCTTGATCCCGACGCTACGCTTCTCATCCATGAAGTCAGGTCCTGTGAAGAAGACAAAAGACAAGGTTAGACTGCTATCATCCATCAATCTAGGGTCACGCCGCATTCGAACCACGTGCGCATTTCAAGAGATCACTCACCTGTTACCGGACCATCGCGGGTTCACTCCTTGCTCGCTCCAGCTGCCATCATCAGCTCCGCAACTGCTGCAGGGCCAACAACACCATGTACACGGGGAAAGAGGAAAAGATCGGCATTAAAGAAAGAGAGGACAACAATACAGGAACGAACTATACAAACACAGCAAAAGCAGACGGAAAGCAAAGGAACTATACAAACATAACAAAAGCCACCAGGCGAGAGAAGACAAAGACAAACAGAAACACTCACCTGGATAGAAGTGGATTAGTCGCAGCTGGACTGGACTGCCACGCGCAGGGACCAGTGATGGAACTCGGTCCCAGGCAGACAAGCGCCCCTGCCAGAAGTAGCAGGACGGAGAGCTCATCAATCAAGGTATTCAGGTGAGCCTCCTAGGGGCAGCACAATCTACAAGAATCATGTTCTGGGTGAAAGGGCCTGGAAGGGGATCTGGACCACATGCTGACATACTCACGTCCCCTTATGTTCTCACAGGAGCAGTCCTGAGCAGCGCTACCTGTTGCTGCAGTAACAGTTTAAGTGCAGAGGGAGAAGCCAGACAATGGCATACTAATCCCTGGGAGGACTGCAACCATGCCGCAATGCCTCCGCAGAGACCAGGTGAGCGGAACATGGGGCTTTTTCCATGTGAGTGGAAACTAGATTTCGGACAAGGTTCCTATGCTCTTGTAATCGGGTAGCTGTTTGTGAAAGGGTAATAGGTGACTCTTCCCTTTCTTCCCACATCTCCCAGAGCATGTCTAAGACATCTCTTGGTTCTCTAATGTAAAGTAGTTCAAAAGGAGAAAAACCAGTGGATGCCTGAGGGGGTCTTTCTTTCTGCAAATTGGGCCCAGGGGATAATATGATTCTATCCCAGTCCTTTCCATCCTGATGTACCAATTTTCTCAAAATCATCTTAAGGGTTTTATTAAATATCTCGACCAATCCGTCCGTTTGGGGTGGTAAACTGAGGTTCTTAAGGTGGAGATATGTAGTAATTCCTTGACTTCACCCGTCAACTTGCTCATGAAATTGGATCTCTGATCAACCCTAGAAAATAATGGAAGAAGGTGTTTTAAGATCTGTTGGTTTGTATTATTCCACATGGGGAATGTCTCCGGGTATCGGGTAGCGTAATCAATGATTACGAGGACATATTTATTACCCAGTCTAGAGGTTTCCAAAGGCCCAATGAAATCCACCCCAATTCGTGAGAAACAGACTTCTGTGATTGGTAAAGGGTTTAGAGGGACAGGTAAGGGAATATGTGCACTGGTTTTATGGCATATTTCACATGTCTGGATGAAGTTCTTTATGTCTGCATGGAGACCAGGCTAGTAGAATTTCCCACGGATGTGAGCTTGGGTTTTAGATTGTCCTAAATGTCCCCCTTTCAAATGAAATTTGCCATCTCTAATAAGAGCTTACAATGGGTTTTGGGGATTGCTAATTGAACTTTACTTAAGCCTTCTCAGCAGGTTTCCTTTCTGTACAATAATCCCTGTTTCAGGAAGAAAAAAGGGCTTCCCTTTTATATTCCTTCTCCCTCAGGAATCACTTGTACGAAACCCTCTGTGAGTGCTGGATCATTTTGCTGGGCCAAGGTGAAATCGGGAAGGATGGTAGGTTCTTCTTCCCTCTTTGCCTCAACGATGGATGGTTCTTCAGCCTCTCCAAAGCCTAAGCTACCTCTATCAGTTTCTTCTGGTTCACTCCCTTCCTTAAAACAGGGAAATAGATCCTTCACAAGAATTCCCTGTGCAATTTTGTCCCAATGACGTATTTCAAATGGAGTTTTGCCATGATTCTGTAGGAGAATCTTTGTTTCCCCAGAGGTCGGTATCTATGACGCCTGCTAGGACATCCATGAGTCTTCCAGGCTCATTTCTCCAATAAATCACAATGACAATAGAATGTTATGTTCTCCAGCATGGGGTCTAGCATGGATTGACATGCTCATGAATATTGCCTGTCATCAGGTTTGGCATCCTCAGTAAAATAAAAAACTTTCACTTACAAACTGTATTTCTCTTTTAAACCAATCACTGTCCTCTGGGTCATACTGCCCCCATCCAATGACAGGCCTCTCCCTAAGCCCCTCCTCTGTCAGCCATCTTCAGACTTTTACTGCACGGTTCAGTGTTGGGAGTCCTCAAGTTTGCTCTGCAAGCTATTTGTACGTTTTTCCATGGTTCTATTTTTGTTCCAAAGGAGCCCGGGTGCTTTCGACTCCATCTGCCGACAGCTGGGATCTGCTCTCAGTGAATTTCAGCGCCCCCCAAGGTCGAAGATCGTCAAAGTTTCCAGAAGGCCATCGGTCCTACTTCACGCTCTCCGACCATGACGCAGCAGAAGGAAGGAAGGAATATCCCCCTTCGAGTCCTGCACCAAGTGCGGGCTACGGAATGTGTTTGTTGAAGGCAAGCACCTGCAATGCCTTTACTGCCTGCATCCAGACCACAAGGAAGGAGAATGCGAGATATGCCTCAGTTTCTCCAAGAAGGTGACAAAGGATAGGCACAGTAGAATGGTGGTGTGGCTGAACGCCAAGGCCTCTGCCCTGTGCTCCGAACTGGATCATGCCTCAACCAGGACTGGCCGGTCTGAGGAGCGGCCTTCAAAGTCCTTTGAGGGCGCCTCATCCGTGGAGACCCAAGACAAGGCCAAGAACCGCAGGTTCGGGTCCACTGGGGTCTCTGTGGAAGCAGGTCGCGCGGTGGACAGGGCGTGATCAACATCACCCTCTGCCTCCATTGCTCCGCCTCGAAAAGGAAATCGTTCAATTCGGGTAAACTGCGGGAGAAGCCAGAGAAGCCGCAAACAGAGATGGCCGAACTGCCCAAGAAGGCCCAATTGGCACAGGATAAGACTTTGTTGATGATAGAGTTGGTGGCGGCTGCTCTCACGAAGGCTAAGAGGGCCGACCCTGTGAAGGTAGCCCCCGCAGCGCAGAAGGTATCCCTGCCCCAGAGGCGCAAAGCCGCTGCAGTGAATTTGCCAAAGTCTGCTGGCACGTCGGAGAAGGGGACTCCGGCTCAGAACCCGGTTCCAGCCCCCAAGGGTGGAAAAAAGGGGGGTGGCAAGGAGGCCCGGCCCATGGCCCAAACCGTGGAAGTTTCATTCACGTACGACGAGTGCCTGGAGTCCTTACACACGGTCCATGAGAATGTGGAAGAGGAGGATGGCGACGGCACAGGGTCTAGTGTTCTGATCACGCCAGCTCAGCCAAGAGATGTGTCTCTGGACATCCTGTCGATTCTCCACATCTTGGTGTCAGAGATTCAGAAAAGGATGCCACAGGGCCTGGTTCCAATGGTCCCCCAGGCCCCTGATCATCTGCCATTAAAGAAGAGGAAGCATCTTCGATGCCCCCATTTCAGCCTCCACATTCAAGTCGGGCCCCGTCTTCCCCAGCAGACCCAGACACGGGGATGGATACGGCCACGATGACGAAGGACGACGACCACGATATTGTTGCGACATGTCTCTGCAGCCTGGGGTGTCCCCATTGCATGAGGTGGGGTCGTTCCACTCCATGATCGGCAGAGCCTCCGAGCTATTCCATCTTGTGCCAGAAGAAACCAGGAAGGTGGGTTTCCTGTAACAGTGGTGCGAGGCTAAGAGGAAGACAATCATGGCGGTGCCCCTTCAGGATGGCATGTGGGAGGAGGGCCAGACCCTCTTGAAGAACCCTTGCACGGCTCCGGCCAAACAGGATAGGCTGGAGAAGAAGTACTGGATGCCGGAATCCACACCCAGGTGCCTGAGGTCACAGCCATCGCCGGATTCAGTGGCTTCAGTGGCCACGAGTAAACAGTTGGCTAACCCGTCCTCATCTTCTTCAGTCCCTCCGGACAGCGAGGGGAAGAAGATGGATACCACGGGAAGGAAGGTGATTTACACTGCAGTATCCACCATCAAGGCGGCAAATGCACTGGCGATCCTACCCAGGTATGACAGGGAGCTATGGTACAAGCTGGGTCCGATTTTCGAGTTTCTCCCTGATGACAGGAAGATGGAGCCAATCGCTCCCTTCCAGGAAGGGGAGGTAGCATCGAATCACGCCATCACAGTGGTGCTGGACATTGCTGACACAGGGTTCCGGCACATGGGGAACGGTGTCTGCCTTTGTTGCCAAGGCTTGATGAAGGCCACGAATTTCCGCCAGGAGGTTCAAGGAAAGGTACTCTACATGCCTTTCGACTGAGATAACCTTTTTGGGAAGGTCATCGACGAGACCCTACAGGCCATCAAGGCGGATACGGAGATGGCCCGTTCCCTGGGCACCCTCCCCAGCACTGCTCTTCTTTTCGCTCATCCAGAGGAAAGTCGAGCAGGTCTTCAAAAGGTTTCTTCTCATCATACCATCAGCCTTCCAGATCCACAACTCAGGAAGCCTGTAGAGGCTGTTCCCAGGCATACAGTGGCAGAGGACAGCATCGCCGCCGTCCGCAGGGCAGGACGCCAGCACCAGAGCCAGCCTGAACCGACCAGGATGTCAGGCCCCCACCTGTGCACTGCGGTGGGAGGCCGGCTGATGAGGTTTCAGCGAGTGGGAAAAGATCACCACTGACAGATGGGTGCTGGACGCTCTCGCCCAAGGACATACCCTGGAGTTTCAGCGTAGGTGTCCACCAATCCATCCAGTGGCCCGTCAGGAGCAGCACATCCTCAGCTCTTGGAGGAGTTACGAGCCATGCTGCAAAAAGGTGCGATAGAACTTCTTTCCCAGCGACTCTGGGGCTCCAGAGTCTATTCCAGATACTTTTTGGTTAGAAAGAAGACTGGGGGCTGGAAGCCCATTCTAGACCTGAGACAGCTGAACAAATACATCAAGTACCAAAGATTCAGGATGGTCACGTTGCAACACGTGGTCGGCCACTGGAAAAAGGAAACTTCTTGGCGTTGCTGGACCTGGAGGACACCTACTTCCACGTCCCCATTCACAGGAAACACTGAAAGTGTCTACGCTTCGTAGTGCAGGGACAGCACTACCCGTTCAAGGCCCTACCTTTCGGCTAGAAGTCGGCCCGCAGAGTGTTCACAAAGTGCCTGCCACCGGTGGCAGCCCATTTGCGTCTGTGGGGTGTACACGTATACCTTTACCTGGACAACTGGCTTATCTGGGCCCACTCGCAAGAGTTGGCCGTCGGACACAAAGAGGCAACTGTCCAGCTGCTGACGGGTCTGGGGTTCTCCATCAACTATCCAAAGTCCTGCTTGACACCATTGCAGACCTCGCTGATCCTAGGAGCCAGACTCAATACGGTATCCTCCCTGGCATCACCCTCGGAGGAGAGGGTAGCGGCCATTCAAGGGAAGGTGCAACGGCTGTTGTCGACGAGGACTGCCATGGTGCTAACCATCAAGTTATTGCTCGGCATGATGTTGTCTTGCATATACCTTATCTGGCTCTCCAGGTTACAGATGCGACCTGTTTTTTTGCCGAAGCCTTCGTCACCAGCTGAAAGGGCCTTGCACTCGCTGGACGTTGCTCGTGCCCTGAAGTTCTACATGACACGCACAAAGAGTTTTTGGAAGACTTCCCAACTGTTTGTGAACTTTGCTCCTGTGAGCCATTGGAAGGCCTTGTCCAAGGCTTCCATCTCAAGGTGGCTCTCCGGCTGCATCACGCACTGCCATTGTTTGGCGAACCGATCGCTGCCCAGCCGTCCGAGAGCCCACACCACGAGAGTGATCGCTGCGACGAAGGCATTCCTGTCCTCTGTGCCCCTGATTGACATCTGCAGTTTGGCTCCGTGGAGGTCCACGCACACCTTCACGAGATTCTACTGCATCGACAGGGATTCCAGGGAGGAGTCCAGTGCTATGCAACCTGTACGCTTGAGGTGAGTCTATGCCAGAGGTAAGAGTTAATTGCTTCTGTTGAGCCTTGCCACTTCCCGTGGTTATGTAATGTTGTACGGCTATGTATTCGTTGTTCTTGAGCATGTGAATCCATGCCAGAACCCATGCTGGAGAAGGAACAAGTTACTTACCTGTAACTATTGTGCTCCAGCATGGATCTGGCAAGGATTCACGTGCAAAACCTCCTGCTGTCCCTTCTGCGTCTCTTCTTGGTCATACTGCCACTTTACGTGCTTACCAAATCTGAAGATGGCTGCCAGAGGAGGGGCTTAGGGAGAGGGCTGTCATTGGATGGGGGCAGTATGACCCAGAGGACAGTGATTAGTTTAAATGAGAAATACAGTTTGTAAGTGAAATTGAAACAGTTTTTTCTGTTACCGAGGATTCCCAGCCTGATGACAGGGAATATTCATGTGCATGTGAATCCATGCCAGGCCCATGCTGGAGAACAATAATTACAGGTAAGTAACTTGTTCCTTCTTGGAACTCTAGGGGGTTTGCCCATCTTTCTGCTGCTGATGGTTTTTGGAAAACATGAACCTTTTTAGTATAGCTGCTCTTCAAGAAACGTGGGTGACAGAGGCATGTGAAATAGATGGTAGAAGCACATCTCAGATTTTGGCGGTAAAAGGCCCAAACGGTAGACCAAAAGGAGGGCTACTGGTCTCTGCTCGTCATCCGTGGAATATTGTAGAGACCAGTGGGTAGTCCTCTATGGTACAAGTAGTCAGAATTAACTGTGATCCTGTTCAGTGTAGGGAGATGGTTATCATCAACCTATACAACCCTCCAAATGCAGTGGCTTGTAAAGAAAACATAGGGGACAGTAAGAGGAATTTTGGATAAGATTGACCCACATACCCCGACTTGGATAGTAGGCGATTTTAACGCAAAGATAGGGATACAACTCGAAGGTTTTCCTGACTTGTGTGAATCGGTTCCACACAATTTGTCAGATTACAATCGACAGGGAAAAGCCTGGGCAGAGATCCTATACTAGCATAGTTTAATCATGCTAAATGGCCATAGTGCAGAAGACGCCCACAGCACTTATGAAATGTGTTTGTCAACCAAGTGGCACTTGGTCTGGTGGAGGACATGGCAATATTAACAAGAGAGGAGAGTGATCATATGCCAATCTGTGCTATGTTAACATCTCAGGAAAGAGGTGGGCAGTTTGATTTAAATGGTGATATTTTTATTAATAATGGTGCAAACTCGACAAATTTAGACTAGGTCAAGACTGTGGCTGAAAGAGAAATTCCACTGCACATTGAGAAATGCTCGCTTAGCCTTGGCTGTAATGGGCCATCACCAATTCAAATGTTTTCTGGTCTGATTGCCTGTATTAAGGAAGCAACTAAAAAAAAAAAAAGCTATAAGACTATATGTGAATGTGGACGTTGGAACCGAGATAGTAGATTTGGGCCGGCGCTATGATCATAGAATACAAGCTGCCAAAAATAAATTACGATTTGACATTGCCAAGATAATCAATGCTGTGTCAGGTGAACAGACTGTCTCTGATATCACAAAGAAAATTAAAATACTAAAAGTGAGCTATCATGCTTGGCTACAGGGACATCGCTATAAGTGTGCGACTGAGGTTTGGTTGCAGTTAGCCGATTATGCTATGACTAACAATAATACCGGAATATAGAGGGTTGTAAGGGGAGCTGTAAAGAAGGCTCTCCCTATGAATAGTGTACCTGAGCAGGCTTGCCAAACTCATATAGGAAACACATTGGGGTCAACTGAACCAGATGATAAACTTGGTATAAATATCTTTGAAACGTGGGCATGTAAATCCTCGGTGTTGGACATTACAAGAATAATTGAGAGGTTGCATACTTCTTGAGCAATTGATCCGGACGGGACTTGCAATGGTCTGGTCAGGATGTCCCTGACCATATGGGCTCATGCATTACATATGCTTTTCGTGAACATTTGGCAATATGGCCAGGTTCCGTCATCCTGGAGGGAAAGTAATATTCTCCCTGTACACAAAAAGGTTGCTGGAAGAACCCGACCTACTATCGCATGCTAGCAGTGTTAGACATACCAGCCAAAATATTTGCTAGAGTCCTATTAAATTAGCTAAATCAATGGGTAGTTGACTTTAAGATTCTACCATTGAATCAAATTGGCTTTAGGGCTCATTCAAGCATGATTCATAATTTCCTTATTTTGGTTTCTACTGTTGAATATGCCTGGAATAGATGACAACTCCCGGTGTATGGTGCGTTTATTGATTTTAGCACAGCATTCAACACGGTCATGAGGAATCGTCTATGGAAAAAATGTGCTGCCTGGAACATTCCTCATGGCTTGTTGACGATGATCATGCTGTTGCATCGAGACAAGAGTGCGGTTGAATGGGGAGGGTAGAGTTTCCAATCTGTTCCCAACCTTCAGAGGTGTGAAGCAGGGTTGTATATTGGCCTCGACCCTTTTCAACCCCTACCTTGCGGATTTGGCTGAAGTATTAACTCATTATGCTGCTTAGCAAGTGAAAGTCGGGGCACAAAAAATAGGTTGGTTGAGCTATGCAGATGATCTGCTTTTATTAGATCACACCCCAAGAGGGCTCCAAAAAATGCTTGAAGGCCTGGGTGAATATGTCAAGATCAATGGTTTACGTATCTCACCTTTGGTGAAACAGAAATGATGGAATTTACGCAGAAAATAAATTTCATCTCTAAATTTGTGTGGAAGATCGATCAGAAACCCATGGAAACAGTTAGTTGCTATAAATATCTGGGAGTCTTAATAGATGATAAGCTTAAATGGGCCCTACACTGGGATGAGAATCAGGCCAACTGTATGTGGATTACACATGCACTAAGTACATTTATTAGTAGGCAGCAAGGATGCTCCATTAAGACCATTTAGCTTTTGTACACGGCCAAAATAGTACCCTGCATGCTGTATGGAGTGGAAGTGTGGGGTAATGAACGGATTGCAGAAATAAGAAAACTAGAAAGCAGATTGTTGTGCATATTGTTTAGGATGCCTAAGACGCTATCAGAGGAATATATACATTTGGAATTTGGTCTTAGAAGCACATTAGGTGAAACATATGGTAAATTGGTGATGTGCTATGAGAAATTATTGTGTCTCGATAATGTTACCATAATGGTTGATGTCTTCCTTGCTGTCAGAGGCCTGAAAGAATTTGAGCGATTTGGTACCTTAGGAAGGCTGTTGGACAAACATAACACTTGGATGGCAGGGTTTGAACAAAATATACCTGGATCCATTCAGTTGGCGTGTAAAAGATGGATTAAGATGCAATTAAGTGAGTACAGTAAGGAGGTAGATATTTAGATATTGTACGTTTAGCATCTAATGCCAAGAGTGGTCCTTTTATACAATATCGGATGGTTCGTAAACAGCTGCCGAGCTATATTGCAGCGTTTCCAAGAAGCACAATAATAAGACAGTACCTACTGTTCAAATTCAGTGCTACCCACGTTTTGGAGATTGAAGATGCGAAAATTGGCATCCCATTGTCGGAACGTTTGTGTCGATTTTGTGGTGAAATGGAAATACAATCCTCTGAGCATATTATGTTACAATGCGCCAATTTGAATGTTATTAGAAACAAACATGAAATCTTATAATAACAGGATGGACTGTGCTGACATGTCACTCCACTGGAGAAAGTTAATGGTAGGTAATGACGTACATTTTATTTATCATATGATTAGTTTTGATCATAAATGTATTGTGATTTTAGGTGAATTGTCACAGGGACTTTTATAATAGATTGGAACTATCCCACTATGCAGTAATGAGGTACATTATGGTTTTTATGTATTCAGTGTTATTCTGTGTTACATTGCTGTAAATACAAAACCACATTAGCTATACGTATATCAATAAATACAAAAGGGAGCAGGGAGCCAACAGGGAAGAGCAGGCCATTGGCAGCAAGGGATCTACAAGCAACATAGGGAGGAAGCTGTGAGGAGCAGATAACTTAGTATCAGTTAGGGGAGACAGTGGAGGGTGTGTAGGACTTGGTGTTGGGGAGGATCCATTCCTTAAAGAGGAAAGCCTTGAGCTATTTTGTGAACTGTAGAAGTGATGCAGCGAGTCTGATGATGATGGGGAGGAAGTTCCAGAGTCTTGGGCATAGACAGAGAAGGCCTGTCATATGATTCTTCCCTTACTGCGCCAGTGCAGTGCATTTCAAGACTCTGACAATGTTTTGTTTCACAATTGAGTAGATTGGGGACTTCAGGGTGAGAGCCTTATAGATGATTCAACAGGATTTGAAGATGATATGGGCTTGTAGCAGAAACTAATGCATTTCGTTGAGGGTCACAGTGATGTAGTCGAATTTGTGAACTCCTTTGAATCGGGCTGCTGCATGCAGGACATATCTCAGGGGTGCCAGGGTAGTCACCGCAAGGCTTTCCAAAAGGGCATTGCCACCTTACAGGTGGGAGAGGACCAAGGCTTGGACAGTGGATTTGAAGTTGTTTTCTGGAATGAAGGGCTTAATTTTCTGCAGGAGAGAAATTTGGTACTAAGCCGTTTGTATCTTTCTTGCTATGTGCTGTTTGAAGGTGAGGTGTCTGTCGATGTTGAACCCAAGAGACATGGCGCAGGTGGCCAGCTGGGGTGTGAAGCCCTTGAGGTTCAAATCAGAGAGCCAGGTCTGGATGTCAGGGTGTTTGTTGGTTGTTGTTGGTCAGCAGTAGGAATTCAGTCTTTGGAGGTGTTGAGCTTCAGGTAAACACTGGACATCCACAACTGGAACTAAATCACTCCTGGGAAATCAGTAGTGGCAACATAATCATGTTGCTCATTTTCATGTGGTTCACTATCACTGGTGGCAAGAAGCAGTGATGTGATGGCAGTGATGCTGGAATAAATGCTGGCCACCGGGTCAAAGTGACATCGGAGGGATTTAACAACAGGATCTCATATTTATTAGCACCAAAGATAGACATGTGTTCTGTTTTGGTTTTGAGCAATATGGCTACTACTGGATGAGGAACTGCAACTTCTAAAGGAGCTCCCAATACAATGTTTTGACACTTCTGTTCGGCTAGTGCAGCTGCAGCCATTGAACGCAAACAAGGTGGCATGCCCATTTCTACTGGATCCAATATCTTACTTTAGTATGCAATCAATCTCTAATAACGACTATTTGATCGTGTCAGTACTGGTCAGGCAAACCCATTCCCGTCATCATTTCATGACAGTATACTGTAAACCTCATACAGTCCGATAAACCTAATGTAGGGGCTTCAGCTAACCATCGCTTTATCTTTGCAAGGGCTTCCTCAGTTTCTGATGTTCACTGAAGAGGCTCAACAGTGTTGGCCTTGGGTATAGTGTTGGAACAGTTTCTCTGCATATCCCAAATACCATTGCCTAGAATATTGCACCATACCAAAACATGCTCTCATTTGTGTACCAGTCTAGGATTTGGGGAATTTGTACACTGTTCTTTCCTAGAAGGGGCAATAGTCTGTGTCTGATTATGATATCATGCTCTAGATAATGCACTCTCTCTCTACAGAGTTGTAGCTTCTGTTTGCATGCTGTCTTTCCTTTATATGCAGTCAAGAGAACCTGAGTATATAATTCGCATGCTTTATATGAGGGAGAAGCTTACATATTGCCCCAGTAGAGACTTGCATGGAAAATTAATATAATATAAATCCTTTGCTGAGAAAGCAAATTGGGGGACTCAGTGTACCCCTGGAGTAGTCTAGTCCATGTGTACTGAATTCCTTTATATAGAAATGTGAACAGAAATTGGCTGTATGTATGGTGTGATGAATGAATCACAGAGATCCCCCTCCCACCCCCTGTGAGACTAGGGAGGTGACCCTGCTCTGCAAAGCTCTCCCTAGGGTTCGAGGCAAGTAGGAACTCACAGGGAGATACTCCCCCTTTGGGGACAAGCACGCCCGTTCCTATGAGGAACTACCTAGGCCAACTACCATAGCCGCATACATGGGAGTGCCCGTGAAAGTAAGTAAAGTGCCATCTTTATCTTTGGCAGAAGGCATTGCAAAAAGAAATCCTAATATGCAAGAAAAGGAAGAGGTTTCTTTAACAAGAGATGCATATTTAGCTGTGGCGAGTAGCAGAGGCAGAAGAGAGCCTTTTGCGTGGGGGTAGCCCTCTGAAATAATTACGCCTTGTGGAGGTGGAGTGAAAGGAAGCTGTAGAGCTCGGGACTTGCAACGAGGTAGAGGACGCCAGTACGAGATGCTGGAGGCCCGGCGTATGCAGATGCGAAGAGAGCATAGTGAGTAAAGAAGGAGGAACTAACTACCCATTGGTGGCATGGCCACAAGAGTAGCGTGGTGAGCAGAACGCCCAAAGAACGACGCCAAGATCACTGGTAAGGGAACCATGTGCCGCTTCCAATTGCCAGTACCCATGTGGAGCAGGCTACCGACGAGGACCCGAGAAGTGACAACAGCGAGAAAGCAGTCCTGACGAGAGCCGAGAGAATATATAATTGATAATCACAGTGTGAGGAAATGTCTGAGAGGAACATATTCTAAACATAGAACCACAGAAACTACAAAGCATAAGATTACTTTTGAAGGGCTACAGGAATTGATCTCAAAGACTATCGAAGGAGTTTATATCAAGAAATATCTGTATCACAGAGAAAATCTACAAATACAGAGACTATCAAAGATACCCAAAGGCAAAGACAAGACATTCCCTTGGTCTATTTAAATTAGTTAAATATAGTGGTAGGATCAGATAGGGTTTGTTTGGACAGAGGACATTTTTGCTTTGACTTCCTGACTACTGATGAGCACCTATAGTTTATTTAGATAGGTAGGGTATTCCCTCTAGTAATAGGGAAAGTTAGGCCTTTTACTTATAAGTTTCATTGAATAATTTGAATCATGTCTTCCAAGTGTCTGTCTCCTTCTTTGACCCGCCACAATGAGTATAGATAAGAAAGCAGAACACAAGTCTACGACAGTCAAAAGCATGGCAGTAGCCGGTATATGGCATAATATTGTACGTAGGCTGGCACTACTGGAAATGAAGGGATAACAATAGAATTCACTGTCCCAAGGGATATTGCATGGACTGGAAGTATGAATAATACCCTGCTTCAACAGAGATTCAATGACAGAGGTTCTTGCCTCTTCAGCTTCAGATTCAGAGTGTACTGTGGGATTCGGGTCACTTTCTGGACGGCTCCATCTTAATTCTCACTAGCTCTGCATTTTAGATGCATCCCACTTCGTTATCATGCATGGACCACAAAGATTCTGGTACAGAAATAGTTAGTTCTTGTAAAGCAAGAGGCTAAGCCCCTGCCTGCGGCCACACTGGTTTATCCGATATAACCTGGAGTGTAGCTAGAACAGCCTCACTGTTCTTACTAGGAGCACTCAGAAATAACCTGTCAGATCTGCAGTAGATACTGCTATTCAGTTTGCATAACAAATCTCTCACAAGTAGATTGACTGGAGCAGAAGGACTGAGGAGGAAGGCATGGACAGTGATAGGACCTAAGTTAACTTTAAGGGGCTCAGTTACTTTATGTACCATTTGATTATTAGGGGTCCCTTTCACTTTTACAATTTCTGAAGATAACGTCACATTGGGAAAACATTGCGATCGAATTATGCCTCAGTGTTCACCAAGCATGGAAAAGATTGCCCATGGACATCGCATTGAACATATTGACCCCCTTGATCTACATGTATCAAGGGACAGGTACTGAGGTCATCTCTCCGGCTGAGTCAGAAGGGATCTTGCTCGGTTTGGGGTTGCAATAATTTGATGTGAATAAACCTGAGAACACTAGGATTTGCTAAGGAACCTGGCACATTAGTGTTGCAGTTCAAGAAGGGACCTTGGCCTTGTAATTGAGGTAAATTATTTCTTTGTGGTCTGTAAGGACATTCATTTTTCCAGTGCCATGTTTGCTTACAATAGTTACATGCCGTAGGATCCACATACTGCCCCTGTCGTCCCTCTGGTCCCTGTTGTCCTGGTTGGTTTGTAATTGCCTCTGTTTGGATTTGCCCCTACCTCACCCTCCAAATCCTCTCTGAAAACCTCCCACTCTCACAGGTGGTGTCTACCCCTGCCCTTGAATGTTTTGTAATTGCAGAGTCATACACTTGTTCCCAATATCCTCTTTCTTTCGTTTGAGGCACACCAAACAGTGGTTCGCTACAGACACCAGTTCTGACAAGAGTGCATTCTGCCATCTTATTCAGATAACTTTTTTGTTGCGCTTGCATATTTGGTTTCAAGCCAGAGACAAAAGAGTTTGCAATTGCCTCCTGTGCTGTCTCATCAGCTTTACTAATACCGGAATGTTGAGTGAACATTATTTATAGGGGAGAGCGAGGTGAAATAGGTATGAAATTGGTATCTGCAACAATATGGGACCTGCCCGGTCCGACACCAGGAAGAAATGGCCTTGAGTACTTGTTCCAAGCTGTATTACCGCAGTTGATATGGGCGCCTGCTGAGGAGGTACCTGTGTGATCATCGTGGTCGAAGACAAGGCTGTCCCCTGATCTCCCGGAGTCACTAGGCGCACATTAGTAAAGAAATCAATTATATCTTCCACTGTCTCCTCATCCTGTCTATCATCATGTTTTTCTATTATTTGGGGACATATCAAAGCAGATGAACTAGCCAGGTCAATTTCCCCTTTACTCCTTAAAAATGTAATCTCCCATTTTAGTAATTAGTTGGAATCCTTTAATCCTCTAATCCTTGATGCATTCTGCCTAGCTGTTGCTTTCTCTAGCCATGTGGCAAACGTGCCCCCGTTAAAATACTCTCTATTGGAAACTGAGTATGTAAATTATTTGGCATCAGTAGGTGCCAAACATCGAGAAACCTACATGTAGCACTATTGTAGTAAGCATACATAAACTATGCAGGTTTTATTTTTGGTTGTGCTTCCACCTGCCTGCTTAAATTGTCTCCCGATGAGTACCACTTATACAATGGGGGTCATTACGATCCTGGCGGTAGCGGGTTAATGGGGCCGGTAGAGCTGCCGGCCCCGTTAACCCCCTACCGCCTCACTACGAGGTCTGCTCGCGGGTCCCGCGAGCAGACCAGGATGCAATCAACGGGCCCGTCATTAACAGGCCCGTTGTTTGCATCCTCCCCATTCCCGTTGAGCCCTATGGGGGCTTGAATGGGAATGAACAGGGTCTGGGTTCCTGGAATGGCGAAATACCGGGCCGTCCAAGGTCGGAATGGCCCGATATTTCCCCATTCCAGGAACCCGGACCTGGTATCCGGAATGGTGGTAGCCATGCTACAAATAGCAGCATGGCTACCTCCAAGGTCGTAATGACCTCCAATATCTTCCGCCCCTGGCCCACTTATACTGTGACTCCACTTATATGAAACCCTGTTTCGGGAGGATAGCTTAGCGGCAACGTGCGCGCCTTGGAAGCAAGACGACACGAAGCAACACAGGTTTGATCCCTGGGTCCGCGCTTAGAAACCTCTGGGTGTTTAAGCACGTTATAAATAAGCAACTAAGACAAAAAAAAACAATTACACGACTAAAAAAACAAAAAACGAATTATTCCTGTAACAGCGCCTCGATACCCATGGGCTGTGAGAGCGCTTTAAAAATGCAAAATAAATAAATATGTCTTGAGAAGGGAAGTTATTTTTTAACTAAGACTCTGTTTGTTAAGTGGTCCTGATAGGGCTATGAGGACAATTAACTCACCCCATCTATCCTTATTTAACTTGTCCAGGCTGTTTCCCCCATCCCCGTTGCTTTATGCACCATTGTAACTTCTACCGCTATTCAAACACAGAATCGGAATACCAGAAATAGTTTGGGATCAAAATACTTTTGCCAGACCAAACACAAGGCTTTACAGGAGAGCTTCACTGGCTCTAACCAACTAGACCAGCATTGCCTACAGCTAGAATTGCCACCATTTGCAAGATTTATACCAGCACACAGCCAATATATTATTTGCAGAATCATGATAATAAACCAAGCAAAGGCAAAAGCATTATTTATCTATTAAAATTGACATTTTGCACCTAGCGGGTCCCCACCTCACTGACCTGCCTTGCCCTCAAGGCCCCTTACCTATATAGAGCATCAGTCACCTGACCTGAGAATGATGGAGAAAACCTAGTGCTAGGCCTTCGTGCACATTTTGTTTTTTCAATTTAACATTTTATTAGAGATAAAAGGAACAATTGCATCAGGATAGCATCATTATATTTTCCACAAGATCAAGCATAACAGTAAGGTCAGCGACACATCTATATAATTCGTAAGTCGTCCCCCCCCCCCCACATTCCTCCCCCCGCAGGAAAAAATCAGCCCTGTAGCCAACGGGTCAAAGGTGGCCTTCTGGTGAGACATGGGAAATGTTCTGCATAGTCCATGAAGGGCTCCCAGGTATTCAAGAAGAGATTCAGATTCCCTGACCGTATAGCTGTTACTTTTTCCGCCACTGCGATCTCCTAACATTTGGACCACCATAGTGGAATCGAGGGTCCATCGGGATGTTTCCAGAGGCGAGCCATTGATACCTTTGCTGCCAGCAAGAGGTGCGTGCGGAGCTGCGAGATTCGGCCCGATAGTGGAAATTCCCCTCCTCCCGTGTCCCCCAGCAGTATGATTCCCAGATCCCACGGGAAAGCCAGTCCGGTAATGGCCTTAATCTGGTTTGTTACTTCCCTCTAGTACCGCTCTGCTTTGGGGCAGGCCCACAACAGATGGAATAGAGGGCCCTTAGCTGGACAGCCCCTCCATCAATATGGGGGAATTTCAGGGTTAGATTTGTTCTTTTGAGCTGGGGTGACGTAATACCTGTAGCAGATCTTATATCCTCCCTCCCTATCAGTGATACATTGCGCACTCTTGTGCAGTCTTTCCCAAATCTTCCCCCAATCTTTCACCTCGAGTTCCCGACCCAGGTCCTGCTCCCAGTCCTGCATATATTTCTCCTTTCCCCCGGGTCTGTTCTCTCAAGGAGACGGTAAAGGGTTGATATCCTGCCCCTGGGGGCCACCGAGGTCAAGGCGAGTTCCAATGCAGTTAGGGCTCTAGCCCTGCGCTCTCTCACAAGTTCCTGCGAGATCCAGTGCCGGAATTGAATATAGTGCAACCCCTCCCCTTCATCCACCCCTGGCATCTTTCAAATGTAATGGGGGCGCCCCCTTCTATAAAGTCTGACAACTTTTCCAGCCCTCCCTCCCTCCAATGCCGGAAGCTACCTGGGGGATTCCCTGGGGAGAACTCGGGGTTGTGACAGAT
Source organism: Ambystoma mexicanum (assembly GCF_040938575.1). Lineage (NCBI taxonomy): Eukaryota > Metazoa > Chordata > Amphibia > Caudata > Ambystomatidae > Ambystoma > Ambystoma mexicanum. The sequence continues at coordinate 273,354,787 of NC_090927.1, read as the reverse complement.
TGGCATCGGTGGACCCCTCGGACCTCTACACCCCCATTTACGAACAACAGATTTCCAGCAAGCAACCGTAAATGTTGTGGACGAGAGGAGCCCCTGATTGGGCTGGGGTCTGATAGCAGGCAGGTGAGGCAGCCCCGACGGTGGGGAGGGGCTCCAGGCCTCCTCCAGCTGCTTCCATAGTGGAGGATCGGAGTTTTGGGACCAGGTGTATGCCTGGGATAATTGTCTTGCAAGCGCGTATCTAGACATATCTGGGACCCCTAGCCCGCCTGCGACCCTTCCCTGGAGCATAATTTTCTTAGAAATCCTGGGCTTCTCCCTCCCCCAGACGAATCTTAATATGTTCCTCTGTAAAGCCTGCAATTCATTTGGAGGGATATTCACTGGGGGTGCCCTGCAGTAGTATAGCATTCTAGGGAATATGTTAATTTTCAAGGCGGCAATTTGCCCGCACCATGAGATCTCCTGGTTCACCCAATGCTTCAAATCCCGCCTAAAGTCATCCAATAGCTGAGGAAAGTTACAACGGTAGATCCTGGATATGTCATTGGGGATCTGCACCCCTAGGTATTCAATCTCAGATTTTGTCCAGGGGATTGCCAAATTAGGACCCAGCTCTACCCTTTGCTGTGTAGTGAGACTAATCGCCAGCGCCGACGATTTGCCTAGATTGACCCGAAACCCTGACAGCCGCCCAAATTCGTTGATCTCCTCCCATAGGAAGCCCAGTTATAAGCTTGGGATCGTGAGGGTCAAAAGCACGTCATCTGAGTAAATTGCAATCTTATATTTATGTCCCCCCACCTTAAGCCCATTCACATTTGGGTTACTACGGATTTTATCCGCAAAGGGCTCCATTGATAGAGCGAAGACCATTGGCGAGAGGGGGCAACCCTGTCTCGTCCCCCTGGTGATCCTGATCGTCTCGGATCTACTGCCGTTGACCCGCAATTGCGTGGCGGGGAACTGATAGTTTGCCATAACCCATTTACAAAAATTTAGCCCAAACCAAAAGTGTGGCATCACCGCCCCAATATAGCCCCAATCCACCAGATCAAAAGCTTTGTGAGTGTCCAAGGAAAGAACCACCATGCTTTCCCCCAACTTTTGGGCACTTTCAATGATATCTATGGCTCGTCTCATGTTATCCTGAGACCCCCTCCCAGGGATAAACCCCGTTTGATCACTGCAGATGATATTCGGGAGGTATGGTTTCTATCGGGACGCTAGGTCTTTTGAGAATACCTTCCCATCATTGTTCATAAGGGAAATTGGTCTATATGAGGCAGCCAGTTCTGGGTCCTTCCCCGGTTTGTATACTAGGACCGTGATTGATTCGGCCACTGACTTGGTGATCGAGCCCGTAGTCAGTAAAGAGTTAAACAGAATGGTGAGCTGGGGGACCAGGACTTGTGCATAAGTTTTATAAAATTTTGCAGTCAACCTGTCAGGGCCCGGAGCTGCATTTTTTTTTTTTTGAAAATCAATTTTATTAAGTTTCATTTGTGCGTTACGAAATTACATTGCATTTGCTGATGTGAGTTAACAAGAAAAAACCAATCGCAACACACCCTTTCTCCCTCCCTCCCTCCACCCCCCTTCAGTTCAAATGTACATAGGTTGGTTAATAGCTTGCTTGACGGACTCTTTAAAAAACAGAAGTGACAATGCACTATGCACTTGGCACGTTGAAGTCATGTGGACCAACTGGGTGAAGTTCGCAATCGGGTCCGCGGGCCATGGCCCCATGTCCTTGGGTGGAGGGGGGTCCCTCGGTACCACCATTAAACCTTAGACCGCTCGGCCGTATTTGTCAAAAAAGGGGAGCCAGATTTCCTCGATGCTGCATTTGGACTCATCAAGCAGGTGTGTGAGAAACTCCATGTCGTAGATGGCCCGTACCTTAGTTACCCAGGTTTTTTCCCCTGGCATTCCCGGATGTTTCCATTTCTGTGCCAGGCAACATCTGGCTGCTACCAGCATTATCTGAAGCATATTGTCTTGAGTGCCCTCTTGGCCTTCCCCATCGTCAATTCCAAAAAGGAGGAGCCAGGGGCAGGAAGATCGCTCAACCCCATCCACCCCCTTAATCCAGGCCCGTACCTTGTCCCAATAATCTTGGACCACTGGGCATCCCCACCACATGTGGATATAGTCCCCTCTTTCTGTCTTGCATTTCCAGCAGTGTGGGTCATATCCTGGCCTCATCCTAGCTTTCCTCTGTGGGGGATAGTGCCATCGGTGTAATATCTTGAGGGCCTGATGGCGATACTGGAGGGAGGCCGTGGATCGATTAGCCCGTCTGCACATCTCCGTCCATCTTTCGTCATCGATTTCCCCACCTAGGTCCCTACCCCATTGTGTGCGTGCTGGCGGCGGATCTCTGGGGACAGAGAACAGAAAGAGCTTATAGAGGCGGGATATTGTCCCCTTGGAGCCCCTCGCGGTTAGGAGAAGCTTTTCAAAGTCTGTGAGATCCCTCCTGAGGGTATCGCCCCAAGATGGCTCAGTGAGGACACCTTTGAGCTGGAGATAACGAAAAGGGGAAAGCGTGCCTATTCCCAGGGCCTCCTCAAGGTCACTCAGGGGTAGGAAAGAGCCCCCCACCCACATATGGCCAGTCCTGCTAAGGCCTGCCTCGAACCATGCCTGGTATGCTGCTGGTTCTGCTATTTTGGCCAGGAAAGGAGGGGCCCAAATGCAGCTTAAGGGGGAGGGCCATGTTGTGAGCCATCTGTAGTAGCCTCCCTCCCTCCATAGGGACCACAGTACTTTCAGAATCGGATGGTTCAAGACGGTTCTGGGGATCTTATTCCTTGGAACCCAGAGCCATTCCTCTATTGTGACAGGTGCCAGGGGCCTATTATCCATGGCTACCCACTGTTTTTTCGTTCCCGGTGAGAAATGATCAACCAGAATCCTCAACTGGGATGCCCTGTAGTATGTCCCCAGGTCGGGGTACCCCACCCCCCCGTCCTCCTCAGCCCTAGTCAATACCTCATATGAGATTCTGTGTTTTTTGCCCTGCCAGAGGAAATTAAGAAGGACTCGTTTTGTTTCTTCAAAGAAGGCCTTAGGGACCAGCACCGGGAGCATCTGGAAGAGAAACAGGAATTTTGGGAGAATCACCATTTTTGTGAGATTGAGGCATGCCATCCACGAGAGACCCGCTCCCGCCCACCTTTCTATGTCTCTCCTGATTGCTGACCAGAGGGGGGGGAAGTTGGCCGTATACAGGTCTTCAAGGTCGCGCGTGATTTGGACTCCTAGATACCGGAACCCCTCCTCACTCCGTTTAAAGGGGAGTCCCTCCACAAAGGTCATCTCTGGGTCCGATAGATTCCCACCTGTGAATGCCACCGATTTGTCCAGGTTGACTTTATACCCCGACAGCTCTCCATATCGTGTGAGGCCCTGTAGCAACCGGGGGATTGTTTGGGACGGTCTGGTGATATAAAGCAGGGCGTCATCTGCGAAGAGGGAAATTTTGCAATGTGTGTCCCCCATCTGTATTCCCCTGATGGCCATATCGTTGCGGACCGAGATTGCCCATGGTTCCATTACTAATGCATAGATTAACGGGGATAGGGGGCATCCCTGCCTCGTACCACGTTCAAGGGGGAATTCTCTTGATTCCGTTCCGTTTGCCACCACTCTGGCCGAGGGGGAGGAGTAAAGCGCAGATATCCATCCCAACCACCTTGGGCCCATCCCCATAGATGTGAGAACCTCCCTCATGAAGGCCCAACTGACCCTGTCAAAGGCCTTCTCCGCGTCGAGAGCCAATAAGAGTGTGCCCTCGTTTCTGGCCTCAGTTGTGGCAAGTATATGAAGTGTTTTCCTTAAATTATCGGAACCCTGTCTGTTAAGGATGAATCCTGCCTGGTCTGGGTGTATCAGACGTGGGAGGGAGTTTTCCAGTCTGGAGGCCAAGATTCTAGCAAAAATCTTGGCGTCCAAATTGAGAAGTGAGATGGGTCTGTAAGACCCACAGTCCGTCCGGTCCTTACCGGGTTTAGGTATGACGGTGATGAGGGCCTGCAGGAATGTCGGTGGGATTGTGTCCCGACTCCTAATCTGGTTGAACAGTTTAGCCATGGGTTTCACTAGGATCGATTGGGTCTGTTTGTAAAAATCTGCTGTATAGCCGTCTCGGCCAGGTGCCTTTCCGGCCTTCAATCTTTTGATGGCTCCCTCCACCTCCTCTTCTGAGATCTCCCCCTCGAGGGCCTCCAAGTCTTCGTCGGTCAGCTTGGGGAGGGGATGTTCTGCCAGGTAGGAGGAAATATCCTCCTGTGATTCGCCCACTTGCCTGGAATAAAGTTTGCTATAATAGTCAGCAAAGCATTCCGTAATTTTCTGCCGGTCCCCATGCCTTCTGCCTTCCTCATCACCAAGCTGGGCAATCCCTCTTTCCACTCTGCACCCCCGTGACCTCTGTGCCAATAGAGTGCCTACCCTATCGCCCCGTTCATAATATCTTTGTTTGGTGTAACGCATTTTTTTGATAACCTCCCCTATGAGAACCGTGTGGAGCTCCTGTCTTTTGCCCTGCATCTCGTCCAGGAGTGCATCCCGGTCAACCCCCGGGGCGCCCAGTTTGGCCCGCAAGATCTTCAGCTCCGCACGGAGCTTGCTCTCGACCAGGCCCCTCTCCCTCTTACGCCTCGAGCCCTCTGCTATGAGGAGACCTCTAAAGGTGGCTTTCCCCGCTTCCCATACCATGGACATGTCAGTCTCCCCGGTGTCGTTTGTCTCAAAGTAGGCCAGCATTTCTTGTTTCATAAAGTCGTGGAATACGGGGTCCCTAAGGAGCGTGTCATTGCACCGCCATCGGGATGATCTCGGGGCGATGGGCAGTGTCCAGTTAGCCACGAGCAATTCGTGGTCCGACCACGTTATGGCCTCAACCCTTGGTTGGGTTACCACCCCGTCCCCCTCCTCTGAGGTCAGCAGGAGGTTGATTCTAGTGTAGGTGCAGTGTGGGGGAGAAAAGAAGGTGTAACCGCCTTGGCCTGGGTATGCTTTGCGCCAGGTGTCTACCCAGTAGTGATCCCTCAGGAGGGCTTGCAAGGCCAGGTTGTCCTTAGTGATCCCCCTGGGTGTCCTTCCCCCTGCGGACCACCAGTCCAATTGGGGGTCAGCTATGAGATTAAAGTCCCCGCCAAGTATCATGGCCCCCTCTGCCCACTCATCCATGACACTGAAGATCCGCGTGAGGAACTCCACCTGACCCGAGTTGGGTGCGTATACGGTGGCGAGAGTAACGCGCTGTCCCTCGCAAAACCCTTTGACGCCTAAAAATCGACCTCCAAATCCTCTCTTGGTTTCTACCCCAGTGAGTTGGAGTGCCCTTCCCAGGAGAATGCCCACCCCTTCTTTCTTTGAGGTCGCGTGTGATGCCCAGTAGTTACAGCCAATATCCTTCCCTTTGATTCTGGACTCTCTCCCTCGTTTATAATGTGTTTCCTGTAGGAATAGGACTGTTAGATGTTGTTTGCGGAACATATTGCTCGTACGGGACCTCTTATTTTGAGAGTTAAGGCCCTTGACATTCAACGTGCCTATCTTCCCTTCAATCATTATCGTCTTTTCGGTTGTGCACTTTGAATCCCTCATAGTATCTGAATTTCAGAGCCCGCTGCCAAGCAAGTTTCTGTGATTTGAACTGAATTTCCCCCTTTAACCCTCTGTCTGCCCTGTTGGCCATTCTGCCCCCCTCGCCCCTATTCCAAGCCCCCCTCCCTGTTTCCTCCCCCCACCCACCCTTCCTCTGAAATATAAGGCGTTCGTCCACTGTCCCCAACATACGTTGGGTTTGGTCAACGAACCACCAAGGACTCTAACCCCAGCCCCGGGATTATCATGTGTTGGGGAATCCCAATTCTCAGAATCAGTATAAATCGGCCCCGTCAGAACCTCGGTACAGGCGTCTGAGATAAAATTTAGGAACAATGAGCCCCCACTCCAGCCCGCAAACCATTAACTTGGGCCTCGTGTGTGGGGTGACTCAACCAAACAGTTTAACTTTTCGGCAAACTTTCGCCCACCCTGTAGTCCGGCGGGCCAGCCGTAGCGCCAACGTGGCGTCCAGTTATGGCACCTCATGGACCCAGGACCTCCAGTGCCTGGACCCCGAGTCAATGCTCACCTTGTGATTTCCTCCACCTCCGATCGAACGGTGTTATCATGACTTTGAGTGGTCTTCAGAGTTTGTCGATGGGTGTCTAGTCTTCCGGAACTTCCGGGCCCCCCTGACCTTGGATTTGCCGCTGTGGTTCACCAATCTGTCAGGACCCCTGGGGGGGTCTCGGGCTCTTCCATCCTGGGCGCCTGAGTGGCCCGCCTGGTCACCAACCAGTTCGTCTGTGGCCCTCCGAATGTCCTCCTCCGACACCAGGTGGTGTTTCTCCCCTAGCCATTCAAATTCCAAGTAGAAGGGATGTCCCCAGCGGTATCGAACCCCTTTTCCCTGAAGCCATCTTGTGAGGCTGCCACATTTCCTCCTCATCGACAGGGTGAGGGCCGACAGATCTTGGAAGATGGACACCTTTGAGTCGCCATATTGTATGTTGCCGAGGTTTCTTGCTTTCTCTAGAATTTTGGTCTTGTCTTTATAATATTGTAGCCGGACCAAGACCGAGCGTGGGCCCCTGCCCCCCCCCCCCCCCCGCCCGGTGCACCCTGTCAAAGTTAATCGTGCCTGCATCCTCTGTTCCCAGGGCGATCCTCACAATGTCGTGCACTTTGCCCTCGAGTCCTTGTGTGGATTCGCCCTCGGGCTCCACCAGGCCAAAAATGCGCAGGTTGTTCCTTCTCTCCCTGTTCTCCATGTCGTCGAGCTTAAGCCGGAGTTCTTCCTCTCGTCTTTCCATGTCTTTGAGTCTAATGTCCATTTGGGTTTCAAGGAGTGTTACAGAGAGTTGATTGCTTTCGACCCCCTCCATTCGGTCCTCTAGTGTGGTGACTTTGGTCGTGAGGTCAGCCAATTTCGCACCCATGTCAGTCCTCATCCCGCGTATCTCCTCCAGAATCCTTTGGATATTGTTCTGGATGGCCCCCAGGTCTGGGGGTGGGGCAGCGGGGCCGCCGGTCGCCATGACACTTTTGTTGGCAACAAATTGGTATTTCAGGAGGTTTTCTTTCCAGCTCATGAAAGGATCGTGTCGCTTACTTGTTAGCGGGCACCGCCTGGACGTCAGCCGTGTCCGGGCCAGTCGGGGTGCAGGGCGGAGAAGGGGCGCGTCCCCCGGGGGTGTACAACTCGGTGTGTGTCTGCCCTGTTTGGCTCCGTTAGTTAGCCCTGTGGTGACGATCTCCCGGTATCTCAGCTGGGGGGTTCCCGAATTGTTGTATGTTTCAAGTGTGGATAACGTTCCCTTTGGTGCCCCGTCCACTCCAAGTGCCCTTCCAGTGGAGGGGGGTCGTAGGGGTGCTGATCAGGTGTCCTTACCCTCTATGCTTGCCTCTCTTTGTACCCCCAGCCTCGCCGCAGTGGGGAAGGTCCTCGTCGCGAGGCTATAGGTATCCCCTGGCACTTTCCTCAGGTAAGAGCGGGAGGGGGGGAGTGTGTTGGGGGGGCGCGCTCCCGCGTCGGCCCCCAGGCGATGTCGTTGCTCCGTGGGCAGAAGGATGGTCCTCTTCGGATCGGGCCTCCCTATGACAGAGTGCGCCGGCGGCACCTCGGCTGTCCCGTCCAAATTGTCTGGAGCGCCAGGCGTGGAGCCCCAGAGCGCCGTGGGCTGCTGTGGTGTGTGCTGCGATGGGAGGGGGGGCGCGCCCCTGCGTCGGCCCCCCCGCGGTGTAGTTGCTCCAAGGGCGGGAAGATGGCCCTCTCCGGGCCGGGCCCCGGGGCCGTGGGGTCCGGACAGGCCGCGTCGGCGGTGTCCCGGCAGCCCCGCCTCGGGCGTCAGGAGCGCCAAGCGTGGAGCCCCAGGGCGCCGCGGGCCGCTCTGGTGTGTGCTGCAATGGGAGTGGAGGGCGCGCTCCCGCGTCGGCCCCCCTGCCATGTCGTTGCTCCTTGGGCAGGTGGATGGCCCCCCTCGGGTCGGGCCCCTGGGTCGTGAGCGTTAAGTGTCCAGGTGGGGGGCGCCGCGGGCCCGTAGCCCCAGGCTCACTCGTACACGGCACAGCCCGTGTGCGCGCGGCCTCCGCGTCTTTCCTCGTTGTCTCCTGCGTTGCTTCGCACCAGGCCGTGGGGGAGGGGTCGCTGGTAATTCCTCGGTCCGAAAGCTCCGCGCAGGAGCGTCGGATCGGAACCGGAGTTGGGTCCAGGTGGGGGCCACAGGTTCCCACTTCTCTTGGTGGGGGTCGCTTGGGTCATGGGATCCTCGTTCCGCCAGTGGACCGCAGTTTACCCGGGGCTGGGTGCGGAGCTCGAAGCTCAGGCGTCCATCCTGCCTGCGCCCCCTGGTGGCCTCGGAGCCGCATTTTTAAGGGATTTGAAGGCCTCAAGGATTTCCTCCCTCGTGATTGGATTTTCAAGGGCTAATAGGCCCGGTTCCGGTCAGAGGCTACAAGGTTGTAAGTATGAAGGTAAGTTCCTAATAGTCGTTGGTGGTCCAGCCATTACAGTCTTGTGGTGCTCCACCAACACTGCCATCTTGTCCTCCGTGTAATGGGGGCGACCGTCAGCACCAATGAGGCAGGAGATGTTGTTCCTGTTACGAGTTTTTTAAAGCTTGTACACCAGTATTCGGTTCGCTTTATTTCCCCTACTATAATAAAATTGTTTAGTGAAAGCTAGTGACCTGGAGGAACGGTCAGCCCAGTGCATCTCGAGAGCAGTCTTGGCTTTCAATAAGGCCCTCTGAACTTTCTGAGTCATGCTGGATTGTAATTCTTTCTCCAGACGTGCTACTTATTTTTCACACCCTGCCGCCTCTAACCTGGCTACCCGGCTCCGTTCTGCCCCTGCGCTGATCAAAGCACCCCTCACCACCGCCTTCATGTCGTCCTAGATCGTATCCACCACGAGATTGGGGGTGGAGTTCTCAGTGAAGTACTTAGTAAGGACATCACCTATTTCACTTCTGACCCCAACATTCAGTAGGATGAGGTCGTAAAGTTTCTAATAGCGTTGGCAAGGGCGAATATGTCCTGCTATGCTAAGGGCTGCGGCCACTGGAGCATGATCAGAAAGACCTCGAGTGAAAATGTCCACCTTGTCCAGACACAGGAAGATCTCCCTAGAGTTAAGAAGAAAATCTATATGTGAGAAGCCCCGATGTGCGTGTGAATAGTGCGTGTAGTCCCTTGAACTGTCATTAAACCGTCTCCATGCATCAACGGTAGTCGTTTCCCTCAGGAGTCTCTCGAAGGACAGAGTTTGGGCATAGTCTGATTTTGTTGGAGGGAGAGTTTTGTCCAGGAGAGGGTTTGGGACCAGGTTAAAATCCCCTCCCAAGAAAAGAACCCCTTCAGCAAAGGCGAGGATGGATGGAATCAGGTCTGCGATAAATTTATCTTGGGCCGAATTAGGGCAGTAAATATGGTAATTGGGCGTTCCACCAGTAAACCTTTCAGTAGCAGAAATCTCCTATTTGGGTCCCTTCTAACTGTAATTCTGGATCGGGGGACCCTTTCACTCAATAGTATGGCTACTCCCCTTTTCTTCGACCCTGAGGTGGCAAAGAAAGCCCTTTTGAACATCTTAAATCTAATGCGTTTTTCATCTACTTGCAACAGATGAGTCTCCTGAAGGAGAACTATGACCCCCAGAAAAAGGTCGAGACTATGCTCCACTGAACTACGCTTTCCCGGGTAATTTAAACCCTGCACATTCCAGGAGAGGATTTTCAGGGCCCTTCCCTCATTCTGCATCGCAATGAAAGGAAGTGATTTGGCTATGGGGCGCGACCTTCCGGAATCTCCAAGTGATGCTGTATAGTAATTGACCTGGCAATGTGTTCCTGAGTTAAACATAGACCACAGACCAATGTGATTTTCCCCAACTTGTACATGGAGGATCGGAGAGACCCTAACCCGACTGGGGGAATCCCCAACCCGCTCCCCCCAACCCCAACTTGAGAATCATCATTCTCAACAGGACAACTGGAGGCTCCAACCATGTGCTCAATGGCCAACTGAGCCCAGTGTGAGGCGACCGGAACGGGAAAGTGCTTTAACTCCCCATGTGATCAGAGCAAGTGCTATAGTTTCGCTGTGATTCCAACAAGGGCCCAGGAGGAAGCGAAACACCAAAAACCCCCACTCCCCCACCTCCCAACAAGCCACCAAACACTGCCCGGGGTGGATATACCCAACCTTCCATCCAACCCCCACTGCTCAAAAAGACGCCCCGCAACCAGAGACTGTTACCATCCATATAGCTGCCCCAGCTTCTGGGGAAGTTCCAGCCATAGATATGGCTCGGATCAATCCGGGTCAGGCTTCTTGCGGGGTGGTCTGCAGATTCTACGCCTTCTGCTGACTCACGTGCAGGATGTGGCGGTTTGTTTCCTTCTGGGATCCCGAGAGCGGACCTCCGATTCTGATCCCTCGCCCCCTTCCGTGATGCCCATGAGACCCTCGGCCTCCTTCATGGAGTGAATCCGGCGCTGTGAGCCCTCCCAGGAAAATCTTACTGATGTTTGGCAACTCCAGCTGTACACCACCCAGTCAGTGAGGGGCTTGTGGACTTTTCTTTTCTGAGAGGTTGGAGGCCGCCATGTCTTGGTACAGTGAGATATTGGAGCCTCTGAAGGAGATTTGCTTCATTGCTCTGGCTTCACGCATAATTTCTTCTTTTAGTTTGAAGAAATGGACTCTGGCGAGGACGTCGAGTGGAGCAGCAGATGCCTGGCGCTGTACCGTTCTGTGTACCCGATCCAGCTTCAACGGAGAGTCGTCTGGTGAGGGTGATAATGAATCGAAACAGGTCCAATACATAATTCTCCAGTTCCACAGCGGGGATGGATGAAGGGATCCCTCTAAGGCAGGTGTTATTCCTTCGCGACCTGTTCTCCGCGTCCTCCTGCCTTTCCTCGAGAGCCTCACAGTGTGTCTCCAGAGCCAGTAGTCTCTCTTGGCCTTTTTCCCATTCATAGGTTTGCTCACACATGGCATTCTCTACCTCCGTCATCCGATTCTCGACCGCTTCGACCCTCTTGTCAAGGGAATCGATCTTTTTGTCACATCCTTCATTCCCTTCTGGATTTCTTTCGTCAAGGCCACCAAAAGGTCCCGCAGATCCGCCTTCGTCGCCAGGGTGTCATGACCCTCGCCCAAAACCCCCTCTGGCAAACCCATTGGCCAGGTGGAGTCAGGACTCAGGCCTCTAGAGCCTGGCATCCTCTTCAAAAGCCCTCATGGGGCCAGTCCTGGCGCCTATGGCGCCAGGTTCATACACCATGAACAACAATATGCTTGGGAACTACTTTATTGTATTGTCAGCCAACATGGAGGCATCCACATAGCTTGGTTCCCTAAGAACCAAGCTAGGCGGTCTAGTGTTTTGGGTGTGGCAGGCCTGGAACTACTTTTCCTGGTACTACTTTACCTGGGCTATATAAACCACACCCTGACTGCAGAACATGCTTCGTGTTACTTTGCAGCTTGCAACGTGACGCTCACCGTGTCTAGCTATTCCCTCGAACCTCGGAGAAGCAGAACCTGGAAGGAGACAAAAGGAACATCATTAGCAGCAGCATCTTACCTGCAGTCTTCATCTTTAAACACTCGCAGCTACTGAGAACAGCTTCCTCGAATCTGCACGCCGGACAGAACGACCTGAAAGAGGAAGATAGAGGCAACATGGCATTCTCTACCTCCGTCATCCGATTCTCGACCGCTTCGACCCTCTTGTCAAGGGAATCGATCTTTTTGTCACATCCTTCATTCCCTTCTGGATTTCTTTCGTCAAGGCCACCAAAAGGTCCCGCAGATCCGCCTTCGTCGCCAGGGTGTCATGACCCTCGCCCAAAAACCCTCTGGCAAACCCATTGGCCAGGTGGAGTCAGGACTCAGGCCTCTAGAGTCTGGCATCCTCTTCAAAAGCCCTCATGGGGCCAGTCCTGGCGCCTATGGCGCCAGGTTCATACACCATGAACAACAATATGCTTGGGAACTACTTTATTGTATTGTCAGCCAACATGGAGGCATCCACATAGCTTGGTTCTCTAAGAACGAAGCTAGGCGGTCTAGTGTTTTGGGTGTGGCAGGCCTGGAACTACTTTTCCTGGTACTACTTTACCTGGGCTATATAAACCACACCCTGACTGCAGAACATGCTTCGTGTTACTTTGCAGCTTGCAACGTGACGCTCACCGTGTCCAGCTATTCCCTCAAACCTCGGAGAAGCAGAACCTGCAAGGAGACAAAAGGAACATCATTAGCAGCAGCATCTTACCTGCAGTCTTCATCTTTAAACACTCGCAGCTACTGAGAACAGCTTCCTCGAATCTGCACGCCGGACAGAACGACCTGAAAGAGGAAGATAGAGGCAACATTAAAGAAAGCTGTAGAGACATTTATAAATTACGAACTGCTGAAAAGGCTTACCTGGCTGGTCGCCTCTCGGCTGTCACCACTCCGGACATTCCACTTGCACTGAAGAACACAGCGACCTACAAGGAAGGAAAACACAGGTTAGCAAAGGCAAGACTTCGCAGCACTGCGCATAGCGCTTACTTACCGCATCATAGCGCTCTTAATGCGCCATCATTTACCAGCGGGGTTCAACCAAGCCAGTTCGCTGTGCTGAAGCTCCGCATACGTAAGGGAGAAAAAAAGATACATTTTAAACAAAGAAAGGCATGCAGGATAGCAACAAAACTAAAGAACAGCAATAAGACCTACCTGAACAATATCAAACGGTCCGGCGTCAGTGAAATAACTGGACCGCACTCCTCCATGAAAGACAACGCGCCCCTGCAAAGAAGGCAGGACGGAGAGCACGCCTAATTCTACCACAAGGTGAGGAGAGGACGCCAGAGGGACTGAAAGCATACGGGGGTGGAGGGAGGATACTTACCCCAGTCGGTCAGTCTTGAACACAGTCCTCCTGTAGAACCTTTCCCGCAGACCACATCAGGGCAAAGCTGAGAAGCATACCAGCGAGTAACCCGGCTGGGTGGCGTCCCTGTGGATACCAGGTGAGCGTAACAAAGGGTTTCTGGGTCTGAGGCTTGCTTCCTGGGTGGAGCCAGGCCCGCTCGCCTGCTCCCCGGGGGATTCCATCCTCCGCGGCCTCTCGAGGGCAGAGCTACCCAGTCGAAAACAAATGGTCGAATGACAAACTGATCGAATGAAAATGGTTGAAAAACAAATGGTCGACATCCAATATACACAATGTAAACAGGTCAATACATCGAATCCGACTGGTCGAAAGTGAAATGGTCGGCAAATCAATGAATAAGATAAAAAGAGAATGGCGGCAGATAGAGATTACCATTGACATAAAAAAGGTCACAGGAAATAGCATAGAGAGGTAGAGTAAAGCACCTCGTATGACACCAGTTCTCACAGATGACGGTTAAAAATAAACTGTCAGTACGTCAGGAAAGTGACAGAGAGAGCATCTGATCAGAACACGCGAGTGTAAAGCGTATACGTGACTAAAACAACGGTGAGTTACACAGACTAAATAAGCACATTACAGTTTGGTTCACACAGTTTTATATTACTAATGGGGGGTCCCCCCCCAACCCCCTGGTTTTTTTTTTACATTTTTTTATAGAAATACGAAACTTCCCAAAAATAGAATTAGTGATCAAACTTTTTTTTTCAGCATGTATATGTTCCATTTTGCATTTTTGAAGTAACGAATCTAAAACTACAAACCCTTTTACCCAAAATACAAGTGAATTGGTTAGATTAATTTTATAATTTTGCTATTTCAGATACTGCTTGATAGAAAAAAATGGAATTCATAAAATCCCAAAGGGGCGCAGCGCAATTAACGTATGAAGGCTACATATACAATAAAGAATGCACAAAACAAGAGAAAAACTATTGGAAGTGTAAAGAGTACACCAAAAATAATTGCAAAGGAAGGGCAATAACGGAAGGTGAAAACATACGTTTAACCTGCGAACATAACCACATGCCGGACAATACGGCGGTTTTCATAAAGAAAACACTTAACGCATTAAAAGAAAATGTAGAGAAAAATACGAATGAAGCATCGACTTCTCAAGTTGAGAAGGCATATGAAAGTTTACCGCTACATATAACGGCACAGATGCCAAACACGACTACTGCAAATCGAAATATAAATCGCCTAAAACAACAGAAAGAAAACTTATCCATGGCACCAGTAAATTATGAAAATATGGTTATACCGGAGATATTACAGATAACAGAAAAGGGAGAGCGATTTCTATGGAAATCTTTAGAAATAAAGAAAGAAAAAATGTTAATTTTTACAACTTTTCAAAACATAGCGCATTTAGGAAAGTTGAACAGTTGGCATGGAGATGCTACATTCAAAACCTGTCCTACACCCTTTCATCAGTTTTATAGCGTTCACGGCACATTAAATGAAACAGTTACACCTCTAATCTACGTTTTAATGCCAGGAAAAACAGAAGAACTGGACAGCTGTATATATAAAATAATACAAGAATCATTGCCTGAAAAAAACCAGAAACTATAATCATGGACTTTGAACTGGGACAAATGAACGCATTTTCAAAAATGTATCCTGAAACACATATTCAAGGTTGTTTTTTCATTTTGGTCAATCACTGTGGAGAAGAATTCAAAAATTGGGATTACGAACATTATACATAGAGGATACCGAATTTCAGCACCAAATCAAACGATTATATGCTTTAGCATTTGTAAAAGAGGACATGGTTACTACATATTATGATACTTTGATTGCATCTAATTACTATACTAATCATGAAGAACAATTAAACACTTTACTTGACTACATGGAAAACACATGGATTGGGCAACTAACGAGACATGGAACCCGAAGAAAAGGGAAATATGACATTAAAATATGGAATTGTTACACATCAGTAATTAAAAAATACCTAAGAACCAACAACGTACAGGAAGGTTGGCACAGCAAAATAAACAAAGAATTCAACGCAAATAATCCAACCTTATGGCACTTCCTCAAAAGTCTGAAAAATGAACAAAATAGACAAGAAATCAAGCTGTCACAAACATTGTCACGCGAAAACCGACCAATGTCAAAAAGAAAATACAGAGACCATGAAGAAGGAATAGCAAGCATAGTGCATACATTTGAAAATACAGAGCCAATACAGTACCTTGAAACAATCGCATACAATTTGAAATGTTAAAAGTAAATAAAAGTAACTCACCAAACATGGAACGCTGGCTGCATTCACGAAAACCATTCCAAAAGTACAGTAAACCAACTCCAAATGAGAACTCCGTCTAAAAATCCATCCATGATTGGAAAAAAACAATCCCCTTACAAGGCCATCCTCAACACAATCCAATGGAAAATAGATCCAGAAAGTAGAAATCCAAAAGAAAATCCACCAAGTCCGTTGAAACATCCATCCACGAAACGATCCAGGGAAAAAAAAATCCAGAAAGTTCAAATCCAATGAAAAATCCAAGGAAACGCAGCAATCACTGCATTAAAAAAAACATCCATTGAGAAAATAAAATCAAATCCATTAAAAAAACCATTCCAATACAGGATCCGCGCAAAAAAACCACATCCAACAGAAGAAAAAACCAATGCAAACTCCTTGAAAAAAAAAAAAAAATCCATGAACAGGTCCGGAGCGCGAGCAGCAGGTATCCAACCAGGACGAAGGAACTTCTAAAATGGCGACTACGTCACGAACGTAAGACGTCATACGTAACAAACTTTATACAAGTTCTATTTACAATATAGTATTGATAAATGATCAAATAGCACCACCTAGCGTAAAAAAATAAATACACACGTATAACGTATTTGATTTAATAAAACGTTTGAATTATATAATTAATTTAATAGTTTAACTATACTATGTTTAAAATAAACAAACTATTTAAGCATTAATGTAAAAAAAGAAAAAATATTAAATATGATGAATAATAATACACAAATAAAATGTATGTTTTAATGTAAAAAGGAGTAAGTTTGCATTTCTTATATTTTGGTATTGTATTACATTTCGACCAAAAATAATATAAACGACCAAAATGTGTTTCTACCAAATTGTAATTCGACCAAATTTATTCGACCAAATAATTTTTCGACCAGTTTTAAGTCGACCATTTGTCTGGACAGCCTACCCAGCAGCATAGCGATGTCTGTTTACTTAGTGGCTTTGCTGGTCCTCGCCATTGCGGCTCAGTACTCAGTTGGAGATGGGATGCTTCCAAGGCACTATAGGAGTGGTCTGCCGGTATCCCCCATGTTGAGAAGTTCTTGAGTCGGCCCGACCGGCGAACCCCGTGGACAGGACCCACCTTCTTGGAGGGAACAAGGAGCTGCCGGGTAGTTCAGCTCCCCCACTCCACTGTGAACCCCCTGGGTCATGCCGTGCCTGCGGCCCCGGGTCCGTGCAAACAAGCCTTGCGGCGGCTCCTTATGCAGCAGAGGGGTAGGAACTGATGGTCGGACACCACTGCCCTGACCGCCACTAGCCTTCCCGATGTGTGGTAAACCAGAGATTCTGTTCCTGTGTGGGGATGCCGAGGGCTTTGAGATCCTACGAGGCTGGGTGAATGATCCGGCAACCAGAGGAGTCCACAGTCAGAGCCCCCCAGAACCACAGCTGTAGTCCCTGGAGAGAGAAGAAGAGCCTCTCAGAAGATGGGTGACTAAACGGGAAGCCGGGGGAATCCACGGTCTGAACCACCCCTGAACAACAGCCGCAGGCCTCCGGAGAGAGGAGAGGAAGGCTCTCAGGGCAGGCTGGAAGGTCTGTATCCGCTGAGAGGAGGCACCCTCAGGCCCGCGCAGATCCCCTCAGCGCCCACGGTGCCGGCGTAGCTCACAGTCCAGGCATCATCCAATGCTTCAAAGCACCAGCCGGCAATGTTGCTGTCGGGAAGGGTCTCCCTGAGGTGGCGAGCCAACGGGGACTTCAGTCAGCCCGCAGCACCAACGTTCCAGGGGCCGCCGGAGACCGAGGACACCTGTGGGCAAGAGCCACAAGAAGGCCCCCCGGGGCCGTGCAGGAGCTCCATGAGGGGCAGCCACATCAGTGCGCCGAGGAAGGAAGGCCCCGAGGCCCCAACGAGGCACATTGTTCCCGCTCCAGGGTCATGTTGTCTCCTGTGCCGCAGCCGATCATCATGGGAGAGGGCACCATATCCGGAAGTTTGCTGGTCCACGTCCAGGTCGCCTGCAAGAACCACGCTGGGCACAGAGGACTGATTACAGGTCCAGGCTCCCCCACTGTGCGGGTCTCACGAAACACCCTTTCTGTCCGGCAGCCATTTTCCTGCTGTGCGACGTGCAGGGAAGTGCTGCTCAAAACACCAGATTGACCGCTTTACCGGAGCCGACAACCTTGCGACAGCACGATCTTCACTTCCTCATTCCGCACTCATCTGGGAACCTGCAAAACGAAGCGGGGAACCAGAGATAAAAAGCTCACAGTCACGAGCCAGCCAGGAGCTTCTAGGAAGCCATGCCGTTCATGGCGGCTCCAAGCCACACCACTGCTTTCGTGCACATTTATTCTCCATACCGCCAAATAATGGAGCCATTCATCCGCAGACAATCCTACTTTCATTTCCATTTCCGGTACTGATGTCATTTGACAAGGTCTGATCTGCCAATGTGGGAAGAGGGGCATTAGACCTCCACCCCCATGACAACACTTACACTCACACTGCAGTACCCTTGCGCTCATTAAACCAATACCTCAACTTTTCAAATAATAATTTCCATACTCTGCAGCTTCCTCCTCATTCCAGATAGTCTCTTGGTCTGTCTCTTCCCCTCCTCTGACCTCATCTGAGCAACCCACACTTCTTGTTCCCTTTGCCTCCTTTTTATGCTCCCTCCCTACATGCCATTGGCCTGAATGTCCTAGCCAATCTGGCTGCTCTATCACTACCCGGAACATGTTGTGTGTTACCAAAGTTATCAAGAGAGGGCTAAGCCCTGCTCACTTCCTCCACACAGGCCTGGTGTGGAGAAAGAATGGCGGCCTCGAGGCTGACCGTTCGAATTCTGGTCCAGGGGCTCTTTTCCTATACCAAAGGGAAAGTTCTTTTTTGCCTTGGGGTTGCTCCATTCCCAAAGCTAGTCCCTGGTGGTGTAGAGCTACGGTATGCTTACTGTGATTGCCTACCACTGCTACGCAGCTTCTTGCTTTACTGCCTACTAGCGGTGGTGTGGCATTCCTCTCTCTCATCTGCCAGTAGTTCATAGGGTGCTGCATGGCTGTGGAATGGTGGTTGGGTCACATTCGTGTGGCAGTTGGTGGGCCATGCCATCTCACAGCTCTCACTGACTTTCTTACACCCCCCTTCACATTAGAGTGTGGTGGGCATATGAAAAATACAAACAGACTGAGAATTTTTGCCGGTGTGTAATGTAACCTATTTAGGATTTTAAATTGAATTAATCGTAGCCCAGCGTTGAGCGAAATGTTCTTAGTAAGAGAACAGTACCTGGCCCATTTCCCGTCTTCTATGGATATCTATAGGTCCCTTTCCCATTTTTCTTTAAAGCTATTTACCTTAGGGGTATGAGCCTGGACTGCCTCACACAGCTTGGAGATCCCCAGGCCTCCCTCAGCAGTTATCAACTGTATGCATGGGTGTGGGGGGGGGAGGGTTAGTCTGGGAAGAGCGGCATTCTGTTTTGAAACGCAGCTCTCATGTGGTAGTATTGCAGTGTTTTTAGCGTCCCACGCCCCAGTGCCCGCACCAGCTCCTCCAAGGTTGCAAACCGCCCATTAATGAACACATCGCCCAATTTCATCTTGTGATGTGGATCCCAGGCTTCTTGTATACTGCTGTCATGGGTGGGCGAAATGCCCGGGAAGTTCCTGAGGGGAACTTCTGGGTTGTAGGGAGTCTCAAGTCTAAGTTTCCTCTAGATGGCCTCCCATGCTCTGACAGTGCAACTCACAGGGTTATAGTCACAGGTATCCCTGTATCGTGCATCGAAGATAACTGATTGTATATTCGTGGGGTGTGTGGTGTATTCCTCTATCCATGTGTGGGGTGTTCTGGATGAAACATTGTACCAGTACTTTGTGAATTGAGCCTGGGAGATGTGATAGTAAAGCTCAAAGTCGGGGGCGGCCAATCTACCTGAAGCATATGGCTCTGTAATTTTTTCCCACCCTATCCTTGCTGTCTTCCCATTCTAAATGAATGTCACCGCCATGGGTCGCAGTCTGGCGAAAAAGGCCCTGCCGGGCCATATGGGGATGTTAACAAAAA
The DNA here is from genome assembly GCF_040938575.1 of Ambystoma mexicanum. NCBI lineage: Eukaryota > Metazoa > Chordata > Amphibia > Caudata > Ambystomatidae > Ambystoma > Ambystoma mexicanum. The sequence continues at coordinate 273,335,455 of NC_090927.1, read as the reverse complement.
GGTAGAGTATCTTGGGTAAAATGACCATTTGGAGGACAGCCACTCTGCCATAAAGTGAGATTGGGAGGTGTCCCCACATCTGTAATTTCGTGTGAATCGTTTGCAATGTATTTTCATGATTGTCTGCATATAGTGTTATCTTTTCCCTGGATACAAGGATTCCCAGGTATCTAATGTGCTGTTTCGACCACTGAAGACCGTATGTAATGTCGGGGCATTTGGTACTAGGTGTAAGTGGGAATATTTCTGATTTAGCCATATTGACTGTGTACCCTGAATACGCTGCAAATTCCTGTATTTCAGCCATGATGGGTGCCAGGTTTATTTCCGGTTGCCGGACATATAATAGCGTGTCATCAGCGTATAATGATATCAGCTGAGTACACCCTTTCATGCTAATTCCCATGTCTGAATGTCGCAACCGCACAGCAGCCGCCATAGGTTCTATAGTTAACGTGAATAATAGGGGCGAGAATGGGCAGCCCTGTCTAGTACCCCTACCAAGCAGGAAGAATTCAGAAATGGATCTGTTAGTCAACACCCGTGCCCCTGGGGCCGTATATATTAGTTTATCATATCTAATAAAATTGGGGCCTACCACAAATGCCTTCAGTACGGCAAGAAGATATACCCATGACACCGAGTCAAAGGCCTTATCAGCATCTAGGGAAATAGCCACCGCGTTTCTGCCTGGGTTCATCTGTGCCATTATGCCGAAAAGCCTACGAAGATTTAGGGCTGTGGATCTTGTGGGAATAAACCCGTTCTGATCAGGGTGTACTATTGTGGGGACTACAGGTAAGAGATGATTCGCCAGCACCTTCGCGAAAATCTTGGCGTCGGTATTTATAAGGTAAAGTGGCCTGTAGGAGGAGACATCCTGTGGTGGTCGACGCGGCTTAGGAAGCACTGTAATTATTGCCTCTCTCATAGTGGGGGGTAGTGTGCTGCTTTCTAGGGATTCTTCCCATACCTGCATTAATACCGGAACCAGTTCCACGTGGAACTCTTTGTAAAATTCGGCCCCAACCCATCTGAACCTGGTGCTTTGCCTGATGATAGAGCTTTGATTGCTTCCGTTATTTCTTCCATCATTACTGGCTGATCCATTGTCAATCTTTCTTCCTCAGGGAGTGATGGGAGGGAGAGAGCTTCAAGATACGATTCTATTTCTATTTGTGACTTCTTATCCTTGTTTGCATACAGATTTTTATAAAATTCAACAAATTCCCCATTTATATCTTTGTCTTTCAGGAGCACTTCCCCTCGTGTAGTTTGTATACTGGTAATCTGATGGGAGTGTTTATATTGTTTAAGTAAATTAGACAATGTTCTCCCCGCTTTGTTGCCCTCCTCGTATCTGCGCGCCCGCATAGGGGCTGCCATATAACGTACTTCTCTGATGGCCAGATTATCAAATTCCTGAAAATGTGTGTGTATGTCAGCCAGTATTTCCCTATTCTGTGTACGGGTGTAGGTTTCCTCCAATGTGTCTAGTTTGTTTTCTATTATCTTTAAATCAGCCCGGATACCTTTCAACATACCAACTGACTTAGACATCAGAATCCCCTTGACCCACACTTTGAAGGATTCCCACACTGTGGAGCACCTCTCCACCGATCCCATATTATTTGTAAAAAAATCCTCTATTTCAACATGAAGAGGTTCCGCCACCCCGGGTCACTTAGGATCTCACCTGGCATTCTCCACCTTTTTAAAGGGCTGGGACCGTCCCAGAGCACCAACTCCAGTGTCACTGGGGAGTGGTCGGAAAGTGTGCGGGGAAGGATCTCACAAGTTTTCATTGCTGTGGCCATTAGCCAATAGTCAATCCTGGACTCAGAGTCATGAACTGACGAGTAATATGTGTATTTTCTGCCGCCTGGGTGTGTTTCCCGCCAGGTATCCACCAATAAAAGTTGCGAGAGGATGTGATTAAGCGTTAGGGCTGTCTTGTTCGGGGCCCTGATGATTTTCGAGGACCTATCAAGTACCGGATCTAGAACAACATTAAAGTCCCCTGCCCCATATCACATTGGAAATATCGAGTGAGGTAATTACCTCATAAATATCCATATAGAAAGTGGGGTCATCTATGTTTGGCCCGTATGTGTTAACCAACAGCAGTTGCTGGCCCGCCACTTACCCCCATACCATGACATATCTACCCGCTTGATCAACCCTATGACCCTCCAACCCGAATCCCAAACTTGGGTGTATAATAGTAATAACCCCTCTGGATTGTGAAGAGTATTCTCATTTGGGAAGGATATGTAAGTTATTTGTTCCCATTGTATGGGTTTCCTGTAGCATTAGGATGTTGGGGCCATGCCTAGTGACATAGTTACCAATTTTCTTGACCTTCATCTGGTTATTTAATCCCCGTACATTCCATGTTAACAGTTTAAGCTTTAGCCCATCACCCATGAATCGGAAAAGGAAATCATGACTCTATTTCGACCACCAGGGCAATAGTTTCTATGCGATTCGGTCCGCATCAGCCTCAAAGTAACCACGTTTTTAACATTAACCCAACAATTAACCTTCAAGAACCGTTCAGTTAAACACAATAACCTGTGGTGGAAACAGTCCATACTGTTGTCTCGTAGTTGGACAGAGCCGCCAAAGGACAACCAATCCCACTCCCCACCCTCCCTCCCACATCATCACCCCCATCTTGATGATGTACCACCATTAACTCGTGGAGCATTCCCGGAGTGGACATGTTGCTCCACAGCACCGCCGATTTGGCCCCAACACTCCAGCGATAACTTTGGATGGAGCCGCCCAGACCATTACTTCTTAAGTCTGTATTCCAGGTGGCACAGCGGCATCCCTCACAGATGTTCGAACACCGGATGTGTCCTAACCCTTCGGCCTTGGCCTGTTATTTTGTGCCGGTCTTCCCCCTCTAGGAGGAAGAGGTATAGAGGTCTCAATGTACTTTGTGGCCTCTTCCGGGGACTCAAAAAAGTGCGCCCTTCCTGCGTGCTGGATCCTCATCTTGGCCGGGAACATCAAGGCGTATGGAATTTGGCATTCTCTGAGGACTCTTTTTACCGATTCATAGGATCTTCTATTAGCTTGAACCCCGGCGGAGAAGTCTGGGTATATATGTATACGGTTCCCTTCGTATTGGAGCGTTGCAGCCTCCCTTGCCATCCGCAGGATTGTGTCTCTATCCCTATAGTTGAGGAGTCTAGTGATTATCGTGTGTGGTGGTGCGCCTGGTTTAGGAGCCGGGGCCAGCATTCGATGCGCTCTCAACTAGGAAATGTTCCGAGAACGCCTCCGGACCAAATACGGATTTAAGTAATGCTTCAAGTTGCTTCTCCATCCGGCCTTTGCCGAATGATTCTGCCACTCCCACCACCCGCATGTTGTTTCGCCTTGATCGCGATTCAAGGTCCTCACACTTATTCTGCATTTTTGACATGGCCTCCTTGAGCTGGGTGATGTCTCAGCTGTGCTTTGCTATGACATCTTCGTTGGTGCTTATTCTGTTCTCTGTTTCCGTGACACGTGCACTCTCTTTATTGACCCTTGCCTTGAGAGAGCCTATGTTGGACACAATGTTGTCTAATTTAATGTTCACTGCACGGAAAACGTTTTGCACTATCGTTGTCAGCCTATCCTCCTGCTCCTCACTCTCTGTACCCAGGGTCTCTTTAGCGTTGGTGTGTACGTCTGCAGTGGTAGTCTGCATTTGGCCACCCGTGTAGGCATCCATTGGGCCTTTTTTCTTGCTGCTGGGAGTCTTGCCTCCCTTCCCAGTTTTTTGTGGTTCACTCATGATGTCGGATAACGTGCTATTCTTTTAGTTTTATTCTACCCCTCTTTCCACCCCTTTATGATAGTTGTGAGATGTTCCGCACTCTTCCACGTATTATGTAGACAGGATATGAGTGTAGAGTAGCTTTGTAGCGTTTCTGTATGGGTTTGACCCACAGGATGGCGTGCTTGCAATCCACCTGCCTATCAGTTCATTTGGGAAGCGCAGGCCATATTTGTATGGCAGGGCGAATAGGTCCGGGGAACCCCCCAGCAGCCGCCCGAGTGGCAAGGCGGAGGAGGCCGCGTCAGCCGCGGTGAGTAGATAATGCCCAGGAGGTCCCCTCCACCCCCCCGGCTCTGTTATTCAATTGCAAATGGATATCTCAGCTCTGCGCTGTGCTGCGGCGCCGCCACACACTATATGGGGGGAGTCCCGGGTCCCGGCAACAAAGGATCTCCAGGCCAGGTACCTCAAGCAGAGTCCGGTATAACTCGACTTTAATGGCAGTGAGACAGTTATTGTCGCGGAGTGCCCAGGGTGGATGTCCACAAAATGTCATTTAATATTGTCCCGAGGCAGGATATATGCAGATCTCGTTCTGATGCTTGGGTTGTCCAGCGGCCCGTACCGCAAGCCTGCAGCCCCTCGGGCGGGTCAGGCTCGCCTCCCGTGTCGGGCACTATAGAGCCACTGGCCCGAGCCCAGCAGGGGGGGGCCCAGAACAGCTTCAAGAATGGATTTCTAGTTAGATTTGCTCCTTCCACCCTGTCGCCGCGTCCCCGGCCTCCTTACTTGAAAGTGAGTGCGTCGCCCCTCAGTAGGGCCCCAGCGCGCCACGGCAGCGCCCTGGCACCAACGGTCCACCCGACAGGGCTTCGAAAGAGAAGGGTGAGACCAAAGCCCTGCCGCAGGCGAGCGCCAAGACCGCCGATGCCTCATCGTCTCTTCGGTCCGCCCGGGTCCCGCGTCCCAGTCACCAACTGAACGCGAGGGCTCGGTGAGGTCCGCGGGCTCAGGCACCCCCCATCCTCGGCCTCACGCCTCACCAAATCCACGGCCGCAGGTGGTTCCCACACGGAACTTCCAGGTGGGTCACGCCCGCAGCACGGGCCGGTCCGGACTCGGACAGGAATAACTTCTGCTTATTCAGACGCAGCCTTCCAGGACTTTCAGGAGCTGTGGTAAGGTAGTTACGCCATATGTGCCTAAGTTTATAGCACCTTAGGCGGCTCCACAGAGGATATTTAGTCCAAGGATTCTGGATGGAGCAGGAGCACACAAATCAAGCGGCCATCATCGTCGTGCGCAACAGCGCCCCCCAGTGATGTGTACTTCTAAATAGGCTTCAACAAGATATACTTCAACGTACTTCAACAACTTCAAGTAGGCAAGGCACTCTTTCTCTGAATAACTCTATTCAAAAGGGTCAGCCTCTTTGCCTCCCTTGTCTGTCTGCCATGACAACAACACGGGTTTGCCTTTAAGACTTACTTCTCTCTGTCTTCCAGAGTCTCTGGCACGGCAGGTTGTGTCAACTTTAAAATAGCTTTACAAGCAGCCAGTTTCCCTTCTCCAACTTCCTCAACCCGAAGCTTTGATGCCACTCTCTTAGCTTCAGGTAATGTATACACACGTGTATCTGAGGCAAAATGAACTGTTATTAACTTCACAATACAGTTAGGTTGCTTCTTAACTTTAGGTAAATCAGGTTTCACTGTTAATATGGGGAGACGTTTGGCTTGGGCAATGCTTGTTCTCTTCTTCAGTAATATATAAACTTGAACTTCTCATATATGGAGGGTATGCTGCGTTAGAACAAAGAATAGAGGTCAGTCTTTCTTTAGGAATTAAAATTAGGCACACGCAACCACTCTTTGATGCCGTTTTCAGAATTTAAAGTTTGGTTTGAAATTGTATTCACGTGAAAGTGGAGGATAGAGTTCAGTCCTTCTTTGGGAATCACAATTAGGCAGACGCAACCACTCTTTGATGTAGTTTTCAGAGTTAAAGTTTGCAACAATTACGTTATCAAGGTTAGGTGTTTGGTAATGGTCTTTGTAATGTTCACTCACCTCAATTAGTAGCACGCGATCACTCCTTTAAAATGTGAACAATTGGTTTAAACAGCAGTAGCTTCTCACAGGAGTAGAAATGGCTTTCACATTATACACAAGTGTTACATTTCCATTGTTCTAGTATCTCCGCTTCAACAAACAACTCCTACTCGCTTTAAGTCTTACGCAAGTAAACAGGGAAATGGATACTGTTTTTTGGCAATGCTGCCGCAAGGTGTTAGAACCCCATGCTTCACTCACCGGCTTCTTTGACACTGGCACTGCCTGTCACACTGCTTCCATGCCTTCTGCCACAACTTCTACTGCTTCTGGCTTCTACCGGTTTGGCCACACATTTTTGCATCCGCTTTCGCTCCTGAGACCCACAGCTGGACAACTTCTCCTGGCCTCGGTCTCCAGCACGTTCTCTGTAGGGCAACCACAGCAATCAGGCTCAGATGGGGAAAGATGGCTCTCCTGCATGCCTTCCGCTGCACAGCCTCTGGACTTCAGAGTTCGGGGGAACAGGACCCTCTCAACAAGCAGGTTAAATGTGCTGTTTGCATGTTCCGGCGTCCCTCTTCTTTGGCCACGTCTGTTGGGTTTGCCAGCCTCGTCCCTTCTTCCTTCCGCTATTACTGCTACAACTCGCATTCCAGTCACAGTTCCAGCTCCTTCCTCTCCTGTCAATTAATTGCACCTGAGGGGGCCTTTTAAACCTCCTAGGTTCTTTCAGGTGTGGGCTGTTAGGCATAATTGCCTGACTACTGCATCTGCATGCCTCTTCAGCCCTCTTCCTCGTCACAGTACTTGTGGGATCATAGGATTTGTAGTCCCCTTCAACAATGTTAGTTCTTTTAATCATTGTGTTATTTTTAAGGGTAGCTCTATTTCCCTTAAACTCATTAAAAGAGGGATTGTCAGAATTAGTTGCTACAGAGAAAGATATTGAATTCAAGGCATGTTCTCCAGATCCTTTTATATTATACCTTTGGGAGTAAAGGAAAGTGTTTATTCTGCGATACCCTGAAAGATCTTTCTGTTAATAAGGCTTGCCCAGCTTCAACAGAATTTATACCCCTGGTTACAGATCTTTATATGGGAATCAGAGATATTATGACAACAATATGCCATTACCTCTTTTGGCAGCCCAGAAAGGCACTTCTTTTCATTAGACAAATACTGCATCTCATCCCATGGGATCTCCTCACCACCTCGGACCCTGTCTCCTCCCAGGTGATCCTCCTGCAGTGCACCACCCTCAAGGTCAGGATCAGGAAGCATCTGCCTTTCCCTGGCCACCTGGGAGGAGACTTTAGGCAGGGTTTCAGTGAGGGATCCGTAGGATTCTTCACAACTGGCAGGGGATCCTGGCAGACCTTCAAAGACGATATTGCAGAAGGTGATAGTCCGGCTGGTTGTTGAGGCAGAACAGCAGATAACAGCAGCAGGCAGGTGAATGCTCAAAAACAAATGGGACTTGGAAATGAGGCCAAAACAGAAACAAGATGAACTTGTAAGGAGAGGACTGGAAGGCAGACTGGAACTCAAGGCTGGCACGGAACACAGGGAAGAGAGAGCCAAGAGAACAGGACAACAGACAGGGACTAGAGATTGCTGGCTGAGCTAGGCAAGACATAAAAGGAAAAAGGGACAAGGAGAGGCCAAGATAAGCAAAGGGAAAAGCAAAAGCTAGTCAAGACTTTGCAGCACAAGTACTGGCTGATTGCATTAAGACACACTCAGCCGTTTGTGCGTGGGGTTTAAATACCCCATCTCAACTGAGGATGAGGCTGCTGGTGTGGCATTGCAGCTGACATGGCAATCCAAGACAGCCAATCGCACTGTGCATCGACACCTGGCTTGCTCACGTGAATCCACCATGCCCAGGCGTCAGCATGGATGGAGGCACAAGGCCGGACGCCTTCAGTAAGTGGAATGAAATACATGTGTGCCTGCAGGTCTTTGTGTCGTGTGAATTGTCTGGGGGTGTGAGTATGCATGCTTGCTGGTTTCTGAGTGTTTGCAGGCATGGATGTTGTGTGTGTGTGACAACCTGGAGGTTATTTCATGAGATGCAGAGGGATTATTTTTCCTATTTCCACAAAATTTACACCAGTATTGATTATTATTTTCACATCAACAATCTCAGTAGATGGCATAATCATGGGTAATGTTCCCATATGTGGTCTTTGGTCTGACTCTAAACCTCACCCTCTCACAGGCTGACAAGGCGAATCTGGGCATCCTCCATGCATCTGCGTAGAGATCCAGCAATGACTGGGTCGACTGCTGACAAAATAATAGACTTCTTCAAGAGAATAAACCAGGAGACACATCCTTTAATAATAATTTCCACTCTTTTAAAGCAGTGATTAGCTGGACATTCCAAGTGCTAGGATCAGAGATAGCTAGAACAAGAACACTAGAACATGGTTGCTTGGGCTCCGAGCTTGAATCTCTAGAGGAACAACATAAGGCAAATAGCTCTAGAAAGAACTTTTGCAGACTCACTGCAATTAGGGGACAGAACAATGCGCTCTTCATTAATAAAGAGGAGAAAAGTATGATACAAGTAATAAAGCAGACACGCTTCTAGCCCTCTGTTGTTAAATCCAAAATCGATCATGCAGAAGTATGGGCAAGCATGCGATTAGTGGGTGTTGAGGTCTACAAAGTACACGGCATATTATCCCAGCCAGGAATCCTGTTTACAAATATACAAATATATTACTAAGGCTGTCCTCCCAGTGATTTCTCCAGAACAGACAGGAAAAAAGGGCAGTATTGACGGAAAAAATATTGCCATTAAGGCCTTGAAACCTAAAAAGGCCCATGGGATTGCTGCACGTCTAATTTCTAAACACAGTTACATCATGTAAATATTAACCACAGTCAATATTTAAAATGTTCTCAGATTCAAGGTCCATTTCCCCAAGAATTGGTGAGACTACTGTACTTCTGATCCTCATATTGGGAAAGGATCCAGAGGAATGTGGGTCATACTGTGAGAAACCAAAGTGTGTCTCACCAACTAGTCCCCAGGGATCTCTCTCTCAGGTGGCCAGGGCACAGCCGTCGCCATTGGATCCAGACCCTGGGGGTGGACAGGTGCAGGGGGATCACCTAGATGAGTGATGCAGGCAGGGAAGTGTTGATCACAAGGTATTCCCCCCTTCCTGTAAACCTAACCCATCCTATTTTATAGGATTATACGATGTCCCAACTACCCCCGCCCCACTTTTCACACAAACACTGGGCCGAGGAAGAGTGCATACATCTGATACCAATTAGCTTTCCTCACACGGATAAAAGGCGAACATAGAGGCACACTCTGAGCAAGGTGGAACCCGAGCAAGAGCAGAACCTCTGGGGCGAAGGTGAACCTACTGGAGCAGAGCAACGGACCAAGGCAGGAGAACAAAGGTTGGAGAACCCCAAGAGTTCCCTGCAGGAGGTTTGTGCCTCCAAAAGGCCGCGAAAGAAACATGGAGAAGGCCAAATCCCTAATAAGAAAGCTGCATTGTGTTTCAAGGATGCCAGCGACCCTCCTGGGTAAATGACATAGTTGGGGAGGCGAGGCCAATCCTGTGGTACTAACCTTGACTCGTGAATTGAAAAACTGTGACGAAAAGAAAGAAACACACACAGCTGGTGAGTTGGCAAGCGACATGAAAGACTGGTGTGTGTAAGGGAAAGATTGAAGTTGTAACATTATATTGCACAATATATTGCACAATTGAAGGCTGCCTGCGTGTGGATGAGACACGAAGGCAGACTTGTGAATTAACCTTGAAGTAATGATAGTTGTGAAACCAGCGATACTGAGTAATGGAGTAGTCCGCCGAAAGGAAGTGGCCCACTCCAAAGTATCGTGAAAGATGAAATGTTTTTAGCTATAATAGTGAATGAACTCTAAAAGCAAAGTGATCAAAATTAACCTGAGGAAATGGGACAGAGAAAAATGTGAACATTGAACTTTGGTGCTTATGACATTGAACTACCTGTACCAAGAAGCACTGGGGCATATAACACAGGTGTGTCAGCAGAATGGGAAAGTAGAAGTGGTCCTGCCGAGGTCTGTAGTAAAAATCACGCACATTTGAAAGTCTTCGACATCAGAAAACGAGCCTGACTGAGGAAGACCGGAAGTGTAATACATTTGTGGAAGGGAACGCCTAAAGGATGTGAATGAAGCTTGGGGAAGGAAACCCCTGCAAAGTGTTTTCAACTTTTGCTTTGAAAGGTCTGAGCCCAACTGAGGGGGACTGTCGAACTTTTGCTTTGAGGTCTGAGTTCGACAGAGGGGGACCGTCGTGAGCTTTTTGTTGGACTGTCTTTTGAAAGCTGGAAAGAGAGACTTTAACATGGAAGGCCAGGCGGGCCGCAATACACGTTTTGAACTGCCTTTGTGTTAAGAACCTGAGCCAGAGTGTGTCATCCTGCCTACGGGGACCGCCTCCCATCTAATGTGTTGTCTACTCAGTGTTGTCTAACGTGGGAAGGAGAGCAGACTTAGCCATAATTATTCTTTATATTTGAACACTAATTTAATTTTGCATACATATTCTCCTTTACACACAAGACATAGGGCAGGCATTGGATTATGTTAGCATAGGCCACTTTGATTTGATGGACTCAACTAGGACTGTTCCATTTATTATTTGATGGTAGAGACTTCCATCCTAGTTATAGAGCAAAGTAGGAGGTTTTCCAAACCCAGCAACTTAAATAAATGTTTTACAAATTGTATGTTTTGTGCCAGGGTCATACTTGTGATACCATGCCTTCCTTACAATACCCATTTTAAATATGGATGCACAGATATTTGCCAAGATCCTAGCTTCCAGATTGAAGACTCTCATCCCACAACTGTTTTATTCAGATCAAGCTGGGTTTGTTTCCACAGGATTTCCAAAAGCCCCATCTGATTTAAACGCATGACACAGAAAATGTGTTCGACAGAGACAACTAAGAATTTTTTAAAGAGACTCTGGAAGCTATGGAATTTGTGGACACTTTTCTGCAAGGTATTCTGGTGATATATGATAATCAAACCTCTACAATCCATGTGAATGGTAACCTGTGAAAGTGATTTAACTTATGAGTCAGGTCTGTTAACTCTCCCCATTACTGTTTGCGAATGTTATGCAGCCGTTCGCTTGGTGAGTTAGGTCTTATCATAAGAGTCATGCACTATGATTTATTATGATGATGCATTAAGTATATATGGTTCTCTCTAGGCTGGACTATTGTAACAGCCTCTATCCAAATCTGCCTGCCTCTACTCTCCTCCCTCTGCAACTTATCCAGAACAGGACTGCAATACTTGTCCTTGGCCTCAAGCCCAGGGATCGTATCTCTCCAGGACTGAAATTTCTGCACTGTCTCCCAGGCTGCGAGGATTAAGTTCAAAACCCTCTGCATTGTCCACAGGGCCTTCTGGGGCCTGGGGCCGCAATACCTTCAGCTCTCTCTCCCTGAATATCTTCCTTCTTGAGCTCTTCGCTCATCCGGCTCCAACTTCCTCAGGGTCAGTCGCTTCTCCAAGCAATGAGTTGGTGGTAGGTGGTAGCTCTTTCTCTCTTCGGCAGGGGACTCCCTCTGGAACAGCCTTGCTGCCTCCCTGAAACTTAAGGAGAACCATCTCCTGTTCCGGAAGCACCTCACAACCTTCCTCTTTGCTTCTACTTTCTCCCCCCCTCTCCCCTGCTGAATTCCTGGCTGAAACTGCACTGGTTACCTAGCCACCCTTTCTGATCTCGGGCTCAGGCCCCGCCAGTTGCACACCTGCACTGCCTCCCTGGCAACCCCTGCACCTGGGGACTGTTTTCTGTATCCCTACAGTCCCCCTACCAGCACTTTTGTCTGCACTTTCCTTGCACTTGCCACCAGCTGGCCGTCTTATTTATCTTATTTATTCTACTTTCCCATGTACTGCACTTTCCCCTCTCCCTTCCCCCTCGCACTTTTCCCTTTCGCCCTTCCCATGCACTTGCGCGATCTGAATGACACCTGGCCTAGTAAGATCGTTGTCTGTCTTCCCTTTGTTCCCCCTCCCTTGCCTCGTCGCGCCTTGAAACAATTGTGTTTAGACACGTTATAAATGCCATATCATATCATATGTAACAATGTACTAATGAGGGAATAAATTTAAAAAACTAATGGTTGTTAGCATGTGTAAATTGTGAAGTAACAAGGTCAGGATGGTTACACATTCAATAAAATATCATACACACTGTAACTAACTAAGGACACACTATATGACAGTGGAATCCAGGACATAGCTACCTGTACTGGTAAACAGGTGACTAGGCTTCACACTGTATTGCATTTTTTTTGCTACAACTTGACAAAGCCCGGTCACAGGAGAAACATTGGCAGGTGCCACCATATGGATGATGTTGGCTTAGGAAGGCTTACTTAGCCAGGTGTGACTTAGGAATGTATTTAAGTACCTAAGGACTTAAGTTTTTAATTAATAAATCCCTTTTGTTTATATACCTGTGAACTGAGTTTATTTAATTCTGGCGTGGAACCCAACCTAACTACCCTAATATCTTATCTTGATTCTAATCGGCCCAGGTGTAGTCATCATCCTCTTTTCCCTATGGCTCAGCCACCTGAAAGGAAAACAGAAGGCTGTTGCCATGTTATTTTTCCATTTTATATTCTTCTCCTGCCTCTGATTGGTCACTTGTGGGTCGGCGGTCATGGTTCCCTCCATCTAATAAGGTTGTGTGGCTCAAGTATCCACCTCTTTCTCCTATCTTAGTCTTTGGCCCAACACTCTTGTATTCCACAGTGCTGCCGGTCTGGGGAAATTCCTCTGTTCCCTTGCTGATGGCGAAGGACAGGGTTGCTTGCCCTGCATTGGATTCTATTAGGTTGGATTCTGGGAATTTGTGTTGGGGTTTGAGCTTAGTCTTGGATTGGATTCTGGGTGGGACATGGTTTCTTGCCACATGTTAAGGTAGTCAGCGCCTCTGCTTTCATATCACACTCGGCGCATATCCCACAGTTCCATGCTGGAGACACTTTCTCTCCAGCTCGGTACCCGTCAGTGTGTTTCCGTTAAATGGTCTGTTCTCAATCATTTTTTCGGGCCCTATGACCCTATAAAGTCCATGAAGGGCTCCTTTTCATTGCCGCACCTACTGGTCTGAACCTCATAGATCCCGCCTCCCCCACTCAAGTCCTAATGCTGAGCCAGGGTGGGCCTCTGGTAGAAGAACTCCATATTGGTATGAAGGCGTCCAGTTTTGTAGAGGACAGCGAAGATGAATGCTTGGAGTGCCAGGAGCCATTGCAATATTCAGGGGTTGGAATCCTTTTGTATAGAGAGCCATGTGAGCAGGCCTTTCATCTTGCCTTGGAGGGCGGTGCCCAACCCAATGCGGAGACGTCCATTTGTATAATGAAAGGTGCACCGAATTCCAGGCAATGTAGGTGAGTGTCTTCTGTTAAAGCGTTTTCCAGGGCTTGGATGGCCTTTTGCACCTGGGAAATGACATTTGGATCAGTATTTCTTGTTTTCTGCAACAAGTTTATAAGAGGTGTTGCTAACGATGCAGAGTGCGGAACAAAGTATTAGTAGTACTCAATGAAACCCAGGAATGCCACGGTTTCTTTTGGTGTAAGAGGGACGGGTATCTTCTGCACAGCTTTGACTTTGTCAAATTGAGGTTTAATGATCCCACCAGCAACACTGTATGCTAGTTAATTCATCTGGTTTGCAGCTGTAGTAGTTTCCCAATGGTTTATCTTCAGGCCAGCCTACTTTATTGTGGTTGGAACGTCTCCTTGATGTTCTAGGTGATCTTTCCTGGTTGGGTTGCACATGACTATATCGTTGAGGTAGGCAGCTGTGTATCTATGATGTTTCTGGAGAAGATCATCCATCACATTCTGTGTCTCAGTGTAACCCAAAAGGAATTACCTTAAAGGGGGATCAACCCTTGTGGCGTGACACATGTTGTCTTTTCTCTGGTCTCTTGTCTAAGGGGAATCTGCCAGTATCCCCTGCTTAAATTTGAGGTACTTATATACTTAGCAGGCCCCAAACTGTCCAGGTGTTTGTCTTTTCACAGCATTGGGTATGCAGCATAGGTGGATAGACTAGTCATTTTCCAGAGGTCCATGCAGAATCTTATAGTACCATCCGGTTTAGGTACCAGAACAATGGGCACACACCAGTGGCTGTTCAAAGATTCGATGACTCCGAGACAATGCATCTCATTGATCTACTTTTCTACAGCCTCACGCCTTACCTCTAGAATGCAGTACGGGTTCAGATAAACAACCATGCCTGGTTAGGTGAATATTCAATATTCTCTTATTGAGGTTCTCCCAGGAAGGTGAGAGAAGACTTTTTGATGAGATTGCAGGGTTGGCCAAAGCTCCACCTTCCGTGATGCAGGCAGGGAAGTGTTGATCACAAGGTCTTGCTGAGCGGTGACTTATTTTCTGTGATTCATCACTGGACAGTCTTGTTGTTTATGGATTAATAATGCCACTTTGGTGTCTGGTTCATGCCATTCTTTTAGTAAATTCACATGGTATGATTGAATTGGGTGTCTTCAATCTTCCTGGGCGACCTTATATATAACCGGTCCCACAGCCTCTAGAATCGTATAGGCCCCTCTCCATTTTGCCACTAACTTATTATCATAAGTTAGCAGAAGAGCTATTACTTGGTCCCAAGGTTCTAAAACGTGAATTCTCATTCCCCAGTTATAGTAGTTTGTTTTCTTTCATTTTATCCAGCGTTTTGGAGCATTTGGGTGTCTCCTGCTTGCAAAGCCTGCATATGTTTTCAATGATCGTGTGCATATTCCATCAGTGTTATTTCTTTGAGGTGTTGTTTCTTCCATTATTCCTTGAGAAGGTTTAGGAGGGTTTCTGGCTGGTGGCCAAATAGGAGCCCAAATGAGGAGTACTCTGTGCATGACTGTGGCTTACTTCTGATGATGAGCTGTATGAATGGTAGGATGTAGTCATTTCCAGTGTGTCTGACTGACATTTGAAATTTGATATGAAATAAGTTGGTCAATCAAGTTACAACAAATCATCTGACAGGTGCCTGTGCCTTTTGAATTTATTTGTTGATTCATTGATTCACTGACATATTATGTACATGTTTGGAAAAATGTTCGATGATTTGTTGTAATTTCATTGGCCAATTATTACTTCATGTCAAATTTCAGACCGAATATAAATACACTGTCCAATACTTTGAAAATCCTCAGTACATGACTTTTGATTCTGAGAGTGAGGAGCCCAGTGCGTTTGTAGTTCTGTTTTTTTCCAGTGGTGTTCTAGGGAAACACACCCAACTGTCTCAAGTGTGACTCACAATCCTTTTACAAATACCCATCACCCGTGCAGTACACTGGGTAAATACCACCGCTTTAGAGTAGCTGGATATTGCTCATTTGTGGAATATGTGGTTATAAAAAGGAAAAAAAAATATATCAAAATGATTAATACATTGTTTCAGATGTTTTATCCTTTCCTTTTGTGCAGAGTAATAGCCATTTAGTGGGGACACAACAACCAAATGGACCGTGCAGAGTCAATTATAAGCTGAGAGTATGAAGCTTGACGCTACACGGCTATATTCTACATGCTGACATAAAGGTATTGTACTTTTTCAGAGTCAGAGGTTTTCGATTTTAAAATGTACTGCATGATTACCCATCCTTAAGATCATCAACACTTTGGAACATATGCCAACTTCTACTGCGGACCAGAAATTGACATGATCTGCCTTTACTGCTCTACGTATAGGATACATGAGACAATGCATGTACTTGCCTCCTGCAGACAGTGGTAAACTGGCCTAAGAGCAACACTGGAGATTTCCTATTGGCCTGTATAAAACAGGCCTTTTTAGTGTGGCTATGTTGGCTGTCTGCTCCTCTTACCCTCTCTCATGATCACTCCAATCACCCGCCTCCCCCCTTCCATCCCTGCTCATCCCCAACATCCTACTGAAGCAAAGAATTTGTTATAAAGCCTGCCGTATATTATTCTTCACTGTTCAGTTAACATATGTATTATGTCAGTTTATTGTTTTGTTTAACTATTTTGTAATCTGTATGCAGGGACAAATGTGCTTTAAACTACATATCTTTCCCAATTTGCTTGGGCAGGGACCTTCCTACTTAGAGGGGTTCGACATGCTCGCTACCTTTGCCCACATGGTGTAATCTGGAAGCACTAAAATAGAAATTTCATGGCCACTTTTAGTTCCAAGTCCACCCTTGTCTGCCGAAGCCAGGCAATCACTTCCTGGTGACTACGGTAACGTTTTAAAATAGTTTTCTATCCTTCTTGTCCAGAATCTTTATATTCTTTTAGTATGGATTATGGCAAACATGTGGCATCAGAATATGTGTTTTAAGGTGCTTGTTGAAGATAGTTCTCGCAAGGGCCTTTCTTGGCTCTTTCGAGAATGTGCACCTTGTCACCCCTGTCCACTCTGTGCAGGATAACTGGACATTCAAGTCAGAGGCCGCTCCAGCTGTTGTAAATGGAGTTGAAGGAGGTAGCAGGCTCCATCCCCAAGGCCTCCTTCACACAGTGAATATGAACTTAGAAAAGGCACAGTACTAAGGTTGGCAACAGCTTGTGGTACCAGAGGGAAGATCACAAAGCTTCTGCCTCTAGTCTGTAAAGGAGAAACGCCAAGCAGAGGATACTGGCAAGGGAGATATGACCACACATGAGTTAACATTCACCAGGTCTAAGCAGTCACAACAAAATATCACCCTACTTCTAGGATGGGTACCCTGCTCTAAATAAAATAATGATCTGGTGCTTGTCAGGACGTCATACAAAGAAACTCTGTCCTTGGTCCAAAGCTACACTACCCTAACATCTGTCCTACCACTATAAAAGAAAAAAGATAACATAAACCTTGGCTGGGACAGGGTTACTTCCCAGTTGACGTGGATTAGTTTTATGACCCCCACCAAAGAGTTCTCTGGTCCTAGGCCTGTTGTTGTGGTTCAAAACAAAAAAGAAGAAACATCTCTCTGTTTGTCTCTTAGCCAAAAGGCCTTGTCATTGTCAAGCTGTGCTTCATGCTGCGTTCCCTGCTATGGTTGTTTACCTGGGTGCTTGGTCCGAGTGCGTTTGGCGTCGTCCACAATGACACCTGGGTGCGCCCCTGATTGGGTAGACAGCAGTGTGAAAGTGCCTCCTTGTCAACAGAGCTGGACCAATATACCGGGACTGTCAGGAAAAGGACATTCCCAGCACCTCCTTAAATTGTTACCTTTACTCGTGGCGCCAGGACAGTGTGAACACTGTAGCTGGAGCGTGACGGGAAAAGGCCACCAGAGGTGGTTAGGGGGTGCCAGATGGACAGCCGGCCAAGAAGAAGGGAATGGCAAGGAAGCCAAATATGGTGGCCAGAGAGATAGAGAGAGGCCAGGAAAATTTGGAGATGATAGGGCGCAGGCCCCAGGCAGGTAAGCAGACAAAAAGGCAGAGAATAAGCCTCAAATGGAAGCTGGACAAAGGTAAGATAAGAACCCTAACACAGAGAGGCAGGCAAAGGGGCAGAGAAGCAGGCCTCAGGTAGTCAGGAAAACAGGCAGAAATCAGGACCAACGGGGCAAAAGAACTGCCAGACAATGAGCGTCTCCACAGAGTACAGGAGAGGATTGCAACACACTGTGTCTGGCATTTCAGGAGTTCTTAACGGCACTGGCATGAAAACGAGACTCAGCCTTCTGTTCCCAATTGTTAGGGGGCAATGGACAGGGAGAGGTGCACTGCTAATGCAGGGATACACGACGATGGTCCCCTGCGCATGTGCACCGCTCCCAACATGGAGGTCTCCATCCAACGGTGTTGGTGTCCCGCTGAGGACTGACAGGGAGACCTCAGGAGGCTCCATGCCAAGATGCCACAACGGGTAATGCCACCATCCCGGGTGCAGAAGATGGTGCCCACAGTAAGTGGGGGCCGCAGCAGTCTGTCTTCTGGGTGTGTTCTCCTCTGTGGAAACAGCAGGTTTACCTGAACTGGGTTGGTCGGTATTGACAAACCCCGAAATCAGCTCTCACACCAGCTTGAAGTACTTTGCAACTTGGAGTATTTTAGGTAATTACCTTGCTTGCTCTTGCTTGAGTTGTGGGACTTCTTATCCTCTTGTGGAATATTTGGTATCTTGGCCAGGTCTCCTCAGCTCTTCATCTTCTCTTTGTAGGTTGATTCTCTCATCCCCTCATGGGGTCTTTGGAATCTTAGCCCTGTGTGGGCTAAAGGCTTGTTCGGCTTTGTTTTGCTTATCAATATCTTCACCCCCTCATGGGGTATTTGTATTCTCAGCCCAGCATTGGGTCATGGGCTTTTCCAGTCCTGTTATGCTGCTTAGTTTTCTTTACCCCTCATGGAGTATGTGAATTCAGAGCCCGGCATGGGCTTAAGGCTTTCTCATTCCGGCTGTGATTGTCAGTTTGTGCACTCCTTCATGGGATATTCAGATTTTCAGCCCAACATCGGCTTAGGGCTTTCTCAGCCCACCCATGATTGTCAGTTTGTTCCCCCCTCCATGGGGTATGCACATTTTCAGACCAGGATGATCTAGTGGTTTTCTCAGCCCACTTGTATTCGTCAGTTCTTTCACCCCCCTTGTTGGGCATGTAGATTCTCAGTCCGACTTGGGCTAAAGAGTTTCTGAGCCTGACTGTGTTTGTCAGTTCTTTCACCCCCTTCTAGAGTATGCAGATGCTTAGGCCTGCATGAGCTCTGCTGTGGCCTCACTGCCCTCCACCTGCTACTAGTATGAGGCAGCATACCTTCTTTCCAGCAGCGGCGCTCGTCAGGGCATGCAGTCTCTCTGGTCAGTGTGGACCTGCACGCTGTGTGGGCAGGTCTCTCTTGTTGGTTCCTCCCATCCTGGACAGGTTTTTGGCAACATTTTTGGCATTGCAGCCGACATGCTGCTTCTCACGTGGGTTTGCTTCTTTCTGCCTCGGTAGCTCCGAGCTCTATGGGCTTTGTGAGGGGTCAGAAATGTGAGGCGGACAACTTGGTAAAGGTTTTACATGAGCTGCCATTTTATTAACTCAAAAGGTTTCATAAACACCTCACTGTCCCTATCCTGAAGATGATTTCCCATGCCTTCAAAATAAATGTCACTGTGCTTGCCCCCAGATATCAGGAGCAGACCAGCCTTCCCAGAGCACTGGCACCCATGGGGACCTTTAAGGCCCCAAAGGATTGCCTAAGGGCTTCGTGTAACGCTCACCTGGTATCCACGGGGAGGTCATTCAGCCTGTTCTGTCCTCTTACGACCTCAAACCCTTCCCTGGAGGCTATTCGACTGGAGACTGGGCCTGAAACACAGGATTGGTAGAGTTTAACTCCCTATTGTCTCTGTGTGCTTGAACCCCTTCTTCCCCGGGGTCCAACCCTTCCCTTTGATCCACAGCTCACCTTGTTTTCTTGGATAGTGTGCTCGCCATCCTGCTTTCAGCGCAGGGGCGCATTGATTGATGCGGGCTCGTTGCTGCCTAGTTACTTCACTGGCAAGAGTCCTACAGGTAAGTATAATGAGTCTTTTGAACAGTTCTCTAACTTTGTTCCTTTCCTTCCTTAGATGATGTCCGGCGTCCGGGGATGGCGGCATGCTGCTGAGATGAGTAGTGCTGAAGGTGAGTGAGAGCGCGATGCGCAATGCACCCCTTTCGTATTTGTATTGAACTGAGTTCTTTTTTTTGTATTTTAGGTGCTGCGACGTTTTCAGAGTGGATGCCGGTTATGAAGAACAAATGCAGTGAGTAAGCGCGGTATGCGGCGCCTCTAGATGTTTCCACGCTAACCTGGAGTGTCTTTTCCCTCTTGCAGATGGATGAGAAGTTCCGGAGACAGAGTTCCCACAGAGCGGCTGGGATTCAAGAAAGCATTTGAAGCTCGTAAGGTATTTAAAAATAAGCAAAGATTTGCAGAGTGCTTACTAATGCCTTTTTTCTGTTCTTTTCCCTTTTCCTTAGGAAGCAACGTGCCGGGATGGGAATGACACCGCCGAAGATGTCCGCAGAACAGAAGGTGCGATGAATGATGGGCAGAAGCGCTGCAAGGTAAGGCTGTTCCTAACGGTGTTCTTGTTCTTGCAGGAGCTGAGCGAGAAGAAAGATGCAGGCCTACTGGACACCGATCTAAACACAGTGAGTGTCACGCTGCAGGTGCAGAAAACGCAAAGCATGTTTCTCAGCCTGTCATGATGCCTACCCCCAGGCATCCGAACCAAGCCCATCAGCCCCGGGAGCAGGCATCTAGACATTTAATAAACCTCAGCAGCCCCGGCTAGGGGCTATCTGGGTTCAGTCCTGGCACCTTAGCAGCCAGGCTCATAGTAGGAATCAGTCCTGGCGCCTAAGGCGCCAGGCTCATAGTCATTACTTACCTCAGGCAGACCATGCTGCAAATGACTCCAATCCAACATGAAGCCTGAAAGGGACTATTTTTCTACAGGGACTATTTTTTACTCGGGTGTGGTTCTAGGGACTTCTTACCTGGGACTACTTTTGAGGCTATTTAAACCACACCCGACCAGCAACACACGCTTCACGTTATTCTGCATCCAGCAGCGTAACACTCACCGTGCCTGCAGCCTGCATCCAGTCTTCTGCCACGCCCGCCTCGAATCCGGGGCTCCTAAAACAAAGAGGAAAGAAAGAGACAAGGTTAGAAAATGAACTTATTTCTATTCCACACCTGATTCTGGATCCATCTTGTCTCCAGACCTGTAAAGAACATCATTTCTGCACGCACCGCACCTCCAGCTGCAGCGCCGCGCCATACTCACCAGTGTTCACAGCATCCTTCGGGTCGGCGCTAACTCCATCATTTCTTTGCCGAACTTCGGCACCAAGGAGACAAAAGAAAACCACAAGGTGAGCCGAGGGAATCAACAAATATAATTCTTACCAAAATAGACTTACCTGATTTACCACCGGAGGCATCCTTTTGTGACTCTCCATATTTTCACATGCCGCATCTGTAAAGAGAGACGAAACAACACGTTTTCCTTGTGCAAAAATACCGGACACGCCGGGTAATACAGACTCTTACCTGAGCGCCACCAGCTGCCACAAGAGCATCTTTTCACGAGCCAGCTGCAAGACAAGAAAGGAAGGGGGGAACAAGAGTGAACATCGGACATATTGAACTCTATGAACTTAATATTTACTGGTCCTCACCAGGAACCTCAGAGTCAATACTCTCCGGAACTTTCCCGAGCCTTCAAACCAGTGAAGTAACTGGAATCAACGCGCCCCTGCAAATCCACGCAGGATGGAGAGCTCATCTTTCAAGAATATAAGGTGAGATTGCTGTGAGGGCATTTCCGAGGTGATTAGTTGGGGAGGACTGTGGGGGTGCCATCACTTGAATCCACAAGTGGCTAAATCCATCTCTCCACTTGCAGGGGAATATTTCTACGGGTTAAGCAGACAAGATTTGGAGGGCAGATCCAGTCAGTCATTGCTGCACTACGCATCACGTGGGTGGAGACCGCAGCTGTCCGGGTCCGACCGACGCCCCTGTGGGAGCCAGGTGAGCGTAACACACCCTGGGCTTGGCTTAAATAGTCTCTGGGTATCCCAGGTGTCTCTGGGCTGAACGATACCCAAAAGACTAGACTGCACATGCAGTTCTGGGAACCGAAATATGTGGGGGCATCCATCTTGTCCCCATCAATGCACTACAAGTCCAATCCCCAATGTTATCCTATGGGAGTGAGCGAGTCTGGTGCCACAAGCGCCAAGTCTGACTCCAAGTGGGTCTTTGGAGGGATGGAGAGGCCCTTGAGCGCCATGTAGGTGATCGTGGCCTGGCTCCAGCCTGACATCTTGGAGGGCTGGGGACATGAGGGGCAGGAATCATGACACTTCTTGGACTCAGTCCTTGTGCCGTTGGTGCCAGGCTCATACTGCCTTCTCAGGCAAGGCAGGTTACCGAGTAACAGAATCACGTGCAGCCCAGTCTGCGGCTGGTTGAAGGGACTACTTTACCTGGGGACTATTTGATAGGGTGTGGTTGAAGGGACTACTTTACCTAGGAACTACTTCTGGGAATCTATTTAAACCATGCCCGCAGAACAGAACACGCTTTGCGTTATTCTGCACTCCTGCATTGTAACGCTCACCATGTCTGCAAGCTCCAGTCCTGTATTCAGCCACGCCCGTCCTGGTCATCGCGATCCATGCCTGCAAAGGAAGGAGAGAGCAAAGAATAGAAAAAGACCCTTACCTGATTCTCCATCTCGATCATCCGGGAGTCTCTGCATCTGCAGAAAAGGAACACCATGTTAACCGCGCAGAGTAAGAAACACGTTAAAGACATTGAGCATAGCGCAGCGTGATATCACCTGAATGCTGTTAGTTCTTGCAATCCAACGAGGCGCACGCACACTATCGCCCTCCTGTAGCTGCTGCACCTGCTGAAAGGAAAAGAAAGCATCAGGTGAGCCACGCCTCTCTAAAGACATTCAATCTCATGCAGCAAAGATACTCACCTGAAGCTGCATTTGCTTGCGGTTCCACGAGTCACCATCACACGGTCTTCGCGCCGAAGGCACCGCTCCTGTGGAGTAGAAAAGGGACAGCAGATTAGTTACACAGAAGAACAATATCGCATGTATAGACATTATTGCATCATGCAAGTATAGAAACTTACCTTGGCATTCTACTCACCTTTTCCGGAGGGGAGTCGCTTTATATCAGGTGCATACCAAAGGGGAATCTGCAAAGAAAAGACACACGAGTGAACTTTGGACAACTTGAACTCTAAAGCAATCCGTGCTATCTAATATTAGTATAAAGCCTTACCTCAGAGTCATCGTTGTCTCGAACTCTGCCATAAAGCTACAGGATCAGTGAAGTTAACTGGATCCCTGAACCTCGACGCACCCCTGCACATAGTCGCAGGATGGAGAGCACGCCCTTCATAACATTAAGGTGAGACATAGTAGATGGGGGCACAAGGAGGTCACGAGAGGTGGAAGTCGGTCCTCCTCCTTATGGCTAGTTAACATATTTCAAAATTTTAGGCAAATCTTCTTTCTTGCCAGAAAGACAAAACTAAGTGGGCAAGTGCAGTCATTCATCACTTCGCTACGAGTCACGCTGGTGGAGACCGCTGCAGTCCAGCTTCGTTCGGCCCCCTTGTGGAGAGCAGGTGAGCGTAACAGAATGCGAAACCTCTACACAAACCTCTACCCGGGTCCCATGGAAACCTCAGAGACTGACCAATTAGCCCAGCTTCTGGGGGAACTCAGAACTGAGGTGCATTCTGCTCGACAAGAAACCAATGCTCTAAGAAGAGAACTGATTGTGACAAAAGAGAGCACGGACGACCTCGCCAGACAACTAATCCAATCCCAAGCTGGCCACACGCCGTTACCTGGATTGGGGGCATCAGCCCCAACTCAGTCAAGCAACCCAGTGCAAGTGGTCCTACCGGGAGCTATACCTTTGGCTCCACCAGAACGCTTTGCGGGAGACCCTGAATGGTTCGCAGTTTTTATGAACCAGTGCCGCCTACATTTCCTATGTAGGCCTGGAGCCTTCCCGAATGATCAATCAAAAGTGGCCTTTGTACTGTCATACCTCAGCGGCAGTCTGCAGACTGGTCCATACCATTAGTTAATCAAGATGACCCCCTTCTCTGAGATTTCCATGGATTTCAGCAGAATATGGAGAAATTGTTCGCCCGACATTCCCAAGGCCAAGCTTTAGATAACAAACTTCTGTCCCTACGCCAAGGAAATCAGGACCTGTTAACTTACATTGCAACCTTTAATAGATTGGTGGTGGAAACCAGCTGGCCCGAAGACAAAAGAACTACGTTATTTCATCGTGGATTGAGAGGTGAATTAAAAGACGTTTTGGCGCAAGTGGTCAACCTACCTCAAGACTGTGCTGAGTAGATTGACCTCGTGGTTCAGCTGGACCACAGACTATAGAAGAGGAAGGCTGACTGAGCTAGATTTGAGAATCGGGTGTTGGTGCGACCAAGAGACAACATCTCCAAAAGTACAGATACGTCCGAGCCCATGCAAATTGGAGGAGTTTGGGGGCTGTTATCCAAAACAGAAAGAGACAAGAGAAGGCAGCAGGAATTGTAATTATATTGCGGAACAGCTGGCCATTTTTTACGAGACTGTCTGGTGAAACCGCCCAAGAAAGCAGTCGGGGTTGCCAACAAGATCAGCGCTGAATCAGAGCTGGAAAACTACCTTGCCCGACAAGCGTAGAGGTCCGCTTGTCAAGCGAGAAGAAGGACTCCCAGACCTCACATCTAGCCTTACCAATGATCTTTATTAATCACCAGCAACCATCTCGTATGCATGAGGTCAGAGATTACATCGACAGCGGAGCCATAGGTAACTATATGGATCGGGAATTGGCTACAAGGATGAATCTTCCTCTTTGCGAAAAGACCACAACTGATTAAGTCACCACCAACAACGGAACGGAGATCGCTTCTGGTCCTGTAACCCACTCAACGACAGAGATGACACTGTTGGGCCTAGATGGGCATCGAGAAACCTTTGTGTTCGCCTTAATCAAGGCTCCACAATTCCAAATAATTCTGGGAATGCCATGATTAGAAACACACAATCCTTGCATAGACTGCTGTGATAAGAGAGTGACCTTCTCAGAATGTGCTCATACTTGTTATCCGGAAGAATCTCCGATCAAGAAAATTGCAACAGTCATGAGTCCAACAAATCTGCTACCTCAGGATTACCAGGATTTTCAGGATGTTTTCCAGAAAGACCAAGCCAACACTTTACCACCTCATAGACCATATGATTGCCAGATCGATCTTATACCTGGCGCTCAAATTCCATGCAGTAGGATCTACGCCCTCACTGAACCCGAGAATCTTCATTTAAAGCAATACTTAGATCAATACATGGCTAACAGCTTCATTCGCCCGTCCAAGTCCCGGGCGGCCTCGCCCTTATTCTTCGTCCCTAAAAAGGTAGGAGATCTAAGAACTTGTATCCACTACCGCGCATTAAACCAAGTAACTGTAAAAAAACGGTACCCCCTGCCTCTAATCCCGGAACTCCTGGACCAAGTAAAGGATGCTCGTATTTACACTAAATTGGATCTCAGAGGGGCGTACCATCTTGTACGAGTCAAAAAGGGGGACAAATGGAAGACTGCTTTCCATACCAAGTACGGGCTATTTGAATATCAGGTGATGCCCTTTGGGCTTTGTAACGCCCCAGCAGTGTTTCAATATTTTATGAACGATGTCCTTCCTGAGCTAATTGATGTCTGTGTCATCGTGTACATTGACGATATCCTGATGTACTCATCTTCTGAATGAGACCATGTGAAACCCGTTCGTGCTGTACTTGAAAAACTTCGGCAACATAAATTGTATGCCAAATCGGAAAAATGTTTCTTTCACACTACCAAGGTCGAGTTTCTTGGGTTTGTCCTAACCCCAAGTGGTGTTCGGATGGATTCGCGGAAAGTAGATGCCATCCTCAAGTGGCCCTCACCAACTTCAATCAAAGGGGTTCAGATCATGCTTGGATTTGCAAACTTCTACCGCAGATTCATTCCAGACTTTTCACATTTGGTACATCCCATCACATCTTTATTACGGAAGAACAAACGCTTTCAGTGGTCGGATGAAGCGGAAAGGGCCTTCCAAGACCTAAAATGAAAATTCACCTCAGCCCCAGTTTTAAAACATCCGCGCCCAGATCTCCCGTACGTGGTAGAAACTGATGCTTCCAGTTTGGCAATGGGGCAGTCCTTTCTCAAAAAGACCCTGAGACAGGTCAACTCAACCGAATGGCCTTTTGGTCACGAAAGTTCTCAGCTCCTGAATTAAATTATGCCGTCAACGACAAGGAGCTTCTAGCCATCAAGGTAGCATTCAAGGCTTGGCGACACTACCTCCTCGGAGCCAGACACACCATTACGGTAATTACGGATCATAGGAACTTAAAATCATAGGATCATAGGAAATTTCTAAAGACGGCCAAGGCCCAATCATCTCGTCAGCTCCGATGTGCGTCATTTTTCGTGGAATACGATTTCGTAATTATTTACCGACCGGTTGTTGAAACGGCAAGGCAGATTCTCTATCCCGCATAGGGATGGAAGAAACATACTCAAATCCGGACCCAGTGCCCATAATCCCTGGAGGGAAAATTCTAGGGAGAACTACCTCGCTAACCCTGGACAACATTCACAAGGACATTTTGCATCTCCTCGATTTCACAGCTTTACAAGATTGGTCGAAGAAAAGCAAATATCATTCAATCACTGATCATTTACCTTACTTCCAAGGACGCCTTTACTTACCTAGTAAGGAACTGCAGAAACAGGTTATTTCCAATTACCATGAATCCTTAGTAGAAGGCCACCCTGGAATTGCAAAAACCGAAGCTAAGATCAAGAGACATTTTTGGTGGCCCACATGGCGTAAAGACATTAAACAATTTGTGCTATCTTGTGGCATATGTGCACAGAACAAAGCCCAGGAAAAGAAACCATCAGGTCTACTACAACCCCTGGACATTCCACCTACAACCTGGCATACATTATCCCTCGATTTTATCACTGATCTTCCCCCCCTGTAATGGATTCAACAACCCTTTTTGGTGGTAGTGGACTTATTTTCCAAAATGGCCCACTTCATTCCATTAAAAGGTTTACCCTCAGCTTCAACTCTGGCGAACAAATTTCTAGAACAGGTTGTCCGAATACACGGATTCCCTTCTGTCCTAGTTTCGGATTGGGGCAGTCAGTTTATCTCCCAGTTTTGGAGAAAATGTTGCCAGTTGGCCCAAATTGACATAAGACCTTCGACCAGCCACCATCCTCAAAGCGATGGTCAAACCGAGAGAACCAACCAAACGTTAGAGCAATACCTACAGTGCATGTTACACCAAACGGAAGGCAACTGGAAGGAGATTTTATGGATAACCGAGTATGCCTACAACAACTCTTTGCACTCCAGCACAGGGTAAAGTCCATTCTACACAATATATGGAATGCATCCACAGACTTCTGAACTCGAACCACCTCAAAACTTGGAAATGCCAGCCGTAAGCAGTTTACACACTACCATTACACAAGCCTTCGAAAAGGCGACAGAACATTTGAAGCAAGCGAAGGAAAGATACAAGAAAACCGCAGATCAACACAGGAGTGAAGCCCCAAAATATCAGGTCGGAGACAAGGTTTGGCTAGCCTCAAGACACATACCACTAAAAGGAATCCACACATTTAATCCCAGATATTTGGGACCAATCACCATTAAGGCCATATCAATCCAGTGGCAGTAAAATTGGAGTTACCTCCGAACATGCGAGTCCACCCCGTATTTCACGTTTCTCTTTTGAAACCAGTACAACCAGGAACTAGGATATCGAAACCACCAAGACCCATCTTGGTAGATGGTGAACCAGAATTCGAGGTGAAAGACATTTTGGAACTCAAAGTTGGTCAAATCGAAACTTTTCTACCTTGTTGACTGAAAAGGCTATGGTCCACAAGAAAGTTCGTGGGAGCCAAGTAACTATGTTCATGCACCTCGTCTTGTAAACCGGTTCCATTGAAACTACCCGACCAAGCCTGGACCAGCGAGACGAACCACCTTGGGAGGGGCCCTGGGGGGGGAGTGCTGTCACGGTGCTTGCCCCACAGACACCAGGAGCAGACTAGCCTGCCCAGAGCACTGGCACCCATGGGGACCTTTAAGGCCCCAAAGGATTGCCTAAGGGCTTCCTGGACTCAGTCCTGGCGCCGTTGGCGCCATGCTCATACTGCCTTCTCAGGCAAGGCAGGTTACTGAGTAACAGAATCACGTGCAGCCCATTCTGAGGCTGGTTGAAGGGACTACTTTACCTGGGGACTATTTGATAGGATGTGGTTGAAGGGACTACTTTACCTGGGAACTACTTCTGGGAAGCTATTTAAACCATGCCCGCAGAACAGAACACGCTTTGCGTTATTCTGCACTCCTGCAGCGTAACGCTCACCGTGTCTGCAAGCTCCAGTCCTGTCCTCAGCCATGCATGTCCTGGTCATCGCGATCCGTGCCTGCAAAGGAAGGAGAGAGCAAAGAATAGAACAGGACCCTTACCTGATTCTCCATCTCGATCATCTGAGAGTCTCTGCATCTGCAGAAAAGGAACACCAGGTTAACCGCGCAGAGTAAGAAACACTTTAAAGACATTGAGCATAGCGCAGCATGATACTCACCTGAATGCTGTTCGTTCTTGCGATCCAACAAGGCACACGCACGTGATCGCCCTCCCGGAGCTGCCGCACCTGCTGAAAGGAAAAGAAAGCATCAGGTGAGCTACGCCTCTATAAAGACATTCAAGCTCACGCAGCATAGATACTTACCTGAAGCTGCATTCGCTTGTGGTTCCACGAGTCACCATCACACAATCTTTGCTCCGGAGGCACCACACCTGTGGAGTAGAAAAGGGACAGCAGATTAGTTACACAGAAGAACAATATTGCATGTTTAGGCATTATTGCTTCGTGCAAGTATAGAAACTTACCTTGGCATTCTACTCACCTTTTCCGGAGGGGAGTCGCTTTTCATCTGGTGCATACCAAAGGGGAATCTGCAAAGAAAAGACACAAGAGTGAACTTTGAACAACCTGAACTATAAAGCAATCCCTGCTATTTAATATTGGTATAAAGTAATTGTCGTCTGGAACTCTGCCATAAAGCTACAGCATCAGTGTAGTTAACTGGATCCCTGAACCTCGACGCACCCCTGCACACAGTTGCAGGATGGAGAGCCCGCCCTTCATAACATTAAGGTGAGGCATAATAGAAGGGGGCACAAGAAGGTCACGAGAGCTGGAAGTCGGTCCTCCTCCTTACGGCTAGTTACCATATCATTTCAACATTTTAGGCAAATCTTCCTTCATGCCAGAAAGACGAAAAAACGAAAAGTGCAGTCATTCATCACTTCGCTACGAGTCACGCTGGTGGAGACCGCTGCAGTCCAGCTTCATTCGGCGCCCCTGTGGAGACCAGGTGAGCATAACAATAAACTAAAGCAAACACTCAAACAAAAGGAATCTGTCCCTCACACTTATACATACAACAAACATATAAAGGGAATATATGGCAATTCCGCTATAACACAAATAACAGTTATGTTCAACATAAACCTAATAACTGGTTATCCTTGTAACATGGATGAGATCCCCTTCCCCAGATTCAACGTAGCATTTTCAACCAAATGTTCTTATGTTAAAGACCTTCCTGCTCCAAAAGTCTCTCACTTGGATTTTGATGCACAGTTCAATATAGACGACATGTCTTCATCTCTCCACTTTTAGCAAAGAGTTCAACACAACTTCTTAGAGAAAAAAAACAAATCTGTATCAACAATAGTGATTTGTCAGGATGCTTCCTCAACAGTTCACAAAATACTTTAGTAGTCTTGATACTTCCTCTTCAAAGTTTTCTTTAGCAACATCGCAGTACTTCAACGACTTCTATCTGGTCCACTCGCCTGCCAGGTCAACCACTACAATGTCCCTGCCCTGGTATACTCGCCTGCCAGGACTAAAGAAAATCCTACCACTACTACAAGTACTTCTGTGTTAAGGTTTACTTCAAACAACTTACCAAAGTCTTCTAACTTTCCACAACATCAGTTTTGACTACTTCTTCTGGGAAGACATGAAACACACTGGGGCTGTTTATTCCACACTTGTGATTGCTACATGCAATGCAGGGTATGCTCCTCTCCTATTGAATAATTTATATCAGGAGGACAGCTCTTCTGCCACTCTTGTTTTCCCACTTTTATATTAATCAAATGCTGAAAATGGCTTTTTCTTACACTTGTTCTTCTTTGGCTTAGGCAATGCTTGTTTTGGTCATTTCCAACTACTGCCTCTTTCTCGCTCTGGCAATAGGGTTTACAATCAACTTTTTATCAGTTCCCCTTTTGTTGCTTTGGCAAGGTTGGTTCTTATAAGCTTGCTTGGATATTGCCTTCTTTAGGTTTTGGCAATATGAGTTCTTATTAGCTTCTTGTAATAGTGCCCTCTCTTGGGTTTGGCAATTATAATGACACCTTTCTTGTCTGATCACAAAGTTTATATTCTGCCACATTAGCTTATTTGTATCAGCTCAATATTTAAAGGTATTGTTATTCTACCACTTAAATTTCTTTACATCATTTCGGTATTCAAAACAATTAGAGATGGCCAGCGAGCGATCACGAAGCATTCCGGGGTCCCACAATGCTAGTGTAGTTGCCGGGTTCCAACATACGTGTCCACTCGCTTTGCTCCCTCTGGGTCTTCTGCTTCCTCTGCTTTGCTCTGCACAGCAAACTGTTTCACTTTGCTTCCCACTGCCCACACCAGTTGGGAATGGAGCATTCCGTGCTCCAAGCACACTCTGATGCTCACCTGCCACCGGAACACAATACACAATGGGGTAAGATTTTTAAATTAATGCTTCCCGCTGCGCAACCTCTGCATTCACGGCCATTAGGGAGAAGCTTTCCAGGACAACACTTCCCGCTGCGCAACCTCTGCACACAGGGTCCTCGAAGGTAGAGACCCTCTCAGAACTGGCATCCGCTCTGCGAATAGCAGTGGCTATGGCATCTCTGCTTCCCTTTAACTTCTGCTGCAAATACTTCTCCTCTTGGCCTGCACCTGAGGGGGGCTTTTATACTTCTTATTCCCACTCAGGTGTGGGGGTGTGGTTCATTAGCACAATAGACTGCAACTTGCAGTCTAGTGCCTCTTCATCCCTCTTTTTTGTCCCAGTACTTTGGGCATTGTGGGACTTGAAGTCTTCAATGTTCAAATTACCTCTTTTACTCTGAATGTTGTTTCCAAATTTACCAACTTCATTTCTATCCTTAATTACATCTTCTAAAGGAGTTTTTCAAGGACTTAATTAGTGTTTCTGATATTCAGGAGAGTTAGAGTTATCAGAATCTAACATTATAATGTTTTGAGATTCACATTTAACATTCCCCGTTTGATCAGAGGAGCTTTCTTTACCATAAATGCGGGGGATTTTGCAGGGGAGGTTCTTACTCTCTGATGCCCATGGGCGTGTGGCACTTTATTAAAATATAAATAAAATAAATAAATAAACGATTGATTATGACAGTTTTCACCACCATCAAGATAATTAGCTTTGGGAAAGAAAAATACCTCCCTCCAATAGCAAGCCATGACATATTCTGGCATCACTGACATTTCTTCCTCTGAGGAAGACAAATACTGCGTCTCTACCAACTGAGTCCTCCTGTTCCCCTGGGGCCCTTCTCCTCCCAGGTGATCCTCCCGGCTAATGCCACCCCTAGGGTCAGGATCAGGTAGCGGCTGCCTTCCCCTGGCCACCTAGGAGACTTTAGGTAGGGTCATCACAGCTCCCTGCTTTCCGCTAAGTGGCACTGTTCCTTGACTTCCTTCGCTCTCTGCTCACCATGTCGATTGCGTGGTTCTTCCTCCAGGTGCCTCCTGCGACGGATAGACTTCCTTCTTGCTCCCCGGCTGTTTCTCACCTACTCTGTTTGAATCTAGGGACCTTTATGTTCCTCCCTGGAATGAAATGGGAGAATCCATTGGTTCCCCCTCTTCATGAAAGTCCTGCAACAAGTTCAAGTCAGAAACCAAGCCATCCACTTTTCAAGGGCCCTGTACATTACCGCCCTGTTCAGTACCTATATAACTAACAAACACATGCAACACTGTTCCTTGACTTCCTTCGCTCTCTGCTCACCATGTCGATTGCGTGGTTCTTCCTCCAGGTGCCTCCTGCGACGGATAGACTTCCTTTTTGCTGTTTTCTGTCAGTGGTGTGCTTGACTTACCACCAGCTCTTGCCTGGAGGTAAATCAGGCCACCCCAACGGCAAACTTGTAGTATGCTAGTCCGGAAACGTGTCAGTAAACGGTAAAACAGCACGTTAATTCCGGACCAGCATACTTGTAATGAGGCCCACTGTGTGAGAATCATATATGGTGTACCAAAGACCGATTCCTTGGTATTGGGTGTCAAATCCTGAAGAAAGCAACAACCCCAAAAAGCCCCTTCTCTCATTGGCTCAGATATAGAGGAACAGTGTTTTGTGAATCTTCAATTCTATACACTTCTCAGTGATTGCTCCTCAATTGTTTGAAAACACTTAATGACTTAAAACACTGTGGTATTAGGTAAACATTTATTTTTATTTTCACTGAAAATATAAAAGACCGATTTAGAAAGACCGCTCTGAGACTGCTCAGAGCAATCTTTCTAAATCACACTGTAATGCCCCTGCTGCACACCAGTGTGCAAAGGGGCTGACAGAAGCGGCAGGTCTAGGGAAGTCGCAGGAGTAATAAGTGTTTTGTGTGTTTGTGTTTGCAAGTATGTGTCTGTGTGAGAGAGGAGTGGGATTGTTTGTGGTGGGGTATGGGAGGGGATGGGAAGTGGGTCAATGTTTGTGTGTCTGTGTGAGTGGAAGAATGTGTGTGGGGAAATGTGTTGGGCTGGGAAGATGGCAGGGGATGAAAGGAGGCTCGGGGGTGAAAGCCCCCATTTTCATAGAAATCCCACTAGCGAGGGAGAGGGGGAGGGTGACGATGGGGGCAGGATCACCTTCCTAAGGGCTGGAGGGTGTCACACAGACACACACTTGCTGAGTGTGATATTTCGGCATTTTGAAGGCCACACAAAATCAACCAAAATAAATTGCTCTTTTTTTTGGTCGAAATATTACATAGACCGAGCACTACATGCTGACTCAAAACACTAAAAGCTGCCTTCAAACCTTTTCTGTAACCAGTGCTGACCCAAGAAATCACAACCCCATCAGTATTTCATATTTATTCTTCACAGTTACGTTTGCATCAAGAGCCTATTGCCAGCTTCTGCTTCAGAGGACTATCCTTCACAAGGAACACTAACTACATGTTACTGTAAACCTATCCTGCAGGCCCAAACATCTTCTGCAGGAAAGCATGGCCTCCTCCAAGTTAGGCTAGAACCCAAGGTGTGTCCTGCTAAATGACCTATGACACATAGACATTTCCATTAACATTTCATTTCAAACCCATTGTGTGTCACACTGTACTTTAGTGGTAATTGCCTGCCAGATTAAACTTCTACAAAAACTAGTTGAGTCGGATATATAGGGCTAGGTTCCTGTCTGAGCTAAATCAATGTTGAGTATCGTCTACTTTGTTGATGCAACTAGGTCACTCAAGTGTACTTCTACTAGTACACGACTTCTCTAGAAAACTGCTTAGCAAACAGATGAGATCTTAAAAGTTGCGCAAACACATTTAATTTGAACCGTCATATTTAATCATTGATAGAACTCAAAAACATGCATACATTTTGTGAAAAAATACAGAAAATTAGTCAGTCATGTCACTGTACAACAATCCCTCATTAAATAATATCACACCTAATTCATTATATTTGCAATTTCTATAACTCAAGGAAGTCACTTTTTCCTTGGGTACCCTTTTTCCAAAGAAATGTTTTAAATGTTCTTGATTATACCATGCCTGAGTATTTTTGCATACAAAGCCAAAGTGCAAGGAATATAAACAACAGGTTTTATACCCATGTCATCAAAATTGAATGCGTGTGTTACATATAACACTATTTGCCAACACGGTTTCACTCTCAAAATCACATACAATTAGAGATCCTGAGTGAGCTCCTTCAGAGCAATTAGATCAAAAATATTAATTTTAAGAAATTGGTATGTTATCTTGTGATCCTGTAATGTCTTACAGGATCACAAGCTAACAGTAGGCCAACACACCACGCTACTCTTTACATAGATGGATATTCTTGTTTTACAAAGTTTGTGTGCATAAGACGAAACATTATATCAAGGGCTACAAACCATGTTGCCTTAACCGACAAAACAACAGGATTAAAAGGGAAGATCAACTAGCACTGACTCAACAGAGAGGACACTGTGGGATCTTAAGAATTGATTATCAATAATATAGAACACATACTAATTTGGCATTTTTCTGCACACTCCTCCCTTGTCCATGGGTCTTCCTTCACCTCCTCCATGTCACCCTATGACTTTCACTGAGAACTGACGCTCCTGGCTAGAATGTTCTATAATCTCCCATTGGGTACTAGTCAGCTGCTTGACTTAGCCAATCTCTTTCTGTTCTTATCCAAACTACTATTCTTCACCCAACCCACTACTGGATTGGGAAAACCCTGCACTTTCAAAGAGGACAAACCTCAGTACAGTAACTTAAATAAAAATAATTGTAATGATATACCATAATTTCATTTTTTACTCTATGGTATTGCTAAAGACAATTGATTCTTCATAAAAACTGAAATGAAAAAAATCGAATGGAAATTTAGAAAATTCCAATCAGTTTGAACATATGTGAAGATCAATGTTAACAACAAACTGTTCAATCTCTTGATTGTAGTGAATATTTAATCCGTTCTCAAATCCAGTACATAGAAAGTCAATTTAATTAATTGACGGCAAAGTCATTGTATGATGTTATTATTATTATTTTGGTATTTATTGAGCACGGACCTAGCTTTGAGAAGCAAGGGAGCACTTTAGAGGTATACACCAACACAGATACATAACAGAGGGGTGACATAACAGAGGGATGACGTATGACCTAGGTGTTGAGGAGAGACTTCTTGAAGAGGTGGGTCATGAGTTCTTTTCTGAATTATAGGAGCATGGGGGCAAGTCTGATGCTGGCATGGAGGAGGTTCCATAGTCTTGGTGCGTAGGCAGAGAAGGCTTGTTTTCTAGTCCTTTCTTTTTTGCAGTGGCAGATTTCAAATCTGTACATGTCCTAGCTTCTGGTGGTTCGCTGTACACTGGAGATACAGAGTTTCTCCGTGAGGTAGCTGGGTGACTTGAAGACAACTGCCTTATAGATGATGCAGCAAGACATGAAGGTGATTTGTGCGTGCATTTGGAGCCAGTGAAGCTCGATGAGTCGTGGTGATTTGGTTGTATCTGCGTAGACCCTTGATGAGTCATTCGACCGCGCGTAAGACACTTCTCAGGGGCACAAGGGAGGATGATGGGAGGCCTTCGAGGAGTGCATTTCCCCCTTCCATATGGGATAGGACCAGTGGGTGCACAGTGGATCTAAAGCTGTGCAGAGGGAGGAAGGGCTTGACTTTCCGCAGAAGGGAAAGCTGATACCAAGCTGATACCAATCTTAGCTATGAGTGTCTTGAAGGAGAGGTTTTTGTGGATGTGGAACCAGAGGGACTTGGCGCAGGAGGTGAGCTTGGGTGTGAAAGCCTCAGAGTTAATGGTTGATAGCCAGGTCTGTATGTCAGGGTGTTCGGTGTTGTTGGTGAGGAGTAGGAGTGAGGAGTAGGAATTCGGTCTTGGAGGGGTTGAGCTTCAAGTATGCACTAGACATCCAAGACGGGATCAGCGAGAGGCATGTTTTGGTTCTGTGGAGGTCCTTGATGGAGTCGATCTTGAGGTATTGTGTTGTCTGGGTATTGGTGGATGTGAATGTTGTGCATGGCTAAGAGGGCTCCCAGCAGCTCCATGTATAGATTGAAGATCACTTCAGAGAGGATGGAACCCTGTAGGACTCCACAGGTGATGGATAGCATTGGGGATGTAGCGTCCTTCTGAACAAACTGCTTGCGGTTGGCGAGGTAGAACTTGAACCAGCGGAGGACAAGGTTGCTGATCCCCATGCGTCGATGTAGGGTGTCCGTAAGCTCCGGGTGGTCTACTTTGTCAAAAGCAGCCGAAAGGTCGAGTTGAACCAGGAGGCAGTGGTGGCTGTCGTCAAGGATGTTGAGGGCCTCATCGGCGACCTGTATGGTTGCTGCATCTGAATCCGCATTGGTAGGTTTGGAGGCGATTGTTGGTGTCGATGTGTTGCTGCAATTGTGCGGCTACCACTTTCTCGATGATCTTACCTAGGAAAGGGGAGATGGGTGATAGAGCAATAGTTACCTAGGTTCAAAGTGGGCTTCTTTACTAGAGGAAGGATTTGTCCTATTTTTAGGGTCGATGGGAAGGTGCCCTGATTTAGGGAGCTGTTGATGATCTCCAGGAAGGGAAGGAGAGCTTCTGTGGGGAGTGTGAGAAACCTCACAGTGTTCTCCCGCCCACTCCATCAGGATCTTCCATTCAGGTGGCCAGGGAAGGGTCCTCGCTTTTGGATCCTGACCCTGTGGGTGGACAAGCGAGGGAGGATCACCTGAGTGGAGGGTCACAGGGGATTGGGAGAAGGATCCCCAAGGGCGAGACCTGGTATTCCCCCAGTTCCAAAAATACCTTCAACCTACTCTTCCTCAGTCTTTATGGAGTATCTCCAATCTCACCCCACATCCCCTTCCCATTTCGAACAACCACTGAAACGAGGAGGAAGCAACTCCAATCAGTAAAGATTATCCATAGGAATAACTTGGGGAAAATAAGGGCAACCTACCCTAGAAAGAACTCAGGTTGTCCCACTAATAGAGTCAGGCAGGGTTAGACATTTAATAGTGACCACCCACACCTGACTCCACTTGACTGTTTTTTTCACTATAAAAGGTGTGGTCTTGCACAGATGGATGAGCGAGCTGGGGAAGCATACTGGACCAGAGAATCCACGAAGCTGGGAGCTGCAGAAAGAAGTATCGGCTGGAGAGCAGTGTGCCGCCATGCTGGCCCGGTGTTGGAGAGGGGCTGCAGCGTGGCTGGGGAGCTGTGTCAGCTGAGAGGCAGAGCCGTGCAATTGCTCATTCCCTTGTGCCAGGCCCAAGGGTGTCTGTGGAGCAGGCGGTAAGACCCTGACCTCAACCCAAAGCATCCCGGAGAGACCACCTCGCCAGCGTTACGCTACCTAGCGAGTTTCGCATGAGATAGAGAGAAACTCTGGAGCATGCGGGTGGATGGAACGGGAAAGGGAGAAAAGGCAAAATGTATAAAGAGACACAGAGAGGAAAGCAAGATGGGCAGTTTTAAGAAAGAGTAAGTAGGAAAGAAGGAGAAAGTGTGCTAGTAGCACAGAAGGAAGGAAAAAAGGCACATTAGCGGCACAGAAGTAAAAGTAAAGTCCAGAGAAAAAGGAAAGGGTGCTAGCGACCCGGAAAGAAGCAAACAAGTGCAGGTGTGCACGGAAGAGTGAAAGAAGTATGCAAGAGGCACGAAAGGAATAAAAGTCAGTGCAAGTGTGCATGACACAAAGAGGGAAGTGTGAAAGAGGCACAACAACGTGAAAGGAATAAAAGACAGTGCAAGTGTGCATGACAAAGAGAAAGGAATACATGAAAGGGGAGCAGGAAGCGCCTGAAGATAAAAGGCATTGTGAGAAATCCGAAGTCCCCGGAGATCTGTCATCCAGGTGGCCAGGACACAACCATCACTCTGGGGGTGGACCAGTGCGGGAGGATCACCTGGGTAAGGCGTCTTCGGGGAGTGCGAGTGGGACACCAGATGACGAGACGCGGTATACCTCACCTTTTAACACCTTTACCCCATCCTACCAGGTAGGTTATGTAGGAACTTTACCCCCCTTTAATCCCCACTTTCCCGTCACAAACACTTCCACATGGACAGCCCACTCTGGAAGAAAACAGACTCACACCCGAGCAGTGTATCTCACATGTATCGCTACTATGGTCAGGCGAAGTCAGGCAATTACTGACAATCACTCACATCTGACTTCCATTAAACTTCCCCACACAGGTAAAAGGCGGAGCACGAGAGCACACTCTGAGCTAGGCAAAGCACACAAAGGAACAGCAGTTTCAAGTCAGCAGCTGAATGAGGGGAGAGAGACGGGAAACCAAGAAGGGTTTGCAAGGAGGGAAATACCCTTGACCTTTTTGGCAAGACACTGTTACTTTCCAAAAACCTTTGAAGCAGAAAGCATAAGGCCAGAAACCAGACTCAAGACTCCTGCATTGTGTGTCGGAAATACCGAATGCCCTCCCGCGTAACCAACCAAGGTGGGGAGGAGCGGCAGCTGCCGGGGTATCGTCCCTCGCTCCAAGAACAAAGAAGCATTAGAGAGATCAACACAGCGGGTCGAGTTGGGGAGACCGATGCAAGATCTATCTGTGTTGAAGTCAAGCTTGCAAGCAGCAACATTGTATAAGAAGCGCTGGAACGAACATTGTTAAACACGTCTGATGAAAGATGTGAGTAAAGCTAAACTGCTGATAAATGTTTGAACTTGAAAAGGAAAAATACAATTTCCGTTGACAGAGTGATCCGGCACCTTGAATGTGTTCAGTGGAAGGTCTCTGTAAGGTATCCCGCAAGAGAAATGAAAGTAGAAGATGGATGAAAACAATTGTGTGAAGTGAATCGAAGTATTCTTGCGACAGTTTAAGCAAAACCCATTGCACATTTGTAAGTCTTCCATTTTGATACTGAGAGGATCCGAGCCTGAACGAGGGAGATCCATGGTCCAAGCCCAAACAATGGAAACCAAGTGTGAACATTATGATAAAAGGGGGTCTCTGCTTGAAGAAGGTTGACTGATGATGAACATTGAAAGCGAGAACTTGTGCATGTGAAAATCCTGATAGGATTGGAACTTTGAGATTTGTTTGTTATGACAGACCCTCTGCAGTAAGAAACTGTCATCACAAAGGAGGCTTTGGCAGAAGGCCCTGATGTCTGTGCTTTGCACGGTATCAGGTAATATTATCCCCACCAATAATATCGCCATATATATGGTTGTGGGGTAAGGCCATAGGCAATATTATTAGTGGGGATAATTTATGTGGTTATTGGGACCGGGGGTTGCTGGCAGTGTCCCCCACTTAACTTAAAAAATGATGGTAGTAGCAGGGGTGTCCCCTGCAGGTTCGATGGCTTAATCACCGCAAATATATGGCGATATTCTTGTATGGCAATATTTTTGCAGGGATATTAACACATTGAAACCTTTGAACTGTATCCTCATGGCCGAGAAACCAGAGTGTGTGCGAAGCTTGAATGTGTCGCCTTGCCCCATGCAAAAAACGTGGGGAAGGGAAGCCAACTGCTCAACCATCCTGATAAATTATTTCTTGAAGCTTTTTCTTTGTTGCATACATTTTTGTCCCACACCATTTGTTATTAGAAGTAAGGATTGGCAATATGTGTATTAGTATAGGCCTTTTTATTTTGAGAGATACTCGACTAGGACTGCGTTATTATTATTTGATGGTCGCAGCTTGCTCCCATCCTTAGATTTAGGGTAGATAGGCGTTCAACCAACCCATTGAAGTTCAATAAACACCCTTGAACTGAGATCACTTGTGCCTGTCTTCACTGTTTGATATCATGCCTCCCTTACAGTATAAAGGAAAGCAATAGAAAGAAATAAAGAGAGGGGCAAAGGATCAGAGTGGTCTTGCTTAGGAAAAGCAAAGAGCCTGGCATTTTCGAAAGCCTCTGATTCTACCCCATGAGAGGATGGTATGTAAGAAAAACTGTATATAAAGCAAAGGTACATCCTGACCAACTAAACTTGTGATTGGAACTAGAGGAGCGTAAACCTGGGGAACAGCACCCTAAGAAACCTAAAAAGAATTACGAAATATTTTAGTTTTGTGTTGAAAGCTGGAAGATGCCTGAGCTTGGGGAAGAGGAACCCTGAGAAGCACAACAAGAAAACCAAAATGCATGCTGGAGATGTATTACTTTTTTTTATAGTGTTGAAAGGATTGAAGCGTGGGGAAAGGAACCTCGAGAAGCTTAAAAAGGAACTGAGTTACATTTCTTTTGTGGTATTTGAAAGTTCAATAAGTTGAAGCTTGGGGAAGGGAACCCCAAGGAACTCAAAGAGACTGAAGGTATTCGAAATCACTGAAAAGGCCCTGTGGAGAAGGTCTTACGGACAGCCCTGTTGATTGAACTCATTTTTGTGACATTGACCAAACTGTACTTGGTGAGAAGACCAACTGAAACCAACTTTGGTTTCCCACTTTTTGTTGAACCACTATTTTCCTTTTCAAAAGACTTCCTATCACATTTTTGTAAACAATGAGGGTAAGCATAGGTTTAGACACAGACATACTTTTATTTTGGACTATTAGACAACGACGGCCATTAGAAACATCAGTTAAGGGAACTATCCCTTTAGAGTTAGGGCCAGCCAGGCATTACACCAACCCAGGAACCTTAGTAAATAAAGGTTTTAAAACAAACACATTTGAGTCTTTGTCTCACTTGATACCATGCCGGTCTCACAGGAGGGTCTTGAGAATGGTTGCTGCTAGGATCTCATCTGTATACAATGTGACTTTGAGGGCGGCCAGGGTTTCTACCAGGTCCTCTGTCGAGGGTGTCTTGAATGTTGTCCAGGGTGTAGAGATATTCTGTGGAGGGGCGTGAGGTGTGTCTGTAGATGCAAAGCTGGCAACTCTGTGCTGGCGAAACTTGCTGATTTTGTCGATAAAGACAGTGTTGATAGCGGTGGATTTTTCAATGGAGTGTGGTATGGCAGGTTTGGGTAGCAGGTTGACGCACTGCTTGACCGCTTTGAAGAGGGCTCTGCTTTTGTTGGTGGCTTCTGCATTGGTATTCTGATAGTATGAGGCATTGGCGGTTCTGATTTGTTATCAGCGGGTTGCTCGTAGTTCCTTCAGGAGCGCCAGGTCGGGTGCAGTCCTGGAGCAGTGCCAGGTTTTTTCTTGTTTCTTGATGCCTCTTTTTGTAAGGTTGAGTTCTTGCGTGTACCACAGTGCTGACAGTTTTGGTTTGCAGGTGCATTGTTTTTGAGGCACGTCTTGGTCGATGGAGGCTCAGAGGGTGGCGTTGAGTGCTTCCAGTAGAGAGTCCCAGTGCGGTTGGGGGTGTTCGGTCTATGTAAGGTGTAGGTTGGCAAGGTCTTCTGTGAGGGCTTCCACTGGGAAGTTCTTGAAGCACCTGAAGGTTTGTCTGCTGAGTTTCTGCTGGGAGTGCTTGCCTGGGGTGGTGTGCAGGATGCTGAAAGTTACAGCTACGTGGTCAGACCAGTCAAGCTTGAGAGGAGACCCGTAGTGGAGGGAAGACAGTTCTGTGATGGTTAGGTCGAGGATGTTACCTTTCTCGTGGGTTGGGTCTTCATGTGCTGTGTGAGGAGGAGAGTGTCGAGAAGGCCTAGGAGAGCGTCCTTTATCGGTTTGGTGGCCTTGTTGCCTGGGAGGTTGAAGTCACCCAGGAAGATATTGTTGGCGTGCATGAGGGACATGGTGGAGACCAGGTCGGTGAAGTCTCTGATTAAGGCAGTGTTGGGCATGGGTGGTCTGCATCAGTCAGGGAGAGCAAGAAGTGACAGGAGAGGGCTTTGAAGGAGCCAGTGTTG
This sequence comes from Ambystoma mexicanum, assembly GCF_040938575.1. Classification (NCBI taxonomy): domain Eukaryota; kingdom Metazoa; phylum Chordata; class Amphibia; order Caudata; family Ambystomatidae; genus Ambystoma; species Ambystoma mexicanum. Next base: position 273,294,321 of record NC_090927.1, on the reverse strand, counting down.
CTGACGTCAGGTCTAGTGCAGGGCCACGAGGTCTGACTGCAAGCCCTCAGGTCTCTGTGTTGGTTGCTGTAGTCGTCTGCGACAAGGACGTCTAGGATGTGGGTGGAGATGGGTGTCAGCCAGGTCTCAGTGATGAAGATGGCGTCAAAGGTGTGTGTTATGATGAGGTCAGTAATGTCTGCGGCATGGGTGATAGCTGAGCAGACGTTGGCGAGCATAAACCTCCGTGTTGTGGATGATGAGGGGGTGTTGATGGGCTTTAAGCTGATGTGGGTGAGGTTGCTGCCTTGCAGAGTCTTAGAGGCGGGGTGCTGTCGTTGGCATTGCCTGGTGATGGTGCGCATGGCCTGTGGGACATGGGGAGAGAACACGTGTCGGCACATGCTTAACTGTTGTCTGAGCAGGTGTTCAGGCCCTGGTTCCTCCCGGTCCGAACAGGTCAAAAAAAGGAATTTCCCTTTCTTTCATCTGCCCTTCACTTCAGACACCCGGGCGATAGATGCCCGCTTGATCTAAGAGTTAAGAGCAGAAAAGAAGAGGCAGGGCTAAGAAGGTGGGTGAGGCGTATGCCAGGTGACCTAGATCCACCTGCACCTGCTCACCAACTGCAAAGAAAAGAGGCTGGAGGGCTGTAGGGAAAAAGGGCGTAAAACAGGAAGGTGCCAACAGTTTAAGGTGATAGACAGGGGTGTGGGGCTTAGGCCAGTTGACCTAGATCCACATGCACCTGCTCACCAACTGCAAAGGAAAGAGGCTTTTGATAATCCCCAATGGGTTTTGGGTGAATCATCCAATACTTCATCAGGAAAACCTTTCCCAGACTTCCAGGATATGAAACAAAAATGTCAATCCATCAGATTCAATGTAAATTGAAGGAAACAATTCACAATCACATAATTCTCCCTCTGATCCAGGATCGGGTTGGGAGAAGAATAGATGTAGATAAGGGGCTTTATTGTGCTGGAATGTCCTTTTAATCCTGGCACTTAAACAGTAAAAAGTTTATAGGAAACAATTACCTTATTTTAGAGTGCAACACCTGCGTATGTAATACTAATCTCAACTCCTCCCATCTTTTCGCCTTTTGGGCTGGATTTCTCCACGCAAGTCTTCATGAGCCATTAGCCCTGCCCCTTTTTCAGTCTCTATTTCTGTTGAGCCTGCATACAGTCTCTGATGTTGTCCGTCCTCTATTTCTCTGGCGCCACAGTTTCACTGCCTACATGTAGTGAGCCTAGGAGTATTGTGGTAGGTGTTGGACCTCCCGCTCAATGTCAGTGCAACTACACGGGTCTAGGCCATTGGACCCATGTGCATTATGGAGCTCGTAGTGTTTGTTTGCCTTTGGAGGGTGCTGCCTTCTGGGATTCATTAACCCAGTCCTGAAATATGAGACATCTGGTGCATGCTGGTAGCTGTAGTTCCTCGCGTCGAGATAGCAAGTCGTTCTGTTTGCCATGCCTCCGGGTACCCACTGGCACGAGGATAGCAAAGGGCTTACAATACCCACATGTGACCTCATACATACACGGGAGCCAGGGGTGGTGGTCCCTCTGAGCTCACACCACCTTTGGGGAAATATTCACTCTCACATGGCCCTGGAAGGCCCTATCCCTTGGTTTGAGAAGGGTTATTGGGGTTCCCTTGACAGGATCATATCCCTGACACTTGGCTGGAGGTATCTTCTCCACTTTGCCTCCATGAACTGTGTGAACTACCATTCTAACACCTGTAATTGGGTGGGTGTAGCCTGATTACAAGTGGTGGCAATAGTAATCGAGTGTGCGGTCATTCCTCAGGATTTACCGTCAAATTTGTAATGAGGCCCAATTTGGTGTCTATGGGCCTGATTCCGAGATTGGAGGTAGCCATGGCGCTATTTGCGCCATGGCTGCCTCCAATAACGGGTCCGGCACCGGTGTTGTTCAATGGGGACTTACCGGTCCATTCTGACCCTGGAGGGACTGGTAAGTCCCCATTGAACAAACCATTCCCCATTCGCATTTGAGCCCCCATAGAGCTCAATGGGAATGGGGAGGGCGCTAATAACGGGATTGCAAGTAGCAAGCCCGTTATTAGCGCCCTGGTCCCTTAGCGGGACCCGTAAAGGACGTGCGATCCGACCACACGTCCCTTACGGTTCCAGCTAAGGGACCTCGGAATTGGGTGGTAGGGGATTACTGGCACCGGTCTCCTTACCGGTGCCGGTAATCCCTTACCGCCCACCTTGTAATGACCCCCTATGTTTTTGTGAACTAGCGGTGGTAGTGAATGGTGAAAGTGTGTGCTTGATAGACATTTTTCATGATGTTCTATACTTGTAGCCAATATGTGACTAAACTACATTTTAAATATAGTATAAAAACAATTGGCCACATTTCAATTTTGGCAGTGCAGCCAAAGTAACTGTCCGTCAATGCGTAACCAACACTCTTTTTGGTGCTAATGTATTTACCGCCACTTTTACCACACTGCCAAAGTATAGGCTTGGTGGTGAATTGGAGGAGATACCTCCAGCATACAGCTGAGCGGCATCGCCTCCAACTGACCTCCAAAAAATTGAGGATTTGTCGTGGACCGAATTAGCCTGTGGTAAATTCTCTAAAGCCCTAATGGAGTCCCAATGGAGTCCAAACGATGCCAAGAAGGAGATGCAACGCCACTGTACTGCTGCTCATAATCAGGCGGAGATCTCTAGAGTGTCAATGGCGATAGCAGTGACCTCACTTTGGCGCTATTTCCGAGGGAAATATTGGTATTTTTTTCCGCTACCATCTACTCGCTTGTTCTGACCTGCTGGGACTCTGTCCGGTCTGTATTTTTGTATGTTCGTCTTGTCTGCGCCCTTATTCCTCAGGGCCCATGGCTGCGCATTATAAATCAATTAAAGTAAAAGTTAAGTCGTAATGATGTCCATTGTATTTTGTTTTTATAAAAAGAAGCATTTTATTTACTTATGTATGTTGAGGTATTTCATTGTATAGGCGCAGTATGATTTGTAATGCAATATGCATCATGGTACGAAAACGTTTTTGTATGATATTTCATAACATAAATTATAGACACTTTTAATGTATGTATGTGCTGTACTCTTTTTTTCATTTCTAAGTGCTGTGCCAATGTGTGTTCTTATTAGCAAATCTAATGTCACAGAATAATTTGACCTCTGAAGGATGGAGGGCTGTGTTGCCTCCAACCCTTTGACGTGCAGTATACACACGCTTTTCTGCAGCAAGCGCTCTACACACTGAGTTATCTTAAAGGCAAACAGCATGTTGTGCCACGTTACTCTGTGCCAACGATCGCTTGTTTACATAAAGCTCTGGCTGCAAACTATCAGTAGTACTAACAATACAACTCCCAACCACTTGCATTAGCTACACCGCTGCATTAAATAACACTTTCTGGAATTGCCCTTAACTATTGTCAGGGACGTTATTTAGGGGTCGCCAGGGCCCGGTCACACTTGCGACCCGTCTAGTCTTTCTTGCTACCCCTGAGGTCTCCCTTGATACTCCAAAAAAAAAAAAAAAAAAAAAGTCACTTTAAAAAATATATATATATAAATTGCAGCTCCTGGGCGTTGGCCAAAGCCATGTGGCTATTTGAACTATTTTCTTTCTGAAATTCCATACAATAATTGCTAGACTCGTTAAAGGTTTATTTCAGGCACACTCCAGGGGGTGAGTCACTGATTTAGTCTGTTCTTAAAAACCTCAAAGTCACAATGGTGACACAATCCTTCAAAAAGCATTTAGAGTATCCATTTCGGACTACATATTTTAGCTTTCGCAAGTTGCAGTTATGGCATGTTTTTTTTCTGCCGATACATATGGTGATCCATTCTTCTATGAAATGTATATCACGTTACAGTAATATTGTAACCATATTTTTCATAGTGTACTTGTAAACAATGCTATGTGATGCCACTTCTTGTTTTGTCAAGGAGTAAACGGTCATGTTCCATCGCTTCCCGTTATGTCATTTCAGGGTAGGTCATGACATCACTTCCTGTGATGTCATCAGCGGTCAAGGACCATGTGATATCACTTCCGCTACCCCTGGCATTTTGGTGAAATGACGTCCCTGACTATTGTCCTAGTAAAATTAACCATCTGAAGGGTGCTAGATCAAAATAAATGCATGAAAATGTGAATAGGCACAAAGGACCAGTTGCTCTGCCAAAGCAAATGTAAAGCTGGAAACCACGTAGGGTCCGTCAGGGTCAGACCTGGCAGGCGGAACGGCACCCGCCCGCAGACTTTCACAGAAGGACCAGCACCATTATTAATGCCGGTGCTTCCGTGGTCCTCGGGAATGGGCATCAACATTTTACCGGCGCCTGACTTACCGGACCGCCAGGGTTGTAATGCCACGGTGTTTATGGTAAGTCAAGCGCTGGTAAATCATTACATCTCTGGCGGCTACCTGCCGGTTTTACCGGCATGGTTACCGCCAGACCCGTAATGAGGGCCAAGGTGATATTTCGAGTATGCTCGTGCCTACATTATATATTGCACAATGAGGTAAATCACAATCAGGAAAAGGTGAAGGGGGTATGATTTTCGTAAGTTGTATTCTCTCTTCGGACTCCAAAGACGTAATCTTTCCCTGAATCTGTGATACTAAGCTCTTCTCTATACAAATGAATGTCAAAAATGGTGCTTATCTGGGTGTCAAAATGGCTATACATAAATGAAGTCCTGTGTCCAGAAATCCTATTTCCTACCTACCGTCCCTCCCTAATACTAATAGTAAGCTTCCCGGTACCCTTGTTTCTGGACCGCCACACTACGAGTCTGCCTGCCGGGGCCATCACACCCGGCAGGTCTGTCCTACTGGGCGCAGCGTCCCCGGTAGACACACTTGTCACGAAAGCACCAGCGCCGTTAGCCGGTGCTTCCATCTCCCCACTCCCATAGAGTCCAATAGGACTATATGGGAATGGGGAATTACAAAATCCGGCGCCTGACTTCCTGCGCCGCCGGGACTTGTAATTTCCGTGTGGCACCGGGAAGTCAGTTGCCAGATTCAGTGTTACAGGGTTGGGGCTGACCCGCCCGTCGCACCGGCGGGTTACCGCCAACCTCGTAATGAGGCCCACTGTCTCACTAGTGCCATTTTGGGTGCATCTCATCTGTAGAAGATTCCACTGGGTCACCGGGCTGCTTGGCGTTGCTCTTCTGCCTCAGTGGGCCACTCACTGCATGATGGTGGAGCACCCGTGTTTTGTGAAGTAAGCAGCAAATTGAAGTATGAATTTCAGGGACTTCCTTACATTCTGATGCAATGTCTTTAAGAAGGAGAGGACATTGCATGGAAAGTATGTGCCTCCTAATTATCAATGTTTGTTTTTGTAACAGTTGTATTCATATTGTAACATGATCGTTCGTACACAAGCCCAATGTGCTAGAGGCTGGTGTATGAGTTCACCAATTATGGAATGAAGAACACTAAAGCAAGGAGTGTAGACCACTCTCACTGATGGCTCTGAGATGAGAGCAGCCTTGTCAACGACATCTGCTTGCTCAGGATCTCCGCCAAAGTGTCTTCTGTTAACCTTTGTTTGGCAGATAAAGTAGGATATGATGCAAGGCAGATTTCTGGCAAGGGTGTAGCAGATTTGCAGTTAATGTTCTTTGTCCCAGTAAGATTTGTGAATAAAAAAGGGAGCATATTGAACTTAATACTGAAATACATACAGTGCCAGCAGGGTAATGCGATCAATTTCTGTGCACTCCCAGAAAGATTCGGGCCCTGTGCAGCTTGTTAAAAGCTGGTTTTGGTTGACAAGCATACAACATATTGCAAAGCATACAGCATATTGCATTCTCAATGCTTCCGCGCTGTTTGTGCGCGTTATAAATGAGATGAATAAATAAATAGTCTGTGATTGACATCACTAGTGCTCTATGTGTTCTTTATTGGCTATTCATAAATCTATCAATTTTTCAGGAAAACAAAAAGACGGACAAATCAAGATTGTTTACGAAGAATTATATCAAATGCTCCAGAACTTTAGACACCTGTTAAGAAGTCAAACATAAAAGTGACAGATGTGCCTAGATGAAGCAAAGCAAGAGTGCACATGATAAGGTGATCTGTGCAAGATGTGACCTCCTTCACGTCCACAAAAACAATGCAAGGATGGGATCCGACTTCTCTCAAGCAGACAATAACTAGCAGAGTACATTGCTGTGTTTTTCTTCATCGAACTCTATATTCACCAGTGGACATTTTTTCTGATGTCGAGTAAAGTATTAATTGTAGTAAAGTGGTTATTTGCTTCTATTCATATTGTTCTTCTTGTTTGTTTACGGCGGACCAGTTACTCTCGGGGGAGTTGCATTCAGCCCTATCCCTTCAAGCACGCCCGACTTCATAAAACTAATTGTATCCTGAGAGCAATTCACCTTGTCGTGGCACATTCAGGCTGAGCAACACTGATAATATGATCCTGGTCATGGGTGCCTAGTATCCCACCCTAAAAATGGGATACTTTAGTGAGGTCTGGCTGCATGATTTCTCTCTGTTACCTGCTTCTGTCTTGAAACTGTCACCATCTCCCACTGTCCTGTTCACCATTCTTCCTACACAATCTACCCTTTGAAGCCTGCCTCGAACACACACCCGTGTTTCTGAAATCTCCCTCTTGATTTGTTTTCCGAGTGATTTCCCACGATAGCAATATACATCTATCCCACATCACCAATCAGTGCCAATTTAGCAGGTTTCTATGGCTTGTCTTTGCACACCCCTACTAAGTTATTACAGCCAAACATGTTGCATGACCTGTGTGTCATAGTAACATCAACCTTCTTTTTGCTATATTTCATTTATTCACATTTTTCTTTGCCTTTTGTAGGAGATAAAAAGTATTTTCAGATTTGTGTCTGCCATTCTCAAATACATCTTTACCTTGCCATGCACTGTTTGTTGTTAATCTGTGAGGAGACGTAAGGACTACTAAAATCTAAAACCCTTGCAGCGCTGTACACAGAGAGACCCTTGAGTGCTATGAGGGCATACAATTGCAGATAGGCATTTGCAAATGCTACGTTTCTTCCATTACCATCTCAATTTAATCTTTTTTTGCTGTCTCCATTTATTTCTCTTCCTTTCAATCTGAAAACGTGTGTATTTATATTTGGGTTTATATAATGTGAACTGAGCAAGGAAACACTGTACAAGTAATTTGCGTTTAACAGGTCGGCGAAAAGGAGGGAGGTCTCAGGTTACAGTATCTTGGACATCCCCTAGTTCAGGGGTGGGTATATACCTAGGAGAGGCAGGTCCTAAGTGACCCCAAGTTATGTCCTCAAGAGCATGGCCTTATGTTCCTTCCTGACCTGTAAGAGCATTCGAACAGTCATTTCATTCCAGGTTGGGTCATAGCAAAAGACAAACTGTTTCTTTGTTTTTGTCTATGCCTGCCAGTTTACTCTGGAGTCTTGCAATGGACTGGTCCCTAGAGGAGAAGGTTCCACCTGAGCCACGAGTTTTGCAGTTAGGTAGATTGGTGTAAGAGCAGTACCATCCCATATGATGAGGGCGGGTTTGAAGAACCTCCTGGTTGCTGCTTTGTCAGTCTCTATGGCTCTGGAACAAAACCAGTACACGTGGAGTGCTAAGAAGGGTGGAGGAGATCTGCAGTGCAGAAGGGAGTCCGCATTTTTAATAGGAGGGAAATTACCATGCTGTGCTGTAGATGACCAATTACACTTCCAAGGCACTTTAAAATCTACAAGGAGCTGGCCAACCCTGCTGCTGTCTCTACCCCTCCTGTTGCCTCCCAGGCTCTTTGCAATGCCTTTGCCTCTCACTTCATTTAAAAAACCCAGGACATCCTGTCCACGCTCTCCACCCACACCCCTCCTCTTCCCTCTCCACCTGTGCTTGCTGACCCTCCTTTAGCAACCATCCTTCTCGTCCTTTCCTCTTTTCACCCCTGACGAGGTCGCTAGACAAGTCCAATCTATGAAAGCCTCTTCAAAACAGGTTCATCCCTGTTCCTCTAAAACCATCAAGGACCACATTGACACCCTCGCTCTGGCCCTTGCTGATTTTTGCAACTACTCCTTTGCCTCTGGATCCTTCCCCTCCCCTCTGAAGCACTCCTTTGTGCATCCTCTTCTTAAGAGACCCACAGCTGATCCTTCTTGTCCAGCTAATTATCGCCCAATTTCCATTACTCCCTTTCTTGGCAAACTCCTGGAAAAGTTGGCCATCTCTCAGCTTAACCTTCATTCCAATTCTGTTGGCTGTCTCCATGACCACCAGTCTGGCTTCAGAGCTGCCAGAAGCATGGAAACTGCTCTCCCAAACATCCGTGAAGGTCTGGTCTCCAACCTTGACTCTAACATTCCCTCTGTCCTCATCCTCCTCGATCTCTCTTCTGCCCTCGACATGGTCAACCATACCATCCTGCTCAACTGTCTCTGTGAAAACCTGGGTATCACTGATCAGGCTCTGGCCTGGCTGACCTCTTTCCTCTCAGATCGACCCACCCAGGTCCAACTTGGCTCCTTCCTTTCATCTATCTTCCTCTCTACCTGTGGTGTTCCCCAGAGGTCTAACCGCTCGCCCTGGCTTTTCGACCAATACCTGGCAACTCTCGCCCACTGCATTGCCACTTTCTGCTCAAATTTCCAGTGCTACGCTGACGACACTCGACTCATTTTCAGGTTGCCCTCTGCCACCTCCCCTCCCTCTCTCATCTCTTATTGCCTAACTGCCATTCAAGATTGGTGTGCGCCAATGATCTTTGTCTGAATGCCAGCAAGACGGAGATCCTCCTCATCGGCACACCTTCACTATCCTTTCCCCTCACTCTCTGGCCGGCCTCCCTTGGCCCTCCTCCTACCCCCACCTGCGAGGCTAAGAACCTCAGGGTCATCTTTGACTCCACCCTTTCCTTCTCCGTCCACATCTCTGAGGTCTCTAAAAAATCCAATTTCCGACTGCACCTTGATGGGGAGAAGTTGGACTCCCACCAGGGCTTCTGGGGGCCCCAGCTATGGGAGGCCCCAACACCTCCCATTTTGCCCAAAGAAATGCAGCAGAGTCGCAAGCAGGCAGCAACATGTTCCAAACTGCGTTTATTTCTGGGCAGCAAAAAAAAAAAAAAACACAGAGAGCTTCGTGCACAGCGAAAATCCAGGCACCGTTTCCCCCGGGGCTGGCTTGCAAGCCAGCTTTGTAACACACTGCAGGCTGACATCACAGAATTGGACCAGCTCCCAGAAACTTATATCATCCTGCGATTGGTTGCTAAGTGATAGGTTACCTATGGAGCGCTTATAGGAAGCCTGATCATTGGGCATTACGACTTTTGCGTCAGTGGGCTGGTTTTAAATGCGCCACCCCATTACCTAATTCTAGAATTGTTGCATTATGAACTTGTTCCCATCAGTTTTTGCTTGGACAGGCTTTTCGCCCCTGGGCTCTCGGTGTTCATTGGCCAGAGCTGAGCCATTCTTGTTACAATTATGTTTCAAATGATATGTGGGTCTTTGCGAAAATGTCTTTCGTTCCCAGGCGAAAAAACGCTGGGCCCTGGATGTTCTGCTCTGAATCAATCGTATTTGTGAATAATTAAAAATGCTTGTCTGCCAGAGTTCACTGTCGTTCAAGGAACGGAATCTTATCTTACTGTAAGACCTTGGCTGCTTCTGGGTTTGCGAGGAGCATTGCTGAAGTCAGCACGAATCCCCACTGCGGCTGGTGTTCAGTGAGACAAATGCATTTGGCTGTAATTTTCGTGAAACATGGCTTTACACTGTGCAGTTAGATCAGGTTAATTCATATAAGCATCTGCAAGCCTTTAAACAGGGATTCTTGTGTTTTGTAGATTCTGGTATTGCTGCATTGAGGCTAATGCAGCATGTAGGTTGCAATGTTGGTGAAGTGGATGTCTCTCAGCATATTTGTCACCCATGGGTGTACTCGATTCTGGTGCAAATGATGATTGCGCTCCTTATTCTTCCTGCTCCTCTGTCTCTTCATCTGCCTGGGGTGAGGGGGCAGGAGTTTGATCTCGATTTTCCCTCTTCAACCTCCTCAAAGGTACTCTGCCTTTCCTCTCCTTCCCCTAGAAGCTCATGGTATCCCAAGCTCTGGTTCTCTCTAGCTTGGACTATTGTAACAGCCTCTTTCTAAATCTACCTACCTCTACTCTCCACCCTCTGCAACTAATCCAGGACAGGACTGCGAGACTTGTCCTTGGCCTCAAGCCCTGGGATCGTATCTCTCCAGCTCTGAAATCTCTCCACTGGCTCCCAGTGGATGCAAGGATTAAATTCAAAACCCTCTGCATTGTCCACAAGGCTTTCTGGAGCCTGGGTCCAAAATACCTTCAGCTTTCCCTCCGCAAATACCTCCCCTCTCGAGCTCTTCGCTCCTCTATCTCCAACTCCCTCAGGGTCAGTCGTTTTTCAAAGAAATGAGCTGGGGGTAGATCTCTGTCTCTGGCTGGGGCCTCCCTCTGGAACAGCCTCCCTGCCACTCTAAAACTTGAGGAGAACCATCTCCGGCTCCGGAAGCACCTCAAGACCTTCCTCTTTTCTTCTGCCTTTGCTCCCCTCTCCCCTGCTGATCTGTTCTATCTTGGCACCATGCACCTGGCAACCCTCTGTCCTTCGGGCCCAGGTACCTGCTCACCCTGCCACCCTCCGGCACTGCCTATGGGCCACTCCCTGCACTGGGGTCTGTATCTGTACCCATACATCCCCCCCTTTTTTTTCCTGCACTTATGAGACCTACTCTGTCTGCTGCCTTAAACCTAGCACTTGCAAATTGCTGGCTGCATGTTACGCTCACCTGGTTCCCACAGCGGCGTCGATCGGACCCGGACAGCTGTGGTCTCCACCAAAGTGATGCGTAGTGCCGAGATGACTGTCTGGACTGGCCCGCCTAATCTCGTCTGCTTGATCCGTAGAAGTATTCTCCTGCAAGTGGAGAAAGGGATTTAGCCACCTGTGGATTTTAGTGATGGCCCCCTCCCACTGTTCTCGTTCTCCCCCCTTTTCACCTCCGATATCCCCTTTTAGTAACCTCACCTTATGTTTTTAAATGATGAGCTCTCCATCCTGCATGGCATGCAGAGGCGCGTAGATACCAGTTACTTCACTGGTTTGAAGGTACTGGAGGAGTTCCGGAGGAATATTGACTCCGGGGTTTATAAAGTTCAAAGAGTTCAATATGTCCGATGTTCACTCTTGTTCCATTCCCTTGTTGAATTGCACCTGGTTCAAAAGAATGTTGCCTGGAGGCAGCTGATGGCGTTCAGGTAAGAATCTGTATTACCCAACACTGTCCGGTAAAAGTTGCAAGAGTTTAACTTGTTGTTTTCTCTCCCTTTATAGGTGCGGCATATGAAGATGAGGCGTATTAAAGGGTAATGCCTCTGGTGGTAAATCAGGTAAGCCTATGGTGGTAAGAGATTGTATTTGTCGGCTCTCTTGGCTCACCTTGTTGTTTCTTTTGTTTTCCCCCAGGTGCTGGAATTCGACGAAGAAAATGATGGAGGCAGCGCCGAGTCGAAAGATACTGTGGACTGGTGAGTATAAAGCGGCGCTGCTGCTGGCGATGCGACGCGTGCTGGAATAATGTCCTTTCCAGGCTCGGAGACGTGCTGGATCCGGAATCAGGTAAGGAATTAAAATAATGTCCGTGATCTAACCTTTTCTTCCTTTTCCCCCTTTTTCTAGGAGCTCCGGATTTGAGGCGGGCGTGGCAGAAGACTGGATGCTGACTTGCAGGCACGGTGAGCGTTACGCTGCAGGATGCAGAATAACGCGAAGCGTGTGCTGCTGTTCGGGCGTGGTTTAAATAGCCTCCAAAGTAGTTCCAGGTAAGAAGTTCCCTAGAACCACACCCGAGTAAAAAATAGTCCCTGTAACAAAATAGTGCCATCCAGGCCTCACGTTGGCTTGGATTCATTTGCAGCATGGTCTGCATGAGGTAAGTAATGTCTATGAGCCTGGCGCCTATGGCGCCAGGACTGGTTTCTAAGATGAGCCTGGCGCCTAAGGCGCCAGGACTGAACCCAAACAGCCCCCAGCCGGGGCTGCTGGGGTTTTAACAAGTATCTGGATGCCTGCTCCCACGGCTGATGGACTTGATCCGGATGCCCGGGGGTAGGCATCATGACACTGCATTACCACTGTTTGTTACCTTTATTATTTATTTATTGTTATTTATCTGTTTTCTCCTCTGTTTCGCATTTTCCACTTCTCCCCCTTTCCATGCACTTTTCCCCTCCCCCCTCTCCCATGCACTTGCGCGTTCTCAATGTCACTGGGTCTAGTAAAATCGCTGTTTTGTTCTCCCCTGTTCCCCTCCCTTGCCTTGTCACGCTCTGAAACACTTGTGTACGAGCATGATAGAAATAAAATAATCAATCAATCATGTCTTCTTGCAGTAAACCTTGGTCTTTACTGTACCTGACCTTTGCTTCTTCAATGGCAATTAGTTTATGAACCCAGACTTAAATATATGAAGCAAATTGCCTTTTTTTTGGTTCTTGACAAGTAGTGAAGCTACTGTGCTGCTCTCACCTGAGTCTGATGAGTCGGATCCTCTTTGAGGAGTCTTGGGTTTTTCTTTCTGTGTCCTTGCCTTGTTGTGAAGTTGCTCCTTGTAGAGAAGAGGCCTATCCTGACCTGCCGCCATTATGGACTTCTGTAGGTAGCAACACATAGGACAGAGCGGCGGACAGGAAGGATTTGTCCAAAACACACAGGGAAAAATCCAAAGGCATAAAACCCTTCTCCAAGTAGATAGCTGACAAAACAAAGCGGTCTCTCTTACAGATAGTGTAGCAACTACCAACGTAGTCACACAGAACTGTTCCCACAATGGAAGCCTAATGATAAGAGTAGGTAAGGGCTCCCCAGAGGGATGGCAGAAGAGAATCAGGTTAGTAGATTTACAGAGCAGGAGCACTGGAGAAATGAATGACAGGAAGACAGTGGCCTGTGAACAGGGAAGAAGGGGAATCCACTAGCGGCAGAACGGAAAACAAGCGAATGAGCGGTCAGAAGGGGAAAACAAAGATGCTCAGACAAAGGCAAACATACAGGAGGAAAACTCAGCTTCTTACCCAAAAGTCGAGATGAAAAGGGTTGCAACGTGTAGAGCGCCATGGGTTGCCGGTATATGATAAATAGACGCGATGCAAGCGGCCATCTTGAAAATTAACTAGACCGCTTGAAACAGAACGTGATGGCACCCACGTTGTCCTTGGTGATGCAGCAGTGTTATGGGCTGTTCGTTTCCCTCTACACCATCAATGCCACAGCAACCAACGTGCAGCTGTGACAGCTGCCTTATTATAGTATAGGTCTAACTGGTTCCCAAGCCTTTTGAAAATGTTGAAGTGTCAACAGCATTTGTGTGCAACTGTTCGCAGAGGTATTTATAGTCATGGTCAAAAGAGGCAAGGGCTGCTAGGGGGCGTGGATAAGATGGCCACCTTACATGTTAGCTCTGAGGCCCCCTTGGGAAAACATCAGTTAAACTATCCTTCTCACCTGTACAACACTGTGTAATGGCACTCAACAGATGGGGAGTCAGATGAGTGCCACCTTGAAATAAGTGCAGAGGCTCCAACGTTCGAAAACTGCACACATTAGGGCTGAGTGGGGCCCGATCTGAAGCCGAGCGCAGAATACATACCTGGTGTAGTGTACGGCCGAGCAGAAGCCTGAGTGATGTGTGTGGAGGCCCTCAGAGATGGTGCTCCAAGGGGAACTGGGGAAGTGATCTGCTTTGCCCTGTCCTTTTGCACCAACAGGCAATCCAGCACCAGGCCATGCTGCTGAGCGTGTGAAGACGCCCTGCAGCTGCTAAAGACGCAGTCAGAAGCCTCGCCGGACTGAGCCAGTAGAAAACAGAGCGGCACCGGTGTAAAGATGGTGAACAGGGAGTTGGAAGGAGCGTAGGGGCCACCCAGGAGGGTAGGGCGCAAAAGCAAAACCCTGATTGCCCTGGGGGACCAGGCTATTACATGGTCTGAAGAGCCCGTTGCCTCGACCAAGGAAGTATAAAAGGAGTCAAAAACACTTGCTTGTATATTGGAAAAGGCTAGTGCTTAGCTAAACTTTCCATCCAACCAACACTAACTATCCCTCCATAAGGGTCAATCCCTAGTAAATTCTGCTACACCGCTTATCTATGAAGCCAAATCATGCAAGCAAAAAATGTCCATATTAGCAACAAATATGTCAATGTATAAAATCTGGAGCAAAGCCAGAATGTTAGCACAGATAGAAGTTAGAACATATTTTAATTCTTCCCGCTCATCTGCTCACTAGAATTTTAAAAACAATATTTTCCACCAAGGTGTACAACCATTAGTTGAACATCCCTCTTTTTCTATGGTCAACCTAGTCGTTGGACAGGGGGGCATTGCCAGAATCTCTGAGGGAAGCAATTATCATCCTGCTTCTTAAGCCTAATAAACCATGCATGGACTAAGGTCATATAGACCGCTATCCATGCTTAATCAGGATAGCAAGATTCTTACGGCAGTGCTGGCGAATAGGCTGAGACCAGCAGTGGAGTAACTTTGCTGAAAATGTTGGGGAGGACATGACATCTGAAGAAAAGGTGCCCCAGCCAAATGAATGGGGACAAAATAGTGTGCCATGAAAGTTGGGGGGGACAAACACCCCTGTCCCCCCCTGAAATTACACCCATGGAGACCAGTCATCAATAAACTGATACATCCTGATCAGACCGGGTACGTTCCGTGCAGAATCATATTAGACAGCCTTTGAAGGCTCCATCATGTTATAGAACAAACGGAAAAGGACCCCCAGGAGGGTGCAATAATTTCATTAAATGCAGTGAAGGCCTTCGACTCTGTCAAATGGCCTTGGTTGATGGTGGCCTTGAAGGAATACGGGGTTGGGCCCACGTATCTGAGATGGGTCCAACTGCTATACAGTACACCACGGGCAACCATCTCAGATCAATGACAGCTCCGCAGGGGTACTAGGCAGGGATGCATGTGGTCCCTGATGCTGTTTATTTTAGCATTGGAGCCCCTTGCGATATATTTGAGGCAACAATATAGAGAGGTGGGGATCAGCACGAGGGGGGGGGGGCAACACCTGATATCAATGTATGCTGACGATATGCTGCTGTACTTGAGATATCCGAGGAGAACCTGCAATATATGCTGGAAGTAATGGGACAATACGCGGTGCTGTCTGGCATAACAGTGAATCCTAGGAAATCATGTATATTTCCACTGGGAAGATATAAAGGGATACCACGAGAGGAACTGCCGGTATTACAAATCCAATGGGAGACCGAGACCTTCAGAGACCTGGGGATTGATGTATATCACACTGTTGAGACCGAATAAAAACAAAACACAGAGAAGGCGGTGGCTAATATTGAAAATAGTATGAGGTTCTGGGCCAAGCTCCTTTTGACCATGATGGAGAGAGTGGCATCGTTAAAGATGGTGGTGCTGCCTAGGTTGTTACACTTCTTTGTGAATATACCATACATGATACACAAGCGATTCTTTGTTAAACTCCAAAGTATATGCAGAGGGTTCATATGGCACAACACTAGAAACAGAATAGCACTATGGAAACTGCAAAACACGTATGACCAAGGGGGGCATTAAATTGCCCAACTTCGAGATGTACTATCTGGCCAGCAAACTACAATATGTGGCTAGGTGATTATCGAAAGACTCCACGTCAGAGTCCAGATTGTTGACAGCTGAATGTGTCCTGTTTTTCCTAAAAGAGTGGATATGGTTGGCGAAACCACAGCAAAATGGGGGAACAAGAATGTTAGATTTGGGATGGAAGATTTGGCGAAGGGCTTTTCAGGCCATGGAGAACCCGATCCCGTGTTCCTCACAAATGCAGCTAGTGGCACTGAAAGGAGTAGACGAGCAATTGAGGAAGATAGTTCGGAGGCATTGGGAACCGACTGGTATAGCAACAATGGGGGATGTGTGGCAAGATGGGAAGGCAGTGGAGTTTGGCACACTGGTGGAAGACACCGGTCTACACCGGGGACAGTATATTACTTATACTAGGTTGGCGCAGAAGATAAAAGACACTTGGTCAGAAATAGTGCTGGAGGGTCAGAAACATTTTATGATGTATCAGAGGGAGGCCATGAGGTCTCCCGAATTTACGAATTGCTGATGTGAAGGGCGGGAAAGGAGGGGCTCCAGTTGAGACGGGACTGGGAAGAAGAATCTGGGGAATCTATGAGTGATGGGGTTGTGGGTGGGGGTTCAGGGATACCACAAAAAAGTGTCCAGGAACGTGAGAAATCCAGTTATATGTTACCCATAGAGCATATATGACCCCTCAGAAGATTGCACAGTTTAAGAATGCAGGAACACAAACATGTCCTAAATGCGGGGAGGTGAACTCGGGACTGATACATATTTTCTAGGCGTGCCCAGAAATAAGGAAATTCTGGAGGGAGGTGGCCCACCTGTTGACTGAGAAGGGGATTAGGCTCGAAGTGGAATCTTTGTGTGTGTGCATGGTGGGGGGGATTCCTAGGCCACGTAAGTTGAAACATGGCAGTGTAAACGCAAAGACTTGGCTTATATACTGGCCAAGCACAGAATTGCTATGGGCTGGAAAGCAAGCAATAGGCCAAAAGTAGACGTTTGGTGGCATGACCTCCGGAAATGGATGGATGCAGAAATGGTGGTATGGAGCGAAGCAGTTAATAGAGGGGGGGGGGTGAGGAAGCAGAGACATTGATAGCCTGGAGGCACTTAGTAGCTACACTGTCTGGGTCTGCCCAGACCTATCTAGAAGATGATGATTCCTCGGGGGAGCGGAGAAGGGAGTACCCCCAGATAGAGGGGCAGAAGGTGGTGAAGAGGAGTAGGCTCGAGATAGGGGGAGGAGAGGGTAATGGGGAGGCGGTGGACATATGACACTGTATGTAATACCTGAAAGCTATGACTGTTGTTCACTGTCTGGTTCATTTTGGTTCTTTGTTTGTTATAAATAAAATTAATATAATTTATCATTAAAACAAAACAAAAATACATGTTTTGCAAAGTTTCGGGAGGATTCCTCCGGGGGGGCGAAGTTATAAGCCGCCCAAAATGTGCTCTTCCTAATGGTTGAACAATTTAACCATAACTACACGGCTGCTACCACAGGCTGTGTAATATATATATATAATATAATTGGTTATTTATAACGCGCTTAATACCCAGAGGTTTCTAAGCGCAGACCTGGGGATCGAACCTGTGTTGCTCTGCGTCGTCTTGCGCCAGTGCACTCCTCCTGAGTGAAAGGCTCTGCCACTGATAAAAGAAGAGAGAGAGAGTGTTTGTGTGTGTGTGTCTGTGTGTCCCTTTGTCCCCCTCGCTAAGACTTGGGAAACTGGTAGTGCTTCAATGTCCGGCCTGAGACGATTCTTTAACTGGCTTGGAAGAATGAAAAAAGCGTCCAAACGGGTTTCTTGAGCCTTTGAACAAAAGGTACGGTCTGTAAAATGCAAACAAACTAGTGGTACAGCGTACTAATGATTTATATTACACGTCCACCTCTGCTCTGATCCCTAGAGACCAGACAATGAGTCAAGTCTTGGTGTGCTTCTCTCTGGTAAGGGCTACATGAGTACCCACTTCTTCTATGCAAACACCCTTAACAGACGTTTGAAGCCATTGGACTCAAACCACATCTGTGCCAACTCCCTGTAAGCACGTGAAAGGCAGGTGCTTTTCCAGGCCACTATCAAACCTTTTACATTCTTGTTCAATCTCTCAACAAGACCATTGATTTTGGTGGTCACAGGAAGTTCAGACCTTCGCACTTATTATACACTCCTTTTACCTGGCTTTCACCTACAGCCATATATACTGTAGTTGTTCTCCAGGAAAGATGTGGGATCACCATACTTGTAGACATTTCAATTTGGGCCCTCGGTTTCACCAGGGGCAATAATGTTCCACAACATTACCACATGTGCGCCACTCCAGAGGAGGAGCACATACACTGCGCATCTCAAGATTTGTCATTTGTCACCGAAGCTGGTGTTCTAATCAAACACATAACAGGAACACTGTCAGTTGCCACAAGAAGCGAAAACATATCACAGCATGGGGCGCACATTGCAAGAGGCTAAGCCATCGGAGCAGAAACACTCCAGAAAGTTAAGCTGCAAAACAAGGCAGGAAAAAAGCCCATAGAAAGGGTTTTTTGGTTTAGAAAATACAGAGAGAAGAAAGAATAGGGTGCGTGAAGGCAGCATACCAGGGGAAGAAAAGATGGCAGAATAAGGCCTGACAAGTGCAGAAAGAGGAGGAAACAGGCTTATGGAATGGGTGGCAGTGGCAGAAAAAAATTCATGGCTGGGCCTGGGTGCACAAGAAATTGGTTGATGATAGAGATGAGGAAGAGTACATCATTGAGTTGGACAAAATGGAGCCAACGAAAAAGAAGACCAAAGAAAGCGGAAACCCAACCACAACAGAGGAGCAAGTGGAAACAGGTGCAGAAGGGAACAGAAAGAAAAACAAAAGGTAAAAAAGAAACAAACATGACTGAATTGTTAGATAATTTTGCAAACAAATAGATTGCACAGCAAGAATTGATAGTACATGCTAAATTTGATAAACTGGGAAAAATGCTGACAGAATTGGGGGAAAAGCAATTAAGGGACACTGAGGCAAATGAAGAAAATGTGACAAATGTAAACGGGTACTTAAGGGCTTGGGTGGGGGATCACAATGACACCGAAGGCACGACAGAAGGTGCATCCATAAATAGGGCCATAACAACAGGGCATGTGTTGGAGGACGCAGGCCCATCAGCAAATAACAACAATGACCCTGGTAGAATTTTGCTCTTGGAAGGGAAAATTGGGGTCACACTGTCACTAATACCGGCCATAATTAAGGAGCTAGAGAAAGGAATACAGAATCGGTTCAAGAGATCGTTAGTATGGAACATTGACCAGGTAGCAAAAGAACAAATATTGAAGAAAGAGTGTATAGAAATAGTTTCTCTATTAGAGGTGGAACAAAAAGGTTACGACGTATTCAGGGATCCCAAAAAAGGACAAGGTCATACCTAGAAAATCACACGTAGAACAACATTTTGACAATTGGTCAAAGGCTTTTAACATAATGGCGACAGTAGTATTAGAGAAATGTCCAAATGAGAGGAGGGCGCTGTTCGTATACCAGGATAAAATCAGGCAGGTAAGGGAAACCTTTGTGGGGGAAGCGTGGCTCACTTATGACGATTAGTTCAGGAGGGCCATGGCCACATGCCCGGAAATAGAGTGGAACGAAGTGCAGGCAAGTCTCTACATTCACAAGGTTTTAAAAACGAAATTACCATGCTGTGCAGAGAAAAGCACAGCGCAGGCAAAAAACACACAGATCAGTAGTGGGAAATGCATGGACCCAGAACACAAAAACAAGAGCGAGCAGCCCTTTTTCGTGGAAAACAGCCATGGGTGGCTAGGTCAAATACCCGCAACCAGAATACAAACAAACCACATATTCCCAGTGAAAGCAATGTTACATGTTGTAGGTTTGAGAAAGGGTACTGCTCATGGGGGAAGGAGTGTAGATATAAGCATGCATGCACCAAATACGGGGGCGAACATAGCAGCAATGGATGTACTAAACTGCCCATTAAAACCACAAAAAGAGAGGATCCACAAGACCTGCCTGACAACAGCGAGAGCCCCAGTACAAAACTGCAATATCAAGGAGAAAGCGGAAAGGATAACAAATCTGAGCAAAATCCAACACCGGGTAAGACTCCCATTAAAATAAAGAATTTTATAAACTTATTAGAAACATACCCGGATAAGGAAATAAGGCAGTCAATAAAAGACGGGTTTATGGAAGGCTTTAGTATCCCTTTTAACGGCCATGGGTCTAGAAAGATACCTTTAAACCTAAAATCAGCAAGAGAAAATCCTACACTAGTTAAAAAGAATCTGCAAATCTGTAAAAAGAATTAGGGTTAGGAGGAATTGGAGGGCCTTGGGATACAACGCTTTGCAGCAAATACATTTGCTCAACACTGGGTTTGGTACCCGAAAAGGAGGCAGTGCAGTATAGATTGATACACCACCTGTTTTACCCACGGGGCAAGTCAGCGAATGAGGGGATACCAAACACAGAAACAGCAGTGTCATACACACACTTCCAGGAGGCATTCGGGCTGGTAAAGAATTGTGGCAAAAATACATTAATGGTGAAATTAGATATTGAATCAGCATTTAGATTACTACCAGTCCGTCCCAGGTCACAGCCCTGGTTGGGTTTTACATTTGACAATACATTCTACACAGATAAGTGCCTATCTATGGGGTGCGCACGGTCATGCACACTATTAAAACAATTCAGTTCTTTCTTTCAATGGGCTTTCCTGAAAGAAAGACCAGGGGCTCAGGTGGCCCATTATCTGGATGATTTTCTGTTAATAGGGCAGCAAGGAACTAACGAATGCGGGCAGTCACTAGAAAAGATGATAGAAATGGCATGGCACTGGGGAATCCCCTTAGCAAAAGAAAAAAACCCCAACCCCTCCACAAACATAATTATTCTGGGTATTGAGATAGATACAGCCGCAGGGGAATGCAGGATTCCATCAGGGAAAAGGGATGAATTGCTCAAAAAAATCAGATTGCTTACAGGAAAAGACAAAAAAGGTACAGTTAAGGAAATACGATCCCTAGCTTGAAGTTTCAATTTTGCAGCCAGATTAATCCCACAAGGAAAGGTCTTTTCAAGGAGTTTGGAAATGAAGACTAGAGGGTGCACAAAACCCCACCTGCACTTAAGGTTGGGGGAGGAAGCAAAGAAGGAGTTATCAATATGGGAAGAGTTTCTGGATAAATTCAATTGATAAATAATATGGCGCACACCATTGAACACTAGCGAGAAAAGGGTACTTTTTACAGATGTGGCAGGAAGCAAAGTCTTTGGAGCAATCCTAGGGAATTCATGGTTTGCGGGTCCATGGCCAGAAACATGGCACGAACAAGGACTGGTAAAGAACTTATGTTCTGGAAATCATACCAATCTGGCTGGCGCTGCATGCATGGGCAACCAGCTGGCAAACACGGAGCTAGCTGCATTGTCAGACAATATGGCCATAGTTGGGATCATAAACAGGTGATCAACTACATGCCACTTGGTATTACGAATACTTAGGGCCATGACCATTATAAATCTGAAGAAAAATATTGAGCTATGAGCTAAGCACATCGCCGGCAAGGATAATAACTTTTCAGATGCATTATCTCACTTTCAGTGGGATACATTTCGCCAAATGAGGCCAGAGGCAGACAGCAGGACAGAAGTACCCAAAGAATGCTGGAAAATACTAACAGAGAGATGAAGAAATCACCTACCCCAACGCTGTATGACCAGAAACGGGTGCGAGCAGGAGCACGCCCTTACGGTTAGACAGACCCTGCAACAGGGTTGTTATTGGGGCTCGCCAAGAAAGCTTTGGCAACAAACATTGCAAAACAATATAGCAAGTGTCTGGAAATGGTACAGAAATGTACAAAGAGGGAGCACGTAGAGCTGGTAACAACAGAATAAATGAATAGTTTTCTACAATGGGCAAACAATCAGAAAAAGAAAAAAGAATGGGCAAAGAGGCAACTATCAGCGGTAGAATATTTTGCCAAAAAACACCAGGGGGATCAGACCCAATGAGCATCGCATTTATGACTTATGGATTGAAAGGATGGGGAAAGTTAGAGGGCACACACAAGGACAAGAGGCGTCCTTTAAACTTTGAGAAAATCACAATACTACTAAAATTCCTGGAAACAGTGTGCTCGCACAAGTACGAGGCAGAGCTGTATAAAGCAGCATTTGCCATTGCGTATTTTGGGGCATTTAGAGTAAGTGAACTCATCGCATCAAGTACTAAGGCAAGCAATGGGCTAGGCATGTTGGAGGTCCAAGTAAAAGGGGAGTATATTGCAATAGACGTACAAACGTCCAAGACAAGGAACAGAAGGGCAATCACGATTGATTGCATCGAAGACAAAGCAAACTGCCCAGTATGTATCACGAACCAGTACCTTAGGTGCCGCCTATGCATTGGGGGGTGCTTTCTGATACACGGAAATGGCAGGGCACTCTTCAATTTCTGGTAGTCCTCAAGACAACCATTGATAAAGCAGGGTGGGATAGCAGGGAATATGGGACCCACTCATTTAGAATAGGCGCAGCAACATCAGCATGGCAAGGGGGTCTTGGGGCTGAAATATTTTAATCTGGGGCTGGAGGTCTGATTGTTATAAAAGATATGTAAGGTCAGAACTAATATAACCATGATTTTCATCGACCGAGCAAGACACCCCCCTCAAATCGGCTTGGATCATAGGTCATTCATTAATTTTCAGGACAGGGAAATAGTCAGAAGAAACAAAAGACAGACCAGTGTTTAGAAATACCATTACATCGTGGTGGGTGTAAAGGGACATGAAATGGGCTGAGATACAGGACAGAATGGCAGACCTGGCAGCCTTCAGAGACCCACCTGAATTCTTAATTATGCATCTGGGAGACAACGATTTGGTAGAGTAGGGCAGAAAACAGTTGCTGACAGACATATGCACATCCCTGGCAGGAAAAACACATAACTGGAAAGAGACCGAAATCTTCTATTCAGCCATATTACCTTTGAAAATATGGCAAGGGGTAAATTCATACAAGGCAATAGACATAGCCAGGAAAAACCGGAACAGGGGGATATAAATATTCTGCAACAACAGAGAAATTCAGTTTCTCCAGCATGGGGTCTGGCATGGATTCACATGCTCATGAATATTCCCCGTCGTCAGGCTGGGAATCCTCGGTAAAGAAAAATCAGTATCAGTTTCGTTTCTGATCTGTCTTTCGTAGTAGTAACCAATCACTGATCTCTGCGTCATACTGACCACAGCCAATGACTGCCATCTCCCTAAGCCCCGCCTCTGGCAGCCATCTTCAGATTTTTACTGCACGTTCAAGTGTTGGGTTCCTCGTGCTATTGCTCTCGAGCTTTAGCGCTTTTTCATAGGTAAATTCTCTCTTTTTTCGGTCAAAAGAGCCTCAAGCTCCACCGTCTCTTTATCCGATCAACGGGCACCCGTGTCGGATTCTTCTACGCCCCTCAAGGGTGAAGATTTCGTCGAGCCACGCTTTTGGAGGACTCCAAAAGTTTCTCAGGCCCATCTCGGACATGGCCCAGGAGAAGGGAAGCTCGACGCCCGGAAAGCTGTTCAGGTTCTGCCCTGGATGCCAGCTTCAGAATGTCTTTAAGGAGGACGAACACTCCCTTTGCCTCTACTGCCTGCATGAGGACAAGACGCACGTGGAGAAGGACTGTGCGTTTTGTGGCAATATGTCGGAGCGGACCATGAAGGACCGCCATCTGCGTCTCGACAACTGGCTGGAAGGGAAGAGCCCATCAGGCGAGAAAAAGAAGAAGAAGTCCGAGCGGTCTTCTAAGACCTTTGAGGGCGCCCCGGCGACGGGGGCCCAACAGAAGGCCAAGCACCGCGAGTCCGCTGGCACCGGGAGCGCCGAACGGTCGGGCTCTACGGTTGCCAGGCAGGGCGCATCCTCCCCGGCGCCATCGACCACGAGCCAACGCTCTGGCTCGGGTAAGAGGAAGGCCGAGCACCCGGCGAAGCTCCTGGAGAGACCCCGGTCGAGCTCGAAGGCCCCATCGGAGGGGGAGCGAGGCGGTGACCCTCCCCCCAAGGAGAAGGCGGTGAGCGCACCTAAGGTGGTGAAAGCCTTGATCCACCCTGCCAAGGCCTCTATCGAGACAGTCGCGGCGGCCCTGGCTCAGCCTGTGGAGGCTACACCAGTGGAGGCGACCTCGGGGCCCAGAGTCTCCCTGCCACCGCAGAGGGAGTCCTCTTTCAAGCCCATCGACAGGACCCCCGTGAAACCTCCGACGGAGAAGAAAAAGGGGGGGCAGGAGGTCGTTGTGGATTCGGCCTCAACCTCTGAAGAGGAGCTGATCGAAGTCTTAAGCGTGGAAGAAGACCAGCCCGTCGGGAGGGACCCCGACATAGGAGACGAGAACGTCGAGGGTGCCGACAAGGCTCCTGACTGCCCGTCGGAATCCCCTCAACCAGTGCCGCAAGACAACTCGGTGGCCATTTTGTTGGCTATACAGTCCTTATGCTCGGAGATAAGGACGAGATTGCCGTTACCACCAAACGAGTACCCGCTCCCGACGGGGGACCCGGAGCCAGGCCCTTCTGGGAGCCCTCCTCCTAAGAGAAGAAGGATTCATCCTCCACCTCCTTTTCAACCATTGCGCCCTGCTCAGCCCTCCTCCCCGTCCACGACCCGTGGGGATGATACTGGGACGGACACGGCCGCGACGGGTACAGACAACGAGGTTTACGCCGAGGATCTTCCGTCGTCACCTCCTCCCCGGGCTTCCCCGCCCGACGAGATTGGATCGTTTCATGCCATGATCGCCAGGGCATCCGAGCTTTTCCAGCTCTGCCCGGAAGAAAAGAAGAAGGAAGGTTTCCTTTATCAACGGCGCGAGACCAAGAGGAAGACGGTCCTCGCTGTACCTCTACTGGACAATATCTGGATGAGGGTCTCGCCCTCCTCAAGAACCCATCCACAAAGCCTGCGAGAAGGGATCAGTACGAGAAGAAGTACCGGGTCCCGGACGCGGCCCCCTTGTGCCTTCGGGCACAGCCGACCCCGGACTCAGTCGTCTCCGCGGCGGCCAGGAAGAAAGCGGGGGGGGGGCTTCGGCCTCTACGTCAACCTCCCCCCCAGACGGCGAGGGAAAGAAATTGGACACGATGGGACGCAGAGTCATCTCATCGGCAGCGACGACGATTAAGGCTGCCAAAGCCTTGGCTATCGTAGCCCGCTACGACAGGGAGTTGTGGTACAAGATCGCCCCCCTGCTGGACTTCCTACCGGACGACAAGAGGACGGAGGCCCTAGAGATCTTGCAGGAAGGAGAAGTGGTGTCGGACCACGCCATTACGATAGCGACGGACATCGCTGACACTGGATTTCGCCAGTTGGGCAACAGCGTGTGCCCTAGACGGCGTGGATGGCTCAAGGCAACGGACTTCCGGCAGGACGTGCAGACCAGAGTTTTGGACATGCCGTTTGACGGGAGCAACCTGTTTGGGAAAACAGTGGACGATTCCCTACAAGCCATCAAGACGGACACGGAGACGGCCCGGGCTCTTGGTGTTCTCCAGCAACGACGGCCGCCCTTTCGGAGCACCGGAGGCAAGCAGGGTGCCTCCAAAGGTTCCGGCGGCGGATATTCCACCTACCGTCAAGCGGCCCGTTTGTCGTCACAGGAAGCCTACAGGGGACGAGGCAAGTCGGGCGGACCCCGCCGTCGTCGCCAGGGAGGACAAGGCGGCAAAGCCTCGTCGAAGCAGGACTGAACCGGCCGTGGGGTCGGGCCCCCACCGAAGCATCCCGGTGGGAGGCCGGCTGGCGAACTTCGTCAGCATGTGGGAGTCCATCTCCACCGACCGTTGGGTGCTGGACGCCCTGGCCCAGGGTCATGCGCTTGAGTTTCTAAAGAAGTGCCCGCACGTCCCCCCCGTGGCCAGGAAGGAACATCACGTCCCTCAACTTCTCTTGGAGGTTAAGGCGATGCTCAAGAAAGGCGCCATCGAGCTCGTTCCAAAGAGGCTTCGGGGCTCCGGAATTTACTCAAGATACTTCCTCGTGAAGAAGAAGACAGGAGGATGGCGTCCCATCCTGGACCTACGACGATTGAACAAATTCATCAAGGCACAGAAGTTCCGGATGGTCACCCTCCAGCACGTCCTGGGTCAGCTGGAGGAGGGCGATTTCCTGTCGTCGTTGGATTTGGAGGATGCTTACTTCCATATCCCCATCCTAAAGGGACACCGAAAGTTTCTCAGATTCGTGGTCCAAGGGCGTCACTACCAGTTCAAAGCCCTTCCCTTCGGATTGAGGTCGGCACCCAGGGTGTTCACCAAGTGCCTCGCACCGGTGGCGGCGCGGCTGCGCCTGGAGGGGATCCACGTCTACCCCTACCTGGATGACTGGCTCATCCGAGCAAAGACAAGGGAGCTCGCCGCGGAGCACACGGCGAGGACCGTCCAACTACTCACGGACCTGGGATTCTCCATAAACTACGCCAAATCCCACCTGGTGCCCGCGCAAGACGCACTGTTTCTGGGAGCGAAACTCGACACAGTGGCGCTTCTGGCCTCTCCGTCGGAGGAAAGGACGAGGGCCATCTTGGGAAAGGTGCAGCGGATGCTGGTTGCGGACGCGGCAAGGGTGAGGTCCATCAAATCCCTCCTCGGAATGATGTCTTCTTGCATATCTCATCCGCCTGTGCAGGCTTCGGATGCACCCGTTACAGGAGTTCCTGGATGCTCGCTGGATCCAGACGACGAGCAGCTTCGAGGACAGGATCACACTCGACGAGAGCTTCCGACGAGCGATCCGGTGGTGGGGCACCCGCGCGCATCTGACAGCGGGCATGGACTTCCAGACCCCGGGCCACCAGAAGACAGTGACCACGGATGCCTCCCTGGAAGGGTGGGGAGCGCACACCGAAAATCTGCACACGAGAGGCCTTTGGCTTCCGACGGAGAAGTCCCTCCATATCAACGTCCTGGAGCTCCGTGCAGTGTTTCGGGCCCTCAGGTCCTTTCTTCCGTCCCTCAAGGGCAAGGTGGTGAGGATCTTCACCGACAACACCACCACCATGTTCTACATCAGGAAGCAGGGCGGTACCAGATCCCCAGCCCTGTCCAAGGAGGCGCAGGATCTGTGGCATTGGGCCGTCGCCCAATGGATGTTTCTGGTGCCGTTTCATCTGGCAGGAATAAAAAACACCATCACCGACTCGCTCAGCAGAGAGCTGCGCTCATGCCACGAGTGGGAACTACGACAGGATCTAGTGGACCGCCTCTTCCGACGGTGGGGCACACCCCAGATCGATCTGTTCGCGACGGCGACGAACTCCAAGTGCCGGAGGTTCGCCAGCAGGTTTCCCCAGCCGAGGAGCATGGGTGATGCTTTCTTGTTCCCCTGGGAGGGCCTGTTTCTATACGCGTTCCCTCCATTGCCGTTACTGATCTGGCTCATCAACCATCTCAAGAGGTCACGGTGCAGGATGATCCTCGTCGCACCTGCGTGGCCGAGGCAGATATGGTTCCCGGACCTTCTGGACTTGTCAGCGTCCCCGTCAATCAAGCTGCCAGTGGACGCGGATCTTCTCGCCAGGGAAGGAGGCACCATCCTCCATCACGACCCGAAGTCGCTGAACTTGCAGGCCTGGCTCCTGCAGCGTTAGAGTTTGGAGGTTACGACATACCGGCCGACTGCAGAGAGGTTCTTGCAAAGGCCAGGGCGTCCTCAACTCTTAAATGCTACGGACACAAATGGAAGAGGTTCTCTGTTTGGTGCCACGCACAGAAGATTAACCCTCTACGGATTACGGCTCCTCAAGTACTGCCATACCTACTGTCGCTGGCCAAGGCTGGACTGGCGCATGCTTCCATCAAGATTCATCTTGCTGCGATCTCCCGATACACCAGAACCACGGGACGGACGTCTTTGTGGTCTCATCGTCTGGTGAAAGAATTCATGAAGGGACTGTTCAGGTCGTTCCCGCCGGTGAAGGCTCCGGCCCTGGCGTGGGAGCTCAACGTGGTGCTGACCAAGCTCATGGGACCTCCGTTCGAGCCTCTGCACTCAGCTCTGTTGAAGTTCTTGTCGTGGAAAACAGCGTTTCTTGTGGCCATCACCTCCGCACGACGGGTGGGAGGGATCCAGGCCCTTTCCTGCAAACCCCCGTACTTGACTTTTCACGACACAAGGGTAGTGCTCAGGACGCACCCCTCCTTCATGCCCAAGGTGCCGTCGGACTTCCACCTCAACGAACCCTTGGTGTTGCCTGTTTTCTTCCCGTCGCCTTCGTCGCCAGCTGAAAGGACTTTGCACTCGCTGGATGTGGCTAGAGCGCTGAAGTTCTATGTGGACCGCACAAAGGGTTTTCGGAAGACGTCACAACTTTTTGTGAACTTTGGACCTGTCAATCAGGGGAAGGCTCTCTCAAAGGCTTCCATTTCCAGATGGCTCTCCGGCTGTATCATGTACTGTCATCGGTTGGCAAACCGACCTCTGCCCGGCCGTCCGAGAGCCCATTCCACCAGAGCGATCGCAGCTACCACGGCGTTCCTATCTGGTGTGCCCCTGCTGGACATCTGCAGGGCTGCTACGTGGAGGTCGACGCACACCTTCACGAAATTCTACTGCGTCGACCGGGATTCCAGGGAGGAGTCCAGGGCCGGCCAAGCAGTGCTGCGCAACCTGTTCGCCTAAAGTGAGCCTGGTGAGAAGGTAAGAGATGCTTAATGTTGAGTTGTTGTATTGCTTAATGTTGAGCCTGTTGCCACCTCCCATGGTTGTGCATGTGTGTACTGCTATGTATTCTTTTATTCATGAGCATGTGAATCCATGCCAGACCCCATGCTGGAGAAGGAACAAGTTACTTACCTGTAACTGTTGTTCTCCAGCATGGGTCTGGCATGGATTCACATGCGAACCCTCCCGCCTACCCCTCTGCGGCTCTTCACTTGGTCATACTGCCACTTCACATGCTACCAAATCTGAAGATGGCTGCCAGAGGCGGGGCTTAGGGAGATGGCAGTCATTGGCTGTGGTCAGTATGACGCAGAGATCAGTGATTGGTTACTACTACGAAAGACAGATCAGAAACGAAACTGATACTGATTTTTCTTTACCGAGGATTCCCAGCCTGACGACGGGGAATATTCATGAGCATGTGAATCCATGCCAGACCCATGCTGGAGAACAACAGTTACAGGTAAGTAACTTGTTCCTCATCAGACACACAGTGATTTCACTAGCAGACCCGCAGCTGTTTCACAAAGACGGCATCCACCTGTCGGTCAATGGGATGAACAAGTTCCACGCCAAGGTTATTAATAATTTAGCCACAAGAGGATGCAGGTAGTACCGTAAATTTTTGGGGAAACCGGGATGGCCGAGAACCCATCCAGGTGTGGCGGCACGGGCCATGTAGAAGCCCCTTGGTCCCGGTGCCCAAACAGATATCATTCTGTGTTTTTGGATACATACATTTTCCAAAATATGTTTTATGATTATACTTTGTGCAATAAAAACCACAGCTTTTTATTGCCAACCACAAGACAATGCCTCAAGTCATCATTTTACAACAATAACTAGGGGATTAGGTCAGCCGTCTCTGGGCTCCACAGTTTATGGCCAGTGCTGCGGAATAGGGCATCAATGGAGCTGACGGTCACACGGGAATAATCAAGGGGCTCGGGGCAATGTAACTCACCCAAGCATACATGGCTGCCTTAGGCAGCCGAAAAGCAAAAGAAAGGAGGAAGCTTGGCGTCTTTTCCTCCCGCTGCATACAACACCTAACATTTGGTACACAGCAGGATGCCAACAGAAACAGGCACAAGCCCAAGGACAGGAAGAGGTGGGGAGACAGAACAAAGGCAGAGAAAGGAACCCACACCAAGGTGTGAATGGCCATCGGTGCCAGCCGGCCAGGAGGGTAGCAAGCCTACAGAAGCAGGGAGGGAGCTGGGGGTAGGAATCCAGTTCTCCTTGGTACTCCGAACGGAGCACCATCAGTCATCCTGTGAACGCAGGATTCTCTTCCCGATCCCACCCACCCAGAAAGAAGAAAAAGGGAGAAGAAAGGGAATAACAGGGCAACGACCAGGGCCCACAAAGTCGTGGGAAGAAGTTGGCGGCATGGGCCATGTAGGTACCCCCTGGTCCTGGTGCCCAAAAGAAAACAGTGTTTATCAATGTGTGTTTTTGGATAAATACATTTTCCAAAATATGTTTTATTATTATACGTTGTGCAATAAAAATCACAGCCTTTTATTGCCAACCACAAGACAATGTCTCAAGTCATCATTGTACAAGACTAACCAGGGTAACAGGTCAGCCGGCTCTGGGCTCCACAGATTATTGCCTTTCAGTGCTCAACAGTGTAGACACAAGCTCTTTGGGGTCGAACCGGGAGTCTAGGCACTTTCAATGCAGAGGCAGGGTTGAGAGGGGGAGAGGCGGTGATGGGTTCCAACGATGCAGTACTGTTTGGTGGTGGTTGGCTTGTCAAAGACACTAGAAACCTGCTGGTGATGTTGGGTCAGCAGTGTTGGATGACTCTGTGAATACACGTGTGCAACATGCACATCACAGGTTTGAAATCTGGCAGGTCCCACTCCGCCTTTCACTCTTCCCAGGTGACAAAAGAAGCCCTGTGTGGGTAATTGTAGCAGATATTAAGTATGCTGCAAGTGCAAAATAAGATTATTGATAAATATATTGTAGAGGAGCTCCCAAATAAAGCCTTCACTCCAATCGCCCATTTTGAAGTACCAGGAACGTTCACACCAAAATATGTGACGTATGATGAGCAAATCAACCAGCAGAGAGCTGCAGTAGGGCTCTGCCCAGTATCCATCAGAAGAGCAACACCTATTGAAGTACCAATACCCAGATAACCATGGACAGTAAGGTATCCATTGAGAAAACCCTACCAACAAATGAGACAAAATGAAGATTGCCTAAGTACCGTCCCGGAAGAAACCAAAAAGGCCTTAATGGAAGACGAATGGTGACGTCACGAGAGCCTGGACAGACTCAAAGATAGAAGAAATGACAACCAAAAAATGACACACAGACGAAACACCATGAATAAAGATATTGTGAACTCAAAGGAAGAGAACGATGTTGAAACACAAAGAAGCTTGAAGATATTCAACCAGCTAACGCCTGTACATATGCTTGGAACCGCAAGAAAGCTAAGAAAACAGTGTGGCTTGCTATGCTAAGTAGAAGAATAGCGCGGCAAGCGCCATTATACATAATCTACCTCAAAACAAAGCACATTATTATAAGTGCGATTCCACTTTGCACGAAAAGCAGAATCAACTCAGGTTACTAGAGGTCAAACAAGACAAAATTCATATTCTAGCAAAATGAGAAGAGACGACTGAATCAAAACTCAGCAGATGCAACTCGTGCCAGGAGAGCCAAGGTCATACCAATAGAAGGAACGAACAGTAGCTACATCTAATTGAAACTTAAAGGCATGGTCTAGTAAAAATGTTTATTGTCCCTACGGGTCGGCCATGTTTTTTTAAGCCTAAGTGGCTCGATTTTAGAAAACTTTCCTATGTACCTTACCCGAGTTTTCGTCCATTAAACGCATGTGAAAACAAGCACCAGGGAGCCGCCATTTTCTGATAATCCTATCTTTTCCCCGATCGCCCTGGCTGACCTGCTTTTGCGGCACTAAATCAATTCCCCCGCCCCTGAGCCTGTCATCAGCAGACTCGTACCGCCCATTTCCCAACGCCAAAGCACGTCTCGTGTCAACATTCGCTGTGCTTCAGCTAATGACATGTCGCCATGGAAATGGCAGGACGCCTCTTTCCTCAATAAGTATAAACAGACCGTTTCACAACACACAGCAGCAGATTTTCGATTCCATTCCTCTCTCTGTGTTACTTTGAGTATTCTGTGACTCGTTTCAGTGCTCTGGTCAGCTACCTTCGCCGCTTGTAGCCCGTGTGAACAGATACCAGTACCACCGCTATAAATTATTTTAGTTTGTTTAACACACAATGGCTACAATAATGCCCTACATGTACGAGCCCGAGTATACCGAGGAGGAACTACTGGTAAGGGAAGCACGCGAAAACGATGGGGATTCGGACGGCAGTTGGCAGGACGAATCAACAGATGAAGAGCCTGGGCCTAGTCGAATGGACGGCGTCTCCACCTGGTGCACATGCAATCGGTGCGAGCTAATGCCAACTGAGGACGACAACTGCTGCTGCTGAGAAAACTCGGGATGCCTGGCCTACATTTCGGAAGGCGAGCCACGACCGCAATGCATCACCGAGCTGCCAGACTTCAGGGCAGCCTGCCTCACACGGGCCGTGTTGAGAATAATGATGGTGCTTATGCACGAACTTCGCGCAACTGTTCGTCCTCGTAATACGAGTAACGAATAAGTATACTCTGCTTGTCATGCCACTCCTATTTCATGTTCTTCTACTATATCCAAAATTACATCTACATATCATTGTAACGCATGTAAGTCGTTCAATAGTGTGCATTGTCTAGATAGCATTTGTCCGTGTAAAATGCCATTAGTTACAAGAACTGTCATTGACAACAAACGTTTATTAAACTTATCTTGGTCATTTAAAAACAGTTTGTTTCATTCCTTTTCACAGGTGGTACAGGCTGGTGGCCTATCGTTCCTTTACATGGTGGCTTCACGGGAGGCTTGGACACCGCGTTCGAAGAGTGATACCCGCCTGTGCCGTTCGTGCCATTAGAGAAACGTTCCCGAGTGACAGCGGTCAGTACAGGGGATTTTCTCTCGCTGTGCTGCAACCTGACCTGTATAATCTTTAAAGTCTTGTATTTTTGTGTCATGAAAATAAGATACAAAATAAAACACCACATATATTTTAACAACGGTTGTCTCGATTTTTTAAATGAATCAAGTGTGTCTCCATTCAAGGATGGACGTCAGACATCTGTGCTCCGAATGGGTGAAGGTCTGGTCGCTGTGAAGCAGGGTGGTCACTATCTATCTAAGCTAACATAACATATTCTCGATAATGCATGCACTAAATAACACTTGTTCAAAGTCTTTCAGTAGGTTATGTCTCTATAAAAGTCACACATATATCTATACTAACAATTACCATTGGATTATACAGGCCTTAGGGTCTTCACCACTATAATACACCGGTTGAAGTGTGGGTCTGTGCTCACAAGAATCTCTGGTATGTGGCATTTGTTATTGATAAGCACGATATACTATCATTGATATAAAGGTGATATACTATATATTGATATAAAGGCGGTTCGCGCCAGTGGATGCGCGCTGGCATGGGGGGCTGTCAGGGGCGCAAACGGCCAAGGTGCCAAACAACATGTGCACTTCAAAAGATGTCCCACGCCCGGGGGCCATCGGTCACATGGCCTCCTCAGACCCTGTGTCTCCAGCCAGGCCTCCCCTTGAAGCAGGCCGCCCCCCTGCAATCCACATAAGTGTGTCTCCATTCAGCAGCCTTCCTGTGCCTTATCTGCACGCCCCAGGCCCATCCATCCCACCCCCCTGTATCAAAGGCGGTTCGCGCCGGTGGATGCCCGCTGGCATGGGGGGCTGTCAGGGGCGCAAACGGCCAAGGTGCCAAACTACATGTGCACTTCAAAAGGTGTCCCACGCCCAGGGGCCATCGGTCACATGGCCTCCTCAGACCCCTTGTCTCCAGCCAGGCCTCCCCTTGAAGCAGGCCGCCCCCCTAAGACCACGACATACATACGTCATTCATTCACAAACACACCCCTGTTTCTAATACTTTATAAACCACTTGATATGTCTCATGAGAACATCTTTGTGCTTTGCAAGTCAACTCCTGAACGTGTTACCTGGCAACCACTGAGATCTACGCTAATCTGCTCGTCGTCGTGCTATCCGTGAACTTCTGTGACCGCTTAGAGCAAACCCATCAGTGTGCTACCCGTGGCCACCCACCTATTCTCCTGCAACATACTGCTCTGCTTGCTGAATCCAACTGTTTGTTGGTCAAGGTAAGGCCATGTATCCTAGTCATATTTCGCAGATTTTTAAATTTCTATCTATTTACGAGTTGAGTACACAATAGTGCTAGGTTCATTGGTCTCATTGCTATTGACTTGAGTTTCCATTGCTATGCTATCAATAGATCTATTTATTTTCATCGAATTGCACCCTTCGGGGGTCCAGTCTATAATGTAAGCATGTTTCCTTCTCGTGCAATACAGAATATCCAAGGGATGAGTCACATGTTCAGTTTTTAGTCACATCATTTATACATTTCTGCAACTTATGCAAATACTAAGCCGCACATAATGAACTGGTATAGTTCCTGCGACCAAAACAAACCTTGCATTGATCATTGTATGATTCATTTACTTTTGTATCAAATCTTTATTCTTGAAGATTGTATAATAATGTCGATATTTACTTTTCAGATTTATCAACAATGCCTGCCTGTTCAATTAGCGGTTGCCCTTCGAAGACCCATGCTAAATCTGAAGGCACTACAATGCATGTATTCCCGAAAACTGTTGATCGAATAAGAGAATGGGTCAGACATTTCGGATATCCACTGGATGAGCTGGAAAGTAGAGTCCAACAAGTCTTACAGGACAAGAGGGGTGATCGATACCGCATCTGCAGCCGGCACTTTTCCTTGGACATGTACACAACATCTTGGGTAACAAAGAAGAATAAACGGCGAACAACACGGAAATTGCGTGAAAACGCTATTCCCACTCTATTCGTCCACATTCCGCCACCGGTGAGTCAAGTGTCCGGATTTAGCTTTAGGCCTTGCGGTAGTGTGTAGGTAGCCGAATGGATTAATTGATATTGTAGGTGTTCTATCCCTTGTAATAATTTCGATGTTGATATGAGTGTATAGTTTTTTGAATAATGACATTTATCAATATATTCTTTTTCGATTTCATAACCCACAAACGCAATGTATATATATATGGGGACAGGGAACTGTGCTGTATTGAGCATTTTTCAAGTATTCTGTCGCCTTACATGGCTATTTTTAATATTGGCAT
The DNA here is from genome assembly GCF_040938575.1 of Ambystoma mexicanum. NCBI lineage: Eukaryota > Metazoa > Chordata > Amphibia > Caudata > Ambystomatidae > Ambystoma > Ambystoma mexicanum. Next base: position 273,259,628 of record NC_090927.1, on the reverse strand, counting down.
TTCATTATCAATCATTAATTGATCTTTACAACTTCTTGACTATCCCTTGAATCTGAAGCAAGAACATTCTACATCCTTGACGTGGTCGCAGTTATCAACCACTTCTAGCGCGTATCAGGTAATCTTACTAGGCTAATCCGCTACATACTTGTTTTATGCATGTCAAGTAATAGTTTTATTCTATTGTGTAATTATTTTACCGAATGTTTGGTTACTGCTTTCCAATTGATATACACCTTAGTTATCGTCCACTGGTGTTTGTTTTCAGTTATAATTAGTGTTATCCATACTAAAGCAAGTTCTGTCTTTCAGGGAGATGCTGAAGCGTCCGCCACATCTACAACATTTCTAGATGTTCTTCAACAGCATCGAGCGTCATCATCAGAGCTGGAATTCTTGTTGTTTGATTGTTCTACACAATGTTTCATTCGTGGTTAGCCGTTGATATGTACCTGTGCTGTCGACCCCAGGTGTGTGTTATGTTTTCACAATTGTAATCCTCACTAATGCAAGTACTATGTTTCAGGCAGTTGATGGAGCATCAACCCCTGCACTTGATGCAGAGCCTGACATTCAAGTATACGAATCGGCGCAACAGCTTTCGGAAGTGCGCACTACATTTGCAACATCCATAGATATTCTTCACCAGCACGAGGTATGGATAATGACAGCTCCATCATGCGTGATCATATAACGTGATTCCATTTGCTATACTTTCTTCCCTATTAACGCAAGTGCTGTGTTTCAGGGAGATGACGGAGCTTCCACTACAATCACAACATCCAGTTTAGATGATGCAGATGTAAATAATTTGTTGAAAATAGTCGATGAAATGTGATCATATTTAGATTTTCCTTGATTCTTTTGGACAATGCATCATTTGCGGTTATCTCTTTATATGTACCTGTGCGTTCGACCCCAAGTGTGTGTTATGTTTCCAATATTGAAAACCATACTAATCAAAGTACTGTGTTTCAGGGAGACGACAGAGCTTCCACCACAATCACAACATCTCATTTAGATGATGCAGATGTAAAGGAATCGTTGAAATAAGTCGATGAAATGTGATCATATTTGGATTTTCCTTGATTCTTTTGGACAATGCATCATTTGTGGTTATCTCTTTATATGTACCTGTGCCGTCGACCCCAAGTGTGTGTTGTGTTTCCAATATTGAAAAGCATACTAATGCAAGTACTGTGTTTCAGGGAGATGCGGATGTCTCCTCTCCAATACAACCATCACGGCAGTCCATGCAGAGCCAGAGGTATGGATACTGACAGTTCCATCGAAATAGATCATCACTGGTCGAATACTTGTCATTTGATTGTTGAACACAATGTTTAAATCGTGTTTGGCTATTGAGATGTACCTGTGTGTTTGTTCTCACGTGTGTTTTATGCTAACAATATTTTGATACATAGTAATGAAAGTACTATGTTTCAGGGAGACGATGGAGCCTCATTCCGTGCTGTCTATGCGGATACAGAAAATATAGTCGTTGCAGCGCAAGAGGAAGGGAGGACATGCGGAAACGAATCGGAGCTACAGCGTGCAGATGTTGAAGGTCGAGTCAAAAAAGTTGCAAAGAAAAAAAACAAAAAAGGTTAGTTACAAACAGTTCATAACTTTAAAAAAATGTTTGTGCTGGGGACTATTTTATGTTTTTTTCCAGTCAATTCTACTACACTCCATCTTGTGTTTAAACTGAACATCCCTTTTCCAATCTCTCCTCCAGTTACCCGTGGGTGTCAGAACTATACACACACAGACAGTGAAGCGAATGAGAGATGTGGCTTGCCAGACCGTGTACACTATGGAGGAACTATTAATTGAGGCAAGGCGTGTTCAGGCTTGAGATGCTCATGTCCAATGGCCAGAACATGAATTAACTGTGTTTCGAGACTACAGCAAAGTTGCATTGGACCATAGCTACAGTGCGACCGCACCACCACAAGAAGATGTTATTGAATGTATTGAAGATAGCTCTGAAGTAGTTGCAGATCAATTTACACAATCTACAGCCGCCAAAAATTTGCCACCAAAAAACCTGTCGACATTGTTGTGTTCTCCCATCAATGTTGAAGTAATAGATGTTGAAATGACAGAGAATGAACCAGCCGCAGCATCCATAGACGCATCAGAACTTGATATCAGCGATATTATTTTCCAATGTGTTGAAATCTCCACAACGTCAAAGGCCGAAACAACGTTGACGCAGGATGACAGTCTAATGAAAGAGAGCAGATACATTGTATTCGACAGTTGTTTGATGGAAATTATAAGTATGCTGAAATGTGTGCATTCCATTAGAGGGAAAGTATGTGGGAAGCCATTGATTAATGTGACTCGTCAAATAAAAGGCAGTAACGTCAAAATAAATGCTGCCTGTAGATTAAATCATAGGTTCTCATGGTCTGCACAAACGATGCTGGGGAAACTGCCAGCAGGCAATCTACTGTGTGCAGCTGCATCACTTTTTAGTGGCTCCAGTTTTAGAAAGTTAGAGGCTTTCTTTCAGTTTGTGGGACTCCATTTCATTTCTAAAGCGCTGTACTACATATACCAACGTGATTATCTGTTTCCGGCCATTAGTGATGCTTGGAAAATTGAACAATTGTCTAGCAAGTACATTCGAAGGCAAACGATTCAGGCTAGCCGGCGATGGACAGTGCGACAGCCCTGGATTTTCTGCCAAGTACTGCACCTACCACTTTCAGGACATGGATAGTAAGAAAATTGTGAGTTCGGTGGTCGTGCAGGTAACACAATGTACATCCTCAGTGGCCATGGAGAAACTAGGTTTTATAAAATCAGTGGAATATCTACAATCGAGGGGAATGCACATTGACCTCATAGCCACGGATAGACACGTTTCAATTGCCAAGACAATGAGAGAGCAGTTCCCACATATTAAACATCAATTTGACGTATGGCATCTTGCTAAATCAATCAATAAGAAAATCTAGGCTGCAGGGAAAAAAAAGGTTTTGAAAGTATTTTGCAGTGGTCACATTCTATCACCAACCATCTTTGGTGGAGCTCAAAAACTTGTGAGGGGTCAGTGGAAATACTACTTGAAAAATGTCAGTCACTGATGCACCACTGTACCAACGTTCACCGCTGGACAGCAAATGAACATTTCCACCAATGTGAACATGGCCCTTTGTCCCCAGAGGAGGCACGGAAGAAGAAGTGGTTGATTCCATCTTCACCGACACACAAAGCCATTGAGAAGATTGTTTTCGACAAAACTCTATCGAGAGATTTGAGAGGACTGACAGAATTCTGTCACACAGGAGATTTGGAGGTGTTCCACAATATGTGCCTAAAGTAGAGGCCAAAGCGCTTGCATTTTAGCTTTCGGGGCATGAAACATCGCACTCTACTAGCGGTCTTGGCCCATAACAGCAATGTCGGACGTGAACAATCTAGGACTAGGGGTAAAGTAAGGATGCCTCGCTACACTAAGGTGTTTTCAAAACGAAGTAAGCAATGGGTGATCAAACCAGTCTATGATGAAATGCAGTTCGACTTTGTGAAAGGCCTTATTGTTGCTGTGTTAGAGAAGCACAGATATGGAATTTTGGACGTTTCTGTGCAGAGCAGTGATCTATTGCCACCGAACATTGCGACTGTGCCATGCCCACCCGAAGCACAGCTGATTGTGAAGTACAAATCCCGGTTTAAATAATTGCAATACGATTGTCTTTTTGTAAATAAATGTTATTGTACAGTGTACCTGTAAACCTAACCCCTACCTTCACCATCATGGGTGGCGAACAAGCTGGGTGTCATCTTTGAATTCTCTCTATTCACCTCACATATGTGTATGTATATATTTTTCTCATGTTTCATCTCATGTAAATGTAAATGCTGCGCACTGTTAACGGAGGGGAGGCTTGTGTATTGCAAATAATAAAACAAACAAACAAACAATAAATCTCACTTTTAACTCAACTCCTGTGGTACTTTATACTTTCCCTGACCTTCCGCCAAAAATTAAATGTCTCAATTTGGGCTGCAAAGCTCGCAGACAACGGGGACAAAATTGGGGCACTTAGAACGCGCCAGCCAAGCGGGCCGTGGCATTTGGGAGAGAAGCCAGTTCGCATTTGCACATTGAGGCGCACTACATAGACGGATTCTAAACTTCAAGTTCTCACAGATGCCTATACTACGTGATGTTGCAAATAAAGAATGCGAAGGACAGCGCCCAGATGAGGCCCACAAGTCGCACTGGAAGTATAAGGGTCTATTGTTTTTTGACCTTGAGACAGGGACCATGCCGAAAGAACTACATTTGAAGGGAGTGCGCAATAACGTAAGAGACGATAAGGCAGAAAATTCAGAAACTAGAACGAGTTTCATTTTAGGTCAGCATACGAAAAATCGTTGTCAAGAGCACGGTCCGTTTTACAGACTGCATTACGAAGAGACACAATGGAAATTTCAAATATAATGTAAGTAAATCTTTACACGCTTTTATACCGGAATGAAGATTTAATGAATGGATGCATGAATAAATGAATGAATGAAGAGCTAGGAAAAGCAAGTAAAACTGTTCGTAGTGGGCACATGGGCATGCAGGTCCACTGGTCTCACCGATCTCGGTCCTTGGCCCAGCCACTTTTCCCTGCACTGCCTACCTGCACTACGGGACTGTCTCTGTATCCTTCAGCCCCTTCTCCCGGCATTTACCTTGCACTTGCCACCAGCTGGCCCTATTATTTAATTTGTATTCAACTAACCATGTACAGCCCTTCCCGTGCGCGATCAGAAAGACACCTGGCCTAGTAGGATCATTGTCTGTCTGCCCTTGTTCCCCACCTGCCTCGTCACGCCTAGAAACACTTGAGTATAGGCGCGTTACAAATGCCATATACTATATCATATCATTCCTCACGCATGTAGACTAACTGTCGTTTATCATTGTGTGTTGGCCTCGATTTATCTCGTTACTTTTCGCATTGATTTTAGAGACAAACATACTCCATTGAACTATCCTTGCAAGCAAATAGTTTCTGATCGGCCGTAATAAATAAAATGAGTAATATTAATGAAGTTCGGCTAGCGAGACTAATTATCATTTTTTGTTTTCATAACAGGTATTTGATCCCATTCTTCCACTGCCATCTGTTTGAGACACCGGCGGATGGATTCTTCATCAGACACCTGCAGCTTCGTGTCAACAACTGGAGCACGATCACCATATTATGGGACGATCGCCAAGGGCCCACATGCCCTTACGCTGTACTAGTGGCTAGAAGCAACATAAAAACCTTTAGGCTGGACTAGTGCCTAGTTGATGGAACAGCCTTGCGGTTCACCGTGCTTCCAAAGTGATTCTTTTTACGAAAATGAACACCCTGTGTACCATAAAGGAACAGCGCGTCACTCAAGATGAAACGGAACAGTTATTGCGGATACAGATGAAAGAAAATAAATGGCTTCCGGAGTTCATATGGCAATTGCTGAATATTCTCTAAACATTTAATGTCAAATAAATGTACTTTACCAAATGTACCGTGTTGCTGTTTCATTTTAAAGTACAGTTTCATATTCCGAATTGTGGCGCGCTGTGTTGTGAGTTGATCTGTGTTGGTTTCCGGGTTCTGTGTGGAGTCGGGCAGAAGACGACTGGGCGCGTTTGCCTACGCAGCACAGTAACATCACGGGGAGAGGCGGGGAATATGAATGTTTTGATAATGTCAGGCTCAGGGGCGGGGGAATTGATTTAGTGCCGCAAAAGCAGGTCAGCCAGGGCGATCGGGGAAAAGATAGGATTATCAGAAAATGGCGGCTCCCTGGTGCTTGTTTTCGCGTGCGTTTAATGGACGAAAACTCGGGTAAGGTCCATAGGAAAGTTTTCTAAAATAGAGCCACTTAGGCTTGAAAAAACATGGCCGACCCGTAGGGACAATAAACATTTTTACTAGACTATGCCTTTAAGAACAGAATATCCTGTCTTTGAAAGGTCAAGATAAGGAAGCATAGGCAGGTGGCGAGCCGAATAAGAATTAAATGCACAAATTGAGAGAAACTAGGCAAATTCACGATGTCTGCATCACGTGACCATCCGAGTGAGGAGAAGCATGAATTCACACCTACGCTTGGCATCCGCCCAGGAAGAGATATCAGAACTTTCCCAGACAGAAGATGCAGTTTCGAGGCCAACCACAGTAACATAATTGACACATAGTTGTTGAACTGATGATTGATTGTAACCTTAATTGGAGGAAGGCCGGGTAGCTGAGGGGGCACCCTGCACCTGGCTGACCGTTCTGCGTGCTGCTAAGTAAAGTGGAAATGTATGCATGAGGTTGGTGCCAACCCAATCACAATGGAGCAAATAATCTAGGGTCCTATAGTTAGTAGAACCAATGGGACGTCGTACTTTTAGTGACGTCTACAGTAGTCATTTTTGAAGGAAGGGCTTAGAAGCCCACCTGACCGTATTTACCCAATCCCTCACTTCGTTACCATATACAGATATAGTACATATATTAAAGTTACCTTTTCCTAGCCAATAGAATTGTATATTAACTTTTAAGTGTAACACGTCAATTCTGACGAGTTTTGAGTATAAATGTCACTGTTTATATGATGATCGGTGGAGTTTCAGCGATAAGGACGATCGCATTACTGCTGATTGCCATGACTCCCCGTTTTTTGTACTTGTCATTAAACGGACTCTCTTTGCCAACCCATTGAGTTGTCCTTAATGATTGGTGTTGGAGTAATAAAACGTGCACCCCCATCCATCTCACAGGTGCTGCTATCTCATCTTAAAGTACTTTGGAGCAAACCTTGGCTCTATGGGCCGGCCGGGGGTCTCCTGAGTACACTATATTGTAACATTAATTTTTGAAGTGAGCTTAAAAACACGTGTTGGGCCGTTCCCCTCTTTTGAAGTCCTACAATTAACAAGGACTGGGAAAGATGTGCGGGGAAGATCTGAAACTGGCTTGATGCTCGTGTTTGTGCAGCTCACATTACCCCCTGTAGTGGCGACCACAGATGAGGCTGCAAACAGGTACTGCGAGTGCTGCAAACGCTCCTCTAGGAAGAAGGTGGCTGCTGGATCTCCCTCGGCCACCTCCCAAGCCCCACACATTGCCTCCCCATCCCGTATCCTCAGTGGTAATCAGATACTTTAGCCAATGCATATCTGCGAGTGCACTACTCAGCTGGCAGCTCTCAAAGGCGCGTACGAATTTGTGAATGAAAGATGGGGCGACAATAAAACACTTTGATTTCAGCAGTCGTTGGAGTCATGGTGATAAGAGAAGAGGGTGTAGTCTAGAAGTGTATGTGTTTTGAAGGTAGGGGCAGTTGACCGGGTTATAGTCACGTCTTCTCCCACTTTTACCGCAGCGTGTGATCTTGGGGAATGTGCCTTATTGTTCCCCTTTGCGCTGTTCGAGGAAGTCTGGAGTTTAGTAAATAGGACTTTCCACATGCAGTCTTTAATCGGACTTGCAAGAAATGCATGTGCTTACGTGTGTCCACATGGAGGGTCGTGTGTGGTCAGCCAGTGCAGTGCTTGTGTGTGAGTCACCCCCGCCAGCACACACGTACTGTGCATTGATTTGCTCTGAGCTCAGAAGCAGCGCAGACACATGTTCAGCGCGCTTCGCTCCACCGCCTGCAGATAAAGCGATTCAGGGGGAAAAAAAGGATTTCTCGTCTTGCCAGTCCCAGCAGCGATGATGATTCCCTGCCAGTGTGCCACTAGAGAGGGGCCTGGGCTGTGACCGAGCGCGGAGCGTGCAGCCTGCGCGGTGGGAGCTGTGTGAGGAGGGAGGCAGTGCTGGCGCAGGGCTCTGCAGCCTCGCAGGGCAGTGGGCAGTGTGTGTGATTGCGCTGCTGCCTCGGCCGAGCCACCCTCTCGCAGGCACCGCTACGGGGATGCCCGCCCGCATCATGGAATTCGACGCCCGCACCCTGGTGGCCTGTGCGGTGGACGCCGAGGTGTTCACCCTGTCAGAAGTTCAGGTAAGGCGGGCACCTGCCCGAGGCTGGCCCGCGGGAGCGCCGCTAAAGAGCCAGAGAGACCTGCGTGTGGACGGGTGTCTCTGGGGGGCCCACTGTCCCGGGCTCCCATGTAGGGGAACCAGTGCCCTCTGGGAATTGTAGGGTTCACTTCGCTGGGAGACATGGGGCTTAAAAGCAGGTGCCACTGGTTTGTAAAAGTTACACGACGTGGGCTCATCTGGGACCCCGAACTGGGGAACACCGTCTGGCCCCATGTTGGAGGCGAATACTAAACCCGAGGGCTTTCACACCTGACAGGGGAGATGTTGGGATCCGGGTTTTTTTTTTTTTTTAAATAATACATTTAAAACGGACACTCCCTGCTCCTATTTTTTCGAGGGGCGTGCACATTGCTACACGGTATACAACAATGACCCCGAAATCGGATGCAAAATAGTGTGACTATTTTGTGTTTCAACCTTAATTAAAACGCACCCTCGGGCGCACTTTAAACCCCGGACCGAGAATGGGTAAGACGTTAGCAGCGCCACTGGACCCCGCGGAGCGCAGCATGAACCCGCCGAGCTGGGGCCCCTGCAGTTCCTGGAAAGCTCCCTTCGGTGTGGGCAGCCTGTGCCCCCTCCCCCTTTCTCTCTCTCTGCAGAGCCGCTCCTGACCTTGCTTCCTAGTAAATCTGTCTTTGAGGAGGAGGCGGCGCGCGCTTTCCAGGCTCCGTGCGCGCGGCTTGTGTGCCAGGGTGCCCGCAGTGCTGCCCAAGAGAGCTGCTGCTTCCAAAAGGGCGCCGCGCCCGCCTGCTCCTCGGAGAGGCGCCCGGCCCTCACTGAGTCGGGGACTCGGACAGTCAACGAGTAAATGCGCCTAATCAGTGGCCAAGAGTCTCTGTAAAATCGTATCCGATATTGGTTTCACTGTTATTTTATCGTTGGACGACAAGTACTGGCACATGAAGTGGCCCCTCTACCCATCATTTTACTTAAAAGCCCTGAATGTTCAGCCTATTCTGCACTGTCATTCAGAAGTTCCCAACAGTGCTGCTCGCAGGGTCGCCTGAAAAAATGTCAGTGCTGACGAGGGCCAATTTCAACATGTTTTTTCGGGGTTCGGGGCTTGGACTATAGCTGGGGAAACCGTAGCGGGGAAAGAAAGCGGCGAGGTCCTGAATAAATATAGAGGATCACAAGGGGCTGCTGAGAAACTATGCATTGCTCTTTGCCAGCAGGGTGCCACTGTGCCACTGCCCGGGAAACATGAATGAAAAGGCAACGAGATGCTAAGAATTGCCCGAAACAGCAAGAGGGGAGGTGGCAGCCTGAAGGCGTCCGCAAAGACAGCACACGTGCCCTGCGCACATTCAATGTTCCGCATTAAAGGAGTGTGTTTCTATGTGATAAGACTGCCAACACGAGGCAGCTGCTTGCCCCCCACCTCGGGGCCCATTTCAACTGAAAATGTTGAAAGGCCCCGATGCCGTTTTTCTGGATGCTCGTTCAGGTGATACGCGTTCTCGTTTTGTTGGCAGAAAAGGGGAGAAGAGGGCAACGTGTGTTGGTCCAGATCACGCAGCACACGTTGTGGTTCAGCGCTGAGGGATACGGGGTGTGGAAAAGGGGGAGGGAATGGCAGGGCAAGCAACCTCTCCTACCTCCCCAACCTCCCCAACAAGAAGGCAATTGCTTAGAAAGCATGTTTATTAATAAAGGAATTAGGGAGACTAGGGAAGCAATGAGCCTATTTATGCATTGTAATGCATTCATTCATTTCCGACATTTGTATAGCGCCTTTCAGCATGGGAATGGTCTTATTGCGCTATAGGTAGACCCTGGGAAATATCAAAGTCCTGAGTATGGGAAAGTAGGACGTGTTGAAGTGCATTTGAGCGTGTAGCCGTTAATGGTTACAAGGGGTTGCCAAGTCTTGGCTAGCCACCCATGTCTATTGGCACGTGGCTGGGCGGAGAGAGGTTGCAGCAGGCTATCCACGCCTGACACAATAGGTCTTCCTGGAGGGTTACTTGGGTGTTTATGTATCTTAGGTAGGGTGTAAAAATTGGGGATCCTCGGATGTTTATTAATGAGAAATGATTTGGTTTTGTCATTGATCCAACCCAGTTCTTCTGCTTTGTCCAATAACGTTTCAAGATTTTGAAGTATTTCTACAGTAGGGTCACCATCCAATTCTGAGTATATGTTCGTATCTCTAAACTGACTCATGCATTCATTGTGATAGTCTATACTATTCATGATCACAAGTGCTCCCCCTTTGTCTGCAGTGTCATCTTCATATAGTTCTTTCAACATCTTGAGTTCATTGGGTTTCAAATTGCGGTGTTTAGTTTGTTTGAATGAGTAATGGGATGTACGGATATATTGTATCAATTACTATATGAATAATTAAGCAACAGATTACTGTGGGAACTGTGGAAAATTGATGTTGAATGATTATCATTTAGTGCCTAAGACCCCTGATGATGGACGGAAGTCCGAAATGCATTGGCAATAATAACATATTGGGCACTGATTTGTCAGGCAAAGAATAAACAAGCTATGACATTGGAGTGACATAACATATATTACTCTTGATCTTTATTATTTTTCTGGATAAATGTAAATAAAAGTTTTGAAGAAATCGAATTATATTGTACATAAATAAAACTCCAGAAGGAGAGTTACGAGTGAGCACACCCAGGAACGGAGGATACTCCGGTCCTATTTCTTTTGATGTTTTGCTCACCCTCAAAGCCATTTAAGTTCAATACCGGCCCATTCTCAGAATTCTTACAAATTAGAGTTACCTGGGGGGGCCCATGCGTGTGTGTGTGTGTGTGTGTTTGTGTATGTGTGTGAGGGTTAGGGGGTGGCAGGGGTTTGAGATTGTGGGAGGGAAACTTCAGGTTTTGAGGGCCTTCCTGAAGGCGAGGTCATCCTCTGTGAGATGGAGGGAGAGGGGGAGGGAGTTGCAGATGGTGGGTGCTAGGACGGAAAAGGAGGAGCCTGCTAGTCTGGAGGACCTGAAGGGGGGGCTACCAGGAGGTGTGCTGCACCTGATCTGAGGGAACTGTTGCAGTGGTACTGTGAAAGTTTGGTTTTAAGGAATTCAGAGTCTTTCATGTGGAGGGCACAGTGGGTAATGCACATTGCTTTGAAAGAGGCACGTCGGCTGGTGGGCAGCCAGTGGAGACCCTGAGTGCAGGGGAGATGTGATCTCTAGGGGAGAGTGCTAGGAGGAGCCTCGCTGCAGAGTTTCGGATCCGTTGGAGTAGTCTAAGTGAGAGATGATGATGGCCATGATTTCGGAGATTCTATGAGGATATGAGCGATGGGGAAAGATCTGCTTGAGAATCTGGAGGTGGAAGTGGCAAGATCTGGAGACAGCATTAATGTGGCAAGAGATGGTCGGGTCCGAGCTAATGGTGCAGCCCAGGTTTTTGACTGAGGGTGATGAAGAGGGTGGGGGTCCTAAGGACGGCTGCCAAGGGGTAGGTTGGGGAAGGAGCAATGTTTTGCAGCAGATGGGACTTTTGGTTTTGCCAGAATTGAGGAAGTGGTGGTTGTTTGTCATTCAGCAGTCTATGTCTGCGAGGCAGGAGGCAAGGTCTGGGAGGGGTGAGGTTATGGATGTCGGAATCTTGAGAATAATCTGTGTTCCACCAACGTAGTTGTAGCAGGTGAGATTGTGGGAGTGGAAGAGAGCGGGGGGGAATAAGTAAAGGTTAAAGAGGAGGGGGGAGAGGGAATCTCCCTGAGGGACTCCATGAGGGACTGGCCTGGGGGGAGGGCAGAGGAGAACGGATGGAGGAAGGTAATTTGGGAGCTGTCGGTGAGGAAGGAGGCGATCCATCCAAGTGCAGAGTCCCTGATGCCCAGAGTTCAGCAATAGACGGTGAAATACAAAGTACCATGGCAATTCCACCAGGCTAAGAAACACATTCCATCTAATTTGGAATTTTAATTATGTGAATTTTGCATCAGATGCTTGTATATTTGTAAAACCGACTTTCTAAAAATACTAGTGGGACCTTTTTTAGATATTTTATTTTACTGGTATTTTAAATGCGGTGGGGTTTTTAAAATTGTTATACTGTCTTTGTGGTTTTATGTTGTAATACTTGCCAATGGCTAATGCCAAATAAATCTGATTTCGTCTTCTTTTCCCGAACAACATGGCTAGGACAGCATGGGCAAGTGAGTACTATTAATCTGCCCAGTGAGGTCTGTGGTGGGCTCCGGTTACTTCTTCCACTGTGGTAGCTCCCCATGTCCCACTACCACCCCCAGTCATCTCGATTTATCCAAGTCTACAGCAGGAAACCACTGTCCATAAGAGACTGAAAGCAAGTCCCCCCTTCTTTCTTCAATGCCATTGCGTGGCTGGCATTCATTCTCTCTCTCTCTCTCCTTCTCCCTCTCCCTATCCCTCTTCCTCTGACTTAATTAAAAAATAACATGAAACAACTTAATGTTACCCATTCTTCTATGGACTTCAGTTCCCATAATGCTAAAGTACTGGGACGAGGAAGAGGAGCTCAGAGGCAATAACGACTCAGAATGGTGAATATTCAAAGGTGCAATCTAGTTGCTATCTCTCAAAGCACCTGAGCGGAATATTTAAAAGCCATGATGTGGCCCAGTTGAGGAACAAAGAGAATGAAGGGGGGAAGCAGAATAAGAACGCAGAGGAACAGTGAATGGCTGTGTGGGAGTTATAGCTGGGGAAGCTGAAGCCATACAAGGTGCAGGTGCAGCCATGGAAAGAAGCTCACCAGCAGGAGTCCCCACAAGGGTGAAATCAAGCAGAACTGCAGAGTATGTGCAGTGGAAAGCGGCATACTAAGAGGAAGCCCAGCTGAGGAGGAGAAGTACTCCAGGAGCAGCGTGTGGCAGACCGGTGAGCACATAGAAGATCAATGGAGCGGTCAGCACTACCGAAGACTGACACGCAACTTACCCGAGGATCGTGGAATAGAAAGAAGACCGAATGCCGAAGGACCGCCACAAAGCCTAACAGCAAGAGGGAGCCACTGCAGAGAACCACTGAGTTGGCAGAGAGTGAATGTTGACACCGGGGCTCTCCGTACACGAAAGCTGTTACCAAGCAATCATTTTGAATATCGAACAATTAACAAATCAAAGCAAAACATATTTACTGAAAGTTGAATAGTTAAAGAAAACAAAGCTAAGTGTCAAAGAAGAACATTCCATTATAACGGACTACAAGAGGGGAACATTTATAACCACTACAACTCACAGCCAGGAGGCTGTCAAAATAATTTGGAAGAACTACCAGAGCGGAAAGCCTCTAACCAATACTACCCACAGCCAAGAGGCTACAGGCATACCATATTAAGACAACCACTGGGAAAAGCTCATAACCAGCACCACCATCAGCAAGGATATCATTTCACCAAAATGCCAGGGGTAGCGGAAATTACATCACATGACCCTTGACCTCTGATGACATCACAAGAACTGATGTCATTTGACCCCACCCCAAAGTGACATCACGGGAAGCGATACAACATGACCTTTCACCCCTTTAATGAGTCTAGCAATTATTGTATAGAAATCCAGAAAGACAAATTATTTGTTATTCCTATTCTGTTATTCCTATTCTTTCGCTGCTCAGAGTGTTACACTTGTGGAACCCTCTGATTTCTTTTAATGGTCCTCAACATAAATTCCAGTCTCTCCAGAAACAAAGAGCCACATGGCACTGGCCACAGTCCAGGAGCAGAGTTGCGACCCCTGGCGACCCCCAAATGACATCCCTGACCATCAGCCAAGAAGTTGTGAGAAATTCTTAATGAAGCAACCAAAGCATACATTCCCTTTTCAGAGATATACATTTGGAAAAGCTTGTATTTCACATTGCCAACAGCCAAGTGACTGTGACACCACCATAAGGTGACAAGGGTGCAACTCTTCCTTTTTGGAATTTCAACTGGAGGAAGCTTGTGACCCAAATTGCTATCAGTCAAAATGCTATCTAGAAGTAATTGAGAGACCCTTTGAGAATAATTATTGTACATTTCGTTCTCAGTTTAGGGAAAACTGGAACACAAGATGTCAAGAGTCAAGAGACTATAAGAAAATGCAGTTATTGGCCAAATCTCCTTCCAAGGGAGATTGGTGTGGAGATTCTTGGAGGCAATATTGCCATCAAGTTTGAAGTTAGTTGTAGGAGTTTTCTTCCTGGCGGGCGAGTATACCAGGAAAGGGTTTATAGTGGTCAGTACTGGCAGTCGAGTGGATCAGGAAAGAAGATTGAAGTGGGAGAATGGAACAAAAGGCTCCCACCAATTCCCTCACACCCCTGGCCTAGAGGATCACGGCCCAGGCACCCGCCACGAGAGGAGTTTGCCCATCTACCAGACGACCAAATACCCTGGTACAGGAACATACGGATGTGCCCACCCGCGTGCCCACCCGCCTGCCCACCAGCCTGCCCTGCCCATGCCGACACCTGCGGCATGGATGGACTCGACTGAACCATCCAACACTAAATCAACACATCGTTAGAGATGCCATGACGACCTAGCCAACGGTCAGCACACCCGTGCAAACATGCACACTGGACACTCCCACACCAATCCACACGAAGAACATACTCAGTGCTATGACGTAGGTGACGGACACACCCACTGACACGCATCTTTATTATTTTCCACATAGGCTTTTCAAAATGCAGAAACGCAAGACGCACAATGAACTCATCTAAAAAGGCTTGCTCACGCTTCTCCTAAACCCATGCATCATAAAGAGAAATATAACGAAGACACGATACTGGGGATAAAGCAATATGATACCATAACCTAAAGCGCCTGTGTATCAAACGGCTCCACCTATGCACTAGGCCCAAGTAGGCCACAAGCAAGAGCTTCCATGAACATTGAATGAGCAAGAGTACAGTTGCTGACCCTGCAGAATGAGCCCGGCGAGAGCAGACAGTCAAGGGCACAATGTTGCAAACTCGCATGCCGCAAGCCGACGCCAAGGTCACACCTGCAAATTAAGCCAGGCACACAGTGGAAAATGCAATATTAATTGTGCAGAATTCTGCCTCAACCACGGTCTCACCTCACGTGACCAAGCCGAACCTGACAGGGTGCCAGGCCCAGGAGGAGGGAGGCGCCTGGATCCCACGTTTCAAGACACAGGCAGATACAATTAAGCGACTCAATGGACATCTGCGGCGGTGGGAGTAGTCGGCCTTCCAGCATATGAATAAATCTTCACATTGTCTGCACATACCCATAGTGAAACATTGTTGCAAATGACAGGTGCACCGCGAGCTGGGAACAGCGATAGTCCCAGACTGGGGGGCTCGTGAGTGTGAGTCTTATCACTGACGCCATTAACATTGACCAATCCTCAGGGGTCTTCATGTAACAATTTTCATGTATCAAATTAAAGGGACAGCCCAAGTATACCACCTGACTAACCCTTGACCACTAATAACGCTCTCTATACGTATGCTATACTAACCCTACCACTCGAGGAACCAATCCCGAGTGGCGATAGGTTTTTTTGCTAAACTTTTCCAGGTGACGCAAGTAGCGCGTCATACTAAGGTAAAAAGGGAGAGAGTGTCAGGACGGACGCGTACGATCCTTGACCCATCCCTGCCGTTTTGTCTAATAAACAGCAGAATCACCTTGCTTCTTGCGTGTGTCTCATACTCAATTTTTTGGGATATACGGGAGGAGTTGGGGCTTCCCTGCCCGGAGGTCCGCGGACGGCCCAGCCGACCCCGGCAGAATTTCCCCCCCGACAAGTTGGAGGCACTGCTGAGATCTGTTTGAGGTCTGCTTTTATTTTATTTTTCCGAGTACTCCCGTTGCGAGGAGGCCCGGCGGCGCGGCCCCCTCTGCCGCTGCCCCCTTTTGAGGACTACAGGACCATCGCGGAACTGCGAGAAGACCGGACAGCGCAATCCGGATATTGGTCTTCGGGAGCCGGTTGAGAAGTATCCCGCCCGCGGTTGGCGAGTGTCCAGACATGGTCCAGACGAGGGGAGGTGGCGAGCCGCTTGGAGTGGTGCACGCAGTCGAGCGGCCCCGCATCAAGAGAACTTGGTGAGTATGCCACGCACAACAAGCAATGTGAAATTGTGGGGTAGGGGGGAGGAATTGAATACGGGAGGCGGGAGGTGTTGCACAGGTGCGCAGCGAAGGGTTTATAAATTAGTGTTGGCGATGAAATGAATGGTAGCCGGACAAGTGCGAGAGCAGTCCGTTACGTTACGGGAGAGAAGGGGGCGGAGCACGAAAACATCACGTGCGGCCGCTCGTAGACACTGATTGGCCTAGGTCGCGACCACGTGTAAGGGTGTGTGTGTGTGCGGTTTCCTACAATTTGGTAATTACTGATCAATGAGTAGATGAGGATCCCTATTGATCGGGGAAGAAACTCGATAGATAGATGATGTTTCCCTGTAGGCGGTAGCTAGCTGGTTGCCCAATACGGAAGATAATTGGCTGGTTAAGCCCTCCTGTCGAGGGGCGTATCACACGCGAGGCGACGCAGCGTGCGCAGTCCGATTATATTGTTGATTACCTTGTTCCAGGCATGACAGGAAGACAGCTGTGGGGTTAATGGGAGTAGATTGCAAGTGTATTTTGAACTTTTAAAAACATATGAAGAACTTACCAGTAGTCTGAAGAGATTGGTGAAGTCACCAGAGGGGCTTTCATAGGATATCTCGAGCACAAGGCATTTTTATTTTTGAGAATGGTGGGGAAGAGAGTTGTGGTAAGGGAGTGGAAACGGAGGTAAACGGTAATGAGTTGATCGGGGGAAGGTGAAAAGGGGGACGTGGCTGCGCACGGAGAACGCCGGCCACGGCAAGTGTAGAAAAGGAGGAGGAGCAGGCGAAAGTGGGACGGCTGTATAAGAACGTCACAAGGGGCAGGCAGCCGCAGGGGGCTACGTGCGTCTCGGCCGCAGGGGGCCGTAAAGGTGTTCGATAAAGGAAGAAAAGAAAGAAAAGAATATACAAATGTAAATGCTATATTTTACTAATTTTCCTTAGCGGACTATCGCAAGTCCCCAAACTTACCGGGCCAGGTAAAGATATAAGGGTGTATAGTGTAAACTGTTAGTAAGATAACCACTACCAAATAGGGGAAGGATAACAAGTGAAGCGCTACTATATCATACGGGGCAGGATCGGGAGGGTGGGGGAACACCCTCACTACCCCGCTACAGCACATATGTAAAACACTGTCACCCCATAGGGAGAAACTGATCAAGTATAGCATAGAATGGACACAGGGGACGGACAACAAAATGACGACACCATGGCCGCCTAATGGTAGCTTCGATCTATATACCCAACATTCACTATTAAACCATCTGCATAACACATACAAGGGGAAGAAGTTGACACACCACGTGGAGGTGTTTAACTTATGGAGGATGTTCCAAGGGTCCCGACCAGGACCAAACGGAATGTTTATTATGGGGGAACAACAGAGGAAGAGAAGATTAAGGAGGAAGGAGAGAATGGGGAGAAAGAGAGTGAAGGCACACAAAACACGGGGAATGGAGAAGAGGGAGGAGAGAAGAGTAACAACATAAGCGAAAAGGAAATAAAAAAGGAACAGAACGGCGATATACCCCTGGCGAAGGTAGTGAAAAAGGAGGAAGGGGGGTTATATCCGTTAACAGAACTACGAGACATGGTTCAATTAAGGGCGGCTGAGGGGTACTCGAACCCGGCATACAGCCCGCCACCATATACAGCCACAGGTAGCCACACAGGAAGGGAGCAGAGTAGCACGACGGGATCAGCTCGCACGAAAATGCCCGCAGGGGAAGGTGGGATTGGCGAGGAACAGATCGCAGGAATAGGACAGGATGAGTGGGTAGCTGCGCAGGTATTATTAAAATTAAGAGGTTCATTAACAGAAGAAGAGGAGGAGGTAGTAAGGAAAATGGACGAGGACAACACCAGGAAGAGTGAAAGGAAAGGGGAAGAGGGAAAAAGAAAGGGGGAAGAGCTGTTACGACAGAAGGAAGAGATTTTGGAAGAACGATTAGCAGAATTAAGGGATGAGCAGAATACACTGATCAAGCAACTCGAGAGAGAGGAAAGAGAGAGAGCACGGAAAAGGAAAGAAAGCAAGGATGAGTTGGACAAAATGAGGGAACGAACTGAGGAGAAAAAGAGAGAAGCAGAAAGGGTGAAGGCAGTAGCAGAGAGGGTATCCAGAGCAGCATTGCGTGACAAGAAAAGGGAAGAAGAAGAGAAAGAAAAGGAAATGGAACTATGGAGAAGGAGATTACTATCAGAAACGACAAGGAAATACGAAGAAGGAAGGATGATAGAGGGTATATTAGAGCGGGAAAGAGCGAAATGGGAAAGGAAGAAAGAAGAAGAAAGGATAATGGAAAAGATGAGTATTGAAGTAATGGAGGAATTGAAAAAGAAAAGAGAGGAAATTGGTAGAGAAATAGCAGCGAAAATTGAAGGGGAAAGAGAAGAAAGGAGAGGGGGAGTGAAGTAAGGAGGTATGTATACAGAGACACAGAAGTAGCAACAACATCAGCACAAAGGGGAGCAATTGGCAAAGAAGACAATGGAGGAACGGATTTAATAGACTTAAAAAACAGTAACGATTAGGGGGAAAAAGACAGATTGGGGGTTGCCATTAATGGAGGACTTTTGCAGTGAGGAAGGAGAAGGGATAGAGAAGGAAGGGAGAGACAGTGAAAGGGAAAGCTTAGATAAATTATACACCACCCGGACAAATGGAGAATCACCATGGATCTGCAGGAGAAAGGAAGAACTGGAGGGAAGTGAGGAGGAAGAGCAAGGAATAGCGGAAAGGCAGACACGTGCAGCCACACCGTCACCATCCCGTCCTACATGCTCCACTACCTCACGCTCATTACGTGCAACATGCCAATCTAAACTCGCGCCCTTCCCACACAAACTGACACCGTATGCAGGTAGGCTTAGAGACCTCCCTGGACGCAGGCAGGGAGAACGAATACACACGCCCACATTAAATAAAGGAAATGATAAAAGAAAGGGAAGAGATGGAGGAGAAAAAGTTACGAGCAATGTGGACTCCATTGACGACATAGAAGACAGGGACGAAGAGGAGGGGTGTACGGATTCGATTGTGTGGGACCCAAAGGGCCAACCAGGACACAACCTAATGCCACTTCTGGAGAGGGGAGGGGTTAGACCACAATACGTCCCCTGGAAGCATGCAGACAAGGAAAATATAAAGTGCAGGCTCCCATCATTAAGTGGAGGTGCGGGTAAATGGATATATGAAATGGAAAAACACACCGCATGACAGAAATTGGCAGTGGGGGATGTAAAAGGCCTTCTAATATCAATATTAGGGGATGCAGCGGATGACATCTGGAAGAGAGCGGGCTTCCCCGGGGTCACAATAACAAACACATCACACGATGGGGCACCATTCGCAAACTGCAGACATGCATTATGGCAGGCACTGAGGGTACAGTATCCAGACACATCAGACATAGGAGCAATTACCTCACGCAAGATGCGTGAGAACGAAGATCCTGTTGATTATATCCAGGAAATTCAAGAGAAGTGGCGCATGGAAACTAGAGAACAATGGGACAAGACACCAGCAATATTCTACCATATACTAGTACAAGGGCTCCCAGAAGCAGTTCAGAAACAACTGAAGAAAGTAGTGGGGATGGAAGCAAAAGCATGGCCAGAAATACAACTGACAATAGTGCATCATTGTAGGACATGGCAAGAAAAAATGAAACAAAAAGAAGAGGATAGAAAAACGGAAGAGGCTAAATTAGTACAGAAAAAACTTACTAAATACACGATGGAAGGCGCACTAATAACTACACCTGCAACAATGACTCAAAGCCCCACACAAGTAGTGGCTGCACAAGATCCCTCCCAAATACAATCATCACAGACTGTAACACAACAGCTGCCGCCACTCCAACCATACACGACTAACATGGGAGGAGGATACTCAACGCCAGGAGCTGGGTATTATAATTACAACAGGGGAAGGGGAGGAATAATGAGAGGGAGAGGATACGGATATAACACACAACAGCAGGTAGGAGGACTTAGAAATTTCTACCCCACCGGGCAACCAGTATACCAGGACAACCCAGGAAGCTTTCCATGGCAGAACAGGGAACCACCGGTGTGTTGGATTTGTGGATTAGTAGGGCACATGTCACGCACATGTAGAGTGAGACCAGGCACACCATCATGGAGCGAACAGGGACAACAAGGGCCCACACAGGAACAGCAGGGCATCCAGCAACAGCAGACATTGCAACAGGGAAATGGGCAGCAACAACTAGTAACACAACAACAGCCACAAACATATTCACTGCCACAACAACAGGTAGCGATAACACAACAACCCCAAGTACAGCAAGCACAGCAACCTGCCCAAATCCAAGACCATAACATAACCTCTACCAATACTCAACTAAAGCAAACACAACTGGGAAGGGTGACGGTCCTGGGACACAACCCTTACACAGGAAGTGGTCAATCATTATACCCTCAATAGGACAGCCCACAGACGGCCTTGGTGTGTCCCATCCTGTCGGTAACACCTAATAGTGCGGAGCAACCACTCATAGAGGTAACGATAGGTGACAAAAAATTATCATTCCTTGTTGACACCGGGGCGACCCGGTCTTGCATAAGGGAAGGTAAATTTAAGATG
The DNA here is from genome assembly GCF_040938575.1 of Ambystoma mexicanum. NCBI lineage: Eukaryota > Metazoa > Chordata > Amphibia > Caudata > Ambystomatidae > Ambystoma > Ambystoma mexicanum. The sequence continues at coordinate 273,238,933 of NC_090927.1, read as the reverse complement.
TCAGGTGAAGCCATGAACACCCAAGGATTCTCTGGGGCTAGGGAGTTGGTTCCCTTTACTGATAACATTCCCTTATCAATAGGGGATTATGACATGTCAGTCCCACTTTTATATTCTAGGGCCTCACCAGTAAATATACTGGGGAGAGACATAATGAGCAGGTTAAATATGACGATCTCCTTTACGGAGGACGGCATAATTTGCTCCACTCCAGGAATTAACATGCTCACTGCACGACAAATTATGCAAGCATACTGTGGACAGACAGTGATTAGGGCTGAGCCAGTAGATGGTGAACTGTTCCAGTACGGGACAGACATGGCATTTGCATGGATGCCAGGGATACAAGGAAAGATCTGGAGGAGGCCAGCAGCCTATTTGTTTAGACCAGAAACACCAGCCAATGAACCAGAAGGAAAGGTGATATCAGTGAACATAGAGAGCATTATAGCAACCGCTGATTACATTGCAGTACATGCCCAAGACGGAGAAGGAAGAGCATGGAGGGCAGTGATAGCACTAGCAGAGGGATGTAGACTCACCCAGGTGTCAGATGAGGGGCTCTTCTCAGAAGAAAAGGAAGAAGGTGAAATGGTGTTCATGATGAGTGTAGAAATATGGCTAAGAGTGACGTACAAACAAGTGGCACAGAAAATTGCAATGGCACTTGAAGCACCCACATCCACCCCAGTTCCCTTCTTTGAGGAGGATATGGCAAAAGTACCCACATCATTATGGACTACTAGTCCCTATGACGTGGGGTGCATAAAAAGCATAGGGGGAGTAAGAATAAAATTGAAAAAGGGTGCAATACTCCCCAGAGTGAAACAGTACCCACTATCAAAAGAGGCAGATGAGGGCATATATGAAACAATAACGGCCCTTATAAATAATGGCATATTGGTACCATTAGAATCACCATGCAATACAGCTGTATACCCAGTGCGCAAGGCTAAAGGGGGGTCTTGGCGCTTCATACAGGACCTCAGGCCTTTGAACACCATAGTGGAAGCAGAATACCCCATAGCAGCAAACCCAGCCACAATATTGTGCGGCATTCCAGCAGAGGCATCACGATTTACAGTGATAGACCTCAGAAATGCCTTTTTCTCAATACCCCTGCACCCAGACTCACAAGATCTGACAAGCTTCACTTACAGAAACACAAAGTGGAAACACACCAGATTGCCACAAGGGTACTGCGAGTCACCCTCAATCTTCAACAGAGTAATACAGATGGACTTGGGTAACATTGAAGTGGAAAGCACAGTGTTGCAGTATGTTGATGACATAATAATTTGCAGCACAAACGAAAGAAGATGCAGAGAGGACTCATTGAAGATGCTGACAATATTGGCTGAAAAGCGTTACAAGGTAGACAAGGAAAAGTTACAGTACTGTCAGGAACAGGTACTTTACATTGGTCAGCTCATATCCCAATACGGAAGAAAGATTGCACCACAAAGAGCACAGGCCATTTCAAAAACGCCGCTGCCCCAAACAGTGAGGGAACTGCAGCAGTTCCTGGGACTGTGCAACTACTGTAGAGCATGGGTTTTTGATTACAGCTCATACATAGGACCCCTACTTGAGGCATTAAGAGAAGCTAACAAAGGGGAGAAAAAATTGGGGTGGACAATGGAAATGAAAGAGGCTTTTGATGAACTGAAAGATGCAATATCAACCGCTCCGGTACTGGCCACCCCAGATTATGAACGACAATTTTTTATATTTTCACATTGCGACTCAGCAGTAATGAAAGCAGTGTTGGCTCAAAAAACAAGCATGGGTTACAAACCAGTAGCGTTTTACAGTGGCCACTTGGATCCTGTGATGTTAGGACACTTCCCTTGCGAACAAGGTCTCGCCGCAGCTGCCTTTGCGGTAGAGAAAGCATCAGCAATAGCTATGGGGTGCCCAACCACACTATTTGTGGAACATGCACTATTTGCAATATTGAACAAGCCTAAGTCCACACTAACCACGCAGAGGGCGTCAGGTTATGAGATCATCTTATCTAGACAAGAACTATCAATTGTTAGATGCAGCACGGTTAACCCTGCAAGGTTTATAGCAGAAGTAATTGAGGAAGGAGACTATGCACACGATTGTACGCAGACTACCGAAATGTACTCATGTACTAGAAAGGTTGAAGAGAATGCACTAGATGGAGGTGAGCTCTTGTTCATTGATGGGTCATCAACAATAGACCAAAGGGATGGGATAAGGCGAACTGGGGCAGCAGTGGTAAAAATGACAGAGGTACCAGTGTGTGTGGCGATGAAATGCGTACAATTACCACAGCATTACTCTGCTCAAGCAGCTGAATTAGTTGCACTGATCTTGGCGTTGAAGGAAAGCTTTGACAAACGAGTGACTATATATTCTGACAGCGCATATGTCACGTCTACTGTCCACTCAGGGTTGTCCAAATGGAGGAGAAGAGGGTTTAGGAGAGCTGACGGCACCCCAGTGCAACATGCTCTCTTGTTGGCTGAACTAATTGAAGTAATAAATGACCCCCAAGAGTTAGCATTGGTCAAATGCACCGCACACATTAATGGAGAAGATCATGTCTCAAAAGGAAATGCAGCAGTAGACGCACATGCAAAGTATGCTGCAAATTTTGGTGAGATATGGAACCCCCCAGAGTCAGAGAGAGGGAGAGGGAGGGGGATAGCTAAAGAGATGTTGATAAGAGAAGGGTACACCCATCTCCCAGCCACACAGATAATGGAACTACAAGCGGCTGCACCAATGGCAGAAAAAGAAACATGGGTAAAAAGAGGATGTACAATGTCACCAACTGACGCACTATGGCGCCAGGGTAACACTGGAAAGATGGTAATGCCATTGGCACTATTGAACACCGCCCTGAGACAACTACACCACCCAGCCCACACAGGCAAGGAAGTTATTGCAGCACGAATTAGGGAAGACTGGTTCTGCCCCGAGTTAAATTCCCATGTGACAAATTTTATCAGCAATTGTCTCACATGTCAACAGTTCACGGCCGGTCACACGCTGAAGGCGATAAAAGGTACTATACCCCGGCCAGAGGGACCCTTCCTACACATCCATATTGACTATGTTGATATGATCAACGTATGTCAAGGAAATAGGTATATGATTGTAGTAGTATGCCCATTCTCCAGGTGGATTGAAGCAGGACCCTGCTCACACCCAGATGCATTCAGAGCAGCTAAATTTCTAGTGAGGGAGGTCTTCCCCAGGTGGGGAGTGTGCGAGGTACTGCGGTCGGATAATGGCCCGCATTTCGCCAATGAAATGTTCCAGCACATCACATCCTTACTGAACATCAAGCATAAATTTGCATGTGCATATCACCCGCAGGCCAACAGTATATGCGAACGCCTGAATGGCCTACTGAAGGAGGCAATTGCAAAAATACAGCAAACAACAAAGAAGAGTTGGTTGTATTGCCTACGCTAGCCCTATTTGAGCTAAGGAATAGACCAGGCTCCGATCACCACCTCACCCCTCACGAGGTGGTGACCGGACGTCAAATGCGCCTTCCTCTAACGCCAACATCAAGAGCATTCACTGATTATGAAAACACTGCAACCGTTCTTGGTGATGAAATGTACCAATATGTGTCTTCTTTGATTACTAGTGTAGTGTTTGTGTCTCAACAGCTCGAGCGCACGCGGGGCGGGTCTAAGAGTGATCAACAAGAAGACGCGGATAAAAAATTGGAAAAAGAAAAACTGTGCAAAATTGCTAAAGGTGACCACGTACTACTCCGCAATTTCAACAGAAAGTGGAACAGCCCACGCTTCACTGGCCCCCACCTGGTAGAGGAAGTATCAACGAGAGCAGTAAAGCTACAGGACAAACGTGCCTGGAATCACCTACACGACGTAAAGATCTGCAAACTCCAGACCCGCCCTAGCGTCACCGACAGGGCCATTGGAAGAACGACAACAGCGTCACCCACGGAGGAAGAGACTTCTACCACAGCCAACGGCCTAAGTGTCCCCCTACCCTACCACCCCCCAGATTCCCCAGAGACAACTACTGAAATAGAGAAGGGTAATTCCCATACCGCCCACCCCATGGTCACACGATCTAAGAGTAAAGAGACTTCCGCCAGTTGAGCCCTAAAAACCCCCTGCCTATCGACGTCCCTCCCACTGCAGCAATAACCCAACTGAAGGACATTATCTTGCACATATACACATGTAAACACTTGAATGTTCCCTTTTTTTTCTCTCGTACATGCAGGTACCGTGTATTATTGTACTGCTAAGAAAACAGATAACTAACAAGGTTCACTGCTCAGGAGTAGATGCTACCCTCAGACGATAACTTCCCTGAAGAACTATCACACCAATTTGTCTATCATATACAAAGTCCAAAGTACCTGAAAAGGAGGAGGGTACGTGTCTACTACACAGCATTTCTCTTGGCCATAGAACAATCTATGCCCCATCTTCACCCATACTTGCCTGTCCTAAAAGATAGATCGCTTAGATTGGCGTGGGAACAGCTCTTCGCCTGGGCCCTGAACGACTACTTGATAGGGAGAGCTTGAAAACAACAACTAACACTAATAACAAGCATATTGAGAATTTTCAGGCGGGCAACTTTAACGTCGCAAGAATTAGCTGCCTGACTGCAGCAAGGTAAGAGCAAAATGCCGGTGAGATTAGCCTCTGTAATAAAGATGATAGGGATTTTAATGATCACCGGGTTCTTGGCTGCCTCTGTATGGCAGAACAGTTATGCTATCAGTATTTTGGCTGTACCCAAACCTAATATACCCCCACCCACGGCTGCAACAGGTGTTACGTCAGGTGGTACTAGCAAAATTCCACACAAGGGAAATAGAGTTAAACGCAGCACATACTCAGATAATAAAGGTATTGACAACTACATACAAGATTCAGCACACGTCTCGAACAGCATGTGGTACCAGCACATGACTCAAATAGGTAAGCAGACAACAGAAGACAGCTGCTACGTCTGCTCATTGATCCCATACGCCATGAGCGCTTCCCGAACTTTCGTTGCCACGGAAATAGATGAAAAGACAGCACGATGCATAATATACCTGGCACTGTTCCAAACGAAAGGGAGATTTCAAGGGAACACGGTGCACCTGGTATGGAAAACGCGAGACACATACCCGTACGAAAACAACTTCCTCAAGGTTTATTTGAGTTACCACAAGACCAGTTTGCATGCTGAAGCATTCAGATACATAACAAGTGGCCCTGAAAAAGGAGAAACAAAGAAAGTAACACTACAATACCTACCATGTGATTGGTACGCCACTGAAGTTCCTGGTAAACAAGGATGTTGGGAAAGACCACTGATAATAATAACAGGGAAGGTGTACCTGGGTAACAAATGGGACATAGGTGTGGTTGGCAGCAACATGGTAACGAGAGAGGATACTACAACTATTGCTGAACACAACAACAGATGTTGGATGACTTGGGTCAAGTACGTACCCAGGCTAACGTGGTTAGAGAAGGATGAAGACCCAATAACAATACTGCCGCTGTCTGCACCTAAGGTATGCTACCAACATAGAGGAGAAGTGGACGTGGGATACAGCACCAACTGTGAAAGCGTGACAGAGTTACCTGAGGGGGGAGCAGGAACAGCAGTGGTAATGGACCATTACTGGGCCTGCGGAGACAAGGCATACCACACACTGCCCCCTCTGTGGAATGGTATATGCACAATGGTACACGTTAATGTACCATCACTAGTGGTGCCCCAGAAACATGTGAATGTAGCGAACTTCCCCAAAATGGATGAAGGAAACAAGAGGAAGAAGAGATCTGTACAACCTCAGAAGGGGCCAGAAAACCAAAACAACGGCAACAACACTGTCCTGAATAGAAAGAAAAGACAAGGAGAACCTCTGACAGGACATTATCTATGGGGAAGGTCGGAAACAGCACTCACTTCAATCCCGCCAGAACACAGACTATTCAGCAGAGCAGCAATGTTCTTCTCCTCAATAATACATCCGGGACTACAGGCTTACGCAAATGCAAAATGGCTCCAGATAACTCGATGGGAACTAATGATGACAATTAATTCTACAGTAAATGGATTCATCGCAATAAAAGAGGAACTGCGAGCAGTGAGGATGGTAGCACTACAGAACAGATATGTACTGGACCTCCTCACAGCAATGGAAGGAGGAGTTTGCGCAAAGATAGGACAATCATGCTGCACATTCATTCCTGCTAACGATGCTGACAATGGTACATTGACAGAAGCAGTATCACAATTGGCCCAGATGCACTCCAAAATGATGGATGAAAGAAAAGGTGTAAAAAAGGATGACAGCTGGTTTTCGATATTATGGTCATGGATGCCATCTTGGCTGTCGGATGGACTGAAGATTATAGTTGGATGCATTATTTTGGCTGGAGCTGCACTGATCATAATAAGATTTTGGAAGGCCCAGAAGGCACGCACCACAGACGAGATGATCGAAATGGTTGGTATGCACCCCTTGATGCCAGCAGATGACGGCCAACACACAGGCACAATAATAAAAGAGAGAGAGAAATTGCGCAACCAGATCATCACCAACCACCTGGACCCACCATCTGTGAAGCTCGAAAACCCAAGAAACCCAAGAAGCTACATAGGGAAGTGGGTATACTGCACACCTGGAGGAACCTGTGTATATATGTATTGGTCATTTGAAGACCATGTTAACCACTATGGACATTTGGGAGGAGTAACTAAAATATGGAGAGTGAGAGGAGATAAGGAAAAGGATATGTTTGTGGTCGACAAATCGACCAGAGGGGGGACTGAAGTGGGAGAATGGAACAAAAGGCTCCCACCAATCCCCTCACACCCCTGGCCTAGAGGATCACGGCCCAGGCACCCGCCACGAGAGGAGTTTGCCCATCTACCAGATGACCAAATACCCTGGTACAGGAACATACGGATGTGCCCACCCGCCTGCCCACCAGCCTGCCCTGCCCATGCCGACACCTGCGGCATGGATGGGATCGACTGAACCATCCAACACTAAATCAACACATCGTTAGAGATGCCATGACGACCCAGCCAACGGTCAGCACACCCGTGCAAACATGCACACTGGACACTCCCACACCAATCCACACGAAGAACATACTCAGTGCTATGACGTAGGTGACGGACACACCCACTGACACGCATCTTTATTATTTTCCACATAGGCTTTTCAAAATGCAGAAACGCAAGACGCACAATGAACTCATCTAAAAAGGCTTGCTCACGCTTCTCCTAAACCCATGCATCATAAAGAGAAATATAACGAAGACACGATACTGGGGATAAAGCAATATGATACCATAACCTAAAGCGCCTGTGTATCAAACGGCTCCACCTATGCACCAGGCCCAAGTAGGCCACAAGCAAGAGCTTCCATGAACATTGAATGAGCAAGAGTACAGTTGCTGACCCTGCAGAATGACCCCGGAGAGAGCAGACAGTCAAGGGCACAATGTTGCAAACTCGCATGCCGCAAGCCGACGCCAAGGTCACACCTGCAAATTAAGCCAGTCACACAGTGGAAAATGCAATATTAATTGTGCAGAATTCTGCCTCAACCACGGTCTCACCTCACGTGACCAAGCCGAACCTGACAGGATGCCAGGCCCAGGAGGAGGGAGGTGCCTGGATCCCACGTTTCAAGACACAGGCAGATACAATTAAGCGACTCAATGGACATCTGCAGCGGTGGGAGTAGTCGGCCTTCCAGCATATGAATAAATCTTCACATTGTCAGCACATACCCATAGTGAAACATTGTTGCAAATGACAGGTGCACCGCGAGCTGGGAACAGCGATAGTCCCAGACTGGGGGGCTCGTGAGTGGACCAATCAGAACATGGGGCTCTTATCACTGACGCCATTAACATTGACCAATCCTCAGGGGTCTTCATGTAACAATTTTCATGTATCAAATTAAAGGGACAACCCAAGTATACCAGCTGACTAACCCTTGACCACTAATAACGCTCTCTATACGTATGCTATACTAACCCTACCGCTCGAGGAGCCAATCCCGAGTGGCGATAAGTTTTTTTGCTAAACTTTTCCAGGTGACGCAAGTAGCGCGTCATACTAAGGTAAAAAGGGCCTGCGAGCCCCACGATTGGGAGAGAGTGTCAGGACGGACGCGTACGATCCTTGACCCATCCCTGCCGTTTTGTCTAATAAACAGCAGAATCACCTTGCTTCTTGCGTGTGTCTCATACTCAATTTTTTGGGATATACAGGAGGAGTTGGGGCCTCCCTGCCCGGAGGTCCGCGGACTGCCCAGCCGACCCCGGCAGAATTTCCCCCCGACAAGATGGTGGTTTGATATCTTTGTGGCAGAAAGATATGTGCAAAGAACCTTTGTTGAATTAAGAGAATTCATGTACTGCATCCTTTGTTTGACAAGCAGTAGTATCACTGAGACAAGTCACTTTTTGCTATCCTGACAAAAGTGTTTTATTTCAAGAAGAAGTATTGAGAAAGATTGAAGTGCTATCTTGATTTGAAGTAATTTCTTTGAAGAAAGTGTTAAATGCTAACGGAACAATTGCATTTGGTTTTGAACCTGTGTTTGGGGAGAAAATCAATCATCCTTTCGAGAAGGATATTTGAGTTATCAACCAACTGCAGTGAAAATGACATTTGTGGTATCTCTGAGAAAGACACAGTGGTTGAAAAAGACTTTTCTTTTTTTTTTTGAATTTTTTTTTTATTGGTTTAAATTCAAACCTTTAAAATATTACACAAAACCAATCAAATCCATCAGCCCAACTGCAAAATACAAAAATACAACAATACACAATACAAAAACCCCAAACAACTCCTCCCTCCCATCCTCCATTGTCATCCTACTCCAGTCTAGTCAGCTTAAGTGACTCCCCGTGACTTGGGGTTAATGTTTGGGGTTAATCAGTCTGATGCTGAGCATCCGTGTTTAACCTCTCTTCAATTGAAGCCAAAAAAGATGTTAATGGCAAGATTAGTTTCATGTCAGTGCCGTTCCACATTCTCATCCAACATTCTTCTGCGCTCACAAACTGATGCCCATCATTCCACCGGCCCAGGTGAATTGATCGGACATCTTTTAGTTCCGGGCAGAACAACACAAGATGTTTAAGTGATTCCACTTCTTTGTCACAGCATCGGCAGGAGGGATTCACTCCTGCGTTGCAGGCCCAATGGCTGTATCGCTCTTTGCTTTTGAAGGCGTTTAGGTGAAACAGCAAAAAGAGTCTGTGGGCTTTCGGACTTGGAAATAAGTGCAGATATTTCTGTAGCACATTGTAGCCTCTTGCTTCTGCAGGTGCGTTTGTAATCGCTCTAGCGCCAAGACGCTCACTACACGTGGCTTCCCAATCTGCCGCCAGATCTTTACTTTTGCTGCCGTGGGATTTTCATGTAGGGTGTCCAGGCTAATGTTATATGCAAGTAAGAGATCTTCACAACGTTTTGACCATAAGGAGACGATATCAGTTCCACTCAAAGGCGCGTTGTGAAATATACGAAATTGCAGAATTCCTTCCTGAGCTCTGGATTTCCGATATAAGGCCAGTTGGTTCCAGGTGATCCTAGCATGCAACGAAATTAATGACAATTCGTATCTTATGCATGCTATCGAAATTCCGATTGGCAGACTTAAGGCTTTAGTCCAGAACATATGCTGGAGCGATGCCCAATGATTTGATGAGCATCCAAAAGCGTTTTCTGCTCCGTAAGTTAAGATCGGCGACACTTTGTGTACGTAGAAGTTTCTCAGAGGTTGCATCGAGAATCTGCCGAATTTTCTATGTAGCAAAAGGCCCTGACATGCTAATTGCCCACATTTCCTCTTTGATGCGCGTGTCCATGGGTCGTCACAAATGCTGGAATTTACTATCATGCCCAAGTACTTCACGCTTTTCGATAGTCGTAATTTGTCTTGCCCAAGTTTCCACACAAACTTTGTCTCCATTGATCTCAGAGTTGCACTTGAGTTATGAAATATCAGTATTCCACTCTTTGTGGCGTTGATTTTCATGTTGTTTAAATTCACGTACCTCTGTACAGCTTCTAGTTTGCATTGTAAGCCAATCGGGGTCAAATCCAAGATAACCAAATCGTCAGCATACAACATCCAATTTATTGCCGATGAATTGAGCTTAGGTGGAGACGCCCTAACTGAAGATATTGCGTCGCCAATATCTGAGATGAAAAGGCTGAAAATTGCCGCTGCCAACGGGCAACCTTGTTTAACACCCTTATGTGTCTTCTTAATCTGAGCTCATAGAGAACCTGAGTGGTCTAAACGAATAGTGATCGATATATCTGTGTGTAGTTCTTTAATAGCCTCTAATAGACCAGCAGGGCAACCCCATAGACCTAGCTTTTGCCAGAGTCGCTCACGGTCAATCATATCAAAGGCGCAGGAAAAGTCCACAAATGCGAGATAGATTTTGCTGTTTGTACGCAATGCTTCCATTTTCAATAAACTCAAGACAAGTAAGTTCAGCGAACACCCAACTTTTTTAACAAAACCTGCTTGTCTTTAATCAACCCTTTTCGCTGCTTGAGCCCAGTTGACCAGTTCTTTTTGTAACAATGTGGCGTAGATCTTACCTAAGACATCAAGCAATGCCACTGGCCGATAATTTTTAGGTGACGTTCTGTTGCCTTTTTTGAAAATTGGGAAAATTATCCCTGTTTTCCAGGAACATGGCGACTGACGGAGCCTGTTTATTCTTGCGAATAAGTCAACACATAAATCAGCCAAGAGGTCAGGAAACTGTTTAATCATAACATTCGACAATCCGTCAGGACCGGGTGCCCTAGAGTTTTTGGCTTTCTTAATAACCTCACTAAAGTCTTCTCTCGGGAATTGTAAGCCCCATGGTGTAGGATCAAGCACTGTTAGAGGCTGTAACAACGAGTTTTTGTTGTCTTATGTTGTAAAGTGCTTCACCCACTCGAGTTCGGTTACCAAACACACTTGCAAAGCTTCCTGTGGTGATTCCATACGATTAATGACACGCCAAAACTCTCCACTATTAATGGTTATTAGGGTTTTCAGCATGGCCTCTGCGTCTTGCTGATGTAATACAAATTTATGGCTTTTTAGCCAGGTTTTATAGGCTTGTTTTGTGACTCTATTTCACACTTTGCCCCTTGGTTGTTTCTCCGAATTTCGGCTCGCACCAATCTTTTGCGCTTCATCACTATTATGTCAAAACGATGTCTGTTTTGAAATGATGGATTTTTTAATCCAGTATTCTTTACTTTGAATTGACCCAGTAACGAGGCATACTCAACCTCCTCCGGACGGCTCTTAAATTGGTTACATAGCCTGGTCACCTCGGGTTCCTCCAGCCTCACTCTTAAACGGTTAGATTCAGCCACCACATTCGTTCTCCACTGTCGAGGTTGATCTACTACCACGATTTGGAATTTCAACTCTAATAATTCGTGGTCACTGTGTTCCATTGCCCGAACTTTCAAAGAATTTATCCTGCCATGCATTGAGTCCGAAATAAAGATATAATCGATGGTTGATGATTGGCCATCACAATGCCACGTAGACTTTGCCGGAGTATCCCCTTGCGTGCAACCGTTTAACATTGTTAATCCTCTTGCATTCAGTTCTTCCGACCAGTCTATCACCAGTTGTGATTTAGCTGGATTCTGAGGCTTAAAAAAGTCGATATTTAAGCCACCACATATTATCATTCCAGCCCCTCTATTTACTTCCAGAAGATTGTCAATGATTGTTGTGACTTGATCGAGGAACGGTAGGAGCCTGTCCAACGATGGTTCCAGTACAGGTTTATTATCTGGATTATATCTAGCTCCTTTCCCGCAGGATTGATTTTGCCTCAGATACTTGAATGTATGAAGTGTGATTCTTAGAGTTTAATAGCCGTTAGCCTGAGGACCGCTTAATCATTGTTAGAAGGCCAGCTATAGGCCTCCCCTTTTCGGCCCTGATGGCAGGGTTCAGTGCACATTCGAACTCTGAGATCACTGGCGTTTCTAACATCCAGGTTTCTTGGAGACACACAAGTTGCAAATTGAGAAGCCAGTCGTTATTTAACAAGTGCATGAAGCCACGCGTGTTCCATGACGCAAAAGAGCAGAACTGTACTTCCTTGTTCTTTGGGCATTAATTTGAGGTTTTGGTATTCAAGGCGGTGGCAAGCCAATTCCAGTCTCGGCTGTCTTCTTTACCCAAAGCGCTGCTTGGTAGGATGGTGGCACTGTTATCACTTAGTCTTACACTATTTAGAGTAATTTGAATGTTCTCCATTGGATTTTTACTAGGCACCACCTCTTGGCCAATGGATGTCACTCTGTGTCCTACTAAATCGGCTGAGCTTGTTTTGGGAGCCGCCTCCCTCCAACACAGTTGTCCTTTCAAAATTTGATTCATTGATGCATTTTTAAGTGACTGCTCGCTGGAGTTAGGTGTGATGTTTTGAGTAACCGAGGCACCGCCTGTTACGGCCATACCCTCCGATGTTTCACGTTGTGAGTGGTCATTTACTTTATAGATGTCAAACCCCAAAGACAAGAGGTCTCCCCCTGCTTCTAAAATTGCATTTGCAATTATGTTGGAGACCACATGTAATATGACCTTGTCATTACTAGTTTCATCACTATTTTTAAGTCTTTAGAAACTAACGCTCTTAGACGGGGTACATGATGGAGCAATCTTATTACATTTGCACGGTTCAGAATCAATTTATCACCTGACTCAATCCTCTCCAACATCAATTTAATCGTCAATGTAACCTCCAAGGGGCGAACTGTTGCCTGCCCATAATTGTTCTTCTGTCTGTTTTCCAGGTCTCCGGAATGTTGGTGCTCAGCTTTCCGTGACGAAGAGACACCAACCTTCTTCGAGTCAACCTTCGGTTCACAGCGATCTCCTTCAGGATTTAAACAGTTTATCGGGGGCTGACTCTTGCACCCATGCTCCGGATATTTTAATTCTAGAATGTCTTAAACGTTCCCTTTTTTCTTGTAAGGTTGCAAACACAGGACTTAATGTTGTCAATTCTTCATTGACGGCCGCTGCTTCAACCTGAATTAAGGAACAGGTCCTGCCCCCTGTCTCTGATGCTGTCATTTTTATTTTATTTAGGGGCTCTTGTAACCCAGTCATGTTAGGATTCAGTTGGCCTGCTTCGACATTCTGGGAAGCGCTGAATTCCACCTGTCTAGAAGGTAAAAAGACGTCCTTTGTTGTGGCTGCGGCCTCAAACGGCTGATTCCGTGAGGCCTCCTCTTCTCCAGCAATGTCCTCATCAACCGATAAATCCAGCAGCTCATCTTGGTTGGCCATTTCCACTTCACCTAGACAACCACTGGCTGTGTTCAATTTAGGTGCCGTCGCTTCTGCTAGAGCCTTTATTGGCTCCTTAGTTGATTCATTCAATTTCCGACATGTGGTTATCGCATTATCTACAAATTGTAACATATTGATGTTACGAAGAAATTTCCGGGCACCTCTTTGTTTGCTCTGCTTACGTCCTGGCATGTTTTTTTGCTTTTTACTTTGCGGAGCGTTTTTCTTTTTGATTTCCACCCTTTTTTGTAACTCAACCTCCTGCCCTCCAAAGATTGGAAACAAGCTTGCTGACTTTGCACTGACACCGTCTACCGCTTCTGGACCAGAGGTTTGACCGACAGCTGGCAATTGAGGCGTTGGGTCAGACGCACTTTGGTTGTCCAGCAATGCCAGATTAGTTGAACTTCTGGCTTGTAAAAATGCCGTATGAAAGGAGGTGTCCACAATCTCGCCATGATCAACTACTTCACCACATGAGACTCCGGTGTTGACATAGTTCTCAACATCAATTACCACTGCGGACGAGGCCTCCTTAATTTCCGTGTTGGCATTAATTTGGACAACATTGTCTATTGGGTCTCCTGTTTGTATTAAAAGTGAACCTATCTCATTGGCCGTGACTCTTTTCACCGGCTGCTGTACAACTCTTGGAAGCTCATTCGTTGGCATTTGTGTCCCGGTGCCAACTTCAATTGACTCTCCGCCTTTTGAATCAGAGTCGAATTTACGAAACAAAGACCGGGTTTCCTTTGCTACCTCAGCAAGCAGTTTTTTATCAAGCATGTCATTTCGTTTGCCATCATTGACTGATGCCAGACCTGCCATTAGCTTCTGGGTTACATCATCTTGTTTTGAACTTTGGCCGCTGTGCAATGTTTCGATATGTAAGAGTTTTGAATTCATTAAGGCCAGTAATGTTGTGACATCTTTCACATTTTCATTTAGTGTCTCGTAAAGTTTAGTGAAGGGTACTAGAGAGATGGCCATCACAGAGGTCACAGCTATTAATAGATCATTTGAGGGCAAGTGTACACAAGGGGTATGTGAGCGGCCTCTACCTTGCCTTGACCCGCCACGTGCAGCATGACTAAATGCTGACCGTTCTCTTCTAACTTTCGGAAAATCTCGCTCTACAAGCGATGAGTCTCTGGACGTAGAATCATCCATAGAATCATCACTGTTTACATTCTGCGGTATTTGAACTGGTCGACACAGAGTAATACCGTGGTTTAACTTGTGGGAATACTGGCGTTTCTGAGAATCAGCCACCTTTCCACATGGGACTGGGACGAATCATCAGAGGATCCATCCTCTAGGGTTCTCATTCTTTTGTAATTTCCAGACCCCCAAATGTCTTGATTGACATTAGTCATATTCATACACTGCCTTTTCTGCAAAATTTTTGGCGTTTCTTTAGAGACAGGAGTACTCCCGGACATCTGTTTGCAAGCACGTTCTTTATTTAGCTCAATTAACTTTTGTAATACTGTTGAAACTACCTCTAAGTAGTTTCTTCTGCCTTTAGTGGGCGTAGAATGCGCTTCTTCCTCTACCACATGTTCATCTTGCAACCTTGCTGCTTCCTTAACTGTTGTATTAGCTAACTGTGAGGCCGTTGTACATACAGCACTGCAAATGCCTTTTAGTGAACTCATAATGTGCTCATTCCCCTGCTGCTGTGAATTAAACAGGCTCATTGTGTTGCTTATGTTGGAAGTCACTTGCGCGGCAGCCTTCCCACTTACCACGCTCTCCTGCTCCCCGGCTCCGAATGTCTCAGCTGAGCCTGCGTCCTCTCCTAGGCTCCTGGCAGCAGCGGGCTGCACAACCCCAGCCGGGCCACTCAGTTGGCTGACGTGGCGCGCCTCTTCCACGTCCAGCCAACGTTGCCAAGCCGCGGTCCCCTCATCGGAGCTCCCCGCTGCCGCCGCGTCGCCGCCCCGCCCATCAATGTCATCGGGCGCGACCGCGGGGAAGCCTACCGGCAACGATGAACGAGCTTCCACAGACGGCAGACCATTGGGCCGCGGATCCTCACTGCCGCCCCAGCCTCTGCCGTGAAAGCCTCGCCAGCCACAATGGTATGGGTAAGTTTGTGTGTATTGTCTGATTTAGAATGCCCGGTCTCTCTGTTTTCCGTCTGCGCTGATGTTGATATGTCAGGTATATCAAATACCTGTAACAATTGCACAGGCGTTTCCTTCATTTGTGGATTTCACTCTGTCAAAAATGAGGTATCGGCTGTCGTGACTTCGAAAACGTCCTCTACTACAGGAGTTTCCGGTTCCTCTACTATATCTGCTGTGGAGCCACAAGAGAAATACTGGCTCATCTGTTGTTGATGATGGAGCTTGGCTGGGTATTCGTCTTGTAACACCAGGTGTTTTGATTGAGATCTAGTCCTTGAAGGTGGCATAACAGGTTCCATCCTTTTTTTGTAGGGCCCCACATCCCACGCCACTCGCCAAACAGCCAAACAAATGCTACTCGCCCTTGCTTCTGAGGGCTTATGCCGCAAGGGCGTGGGAGGCGGCCTTATGTGGGCTAATCCACTGCTGGAGGTAAAGGCACACGCACCTCCAGGCACCTCCAGGTGCCACAAATTAGAGAGTAGAAAACTCAAAAAAACAGGAGTGATTTGGAGGGAGAGAAGTTCAGACCTTGCTCACTCGCCACAGCCAAACAGATGCTCCTCGCCCTTGCTCCTGACGGCTTACGCCACAAGGGCGTGGGAGGCGGCCTTATGTGGGCTAATCCACTGCTGGAGTTAAAGGCACACGCACCTCCAGGCACCTCCGGGTGCCACAAATTGGAGAGTAGAAAACTCAAAAAAACAGGAGTGATTTGGAGGGAGAGAAGTTCAGTCCTTGCTCACTCGCCACAGCCAAACAGATGCTCCTCGCCCTTGCACCTACTTCCTTGAACAGAACGTTATTGAATCAGAACTGTAATCAAAGTACTCCTGAATTGATCCAGGGGAAGGGAATACAACCCTGGTTGCAAGGAGTGCTTTCAAGAACATTTGAGTTTGAATTACAAAACTATTTTGTGGAACCAAAAGTCAGCTATACTTAACTTGTATAATTGTATTGTATTAGTGTGAGGGCCAGAGATATTTTGTACACTAGGTCATTTTTCTTTAGTTTTAGTTTGCTAGGCAGGGACTTCTCTCGTCAGGTGAAAAACCCCTTTTTATTTTGAATAAATGGCAAACCTTGAGAAAACATTACGCTTGTGTCCGTCTCACATTTGTGACCCCTCACATAAGTCACAATCCTTCTGCACACGGCCACAAGCAACCTCAAACCACCCCAAACTGCTAGATCACAGCCCTTTTGAACGGCCCACAAGCGATCTCCAGACACCAAAAGGTAGTTCAATCCACTAGGTGACGTCCCTTCTGCACAGGATCACACGTTTAAGCAGACCTGTTTAAGCCTCATTGGGCCTCATCAGTGAGGTGGCGGGTGCCACTTTAGTCACATGGCATATGGTTTTAACCATCCTGTAATTGCACATCTTCCTGAAAATTATGAGATGGGATTCTGCCCAGAGCAATTTCTAGTTGTTAGGAAAGTAGATCCGAGCGAGAGAGACTTAAAATGTATGTACACTGAATCACGCAGCTAAGGAAAGATAAGGTAAGGTTTAGTGTTTTGACTCTACGTGCCCCACCAGAAAGTCATAAGCAAAGCCACTGGGAAATTCTCCCTTCAATGAGCTTATTCAGGAGGCCTATCATTGTCCATCAATGCTACAAGCATCTGTTATGTTGTGGCCCTGCTAACCTGCTTCTTCAAGCATCCTGTATACTGCTTTATGGGGGAGAAGGGCAGAAGAAAAATTGGCTGTTGTTGGTGGCGAATGGTGGTTCGTTACATCTGTGATCTTCCATGTATCATGTACCCCTGAGGCAGCTAGAAGAGGCAATGGCTGGCCCAGGCCAAACAATTGGCTGGACTTGAGTTTTTAGCCAGTGTTTGCCTAAAACATAAGCTGAGGCTTGGCTTCTTGCAGGAAAAAGGTTGGGATGAAAAAATAAAGTTGCAGAAAAAAGGCCAAAGACATGTGGGGACAAGTTGGCCGGGGGATATACATCCTTGTCTGACCTGCTGTCAGACTTCCTGCCAACCCCTCATGCATGGCTGGGGTGTGACAAGGAGTCTAAAGAGACTGATAGGAGAGACGCTGCCTTTTTTCCAGTAGTTCTTTCAAGCAGATTAGGTGGAAGTCCACTTTTTACCCGAAGAAGTAGCCCTTGTAATGTTTTCTGGTTTTTCTGGGTTTTGGACTTTATTATTCCTCTCTGCCAGTCTTCATCCACACCTGATGGAGAAAGTGGCTTTATTTTTGTGCTCTACCTTAAGAGTAGTTATTACTCTTAGACAGGGGTGCCCCATATTGACCCAGAGAGGGTACCCTCTCTGTTATTCATGTGGCTAGCCTGGTGGTGGCGTTCTATTTGTGCAACGTGGCTTCCACCTCATGAAAACCATTTTACTTGGCTAGGGTCATAAAATGGAGGTTGTCTTTGTTTTCCCCCAAAGTCCTCAGGGGTCCCTCTTTGTGCGTGCAGTGGGAAGTGCCCACATTTGGCCACATGATGCCTGTATCCCAGGGGTGGGTGATGTCATCTGCCTGCAACCAGTTCTGTCTCGCACATGCCTGTCTGGGATAGTGTGGATTTCCTCCTTTGTGTATATGATCTGTTTCTGAGTAGCTGGGTGTGCTTGGAGCAATGATCAACTATTGGCTCACCATCCCTTTGTTTGAATGATGCTTGGTGTGTCACTGGTTGCAGTGTTCATTCACTGATTCCCAAAAGGGATAAAAAGCAGACCCCCTTAGACACTCACCTGTGTTAAGGATTTTAAAGATGCGGCACACTCCAGACCCGGACTCTTTCTACTGGCCAGGGATGCAGCGCACACTTAAAAACACTTTTAAGTTTTTTTCCTTCAGATTCAATTTTTGAGAAGGCAGCCAACCCATCTCACACCCCCATCAACGTACACCCCATGTCGCAATGGACCATGAACCAGGCCGGTGTGTAATAATGAAATATGTACGTATTTTTAATTTTGAATAAAAATCAAACACATTCAATATAGGGGAGCAATCACCAGGGTGGTGATAATTACAGAGCGAAATGATAGAATACACTTAGTTTAACCTTCTAACATAAGATACACAATGAACAATCGAATGAAAGCAAGATTACTTTTCGGCTAGCATTTTCAGATAGCTAGGCATTCCCCTTGAAACACCCCCTCAAACCCCTGTTAACTAAGTTGTGTGTGGGTGGAGAGGAACAGCAAGGAATCAGGTATACTAGGCAAAAATCAGAATAGAAATCCGACCTACCGCCCCTGAATGGGAGGCCAGAATTGGATTGAGCTCCCTTGAAAAATTAGCAAAATGGCACTTTTGGAATTACTGAATGGTAGTTTTACATGTGCAGTTGAACGAATAAGGCAAGAATGTGTATGGCTGTATCAAAGAAGCAAGAAAACTTGCACGCTACAAGGCAATGTACTAAACAACAGGCATACAGTGTAGAAAATCGACTTTGGAAGGAACAACACAGTGCAGCAAGAATCACACGTGGCAAAATTGTAATGGCTTCTTTTCACAGTTTCAAATAGCAAAATGGCTTGGAAAATTAGCTCAACAGACATAATCGGAAATCGGTTTTAAGGCTAAGGTACAAAGGCACATAACAGGTATGATATGAAAGTGAAAGGATGACTCTGGATGGGTGACAGTAGGGATTCTTTGTAGAGAATAAATTGGATTTTCTAATGAAAGCAGTTAGGCGGGAGAAATCGGTTTCAAAAGGAAAATGACAGGTTCTACTGAAACTGTTTTTAGTGGCTAGATTATTATTAAAGAAAGACGCTGCTGCGAAAAGGTTAATTTGCAATGTTAACCCATTCACGCTGTGTGCCTCTTTATATGGGAATTAATTAATTTATTCCAAATAGTACTAAGGACTTATATAGCGGATTAAAATGATTTGCAAAGAATGGTGCTAAAACATGGAGATTAACACAGATTTTCCTCAGGGCAGGAACACAGAGGATTCTAAAAATGTTAAGAAGTTACTAGGATACTTATAAGATTTCTTATCGGGTTTCTTATAGGGTTGGACAAATGGCAAGGTAACAAAGCACTGGATGCAGCTTTTTGGTTACTGGGGAAGGGTAATACTTACAACAAGCACTTAAATGGTATAGTTTGGAAGCCAGCTGGGTCTTGGACAGCGGGACAGGGGTCTGGTCACTGTGCAGTGGCGGCTCTCCTCTAGGGACAAAGCAAGGCAACCGGGATCTGGTCTCAGTGGACAGTGGGGTGCATCAGCTGGGCAAAGCAGGTAGCGGGGCAAAGCAGTTTTGGTCACTTGGATAATCCCAAAAGGATTCAGCAGCCTTTCCCACTTTCTCCCTGAATTATTGGAATTTTTGTAGGTTTTAATTCTGGATAGTGGTTCTGCCTGGATAAGAGGTACTGCATAGATCAGGATCAGCTACTCCTAGCCTGGCACTGGAATCTGGAATCTTGCAGGGTGAATGTGGAATGTCTGGATCTCTGGATGTTGATTTATGAATGCTGGATTTTTTGAAAGGTCCTGACTCTTGAATGTCTCCTCTTTAAATAGGCGCGGATGACATCAGAGGATTTTTACTATGTGGGCAGAACTAAGCTTGACATATCTCTAAGATGGATAGGTCAGTTTGAGGAGGTCGCTGCCTCCCTGTAAGCAGATTGGACTGAAGGAAGTGACTCAGTTTTAGTGTGTGTGTTTTTATGAGGTGCTTTGTTATACCATAGTTACTTTTGCCAAAATCAGTTATGACACAAAATCCTCATATTTATCAGCGTCGCCCTTATAATAATTAGATAGGCAAATACCATATTTCGCATAATATTCCAAATCCTAAGTTTGTACGATGCTGTTTAGTCCTTCTGGCAATCTTTTGCAATTTCTATGGCAAATATTTCCCCTAAAAATCTACAAATGGGTACACTGAAGCTTATCAATATCGGACATATTTCCATTTAAGTTTCATAACAGTACCATGAACGCTTCCCCGGCAATGTAATTTTACTGGCGTTTGCGTCCCCCACATGCTAGGAGGAAACGCATTGTCTTATTTTCATGGCGCGCAAATTACATTCAAGCTCTCAAAATTGTATATTACTGCTTTAGGTTACTAAAATAAATGCTTTAATATCTTAAGCCTCTTAAATCAAATGGTCTGGCTTTGTTCCCAAAAGTGGGCAGTCTTTTCATCCCCCCAGCAGATGTCTTGCTCTGGTCAGCTTTGCACAGAGGTTACCATGGTTTTCTCCTTTGAAGTCCTTCAGTTTGAGTGCAGAGGATTTTCACACTTCTAAGGGAAGCACATGGGTTGGGGTCCCTCTTTGTTCTTGGGAGCATCTCTGACATGCAGTCTGAGGCACCCTGTAATTATGACACTTGGCAGTCCAAAGAACAGGGTTCCTGTCCTGGCAGTAGGAATTCACGGGGAAGTGCGAAATTTGGCTTTTGAGCTAAACTGGTCTAACAGGAATGCCTGCCTCAGTTATGCTGTTGAAGTTCTTTTTGTGAAGAAAAATAAAATGACACAGAGTTAAATCTACCTATATTTTTACAGATTTTCTTCCCAACATATATAATTTTGATTCTGGGCATGTTACAGTATTATTTCCATTTAGCCTCAATTATGTCCTTTCATTTCTCTGCAAGGCAAAGTAACACAGGTTCATTTTACTTTCCCTGGTAATTTACAAATACGATTTTCCTCACATCTTCATTCTGAACATTTCCATAGCCCTGGTCAATTTTTTATACACAGGGATCTGTTCAAGAAAAGGGTTCTTTGAAACTGACATAAGCAAAGGGAGACAAAGAGCTTCTTGTGAGGAATTTTGCCTGTACAGCCTGAAACTAATTTCCCTGCTCTTTCAGTTTTTACTTGACACACAATGCCTTTCAGGGAGGCATGACCCTCCTTTAAAGGTGTTCATCCTGACGATAGCTGGGCATAGCTGTTTTACTGGAGCCAACTATGTAATGTTGAAAAGATTGTCATAGCACCAGTACAAAGTAATTTTAAATACAGAACATTGTCTCTTCAGCTGGAAGTCTTGAGCTGGCAGCATAGCAGTGCTGCGCCAGGCTGCTTTTGAATTCTTCTTTTTGGTGCACATTAAGAAAATAACTGCAGCCCTTCTCGGGATGTTCTATGTTCCATCTCGCCCCATATGTTCTCCGCAGAACCAGCGCAGCCATTATTTTTAGTAACTGCTAAAAGGCAGTTTTGATGCAAGGGAATATGTGCTCAGCAGACCCAGCACAACCATTATTCTTGTAACGGCTGAAAAAACTAAATAAATGTAATCTTCATGAGAACATGGGAGTTTGTTATTCAGTGACCAGGGAAGTCCGGCCACCTGGTAGGGTCGACTTGGGGCCAGGTAATAAACCAGTGAAGAGGGGTGCTTAAAGGCAGAGTTGACAAATGATTTATGAGTTTCAATCAGGTTCTCAGAAATGAACGGGATGTCGCCAGAGGCCATGCATGCTGAAATGCTAGTCATTATAGATTAGTGTGAAATGAGAGATACCGGGGGTGACAGCAAGTCTGGGCGGATAAGATGCTTATCATAGGTTCAAAGGGTTTGTTTGTTTCTCTTCCTCCTCATATTGTTGAAGTGTCCTTGTAAAAGCCATGTGCATCACGACCGGGTTAAAGGTCCCCGACCAGAACAACCTAGGGTACAAATATGTCCCTCTGGCCATCCAACCTATTCCATCCACAAAAAGGAGGAAACCCCTTCTCACCAAACCTCTTATCGTCCTCACACGTAAGGCACAATGTGGGACTAATCTACCTCAAACCAAGCCCTCACCGTCCTAGCATGTAAAGCTAATTGCAGAACAAAACTACATCAAACCTGCTGCCCCCTGTACTACTAAGGAAGAAGGAGGCACACTTAAACCAAAGAAAGAATGCCAGATCAAAACCTCATCTCACATAATCTTCCAGACCCAAACCTCACACCACAAAATCTATTTTCTAAATCCCAAACAGCCCACCTAGTACTCGACATAGCCACAAATACTCTGTTCGCGATGGAACACAACCTTTCACCCCTGAACAAAACAGGAATAGGCATCACATAGCATTGTTCCTCAGTACAGAACACAAAATATGGTTATGATATCACCATAATGTGATATACATTTCAAACAAGAATGGATCACCATATGTATCGTTAACATTAGTGTGTATAGGCCCAGGGACGTCATTTCACCAAAATGCCAGGGGTAGCGGAAGTGAAATCACATGACCCTTGACCTCTGATGTCATCACGGGAAGTGATGTAATTTGACCCCACCCTCTAGTGACATCACGGGAAGCGATGGAACACAATCTTTCACCCCTTGACAAGCCAGGAAGTGGCATCACATAGCATTGTTCCTAAGTACACTACGATGAATATGGTTACGTTAAATTACACTCTGTAGTGGATACCAATGAATTGGTAACTGAGATTTAACATCAGGTCAGTTGATCTTCAGGTATGGTGCAAAGTTGGCCACATGTCAAGCCTGCGTGGATCTACTTTTCAGGCTTCAGAAGTTGGCAAAATACATACCATTCAGAGGGTTCATAACTGTGTATTAAAGAATTTAGAGTAGCACAGGAAAAGCAGCGCACTCAGACGGCATCCCGTACTCTGGGCATTCGTTACCTCATACATGCAAACAAACATCCTGAACAGCATGCCAGGGAGATAGGAACGATAGACACATTACAACAAGCATTCATTGTGGGACAATGAAATCAAGTGCCACTTGATGTGCTATGGTCAAACATTTCTGCACTGTACACAAGCTTTTAGGCACAAGGAGCTTGTCAAGTGACCGATGACACCGAGATGGAATGTCTGGTGATGACCGTAACAGAGACAACGGCAGAAAAAACATGCTATAACTGCAACTTGCGAAAAGCAAAATACATATCGTTTTTGTCTGCATTGTAAATTTGAGGTGTTTAAGAACAGACAAAAATCAGACTTAATCAGTGACTCACCCCAAGAATTGTGCCTAAAATAAACCTTTAATGAGTCTACCAATTATTGTATAGAATTCCAGAAAGACTATTTGTTATTCCTATTCTTTCTTGTTTAGGGTCACTGCTCAAAGGGTTACACTTCGGGAACCCCCTGTGTTTTTTTAAGTGGCCTGATCAAGAATGCCAGCCACTCCAGAAACAAAGAGCCACATAGCGCTGGCTACAGCCCAGGAGCATCCATTTAAAAAATAAAAATAAAAAAGAAACAAAATATTTTCATTTTTTTCTTTCTTTTTTAGGGGTAGCAAGGGAGACCTCTGGGGTCACAGTTGCAACCCCTGGTAACCCCCAAATCACGTCCTGCTGGGAGGATGTTGTCTGTATCCAATGTGGCTTTGAGGGTGGCCAGGGTTTCTACCAGGTTCTCTGTAGCAAGTGTCTTGAAAGTTGTCCATGGTGTGGAGATTTCCCGAGGAGGGACGTGAGGTGGGTCTGTGGATGCAGAGCTGGTGTCAATGTGCTGGCAAATCTTGCTGATTTTGTCGATGAAGAAGGTGTTGATGGTGGTGGATTTTTCGATGGAGTGTGGTATGGCAGAGTTGGAAAGCTTGTTGGCGCAGTGCTTGAAAGCTTTGAAGAGGGCTCTGCTTTTGTTGTCGGCTTCTGCTATGGGGTTCTGATAGTAAGAATCATTGGCTGTGTTGATTAGTTGTCGGCGGGCTGGTCAGAGTTCCTTGTGGAGCGCGAGGTCGGATGCGGTCCTGGAGCAGTGCCAGGTTTTCTCTTGTTTCCTGATGACTCTTTTGCTGAGGTTGAGTTCTTGCATGTACCAGGGTGCTGACGGTTTCGATCTGCAGGTGCGTTGTTTCAGAGGTTCGTGTCGGTCCATGGAGGCTGAGAGGGTGGCTTTGAGTGCTTCCAGTAGAGAGTGGCAGCTCGGTTGGGAGAGTCCGGTCCATGTGAAGTGGAGGTTGCTGAGGCCGTGAAGTTCTTGAAGGACCTGAAGGTTTGTCTGACGGGTTTATGCTAGGAGTGCTGGACTGGGGTGGTGTGCAGGATGTTGAAAGGCACGGCCAGGTTGTCAGACCAGTCAAGTGGGAGAGGAGATTTGTAGTGGAGGGAAGGCAGTGTGGTGATGATTAGGTCGAGGATGTTACCTTTCTCCTGAGTGGGTCTTTTGTGTGCTGTGTGAGGCTAAGGGTGTCAAGAAGGCAGAGGAGAGCTTCCTTCTTCGGGTTGGTGGCCTTGTTGCCTGTGAGGTTGAAGTCGCCTAGGAAAATGTTGTTTGCGTGCATGATAGTTTGATATGTATGATAGTTTGCCAATTCTTCTTATTTTTATGTGGTTGGGTGCACATAGTTGTATGCTGTGTTAGTTTGGCAAGCAAATAAATAAGTCAAATGAGTCTACAAACAATATGAAAAGGAGGAAGGCCTAAAAACACCCCTTACCCCTCCCCTAATCAGCTGGAAACTGCGTGTCCTACCATCCCTGTTACATCCCATCAAACCTTCCTTACCTTGATAGATCATTTGGACAAGTCCATTCCACAAATCACACAACCAGGATACTCTTTCAATGAAGGTCACTGTAGGCCATGGACCATCAACTTTTATTAGGTGAGAACCTTCTATTATCAGACTTGAGCCATGCCAAAGCGTTCAGTTGAGGGTGAGGAATGGTTTGACCTGATTGTCTACATCCTGGAACCATGAGGTGACCCTGTCCACATAGAATCCCCGAGCAACGCCAAGTTGCTGTTGAGCGGGAGGTGAAGGACATTTATTTTTTCTTTACTTATTTTCTGGTCATTTATAGGGCAAACCTAGCTTGAGAGCAGCAGTGAGCTTTACAATGTGGGGAAGCCAGCGTTGGGCATGGCGTTTTTGGGCAGTATCGCAGTACTATTTGCGGATGGGCAGGAAAGACGTTATTTTAGTTTCAAGTGGAGGTATTGCTGGAAGAGCCACGTTTTTAGTGTTCTGCAGAACTGGATGATGTTAGGGGCATTCCGAACTTGCAGAGGGATAAAGTTTCAGAGGATCGGGGCATAGCAGGAGAATGACTGTTTGCAAATCTTCTCTTTGCTGGATAGCTTTGATTCCAACCTTTTCATGGATTTGCTACAGGAGACGTGAGAGCCTCCAGCGTTGTGGAGTTTAGGTGCCACTAAGGATGGCCAGTAAGGGCACCACAAGGTGCCATATCATAAAAACAGAACAAGTACCAAGCTCAAACAAATGCTAGTGCTAGGAGTATGGCAAGTACTCTGTAGGACTTTGCCCTAAGAAAGAACTGCTAACAGAGCATAAATCCTGCTACTTCCACACTAGCGTTAATCAAAATAAGCGAGGAAAAACAGAAGCACAAAACCAACCATTTATACAAAAAATCTTTTTGATTCCTGTTCGTTATTGGGTGCATCCTTTCACTCAACAGGTACAACATCATAGTCTTTAAGATGCTTATTGCAAAAATACATTGGTTTTATTGTATGTGTCCAAAATCATTAACACATCCATTATATGGTTAATGCATAGTACATTGTAGTCCATCACAGCCAGTGTAATATTCACATTTAAACAACACTTAAACACTCCAACACCAGGGCTCTCTCCTCGGCTGGCGCCTCCCTCTGGAACGGCCTCCCTGTCCATCTCAGACTTGACCCGGACTTCCTCAAGTTCAGGAAACTGCTAAAAACTCTGCTCTTCTCTACCTCTTTCCCTCTTTCCCTTCCCTGTTAATCATCCCACTGCCGCTGTGACTGGGGCCCTGATCCTCATGAATCTCACAGGATTTCAGGTCCTTCTTCCCAGTCGATACCAGCACCCCCACCACCAATTGAACTGCCCTTCGGGCACTGCTTGGCGGCTCTACCTCCCACTGGTGGGAGCCGCCTGCATTTGCACTTAGCCTGAAGTTCTTTTCCCTGGCTCCCCTTAGCACTGCCCTCACAGGCCCACCACCAGAACTTGCCCATTCCTCTTGTCCCCCTCCCTTGCTATCTCCTGCACTTCTCACTGCACTTGCACAGCCAAATGCCACAAGGCCTAGTAGGACCACGACTGTATTTTACTTTTCTTGCCATTATTATTTTTCCGACGTCCCCTTCCCATTTAGCCTAGTGGCCCTTTGAAACACTATTCAGTTGTATAAAGCACCTATCAAATGCTCAATAAAATAAACAATAAACAGATCTAAAGTCCCCACAAGTTGCTCTGAAGTACCAATGACTCAGAGTATGTCTCAGGCAGTTCAGGAGTGGAAAAAAGTCCTGCCAGAAATACCTGAATAGAGACTTTCAGCCTCTCCGGAGGGGGGATCTAATCTCCATGGTTACTTCTGTACACCTTTCTCCTAGCATTTGAATATAATGTTAATTGGGTATCTGTTGTATCTCAACGTCTGCAGTTGTTTCGGTCACCTCAATTTCTTGTTCTTCATCAGGACATGTCTGAGAGATCCCACTTTTAATGACCTACGCCAATGTGTCAAAACGATCATTAAGATTCTACATATTTCTTCCCCTCACAGACTGATTCAGTAAAACGGGCAAAATCTGTCCCCAATGTCCTATCACAAGCTTTGAATACTTCACCTACACTTCAAACATACATTGTAAAACTGCATAATCATAATATGAATCTGAGCAACTTGATCGCTAGCACATTCCTATTCTCTTACTTCAGTTCTCTTACTGTATATGTACATTGCAAACTGAACATGCACACCGCCACCCTTGCCCTGAGGCCTATCTAAAACTGTGCAGAAGCCAAGGACCACAAAAGAGTGATATTAGGGGTTATTATTGTTTTTTGGGTGTTAGGTTTGCTGTAAAAGCTTTCAGTTGTTGAATTGGATGTGAAACAAAGTGCGTCACCGAGACGTGATTAAAGCAGAGTCATGTTTACATTGTTCTTTGTTTTCATTGGATAAGCTTTTCCTGTGACTTAACGGTGAAGTTCTTGATTCACTCCTGACGTCAGCAGGAAAGATATCTACACTAGCGTACCTTCCTCTTCTTCATTGCAGTCCCCAATTAGTAATCCTAGGCGAATACCTACATTTCTGTTCCTCGTCCCAGTACTGAATAGTAATCCTACCTGAACTACTACATCCCTCTTCCTCCCCCCAGTACACAGTGGTAAATTGACCTTTTACCCACATCCCTCATCCTCGTCACAGTCCTCCACTACCACCATGTCACTTTTTCCCGTCCCAGTACCCCACTACCACATGTCACTCATCCGCATCACAGTACCCCACTACCACCAATTCCCACTTCCTCTTCACAAACCCTGCTACCACAGCATCACTCTTACTTGTCACAGTACCCCATTACCACCATGTCGCTCTTCCTCATCACAGTCATCCACTATGACCACGTCACTCTTCCTCATCACAGTATCCCACTACCACCAACTCACTCTTCCTCGTCACAGTACCCCACTGCTACCAACTCACTCTTCCTCGTTACAGCCTCCCTCTACCATGTCACACCTCCTCATCACAGAACCGCACTACCAAAAATGCCCAAATCCTCTTCACAGCCCCCCACTACTGCCATGTCGCTCCTCCTCATCACAGTCCCCCCACTGCCACCATCTCACTCATCCTTGTCACAGTACACAATTAGTAATCCATTCTTATCTAGTGGACACAAAAAAGATGAAATACTTGATAAACCTGGTGTTGCATAGCTGAAGAACAGATATTGATAACGGATGATAAAACATCAATCATGTTATCAGAATAAAAGTCAGAATTACATGTGGTGGGAGGTATAGCATAACAAAACCCTTGAAGATCAGTGAAAAATCTTTAGTTGAAGCACAAATAAGGTGAAACAATCTGATGCAACAAAATCCTAGCAATTCAGTGGAAAAAAACTTTACTTGAAGTGACTTGAAGGTGCCAATTTAAAACCACGCAACGCCCGAAAAATCGACAGGAGTTGGAAGCTATGCCACCCTAACTATGAGGCCCCTAATCCGTAGGCCTTAAGCACACTGATGACATTATAAATTGCTGTCCTTCCATCCCCCATTCTATGCAAATATCCTATTTCATCTTTGTCCACAGTCTGTGCTGAACCTACCCCCATCACCAACTGGTCATTTACCAACTATCCAATGCTATTTAATTAGTTTGTAAGGTCCCCAGGACTCCACTGCTTCTGTTTGATACTCAATAAGTGTTTCTATTGAAAATGCATGTGCTCCTCAATAAATATAAGTACAGCTGTTCTCCTCAAGCTACCCGAGTAAATGGTGCTTCATAAAGTGTGAAGGTAACTTTCTTCAGCGGGCCCAACCTTTGCAGCCTTTTCCCTGGGTTCCTCTTTAGCTCTTTCTGGACCATGATCCTGGGCCACACTCTAAAGTTACAATTATGACCCTCGGGCTGATTTAAGAACATCTTTCTAATAACATCAGAGTTATTTAGCCTTTAGAATAATATTTGTATTATAATGTCTCACTTCAAATTCCTAACTGATGCTTATTCATATTCTATTCCCTAGCTGCTCCTATTTTACCTCTTAATATTTAGTAGTGTTCAAGCCAGGGTTCAACATAGCTGATTAGTAGGAGCTAGAAGCAGCTACTTGGTATTAGTTATTACCCCATAAGCGGGAGTCACTAACTCTTGTTCCTGCCCATCCGCCCAACTCTCCTCGTGCCTGCTGTCCCACTCTCGACTCCACCCAGTCTTGAGCCTGCCCATCTGTTCTTGTGCTGACCTACCTACTCTAGTGTCTGCCAGCCCATCCACGCACTATCGCACCTGCACTCTTGTGCCTGTGGACCCTCTAATTTCTCGACACCGACCAACCAACTCTCATGCCTGAACACTCATTCACTCTTATGCCTGGACCCACTCTAGTGTCTGCTCACCCAAGCACTGTTGTGCCTGGTCTCTCACCCACTCTCATGCCTGCACCTACTCTTGTGCCAGCCCACCCATCCATTTGCATGCCTGCTCAACTCTCATTCAAACCCACCCACCAGTGCAATACCCTATGCGAGCCACCCATCCTACCCCATGCATGCCCAGAATCCCATGCCTGCCCACCCAGCTTACCCCCACACCTGCCCAATACCCCATGCCTTACCATCACTCAAAACCATAACAGCTTACCTGACCCATCCACTCTACCCCTCACCTGCCTAATACCTATGACATGCCTCCACACATTACTCCATCCCTGCCTACCTACAGTACTCCATCACAGTCAAACTAAGACCACACTACCAACTCCCTATGTCTGCCCGCACCACCTACCCCTTACCTGCCTATTAAGTCATGCCTGCCTACCCCAGAACTTACTTCCTACTCACACAACCCCACACCTGGCTGTTTACCAGCCTGACCCCATGCCTAACCCCCGAATCCACACCTGCTTATCCAACCTACCCAATGGCTTCATACCTACAACCTCCCCCTACGCCTGTCTGCCTACTTATGCACTCCCTTGACCCCATGCCTATTCAACAACTACATACCCTATGCTCACTCTACACATGCATGCTACTCATTCAACCTACCACACCTACGCCTGTCTACCCCCACTGAAGCCTACTGCAACCCTGCCTGCCCCACCCACCCTACCCCCACCTAAATTTCCCGATGCGCCCTAACCCCACCCATGCCTGCCTACCACACCCGCCGTAACTCTGCCCCAAAGCCTAACAGTGTCCATCCACCCACCCACTTTAGATCACCGCAGCCAAATTCAGCCATCCTTCCTACCTCCCCCTGACACCCTCCTATTCTCACTCCCACCCGCTCTCAGACCCATATCGCAGCTCACACCGAAAATCACCACGATCACTTAAGCTGTAGCCATGCACAGTTATTATTTTAAAAGTTCCAGACATGTCTGCAATTTAGTTTTTGCAGATAAATAACTTTACTGATAGGCATAGTAATAATACTTCTATACACTGCATCGAACGTACGTCCTTCATTACGTGGATTTACCACTAATTTACAGACCTGTTTAAATTACTCGGTCAGTTGTCCCAAGCATTTAGTGCATTCATACCTGTACCGGAAAATGCAATCAACAGCTGCAAACGCCAAAACTATTGGCTTTGCCAATGCTTAATTGTGGGTGGATACTGCAAGAGAAGAGAGCCTTTAGAATTAACAGAGAGATTGCAGTGGAAATGATGTTGTATGGGAAATGGCTAGACTGTTGACGAATGGAGACGTCATTGTAAAGATGGAGATTGGGATGTATACGATCTGCGCGGACGTTCTGGACCCCCATTTTGACCGTTAATTGAAAACGGGGGGCCGAGCAATTTTTGTCCCCCACCTCCATTGTTAAGGATGCAGGGGACACCCCTGCAAACCCCGAGGCCGCAGGTACTTGAATATGAGGTGCGGAGGACATCCCCTGCTCCTCATGTTCAAGTAATAAGGTCAAAAGTAAGACCTATAATTAGGTCAAAATTACCCAATGACCAAATGTAAACGGTCAGATTGGGTAATTCCGGAACTTGCAGGGGCAATGGGAGACAGTACAGAAACCACATTGGGGGTGTAGGGTGGGGAATGGGGGATAACTGATGTCTGAAAACACATGGCATGACCCCGAAGGGGCTGCAGACGCCAAGGCATAAGATGGCGGAGGGACCGAGCCACTCCGCCCTGCCTTCTGCCCTAGTGAGAAGGCACAGGAAGGGGGCCATAAAGCATAGCCCCTATATGTAGTACCTGCGCAGGGGGAGCGCCACTTTACAGGCACCAAGGATGGGCAGCATTGCGAATGGACACTGTTTCAAAGGGGCAGGAAGTTGAGAAAGGAGGAAGAAAGGAGAATGGACAGTGAGGAAGAGATGTCGGACCTACTTAGGAGAATCAGAGCAGCTAAAAGAGAGAAAGGTGTGGACTGGCTTATAACGCAAGCCACAGTGAAGAAGGAGCAGGACGGAGTGTTGGTGCTGGAAGACACGGAGGGGGAAGAGTTCATCCGGCGAAAAGATGAGCAAGGCGATGGGGGAATATTCCGAAGTGCCAGACAGACTGGAGGCTGCCTTGAAAAGGAAAAGCACAGAAGAAGAAAATGACCCTCCAGCAGCCAAGAGGCCTCAAAGAGTGAGGAAGTTGTCTGTTAAGGCAGCAGAAGCAAAAGGTAAAAGGGAAGCACTGAAGCAGAAGCAGCAGGCATGCCCTAG
This sequence comes from Ambystoma mexicanum, assembly GCF_040938575.1. NCBI lineage: Eukaryota > Metazoa > Chordata > Amphibia > Caudata > Ambystomatidae > Ambystoma > Ambystoma mexicanum. Next base: position 273,207,314 of record NC_090927.1, on the reverse strand, counting down.
AGCCAAGAAGCCGCTAGGGGCCTTAACTGCTGCATCATAGCAGGACGCTTGGGTGAGAAAATTGCAAAATGGTTGGAAATGCAGGTTGAAAAAGTGCTGAAAGGATTGCATGAAAAGTTGTGTGTCACAAATGTTAATTCCTGCAGGGACAACTATGGGTTGCAAGCAGGGACAAGTTTGGAAGGTAACGCTAATAGAGCGCTGGGGAAGAAAGGAGGGTCCCTAAAGTGGGAAATGATCTAGCAACACTGGGGAAGGGTGTGCAGGGGGAGGACAGAGAGGCATCGAATCGGGTGCCGCAGGAAAGGAGCGTAGCTCCCGTAGTGAGTGGTGTAGACCAAAAGGGAAAGGAAGTAGCCGTTTCTCTGTCAGTAGGTTTCCCTGGGGAAGCGTGGGGGCTCCAGAGGAGGGGCAACCACATGGAAGACGGGTAAGGACACATGCATGCTTTGGCAGTAGGGGTCAGAAGGGATCCAGGGTGCACACCCATGGCCACAAGAGCAGCGGGCTCAGTCTGGCCCGTGCTGTGGAGGTAAAGGAGAAAATATGGTGTATGGTGCAGGGGCAACACATTTGTCTTGGAAGCAAGCAAACACAGTGCAACACAGGCTCGAATCCCGATCCTACGCTTAGAAACCACTTGCTAGTATTAAGCGCATCATAAAAGAACAATTATTATTGATATGTTTACCTTGCTCGAGCTGGAGCAGGTTGGGTTGGACATAGTGAAAGAGGCCAAGAAGGAGGATGACGGAGAGAAGGCAGGAAGAGAGTGAGGAATGAGAAGAACTTTATGAATTGGCTTTGTGCCTTCAGGAGGTACACCTCCATAATGGTTGAGAAGTACCCGGGTGACGCTGCTGCAAATTTATGAGCACTGCATCCACGAGGCCCACAAAGAATACAGGGGTGATGCTTGGCTCAAGTACGATGAGGATTTCAGGCCAAAAGTGCTAATTTATCCCAGCATGAATTGGGATGACGAGGATGTGTCGGGTACATACACAAGATGATAGCCAGTAATGGGCTCAAGACCATCTCAGGGGGTGAGAACCAGCCTTTTAGGAAGCAGTAACCGAGTTGGAGGGGCAGAAGCTATCAAATTAATAAAGGAGGGACACAGCCCTTTGGTAGCGGGGGTGGTGCCTTGTCCAGGGGTTACGGATCAGGGAAAGAGAACACCTGCTAGAAATTTGAAAAGGGGAACTGCACTTGGGCAGCCAACTGCAAGTTCAGGCACGCATTCAGCAAATGCAGCAGAGACCACACAGCGCCCGATGTGGAACCAGGGAATAACACGTCCCGATGGAGCTATCAAAGCAGAAGGTAGGGGAACCTAGGTAGAGGGAAAAAGCCTGAACCCCGATCAAGCTTGAGAATGCTGAACTCATGTCATGACAGAGTAGCAGCTTAGACACTCTTAAAAGGTTTCTCAGAGAAGTTCAAGATACCAAGCCACAATGTTCTCAGCGGGGTGATCCCAAAAAACGAAGTCAGCAGCCATCAAAGCAGAGATAGTAGATGTAAAGATTAAAAAGGAGATAAAGCTAGGCATGATAGAGGGGCTATTCAAAGTGCTACCGTTCAATGTATTTGTAGTTTCTCCCCTAGTGGTGGTTCAAAGAAGGAAGAAGGATAATTCAGATTAATGCACCATCTCTCACACCCTAAGGGAGCGTCTGTAAATAGTGGGCTAGATCCCAACCAGTGTTCAGTGGGGTAAACGTCTTTCGAAGGGGCACTCGACCTGGTGAGGGAAGCGGGCATAGGAGCCCTGTTGGCAGAGGTGGACATTGAGTCCGCATTCCAACTATTTCCAGTCCATCCAGAGAGCTTCAGGTTCCTGTGGCTCCAGTTTCAAGATAGGCTCCATTTTGACAAATGGATGCCTATGGCCTGCACTATCTCATGCCACTATTTCGAGCTATTCAGCACCTTTATTGAGTGGGCAGTGACGGAAAGATATTCAAGGGCAAAAGTGGCACACTACCTGGACAATTTTCTGTTTGTGGGGATGAAAGGTGAAGAAGAATGCGAGGGAGCACTAAGTGCTTTTGAGCAACTGGCGTAACATTTAGGCATCCCGCTTACTAAAGATAAAACGGTTAGGCCAACAACAGACCTGAAATTTCGGGGTATCCAAATTGACACCATTTAGGGTCTGTGCATGCTCCCTGCAGAGAAACAGCAGTTTAGGAAGGCTGTGCACGACATTGCGAAGAAAGAGAAAACAACCTTAACAGAGCTGCAGAAGCTGATGGGGCAGGTTAACTTTGCAGGCAGGGTGATCCCGGCTGGCAGGGTATTTGTGAGAAAGCTTGCCCAAAAAACAGGGGGGTTGGTGCTGGCACATCACCACGTGCGACTGAAGACGGGAGGGAAGAGAGACCTCCAAGTCTGGTAGAGCTTCCTGGAATCTTTCAATTGGGTGTTGGTATGGAGGGGTCCATGGCAGTCTAGCGAGGAGATAGAGCTGTTCACAGATGCTTCAGGAGGTGTGGGATCCGAAGCATTTCTGGCAGGAAGCTGGTGCGCGAGCACATGGCCAAGGGCATGGAAGGAGGAAAGGCTGACTGGGAAAATAACCTTCCTGGAGCTGTTTCCCATTTCAGCCAGCTTCCACATCTGTCAGGGGAGGCTGGCCAATAAGAAAATCACACTGTGGTGCAATAGCCACGCAGTAGTGGAGGTGGTGAATAGCGGTGCAGTCCTGCTGTGGTTTTTGACACTTAACCGTCTGAGATAGAACACAGAGGCGAGGGCAAGACATATTCCAGGTGTGCAGAACAGCATATGTGATGCTTTGTCTCGCTTGCAGTGGCAGAGATTCAGGCAGCTCGCACTGGGGGCAGAATAGGAGATGTTGGAAATGCAGGAGTCTGGGAGATAGCGAGTATGTTCTAATAACAATTGCAGACAAGTCCGTAGCCCCTGGTACGTTACAGCGGTACAAGGGGCCTTTTTTTTATTTTTTATTTTTTATTTTAATTGTAACAATTAGTTTATATATAAACTTCAATTACAATAAAAAGCACTTCCAACTTTCACACAAACAGTTGCAAAAGCGAGAACGCTCTTGACATTAACATGAATATACGTATGGAAACCCAATTCCTGATTAAGACAGTTCCGCTCTCAGATTGGTTTCCAAAAAATCACATACTGCACATGTGAGAGGGACGTTGTTTCCAGACAGGATCCAATACCACCGTTTGTCCATGTCTTCGTCTACCGGAGCAAAGGGTCCGAGGTGGCGATTACGAGACTGTGTTAAATTTTGACATTCTGTGATCAGGTGTTTCAGTGATTCAACTGATTGTGCACAGAACCTACAGAGATTATTATCGATGTTAGGGGCTCTTTGTTTCCATTGAATTTTCTTAGTTGTGTAAGCAGTTAAACACAATCTCATGAATTGGTTGCAATGTTTTCTTGATGGAAATTTTTGAAGGTATCTTGGCAGACGATCTAAACAGTTAGATTGAGGCCCCAAATCAATCGATGAAGACAGAAGGTTTCTTTGTTCTAAGTTTTGTATCCAGTTCCATTTTCTTAGTTTCTGTTTGGCGATTTGGGGCATTGCTATCAGTGTTTCCCACTTTATATCTGCAAATTCTAGGATCATTTTTAGTCTGATGAACTAATTTTGCAGGATGCCGCGATATTGCTTTTGGCTCGCCGTTGAGAAAATGTGGTATTCCGTTGCCAAAACCGATAGTGACATCTTCCGTAGCATAGCCAACGATTTCCAAACAACTGTGTTGTACATGGATTCGATTCCCAGTTCGTATCTTATGGAAATCATTGAGACGCCTTTTGGAAGCTTGAGGATACGTCTCCAAAACAAACCTTCAAGGGTTGACCACAGATGATGGTCTAGATTCCAGCCAGCCTCGGCTCCGAAAGTTATCGACTGGATCACTTTTTGAATATAAAAAGTTAATACAGGTTTTAGAGTGAACTTCCCGTATTCAGCATGAAGCTTAGCCCCTTGCAGTGAAAAGGTCAACATACGTTAAAATCAGACATCCATTCGTGCTCTCTAATTGAGGTATTGAATAGGATGCCTAGATATCGAACAGTTGGTACGTGTTGTATCTGTACTTCTGCAAGTTTCCATCTGAGGTTTTTGGCTAATCTTTTTGAGGTGTTTCCAATTGACATTATCTTCATCTTCTCCACGTTGATTCGCAGAGAGTTATCACTTAAATACTTTTCTAAAGCCAATAGAAGTCTCTGAGGGCCAATTGGTGTTGAGTTCATTAGGACAATATCGTCCGCATATATTGTCCAACTGATACTATGACTGTTGATCTTTGGAGGAAAACATCGCGCCTGAGAAAAAGCTTCAGAAACATCTGATATAAATAATTTGAAAAGAAGGGCAGCCAGGGGGCATCCCTGTTTGACTCCCTTGTTGGTAATTATTTTCTCAGTGAGCTCACCAGCTTAGTTAATTCACACTCTGATCGAAGTATCTTTATGAAGGGCCATTATTGCCTGAAATAATTCAAGCGGACACGACCAGCTCTTCAATTTCACTCGAAACAGATGATAAATGAAGGTTGTCCAATGCTCATTATTTGCTTTGAGTAAGACGTTGGTTAGGCCGTCAGGTCCAGCTGCTCGGAAGTTTTTTAGATGCCTAATTGCTGTTGATATGTCCTCCAGGAATGCCGTCCATTCCAGGAATGGACGGCTACGGACATTTCCTCGATCTTCTGGTTTGCAATAATTCCAAAGACCTTAGCAAAGTGTTGTACCCAACTGGCCTTAGAAATACCATGATGGGTCTTTGCATTCTGGAATATGGCTATGTTGTTTATGATATTCCATAATTCCTTTGTCTGATGACAAATAATTAGCTTTAGAATTCGCTCACCTCGCTCTTGGTCTCTCATAGTTGTAAAACATTTCAACCAGTTGCGGTATTTCACCTTAAGATGTTTCATTCGCGTCGATTTATTTGGGTCTGAATCTTTTTTTAATTTTCTGATGTCACGTTGCAATTTCTTTTTTTTTTTTGGGACACAAGTGCACTAAATTCATATTTTTGTATGTACGTGCTACTGATTGGTTGGTTGAACTTTGTTTGAAAGTCTGTCAACAGAGCAGTGTAATTTAATTTGTTGAGTGGTTCCACATCTTCTGAGGACATCATGTCATTCAATCTCTTCATTTGATTATTGTTTATTTTTAGTCGGTTTCCTCGTTGGTTTACCTCAACTGGCTGAGTGAATCGATCTTCCTTCGTTGACGAAGACGCCTTTAAAGTTAGTTCGAGAAGTATGTGATCGCTAAGTGTTGATTTCAGAATCTTCAGCTGTACAATCTTATTTGACATAGTATTTGATGGCCAAAAGTAGTCGATGATTTTTTCACTGCCATCACGTTGCCATGTATAGTTCGGAGGACAATCACCTTTTGTTTGACCGTTTAACATATGACAGTTCCTGGCATTCATTGCTGACTGAAATTGATGGCCTCTACAGGTGTTAAGTGCTTTATACTTGTGTTTTATCATGGTCCTGTGGTCATCGAACCACGAGAAATTAGATCGCCACACACTATCACTTGTAGCTCAGACAGCAGTTCCATACTGTCATCGATGGATTTTGTTATCGATAGTATAAAGTGACGTGAGGAGATCATCGCTGTGTTCCAGTAAGTATTAATCAGCAGTAAATACTTAAGTGTTGCACTGGGTCCACATTTGTTTTGGAGTGTTTTTCCCTGCACAAACAGAATTGGAGAGAAAGAATGCAAAATCTCCCATCCGGAGGCGTTGTTTATCATGGTCAGTAGCCCAGAGAATGGTCGACCAAACTGATTTTTTCCGGCCGGATTCAAAACAATAGAATACCCATCTTTGGAAGGTACCTCCTGCAGCCATGTCTCCTGGAGACATACTGCAAAATTGTTTTCTAGAGAAACTTCAAAATTCTGGAACAAATGCCTAAAACCTCTAGTGTTCCATGATAGTAGCACAGTCACATCTTCCTTAATGGTTTGCAATAGCTAAGCTCTGTTGGAAACATTTTGCAAAACAGATTTAAGGGAGGCTTTTTGATTTCCAACAGTTCCTTCCTTTATGTTAAGTGGTTTCCTTAGAGCTTCTCGTCTCTGTTCGTGAGTTTGCTCTCGGTCATGTGGCACTGCTTTTGCACTTCCTTCTCTCAGTTGTTTGGCATCTAATGTCAAATCAAAACCGTACGACAGCAGTTTGTCTTTTGCTGCAAGTAAGGCATTTTCGACAGCCTGAAAGTTGATGTGCAAGTAGACCATACCCAGAGAGCCCTCAGTAATCTATTCCACAATTGCTATATCATTGGATGTTATCGTCTTAGAGATGGAAAATTGTGTAGCAACCGCATCACGTTTCTGCGATTTAGATTAACTTCGTTTGCATCAGAGAAAATATTTTCAAGTCTAATTTTCCAAAGCTTTTGTTTCAGTGCCGATTTCGAAGGCATAGTTTCTTTTGAGTTCGTTAGCTCTTGCTTTTTCAATTGAGCCGCCTTCATCTTAGGATTTAACTTTGTTGAGATCAATCTTATTTGATGGGCACCATCTTCAACCATCATCTGTTCCTGACTTTGTGAGGTCTCACAAGAGGGATTAGACTTTGCACTTATTGCTGGCTTGTTAGTATCTCTGGCTTTGGCTTTATGTGTTTGGTGAGTTTTCCACGAGCCTTCAGATATCTTTATGCCGGGACGAGCGCTTTTGTCCACCTGTACTGGCTGCTCCAGTTCCCCAGATCCAACCGAGTATGTGGAAAGATCACATAAGTCAGTAACACTTAAATCTGTCATATTTGAACCGGAGTCAGATTCAATTATTCGCCTTTTATTAGGATTTTGTATTTCCGCCACATTTGGTTTTGGATTTTCTTTCAGCGCTGATTTTCTGGGTGGCACACTTTCTGGCTCATCCTGTTGAGCGTGCAATGTGTTGCGCGAGAAGAGACCAAGCTTTTGAGGCGTCGAAAGATTCCTCACAAACTGTTTGGTTTTCGTTCGAGTTTTGCTCATATTTGTGTTCCTCTTATTCGGTAATTGTTTATTAACAGGGGCTTTTGTAGATTTTACACACGGTTTGGCTGGAACCGTGGTAATAATAGTTTTTGCAGCTCCAGTAAAGATACCAAAGGTGTTGACATTTCCTTTAGAAATAGGTACAGTAGCTTCATTTATGTTTTGATTTTTCTCCCCAACAACCACCGGGGAAATGGTGTTTCATGGTGGCACATCTGATCTGGGTTGTGCTTTACTTGGATGATTACATTCTGACTGATCTTCTATTGTAAGTACAACTTGTGGGTCAGATGTCACAGTGACCGCGTTGTTCGCTTCAGCGGTTTGAGGTGTATCAAGACTCTGATCGGGGCGTGGAATTACGTTTTTCCTTGTATTTGCATTTGTTCTTTCTGCACATTGTATAAGTCTCTCATATTGGGGACCATCACTGACCGCCGTGTTCATTGGCATAGAGTGCCGACACCACTTCATTATTTCCAAAATTGCCTCCATTTGGTCATTTTTGTCCGTATGGTCTTTCATTGCAAGATCTCCTAGCCGATTTTGCCATTGAAAGGAGATCTCAGCTTCACGTTCAACTCTAGTCAATAGATGAGTATTATTTTCTTCCAGTGATGAGACTTTATTTATTAGATTGTGCATCAAGGCGTTCTGGTCTTTTAAAGTCTCATTTAGAGTCTCGTAAAGTTTGATCAATGGGATCAAGGCTAGAGATGTGGCTGCTAGAACATTGTTATGAATCTGTATCCCAGCTGCCACCGATAAGTTCTCTTTGTTGTGAGTGTCTGACTTGGACTCTAGGATAGATGGTTCATCCTGTCTGCTTGAGCACCATGCATTTCTTGGGAATTGATGAGCTGCTTGTGTGTTACGATGAAATCGCAAGTGTTCAGTCTGCTCCTTTGAGGAGCTCAGTATAAATTTCTTGTCGAGGTAATGCCCGTATTTTGTGGGCTCTGTATATCTTTTTGATGCGGTGTGCTCGTCCATGATTTAAGCGTGACGTTTTTTGGATTATGGACGGACTTCATTCCATTCTCACTGTTGCTAGCCAGCTTTTCTTTTACAGTTGATGTACTTTGCGGAGCCATAGAAAAACTGTTGATTAGTTTGTTTTTTACAGCATGATAGTCAGCTGTCAACCGCTCCGTCAGCCGTGCTTCCCGTCCAGCCAGATCCACTCCCAGATGTTTTTTATGGCTATTAGTTGGACGGGAGGGCATGTGAGGCTGGAGTACAAGAGTCTCCAATGGACATACTGCATCTCTACTTTGCACGTCTTTCACAGTTTCAGGTACCATATTCTCGACAGCAACTCCTCTAGCTGAAGAGTCGGGGTTTGTTTCACTATTTATTGGCGGAAAAAAGGAAATGTTTGTCAGATTTCCTGACCCATTTGGTAATTTTAAAGCTAAGAGTTCTGTGTCTGTTACATCAAACGGGGATAGAAAAGACGCAGTGTCAATTTCGACCAACACAGTTGACTCTAGTATCTGAAGTCCATTATTCACATTGGAGACTGTAAGTGAATTTGATTGGGGTAGCACTATATTCAGTTACGCCGCCTTTGAAATGTCATTAGAAGCATTGGACGGCTCATTCGAGTTAGAGATCTGTGTCGAACATTCAGACGTCACAGCTTGTTCGACTACATCAATTTCACCGCAACATACGCCAGCCAACGACTGATTGGCAATATCCAAGACAACAAATGTGTCAGCTCCTTCATTCAACTTTGACGCGTTGATTACGGCCGCGCTTCCCGGCCTTGTGTGCAAATCATCGGTCAGTGTTTGGTGAAGCACTTTCTGAGCCTGCACATCGACCGCAAGCACATCAGCTGGATGTACAGTGATAATTGGTGCTTTGATTCCGCCAGCATCAGGTAGTAAGAGACCAACAGGGGGACTTACGGCCACAGATTGAGCCAGGAGGGGGAGGGAGGGAGAACAGGGACGGGCTGGGACGGGAGAGGGAGGAGGTGTGGGAGCAGGGCAAAAAGGGGACACAGGGAGGGGGAAAAGGGGAGGGGGAGTGTTGAGGGGAACTCTAGCAGCTGACATCGCAGCTTCAGATGAAAAGGAGAGTTTGCCACGATTACGAGCATTCAATGTTGTTTGCCGCATCGGTGGGCGGATATCAGGTACCATGATTGACTCTTTTCGGCTGTCAGGGGTTCATAGATCCTTAACGGCTTCAGTGGCGAAGGCGGACTGGAGGCAGACTGTACTCTGCACCGGACTCTGCGCCGCGCTCCGCGCGCTGGACGGGTATATGAAGGCAGACCCAGTAGTGATAGAAAGAGGACTGAATTCTCAGGACTCGTAGTGCAGCTCCTCAGGACAAACAGCTCACAATAGAAGCTGGAGGCAGACTGGACTCTGCACCGGACTCCGCGCCGCGCTCCGTGCGCTGGAGGGGTATATGAAGGCAGACCCAGTAGTGATAGAACGAGGACTGAATTCTCAGGACTCGTAGTGCAGCTCCTCAGGACAAACAGTTCCCAACAGATGCTGGAGGAAGATTGCACTCTGCACCGGACTCCGCGCCGCACTCCACGCGCTGGAGGGGTATATGAAGGCAGACCCAGTAGTGATAGAAAGAGGACTGAATTCTCAGGACTCGTAGTGCAGCTCCTCTGCACCGGACTCCGCGCCTTTTGATAGCTTGCAGCAACCACCTTAGCAGCGGTGGCATTCTTCTGCAGGACCAGAGGATAAAAAGACCCCACAAAAAACAAGGTTATAAGGGCAGACATTAAGGGCTGTGCGAGGATGGAAAGCAGGGAGCCAGATCAGAGGCACCCCATCACTTTACAGGATCTGCCAGGTATGATGAGCAAGACCACACTTGTATGCAAAGGTGTAAATGAGACCAAACCTTTCAGAGCAGCGTTCAGTTTAGCAGTTTTTGGGGCCTTTAGCGTCAGCAAGTTGGCTGCGGCAAACAAGGCAGGGGATGCCCCAGGGAGTGTGACATATAACTGCTTGAGCACGAGGTGGCGATATTTCTGGGAAGGTCAAAGACGGATCAGGCAGGTAAAGGGCAATGGGCCCGGCTGCACTGCATAAGAGAAAGCAGCTGCTGCTCAGTATGTCTGCTGACCAGTTTCCTGGCCGTTAAACCCAGGGGTGCAAGGAATCTGTTAGTCCACACTAACGTGCTGCCTCTAACAGTGTTTCAGTTCCAGGCAGTGTTGGGTATGGTGTTGAGAAGAGTGGTCAGGGACCCTAAGCAGTACGGCTCCCACTCTTTCAGAATAGGAGCAGCCACAACGGCAGCAGGAGCCGGGGGAAAGTGTCCAGGGGACTAAGGAGGTCAGGTGATGGAAATCTGGTGCCTATAAAAAGTACATTAGGACCGATAAGATGTAGAGCTCTGCAATGATAGTTGTATGTATTTTTCTCCCCCCATGCTAGAGGACGCCAAGTGTGACAGAAATGTAGCATTGGTGATTGGCCACTTGTTCGTAGTGAGAGCAGCAGAATGGGCGAACGTCAGGTAGAATTGAAGAAAGAGGGTCTTGAGTAAGACCGACATTCTTTGGTTTGGTAAGGAAGGAATGAAATGGGATGAACTGGAGAGAACAATGGCAGAATTGATCAAGGAGGAAGTCCCCACGACATAGTAGTAATCCATCTAGTTGGGAACGACTTGGCCCAATTGGGCAGAGGGCAACTGCTGAACGAATTGCGCCGCACATTGTGGGCATTGAGCAAGAACCTGGGGGCGAGTGAGTTGATGTGGTCAGAGATGATTCCTAGGTTTATGTAGAGAGGGGCTAATTCAAAATCAGCAATGGAGAAGTCGAGGAAAAGGCTGAACATGGCAATCGCAACATTTTGCAGGTGGGCTGGTTTCTCAACAATCAGGCATGGGCTGATTAACTTAAGAGTGCCTGGGAAAAGGAACAGGGTTCACCTGTCGGACATGGGTTGCTACCTCTTTTTGTCGAACTTGGAGGATGACCCTAAGTGGATGAGGCTGTGAATAATAAGCACAGTTTGGTGCTAGTGGGGGTGGCAAAGGGTCGAAACCCCCTTTTTCTGTGGCAATATCTCCTGATGGAGGGTAAAGAGAACAAAGAGTAAATTGACCCCTCCTAGCCTAGCAGAGCGGGGGACAGCAAGATCGACAGCTTCCAGTCTAGGCTGGTGAAAAAAGTAAAGCATAACAGCGTTCCCTGTAGCCCATCAGAGGCAACGTGAGGCTCTGGGAGGTTTGGGGAGTGAGACCTAAGTATGCAGGAAAAATAATGGATAAGGAGAACAAAAGAGCTGACTGTAAACAAAGAAAGAAATAAAGGACAAGGGGGGGTGCCAGGGAGAAAGAATAATAAACAGAAAAGGGCTGCTGATCGTCTGGGGTTGTAAAAGCTATTACATATATTAATGTTTGGTTTGAAGTGATCGTGTGAACTGTGTATGAATAAAACTGTGGCATTGTTGTACCACAATAAGAAGAGCTGGTCTGGCCTCAGTTATTTAGCCAAGGTGGGCTACAATGGGATGGTATATATATCTTGCCGTGTGGGGACGAACAGTACCCAACTTCCTATGTTAAGGCAAAGAATAGGCCTGGCAGGATAGCTCAGGGGCAACTTGCTTGTATTAGAAGCAAGACGATGCGGAGCAACACAGATTCGTTCCCCGGGTCCGTATTTAGAAACCTCTGGGTATTAAGCGTGCTATAAATAACCAATTATAATGATATAATACAGGAATAAAGGATTTTGCTTGTTTTTACCAGAAAAATGGAGATGGTGGCTTGAGGTCAGGCAATATTAGTTAGGGTGGTGTGGTCCCTCCTCCCCCCACCCCCTCACACACATTCATTGGTTTCAAAATTAGGAACAACAATGTGAACAGCTAAATTTGATGAAGAGACATAGAACCAGAATACAACGCAGACCAGTAGAGAGGAGATGAATTCAGGGGACACTTAAACCGAGAGGTTGTAGAAAATATTTAGGGAGACCGAATGATTGCAATGTAACAAGACATTGCTGGGAAATGCAGAGGTGGTTGGGAGAACACTACCTTGGCATATAGTCTGCAGGGAGTAACACTTTAGCTGTCGAGGGTCAATGCGCATCAAAGAGTATACAGGGAATGCAGACACACTCTTCCTCAACGTCATGCTCCCTTTGTTTCTGCCCTGGTAATGAACGGCATCGATTACTGTAACAGCGCTATATATGGCTCAACCTTCCCATTTAATTCATCGACTTCAGCTCTTGGAGAATATAGCTGCAAGAACTGTGCTCATCCTCCTTTTGGCACTCACATGACCCCTCTTCTACGCCAGCTACATTGGCTCCCTGTTGGAAAACGTGTGATGTTTAAATCCTTATGCATTGCGCATAGATACTTTTACAAACTGGGAGCTGAGTATCTTCAGGCTAAATTCTGTCCCTAGGTCCCCTCCAGAGCACTTCACTCTTTATCGTCTCCGACGATTCAAGTCCCCCGGATAAAATATTCCCACATAGGCAGACATGCGTTCTCCATTGCTGCAGCGAGAGCTTGGAATTCCCTTCCATTTGGCCTCCGGCTGTGGATCTCTCTTTTCGTGAAGCCCTTGAGACTCTTGTATTCTAAAATTGGGGTTCTGCTTTCTGTTGGTCACCTATGGTTCTCCTAGCGCCAAAATGCCTTCGGGCGGCTTTTATACACATAACATAACACTAGTGGAGAAAAGAGACAACATGGTGGGTTGAGTAAGTGCAAGGAAACCAGAAAATCCTAAGGATGCAGATTTGTGTGCAGATCAACCTGACCATTCTGAAGTCAACCCACTTTTAAAATAATGTGCTTTCTGCCCCAGAATAATTGTTAATTTTTATTTTTGTAATTTTTTTTATTTGTTTATGGTTTATTCAAACCTTTACAAAACAATAAAAGAAGCATATAATAAAATCCAGAGACACTAAAAAAGTGAAAAGAAAATTTCAATTCATCATCACCATTAATAGTAAATTAAAACAGAGAAAAACTATATACAATAATCAATACAACCGCACTTTTCCAATAATCGTTCAAAAAAGAAAAATAAGTCCTACTTAAAATATATAATCAAATAAAAATAAATATCCAAATCTTATGACCTTAGCCATAAACATAACACAATGCAACTTTAAAAATTAAATAAAAAAATAAAATGTTAAACCAATTAGTCAGACGACGCCCTCAGCTGACAAAATGCCACTGATTCCCCCTCCCTTTGATGGAGTTGGCTCCTTCTCGACTTGATGTGCAAGACGAGGCAAAGCACGGATAAAAGCGGACCTGAAGTGTCAATAAGAGTGTGTTATACATGGATTATGCAATGCAGGCCTGCACTTGCTCTGACAAGCTGCTCGGTACAAGTGTTGACAACTTCATATGTGTTGATGAGCATCTTTTGAAGCAGAAAGTTCCATGGGGAGTATACAAGACAGAGCTGGATCCGTCCTGACTCATTTCTCACCTGGAACGTTTTGGCTTTTGAAGTTAGTTGGTCTACAGTGGCCAGGGCTGTCAGAAGATGTGGTGAGGCCCGGGGCAAAACATTTGGTGAGGCCCCCTTACAATTTTTTGCACTCAGCCAGCTGCGGCACATCCGCAAACAGGAGACTCAAAATATCTCCCCTTGAGTTTGTGTGCAGGATCCCAAATATGGTTTATTAATACAACTCCAAATCAACTACAGCAAAGTTAGATTTCTCTACTGAAGAAAGGTTCATGCCAGACTAACTTCTTTATCATATGAATAAATATATATAGGATGGCATGAGCTCTCCACTGCGCCACCTCCAATTCTCTGAGGGTTTGTCACTTTTCCAAGCAAAGAGTTGAGGGCAGATCTCTTTCTTCGGCTGGGGCCTCCCTCTGTAAACAGCCTCCCTGCCTCCCTGAAACTTGAGGAGAACCATCTCTGGTTCCGGAAGCAACTCAAGACCTATCTCTTTGATTAAGCTTTCTCTCTTCCTCTCCCTTGCTGATCACCTGCCTGATCCATGCACTGGTCACCTGGTTAAGCTCTGAATTCGGGCCCAGGTCCCTGCCTGTCCTGTTGCAATCCCGCACTGCCTCTTGGCTCCCCTGCACTTGTGGTCTGTATCTGTAAACCTACAGTCCCCACTCTTGCTCTTATTCTCCACCCGTTGGCTGCACTTATGAGTACCCACACTTGCCACCCGTTGGCTGCACTCTTGTTTCTTCTTTGTTGCTGCACTTCTGCATCCTACCCCACCCTCGGCACTTCTCCCCTCCCCCCTTCCCTGCTCTTGCGAGATCTGAATGACACAAGGCCTAGTAAGATCTGTGTTTTGTCCTACTCTTTTGTTTCTCCCTCCTGCCTTTTCGCGCCTAGAAACACTTGTGTACAGGCACGTTATAAATGCCATATCATATCATTAAGGAGCACCCTGACCCTGTGTGCGCATTAAAACACACATCATACACAGTGACAAATGATGTGCAGTGGAGGCTGGTACATTTCTGAACTTAAGAGGCTTAAATATTTGTGCCAATTAGGCAGGATCAACAGAGCACAGTGAGGGAGCCCAGACCAAACAAGGGTTGCTTGAGGGGGGTTCTCACTCCCAAGAAAATGTTTGAAACATTGGGTTAAAAGTATGCATTTTACAGCACTTTCTTTGCAAAATTGGGTAGAAATCCATACAGTTTGCAATTGGTTTTGTATGGAAGCACATGGAAATGCCCAATAGTTGCAAATCACAAATTGTGCATAGGAACATTTTCCAATACATTTCATGCCGCCTTTCCACGCGAGATATGCTAGTTTAAAAATATAGTCATGCTGGTTGTTCTAATTATGTCGATGCAGGCTGCATCAATATATGCCATTATTACCATGTACAGACTCCCAGCCAGTAAAAATGCCATGCCACAGAAAGTATATCCAGGCTGACTGTGTACCATAAGTGTTATTACTGGCTAGATTGGCCTACATTCAATGTGGGCCAATTTAGCCAAGTAGTATGTTTGCTTTAACCTTGATGCATAGTCCTGTGCATCAAGGGTAAAGCAAAAAGAGCACTGGCAATGCTAACACTTTGGGCATTTGTGTAGGCATGGGAAAGGCACTTCTGTATTGGTATTAGCTGGCCATTGATAGTGCCAGTGCAAAATGGTTTGAGTACCTGAGCAGCTGATAGCAGTGCCTGGTAAATGCCTAATACTTGTACACAAGCCAAAACTGTTGGCTTTGCCAATGCTTATTTTTAAAAGAACTTCAGTGAAAGACACGCAGGGTGTTTTTAAATTGAGTGGCCAAAGGCAGACCTGATTAAGACATTTTTATTACACCAGTTACGTGCTTACAACTCCAATGAAGTTATGAATTCACAGAAGACTCCTTTGAGGAAACACTGTTTAAAGGTAGCTCAAGAGTTCCAGTGAGAAGGTGTTTTGGGTGGGGAAGGCAGGAACTGGGTGAGAATTGCCATAGGGATTAGCATGTCCATGAGAAGTCATTTCACTGTTAGCACCTGCATTCATATCCATACATTTTTAGGTAATTGAAATCGTGATGTGGTGTTAGCACTTGCATGCTAGGGGAGTGATTAGAAGGGAAGTGGTGACATGAGATATCTCATTCTCACAGCAGTCCTTAAGTTTGCCCCTTCCTCACAGCCTCTGACGTTAGCGCCTCTCCCAACATTTGAAGTGTTAGTCCCCTTTCCCCCTTGACATTTTAGCCTAGGTGCACCTCTGATGCCATGACTTAATGGAGTGGCCCCCAGGGCGGCTACATTTAGGGGTGGTGCTGAACACACACTCACAAAAAACACTTTCACCCATGCATTCATCCACCAGTTACACAACTCCATACATTCATGCATACATAAAACCAAACACAACATTGACACAAACAGCAACATGCATGCATGCATTCATACATACACATACTAATTTAATTTAAATACACATATACACTTTTAATTTAAAATAAAAAACACTTACCTTACCTCCATGCACCCTTAAAAAGCATCCACGCAGCCGACACGTAGACATGCTGCCTGACAAGAGAGAACTCCTCTCCCATCAGTCAGCATGATCACGCTGACAACATGAACACACTGGGTGGCAGGAGAGGAGTCCTCTCCTATCAGTCAGCGTGGTCACGCTGAGCAATGTGACCACACTGACTGACAAGAGAGAACTCCTCTCCAATCAGTCAGCGTAATCACGCTGACAACATGAACACACTGACTGACAGGAGAGAAGTCCTCTCCTGTCAGTCAGCGTGGTCATGCTGAGCAACGTGAACACACTGACTGACAAGAGAGAACTCCTCTCCCATCAGTCACTGACTGACAAGAGAGAACTCCTCTCCCTCCTCTCCCATCAGTCAGTGTGGTCACGCTGAGCAACGTGAACACACTGACTGAGAAGAGAGAACTCCTTTCCTGTCAGTCAGCGTGGTCATGCTGAGCAACGTGAACACACTGACAAGAGAGAACTCATCTCCCATCAGTCAGCGTGATCACGCTGACAACATGAACACACTGACTGACAGGAGAGGGTCCCTCTCCTGTCAGTCAGGGTGGTCATGCTGAGCAAGGTGAACACACTGACTGACAAGAGAGAACTCCTCTCCCATCAGTCAGCGTGGTCACGCTGAGCAATGTGAACACACTGACTGACAAGAGAGAACTCCTCTCCTGTCAGTCAGCGTGGTCATGCTGAGCGACGTGAACACACTGACTGACGAGAGAATTCCTCTCCCATCAGTCAGCGTGGTCACGCTGAGCAACATGAACACACTGATTGACAAGAGAGAACTCCTCTCCCATCAGTCACTGACTGACAAGAGAGAACTCCTCTCCCATCAGTCAGTGTGGTCACGCTGAGCAACGTGAACACACTGACTGAGAAGAGAGAACTCCTTTCCTGTCAGTCAGCGTGGTCATGCTGAGCAACGTGAACACACTGACAAGAGAGAACTCCTCTCCCATCAGTCATCGTGATCACGCTGACAACATGAACACACTGACTGACAGGAGAGGGCCCCTCTCCTGTCAGTCAGGGTGGTCATGCTGAGGAAGGTGAACACACTGACTGACAAGAGAGAACTCCTCTCCCATCAGTCAGCGTGGTCACGCTGAGCAATGTGAACACACTGACTGACAAGAGAGAACTCCTCTCCTGTCAGTCAGCGTGGTCATGCTGAGCGACGTGAACACACTGACTGACTAGAGAATTCCTCTCCCATCAGTCAGCGTGGTCACGCTGAGCAACATGAACACACTGATTGACAAGAGAGAACTCCTCTCCCATCAGTCACTGACTGACAAGAGAGAACTCCTCTCCCATCAGTCAGCGTGATCACACTGCCAACATGAACGCACTGACTGACAGGAGAGGAGTCCTTTCCCATCAGTCAGCATGGTCACGCTGAGCAACGTTAACACACTGATTGACAAGAGAGAACTCCTCTCCCATCAGTCACTGACTGACAAGAGAGAACTCCTCTCCCATCAGTCAGCGTGATCACACTGACAACATGAACACACTGACTGACAGGAGAGGAGTCCTTTCCCATCAGTCAGTGTGTTCACGTTGCTCAGCGTAACCACGCTGACTGATTGACGAGAGAACTCCTCTCCTGTCAGTCAGTGTGGTCACGCTGAGCACGTGAACACACTGACTGACAGGAGAGGAGACCTCTCCCATCAGTCAGCGTGGTTACGCTGAGCAACGTGAACACACTGACTGACAAGAGAGAACTCCTCTCCCATCAGTCAGTGTGATCACGCTGACAACATGAACACACTGATTGACAAGAGAGAACTCCTCTCCTGTCAGTCAGTGTGGTCACGCTGAGCAACGTGAACACACTGACTGACAGGAGAGGAGTCCTCTCTTGTCATTCAGCATGTCCAATTTTTAGATGAATGATGGGAGGCAGCAGAGCCCACTTCTGAGCCCTGCTGTCTCCCATTATTTTGCTGTTTGTTGCGGAGCCAAACGGCTTCACAAGAAACAGCAAAATCATTGCAGGGGCAGCACAGTCCCCCGTGTGAATAAAGGACACGGGAGACTGTGCTGCCTTCCACTTAGGAGAGGGGGCCGCGAGGCCCCCAGCAAGCGCGAGGCCCGGGGCAGTTCCCTCCCCCCCCCCACTCCTCTCGTGACGGCCCTGACAGTGGCTAATGGACACAAATACATTTGGTGCAGAGATACTGTGACAATTAACTCCACTGACACAAAAAGAACCTCTTTATGTTAAATGCTTCTGTTGAGTTTGTGTTGTGACATTTACTGCCTTACTATCTATATTAAGCATTGGCAAACCGATTGTTTTGGCGTCATTGCAGCAGTTTAGCAAATGGTGGTGTGGTGACTGCAATCAAGCATTTTGAGCTGGAATTGCGAAGTCGAGGCAGTTATGCATAGCGACTTAGTGGCAGCTGTAGAGACCAGAGGTCAACGTACATTACAACCGCCTGTCCGGCCTGCCAGATTGGTTACCTATTTACCACCTAGCCTCTTTGATTGGCTCTGGCCGAGCAACAAGGAAGAGGGCAGCGGGTGTCACACTGCGGGAGTAAGGAGAGGTGAAAGAATACATGCGAAGAGGTTAACTGGTGATGGTGAGATCGGTGTGGTGTCTTGGTGTGCTGGCGAGGACTTGGAGTGAATTGTGGGGGCAAGGGGTGTGAATGGACAGGTAACGACTATGCTAATCAATGCTAAAGCTCTTTGGAGTTGCCATGTGTTGTGCTCAGCACATAGAGCTTCAATTCGTACAGCCATGTTGTGTGCATTATGAGGTTACAGAGTGTTAGGGAGAATTCTCATTTCTGTGCTAATTCTCTTCAACCTTAGAGACCCCACTCTTTTGCTGGACTTTAGGACTTTTTCATTTTAACCCTGGAGTGAGTGAGACCTTTTTCTCACTGTCTCATGTGTTTTGACCTGATTTGGATTATGTGTTTTCACTGTTTTTGGAGTCTGACAAACTCCGTAGGCATCTACTTTTTGTATGGTGACACACAGCACCTTCAGGGTAGTGTCAGAGAGAAATCCTTTAGATTTCTCATAAGGTTTAAATACCTTTTCTTGTGTGAACTACTGTTCCCAAGAATAGTAAAGTGAAATTGACTTTACTTACTTTTTCTCTTTGTAGGTCCAGCACACACCATGTTATTGGGAGGATAGCTCAGGGGCAACATGCTTGCCTTGGAAGCAAGACGACACGGAGCACCACAGGTTCGATTCCTGGGCCTGCACTTAGAAACCCCTGGGTATTAAGCGTGTTATAAATAACCTATCATATCATATGTGGAGTTCTGGGGGGTTACCTAGTAGACCCTTATCCTACATTCTCATGTAACATTTTTTATGTTACCCTCACTACTTGAAATGGCTGGTGGCAGTGGTTTAATATTCCTACCGTTGTGTTTTTCTACTGCAGACTGAACCCTCAGCTGCAGTACAGCACCCATGGGTGATCATTTTGTCAAAATGGCCTCAGTCTTCTATTTTCACCATTTTCTGTTTGTGAGGTCTTTCTTGGGTTTTACTCTGTGCAAAATCAGAAGCCCTATTCAGAAGTTAAATGAAAACCGTGAATTGTCCAGATTGACCAGGGTAAAATCTGTGATGATAAAGGAAAGGGAACTGTGGGGAATGCACTTTGAGAACAGGAACCCAGGTGCTACTATCTCAGAATATGAAAATGTTAATCTTGCATACTTTAATCGGGAATTTGAGTATGCAAACGAAATAGGGTTTTCCCAATATGAGTGGTTTTCCCTCCCACCTTTGGGACTTGGGAAACCACACCTATGTCACAAGGCAGAGGTGGAGCTAGAAATTATATATGCACATAGGACATAGGACATGCATGCAAATAGAACAGGGCAATCATGGAAGATTGGGTGATGAAGACTAAGAAGCGGAACATACTGGAGATTGGAGAACCGAGCTTGACGGACTGACCCCAGGCAGATTGGAGACCACTCCATTGAGGGTATAACTAGTCTTTCTTGGAATTTGGGTTTCAGGTAAGCCACCTGAAGAGAGGGTTTGCTGAAGGAATGATTTCATTCTATTGTATGCCTGGATGACGCCCCAAAATCAGAAGCCATATTCAGAAGGTAAATGAAAACCGTAAATTGTCCAGATTGACCAGGGTAAAATCTGTGACGATAGAGGAAAGGGAACTGTGGGGAATGCACTTTGAGAACAGTAACCCAGGTGCTAATATCTCAACGCCTTGTGCTCCGCTATCTACATTGAATACAAAGTGAGATGTTGTTATTTAAAGCCTACTCTACTTTGTATTGAGAAACAAAGTTTGAATTTGAATACATTTGGTTACACTTTAATGTGGAACTGCCTTTGTAAAGTTAAGTACATAACTAGTGGCCTAAGCCGGTCCAGAGTAATTCGGGTCATGATATTGTGGCAAAATATTATTGCTTGGGGTGATACAGTGCAGTCATGTAGCCCGGGTGAATCCATAGTGCCAGATCAGATATTGGCACAACAAAAATGAGTATAAAGAATTTATTGGATTTATTAGGAATTGGGCAAAGTGCAACCCCCCTGCATTTCCTTATCTTTAATGCACAGACAAATTCCTGTGTGAGGTGATTAAAAAAGTGGATTTTTAACACTGTACTTGTTACATGGGAACAATGTATCTTCAGCTCGAAAATACATGCAGGCTGAAAACCACGCAAACACTGATGCATTAAAGTTGTGCAGACAGATTGGTTGAAAGTTGCACACAGAAGAAGCTAGAAAACAGCACATACACTCACGTAAATTTAAAGTTTCAAACTTAGCTGTATTCCAAGTCTCTCTATCTCCCTCTCTCTTTCTCTCTCACACACACACCCTCACACATGCAAGCAACACACACGTTTAGTAAATGTCACATACACACACACACGTTTAGTGAGAGTGTCCCATACATATTCAGTGAAAGTCACAAATACATATTTAGCAGAAGTCACGCTTACATGTTCAGAGAAAGCTGCACCCATGTATTTTGAGAACAAGGGAACATGTGGGTTCAGAACAGGGTAACTAAATTACTAAGAGCAATTAAGATTTTAAACCAGCAGGAGCCAAATTAAGCTTCCCATTGTCTACAGGTAAGTGACCAATACATAGCCAATGCATTCACTACCTCATGTCTGCACAGGGGAGTTGCTTGATAGTAAATGTATTCTAAATACATTGCCCAAATCCTTTTCCCCTATAGCATATATGTCTTGATACTGGAGAAAATCAAATATTTTAATCTTTCTATGTAAAATGCCAATGCAAAAGAAAAATGTTTAGAATGTCTATCTTTTAGAATAAAATATATTTATAAGAAGGCTATTTGAAGTAAGAGTGAATGCTTGCATGGACTGACAATAGTGAGTCATATAAGCAGGTAATTTGGTTTTTTAAAAGAGTTTTGGATTTGTTATACATAGACTTGTATTGATCTCCATGTTGTAAAGATGGAGACCAAGTTGTTTGAAGTTACATTATGCTTTTCAATACCTTTTGATAAAAAAAATCTCTTTATGAAGTTTTTCCATCAAAATCATGATCAGATAAAGGTCACATCTCCCAAACCTACACTACAGAAACATCCTTTGTCCTGAACATCCCTCCCAACTCACCCGACCTCCCCCTCCCTCGACCCACTCAAATAACTGCAGGCCACGTGACTTTAATAACAAGAAGAGATGGGGGTTCACTCTTCTATGCATCCTCATTTTCCCAACTATTTTGTTTCATATCAGTTTCACCACAATGTTAGGAGTCAGCAGCGTGAGTTCACAGAAGCCATTCATCAGAAGGATATACTGGACCATCCAATATTACAGCCCATTCTGTTCTACGCATTGTCGCCACTTCAGCATACATATCTTAAATCCTGGTCAGGGCCAACAGTTCAGCGTAGCCCATTTAAGCAAGTGCCGTAACCAGTCCTTTGCTGTAGGACCCGTGGAGCTATACCATATCATAGCAATCCTTTCCTAGTCTAACACCAAAGCCAGGTCGACCTTTTTTTTCAATTGTTTCACCAATTTCCTTCTGGCGAACCGACCCAGTAGACACAGCAGCATTGATCCTATTATCCAGGAGGCTCCCATATCACCAATTTTGGTTAATACGTTCCCACAAAATTTCACAGGACTCGGGCATAGCCAAATGCTATGCAGACAGTGTGCATCTTCCTCCCACATTTAGGCACCTATTCAGTCTTTCATTTTATGTATTCTCCTGGGAGTCCAATACATTCTATGAAAAATGTTATACTGAATAATCCTCAGTTGAGCATTTCTAGACACTACTTTCGTGTACGTACAAATCCTTTGCCACTTCTTCTCCTTGAGCATCAGCCCCGGGACTCTCTCCCACTCCTCCTCCACTGTCTTCTTCTTGGCTCTGTTAAGCAGCAGTAGCTGATAAGTCATGGATATAGGTCGTCCCCTTTCCCCAAGTGCATACAGGCCCCCCAACAGAGGAGAGGCTGAGGGTTCCTTCAGAAGCATATCCCACCACTTGCAAGCACTTCCCGTTATACCAGCATAGAACAGGACATGTTCCCTATTGAAGCCTAGCCCTGCACATAAATTGGGAAGTCGTTTCAAGCGTGAGTCCATTTTGATTTTTTAATACAACACTGTTCCTTGCCCAGGAATGTAGGGTGGGCTTGTATAAATGGGATGTAATGTTGGCATGCCACACCTGCGTGAGCCAATAATAAAATATTCTCCATTGTAATATCACGCTCTAAAGTAAATAGCCAGTTTCATGGTCTACTGCCAACCTTAAAGTAAATCTAGTTTTCACAGTTGGCTATTTCAAAGAAAATATTTTTTGATGATTAATTGAACTAGACAATCTTCTGACTGAAAGGAGCTCTGCTCTCAAGCAGCTATTGCAAACAGTATGCATTAGAAAACCCCATTAAAGAATAAGCTCTGAATCCTCTGAAGCACTTTGAGAGCACATCATCGGTGTGTGGGAGATGTATGGCATGAGGAAGTAGCTGACCTGATAGATGTATGAGAAATTGCAGCCTTAATGGGTTATATCCCCAATTGCCAGAAACCTGTCTTCGCTTTTAAAAGAGTCTCCTCCTTAAGGTAACATTATCCATGGTTTTATGGCTCCCCCAAGTTCAATACTTTATCCAGTAGGAAGTGATTTATGGGAAGAGAGGCACAAGGGACAATATAAACAGTTTAAATAGTTCAAGAGCTAAAGAACCACTAGTTCAGACAGGAAAACCCTCCAAAATTAAAATGAGAACCCCTGGAATACTAGAAAAATCAAGAAAAAAATCATACTTAACTGAGATGGAATGGGGTGTATGATCAATAAATGTTAAGTTACTCTCCGTAGTAACTAACATACTCTTAGTCCTTAGTCCCCTTTCCTCCATACTGCATGGGCGTCCCTTCCAAGGGACGGGAGACGGAACCTTTTTCACCAGAAAAAACCTTCTTCCCCTTTAAATTTAGAGGCGCGCTGGAGTGCGGCCCTGGGAGCAGGCGCTGCCCTGACTCCACCCTCCGGCGCTACACCTCAGTCCCCATAGACGCGTCGACAATAGCTAATATTGCCTAATGACACCAGTTTTATTAAGGGGGAGGATGGTGGGACGTATGGAGGAAAGGGGACTAAGGACTAGTCACTACGGTGAGTAACTTATAATTACTCTTACGTCCTGTCCCCTTTCCTCCATACTGCATGGGCGATTACAACTGAATGTAGCGCCAGGGTGGAGAGGAGACCCTCCTTAAGCAAATAGGTTCCTGAGAACCGCCTGTCCAAAAGCCGCATCAGATCTAGAGCTGGCATCCAAACAGTAATGCTTGCAGAAATCCAAGGGAGTGGCCCAGGTGGCCGCCCTCCTTATGATCTGGCAAGGGACATGGCACTGGAATGCGATGGCCGTTGCCTTGGCTCTGACTGCCTGGGCATGCATGTTGGCTTGTGCTGGTCCTCGTATGCTTCCTTTATGGCAAGGCCATCCAGCGGGATATGGAGGCTTTGGAGGCCTGATCGCCTGGTCTTGCGCCTCCGAAAGTGACAAACAGGGTGTCCGATTTGCAGAAGTCTTTGGTTCTGTCCAGGTAGAATTTCAGGGCACGCCTGACATTCAGGCAGTGCAGCACTCTCTGTGCTTTGTCCTTGGGATCGGCAAAGAACGTAGGAAGGACTATTTCCTCGTTCAAATGGAAAGCAGATGAAACCGTGGGCAGAAATGCTGGGTGTATCCGCAGGAATATTTTGTCCCTGTGAAACTTAGTGTATAGTTCGGAGGTGACCAGCGCCTGGATTTCGCTGACTCTGCGAGCCGAGGTGAAGCCGACTAGTAAGGCCGTCTTAATGGTGACCAGCCTGATGTCCTCGGACGCCATTGGCTCCAACGGTTTGTGTGCCAGCGCGGCCAAGACTATGTTCACATCCCACACAGCGTGCAGCCTCTTGATGGGCGGGTAGAGCCTTGCGAGCCCAGTCAAATGTTTCTTGACAATAGGATTGGAGAAGGAGAAGATCCCCTCCGCTGAGTTCCTGTAAGCCTCAATGACTGCAAGGTAAGTGCGGCAGGCGTCCACCTGCACGCCAGACTGGGCGAGGTGTGCCGAGAAGGAGAGCACATCATCCAAAGTACATGTCAGGGGGTCGATTTCCCTGGAGCTTGCCCAGTGGCAGAACCTGGTCCACTTACTTTTATACTGGGCCCTGGTAGCCTTGCTCCTTGCGCCCTGTATGATTTCCAGATTAGCCTGGGAGAGGCTGAGGGGCCTTAGCGTTACCTGCTCAGGAACCACACTGTGAGGGCTAGTTTCTGTGGCGTGGGGTGCATGACCCTGCCCCCCTGCTGCACCAGAAGATGTGCTGGACCCGTCAGGAGGGAAATCGGTGGCATCTCCGAGAGGCGGAGCAGCTCCGAGAACCATGGCCTGGCCAGCCACCATGGAGCTATAAGAATGATGTTGAGCTGGCGAGACTCCTTGATGTTGCAAATCGCTCTGTGAACCAGCGGAGTGGGTGGGAAGGCGTACGCTATCATGCCGTTCTACTGAATCCAAAATGCATCTCCCAGGGAGCTGGGGCCCTGGCCCTGCCAGGAGGCGATCTGAGGGCACTTCTTGTTGTGCCAGGAGGCAAAGATATGCACCAGGGGATGGCCCCACCTGTTGAAGCTCTCCTGAATAATGAGGTAATTTAGCTGCCACTCGTAATTGTCCGCTCCCAACCTGCTGAGCCTGTCCGCCTCCGGTTTGGATTCCCCCGGGAGGTGGACTGTCGTGAGGTAGATGTCGTTTTCCAGGGCCTACTCCCACATGCCGATTGCCAGTCTGCACAGAGGAGGGGATCTGGTGCCTCCCTGCTTGTTGACATAGTAAATGCTGGTCGAGTTGTCTGTCTGGATGAGGACAACCTTGCCCCTGAGAAGTGGGAGGAATGCTCTGAGCGCTAGCCAGATGGCGTTCAGCTCTAACCAATTGATGTGGTATTCCTGCTCCTGTCGAGTCCAGGTGCTGTGGACCGAAAGCTCTTCCACGGTGGCTCCCCAGCCCTGGAGCGAGGCATCAGTGGTGATGGTGACCTGTGGGGTGGGAGGCCGGAAGGGCTTGCCCGTCCGTAGGTTGTTGTCCCTGGACCAACATGTTAGGTCCCGGTGTAGAGATGGAGGAAAGTTGATCATCTCGGATTGAGAGCCCCGCACCTGGTTCCATGAGGCTGCGATGTGCAGCTGAATCCTTCTCATCCTCAGTCTCGTGTGTGGGACGGCTAATAGGACCACTGCCAAGAGACCCAGGAAATTCTGGTACCACCATCCCGAGGTGACTTCTCTGCTGATGAAGTGGGTGGTGGCCCTCCTGGTGGCTGAGATCTTGTCCTCGGACGGAAATAACTTCTCAGTGCACGTGTCCCAGATGAGGCCCAAGAATGTCAGAGTCTGTGTGGGCTGCAGCTGCGACTTCTTGAGGTTGAGCGAAAAGCCCAGATCGTGCAGTGTGTTCATAAGGGCATGGGAAGAGTGGTGAACCGCTTCCGGAGATGTAGCCATGATGAGCCAGTTGTCGAGGTATGGGTAGACGTGGATGCCCTGCCCTCTGAGGAGGGCAGCCACAGTATTCATTAGTCTGGTAAAGACCCCGGGGGCCTAGTTGAGGCCGAAAGGAAGGACCTTGTATTGGAAATGATAGCCCATGATCCTGAACCGTAGGAAAGAACGATGGGGCTGCCATATTGGGACATGTAGGTACACGTCCTTCAGATCCAGGGAGCACATCCAGTCTCCCTTGCACAATGTCTCCGCTATAAAAGCTGGCATGATCATCTTGAATTTATGTAGAGGTAAGGAGAGGTTGAGGGTGGAAAGGTCCAGCACAACTCTCAGGCCTGCCTGGTTCATTTTCTGGATGACGATAATCCTGAAGTAAAAGCCCAAGCCTTGCTGGGAATCTGGGACTTCCTCCACTGCCTGGCTCTCTACAAGCAACCGGATCTCTGCCAGAAGAGTTGCTGTCCCAACTTGAGGCAGTGGAGGGGAGAAGGGAGGAGAGGCTGGGATGGGTAGGTGGTACCCCGTGGATACTACGAAAAGGATTCAGGGGTCTGCGAAATTCTGGCACCAGAAATGTGTATGGAGAGAAAGCCTGCCCCCCACCCGAGACACGTGGACCCAGAGGGGCATGTCATGCCTTCTTTCCCTCGAAGGCTGTCGCAGAGGAGGGGGACTGGAAAAATTACTTACCCCCCCCCCTTTTTGTTGCTTGCGCCGATTTGGAGTCGGCGAGCGGTCAGGCTGCCTGGATCTCTCCGTTCCTGGAAGCCGAAGAACCCTCCGTACGTATTCCCCTTGTCGGAGCGCTGCTGTGACTGGGTGTACGATTTGGGCGTGGTCCTTGTCTAGATGGATAAAGACTTTGCCGTTTGTAAGCTGTTTTTCGTTTTGTCCAGCTCATCCGTGGTGGAGTGGAAGAGGTCCTCTGCCTCGAATAGCAGGTCTAATATGCGTTCCTGGACGTCCGGGTTGAAATTCATTGCACGGAGCCAGGCTGTCCTTCTCATGTCCGTGGCGATACAGATGGCACGGCCAGAGGTGTCAATATGGGCCACAGTGGATTCCATGAGGCCCTACTCCACCAGCTTGGCCTCAGCCAGTCCCGCCTTGAAACGTGATTGGCTCTGCGTAGGGACGTCCGGGAGGAAGTGTGCGATTTCCTGCCATAACCTTTGGTTAGCGGCAGCCAGCATGGCATTGGCGTTGACCTGACGAAGATGCAAGTGCGTGTTGGAATACAGCTTCTCCTCCTTGACTAGCAGCGTCACTGAGGAAGAGGCTGAGGACGACTGAGGCTTGGAGTATAGAGATGCTGCATCGATCAACGAGGATTGTGGCTGAGGATGGGCCGATAGCTAGAGTGTATCCCCCTCCATCTGCCTGTACTTGGAGTCCAGGCATCGATTGACCGGCTGGATCGAGTGGGGCTTGAGCCAACCCTTCTTGGCCAGGGAGACTACATCGGTCTGCAATGGAATTCCTGTTTTAGCCGAATGGCGTCACTTGAGGACTTCAGCAAGCACCCCCTCCACCGGTTGCTCGACCTCGAGTTGAGGTAGGCCCAGATACTTCGCCAGCCCCGCAAGACGTTCATGGAATGCCCTGGCTGAGGATGGCGTGTCAGAATCTTCCTCTTCATCTGTATCCTGTGGGTCAGGAGGAGACTGTGGGCGCCGGCGGAGGAGCCTGTGGTGCCAGTAGCTGTTAGGGAGAATTCTCATTTATGGCTAATTTCCCTTACCTAGTGAGTCCCTCAGCAGCTTTGCTGGATTTCTGGGGTTTATTTTTTTCCACCTGGTAAGAGTGTGAACCCTTTTCCCACTCTTACATGTGTTTTGCCATGTGTATTTCTACTTTTTGTGTGATCTTGGGCTCTGGAGCCACACCACTCCATGAACCCAATTTATGTGTGTGTTACATAGCACCTTCAGTGCAGTGACACAGGGTTGTCTCTAAGAATTCCCACTGACTCCATTTTCCTGGGGCTGACTACTGTCCCCCAGAAACAGATAAAGTTGCCATTGACTTTATGTAGTCATTTAAACCTACAGACCCAGTACACCCCATCTTACATGGAGTATTGGAAAGGGTTAACTCTGATCCCTTTTTGTCTGTACCTCCTGGAGCCTTGTTTCGCTCTCTTAACACTAACACTTGGCTGGTGGCAGTGGTACTTACCCTAACTTTTCTACCGCGATTATATATATAAACGTGGTACTGTTTTAGGCTATTGTGTTAGCCTCTAACATAAACCCGCTTGACCAAATATCTTTTATTTTGGCTCTGGTCAGGTTTAGTCGCCATTTCTTTGTGTTAACCTCCTTCTTGTGTTTTACTTTGCGCGGCAAACCAGGTTTGCCTTGTTTGTTCGCCGTCCTTTGGTGGGCTTCTGCAAAGAAGCCCTCCTTTGGCGTCTGGGTGTCTAGGTGGGCTGAATGTGAGGGAGGGGTTTAGTTACCCCCTGCACAGGGTCTCCTTGGAGACCCAAGTCGCACTTTGTGTTCATTGGCTGAGGTGGTTGTCCGGGCTGGACAACCCCCTGCTGTGCGATTGACAGCCAGGCTGTGTGAATTGGGGATTTTGGCATAAAAGGCAGGACTATTGGGCTGGAAGTCAGAGTCGTCACTGGAACTACAAGAACCGAAGAGAAACAGAGAAGAAGATGGCTGCTGCAACTCCCGAGTCCCGGTGAAGCCCTGCTGCAGCCCTGAGCTATCTACCCTTCAACGACAGAGAAGATCCAGTCCGGAGTCTTCCCCTGAGCCTGGTGGGATCAACCAGCTCACCTTTCTACAGCCAGAGACTCCTCTTCTGGGTCGAAATCACTGCACAGAGCTGTAGTGGTCCAGACAGCCATCAGAAGAGCCCTCTCCTGTTTTAAAGGAGCGCACCTTTTATTCACCATTGATTTGCTGCTGCTGGCCTCATCCCTGGGTAGTGTAGATCACTCCAGATGTCCTCCTTCTTGTCCCCACGACTGAAGCTTCAGGAACCGTGAGTCTGCAGGAACTACCAGGAACAACTGTCGTGGCACCAGCTTTCTTCATTCGAATAAGGTACTGTGTCCTTTGGTCGTTCTCGCCGTCTGACCTTGAGGAATCGGGGTGAACCCTTTTTCCTTGCCGAAGGCTTGTCCTTTCTTCCTTCCCTCTTATAACATTTGCCTCCTTTTGACTATACCAAGTACTCCTGTCATCGTTAGTCTCGAACTGTTCTAATCGTGTGATCCTCGACAACAAAGCCCTGCTCCATTTGACACTGGCACAGGCCTATTGACTTTATCTGGCTGTCCTCTGACTAGAGTGCCTTCACAAAAGTAGTGCCTATGATTTTTATCCCCAATTCTTTGGTTTTTATTCGATGTGCTAAATGTGTTTTGACTACGGTTACAATTCTTTCCGCGGGTACGCTTTTCTTTCGTAAGACCGAACTGTCATTACTGTCAAAAAGTGATTGTGTATCATCCCCCGGTAACGTCTTTGTTTCACAACACCTAATGTACTTACCTTGAATTGACCTGAACCAAAGGAATTGGTTGTGTGTGGTATATTTAGAGTGTGGTTTTGTTTAATAGAAGTGAAGTGTTTTGTGAACAGATGGTTTAAAAATAAATGTACTTTTTTAACCAGAAACCCTGAATCAGTGTTTGTTTGAGTCACAGTAATTGTTGTCCTTGGTGTAATCCCTATTACTGCTCATTTGCTCTTGAGATAAGTCTGGCTGCTCCGCTACTGCTACCACTATAACTGTGTAGTACAGGTTTGTTCCAAAGGTGAAATTGTACTACCACTTGTGGACTTAATTGTCTGTAGTGTTCCCTAAGGGTACTGCAGAGGATTCTGCCTAACAGTAGCATCGGAGGGAGCACGCCCCTGATCGCATCTCTGAGGATAACCCCCATCCTAGGGGACTTCATGAGCCTGAGGAACCTCTCAAAGAACCTGTCTTCACAGGCCGTCGGAGTGGTAGGGGATACAGACGGGGTAGCGGGAGGCTGCTGGAGCCACTGCATACCCTGCCCATACGGACGCAGTGGAAACTTGCCCTGCGCAAATGAAGGACAGGCTGTAGGTCAGGTTCCCGGTTGAGGCCAGTCCCACCTTGACACTCGCTCTTCTCCGAACTCCTAGAATGGCGTCGGACGGGTGCCGATGTCTGTTGTGGCAGCCATTTTGTCGAGCTGCCTGCCACGTTCCTGCGTCGAGTTGGTTGGCTCGCTGGGCCCAGCCTCCTCCAAGACTCTTGAGTGTGGATTGCGAGGCCACCCTGCTCCTAGGACCTAGACCCAGTAGGTGTGACACCCTCGGCCCGTGGGCCGG
This sequence comes from Ambystoma mexicanum, assembly GCF_040938575.1. Lineage (NCBI taxonomy): Eukaryota > Metazoa > Chordata > Amphibia > Caudata > Ambystomatidae > Ambystoma > Ambystoma mexicanum. The sequence goes on along the minus strand of NC_090927.1, from coordinate 273,176,899 downwards.
GAGAGCTGCATTTAGGCACCCCCTAGGCCGTATTACCGGAACTAGGGCGTGGCCCCCGGACATAATGCTGGTAAAGGGGCAGAGCTCCTCGGTTGGAGACCCGGTCAAAGATCCTTCCGGTCCCTCAACACTGTCACTGGGAGGATCCGAGGATCCCTTGGCCAGTAGGCCGGTAGCTGGAGCAGCCTCAGTGCACGTCCTGGTACAAGGACCTGAGTGGTCCCACCCGCACGGATGAGTCCTTGGGAAGACGTCTCCCTTGAGAGGTGCTATGGAAAATAGTGGCCCTACTTTGGGCATGGCTCGATGTTTCACAAAGTTCTCGAGGTCCTCTGGAGACGACTTCTGGACGAGCTACTTCCACCTGGCTAGTCTGTTCTTCAGTGACCTCGATGACGTGGCATTTTGCCAGCTGTACAAGCTTGCCAGCCGTGGTCTGGGCCAAGGCAACGTAGGCAGAGGGCGTGGGGGTCTGAAGTTGGGAAGAGCCTATTGCAGGATGGACTCCTGCTGAACCCTGTGGAAGTCGACATGCGCTGGGGAGGAGCGTGATGCCTGAGGACCGAGTGCCTGAATGATAAAAAAAGACAAAGAGATGAAGTATCCGTGCATGGAATTACATGACTGACGCCAAACCCAGGAGTGCTGGTGAATTCAGCCCGTTCCCATCGATGCAGAAAAGGTGACTGGGGTGTGTCACCGGAGGGCGGAGTCAGGGCAGCGCATGCTCCCAGGGCCGCAGCCCTGTGCGCCTCTAAATTTAAATGGGAAGAAGGTTTTTTCTGGTGAAAAAGTTTCCGTCTCCCGTCCCTTGGAAGGGATGCCCATGCAGTATGGAGGAAAGGGGACGGCACGTAAGAGTATGTATTTATGGTGCTATAAATATAGAATTATAGAGTGAATGCTATTACATATGGTGACATATTTCACCAAGGGGTTCTGAGTGACATCTGGTAGCCATGGAGAGTGAAGCTTGAGTTGTCAATGTCTCTTAGAATACAACCCATAGATGAAAGGTACCACTCTGTTTTTATGTTATGTGTGGTCCCTCTGTATTTATTTTCTACCCCCTACACTGTCCCCCTGCACAGTATTGCAGAGGTTATAGAGGGGAATGAAGGAACAATCTAAAATATTAAAAGTTACTAGTTTCCCTCGCTGCTGACCCTCACACCTCCCTCTGACGATTTATACAACAAATGCAAGATTGAATTAGGGGTACATGTGCAAATTATAGGTATTCTATGTGAACTAAAGACTGCATCGTCAGAAGCTGAAGAAAATCATGGACATTATATTTATCTGAAATCAGTATATCTCGGTCCACATATTAATGATGATGTCATTTTGGGAATAAAGTGTGCTTAAACAGAAACTTTCTTTATGTAAAAGTGCGAGCAGGGGCCTAAAATAAAGCGTAATGAGAAAGGCCTCTCTGGTAGAGCAAGAAAAATCATATGTACTGACCCCAGCATGTCCTGCAGGTTCCTGCCTCTTGCTTGCTATCACGATTCAAAAGGATGCCTGTCAAACTGATTAGCATGCCCACATTTTGTAGATATTGTGAACATGACTTTTGGACTGCCTTAATTTCAAAGAATTATCATGCTACATTTGAAAGATTGGCCATGAACTGAAATCTTTATTTCTCAGGGAGTGCAGCAAGCCATGGAATTAAAGCCTTCAAGAACTGGATTTTTTTATATGTCTTTATAATGCGGATAACATGTGTAAAGATGATGTACTTACAGCAAAGTTGCACTCTCAATCCAAATGTGATCAATCCATATGTAAGGTGCTCCTTTATTCTGTCATGTTAGTAATTCATTTCAAACTATAGTGTATTAAAATTTAACAATACGACTGATAATGCTTTTCAGGTTAATTTTGCTGTGTCATATATATTGAAAAGGCAGGTCAGCATTACAAAAATGGAGTAATTAAACCCAGAGGTGCTAAAATGAAAGCCCATAATCAAAATTATATTTAAGTTTCAGTTCTCACTTGCAAGGAACGCTGAAGAGCACACAGATCTCCAGTCCAGCTGCAACCTGTTAGAAGATTATTGCATGTAGTGGTCATGCCAGATGGCTTGTAGGCACCCCAGAATGCTCCTCCCTTGTATGCAAGGCAGGGTTTTGAAGGCGATAAGCATATACATTTACTTCAGGCATTCACTAATTGACACAAAGTTTCAGGTTCAAAGGCAGTTGCAACATATTCAATGTCCATTGTCCACCCGTGAACCATAAAATGGGAAGCCTTTCATATTCTGCTTGCCTCTAGTCAACAACTCAGCCAAACTGGATTCTCCCTGAAATGTGGCAAACTGATTTGGGGACTGAGCAGGCTAAAATAATTAAGCCTGAACAATCAACAAAGTTGTGATTTCATTCTTCTCATGTCCTGTTGGATGTGACTTGAATTCAAAACACTTGGGAACTGTGGTATTGCTGGTTAGCTACCACACCTGTACCCCCGCCCCACCACTTATAGATGTTTCACTTGCGGGTAAGGAATTTGCACTCGACTAAGGCTGTGAAGCCTGTAGTATGTGGATTGCAAATATCAGAAAGGAGTCATGGGCATAACTTTCATATAGCTTTATTATTAGATGACTGGTTCAGTTGCAGGTTATGCTGAGGAGACCACCCACTGGACACACCATTACTATCTGGCCCCCAGGTGCCACCAGGCACTCGGGTCATTATCTCAATATTCCCCTCTACACCATTTACCCATGTCTTCTTTTCCATTGTCACCCATTCACAGGATACACATCTACTTCCCTCATGCACAGCCACACACAGGACACAGCACTTTCTTCACAGCATAACAAGGTAGACAACACAACCTCAAACAAAACTCCAACGTATGCCACATCACCTGATTGACAGGCAATACAGACCCTTGTGTGCTGAGGCACTGTGCTGCCTGCCTCTGAACTGGTTGTCATCCCATACCACAGATCAAGAAACTTATAGAACAAGTGCTGCAGGAAGCTTTAGGACAGGACTGGATGACAGAGAATACAAAATATTTTTTAACAAACACACATCCAATTGTTCCTGTATTCAATACTATTCCCAAGGTACATACATCATTGAGGAATCCACTGGGACGACAAACAATTCAGCAATGAATGGCTAATTTGAATTTTTGTCACTATATCTGAACCAGATTCTACAGCCTTGCATTAAACCAACAAACATGTTTGAAATACACTAATGAATTTCTATTGTTATTGTCGGAAGGTCACTTCAATAAAGAGACAGACATCCTTTTTTACAATGTATGTTGTGAGCTTATATACATCAATCCCACACACCGACAGCCTAGAAGCAGTGGAACAATTCCTTCCCCAGAATCTAGTCCTAGGGGTCAATAAAGGGTTTATTCTGACTTTGTTGAAGTAAATTTTGCAGAATAATGTTTTCAGCTTTGTGTGAGAAACCTGAAGGTGTCTCACTGACTAGTCCCCGGGGATCTGTCATCCATGTGGCCAGGATACGGCCTCACCTTTGGATGCAGTTCCTGGGGGTCGACCAGTGCAGGAGGATCACCTGGATGGGGGGTGCTTGAGGAGTGGGAGTGGGACATGTGAGAAACCAGAGGGCATTCTCTCAGTAAGACCTTCAGAATCCCTTATTCAGGGGGCCAGAACACGGCCATTGCTGTTGGGTCCAGTACCTGTGGGTGGACCAGTGGGGGAGGATCATCTGGGTAGTGGAACCCGGGGTTATGCTCGAAGGAATACCCCAGGTGTGACGCGGTACCATCACAGGGAGAATGGTGAGGGGAACAAAGTCTCAGAAGCTTTTATAAGCTATTCCCGCTCATCATCACTTCCACCCATTGAATCCTCCTTACCTAAAGGTAAAGCCAACAACCCATTCACATCTGGTAAACTTGTTAAGAGCCACAACTCCCAAACTCACGCTTTTCCTGGTTCTTATCCGGATACTCCCAGACATTCTTGTCCACATTCATCTAGTTATTTTTCCCAAACACCCAATCTACTATGTCAGAACACTACTATTCCCACAATCCCCTACGTTCTGTTCTCCATCCCGGTTATTCTCGTCCATTTCACAAACCTTCCCTGTCCTGTCCCATAGGGTACTCTGAAACTCCAACCCCTACCCTTTCCAATACAAAGACTATACTTTTCGATAACACCATATCCCCATCCTACCACGTAGAACATTTACAAACTCTACCTCTTCCCTTTTCCAACACTCACACTTTTCCCCGATGTAGAAAACAATGGACTTGTAATAAGACCAGTGAGGGAGGATCACCTGGATGGGGAGTCCTCGGGGAGTGGAAGTAGGACACAGACGGGTGAGACACGGTATCTCCCTTCTTATAACACCTTTTCCACATTCTACCACGTAGGATACTCTACCTCGTCCCTTTTCCGACACAAACACTTGCGCACACCAAGCAAGACGACGGACAAACACCAGAGCTGTTTACCTGACATACCCCAACATTAGAGTCAGGCAAAGTCAGGCAATTGACCAGAATCACACACACCTGGCAGCCCTTTCCCTTCCCCACAGGGATAAAAGGTGGAGCACGAGAACACAATATGAGCAAGGCAGACCGCACGATGAGAGAGCTAACTCAGCACGGCAGTTCAAGAGTAAGAAAAAGACAGCTGGCCTGTGAAACCTCCACGGAGGGAATCGTATGACCGTGAACAATAGCAAGTGTGTGTTGCAGCAGATGGCAACAGTACACAGGGTCCTTGTCCGCGGATAACCAAGCCGGGGAGAGACGCTTGCCACTGTGGTTTCAGCCTTAACTCCAGAGACAAGAAAAACCAAGTGGTTCATCACAGCCGGTGAGTCGCACGAAGAGCCCATATGAAACCGAACTGTGTTGAACAAAAGTAGCAAACGGCTAATTGAAGAAAGTACAAAGAACTGTTAATACAAGAGGGGAAAACCAGCTACATAAGAGTCAGGCACCACGTGGGTGCTCACTCAGGAACCTCTGGCCAATTACCCTATTGTTGAAACTACCGTTATCAGAAGGCCTTGGGTGAGACGTGAGAAAGGGGTCAAAGTGGTCATATAGGGGTCTAGTCAAATCCTGTGTACAGTCTAAAGTCTTTGACAGGCAGATGATTGTAAAACTAAGGCAAGTGAATCCTGCATCGTAAGAACTGATCAAGGAATTGTGTGATTGGTAAAGTTGCCAAGAGTGAACCCATCGGAGGGATGCCGATGAAAAGGGGGCAAAGCCTAGATGGGGTGTAGAGTGAACGCAGTCTATTGTATTCTAGAATGCAAGGAATATCAGCATTTACTTTACTTGCATCAAATTTGATTAGAAATAGCCCATCAAGTGTACGTAAGCATGATAGTGCTACATAGCTCATGCCTTCTTTGAAGACTGTGCTACCAATATCTATCAACACTTTATCTAGGGTAATACCTTGTGATTTGTGAATGGTAACTGCGTATGCTAGAGTTAGTGAAAATTGTTCTCTGCGTACATAACGGTCTTTGAAAAGAAGGAAGCGGGCTGTTGAGCGTCCTATCCTTTTAACTGCTGATAGTTTTTCAAAGAGAATATTGACAAACTGAATGTTGTTGTCACGTGGGTATGTTTGAAAGCCAACAACTGTACCAAGTGCTCCATTAACTAGTCCTTGCTCCACGTCAAGGTTACGTTTAAGCATTACTCTACAGTTTAAAGATAATTTTAATATTTTCTCCAAACCAGCTGTGTTGGAGATAGAGTTTGTTTCTAAGGTATTTAGTCTTGTTGTGGCTTGTTGACACATGGGTAGTGTCATACCACGTACGTCCAGTTTATCTGTGGAGCAAATTTCAATTATTGGTTACATTTCTTTTTTCAACATTGTTTCATTGAATTTTGAACAGCTTGCAAAAGTTGGCATCAAGGACATACAATTGACATTTTTGTGTGCAAATTGTTCCATGACATCAGTAGCACATGAGTTATGGCCATAGAGTGCATGGATGTGCCTGGTTTTTAATATTGATTGTGCTTCTTGAGATAGTACACCAACTCTAATACTTATTAAAATGTTGGCGTATGTGAGGTCTGCAGACTGGCGCATGTTTTCTGTTAATTCTCTGTATTGGAAATGTTGCCAAAGGTTGACATTTCCTATGCTGCCAAGAGTTTTACAGCACAGTTTGTGCCGTAAGGTTTTAAAAATAGGTTCACCTTTCACTTGTGTCAATTGAAGAAGATCTCCGAAAAGAATAATGTGTTTTCCCCTAAAGAGTTCTTCCTAGTCTGTTTTGAGTACTTCTTGTAATCTGAGGTGAATCAAAGCCAACATTAGGTTGGAGACCATGCTCACCTCATCTATTAGCAGCATTTTCATTTGTTTTAACACTCTGCGTAGTTCCATTGCAGCTTCTGTGGAAAGTTTGTAATAGTCTAATTTGTTTTGGGGTTCTACTGGAAGGAGTAGTACTCGGTGTAAAGTGACACTGCCTATGTTGTAGGCAGCTAAACCTTTGGGGGCAGTTACAACAGCTGACAGTTTGTTGTTTGTCAATTGTTAGAGGAACTTGCTGATGATTTTGATTAAGAATGTTTTGCCTGAACCAGCTTGACCACTCACGTATAGCAGCATAGGTTTGTAGTCTTGGCAGGTACAGTTTTTATTTTCATGTTGCACACCATGATCAATTTGGTTTGTTATTTCTTGGAAAATGCTACGTTGCTCATTGTTCAGTTGTGATTTCAGTACAGCAAAGTCTTCTGTAGCTTGTTCATACTGACACATGCAGCCTCTTTATGACTTTTGAGGTAGCCATGGCTGCTTTCAAAATCGGGTCCGGGTTCCCTGAATGGGGAATTACCGGGCCATTCTGAGTTTGGAGGGCCCGGTAATTCCTCCTTCAGGGAACCTGGGCCCGGACCTTCCCCATTCCCATTCAGCCCATATAGGGCTCAATGGGAATAGGTACGGGAGCTAACAACGGGCCGATTACGACTGGCCCATTGTTAGCTCCCTGGTTCCCTCGCGGGACCCGCTCTGGATGTCTGGATAAACCAGACGTCCACATCGGGTCCCGCGAGGGAACCTCGTAATAGTGCGGAATGCGTTTAACGGCGCCGGTACCATTATCGGTGCCGTTAAACACATTCCGCAATTGTCATAATGAGGCCCATGGTGTTTTCTACTTCTGTCATGGCTAATTCTGACTCATTTGCTATTAGTGGTTGTCCAAGTGGTTCTTGGCTTCCTGTTACAGTAGGTTGACTACTGTCGGTCGTGTCCACTTCTAGTTGGGCCTGGAGTTCTTCTTCGTGTTGCTGTTCATTGTGCAACATTGTTTAGTACTGTGTAAAGTTTACGTCTATTATAGTGCTTTCATTTGCTTTGGAAGCGTCTTCATAGGAGTCATATGTATCCAGTAACTCTTCTTCTTTTCTCCATGGTTTAAAAAGTTGTAGCAGGGACATGTAATACAGTTCTTTATTTTGAGGAGTTTTTAATGACAATTTGATATGATTAATTAAGCTGCGTTTGGTAAGTTTCAGTAAACCTTCTTCACAATTTACTACTCTGTATCTACCTTTTAATCTGGTTTAATATTATCTTTGTATGTGAAGTTTTGGGCTACGTGGTAGAGACTCTTGGTTTCCAAAGTGGTACTCCTGTTTAGGTAGTATGGGCCTCATTACGACCCTGGCGCTAAGTGAAAAACAATGGCGGTAAATGGTTACCGCCATCGTTTTCCGCCAGGTCCGATCATGACCCGTGACCATTAACTACAATGCCAGTAGCGGCATCGTAGTTAACGCTGCCGCTAACTGCGCTAAGGGTGCGCGCACGTGACCGGCCACACCGTACTTAGCGCCATGGCGGAAAGGTACGCAAATGCCGACCCAAGCGGACATGCACCTAACGCCATCACCCAGCCCGTTAAGTACCTTACCGCCATGGTGCTAATTACGCGAACCAACAGTAAAGGGCCATGTAAAGTGAATGCAGCTGCCACAGGTGCACAGAAACAGCACAGGTGAAGGCAATACAGACTCAGGAAGTACAAAAAGAGCACACCCCACCCCTTCCCACACCCAGTCACACTCCACAATGATACCAATACGACTAGCAATGTTGGGGCTGGAGGACCTGATAGCAATGCATGTGCTACAACAGCAACAACAACAACAGGCAGCACAGAGGAGACGCAGGAGGAGAAGGAGGGCAAGGCAGGCCCAGCAAGCCCCACCAGCACAGCCAGTGCCACCACACAGGCAGCCCCCAATCCCACGCATCAGAGCCAATCCATTCAACCTCACTGCTGAGCAGATCCACACCCTGTACCGTTTGGACCGGGACACCATCACCGCCATCGTAGACATGATACACAACGACATTGTCAGCATGATAGAAACTCCAACCGCCACCCCCCCCCTACTGAAGGCAGTGTCTGTACTCCACTTCCTGGCCACAGGCACCTACCAGCACACAGTGGGGCACTTGCATGGCATTTCACAACCATTATTCTCACGAACACTCATCCAAGTGCTCGATGCCCTCCTCAAGCACACAGACGACCACATCTCATTACCACGGACTGCCCAGGACATTGCAAACACCAAAGTGGGTTTCCATGCACTAGCCGGCATACCCGGTTGCATTGGTGCCATCGACTGCACCCATGTGGAATTGGTGGTTCCACGTGCCATGGAGGTACCGTACCGCAACCGGAAACAGTTCCACTCAATCAAAGTGCAAATGGTCTGTGACTCCAACAAGATCATCACACATTGTTGTGCCCGATTCCCCGGATCAACCCATGATTCTATGGTCCTGAGGAACTCCACAATACCACGCTACATGGAGCGACATGCAGGCCCAAGATCCTGGCTACTCGGTGAGTCCAATGTCATGGAAGTGGGCAGGTGAATGACGTACCGATGCATACTCCACCTGGCTGAAAGGGGGGGATGATGCATACTCCACCTGGCTGATAGGGGGGGGGGAATGATGCATACTCCACCTGGCTGAAAGGGGGGGAATGATGCATACTCCACCTGGCTGAAAGGGGGGTGAATGATGCATACTCCACCTGGCTGAAAGGGGGGGGGATGATGCATACTCCACCTGGCTGATAGGGGGGGGAATGATGCATACTCCACCTGGCTGAAAGGGGGGGGAATGATGCATACTCCACCTGGCTGTGAGTAACACAGAGAACGGAGACAGAGGATGGGCACTCACAATGCACTCAACCCCTCTGCATACATTGGGTGATGGCATGCAAAACAGGCCATGGGAGCCATGAGCATATACTGGTTGCATTGTGTGAATCAATTAGTGCATGTAGAAGTGAGCCAAAGTAACAGTTGGATGCAAGCCATGGTGGCGCATCATGTTCTTGATCAGACGACATGACTGACACATACATTCTCGCCTACATACAGGTGATGCAGGCTATCCCCTGAAGAGGTGGCTCCTTACACCAGTCCGGAACCCGCAGAACCAGCACGAGGAGGACTTCAACCGTGCACATACACGTACTCGTGTGGTCATAGAGCAGACATTCGGCCTATTGAAGGCACGGTTCCGAAGCCTCAGCAGGTCTGGTGGGGCACTCCTGTACCACCATGAGAAGGTGGCAAAGATCGTCATGGCATGTGTCATGCTACACAATATGTGCGTCAGACGGAATGTGCCCCCGCCCCCTGACGCAGAACTGCAACCACCTGACGATGAGGATGAGGAGGGTGCAGATGGGGCGGCAACCCATGGAGGAGGCGACGCACAGGAGGGGCGTGCAATGCGCCAAAGTATCATCGACCACTGCTTCTAGCACACACGGCTGGTGTGAATCACATGGAGACTGCACTTGGGGCACTGTGTGTCTCTGGGACATGCACACTGTGGACTGTACACCAATAAAGCACACATACGCAATGAAAATGTCCACACATTTCATTTTGGGAAAGAAAAAAGTGTATTTAAACTATGAAACGTCGTGACACATCCCCTCCCCCCTCCCCCCTGCACACCCCAACACACCCCCTCCCCCCTCCCCCCTGCACACCCCAACACACCCCCTCCCCCCTGCACACCCCAACACACCCCCTCCCCCCTCCCCCCTGCACACCCCAACACACCCCCTCCCCCCTGTACACCCCAACACACCCCATGTAGGTGTCAACAGATGCCTGTGACAGTGGCCACAGGCTGTTACAAGCCCCCTCACCCGGCCCCCGGGGCACCCCTGGCTGTGGAGCGCAGGTTACGTCCGGAACGTCGGACGGGGCTGCTCTGTGCAGAACTGGCAGTGGAGGATGTCCCTGCCTGCCCCCGTGCATGCACGTCCTGTAGGGTGTGGGTGAGCTCAGTGAGCGCACGACGCAAGCCGGCAAGTTCAGCACAGATGTCCCTGGACATGGCCTGCATGGCATCCCTCAGGGTGGCAGTGCTCTGCGCTACTTCGGCCCTTAGGGTCTCCGTGGCCTGTTCAATGGTTGCCCTAGCCCCCACACATTCCGCGGCATGCTCAGCCAGCATCGTGGACAGTTGTTGCTGCTGTTCTGTGATGTCCTCGAGGGACTGCTGCCCCTGCTGGTACCATGGCCAGTGCTGGTGGTGTGATGGAGGGGCTGCTCCCCTCCTGTGGACTGAGGACTGGGCATGGGGTAGAAGGCCACTCCTCTACCTCTGTGTGCCCCTGTGTGTGATCCTCATGGGGGCTGGCGTCTGACAAACAAGGGGAATGTAGTAGGTCAGTGGGGCTTCTGACTTCGTGCTCCTCAATGTCTGAGTCTGAACATGCAGCTATTGCAGCTGTCTCACCCATGGTGCTGCTGGCCGCTGACCCGGTGCCTTCTGTGGCAGGCAATGTTGGTAGAGGTGGAGCAGCTGCTGCTGGCCTGCTGACTACAGGGGTGCTTGCCGGTGGGACGTCCGGTATGCTTGCAGTGGGTCCTGCTTGTTGTGGGGTCTGCCTCACTGCAGCTGAGGTTGAGGGTGCGGGGACGGTATTATTGGCCTTCTTGGCTCTCTTCGTCGCAGGGGTGTCCTGGTCCTCGGGGTGTGAATCTGTGCCTGTGGTGGAGCAAAGGAGGGAGGGCGTTATTGATGGGTCTGCGGACTTTGGAATGACAATGATAGACATTATTCTGGTCAGTAGATGAGGCAGATTTCAGGCAGGGCCATGCAGGTTGTCTCCTTTTAGTATGGAATGTGGATGCAGGTATGCGGGTGCCAGCAGTGTATACAGGGTGGTGCTCGCATGTGGCTATGGGCAGTGTGGAAATGTGTTGCATTTACACTCTAGGGCAACCTTGTGCTACACATGAATGGACTGCAGTGACTATGGCATGTCTTGTTTGAGGCACCTACCTTCATCGCCTGATGTCGGAGTTCCCCTTTCCATCCCTCCGACGCCTTCAATGGCTTCCATGCCAATCGTGGTTGCACAAATCTCCTCCCACGGTTGGAGTTTTAGTGGGAATTCCGACCCTCCACCGGTACCCAGGGCAAGGTTGCGGTTCGCAGAGATGACGGCTCTGACCCGTATGCGAAGGTCGTCCCAGCGCTTCCTGCACTGCTGTGGGGTGCGGGGTACGGTCCCCACCGCGCTGACACGCTCGGCCACCAGGGCCCAGATGGCCTTCTTTTTCCCTATCGCTGTCCTGGTCATTTCCGGGGAGAAAACGACAGCTGCGTTGGCTTGCAGGGTCTCCGCAAGCATGCAGAGTTCCTCCCGGCTGAATCTTTCCTGGCGCTGGCGGTCACATGCCTTCTTAACAGCTTAAGGCATTTTTGGGTAGTTGGATGGGTGGGTGATTGGTTGGGACAGGTGTCAGGGTTGGATCTGGTGTTGTTCGGTAGGATGGCAATGGATTGTGTTTTTAAAGATGGCCGACGTGCTGTTTCCCGTTCCGGCGCGATGACGCTATTTCCGGTTCTGCTTTTTACGGCCACCGCAAATTACGGTGGCCGCTAATTACGGTGGCCGCTAATTACGGTGACCGCTACTTACGGTGGTGGAAGTGCACCTTGCTCGCTTTACAATGCCGGTAGGGGCCTTTTCCGCCATGGCGTTAATTGCATTACCGCCATGGCGTAATGCTCGTGCGCGATGGGTCGTAATGTGGCGCTCTTTACGCCATCGGCCCACGGCGTAAACGCTGATTACGCCATGGCGGTAATGACGGAAGATTACCGCCTGGGTCGTAATGAGGCCCAATGTGTCTAGTAAATTGTTTTGCAAAATGTCTTGGCTGTTGGGATCATTTTTGGCTATTGTTTATATGTCCTCATATGATTTGAGAACTCTTTTTCTAGATTTAGCAGGGCCAAGACTTAGCCATACTATATTGTCAGATTTTCCATACAAGGCAGTACCGGTTAAACGGTCTGCAGCTTCATAGTAGCCACATTCTCTATGAGAGAGCATTTTTATGCCTAAGCTGTACAATTTCTTTGATAGTGTTTTGTCAGATGATATGTCATCCTAGAGGTCCTGAAGCTCTGTTTTCTCTGCTTTGGTTAAGTAGGCTGTAACATATCGTGCAACTGCAGTGGAATTGTCTGCATTGTACTTCACTTCTATGTTTGCATTCCATAGGAGGGCAATGATTGCATTGTAATCATTGATGTATTTTGATTCTTCTGTTCTTTTTATGTAATATGTGTTCGTAGGTGATTTACCTTTTACACTATGTCTGACTGAAGACATGAAGTTGATTACTTGACCTGTTGCTGAAACTGGTCTAGAGAAACCAAAGCGGCATTTGGTGTAGTATGTCCCTTTTTGTTTTATATTTCCGACGACAATATTTCCCACATTTGTGTCTTTGAAATTGTAAAATTTGTGCATGAAGGTCACTATGTATTGTTTGTGAAGGAATTTCACAAGTGACATATTTTTGGATGAACTGCAAAACAGTGGCATCACTGTCCTGACCAAATTCAGAAGCATCATTAATCCATAATAGCATGTGGATCTGTGGTGCTCCTCTGGCTTGGTATTCTTTTCTCCAAAAGAAGGGTTGAACTTCTCCGAGGGGAAGAACAGTCTTATTACAAATAAAGTGTAGCATAGCAATGACACGATGAAGGAAATATCTTGATACATTTACAGGATCTAGAGAGCAGAGTTCTCCTGGTGTTTTTGTATGTATGTTTGTTTTGTTTTTGTTTGCTATGCGTAGAAAATCATGTAAATCTTCCCATGCATATTCTGCACAAATTAATGCAACAAACTAAGTGGTGGGCCAAGGTTTCTTATCATACAGCGTACATTTCCGTGACGTCGGAACCAGTATTCTTTAGTACCATGCAAGTTTGCTAAAAGATTTGTAATACTTGACTGTAAAACCTCATCTTTTTCTTGCACTTTTTGTAATAATTGCGTAGCTGACATATTTAGAAAATGGGTACCTGATTTTAATGTGTGTGCAACTCCGTAGCATAGAGTTGCTAGTTCACTTTCAAAGAGAAGGTGGAATATGTATTCCACGTTTTGTCTGAATCTGGGGTTGTCAGAATACAAATGTAAAGAGCAATATTCTGATGCTGTTATCTGTGTGGGTCTATCATCGTACCTTCCTGCTTTTCCAGTAGGAAAGAGTAGAGGAAAGGCACGTGCTTCTATACTTTTTTCCCATATGCTGATTGGAGATCCTTTGGCTTGTCGCATTTGGTACGTTTCCAGTGCATCATCTATAGTGTCTTTAGAGTGTAAAGGATGAATTGTATAATGGTCTAAAATATTGGATTCTGTAGCATGATTTAGAAGTTGAAATTGACCGGTTTCTGGTGAGTCTTGAGTTATTTCAATGGTTTCTGTAAGGTTTTATTCAATATTTATTTCTTTGTAGTATTCATTGTTGTTTTTTAGATAATTCAGGGCTTGTCTAACGTTATGTAAGTCCACAAGTTGTTGCCAAATTGTTTTGTCTTTTGTAGGTACGCCATTTACTAAGACAATTAAAGATTGATCTATTGGCCTTTGCACTCCTAGAGTGTGTAAATTTCTTTGAGATCTAATGGTAAATAAACTACTGTGTCACGAATGCCTTTCACTAATTCAGAGGGAGGTAAATTTGCTGTTGTTGGCTGAAGGCATATTATTGCTTGAAATGGGTGCACTGTTTGAATTATGATGCTCTCGTATAAATTTAGTTGTTGCAGGGGTTTTGGTAGCGGGAATAATTCCAAGTTATTTGTGATAGCACGTGATAGCACGTTTGGTTGTTGTCAAGTTTTGCAGTGCAGTAATTGCAAAGTATTAAGGGGTCAGTAATTTTGTATTTGTTTTCTGCTATAAGGTAGAGAGCTAATTGGAACCAGTTGGAATCTTCATTGTCTTATATTTTGTACGTTATGTCTACAGTTTTTGTGCTACTTTTATAAAAAGTACTGTGGCAACACACACACACATGGTTTGGTACTTCAGCTGAGGTACTTTTAAACTTTAGTATTTCTTTTTTGTATGTGTTTAATAGAAGGTCTCTATTTGTACAGTAGTTGCTAGTTTGTTGTAAAGCTATTGCATTTTGTAAGTGGCTTTCACTTCCAAAATATCTTCTCTGGATATGCTCTATTTCTTCGAGTAGTTGTTTGGCTGTACCATGTAGAAGATTGTTATTTAAATTGGCTAGTGCTAAAGCAGGACTTTTAGCATAGTAGAGTTTATGGACCAGATTTCTTATAGTTGAATGATGTGTTGATATCATTTTGATATGATGGAAGGTGCTTTTGAAAATAGGTCCTGAAACGTAGGCTAATGAATGTCCTTGTAGTCCTGTGTATTTGCGCACTGGACAGGCATCCATATTTTGTAGTAGTTTCATTTTGAATTTGTCTTTGCTTTTTACATAATGATTGAGGAACTGGTGTAAAGATTTGAAAGATTTTTTGGCAATGTTACACATTGATGTGCACAGCCATTTGTAGACTGGATGTTTTGGTTCAGTAGAATGGAGAGGTGATACTGAGGTTTCTGGGGATATTTTTGTGAGCAGAGTTTCTTGTTCCATAATGGTGTTATTAAGTTTTTCATACCCTCGTCCACTGCTATGTATGGCAATTGGGTTTGTTTGCTTTTGTTTATATGCTTCTTCATTAAAATATGGTTCTGAGCTCGTGGTGTGACTCCATTCATCTCCACAGATGTTTAAGAAGCTATTTTTGTTGATATTCCGTTTATTGAGAAGTCTTTTTTTGTAGTTTAGTAGTTAGTTTTGTTAGTGGTTTCATTCTGTTTAAAACTAAAATAAATAACTTCCTTTTGAGAAGGATTGCTCTGTCGATGAGAGCTTCAGGATTACATTTCTACGATAGGTTTTAAGGGTTGTGCATGATTTCTCTCCTGTTTTGTTCTGAAGGACTCTGTGGCGGAACATTTTTTGTAAAATATTTTTTTTTTGGTATGCTTATTTGCCATTACATCAAGATTTATAGGTGCAGCGTTAGCAGTAGTGGTAGCTGAAGTCTTGTTAATCACTTTCTGTTATGTTTTACATTTTGATAGAGAAGGCAAAGTTTCTGTACTGGAAGCTTGTTTTGTTTCGCTTAATGAATGTGTTAGCTGTTTTGTTTGAACTTTTGTACAAAATCCGCTAGAAATGGATGCTTATTTTGGACAATTTTATTTTGATTTGCTCTACTTCTGCATCGCTTTCTACGGAGTTGCTTTTTGGTAGGCATTCTTTGAGGTCTGTTGGATAAAAAAAAGAAAGTGTGGGTGTCGCTGTTGTGCAGTGTATGCGTGCTTTGTGCATGAGTGTCTGAGTATGATGGTAAGGATGATTGTGGAGGACTGTGATTGTGCAATGGACAGCTACTTTAAGGGAAGGCTATTCTTGTATTTGTGTGTTACTATACTGGGTTTCAGATGACAATATAAATTATGCAACTGGTAAGCAGAAGCACTAATACTTCATCTAATGGTAGAGGGTTAATACACTTGTCTGTTCTACAATACTAAAATGTTAGTGTGTTTGAGTAACAGTTAGGATGTTATGTTAGTTATTGTACTTACTTTTTGTATGGAAAGAGTAGGTTTCTTCTAAGTTCTTGTTAATACTTCAGACACTGCTGCTTTTCAGGAGAGTGGTCTTCACTGCAATTGTAAAAGAAAGAAGTTAGTGAATATGTGTGTTTATAGCACTTTTGTTAATGTAGACATTGATTTCTTTTGTTTTTGTAGTGGTAGTGTTTTCTTATAACTGAGCACAGTATGCACATGCACTTTCCTTTGCCTATGTGCATCCTGTATATTTTACGTAGAATCTGTTAGTTGAATATGTTTTACAAATGAGTATAATAGTAAACGTATAGAGCACACTTGTTTTTTTAGGCTATGTTATTGGATGTTAAGAGATACAAGAAATAATCATATGCATTTTTAGCTATTTTTACAGGGTAAATGGCAGAGATTGTACAGAAAAGCATGCAATGCATGCTTTTGTGAAGGGGTGGGAAATAAAGCAGAAGGATTTGATATAGAGTCAGTGGTGTTGTTTCAGCTGGGAGCCTTTCTAATGATATTGTCTGTGTGTGTGCTTGAATGACGATGCATGTACTCATCCTGGCTGCGTGCAATTTTATAACACACTAGACAGCCTTTTTCATAATTATACTGTTATTTCTCACATCTTGTAACATGAAATAACATTTGTTTAGATAGCTGTGTGTGTAAACAAAAATTTGGAGAGCAGACAGGTTTGTAAGTGAGACTTCATCATAGCAGATGGGAGAAATTACAGTAAGTTATTTTTACAGTTTATACAGGGTAAGTGGCAGTTACTCTGTTTATATGTATTCCTAGAAGAGCTGTACATGTACTGTGTAGAAAATATTCATACCCGTAGTCTATGTTCAAGCATGTGGATGTGCATGAATCTGCAAGTAGAAATCTTGGGGAGTTTTATAGTAGTTGTTGCTGTTGGCCCTTTGCAGTCACAGCGCAATTGTACTGAGAGTGATCAATAGTACATCTAAAGTGCTGATCTGTGATGATGGAGTTATATGTAGAGTTCTTGGATGTGATTGGTGGATGATTGTGTGACTGCTTAACAGTAACCAATGAGGAAATGGTGCAGAGAGTAAAGTGGAAAGGGTAGAAGGGCTGCCTCAGTGTTAGGCGCTCCGCGGTCACCGCGGCTGTCTGCAGACAGGGCGTGCCACATCTGGGGTTTCTCAGCAAATGCAGCATGGAAAGGGGACTGTAGGGATCAGATGTTGAGGTTGTGGTTTGTGTTGAAAGAGGCTGTGTGTAGTGAATATGGCAGATGTGGAGAAAGTCGGGGTGTTGGTGGTTGGAGATATGTTTGTGCATGGTTTGGAGCAGTATGCTAAATGCAGGAATGTGGCAAACAATTTTGATGTTAATGGAGTGGAGGTGGTGTGGAGCACTGTGCCTGGTTTCAATGTGCAGGGAATTGTACAAGTTTGTGGAGATATGAGCAGGGTGAACAGTCCACATGTAGTTGTTTTGCACTGTGGTGCTTTGCATTTGGGCTATGTCAGTGCCCCTACTTTGTTGGCAGATTTGGAATACTTCCAAATGCCAGGTTATTTTTTCTGGTTTAGTACCTAGGGCAATATGGGATAATAGGTCTGTTTTTTATCCTCAGCAAAATATTGCTAGGTGTGCAATTAACCGAGGCATGTTTGCTTTCATGCTTAGAGCTGGTATGTTCTTTTGTAATAATGAGAACATTGATTCTGGTAATGTTGTTTATTTTAAAGAAGATGGCATGTCTTTAGCTTTTATGGGAAATGCCATGCTGTTTTGGAACATAAGGGTTGCTTTGGAGAAGCTAATGTGAAGATTTTTGGAGAAAAATAAGAAAAGAAAAACAAAAAAATACAAAATAAAAGTGTTTCTGAAGCATCTGCATAAAACCCAAAAATGGCTCTTTTCAGAGCCAACCTCAAAAGGGAAATGGGGCACACTATTTAAATTTGCATTCCCCACGCTCAGATTCTTCGATTTGTCTGCGGACAACGCGGTTGTCTGCAGACAGCGCATACTACATACAGGAATTTGGGGTTGAGAGGCATGCAAATGAGACTGAGCAGAGCAAGGGATTGGTCAATAAGCAAAACAGGGGGGGGGTCTGGGAAACTCTCTACCAGCATGAACACAGCCCATTGACTTGTTCTTGGGTGGATGGCCCCTGGGAGAGTCTCAACCAAGTCTTTAGCTCACTGTTCTTTTCACAGAGAAGAAATGTCCCCACATATCAGTCTTTGTGCTGCCCAGGGGCAATCCAGCACCAAAATGTTAGGCAATTCTCCTCTGAACAAGAGTACCACAGCAACCCCATACACCTGTTTCAACCTTTTTGGGCATCATCAGTGAGGTGAAGCTGTGTCTCTCTAAGAGCAGTGAGCAAGGGGTCCACGCCTGGAGTTCCCTGGTAACTTAGGGTGCACCCAAAGTTACTTGGTATGCAAAACAGGGGGGGTCTGGGAAACTCTCTACCAGCACGAACATAGCCTATTGACTTGTTCTTGGGTGGATGGCCCCTGGGAGAGTCTCAACCAAGTCTTTAGCTCACTGTTCTTTTCACAGAGAAGAAATGTCCCCACATATCAGTCTTTGTCCTGCCCAGGGCCAGTCCAGCACCGAAATGTGAGGCAATTCTCCTCTGAACAAGAGTACCACAGCAACCCCATACACGTGTTTCAACCTTGTTGGGCATAATCAGTGAGATGAAGCTGTGTCTCTCTAAGAGCAGTGAGCAAGAAGGACTTGCGAAAGACTTTAGTTGCTTCATTGATGTAGTACCATAGCTATACGAACCAGGCTTAGCATGACTCAGCACCATGCGGCACTGAGTGCAAATCACCTTGTTCGCATAAGCTTTTGGCTTTCCATCAAGAGTGGTAAATAACTGCCACACCCAAGACTCACGATGAGTGCTAGTAGTAGGGACTTCCACTACCTCATCATCTTCCTCCTCTTCATCCATCTCCTCTGCATCCTCACGCCTATTCCCCTCTGCAGGCCGTTGGGGATGTGGTGGTGGTGGAGGGGGTGGGAGTGCTGATGCCGAGGCAGTAGCAGCAGAAGCAATTTGGGATGCCATCTGGAAGGTTAAGAACAAACAACCAGGAACCAGGAACCGCAAATCCAAAAGCAGAATGAGGATCAGCTCTGGGGTGTGGCCTTTTATAGGGGTGCAGGTGCGCGCTCCGCAGACACCCACGCTGTCCGTGGACAGATCGAACACCAAAAAGGGCTCAAAAAGTTCCAAAAAGTATGTAGATCGGCAGGGACATTGTTTGGGACATGTGCAATGGTGAACGTTTACTGTAAAATACCCTGGATTGCTCCAAAAAGCACTTTTTAAATGTTCAAGGACCCGGACAGTGTCCGCAAATAAGGATACACGCTCAGCGTGGGTGCGGTCACATGATGACGTCACGGACACGTTCGCGAATGGGACGGCTGTCCGCAGGACATCAAATGCGCAGGAACGGTTGTGCGCATGCACACGGGTGTTCTACAGACAGTGTTCTGATCCCCGAACTAATTAAAAGTGCGACACACGTGCGGCGGACAGTTACGGACAGGCCTGATGTTCGTAGGACCCAAGGGTGTGGTGCGCATGCCCGCGGGTGTTCTACGGGCAGTGTTGAAGTCCCTGAATAAAATAAATGTGTATCACAACTTTGCGGACAGGCGGACGTGCTATGTGTTCTACAGACATATTAATCTGGTTGCGGACAATGTGAACGGGGGGGTGCTCTTAGGACACTCTAATTTGAATAGTTACGGACAGTGCAAACAGATATAGTGTTCTTAGGACACCCCCATTTTGGTTAATTGCGGACAGGCGGACATCTTGTGTGTTCTAAGGACACCTCCATTTTAATTACGAACAGTACGAACAGGTATAGTGTCCTTAGGACACCTCCATTTTGGTTAAATGCAGACAGGCAGACATCTTGTGTGTTCTAAGGACACGTCCATTTTAATTACGAACAGTACGGACAGGTATAGTGTCCTTAGGACACCCCCATTTTGGTTAATTGCAGACATAACGGACACCCATGCTGCCCGCGGACACCCTAACTGCCTTTTAAAAAAAAAAATAAGACACAGCATATACTAAGAACAAACTTAAAATGTTATTATTGTTTAACAGTATAAAAATTACGAAAGAGAGGGGGAAGCAGAAACTGAAACAAATACAGGAGAATTAGGGGTTTGGACATGATGTATGGGAGGGGAGGAAGGGATGGAAGTCTCATTGTAACGTTTTTCTTGCTGGGGAGTGTTTGGGGATAGTTGGCTGGGACATGGAGAGGGGGAACAGGTACATGTGGGACAGTGATATTTAATGTTTTCTTTAATGTGGTCCTCAACAAACTGTTTTATAAGAATTATATTTTTCATTAACATATCCATTTTTAGTTCCATTTGTTTCAGAGGATCTTCTAATGTTTCTCTTGGTATATTATACTTATTGTCTGTATGGTCTGTTAAAAAAAAAAGATGTTAAGTTCACATAAAGTAATGGTTATTAATTGGCTTATATAGAGAAATGTGTCTACCATTAGTATCCCTGTCTTCACTCATTTCAGCTCGTGAGAAATTTTCTTCCAGCCATTCCAAAGTACTGGACATTTCTGTGTAAAAAAAAAATATAGATTAGTTTTAGTGTACCTAATACAGAAAATGTAGAAATATATGAAATAAATGTAGTGTACTTACTAGTTTCTTAGAAACTTTTGGTGTTACTGCTGTGTAGGTATGCTCTTGCTTTTTGCTTTGCAGTTTCTGTGAGGTATTCTGTTGGAGGCATTTTTTTGTATATTCAATTATATATACATTTGTGATGTCCTCTTTGATTTCCTCAGTGTTAGTCATAGCAGTGCATGGGGGTGGCGTGAGTTGTGGTTGCTTAGCTTACCATAACTGGCAAATTACAAGGGTTTTTCGGTTTTACTTGGAACCATAACGTCCCTTTAGCAAAGTTTTTTTAACTGAATATATATATATATGTATAATACAGGGCCTGTGGTAGCTGCCCTGTAGTTATGGTTAAGTTGCTCAACCCATAGGAAGAACACTTTTTGGAAGGCTTATAACTTTGCCCCCCCTGAACAAAACCTCCCAAAACTTTGCAAAACAAGTATATCGCCCCATCAGATTGATTCTGCAAAGTTTGATGAGGTTTTGTTAAGGGGGTGCAAAGGTATAGGGGGGTCCCAAAATGTGTGGTTTTTCCCATAGATGCAATGGAGAAATAAATTGCTCACGCCTACAGCCCAAACCGCTGTACAGATTTTGACCAGATTTGCGGCAGGAGCATCGGTTTGGTCCCGAAAGCGTGCTTTTGTAGATTTGGTGTAAATCCATCCACAAGTTATTTTCTAAATGACCAAAAAGTAGGTAAAATAAAATGTGTGATGTATGTGTTCAGTCCCCGGACTCATTTCCCTGTTAGGTCCGCATACGGGCCTCCGATTGGTTCAGAGGGTGGCGTGATGTCCGCGGACATCAGACGTGCCTGCTGATTAGATGGTGAAAAGCGTGAGGTGCCTCATATTTTTCAGAAATGCCCCCCATATTGGATTCACGGACAGCGTCCGTTGTCCGCGACCATCGTGGTAAAAACAGATTAAAAAACACAACATTGCACTTGTGAAACTAATGAAACTATCTCTCTTCTCTTCTCAAAATCCCACTGCCATACTGTGTTAAATTCCCAGATAAACGCTTAATGAAGATCTTTATAAGAGCTCGTCTGAACCTACTTCCGACTCGTGAAGTTCTATCCATCAGACTACAGTCTAAGATTAAGGAATGTGTGCTATGCCAGAAGAAGTTGAAACTTTAAGGCATTTGCTTATGTACTGCCCGGAACTGAAACGGGAAAGGGCAACTTACCTATCTCCACTTGGCATAGATCTCTCGATCTTAGAAGACGACGTCTGGTGGAACAGGTTGATGTCTGGAGAAAACATTAAATGGACTATCGCCACGGCAAAACTATTCGACATTGCCTTCAAAATGATCAACTCCCTCCTAATCTGGAGAATTGACCACTGTCCAGTTTATGCAACTTTCAGCTCATACAGCAGCACAAAGACCAGTTTCTACCTTGTAAAAATCACAAAAGTGATTACACACAAGTAATAAACAAAATAAAAAAAATAAGAAACTATCTCTGGGGAGCTGAGGGGTGATGTGAATAATATGGGATATGGCCATAAAAAGCCACAAATCAGGTGTTTTTCTTCTCCAATGTCTGCGAACATTACGGGCAGTCCTGTGGTATTCGTCGCATCTGAGATTTTTGGGGCCATCTATGCTTATTTCTGCATTACAGGGTTGGTGCTGTTTTGTCAAGAGGGAACAAAATTAGAGGGGGTCCCAAAATATTGTAAAGGCTTATAAATGTGATGCCATATGACAAATCTGCAACACATTTTGCAAAACGATTTTAGATCCAGATATGAATGTTTTTGCAATGTTTGGTGGGATTTTGTCAAGAGGGGGAAAAATTAGAGGGGGTCCCAACATGTTTAGATGGCTTATAACTTTGTTGCCATTTGACGAATATGGACAGAAGTTGTCAGAAAGATTATTGACCCAACCTTGAATGTTTGTGCAAAGGCTGAATGGATTTTGTCAAGTTGGGGCTAAGTTATATGACTGTTATATGTACGTACATTTTGCCACTTTTTGAACAAATATAACATGGGTGAATTTGCAACAAACGTGTGTAAGGAGCATTGGCAAGGACCTGAAAGCAGGTTTTGCAAATGTATACGTGTTTTATTTTTTGAAAAGTATCATAATGTAGGTACAAAAAATAGTGATATATCTTTGGTGACTGAGGTATAGTCTGTGCCAAGGGCAGTGGCTAATGGCCATGACTATGAGGGACAAGCAATGGGGGTAAAAAAGGGGCCATGGCCACGAGGGACCAGCTATGTGGTACATTATTTTTAAAATTGGGATAGTTTTGAAAGGGAAAAGAAATGTGCTCTTGGGTTCAGGCTGAAGTACTGGATGGGATTGCAGCAAATATGCATGAGGCGTGTCAGCAAGAAATATGTCCTGTGTTGTAAAATGTAAGTACACAACACAGTGTTATAACATTGGTGTCTGGGCAATGGGCCTGGCCGTCAGCAAGGAGAAATGTGTACTGTGATTTGATTATTGGGACATGCAGCATGGCAGAAGTGGTAAGTTTGAATGGGAAAAAAATATTCTGCTTGCGTTTGCAGCCTGAAGTGTTGGACAAGACTACAACAAACTTGTTCGATGACGATTAGCAAGGACTTGAAAGCATATTTTTGGAAACATGCCTTGTGTTTTATTTTTCGAAAGTGTAAGAATGTAATTAGAAAAACTAGTGATATTAATATGGTGTCTGGGTAGTGGGCCTAGTCCTCGGCAAACACAAATGTGTACTTGGATTTTCTCCTTGGGGAATGCGGAATGGCCGAAGCCTATGCCCCATGGATTAGGAGACTGGCCATGGTTGAAAGCCATGAGCACTGGCCATTGGTTACATTATTAGGGTATAGTGGACAGTGAGATAGGATGCAGGGTAGGTGCAGTGAATAATAGGTGTTGTTTGGTTTGGCTGGGGTCATGGTGGAGCCTTTTGCCGTAGGCAATTGGACGATGATTTCCATCGCCAGCATGCGCTGCTGATAACTACAGACATAAGTATGTGTTGCAAAAATATGTTTGTTAAAGGAGGTTTATAGTTCTTTCATATATATGAAAAGAGGAATTATTAATAACTAATATATAGTGTTGTAACACCATGAAACATTTTCATTTATAAAATTATTAAATTGACAGAAAAAATGTTGTTAAAGGGATGTATGGTTAAGATGCATCCCACCCATGGGACTCCTCTGCTCCAATAGTGACCCGGTGACGTCCAATGTTGGCACACCGTGGCATTTTCCTCCTGGGTTCTCATGAGCATATGTGCATTTATAGGAGCATTGGGCCTCATTACGAGGTTGGAGGTAGCCTTGCCGGTTTTGCCGCCAAGGCTACCCCCAAACTCGCATCCGGCTCCAGCACCTGCGAAAGGGGAATCACCGAGCCATTCCGACCTCGGCGGACCCGGTAATTCAGCTTGCACGGGTGCCGCAGCTGGTACATCCCAATTCCCATTTCAGCCCACATAGGGCTCAATGGGAATGGGGAGGATGGTAGCCGCTGTACCGTTCATAACGGTACCATTTCTACCATCATGTTCTGCTCGCGGGGTCCGGGACAGCCACCTGGTAAGACCAGGTGGCTGCTAGGGCACCCGCAAGCAGAACTCCTAGTATGGCAGTACGGTAGCAATGGTGCCGGTAGCGATACCGGCACCGTTGTTGCCTTACCGCCATACTCCTAATGAGGCCCATTGTGTACAATTTATTCATATAAGTAAGGGAAATATAAATGCAAAAGATTTGTAAAAGATTGTTAAGTGGCAGTTGGTGTGTGGAAGCTTAATTTGGTCATAGGGTTATATGTACAGTTTTTGGAAGTCATTGGTGGATGGATGTGTGACTGTTTGAAAGGAGGAATTGAGGGAGTGTTACAAACATAAAATTAAAAAGGGTAGAAGAGGATGCCCTGTTCGATGGTGTGCACGTGCCATCCAGATCTTTTAATGATCCATGGCGTGGAAAGGGGACTGTGGAAACCCTGGATAGTTATAAAGGCCCATTGATTATGGTCCTTATTGTATGCTAGAGAAAAGTATTTGGGACAGAAAATGGTTTCTGTCGTTTTATATTTCTCTCTAATATACAATTGTACATTAGCACTCTGGGCGGGGGAGCCAGCCAATCAAGTGGGTAGGAATGCGAGCCTGAACTGCCGGTACAAGCTCGCATTCCAAGCCGCCTGACAGCAGGCTGTCCCTGCTGCCATCTTCCTCCACAGCCACTGTCCCATTTTTTATTCTTCATCCCCCCTACTTACTTTATTAAGGCAGCGACGGGTACCGCCGCTGCATTCGCTCCTTCTCATTGCCTCCCGCAGGCTGCCATGGAAAGGGAAGAGGGGCTCTGTATGGAGCCCCCCTTCCCTTTCCCTGGTGGCCATCTTGGAAAAGGATTTTCCTTCCTGCAGCAGGATGCCACGTGCGTCCTGCTGTAGGAAGGAACATCCTTTTTATTAGCACCCTGGGTTACCACTTTGCCAACCCGGGGTGCTAATGGCCTTTATTTTATTTATTTATTTTTTTATTTGTTGAGCACAGCAGAGCCCAAGGGCATCTGGGCGCTATTCATACAGCTACAGTAGAGAAGATACAGAGCAGGAGTATAGTAGAAATGAGCATAGATGAAGATACACATATATACAAATATACAAGGTCAACATTACAAATTAGCCAAATTTACATATGTACAGCAGGTAGTGATTGTATCCAATTAGCCTAGCACATTGAGGTCTAGCTCGTGGAGCCTTTTTCTGGAATAAGGGAAGAGATGGTTCCTCTCTTAATGATACTGGGAGTGCATTCCATTTCTTAGCCGCGAGGACTGGGAAGCTGGCTCCGCCTGTGCCTTGTATTCCTGAATAGAGGGATGGAGACGTAGTGTGACTGAGCTGTTCTAGTATGCCGAGAGGTGGTATGACGCGTGAAGGTGTTGGTGAGGTTAGTACCACACACCGTGGGTAATAATAAGCAGCGCTCAGATACCTGAGGGTTCGTAGCGCTATATAAATGCCAAATTATTATTATTATTAGTAGGGGCTTGGTTGGAAAGTCACTTGTGGGTGAGGGAGAGGGTTTTCAGATCAATCCTTTGCTTGATATTAAGCCAGTTTATTGAGTGTCTGGTCGCAGAAATGTGTTGCTTCCTGGGAATGTTGAATGCTGATCTGATAGCGTTATTTTGCATGACTTTCATTTTGTTGAGGTTTTGTTGTGAAGTACACAGGTAGAGGGCATTACAATAATCGAGCTTCGATAGGAATAATGCGCTGGCTATCGAAAATGCAGTTGGTTGTAATCAAATATGGGCATCAGGCCGTAATGAGCTTGCAGGTATGAGCTCTGGAGGATGCCAAGGCGCTAGTTGGTCTCGATAGGGTGAGCACAGAGTCAATGTAAATTCCTAGAGTTTTCACAACGTTGGCTACTTTGATTCCATTGCCATCGATGTTGAATGACGTGAAGAGCACAACCAATTTGTTCAGTTTGGCAGTGGACCCTAAGAGAAGTGTCATCGTTCAGACATAGCCCGTGCTTCGCCATCCGGGCTTGTATAATGCTGTAGATGTTGTTGAGAGTCCTGCTGTCTGCAATGGGATCACCAGTGATAGGGATGAGTATCTGGGTGTCATCAGCATAATTGGTCTCCGTGACCCCCAGATAGTCAAGTATATCAAAAAGTGGCTTAGTGAACACATTGTAGAGAGTGGGGGACACACAAGATCCTTGTGGAACCCCGCAGGTGACTGGGGTAGGTAGGGCCGCAGCTGAGGGTGCAAAGACCTTCATGGATCTGTTGTTAAGGAAGGACTCAATCCAAGCAACTGCTTGGTCAGAGAAGTGCACAGCAGATGAGTGGTGTTGGCATAAGATTTTATGATTCACCAAATCAAATGCAGCTGATAGGTCAAGTAACAGAAGCAGAGCCAATTTTCCCTTGTCTTTCAGAGTCTGGATTTGGGTCTTCAGGTCAATTAGCGCTGTCTCTGTTCCGTGTCTGGGTCTAAATCCTGATTATCTCAGACCTAGCAGATTGTTAGATTCGAGGTAATCCTTATCTGCAGATAGCATGCGCGGTCCAGGATTTTTAATAGAAAAGGCACTGTTGTGATAGGTCTGCAATTTGAAGGGTTGCTGGGGTCTGGTAAAGATTTTTTTAAAAGAGGGAGTAACCAGGCGTCTTTCAGGTTATTGGGTTGAAAGAGACATTGATGAAGGAGGTGGTGAAGGGGGCCATTTCATTGGCCGCATCCTTGATGATCGAAGCTGCACAAGAGTCTCTTGACCGATTACCATTTTAATCAGTTTGGAAATGGCTTTAATCACATACCCAACTGGAATCTTTGACATGAAAGTCACAGAAGCACTTCGTACTTGCCCAGTTTTCTTTTTGGATTTGGTTTGAATGGACTCAATATGTTCCTTTAGAGGTCTGTCATATTTACCTAGGAGCAGAAGGATTTCAAGGAAGTTGCCATGATCCAGCTCTTCGTTATCCAGCTCAAACATGGACTGATTTCCCACGAAAACTGAGCTCCCTTTTCCCAATGGCTTTTACAACATCAATGACGCGCTCCAATAGGTCTCTCCTTTTTCTGATTTGCTCACTTGGAGCTAATTTCTGTCGGTGAAAGAGTAGACTGCCTATGTCGACCCCTGAAAAGGTCAACATATATGAATCCGTGCACCTCTGATTACCTTGGCATGCCTCATGTTCTACAATGCGCTGGTAAACGCCTCCAGTTTTTTATCCTGTTGATGAAAGGACCCCTCTCTCCACGTTTAGTAAACGCTAAACATACTGTGCAAAAAAGGCCCTTTTGTATTTCAGAGTAACTTAACCAATGCCGTTTACTCCCATCTTTCCTCCAAAATGCTGACTCTGCTTTAATTTGTTTATGTTTGGGAGGTTGAATTGGATGGTGCTGAAAGAAATGGGAAAGTTGGTCTGGTTTTGGACGTTGAAACAAATAGTCTACTACCTGTAGATCATCTTTCAGTGGTCTGTGCTGCACACCCCAGTTCCCCGAGTCTTCAGTATGTAGTAAAGCAGATAAAGATTCTTCTGAATGACTAGTACCTGGCACTTCCTCTGGGGGGATGATGATGTCTCCAATTATTTCAGATACACTGGTTTCCGCCACTTCCTCCTTGGGGAATCTTCAATTGTTTGTGACAGACTGGTACCACCACCGGCTGCCACTTCCTTGAAAGGGATATCCTCAATTATTTCTGACAGACTTGTTTCTGCCACTTCCTCTGTGGGTGTATCGTTAGTGGTTTGTAAGAGAAAGGTGCCACTGGCTGCCACTTCCTCTAAAGGCATATACTCAATTCTTTATGGCAGACTTGTTTCTTACACTTCCTCCACAGGGGCACATTCAATGATTGCTGACGTTGTAGTTGCTGCTGCATCTGCCTCTGTTGAGATGTCCCTAACTGCAGAGACTCTGGCTTCTTTCACTGCTCTCGTCTCACATCTTGAGCTCTTGTTGATGGCTCCAGTGAAGAACCGGGTTTAACCCGTGTACCTGAAGAAGATGCCTGGTCACCCTCCTCCACTTTTCTCACAGCATTGCCATGTGACATTTTGATGGTCTGAACTGTAAACAGATCTTCAATTTATTTGTTTTGCTGGACTTCCTCTTCAATCTGCTTTTTCTTCTTTTCTGATAGTTTTTCTGCTCCTCCCTTTCTTTTTTAAAATCCATTTCTCTCCTAAAAAATAAAATTACCTTAAATGGGCATCGAATTCCTGCCTTTATCACAGTAGAAAGCAACCTGCTGCCAACATCCAAACTAGCATTTAATTAAGAAGTAACAAGTGCTTTCCATTAAATCAATGTCAGCATTTTCTGATTTTACTGTTCCCCAGCCTCACCGTAACCTCCCTCCCCAAAAAAGAGTACAATATCCAGCTGGGTCTATAAAATAAATGCTGAGTCTAACAGTAATCTAGCCCCATGGCATGGTAAATTAACTGGATGCATGCATGTTCTTACTGCTGGCCAATGGCCTGGACATTGTATTATGGTCTGACGTCTCTGAAAAAATAGTAGCCAAAAATAAAAGCTGCATTTTAATTAACTTATGAAAAACACAAAGGGCCATGCAGCAATATATACATATGTAGCAAGTGAATTCCTGCTGCATGCACACAAATACACACATGTGTGTAATATTTCTACCCTCCACCTTAGTGTGTGCTCTGCAAGAGGGCCTTTGAGAGAGGTGTAATCCAGGTTTTTTTGTTTGATCTGACACACATTATGCCTGGATGCAAATTCACAATAACAAAACTTGGCCAGATTGAAACAGGAGAGCGACTGATTCTCTAACTCTAATTTGGGTGTGGAGGAATAGGATAGGATTTCTGCCTGGTCACTGCTGCTTATAGACTGGACTGGAGCATAGCGTAGCCAGGCTCCTGGGGGAAGACAGAAGGTGTCCATAATAAAGGCCGGCAAATTGGTTTATGTGTGCTATACAGGACCACCTTACATTACACTGCATTGAAGATATACAATCACTAGTGGTTACTGACCCACAGTGATGGGCTCACCTGGCTGGCTGTTTGTAGCTCTGTTGAAGCCTGGCTGGAGTGGATACTTGAACAACGACCTGCCTGCAAAAACAAACAAAGTAAAGATGACGAAAACCCAATAATCACAGTATACATCAAATAAATAGAGTGCAGGGTTTGTAACAAAGATATGATGAGCACCGAAGCATCCCCCAATAGCTAGGGGCTAAACCATAGATAGTCTGTCACAAAAAAAGGAGTAGAGCATCCAGGACCATAAAAGCTGTATACAAATTGAGCTAAAAAAACAATAGAGGATGATTTGTGATGTGTTGATGTATCCGTGTTTCATTTGGAGGATGCAAATTGCTAAGAATTTCCAGATAGTAACGTGCTATTGCAGGGAACTCTGGAATTGCAGTAAACAGGTAAAGGTCATTTGAATATAAGCTTTCAAATAGACAGCAAGGGGTTGTAAAAAACAATGTGTGTGTTTATGAGAGAGAGAGAGAGAGAGAGAGAGAGAGAGAGAGAGAAACAATTGGGGCACTTTGAAACACAATTTACTTGATGTATAAGCGCCATACAAATTCACAATAAATAAACAAATAAAAGTATGGAGAAAGGAAGTTGTTAATAGCCTGGCAGAAGCAGATATAGCTCTAGATCTGCTAGTCTGCGATCCTTCCCGAGCAAAGCTAAAAATGTATCAAGCGAATTGGGCCAGGAACCTGACCCGCTGTACTCAATATAACGATTTCAATATCTGGTTGTTTGGAATGAAGCGAAATGGCTTAACAGCGCCATATTTGTTAAAGTATCCGTCTCCAAAGGTCTGGTCTGACCTTTTAAGATTCAGATTAAATTTATGGAGTACGCGTGAGGTTCTTTATATGCAGAAACTGTTGACGATTGATCAAAATTATTGCAGATATTGTCTATCGCTACAGCAAAGGGAAACACTTCAACATCTAGTGGTTGAATGTAGCACCTTAAACGAAGTGCAAGCAAGATGTTTTAATAACGTGTTTTCGCTTCACTCAGAGTTGGAGAGCGATCAAATATGGCAAATGCTGTTCGCAAATGTGCGTATGAGGGTCCAGATTGCCTTAGTGCAATTTTTACGAATAATATTACCATGTGTAAAGGAAAGGTAAATTTGATTTTGTCTGGCTTGTTTTACTTGTTCTCTTTTTGGGTTTATGCGTTTTATGATCACCAGGATAAGTAATTAACTACCGGGTGATCGGACCTTAATTTTAACCGGAAAGACTGGATCCTATTTAAGAAGATATACTTTGTGAGTTCTTCTTGTTGGTTCTCCTTTTTCTCCTTTTTCCCTTTTTTTATTTGTGTATTGTATTATATTATATTTATTGTTTGAGTAAATGTTGGAATGTATATGTATTTTGTATATCATATGAATTTTATTGGTATGAATTTTTGTACATTAATTTGAAAAGTTGCGTGCAACTAAATCAAATAAAAAAAATAAACAAATAAAATAGAGGGAATGAGAGCGGATGAAAGAGGTGTAGAGAGGGGGACGGAAAGAGAGACAGAGATAGATAGATATTAGTAGTGGGAAAGAGAAAGACAGAGTGAGAGGGAGACATAGAGGCAGATGGTAGAGAAAGAGAGAGAGAGAGAGAGAGTGGATTCATATCTGGGGGATTGTTCTGCTGATATCTGCATGCTCATTAGGTAAATAAAAAGCTTTTCAAGACCCCATGCACGCCAAGGCACAAGCTCCGATTTCCAGTACAGCAATCATCAGATTGGCTCATTGACTGCAAAGAAAATGCACAACATCTATCGGCCTAAACAATCTGTGCTTGCATTACCACTATAACACATTTTCATGCCGGCTCTTGTCCCAGTTCTGCCCCACCCATGTCACTCTACTTGCCCAAGTATTGCTGAAAGCTGCTATCCCTGCTCGAATTCCACCCCATGGCTGCCATTGTGCTGCCCCATATGAAATTGAATGGAAACGTGTTCCATTGAAACACGTGCATAACAAATACAGGCTATTACTTCTATGTATGAAACTATATGCGGATTCATATGGAGGCACTAGCTAGGGAACAATGAGGTTTTGCACAGTTTCTGGCTTGAATGATGATGCCCTTTCACCCAATCATGTAACAGTAAGCATGCAACAACCTGTCCACACAGCGCAGTAACCACTGCCCCTGTGCAGTATCCTCCATGGCCGAACCAAAAACGCAAAATGCTAGTTTGGGACACTTTTTTTGGTGAAAGTGGGACACTTTTCTGGCCAATATGGGCCAGTAACAGTTTAATGAGTTATTTCACTATGCGGCTAGTAGTTTTGACCATTGTTGCTGAATCATTATTCTTTAAATTGCACAATATGCATTACGTTTTATTAAAAAATCCCCCCTTGGGTACTATTCAAACAGTCTGTCATAAAAGGAATGAATTGCAACTGAGCCACTATTTCGTCGGTGCCCCAGACAATTGTATGCCCAGCCAGGCCAGCCCAGTCTGACCCTAGACCCCCTGTTCCTGTGTAGACGAGTCATAGTGTGTGTGACAACTCCTGAATCACCCCCAGAACCCTCGGGTTGCCGTAAAGAAACAAACACGCAGTTAATCATTTAAGTAACTTTTATATTACATGACACTTTTACGACAGAAACACAATTCTTTTTTAGAGACGTTTCAATTTAATGCATACTACAAATCCCAGAATGCATGCCTTAGTTCAATTAAAGCCCGCGACTGGGCAAATGGTGTCCAGCCAGCAAAATTCACGAGTCCCTTGTGGGGCATGAAAAACTTTCATGGAGGGAAGTTCAGGGAACCCATGGCTCTGTGGGGTCAATTACCGTTTTTATGACAGGCCTATTGGCAAAGCATGGACCTGCATCAGCAACGACTGGAAAACAGGCAAAAGCATGACAATCAGGTGACTGATCAACGCTCGTCTTGCTGTGACATTCAATGCCACATCTTCCGGCTGTTAAGGGTAGTTACAGCAAAGGAATAAACGACCCGACCATCAGTAAGATGTGACCGAAACCTTTCTCTTACTCTTTAATTTAATTACCTTTCTGGTGGGGCCACCAGTTATTAGACAAGGTTCACTGAGGGATGTTGTTGGGCAGCAGTTGCGGGACCGGATCTGGCCATGGGTGGTACCAGAGATATAGAGTGGCACATCACTAGGGCACATAGTTCTTATCGGATGGCACTGCGTAAGGCAATGTTTACAATGGATCCTTTAGGATCGGTCTGCCTGCCTCACAAGTTGTTTGACCAAAGACCACTGGTTACAAATATATGCTGTCAACTCACAAATCCAATTCTGCACAAGCAATGGAAATGACTCACAAGCGAATATCGCATCTTCTTACCCTGTCCAAATGATGAGCCCAAGGCCAAAGTGGTGGCGACTCGAGTCGACGACACAACGGCTCCTCTCCTCCACTGCTGCACTGCCTGCAGCTGAGGGCGGCTGAGCCACGCTGAGGGCAAAGTGAGAAGAACGTAGTGGCAGGCGCTGCTTGCTGCTATACTGCAGTCTGTAGACAGCTGCCTCCGTGTGTGCGCCCAAAATGCCCAGGTACAGCCAATATCCTGACACGAGAGACGTCACGTTAATTGGCCTGACCTCTCTCTCTCTCCTCAGTCTCTGGCTCCAGTCAGGCCGCAGAGTTCTCCTCCCTGAATTTCATTGGCTCGCTGTCGTTCCTCTGCCCCAGGGCACTTAGACAAAGTTGCTTTCAACTTTGCAAGTGCAACAATTTGTTGTTGTTACTTGACACCTGCAAACTTGAAAGCAACTTGCAAATGGAGTGTACTGTACTTGTGTGCAGTGTGCGAGGTCAGGCCCAGCACAGGCATGGTGTTACAATTCACAGAGGAGCATGGCCTTACTGGCGCAAGCCACGCCGTCACAGGTAAATGCCAGGCCTGAGGCCACTGACGCAGGCCAACGAGCATGGCCCCTCTTGTCTTATTATCTACTATGCATGATAAAAATCATCAAAGCAAGGTAACAACGTGTGTGTGCTACCTTGCTTTGATGAATGCTGCAGCCTGCTGCCATCCATCCAATCTGCTGCTGCGAGCTGTCTCCGGCCGCAGGCAGCCAGAAAGTAACTTACGTTATCTAAAGTAACGTAAGTTACAAACACTATATTGCACCTCAAAAAACCGGCCTGGGGTGGCTTGTTCTAAAACCGGCCCCCAGGTCCTCAAGGTTGTTCAGCTTGTGGCCGAATGACCGATAACCCCAGCCCAACCCCGGCTGCCGGGCCGTTATCCCTCCGTTCCAGGCCCTGGAATGGGGGATAAACGCTCCATTATTCCCACTAGCATAACATAACATGCTAATGGAAATGTTGGGAAATCGTATTGAGTTTATCTACTTTACTGAGAAACTTAAAGTAGATGGAGTCTATAAGATTATTTTTTTCCTCTATTTTTTAACTGTGAAAGGTGGTTCCTATAGTTTTTTTCAGTGAATTTTATAGGTTTTTATTATTGCAACTTAACCATAATGTCCCTTTAACTACGTTTTTTCAGTGAATATATATATATATATATATATATATATATATATATATATATATATATATATATATATATATATATATATGTATATATGT
The DNA here is from genome assembly GCF_040938575.1 of Ambystoma mexicanum. NCBI lineage: Eukaryota > Metazoa > Chordata > Amphibia > Caudata > Ambystomatidae > Ambystoma > Ambystoma mexicanum. The sequence goes on along the minus strand of NC_090927.1, from coordinate 273,143,056 downwards.
AGATACATATTACCTTGGCTGGCATTTCTCCAAAGAAAGAAAATAAGTAGCATGGGCAGAGCATTTTAGAGTAAGTGCATTTCACCTCCCAGTTACATGTTGTATTCCCTATCATGTATTCACATCTGTCAATTAATAATTAATATGATTTGTGGCCTATTACATTTTGTAGCGTAAACGACACTTATTTTTATTTTTTATTTTATTTAGTTGGCTGATAAATCAACCTTTCAAATATCCAATGACATTTAACTTAGGCAAAACACATTTTACAAGTTTTTAGAGATTTTACATCATTTACTCCAAAAAAGATTTTGACAAAATGGTCAACATTTACAGCATTTCAAAGTCCCACATTCACAGATTTACAAAATCACATTTACTAGTTTGGAATATTACATCAAAATATAATCATGAGAGAAAAGAATAGTAACTGTCAAATAGTATAAAATTAAATGTAAGAATTCTTTCTAACAAAGCATACTAGCTTTGCAAGTAAACTACACTTATGATTTATGAATTATTGATTAGACTAGAAGCCGTTTTGTAAATGGAAAGATTTGGTGACATACTCCAGTCATGAACTTTTCTAGTTTTTACTTACCTAATTATTCCCCCCTTCACGAAGGATTGACACTTCTTAATGAGTACTGGAGGTGCTGTGCACGGGCAATGCCTCCCTATTTGATGTTAAATCTGCATTTTTGGGACGGTCCATATCTGATAAAGTCCTGAGTATCAGACATCAATCAGTGAACAAGAGCTCGCTCTATGGAATGAGGTGCTAGCACAAAGCGTGCTGCAAACGATAGCTTTTTGTTCATCAAACATGACCCACTATGGTTTTAGACAGATGTGTCCCAAGGTTCATTTTTAACACACAGAGTCAATGTCATGTAGATATGTTTGTATGGCGCCATTTTACCTAGGGAGTGAATCGTAGCTCCTGGAAGCTGTTAGTGGCAAGCTTACCAGGCTCTTCTGGTTTTACGCAAGATCTAAATAGTTCCCAGCTTCCAGCAAGTTGTAACCATGCACCAGACCGCGGCCTAACTGGCTCCTTAGAGTGTGCGAGGAACCACTTTATAACATAGCCTGGTGATTAAACCTACGATGTGAGGCACCTCTTAATCGAGTAACGTTTTCTTGTTCCTACCTAGGCATTCATGATATTATCTTCTGCATTGCAGTCAGTGCTCCAGATAAGATTTTGAAGTTATAGGGCCTCATTACACGGATGGCGGAGAACCATGGCGCCATTAGCGCCATGGTTCATGCCTGTAAAATACCTGCACCGCCTTGGCGGAAAGGGGAATTACCGCCCCATTCCAAGGTTGGCGGGGCGGTAATTCCCCCTTCCGCCATTGCCCTTCCCCATTCCCATTTTTGCCCCATAGGGCATAATGGGAATGGGGAAGGCGCTAATTACGGTTCCGCAAATTGCGGTACCGTAATTAGCTCCATGGGTCCCTTTGCGGGTTGGTTTTTAACGCTGCAAAAAGCAGGCGTTAAATCCCCCAACCCGCAAAGGGACCTCGTAGTAAGGCGGTAAGGATTTACCGGTACCAGTATTTTACCGGTACCGGTAAATCCTTACCGCCATCCGTGTAAGAGGCCCATAGTATTTCACTCCCTATTTCTAGTTTGGGCTATTAAGTGTCACTTGCGACACCTAAAATCTGAAGCTATTGAATTGGAGTACAGATAGGGAGAATGGCACATGAAGAGGGACACACATCTTGTAGGTGTTGTTTGGTTATTTTTCCACCCATTGACTGCCCATGGCCATGCAAATCCCTATGGTCATTCCCGCCTAGTTCCTACCTCTCCCGCCCAAAACACTTCCTCGTGGGAACTATTGAGCTCGGTTTCATCAAGATCCTCCCTAGGGGCCTGGGCAAGTGGGACCTCACTGGGAGTGACTCCCCTCTTGGGGACAAGGACTCCCATTCCTGCTAGGAACTCCCTGTCCAGAACACATTATCTGCCTACATGGGAATCGGAAAAGACTGTTGTTAGCCTGTTTTGGATTTACTGAATTGTGACATTTCCTCAATCTCTTTGGCTTCAGGTAATTCTGGATTCTGTCTGAATTTTACGTCACGGAAGAACGACACACCCCTTTTGTTTGTGATGACGTACATAAAACCATGAGGAACATTTAATGGGAGAGAATAAATCCTACGCAGAGTCGAACCTCTGACGGGAAGACGTCCTGGAGGGGAAGAGCCACACTAGAATGCAGAGTCAGCGGTAGCATGGAGAGTGAACGAATCGCTCGCAAGACACCTGAAGGCTTGCGTCCTAACCGGCAAAGAAGCCAAGAGCGAAACAGAGACGGTAAAGTGACAAGCATGTCTGATTTTCAAGCTTCGCGGAGTCCTGAGAAATCGGGCGACTCTAACATTCAAGGGCGGGAAAGCCATAACCGTTACGGGAACCAAGAAAACCCAAATGGCAGACACCCCACTGAGACTGAGATAAAGTAAACCTGCTGGAGGGCCAGAGGACTTTGGGAAGTCCAAGAACCACGAAAAAGAACAAACAGAACTGGGAGAGAAAGAGAACCTGGAGGGTGAGGGTTCCAGTCCTTAGTTATGTAACAAGGCCTCCTTTTTTGGGGTTATTTTTTCCTCAGTGGAAGGCCCAGTTAGCTAATAGGATTTGGACTATTTCTTTTGGATTTTGAAAAGCACCCTTAATTTTAGTTGGTAGGCAGCAAACTTCCTTCAGAGCAGAAGGGCTAGATAGGCGTTTTCTTTTTTATTTAATTACCGCCCATCTAACACGGCACAACTTAGTCCGAGTCCTTCTTTGGGTTCGCCACAGCTCGCTTTAATCAAGCCTTATTAAACTTTGCACTCAAGTGCCTGCCAGTGTTTGTTTCAGAGCAGTCTTCTGAGAGTTAATGACTTGATTGCAGTTGTAAACCTGCTACTGGTGTAAGGCTATGGATATCATTCTGGGAACCCAGGGCGACTTCGAACTCTTGGTCCAGTCTCAATTTCTGAAGAAAGTGTGGTGCCTAAGAAGGACCTTTATACAAGAGTATTGCGACTAGCCAAGCTGTTAAGAAATCGTGAGTTTTTAAATTGGGTTTTTAAAATGTGATGCGGCCATACAAACTTGGTATGTTTTAGATTATTGATGTGGCTCTCCCACAGATTTTGTATTATGACACTGTGATGAGTTGTCCTTTTTATGTACTATATCGATGGCTTATGGTTTGAATACCAAATAAATTGGTGTTTACTACTACTACTGATGTGATAACATTTTCCAACCTGCCTTCAGCCACTCAATATATAAGCCCTCTGCATGTCCTTCTCTAAAGTCCTGTTAAAAACAAGCATTGACAAAGCCAACAGTTTTTGCTTGTGTACAGGTATTAGACATTTACAAGGCACTGCTATTAGATGCTATTAGATGACCGGGGACTCACACCATTATGCTCCTGCTACCATCAATGGGCAGTGAATACCACTACGGATGTGCCTGGCAAATGCCTTTGCCATGCCTACCCAAACTGTTGGCATTGCCAGTGCATGTTTAAAGTTGAGAGTAATCAATATTTCTTTGCACCTAGATATTCCTGCACATTAAAAGATACATCCTGACCTCTTCAGATCAGGCAGTTATTACAGTGGAGTTTAAGCCTGTGGCTTTCCATGTAATACTGGTCCAAACATATCCACAGGGCTTTGTGGGTGAAATCAGGGGCACATGCTCCTATGTGTCTATTTCCTCATTTTTTGGCTGGATTATTTGTACTCCCTCCTTTTCATTTTTTGGGAGTATTTTCCTAGTATTAAGGAGTGAAAGTGGGTGATACACCCCTTACCTGTAGAGTTGATTGCATACGCATGTGATTTATGTCCTATGTTAAGTTTTGCCATCGTGAATGATTCATGGTTCGGGGCACATCTTTGATGTTTCTGAAGATTCTCTGGGACCAAAAAAACGGTGACATTATAGAAAGCACCAATAACACTGTAAAGGTGATACAACGACTACATAACATATTCACCTGGCTCCACAAAGCCTACATATGAGTCTAGAGTTAGGGATATGGGTGATTTTAAAGGGACAATGTAGTCTATGATGGGTAATGTTAGTCAGCATAATAGATATCCAACCATATGTTACATTACTGCAATGTTACCTTAAAGGATTCTGAAAAATAAACCTTTAATCCAGAGGTTGTTTCTTTACATCAATAGAATCCTAATTCACTAGTATAATAATCAATATAACTTTCAAAACATATTTCTTATCATCTTTGTACCTGCTTGCACAAAGCTTGAGACCTTTAAACGTTGTGAGCATGTAACACACTAAAGGTTTTGATGTGATTTGCCATCTGCCATTGTCATACATATTTGCCCTTAACTGTGTAATGAACATAGATTAGGCAATTTACATGGAAAGAAAACAGCTGCTTCCCTAGAAACCCACGATATGTAAACCAATTTTGCAAGTCCCAGCATAGCTGCTGTTTGCCTTCTGAAGGCTCGTGTTGACAGTAGACCGTCAAAATGTCCAGGCAACACAGCTACAATAATCTCGAAATCTTCGAAAGAGTTCTTGCAAAATAAATGAAACGTTAGAAAGCGTTAGCTCAGTTGATGTGGTAAGGTGAGTTAGTGTGTGTAGAGTAGCTCCTGAACACAGGAGAAAGAGTGGTGCTTGATGACTCATTGAATGCATGCAGTATATGTATATTCACTAGGAAAGGAAATATTATTATTGTTCTGTGACGAATCTAGTAATATCGTCACTGATTCTCTGGAGTGAAGCTTCCCTTACGTGGCCAGGGATAGGTAGAAGCTACCTGACTCTAAACCTGGGGCTGGCTGTCTGCAGGAGGACTATGTAGGGGAAGAATAACTCCAAAGGGACAGAAGAATACTAAATCAAAATATTCTTGCAGTCACAATTCCCAGTGACACATATATGCCTCTGCAACATACATACATGGCTTATTGTGGTATAGATGAAGAAATCCCACCTTACGGCAGTCAAACACCTTATGCGCCTTCCCCACCCCCTCTTTTCGGTACTGAGATGAGGAAGAGGGATGGAGTAATGAAGATGATCAGAAGTGGCAAGGCAACGCCGCGTTCTAGTCTTTGTAAGGAGTTACCCTATGCCGAGAAGCTTAAAGTTGACACAGCTGACAGAATACGAGAACGAAGAGAGAGACGCCAGTCAGAATGCCAAGGAGAAGCAGACCGTCCGAAGCAGCGCTAAGGCTGACATGAATGGCATGCAGGAGAGGCGAACGAAAGGAAGCTTACCGCTTGAGGGCCCGAAGCAGCGCAAACCGTGCGCAGCAGATGAGGACCAAGCATACTTGCTCAAAGGAAGCGCGCTGAGCTAACGAATCGGAGAAGGCGGAGAAGAGAAGAGAAGACAAGAGGAACATGGAAGCCGCCCGGTAAGCTCAGAGAAAGCACACTGGTTACTGGAGCGCGTGCAGGTGAATGCTGTGTTTTGTTAAGTAACATCATTAAAGAAGTTGCTGCAGATGCAAGCAATATCAGAAAAGGGTTGGTGACCCAACGGTTCCAAACAGTAATTGGTGTGTGTGAGAACAGTGCTGGAAAAGGGTCGAGGACCCCAAATCTGAAGGAAGAAGTGAAAGCAGAAGCAAACTGTAATGAGAAAGGGTCGGTGACCCAATATTTAGAGCAGATTGTTTTGTGGATAACAAAGAAAGTAGTTGGAGAATGGAAAAGTCCTGGCGGGCTAGTGAACCAGGCAAATAGTAAGTCTGTGGCTCAAACCCTCAGGAGAAGTGAACTTTGTGAAACAGCGTGACATCCTGGCAGGAGAATAAACCAGGAGTTAACCTGCAGTTAGGAAAAGTATCAACCAATACATAAAAGGGAAATGAAGATGATCAAAAGTGGTAAGGCAACGCCGCGTTCTAGTCTTTGTAAGGAGTTACCCCGTGCAAGAAGCTTAAAGTTGACACAGCTGACAGAATACAAGAACAAAGAGAGAGACGCTAGTCAGAATGCCAAGGAGAAGCAGACCCTCCGAAGCAGCGCTAAGGCTGACATGAATGGCGTACAGGAGAGGCGAACGAAGGAAGCTTACCACTTGAGGGCCCGAAGCAACGCAAGCCATGCACAGCAGAGGAGGACCAAGCATACTTGCTCACAGGAAGCGTGCTGAGCTAACGAACCGGAGAAGGCGGAGAAGAGAAGACACGAGGAACATGGAAGCCTCCCGGTAAGCTCAGGGAAAGCGCACTGGTTACCGGAGCGCGTGTAGGTGAATGCTGTGTTTTGTTAAGTAACATCATTAAAGAAGTGCTGCAGATGCAAGCAATATTAGAAAAGGGTTGGTGACCCAACGGTTCCAAACAGTAATTGGTGTGTGTGAGAACAGTGCTGGAAAAGGGTTGAGGACCCCAAATCTGAAGGAAGTGAAAGCAGAAGCAAACTGTAATGAGAAAGGGTCAGTGACACAATATTTAGAACAGATTGTTTTGTGGATAACAAAGAAAGTAGTTGGAGAATGGAAAAGTCCTGGTGGGTTAGTGAACCAGGCAAATAGTAAGTCTGTGGCTCAAATCCTCAGGAGAACTGAACTTTGTGAAACAGCGTGACATCCTGGCAGGAGAATAAACCAGGAGTGAACCTGGAGTTAGGAAAAGTATCAACCAATACATAAAAGGGAAGAACTATACCTCTTTGTGGAACCAGTGAAAAAGGAGTAAAATACTCTGACAGGAGAGTATACCAGGCATATAGAGAGGAGCAATAAGTGGAGAAGGGAAAAGCAATAAAGCTAGAAAGCAAGTGGAAAATACTGAGTTTGCCGAACTGTGCTAATTAAAAGCAATTATGTATTTAAAGGGATATGCAAAGGAAGGCCAATCCCCTTGATGTTGTGAAGTAAAGAGCATCATATGCGTAAAGGAAACTCATGGGAAGATTCATATCATTTAAGATTGTGAATACTTAAAGTACTTAAAGTAAAACATTGAAGGTTGAAGGAATACAAGGGAAAAGAGGCATTAAAAAGCATGAGGGCCTAAACAAACATAGAGAAGCTCAAGGGAGAAGTTGTTCTCATTGAACTTATAAAGCGCAGCCTTAAACAGGGAAGAGAAACATGCGGAAGGAGCCCCACTTTTGTTTTAATGCTGCAGCCTGCTGCCATCCATCCAATCTGCTGCTGCGAGCTGTCTCCGGCCGCAGGCAGCCAGAAAGTAACTTACGTTATCTAAAGTAACGTAAGTTACAAACACTATATTGCACCTCAAAAAACCGGCCCGGGGTGGCTTGTTCTAAAACCGGCCCCCAGGTCCTCAAGGTTGTTCAGCTTGTGGCCGAATGACCGATAACCCCAGCCCAACCCCGGCTGCCGGGCCGTTATCCCTCCGTTCCAGGCCCTGGAATGGGGGATAAACGCTCCATTATTCCCACTAGCATAACATAAAATGCTTATGGAAATGTTGGGAAATCTTATTGAGTTTATCTACTTTACTGAGAAACTTAAAGTAGATGGAGTCTATAAGATTATTTTTTTCCTCTATTTTTTAACTGTGAAAGGTGGTTCCTATAGTTTTTTTCAGTGAATTTTATAGGTTTTTATTATTGCAACTTAACCATAATGTCCCTTTAACTAAGTTTTTTCAGTGAATATATATATATATATATATATATATATATATATATATATATATATAGATACATATTACCTTGGCTGGCATTTCTCCAAAGAAAGAAAATAAGTAGCATGGGCAGAGCATTTTAGAGTACGTGCATTTCACCTCCCAGTTACATGTTGTATTCCCTATCATGTATTCACATCTGTCAATTAATATGATTTGTGGCCTATTACATTTTGTAGCGTAAACGACACTTATTTTTATTTTTTATTTTATTTGGTTGGCTGATAAATCAACCTTTCAAATATCCAATGACATTTAACTTAGGCAAAACACAGTTTTCAAGTTTTTAGAGATTCTACATCATTTACTCCAAAAAAGATTTTGACAAAATGGTCAACATTTACAGCATTTCAAAGTCCCACATTCACAGATTTACAAAATCACATTTACTAGTTTGGAATATTACATCAAAATATACTCATGAGAGAAAAGAATAGTAACTGTCAAATAGTATAAAATTAAATGTAAGAATTCTTTCTAACAAAGCATACTAGCTTTGCAAGTAAACTACACTTATGATTTATGAATTATTGATTCGACTAGAAGCCGTTTTGTAAATGGAAAGATTTGGTGACATACTCCAGTCATGAACTTTTCTAGTTTTGACTTACCTAATTATTCCCCCCTTCACGAAGGATTGACACTTCTTAATGAGTACTGGAGGTGCTGTGCACGGGCAATGCCTCCCTATTTGATGTTAAATCTGCATTTTTGGGACGGTCCATATCTGATAAAGTCCTGAGTATCAGACATCAATCAGTGAACAAGAGCTCGCTCTATGGAATGAGGTGCTAGCACAAAGCGTGCTGCAAACGATAGCTTTTTGTTCATCAAACATGACCCACTATGGTTTTAGACAGATGTGTCCCAAGGTTCATTTTTAACACACAGAGTCACTGTCATGTAGATATGTTTGTATGGTGCCATTTTACCTAGGGAGTGAATCGTAGCTCCTGGAAGCTGTTAGTGGCAAGCTTACCAGGCTCTTCTGGTTTTACGCAAGATCTAAATAGTTCCCAGCTTCCAGCAAGTTGTAACCATGCACCAGACCGTGGCCTAACTGGCTCCTTAGAGTGTGCGAGGAACCACTTTATAACATAGCCTGGTGATTAAACCTACGATGTGAGGCACCTCTTAATCTAGTGACGTTTTCTTGTTCCTACCTAGGCATTCATGATATTATCTTCTGCATTGCAGTCAGTGCTCCAGATAACATTTTGAAGTTATAGGGCCTCATTACACGGATGGCGGAGAATACCGGTAAAATACCTGCACCGCCTTGGCGGAAAGGGGAATTACCGCCCCATTCCAAGGTTGGCGGGGCGGTAATTCCCCCTTCCGCCATTGCCCTTCCCCATTCCCATTTTTGCCCCATAGGGCATAATGGGAATGGGGAAGGCGCTAATTACGGTACCGCAAATTGCGGTACCGTAATTAGCTCCATGAGTCCCTTTGCGGGTTGGTTTTTAACGCCTGCAAAAAGCAGGCGTTAAATCCCCCAACCCGCAAAGGGACCTTGTAGTAAGGCGGTAAGGATTTACCGGTACCGGTATTTTACCGGTACCGGTAAATCCTTACCGCCATCCGTGTAATGAGGCCCATAGTATTTTACTCCCTATTTCTAGTTTGGGCTATTAAGTGTCACTTGCGACACCTAAAATCTGAAGCTATTGAATTGGAGTACAGATAGGGAGAATGGCACATGAAGAGGGACACACATCTTGTAGGTGTTGTTTGGTTATTTTTCCACCCATTGACTGCCCATGGCCATGCAAATCCCTATGGTCATTCCCGCCTAGTTCCTACCTCTCCCGCCCAAAACACTTCCTCGTGGGAACTCTTGAGCTCGGTTTCATCAAGATCCTCCCTAGGGGCCTGGGCAAGTGGGACCTCACTGGGAGTGACTCCCCTCTTGGGGACAAGGACTCCCATTCCTGCTAGGAACTCCCTGTCCAGAACGCATTATCTGCCTACATGGGAATCGGAAAAGACTGTTGTTAGCCTGTTTTGGATTTACTGAATTGTGACATTTCCTCAATCTCTTTGGCTTCAGGTAATTCTGGATTCTGTCTGAATTTTACGTCACGGAAGAACGACACACCCCTTTTGTTTGTGATGACGTACATAAAACCATGAGGAACATTTAATGGGGGAGAATAAATCCTACGCAGAGTCGAACCTCTGACGGGAAGACGTCCTGGAGGGGAAGAGCCACACTAGAATGCAGAGTCAGCGGTAGCATGGAGAGTGAACGAATCGCTCGCAAGACACCTGAAGGCTTGCGTCCTAACCGGCAAAGAAGCCAAGAGCGAAACAGAGACGGTAAAGTGACAAGCATGTCTGATTTTCAAGCTTCGCGGAGTCCTGAGAAATCGGGCGACTCTAACATTCAAGGGCGGGAAAGCCATAACCGTTACGGGAACCAAGAAAACCCAAATGGCAGACACCCCACTGAGACTGAGATAAAGTAAACCTGCTGGAGGGCCAGAGGACTTTGGGAAGTCCAAGAACCACGAAAAAGAACAAACAGAACTGGGAGAGAAAGAGAACCTGGAGGGTGAGGGTTCCAGTCCTTAGTTATGTAACAAGGCCTCCTTTTTTGGGGTTATTTTTTCCTCAGTGGAAGGCCCAGTTAGCTAATAGGATTTGGACTATTTCTTTTGGATTTTGAAAAGCACCCTTAATTTTAGTTGGTAGGCAGCAAACTTCCTTCAGAGCAGAAGGGCTAGATAGGCGTTTTCTTTTTTATTTAATTACCGCCCATCTAACACGGCACAACTTAGTCCGAGTCCTGCATTGGGTTCGCCACAGCTCGCTTTAATCAAGCCTTATCAAACTTTGCACTCAAGTGCCTGCCAGTGTTTGTTTCAGAGCAGTCTTCTGAGAGTTAATGACTTGATTGCAGTTGTAAACCTGCTACTGGTGTAAGGCTATGGATATCATTCTGGGAACCCAGGGCGACTTCGAACTCTTGGTCCGGTCTCAATTTCTGAAGAAAGTGTGGTGCCTAAGAAGGACCTTTATACAAGAGTATTGCGACTAGCCAAGCTGTTAAGAAATCGTGAGTTTTTAAATTGGGTTTTTAAAATGTGATGCGGCCATACAAACTTGGTATGTTTTAGATTATTGATGTGGCTCTCCCACAGATTTTGTATTATGACACTGTGATGAGTTGTCCTTTTTATGTACTATATCGATGGCTTATGGTTTGAATACCAAATAAATTGGTGTTTACTACTACTACTGATGTGATAACATTTTCCAACCTGCCTTCAGCCACTCAATATATAAGCCCTCTGCATGTCCTTCTCTAAAGTCCTGTTAAAAACAAGCATTGACAAAGCCAACAGTTTTTGCTTGTGTACAGGTATTAGACATTTACAAGGCACTGCTATTAGATGCTATTAGATGACCGGGGACTCACACCATTATGCTCCTGCTACCATCAATGGGCAGTGAATACCACTACGGATGTGCCTGGCAAATGCCTTTGCCATGCCTACCCAAACTGTTGGCATTGCCAGTGCATGTTTAAAGTTGAGAGTAATCAATATTTCTTTGCACCTAGATATTCCTGCACATTAAAAGATACATCCTGACCTCTTCAGATCAGGCAGTTATTACAGTGGAGTTTAAGCCTGTGGCTTTCCATGTAATACTGGTCCAAACATATACACAGGGCTTTGTGGGTGAAATCAGGGGCACATGCTTGTGTCTATTTCCTCATTTTTGGCTGGATTATTTGTACTCCCTCCTTTTCATTTTTTTGGGAGTATTTTCCTAGTATTAAGGAGTGAAAGTGGGTGATACACCCCTTACCTGTAGAGTTGATTGCATACGCATGTGATTTATGTCCTATGTTAAGTTTTGCCAACGTGAATGATTCATGGTTCGGGGCACATCTTTGATGTTTCTGAAAATTCTCTGGGACCAAAAAAACTGTGACATTATAGAAAGCACCAATAACACTGTAAAGGTGATACAACGACTACATAACATATTCACCTGGCTCCACAAAGCCTACATATGAGTCTAGAGGGACATGGGTGATTTTAAAGGGACAATGTAGTCTATGATGGGTAATGTTAGGCAGCATAATAGATATCCAACCATATGTTACATTACTGCAATGTTACCTTAAAGGATTCTGAAAAGTAAACCTTTAATCCAGAGGTTGTTTCTTTACATCAATAGAATCCTAATTCACTAGTATAATAATCAATATAACTTTCAAAACATATTTCTTATCATCTTTGTACCTGCTTGCACAAAGCTTGAGACCTTTAAACGTTGTTAGCATGTAACACACTAAAGGTTTTGATGTGATTTGCCATCTGCCATTGTCATACATATTTGCCCTTAACTGTGTAATGAACATAGATTAGGCAATTTACATGGAAAGAAAACAGCTGCTTCCCTAGAAACCCACGATATGTAAACCAATTTTGCAAGTCCCAGCATAGCTGCTGTTTGCCTTCTGAAGGCTTGTGTTGACAGTAGACCGTTAAAATGTCCAGGCAACACAGCTACAATAATCTCGAAATCTTCGAAAGAGTTCTTGCAAAACAAATGAAACGTTAGAAAGCGTTAGCTCAGTTGATGTGGTAAGGTGAGTTAGTGTGTGTAGAGTAGCTCCTGAACACAGGAAAAAGAGTGGTGCTTGATGACTCATTGAATGCATGCAGTAGATTCACTAGGAAAGGAAATATTATTATTGTTCTGTGACGAATCTAGTAATATCGTCACTGATTCTCTGGAGTGAAGCTTCCCTTACGTGGCCAGGGATAGGTAGAAGCTACCTGACTCTAAACCTGGGGCTGGCTGTCTGCAGGAGGACTATGTAGGGGAAGAATAACTCCAAAGGGACAGAAGAATACTAAATCAAAATATTCTTGCAGTCACAATTCCCAGTGACACATATATGCCTCTGCAACATACATACATGGCTTATTGTGGTATAGATGAAAAAATCCCACCTTACGGCAGTCAAACACCTTATGCGTCTTCCCCACCACCTCTTTTCGGTACTGAGATGAGGAAGAGGGATGGAGTAATGAAGATGACTAGAAGTGGCAAGGCAACGCCGCGTTCTAGTCTTTGTAAGGAGTTACCCCGTGCCGAGAAGCTTAAAGTTGACACAGCTGACAGAATACGAGAACGAAGAGAGAGACGCCAGTCAGAATGCCAAGGAGAAGCAGACCGTCCGAAGCAACGCTAAGGCTGACATGAATGGCGTGCAGGAGAGGCGAACGAAAGGAAGCTTACCGCTTGAGGGCCCGAAGCAGCGCAAGCCGTGCGCAGCAGAGGAGGACCCAGCATAATTGCTCAAAGGAAGCACGCTGAGCTAAAGAACCAGAGAAGGCGGAGAAGAGAAGACAAGAGGAACATGGAAGCCGCCCGGTAAGCTCAGAGAAAGCACACTGGTTACCGGAGCGCATGCAGGTGAATCCTGTATTTTGTTAAGTAACATCATTAAAGAAGTTGCTGCAGATGCAAGCAATATTAGAAAAGGGTTGGTGACCCAACGGTTCCAAACAGTAATTGGTGTGTGTGAGAACAGTGCTGGAAAAGGGTCGAGGACCCCAAATCTGAAGGAAGAAGTGAAAGCAGAAGCAAACTGTAATGAGAAAGGGTCGGTGACCCAATATTTAGAACAGATTGTTTTGTGGATAACAAAGAAAGTAGTTGGAGAATGGAAAAGTCCTGGCGGGCTAGTGAACCAGGCAAATAGTAAGTCTGTGGCTCAAACCCTCAGGAGAAGTGAACTTTGTGAAACAGCGTGACATCCTGGCAGGAGAATAAACCAGGAGTTAACCTGGAGTTAGGAAAAGTATCAACCAATACATAAAAGGGAAATGAAGATGATCAGAAGTAGTAAGGCAACGCCGCGTTCTAGTCTTTGTAAGGAGTTACCCCGTGCCGAGAAGCTTAAAGTTGACACAGCTAACAGAATACAAGAACAAAGAGAGAGATGCCAGTCAGAATGCCAAGGAGAAGCAGACTGTCCGAAGCAGCGCTAAGGCTGACATGAATGGCGTACAGGAGAGGCGAACGAAGGAAGCTTACCACTTGAGGGCCCGAAGCAGCGCAAGCCGTGCGCAGCAGAAGAGGACCAAGCATACTTGCTCACAGGAAGCGCGCTGAGCTAACAAACCGGAGAAGGCGGAGAAGAGAAGACACGAGGAACATGGAAGCCTCCCGGTAAGCTCAGGGAAAGCGCACTGGTTACCGGAGCGCGTGTAGGTGAATGCTGTGTTTTGTTAAGTAACATCATTAAAGAAGTGCTGCAGATGCAAGCAATATTAGAAAAGGGTTGGTGACCCAACGGTTCCAAACAGTAATTGGTGTGTATCAACCAATACATAAAAGGGAAGAACTATACATCTTTGTGGAACCAGTGAAAAAGGAGTAAAATACTCTGACAGGAGAGTATACCAGGCATATAGAGAGGAGCAATTAGTGGAGAAGGGAAAAGCAATAAAGCTAGAAAGCAAGTGGAAAATACTGAGTTTGCCGAACTGTGCTAATTAAAAGCAATTGTGTATTTAAAGGGATATGCAAAGGAAGGCCAATCCCCTTGATGTTGTGAAGTAAAGAGCATCATATGCGTAAAGGAAACTCATGGGAAGATTCATATCATTTAAGATTGTGAATACTTAAAGTAAAGCATTGAAGGTTGAAGGAATACAAGGGAAAAGAGGCATTAAAAGCATGAGGGCCTAAAGAAAGATAGAGAAGCTCAAGGGAGAAGTCGTTCTCATTGAACTTATAAAGCGGAGCCTTAAACAGGGAAGAGAAACATGCAGAAGGAGCCCCACTTTTGTTTTAATAGTGAAACTTTGTGGAACTTTATCCAGAAGGCACCGGATAGAGACAGAAGGTGTTGAATAATTACTTTCTCTGGAACTTTATTCGGAGGCACCAGATAGAGACAGAAGGAAGGATAAAAAGAAACATAGGGGTAGGGAGGATCCCTTTTTCTGGTAGAACATTTTTTCTTTCTTTGCTAAACTTTATATCTGACAGAAGGCTACAAATGCATAGTCTATAGAAATCCCCTTGTGCACATTATATTAAGTTTAGAGTGTAAGGGTCAGATTAGGGTTTTTGGACACAGGACAGAGGACGCTCTTTTGTTTAACATCCTGACTAAGACGTTCCTTAGTTTTGTTGAGGGATGGAATCCTTTTAGGATTAGGGATGGATGGGATTTTCCCCAACACTCTTGTTATTTTGAAAATAAAAGTTAAAAGTCATCTTGAAACCTATTACTGTCTCAGAGTCTTACTCTTGATCCCTTACAGTCCTTATATTGAGTTTCTTGCCAGACTCCTCCAGCTTCTAAGCACTGTAAAAACAGGTCTTGTTACTGCCCCATGTTGTTGACCTCAGAAGGTGCAATGGCTAAAATGGCTTGCTTCTGCATAGCAGTCCCACTGCCTCCGTAGGAGTCTCTCTTTGCTTTACAATCCGTCCTCTTCCTATACACGTCACAGAAACAATTTGAACGTTGTCCTTCTTTGTTGATCATGGCATTCAGGTTGTGTTCAGCATTGAGTGAGAAACCAGAAGGTGTCTCACCCGCTAGTCCCCGGGGATCTGTCATCCAGGTGGCCAGGACACGGCCATCGCTTTTGGATCCAGGTCCTGGGGGAGGACCAGTGCGGGAGGATCACCTGCTTGAGGGGTTTTCGGGGATTGGAAGTGGGACAACAGAGAGTGAGACGCGGTATCCCCTTCCCTGTAACACATTTCCCCCATCCTACCAAGTAGGATACCTAGGAACTCAACCCACCCCTCTTTCCCGACACAAACACGTTTTCATGGACAGCTCACCGTGAGCGACAATGGACTAACACCAGAATCGTATACCTGACATGTCCCAATACAATGGTCAGGCAAGGTCAGACATTTACTGATCATTGCACACACCTGACTTCCATCACACTTCGCCACACGGATAAAAGGTGGAGCGTGAAAGCACGCTCTGAGCAAGGCAAAACACACGAGGAGACAGCAGTTCCAAGGTGGCAGTTTAACACGAGGAGGAAGACGGGGAGACCAAATAGGGTTGCAAGGAGGGAAGTGCCCTTAACCTTTTCAGACCGTTACTTTTGTGAACCTCGGAAAGTAAGAAACGTAAGACCAGGAACTAAAGATGAACAAACCTACAATGTACATCAGAGGCATCCACTGCTCTCCCACGTTGATACCCGCAGCAGAGAGGAGCGATTGCTGCTGTGGTACTGTCCTTGGATGCTACAGCAAAGCAGCATCAGAAAAGACAGCACAACCGGTGAGTCAGAGAGCCTGATACCAAACCAGCTTGTGTTTGAACCAAGGTTGAAAGCAGCAACATTGTATGAAGAAATCCAGAGAGGACAATGTGTGAGAAGCATGTGATGAGCAACGCGAATATAATTGGAAACCCAAGGAGTGATTGAACTTTGCGAGAACAAGAAAGATACCATAGACAGAGTGGTCCAGTGCCATGTGGGTGCCCATTCAAAGGTCTCTGTTAGGTAGCCAACTGATGCTTTCTGTTGAAAAGGCAATCTTGAAATCGAAGTGGTCCTGCGACGGGTTAAGCTAAACCCTGTGCACATTCGAAAGTCTTCGATAGTTTAATGTGAACTTCAATTGGTCTGAGCCCGGCTGAGTGAGACTAACTGGATACGAGGAAGGATCTGAGCCCAGCTGAGTGGGATCCGGAGTGAACCATGAGTCACTTGAGAAAGGAACATTGTAAAATGGGGATCTGAGCACAGAAGAGGGGGAAACACAGTAACGATTGTTATAGAAAAGGGATCTGAGGCCAGCTGAGGGGGATCCAGGATGAATCACCCAAATTGAATATTTTGAGAAGAAAATAACTTGATATTTTGTTTTTTTTTACTTCAGGCCCTCCGAATCAAGAGACTTTTAAGAAGTAAAGAGACTTGTACGCAGAAGGTCCTGATACTGTTAATGGAACTGTATCCTCATGCTATAGAAGCCAGAGAGTGTGCTTTGCTCGAGTGAACCACCTTGCCCCATGCAGCAAAAGTGGGGAAGGGAGGTCAAAGGCCTCAACATCCTGATATATCATTTTGTGAACATTTCTTTCGTTTTCATGAACACTGCCCTACACTATTTGTAAATTTGCGGTAAGGGTTGGCAATAGGTCTTTTAGTATAGGTCCTTTTATTTTAACAAGACTCCACCAGGGCTGCATTTTTATTATTTGATGGTCGTAGCTTGCTCCCATCTGTAGATTTAGGTTTAGATAGGTGTTTATCTCACCCTTGTGAAAGTTCAATAAACACCCTTGAACTGTGGTCACTGGGTGTCTGTCTTACTGTTGATGCCATGCCTTCCTTACATGTGGTGTCAGAGTGGGATGTGACTCAATTGAAACAAATTAGGGAACCCTACAATTCCAGGAGCTTAGTTCTAAAGCCTCCAACCCCTCTGTTGCCATGAACGAATCAATAGGCTTCGATATCTCTTAGCAGTAAAGAGGCTACTATCCTTCCTTGGAAAAGAGGAATGATTCCCACAGACTTAGTTTTGATACCCCCTCCTGGGTGTTATATAAGATTGGCTCCAAAATCTGGTCTGGCTTGGAAGTTCGGTATAGACGTTCTAGCATGCATCATCGAACCCAACTTCCGGGGAGAAATATAGGTTCTCTTACAGAACCATGGTGAGATCCCATTTGAAATGCATTGTGGGGACAAAATTGCCAAAGGAATTCTTGAAAAGGCTCTATTTCCTCATTTTAAAGAAAGTCAACCAGAAGAAACAGAGAGAGGTACCTTAGGTTTTGGGGAAGCTGATGAATATCTAACTCTGAAGAGAAAAAGGGAGAAAAGCCTACCATCTTTACCCGACCTGGCCTTCGCCCAGCGAAATGACGCAGCTCTCTCTGAGGTCTTTTTACAAGCAATTCCCAAAGGATAGTGTGTAGAGAAGGGAAGTCCTTTTTTCTTCTTAAAGCAAGGATTGCTATGTAGAAAATAAACATCCACAGAAGGCTTAAGTAAAACTCAGTTAGTGATCTCCAAAAGCCATCAAAAGATCGTACAAGAGACTGCGCATTCCCATCTGACCCGGGAACTCTTAGGACAATCCAAAACCCAGGCACACATCAGTGGAAGGTTTTACTGGCCAGGTATCCATGCTGATATAAAAACCTTTATTCAGACGTGTGAGATAGGTGAAAAAAACAGTACTCATATCCCATTGCCTGCCTCTCTGAATCCTTTGCCAATCATAGAGGTCCGGTTTTCAAGAATTGGGGTGGATCTCATTGGACCTTTAGAAACATCTAGACTGGGCAACAAATATGTCCTTGTGATTATCGACTACGCAACCAGATACCCCGAGGCATTCCCTATGAGGAACAACATCACCCAGCAAAATGTAAAGAACCTCTTACCATATTTTTCCCGGGTTGGCTTTCCTGAGGAAATCCTGATGGATGAAGGTTCAAATTTTATGAGTAAGCTCATTGGTGAATTCAAGGAACTACTCCATTTTACCACATTACAAACTTCAGTTTACCATCTCCAAACAGATGGTTTGGTAGAGAGATTCAATAAAATGCTTAAAATGATCCTAAGAAAGTTGGTAGATAAAAATGGGAAGGACTGGGACTGTATGGTCCCATGGACACTATTTGCATTAAGAAAAACCCCACAGGCATCCACTGGATTCTCTCCTTTTGAACTACTCTATGGTAGAGAAGCTAGAGATGTCCTGGACATGCTCCAGGGGACCTGGGAACAACAAGAACAGGGGAATTCCCCTTTCGCAAACTGCTACCAGATTACGAGAGCATATGAGACTTTTTTGAGATCTTGGGCCTCATTCCAAGTAGGGCGGTAAGGGTTAACTGTCACTGGTAACGAGACCGGTGCCATTAAATCCTTACCGCCCTACTACGAGTTCCCTTTGTGGGTCCCGTCCTTAATGCCTGAGGTACCGTTGTTGCCGCCTTCCCCGTTCCCATTGAGCCCTATGGGGGCTCAAAAGAGAATGGGGAATGGCCCTGGTGAATGGGGAATTACCGGTCCCTCCGACCTCGGAATGGACCGGTAATTACTCCATTCACCAGACCGGAGTTTGGACGAGTTCGGAGGCAGCCATGCCGCAAATAGCGGCGTGGTTACCTCCGAACTCAGAATGAGGCCCCTAGTCTATACTCATATGGAAAAGGCCCAAATCCCAAATCCAGCAAGAATTCAGCTATGACAAAAAGGTGAGCTTAAGATCATTTTCCGTAGGACAAAACTCTGCTACCTCAGAAAACAAGCCTGTCTCTAAATGGCATGGACCATATGAAATAATGAAACGAACAGAAACCTGTACTTATAAGGTAGCACAACCTGATAGGAAACAGAAGGTCCATCTATATCATGTACATCTCCTAAAAGAGTGGAAGGAAACCCTGTATTTGTATTTGTATTTATTAGGTTTATATAGTGCTTTACACCAAAGCGCTGTACATTTTAACAACAGTATACATTTAACCAATAACAAAAAATAACAGTAACAGTAGAAGCAAATACAATTTTGAATCAGACCAACAAAGCAGTATGTAGAGCAATTAGACAGAAGGGAAGGGAGTGGGTGAGTAGAACTGGGGGGAAGAGGGAGGAATGAGAAGGAAGGAGGAGGATGAAGGAAGGGGTAACAGGAAGAGGATAGGGGAAGTGGAGGGAGATGATATGGGGTGAAAGAGGGTAAGGGATGCCATGATACTATCCTGTTTGGTGCCAGAAGAGATAGACAACTTTGAATTAATTCCTCAAGGGCTAGCTAGTCAACAACAAGAAGATGTAAAAGATTTAATTATATAGTTTCCCGATGTATTCTCAGAGACACCAGGAAGAGTGAAAGGAGCCTATCACTACATTAGAACATCTAAGGGAAAAGTGGTTCATCTGAAACCATATAGACTCCCAGAAACCCGGAAACAGATAGTGGTTGAGGAAGTAAATAAAATGTTAGGAGCAAATATTATCGAACCCTCTTCAAGGCCATGGTCCTGCCCTATCGTATTGGTCACCAAACCTGTCTATTCCTGGAGGTTTTGCATAGATTTCCACCAAGTTAATGCCATCTCCAACTTTGATGCTTATCCCATGCCACGCATAGATTACCTAATTGATAAACTCGGAAACACCACTTTTCTATCAACCCTAGACTTAACAAAAGGGTACTGGCAGGTCCCAGTGTATGGACCTGATAAGGAAAAGACAGCTTTCTCAATGCCCCTACAACTGTTCCAGTTGAAAGTTCTCCCTTTTGGCTTACATTGGGCCCAAGCCACTTTACAACGGCTTATGGACATATTAATACAGCCCTACTCTGATTTATGTGGAGCTTATATTGATGAAATGGTCATTTATAGTAAAACTTGGGAAGATCACCTTTTCCATCTCTTTACTATCATGAAAGCCCTCGTAGAAGCTGGCCTAACTGCCAATCCATCCAAATGCAGACTGATCCAATCAGCCGTGAAATACTTTTTCTTCTGTTTAGGGAATTGTAGTGTGTAACCTCATCGCAAGAAAGTGAAGGCCGTCCTAGATACCCCTACACCTAAAACTAAAAGAGATCTCAGAGCATTCCTAGGGTTAATCGGCTATTACCGTAGGTTTATCCCAAACTTCTCGGACAGGACAGCTAGGCTGACAGATAAACAAATAAACTAAAGAACGCCAAACCACAGAAAATTCTGATGATATCTGTTACAACAGCCTAAAAGAAACCTTGTGTCAGAACCCGATCCTAAAGGTAGTAGATTTCTCAAAGGAATTTAATACAGATGACATCTCCCTTTCAGGGCTAGAAGCGGTCTTATTACAAGAGAGGCACAGCTTCACCTCACTGATGAGGCCCAATAAGGCTGAACCACGTGTATGGGGTAGCTGTTGGTACTCTTGTTCAGAGAGGAATTGCCATAGTATTACGGTGCTGGACCGCCCATGTGGGTGGGACAAAGACTGATATGCAAATGGATATTTCCCATCTGTGAAAGCCACAGTGAGCAAAAAGCATGTGCTGCAAACTCTCATCTCAGAACAGTTTATCATGCCATGTTCTTTCTGGAGAGGGGCGCCTGATACCTTTTTTGAAATATTTGCAAGGATCTTGGGGTTGGTCACCCTGAGTTACCTGGGGGCAACCAGATGTGGACTCCCTGCTCACTGTGCTCAGAGAGGCACAGCTTCACCTCACTGATGAGGCCCAACAAGGCTGAAACACATGTATGGGGTTGCTGTTGGTACTCTTGTTCAGAGAGGAATTGCCATAGCATTTCAGTGCTGGACTGGCCATGTGGGCGGGACAAAGACTGATATGCAAATGGATATTTCCCATCTGTGAAAGGCACAGTGAGAAAAAAGCATGTGCTGCAAACTCTCATCTCAGAACAGGTTATCATGCCATGTTCTTTCTGGAGAGGAGCGCCTGCTACCTTTTTTTAATTATTACAAATTGTATCGATGGATTGGAACATTCCATATTGTTTATGAGTTGCAAACTTTTACAACGTGAACATTTTTTCTCTTCTGCTGGAATTAAAGGCCTTTGCCATCAAGTGGGCCATTATCTACCTTAGATACTACCTCCTAGTAAGAAAGTTCACACTTGTCACGGACCATTTTCCACATGTTTGGATTAGCTAACGAAAAGACTCCAACTCTCGAGTCATGTGATGGTTCTTAAACCTGCAACCCCACTGTTTCACTGTAGAGCACCGAAAAGGTAAAGACCAAGGGAACATGGATTTCCTCTCTTAATTCCCCTGTGAAACAGTTGCGGCTACATCGCATCGGTGAAGGGTATGTGAGAAAGTGTCTCACACGCTAGTCCCCGGGGATCTGTCATCCAGGTGGTGTGGACACGGATCCAGTTCCTGGGGGTGGACCAGTGCGGGAGTATCACCTGGATGAGAGGTTTTTCGGTGAGTGGAAGTGGGACACTGGACGATGAGACGCAGTATCCCCTTCCCTGTAATACCTTTTCCCTAGCCTACCAGGTAGGATACCTAGGAATATAATGACCCCCCCCCTTTCCCGACACAAACACTTTCTCACATACAGCTCACCGTGGGCAACAACGGACTAACACCAGAGGCGTATACCGGACACATCCCAATACAATGGTCAGGCAGTTACTGATCATTGCACACACCTGACTTTCATCACACTTCCCCACACGGATGAAAGGCGGAGCATGAAAGCACACTCTGAGCAAGGCAAAACACTAGCGGAGACAGCAGTTCCAAGATGGCAGTTTTAACACGAGGAGGAAGACAGCGAGACCAGAGAGGGTTGCAAGGAGGGAAGTGCCATTAACCTTTTCAGACTGTTGCTTTCATGAACCTCGGAAATTAAGAAACATAAGACCGAGAACTAAATCTGAACAAATCTACACTGTACATTGGCGGCATCTAGGACTCTCCCACGTTGATAACCAAGGAAGAGAGGAGCGATTGCCGCAGTGAGTCGGAGATACTGATACCAAACCAGCTTGTTTTTTAAACCAAGGTTGCAAGTGGCAACATTGTATGAAGAAATCCAAAGAGGACAGTCTGTGAGACGCATGTGATTAGCGAAGCAAATATAATTGGAAACCCAAGGAGTGATTGAACTTTGGGAGGACAAGAAAGATACTGTAGACAGAGTGGTCCGGCACCATGTGGGTGCCCATTCGAAGGTCTCTGTTAGGTATCCAACTGATGCTTTGTGCTGAAAAGGCAATCTTGAAATCAAAGTTGTCCTGCGATGGGTCAAGCTAAACCCTGTGCACATTCGAAAGTCTTCGATAGTTTAATGGAAACTGCAATTGATCCAAGCCCAGCTAAGGGAGACTAATTGGATACAAGGAAGGATCTGAGCCCGGCTGAGGGGGACCTGGGATCAACTGTGAGTCACCCGAGAAAGGAGCATTGTAAAAAGGGGATCAGAGCCCAGAAGAGGGGGATCCACAGTAACGATTGTGATAGAAGGGGGGCGTGGCTAGGAAGCCATGTGAAAGGACGTGTCTGTACGGGGGCTCCCGAAGATCCGTACATTATCCGACTGAAAACCGTGCAAGGACCGATGTAATTTGGCTGAGACTGATATGACTGCGTACATGAATCTCAGGTGAACGTGTGGACACGTTTCGATACGAGCCTGCACCGTGAGAGCGCAACGAGAAGCTAAAAGAAGACCAGGAGGCGAGAGCGCGATGAACGAGAAAATGGCCGCCACCGCCTAACGAAGGAACAAAGGGGTGCTTGATCTGGGCGCCTGACGGTCACACTGGAGCGTGGTGGTGGTGTAGGTGCATGACGCGGGTGCATCGAGGTCATTAAGGACACCTAGTCCTGCGAGGCCGACGGCGTGGACCTGGGAAGGGTGCAGGGCCTGGCCGAAGATACTGTGTAACCGGAGCGTGCGGTGTGACCGGGAACTGTGCCCCGGGCCCTTTATGGCCTAAAGTGCGCCT
The DNA here is from genome assembly GCF_040938575.1 of Ambystoma mexicanum. Classification (NCBI taxonomy): domain Eukaryota; kingdom Metazoa; phylum Chordata; class Amphibia; order Caudata; family Ambystomatidae; genus Ambystoma; species Ambystoma mexicanum. The sequence continues at coordinate 273,119,883 of NC_090927.1, read as the reverse complement.
CAAAGGGTGAGACGCGACCTGGCTTGGCTGGATAATAGACAAGATGGCCGGGGGAGCTGGAGGACACAGGAACTTTGTGTCAGAGATGTGGCGATAACGATGGGGCACCCGAAGAGCGCACTGTGACACCCTGCCCTAGATCCGAGCGGGGATAGAAGGACGGGAGATATGTCTAACAAGCCCCTGAGAGCGAAGACCAAACAGCACACGCTCGACGAATACGCTAAAACGCCTCCCGGCCCAGACGGAGCCAAAAGCAAAGACAAAACGCAAGCCAAGGAAATGGCGGCCGGGGGTGCGAACCACGAGGTCCTCGCTGCGATCGCAGACCTGAAAGCGACCTGGGAGACCAAGCTCCAGCTCGCTGTGGCTGAACTGAAGACCGCAATGGAACTCCAGGTTGGGGCAGTGCAGGAGGACGTGAACCTCCTAAGGCAGGACGTGCGTGCTCTGGCAGAGCGCACGGAGACTTTGGAGAAAGAATTGGGCCCTACCGCGACAGACTGCGCTGCGCATAAGCGTGAACTCCATGCCCTGGTGCAACGTGTGGGCAATTTGGAGAGTAGGGCGGAGGAGGCAGAAGGACGCGCCCGGAGGAACAACATCCGTATCGTGGGCCTGCCGGTGGGAACTGAGGGCCACAATCCAACGGAATTCATCGAAAACATGCTACTGCAGGAGATCACGGGAGGCACTCTGTCGCAGGGTTTTGCGGTTGAGAGAGCGCACAGGGCCTTAACTAGGAAGCCGCCACCGGGACACCCGCCCAGGCCAGTGATAGCCAAGATCCTTAATTACCGGGACCGAGAAAGGATCCTTGAACACTTCCGCAAGGGAGGCACAATACAACGAGGAGCGGCGAATATAACGGCCTATCCCGATTACACCTTGCAGGTACAGCGCAGTCGTATGAACTTCGGATCGGTGAAGAGGAGATTGCGGGAAGCGGGGCTTAAATACATGTTGCTCTATCCGGCCAAACTGAAGGTTTTCTTTCAGGGCAAGCTGCTGTTCTTTGTCACCCCGGAGGATGCTATGGAGTGGTTGGATGCACAAAACTGCCCTCAGGAGTCAGATGCTCAGACGGCCGGTGAGAAATAAAGAGCGAGATAAGTAACGCTGTAGGCCCGGTTGGGTCATGAACATTGGGACTAGAATATAGTCATTGAACTCGCTTGAGAACATGCGCGCGTCAGGGGTTATGAAACGTGGTCCGTGCACGGACATGGTTGCGAAGAAGAGGAGCCGCCAGAAGCCGCCCTTTACACCCCTTTTTTGTGTTTAGTTTAGTCACTGTTAGTGGGGTGACACCCTGTCGGGTTCTCTATTTGGGTTTCCAAGGAGGACCGAACACAGGGATGCCTGAGATCCAGGGATGGAGCTGGGCAGTTGTTGGGGGTAGGGGTTTGGGGGGGAGTTTTAGTTTTTGTATGAGCCTGGGGGTGAAACCGGGAGCGGGTGTTCGCAAAGTGGGGAGGGATTGCCTTGGATGGGGGGAGGAAACTACTGATAGGCCATGGGAGACCTCAGGATATTAACGTGGAACGTTAGGGGGCTTAACAATTATCTTAAGCGGAATAAAGTCATGTTGTATCTTAAGAGGCAGAAGATAGACGTAGCTCTGCTACAGGAGACACATCTAAAGCGAGAGAAACTGGAGCTGGTAGGGAGGAAGTGGAAGGGAACAGTGGTAGGATCAACGTACTCCGCCTACGCCAGAGGAGTGCTGGTGTGGGTGGCGCCACACGTCCCATTCAAGCTAATTGAGGAGGTTGTGGAGGAGGATGGGAGGTTGGTTATGGTGAGGGGGCTGGTAGAGAACAAAGTAGTGTGCATTGTAAACACATACGCGCCTAACCAGGAAACGGCGACATATTTTAGGACGCTGTGCACCAAGCTCAGTGTTGGGATGGGGGGAACGGTGATATGGGGTGGCGACTTTAATTGCGTGTTGAATCCCAAAGAGGATAGGTCGGATGACAAGATGGCTAAGCCCAGTCCGGCGGCTAAGGTATTGCAGACGCTGCTGGCGGATTTTGGCCTAGTAGATGTGTGGAGAGCGAAACACCCGGGCGCGAGGCAATACTCGCACTATTCGGCTCCGCATCTACTGCACACGAGACTTGATTACTTTTTCACTACGCCAGACATAGTCGCGGAGTGCGACCATATAGACTACAGGGCGAGGGTCCTCTCTGACCACTCGCCCCTGGTCATGCGATGGCAACTGTATTCCCCACGAGCGCGTATACCAACATGGCGCCTTAGGGCGGAGGCGCTCAAAGACCCTGCCTTCAGAGAGGATATTAGGGAAGAGATAACTGCTTATTTTGAGGTGAATAAAGGGAGTGTTAAGTCGGCTGGCACCTTATGGGAGGCCTTTAAGGTCGTAATGCGGGGGATCGCCATTGCGAAGTCTAAGGGATTGATGGGGGGAGTCCTGGCGGATTTGCATAGAGCCGAGACTGAGCTGGAGGAGGAGTTGGAAGGTGGTGGGACAGATGTGGAGGCGGTCACCAAATTGCAACAGGAGTGTGCGGAACATTGGGACAGGCTCTGTAATTTGAACTATAGAAAGTATATGGAGAGATTGCATGCGGGGGGAGATAAAACGGGCCGACTCTTAGCTTGGCTGTACAAGAGTGAGACCCCACGATCCCCGATCAGATTGGTAACCAATGAAAAGGGGGAGGAGGTAGACACCCAAGAAGGCGTGAACAGGGCATTCGTGGAATACTATAAGGTCTTATACGAAGATCGCGAGGGGGGCAGCCAGGAGGAGATAGACGAAGTGCTGGAAGATGTAGGCTTGCCCAAGGTCAGCGATGAGGAGCGAGAGGAGCTGGATGCTCCGATCACCCTGGAAGAGCTGAAGGAGATTGTGAGACAGTTGCCCACTAGCAAGGCCCCAGGGGCAGATGGGTTCCCCAGTGAATTTTATAAAGTTTATGCGGAGGAAGTGCTCCCGCCCATGTTGGAAATGCTCAACGAAGCGTACGAAATGGGACGGTTGCCGGAGTCACATAGGGAGGCGATTATAATTCCGCTCCCCAAGCCAAATAAACCGGGACATGATTGTGGCTCCTACAGGCCCCTGTCGATGCTGAACCAAGATAGCAAGATCCTGACAGCTGTCCTGGCTACTAGAATGCGTAGAGTGATCGGCAAGTTGATCCACCCTGACCAGACGGGCTATGTCCCTAATAGGAACATTACTCATAACCACAGGCGCCTCCACAGAGTGGTCGAGTGGGGTTGTAGCGATGACGGCGAAATGGCGATAGTGGCATTGGACGCGGTTAAAGCGTTCGACTCCGTTCGGTGGCCTTGGCTGCTGGCGGCTCTGAGGTGGTACGGGATGGGACCAGGTTATGTTAGGTGGGCCGAGATGTTATACAGTGCACCACTAGCCAGGGTCCGCACGGGTGCAGTGGTGTCAGAGAGATGGCAGTTGGGCAGAGGCACTAGGCAGGGGTGTCCCTGGTCCCCAATGTTGTACATCCTGGCCCTAGAACCCTTAGCGATTTACCTCAGGCAGCAATATGACCCGGTCGGCATCGATGTGAGAGGAGAGTGTCACCTTATATCCCTGTATGCAGATGATATGCTGCTATACCTAAGATACCCAGAAGAAAATTTGCAGTATGTCTTAGAGGTGATGGGGAGGTATGCCTGGTTGTCCGGTATAGCTAGGGGGCTATGTGGGGACTCCGGTAGAGAGGTTGCCAGTGTTGCAGATCCCGTGGGCGACGAGATCCCTTAGATACTTGGGAATTGACGTGTATCACACGACTGTGGAAGAGCACAAGCATAACACTGAACTTGCTGTGGGGAAGATCGAGAAATGCATGAGGTTCTGGGAAAGATTGCCACTAGCGATGATGGGCCGGGGAGCTATGCTTAAAATGGTGGTACTGCCCAGGCTTCTGCATTATTTTAACAACATCCCCTACATGATTCCTAAGAAGTTTTTCGTGAGGCTACATAGTATTTGCAGAGAATTCCTGTGGCACGGCACGCGAAACAGAGTCGCACTGTGGAAGCTACAGAACTTCTATGAGAAGGGCGGAGTCAAACTGCCGAACTTTGAGGCATATTATGTGGCAGCGCAGCTACAATATGTGTCCAGGTGGCTCTCTGATGATGAGACCCCTGAACACAGGCTGTTTGGGAGGGATTGCTCCCCTTTTTATCTGCGAGAGGTGATCTGGGTGGCTAATGCATGCATGAGGGAGCGGCCTAGAATGCTAGCTTTGGGACGGAACTTGTGGAAACGGGCCTGCCGGATGATGGGTAACCCCTTGCCGTGTGTGTTGCAGTTCCCATTGGTCGCACTGGCGAAGGGAGATGGGCAGCTCAGAGCAACCATTCGGATATACTGGGAGTCAGTGGGGTTGGTCACCATGGGAGATATTTGGCAAGATGGGACCATCTTGGAGTTCGAAGAATTAGAGGCAGGGTCGGGATTGCACAGGGGTCAATATATGACATATCACAGCATAGTGCAGGAGATCCGGAATAGGTGGCCCGAAACTACCCTGGCCGATGAACCGGACGCCACGGTGGAGATACTATATGACACATCGGAGGGCGGACATGAGGTCTCTAGGTTGTACGAGATGTTGATGACGAAGGTTGGGAGCGACTTAGTTCACTTGAGACTGGAATGGGAAACGGAGATGGGGGCCCCGATGGCAGATGGGTTGTGGGAGCGAGCCCTGGGGTATCATAAAAAAGTATCGAGAAACGCCAGGTTTAAGCAAATACAGCTTTATATAACGCACAGGGCATACATGACCCCCTTGAGAATATCCAAATTTCGGGATGTTGGACGCCAGGCGTGCCCCAAGTGTCACGAGGAGAATGCAGACATGATACACATGTTCTGGGCGTGCCCAGTAATTGCAGGCTATTGGGGTGAAGTGGCGCAGAAGCTGGCAGGAAAGGGTGTCACGCTCAAAGTGGATTCAGCCTGGGCCTGCTTACTGGGGGGATATCCCAGAGCGCGCAAACTTAGACATGTCGAGAAATTGAAAGATTTGGCTTATGTGCTTGCTAAACGTAGGATTGCCATGGGATGGAAGGAGTGTCATAAGCCACGAGTGGAGGTCTGGTGGAGGGATCTCCAAAAATGGGCGGAGGCCGAGACGGCGGTGTGGCGGGATACCAGTATTGCAGGGGAGGAGGAGGAAATGTGCTCCCTCGCGGCATGGAAATTGTTGATAGCTGAACTGTTTGGAACGGGGTCGGCTCCAATTGAATCTGAGAGCGATGACGCCCCCCCGTTCACAGCGGATACCAATGGCGAACACCATACAGGCTCATAGGGGGGAGGGATGGGGATTGCAGTGCTGTTTGTTATCAAATGTGTTTATGTTGTAATGTCGTGTGGTTTATATATTAAATAAAAATATATTTAAAAAAAAAAAAAACGATTGTGATAGAAAAGGGATGTGAGCCCGGCTAAGGGGGATCCAGGGTGAATCACCCAAATTGAAAATTGTAACAAGAAAATAACTTTATATTTTGTTTTTTTAATATCAGGCCCTCTGAATTAAGAGACTTTCAAGAGGCAAAGAGACTTGTACGGAGAACGTCCTGATACTGGCGATGGAACTTTATCCTCATGCCATAGAAGCCAGAGTGTGTGCTTTGCTCTAGTGAACCACCTCGCCCCATGCTGAAAACATGTGGAAGGGAGGTCAAAGGCCTGAACATCCTGACGTATCATTTTGTGAACACTTCTTTCTTTTTGATGAACACTACCCCACACTTTTTGTAAATTAGCGGTAATGATTGGCAATAGGTCTTTTAGTATAGGCCCTTTTGTTTTAACAAGACTCCACCAGGGCTGCATTTTTATTGTTGGATGGTCGTAGCTTGCTCCCATCTGTAGAATTAGGTTTAGGTAGGTGTTTATTTCACCCTTGTGAAAGTTCAATAAACACCCTTCAACTGTGGTCACTTGTGTCTGTCTTATTCTTGATGCCACGCCTTCCTTTCAATTGCAGCCAAGAGATGTAAAGAAGGACCATAGTAAAATACTGAGGTTGCAGGAGATATACAAGTCTTTTCCATATTCATATATGCAGATCAGGTGATTTGGACGGGGAGTTTCATTGTGGAATGGTAGCCCTTGTCGCCAAGAGGGGAGTCACTCCCAGTGAGGTCCCACTTGCACAGAGCCCTAGGGAGGGTCTTTCGTAGCATGCTCGCAGCCTTAGTATCTAAGGGGGTGGCTCCCCTCTGGATAGAAGGGACGAAATTACAGATTCATCACAGGGTTCAAAGTAAACATTAAATAGCCATTGGGATAAGATGAAGCCCTGAGGGCCACTGAACTTTATGGGGAAAATTGTTGAGTTGAAGTGTCCCATTTTAACCCTCAGGGTGCAATAATCTAGGTCATTGTGATCCACTCCAGGGCAGTACCATTTATTTCCATCTGAACTATTAATCTTTGAATTAGTGTCTGGTGATTGACTGTATCGTAAGCAACTGATACATCAATGGATGTTGCCAACTGCTTTCAGAATTTTCTTTCATGAAAAGGAGACTTGTTTCTCTTCTCCTGTTTGAGCAACAATCTACCTGTTTTTCCTGACGCGGTTTCACACTTGTGGACCAGTTGGGTGTTAATTTTCTTTTTCTGAGATTTTAGCAATAAAAGGAATGCGTTTGTTATGGGTCTAGTTTTCGGGTATCTTGGAAACCGCACTCAACATTTTTAGGAGGGGTGTTATGGTGACCACCTTTATTGATATCCAGGCACTGGCTGATGTCAGTGATGTCACAACATTTTTTAAATGGTTCCACCAGGTAACCTCTTTTTGTCTTGATCAGGATGGCTTGGCCAAGGTCATGTTGTTCGGCTGCAGTGTTTAGTTGTTTGGTGATATTAATCAGCTCTTCATACGTAGTGGAGGTGAATTCCATAGATGTAGGAGCATGGCCCTGGTTTATAGTGGCTGTCCCATCTGATTTGTTTCTGGTGCTCAATGTTGACTTTAATTTTAACAGTTAAAATGGGGGGAATCTCCTAGATTTTTTAAACATTTAGGAGCAGCAGAAAATTGATCAAGTTATGGGTGGAAAACACGTGTTTTGCGATTTTGAACGTCCATGCTCCTTATTTGGTTCAGGCAGACTTTTTTCTGAAGATAGTCAGTGTATTGGAAAGCATAAGGGTGACTTTAATACAACTTTAGACAGAGCTGTGCATGCAAAAAAGGGTTTGGAGAAATGTATGTGTAAATCGGACTTGCATGATGTCTGGCGTAACATAGGTTGTAGGAAATATACCTTTCATTCTTCTCCACATGGGGCTTCATCACACATTGATATGTTTTTGGTTAGTAGGGGTTTTTGTGGTATGGTTCATAGTACTTGTGTGGGCCGTGTTGTAATCTCTGACCTATCCTACATTCGAACACATCTTTATTGTTGGACCCTGATTTTGTGAAAAAGATTGAGTCTGAGATCTCATTATTTTTACAGGACAACTTGGATTCCGTTCATAGACTATCTGTGGTTTGGGCTGCTTTGAATGCCTATTTACGTGGTAGAATTATTAGCTTTGCGTTTTATAAGAGGAAATGAGGGCTGGGGGAACTTGATAAATTGGAAAAGGCGTATAAGTTGGCAGAAGAGGTTTATAATCATCCTCCATTTGTTGTTAATATGTCTTCTATGCTTGTGCTAAGCGACCTGTTGATTCTGAGTTACATTCTACAGACCTGTTTTTTACTAGGCAGGTTTTTTGGGAGCGAGGTGAGAAATTGGGCACGTTATTGGCCAACCAGCTTAAATTCAGGGAAAAAGGAAAGCAAGTGCTATTTATTGCAGGCGATGATGGATCGATCTTGAGAAGGAATGAGGACATTTTTGGGGCTTTTCGGACGTTCTATGCTTCTCTATGTAGTGAAGAAGGGCATATTACAGATGCTGGGGTGTCTGGGATCTTGGACCGTGTTGATCTTCCGGGGCTGAAGGAACAGGACAAGCTCAGTCTCGATGCAGATGTTTCTCTTCAAGAGGGCATTGATTCTATGGAGGCGATGTCTTCTGGAAAGTGTCCAGAGCTTGATGGCCTTCCGATCGAGTTCTATAAAACCTTTAGTGGCGCTCTTTCCCCTTTTTAGGTGTGGCTATATGCAGAAATTATACAAGAGGAGGCAGTGACGGATACTATGCAGTGCGCACTGATCACTGTGATTCCTAAATCAGGCAAGAACCATTCTGTTTGTGCTCATTTTCGGCCCATATCATTGCTAAATGAAGATGTTAATCTTTTGACGAAAGTATATACAAAGAGATTTAGTAGCTTGCTGCTGAAGCTAGTCCACAAAATTCAGACAGGGTTTGTTTATGGCAGGAATAGCTATGCTAACCTGAGGGAGTTGGTTGAACGTTATCCATCTTAGGAAGGATTTCGCTGAAGCTTTTGCAGCTGTCAGTATTGATGCTGAGAAATAGTTTGAAAGGGTGAACTGGACTTATCTCCATCAAGTCCTGCTTAAAATAAACTGCGGGCATCGGTTCTTGTGTCGTTTTAATGCCTTGTATAGTGGGGCTAAGGCTGCGGTGTCCATCAATGGTCTTACCTCTGATTTCTTTGCCATTAGAAGAGGTACACGACAGGGCTGTCCTTTGTCACTTACACTTTTTGGCTTGTTCATAAAGCCGTTGGCTGCTGTGCTCAGAGCGCTTTTGATTCTGTATGGTGGTTGTGTTTCTAAGGTGCTTTTATATGCTGATGATCTACTGGTGTTAATCCCAGACCCGGAAAGTTCTTATAAGGAGTTGATGTTATCTTTGCAGATGTTTGGCGAAATCTTTGATTATAGGGTTAGCGTTGATAGGATGTTGATCTTCCCTATCTTGTCTTTGTGTCACAGGGCCCTCTTTGATGCGGGCGAAATGCTTGGGCCCCAGGTGGTTTTAGGTATTTTGGTATCCTGGTCACTAGGGACGCGAATTCACTCCTGGGCTAGAACACTGGGCTTAAGCTTGCAGAGATTGCTGTGCTATGTCTTAAGTGGGGTAGACTGAATGTGTCACTCTGGGTTAAAATCTGTACACTTAAGATGACCCTGCTCCCCAAGCTGCTGTGATATTAACAATTTAGTAATTTTCATTGGGGGGGGAGAGGGAGGGTAGCCAGCCAGGAATTCTGAAAAATATCATTTTAGAGCCGGTGCACTTGGGTGGTTTTGGTTTTCCTATAATCAGGCAATCGCACACAGCCTTCAAACCGTGTACTCTCCGTTACTGGTTACCAGACCAAGATGATTGTCCAAACTGGTCCATTATTGAAAAAGAGTCTGTTTCTCCTATCCCCCTTGACTGTCTGCTTTACATGGACAGCAGACGTCCATGTGACTCGACCACACCCTTTATTAAGCATGTATTGCAGGTCTGGAAGAAGAGTAATGTGACCCGTAGGGACAAGTTCTTGCTTTGTGCAGATTCTTGTTTGTGGAAGAGCCCAGCTGTGCAGATTAATAAAAGAACAATTTTTCTTGGGTTTACTGTCAACGGGCTGGTATTTGGAAAATAGGTCAAGCTCATGATGGTCATGCTCTTCTTGATTTTGAGTTCTGGCGTGTCAAATACAAGTTGAGGTTGTCTAAGTTTAATCGTTATTTGGCCCTACAGAACCTTTTTGGTGTAGACTCAACCCAACGCTAGTCTACATCGTTTGCCTACGATCCTGTCTCTAAGAGTACACCACTTTCAGCTTCTTTGCTCTATAAACTACTTACTCCATGCAAATACAAGTTGGCGTCTTCATGTGGCAGAGACAGCTGGGAACGAGAATTAGGCGTGAACTCTGTGATATTGAATGATTCAAGATTGACCTAGATTTGACCTAAAATTAGTTATATTGGAGGAGTTATGAGGAGGTTTCCTGCCACCCTGCAGTCCCTTCTCTCTGCACTTATGAGCCACCTGCTGGCTGCACTTATTGATTTACCTGCACTTCTCCCTTCCCCTCACCCCCAGGCACTTCTCCCCTTCCCTCTTCGCCACACGTGCGTGATCTGAATGACACAAGCCCTAGTAAGATTGTTGTTTACCCCTCCCTTTGTTGCCCCCTCCTTGTCTTGTTGAGCTTAGAAACACTTGTGTACAGTTGCGTTATAAATGCTATATCATTTCATATCATGTTTGAATTGTAAAAAGGTTGTGGGTACCACCATGAGTATGTTCTGGTATTGTCAGAAGATCCAGGCATACTAATGGGAGGTCCTCCAGCATATGGACCTCGTGCTGGGCCTTCTCTTCTTTGCGCGCCGACGTTGTGCATTTTGGGCCTATTTCCAGCTGATATTGGCTTGTCTGTTGGTAAGCTCTCTTGCATTTTTAGAGCTCTTGTGGTAGCTAAGCAACATATGTTGTTGCATTGGAAGAGTGATGCCAGGCCTACATGATGATTGATGATTGGCTTCACAGCTTATCGCTTCTTTCTGGCAGGAAGTATAAACAGTGACTTGATAATTGTGCAGCCATTTGGGGTGATTTTAATAACGTGTATGTTCAGCTGCCAACCCCCTTCCCCTTTTTTCCTTTTCTTTTCGTTTTCCTTCTTCCCATTTAAGTTTTTCCTTAAGGATTTTTCCTTTTTTGCATTTGATAATGTATGGGCCTGTTGCTGTTATACCTTTAATGTGTTTTGAATGAATTGCCTGTTATGTATAGATTGTTGATGTTTTTCTATCTGAAAATTCAATAAACAATTTTAAAAAAGAAAAGAAACTTTGTTGTGGTGTGAACGTCATAGCTGCTATACATTCTCACTTTTAGACCGTGCTCTTTGTTTTAAAAACTGGTTTGGTGGATTTGTACCCAGACTGTCCTGCCAGCCATTCGGAGTATACATGAACTTACCAACAACCATATATGACACTCCATGTCAACTTGTTGTTGGGCATCAGTAATTGGAATGCCATCACCATGTCACTCGGGATGATAGCTCAGGGGTAACATGCTCACCTTGGAAGAAAGACGACACGGAGCAACACAGGTTCGAACCCCGGGTCCGTGCTTAGAAACCCCAGGGTATTAAGCGTGTTATAAATAATTCTAATTACAATTCTAATGTTAGCAGCAGTGAGGCTAACATTTTAGAAAGTGCCACATCCCAGTTGTTCACTAAAAAGTGTAAACCTGTTTTTGGTTGGAAATCCTGCTACACATTGGAAATTACATTCCTGACTATATTAGAAAAGTAGCCTTCAAATGATGTCTTGCTGGCATGTCTAGAACCAAAGTTATTCAAAATTGCCTTTTTTGGAATAAAACTAGGAATCCCTTTAATGGTAAACAAACTGGTTTCAATATAACTAACTGTACATCCCCGGGACCGGGTGGTAGATTGGCTAAGTATAATAAAGCTATATCTGACTTGACCTAGTGACCTACAGGGAGATACTTATAAAATTTATAAAATACCTCCTATATGAAGATATTTATAATATAATCTAAAAACCATTCTGATGTCATTTTAATGTCATACTGATTTCTTGTGATTTCTGCACCTACCAGAGCTTTTGTGTATCACAGTCTGGGGCAGAGCTTCACCCACAACAAACTATTAGATCCAGCCTGAGAAACTCCCTTTATTCTCTTCTGGGAAAGAATGACACCTTCCCAAGAGGACAGGCTATATGCCAGTGCGTCAAAGGATATGCTGCCCGCTTAATTGGGTAAATTCCACCAGGGAGGTCTTAACTGAAGTCTTTTTGATGTAGTATAAACAGGGAGAAGGGGAGTTTAGAGTAGCCTAGGAAAGAAGTTAGAAAAGGAGAGGAGTTCCACCATCGTGGCGCTCCTCTACTTCCTGCAGAAAAGGCACTCCAGTAGCTAACATCAGAAATGTAACTCGTGTTACGATGGCTGGGATTGCCACCTTATAGAATGCTTGACATGGATGAATCCACAGTGACAAAATGAGTAAATAAAGGTGTGAGACGCCCCATCCCCGCTCTTAATTACCTTTGGCACTCACTGAAATTTCAACCTGCTTCGAGCTCTTGCGAGCCACCCCGACTCGAACATCGCCTGCCATCGCGAGCCAAGTGCCTTTGCCGCTTGTAGAATTGCACTGCATTGCTGAATCCTGTCGCACCCACTCGACCAACTCAAACCCAATTTTAAAGAACTGGAAAACACCCAGAAGCCCAGTTCCATTATGTCAAGACCCAGAAAGAATTTGGCGGGAGCAATTCAGGTACAAAATTACAAACATCACAGAGCAACAAGATAAACATGGTAAAATGCTTAAACCATTATAATCCAGCAATTTGTTAGTCATTCAGGGCTTTTTGGCGTTAGTCATAAATACCAGTGCATTGGAAATTGGATAGTGCAATTGCATGTTTTAACAAAACAAATCGGACAAGTCATCAAATACAAAATTGCAAACATCACAAAACACCAAGGTATGAAATGATAAAATCCTTGAAGCAAGATTATCCAGCAGTTTATTAAATTCAATCGGAATTTAGTGGAATTGGTCGTAAATAATAGTGCATTATTAATGGAAAGTGCAAATGCATATTCTAGCTAGCAGGTCTGGAGTCAACCTATATCCACAGACAATTTACTCCTTTTGTACCATGCCTGACTAATAGACATTGAAATGAAAAATACTACATTAAGATCTGTTGACTTGCAAAATTGCGTGGCTTCTCTGGTTGTTGAAATTCGATATAATTTAAACAGCAGTTTAAGATATATCCTCCTAAACTCACCAGGTCCCTGGCAAATGAGAAAAAAATTAAAAATGGTCTTTGTCTCAGCACCACATATCAGACAACTTTTGCTCTGTGTATCGTCCCAGGTAGCAGTAAGAGACCTTAACGTAAGTGAACCCAATCGAAACCTGGCGTACAGTGCACGGGCGTAAGGAGGTGTTATCACGTCCAAGTAGTCCTCATATCCCCATGTTATCTTACATTTTAAGAATTCTGACCCACTAACCAAGGACAAGCACATTACACTAGCTCTAGTTCTCCTGTACCTTGGGTAGCCATCTTAAGGGTTGGTTTAGCGTTTAGGGGGGGAGCAATCATGGACTATCCCAGTAGGTGCTCAATCCCAGTACAATAAGTCATTTCGCCACATGCAGTAACCATGGATTTGAGAACCTACCCCCTAAAGACATCACATGAAGGAGGGCATTCCGAAATATTGCCAGACTGGGACTGCCCCATACCCTTAGCCAGTAGAATACTGGTCTCATTTCAGCCTCTTCCCCATTGCAGCCTACGTCTTATTCTACCCTTACTGCTGCACTAGAAGTGTTGTGAGGCTAGCAGCAGGACACTCTTGAGGAACTTACTTTCTACTACTGTGAGTAACACCAGACTTCGGACCCAAACAGGGCTGATGCGTTCGCCTGCACTTGATAAACCACCAAAGCCGGTTTGGTTGCTCCTCCTCCATGCTCAAGGTAGTACCTTTTCCAGGCTCCATTCGTTTTTTCCAGAGATGCCTTGGCTCTTTGGAGCTGGGTCATCCAGTTGGCATTAGATGAGAATCGTACACCTAAGCATTCGTAACAATGAACCTGATCCAGGACAACACCTCAAACAGATCACCAACACCTCATCCGGCCTGCAAGTGGGCTTTCAGGCCAGATGGAGAACTGTCGGCCAGAGTTTTAGGTTGCACTTAGCCATTCAGAAGCACCTAGTAATCAACAAAACGAAACAGTACACAGTGTTCATAGACCTGAAGACAGCATTTGACAGTGTTTCCAGAAATTCACTCTTGGATGCACTTTAACTGAATCATCTTTGGACTCAAGAAGAAGTATTTTGCTGGAACTTTTCTCAGGTACAGCACAAAGTCCTTGGCCAGTGGAGTGAAGATAAAGCATTCCAAGGAGGGAGTCAGACCCTCCCTCAATCACTTCAGAGGTGCATTTGAAGTGACCTGCTGTTGGAAAAGGCCTTCCCGTTGCTGGGCACTGATACCCAGGGCTCTGCCTGCTCACATGAAAAACCCTGCAATTATCATTAGCATACTTCCTGGCTGAGAAGAGCACAAGGATTCACCTTTCGTCAGAGACACTGGACAGGGCTTCACAGCACCCTAAGTACAAAAGAAGCTGCCTGTGGAGCTCACTGAAATTTCGACCTGCTTCAAGCTCTTGCGAGGTACCCCAGCTCAACCATCACCTGCCTGTCCCAAGATGCTTTGAGCCAAGTCCATTGCCACTTGGGAATTGCACTGCGTTGTAGAATCCTGTCGCACCCACTCAACCAACTCAAACCCAATTTTGAAGAACTGGAGAGCACTCAGAACCTCAGCTCCATGATACCAAGACCTAGAAAGAAAGATATTAAGGAATCAGCATTGGTTCTGTCCACCTGGCCTTCTTATAGTGGCCCTTTTTTAAAAGCCGTATAGTTAAAGTTGTACATTGCTTACATACCTCTGTCTTCAAACTCAGAGTGCTCCTTTCAACCAAGGGCCTGCTTATTTTTTGTATTTCTTTACAAGGGTGAGTTGTTCGTGTTTGTATTAATTTGTATGTCCTTTTAGTTTGATTAAAGTCTTGTATTGTTATAGCACCTTGATTGGACATTTTTCATTTGTTCCTACTCTTGTTTTGGATGCTTTCTTACTGGATCACACTTCCCTTGAAGAGCCTGCCCTTGGCTCATGCTACCTTAAAGTGGCGAAGGCGGTATACCATTCATGTTTCACCTTTATGATTGAGATCACTGCTTGCTTAGTTGTAGTGTAGTGCTGCGTAACACTTTAGAAACCACTACTCATGTCTGTACTCCTGCAGAGCAGTAGTCATTTCGTCACAATTACCCAATCAGTGTTCAACACATTTGTGTTTGTATTTTATTGCAATTTAAATATGCTTTCACAAAGGCACTGAAAATGTTTGTCAGGCAGTACAATAAGGATCTGAAGGCGTAAAAGAATTTAAAAATCACCAAGCCGGAAGAGAAGGTACAGTTAAGGATAGAATGGAAAATGGAAAAAGTGGACAAGCAAATAGATAGAGGAGGCATGTTGCAGAGCAAGAAGAGACAAAGAACGGAAGCAAGACTGAGCCCAAGGAGGCTTATCGACAGAGGTTGGTGTAGAGATTGAGAAAGGAGAGGATGGGCGTGGGAGAGCAGTAACGTGAGAGTGGGGTGAGACCATGGATACATTTATATACTATGCAAGAAAATGAAACAGAAAACAAGAATCAACAGGTAGGAGAGAAATAGTGAGAAGAGGAATGGTAGAGGATATAGGGTTGTGGTAGGTCAGAATCTGAAAACGGACATCAACTCATGATTGTATGCCTTTTATACTTTCACAAACGTAAAAAAAAGGCCTAACGTTTCCATAAAGGTATGACTCTATGTTCTATTCTAAACGGAAATAAAGTAAAAAGGATGCTCATCAAGATGTCAAAAGGTCCAAACATAAACAAAGTCCTCTGTACAGAATTCTACTTTAACCTAGTTCTCTTCCTATAACTGAAAAGAAAACCGCAAAGACAATCAACACCTAGTCTGGATAATTGCCCAATGAAAGGGATGGCTGATGGCTTCTGACTTAAACCTCTTTGTCTCTTTAGGCCCTTGCATATCGTTACAGTACCAAATCATATAGTTTGTATAGTATTAGCGTGAAGTCCCAGACTCTAGCCAGATCCCCCTATGTCTCTCTTGCAAGTATAAGTCTCATAGTCTTTCTCCCTTCGAGGAGACTGATGTCTGTTTTACTCATACATTGTTGCTTTCCCTCAACCTCTTCCTTCCCCACTCTGGACTTGGCTCTTCTTATTCCCCACTCTGGGGTCTTCCTTTCCCCACTGTGGGGATCTCCTCCTCCTCACTCTCTCCTACTGTGGGCTTCTCAGCATTTTCCCTGCTTCTGACTTGGCCTCTTCTTCTCTGTGGCTTATCCCTTTCACTCTTCCCCACTCTTGTGCTTCTATGCGCTCTTCCCCATTCCAGGGTTAGTCTCTTCCTCTCCCCACACTCTGCAGCTTCTCATTCTCTTCCTTGCTTTGCCGCCTGCCTCCCAGACTCATGGAGCCACTGTGTACGAGCTTCTTATGAGTGGTGCTCCACTGGAGGCGTGTATAGTCTGCCACACCCTCCTCTCGATGTGTCGCTGCTTGCGCGACTCGTCAACTGGACTCCACGTCGGCAGCTGGTGGCTCTCCTCTACACCTCATTCTGTGCGGGGACTCGTTTGCAACTTCTCCTCAGGCCTTCATCTCACGCTCTGAGGCACTTCCTGCTCGCTCGTTTCCTCGAGCAGGACTCCTCCGGTTACTCGCAAACTGAGTTTTGTTGAACTCCTGCAGTGCAAGCCGGGATGCTGCGTCTGGCGTTCTCCTTCCTCTGCCGGCTCCCCTCTCCTGGATGCCTCAGCTAAACTGAGCTCTGTGGGCTTTGTAGATCTGCACTTCTAATTGGCTTCTTTGATGATGCTGCTTCCATGAAGAGTGCAGATAGTATCAGTAAGAAGTGTGGTCAGCCATGTCAAAACGGTTTATAGGGTTAACATACAGCTTACCTCCGATATATCCCATAAAGCTGTTAGTGTCGGGGGGTGTCTTGTGCCCCTCTCTGCGGTTTTACTGTTCCCCAAGGGGTGGGGGGATCACCCCCGGGATGTTAAACATTGTGGCTTCCTGACCTGGCTCTGCCCCCAGCCCCCTTGGGGAGAGGTGACTATTTTATTTATTTTTATTTATTTATTCATTTGTGAAGCACACATAGCCCAGGGGCAACTAGACGCTGATTACTACTTAAGGATTTGGTTACAGCTTTGATATCTTAGAGGCACCGTCACAAGAGGAGGAGCGAAGAGAAGACCAACAACAGAATTTAAGACACAACGAATAGGGGTAAGGTGAGATGTTGGGCGTCAGGCTAAAAGAGAAAAGTATCAGTGAAGGTGGGGGAATATAAGGGAGAAGATGAGAAGTTTAGTTGCATAAAAGGAAAGAAATGGGTGGCCTCTATGAATATTATAAAGTTTAACGCAACCGATCCAAGCCAAATTAGAAATGTAAGAAATAGGAGGGTTGAAAGAGACACCGAGAATCCGAAAATGCAACTGAGGAGCAAGTAAACAAGAGAGCAGAGAGGGGAAAAAGGGGAGTGAAGTAGCAGGGAAAAACAACACTTTGAAATTGGTAGGTAGTGAGTTGAGGATTGAATAGCAGACAATTTTATAGAGTTGTGTAGAGCGTATCGGTGAAGGAAAAGAAAAAGAGCTCTGGGCCCTCCGTATATATGATAGGGAAGGACAATGTAGAGGGGGAAAGAGTGAAAAGGGTTGGGGGATGAATAGATATTTCTGAATTTTAGCGAAACAAATCAATTTGCGGGCAGCTGTCTCTACTCTGTTTCACACCTGGAAGGGTAGCACCCAAGAAATAGAATAATAAGAACATTTTTGATGTGCTAACAAGTGATCTGCTTATAGTTAACAGATCTTAAATTTGCTGCACAACAATATGGTTGTATTCAACTGTATTAAAGACGTTTTATTTATCTGCATCCTAATTACTATTCCTCGAGAGCAATGTTCATTACGCCCTGAACTATTCTGCAGTCAATGCTAGAGTTAGTTTCAATTGTGACTAAATCAATTATAAACGCTGAAGTGGATCGGCAACATCTGTTTCGGGTTTCACCAGCGTATATGCCGACCAGAGCATGTGCTTTTTGTATCCTGTTGTATTTAACAAAATTACATTTAGTTTTTATAAACTATAATTAAACATTCAATTTTTCTTGTCTCCTAAATTATCTTCACATCAAATTAAATACGTTTTAAAGTACAAGAAGTGTTCTTTTTGTTCTTGAATGCTCAATTGTAATGTCTTTTGATATCTTAATTTTGTGGTGTTCGTTTTCTCTCTTTTATAAATAGTAATCTTGCAGCTAGTTTTCTCTTGCTAAGAGGAAAGATATTCAAATGATGTGATAGCTGTTCTGCGTTGCTCTTGTGGTAGGTTTAGTGCATAGCATCTGGGGGGCCATAGATGGAAGACCCCCTCTTGTTAAGAGACTTGTGCACCCTACCTTTTAAATGTTTTTCACAGGGATTGATTTTGGATGACTTACGCCGGTGCCGGCATCTCCACGTCTCAATGAGCCACTAGGGACTGGGTTGGCCCAGCCGCTAGCTGATTTTCATCCTAGAGGGTGTAAGTAGTGGGATCCTACAGGCTTTCCACCCCCACCATGGTACAGTATTACATCCCCAAAGCTATTTATTACCCCTCCTTCAAAGACACCCATAAATATACCGGCCGGGATATGTAAACGCACTATTTTTCTCTTATCAAGGCCAACTGAAAATCCCCAATTGGAAAAGCCTGTAAGAAAACCTTATATGAGGCCCATAACTACCTGACACCCGAGGGGGTGGCAATCCAGCACTTCCCCCAACCCCCAGTGAGAGACCTTTCTGAACAGTCTCTTAACATACTCCTATCAGACATGAACAGTGTTGCTTGATGCTTCCGCAGAGTTCAAAACATGATGAGAAAACTCCTCAAATTTACTGAAGGTAGAGATTGAGCAACTGCAAGCTCTGTGGTTAGGAGGTTATACACCAAGACATCAAGAGCCAACTACATGTAGGTGTGGAATCCAGCAAGAAGACAAACACTTGTAGGAAGAATTCCAAGATGTTGGGAGCAACACAGAATACCCATAAAAGCTCAGCAAGAACCGGCTGCGAATTGGCAACTTTGCGTAACACACTTTTTGATGTTTGTTTGCAGTTCTCCACACCGCTGGATGCACACGAAAAACGCTGATCAATAGTATAAGATTACCTCAAGTTATTTTGAGTGACGCTAAGGAATTTGGTAAAACCTATTACTAGAACTATATGCCATGTATTGCAGGTCGTCCATTATGCATTGGAAGTACCCATTTTTTTCGCCCCTCAGAAAAACTATTTGAACTAACAAAAATCATCCAAGCATTGTTCACAGACACAGCGTGACCGCCAATATTAAGGTTAGTCAATAGAAACTGTTTCTATTGGAGCTCAGGCAATTTACTGAGGTTCACATCTCACTAATGGTGACATTATGTGTTTTGCATGCAGGGTCCACTACTTACCTGTTGTCCCTATGAAGGTGAGGAGAAACACATATCTCGCCAAAACGTCAAAACGTCACTGCATACACCCCTGTAGAGGAGGGTATACTTTATCATCTGTCATTAAGTTGCTTTTCAGAGACATCGACCCCTAGAGTGACCCTTAGCACTTGATCTATAGTGTAGAATGCATATAGAATGCATATAGTGTTGCATGCTTTAAGAGAATCTGTAAATTTGCAATACTAAACTTGTATATATTTGTAATTCTTTAAATACATTTACTGCATTCTCTCCTGCCAAACTGTACACATGTTCCTTCATCGTCACACTGTAATTATGTAATGTAAAGTACAATTATGTAATGTAAAGTATAAGCAACCTGTAACCAAGCTTTGAATCACCTTGCTGCTCATGCGCCCTCATACCCTCGGGTCTGGTGTGCAATACAAATGAATAAACTAAACTAAACTAGAATAGTGAACGCAGCGACAGAAACAGTGTTCTTCACATAATTCAATTCCTGGACTCAGGGGCGTTACTAGGGGGGGGCTAAGGGAGCTATAGCCCCTGAATTTTTGGTTGTAGCCCCGGATAGAATCTCAGGAGCTACAGCCAAAAGACTAGCTAGCCCCCAGTCCCAACAGTTCCGACATCAGCTTAGCCCCGGGTCTTTTCCAGACCTAGCAACTCCCCTCATGAACTAGTGAATGTATTATTTGATGGACCTAGTTGTCCTCCTTTGCTCAGAGAATTAAATGCAAGATTTAAATAGAAGCAAAAACGAATGATTGTAGTTGACTGTGATCTAGCAGATATTGACATATTTCACATCTGCTACCGGCAGTAAATCAAAGAATCTCGAGAAAAACTTTGTGGTTATTGCATTACACTTTTTCGAATGGAAAGTCACTTGGGGGAAGTGAGCTTTATTCCTATTTTCATTCCTTTTCTTATTTCTTTATCCTTTGTTTGAGCACCATTTCATTTCATAATCAAGTACAGCTCATATACAATAAACTGGCACGTTCTATTTAAAAAAAAAATAATTGTAAATTACTTTCATACACAAAGCTTGTGTTTTGGTCTTCAATTATTTTGGAATAGGGATCGCATTTGATGCACCTCTCAGCAAGCTCCTGAGTATCTTTCCCACAGCACTCTACATGACGCTGGAAGTTAATGTGAGCAAGTAGGGAATTCAGTGTTCTGCCGGTGGCGCCTGTATATTGTTTAACAGAAAGACCAGGCGAGCAAGATCACGTTTCCGCTCGGCGACGAGTTTCAGTTAAGGAACCGGCAGGTGGAAACCAATCCAGACCCAGAAGACCAATGTTCCAAGAGCCCTACCAATCAGCAGGGTTCAGAGACTGGAAGAAACCTTATGAATACATCGAAAGCGCACAGAAGTGGCAGCAGGCAAGGCAGAGAGGAAAGCAGCAGACAGCCCATGCGATGTGGCCTGGATACACGGGAAAGCACTACCTGGGAAGAGGTAGTAGTCACATTATAGCTACAGTTAAGTAGTTACTGTGGAAAAGGGTGTGCCAGAAGTTCCACTGTCAAGAGGGTATGATGACCCGGCACAGAAAGAAGTACTATACACTTAACTCTCTAATTTAAAAGGGACCTTTTTGAAAATTGTACAAGATCTTAACTTTTGGTGATAACTGCAATCAGGGCTTTTTTATGCTAAATGTACACACACAAAGCACTAGTTAGCTACCCAAATGTGTACCTTCTTTCAAGACAATTACAATATGTCACGCAATTCGGTTTTAGAAGCCCTTATTTTCAAGGGAGCTTATTTGACACACCAAAAAGCGTTTATTTTTTTGAAGAATGTTACATTTTCCACTCATCATATATGAAGCATGTCTTTTGTTGGCACTGAATTCCAAAGCCAGATGGTGTTTTCCAAACTAATTCGTAAAAATACCAATGGAAAACAATATTTCTATTAACTACAGCTGGGAAAATATGTCTCCAGTCATGGGTTCACCACGTAAGTATAGTGTGTGCTCGCGGGCAAGTCTTTTTATCTCACTGTACCCCAAGTGTCAAAATTAGAAGTCCCCAGAAGGGATTCAGCTCACACTATCCGCTATTCCAAAAAAAGCCTCACCCACGCTATTACTCTATATAACACTACCAGTGAGCATTACATATTGGACAGCACAGAGTTCGTCTCTGAGCCTACTCCTGGCAACTTCTTTCAATTTTACTTCCCATGATCCCCTCGGGTGTTACTCATTCCGAGACATCATTTTCTCTGAGGTCCCACCATATGAAAATTAAGGGGCCCACACATATTTTGCCGACCAGGGTCCTGGTAGGCCTAGGTCCTGTCCACATTGGTGCTGTTTGAATCCCTCCTCTTTCTTATAGGTGGTTTATTTACCGAATGAGTTGAATTGTATAAGTACTGAGCGAGACAGTGATTTATTTACAACGTGCAGAATGGATGTAAATAGAACCACCTAACACCTCACTAAGTCATCCAAAATACATATTTGCAGGTTGTTTGGAGTAAACCTCGCCTAAGCCGCATACCCCCCTCGCGCCCCATACATTATACCCATTACTCTTTAGTTCACGCCCGCACCAAAGCAATGCCCCTTTGTTAGCATGCCCCCTCAATTTCTCCTCCCACTTAAAGCAACGGCAATGCCTATCATATGATGGAAATGCTTTGCAAACAATGCCGGTACCTCGGTACCTGGGGATTTAATGGAAAATGGTGCACTGGTGTTCCCCGGATGCAGCAACAAGAGGGCATCACCAAAATCGGGAATAATCTTGTCCCTCCATGGACAAACTCCAACACACTCAGTGTTTCACACAACTTACCAGGCTCTGGCCGGCAGTGCTGCTTGCCCTGTGATCTTGCACCCCTGGCCAAAGCAGTGGAGTAAAATGCTTAGTGCCTGCCAGCCCATCAGGAGGCTAGGATTTCAGCAATACATTCTGGCATTGCAAATCCTTCCTTCCCAGCCTTCTGAGGACCGTGCTGTTGCTGTCACTATGTGGTGCCCTGCTCCAGAACAACTGATCTTCTTTTGAACCACTGCCCAACACCAGTCACCTCTGCCAGCAGCGCATTTCTCACTGCTTTGCCCCCAACCGTTGCAAGGTTCATGCAGTGCTTGCATCTCCCTCACAAAGGCCATGAAATGGGACTTCTTCCTGTTAGCTGCCTCTAGAAATGCTAAAGCCAAACAATGTGGTGGTGGACAGTTACAAAGTAATCTTAACCACTGAGGCTTCTTGTGGTCTCGTTCAGAAGGGGCTGGACTGCCCCTTTTGGGGAGTAACCAAGTCTGATTTGCAAGTAGTCTTTCCGCCTTCTGTAATGGCTTGGCAGCCTGAAGAACGATGGTCTGGAGGGTTACCTAGAGCAATGTCAGTGGAACATATACTTGCACTTTTGCCGACTCCACCAGAAAAATCAAATCGTGTTCAAAGCCATTTACCCTATGTTGATATATTGATATATTAAGGGGGAGTAGCAAGGGGGTATATTCTTATTTCTACCCTATAACAGTTTGAAATAATGTCCCCAGCAATAATGCAATGACTTTGTGGGCATTGCAAATATCACTCTGCCACAGTAGCCTCTAGTGCTTCTGTTATCATTTCCAAATCTTCATGACCAGGCGAATTGTACACGTTGATAAAAAGTATGAGCCTGATCATGAGACTGGGGCTGGGTGAGAGCCACCACAACCGCCAATACATTTGAGTTCTTAATCACCAGTTCAGATTCTTCCATTTGGATATAGTTCTTGAACCCTATCACCAAGTCCCCTCGAAGGCTGACCCTTGTTAGGATGGGTTGCAAGGCTTTGTGTAATTTGGTACCCATCCAATGAGTACTCTCCCATCATCCAGCTCTCCTGTTAGAGTAATATATCTACTGCCAAAATGTAAGCCTGCACCTCAGGATTTATGGTAAATGACCTAGAACCTCTTGTGTTCCATTTCATGACCTGGATAGGGCACAGACCATCTTCCTTGTAGTTTACTGTCCTATCATTTGTTTTCTGGCTAGCTTTGCTCTCTGGGACATACTGATTTATTGTTGCTGGAATTCCTTGCGCTATATTATTCAAAATCTGTATGTCCTGTTGTTTCGAGGTAGCTTTTGCAATAGATATCTCTGGTTGTATGGGCCTTTCTTTCACAATAAACGCTCGTTCCACCCTGAAATGGGTATTTATTGGTTATGTTTACATGAGTTCATGTACCAAAGCATTTCTTTACTCCAGTAATCCACCGTCTGCCTTTTTTTATTTATCTACTCTGTTCATGTATTTCTCCAAGTTTTTATTTAGCTGCCAACGATGAATCAAGAGCACAGGAAAGACTAGAGGGCTGAGGTCCTGTGTCTTGTGTAATGTCCTACCTTCATTGTTAGCATGCGTTCAGAGGAACAGTCCTCTTTCTATTACAGTTGATAGTGGGCTGCACCCCACGTGATGGGAAAGGCGGGGTTACCGCCTGGCGAGGCAGTCTTCGTTCAATAAAAGACCTGTCAACATCGCAGTGCCTCTGCTCCTGATTTATTGCATGCGTTCAGCCCGTGATGATTATATTGAAGTACTTCATTCAGCGAGGGTCTATACTAGACAGATAACAATGGCGACGGGGTTTTCATAGACCGGTGCCGGAGCCAGACGGTCCTGCCAGCCGTCAGTCACTGACTCCAGCCGCCTGCTTTGCTGCACCGGAGCCGTTCACGACACACGCGGCGCAAGCATCGGCTCAAGTAAGAGGCCCCGACTCGTAAGCAGCATTCAGAGCAGACAATAAGTTGCCAACCCACGTGTTACGCGCGCCGCGTAACACACGTCGAAACCTGCTGCAACATTACGCGTATGCCGCTACACAGCTAAAGAACTACTTTCAGGCCCAGCACGCGCGAACCTTCATCGCGCTTTACAGAAATTCAGTAGCAACACCAGCATCAAGGGCCAACCATGTGTGTGTGCATCACAAAGCACGCGGTTTGCTCGAAACCGACACGGCAAGACATCAAGACCCAACCACGTGTGTCTCAGATAGAAGCACACGATCAATCTCAGTCCCAGTAGACTTCATTGCTGAATTACGTGCCAACAGCAGACAGACAAGGCATCGCTGGCCGTAAATAGAAAACAAATATGTCTGAAGACAACCTGGATAGTGGAATCCTAAGCCCCTCCTCCAGTTCCACACCCCGTCAAGCCACTCACAAAGACAACCGTGGCTCAGAATCGCTACAACTACTGGCTGTGCCACCATTTGACATGTCAGACACAAGCATCCTCGCCCCCAGATGGGCCAGATGGCTCAAAGAGCTGCATGTCTACATAGACGCATCAGGGGTAAGGGAGGAGCGCCGACTTAGAGGAATCCTACTCCACTCTCTAGGACCAGTAGTACGAGACATCGTCTTTGAAATGCCTGAATCTACCACAGACACTTTTCAAGGTATCATTGATGCTCTAAATGCTTATTTCGCACCTTTGCGAAATGTCGACTATGAACGACACATTTTCCACACCTCCACACAGGACAGCAGTGAAAATATGGACAGTTTTGTAATGCGCCTCAGAAAAAGAGCGAAATATTGTGATTTTGACAGATATTCAACGGAAGAAGCATTAAAGTCCCAAACCATTGCCGGCTGCGCATCTCAGGAATTCAGAAAGAAATTATTGCAAAAAAGCAGGACATTAGAAGAGATACTACAACTCGCACGAGCTGACTCTGCCCTCATGCAACAGACTGAATCACTTGATAACATCAAGATCACACAGTCGGCCTCCACGGCATCGATATGCCCCATCAGAACATCCAGAGAAGCACCACGTCCCACTGAACAAAAGAAATACTATAGGTGCGGTTTCAAATTTCCACATGTCGGTCCATGTCCTGCCATAGGCCACAACTGTGACAAGTGCGGAGGTGAAAACCACTTTCAATCTGTATGCAGAAACATAAACTTCTTCCAACCGACTGAAATGCACAGGGACACGAGGAGGTCAGACCGACTTTCAACAAGAGAAAGCCCGAGATCTCGCAGGAGACAGTCACCCACAGTATCCAGACACCAACCTCAAAGCTCATGCCGCGACACGCCACGGGAGGGGAGAAGGAGGGAAGAAAGAAGAGAACACGCGAGCAGGAGACATTCCAGACAGAAGATCAGACATCTAGAAAATTCGCCCCTCAGAAGGCGAGACTCGCGCTCGTCCTCATCCAGTGGGGACAGGAAAAGGGGATACGTGCATGCCATTGGAAACAGCATAGCCGCAGAATACAGTCCCACGTTGCTACTACAAATAAATGGGCAAAACAAAGAATTCCTGATCGACACGGGGGCAACAGTTAATGTCATAAATGACGAGACCTACAAACGACTCAACTACAAGAAGTCACTGAAGGAAGCAGACACACTAAAATATTCATACGGCTCCAGCAAGCCTCTCAACTGCCAAGGGATGTTCATGGCACACTGTCAGTACAAAGACAAGAGTCAAAAGATCAAAATATATGTCATAAAAGGCGATGTACCAGGTGGCAGCATTCTGAGTTTCAAGTCTGCGATTCAAATGGGACTCATTCAAATCATGTATCAAATAATGTCGGCATACACGACCAGCCCCAAGGACATGATAAAACAAATGTTTCCCTCCCTGTTCAAGGGGTTGGGAAAATTAAAGGACAAACAAGTAAAATTACACATCAATCCCCAAATAACCCCGACAGCGCAACACTACAGCGGTATACCACTAAACATACAAAGGCACGTGGAGGACGAGATTCAGTCATTATTGCAGCAGGACATCATAGAGCCAGCATCGGGACCAACCCCCAGGTTGTCTCCCATTGTACCCGTGCCGAAGAAAGACAACAAGGACAGCATTCGCATTTGCGTGGACATGAGGGCACCCAACGTAGCCATAGAGCGGGAACGACACTTGGCTCCAAGAATGACTGATATGATGCATCTACTGCATGGATCCAAAGTGTTTTCCAAGCTAGACCTGAATAAGGGGTACCATCAGCTGGAGTTGCACCCTACTTCAAGATATATTACCACCTTCTCAACGCACTTAGGTCTGTTCAGATACAAAAGACTCAGTTTTGGGTTATCTTCGGCTGCCGAAATCTTCCAAAACGAAATACATCAAGTGATAAAACACATCCCCAACTGTCTAAACTACTCGGACGACATTTTAATTTTCGGTACCACGCAAGAGAGCCATGACGACACACTGAGGAGAGTTTGCATGGCGCTGGAAAATGCCCACCTCACACTGAACCCGGACAAATGCGAAATCAGTAAATCCACTCTCAAATTCTTTGGACACATCTTCTCAAAAGATGGCCTGAAACCAGACCCGGAAAAGGTTCAAGCACTAGTTGAGACTCCCACACCCACGTCAGCTTCAGCAGTACGCTCATTCCTGGGAATGGCGAGCTATTGCACCCGATATATACAAGATTTCACCTCAGTGAGTACGCCCCTTCGACTACTAACCGGGAAGCATCAAGAATTCCAGTGGTCAGATACATGTGAAGAAGCATTTCAAGAAATCAAGAAAAGAATTGCAACAGCCTCATGCATGGCTTATTACGACCCTGACTTTGACACGGAACTCACAGTAGACGCAAGCCCAGTTGGACTAGGAGCAATCCTAGCACAATCCAGGCGTGGTGCATCACCTGACTCGCCAAGAAGAATCGTAGCCTACGCCAGCCGCAGCCTCTCCAAGACAGAATGCGCATACTCCCAACCCGAAAAGGAGAGCTTAGCGGTAGTGTGGGCGTGCGAGCACTATCATCTATTTCTGTATGGATGACCATTCACCATAATCACGGATCACCAGGCTCTCACCACCATCTATGGAAAACCGACAGCAAGAATGCCACCACGAATTGCCAGATGGGGTCTAAGGCTACAAGAGTAGTCATTCAAGATAATACATCGACCGGGCAAAGACAACAATCCCGCCGACTTCCTATCACGTTACCCACTGCCAGCTCAAGATGAGCGCCAATCACACAAAGCAAATCAATATCTAAGATACCTGATCAGCAGTGCGCTACCCAAATATATCACCACGGCACAACTTCTGGAAGCAACCCAAAAGGACGTACTACTCCAGACAGTACAATCTTGCCTAAAATCGAACCAATGGCAGATCAAAACAAAAGGGGCATTTTCGTTGTCCACGGAAGAGGAACAACACTTTCGCATATTCAAACTTGTCCGCCACACTCTATCCACATCACCTGAAGGACTACTATTAAAAGAAAACAGAATAGTCATTCCAGAAACCCTGCAAGATCAGGTACTAGATATCGCCCATGCAGGACACAGAGGAATAGTGTCGACCAAGAGGCAACTGAGAACAAAGGTATGGTTCCCATCCATAGACGAACGGGTAGAACAACTACTACGGAAATGCCTAGCATGTCAGGCGGTGGCACCGCGCACGTTCCCTGAGCCACTCAAAGCATCGGAGATGCCGCTGCAAGTGTGGGATGAAGTAGCAGTGGACATGTTTGGGCCGCTGGCAAACGGTAAATATGTGCTGGTGATCATTGATGAAATTTCGCGATTCCCAGAAGTACATCTGGTTCACTCGACCAGTGCACAGTCCGTGATACCTGCGCTGGACAAAACGTTTGCTGACTATGGCATCCCATCCAGAGTCAAATCGGACAATGTACCTCCCTTCACGAGCCATGACTTTGCCATGTTCGCAGAACATCTAGGTTTCCAACACCACAAAGTCACACCACTGTGGCCACAGGCGAATGGAATGGTAGAACGTTTCATGGGAAACCTCAAACGCACTCTACAAATCTGCTCCATCACAAATGGATCATTCATGCAAGCCATCTGTACCTTACTACGAGAGTATCGGAACACACCGCATAGCTCAACCGGTGAATGCCCATCAATGCTAATGTTCGGGCGTGTCATCAAAACAAGACTTCCCCACCATGTGCGAGCAAAGGATGAGTCCACGCACATAAAGAAAGCTAGAAGCAAAGATCAAGAAAGTAAGGACAAGATGAAGAAATACACAGATGCCAGAAGACGTGCCAGACCTAGCACTCTCTGCATTGGCGACCAAGCACTAGTACGACAAAAGCAGGTCACGAAGGACATGCCTGCTTTCAAACCAGATCCCAGGACAGTGACCCATATCCAAGGGTCGATGATAACTGCCACTAGCCCAAATGGCACAATCACCACAAATTCATCCTTTTTCAAGGCTTTCAACAGCACCGACACCACCGTCAACACCTCAACAACAGCGATAGATGACTCGTCGGACACAGACTCTGAATATCATGAAGAGAAAAGAGACGCGGATGACAGTGGCAGTGAAAGCGACAGCGCACCGGTAAGATCAGCCCTCCCGGTGCGCAGCCCATCCAAGAGGGTCATCCGCAGACCCATTAGATGGATTGAAGAATCCAATTGAATACTGTTGAAGTGTTTGTTTAAGGAAGGGGGAGATGTAATGTCCTACCTTCATTGTTAGCATGCGTTCAGAGGAACAGTCCTCTATCTATTACAGTTGATAGTGGGCTGCGCCCCACGTGATGCGAGAGGCGTGGTTACCGCCTGGCGAGGCAGTCTTCGTTCAATAAAAGACCTGTCAACATCGCAGTGCCTCCGCTCCTGATTTATTGCATGCGTTCAGCCCGTGATGATTATATTGAAGTACTTCATTCAGCGAGGGTCTATACTAGACAGATAACATCTTGTTTTTCATATTTCGGTTTGGTTTTGTAAGGGGATATTTTTGATGCGTTACACTTTAAGAAATGTACCAATCAGACTGTGTTGCGATATGAACTTAGTTATCTAGACCCGATCACCCATGTGCATTTTTACATGTTCTTTAGGCCACACCCATCAAGTCTTAGACCATGTCCATCATCCAAACCATGCCCCCAAATGAGGGCCCCTCTTATGTGTCCTCAGGGCCCCACACCCAATCGCCTCGGCTTCTGCCTACTCACAGCACTTGCCTAGGCACCTACTGGCCTACCCCAATGCAGGCTTGCACTTACCCACCTTATTACACCTCCACGCACTCCCCTAGCACTTACTATACACTTGCCACTTACATCTGATGCTCACCCATGAGCACAGACATTCCAACTCTTACCCCCCACTCCCTCCTCCCCTCTTCGCTCTCTGCACTTTCACTTTCTGAATACACACAAGGCCTAGTAGGTTCTCTTTATCCTCTGTTGTTTTAATCCCATGTCCACTCCCTCTTGCCATGTGGGCGCTTTGTAACGCAATGTACTTGTTGTATAAGAATGTACTTGTTGTATAAGCGCCTAATAAATGCACGATAAATGTTCTTACCCCACTTAAAGCACTGTATACACTATCACATGGCAAGCACAGAAAATATGTTCACTCTACAAAAGTCGAAAATATGACTTTTGCAATATCTTCAAGATGCGTCTTCATAACGAGATCTTGCGCCGGGAGCACTGTTTGAATTGTACTAACCTTTGTCAACATTATAACTCAAAGGCACTAGTATACGATGAAATTCTTCACTGCAATAAGATGCCTTTAGCGCACAAAACTATGACACAACGTATGAGGATAAACTCCCATCTTTCCCCGCAGAAAGGGGGAGCTTGAAATAAAATGGGTCGATCCAATCTGCAATGAATTATCACCGCATGGGACCAACGTATCTGGTTATCACTCGATGGGTTCCTGCTTCTGGTTGCAAGTGCAGGCCTCACTGTATACCGCCCAGGCAATGGCCGATCGATCAATCTTCAAGAACTGTAACTGTACCTGTGCTAATCTTGAAAACAAATGGGCAGTAGGGGGCGAGGGGTTGTGCTATCGTCTGCCTCAGTGATTCACGCTGCGGGTAAGGCAGAAGAGAGCTCGGGCCAGGCGCCGCTTCTTCGCGCCCTCCCCTCCCCCTGCCTGCACGCAGCTCGCATCTCGGTTTACCTCAGGCAGTGACGCACTTGCCTGCCGCAGGCCCAGCACCGCCGCTCATCTGGAAAGCAAAGACTCCTGCAGGACGCAATAGCCTGCTGGCCTGGCAGCGCCGAAGGGATGATTACATATCCTACCGAGGGAGTGGATCTCATTGCTATTTCACACTTATTAATGAGTTTGTGACGATGATTCTTGTTGCTGCATGTTCACATTTTGCAGCATTTTCCTGCGTGGCGGGGAGGGCGGGGGCACGGGAGCTCTATTGTTTTCAAACGTTGCACTGCATGCAGGGGTCAAGTCCTAAACATTTAAGTGGGGGGACTCATCAACAAACGCATTGGGATGTGACGTTGCCAGAAAGTAGCATATCAAGGTGAAATATGCAAATTTCTTTAAATTAGCTTTGCATAGCAACCTAATTTGAACAGGACAAATGGCATTTGCCTTTCATAAAATCAATACACACACAAAACCAAGAGAATATATTGTCTTGTAATAGTGTTTTTGAAAACTTTTAAGTGCATGTTTTAAACTCCAAGAACCAATACAAATGTTTTCCCTGGGACTTGCAGTACCAAAATGGGACATTTCACCTTTAGGTGTTAGTTATTTTTCATCAGGTTATATAGTATAGTGGTGAATTGTCTGGTCTACACATCTGCTGACCGTGGTTTGATCCCTGAGGTCGGCTTTAATTCATATATCAAAAGAGGCCATTCAATCTTTCTCATTTAAGCTGGGGGGGTACTGAGTCCACCCTCTGAATAAAGCGGGTGGACTCCGTCCCCTGGGTGTACCCTCGACTTGAGCCCTGACTACATGCATAACTACGCCGATGCCACCACCTGACCTAAGAGCCTCAGTAGACTGAAAAGATGTGGGGCTGCACATTACACTGCTAAAGTCATCTCCCATGCTTCCCACCTTCTCCCCAAGAGACTACTGGACTAAAAGAGCGAAGTTCCTATGGCGAGCAGCTCTCGGGCAGCGTCACTCATTTTTTCTGTGCTCTTTCAGTGTCTAGTGCATTGTGTTTTTATTTGTCGAGCTCTAATCCTTCGCGTTTGCTAAGGATACATTCTCTGATGTGCTAACATTGTTCATTCAATTCGGTAGCCTCTAGTTTAGTCCTGGTTTCAACTTTACATTTTGGTAGTCTCAGGTTCATAAGGGGGGAAATCCAGGACTACAAGTCTTAGAATGCAAAGTTAAAACCTGGACTGTACTTAAGTGTGTCATGGGGACCTTTGGCTTCTAAGGCAGGACCCCCCCGCCTCTTTTTTATCAGTCAAATATTCTCCATGTGGGAGGTGGCAGGTGCTTTAATTTATTTACCCCTGGGTTGAGCCTCCATGGCACCCTTTCCAAAATCCATCTATCAGTCAGAGAGCTGGACATTATATAATGCGGGAGACACTAATGTGGCGATACGTGGTCATGGCTCGCCTGCTTTGTATTTCCACAGGCAGGATGAGCCAGATCTTACCAGTGTGGCTTCGATGTTTGGAAACTTGATTGAAACCACACCCTGTGGGGTGGCCCCAGAGGCCCTCTGTAAATCGTGAATGTAGCAATCACTGTTGACTGAACGGCCACACAAATATTTGAATGGGCTGCAACCCTGTGATTGAAAACCCCAAGTCCTTCCCAAAATTCCTCATACATATGTAGGGCTTGCTCCAGTTACTTGTTGATGTACAGACACATTTACTGAGATCAGATGCCAGATGGTGAAGCTACCCCTCAGTATGTGGGAGAAGCAAACCTCCTATCTTCTAGGTTGAGAACAGGACCAGTGCTCATTTCCCTGTTTCTGTGGCGCTAAACAGCAAATTCTCAACTGCCTGGAAAAGGCATGACATGACTGCTGGGAGAGATCCGCTATGCAAACCAAGATATCTTGCAGCGGATGAAGCCAGAAACCCGCAGATGATAAGCAAACCATGGTAAAGCCAGCATATATAGCAGTGTATGGTGCTCTCCGATCCCTTACAACCTAAAAGATCCAGGTGTTACCTGGAACTTCCTCTCACTGGTGCCAAACCTCCCTGGGGAACCTACGTAACATTTCTCCAGTGCTGATAGCAGTCCATGTTTTTTCTGGTAGAACCCTCAGCAGATCTGTGCCTTTTCTATATCTGCGGGTCTGCACCATATGCCAGCAGGGTTGAAAACTCTGTCCCCCATCCTCTGCTCCACCTGTAGCATCTTTCTTTAGGCTTAGTGCTGTTACTGATCATGAAGGACACTTCCAGCAATGAAGCGTGGTGCTCCTGGAACGTGCATAATAGTACAAAATAGTCCCTTTCCCAAAACAGGTGTTTGTCAGGGCTGGAATCAGGCGCGTATCTGACATGAGGTGGTCACCCAAGCATGTGACTCCTGAGACCTGACAACTGGTGAAGGGCGATACCCACCAGGTACCATCCACATAATTATTCTGCTTATGACTTGAACTCTTTTGATTTTGCCCTTGCATATCAATTACGAGGGGACTGAAAAAACTGGACTACGAGATATGAGACAAGGTGTCCCAATGCCGTACTAGTGAGATAGCAGAACTGCCCATCCACCTATGACAGCCATATTAACCTAGCCGAGAATCGGTGACATCTCCCCCGCTTATCCAGAAATCCATTGGTGGGATTACACCCGAATTCCTAAATAGATCTGAGACCACATTTGAGATCACTGCTATTCAATGGGCGCGCGGGACAACCAGTTGAGTCTAGCTCTGATGAGTGAATCGTGACACTTTAGATGCTCGCCGTAGAATATTACCTTTCCTTGCAAATCAATCTCCTTTGTAATACATAAATAATTAATGTATTTTAGCCATGCTCCCATCACGATAAATGCCCAGAAAAGGTGTTACTTTATATCTCCTTCATACTTATGGGAGCTTTGCTTTGATTACCAGTAGGTGAGCAAAGGGTATTCTACAGAGTTCTGCGTGCCTGTTTCAGGAGTTTAGGGACTGGAGAATCATACTTTCCCCATTCTTTTTAAAACTCCTTCCCTGTAAGCAGCCTATATATTTATGGGGATTTATAAAGCACAATCCCAGCTGGGGACAATAGCGCGCGGTACAAAGGGAACGCACCGAGCGGGGGCGGCTAATCACTGAAATGGGATTCCTCTATGTTGGTTCCTCCCAACATTTTGGTATAATTCTTTGTGCACCTGTCTAATGTCTTTAGGGCTGCATCACTGGCTTCCTCTCACACATTTATTGCACATTGCCTGTTACTTATGGGTGATGTGAGAAACCTGAACGTGTCTCACTTACTAGTCCCCCGGGATCTGTCATCCAGGTGGCCAGGACATGGCCATCGCTTTTGGATCCAGTTCCTAGGGTGGACCAGTGCGGGAGGATCACCTGGATGAGCGGTCCTCAGGGAGTGGAGGTGACACACCGATGGGTGAGACGCAGTATTCCCCTTCTAATAACACTTTTTCCCATCCTACCACGTAGGATACTCAGATACTCTACCCCCTTTTTTCCGACACAAACACTTTCTTACACCATGAAAGACAACAGACTAACACTAGAGCCATTTACTGACATGTCCCAAAACAAGGGTCAGGCAATTGACCTGAACCACACACTTCTGACAGCCCGTTCCCTTCCCCACAGGGATAAAAGGTGGAGCACAAGAGCACACTACGAGCAAGGCAAACCGAACAACGAGACAGCTATCCCAGGGCAGCAGTTCAAGTGGAGGAGAAAACCATTGAGAACCAAAGGGGTGACTTCGAGAGAAGCGACCTTGCCCTTTTCGACCCAGACCCACGAAGCCTCCGTGAAAGAAATCATAAAACTGCGACAATAGCCAGCGTGTGTTACAGCAGATGTCAATGGTACACAGAGCCCTCCTACGCTGATAATCAGGGCCGAGAGAGATGCTTGCTGCCGTGGTACCGTCCTTGACTGCAGAGGCAAGAAAAGCCAAGCGGTTCATCACAGTCACTGAGTCGAAGGGAGGACCGATAAGAAACCGAACTGTGTTGAATGAAAGTTGCAAATGGCAAATTAAGGGGAACGCCAGCTGCAGAGGGATCTGGCACCACGTGGGTGCTCACTCGGCACACTCTGGTTGATTCCCCTATTAATGAAACTAGGCCCTAGGCCCTAGGAGAGCTGTTAGGAAAGATTTCCATTTATGTGTAATTTTCCCTCCAGTTGTGAACCCCTCAACTTTTTGCTGTTTTGCTGTTTTGCTGTTGTCTGAGCATCCTAGCCTGGCTTTTTCCAGTGGAGCCCAGCCTTCTGCTTTACTCCGCTGGACTTTTGCTCATTTTGTTATGGGGAGACTGACATGCCCTTAAGACAGTGAGTACTGTGAGACTTTGTTTCCCTTAGTCTTTCACTCTGGTGCTATTCTTTAGCAACATTTTATCAGTGTTCAAAGTACCTTACAGTACAGTGCGCTGCGGTCCCCTTTTCATTTTTAAGGCCCTAGGCACCCTCAAAGGATATTTCGGTGAATGTAAAAATGTGCCTTGGACAGAGCTGGTGCCAGCTGTTATTTTTCATTAATTTTTAACCCTTTTGTATGGTCCATACAGCGTTTACCATGTTTGACCCCGAACAGTGGCCAGTACCTAAAATGTCCATTTCATGAGGTCCTTTAATCTGTCCTTTGGCCATCTTGTCCCTTTGCCTTCCCCAGGTCGAGCAGACCTGGGAAATTCCTTATTTGGTTATGCAGACATCTGCGCAAACCGAAGCTTTCACAGGCTTCTGCATGCCGTGTGTGTGTGCCTCCAGGATGTGGGCTGGACTGTCTAGTTCCAATACACATCCTGGGTGCCAGGATGTCTGGTGTGCTGAGAATGACTGGGACCACCGTGGTCCATGATTGGTCCATGTCTGGGATGGCTGTATGTGAGCAGATCTCTCATTTGGTCCTCTTCGTTTTGGCGCAAAGGAGATTCTGGATAAGAGAAGGTATCTTACACCCATACCAGGTCGATCTCTTGAGTTCACACCGAACTTAGAAAAGGAGCCAAGTATCCTGAAACCAAGAAGCAGAGCAGAGGAACCGCTGGTGACCCGCTGGAAGGTTTGGCACCCTGAGCCCACTGCCGTCCCGTTGGACACCCTGTTTCTGATCAAACCTAGAAGGTCTGCAAAGGCGCTTTGACCAATTGGAATAGTGGGACTAACTATTCTTGGCACATCCAACTTAACCTGTAAGCGAGTCTTCTCGGATGTGTTCCTGGACCAACCAGTGAACTGACCAGCTTGCACGGTACCTTTGCCCTGGAACCACTGCTGTCTTGAGTTGACATTTGAGCATTTGGAGACTGTAAACTCTGGGTATAAGGCACTGTCCCGCCGGGTTTCGTACACCTAGCATTCCTAGGTCTGGAATTAGGAGAGTACACCTGAACCTGAACACTGTGTCACCTAGCTGTGGCGACTAACTTCTTGGGTGCCTTGCTGCTGTGCCCCCTTGTGCCTTCAGACTCACTGCAGTGGAATTAGCCTGATCCCTTCATCAGGAGCAGAGAAATCGCCACTGTCCCGCCACCGAATCATCCCTGGATTGCAGCCCCTGAAACCTGCAGAGCAGCACATTTGCAGGATTTGAACCTCCAACCGAAGTGGACTCGACTGCTGAAGTTTGGTCCGGAGTGCTTCGAGGGTCAATGAGTACTTGAAATCCTTACCGGTGGCCTCTGGCGCATTCATCCATTTTTACGCACAAGTGTCCCCTGAGGGCCACTCTTCTTTATCGAGGTAGCCTGTGCTACCGAGCTATTCCCAACTCTTGGATCATGTTCTGCCCTCCTGGGGAGACCCTCCTTGAATAGTAGGAACTTAATCTTCACTGCCTCACTCACCTTCCTGAGTTGCTATAGCCCCTGCAAGAGACCACATTTTGGCCCAACCGCACGTTTGCGTGCACCAGCACCGAAAGTACTTTTGAGCACAAAGCTCCACTCATCTTAGGGCTTGGACTGCCTCTCAGTTAGGGTTTGAAAAGTGAAGGACTGCCTTAGCAATATTTGCACTGTTTGCTCCTTTTCTTTATAGGTTGTGGACCCTTACTGTGTACTATTCCTTTAGGCCATTGGTGACTGTATATATGTTTAATAGTAGTGTTGTGTTGGTTTCATTATTACTCCTAAGATTTGCTTTGTGTATGATTTAAAAGGCCTTTAATAAATGCATATGTATTTTGATATATACACCTGACTGAGAGTAATTTGTAGTGTAATTTACTGTGTGTGCTCATTGTGGGCTTTCGGTTAGCCTCACCCTTCCTGAGAAACTAGTCTTGTCCGCCTCCAATGTTACCTTGATTGTTCTGACTTGTCCAGAAGCTTACCCTGTTCCAAGAAACTAGGCTGGCCTTCTGAACCTCTGCCCACCAGGTCAGAGTTCAGAAATCCATCTTAACAAGAGCCGCAAGAAGGTCAAAGTGGTCATAAAGGGGTCTAGCAAAACCCCCTGTACAGTCCAAAGTCTTTGACCAACACGTAATTGAAAAGCTCAGGGAGACGAATCCTGCATAGTGAGAAAGGAGAAGGAGCTCTGTGTTTGGCAAGAGTAAACCGGACAGAGGGATGCTGACAGAATGGAGCGTTTCATGATGCCCCATTGAACATTGAGTTGATATGAGTGAACCCGATGGAAGGATGTCCACAGTGGATTGTTTAAAAAGACATTAAGACTTGTGAATAAAAGCCGTAGTGCACGCGACAGAGGTAGGCTGCTATTAAAGAGTAAAAGCCAAAGTGAGCCCGATGGAGGGAGGCTAACATTCGCGAACGGTCTGAGCCCGGAAGAGGGAGATCCAAGGGTGAAAAGCCATCACCCAAAGACTTGTGAATACAAGATAGGCCTTGCCGGGTCTGCAGCATGATGTCCATGGCTCTGTGCCATCTCAGTAATGGCCTCCGCCATTTCCCACACCAGCATACAGTCTTTGCTAGGCTGCTCCGACCCTCAGTACTGCATGAGGATGATTGGCTGTCTTTTCCACCTTATCAACAAATCCGGGGGAGCCGGCAGACGAAGCCGGCTTCCCACGAAGGTCCACACCAAGGCCTTTGTCCTGTCTGGCCTGGAGGAGTATTGCGTGAGGTAACAGGCTGTGGGCTCTGTGGGCATCTCACCTCCATTTCCTTGCATGTTGCCCACAGCCTGCATGCATCACCCACTGCGGCTGCTGTGTACAAGGTAGGCCTTGTCTTGCCGGGTTTGGAGCATGATGTCCATGTCTCTGTGCCATCTCAGTAATGGCCGTTGCCATTTCCACCAGCATACAGCCTTTCCTAGGCTGCTCGGACCCTACGGACTGCAGGACGACTATTGGCCCCCCTTTTTCACCTTATCAACCAATTCTGGGGTTGTGGCAGGCGAAGCCGGCTCCCGACTAAACCCCACACCAAGGCCTTTGTCCTTTCTGGCCGGTCAGGCAGTGGCCGCCATGCCATCAAACCCCCTTCATTTCTCCTTCTCCCCTGTCTTCACTGTATCCGTTCCGGATTTGATCCAGCCCTTCTTCAGCTGATTGCTCCATCACCACACTGATGACCACAAGGTAAGTGCTGCAGCCATTCACCGCCTTGGCTGCGTGCCCCGCATCCTGTTGCCCCTCTACCTGTCAGCCACTCCTACGGCACCTCATGAAGCCCCCCTGCCCTCTTATCTCTCCTGCCTGTTCCACGGCTCGTCCTCCCGTGCCTTCAGTCCTCCCCTCCTGGCCCCTGCCTCTTTGTTTTCCAGGCCACTGCTTGACTGTCTTCTTTGTTCCACGTGTCTCCCTCCTTGCTCTTGGCCTTGATCCCCGGTGTCTTGGCCTCTGGATTTGTACACACACACTGTTATCTGCATCAACCTGTCACTGCTGGCGATCAACTGAACGTCATGACTCTGTGACTCTTTCAGCCTTGATGCTACTATTGGACATCTTCACCTATTCAACTGGGACACTGTTGTTCTGTGCTATAGCTTCTTACCTGCTGCTCAATTGTCCTCTATTTCTGCCATTTCTTGCTGTCACTGCCCTTCTACTTTTTGATAATGTTACTGTTTGTTGATACTTGGCACTGCTTACCTTCCTAATGATCCTGTTCATCAGCCTGACCTCTCTGTATTCTGTCCAGGGTTTTGAGTTTGATGTTTTTTGGCTGTGCATTTTCCTTCCCATCCCACTGTCTCCGCTCTTCCTACCTTGTTGTGTTGTTCTTCCCACCTGCACCATTATCCCTACTCCTTCCTGCACTCTAGCATTGTTCCATCCTCCCCTTCCCGCACCTTTCCCTCCCTCTCGCCTGCACTTTTGCACTTGCATGATCCTAGTAGGACCGTTCTTGCTTTGTTGCCCACCTTCCTTTTTCCTCCCTGACCTGCACTCACCCCTCCCCTGCTCTCCCTCCCTTGCTCACATTGCCTACCTGTTGCTGCATATTGCTGTGCCCCCCGCACCATGATGTGGCTTTCCACATCATGCTCCCCTGATGTCGCTGTTCCTCTTCTTCCGGTTAATGTATTCTTGTTAGCCCCTTTCACCTTGTGATGATGCCTTCCCAAACCCTTATGCCCCTTTCTGCTCTCTAACATTCCTGTTCTGTTTATGTGTATCATACCTGTCCACTTCATTAGTGTCCTTTTTCCTCCCGCCATCCTCAGTATTTCTCCTCCCTTCCCTTCCCCCTACTATGTTACAGCACTTGCATCATCCGAATTCTCTCTTGGCCTAGCAGGATCGCTTTGTCATTTGTTTTATTTTACTCTTCAACCCTGATCCATCCTAATCTGCACTTCCCTTCCTCCCCCTGTCCCCCTTTTTCATGCTCAGCACTTGCACGATCTGAATAGTCTCTGGACCTAGTAGAAACGCTTTTCATTGTTTTTCACTCCTTCCTCCCCTTCCTGCACTTCCCCTTCGTCCCCCTCTCTCCTGCTCTCATGCTATAGCACTTGCACGTTGTGAATGTTTTAAGACCTTTTAAGAAAGTTTTGTTTTTGTTTTATACTTTATCCTCATCACAATTCCCCCCCTTGTCTTGATGCGACTTGAAACACAATTTTTCCTGTATAGTGCTCCTCACAAATAACCGATAACTAAAATTAAATAAAATAGAAGCATATGACTCGTGACAAAGGTTACCAGTAAGTAATCTGCTTTCACCACTCATGTAGACCTCTGTGTCCCCCTCTGTCCAAGTTCATAAAGGCTTTGTAACCCCGACTCCTTAAAGTGTTCAGGCCCCCCCACCGATAATTAATTACTCATTGAACCCGACACAGCCTATGGCATGAGATCTGACATGACAAACCATAGACGGTATGCAGTCTTTATAACGAAACTGTTATAAAGAATGAACATATATCGAATATTTTATAATGAAACATTTTATGAACAATGCACTTAGGGGTGGGTTAAAGGGTTACATCTTGTGAGGAAATGGTTAGGGTGGGGTTTTAGGGGTGGGAAACAGGTTTAGAGGCCCCCCAAAAAAGCTTTGTTATAAGTGCATTCTTCATAACATGTTTCGCTATAAAGCCATGTAATCACTGTATACTAGTCCTGTTGCAACAGTGTCCTATTTTCTGATTGGTGTAAGCTGTTGATTTTTTTAAAGTCCTTTTCTTTGCACTTTGGTCTGCTATCAGGGCAGAGTCTCTAAGTCTCCTTTAACTCGTGGCAATCTTGCTGGTGAGTCCGCCACTTCCTAGATGCTAAATCTCAATGAATCCATCATATGCAAGACTTGCCTTAGTGAAAGGTTATACAACCTGTGGTTCTCTCTAGATGTTTTGGACTACAACTCCCATGATCTCTCCCCATTGCCCATGATGACTAGATTTGATGGGAACTGTAGACCAAAGGTTGCAGACCCCTGCTGGCTTAGTGGAAACCTTAGCTGGCCAGCAACAAATGGTTTATTCTAGTTCGTGTTGCCACATGGATTTTTGGATATTGTACTATGTACATACAAAGGGTAATTCTACAGGCTAAATAAAGACTAGTGGAAACTGTTAGCCCCCCTTGGACACCAATGACCAGTTCTATGGTGCAGTGGTGGACTTCTCCCTGTATAACTTGAATGGAGGTCCAAAAACACAAATCCCAGCAACGTGATCCAGTAAAAACAGGTCAATTTGAATTTCAACCTGGGAAACCTCATTAGACGGTTGTTGGCACCAGCCACCCGTGGCTGGATTATGTGTGGAAATCTTCAGAATAGTCTTCCTTGGATCCTTCAGCCTGCATGCACTTGGCCAGTTTCTTGCTATAAAATGACACAATGAAGGAGGAACCGAACACTCAAAGGCAATCATGGAAGATTTGTTGCCAGGTTCATTTTCACAAAATAATGGGGGAAGAGGAGAGGGGTAGTAAGGAAAAAAGGAAACAATATAAATCCACTCAAGCATCCTTCACTCTAGTATAGATGCTTGCACCAAAGGTAGTCCCCCTTTCAATCTGAAGTTAGATTTCCCTTGCCTCGTTTACTGAGATTGGGAATGAGGGGGGGGGTATGTTTTCCACTGATCGTGTATTTTTCCCACTTCTAAATGTAAGGGAGAGGTAGAAGTAATGGCTATGGCATTTGGAATCCACACAAGGTGGGATTTTAAAAAAAAAGGCACAGTGGGAGAGAAGTGGACGATGCTCATCTGGCGAACAACTAACCTGTAAAGACAGACTATGCTGATTCCAGTCCCGAATCTAACAAAAGCCCAGAATACTGTTCCACAGGTCACTAAATCACTTGGTTGTTTGGAGTACACCAGCAAACATCTTGGTCTTTTTATTTTTCTTGTCTATGCCCTGGATCTTGACCTCGGTCCTTGGCAGTTGTTTTGGGATATGGACCAACCCTCCCCTTGCGTCTCTACCTGGAAGGAGTGATGGCCAGCAATGTGCTGCTTCTGAAAGGAACGGCGATACCCCCCCTCTTCTATAAGGGTCTGATCATCTTCCCTTAGTAGGTATTCTACCCCCTGCTAGGGTACTTGCAGGAAGTATGTTATGCCCCAGCTGGAATCCGCACTGGAATCTTCTTTAGCTGGACTGGTGGTCTTGTAGGTTATACCGCAATCTGGCCCCAAGCTGGCGATTCGCTCAACCATCACTCAAGGTCTTGCTCCAACCAGTGTCACTGCACACGTTTTCAGCAGGCCTTTAAGATTTATTCCTGTCTAAAGCCAGCTTGTTTACTCTGTGGTGCAATTGGCTTAGCTAACTCTGGTTATAACTGTCCCAAAATATTTGGCCTATTCAACTCGGGCAAATCATGTTCATCCTTTCTCCTCCCTTTATCACTCCACTCTGTGCAGCGCCAACCTAAGACTCTGATCGCTCAGACATTTATGGCTCCTTTTTAAATAGGTGCCAATTATCAGATTGATTCAATCTCCTCACCATGGGAAGCCTGAATCGGCATTGGTCATTGCTAATTGGGTCCAGCTCCTACCCGGGTGTGCCTCCTTGCTACTTTGAAACAGGTGGAGTGGGTTACCCAATGTAAGAAATTTGTCCGAGCCTTGAAACATGAGCTCATGAAAGGCAGTCTGCCATATTGGGATCAGACATCCATGTGATGGCAGCCCTTTGTTCATTCATTGTTTCCCTGTGTTAGAGTAAGATTTCTTCTGTCTGGTCGAGTGTTCATGAACAAGAGCAAGCTTCGTAGGTGTGTAATTTCTGGAGTTTTGAATTTTGCTCTAGGCTACGGTCCACTTT
The DNA here is from genome assembly GCF_040938575.1 of Ambystoma mexicanum. NCBI lineage: Eukaryota > Metazoa > Chordata > Amphibia > Caudata > Ambystomatidae > Ambystoma > Ambystoma mexicanum. Next base: position 273,078,079 of record NC_090927.1, on the reverse strand, counting down.
CTGTTTTCTGAATCAAATACCTATACACAGAGCCAGGAGAGGGGATGCCGCGCAGGAGATCTGCACCACAGCGCATCCTGGTTTCCAGACTTAAATCTAGGACCTTTCCTTTTGCAGCCTTTGCACTGGCCTTATACTGGGACCATCAGTAAATACCTTTCTTCAGTTTTACCCACATATCTACCCTTGGCCTGACAGGGTATTCCATAAGGGTTTGGAGGTGTGGATGCCTCCTGAGGAAGGACTCAGAGATCTCTGGGGATCCTCCATGTACACTGCCTCCAGAGGTTGCTCCCAAGAGCGTGTGGCTCCTCCATTTCCCTCAAAGTTCCCCAGTCCTGCCTGAGCAGTGTTCAATTAGTGACCTTATCATATTCTTACGAGTATTTAATGAATGCAATGCATTTCAGTAATAATGACATGCTGGAGCCACTTTCCTACATGAGAGGACTTTTAAAACTTTTTTTCTTCGACAGAGCTCTGGGAAAACATACGAGCATCTGCCATATCTTTCTTCTGGCACCTCATATAATGAGTGCTCGATGCCACAGAGTAGTTATGTCCCCGGTGGGTTTCTGTGAAGGACAAGTCCAGGTGAGATGCTATATCATCCCTGGTACCAAGTAACTCCCGTCATCCGGCAGACTGACTCCTGCTACTGGGAATGCTGATTCGCCCTCTAAGTTAGGGCTGCCCTTCCTTGTGCATATTGAAAGCACTGTTCTCATGTCTACTGCCAAGTTGAGAGAGAACATTAACAGTGAACTGATGTAGCAGGCCTACTAGTCAGGATTTATTTGCTGCAAAGTTGACATTCAATCTTTGACTCTGACTGAATCCTTCTAATCAATGGAAAAAACGTAGAAGACATTTTCTGTCGACGGGAAGAGCACTGCCAGTAGACACTACCACAACACTGCTGCAACAGGCAGGCATGTATAGAGCTCAAGGGAACTGCGCCACCAATAGGAAATGCACCCCACTAAAGTGCACTTTGGGAAGTTTAACTAGGCCTTTGGTGCTGGAGCAGAGTTCGTAAATGTGATTGCTGGGCGTCAGAATCAGGGGATTTTAAAGGTAAGTATTATCGTTATCTTCTTATAATGTGTCGGAGCCCCGCAGGCACCAGGGCGCAAAAGACTGATGGAAATGAGACAGATCAGATATCAAAGTTATTAATTTCATGGGAGAAATGTGACCCACAAGAGGGTTTTTGGTGTTTGTGGTGTGGTGGAAGATTCTCATCTTGTCTTTTTTCCATCTGCTTGGATAAAGAAAGGATATTTTACGGGGGTTCACTAGCCCCCAGAGAATTCTGGCAATTTACTGATGGGCCTCTGTACCATGTGACTTTTATGTTTGGGTACTTGTAATGGAGGCACTGACACTGCAAGTCAGCTAAGAGCAAACATTTATTTCCTTATAATAAATTCAACTAGATCTCTTGTCCCCACTCTCCATCTCCTTCAACCGCCTCCATCTTCTCACACTCCCTCCACTCTAGAACCCTCAAATGCACTCTGTAATGCCACACATCTCCCTCCTTCACATGGTACAGTGCATGCAGCTCTGATGGTGATACAAGACTCACATTTTCCTATTGATATTAATGAAAGTAAAATGATAACAGTTCTGTGGTGTATGCAGATGTGGGTAAATCGGGGGATTTAGTGTGGGTGAGGATGGGGTGGAGAGAGGAATGAATGAATCTACTGATGTATACATAGTTCAAGACTTTTTAACAAGGGATAACCAAAGTTTACACACGGCAGTGTGTACGAAACTCAAATCCACATAGAATCTGAAATACCTGAGTCCATTACATCTGGGTCTGACTCTTGTTGTGGTTGGTCTTTCCTGGAACCTCTGAAGGGCTGCTTTGTCTGATAGCGCATTTCCTCCCTCTAGCTTTTTCAGTTCTGCCTGGTATAATCTTCCTCTCAGTTCTGTTTCTCTTTGTGTTTAATCTCAGGACCTCTTACGAAAGGCACAGAAACTTTGCATACACTATTGTTGTTTCAGTCCCTACCATCTGTGGTTTTAATGGTGCTACAGAATGTTTCAACTACTTTGCCAGGAATAGATAAACTTTGGCCTTATTTCTGTAACCCTGTGGGCAGTTTTGTACGCACCCAATCCCCCACTTTGTATTCGCAATTACTAACAGACTTAGGTTTATCGTACACACTTTTGTTTGTCTCCTATTTCTCCTCGATCCTATAACGAACATTTTCCAAGTTAACTTTGTCCTTTCTACCCTACCTAGGGACAGACTCTAGTGCTGGGTTTTCTTCCTCTTAGTATTTCAAAACGAGATACCTGAGTGGTCGTATTAGGAGTGCATCTATGTGCTACTGTGTCATTAACTGCCCGCTTCCCGTTTTCTCTCATGGATATGGCTTCTTGTATGCTTCTCTTTATTCCTCTGTTGAACCTTTCAGCTATGTCATTGGTAGTACAGTGTTCAAAACCATATTTCGTGAGGAAGGTTTACATTGCCATGGAAACCAGTTGAACCCCATTATCTGTCACAGGAAGTGTGGAGTAACCTTCTCTATTGAAATTTTCCTTAGGAATTTTGTCACATCACTAGCACAAATGTTTTTTACCCAAATTACTTCCACCCGTATAGATACAAGAGCTATTAGTACCACAAAGTACACTGTGTGCCTGAAATCAAATCTGACCTACAGTATCAAGTTCCCACTCTTTCTCAAGACATGTTCATGGAGATAGACCTACTAGAACAAGTATTCTCACTATGTTTACATATGGAGCAGTCTCTAACAACTTGCTCAACTTGCAAATCCATATTTTGGCAACAATAGTCTTTCCTGATTATATACTTAGTTTTGGACGTGTGACCTTCATGAACCAAATGTATAATCTTGGCCCTGGCACCTTCTGGTAAAATTATCTTACCCTTAAATACAAAACCATGTTCTGTGTGGAATTCCTCTTGGACCATCCATAAGGCTTCACACTTGAGTTTTTGGAAAAGTAATTTGCTGATGTTATTTTCTAAAGCTAATCTCACTTCACTTAAGGTCTTGTCTGACCCTGTTGCTGTGCTGTGTCCCATTCTTCATTTGACACTATGCCCTGATCTGTTTCCAGAACTTGGTCATCTTCTCTATCATCACGTGTTTCCTTGTTGTTTGTTAATCTGGATAGACAATCTGCGGCTCTATTCTTTACCCCAGAAACATATTCAATGTCAAGTTACTAATCCACTTCCATATACGAAATAGACTTTTCCAGACCTTTTGTGGTCAATATCTCCTTCAAACATTTATGGTCATATCGAAGTTTAAACAGATTACACCACAAGAATAGCCTAAATTTTTCTAAAACCCATTTGATGGCCAGGAGGTCCTTTTCAATTGTCAAATAGTTTATTCAAACTTTACACCCTACAGGCAAAAGCAATGGTATACTAATTTATTCCATCTTTTTGTGTTCCCACTACCCAAATCCATCATTGGGTGCATATGTTGTAAGAAGTCTAACAGTTCCTTAGTGAGGGGACTTGGTCCAAAGCTTCTTTGAGTTTTGAAATTCTTCTAGCATGCTTAATTCCATGTCCACAACAGTCCTTTTAGCTAGTTTCTTCATTGTATACGTTGAGCTGGCAACCTAGGTATAAACCTTTAATAAACTAGTATTCTGCCTTGCCCAAAAATGAACGCAGTTCATTATTCTTTGGATGGGGTGTGTTCTTAATAATGTTAATTAGATCCTCCCTGGGCTTATTTCCTTGAGATATCTTGTGTCCCAGTTACTGTAATTTCTCTTTTTGGAGTTTACATTTATCCTTAATCAGTGTCATACAAGCTTCATTTAATATGCCCATTGCACGCCATAAGCGTTTCTCATATTATTCAGCATTATGCCCAAAAATCAGTACAGCATCCTGGAACCACACAATGCCACCTTCTTTATGAAATCATTGATACATAACTCTTTGGAAGACTCCGGCTGCTGATACTAAGCTGAAAAGCATTCTCACACATTGAGGTAAATCCCCTGGGGTTATGAAAGCTGTGAAAATCCTTGACGAGGGGTGTAATCCCACTTGATGGTAGGCTGATTTAAATTCTGTGATGTTTGGCAAAGTATGTGTGCCAGACAAAATGAACACATTTAGTGCCCTTAAATCAATGCACAATCTTAGTTATCTATTTGATTTTTGCACCACAACTAAGAGTGAAACCCATTCTGCAGATATTATTCTTTCCATTACTCCTCTTTTTCCATTGATGGTAGTTATCATTTAACCTTGCTTATTAAGGAAAGTGGTACCATTTCTAACTCTTATGTACTACTGGAATTGACCCACTCTTTATCATTACCTGGTGCTCAAAACCCTTCTGACATCCCGCTGTTCTCTGAAGACATCATGTTGCCCTTCCAAGCCCTGCAGCACCACTGGAGGCTTTTCCAACTTGCTTCCTTCATCACATGCAAATACATATTCTTCCACATTAGGGTCTAGTTTAATTCTCAACATTTTCTGGTGTGACCAACTCAAGTGGTGCACTGCTTTTCTGGGACACCTACATCTTCCCTTTCAATATGCGATCATTGCATTTGATTGCAGTCCAGAACCATCCCATTAATTCAATGTATTTTTTACCATATGCCACTGGTTTAATATCATTATACTTGAGTGTGATCTCATTCTTGAACATCAATTCAAACATCCTGTTTGGCAGGCAGAAAAGTGTATTTCTCACTCCAGTTGTATACCATATTCGTGCTTACACCTTCTACATATGAGGGCCATGGGGATCTCTGTATCTGCATTTTTTTGTCTCCATTGGTGATATGCGATTCTCTGTGGGTAATATTTATGTTCTTGTGTCTTGAATATTGAAAGCTGATTTGTCTAATTCTTTGTACAATTCATTGACCCAGTCTGTTGAATCTGTCATGTTCCTGCAGAATTTAGCGAAATTACCTATTCGGTTGCACTTCCTGTGTATAGCTGTATTGGCAGGGCAATTTTCACTGTTGGAAAAATGAAAGGACTATCACAATGGAAACATAGGGGCTCATATGGAGTTCCCCGGTCTAGGAGTTCAGGCCCTTACCGGTAGTACCGGTGCCAGTAATTCCAGAAATCGTATCCCATGGAGTCCTACTCCATGGCATGGTAGCTTACCGGCATCTCCGCCGCTCGTAATATCCCAGTAGTACCATGATATCGGGCGGTGGAAACGATAAGGCAGGTTTGCCGGTATCCGGCCAGAAATACCAGCGGGATACAGGAAAAACTGTAATGAGGCCCATAATCATCTGTCCTCCATGTCTCCTCTTTCTGCTCAAAAGGCAATTTTTCACAAATATATATATTTTTTGTAATCCTTTCTTGTTTGCATCGATAATATGTTTGAGGGAACTTGGATTTAGTTTTTCTTATTATCAATTGCTGTCTTCTGTTCTAGTTCCTTGAAACAATAGTCTGTTCAATTTCCTTGGTTAACCTTAATACCTCTCTCAGTGATGGCTTATCTTTGGTCGATAGGGCTTCCCTCACTTTCCCATTACCGCATTAATTAGTCTGTCAGCTGTTCTGACAGATTCTGCCTCTTTTTTGCACTCTTTTGCCAAAATGGTATGGTTCCAGGACCACACTCACTTCCTTATCATAATGCCTATCAAGTATTTTTATTTACTTTTCATATTCGCTCAGTCCTTGTGATTCGCTCTAAGTACTGTAAATGATCAAATTGTTCCTGCTCATAATTTCCTAGACAATGGGCCTCATTACGATTTTGGCAGTAGCCATGCCGGTATTGGCGGCATGGCTGTCGCCAAAATTGGGTCTGGGTCCAGGTTCCCAGAATGAGGAATTACCGGGCCATTCCGAGTTCGGAGGGCCCGGTAATTCCTCCCTCTGGGAACCCGGACCCGGGCCTTCCTCATTCCCATTTCAGCCCCCATAGGGCTGAATGGGAATGGGAGAGGGAGCAAACAACGAGCCGATTACGAGCCGCCCGTTGTTTGCTCCCTCTTCCCCTCGCGGGACCCGGTCTGCACGTCTGGTAAAACCAGACGTGCAGACCGGGTCCCGCTAGGAGACCTCGTAATCAGGCGGTACGGGGTTGACGGCACCAGCACCTTTACCGGTGCTGTTAACCCCTCACCGCCTGACTTGTAATGAGGCCCAATGTATGAGAAGCAACTTCTTCTGCTCAACCTCATATTGCCTTCACGTAGTCCTCAAAACCTCTTTTCTACCATATTCAGGGTACACATACCTGTACTGTGCCCACACAAAAGCCAAAACTGTTGGTGTACCAAACATAGGCCTTTGATTGCAGTAAAGACATAATCTGATGACGTCCCAAATTAAATATTGTTTTTTTTAATGCATTTTCTTCCTGCTACAATAATAGTTTCTTCTCATAAAGTCTCTTGTTCTTTCCTTCTCCTTTTATGTCTTCTCTTTGCTGGGCCTGTTTGGGGCTAGCTATAATGTTGCAAACGTTTTCTATTTTTCTCCCTTTCTCTCGTTCTTTAATTCTTTCTTGATGTGTGGCTGCCACAATGTGCATCCTGAACCTATAAAGAGGCTCATCTGCCATCTTGGAATGAACACAAAACTCACACAGGCAGCCGTCACGCAGCACATTTGAAGCCGCAGCTCTGACAGAGATGCTGCCTTCTGGGAGACAAAGACAATTTCAAGTCATCACGGAAACATGAGAGCGAACATTGAATCCTGTACTGTGGTACAGTGAATGTGTTCACTATGAAAAAAGGGATTTAGAGACTGCTTTAGACTGAGGCAACTACGTAAGCCTCAGGAAACCCTGGGAATTACTATACTGTTGTGTAGTGAGAGAAGAATAACTGAAACCGAGGTTAACAAGCAAGTATCATGAAAATAAGAGGGAATATTGATAGGCTACTTTTGAGGAGGCAGCAAGAGTTCAGTACAAGTAAGAAAGTGATTGAAATGTTGCATTATGTCTGAGGGATTGATCAGAATCTGAGAAAAAAGCGAAGTGAGGAAATACAATCTGGAGGGGATCCAAATGGATGTATCAAAGTGCAAGGAAAAACTAAGTAAATTGTTACATTGTTGGTGATGAAGGTAATATCCCAAATCCTGATCAAGGCAGCAACTGGAGAAAGGTACCAGAGTGGGAGGAGAGGACAGACAGTTTTCCAAACCTAGATAAAGACTTTCAAACGAACGCTAACACCAACGTGACTACTTTATTGTCATTGAGAACGGTTTTGAACTTTACTTTGCTTCAGTGTACTGCTTGGGATGGTTCCATGTCTTACAATTGCGGCAAAAATGGCCGCGAATACAAATATCGCTGCAAAAATGCCCTGGTTTTTTGCACCACAATCATTTAAAGGATGCGGGGGACACCCCCTCAACCCCTGGACTCATTATACCATTTAAGGGGAGCAGGGGACATCCCCGCAACCCCCGCTTCCCTCCACAGCGATTTATTTTTACCGGTGACATTTGTGCTGCGATTTTATTACCCGATACCCTTGGGATGCCACATCACAGATTAAAAGAAGTGAAGCTGCGTGTGAATGGAAAGCTTGAAGCAAAAAGCCATGAAAAACACAATGTTCCCAGATCATAATACTTAATGACTGTATTTTTTAACCATAACTAAGGTTCCTGGACATTTCTAAGGTACTTACGGACCATTCATTAATTGGTTTTATTTATTTATGAACAGGTTGTTATTTCAAACAGAAATTACTTACAATGTAGGCAATAACGGAGAGCAGAGGAAGCCCTAAGATGGGTAAGGTGCCTTTACATAAGAGCATTGTTGAATTGAATGACGCAGACCAGTAGGCGTAGGACAAGGGTTGGAGTATAAACATAGACATAAACTGGAGGACATGGCAATATTTTAACATTCAGGGCCAGAGCCTTGTATTTCCATATTTGCAACTTAAATAGAGTAGTATTGAGGGCAGAATGCAGGCAAGGCGGTGGGGTGGTTAGTTTTGATAGGAGCATAGGGAAGTTTTGGGGTTCCTTCCAATATTTGCAGGTAGAATCTGACTCTCATTTCTTGTAGAGTTCTACTGAAAAGATGGCTTTAAAGGGCAGTGGGAGGGCATTCCAGTGGAGTTAATGAAAGGAGCGTAAGTGAGACTGGGAGGGGTGGGGACTGATAGATTGCGAAGAGACTAGGAGTGGATACTTTGAAATGGAGAGTAAAGTGAGATGCATTCACATAGGTAGTGGAGGGAGGGACCACAGATTGGTAAATTGCAGGAATTTAAAAAGAGAGAGTGAATTTGCATGGAGGGCCATCCAGCCTGGTGATTGCAGGTAGAGGTGGGGTAGGATCTTGCTAGTTTGATTTGGGTGCGTGTCGCAAAGCTGAGGACTTTGTTGAGGGGAGCCAAAAAGTACTGGGTAGACCAAAATGTAGTTTTGCACAGCACCCGAGTTTTCCGAGCACAAGAATAGAGATGAGGGTTTTAGTGAAATGGTGCATGGGTGGATATTTCTCTATTTAGGAAGCTGAGTCTGATTGCAGTGAATGTGATGAACTGGTAGAGAGTACTTTTCAAGAGAATCCCAAGGTTGCGAGCCATCAGTGAGGGCAGTGAATGGTTCATGGGGAAGGAGCTGGCAGAGGGAGCGATTGGGGCTGGCATTGTAGGCAGGGAGAAAGAAGACGACTGTCTTTGAAGAGTTTAACATGAGCCTGCAATGGGTTATCCAGTTGTTGATCATTGTTAAAAAGTTGTTTATGCATTCAGAGTTTGCAGGGCTGAAGGAGCGGAAGGGGAAAAATATCAGAGAATTGACAGTGAAGAGGTGATAGGTAAAGCCAAAGGAGGGACTTATCTAGTCTAGGGAGAAGGTGTATCCAGGGAAGTGGAGTGAGCCTATGAAGGTTATTGATGAAAGGTACAGGTGGCTGCCATTTCACGGTACATGTAACTAAACCACCTGTAATAGTTACTCTTACTAAACCCTCTGTAATATTTGCCACCTACCTATATATCGCTGTAAGCGGTGAGTGTGATATTAATGAGCACAAACTATTCACACCTGTCCGCCTAATCAGTGCTGTCCCAAGTTCTCTTTAGTGTATCTATGTTTCTTTCGGACCAGTAAATAAGCAAGAACCAAAATGTATTTTAGTGATATGTGGAAGACTATCACCCTCGCAATTTGCCAACTATTTACGTGGATCTGCATTGACGCACTCTAGTTTGAGATCAAGGAGGATTAGCACAGCCCCCACCTCCCCTTTGGCCAAAATGGCAGCACTGCATCTATAAATTGCCAAATCTTACAGTCCCTCCAGCATGCCAAAGACTTCTCTGGGAGTATCCTTCCTTATTTCCCTGAGATTCAGTGTGTCTGGCAGATCCAACAGTGTAGGAAAAAACATTTTGGCTTTAAAGTTTTCCATGCACACTGGTTACATTCATTTGTAGAGATATAGATTAAAATAAACCAAACTGGCATTGTGGAGGGGGAGGATGAAAACATGAGGAGTGTGCATAGAAAAGTGCAATATAGTAATCAACCAGTCCAGAAAGAAGCATGGCCGAAGACAAGAGATTTGGCATTTGCAGTTGTCTATTTCATTTTACATTTAATATGTAATACTGCTGTATATATATGGACTTTGCTTCCCTAATAATTCCAAACATTTCTGCAAGTTAGTATTTGCAGGCATTGATTAGTAAAAGACACAATAGAAAGACTCAATTGCGGTGTGGAAGCCTTTTTTTATGTGTGCTACTAATGTAACACAAGTGGTCTTGTAGAGTTCCCATCTGCTACTATTGGTGGCTTCACTTAGGCAATGGTGAGCTAAGGTGGGTTGGTTGATAGGAGCAGGCAGTGGGTAGATGTGAGGAATTGCCATTTGGCAAGAGTGTAGGTTCCCTGGCTTTTTTTCTTTTTATTAAATAATAAAATGATGCAGGTAATTCAGTCTCTGAAAGGGAAATCTGCTGACCACATTCCCCTTTCATAAGCTCAATGCCAAAAGCCTAGTGTGTCCTTGTGTTCTGCTGCATAAGTATCCTGAGTTGCGGTGCCTGCTATACCAATGTCACAGACAAAGCCGGCTCAGAGAATATAAAAAAGATGCAAGTTATAGAAAACAACGGCATTAGGTCAGCGTTGAACATCCCTAGATCACAACACATTTCAGAAACTAGACTTAACTTGAACTTTGTCTGTATATAAGCTGTTTGTGCTGGCCCACAAATATACCAGCCTCTAGTGGCTGGTGGTTGGTGAGTTGGTTTTTTGGAGGGTGTAAATATTTCCCACAATTATGCAATTGCGACCAATGGGTTTGGGAGGGTCAGGGGGATTCTTACCTCTCCCCTGAGAAAATGTTTTGAAAATGTTTTGAATAATGGGTAAAAACTGTGTATTACACAGCACACTTTCTGTGAAAATGTGGGTAGGGTGTAGGGTACATCATGTATAAAAGTACAATAAATGCAAGTCACCAAAGGTGCACAGAGCATTTCCCAATGCATTATCATGCCGGTCCCTGGAATATATGCCAGTATAAAATACATGTTCATGCTGGCTGTGCCCATACATTTCCATGCTGGCTCCACCAACATATGCTAGTGTTCCCATATAAGACGATACTCATTTTTGCTTTAAGATGTTTTTTTATAGTATCATTACTGGCATTGGGCACAAAACTGGCTCTGCCAATATATGCCAGTAATCCTATGTAAGAACATACCCGTTGGTTTGGCCATTAAAAGTAACATGTCACAATATGAAAACCTGTCCAAACTGGTTCCAGTGTAAGCCGGTCTAGACCCCTAAGAACACTTATCATGCTTGATTCATCATAGATGCTCAGTTAATAAAAAAGACATGCAACAATATAAAATATACAGGCCACTACACCAAAACATCAGTCTAGCGGGGTAACACTACTTAGCATGCTTGCTTTTTTAAAGATGGCGAGTAATAAATGCAATGCCACAGTAAGCAATGGCTAGACTGACTGCACCAAAATGCCAGTCTAGCCAGGTAATGACACACATGAACTTGGCTTTGCCCAAAATGCAAAGTCAATAAAGTATGTGTCAAAAATTCTCTAGTGATCCTCATTCTCCCAGGGTCTTACACACACATGCACACATGCATCCCCTTTCACCCACCGGTCACTCACCCATAGATCCTTCTCACATTCATTCACACTGCATTCACCACACAGGCACACCCACCCACACTCACTCACCCAGAACATTCAAAAACACACCATCAGTTCATACTAATTCACCCACCAGTCACTCACTCACACCTTCTCTTACATTCACTCATTGCATTATCTACACAGTGTGAGAAACCTGAAGATGTCTCACCCGCTGGTCACCGGGGATCTGTCATCCAAGTGGCCAGGACATGGCCATCGCGTTTGTATCCAGTTCCTGGGGGTGGACCAGTTTGGGAGGATCACCTGGATGAGGGGTCTTCGAGGAGTGGAAGTGGGACACCGGATGATGAGATGTGGTATCCCCTTCCCTGTAACACCTTTACCCCATCCTATTTAGGGATTCAATGCCCACTCCATTTCTGACACAAACACTTTCCCACAGACAACTCACTATGAGCGAAAACTGACTAACACCCGAGCCGTATACCTGACATGTCCCAATGCAATGGTCAGGCAGGGTCAGGCAACTACTGATCATTACACACACCTGAGTTCCATCACACTTCCCCACACGGATAAAAGGCGGAGCACGAAAACACACGAGGAAGCAGCAGTTCCAAAATGGCAGTTTAATACAAGGCGGAAGATGGCAAGATCATAGAGGATTGTGAGGAGGGAAGTGGCCTTGACCTTTTCATCAAAAGACTGCATCTTTCATGAGCCTTCGAGAATAGGAAACGTAAGACCTGGAATTAAAGCTGAAGAAACTGGCATTGTGTGTTGGGGGTACCCCAGGCTCTCCCACGTTGATAGTCAAGGCGTGGAGAAGCGATTGCCGCCATAGTACTGTCCTTGGCTCCTACAAAGCACCAGCAAAGACGGCACAGCAGGTGACTGGGGAGACTAATACCAGACCGGTCAGTGTGGAAACCAAGGTTGCAAGCAGCACCATTGTATACAGAAGATTATTAAAACAGCAGTTGAGTGAATGAACTTTGAAGCTAAGATATGATACCTTTGACAGAGTGGTCTGGCATCACGTGGGTGCTCATTCGAAAGTCGCTGTTAGGTATCCAACCGAAAGGGTGTGAATGTTTAAAGAAATAGAATTGTGAAATCAAAGTGGTCCTGCAATGGGTCAAGCCAAACCCTGTTCACATTCGAAAGACTTCGATACTTGATGTAAAATTGACATTTCTCCCAGCCCGGCTTAGGGAGACTAATTGTGTTGAAGGGATCTGAGCCCAGCTGAGGGGTATCTGGGGTGAACCGTGAGTCACCCGAAAAAGAATAATCTGCAAACATTGTGTGATAAAGTGAAAGGTGAAAGACAGGCTTGTGCCCGGCAGAGGGAAGCCTGTGCAGAACTGTATGCAAAAAGGATCTGATCCCGGCTGAGGGGGATCCAGGGTGTAGAGTGACTCACCCGATATGAATATCCAAAGAGGAAAATAACTTGTTTATTTGGTTGCTTCAGGCCCTTTGGGTGAAGAGACTTTGGGAAGCAAAGAAACTTGCTCTCCAAAGGCCCTGTTACTGATGATGGAATTGTAACCTCGTGCTAAAGAATCCAGAGACTGTGCTATGCTTGAGCGAACCACCTTATCCCGTGCTGAAAACATGGGGAAGGGAGTCCAACGGCCTGAAAGCCTGACATATCATTTTTGAACACTTCTTTCTTTTTCATAACATTATTCCCCACCCTATTTGTATTTATAGGTAAGGATTGGGAATAGTTTTTTTAGTATAGGCCCTTTTATTTTGACAAGACACCACTAGGACTGCGTTATTATTATTTGATGGTTGTAGCTTGATCCCATCTGTAGATTTAGGTTTAGATAGGCGTTTATTATACCCTTTTTGAAGTTCAATAAACACCTTTGAACTGTGGTCACTTGTGTCTGTCTTACTGTTGATGCTATGCCTTCCTTACAACAGGCACAGACACACCCACCCACAATATTCAAAACCACAGCACATTCATACTCATTCACCCACCAGTCACTCGCTCACACCTTCTCTTACATCCACTCATTGGATTCTCTACACAGGCACACATCCATCCACCCAGAACATTCAAAAAAACACATCACATCACATTCCTTCTCATTCACTCACCATTCACATACGTACATCTGACACACACTTCACACATACACAATACATATCTTTTTTTTAAGAGCCTTTTAACCTTTTTCTTGCAGCTTCGGTCCGTCCTTCCATGCCACCCTGGGCTCCGCTGTGATGCTCACAAACAGGAACCAGGAAGCTGCAAGAGCTTCCTGGTTCCTGTATATGAGCTGCGAGGAAGCCAAGGGAGAAGGGGTTGGAGCTGAACATGGCATGTGACATGTGCCACATGTCACAGCCAGCCCCAACGCCAACCCCTACTGAGTGCCTCCCCGGCCCAGCCTTCCCCCTGATGGGTGAGGATGGGCCGGGGACCCTGCAGACCTGTTGTGTCAGGGGCCCACGCTAAACCAGGAGCTTCAATTAAAAAATAAATTATATTAATGTTATTGTTTTAAATAATTGGGGACACACTGGAGTCCCCAGGGGTTGCAACTGCAATCCCTGGTGGCCCCCAAATAACATCTGTACATTGCCCCTCCTCAGCAAAAATCCCAGACAGTATGTGCTCCTGTATCAAGAAATACCATTTAGTTCAGCCAGTTCATGCCACAGCTTTGCCATGTTTCCTACCAACCAGATATTCCGGATCATGTAACCACTTTTCCTCTCATCTCTAGTAATGGAATGGCTGCTCCACCAAAACGCACCAAGACCAAAAAGAGTAAATTCTTGTACATGCTCAATTTCAGTCCATCACAGTAAACTAATATGATTTGCTTAATATTGTATGTCAGCATTGCTTTATTATAGAACGTTTCGCTTACACATTTCATCCTTTTTAGGTTTGACTATTAAGTGGTGCTAAAGTGCCACCTAGAAGTTGAAACTGTTGTGTTGGAGTACAGCTAGAAGGGAGATGCCATATAAGGAGGGGCACAAAGCTTGTGGGTGTTGTTATGTTATTTACCCACAAATCAACTTCCTATGGCCTTGCTAAACCTTATGTCCATTCCCAGTCACTACTACCCCCTCCTCGCCCAAAACGCATCCTCTGGCATCTCTTTGAGCTATCTCTGGCAAGCAGTAACCTCAAATATTGGCCTGTCAGTGTTATTTCTAAAGTAGTCTGCTGAGACTTAATGGCTTAATTGTAGCTGTACATGTGCTACTGACGGAACAAAACATTCTTAACCAAGTGTGCCTTCAGCCACTTAGTTTATATCTCTTCCTTGCACAGACATCCTGTAAAAACAAACATGGCCAAAGTCAACAGCTTTGACTTGCGTATAGTTTTAGATACGCATTTATCAGATACTGCTTTCATACGTCCAGATAATCACACCATTGTCTGGAAGTTGGAGTCTTATAGCCAGCGTGACAGGACCAGTTACATGGTATTGTCAAAAAGGGCTAGTAACTCTCTGCAGGAAGTTGTAGGGCTAAAGAGGAATTCAGAGCTAGACCCAACCCCGAAGGCAGGATCAGTCGAGAAGACTCCAATTCCTGTCTCCTCACCACTTGTGCCAGCATGTTTTGTTGCAGTCTACAATTAACTCAGACCATGCTTCCACTACAGAATACTTGCCAGTCATTCTCTTCTTCTTTTAGCGAAAAGTCATCTGACCCGGCAGACCATAAGAGGCATTATTAAGGGAAACTAAAGCCAGTGGCCTACACCATGAAAACCTGACCAGCATTCGAGCCCATCAATGAGACACAGAGCTGCAAATGAAGCCACTGACCCCACGCATACTTGTGCCACCGGCATGTGCAAGCAGCAGAGAGAGAGCAAGCCGCAGCAAAGAGCTATGCTCTTAAGTGGAAGACTGAGGTACGGCGAGGGGCCACCATGAAGCACCAGCAAGTCTGCGCAAGAACTAAAAGTTCGCCTAGACCACCAGGGAGAACAGCCTAACTCCCCAATGAACTGTAACAGGAAAATCAATACCAGGAACACCAGGAACACAAACTGTGAAGCATTGTAGAAGACGTGCACAGGGTTAGCCCCCCCCTTTTGTAATGTTTGCCGCATTCAAATCATCCTGGGTGGGGAGAGCTGGGCCAGATTAGCCAGGTAAAGAGAGCCCATCCTCAGAAAGGGTGGTATATTAAGTGGGACCACAGGAAGTGTGTTTTCTTTAGGAGAGGTTAGGGGAGGTGGATGATCAAAAGACCAGCAGGTGGGAGGAAGGAGAGTTGGAGTGTGGAGATAACTTTTGAGAAAGGTGAGGTATTGGTTGTTGAGGGGAGGTGGTATTTCTGTGGGAGTGTGGCAATTGTTTTATAGAATAGTTAAGGGCACGTAGTGATTGGGAAGCGTATGGTACTGATTAAAAGGAGTTTGTCTGAGTAGGAGGGAGACGATGGCATATTGGTGTGGAGGAGAGAGTCTTAGAGCAGAGGATGGAGTAGTCGTAGAGCAGAGGAGGGAATAGTAGAGTGGAAAGGGTGGAGTTCAATTCAAGTAAGTTACATCAGAGGGGCAGAAGAGTGGAAGGACAAGAACAAGGTGGAGTGGATGTAGGAGGAGTGTAACAAGAGTATAGAGAAGGAGAGAGTGAGCATGACCGATTACAAACGGGTGTCTGCAAGGCACATTCCCTATCCTTGTAGAGCACTAATGTTTAGAGTAGGGACAATTAGAAAGTTCCTGGGGGAGCCTAGTCAGATGATTTTAGGGAACCATTATGAGTACAAGTCAGTCCTTACACAGAGGGGGTTCAACACTCGATAGCTACTAACCTGGGGGTAAAAGATGCCTGTTTAGGGAGGAGGTTTCTAACAAGACTGGAGAGAGGGACGGCCCAAGAGCCGCTTAAAGATTCAATAAAAACCACGGAACCACCTCTGAGTTGTAGTGATTGTTGTGCCATCAGTGAAACCTGGAAGCACCATTATGACAGTGCCTTACAAACAACCATCGCATTATTACACAGAAGCCACAACTGTTGGATTTTGTAAGCTTTGCAATATGCTGCAGTGTTTTCATAGCCTTGGAGACCGCATGTTAGCAATATTAAAAACACAGAACAGACAAAAAATCTAATAATCGAATGTCCAAATGTTGTCCCTTCTACTGTGCTTGGCTTAGCTTGGCAGCATGTTATTGTGTAAAACAATGCACACTGATCAAAACAACTGACAACTTAAATAGAAGGGAAAACGAAGATATCTGATATTTCTCATTCTAGAACACGTATTTTTGTGTACCGTTCACCAGTTAAGCTTTGACTTCTACTGCTGAGTCATTATTGTATTGTTAAAATGAGCGCTTATAGACTATAATAATAGTAAAAAACACTATATAAATGACAAGTATAATACAAAACAATTTATTCTACTATTGGCTCAGTGTTTGGAGGCTCTAGTGCCAGTATGTACTATAAGGAAGGCATGGTATCAAACAGTGAAGGCAGACACAAGTGATCACAGTTCAAGTGTGTTTATTGAACTTCAATGGGTTGGTTAAACGCCTATCTAATCCTTAATCTAACGATGGGAGCAAGCTACAACCATCAAATAATAACGCAGTCCTAGTGGAGTTTGAGTCAAAATAAAAAGGGCCTATACTAATAAACCTATTGCCAATCTTTCTAATTACTAATGGTGTGGGACAATAGTGTATGCAAAAAGAAAAGTGTTGAAGAAATGATGTGTCAGGATAGTTCAGCAGTTGGCTTCCCTTGTCCACGTTTTCCGCACGGAACAAGGAGGCATGCTCGAGCTTCGCACACACTCTGGCTTCTCTGCCACGAGGATACAGTTCGAAGCATAGGTATCAGGGCCTTCCGCTCAGAGTCTTTCTTCTTCGAACAGTCTCTTATTCCAGAGGGCCTGACGTAACAAACAAGCACCAAAGTTCCTTTCTTCTCAGGAATTTCACATTCACAAGTTTCACAATTGGTCTCCCTCGTTCGGGCTCAGACCATGGATCCCCCTCCTTCGAGTTCAGCCCCCTTTTACACAATGTTACTCTTTTACTTTAGCTTCTGCCACTTCTTGGCTGGATACCTTACAGAGACCTTTCGATTGAGCCCACTCACAGTGCCGGAGCACTATGTCACTGGTATTGCATCTTTTCACTGTTAAAGTCCAAACATCCATAAGCTATTAATCTTTCCTCGCGTCTTTCATCACACGCGCTACCAATCTACGTTCTTGCGCTCTTTAGCAATGTTGCCGCTTACAACCTTGATTTCAACACATACCGGTCTTGCATCGGTTTCCCCAACTCACCAGCTGTGTTGATCTTTCTGGCGCTGCTTTGATCTTGGAGCCAAGGACGATACCACGGCAGTTGCTGCTCCTCCTTGACTCAGTTAGATGTGCAGAAGGGCCCCGGGAATATATGACACACAATGCAGGATTCTTCAGTCTGCTTTCATGGCCTTAGGCTGTTAAATCTGAAGGACTCTCGAAAGTAACTGTTTCTCGCCGGAAAGTTCAAGGGTATTTTCCTCCTTGTACACCCTTCTTGGTTTGCTATCTTTCTTCCCTCATTCAGCTGCCGTGTGAAAAATACTGTTCCTTCATGTGAAACAGAAAGAGGTTGTTTGCTTCCACTCTGCACACTCGGACATCTGAGGCTGCATAACAATTGTACAATAGCAATGCAAGAATACAAGTGGTAATTCATGCCATATAACCAGAGCACAAAACACAGCAGGGCACAATGGTGGTTTTTAGAGACCATTAATCAATCAGAAAAATTATAAATGATAGGCATCCACAACAGTGCAAATAGCATTGCACCAGAGAACCATTTCAACAAAGGATATTAGTTGGCCAATCAGAGTTGTCGAATTTCCAATACGATGTAGGTGCAATGAGTGGAAAAAGGGAAAAAGGAACAAAATAAAGGGAATGCTAGTTTAGCATATGATCCAGGCTTGGCAGGCTACCCACATCTTGCTTTTACCTGCAGCCCATCAACACACCAACTTTTAGTCAGTGCGCTGGTTCTCAATTAGTCTCTCTCTGCCACCTCTTTTCATGTGCTTTGCCTCACTCAGAGTGTGCTCTCGTGCGCTGCCTTTTATCCATGTGGGGAAGTGTACCAGTAATTGCCTGTCTTTGCCTGACCATAGTAGTGGGACATGTCAGGTACACTGCTCGGGTGTGTCTGTTTTCTCCCAGAGCAGGCTGTTTGTATGAATGTGTTCATGAAGGGAAAGGGGGTGGGGGTATATTTCCTAAATATCTTACCAGGTAAGATGGGGTAAAGGTGTTACAGGGAGGAGGAAACCGTGGGGGTCATTCCGAGGTTGGTGCTAAGGGAACAACGATGCTGGTAAAGGAATACCAGCATCGAATACCGCTACGGGCTATTCAGACCAGCCTGACCGCTATTAACGGCATCGTAAAGTACGGTGCCGCTAATAGCGGTCTAGGCGCAGGCACGCGACCCACCATGCCGACAATAGCGGCATGCCGTAAACTGGAGATCACAAGGTAAGCGGACATGCAAATAATGGCTTCATGAAGGCTTTAAAAGTGCCTACCGGCATGCCGTAAATTACGGCATCTCAGACCTACCGTAAAATGCCATGTGCAGTGATTCCAAATGCCACAGGTGCACACAATCAGCACAGGTGGAGGAAATTGAGTTTGCCCCACTACAAAATGAGCACACCCACACACCACACCTCTTACCACACCAAGATCAATACAATAGCAGCATCAACAATTCAGCTGGAGGACATGTATGCATTGCAACACCAGCAACTACACCAACAATAACAGCAGGCACCACAGAGGAGACGCAGCAGGAGAAGGAGGGTGAGACAGGCCCTGCATTCCCCACCAGTGCAGCCAGCTTAACCATGCATGCAGCCCCCAATCCCAAACACCAGAGCCAGCACAACCACACCCTGTACCATCTGGACCGTGACACCATCAACACCATTGTGGACATGATACACGACTGTCAGTCTCATTAAAATATGCACCGCCCTCCCCCCTCTATTGTAGGTAGTGTTGGTGCTCCACCTCCTTTCCACAGGCACCTACCAGCACACAGTGTGGCACATGCATGGCATATCCCCACCCCCATACACTTGCATCCTGAAACAAGTGGTGGACGCCCACCTCAAGCACACAACAGAATACATATCTCTACCACGGACTCCCTAGGAGATACTAGAAACCAACGGTGGCCTCCATGTCATGGAGACGGTTTAACGCAATCACAAACCATACCATCACAAACAGGTGGAGATGGAAGTTGACGCAAGTAAGAACTTCACACATTGTGGTGGCCATTATCCCAGATCAACCACAGGAATGCTGCATGTCACCATGGGAAAAATCACCGCAGAATGCCAAAAATTGCAGAGGCTACTGCCATCGCTCACCATCAGAAAATCCTACACAACACAACAAATCACTAAATTCACACAAACACAGCAATATGCGTACACAATGCATGAGCTACAATACGGCAGAGCCCACCGTGTATCATCTTGAAGATGCAACCTAGACCATTATTCCATGGCACAGGACACATTGAGGGCCAAAAAATAGCTTGCACACAACCAGGGACATGTGCATGTGACCAACGATAATCTGCCGGCATGTGTGACTAGTACAGCTGTCCATCATTATTCGCATGACATTTACCTTTAATTGCCTCTCATGCAGGTGATAGTGGCTATCCCTTGTAGCCATGGCTCCTCACCCCTGTCCGAAACCCACAGAACAGGCACAAGGAGGACTAAAATCGTTCCCATACCCGTACCCGTGTGGACATCGAGCAGACCTTTGGCCTGTTGAAGGCACGATTTCACTGCCTCAGCCGGTTGGGTGGGACACTCCGCTACAGGCTTGAGAAGGTGGCCAAGATAATCATGGCATGTGTCAAGCTGCACGATAAGTGCATCCTCCGGAACGTGGCTCTGCCCCCGACATAGAACTGCTACCACCTGGTGATGATGAAGGGGAGGAAGAAGATGTGGCTGGACATCATCGCGGTGGCGATGCACAGGAGGGACGTACTGTGCGCAAGTCAGTGATTGCACAATATTTGTGGCACACATGGCAGCAGAGGGTGACATTATGGTTGGACAGAGGGCACTGGGTGTGGGGGTACATCTACCCCATGCACTGTAACTGAATAAATGACACATGCGCAATGATGAATGTCCACTCAGGTCTTGTTTTTCACACAACCGGTGTATTAAATGTAACAAAGTAAACATAAGTGACAAAACCCTCAACCACCCTCACAACTCCCCCACACACCCTCACCCCCTCCCCACCCCCCACAACTCCCCCACACACCCTCGCCCCTCTCCCCCCACAACTCCCCCACACAAGTCCCATTGAGTCCCCAAAGCCTACATGAGGCTGCCATGACAATTAGTCGGCACTCCCTGGCCCAGGGGGCGGCATGTCTTGCCGGCGCTGTGTATGGGCCGACCTGCGGAGCGGGCTTGTTTGCGTGGAACTGGAGGACGACGGTGTGTCCGCCTGTTGTGGTTGTGTAGCGGGATGCCCTGCCTCCATGGCATCCGCAATGCGGCCTAACACCTGCCGGAGGGCCGAGACCTCCTCGCTGAGGCGGCTGGTGTTGTCTGAGAAAGATCTCACCATGGAGGCAGTGTTGTCCGTGATGGACCTGCCTAGTCCGTACACCACTCGTCTCTGGCCAGCCTGTTGTCCTGGACGAACTCACGCACAAGGGCAGTTAGCAGGTCAGCCCGCTGTGGCCCTGCGGGTGCACCTGTGGAGGTATTGGGATCCTGGCTGTCATGCCCAGCCTGCTCATCCTCCCTAGTCCTGAGAACTGGACTGAGGTGTCCCTCTGTGTGCTCATGATCAGACTGCTCTGGGGTGGTGGCGTTCTCTGTATCGAACGACGATAATTGGGGGGATGCCGGTGGAGTAGGGGTATGGACCACATCCGTAAGATCGTCCTCCATGGGGACCCAGATGTCCTCCTGTGTGTCATCCACAGTCAGCGGTGCCGTGGCTGCCACCTCCCCAGCCAAACTCGACTCCTCCGAATGTGGTGCCTCGCATGTGTCATCAGGCTGACCACTGGGTGGAGGTGGTGATGATGCTTTGCCCTCCACGGGCCTTGGTGGCACAGGTGCAATGGGTACCTGGGGTGGCTTGGATGCTGGTACACGGCGCCCCCTGGGTTGTCCCGTCGAGGTTGACGGCCGGTTGCTCTCATCCCGGTGTGGCCTGTGCAGGGGTTGCGTCCTGCCCATCGCTGTCATGGTCAGTGCCTGTGGGGGTGGAAGAGAGGGACGGCATCAGTGATGTTTTGATAGGCATCATACATACATTGGGACAATTGCTCATCCACACAATTGGGGGTAATAGGCATTTCTGTTTGGATGAGCACATTCTTTCATACATGGGTGGTTAATGCAGGCATACTTCGGCGTCACTCATGTTGGCCAGGAGTAGTGCTATCTGATATGCATAGTATTTTGGGCATGCATGCTGTGTGTCTCGTGGCATTTCCAAGTTTGTGTGGTATGTGTCATGTACGATATTGCCTTGCACCAGGCATCTGCATGTGTCTGTAATGCATCAGCCTACTTTGGTGGAAGTGTGTGTGTGTGGGCGGCCATAGCTTGACTCTTCGAACTGACATTATAGTTGACTTTCATCAGATTTGGCATAGCAGTGTTTACTTTGGACACTCACCTCAATCACCCAATGTTGTGGCGCCACACTCCATCTCGCCTACACCTTCGATGGCTTCCATCCCTATCATACTTGCGCATATGTCCTCCGATGGGGTGAGCTTTATCAGGGAACTGTGACCTGTTCCCATGGCTTGGCTGCGATTAACAGAGAGGATGTTGCGCACCCTTAGTCGCAGGTCGTCCCAGCGCTTGCGACAGTCTTTTACTGTGCGTGGTGTGTTGCCCACAGCACTGACCTTCTGGGCAACAAGTGCCCAGATCTCTTTCTTCCTTAGCACTGCCTCTCTCTTCATGTTGCTAGAGAAGACTGTGGCAGCATGCTCCTGCAGTGTTTCCACCAGCATCTGCAGCTCATCCTCATTGAAACGTTCTTTTCGCAGGCGGGCAGCTCCCTTCTTCAGGGCCTTAGGCATAGTGGTCTTGGAGGTGGATGTTTTTGAACAATCAGCAGTGTCCAGAGTATGGCAATGGATTGTGTTTTTAAAGATGGCCGCCGTGCTCCTTCCCGTTCCTGTGTGATGACGCTACTTCCGGTTCTGCTTATTAGCGGTGACCGTAAATAGCGGTGACCGCTAATTACGGTCACCGCTATTTACGGTCACCGCTAATGACGCATTGAACAATGTCTGTAGTGTTATCTGCGCTATGCTTGATGCCGGTAAGGGCATTTTGGGAGCCTTTTATGGCATGGCGCTAAATACCTTACCTGCATGGCGTAAAGCTTGTGCCCGCTAAGTCGTAATAGTCCTCTATTAGCAGACTGGTGACAGCACGGACACACTATTTGCGCCAAGGGACGTTACTTACCTCCAAACTCGTAATGACCCCGCGGTGTCTCGCCATCAGGTGTCCCACTCACACTCCCCAAAAGACCCCTCACCCAGGTGCCAGATGATCCTTCCGTATTGGTTCACCCCCAGGGTCTGGATCCAAAGGAGATGGCCGTGCACTGGCCACCTGAGAGAGAGATCCCCGGGGACTGGCGGGTGAGACACATTCTGGTTTCTCACACTGCCCTGAAAATTGCACAAGTTGGTAAATGCGTACTTAACGCTTAGTAATCACATGCCTTTACAAAGGAAATTTGAAAAAAAGGTGCTGACACACTGCAATAGGTCAGCATTGAGATTGATCTTTTTTTCTTTATATTGCTGCGCCTGTAAGAAACTGCATCTGGTCTTTTTACAGAAATTCCAAATTCACGACTTTAACACATTTAAATTTGTGCTGCCGCCTGGAATAAATATATATAATTTTGCAAACACATTATTTCCATCTACAATTGAGTCAACTCTTGGACTCGCTCCAGGGAATAACCAAATTGAATTCAGTCGTCAGTTGCTTTGATCATATTTTATTTTTAAAAAACAGACCAATAAGAGAACGAAACTGGAAGTAGCTTTTTTTTTTCAAGTAAAGTTTGTGTCCCATGTGATATCTCAGATAACAGATTGTCTGTTGTGCCTGTGATGAAAAGGCTAACTGTAAAAATAAAATGTAATTCCGGATTAACGCAAAATTCCCCCTGGCTTTGGTTGAATTGATCAAAGGAAATGTAAATAGTTTACAAAACCTCTGCTAGACAATTTACTTTCAACAAACTGCTTGCATTAAATGTGGTTTATGCAGTGAGCTATGCGATAGTCAACTATCTAGGTGTTGTTAGATATCGTGATAACAGCCTGGTTTGTGTTTTCACTGTGTTTCAAGCTGATAAAGGCAGCTTCAAATCTCTGATGCAATTTACTCCAAATCAGGGCAAGGCGAATGTGCTTCACGTGGCTCCATAAAGCTTTTATTATCACTGCAAGCAGCAGCTGCAGTCCTAAGTCTAGAGGGCAACAACGTATCACTTTACTAAGGTCAGGAACAATCCTTGCACCCTCTCCCTCAGTTATTTATTTGATCCACAAATGGCTAAGTCGGCATCGGCCATGTTCACTTTGTGCTTTACGGATGCAAGAACATACTTCGGAAACTATAGTAGCCCGGCTCCCCCTTACTGACCACACAGGCACCTTGTATTTAGTTATGCCTTCGCTTTCTACACCCACATGTGCAAAATGATGGGATTCTGCTGATGATGGCAGCAGGCCAGGCTCTAGGAATGTTCATCTGGTTGGGCCAGATGTGTGATCATGAAGGGGTGGGGGGTGTTAATTTCCATTGGGTGTGAGTGTAGGAGTACTCTAAACACATTGAGCCAGATTTCCTATATCCGTGATCTAGCAAAAATGTCTTCCTGGATCTGGAAAAATCCATTCACACCCTTCAATTGGTTTAATCTGGTCTGCTTTAAAAGGTGCATAAGCCTGGATTCAAATCCAGGTTGTTAGGGCTAGGGGCAATACAATTACCCATCAGACTACTCGAATGATTAATCAGGATGCTTATAAGGATTGCACCCAGTGGCAGATTTAAGGCAAACGGCTTCGGGCGCAAGATTGACAGAGGGCTCTGGGTAGGCTGGCCTCGGGTGGAGCTTAGGATGGGAGTAGTTAATAGCTGTCATAAGTGCAGCAAACGTTCCATGTTTTTTAAATATCTTTCCTGACAAAGTGATTTGCACAGGATCACTTGTTCAATTGGAAAATCTGCTCCACCCCTCCATCCGTTCACCCCTTCCAAAATCACATGCTCTACAATACCCACTCCAAAGCCTTCTGCTCTCCTCTTCCATCCGCTCCCTTGTTCCCTTCCCTAAACTCCCACAATCCTTTTACCTTCCATTTGCTGATCACTTCAGATTTCATCCACACACCCCATCTCCATGAGGAAAATGATTTTCAAAGCATAAAAAATAAAAACTGTATACTGCAGATCCCTGAACAAGAGCCTGAGAGGTCAATCCCCATTAATCATTCCCTAAGAACACATTTTATGTATCTTTTTTTTTAACATAATGCAATAGAGGAGCTATAAAAATAGTACAGAGAGAAAGAGAAGCAAGCAGAATAGTGTGGCAACATCAATTTACCTATATTCCCTTACCTTCCCATCTTCTCTCCCCTTTCTATTCTATCCACTGCTCCTTCACCTTTCACCCCCATGCACCTTCCATCAGCTCTCTCTGACCAGCATTCCCAACTACCACCACCATGCCCTCTTGGCATGGCTGGAGAGAATCGAGGATGATCCCTCCTCCTCCTCCTCTGTGAGGCAGAGCAATACAGCTCCCAGTACGTTTTCAATCTTAGATTGTGTACGCTCAATAATGTCTCCCTGCACACTGTGTCTACTCCCAGCAGGCCACCCATCGTGTTGTGAAAGACAGACACCCTCCAGAAAACTAAAGCAAGGAATAGTACATTTTATTTCCTACAAAATGACATTTTGAAGCACAAGATTGTATTATTGTTGGATTTTTGCAGCACATTTTAATTGGGTTGACGGTGTGAGGGAGTGCTAACATGCAGGAGACACAGCCAGGGCAAGCGGTGCTGGATCATGAGGAAGATGGTGCAGGTTGGGGGGTTTCTGGCCTCCTGGTATAGCTCCAGGCATAACGTGGTGGAGGCAGGGTCCAATATGTCATTGTCTGGTACATACCGTTTACAATATGCAATTGTCCATGTGTGACGTGTTTGCTTTCATTTGCTGTTGAATGTCGCAAAGATGTTCAATGCATGTAGCCTTATCTTTTGCGAAGAAAGATGTGTGTGTGTCTCATTGGTGGCCCCTAACCCCTGCCCATCTATTAAACCACAATTGAGGCTTTTTTGCAATAGATTTTACTGCAAACTGAATCTTGAATTTTGGTAAGTAAGGCACAGTGAGATTAAATGATTTGCCCAGGATCATACACTTACAGGCCGATTCATGGAATAATTAGCGTGGCGCAAGTGGGCAAAAACGTGCGAATCGCAGTGGAATAGCGAAAATCGCAGTGCAAGTGCGAAAATCTCACGAAAAGCAGCGCACGTCGATTCATGGAAGGCCGTGCGCGAGAAAACCAGCGGATGTGCGATAAAAAAGTGCGCGGCGCACGGCGCACAGGCCATCTAACAGCGTGCGCCAGGTCACAGCGAAAATCGCACAGGCCACAGCGAAATTCGCACATAGCGCGGCGCACGCAACAAAAGTAGGCGGAACACGGGCGTAACACTCGGAATGGGGAACAACTTGCCAAAACGTGGGCGTCACGGGGGAAGTACAGGGCACAAGTGCGCGGAACGCCCACACGCTCGCCTACAACACGTATTCATGGAATAGAATCGGGGAAAAAAGCGCACGCTCAAACCAGCGCACAGGCACAAACACGACCGCCACAAGAAAGCAGGCGGTAGCGTCTCTGCGGCTGTAAGAAATGTGCGCCAAAAGGTGCGCCAACAAATAGCACCTATATACTGCCATGATGAATGTCCCATACTGTGGCCCTCCAGGAAAAATGACGTGCAAAGGGGTACCCACAAACACGGACACCCGCTGACAAAAAATACGCATGCGTGTATACCGGGGTGCGCGGGAAGTCTCACACGCGATTTCAGCAGGGTACGTGCATCACAGGGGTTCGCGTGAAGTTATTCACGCGATCGGGCCTGGGGGAGCGGGCTACGTGTATTTCAGGGGTTCGCGTGAAGTTTCTCACGCGATCGGGCCTGGGGGAGCGTGCTACGTGTATTTCAGGGGTTCGCGTGAAGTTTCACACGCGATCGGGCCTGAGGGAGCGGGCTACGTGTATTACAGGGGTTCGCGTGAAGTTCCTGACGCGATCGGGACTGGGGGAGCGTGCTAAGTGTATTTCAGGGGTTCGCGTGAAGTTTCACACGCGATCGGGCCTGGGGGAGCGGGCTACGTGTATTACAGGGGTTCGCCTGAAGTTCCTCACGCGATCGGGCCTGGGGGAGCGGGCTACGTGTATTCCAGGGGTGCGTGAGAAGTTCCACACGCGAATAGCCTGGGCGCCTGTATTTCAGGGGTGCGCGGGAAGTTCCACACGCGAATAGCCTGGGCGCGTGTATTTCAGGGGTGCGCGGGAAGTTCCACACGCGAATAGCCTGGGCGCGTGTATTTCAGGGGTGCGCGGGAAGTTCCACACGCGAATAGCCTGGGCGCGTGTATTTCAGGGGTGCGCGGGAAGTTCCACACGCGAATAGCCTGGGCGCGTGTATTTCAGGGGTGCGCGGGAAGTTCCACACGCGAATAGCCTGGGCGCCAGTATTTCAGGGGTGCGCGGGAAGTTCCACACGCGAATAGCCTGGGCGCCTGTATTTGAGGGGTGCGCGGGAAGTTCCACACGCGAATAGCCTGGGCGCGTGTATTTCAGGGGTGCGCGGGAAGTTCCACACGCGAATAGCCTGGGCGCGTGTATTTCAGGGGTGCGCGGGAAGTTCCACACGCGAATAGCCTGGGCGCGTGTATTTCAGGTGTGCGCGGGAAGTTCCACACGCGAATAGCCTGGGCGCGTGTATTTCAGGGGTGCGCGGGAAGTTCCACACGCGAATAGCCTGGGCGCGTGTATTTCAGGGGTGCGCGGGAAGTTCCACACGCGAATAGCCTGGGCGCGTGCACTTCAGGGGTGCGCGGGAAGTTTTACATGCGATTTCTGCACGGTACGTGTATTTCAGGGGTGCCGGGGAGTCCCACATGTGATTTGACAGTGTGGGTCCTCCCAGGTGTACCCTGTACACCCTCCACGGCCCCTGCAGGCAGCCCACACCACAGGGGACTACCCTGCATCCCTGGTCATGTCCCGCAGGCAGCCCACCCAACATGGGCATGCCCCCCAGCAAAGGCACATGTCTCCTTGAACTAATGAACACCAACTCATGTCCCCCAGCACCCCCACCCCCCAGCACTGTGGGGCACCTGCCAGCAGGCCCCCACCCATGTCCAACTCATGTCCCCCACCACCCCCACCCCCCAGCACTGTGGGGCACCTGCCAGCAGGCCCCCACCCATGTCCAACTCATGTCCCCCACCACCCCCACCCCCCAGCACTGTGGGGCACCTGCCAGCAGGCCCCCACCCATGTCCAACTCATGTCTCCCACCACCCCCACCCCCCAGCCACCAGGGTCACCCTCCACCAGGCCCCCACTCATGTCACCCACCACCCCCACCCCCCAGCCACCAGGGTCACCCTCCACCAGGCCCCCACCCATGTCTCCCACCACCCCCACCCCCCAGCCACCAGGGTCACCCTCCACCAGGCCCCCACCCATGTCTCCCACCACCCCCACCCCCCAGCCACCAGGGTCACCCTCCACCAGGCCCCCACTCATGTCTCCCACCACCCCCACACCCCAGCCACCAGGGTCACCCTCCACCAGGCCCCCACTCATGTCTCCCACCACCCCCACACCCCAGCAGTGCAGGGGCAGCCTCCACCAGGCCCCCACTCATGTCACCCACCACCCCCCCCCCAGCCACCAGGGGCACCCTCCACCAGGCCCCCACCCATGTCTCCCACCACCCCCACACCCCAGCAGTGCAGGGGCACCCTCACCAGGCCCCCACTCATGTCTACCACCACCCCCACCCCCCCAGCCACCAGGGGCACCCTCCACCAGGCCCCCACCCATGTCTCCCACCACCCCCACCCCCCAGCCACCAGGGTCACCCTCCACCAGGCCCCCACTCATGTCTCCCACCACCCCCACCCCCCAGCCACCAGGGTCACCCTCCACCAGGCCCCCACTCATGTCTCCCACCACCCCCAGCCACCAGGGTCACCCTCCACCAGGCCCCCACTCATGTCTCCCACCACCCCCACACCCCAGCAGTGCAGGGGCACCCTCCACCAGGACCCCACTCATGTCTACCACCACCCCCACACCCCAGCAGTGCAGGGGCACCCTCCACCAGGCCCCCACTCATGTCTACCACCACCCCCCCAGCCACCAGGGGCACCCTCCACCAGGCCCCCACCCATGTCTCCCACCACCCCCAGCCACCAGGGTCACCCTCCACCAGGCCCCCACTCATGTCTCCCACCACCCCCACACCCCAGCCACCAGGGTCACCCTCCACCAGGCCCCCACTCATGTCTCCCACCACCCCCACACCCCAGCAGTGCAGGGGCACCCTCCACCAGGCCCCCACTCATGTCTACCACCACCCCCACACCCCAGCAGTGCAGGGGCACCCTCCACCAGGCCCCCACTCATGTCACCCACCACCCCCACCCCCCAGCCACCAGGGGCAGCCTCCAGCAGGCCCCCACTCATGTCACCCACCACCCCCACCCCCCAGCCACCAGGGGCACCCTCCACCAGGCCCCCACCCATGTCTCCCACCACCCCCACCCCCCAGCCACCAGGGTCACCCTCCACCAGGCCCCCACTCATGTCACCCACCACCCCCACCCCCCAGCCACCAGGGGCACCCTCCACCAGGCCCCCACTCATGTCTCCCACCACCCCCACACCCCAGCAGTGCAGGGGCAGCCTCCACCAGGCCCCCACTCATGTCTACCACCACCCCCACCCCCCAGCCACCAGGGGCACCCTCCACCAGGCCCCCACTCATGTCTCCCACCACCCCCACACCCCAGCAGTGCAGGGGCAGCCTCCACCAGGCCCCCACTCATGTCACCCACCACCCCCACCCCCCAGCCACCAGGGTCACCCTCCACCAGGCCCCCACCCATGTCTCCCACCACCCCCACCCCCCAGCCACCAGGGTCACCCTCCACCAGGCCCCCACTCATGTCTCCCACCACCCCCACACCCCAGCCACCAGGGTCACCCTCCACCAGGCCCCCACTCATGTCTCCCACCACCCCCACACCCCAGCAGTGCAGGGGCAGCCTCCACCAGGCCCCCACTCATGTCACCCACCACCCCCACCCCCCAGCCACCAGGGTCACCCTCCACCAGGCCCCCACCCATGTCTCCCACCACCCCCACACCCCAGCAGTGCAGGGGCACCCTCCACCAGGCCCCCACTCATGTCAACCACCACCCCCACCCCCCCAGCCACCAGGGGCACCCTCTACCAGGCCCCCACCCATGTCTCACACCACCCCCACCCCCCAGCCACCAGGGTCACCCTCCACCAGGCCCCCACTCATGTCTCCCACCACCCCCACCCCCCAGCCACCAGGGTCACCCTCCACCAGGCCCCCACTCATGTCTCCCACCACCCCCACCCCCCAGCCACCAGGGTCACCCTCCACCAGGCCCCCACTCATGTCTCCCACCACCCCCACCCCCCAGCAGTGCAGGGGCACCCTTCACCAGGCCCCCACTCATGTCTACCACCACCCCCACACCCCAGCAGTGCAGGGGCACCCTCCACCAGGCCCCCACTCATGTCTACCACCACCCCCACCCCCCCAGCCACCAGGGGCACCCTCCACCAGGCCCCCACCCATGTCTCCCACCACCCCCACCCCCCAGCCACCAGGGTCACCCTCCACCAGGCCCCCACTCATGTCTCCCACCACCCCCACACCCCAGCCACCAGGGTCATCCTCCACCAGGCCCCCACTCATGTCTCCCACCACCCCCACACCCCAGCAGTGCAGGGGCACCCTCCACCAGGCCCCCACTCATGTCTCCCACCACCCCCACACCCCAGCAGTGCAGGGGCACCCTCCACCAGGCCCCCACTCATGTCTACCACCACCCCCACACCCCAGCAGTGCAGGGGCACCCTCCACCAGGCCCCCACTCATGTCACCCACCACCCCCACCCCCCAGCCACCAGGGGCAGCCTCCACCAGGCCCCCACTCATGTCACCCACCACCCCCAGCCACCAGGGGCACCCTCCACCAGGCCCCCACCCATGTCTCCCACCACCCCCACCCCCCAGCCACCAGGGTCACCCTCCACCCGGCCCCCACTCATGTCACCCACCACCCCCACCCCCCAGCCACCAGGGGCACCCTCCACCAGGCCCCCACTCATGTCTCCCACCACCCCCACACCCCAGCAGTGCAGGGGCAGCCTCCACCAGGCCCCCACTCATGTCTACCACCACCCCCACCCCCCCAGCCACCAGGGGCACCCTCCACCAGGCCCCCACTCATGTCTCCCACCACCCCCACACCCCAGCAGTGCAGGGGCAGCCTCCACCAGGCCCCCACTCATGTCACCCACCACCCCCACCCCCCAGCCACCAGGGTCACCCTCCACCAGGCCCCCACCCATGTCTCCCACCACCCCCACCCCCCAGCCACCAGGGTCACCCTCCACCAGGCCCCCACTCATGTCTCCCACCACCCCCACACCCCAGCCACCAGGGTCACCCTCCACCAGGCCCCCACTCATGTCTCCCACCACCCCCACACCCCAGCAGTGCAGGGGCAGCCTCCACCAGGCCCCCACTCATGTCACCCACCACCCCCACCCCCCAGCCACCAGGGGCACCCTCCACCAGGCCCCCACCCATGTCTCTTACCACCCCCACACCCCAGCAGTGCAGGGGCACCCTCCACCAGGCCCCCAATCATGTCTACCACCACCCCCACCCCCCCAGCCACCAGGGGCACCCTCCACCAGGCCCCCACCCATGTCTCCCACCACCCCCACCCCCCAGCCACCAGGGTCACCCTCCACCAGGCCCCCACTCATGTCACCCACCACCCCCACCCCCCAGCCACCAGGGGCACCCTCCACCAGGCCCCCACCCATGTCTCCCACCACCCCCACACCCCAGCAGTGCAGGGGCACCCTCCACCAGGCCCCCACTCATGTCTACCACCACCCCCACCCCCCCAGCCACCAGGGGCACCCTCCACCAGGCCCCCACTCATGTCTCCCACCACCCCCACACCCCAGCAGTGCAGGGGCAGCCTCCACCAGGCCCCCACTCATGTCACCCACCACCCCCACCCCCCAGCCACCAGGGTCACCCTCCACCAGGCCCCCACCCATGTCTCCCACCACCCCCACCCCCCAGCCACCAGGGTCACCCTCCACCAGGCCCCCACTCATGTCTCCCACCACCCCCACACCCCAGCCACCAGGGTCACCCTCCACCAGGCCCCCACTCATGTCTCCCACCACCCCCACACCCCAGCAGTGCAGGGGCAGCCTCCACCAGGCCCCCACTCATGTCACCCACCACCCCCACCCCCCAGCCACCAGGGGCACCCTCCACCAGGCCCCCACCCATGTCTCCCACCACCCCCACACCCCAGCAGTGCAGGGGCACCCTCCACCAGGCCCCCACTCATGTCTACCACCACCCCCACCCCCCCAGCCACCAGGGGCACCCTCCACCAGGCCCCCACCCATGTCTCCCACCACCCCCACCCCCCAGCCACCAGGGTCACCCTCCACCAGGCCCCCACTCATGTCTCCCACCACCCCCACCCCCCAGCCACCAGGGTCACCCTCCACCAGGCCCCCACTCATGTCTCCCACCACCCCCACCCCCCAGCCACCAGGGTCACCCTCCACCAGGCCCCCACTCATGTCTCCCACCACCCCCACCACCCAGCCACCAGGGTCACCCTCCACCAGGCCCCCACTCATGTCTCCCACCACCCCCACACCCCAGCAGTGCAGGGGCACCCTCCACCAGGCCCCCACTCATGTCTACCACCACCCCCACACCCCAGCAGTGCAGGGGCACCCTCCACCAGGCCCCCACTCATGTCTACCACCACCCCCCCAGCCACCAGGGGCACCCTCCACCAGGCCCCCACCCATGTCTCCCACCACCCCCACCCCCCAGCCACCAGGGGCACCCTCCACCAGGCCCCCACCCATGTCTCCCACCACCCCCACCCCCCAGCCACCAGGGTCACCCTCCACCAGGCCCCCACTCATGTCACCCACCACCCCCACCCCCCAGCCACCAGGGGCACCCTCCACCAGGCCCCCACTCATGTCTCCCACCACCCCCACACCCCAGCAGTGCAGGGGCACCCTCCACCAGGCCCCCACTCATGTCTACCACCACCCCCACACCCCAGCAGTGCAGGGGCACCCTCCACCAGGCCCCCACTCATGTCACCCACCACCCCCACCCCCCAGCGAACAGGGGCAGCCTCCACCAGGCCCCCACTCATGTCACCCACCACCCCCACCCCCCAGCCACCAGGGGCACCCTCCACCAGGCCCCCACCCATGTCTCCCACCACCCCCACCCCCCAGCCACCAGGGTCACCCTCCACCAGGCCCCCACTCATGTCACCCACCACCCCCACCCCCCAGCCACCAGGGGCACCCTCCACCAGGCCCCCACTCATGTCTCCCACCACCCCCACACCCCAGCAGTGCAGGGGCAGCCTCCACCAGGCCCCCACTCATGTCTACCACCACCCCCACCCCCCCAGCCACCAGGGGCACCCTCCACCAGGCCCCCACTCATGTCTCCCACCACCCCCAGACCCCAGCAGTGCAGGGGCAGCCTCCACCAGGCCCCCACTCATGTCACCCACCACCCCCACCCCCCAGCCACCAGGGTCACCCTCCACCAGGCCCCCACCCATGTCTCCCACCACCCCCACCCCCCAGCCACCAGGGTCACCCTCCACCAGGCCCCCACTCATGTCTCCCTCCACCCCCACACCCCAGCCACCAGGGTCACCCTCCACCAGGCCCCCACTCATGTCTCCCACCACCCCCACACCCCAGCAGTGCAGGGGCAGCCTCCACCAGGCCCCCACTCATGTCACCCACCACCCCCACCCCCCAGCCACCAGGGGCACCCTCCACCAGGCCCCCACCCATGTCTCCCACCACCCCCACACCCCAGCAGTGCAGGGGCACCCTCCACCAGGCCCCCACTCATGTCTACCACCACCCCCACCCCCCAGCCACCAGGGGCACCCTCTACCAGGCCCCCACCCATGTCTCCCACCACCCCCACCCCCCAGCCACCAGGGTCACCCTCCACCAGGCCCCCACTCATGTCTCCCACCACCCCCACCCCCCAGCCACCAGGGTCACCCTCCACCAGGCCCCCACTCATGTCTCCCACCACCCCCACCCCCCAGCCACCAGGGTCACCCTCCACCAGGCCCCCACTCATGTCTCCCACCACCCCCACCCCCCAGCCACCAGGGTCACCCTCCACCAGGCCCCCACTCATGTCTCCCACCACCCCCACACCCCAGCAGTGCAGGGGCACCCTCCACCAGGCCCCCACTCATGTCTACCACCACCCCCACACCCCAGCAGTGCAGGGGCACCCTCCACCAGGCCCCCACTCATGTCTACCACCACCCCCACCCCCCCAGCCACCAGGGGCACCCTCCACCAGGCCCCCACCCATGTCTCCCACCACCCCCACCCCCCAGCCACCAGGGTCACCCTCCACCAGGCCCCCACTCATGTCTCCCACCACCCCCACACCCCAGCCACCAGGGTCACCCTCCACCAGGCCCCCACTCATGTCTCCCACCACCCCCACACCCCAGCAGTGCAGGGGCACCCTCCACCAGGCCCCCACTCATGTCTCCCACCACCCCCACACCCCAGCAGTGCAGGGGCACCCTCCACCAGGCCCCCACTCATGTCTACCACCACCCCACACCCCAGCAGTGCAGGGGCACCCTCCACCAGGCCCCCACTCATGTCACCCACCACCCCCACCCCCCAGCCACCAGGGGCAGCCTCCACCAGGCCCCCACTCATGTCACCCACCACCCCCACCCCCAGCCACCAGGGGCACCCTCCACCAGGCCCCCACCCATGTCTCCCACCACCCCCACCCCCAGCCACCAGGGTCACCCTCCACCCGGCCCCCACTCATGTCACCCACCACCCCCACCCCCCAGCCACCAGGGGCACCCTCCACCAGGCCCCCACTCATGTCTCCCACCACCCCCACACCCCAGCAGTGCAGGGGCAGCCTCCACCAGGCCCCCACTCATGTCTACCACCACCCCCCAGCCACCAGGGGCACCCTCCACCAGGCCCCCACTCATGTCTCCCACCACCCCCACACCCCAGCAGTGCAGGGGCAGCCTCCACCAGGCCCCCACTCATGTCACCCACCACCCCCACCCCCCAGCCACCAGGGTCACCCTCCACCAGGCCCCCACCCATGTCTCCCACCACCCCCACCCCCCAGCCACCAGGGTCACCCTCCACCAGGCCCCCACTCATGTCTCCCACCGCCCCCACACCCCAGCCACCAGGGTCACCCTCCACCAGGCCCCCACTCATGTCTCCCACCACCCCCACACCCCAGCAGGGCAGGGGCAGCCTCCACCAGGCCCCCACTCATGTCACCCACCACCCCCACCCCCCAGCCACCAGGGGCACCCTCCACCAGGCCCCTACCCATGTCTCCAACCACCCCCACACCCCAGCAGTGCAGGGGCACCCTCCACCATGCCCCCACTCATGTCTACCACCACCCCCACCCCCCCAGCCACCAGGGGCACGCTCCACCAGGCCCCCACCCATGTCTCCCACCACCCCCACCCCCCAGCCACCAGGGTCACCCTCCACCAGGCCCCCACTCATGTCTCCCACCACCCCCACCCCCCAGCCACCAGGGTCACCCTCCACCAGGCCCCCACTCATGTCTCCCACCACCCCCACCCCCCAGCCACCAGGGTCACCCTCCACCAGGCCCCCACTCATGTCTCCCACCACCCCCACCCCCCAGCCACCAGGGTCACCCTCCACCAGGCCCCCACTCATGTCTCCCACCACCCCCACACCCCAGCAGTGCAGGGGCACCCTCCACCAGGCCCCCACTCATGTCTACCACCACCCCACACCCCAGCAGTGCAGGGGCACCCTCCACCAGGCCCCCACTCATGTCTACCACCACCCCCACCCCCCCAGCCACCAGGGGCACCCTCCACCAGGCCCCCACCCATGTCTCCCACCACCCCCACCCCCCAGCCACCAGGGTCACCCTCCAGCAGGCCCCCACTCATGTCTCCCACCACCCCCACACCCCAGCTACCATGGTCACCCTCCTCCAGGCCCCCACTCATGTCTCCCACCACCCCCACACCCCAGCAGTGCAGGGGCACCCTCCACCAGGCCCCCACTCATGTCTACCACCACCCCCACACCCCAGCAGTGCAGGGGCACCCTCCACCAGGCCCCCACTCATGTCACCCACCACCCCCACCCCCCAGCCACCAGGGGCAGCCTCCACCAGGCCCCCACTCATGTCACCCACCACCCCCACCCCCCAGCCACCAGGGGCACCCTCCACCAGGCCCCCACCCATGTCTCCCACCACCCCCACCCCCCAGCCACCAGGGTCACCCTCCACCAGGCCCCCACTCATGTCACCCACCACCCCCACCCCCCAGCCACCAGGGGCACCCTCCACCAGGCCCCCACTCATGTCTCCCACCACCCCCACACCCCAGCAGTGCAGGGGCAGCCTCCACCAGGCCCCCACTCATGTCTCCCACCACCCCCACACCCCAGCCACCAGGGCCACCCTTCACCAGGCCCCCACTCATGTCTCCCACCACCCCCACACCCCAGCAGTGCAGGGGCAGCCTCCACCAGGCCCCCACTCATGTCACCCACCACCCCCACCCCCCAGCCACCAGGGTCACCCTCCACCAGGCCCCCACTCATGTCACCCACCACCCCCACCCCCCAGCCACCAGGGTCACCCTCCACCAGGCCCCCACTCATGTCACCCACCACCCCCACCCCCCAGCCACCAGGGTCACCCTCCAGCAGGCCCCCACTCATGTCACCCACCACCCCCACCCCCCAGCCACCAGGGTCACCCTCCACCAGGCCCCCACTCATGTCTCCCACCACCCCCACACCCCAGCAGTGCAGGGGCACCCTCCACCAGGCCCCCACTCATGTCTCCCACCACCCCCACACCCCAGCAGTGCAGGGGCACCCTCCACCAGGCCCCCACTCATGTCTACCACCACCCCCACACCCCAGCAGTGCAGGGGCACCCTCCACCAGGCCCCCACTCATGTCTACCACCACCCCCACCCCCCCAGCCACCAGGGGCACCCTCCACCAGGCCCCCACCCATGTCTCCCACCACCCCCACCCCCCAGCCACCAGGGTCACCCTCCACCAGGCCCCCACTCATGTCTCCCACCACCCCCACACCCCAGCCACCAGGGTCACCCTCCACCAGGCCCCCACTCATGTCTCCCACCACCCCCACACCCCAGCAGTGCAGGGGCACCCTCCACCAGGCCCCCACTCATGTCTACCACCACCCCCACACCCCAGCAGTGCAGGGGCACCCTCCACCAGGCCCCCACTCATGTCACCCACCACCCCCACCCCCCAGCCACCAGGGGCAGCCTCCACCAGGCCCCCACTCATGTCACCCACCACCCCCACCCCCGAGCCACCAGGGTCACCCTCCATCAGGCCCCCACTCATGTCTCCCACCACCCCCACACCCCAGCAGTGCAGGGGCACCCTCCACCAGGCCCCCACTCATGTCTCCCACCACCCCCACACCCCAGCAGTGCAGGGGCACCCTCCACCAGGCCCCCACTCATGTCACCCACCACCCCCACCCCCCAGCCACCAGGGGCAGCCTCCACCAGGCCCCCACTCATGTCACCCACCACCCCCACTCCCCAGCCACCAGGGGCACCCTCCACCAGGCCCCCACCCATGTCTCCCACCACCCCCACCCCCCAGCCACCAGGGTCACCCTCCACCAGGCCACCACTCATGTCACCCACCACCCCCACCCCCCAGCCACCAGGGGCACCCTCCACCAGGCCCCCACTCATGTCTCCCACCACCCCCACACCCCAGCAGTGCAGGGGCAGCCTCCACCAGGCCCCCACTCATGTCACCCACCACCCCCACCCCCCAGCCACCAGGGTCACCCTCCACCAGGCCCCCACCCATGTCTCCCACCACCCCCACCCCCCAGCCACCTGGGTCACCCTCCACCAGGCCCCCACTCATGTCTCCCACCACCCCCACACCCCAGCCACCAGGGTCACCCTCCACCAGGCCCCCACTCATGTCTCCCACCACCCCCACACCCCAGCAGTGCAGGGGCAGCCTCCACCAGGCCCCCACTCATGTCACCCACCACCCCCACCCCCCAGCCACCAGGGGCACCCTCCACCAGGCCCCTACCCATGTCTCCCACCACCCCCACACCCCAGCAGTGCAGGGGCACCCTCCACCAGGCCCCCACTCATGTCTACCACCACCCCCACCCCCCCAGCCACCAGGGGCACCCTCCACCAGGCCCCCACCCATGTCTCCCACCACCCCCACCCCCCAGCCACCAGGGTCACCCTCCACCAGGCCCCCACTCATGTCTCCCACCACCCCCACCCTCCAGCCACCAGGGTCACCCTCCACCAGGCCCCCACTCATGTCTCCCACCACCCCCACCCCCCAGCCACCAGGGTCACCCTCCACCAGGCCCCCACTCATGTCTCCCACCACCCCCACACCCCAGCAGTGCAGGGGCACCCTCCACCAGGCCCCCACTCATGTCTACCACCACCCCCACACCCCAGCAGTGCAGGGGCACCCTCCACCAGGCCCCCACTCATGTCTACCACCACCCCCACCCCCCCAGCCACCAGGGGCACCCTCCACCAGGCCCCCACCCATGTCTCCCACCACCCCCACCCCCCAGCCACCAGGGTCACCCTCCAGCAGGCCCCCACTCATGTCTCCCACCACCCCCACACCCCAGCAGTGCAGGGTCACCCTCCTCCAGGCCCCCACTCATGTCTCCCACCACCCCCACACCCCAGCAGTGCAGGGGCACCCTCCACCAGGCCCCCACTCATGTCTACCACCACCCCCACACCCCAGCAGTGCAGGGGCACCCTCCACCAGGCCCCCACTCATGTCACCCACCACCCCCACCCCCCCAGCCACCAGGGGCACCCTCTACCAGGCCCCCACCCATGTCTCCCACCACCCCCACCCCCCAGCCACCAGGGTCACCCTCCACCAGGCCCCCACTCATGTCTCCCACCACCCCCACCCCCCAGCCACCAGGGTCACCCTCCACCAGGCCCCCACTCATGTCTCCCACCACCCCCACCCCCCAGCCACCAGGGTCACCCTCCACCAGGCCCCCACTCATGTCTCCCACCACCCCCACCCCCCAGCCACCAGGGTCACCCTCCACCAGGCCCCCACTCATGTCTCCCACCACCCCCACACCCCAGCAGTGCAGGGGCACCCTCCACCAGGCCCCCACTCATGTCTACCACCACCCCCACACCCCAGCAGTGCAGGGGCACCCTCCACCAGGCCCCCACTCATGTCTACCACCACCCCCACCCCTCCCAGCCACCAGGGGCACCCTCCACCAGGCCCCCACCCATGTCTCCCACCACCCCCACCCCCCAGCCACCAGGGTCACCCTCCACCAGGCCCCCACTCATGTCTCCCACCACCCCCACACCCCAGCCACCAGGGTCACCCTCCACCAGGCCCCCACTCATGTCTCCCACCACCCCCACACCCCAGCAGTGCAGGGGCACCCTCCACCAGGCCCCCACTCATGTCTCCCACCACCCCCACACCCCAGCAGTGCAGGGGCACCCTCCACCAGGCCCCCACACATGTCTACCACCACCCCCACACCCCAGCAGTGCAGGGGCACCCTCCACCAGGCCCCCACTCATGTCACCCACCACCTCCACCCCCCAGCCACCAGGGGCAGCCTCCACCAGGCCCCCACTCATGTCACCCACCACCCCCACCCCCCAGCCACCAGGGGCACCCTCCACCAGGCCCCCACCCATGTCTCCCACCACCCCCACCCCCCAGCCACCAGGGTCACCCTCCACCCGGCCCCCACTCATGTCACCCACCACCCCCACCCCCCAGCCACCAGGGGCACCCTCCACCAGGCCCCCACTCATGTCTCCCACCACCCCCACACCCCAGCAGTGCAGGGGCAGCCTCCACCAGGCCCCCACTCATGTCTACCACCACCCCCCAGCCACCAGGGGCACCCTCCACCAGGCCCCCACTCATGTCTCCCACCACCCCCACACCCCAGCAGTGCAGGGGCAGCCTCCACCAGGCCCCCACTCATGTCACCCACCACCCCCACCCCCCAGCCACCAGGGTCACCCTCCACCAGGCCCCCACCCATGTCTCCCACCACCCCCACCCCCCAGCCACCAGGGTCACCCTCCACCAGGCCCCCACTCATGTCTCCCACCACCCCCACACCCCAGCCACCAGGGTCACCCTCCACCAGGCCCCCACTCATGTCTCCCACCACTCCCACACCCCAGCAGTGCAGGGGCAGCCTCCACCAGGCCCCCACTCATGTCACCCACCACCCCCACCCCCCAGCCACCAGGGGCACCCTCCACCAGGCCCCTACCCATGTCTCCCACCACCCCCACACCCCAGCAGTGCAGGGGCACCCTCCACCAGGCCCCCACTCATGTCTACCACCACCCCCACCCCCCCAGCCACCAGGGGCACCCTCCACCAGGCCCCCACCCATGTCTCCCACCACCCCCACCCCCCAGCCACCAGGGTCACCCTCCACCAGGCCCCCACTCATGTCTCCCACCACCCCCACCCCCCAGCCACCAGGGTCACCCTCCACCAGGCCCCCACTCATGTCTCCCACCACCCCCACACCCCAGCAGTGCAGGGGCACCCTCCACCAGGCCCCCACTCATGTCTACCACCACCCCCACACCCCAGCAGTGCAGGGGCACCCTCCACCAGGCCCCCACTCATATCTACCACCACTCCCACCCCCCCAGCCACCAGGGGCACCCTCCACCAGGCCCCCACCCATGTCTCCCACCACCCCCACCCCCCAGCCACCAGGGTCACCCTCCAGCAGGCCCCCACTCATGTCTCCCACCACCCCCACACCCCAGCTACCAGGGTCACCCTCCTCCAGGCCCCCACTCATGTCTCCCACCACCCCCACACCCCTGCAGTGCAGGGGCACCCTCCACCAGGCCCCCACTCATGTCTACCACCACCCCCACACCCCAGCAGTGCAGGGGCACCCTCCACCAGGCCCCCACTCATGTCACCCACCACCCCCACCCCCCAGCCACCAGGGGCAGCCTCCACCAGGCCCCCACTCATGTCACCCACCACCCCCACCCCCCAGCCACCAGGGGCACCCTCCACCAGGCCCCCACCCATGTCTCCCACCACCCCCACCCCCCAGCCACCAGGGTCACCCTCCACCAGGCCCCCACTCATGTCACCCACCACCCCCACCCCCCAGCCACCAGGGGCACCCTCCACCAGGCCCCCACTCATGTCTCCCACCACCCCCACACCCCAGCGGTGCAGGGGCAGCCTCCACCAGGCCCCCACTCATGTCTCCCACCACCCCCACACCCCAGCCACCAGGGTCACCCTTCACCAGGCCCCCACTCATGTCTCCCACCACCCCCACACCCCAGCAGTGCAGGGGCAGCCTCCACCAGGCCCCCACTCATGTCACCCACCACCCCCACCCCCCAGCCACCAGGGTCACCCTCCACCAGGCCCCCACTCATGTCACCCACCACCCCCACCCCCCAGCCACCAGGGTCACCCTCCACCAGGCCCCCACTCATGTCACCCCCACCCCCCAGCCACCAGGGTCACCCTCCAGCAGGCCCCCACTCATGTCACCCACCACCCCAACCCCCCAGCCACCAGGGTCACCCTCCACCAGGCCCCCACTCATGTCTCCCACCACCCCCACACCCCAGCAGTGCAGGGGCACCCTCCACCAGGCCCCCACTCATGTCTCCCACCACCCCCACACCCCAGCAGTGCAGGGGCACCCTCCACCAGGCCCCCACTCATGTCTACCACCACCCCCACACCCCAGCAGTGCAGGGGCACCCTCCACCAGGCCCCCACTCATGTCTACCACCACCCCCACCCCCCCAGCCACCAGGGGCACCCTCCACCAGGCCCCCACCCATGTCTCCCACCACCCCCACCCCCCAGCCACCAGGGTCACGCTCCACCAGGCCCCCACTCATGTCTCCCACCACCCCCACACCCCAGCCACCAGGGTCACCCTCCACCAGGCCCCCACTCATGTCTCCCACCACCCCCACACCCCAGCAGTGCAGGGGCACCCTCCACCAGGCCCCCACTCATGTCTACCACCACCCCCACACCCCAGCAGTGCAGGGGCACCCTCCACCAGGCCCCCACTCATGTCACCCACCACCCCCACCCCCCAGCCACCAGGGGCAGCCTCCACCATGCCCCCACTCATGTCACCCACCACCCCCACCCCCCCAGCCACCAAGGGCACCCTCCACCAGGCCCCCACCCATGTCTCCCACCACCCCCACCCCCCAGCCACCAGGGTCACCCTCCACCAGGCCCCCACTCATGTCTCCCACCACCCCCACACCCCAGCCACCAGGGTCACCCTCCACCAGGCCCCCACTCATGTCTCCCACCACCCCCACACCCCAGCAGTGCAGGGGCACCCTCCACCAGGCCCCCACTCATGTCTACCACCACCCCCACACCCCAGCAGTGCAGGGGCACCCTCCACCAGGCCCCCACTCATGTCACCCACCACCCCCACCCCCCAGCCACCAGGGGCAGCCTCCACCATGCCCCCACTCATGTCACCCACCACCCCCACCCCCGAGCCACCAGGGTCACCCTCCACCAGGCCCCCACTCATGTCTCCCACCACCCCCACACCCCAGCAGTGCAGGGGCACCCTCCACCAGGCCCCCACTCATGTCACCCACCACCCCCACACCCCAGCCACCAGGGGCAGCCTCCACCAGGCCCCCACTCATGTCACCCACCACCCCCACCCCCCAGCCACCAGGGGCACCCTCCACCAGGCCCCCACCCATGTCTCCCACCACCCCCACCCCCCAGCCACCAGGGTCACCCTCCACCCGGCCCCCACTCATGTCACCCACCACCCCCACCCCCCAGCCACCAGGGGCACCCTCCACCAGGCCCCCACTCATGTCTCCCACCACCCCCACACCCCAGCAGTGCAGGGGCAGCCTCCACCAGGCCCCCACTCATGTCTACCACCACCCCCCAGCCACCAGGGGCACCCTCCACCAGGCCCCCACTCATGTCTCCCACCACCCCCACACCCCAGCAGTGCAGGGGCAGCCTCCACCAGGCCCCCACTCATGTCACCCACCACCCCCAGCCACCAGGGTCACCCTCCACCAGGCCCCCACCCATGTCTCCCACCACCCCCACCCCCCAGCCACCAGGGTCACCCTCCACCAGGCCCCCACTCATGTCTCCCACCACCCCCACACCCCAGCCACCAGGGTCACCCTCCACCAGGCCCCCACTCATGTCTCCCACCACTCCCACACCCCAGCAGTGCAGGGGCAGCCTCCACCAGGCCCCCACTCATGTCACCCACCACCCCCACCCCCCAGCCACCAGGGGCACCCTCCACCAGGCCCCTACCCATGTCTCCCACCACCCCCACACCCCAGCAGTGCAGGGGCACCCTCCACCAGGCCCCCACTCATGTCTACCACCACCCCCACCCCCCAGCCACCAGGGGCACCCTCCACCAGGCCCCCACCCATGTCTCCCACCACCCCCACCCCCCAGCCACCAGGGTCACCCTCCACCAGGCCCCCACTCATGTCTCCCACCACCCCCACCCCCCAGCCACCAGGGTCACCCTCCACCAGGCCCCCACTCATGTCTCCCACCACCCCCACACCCCAGCAGTGCAGGGGCACCCTCCACCAGGCCCCCACTCATGTCTACCACCACCCCCACACCCCAGCAGTGCAGGGGCACCCTCCACCAGGCCCCCACTCATGTCTACCACCACTCCCACCCCCCCAGCCACCAGGGGCACCCTCCACCAGGCCCCCACCCATGTCTCCCACCACCCCCACCCCCCAGCCACCAGGGTCACCCTCCAGCAGGCCCCCACTCATGTCTCCCACCACCCCCACACCCCAGCTACCAGGGTCACCCTCCTCCAGGCCCCCACTCATGTCTCCCACCACCCCCACACCCCAGCAGTGCAGGGGCACCCTCCACCAGGCCCCCACTCATGTCTACCACCACCCCCACACCCCAGCAGTGCAGGGGCACCCTCCACCAGGCCCCCACTCATGTCACCCACCACCCCCACCCCCCAGCCACCAGGGGCAGCCTCCACCAGGCCCCCACTCATGTCACCCACCACCCCCACCCCCCAGCCACCAGGGGCACCCTCCACCAGGCCCCCACCCATGTCTCCCACCACCCCCACCCCCCAGCCACCAGGGTCACCCTCCACCAGGCCCCCACTCATGTCACCCACCACCCCCACCCCCCAGCCACCAGGGGCACCCTCCACCAGGCCCCCACTCATGTCTCCCACCACCCCCACACCCCAGCAGTGCAGGGGCACCCTCCACCAGGCCCCCACTCATGTCTCCCACCACCCCCACACCCCAGCCACCAGGGTCACCCTTCACCAGGCCCCCACTCATGTCTCCCACCACCCCCACACCCCAGCAGTGCAGGGGCAGCCTCCACCAGGCCCCCACTCATGTCACCCACCACCCCCACCCCCCAGCCACCAGGGTCACCCTCCACCAGGCACCCACTCATGTCACCCACCACCCCCACCCCCCAGCCACCAGGGTCACCCTCCACCAGGCCCCCACTCATGTCACCCCCACCCCCCAGCCACCAGGGTCACCCTCCAGCAGGCCCCCACTCATGTCACCCACCACCCCAACCCCCCAGCCACCAGGGTCACCCTCCACCAGGCCCCCACTCATGTCTCCCACCACCCCCACACCCCAGCAGTGCAGGGGCACCCTCCACCAGGCCCCCACTCATGTCTCCCA
Organism: Ambystoma mexicanum; assembly: GCF_040938575.1. NCBI lineage: Eukaryota > Metazoa > Chordata > Amphibia > Caudata > Ambystomatidae > Ambystoma > Ambystoma mexicanum. Next base: position 273,033,542 of record NC_090927.1, on the reverse strand, counting down.
CCACCCCCACACCCCAGCAGTGCAGGGGCACCCTCCACCAGGCCCCCACTCATGTCTACCACCACCCCCACACCCCAGCAGTGCAGGGGCACCCTCCACCAGGCCCCCACTCATGTCTACCACCACCCCCACCCCCCCCCAGCCACCAGGGGCACCCTCCACCAGGCCCCCACCCATGTCTCCCACCACCCCCACCCCCCAGCCACCAGTGTCACCCTCCACCAGGCCCCCACTCATGTCTCCCACCACCCCCACACCCCAGCCACCAGGGTCACCCTCCACCAGGCCCCCACTCATGTCTCCCACCACCCCCACACCCCAGCAGTGCAGGGGCACCCTCCACCAGGCCCCCACTCATGTCTACCACCACCCCCACACCCCAGCAGTGCAGGGGCACCCTCCACCAGGCCCCCACTCATGTCACCCACCACCCCCACCCCCCAGCCACCAGGGGCAGCCTCCACCATGCCCCCACTCATGTCACCCACCACCCCCACCCCCCCAGCCACCAAGGGCACCCTCCACCAGGCCCCCACCCATGTCTCCCACCACCCCCACCCCCCAGCCACCAGGGTCACCCTCCACCAGGCCCCCACTCATGTCTCCCACCACCCCCACACCCCAGCCACCAGGGTCACCCTCCACCAGGCCCCCACTCATGTCTCCCACCACCCCCACACCCCAGCAGTGCAGGGGCACCCTCCACCAGGCCCCCACTCATGTCTACCACCACCCCCACACCCCAGCAGTGCAGGGGCACCCTCCACCAGGCCCCCACTCATGTCACCCACCACCCCCAGCCACCAGGGGCAGCCTCCACCATGCCCCCACTCATGTCACCCACCACCCCCACCCCCGAGCCACCAGGGTCACCCTCCACCAGGCCCCCACTCATGTCTCCCACCACCCCCACACCCCAGCAGTGCAGGGGCACCCTCCACCAGGCCCCCACTCATGTCTCCCACCACCCCCACACACCAGCAGTGCAGGGGCACCCTCCACCAGGCCCCCACTCATGTCTACCACCACCCCCACACCCCAGCAGTGCAGGGGCACCCTCCACCAGGCCCCCACTCATGTCTACCACCACCCCCACCCCCCCAGCCACCAGGGGCACCCTCCACCAGGCCCCCACCCATGTCTCCCACCACCCCCACCCCCCAGCCACCAGGGTCACCCTCCACCAGGCCCCCACTCATGTCTCCCACCACCCCCCACACCCCAGCCACCAGGGTCACCCTCCACCAGGCCCCCACTCATGTCTCCCAACACCCCCACACCCCAGCAGTGCAGGGGCACCCTCCACCAGGCCCCCACTCATGTCTACCACCACCCCCACACCCCAGCAGTGCAGGGGCACCCTCCACCAGGCCCCCACTCATGTCACCCACCACCCCCACCCCCCAGCCACCAGGGGCAGCCTCCACCAGGCCCCCACTCATGTCACCCACCACCCCCACTCCCCAGCCACCAGGGGCACCCTCCACCAGGCCCCCACCCATGTCTCCCACCACCCCCACCCCCCAGCCACCAGGGTCACCCTCCACCAGGCCCCCACTCATGTCACCCACCACCCCCACCCCCAGCCACCAGGGGCACCCTCCACCAGGCCCCCACTCATGTCTCCCACCACCCCCACACCCCAGCAGTGCAGGGGCAGCCTCCACCAGGCCCCCACTCATGTCTCCCACCACCCCTACACCCCAGCCACCAGGGTCACCCTCCACCAGGCCCCCACTCATGTCTCCCACCACCCCCACACCCCAGCAGTGCAGGGGCAGCCTCCACCAGGCCCCCACTCATGTCACCCACCACCCCCACCCCCCAGCCACCAGGGTCACCCTCCACCAGGCCCCCACTCATGTCACCCACCACCCCCACCCCCCAGCCACCAGGGTCACCCTCCACCAGGCCCCCACTCATGTCACCCACCACCCCTACCCCCCAGCCACCAGGGTCACCCTCCAGCAGGCCCCCACTCATGTCACCCACCACCCCCACCCCCCAGCCACCAGGGTCACCCTCCACCAGGCCCCCACTCATGTCTCCCACCACCCCCACACCCCAGCAGTGCAGGGGCACCCTCCACCAGGCCCCCACTCATGTCTACCACCACCCCCACACCCCAGCAGTGCAGGGGCACCCTCCACCAGGCCCCCACTCATGTCTACCACCACCCCCACCCCCCCAGCCACCAGGGGCACCCTCCACCAGGCCCCCACCCATGTCTCCCACCACCCCCACCCCCCAGCAGTGCAGGGGCACCCTCCACCAGGCCCCCACTCATGTCTACCACCACCCCCACCCCCCAGCAGTGCAGGGGCATCCTCCACCAGGCACCCACACATGTCCCCCTGCCCCCAGGTCCTGACGATACTCAATCATGGCAGTAATGGGCAGCATACCCAGCACAAACACCCAGGCAAGGATAGCATCCACCCACATAGTGAATGCAATTACATGATACAACCCCAATGGCAAGTCTGTAAATGAACACATGTCCGTCACACACACATACACAATGGGTGCAAGTGAATGTCAAAACCCATATCATGACATGTATGAAACCAATGAGAAAATACCACAAGTGAAAGTTAAAAAAACATGTATTAAAGATGAAAAATAAGTAAACAAATAAAACATACAACAATGGGGATAACAAAATAAATGGTCCATGTCGGAGAACAAATGTAAAAATAAAAAAAACAAAGTAATCCAAAAACAAATGTTGTCCAAAGCAAAATCATGTGGAAGTAAAATAAAGAAAAACCATTTCCTCATGGTGAACACAATAATTAATAAAAAAAATGTTTCTTCAAAAAGCAAACTATATACACGAAAATTCCAGGGTCCATGAGCCCAACACCATAAATGAAACCTACTACTACCTAATGAAAATAATATATACAAAAAAGTGGCCATTGTCCGAGCGGTCCAAAAAAACAAAAATTAATAAAGGAAACCTAACACTAACTAACTAAATAACTATATACAAAGGCAGCGGGCAAGTCCTGCGGCTCACTCGGTGATGTTGCTGGCCAGGGCATCATCGAACTCCATGTCGATGTCCTGGAGGCGGGACTCTGTCCTGGCCCCGAGGTCTCGCAGGGATAACCCCATGTCCAGCTCAAACTCCCTGCGAGCTTCCTCGAGGCACTCAGCCCGCCTCAACGCCCGACGCATGGAGAACTCCGCCCTGACCATGGTGAGCCGCTCCTCTTCCGCCCGCTGCCGCTCCGCACCTATCCGCTGGACCAACTGCTCCCACACGGAAGACACCACCATCCCAGGGTTGCCCTGCCCTCCGGCCGATGCCTGCCTCTCTGATCTTGAAGGCCCGAGCCATGATGCCTCCCACGTCGAGCCTGCTGCTGCCTCCGACGCCACTGCCTCTGCCAGCACGACGGCATCCAGGCTGATGGAAACCACAGACGCCGTCGTGCACGTGCCCTGCCTGATGATGCTGTCACATCTTCCATCTGCTGGGGTCCAGTTGCTGTGTTGTCCACCCCTGCTGGACCTCCGACTCCCAACTGTGGCAGGGATGGGATCCCCACCGAGCTGGCTGCATTGGTCGGGGCAGGTCCACAGGGGGCCCTGGTGGCATCTGGGCCGGAAGACGGCAAGGAGAACGACTGGTGTATAGCCTGCACAGAGGAGGAGAGGGCCGCCAGATTGGACAACACATGCAGGAAACCCCCGAACATGGCCGATCCCAATTGGGCCACGTCGGCACGGTGCACTTCGTGATGACGTGCGTCCTCCTCCCGGGAAGCACGCACGGCATAACGAATCACAGCCGTGCGCATCGCGACCCCAATCAGGACCTTCTCCACACGGCCAGGGGTTCCCACGTCCGCAGGTGGAGGGGAGTCAGGTGACATGGACATCCCCTCTACCTGCGGACGGGCCTGGGACGGGGCATCCCTGCTGGTGCATGGTGGTGCACTCACAGGGTCAGGGACAGCGACATGCACAGGCCCCTCCACGGTGACCTGTGCTGCCTCCTGCCCCTGGCCCTGGACTGCACCACTTGCACCAGCAGGGATGCCCCCACCAGGCCCCATGTGTGCCCCAGTGGCGGCCTCCTCCTCCTCTGTGCAAACCACCAACCTGGATGGCTCCTCACCGTCTCCCACCGTAGCAGGCCCCTGTGGGGGCTCACCCACCCCTTCCGCTGCAGCCGTGGGGGCATCCCCGCCGCCTTGCTCCACAGCGCCGTCTCCGCCCTCTTCTTCACTAGCCGCTGCGTAGAGGGAGACAAAGAACACAAGCATCAGGGCACTGTACAATGGTCCCCTAGACAGGAAGCAATAGCAGATGAGCACCACTGTCAAAGTACACTTCCATCATGTCCCTCCACAACACATGGGTCAGTCCAGGCAAAACACACACAGTAACAGGCATGGTGCATGCCATGGACATTTCCATGCATGTCCAATGGACTCTTGAAACATTCAATGATATGTAACTCACATGCATCATGGCTCATGCCTATCACATGCACACACTTCACCTCAGTCACATCCATCTGGGCCCAAACACGCCAAACACAGCGGATACAAGGGTAATTTGCCTGCTTCACTGAATCTGTGCATTGTCACACACATGTGTCATGCATCCATGGCATGCACAAGTCACAGACACGCAGGTCAGGCACACAGACATGGCTACCATATATGTACCTGGCATCAGCACCCATCCCTCACCCCCACCCATGTCCAGGTACAGAGACTGGCATGCTCTCATGTTCAAAATCTGCATAGGGCTCCCCAAGCGGCATTTGAACACATGCAACAACCATGTGGGTCACACATCACTGGTCGCACATGCATTACCATGATGTCCCTGCACACATACATGAATACATGGCCTATGGCACACATACAGGAAAGTATCATAGAACCAGCACACCGCAACATGCCCTGTCTCACACAGTAATGCTTGGACACTTACCGCTCAACTCCAGACGGGCCTCCCTCTCAAGGATCTGGGCGTGGAGCGCTGGGCGTACGCGTTCCAGGACCCTCATCTGGATGGAACTCATGCGGCCCCGGCCCCCCTCCACGAGGCGCCGGGCCTTCACAAGGGTCCTGGACCTCAAGTCCTCCCAGCGCTTCTTGATCTTCAGGACGTTGCGGGTTGCCACCCCCTCCGCGTTGATGGCAACCACACAGTCGGCCCAGATCCTCTCCCGTCCTTCCTTGCTGGCGCGGGACGATCCAAAGAGGGCATCATACTGCCCCAGGACATGCTCCACCAGGACACCAACTTCGGTGTCAGTGAAGCTGGTGCCCCTCTGGCCTGGGGTTGCCACTGGTGCCAGATGTGGAAGTGCCCGACATGGCAACCCCAGAGGCAGGTGTGGGTGGGCAACTGGGTCCTGGGGCTGGGCTGTGGAGCGATGTAATCCCAGTCGGGAGTCTTCAGTTCCAGCAGGGGTGGACACAGCAACTGGACCCCTGCAGATGGCTGATGTGCAGGCACCAAATGGCAGGGCATGGTGGCAGCAGGCAGGCAGGCAGGCAGCAGCAGATGGCACGTGGGAGGCTGCTCGGGGCACTGGGGGGCAGTAACTCGGCCTTCTGGGCAGGAGCGTGGTCTTCCGTGTGTTTTCGCGTGGCCAGCTTGATACGGAGTGATTTGGCACGTGAAAATCCTGCACGTCAGCGTGAAATCCGAGGAAAGGCCCTTAGCGCGTAAGCGCGTCAGCACGCATACGCGATTCTATTGGACCAGAGCCCCTCAGCGCGTAAGCGCGTCTGTGACGTGACCCGCACGGGTGTTCCCCACTCAGCACGTGATGACGGAGCACACGTGGAAATACTGCACGTCAGAGTGTCATCGCGTGTAATTGGACAAAAGTGCGCGTACACGCGATTGGCCTATGTACGTGTATTTCAGGGGTGCGCGGGCACTTACACACGCAAGTACGTCAGCGAACCTGTATCCCGTGGTGCGTGTGAATTTCCACACGCTATTGGACTGGGAACTGGATTCCAGGGGTGCGCGGGTCACACGCTCGCCTAGAACACGCGCAAAGCATAAATTTGCGCACTTTAACAATAACAAGCTCAGACGCCAGGATGAACATACCGTTCCTAGCAGCAGTGGCAGTGGGCTACCAAAGGAGGAGGAGGAGGATAGTCAGGGCCAGAATATTCACACCCAGAACCAGCCTTTTCGGGATGCCTGATGACCAGGTGTATGGGAGGTACAGGTTTCCACCACACATTATACTGGACCTGGTGAGTGAGTGGGAGGATGACCTCACATCACCCACCCTGTGCTCCCAAGCACTCAGCCCCCTGGAGAAGGTCCTCAATGTACTGCACTTCTTAGCCACTGGATCATTTCAGCGGACAAGTGCCATAGTGGGTGGGGTGTCACAGGCCACCCAGTCACGCTGCCTACACCAGGTCTTGAACATCATCACTGCACGCCCATCAGTCCGCAGGCACATATACCTGCCCAGAACACCTGCAGAAAGGCATGCTGGCGCCCTGGATTTTTACGGTGTGGCACGATTCCCCAAAGTGCTAGGTGCCATCGACTGCACCCATGTGGCTCTACGTCCCCCCAGGGCATCTGAGCACATCTATAGGAACCACAAGCACTGGCATTCCATCAACGTGCAGGTAGCATGTAATGCCAAGGGAATCATCACCTCAGTATATGCCAACTATCCCGGCTCCACCCACGACAGCTTCATTTACCGAATGTCCACCCTAAGCCGGGACCTAGAAGCTGGGCGGCATGGAGATACATGGCTGCTTGGTGAGTATGTATGCCACTGCACATGCATGCATGTTGGATACTGAGCAAGGTCACAACCCCACCAATGATACCAATCACCACCTCCACAGGGGACAGTGCCTACCCTCTCAGCCCCCACATGATGACGCCAATTCGGAACCCCACCACGCCACCCGAGGTAAGATATAACACAGCCCAAATTACGACCCGGGGCATAGTGGAGCGCACATTCGGAGTGCTAAAGTCATGCTTTCGCTCCCTTGACCGTTCTGGCGGGCAGCTGTTATACGCTCCCCCAGTAGTGTGCAGGATCATAGTGGCAGCATGTGTCCTGCACAACGTTGCAACACGCCGGGGCCTGGCCGTGGACATGGTGGTGGCCCCACATCCCCAACCACATGCACAGCCGCTGCGCATGGGAGGGGAAAGGGCACGGGGGGAGGCAGCCCGTACACAGCTAGTGGCTAATTACTTCACATAGAAATCACACCCCTGTGGAGTGCACACTGCCCTGGCACATTCCATCTGACAATCAATGATGACTCAACCTGACACTGATCCTGAATGTCTGGAGAATGAACCGTGAATACCATATCAGCCTGAGATTGTTCACCTGGAAGTGTCACAATGTGTGCATCCCTACCCACACACACACCACCAATGCAGTTTTGTGAAGTTACACATTCAAGCAGCTGAAATGAATACCCACTTGCAAAATGCAACAAGAGGACAGTGCCATGTCAGCCAACCCAACCCCAGCACCGCCACACGACACACCGTGCCATGTCATGCTAATTGCAGGTAAACAAAGTAATCCCCACAACATGACACTAGTGTCACTATGTACAGTGTCCCTATTAGAAACCTGCAACACCTGAAATGCTCACAGCAATGCCGGACCAACAACATACTTGAGCACGTACTACCATTAATATGACATCACAAATGTTACATATTAGTAGTCTCACCACCTGGAAATGCCTGCACTCCCACCACTACCAACTGTGCAGTGTTGGCGCCATGTAGAGTTGTAGGTGCACTGCTGCCAACATGGACCCCATCTCCAGACTAGAGGTCCTTGTGTAGACATGAGGAAGGGACCTGCAAATTGGGAGGTAGACACAGAAGAAGAGTTACACATCAATGCAACATGCAGTGTACAACACAACAGCAATATGCACTAGGAATGTATACACAGTATTGACTACAGACTGCCCACACAGCTCATGGGAGTCCAACGTCACTGTGTAATTCACTGTCACTTGGGCACACCCTTTGCAAGCCCATGGAAACGGGAAGCAGGAGGGGTGTGTGTGACTCAAACCCAAGCATCTGAACCAAATACATTACAAGCCTGCATGTGCCCAGCCACAATGCAGCGTATGCCCACAGGAACCACGGAAGCCAACAAATCGTCCCAAAAAAATTGGGAATAAAATAAATCAAAATAAAAATAAAAATAAGAAACAATCAAAAATGGCCATTGATGGGCCCGGGGGGGTTGGGGAGGCCACCCAGGAGGTCCGAGGACAGGATGCACACCAGAACCCACCTGCGTGGATCCTGGGAAGATAAAACACCTCCATGGGCTCATGGCCCACACGGCTACCCTATTGTGGGAGTATCACTGCTGTCGCTATTATCACCCTGTGCAGCTGCATCCGGAGGTGGTTGCACTATGGGAGGCAGCCCACGCAAGGCCCTAGTCTGCTCCTCCATGGCTGCAAGCATGCGGGTGTGGTAGGTCTGGTTCTGGAGGATGAGTGTGCGGAGGTCCCCATGCAACAACTCACGGGATGCCCGGACCTCCGCCCTCGTTGCCTGCATCTCAGCTGAGAGCGTACGGGTGAGACGCTCCATCTGCTGTTCTGTCCTTTGGTGTGTTGAAGCCTCAAGCTCAACAAGAGTCGTCCTGAGGTGAAGGAGCTCCTGCCTCAGGGCTTCCCTGTGGCCCTGGGACTCAATGGAGATGGCCTCCTGCAGAGTCGCCAGTGCCGCCCGCCTGTCCCTGTTGGACCCCAACATGTCCTCCCTGTGTGACTGGCAGATGGAGTCGGTTGCCTGCTCTAGTCGCTCCATCAGCCTTTCTGGGGGGACAATGGAAGTGGCCACCCTATCCATGGCCTGAGCCATCATCTCGGATGATGCAGCCTGTTGGGTTGCCATACCGTAAATGGATTGCTCCCATGCGGTATTGCCAGGTGGCGTACGGCCACCACGTCGGCGGGCACCACACCTGTCTGGGGCAAGGCGAACTGCGCCTTGCTGTGCCGGCACTGCCTGAGGCTGCAGGACTGCATTCCCCCTCTGATCTGCTGGCCCAGGAACAGGATCAGATGTCGCGGAGTGTGACCCTGCATCCGTAACCACCGAAGGCGTAGCTGCCAACACTGACATCCCCATGGAGGGTTCTGACCCTGGTGCAGGTGGGTGAGACAGAACAGAATCCCTCCCTGGAACACTCACCTGCGACGGCACGTAGGTCTCATCCGAATCAACACCTGAGTACAGCTCGGGGGAGGTGCAGCCAGAGACACCCCTTGAGAGCACGACCTGCAGCACTTGTGGGTTCTCCCCCAACACCACACCACGTCCCTCACTGGTGGTTGGTCGGCCCTCGGACCCCTCCTGGGTCTGCACCATCTCCACAACCCCAGCAGTATCAGGTGCGTCTTCCCCTGCAAAGACATGAAAACAAAGAAATGGAAACAGGCATTAGCACCATGGCACACAATGAGGGCTGAGAAGCAAGAGAACCAGTACTTGATTGACACATGTCCCACATGACTAAAACACTCCCATGCATGCACCCTCACTGCGTATGAAGTGCAGGCAAATGGCACACACTGATGACACCAAGATGGAAGATGAACACATTTTCTGCATGCTGCCTGGCAGCGGCATCACACATTGGCCTGTGATTGCCAGGTGAAACACACATGCCATCACACAGATGGCATGTACCATTGCTATTGAGTGAAGATGGAGAGGAGGGCAGCACCTATTCATTCAGTCCAGTTCCCGCATGTAATCGCTTTTCTAATTCTAACAGGTCAGATTTTTCACCTGGAGCTGCCAGTCTGAAATGGTCCAATTGCACAGGGACATGTGTGTACAAATGATATCCAGGTAACAAAGTCACTCCACTTTACCATAGCCATGTCAGACATGTGACTAGTGGACAGCGACATGCCTAGTAAAAGTGGTGGAATGCAAACAAACTGACTGAATGAACAGTGAAAAATAAGCAACTATGTTGTGGCAAGGTGACACTTCAAGGGCAACTGGCATGCAGTTGGGCTAGATGTCTACTGTTGGCAGAAGGGATACTGCTATGGCCAAATGCAGCTGCGCAGGAAGTATTGCATGAAGCACATGGCTGACCCATACGACTCAGGCGCACACATTCTCACCTGGCACACAAACAGAAGCCCTCACACACACACCATGCACATGGATGACACACACATGCATGTGCACTCACCGGACAATGCCTCGTAATCAGCCAGATCTCCCACGCCTTGGATCTGTTCCTCCGTGACGTAGGTCCCAGCGACTGACTCATGTGGAGTGAGTTCCATGTCTACTACTGGAGACCCACCTCCAGTCACTAGAGTTGCGGCATGACTTGAGGCCAGCTTACTCTTTGCCCTGCGCTTTAGGTCATTCCAGCGCTTATAGCAATCATTGGCTGTGCGCCTCACGATTCCAAGGGCACTTACGATGTCCGCAACGGTCTGCCAGTGTGCCTGGCGTTGTGCAGGTGTGGTCTTGGATCCTGCAATAATGACCATCTTGTTGTCATGTCCGGACACATACTCGACAAGTGCATTCAGTTCGTCATCCGTGAAGCTGGGCTTCCTGGATGGGCCGGACTGTGTAGCCGTGTCTGGGGCATCAGCCTGTGCCGGACGAGCACTCTTCCTCTTCCGCTTGGAAGGTGGTGGTGATCCTGAGTGTCCTGCGCCGCTCTGGACACTAGGGGCAGGAGCCCTGGTGGACTCTGTATCAGGAGTGTGGGATTGCACACTCAGCATGGGAGTTGGTGCAGGCATTGGCTCTAGTGTGATGTTGTCAGGGGGAATGTCAGCAGCATGGACTAGGACCGACACTGTCCTGGCTGGGTGTGTGAGGGCTGGGGTGGATGGAGCCGCAGCTGCCCCTGCAGCCTCTCCGCCCTGCCTCCTTGGTGCAGCAGATGACCTTGCTGGCCCAGATGCACGTGGCATGGTGACATCAACGTGCACCAGCGCACGTGTCATAGGCCTGCTGACCTGGAAGTCAGCCATGGAGTCAGCCAGATCTGGTGCCACAATGGGCTGGTCCAACAAGGGCTGAGCATGGATGGTGTCAGCCACATCAGCCTCAACGGGAGGGGGGGGGGATTATGGGTGCCCTTGACTGGTCCTCCACACATGGGGGGACAGGCTCACCCTGCAAGTAACGACCACGTCCCCTACCGGATCCACCACGGCCACCACTTGTGGCTCTTCCACCTTTGCCACCCTTACGGAATCCTCGCCTCCCAGCCATGGCACTGATGTAAATGTGCGTATGGGAGTGGCTGGAAACTATTGTCCTGGGCAATTGGGGGTCAAAGGGGTTGGGTACCAGATGGTAATTGTACCCTAGTGCTCTTGCAAGGCTTATTGTAACCCCTGGGGAAAGATGACGGGTCACGCTACGCACAGGAGCCCCAAAAAAGGGAGATGACGTGCACGCAACCCCTCCTAGACCACGTGTGCAGAAAGAAAAACCTGCACTACGCTGTGGCACCCAGTAACACAAGAATGAACGTATGCGTGTCACACGCAGCCTAGAATTACCTCTGAAGGGGTAGGCTACACACGGGGCAAGCACAGATGTTAGATACGTGCGTGACTCACCGTCTGCCTGGTAAACGAGCGTGTAAAAGGAGCACGTTTGGTTGGCAACACCCTCGCCAAAAGGAGATTTGTACGCTGTCTGAGGAGACAGGACAACAGTAGAAGGGAACACTGTTTGAGGGAACAGGCCCAGGTAAACCAGTAAAAGCGAAAAAAGAGAAAAAGCTGTCAGAGGTAACAGGGAATACGAACTTGAAACGCCGTGAAGTAAATCGCGTGTGAAACGACAAGAAGTACAGAATTCACCCACTCGCTCTCCACGAAAAGCACGTACAAGGAAAACGTGTTCTACACATACCTTTTATACAGGGCCACACGTCCAGTGTCACTTACGCGGCGTGTACGCGCTAGGGCCATTTCCACCAATTACACGCTTTGTCACTTCTGCGTGTAGGGCCATTTCCACCAATTACACGCTTTGTCACTTCTGCGTGTAGGGCCATTTCCACCAATCACACGCTTTGTCACTTCTGCGTGTAGGGCCATTTCCACCAATCACACGCGATTACACTCTGACGTGCAGTCTTTCCACGTGTGCTCTGTCATCACGTGCTGTGTGGGAAACACCCGTGCGGGTCACGTCACAGACGCGCTTACGCGCTGAGGGCCTTTCCTCGGTTTTCACGCTGACGTGCAGGATTTTCACGTGCCAAATCACTCCGTACCAAGCTGGCCACGCCTACGCACACGGAATACCACGCTCCTGCCCGGAAGGCCGGACTACTGCCCCCCGAGCCCCGAGCACGCTCCCACCTGCTGCTGCCTGACTGCCTGCTGCCCCTGCACTGCTGGGGGGTGGGGGTGTTGGGAGACATGGGTGGGGGCCTGGTGGAGGGTGCCCCTGGTGGCGGGGGGGTGGGGGTGATAGGGGACATGGGTGGGGGCCTGGTGGAGGGTGCCCCTGGTGGCGGGGGGGTGGGGGTGGTGGGAGACATGGGTGGGGGCCTGGTGGAGGGTGCCCCTGGATGCTGGGGGGTGGGGGTGTTGGGAGACATGGGTGGGGGCCTGGTGGAGGGTGCCCCTGGTGGCGGGGGGGTGGGGGTGATAGGGGACATGGGTGGGGGCCTGGTGGAGGGTGCCCCTGGATGCTGGGGGGTGGGGGTGTTGGGAGACATGGGTGGGGGCCTGGTGGAGGGTGCCCCTGGTGGCTGGGGGGTGGGGGTGGTGGGAGACATGAGTGGGGGCCTGGTGGAGGGTGCCCCTGCACTGCTGGGGGGTGGGGGTGATAGGGGACATGGGTGGGGGCCTGGTGGAGGGTGCCCCTGCACTGCTGGGGGGTGGGGGTGATAGGGGACATGGGTGGGGGCCTGGTGGAGGGTGCCCCTGGATGCTGGGGGGTGGGGGTGTTGGGAGACATGGGTGGGGGCCTGGTGGAGGGTGCCCCTGGTGGCGGGGGGGTGGGGGTGATAGGGGACATGGGTGGGGGCCTGGTGGAGGGTGCCCCTGGTGGCGGGGGGGTGGGGGTGGTGGGAGACATGGGTGGGGGCCTGGTGGAGGGTGGCCCTGGTGGCGGGGGGTGGGGGTGATAGGGGACATGGGTGGGGGCCTGGTGGAGGGTGCCCCTGGTGGCGGGGGGGTGGGGGTGGTGGGAGACATGGGTGGGGGCCTGGTGGAGGGTGCCCCTGGATGCTGGGGGGTGGGGGTGTTGGGAGACATGGGTGGGGGCCTGGTGGAGGGTGCCCCTGCACTGCTGGGGGGTGGGGGTGATAGGGGACATGGGTGGGGGCCTGGTGGAGGCTGCCCCTGCACTGCTGGGGGGTGGGGGTGATAGGGGACATGGGTGGGGGCCTGGTGGAGGGTGCCCCTGGTGGCTGGGGGGTGGGGGTGGTGGGAGACATGGGTGGGGGCCTGGTGGAGGGTGCCCCTGGATGCTGGGGGGTGGGGGTGGTGGGAGACATGAGTGGGGGCCTGGTGGAGGGTGCCCCTGGTGGCGGGGGGGTGGGGGTGATAGGGGACATGGGTGGGGGCCTGGTGGAGGGTGCCCCTGGTGGCGGAGGGGTGGGGGTGGTGGGAGACATGGGTGGGGGCCTGGTGGAGGGTGCCCCTGGATGCTGGGGGGTGGGGGTGTTGGGAGACATGGGTGGGGGCATGGTGGAGGGTGCCCCTGCACTGCTGGGGGGTGGGGGTGATAGGGGACATGGGTGGGGGCCTGGTGGAGGGTGCCCCTGGATGCTGGGGGGTGGGGGTGGTGGGAGACATGAGTGGGGGCCTGGTGGAGGGTGCCCCTGGTGGCGGGGGGGTGGGGGTGATAGGGGACATGGGTGGGGGCCTGGTGGAGGGTGCCCCTGGTGGCGGAGGGGTGGGGGTGGTGGGAGACATGGGTGGGGGCCTGGTGGAGGGTGCCCCTGGATGCTGGGGGGTGGGGGTGTTGGGAGACATGGGTGGGGGCCTGGTGGAGGGTGCCCCTGCACTGCTGGGGGTGGGGGTGATAGGGGACATGGGTGGGGGCCTGGTGGAGGCTGCCCCTGCACTGCTGGGGGGTGGGGGTGATAGGGGACATGGGTGGGGGCCTGGTGGAGGGTGCCCCTGGTGGCTGGGGGGTGGGGGTGGTGGGAGACATGGGTGGGGGCCTGGTGGAGGGTGCCCCTGGTGGCGGGGGGATGGGGGTGGTGGGAGACATGGGTGGGGGCCTGGTGGAGGGTGCCCCTGGATGCTGGGGGGTGGGGGTGTTGGGAGACATGGGTGGGGGCCTGGTGGAGGGTGCCCCTGCACTGCTGGGGGGTGGGGGTGATAGGGGACATGGGTGGGGGCCTGGTGGAGGCTGCCCCTGCACTGCTGGGGGGTGGGGGTGATAGGGGACATGGGTGGGGGCCTGGTGGAGGGTGCCCCTGGTGGCTGGGGGGTGGGGGTGGTGGGAGACATGGGTGGGGGCCTGGTGGAGGGTGCCCCTGGATGCTGGGGGGTGGGGGTGGTGGGAGACATGAGTGGGGGCCTGGTGGAGGGTGCCCCTGGTGGCGGGGGGTGGGGGTGATAGGGGACATGGGTGGGGGCCTGGTGGAGGGTGCCCCTGGTGGCGGGGGGGTGGGGGTGGTGGGAGACATGGGTGGGGGCCTGGTGGAGGGTGCCCCTGGATGCTGGGGGGTGGGGGTGTTGGGAGACATGGGTGGGGGCCTGGTGGAGGGTGCCCTTGCACTGCTGGGGGGTGGGGGTGATAGGGGACATGGGTGGGGGCCTGGTGGAGGCTGCCCCTGCACTGCTGGGGGGTGGGGGTGATAGGGGACATGGGTGGGGGCCTGGTGGAGGGTGCCCCTGGTGGCTGGGGGGTGGGGGTGGTGGGAGACATGGGTGGGGGCCTGGTGGAGGGTGCCCCTGGATGCTGGGGGGTGGGGGTGGTGGGAGACATGAGTGGGGGCCTGGTGGAGGGTGCCCCTGGTGGTGGCGGGGGGGTGGGGGTGATAGGGGACATGGGTGGGGGCCTGGTGGAGGGTGCCCCTGCACTGCTGGGGGGTGGGGGTGATAGGGGACATGGGTGGGGGCCTGGTGGAGGCTGCCCCTGCACTGCTGGGGGGTGGGGGTGCAGGGGGACATGAGCAGGTTTGCAGGGTAGTCCCCTGTTTTGTGGGCTGCCTGCAGGGGCCGTGGAGGGTGTACAGGGAACACATGTGAGGACCCACCCAGCCTAATTGCGTGTGATAATTCCCGCACACCCCTGTAATACACGTACCTGGCCAAATCGCATGTGAGAATTCCCGCGCACCCCTGTAATACACGTACCCTGGCCAATCGCGTGTAGAACTTCCCACGCACCCCTGTAATACACGTACCAGGCCAAATCGCGTGTGATAATTCCTGCGCACCCCTGTAATACACGTACCTGGCCAAATCGCATGTGAGAATTCCCGCGCACCCCTGTAATACACGTACCCAGCCGAATCGCGTGTAGAACTTCCCGCACACCCCTGTAATACACGTAACCTGGCCAATCGCGTGTAGAACTTCCCACGCACCCCTGTAATACACGTACCAAGCCAAATCGCGTGTGATAATTCCCGCGCACCCCTGTAATTCACGTACCCTGGCCAATCGCGTGTAGAACTTCCCACGCACCCCTGTAATACACGTACCAGGCCAAATCGCGTGTGATAATTCCCGCGCACCCCTGTAATACACGTACCTGGCCAAATCGCATGTGAGAATTCCCGCGCACCCCTGTAATACACGTACCCAGCCGAATCGCGTGTAGAACTTCCCGCACACCCCTGTAATACACGTACCTGGCCAAATCGCATGTGAGAATTCCCGCGCACCCCTGTAATACACGTACCCTGGCCAATCGCGTGTAGAACTTCCCACGCACCCCTGTAATACACGTACCAGGCCAAATCGCGTGTGATAATTCCCGCGCACCCCTGTAATACACGTACCTGGCCAAATCGCATGTGAGAATTCCCGCGCACCCCTGTAATACACGTACCCAGCCGAATCGCGTGTAGAACTTCTCGCACACCCCTGTAATACACGTACCCTGGCCAACCGCGTGTAGAACTTCCCGCGTACCCCTGTAATACACGTACCCTGGCTAATCGCGTGTATGACTTCACGCGTACCCCTGATATGCACGTTACCCGCTTTGCGTTCCTTGTTTGGCAGCCCTGTAGACTGGTCCAGGGTTAGCGCAGCCCTTTGCGATGATTTAGCGATTTTGATGGCTTTTCCTTGCGCGAGGGCGTTCTTGGGGCGTTACTGGCGCTGCTGCAGGGTCGCTGCGATACTCTGCGCCACGGCTGGTTTGGGAGCCTGAAATCCATGAATACGCTGTGCGCGGAAATCGGTTTTAGCGCATGTGCCTGGCGCAGACAATCGCACGCGGACACTCTGCGCCAGCCGCTTGCGACACTTTTCTGCGAAATTCTATGAATTACCCTGTTAATTGGTAAAGCCAGAATTTCAGCATAACCTTAAATTTAGGTACTTGTGTTGCAGTTTGGTTTTGCATACATAAAGTAATACTCGATTTTGTGCATTTTACAAAAGAATGAACAAGTGGCATGATAAATCAACAAGACAATGTATACATCACTGTAGAAACATGTTGATGAAAAAAGAGTAAGGGGGTCATTTTGATTTGAATCCTAAATTGCATGAAGGGGACGACTCCTGTTTGCACAAGTTTGCAAAAAGGCCCCTCCATCCATTTGTAATTGTTTCCACCAAGTCCTGGAAAAGCAAATAGTAAAACACAGGCAAAATTGCCTTTGCTCTTCACTTTTCTATTACATGAATGGAAAAGTGTAAATCCCCTCCCACAATTAACGATTATTGGAGCCATCTACAATAGATTACTTTGTAATCTGGCTGCTTTTACCAGGCATAAAAGTCAGGCAGTTTTCGTAGGAATCTATTGGTTTCCACCAGCATAAAAATCCACTCTGCTATCCAACTTCACCTGCCAAACCATACACAATGACGTAGCACATAAAAGGTGGCAGTAAATGCGTTTAGTTCCACTTCTTCCACTTTCTCTGACCTGGGAAATGACCCCCTATGATTATAGCTTTATTTTCCCCATCCTGAATGGAAGCAAACAAGTTCCAGAATGCAAATTAATGAGAACTCGCAAAAAATCTCATGCAGACACAAAATTAAATTAAATGCATGATAAGGTCATTTTGTCTCACAGCTTGTTCTGTACCCCATAATTTCTAATAACCCAACAATCACACTTAAATAGCTTATTAAAACCTTATATAATTTTAGAAAAAGGTACCACAGCAATGTTCACTGCCAGTTGCATTTTCCATCTCTAATCACTTCCTGTTGCAAATAATCTTCTGCTGAGACATATTTAACGATAAGAACTCACTGGGAGGGTCTGTGCATCCTTGGCTGTTTGTTTTTCAGGGTACAGAGGCAGAGCAGGGGGACCATGAGCATTTGACCCTTGTCTGACTTTTAAATCCACCTCCTCTGATTGCACTCTGCAGGTAATATTTAAATACTGCTTTTGAGCTTTAAAAGAAGTGCTCCTTTTATACTTTAGCAGCAACATTATAGGAGACGCGCCTCTCGTGATATTTTCCAGTTATTGATGTTTAATCTTCATAGAGGCAAATGTTTATTGGGGGGTGGGAACAATCCTCTCGTCCGGCTCCTTCTCCCACATGTTACTGGTGTGGTCCCACAGTAAATAATGTCCATTTAAGGCACTGCCTATACAGCCAGCACCCAGCACATACCTTCTATGCACGACCCAGAATAATGCATTCTGATTACAAACTCTCTTAATAGTTACTCAAACAGTATGAGGTTATCAAGTCAGTATTTAGATCGAATCATGAAAAGTTCTGGCAGGGCAGGCTAAGCTTCCACAGAGACAAAGATACGTTCTATTATGGTCAGAACCCCACTGGTAAGTACACATGAGAAGAAGGTCTGAAACTGGGCCATACCTGTCATCCTAACCTTGACATGCTGAGGTAGGGAATTGGTAAGCTAAGAGTTAGGTGCAGTTTTATTCACTAAGCATAACATAGCAAGCAAGGCACCCACATCTCAACATATACACTTTCACTTACTGAAAACAACACGCATTGGCAAAACCAACAGCCTGGGCCTTTGAGTAGGCATGGGATAGGGATTTGCCAGGCACTGCCATAAGGGCACCAGCTGACAATGAGATGGAAACAGATGGAAACTGGTGTGAGTACCTGGGCGTATGATGACACTGCCTGGCAAATGTCTGTCTAATTCCTATACACAATCCAAAACTATTGGCCGTGTGATAGCTTGTTTTGGACAGGACTTCACTGCAAGAAACAGATGCACAACATACATATTACGTATAAATGAAAAGCCAACAGACACACATTGTTGTTAGGATATTTTTTTATTAAACCAGGAGCTCATTTACAGAGGCATTTAAGTCATTAAAACACTGGCAGTTCCCATACAGCACAAAAGATTGTGTTACTTTGCGATAGAGCTTGTTCAAAGAGTTGAGAGGAAGGTATGTTTCGTCAGGGAGGGTACAGGTAATTGGTGGCAATGCCATAGGGATTAACATGCTAATGGGTCGTGAATGCGTTTATAAATGACCAAACACAACCATAGGCTGTGTGCCCCACCCCACATCCCATCTCCATCCTATATGTGTTCCAGTGCACAAGTTCTGGCTTAAACCTAACAGCCAAAACTAAAATGGATGGATGTAAGTCTATGAATAAATCATAACCACTGGCATTGCTTTACTCAGCTATCCAGGCCATTGTTTGCAAATCAGACTTCGCCTTGCCACTAAGGTGAGCAGCCATGCACAAATTGCTAGACAACAAGGCCTAAAGATGCCTATGGTGGCTTGTGTTCCAGTACAGAGTGGACATGGCCTAGCAATTGAGATTGAACTGAAAGTTTGGTGTGGCAGATCCCAAAGCCCGTTTGCTAATGGATTATCCCCTTCTGTAATGGCACAAACATACCAAAGGATTGTGGCATAGAAGGCTGCCCAGAGCAATGACAGTGATAACGTTTAACTCAAAGCCTTGCATCTATCACTTTTTGAACTTACTACATTCTACCCTACAGAATTTCTTATTATCAACCTTATTTTTTCACTTATACTCAGTTAGTAAATGCAGCTTAATTTACACCTTGAATGTAATTTGTAAGGACCTTCAGTCACTTCATGCTCCTGCTACAGAAATCTGTGTGTAAGCAACATCACCTGTCATTTATTATTTAATACAGTTAACCATTTTATTAAGTATGATGGGAATAACTGATATATTCCCACAAAAAATAAACATACTTTCATTTACAGAGAGCAACTTGTGATTTTAAGTTTAAGAAAATAGCTACCTTGTAACTGAGATGTTGGAAATGTGGGTAAAATGAACAGTGCAGTTAGAAACAAAAAGCAAATCAAGATCTTGCTAGATTGTGGTAGGCAGCTTGATTGATCAATGTGCTACTTCCTTAGAGGTGTGAATGGCCCTCCGTCTCCCTGGCCATTTGTGTTTGTATGAATGTGGGGCAGAAATCATAATCCAGGGCAAGAAATAAATGTTTAGAGTGAAATCCCCCCTTGCCCAGGGTCGGACTGGGGCATAAAATCCATCCAGGCCCCAATAAGAAAAGTGGCCCACAATCACACAATACAACTCACTACTATCCAGAACAGACTGTTTGAGTACTATCAAATGGGGTGTTGTTTGTAAAATATGTTGCAAATGATGCATTTGAAAACATATTTGCTTGCATATAACATTGGTTAAAACTAGTGTATCAACTTATAAAACAGGCCTATTCTGTCAAAAAACGGGCCCATTTTAGAATCATGGCTGAAACTGCGGCCATTGCCCTATAGGTCAGTCAAATCCAGCCATTGCCTGACCCGCCTCCACCCCCTCCCAATGTTGTTTAACACCACTGCCAAGAGCTCCTTTCTGGGAGGGCCAGGGGCTGGCCTTGGGGGGGGGGGGGTTGTGGCTGGCCCCTAGCTGGAGCCGGGCCTGGATGGCAGGGTCCTGGGCCTGCACAAATGTGGACCCTCTTAGTAATTTATTCCCTTCAATATAAGGTTATAAAGAAAACGTTGTACAGTAAAATGCATGGAGTATATGGGCATTGGGGATCGGGAAATGTTGAGGTAGACAACAGTTTTAGCTTTTGTTTAGGCACGAGCTAGGCATTTGCCAGACACTGCGATAAGGGTACTATGGCAACAGCTGGAAAATGATGTTTGTGCTTGAACATATAAAGTCAGTGTTTTGAAAATATGCATCTCATATCTACACACAAGCCAACACTGATGACTTTGCCAGTGTTTGTCTCTATGGGCTATTGCCCGCGTTTCTCTTTGCAGAAGGTTTGACACATGCATTAGGTCCTTATTCGTTTGTGCTGTTTCACGTTCTTCACCGCGCGCTTCTCTCTTTTTAGCTTCATCGGGCTTTGCATTTTTTAAACCTTATTTCAACTCCACGTTCGTTTAGATTCCCCGTTGCTCGTTGTGCGTAGCGGAATAGATCATGTTAAAGTGCAGAGATAAGGAGCCGCTACTGGGAGGGTGAATCTCTCTGGAAAGAATGGCAAAGACGCTCGCAGTACTGCGGCACTCATACTGTAATGCATTGCAACGTGTTGAGGAATGAGAAACAGGACAAGAGGAATGTTATGCTAAAGGTTCTTGTCCCGTGCACTGTTGCCCCCCAAAAAGGCCCCCTGCCCCCTCGCACTGTCTGTTGGCGCTCACTGCGAAATGGCACACACTACAAAAGGATGTCAAACCTTCTACAGCAGGAAAGGCTAGCCATACCACAAACCAAAATGGATGGAATGCATGCGTCACTCCTTCTGTAATGCAAAATGCTGAAGCAGAATCCTCAGCATTCGAATTGATTTAGTTTAATGGACTAAAATTGAGCACAAACAGCAGTTATTTCCACCCACGTACGTTGTAGTCTTAATCAACACACCCAGGCAATAGAGTGCTATGAAGACCTTATGCAGCCCGGCTCATGCTAACCACTAGAGCCATAAGGCACATAGGCCACAGTAAGTTGCACATTTCCAACAACACAAACAAGCATTGGCAAAGCCAATCGTTTTGGCGTGTGCATAGGCTCTGTATACGCATTTGTCGGATATCACCATCCGCTGTTCAGCTACTTGCACCTTTTGGCACACATTGACCACATCTGTCTGATCACTCAAATGGACAGGTACACAAGTTGCTGTTATGTGTGGGCAGTGTTGTGTGTATGGGAACTTTGCGCATGTGTGATGCTGGCTAATGTGTATGGGGGGAGGCTGCATAGGGCTGTGTGTGTGTGTATTTGTGTGTGCAGTGTATGTGGTGGGGCAGAGGGTGGCTCTGTATGGGGCAGATGCTGTGTTGTGTGTAGGGAGTGTTTGGGGCAGTAGTGTGGACACTGTGTGGGGGCAGCGTGTAGCCGTTTGTGTGATGGAAAAGAGTGCATATGTGGAGACTGTGGGGATACAGTATGTGTGGGCAGGGTAGTGTGCGTCAGAGGTAAAGTGCATGGGGCAGGGTGAGCATGTGTGGTGGGGCAATGCGGTGGTGCAGTATGTGGGGTCAGTAGGTTTGTGTGAGAGAGAGCAGTCTGTGGCAGCAGTGTTTGTATTAGACAGTGGGTGCATGTTTATTTGGGCAGTGGATGTGAGGGGGCAATATGTGTCGGCGAAGTGGCAGTGTGTGTGTGGGTGGAGGCAGATAGTGTGTGTGTTGGGCAGGCAGTGTGTGAGTTTGTGAGGGGAAGTGTGTGTGTGGTGGCACTGTGTTTGGGGAGTGTGTATGGGGTAGTGTATGTGGGGGCAGTGTGGGCCAGTCAGTGAATGTGGGTGGCTGTGTAAGTGGGGTTAGTGTGTGGGAGAATTGTGTGCGTGTGGCAGCATGGCAGGTCAGTGTGTGGGGGAAGTACATTTATTGGATACGTGTGTAGGGGCAGTGAGTGGTTGAAAGCAGTGTGGGTAGGGCAGTGCATGTGTGGGGGTTGTGTGTGTGTGTGTGGGCAGTGTGTGTGTGTGTGTGTTGTGGGGCTGTGTGCGTAAGGAATGGCAGTGTGCACTGGTGGCAGGTAGTAGGTGTGGTGAGCAGTATGTGTCTTGTTTGTGAAGGCATTGTGTGCCAGTGTGTGAGAGACAGCTGTGTGTGTGGGGAGAGGGGGGGCAATCAGGGTGGATGCGGTCTGTGTGTGTATGCGTGTAGGTGTGTATATTGAAGTAGTGTGTGTATGTATGTGATACAACTTGTCAGCTCCCCATCTGTACTCTTATAGTTTACGCTTATAGGTGGCTCAAACTAAAAATGGGTTTATGATTATGACATAGAAGCTGCTTTGGGACCAATTGTCTAAATGTCCCCAGCCTGAAGTCACACGGAACTTGATAGTCATTCTTAACTATTAGTATTTTAAGTATTGGGGGAGAGTGCTCTCCTCACATTCAACAATAATACAATCTGTCTTTCAAAGATTTGCATTAATCTGCGTTCTATACAACATTTTTAAAGTCAAAAGTCTGACGATCCTAGGGTCAATTGTACTCTCTAACCATCAATTTTAATGCGTCTCATAGTTCACCTTTTAATTGATTTCTATATCAGTTATAGCCAGATTCTGTGCACTATTTGCATTTACTTATTTTATTTTAATTTCCAATGACCCAAATGCACCAAACCTCTGCTTCAACGTGCCAGGGATCACAATATGGTGAAAGGACCTGGGAGGCTGGAGCAAGAGGAGTTTACAAATGTACCTTTCAGAAGTGGTAAAAACCACAGTCCAGTAGGTATTCAAACAGATCATATACATGGACCAAACAAGAGTCTGATGCAGGTGGAGTGCAAGAAATAGTTATGTTTTTTATTGTGATTTTATACCGCGCACCATTGCCATTTTATGGTCTGTAGGTGTTCTGGCGGATCTGAAAAGGAAGGGGGTTGGGACGAGTTAGTGGGGTTTATAGGGAAAAGTGCAAGAGAGCTTTGATGTGCTGTTGGTAGCTTTGGTTTGGCAAAATCGGTCACTGTGTGCTGGTTTGTTTTTAGTTGGTCAACGTTGTGGGGTGCTTCGTGCACAGTTGTATATGGGTGGTTTATGCGCGTTTGGTTTAAAATCTTGTTTGGAGTTGTGGTGTGTCAGTAGAATGTCTGCAGCCACCGTGGTTAAATAGGTACCGAGTGATGGAGCTCAGACATCCCATTGTATGTGTAAAATGCTTGTTTAAGAAGAGGAGCCTTCAATTCCCCTTTGACTGTCTTCTAAACTTCCAATTGTTTAACATCACACGGTAGTTGTCGATCAAAAGCCCCTCTTTGTAGATAAAATGTAATCGCAGTATTTGGTTTTGGGCTACTTTCATTTGAAGACTTTTGGCCTCATTATAAGTTGGCCGGTCCGGTAATAAAGTGCTGGTATTAATGTGTACCGGCACTTTACCAGACCAGCCGACTACAGGTTTGCTGGTGGGGCACCTTTGTTACCTGCAGCTAAGAGCTGGAGGTAAGGCAGGTGCTCTACTGGCAAAAAAAGCCACCATTACTGGCACTGGTGTTGCCAGCGTCGGTAATGATGGCAAATCCGCTCATGGAGGGGGATTAACACTGTCACTCCGGCACTTGTAATCCGGTGGCCAGAAACGGTAATAATGAAGAGAGGGTCCCTGGAATAGCCCTCATGTCCCCTATGCAAATGTCAACCCGCAGAATGAAGAATGAAAGATGTAACTCGCGATTCGGTTCAGCACCAACAGCACCCTATATATGCAAAGAGATATTCTATTAGACAACCTTTCAAACCAGATCCATTTGACGCTTTCGAGGAGACAGGTGTCCCAGCAATGGACCAAGTTGACTGACTGCGATGTCCAACCATGATGACGTCACTAGTGACAACACGACATAGGAGCGTTATTCATGAAGTAAATTCGCACTTCTGCATGAAGATAGGTGGACACACACAAGTATACATGAAGAACATGCTTATACCTTCTGTAGATAGAGGACAGATGCATTTACATACTGCCAAAAGGTTTGCTTTTTCTTTAGCCA
This sequence comes from Ambystoma mexicanum, assembly GCF_040938575.1. Classification (NCBI taxonomy): domain Eukaryota; kingdom Metazoa; phylum Chordata; class Amphibia; order Caudata; family Ambystomatidae; genus Ambystoma; species Ambystoma mexicanum. Next base: position 273,009,392 of record NC_090927.1, on the reverse strand, counting down.
AAATACAGAAACGCAAGAAAGCCAAACATACATGGACCAAACCTGCAGCCGTTTTATTGCAACTAATCATAAGGAGCTACAGGAACATATAAGGAGCCTGTAGGACTCTATCACGACTAACCTCTAAGGAGTTATTAGAAAACATAGGGAAACAATAGAATGACTGTAGTGAAGACACATGAGACCACAGGCCTCAAATACACAGAGAGGGAGATAGGCGGTGTTCGCATCCAATGACAAGGGCAGGTGGAAAATTCCTAATTCCCGAGGCAGTGAGCCACCTGCAAGAATTCAGAATAAAATCCTCATTATTGCAGACAGGAGTGCTTTGTCTTGCGGTCTTCGCCCAATTGACCCAGCAGATCCGAACAATGGCTATTTACTCGTGGTGAGAAGAGAAGCAGTTCCCAGTGAAGCACAGAAGACTGATACGTGCATTGCCCACCAAAATCTGCAATCTGAAGGCACTCTCTCGGGCTAGTTGATCACACCAGTGGCAACAATGGTGACTCATAGGCCTTCCCATTATAGTGAAAAGGTACACTGAGCGCTGTGAACAGAACAGGGTCCCAGGCCTGGGAGGACCCGCTTTAGCCAATCCAGACACTCTTATCATGGGGTGGAGTAGAATGTTGCACAGGCCAACGGTCTTCATGTAACCCTGCAACTCTGTAATAGATAGTTTCTGGTGAAGTCTCAGGCAAAGCCACCTGAATCCTAGACCAATGAGGATTCAAATGTTTATTGGCTCTATAGGTAATAGATTTGAGCTAACCAATTGGGATACCCCTTAGGTTTCTTGGGATGGAGTTTGTGATGTCACCGGGGTACAAAATCGGGTAACAACAGCTCAGGGGCTGTGATTGCTGGAGATTTGAGATTTCCTGTATGATCCCTGTCTATTGGAGAATAAAGACTTGTAAACTTTGCCTCATGACTGGGTCTACTGTTATTGCCAGTGGAGGTTTTGATGGGCCTTAGATACTCTGCTGACTTGTGATATCTTTGATGCAAGCCCCCCAGTCCTCTGGCCTATTACAAAGTGGTAGCAGAGGACGGTTAGCTACGGTCATCAATCGCACAAAGCCGTCTCGTCCTGTCGCAACGCCTGGAGGGCTGTGAGGGCTGTGAGGTAACCCACAGATACGGAGAAAGACATGGGAGGTGCACACCGTGAAGAGGTCCTCAGGTAGCGCATTGATGAAATTCCCTCCCACTTTACGTGGGACACCCAGCAGACCGGAATGGCGGAGTGGCAGGTTGGGGGAGAGTCGGTGGCCGAGCAATGTCAGCTGATCATGGAGTGTAAGTATAGGCTCAGCCATACGGCAAACAGGGGAAGGGGCGACTTGGGGCGGATACGAAGTGGAGGTGGATGTCATTTGTTTGTGGTTAGGGAATATTAGATCTTGGGGTGATCAGTTTTGGCAGCTGGCCTAGATGATTGACTCAAGGGTACGGATGACAGTAGTTATGAAAATGGTGGATTTCCTGTGGGCTGGGCTTTTTAGCTCGAGTCATGGATGATGGTATTCCAGTGTATAGAGCCTAGTAGGTGAAGCTAGCTTGTATCACGGAAGGTGTTCTTCTGGTGAAGTCTCATTGAGGCGTTTTATCTACAAGGTAACGCTGTAGGTACAGATTGGACATGTGGAGTATTAGTTTCTCCTGTTAGGAGGCAAGAAGATGGCCATGTATATGTAGTTTGTCTTTGTTGGTGTTAGCGTGGTTAGGAAATGTTTTGGTAAACCCATTGAAGGGGCAGGTATCAGTGATTTCTCTTTTTCTCCTGTGTCGTAGTGGTGACGTCTCCAACCAGGTTATTGTATAGGATTTGCAGAGCATGAGGAATGTAGAACTTTTTGGGTGGTTGTGAACAATGAGGTTTGAGAAAGGTGTTGTGCTTTAGGAGTGGTGTGCAGAAGACGCATGCACAGAACTTTTGGTTGCACCTATGAGGCAGAGAATTGCAGAGGGGCGGTGCGCAGAGCACTCCTGGGGTATTAGGTGTGAGCCGGAGAGGCTGGTCATTTTTGTGGCTTTGAGAGCTATTTTGTGTTAAGGTGAAACAAAGCAAGTGTATTTGGTAAAGGTGGAAGTGTCAAAACCTGGGGGCAAGTGAGATTTGAGATAATGTATTCAAGTAAAGGTATGAGGGACACACCCCTACAACATATGTGTAAATCCCTCCCACACTACAAGGACATGATTTGTAAATAGAGCGCTGAATGCACACGAGGTACAGAGGGCAAACTGCCGAACCCATGGCCAAAAGAGGGGAGCTTCTCCAAATGTGCGCAGCAATCATTACATGCGTGTATAGATGAGGCTTACAGTGGGAAGAAGTTGAGCAAATGAATGGCTATATTTGAGTTATGGAAAATGTTTCAGAACGATGAGGGGGACGTGGCACAGCAACACTAGATGCTGAGCCAACAAGAGGCTGGAGACGAGAAACCCTTGGCCCCTCCTCCCCCTCCTCCCCCTTCTCTTCCTGACTGCAAAAACGAAAGCGCTGCAGCGGGGGCCCAGTGATTATATCCAGCAAGGGATTTAAGAGCAGCAGCAGGTTATACCAATCCCATATTTAGATCTCCAGGCAAAAGGGAGGGCCAAGACGAGACCGAACAAGCGAGAAGGGGAGCGCAAAGCGCAGGTGGTGAGAGCAATGAGGGCAGCGAGATTCAGACACGATTGAAAGAAAATAACATGGGGAAAGGGGGAAGCATGGAGGGACAGGATCCAATAGTTCAGAACGATTGGGTAGGCGGACAGATATTGCTTAAACTAGATGGGAAGGTAGCGGGAGAGACGGGAGCCAATAAAAAAGAAGCTGTGGGCTATAAGGACATAGTTGAGGTGAGAGAATGGAGAGCAGTAATGGAAGAAGGAGAGAGACGGGAGACAGAGGAGAAGGAAGAGAACAAAAGAGTGCATATGGAGAATCAGAAAGCAGAGGCAAGAGAGCAAGAGGAGCTGGAAGCACGGAGACAGTGAGAGCTTGAGGACATGGCCGGGAGAAGGACAGAAGAAAAGAGGGAAGGTATGTGCAAATAAAGAAGGACAAGAAAAAGTTGGAGGTAGAACGGCTTCTTAGGGAGCGACGGCTCAGAGAAGAGAAGAGGCGCGCTGTAAGAGAAGTACAACTAAAGATGGGTTGAGCACGTTTTAGTGACGACGAGAGAGAGAGATGCAAGGGAGAGGAGAGCGGGACTGAGGTGGGAAACGCAGCAGGTCTACCCTCTGGATGGATAGAGACAAGATCTTTTCCTCCATGAAGGGGGAGTGCAGAAGCACGGGCCACTTAGAAGAGAGGCAGCAGGAAGGTGCAGTGTTAAGAAGGCTTAGCTTCCAGGAGAACGTCACCAGCACCGATGGGTACACGGGATACTATAACAACTCATTGGGGAGTGAGGACGAGGGGAAGGGAGGCCCTTCCGCCGTTCCCAAGGGAAGAGCCCAGACAGAGACACCATGTGGGGAGACGATAAAAGCATGAATGGACTAAGGAAGGACAGAGGGAAAGAAGACTGCAGCGCTCTAGGGATATTTTGTGCAGCGCTGACAGCGTTACCCCATACATGCAAAAGTTTAGGGATCTTCCAGGACGGAGGAAGGGAGAAATGACCAGGGTGTTTACGGCCACCAAAGACACAGGAAGACAAAGTGGAGGGGTAGGACTGACACAGTGCCCACTATTATAGAAGGGAGGGAGTGACCGCAATATATACCATGCCAACAGATCGACAAGGATAATTTGAGGTGTAAATTACCATTGTTGACCGCAGGAACTGGCAAGTGGATATATGTGATAGAAAGGTTGACAGCAGGAATGACATTAGCGGTGGGTGACATGAATAGCTTACTTTCAGCCATTCTTGCGGAGGTTGCAGACAGTGGGACTCATTACGAGTATGGCCGTAAGGCAACAACGGTGCCGGCATCGCTACTGGCACCGTTGTTACCGTACCACCATACTAGGAGTTCTGCTTGTGGGTGCCCTTACAGCCACCAGGTTTTACAGAGTGGCCGTACCGGCACCCGCGAGCAGAACTTGATGGTATCAACGGTACCGTTAATAACGGTACCGTTGCTACCACCCCCCCCATTCCCATTGAGCCCAGGAGGGCTCAATGGGAATGGGGATCCATTTTTTCCGGCGCCCAGAAAAGGGCAATTACTGGGTCCGCCAAGGTTGTAATGACCCGTTAATTGCCCTTTTCAGGACGCCGGATAAAAATCAATACCGGCGGCAGCCGTGCCTGTACTACAGGCACGGCTACCGCCATACTCGTAATGAGGCCCAATGTCTGGAAAAGGGCCGGCTACCCAGGTGTAACCGCACAGAACATGGCGCACAATTGTTCGGCATTCAACAATTGCTGAGCAGCCGTGTGGCATGCTCTAAGGGTACAATACCCAGAAACGTCGGACATTAGTGCGATTATGGCATGCAAAACGGGAGAAGATGAAGACCGCCTTCACTATATTCAGGCTATGCAAGAGAAATGGAGATGTGAGACGCGGGAACCATGTGATAAAACAGTGGGAATAGTCTATCATATATTATTTCTGGGGTTACCTGAGCAGGTGCAAAGACAGCTCACGAAGTTAGTGGGGATGGAAGCCAAACCTTGGTCCGAAATCCAACTGACTATAGTACACTATTGTAGACTAATGCAAGAGAACGCGAGAAATAAGCGTGAGGAAAGAAAGCAGGAAGAGGTTAGTACAGAAGAAATTGTAAAAATATACTATGGAGGGGTGATGGTAACAAGCACAGAAGGAATAGGTGTGCCACATGCGCAGTACAGACAGCCACTCATGGGAGGAGGTTTAATGGGGCGGGGCGACATGCACCATGGATTCAGAGGGAGAGAAGAAGCACCTAGAGGAAGATGGTATGACATCAGATGCAGCAGGGCCAAGAGGAATTTTAGGGGGCTATCAGAGACCAATGGGAGGACCACCTCAGTGTTGAGTGTGTGGACAGATAGGGCACATCTCTCGAGCGTGTAGAAGTAGAGGGGGGATGCAACTGAATGGGGGAATGCATTACCAGCCCACATATCAGGGAGAGCAGACTGACTATTATGCCCAAGACCAAACACAGCAGCAGGTACAGACTCAAGATGGGCACACACAACCGTACCAGCCTATGACGCAGACACCCCAGGTGCAAAGGCCCGCACAGTCATACCCACTGGCGCCACCTGCATCGCATATTCAGAGTTACATGCAGTCACCACAAGTGGCGCAGCAGAATGACGGGACACTGACTCACGTTGGGGGTGGGGGGTGACTGTAGTGGGGGCAATCCATTCACAGGGAATAGAATGTCATTATACGCACAGACGTACCTGATGTGTTCTATCCTATCAATTACACCCAATCCGGCAGAAGAACCACGTATAGGGATGACGATAGGTGACAAGACATTTTCCTTTCTCGTGGATACAGGGCCGACTAGATCCTGTATCAGGGAGGGAAGATACAGGCAACACAATAAATGCACAGGGATTCTCTGGGGCAACAGAAATCGTTCCTTTTTACAGATGAACTTACACTTTCTATAGGGGAGCACGACTTAGCTCTACCACTATTATATTCCTGACAGACACCAGTGAACATAATGGAAAGAGACATCATGAGCAAACTTAACATGACCATTTCATTTACAGACCAAGGGATAGTGTGTTCCTCACCTGGGATTTACTTCCTGAACGTAAGGGAGAATATTCAGGCCTATTGCAAGCATATGGTACATAGGTGGGTGCCAGCAGATTTATAGCTATTTCAATATGGAGTGGAAGTAATGATAGCATGGCTCCCTGGGATTTAGGGAGAACTAAACTACCGTTAGATGAGCCAGAGGGAAAGCAATCTCACTAGAACTTGAGGTAATGATAGTGGGAGAAGACCGAATAACATTGCATGGGACAGATGACACAGGACGAGTTTGGAGGACAGTGATTGCAGTGGGGGAGGGTTATAGGTTGACTGACTGGACCAACAAGGAACTGTTCCAGGACACTCGTGCAGATCATGAAATGGTGTTTGACATTAGCATCTGTGAGAAACCCTAGGGTGTTCTCACTTGTAGACCTCATGGATCCTTTTTTCATTCCCTCTTGAATTCCAACCCAGGGGGCAGACGAGTGAGGGAGGATCACCTGGGCAGGGGGTACTTGGTGACTGCGGGAGGAGAGCCCTCGGGCAAGATGTAGTATCCCCTTTTTTCTGACATACCCCTACCCGACATCCCCTCTGTCTTTGTAGAATATTGTCAGCAGCGTCCCGTCACACCCCAACTCTTTACCCTAGAAAAGGGAAAGAGAAAATACCATGGGAAACCAAACCATCTTTTAACCCTTAAAATTGACATAGTCCCACGTCTTCAAAACCCAGAGGACATTTAATACATCCACCTTTTTTTTCCCTAGAGAACTACATAACCCAGAATTCTTATTTTCCAAGATATCCTTCCTTTTCTGACATATTTTCACACCAGTTACCTACAGTCACAAAAGGAAACCACACCACCCAACATTCCCTTTACCCATTATGTTGCCTATGTACTGGGGGGGCGTGTCATAGAGCCATGAGATAGGAGGTGATTCAGCAGTGCTTCTGCTGATCCTTAACAATCCGGATGAAAAGATACGTTGGAAGTTGGCTACGATGCGTATAATGTGGAGCTTCAGATGTATGAAGAAGTGAGGAACAACATGAGCATAATATTGCAGGGAACCGCAGAACGATCAGTGAAGTATGAGCTGGAGAAAGATTGCAGCGCCCCATCTGATGATGGTCAGAGGAGAACAAAGGACTGTGCTGACGAGCCATAGTAAAGCATGAAAAGTGCCAGGGATACAGTTCCAGTTCCAGTTGCTTAGACCCTGGATAGCCAAAACTGAATCGAGACAGAGTGGAAAACAGACCTGCTGATGTTTACTACGTTGACAAGCACAGAAGCCCCTGCAGTGACTGTGCAGTGGACCGGCAGAAAGCGAACTATAGAGGGCATACGCGGACAGCCCGGTGCGGCATGCCCTCGCACCAGTGCTCCTGACACAAGCGAGTGGCGAGAAACAACTTGCAGGATTGAGATCAGAAGCTCAATAATTGCAACAGACTACGAGAGCAGGGCACATGAGGGCTGGACTGGATGCACGTGCACCGGAGAACTGACGTGGCTGGCGAAATGCGACAATAGGAAGCAGCTGGAGTGTTTCGAGGTACCCAGGGTGGAGGATATATAATCTGAGACAGCAGAGGTCTACGCGGCGGAACCGTGCGGGGAACGATTGTGGAGATACATGGGCTACCTTGGTAAGATACAGTAGCCAGCAAGCAAATACGTAGACCGGGGCCTCCCGTATGGTGAAATTCACCAAGAACTGTAGCGACAAGCTCTCAGGTGCGGCGGAAGCGTAAGAAGCGCACACCACTGGGCAAAATTACTGTATGAAGGTGACGGCCACATGAGACGGTGAAGGAGGGCATGAACGCCCAGATAACAAATATTACAGAAAGCCACATGCACAGGGTGTGTGCACAAATCACGCAGGTGGACACTGCAGCTGGGGCCCAGGAGGGTATGACAGCCTGGCCCCGGTACAACGGACCGTGGTTGAACAATAAGGAGAGCGGAGGGACACTCTAGAGCAGGCCTGTGGGGCCTTGTATGAGGAAAGTCCAGATGGACAGCGGAAGGAAGGCGGACTAACAGTGCACAGCAGCAGGCGACTGAGGAGGGTGTGCGGTGATGAAAGGAAGTGACAGGACATCTGGAACATTTAAATGGATGCAGGTGGCTGACTCGAGCTGCAATTTCTATGTAGCAGGCTATGGTAGAACATAGCCCCTGAGGAGCATGGCAACGCGGCACACAGCAGTACCCGGTGCCCACCTAGCCTTGGAAGTGACCAGCAGCAACTGGTGTACCAGGTGAGCAGGGTTACAGGAGAGATGGTGCCTGTGGGGGTGACAGACAACATAGAAGCCCTGAGAAAACGTGGAAGATCCTGTAAGGGGATGTAGCAACCATAGACAGTCTGGGAAAAGCAGGCGCATGCTCAGCAGGATAGCCCAGAGGCGAATGGGATACATGGTCATAACTGCTATAAATGTAACACGAAATACCGTGCATGAATGGTGGCATCCAATGGGGAAGTCAGAAAACAGTAGCAAGTACTAGGACAGGGCGGAAAGGAGACGCAGGTGATGCAGGGAGAAACAGCGAAGATTGGAAGACCGAGCAGACCAGAACAGTACCACAGTCAACGGGACACTCACCTGGAACTCCCGTGCACATATGGGAAGGAGCCAGAAAGGGTAAACACATAATGTGCTGCAAGAACAACAGCTGAAATAACACCCCCAACACAGAACCGCGATAAACAAGTGACTGCACCGTGTGCACCCAAGCAAAAGAGGCACTGCGGAGCAGGGGGTGAAACAATGGCATTCAAACCAAATAAGAGTAAAGGGAAACAGTTGTCAATTGACACATTTACTAAACCTGCACAAATGACAGACGGCGTGAAGACAACGGTGCAAGAGGCACGTGAAGGAGAAGCCCTGGGGCAAAATGATCGTCAAATACTAGAGGCCATAACAGAGCTGAAATCGATGCAAGAATTTAAAATCGACGCAATTAGCATGATGTCAGAGCATTAACGGAGCGTAGAGGGGTGCTAGAGGAGGAGGTGAAGGCCATTACAAGCAGTTGCAATGAAAACTCCCAGGAAGTTTCCATACTGAAGCAACAGGTGCAGAATCTGGAAAATAGAGCAGAAGAGGCGCAAGAAAGTGCACAGAGGAAAAACGTACGGATTGTTGGGCTCCCAGAGGGCGACGACAGTCTGAACCCGACAAAATACATTGAGAACATGGTATTACAGAAAATAGGAGCTGGATCACTAACCCAGGGGTTTACAGTGGAAAGGGCGCATAGGGCCCTGTGAAGAAAACTGCCGCCTGGAGCTCCGCCCCGACCAGTGATTGCCAAACTACTAAATTACAAGGATAGGGATCGAATCCTAGAACACTTTCGGAAAGGAGGGATGATCAGCCGAGCATCAGCGACCATCACAGCATATCCTGATTATACTTTCTTGGTGCAAAAACAGAGGATGAGCTATGGGGCAGTTAAGAGGAGGTTTTCGCACTGCCAATCTTAAATCCATGCTGCTGTATCCGGCGAAGATGAAGGTACTATATAAAGACTGTGCTGTTTTTTCGAGACCCCGGAAGATGTGAGCAAGTGGATGGACACATTGAATATGCCGATGAAGAAACAAGAACAGACGGGAAGTGAAAGTGATAAGTGAACCTGCATTGACTGGACAATGTACTCTTGTGTTGCATAGGGGCCAACATGTATTGATCCAGCACTGACATTTAAACTGAAAAGCAAATGCGTTTCTCACTGTAAACTAAATACAGGTAGCACAGGTGCTGCTTAGTATTAAGCGATACTAAGAATCACACTATCACCCACAATAGTTTAGAGTAGCTAGGATACTAGGGGCCTCATTACGAGAGTTGCGGAATGGGTTAACGGGTGCTGCAAAAGGATGCAGACCTGTTAACACCATTCGGCCACATTACGAGGTCCCCTCGCGGGACCCGCTCTGCACGTCTGGTCTTACCAGACGTGCAGAGCGGGTTCCGCGAGGGGAAGAGGGAGCTAACAACGGGCCGGGCGTAATCGGCCCGTTGTTAGCTCCCTCCCTCATTCCCATTCAGCCCTATGGGGGCTGAAATGGGAATGGGGAAGGTCCGGGCACGGGCTCCTGGAGGGAGGAATTACCGGGCCCTCCGAACTCGGAATGGATCAGTAATTCCGCATTCTGGGAACCCGGACCCGATTTTGACGGCCAAAATCGTAATGAGGCCCTAGTAGTTCAGTATCCTCCTGCTGCACTCCGACTACCGGCATTGGGCCGGGAAAGGAGAGAGATGCAGGGATGACTGAGATCCAGATTTGGAGCTGGACAATTGTTGGGAACGCTTGGGGAGGTGGGGAGGGACAGGAGTTGGGTAGTTAGAGGGGAGTGGGCCTACGGATACGCACACGGGGGAGGAGGAGAAGATGCCAAGGGTGAGATGAAAGCAGAACCAACTAACGATTATGGGTGAACTCAAAATAGCAACATGGAATGTGAGAGGCTTGATCAGCTATATCAAAAGTAATCGGGTTATGTCGTATTTGAGACGCCAGAAAATAGACAGGAAACTCACCTGACTAAAGAGACCATACACTAGCATGGAAATGGAGGGGGGTGACCCTGGGCTCAACATACTTGGCGTATGCTAGAGGGGTTCTAATATGGGTGGCACCAACAGTCCCATTCAAGATTCTACAGATCTTCCTAGACAAAGATGGTAGGATGGTAATAGTTTGGGGATTGGTGGAAAATAAAGAAATATGTGTTATTAATATGTACGCCCCGAATCAGGATACCGCTGTTTACTTTAGACCTTTATACTCTAAGATTAGTCAATATAGAGATGGGGCGATGATATGGGGAGGAGATTTTAATTGTATGTTGGACCCGTTGAGAGATGGATCAGATAATAAATGTGTTCATCCAACCCCCTCAGTAAATGCTTTAAGCACGTTGTTGTGAACATTTAAGTTAGCAGATGTATGGAGAACAATCTACCCGCAAGACCGTGTATACTCACACTTCTCTGCCCCGCAGAATCTATACACAAGATTAGATTATGTGTTTGCAAGGGAGGAAACACTGAGTTTTATTTTATTTATTTATTTATATATTTGAAACGTGCCGAAGCTCGCAAGCATCAGAGCGCGACGAACACACGAGGACGAAGAAGTCACAGGACTACAAAAAAAGAAGAAGGAAGGACTCAAGAGAGTAAATAGGGAAGGTTAGTTTCTGATTACCTGAAAAGGATGGTTTGCAGCTGTTTTTTTTGAATGAGTGGAGGTTGCTTTCTAGCCTGAGATTGCAGGGTAGCTCATTCCAAAGAGAGATAGCTTTGGTAGGAAATGCCCTACCTAGGCCTGTGGCTTTTATTCTGGCATGGCCGGATTCAAGTAGTCCATGTTTAGCCGATCTTAAGCTGCGGCTTGGTTCATACCATTTGAATTCCTTTTTAAGGTATGCTGGAGCAGTGCCATATAAACAGCGATGGACCATTGTCAGAGATTTAAAGCTAACACGATCCTTTAAGGCGAGCCAGTAAAGGTCGATTCTGTCTTTGGTTATGTGTTCTCGTTTGGATTTCCCTGTGATGGATCTGATTGTGTTATTTTGGATTATTTGACATTGCTTGATGCAGCCATTGCTGGATCCTAATAACAGTGCGATACCATAATCCAATTGTGATAGGATGGTGGCTCTACCAATGGTGACACTTTTTTTGGTGTTCAGGAATGGCCTGATGCGGCATAGTAGCCTCTGGTAATACTGGCAGTTTCTTTTCAGGTACGCGACCTGTACCTCTGTTCCTAATGAGGATTGCAGATATATGCCGAGTGTTTTGACCTTATTAGTGACAATGATGTTGGAGTCTTTTATATTGAAAGAAGAGTAGGCTGGTCCTAGATTTTGTAAGGCTTTCTTTGTTCCAAATGTCATGAGTTCGGTTTTAGAGCCATTTAGACACATCCAGTGAATTTTCATCCAATTGTCAATGGCATTGTAAATGGCTGATAATCTGTTGTTGTCTAATGTATGGTCTCCCCATAGTTCCAAGATCAGTTGCGTTTTATCTGGGAAATTCGTAAAGTAAATCCCCAACTGTGAAAGGAGGGTGCAGAGACAGCGGATGTATAAGTTAAAGAGCAGGGGGGAGAAGCTAGCTCCCTGGGGGACGCCGGAGTTTACAGGATTAGAGCTGGTGGAGTGTCCACCCCAGGTGATTTTGGAGTTTCTATCTTCTAGGAAGGAGGATAACCATTCGATGGCTTCCTCTGAGCAATTTCCCGCTGTATTAAGGGCCTCTCTGAGCTTCCTGTGGTCTAATAAATTGAAAGTGGCCGAGAGGACTAGAAGAATCAGCAATCCTGCTTTTCCTTTGTCCAGAATACCGAGAATTTTTGGTTTGAAGGTCAAGTAGTGCAGATTCCGTGCTGTGAGCACTTCTAAAACCTGATTGTTGGGTATGTAATAGGTCGTGCTTGTCTACGTATTCCTGCAGTTGATGCGTAGCTATTTTAGCGAGGATTTTCAGCAAGAAGTTGCAATTAGTGATAGGCCTAAGGTTGGCCGGGTTTTGTTGATCTAGACCAGGCTTTTTTACCAGTGGTGTGTCTGTAACTATTTTTATGCCTGCGGGGACTTTTCGATCTCTGAATGATGAATTTGTCATACGGCATAGAAATGGTGCAAACATTTCTGCATTGTCTAGTATGAGTTTTGGGGGTAGAATGTTTTCGGCGCATGAAGTGCAGTTTATGGATGAAAGAGTTTTCAGCATGTCATCTAATGATATCGGTGAAAATTGAAATTTGGGTACTTTAGATTCCAAATTTACTTTGTTGGTGTGGTGAAAAACTCGGGTATCTGTGACATTACAGTTTATTATAGTGTCTCTGGCTTTTAAAATCTTTTGTGTGAAGGCTGTTTGGACTTTTTCACAGTCCATCACGGATGGCTGAAAAGGAGGAGAGAGAGTAGGTGGTTTTTCAAATATTTTTAAGATTTGGAACAATTTGCTGGTGGAGTTTGGAGCACCGGCGATTGGCTCATTGTAATAGTTTTTCTTTGTTTCTATTACTTTAGTTCTGTATAAGGTGTCACATTTTTTCCAGTTTTCTTTATTTAGCTCTGAGGGAGTTTTAATCCACTGTCTTGAGTGAGTTCACACAGGCTGAATATAAAGTGCGGGTCCTTTCGGACCATGCCCCACTGGTCGTTACTTGGCAGGTTCTTCCCCCCGAGCCAGGATCCCCACCTGGAGACTCAGAGTTGAAGCACTGAAAGATACAGGGTTCCAGGAACATTTGTGAGACAAGGTAAAAGAATATTTTAAGTACAACACAGGAAGCGTAAACTCAGCGGGTACGCTGTGGGAGGTCTTTAAAGTAGAGGTAAGAGGGGCAGCTAAAGCTAAATCGAAAGGGATACAAAATGTTATTTTGCGGGATCTACAAAGGACAGAAAGTCAACTAGAAAGTATAATGCGAGCAGGAAAGAGGTTGCTAGAAGAAGCCCAGGAGGTGTCCCGCCTCCAACAGGAATGTAGTGAACACCGGGAGAGGTTAGGCAAATTAAGTTATAAGAAAAACATTGAAAGACAACACGCAGAGGGAGACAAGCCGGGACGACTGCTATCCTGGTTATACAAAAGTGAGACCACATGGCAGACAATCAGGGCAGTGAAGGGGATGGATGGAAAGCTGCAGGAGACTCAAGAAGGGGTGAATACGTGTTTTTATGACTATTAGACACACCCGTACAAGGAATCCACGGAGGGGGTTGAGTTGGATATACAGGAAGCATTATCTGAGATCAGTTTTCCCAAACTGAATAAGGAGGAGAGTGACAGCCTAGAGATACGCATCATGATAGAAGTAGTAGAGAGTGTAATAAAGGAACTGCCGACTAGCAAAGTCCCAAGGCCAGATGGGCTCCCCAGAGAATTTTATAAAGAATATAAAGCTGAAATCCTTCCCCCACTAATAGCAATGCTAAACGAGGTGCTGCACAAAGGTAAACTGGCCGGGTCCCTGAGAGAGTCGATAATTATCCCCTTCCTCAAACCGAATAAGCCTGATACAGAATGCGTTTCGTATAGGCCCCTCTCGTTGCTGAATCAGGATTGGAAGATCCTTACAGCAGTCATAGCAAAGAGGCTTAGACCGGTCATAGATAAGCTCATACATCCAGACCAGACAGGATATGTCCTGCATAGAAATATCACTAACAATCTGAGGAGATTGCATCATATAATAGATTATACCCAGAAAGAGACAAAGGAAGTAGCAATAGTGTCACTGATGTTAAGACGTTTCACTGAGTCAGATGGACTTGGCTGCTAGCGGTCCTGAAGGAGTTTGGTATAGGGCCCACATACCTAAAATGGGTGCGGTTGCTATACAATGAACCGATAGCAAGGGTCAAAACGGGCTCCAGTATCTCGGAGCAGTAGCAGTTGAGTAAGGGCATGAGGCAGGGATTCCATAGTCCCTGATGCTCTTCATCTTGGCGCTGGAGCCACTGGCGGTCTATTTAACGGAAGAGTACGGTGAGACGGGTATCAGTACCTCTGGGGGGATGCATTTGTTCTCGTTATATGCAGATGACAAGCTCCTGTACCTGAAGTACCCAGAAGATAATTTACAATAAGTGCTGGACGTATTGGAACGGTATGCCACACTATCTGGTATAACCATCAACCCCCAGAAATCGAGTCTGTGCCCTTTGGGAGCGTACGTTGGGAAGCCCATACACAAACAGCCGTTGCTACCAATTAAATTGGAATTAGAGATGTTCAGGTACTTGGGGGTGGACATATACCACAACCCTAAGACAGAACATATACATAATACGGTGAAGGCAGTTAGCAAGATATTAAACTGCATATAATTCTGGAATAGGTTACCATTGACCATGATGGGGCGCTCAGCGTTATTGAAGATGGTGGTGCTGCCAAGACTCCTTCATTACTTTGTAAACATTCCGTACGCGATACCTAAAAAGTTATTTAGGAAAATACATAGCGTATGCAAGAGCTTCATATGGCATAATTCAAGGTGCAAAGTGGCCCTGTGGAAGCTCCAGAACCCATACGAACAAGGTGGAATTCAACTGCTCAATTTTCAGGTATACTTTGTGGCTAGCCAACTGCAATTTGTGGCCAAATGGCTGTCAGATGGACAGACACCTGAATCAAGGTTATTAAGAGCAGAAAGTGCTCCGGTCTTTTTGAACGAAGTTATATAGCTACCAGATTCGCGCACGACTCGTGAGCACCTTCTGTTGCACCTAAGGCGCATAATGTGGCTAGGGCCTCTCTTTTGATGGAGAACACAACACTGTATTCCCTGCAGATCCCGCTAGTGGTGTTAGAAGGAGTAGATGAACAAATAAGACTCAATGTGAGGAAGTGTTGGGAACCCATGGGGGTAGCAACGGTGGGAGATATGGTACAGGAAGGGAGGCCCAAGGAGTTTGAGGATTTGATACGAGACACAGGGGTACACCGGGGGCAACACCTTACGTTTAGTTTAGTTTAGTTTATTATTTGTATGGCGCGCCATGCCCTGGAGCATCAGGGCGCAAACAGACAAGGATATGCTCAACTTGGTTACAGTTACATAAGAATAATACGAGGGTGCAGAAATATGCTGAGCTTGGTTACAGATATGCTCAGCTAGTTGCACGTACATGAAATAAGCAGATAGTATAGGCATCGACAGTGTTACAGTAAGCAATTATGTACAAGGAGCGATCAAGGAACAGGGGAGCGGGGAGCAATCTCCTGCGTAGTCAAGGTCGCGAAATATGAATTATATACAGTTATGTACAGTGTAGCATATAGGGTCACGCGAGTTAACTTATTTGGCTGTCCTTGGCTCTTAACCACCTAGTAAGGATCAGTCTAAAGTTTGCGAAGGGCTGGGTTTCTCTGATGTCATGAGGGAGGGAGTTCCATAACTGCGCAGCCTTAACCGGGAAGCTATTTCCTCCTATGGTGGAAAGTTTGAAGCGCGGAACTTGGAGGCAATTGGCGTTGGCTGATCTAGTAGGTCTGGAAGAGGTTCTTTTGCGTAATCTGTCCATGAGGTAGGGTGGAGCTTTGTTGTTAAGGCATTTGTGAGTGAGGGAGGCGATTTTGAGATGAATTTTGTCTGCGGTGGAGAGCCATTTGTATTCTCTTCTTATAGAGGATATATGCTTGTTTCTATTCATTTTGAGTGCTGCTCTCAAGGCATTATTCTGAAGGACTTGAATTTTGTGGATGGTCTGTTTATTTGCCCCAATGTAGAGTCCATTACAATAGTCTAATTTGGAAAGTATCAAGGCTCTGGCAAGTATAATGCAACTATCTGTGGAGAGGAATTGTTTGCTCGCTCTGATAAGTTTGCATGTGTATGCAGTGGCAGAAGCTAAGGAGTTAACTTGTTTGGTAAAGTTCATGGTGGCGTCTAGGTAGAATCCAAGGGTTTTCACTTCGTTAGCTACTTTTATGTTGTTCCCGTCGATAATGAAGTTGTCATAATCGGGGCTAAGTTTGGATATGTAGGAGGTGGTGCCTAGGATGATAAGCTCAGTTTTATCATCGTTCAGGCATAAGCCGTGTGTGGCCATCCATGCCTGAACGATGCTATATATTCTGTTCACTAGGGCCAGGTCCTTGGCGTAGTCTCCCGAGAGTGGGAGGAGGATCTGGGTATCGTCTGCGTAGTTGGTGTAGGCGATACCCAGATGATTCATTTCATCGAAGAGGGGCTTTGTGAAGAAATTGTAGAGGGTGGGTGACACACAAGACCCTTGTGGTACACCGCAAGTTATGGGAATAGGATCTGCTGAGGCTGATGGAGCGAAGACTCTCATGGTCCGGTTACCTAGGAATGACTTAATCCAGATTATGGCTTCTTTAGAGAAGTGGGCTGCAGAGTCCAGGTGACTACAGAGGACTGTGTGGTCCACTAAGTCGAATGCTGCTGATAGGTCCAGAAGGAGAAGTAGGGCAGCTTGGCCATTATCTCTGCATTTGTTTATTTGGGCCTTAAGGTCTATTAGCGCTGTCTCGGTCCCATGTTGTGGGCGGAATCCTGATTGACGGGTACCAAGTAAGTGGTTAGACTCTAGGAAGTTTTGTATTTGCATGTAAGGCACTTTATCTAGAATTTTTAGAAGAAAGGGCACAGTCGTGATGGGCCTGAAATTGGTCGGAATGGCAGGGTCAAGGGTTTGTTTCTTTAGTAATGGCAGTACCCAAGATTCTTTTAAGTTGTTTGGGACTGAGCCTGAGGTAAAGGATGAGTTGATTAGTTTAGTTATAAATGGTGGTAATTCTCTTGCAGCATCCTTGATGAGTTGCGCTGGGCATTGGTCGCCTTTGCAGTTGGACGGTTTAAGTCCCAGGATGACCTTTTCTACCTCTATGGTCGATACCTTAGAAAAGCAGAATCGGGCTTCAATATTAGGCTGTGGAGGTGGCGCTGCGCTCTGAGGGATGTGGGGCGTTAGCGATGCCTTCTTGATGGCAATTTTGGTTTGTAGATTTGCTACTTTATTTGTTAGAGCATGTTGTATGCTCGAGCACCATTTTTTATCCTTAGTGCAGTTTTCTTGGGGTACAACGGGCATTTCCAGTTCTTTCAGAATGCTGAACAGTTCTTTGACACTGGATTTTGAATTAGATATTCTAGTATTGTAGGTTTCTTGTTTGGCTAATAGTATTTCTTTCTTGTATTGGGAGGAGGCTTTGGAGAGGTTGAGCTTGTTATTGACTGATGGGGAGAGTCTCCATATAGTTTCAAGTTTTCTTTTAGCCAGCCTGAGATTTTTTAAATGGGGAGTGAACCATGAATTGAGGTGTTTTTTAGGTTTGCCATTTCTAAGCTTGAGCGGGGCTATGTGATCAAGGGCTGAGGTCATGACTACATTGTAATGTTCAACTAACAGATTTGGGTCCATACTGTCTGGTAGTGAATTCAATATAGGTGTTATAACAGGCATCAGATTTTCCGCTGTCATTAGTTTTTTGTTTCTCGTGGGCAGGGGTGGGGCAGGTGAGGGCAGGGCAGTAGCCCGGCTAGTTGTCACTGTGAATAATATCAGGTGGTGGTCAGTCCAGATCTGTGGTATAGAGTCCGTAATATTTACTTCGCAATTATGTTCTGCTATCCAATGAAGGATACGACCTTTGTTATGGGTAGGTAATTCCACTTTTTGGGAGAATCCTAGCTCTTTCAAGGTCAGAGCAATCGCTGTAGATTGGGTATCATTGTTGTCATTGTAACCTAGATTAAAGTCATCTAGCACTATTGTTTGGGATGTATTTTTTAGGTTATTGGACAGGGCTGTTGAGATGTCCTCGGCAAATGTTCCGATGGGACCTGGGGGTCTATAGATGAGGATGATGTTTAGGGTTTGGGAATTGGCGATGGCTATTTTGACCGTGAGGCATTCACAGGATGGTATAGTGGTAGTGGTGATGATCCTCATGTCCAGGCTAGTTTTAGCTATGATTGCTAGACCTCCACCTCGGGAGGTGAGTCTGTCCGCTCGCAGAATTGTATAGTTATCTGGGACTGCTAGTGATAGGGCAGGGCCTGCCGCATCATGTAGCCAGGATTCTGAGATGGCCAGGAAGTCTAGGTTGTCTGTAAGAATGATATCTGATATCTCTGTAGCGTGTGCGACTAGCGACCTGGTGTTTATAAGCGCACCTTTGAGATAAGGATTATGGTCGGTGTTGTGGCTACCTTTGGTTGTCCGTTTGGTGTCGTTTATTCTAGGTCTGTTGGGCTTGGACTGTTTCTTGGTGGGTTCTGCAATACCCTTCAAGGGTAACTGTGTTTTGTTTAGAAGTTTAAGTAGTTCGACTTTCTTGGCTGGTGGCTCGTGTAGTTTGGACAGGCGAGCGCGTAGTCTCAGGTTTCTGTCTGCAATATTACATGACCTATGTAAGATGGTGTTCTCTGGATAAAGGGTCATTTTAGGTCCAGTATTGGGTTGTTGTATGTTGAGCATGAAAGGGTGGGTAAGAGGGGTGGAATATGACGTGGCGCAGGGCCTAGGAATGTGAGCTTTGGTGCTCAGAGTAAGTGATTGTACTCCTAGTGTGGTGAAGAAGGTGATATACAAGGGTAGCCAGGGTGGCCAGTAGGCACGACTCAAGGTGTACATGCTAGGTGGCTGAGTAGAGGCCAGTTGGGTTCAGTGGTGGTTAGAGAGTGGCTAAGACTCTGTAGGCTAGATGCAGGTATCAGGCTAGGTACAAATTCAATAGCAGTTTGAAGTGGCCAAAGACAGGCAGGCTAGATGCCAGTATCAGGCTAGGTACAAATTCAATAGCAGTTTGAAGTGGCCAAAGACAGGCAGGCTAGATGCAGGCATCAGGCTAGGTACAAGTTCAATAGCAGTTTGAAGTGGCCAAAGACATGCAGGCTAGATACATGTATCAGGCTAGGTACGAATTCAATAGCAGTTTGAGGTGATCAAAGTCAGGCAGGCTAGATGCAGGTAACAGGCTAGGTACGAATTCAATAGCAGTTTGAGGTGATCAAAGACAGGCAGGCTAGATGCAAGTATCAGGCTAGGTACAAATTCAATAGCAGTTTGAAGTGGCCAAAGACAGGGAGGCTAGATGCAGGTGTCAGGCTAGGTATGAATTCAATAGCAGTTTGAAGTGGCCAAAGACAGGCAGGCTAGATGCAGGTAACAGGCTAGGTACAACAACAATAGCAGTATAACATGGCCCAAAAAAAAACCTCAGTTGGGCGCAGTGTCAGATCGCATGACATAGATGGCTTAGGGCCAATTAATGGGTTCAATATGAGCAGCAATTACCAAAGGCAGGCTCATATTGACAGACATTACATTAATAATCAATGGTATACCGTCTGGTAGTCAGAAGTAAAGTGGCATGTATTGGAAAATATTAACGGATAGTTCGTGCTCATGCGAAGTAGCTGGGAGATATGGTCACTGCGAGTGGCTGTGTGATGATGCAAAGTGTAGGGCGTAGGTAGACTGTACCTTAGTTTTTTGACTTGGCATCAGGTCCGGTTGTGCAGGGGTTCGTGCAAAAGGCAAGATCAGGCAAGAACAGGCAAAGAAAGGAAGTTGCCTTTGTTCCTGCTTGCCTTTGTTCCGGATGCCGGCTCACGCCACCCGGCTCCGGATTGGCTGGATAAAGATGAAATAGGCCAATCAGGGGGTTAGTGGGCAGGCAGGCTGGAGGTGCAGAACAAAGTAAAGGCCATCAGGGAACTAGGTCGCCATCTTGGAATGGCCGTGACGTGCATTACACAGGTGCATGCAATGTGGAATTGCCTTTTAAGGCAACTTCGGTCGCTTCTCGCGGCTGGGTATGGTTTGCACGGTGTCGGCGTGCAGATCCCACGCTCGTGAGGGATGATGTCGCTGGTGCAGGTGCAGTCGGCAAAAATGGGCACAAATAAGCCCGGGGCTTACCTTGATGAAGGGAAGCTCCTGCTTCACCTTCACAAGGCGGTGCACTGCTCCAGAAGTGAGGAGGGGAGCTCCTGCTCC
Organism: Ambystoma mexicanum; assembly: GCF_040938575.1. NCBI lineage: Eukaryota > Metazoa > Chordata > Amphibia > Caudata > Ambystomatidae > Ambystoma > Ambystoma mexicanum. The sequence goes on along the minus strand of NC_090927.1, from coordinate 272,989,182 downwards.
ATACGAAGGAGGGGGTGAACGTGAATACGTATTCCCGAATCTTGGGGAGCCTAAGACGCAGATGGCCAGAAACTGAGACGTCCATACAGCCAGATGGGATTATTGAGACATTGTATGATGTGTCGGAAGGAGGACACAAAGTCTCACAGATATATGAGCTATTGATGTCCAAGGTGGGATGGGAAGTAGGACAGACGAGGCAGAAGTGGGAAGCAGACTTACAGGAGCCAGTGTCGGACGAGATGTTGAGTAGGGCTCTAGTGCATCACAAAAAGGTGTCGAGGAATGCACGACTACAACAGATCCAATTATACGTGACCCATTGAGCGTATCTGACCCTGAACAAAATATCCAAATTCAACCAAGCAGATATACAAGCACGCCCGAAGTGTGGGGAGATAAATGCAGATTTGGTGCACATGTTCTGGGCGTGCGTAGAGATTGGCAGATTTTGGGGAGAGGTAGCCCAAACATTGGCGAAAGCAGAGATTACTCTGGATGTGAGATCCTCCATGGCTTGTCTGCTAGGGGGTTTCCCAAGACCCAAACAGGCTAGACATGTAAGCAAGCTCAGAGACTTAGCATATATGCTGCCCAAATGCAGAATAGCGATGGGCTGGAAAGCACAAACGAGACCAGCAGTACAGACGTGGTGGAGAGACTTGTTAAAATAGGCTAACGAGGAGACCGTTGAGTGGCAGGAGGCGTTGGGTAGAAACACAGAACAAGGAGGGGGGGTGGAGGCGTGGAGACAATTAATAGCTGATCTGGCTGTCACAGAATGGGGTACCTAAAAAATTGAGGAAACTCTTGGACAAGAGGATACCTTAGCCAGGAGGGTTGCAGATGAATGAAGAATAGAGATAGAATAGGAGGTGCAACATAATCCTGGGATGGGTGGGGGGATTTAGAGGGAGAGGAGAAGCAATCGTATAATTTGATGTGAAATGTTTGTAATGATTAAAAAGTCTGCAAGTTGTTACGGTTATGTTTACAAAATCTATTCAAATTGTTTTTTAAAAAAGTTACCTATGTACTGAGACGAGGACGAAGCATCCAAGAATACCCATAGGAATCAATGCTCCAGGGATCCGTATGGGCAGTCGCTATTTTGTCCGGATAATGAGGCTAGGAAGAGTCAGGCAGTGCTGGGTAGCTACTCACACCTGACTTCAATTAACACTCCCTGTCAGTATGAAAGGTGGAACACACAGGCACACGCTGAGCAAGCTGGGGATGCTGGATGGAGCACAGAGGCTAGGAGGAGAGTTTGAGCTGAAGAGGCCCTGGAAGGCCTGGAGGACCAAGGACTGCCTAATTGCCAGGCCTGTGAGTATAGGGGAGGCTGCAGTGTTGCAAGGCAGTGCAAGTTTCAGGGAACCAAACCAGGGGCAGCTGGGGTGACCTGGCAGTGCCCACACCAGAGCTCCTCCCCTGGGCATACAGGCGAGCCCAGGCCATTGGGGGCAGGTGGTAAGACCCTGACCTCAACAAACATCCCCTTGTGCTCTTGCTGCTCCCAAAATGCGAGAAGGCCATTTTTGGGGAGCTAGCGGAGTAGGAGTAAAATAAAGAAAAGTGAATTCTGTGACTGGAAGTCCAAATACGTTTATTCTGTGAACTTTGAGTGGGGTCCGGGCCCGTCTGAGGGAGACTCTGAGAAGGGAGCAAAGCTACAAACCAGAAACCCTTTTGGCCAGAAAACATTGTATCCTAAAAGCTGCGAGGGTTACACAAGCCAGCCCAGCTGGGAAGAGAAAATTGCTTCAAGTGCTACCAAGTTAACAGCTGTCCTCCCGGGTGAACGGCCGAGTTGGGGAGGCACCAATACAACAAGAATAACGGCCTTGACTTCAAATCAAAAGACATGAAGGTGCCAAGCCTCCCAACGCAACCGGTGGATCGATTGAAGATATAAAGGTCCGGATTGTGTTTTGGAGTGCTTGTAACAGTTGCCAAGAGAACTGAACTTTACACGTTGTAAGGAAGGCATTGTATCAAAGTAAGACAGACACAAGTGATCATAGTTCAACGGGTGTTTATTAAACTGTAAAATGGGTGAGATAAATGCCTAATCTAAACCTAAATCTAAGATGGGAGTAGGCTACAAGCATCAAATAATAATAATACAGTCCTAGTAGAGTCTAGTCAAATAAAAAGGGTCTATACAAAAAACCTATTTCCAATCATTACTGCTATGCTACAAAAGAGTGTGGGATAATCTTCACAAGAAAAGAAAGAAGTGTTCTCAAAATGATAAGCCTGGATGTTATGGCTGGGGTCTCGCTTCCCCACTTTTGTATTATGGGACAAGGCAGGTCTCTTGAGCACAGCACACTCCTGGGCTTCTCTAGCATGAGTTTATAGTTCCTTTTCTATCTATCAGGGCCTTCCATGCCAAAGTCTCTTCTCATGCAAAGTCTCGCACTTCTGTGTGGGCCTGATATGTCATAAAAAACAAAACAAATGTTCCTTCTGTATCTCCACGTCAGGCGATCACTCTTCACCCTAGGATTCCTCTCAGCCGGGCTCTGATTCTTCTTTCAGCATCAGCCTCCCCAAGCACATGCCAATTCAAACAGAGACTTCCGAAGGGCGATCTGGTCTCTCTGGGTCACTCTTTTAGCCTATGGCAAGTGCGGGTCTCACATAATCACAGTTCGCACAGCGTTCCCCTCAGCGGGCGCAAATGCCTTTTCCAGAATTCCCTCAGTCAGGTTCATAATCGGCAAAAACCTTCTGTAACGTGTCAAGGACTTTCGATTGTACAGGGGGTTTGGCTTGACCCTTGTATGACCACCTTGACACCCCCCGCTGGCCTTTCCTATGCCCTATTGGTACTTGTGGTTTCAATATTCATTTAGTTCAACACATTCTCTTTGTTCAGGAGAGGGGTATCAACCAGAGCACCCACGTGGCACCAGACCACTCTATCTCTGGTACCAAGTTTGTTCACAAAAAATACATCTGTCTATTAATCTTCTTAATGTTGCCACTGCAACCATGAGCCTAAAACAGTTCGGTCCACTATCAGGTTCTTCCGACTCACTGGCTGTGCTGAACTCGTTGGCGTTTCTTTTGCCGCTGGAGTCAAGTACGGTACCACGATGGGAACTGTGTCTCCCCGTCCTGGCTATCATTGCGGGATGGTTCCATGTCCCATTGACACCCATCACACCATTCACCAGCTGCGATTCCTGGTCTTGTGTTTCCTTTTTCAGAGGCTTCGTGGGACTCGGTTGAAAAGGGCACTGGCAACTTCCTCCTTGATGTCCTTTCAGGTTTCACCGCCTTTCTCCTCCGTTTGAACTGCCTTCCTAGAATAGCTGTTTCTTCGTGGTGCGGCCTTGCTTAGAGTTTGCTCTCGTGTTCCGCCTTTTATCCCTATGGGGAAGGGAAAGGGCAGTCAGGTGTGTAGTTGTCAGCAATTGCCTGACTCTGCCTGCTGACCCTTGTGTTGGGACATGTCAGGAAAATGTCTCTGGTATTAGTCTGTTGCCGCTCACGGTGTGCGAAAGTGTTTGTGTTGGAAAAGGGGGGGTAGAGTTTCTAAATATCCTACTAGGCAAGATGGGGAAAAGGTGTCATAAGGAAGGGGAAACTGCGTCTCACCCTTCGGTGTCCCACTTCCACTCCCCAAAGACCCCCCATTCAGGTGATCCTCCCGCACTGATCCACCCCCAGGAACTGGATCCAATGGCATTGGCCATGTCCTGGCCTCCTGGATGACTGATCCCCTGGGATTAGGGGGTGAGACACCTTGAGCTTTCTCACAGCGTCTAGAGCTGAACCGTGAGGCAACATGAACCCATTCTTCCGAACATTTGTGTATGAATACCAAGTAGCAGAGTGGTCCGGCCAGAAGGAAGATGCCCAATCAAAAGTCTCTGCATGATTTGATCCCGGCAGAGGAATTAAAAAGGGAACTTGTGTAACATTGAGAACGCTAAATACCAGGAGGCATTGCTAAGGCAAATAGAAGTCGAAGTGGTCATGCAGAGGAAAACCAAAAGTCCTTGCAGTTTCAAAAGTATTCAACCAGGAGAAAGAGACTCGAACTCGACGGAGGAAAGTCTTAATGGTATGAGGGTAGCTAGGGGAAGGGAACCCCAATAAGTAATGTGGAAAAAAGCTTCAGCCTGAATGAGGGGAGGCTGTGCTGAACTGCGACCAGATTGGGCTACATAGTTTTGTTGAACTCTTCAGAGGACAAGGGGATTAACCTGGACTTGGCAGAAGGCAAACCCGAGAGGTTGAAGCCTCCAATTTGTGACTGGCAATTCGAGAACCCAGGAGGCTCTGGAAGGAAGAGCAGGCTGCCAAAGTATATTCACAAGCCAAGTTTGGCTGAGTGCCAAGTGTCCACCCAAACCCGCGTGCTATACAGGGTAGGAAAGAGAAGCCATAGTGATACATATTTTTGATATTCTGACATTTTTGTTAAACACTGACTTTACTTTTTGAAAACACATTTCCCTGTGCACATTTATTGTTTGTTTGTTTGTTTGTTTGTTTATTTTATTTATATCGCACACCTGACCCAAAGGTAATTGGGCATTAATGTTTACAAAGAACAGTCAAGGTAAGATTACAAGCGGTAGATATATACATGTTATACATATTATACAATCAAAAGCATTAAAGGTCATGGGAGAATTACAGGGCAGCATACATACAAATTGTGCAGTCCATCAAGGTCGGGGTATCTAGGGTAATGCGATTGTGTTTTGCTGAGTAACCAGATGATAACATGGCTTCTGAATGTGTCAAAAGCTTGAATCATTTGGATATTCTGAGGGAGGGTGTTCCATAACTGGGCAGCTAATACCGGGAAGCTGGTGCCGCCGGCTCTTTTCATATTAAATCTGGGCACCACCAGGCATAGTCTGTTGGATGATCTAGTAGTTCTTTTGGATACTTTCCAAGTGAACTTGTCTGAGAGATAGAGGGGGGCTTGGTGGTTGAGCGTTTTGTGAGTGAGGCAGATGGTTTTTAAGTCGATTTTGTCATGTATAGAGAGCCACTTGCGTTGCTTTCTAGTTTCTGGTATGTGCTCTCTTTTGGGGATATTTAACGCTACTCTGAGCGCGTTGTTTTGCATGATCTGCAATTTATTTAGAATGGCTTTATTCACACCTAGGTAGAGACTGTTACAGTAGTCCAATTTGATTGTATGAGTGCTCTCGCCAGTGTTAGGCAGCTAGTGGGGGAGAGAAAAGGTCTGCAAGCTCTAATCAGTTTGCCCGTGTAGGCAGTGGCCGATGATTTCATGTTTATCTGTTTAGTTAGATTGGATTGTGCATCGAGGTAAAAACCTAAGGTTTTCACATGTTTGGCTACGGGTATATTGTTCCCATCAATGAGGATACTTATGTAGCGGGGACTAAGTTTGAGCAGGTTGTTAGGTGAGCCAACTAAGAGTAGCTCTGTCTTATCATCATTCAGGCAGAGGCCATGTGTGGCCATCCATGCCTGAATGGTGGTGTAGACTTCGTTAATCCGTGCAACATCTATATCATAAGTACCTGATAAAGGTAGGAGTATCTGGGTGTCATCAGCATAGCTTGTGTAAGTGACACCCAGACGGTCCAGTTTATCAAATAATGGCTTTGTAAAAATGTTGTACAAAGTGGGCGAGGCGCATGATCCTTGGGGGACTCCACAGATGATGGGGATGGGATCAGCGGCTGCCGAAGGTGAGAACACATGCATTTTTCTGTTTGCGAGGAAGGATTGGATCCAGGAAAGAGCAGAACTGGAGAAGTGGGCTGCTGATGATAGGTGGTCGCAAAGTATAGCATGGTCCACCAAATCAAAAGCTGCTGAAAGGTCTAGAAGGAGTAGGATGGCCATCCTTCCATTGTCTTTCGATTCATCGATCTGGCACTTGAGATCAACAAGGGCAGTTTCTGTGCCATGTTGAGGTCTGAAGCCAGATTGGCGAGTTCCGAGTAATTTGTGAGTTTCAAGATAATCTTGTATTTGCAAGTAGGCAATTCTATCCAAGATTTTCAGTAAAAAGGGGACTGTCGTGATAGGTCTATAGTTAGTGGGTATATCTGGATCAAGGGTATGTTTCTTTAGTAGCGGTAGAACCCAGGACTGTTTAAGGTTACTTGGGACAGAGTTGCTAGCGAAGGAGGACTTTATGAGCTTAGTAATGAATGGTGCTACGTCTCTAGCTGCATCTTTTATGATCTGGGCAGGGCAGCTATCGCCCTTACAGTTAGATGGTTTGAAAGACGCAATGATTTTTTGAACTACGGGTATGGTAACTTTTTTAAATATGAAACCTGAATTAGTGTTTGAGGCGGGGGTGGATGCTGGAGTGTTAACTGTGAATTGGGATCTTTTGTTAGCTATTTTGGTCTGAAGTCCTTTAATTTTGTTGGAAAGGGCATTTTGTATACTGGTGCACCAGGCTTTATCCTTAGTGCATGTATCTTGCGTGGGGTTGGGGTTCTCAAGTTCTCTTACAATATTGAATAGTTCTTTAGTACTGGAGCTGGCTTAGGCTATTCTGTCGTTGTAGGTTTCTTTTTTGGTCTGGATTGTCTTATTTTTGTAGGTGGCGGTGATGGTGGCAAGATTTGTTTTGTTTTCAGGTGTGGGGGAGGATTTCCAGCACGATTCCAATTTTCTTTTTTCTGTACGGAGTATTTTTAACTCTGGAGTGAACCACGAGTTAAGATGGGCTATAGGTTTACTTTTGCGCAGTTTTAGCGGCGCAATTGCATCAATAGCTTTGGACATAGTCTCATTGTAGGCGGAGGTCAGGGTATTAGAATCATTGGTGTCCGGTAGGGCATTGAGTAGGGGAACTACCAAGGGAACTAAGGCTTCTACTGTGATGTTGCGTTTATTTCTTGTGAGGCAGGGGGGAGCAATGGTAGGCTTTTTTTTCCAAGTTGTTGATGTTTATTTCAAAGGTGATAAGGTGGTGGTCTGACCATACTAGAGGATTGGTGTCTAATAGGGAAGTGTTGCAATTGAGAACCGCTATCCAGTCAATTATCCTGTCCTTTTCGTGGGTGGGTTTGGAGCTAATTTGGGTATAGCCATGATCTGATAGTGCAGATGCTAGGGAGGTGACGTGTAGGTCACTGGTGTCATTATAACAAAGGTTAAAGTCACCTAAAATGATATTTTGTGCCATAGGTTTAGTGGTGTCAGCTGCTAAGGCTGTCATGTCTTCTTCGAAGGATCCAGGGAGTCCTGGGGGCCTGTAAATACTATGTAATGTGATGGTGTTGTTGGGTGAAGTTTGGAACTTGACTGAAAGGAGTTCACACGAAGATAGCAACGTAGGGGTGATGAGTCTTATATTGAGAGTGTCTTTAAAGATATGGATATTCCTCCTCCGCGAGCTGTGTGTCTGTCTGCACGGAGAATGGAATAATTGTCCGGGTGGCTAGGGCAATGGAGGGGCCAGCTGCCTCATGCAGCCAAGTTTCTGTCATTACGAGGAAGTCGAGGTTATTGTTTACAATAGTGTCAGTGATCTCTGATGCATGTGCTACAAGGGACCTGACATTCAGTAATGCTCCTTTGATAGGCTGTGCCGGTGAGCCCTTCAGAGGTGAGCTAGGAAGAATGGTGTCTGGGTTATTTAGTGCAACTGTGTGGCTTTTGTTTTTTTGCCTGCGATTATTATGGGTGGGTCCAGAGCGATCTGAGCATGTGAACTTATGGGTGTGTTCTATTACTGGGTGCCTACTAGATGGTAGTCTACTGGCAAGTCTCTCATTACGCTTAGGCGTGTCCGGAGGGGAGGCAGATGAGACTATAGGCATGGGGGTTGACTTATCCTGTGTGGTGCACGTAGTTGAACCTGGATATATATTAGGTGTCGTTGGAAGGGGAAAAGGGGGTACTGAGGGGAGGAATGGTGTAGGGCAAGGGATAGGGTGATGACGTGGACATCTCAGTCTCCCTAACCCTTCATTAATCCTGATGTAGTGCCCTTTGGTGCAGGGGGTGGCATTGGGTATTATACAGAAAGGGAACATAATTAAAGTTAGCAACACCTGCATACTTTGGGGGTGGTAGGCGGTCTAGGGTTAAGCTTGCTAATCCTATTTTGGACTGAGGATTTCCAAAGACTCGCTGGGGGGTGGGCGGCAGATAATGGATGTCAGTCTGGCGTGACACAATACGTCTAAAAAGTCTAGCGAGGTTTGACTGTAATTGCTCAGACTAAACTCTACGCAGACATAGGGTAGTGGATGCTACCTAGCGCAAGGGAGTGAGTGACATAAGATGTTAGGTATCCTAAGAGCAGTGAGTGGACAGCAGTAATACATTCGGGAGAAGTAGCAGGGCAAAGATTTCACCTAGATGTGAATGATTCTAAACGTGCCTAAAGAGCAAAGATACATTCGAAAATAATAACAGTGCAGAGTTCCACCTAAATGCGAATGGTGCTAAACGTGCCTAAAAAGCAATGAGTAGACAATGAAGCATTCGAGAATACTGATAATGCAAAAATACACTTGAAGAGCAAAGAGACATTCGAAAATAACAACAGTGCAGAGTTTCACCCAAATGCGAATGGTGCTAAACGTGCCTAAAAAGCAATGAGTAGACAATGAAGCATTCGAGAATACTAACAATGCAAAAATACATCAGAGGTGCGAAAGATGCTGTAAGGGCTTACGGGGCGGTAGGCAGGTAGAGGAGTCCCTATAAAACTGGTGTGAGATCTACAGAATGGCAGACTTCACAGTATATTTACTACAAATTCAGTTAGGCATGTGCAAGTTACAGCAAGGTAGTGGGGCACAGGGAACTGAGTCATGAGTAAGACCAGTATATTTAAGTACGCTTGCAAGCAGTTACTGATTGAATGATGTTAGTCCGATTCAGCTGGAACTGTGTAGACAGTTGAGGTAGGTGGCTGGTGAGTTTGTTAGAGTGCGGTGCGTTCATCAGGTGGATGGTATGTCTACAGCTCTCTAGTGTCAGCACACGAGATAAGAACAGTGTTTGTGCGAATTATAGATAAGTTAATTCCTTACTGTGGGCTGTGTGGTACCTAATGCGGGCGGTACTCAGACGGGGTCCACGGCTACCGGCGGGGGGGCAGAGGTTCCAGCCAATGGCCGGAAAGGCAAGGACAGGCTTTGACAGGAACTTGCCTTTGTTCCTGGGCCTTCGTGACTGTGGGCCGGCTTACGCCTGCCGGCTTCTGATAGGTGCTTAAGTTGCACACAGAGGCCAACCGGTGTATGGCTAACTGCTTGGCCGGAGTTAGGCAACATCAGAGTGGGGCTGAAGCGGGGAGGCCATCTTGGAGTGACCTGCCTCGTGGTGCTCAATGGTGGGAGCAAGGTGCAGATCCTTTGGCAAATTCAGCAAATGGACGGAATTACGTGATTAGCATGTATCTAAACGCTTTTTTAAATCACGCTCTCTGCATTACCCAATTTAGCAGTATTTCGGCCAAAAATCATTCGTGGCTGTAGGTTGCTGCAGACTGCTGCATTTTCTCACTGTGAGGGTCAGGCAGCTTAGACATCTCTTCTAAGGGGGCGGGGGGTACTGCTCCAGCAGTACTCCAGGCTCTGTTGTCTCCTCTGATGCGATACTGGAGTGTATTGTAATAGAGTGAGGGCAGGCATTAGGTTTTCTAGTTTAAATATTATGATTTTGGACACGACTGACTAGGACTGTTTATCTTTTATTTGATGGTTGAGCACACTCCCATCTTAGCTATAGGGCCAGACAGGTGTTTTTCAACCCCTTTCACTTTGAGTTAAAAAAGAATTCAACTTTGCATCTTTTGTGTTAGTGTCCTCCTTATGATACCATTATAAATAAATAAATAAACAAACAAACAAGCAAACCATGCCTCTCACACATCACATATTGGGTGAGAATACACTGCAGTGAAGTAGCACAGAGAATGGTGATGATGCTGCAAACACTGCCACCATTTCTCGAGGAAGATTTGGCAAAGGTACCCAGTGTCTTATGAACCAATGGTCCCTATGACGTGGGGCTCTTGAAAGGGACAGGGGCAGTGAAGGTAAAGCTCAAACAAGGAGCAATTTTACTGAGAACAAGGCAATATCCCCTGTCGAGAGAAGCAGATCAGGGCATTTTAGAGACAATTGCGGCATTAGTTAAACAGGGCATTCTGGTAAGATCCAAATCGCAGTGCAATACGCTGGTGTACCCTGTGAAAAATGCAACATGGGGATTGTGGCATTTTATACAGGATTTGCACCCTTTGAACCAGATTGTAGATGCTGAATTTGCATTAGTTCAAAATCCCACTGCAATCTTGTGTAGCATTCCTATGGAGGCTACCCATTTCACTATCATAGACTTAAAGCATTATTTTTTTCTCCATACCACTTCACCCAGAGTCACAGGACTTAACTTCATTTCTAAATAGAAACATACTCAGCTCCCACAAGGGTACTTTGAGTCCCCTTCCATATTCAATAGGGCCCTTCAAATGTACATAGGCAATGTACAATTGCAAAGCTCCATTATACACTGCATGGATGACATTTTCATCTGTAGTAAATCAGAAATGCACTGTAGAAATGACTCAGTGAACATGTTAATCGTACTAGCAGAAAAGGGATACAAAGTAGACAAAGACACATTACAATATTGTCAGAAAAAGGTGCTACACATTGAACAGGTGATATCGCAAGAAGGACGAAAAGTGACACCAGAAAGGGCAGAGGCAATCCACAAGACACCAAAGCCCATGAAAGTGAGACAAATGCTGCAGTTTTTAGGTCTCTGAAATTATTGCAGGGCATGGGTATTTGATTACAGAACATACACAAGGCCTTTCTTAAGTGCACTGAAAGAAGCACAAATGGGGAAGCCACACTTCAATGGACAGAAGAAATAACTGGTGCATTTGAGGAGCTGGAGCCAGCGATATGCACAGCTCCAGTGTTAGGGATCCCAGACTATCAAGACAAATGTTATTTGTTTTCGCACTCCAATGGAGTGGTAATTACTGCAGTGCTCTTACAGAAAACAATGATGGGTCATAAACCATTAGCTTACTATAGCGGGATATTAGATCCAGTAATGAGAGGGCACTTCTCTTGCGAACAGAAATTGACTGCTGCTGAATTTGCAGTAGACACGTCAGCAAGTATTATCATGGGATGCAGCACCACTCTCTTTGTGGAGCATGCCCTCTTTGCGATACTCGAACGACCCAAGAGCACATTGACCACACAAAGGGCTTTGATGTATGAAGTAATATTATCTAATCCAGCTATAAAGGTAGTGAATTGCAGGACTGTGAACCCGGCTACATTTGTTGCCAAGCCCATAGAGGAAGGGAACTATGTACACGATTGCACCACAAACATAGAAAATTGTGATGACATTCCGAGAGTGAGAGAGAAGCCACTTGAGGAAGGAGAGGTACTTTACATTGACGGTTCATCAAAGACATACCAAACCACTGGAGAAAGACATACTGGGATGGCGGTAATAAGGCTACATTAGGGTGGAACAACTGAAGTAGTAGTAAGCACACATTTCCCAGCACAGGCTGCAGAGTTCGTGGCTCTCATATTGGCATTGGAGTGGAGTGAAAACAGGGAAGTGACAGTATATTCAGATTCAGTCTATGTAACCTCTACGGTCCACTCTGGGCTGTCACGCTGGCTGAGGAGGGGCTTCCGATGTGCTGATGGCACGCCGGTGCAACACACGCTCTTATTGGGTAGACTCATAGAGGCATTCTGATTTCCAGTAGGAATAGCGGTCATGAAGTGCCTGGCCCATGTGAAGGGGGAGGATCCCATCTTGAGGGGCAACGAAGCAGCAGATGCAGAAGCGAAGCATGCAGCATACTTCAAGGATATCCTGGACATGGATACCCAATCCGAGCACGTAATTGTGCACAGACTATGATACTAAAGGAAGGGTACATTGGTTACCAGTGATACAAATAATGGATTTGCAATGGGGTGCGCCAAAGGAACAAAAAGAGTTATGGATGAAAAGGGGGTGTTCTATATCCCCCCGAGGCCCTGTGGTGACAGAAAAGCGCTGGCAATCTGGTGATGCCATTGTCTTTATTACACGCAGCACTGACACAACTACATCATCCTAGCCACATGAGGAATAATGTACTTGCTGCTCACATTGGAGAAGATTGGTTTTGCCCTAATTTGGTGGGACATGTGGTAGTATGTATGACCAATTGCATTGCCTGTAAGAGTTTCACAGCAGGGCATACATTAAGGGTAGTGAGAGGAACCATACTTTGCCCACTGAGTCCATTCCAACACCTTCACATGGTTTATGTTGACATGCTCCAAGTATGACAGGGCAACCGCTACATGATAGTGGTTGTGTGCCCATTTTCCTGCCGGATCGAAGCTGGTCCTTGTTCCCACCCTAATGCCCTATTAAGGCATTGACTGATGCATAGTCTGGGTCTAATGTATTGGTGAAAGAAATGTACGATTTCACTGCTGCCTTGATGGCTAGTGCGTCTTTTATTTCTTGTCAACTGTAGGCACAATGGGAGAGGTCCAAGAAGAACGAACAAGATAACAGTACAGACATCAGCGAGAATCACCTGAAGACGCCACAGCTCTACCCAGGGTACACAGTCCTACTCTGAAATTTTATTCAGAACTGGTACAAGCCCAGGTTTAAGGGTCCCACACTGTAGAGGAAGTGACTGGCAGAGCTGTAAAGATACGTGGAAAGAAAGCTTGGAATTTCCTCAGGGATGTGAAACCCTGTCGAGCAGAGGACTCTCCTAGAAGTGACGAGGAGGGGCCAGAAGAAGAACAAAATGCTCAGCAAAGACCGTTGCAACCCGGTGAACTTCAAGCAAGGATCATACACTCTAGAGCAAGAAAGATAGGGAAAAGACTTCCCACTCATCCAGAGTAAAGGCACACTGTCCTTTTCTTCACACATAGCTATTAATCGCGAACGTGGCGACTGTTATTCTTTGTGCTCCATGATTCCCCAACATCCCCAGCCCACTATCTATCAGGGGAAATTTGTTAATTTCATTAAAAGGTCAGAGCGAGAAAGAAGACCATCTCCCAGTTTGTTCTTTCGTGCCTTTATGATCCACTTGGCTCAAACATATCCACGCTTTGACAAGGAAGTCCTGCAGTAGTTGAAATCCTTTGTGACCCTAGAGTATGCATTGTGTGGGAACGGTTCCTTTTTATCGAACTCACACAATATAAAACCTGCAGGGCTTGAGCTAAAATGTACTAACCACGTAATTATGCATTTTTGGTGAATTTCAGGCGGGTTCATCATCACACTTGGAACTGCACAAGAGTCCGAAGCGGATTAAATTATGCCTACCATTATTAAAAGTGTAATAGTGATGGTTCCTAGAGAGGGGCCCCTGCTACGGTTTTTGTACTTTTGCAAGGAACTTGGGATTGGTCACCCTAAATTACCTGGGGATCCCCAGCCGTGGACCCCTTGCTCACTGTGCTCAGAGAGGCACAGCTCCACCTCACTGATGAAGCCCGACTAGGCTGAAACACGTCTGCGGTTGCTGTTGGCACTCTTGCTCAAAGAAGGTTTGCCAGGCATTTCAGTGCTGGACTGCCCTTGTGGGCTGGAAAAAGACTGATATGCTAATGGGTATTCCTCCTTTGTGAAAAGTACAGTGAGCAAAATGCGATGGCTGCAGACTCTCAAAGTGGGTAAAAACCACAGAACAGCTAAAAAGGAGGAACAAGGCCTTTGCAATCCAGAAATCCAGAAATAAAGTGAAGGACGGATTACATTCATCAGGAGGAAAGAGACATAATTTCACCATATAAAATGACAGCATGGACAAAGAAAGGCCTATTTCGTTTGGTGTAGATTTGAATACTGCTTCCTTATGTAACTATGGTCTATTTTGTGTGCATCAGAATGTTTCATTGTCCTCTGTTCTAATATTGTATAAAGAAAAGTGTGCATGTCTGGACAACAGGCCCTGGTGCAGCATGAAAAGTTGCAGGCACACAGTGGTTAAATGTAATCTGCTAGCCTTTCAGAATGGTAAACTGCTGCTTGTTTTCCCTCTAAGCTGAGATCCCCATTGAACTGTGAAGCGCCCAGATACCCTTGGGTGGGGTGCGCTATATAAGTAGATAAACTAAACTAAACTGAATAAGTGTGTCTGGATTCTGACCTTGCAGTCCTTTGGTTTGATTAATACTAAGGACGCAGGACCGATTTCAAATATATGTTTAAATACACAAAGGAAGAGATCAAATTTGTGGTGAATTGCTGATAACACAACCAACAGAAACGACCTTTAAGGTCAGGTTCCAAATAAAAAGTGCATTTAGTTCTGAACAAAGACCCTTTGAAATCTGAACTACAGACCTTTTGGGGTTGGGCCTACCAAGAAGAATGTCTGGTTGTCAATTAGTTTCTGATAACATGTCCTGTAGAAGTGACCTTAAGGTCAAGCTTCCCATAAACCATGGATTAAGCCCCAAGCAGGGACCTCTTTGAAGCCAAAGAGAGAAAAGGTTAAGATAAACCAGATGGCTGGTCACATGGCTTCAGAGAAATGAAACTTGCTGACACATGTTATGCCCTGCCATAGATTAAACATTGAATACAGTTTTTCTTAAATAAAAGGAGCATTGTGTATCCTATCAAGCCCACCCGGGTTCAAATTAAGCAGACGAAAAAGCCCATTGGGAACCTGTAAAAATGATATTGGAAAATTATGATTCTGTCATTTTCATACACCTGAGAAATGGGAAACTTGGCACAATTTCTAGCTATTTTGGCACAGCAGAAAACCACAGAAAATGATAGCTCCGCTCAGGAAGGGCGTGCAGAAATAAAATTAGTATGGTCTGACTCGCAGTAAAATATAGAACCCAGATATATGCACCTCATCTGTATGTGTGTTGCAAAACAAAATTCCCCATTCATTTGAAATCAGAATTACAAAGTATTGCATCTCATCTGTATGCGTCTACAAAACATAATTTCCCTTTTGGTTCCCATTTTTCTCTGACCCCAAATTACCAGGTTCTGGCTTTTATTTTCATGTGTGTTGAAAAACAATTTCCATTTGAGTCCCTTTTTCCTAACCTTGCCTTTTAAATAAAAGTTGAAAAATGATTTTCCCCACTGTATTCCTTTCCATAATATCGCATTTCTAGTAACAAGCCCAAAACGATTTTTCCCATTGATTTCCCTTCCCAAACAGCATCTTTTTAAATAAGCAGCCTAAACAATTTTTCCATTGTGCTCTCACTGCCTGCACCTTGCCTTTCAATCAAAGGGGTCATATTTAATTGAGGCCTGGAGGGCGAGGGTTGCTGGGAGAAAAGTATTGTTTCAAATTAAGTCATTCCGGTGGACCCTGTATTGTATTGTGAATGTTTTCCATTGGTTAAATCGAAATTAAATATGTTGCAAGTTGTTATTGCATTTTTCAGAATGTCATCTGTGTTGTTCGAAGAATAGAGGTATTGTTGTGATATTGGGTGTTGCCACAGCATTGGTGGCTGATGGTAGTCTGTTTGTCAAACCTTAAATAAATAAATAAATACATATTCTTACTATACACCGGCCTGGTTTCTAGTCCATTGGCGACACAAGGTATCTGTTGGGGTTTGGTGCGAGGTGGGGTGGAGGCCTCACCAAAGTTAACCTGAATCAAAATTGCTTTATTTTGCGCCACCATGCTTGGGGGGAAAGGAACTACCTGAGTTGAGAGTGACCACATAATAAACCACAACACAACAGTTAAAATCTTGCATTTCAGTTTCTTTCTCTTCCCACTGCTCTTACGGCATCAGACATTTCATAGAGACTTTCAATTGGGCAGTCTTCTTTCGCCGGACTACTCTGTTACTTTGTAACTTTAATTTACAGTCCTTTACAATGCTTTGCTTTCTCTCCCGTCTTATCGGGACATGTGCAACCTTAATTTGTCGGATGCTGTTGCCGTCAAGTTTCATTTTACACTGACCAGACTTTCATTGCTTTCATCAATTCACCGGCTGTGTTAATTAATTTTCTTCTTTCGCGGCTTTGGTCCTGAAGTCAAGGCTACTGGTGTCTTGCTACTGGTGTACAACTACTGCTGCACCTCCACAACTCTATTGTTCACCCGGGAGGGTGGCTGGTATTCTTGAAACAAAAAAGAGGTTTTCTCTTCTCTCTAGCGGGGATTCATTGCACAGCCTTCAAGGCCCTTCTGAGGTAACAATCTCTCGCCGGGGTGTCCAAGGTTTCTCTGTACCTCGGTTCCATCCCTCAACCTGTCGCTCTGCTCTGCCTGGTTTGCCATCGCGCTGGAAGAACTGCTCCTTCTTGTGCCCCACCTTGCTCTGAGTGTGTCTCAGTGTTTCACCTTTTAACCATGTGGTGAGAGCTGTTAGGTACCAGGTGAATGTAATTAAGATCAAGTGCCTGACCCTGCCTGATATTATTAGTGGGACATGTCCATTGTAATGCACTCCTTTCAGCCTCAGACCCCCTCTTCCTCAGCTCAGTGTTTGTTTAGGAAAGGGGGGTCTGGAAAGTTGGAATATCTTATAAAATAGGATGGGACAGGTGTATTTGGAAAGGGGGCATACCACGTCTCGCCATCAGGCATTCCTCCCCCAATCCCTGAGGAGCTTGCACCCAGTTCATCCTCACGCACTTGTCCACCCTCAAGGTCTGGATCCAAAGGTGATGGCTGTGCCCTGGCCACTTGAATAAGGGATCACCAGGGTCTAGGCAGTGAAACACCTTCTGGTTTTTCACAAATGCTATAAAGGAAGAGCTCCAAGCAGTGAGGTTGATTGCACTCTAGAATAAATATGTTTTGGACCTCCTTACAGCCATGGAAGGAAGAGTTTGCGCCAAGATCGGCTGCACCTTCATTCCAGCAAATGATGAAGGCAACGGGACACTCACTGAAACAGTTACCAGATTATCAAAGGTGCATGCCAAAATGGAAGCAGAGACGAATGCTACAGGAAAGCTGGCTATGATCCATTTTCTTATGGATAGCACCATGGATGGCCAATGGACTGAAGGTGTTAGTTGCAGCATTAATACTGGTATTACTGACACTGCGTCATCAGAATATGCATTGCACAATGTCGAAAAACAGCTGAAAAAGACTGGAGGGATGAAAGTACTGGTAGATACGAGTTCTGAAGATGACAAAATAGTAGTTGCTCAAGATGCCCTGAGAGCCCAGATAACAGATTGTCCTCTGTTCCCACTGGGGTAGTATTCGAGGACCCCTACTACACCAGAGACTATTGGGGGAAATGAAACTAGTTGATCGGTTCAGCACCAACTGCACCAATGTATCCTACCTATGCATAGAGATATTGTCTTAGAACACCTTTCAAACCATGATGACTTTGAGGAGACAGATGCCCTATCAATGGACCAAGTTGACTGACTGCGAAGTCCAACCGTGATGACATCACTAGTGACACCACGACATAGCAGCGTTAGACATGAAGCAAATTTGCACTCCTGCATGAAGATACACACAGGTTTACATGAGGCACATGCTTATATCTTCTGTAGATAGAATATAGATACAGTTACATACTGCCAAAAGCATTTCTTTTTCTTTAGCCAAATGCATAAACGCAAGAAAGCCAAACATACGTCGACCAAGCTTGCAGCCGCTTTATTGAAACTAATCATAAGGAGCTACGGAAACATATAAGGAGCCTGTAGGGCTCTATCATGACTAACTTCTACGAAGATATTAGAACACATAGGGGAATCATAGAATGACTGTAGTGAAAACACATGAGGCCACAGGCCTCAATACAGGGGGAAATACAGGCTCTGCTGCACGAAGCACAGAGGCAGTGTTTGCAGCCAAGGACAAGGGTGGGTGGAAAATTCCTGATTCGTGAGGCAGTGAGCCACCTGCAAGAATTCAGAATAGAATCCTCATAATTGCAGGCACGAGAGCTTCATCTTGCGGTCTTCACACGTGACCCAGCAGATCCGAACAATGGCTATTTACTCATGGTGAGAAGAGAACCAGTGCCCAGCGAAGCAGAGAAGACTGATACCTATGTTGCCCACCAAAGCCAGTGACAACAATGGGGACACATAGGCCTTCCCATTACCTTGAAAAGGTACACTGAGTGCTGTGAACAGAACAGGTTCCCAGGCCTAGAAGGACCCGATTTTAGCCAATCCTGACGCTCTGATCATGGGGTGGTGTAGAATGTTGCACAGGCCAATGTCTTTGTGCGACCCCGCAACAATGATATGATATGATATTTTATTTATATTGCGCTGTGTAACCTGATAGTATGGAGAAGCCTGGTTTGTTATCATTATGGCATCATTATGGAAGCATTACTCCATCATTATGTCTGAATAGTACTGATTAGTAGTTACATTCTGAAGTAGTGACATCATTAGACTATCCACATTATTCTGCCACATGTAAGTATGCATTTGCATTTGCTTATAGAATGAGGCCTGTTATATTTGAAGTGCCATGTAGAGACACACGATTACACATGTAGAGATATGTTGTTATGTATTATGTATGCATTGTAGAGACACGCATTGAGTGTGCACATAGAATATGCATGAAGTTGGCATTATAGATAGCGCTTGGGTTGTGAGTGAGAGAGTAAGCACTAGAGAAAGAATGAAGCCATTCCACTGAATGGAGACACAGAGAAGAGCCGCGGAGTGCAGAGAGATTGTTATGAGTTACAATGTACAAGTATTCATAAACATTTGCTTGGCAGGCAGAGATAACATGAACCTTGTCCGAGTGGAGAGGGATGCTGGCTTTATCAGCATGGCTGGCTGTGCTTCGCAGACAGAGAAAAGGTGGGGGCAGCGCCTGGCAGCAGGGAGTGCTTTTGCATGGAGAGGAGAGATGGTCTGCTCTCTGTGGATAGAGGGATTCTGAATGGAGAAATATATGAGATGGTAGGATGGTACCGCAGACAGAAGGCCATGGTATAGATAGTATGGCAAATGTCACGATGACAGAACACGGAGTGATTGAACAATTAAAGTACATGCAACACAGACATTTAGGCACTGCTCAAATATAGAATTGCTGACATTGACAGAGAGGCATATTGGCTTAGAGAGAGACATGTAACCATGGAGAAAGTGTGATGTGAATTGACACTATAACTGGAAGCCTGAAATTGAAGTAGAGAGTTTGATGAGAGAGAGACGCCTGGTTGGCATGAGATTGAGAGGCGCTGGTTCTGGCTAGTTCAAGGTGCTAGTTGTTGGAGATGGAGTTCTAAGATCGAGGGAGCTGACTCTGAGATAGAGAGAGGCGTTTGGTGTGGCAGTGATGCAGCCTTGGCAGACCAGCTTGGGAGAGATCGATGAGCTTGGCAGAGGCTTGAGACAGTTTGAGTGACCAGACTTGTCAAAGGGAGCTGGAGAGGGGTGAGATGGGACACATTTGAGATGAGACCAAGGGAAGCTTGCACATGCAAATGCGAAGTATGGTTTATGGCTTAAACTGATTGGTTAGGACAGACACTCACACAGAGCTTTGGGTTTGGAGAAGGGGAAATCAGACAGGGATTGTCTTAGAGAGAGAGAGTGAGGAATGGTGTGGACTGGAGAGGAATGCTGAATGCTGACACTTGCCATATGTATATTGCATTAGACATGATCGATCCAGCTAATCACAGGCTTGCATTAGATGCCTGTAAGGCTTATAGTTATTGAATTGCATGGTAGATTTGCACCAACAGCATAAAAGGTGCAACTTTGAGATTTGCATTATATTATTGTTTGCATCATGCCTTGCTGTGCATGAATAAAAGTGTTTCTATTGTTGAATCGATTCATGTGTTTTCTTTGTGTCTTATGTTAATGTGTCCATAGGAGTAAGATAGGAGTATGTTGTTAGGAGTAATCTAGAAGTAGCACAGTGCACAAAGGCCCTGAGATACAAGAGGTGGGGGGCATAGTGATCCACACCCCTCTAGGAGTTTGTCTAAGGCTGATGCATGGTCGCCCACGCAGGGCTAGACTAGTGTTAGGATTTGTTTGGGAATAACAGCACTTGTATACAAGTGTTTCAGAGCGCGATAGATAGTAATAGATAGTTTCTGGAGAAGTCTCAGGCAAATCTACCTGACGTGCTAGACCAATGAGGATTCAAATGTATACTGGCTCTATAGGAAATAGACTCGAGCTAACCAATTGGGATACGCCTTAGATTTTTTGGGATGTAGTTGATGTTTGTGATGTCAACGGGGTACAAAACCGGGTGACACCAGCTCAGGGGCAGTGATTGCTGGAGATTTGTGATTTTCTGTATGATTCATGTCTATTGGAGAATAAAGACAGTAAACTTTGCCCCATGGCTGAGTCTTCCATTATTGCCAGGGGAGGTTTTGATGGGCCTTAGATACTCTGCTGACTTGTGATATCACTGATGAGAGCCCCCCAGTCCTCTGGCCTTTTACAATAACATTAACTGGTATCCTGGCAGCTCTACCGCCAGGATACCGGCAGCCTTATATTGAGGCCCTTCGTGCCGTTACAGATCTCCAAAGTCTTTTCGGTTCGTAAATGGGTATTCAATTGGTAAGCTAGTGCAGGCCTGATTTCTAATGTGTGTATTATATAAATTATGTCATTAGTTAGATCCTCAGATCAATTGGGAGCCACGGGAGGGATTTAGAGCTGAGGGAGATATGATCACGGATTTAGAGCCGAGGGAAAATGATCTTTGCTGAGCTATCCATAACCAGATGATGTTGCCCGGTGAGGGATTTGGGGAGGCTAAAATAGAATAAAACAGTACTACAGTTTGCCCCCTATCAAGTGAGCACATTGTCTATTTTGTGCAAAGAAGAACTGTGAATGAAATATTACACCCAGGATGGTGTCCTTGTTTTAGGTATAAGTGGGTACCCCCAAGCGAGATGAGAAAGGTGTGCTTTTTGGTACTGATGGCCTAAGGTTAATCAGCTTGTTCTTGCAAAAATCGAAGTATATTGGTTCTTAACCAGTCAATTACTGGTGATATGCAGTCGGGATCTGCTTTGATGATTGGGGGTCATTGCTGACTCTCTCAATATTAGCTGCTCATTCTATGTATACATTTGTCAGTCAGATTGTCCAATATAGATGCCATGGGTCGCACATTTTAATTGAAAACCTGGGAATAAGGAGAATTGCCCTAGAACCCAACATGTGGGTGGGGTCAAAGTGGAGAATAACTGGCCAGCTCTTCATTTGCTAGCACATTCCATCACAAAAGTCTTGATTCAGTTGAGTGCAACATCCATAATGCCCATCACAGGGTTGTCTGTTCTCCAAAATAATGTGGTCTACAGTGTCATTTGCTGCTGTATGGCGAGTACTATTAGAACATTGGTAAATGTCCCCAGAAACTACTTGGGGTCTCTTTAATGTCAAGAAGGATTGTTTCAGTGCTCCCTCAAGGAAGGAAGACTTTTATGTCCATGGTACTTATACTTGTGTAAATGGTTTTTAATTCACAATTTTAAAGCACAAAATATTAGATGTTACCTTGAATTATGTAGTATAATGATGAGGAGATTTTGTATAACTTATATAATTGTTTCTAGAGCACTCAATAGAAGGGCATCTATTTTAAATATTGTATAAGTTATGTTAAATTGAAATATGAAGATGTATGTATTGAATTGTATTTCAGTTTTGTTGTTAATGGACAAATCCAAATCAAATAAAGAATTGATTGATTGAAGTCTGTCGCGGAACAGGTTATTAGATTCACCGTAGAGGAGAAGGTGTTTTGTTTCAAATCTTTCCAGAATCTTGGTTAGGAAAGGTTACTTGGAGATGGGGCTTAAGTTGGTGAGGCTAGTGGGGATCTGGGTTAGGACTTAAGTGGTGTGATAAGAGCTTGCTTCAGAGGCCTGGAATGGTTCCACTTTGGAAAGGAGAATTGCAAAAGTTAGTGATGTGAGGTACTAGAAAAGGTATTTTGTTTGAGGATGTCTTCTTTTTCTTCTGTAATGTATTGGAAACTTGATAATTTTCTCTAGGGGAGAGGAGGCTTGGATGAGGTGGATGGCCTCTATCTTGAGAGTGTTAAATGGCCTTTACTTTGTCTTGGAAGAAGGTTGAACGCTGAATGAGTGGGATTGACAAAGTGGGGTCAGGTAATTTGTTGGAATTAACAGTTTTTGGGAAATTCTGTGCAACTCCTTGGATATATTTGGGGCTTCAGGGATGGAAATAACAAAGGGCTATTTTTTTCTTTTTTTTTTTAAACTTCTTTTTATTGGTTTTACAACATGTATAACAGTTCCCCCCTCACCTCCCCTCCCTTTTCCCCTGGTGCAGTTGAGGGTTCCTCCAGCTCTGTAGTATATAGGTTCGCAGAGTCACTCCAAGTCCAACAGCTTGAGGCGCTGGGGGCACCACTGAACTCTGAAATCCTCCTTCAGGAAATTCATGACCTCTCCCCAGTCCCTTCCAAAGTGTTGTGCATTATTGTTCATTGCGTAGGTGACCCATTCCAAGGCCACAGTCTCACACACTTTGCGAGCCAGTCCTGAGTAGTGGGGATATTGTTACTCTTCCATCTCTGGGCGATGACGGTCATTGCGGCTAGAGTTAGGACTACTCTTGCCTTCTCTCGGTGCCTGGGTTCGTTCCACCCTCCTTGTTCTCTAACAGCCAGTAGGACGTGTTCTGGGGGCTTGTCCCCCTCCGTCCCGAATGTCTGGTGTAAATCCTGTCGTATTGCTTTCCAGAAGGGCTCTATCTTGAGGCATTTCTACCATATATGCTCCGCCGTACCCCTACCTCCACAGCCCCTCCAGCACTCTGCTGACACTGTGTTTGGGTACATGCTGTGCAGTCGGGCAGGCATATAGTGCCATCCATACAGGATTTTGTACCAAGCTTCCTGTAGTTCTGACGCTCTTATCAACTTCAGTATTTTCCCCCACAGTTTGCCCCATGCTTCCTTCTGATCTCTTGTCCTAGTATTTGCTCCCTTCTATGCATGTATGCCCATGTGGTTCTCGGGGTGGCGTCTTCTATTATTTTGTGGAGGTTGCATATCAGCCCCTTCGTTCCATTGTTCGTCAATATGAATTTCTCGAATTTTGTTGTTTTCCTGGTGGCTGCTTTCTTATTGTCTGGGTTCATCACCCAGTGTCTTAGCTGCGCGTATCTCAGCCGCTCAGCCTCTCCTACCCTAAAGTCTCATTTGCACCCCTCAAAGGTTCGGATTTCCTCCCCTTGGAACAGGTCCAATAGTGCCGTTATAGTGCTCTCGTCGAGATGTGCAGGCCTATGTTGTTTTGGAAGCCAGAGCACTTCTCTGAGATCGTGACGTGCCACTGCCCGGTCCATTCCTACCCAGAGCTTCCCCTCACCTCCCTTGAACCATTCTCTGATTACCCGTAATTTTGCGGCTTCGTAATAGAGGCAGATCTGCATCAGGGCCAGGTCCCCCTCCCTCCTCAGGGCCATGAGTAGACGCCTGTTTACCCTGGGCTTCCTCCCTTCCCAGATGAACTCAGTCACCATCTTTTCCAGCTCCCTAAACAGGCTTGCCGGGAGTGCGATCGGTATTGCTTGCAATAAATATAGGAGTCGGGGGAGAACTACCATTTTCACAGCCGCTATTCTTCCTATCCATGATATCCTCAGGTTCTTTCATCTCTGGAATTCTTTTCTAATTTCCTTCAACATTGGGGGGGTAGATTTCTATTTATTTTTAACATAGTGTAACAGCTCTATTATAGAAATTGGTGGATGAGGAAGCAGTAGAATCTTCGGGAGAATTTAGTTTGGACCGTTTTCTTTTAAGTTTCCTACCTACTCTTAAATTGAGCCAAGTGCAGATTAAACCATACTTTCAGACTCTTGATAGGCAGTCTAGGAATTTAGATGTCAACAGAAGTAAAAGGCATGCACACCATTGGGAACAGCAGTAAACAATTGGAACTTTGTATAGATTTAGAGTATGGTAAGTTAATGTTGAAGATTCCTTGACGATCGCATTATTGCAGCTCGGCCCTAAGAATTGTGGTAGGTGTTGGTTTAGAACAATCTCACTAAGAATCAGTTCATGATTGGACTAAACTTGTTTGACGCAAGTTGAGATTTTGAGAGGTGCTTTTCAGGAAAAGAGGAAATCATTTGTGTGGCCATTTACATGGGTGGGATGGTGTGCACATTCGTCAATAGTCAGCACTGTCATAATATTAATGAGTTCAATGGTGTATCTGTTTTGCCCCCCATTCAGCCAGATATTTACATCTCCCATCCCTAGGATTTTGTTAGATGAGTTCAATAGCAGGGATGTCATTTGGGGGTCGCCAGGGGTTACAGCTGTGACCCTTGAGGTCTCCCATGCTAACCCTGTGTTCTCCCTTGATACCCCTAAAACAAATAAAGACATTTTTATTTTAAAACTTTTTTAAAGTATGCTTCTTGGCTGTGGCCTGTGCTATGTGGCTCTTTGTTTCTGTCTTGTTCAGGACTCCTAAAAAAACAGGGAGTTCCACAATTTTACCACTTTGAGTAGTGACCCTAAATAAGAATGAATAGGAACAACAAATAATCTATCTTTCTGGAATTCTATTCAATAATTGCTAGACTCATTAAAGGTTTATTTCAGGCACACTTCAGGGGGTGAGACACTGATTTACTGCCTGATTCATGGACTTATTTGCGCTGAAAACGCAGATTTGCACGCCTTTCTGCCCGAAAATCCCCATACTTCAAACAGGGATTTTCAGGCAGAAAGGCGCGCAAATCTGTGTTTTCGGCGCAAATAATTCCATGAATCAGGTCGTTAGTCTTTTCTTAAACACCACAACTCAGCCTTTCATCCTTCTTAGGTTGATAAATGCATACCAACACAAGTAGTTTGATATTGTATGTATATTTGTTCTATATAAAGCACTTCAGGGCAAGCGCTATATAATAACATATCATTATCATTTGGCCTTGGACGTCTGCTTGCATTCACAGTAATTTGATAATATGGGCCTTTACACACTGATATTAATGATACATATGGTGATCCATTCTTGTATGAAATGTATATCACATTATGGAGATATCGTAACCATATTTTTCATAGTGTACTTAGGAACAATGCTATGTGCTGCAACTTCCAGTTTTGTCAAGGAATGAAAGGACGCATTCCATCGCTTTCTGTAATGCCACTTCAGGGTGGGGTCAAATGGCATCACTTCCTGTGATGTCATCAGAGGTCAAGGGTTGTGTGATTCCGCTGCCCCTGCATTTTGGTGAAATGGCGTCCCTGTTCAATAGGCTACTGGTAAGCTCCATCCATTTGTCCCTAAAAGCTCCGTAGTTTCCCTGGGACAATATGTGTTATTCTCTCACTGAGATATTTGCATCTTGGGGTACTTGTACTAAATTGCCTGCTAACGGCAAGTATTGCTTGTTTTAGAGGTTTGAGCACTTTAGAGATTCTACGTATAAAGGGCAAATTATTCTCTCATTTTAATACATTTTTTTTGTGACCGATTTTGTTTACCCTTTTGGGAGGAGGATACCCAGGAGGGTAGTGTAGTTACTGTGGAAGTATGTTTCTGTAAATTGCTGTCTGGTGACAATTGTGGTCTTAAGCCATTCTTACAGTGAATGTGGCTTTGATTCAGTAAAGTTTTCGCTAGACTCTGGGCTTATGTGTTCTCACATAAACCATGAGCAGTACGGTTCACTTATTTATGTTCTGATTGGATGGACAGTAGTAGGCATGTCGGAGATCATTCTATTTGAGAGTGGATTTAGGATAGTCGGCATGTACAACACCAATTGTCCTTCTGCCACCAATGGGCTGCATTGGGTGGCTATAGTAGTTAGGTAAGCAGTTTTAGAGTGTTGGAAAGATGCATCCCATCTCTTAAGGTTGTTTTCGGTTGCTTGGAACATTATTTTTCCATTTGTGTAAATGTTGATGGTCAATTTGGAATTGTTGCTAAATTCACTCCACTTGAGTAGTTATAAAAGTATGATGAGAGTGTTATGCTTCTAAGTCTTGGGATGATGTGGAAAGGAAGCGTAAGTCTGTTATGGGAGTGCCTATAGCAGAAGTAGCTATGCGCAAATGGGGTATGTGGCGGTTGGAATGTGGCGGTTATTTTGCACCGAGTGGTTTTGGATAGGGAGAGATGGGAGATTGCAAATTGTAGCAATTTATGGAATTAGGTATAATTTTATCTGTTTGGTATTAAGGCAGATTTAGGGAACAAATGCTTCAATTGGTAGTCAAGCAGGTACAGCTCAACTTGATTATTAAATAGAAGTCCTCAACATTTCTCTGTAAGGGCCCTTTCCTTCTCCAAAAACTGTAGCTACCAACTTCCAGCCTCAATCTCTGGGAGTTAGGTGTTCAGTGAACTGGTGCAAATGAGAATGAGGAAAGTAGCCAGTGCGGAAGTGATTTAAAAAGAGATTAGGAGCTGGCATTCCTTGACATCAACATGGCGGCTCGTAATTAATGCGATCTGGAGAGGGCCTGGCTTTCCCTAGAAGCTCAGTCTGGCATATGCGTTGGAGGGAGTTAAATCAGAGAAATGGGTAACTACCCCACCCTTACATCTGGTTACGAGCTTTCAGATGTGAGGGACTACATGAATGAAAAATGGATTGCTACTAGAGGGATGGAAAAGTAATCCGGAGCACGGCCTATACTCACACTTTGAGGGTTTAAGTATTGAGCAACGCATATGGGTAGAATGCATGTGCAGGTGATCAGAGCAGGAAGAAACCTTTACTCATCTTAGTGGTTTATGGTGGTTGGGTGCAAACACCTACTGCAGTGAGCTGATGATTATGGGTGGGCTTTGGTTCAGTAGCTTCTACCTACTATAAACGTGTAGACACTATCTTGAGGATGGCTTAATCTTTTGCCATTCGTCCTTCACCAGGGCAAGGCCGCCTTGCACTGGAGTAGATATTGGTAAAGCTGTGTCATTTAGCATTGTTCCTATCTGTGGGGCGCCAGATAGTGATGGTGGAAGTTGGGCGGGTTAACCTTGTGCCTTATGACTCCTTGTGCTCATTTATGCTCTGGATACCATCTTTGGTAAGGAGTATAGGTGGGATTTGCAATAAAGGGCATGTGAGTTTTCCAGCCCAGCGCCTTCAATGTCTGCCTTTTTCCTTGCATCCCATGATGGATGCCTGTAGTCTAAGGTGTTTCCACCAGTCTAGGGAGTCTAGTGAAGAGACACTTTATGAGTGTTAAGTTTACATTATTGTCATTTGTGTCTGGTGTATTGTTTTATGTTGTGATTTTTTTAATCTTTTTGATGTGAAGATGTATTGAGCCATGATCCGCTTTGTGATGCTATGGGTGTTTTTAATATACTTTTCTCATTATATATGAATAATAAATTGAATCAATTTGGAAATGTATACATTTTAGGAGTACTATGTCAATTTTTTCAGGACTATTGGTATTGAGAGGGACAGAGGCACATCACCTTCTATGAGAGAGTTGTG
This sequence comes from Ambystoma mexicanum, assembly GCF_040938575.1. Lineage (NCBI taxonomy): Eukaryota > Metazoa > Chordata > Amphibia > Caudata > Ambystomatidae > Ambystoma > Ambystoma mexicanum. The sequence goes on along the minus strand of NC_090927.1, from coordinate 272,961,726 downwards.
AGTATAGAGTATCTATCTCTTTTCGTACACGTAAATTTAGGTCTACCCCAGACCGTAGAGATAGGTTGACCTTTAGGCAGGAGTCAATTGATGGGGTTGTAGATTTACCTGTTTTAGGTATACAGCAGTTCAGCTACTACAAAGTAAAAAAAAAAGGTTTTCTATACGCTCTGTGTATGTTTCAGAATATCCTCTGTATTCCAAGCTGTGTTGGCTTAGTAAATGTGTGCCTAGTACTAACTCTGTACTGCACACAGTGATTGTGTCTTAGTTGCTGGTGAGGCGCATACATACCTTCCGTCACACCTTGAGAAAACTGTTCTATGAGCTTCACTCAGAGGATCCTATGTTTCCTTCTAGGTAAAATTCGAGGGCCTGTTCCGTGCGTATGATGACTGTGTAACGCTGCAGTTGTTCAAGAGCTTCCACTGCGTGCGAATAAACTTCAGCAACCCCAAGGCGGCCGCGCAAGCCAGAATAGAGCTGCACGAAACGCAGTTCAGAGGAAAGAAATTAAAACTCTACTTTGCACAGGTAAGGTCAAAGTAACCGAAGAGAACACTGAGTTGTTTGACTGTAAATGCCTACATTCTTTATATATAGATATTTCAGAATAATGGCATTTTGGCCTTCATTACAAGTTTACATGTCTGGAAAAAAGTGCCGGTAACATCAGTTACCATCACCTTTTCTGGACCGATAAACTACAAGTCTGCTGGTAGAGGCAGTGAACTACTGGCAGGCCTGACCTAGCGGTAGCTCAAGCCACTACTGGCAGATTTTTCACTGCTTCAGTGTTCCCATTCCCGTGGAATCCCATAATGGGAACTTACCATTCCTCTGCCGCCCGTAATATCGGTTGGCGGAAATGGTAAGGTGAGTCTGGCGGTAAAGGATTACTGGCAGACTCATAATGAGGGCCTTTGTCTTTTTACATATTACCAAAGCTGCAGGTAAGAGGTCTCAGGTTCAGGACACTTGGGGCTGTATTATTAATGGTCTGCCATAAGTAATTCTGCGCTTGTTGTAAAGCAGGGTTGCCCAACTCCAGGCCTCGAGGGCCAGAAACCTGACAGGTTTTCAGGATATCCCTCATTAATATTCAGGAGAATACATTTAGAATAATTGTATGCAAATTTAACTCATGAATATTAATGAGCGGTATCTTGAAATTCCAACATGTTTCTGGCCATCGAGGCCTGGAGTTGGAGAACCCTGTTGTAGAGGAAATACCCCTTGGCTTGGTGCACCTTCTCGGGCACGGCCTTGGGCACAGGTGCACTCTGCTTCCAAGTTGAGACTGGGACATAAAATAAACCTCTTCACCAATATTCGACAATACCACAATCGAAAAACATAATTTGTCACTTTTCTAAGTACTAAGTACTAACCAGCAGTTGTTTTAGGCACAGTATGTTGATAACAGTGTATTTTAAACCACATTTGGTCAGTACTATTGGTCAAAACTACCAGTTGCACAGTGCATTAATTCATGGCCCACAATCGCATGTTGGCCTGTCCTTATGGCATTGCCCTGCAGGATATGATGGTGTCGATCAGGCACTCTGGAGTAGCGATAGCTGCACGGCTCGCATGCACATACCCACATGCATCCACACACACAATATGTCACTGGGTCAAGAAAGAGGATCTTCCCGTGCACGGGCGAGAGAGCCAGAGAGATGAGCAGCTATCCCGTGTGTGTGAGTTTGGCTAGTGAAGCCTCCTGTGGCACAAGCACAATAGCTATTGCAGGACACATCAACTGGCAATGAGGGCGGGAATGCGTGTCTCACAGGATGAGGGAGCCCGTCTTGTCCCCAAACCCACTTCAAAAACAGCAGAATGAGCCATGCCAACTCCAATACCAAATCTGTTAAAAACAGTTTAATATTTCATAACTCTTGATGAAAACAGTTCATATTACAAAAAGTATTACAAAACTGGTTGACGTCCTTATGCTCAAGCATTGGGCATAACGATGTGTCCCAGTTTTTGTAATACTTTTTGTAATATGAACTGTTTTCATCAAGAGTTATGAAATATTAAACTGTATTTTTACAGATTTCTGGCAAGAGGTGCAGTGGATTCTTTCAACCATAGCACAGAGCATAGTTTAAGGCTATTAGTAGACGTGGAAAAGAGAGGTGTAGTCTGTTTCCTTTTTGCTCTAGATTATATTGTCTCTTGCCCTCACGAAACAGGCCCCCGATATCCAAACAGTGGGAAGTACCCACAGTAAATTCTACACTTCAATACCAATACATCAATTTGAGACTTTGGGGGACACATCATCCATGGGCCTGAAGTAGACGTTGTGGGTAGAACTCCCTGAGCTATTTTGCCACCACCATAGAAACAGATGATAATAGAAAAGGTCAGCAGGCTGTTCTATGCATACATAAACATGCACAAAATCTTGAAACCCCTCACCCGTGAGACAACCCCTATGGAGCAGCAAAAATGTGCCCAGATGAATACTTTAATACTCAAGTCAATGCGAATTTTGAATGCTTTCAACTCCACCAGGCAGATCAAGGTGCCCATGAACCAATTGACACAATTTATGCATGATTGTGACACCTGGCATACAGATGTACCCAGCACAGTGGCATGTCTAGACTCTTGACTTGGGTGGCCCAAGTGGGGAATTTACTTATGCAGGGGTGGCATGAAGTACGAGCGCACGCTGTGAGGAACCAAAGGGTGTCTCACTTGCTAGTCCCCGGGGATCTCTCTCTCTCAGGTGGCCAGGGCATGGCCATCGCCTTTGGATCCAGACCCTGGGGGTGGACCAGTGCGCGAGGATTACCTGGAAGAGGGAGCTTCGAGGAGTGGGGTTGAGACAGCCAGTGGTGAGACACGGTATCCCCCTTTCCCATGGCCATACCCCATCTTATTCTATAGAATTCTCTGATGTACCAACTCCCCCCCCCCCTTCTACACAAACACTGGGCCAAGTGTGAGAGACCAGAAAGTATCTCACCCACTAGTCCCCGGGGATCTGTTATCCAGGTGGCCAGGACACGGCCATCGCTTTTTGATCCAGCTTCTGGGGGTGGACCAGTGCGTGAGGATCACCTGGGTGAGGGGTCTTCAGGGAGTGGGAGTGGGACATCTGATGGTGAGACACGGGATCCCCTTCCCTGTAACACTGTTACCCCATCTTACCAGGTAGGATATTTAGGAACCCTACACCCCCTCCCCTTTACAACAAAAACACTTTCACATTGATAGCCTGCTATGAGAGAAAATAGACTAACACCTGAGCAGTATACCTGACATGTCCCAATACAATGGCCAGGCGAGGTCAGGCAATTACTGACCATCACACACCTGACTTCCATTAAGCTTCCCCACACAGATAAAAGGCGGAGCATGAGAGCACACTCTGAGCAAGGAAAAGCACACGAGGAAACAACAGTTTCGAGATGGTGGTTAAACGAGAGAAGAAAGATGGCAAAACAGATGGGAATCGCAAGAAGGGAAGTTCCCTTGACCTTTTCGTCAAGGAACCGTTACTTTTCAGAAACCGCAAGAAAAGAAAGTGTAAGATCAGGAAACCAGGCTGAAGAATACTGCATTGTGTGTCGGAGATGCATTCGGTCCTCCTGTGTCAATAATCAATGTGGGGAGAAGCAGCCGCCTCCGTGGTACCGTCCTTGGCTTCAAGAACAAAGCAGTGTCAGTGAAATGAACACAGCAGGTGAGTTGGGGAGACCAATACAAAACCAGTCTGTGTTGAGGCCAAGGTTGCAAGCAGCAAAACTGTATGGCAAGCCCCAGAATGAACATTTATAAAAGGCTTGTGATAAGAAATGCAAAGTTGAACTGCTGATGAGTGATTGAACTTTCAAAGCAAGATATAATACCTTTGAAAGAGTGATCCAGCACCGCGTGGGTGCTCAATCAAAGGTCTCTGTAAGGTATCCAGCTAAGAAGTGGCAAAATTGAAAGCGAGAAAAGGCTTATATCAAGAAGAGAATGAGTAATTGTGAATTGAAGTGGTCCTGCGACGAGTCGAGAGTCTTCGATTTTGATGAATATGGAAAATTTGGAAAAGTAGATACATTTGGTCCGAGCCCGGTGTAAGGAGGAGACCAGAAGGTTTTGTGTTAAAGTGGGTCTGAGCCCGGCAGAGGGGCACCTGGGATGAACAGTAAATCACCCAAGAAGTTGTACATGTGAAATCCTAAGAAGAATGGAACATTAATGTTTCTTGTGTTGCATCAGGCCCTCTTAAATAAGAGACTTTGAATGGTAAAGAGAGTTTGGCACAGAAGGTCCTGACGTTGAGGCTTTGAACTGCATCCTCGTACCATAGAAGCCAGAGAGTGTGCTAAACTCGGGTGTGCCGCCTTGTCCCGTGCTGAAAATGTAGGGAAGGGAAGGCAACGGCTTGAATATCCTGACGTATCATTTCTTGAACACTTTTCTTTTGCACAATATTGTTTCCCACACTATTTGTATTTAGAAGTAAGGATTGGCAATAAGTTTATTAGTATAGGCCCTTTTATTTTGATGGACTCGACTAGGACTGCCTTATTATTATATGATGGTCGTAGCTTGCTCCCATCTTTAGATTTAGGATTAGATAGGTGTTTTTCAAACCCAATTGAAGTTCAATAAACACCCATGAACTGTGATCACTTGTGTTTGTCGTACTGTTTGATACCATGCCTTCCTTACATATGGTGTCAGAGTGGGATGCAACTCAATTGAGACTAATTGGGGAACCCTAAAATTCCAGAAGCTTAGTCATAGAGCCTCAGATCCCTCTATCACCACAAAAGAATACATAGGATTTGATATCTGTAGCAGCAGAGAAGCTACTATCCCTCCAGGGAAAAGAGGAATGATTCCCACAGACGTAGTTCTAATACCCCCTCCTGGGTGTTATATAAGATTGGCTCCAAAATCTGGCCTGGCCTGGCCTGGAAGTTCTGATCCCAACTTCCGGGGAGATATAAAGGTTCTCCTACAGAAGCACAGCGAAACTCCATTTGAAGTACACCCTAGGGACAAGATTGCCCAGGGAATTTTTGAAAGGCCTATATTTCCCTGTTTTATAGAGAGTGAACCAAAAGAAACTGAGAGAGGTACCTTTGGCTTTGGGGAAGCTGATGAACCATCTACCACTGAGGCAAAGAGAGAAGAAGAACCTACCATCCTTCCCGATCTAGCCTTCGCCCAGTGAAATGATGCAGCACTCACAGAGACTTTCTTGCAGGTGATTCCAGAAGGGGAAGGATTAGAGAAGGGAAGTCACTTTTTCTTTATAAGGCAAGGATTACTGTACATAAAGGAAACCTGTAGAGAAGGCTTAAGTAAAACTCAGCAATCCCCAAAACCCATCGCAAGATTGTGCTAGAGATTGCGCATTCTCATTTGACAGGGAGACACTTAGGACAATCTAAGACCCAGGCACACAACAGTCGGAAGTTGTACTGGGCAGGTATCCATGCTGATATAAAGAACTTCATTCAGACATGTGAAATATGCCAAAAAAACAGTACTCATATTCCTTTGACTGCCCCTCTGAACCCTTTACCAATAATACCGAATTGGGATTGATATAATTGGACCGTTGGAAACCTATAGAGCGGGTAACAAATCTGTCCTCGTGATCGTTGATTATGCTACCCGATACCCAGAGGCGTTCCCTTTGTGGAACAACACAACCCAACACATTTTAAAACATCTATTGCCATATTTCTATAGGGTTAGGTTCCCTAAGGAAATTCTAATGGATCAGGGATCCAATTTTATGAGCAATCTCATGGGTGAAGTCAAGGAATTGCTCTATATTTCCACCTTAAGAACCTCAGTTTACCACCTCCAAATGGACGGATTGGTAGAAAGATATAACAAAACACTTAAGACGATTCTAAGAAAGTTTGTAGACAAGGCTGAGAAAGACTGGGATCACATGATTCCTTGGGCCCTATTTGCAGTTAGAAAGACCCCTCGGGCATCCACCGGATTCTCTCCTTTCGAGTTACTTTATGGTAGAGAAGCAAGAGATGTCATAGACATGCTTCGGGCGACCTGGGCAGAAAGAGAAGAGGCACATATTCCCTCTCACAAACAGCTACCCGATTGCAAGAGCATATGAAACTTGTTTGAAATCTAGTCTATACTCACATGGAAAAAGCGCAAGCACAACAAAAGTCCACCTACGACAAGACGGTAAACTTAAGATCTTTTTCAGTAGGACAAAAGGTATCGGTCCTCTTACCTACCTCTGAAAATAAACTTGTCTCAAAGTGACATGGGCCACATAAAGTACTTAGAGCAAACCGGGACCTATATCTATAAAATAGCCCAACCTGACAGGAAACAAAGACCCACCTCTACCACGTAAATTTCTTAGAAGGGTGGAAAGAAAATCCTTCTGCAGTCAATGCCTCAATACTGTCTTATTTGGTACCGGAGGAAATAGATAATTTTGAATGAATTCCACAAGAGCTATCTAGTCAACAACAAGAAGACTTAAATGATTTAATCATAACTTTGCCCTATATATTCTGCGAGAAACCAGTGAGAGTGCATGGCACTCATCATTATTTTAGAACTCCAAAGGGAGAAGTGGTCCATTTGAAACCATATAGACTCCCGGAAGCTCGTAGACGGATAGTGGTTGAGGAAGTGAACAAAATGCTAAGAGCAAACATTAACAAACCCTCTTCAAGCCCATGGTCCTCCCCTATTGTCTTGGTCACAAAACCTGATTGTTCCTGGAGGTTTTGCATAGACTTGTGACAGGTCAGTGTCATCTCCGACTTTGATGCATATCCTATGCCGCACATTGACGAATTGATTGATAAACTCGAAAATGCCACCTTCCTATCAACCCTAGACTTAGCCAAGGGGTACTGGCAGGTCTCAATACATGGACCTGATAAGGAAAAGACAGCTTTCTCAACGCCCCTGGCACTATTCCAGTTCAAAGCCCTCCCTTTTGACTTACACAGGGCCCCCGCCACTTTCCAATGGCTTATGGACCGGATATTACAGCCCTTCTCTGATTTCTGTGGGGGTTATATTGATGACATAGTCATTTATAGTAAGACTTGGGAAGACCATCCTTTCCATCTCTTTACTTTTATGAGAGCCTTCAGAGAAGTCGGCTTATCTGCCAATCCATCCAAATGTAAGCTGTCTCAATAAGCTGTGAAATATCTCGGCTTCTTTGTAGGGAATGGCAGTGTCCAGCCGCAACGAGAACAAGTGAAAGCCATCATAGATAGCCCCATGCCTAAGACCAAGAGAGACCTCAGAGCCTTCTTACGATTAATCGGTCATTACTGTAGGTTTATCCCTAATTTCCCAGACAGAACAGCTAGTTTGACAGACAAATTAAAGAACGCTGAACCCCAGAAGATTCATTGGACTGACAAGGATGATGTATGTTACAGCAGCTTAAAACAAACCCTGTACCAGAACCCAATCCTAAAGGTAGTAGATATTTTTAAAAGAGTTTGTGTAACAAACTGACACATCCTTTACAGGGTTAGGAGCATTTTTGTCACACTTTTGTGATGGATTAGAACATTCTATCCTTTAAACTAGTCGAAAATTCTTCCCACGTGAACAAAATGCCCTGTGTTAGAATTAGAGGACCTTGCCATCAAATGGGCCATCATCCGTCTAAGATACTATCTCATAGGTGTTAGGAAAGATTTCATAATTGTAGGTAATTTTCCTTCCATGTGGCAACCCCCAAACTTTTTGCTGTTGTTTTACACCCTGATCTAGACTTTGCCAGAGAAGCGCAGCCTTCCGCCGCACTCCTCTGGCCTTTCGCTCAATTCTTATGGAGAAACTGACATGCCCTTAAAACAGTCAGTACCGGGAGACTTCGGTTTCCCTTAGTCCTTTCCTCATGTTGCAGCTTTTGAGCAACATGAAACAAGAGTGCACCGTAACTTACATTAGTGTGCTCTTGGGTCTCTACTCATTCCAAAGGCCCTAGAAACTCTCGCTGGACTTATCATGAAATGTGCAAGTGTGTCACGGACGGGACTGGTGGCAGCTATCGTTTCATTGTGTTTTGAACCCCTTTTTGCCATGTTAACCGCGCTTCCCGCATTTGGCCCAAATGGGTGACCTGGCCTCCAAAATGGCCATGCTACGAGGTTCTTTGTCCTGTCCGCTGACCGTCTTGCCCCTTCACCTTTCCCCAGGTCAAGCCGACCCGGGGCAGTCCTTATTTGGTCATGCACTTTCCCACGAAACACAACGCTTTCGCGGGCTTCTGCATGCCTTGTGTGTGCCTCCAAGATGTGGGCAGGGATGTCTGTTCCCAACACACATCCTGGGTGCCAGAGAGTCTAGAGTGTCCTGAATGCCTGGCACCACCGTGGTCCGTGATAGGTCTATGTATGGTGTAAGTGTTTGTGAGCGGATCTCCCATTGAGCCCTCTCCGTTTTGGCACGAAGGGAATTCTGGATAAGAGGAGGCTGAAAACCTCACTACCAGGTCGATTTCCTGAGTTCTCACGAACAAAGGGTAAGCAGCCAAGTATCCTGCAACTAAGAAGCTGAGTCGAGGAATCGCTGGTGACCCCCTGAAGGATTGGCATCCTGCACTGATGTCGTCCTGCGAGACCACTCGGCCTCTGATCGAACGAGAAGGTCTGCAAAGGCGCTTCGACCCTTTAGAATAGTGGGAACAACTATTCTCGCCACCTTCACCAAATCATGTACGTATGCCTTCGGAAGCGTCACTGGGCCATCCAGTGGACTGACCAGCCTACACAGGAACCTTGCTCTGTCACTGCCGTCTGGCTTACTGCTAAATTCCGAGTCCTCGGCACTCTCACACGATTCGTACACTTGCCGTTCCCCGGTCTGAAGTGAGACGTGTGCTTTGGGACCGGAATACACGCGGTTGCCGAGTTGCTCTGCTGTGGTAACAATCTGTGCGTGTTCGCTGCTTTTGGGACACCCTCGACCCTGACTCCTGCTGTCGCGTAATCTACACGGCATCGAGACATCCTGCTGATCGCATCTGAACCTGCCAGTACCGAAACGGAACCGGAGAAGCCTGGGTCTGCCTGCATCGGGGACCGGTGAGTACTCAATACCCTAACCGGTCGCCCTCCCGCAGGAGCCTCTGGCTCTCCACCGCTGTCGTAAACAGCAACCCTTTTCCGCACTCGCGCCCTGCTTCTGCCCACAAGTGGAGGCCGCACTTGAGTAGCGGGGATCTGTTCATCATCGTTTTGTTCACCTCTCTGAACTCCCTGATTTCCCTGAAGAGACTCCCCTTTGCCCGTTGGCACCTGCGTGTGCAGGTACTTTTGAGCACAAGGCTCCACTCTTCGTAGGGCTCGGACTTCCTTCTAGTTAGGTGGCCTCTGATGTCGAACTGGGTCTAACGATTACTTGCACTGCCTGTTTTCCTCCCCATCTAGGTGGTCTGCATATTTCGTGCTTCTAATTCCTTAGACCCCTTGGTCTTGTATATATATTGTATTGCTTGTGATGTGTTGGTTTATTGGAGTTTTGCCGTGATTCTTTACTATGGTCGATGTTACAAAGGCCTTGTAATAAATGTGTCTATATTTTTAATATAACACCTGTCTGGAGTAATTTGTAAGCGTCCTTGCTTTGTGTGCTCATTGCGTGCTTTCAGTCACCCTCACCCCCCTTGAGACCTAGTCTTGACCGCCACCATCACTACCCTGATTGGTCTGGCTTGTCCAGAGGTTACCCTGTTCCAAGAAACTAGGCTGGCCTTCTGAACCTCTGCCCCTCCATGACAGAGTTCAGAAATCCATCTTAACAGTAGGAAGGAAGTTCACAGTCGTCATACATCATTCTCCATTACTGTGGATAAGGCAAACGAAAGGACTCTGACCCTCGGGTCATGCAATGGTTCCTAGACCTACAACCCTACTGTTTCACTGTGGAGCACCGAAAAGGTAAAGACAAGGGGAACATCGATTTCCTTTCTCTGTTTCCCTGTGAAACAGATGCGGCTACATCACATAGGGAAAGGACATGTGAGAAACCAGAAGTAGTCTCACCCACTAGTCCCCAGGGATCTGTCATTCAGGTGGCCAGGACATGGCCATTGCTTTTGGATCTAGTTTTTGGGGTGGACCAGTGCAGGAGGATCACCTGGGTGAGGGCTCTTTGGGGAGTGGGACACCAGATGGTGAGACGTGGTGTCCCCATCCCTAAAACACCTTTACCCCATCCTACCAGGTAGGATATTTAGGAACCCCCCCCCCTCCCTTTTACAACATGAACACTTTCACACGGACAGCCCGCTTATGAGAGAAAACAGACTAACACCCGAGCAGTATACCTGATGTGTCCCAATACGATGGTCAGGCGAGGTCAGGCAATTACTGACCATCTCCAATGTGAGCAGTTCCTCCTCTATCTTGGGTTGTAGTTGGAAATTGACCCACTGGGGCGTAAGAGCAGCCCAGATGCACAATTTCATTAATGTGAAGGTACACTTAATTTGATCCTAGGCATCTTCTTTCAACTTTTCTGATTGTGTAGTGGAACTACCCGACGGGATCTCCAGATACCACGAGGAAATAAGGTTTGAGACGCCAAACGTGATAATAGAATTACGTGCCAACACTGTTCATTACGCTCTCAATCCGAGTAGACGGCAGCCTCACGCAAAACGAAAAAATGACTGTTTGAAGTCTACATTGTAACAACGAGTTCATGCCTTATAATAAGGCTCCCCGAACCAATGCACTATGAAATATTGAAAATTGTCGCAGTGAGTTTACGACATATGATTGACACTCTCCTGTACCTTGTGAAGTGGGCATCTGGTTAAAGAAAGCTCTGTGCGGAGAACTAACTTTGACGTTATATGAATATAATCCCCTGAACAAGTTCTTTCATCTATATACAAACGTGTTAAAGAACAAAACATGTTGGTTCTTCATTACTGCAATGTTTAGCTGTCGATCTAGAAAAAGTAGACACCCCTCGATCATAAGGCTATGTACTATGTTGGCCGAAGACCAACCGTATCATGCATTTAGTATTAGAAATATATAGCCATAAGCTTGACTAAGGTGCGCCCATTTTAAAGCGACAGAAATCACCATTTTGTTTTCTCTAACGTTTGCTTTTTGCCTTTTGTTAAACTGCTTTGCTGAAATATTATTTTGCTTCACTGGTGCACAATGCAAGGCCGTGAGAGGCATGTTGAAACATAACGCAGTAACCCAGACAGAAGTGCCCGGTCTCCTCCCTCACATATCCTTGGAGAGTGAGCAGCAAGGCATTCTAATCAGTACAGCAGGTGCCAGCTATTCTCGGTAGCACAGTAGAAATGCTAGAGCGAGCATTAAATGACTTGAATTATGCTCTTCTTTGCGGCCCCCCTTTCCTAAGCCCGGTAGAGCTCTGGAGAGCAAGTTGACCCCCAGCACACGAATAGAAACTAGGAGATAGCAAGGCCTGGAATGTGTCTCTCCTCAACGCGCAGCTTTTTCGTGAAAACAGAAGCATTGTGTTCCTTTAAACAAAGACTTGTGTCTGTGGGCTTACAAAATTGCAGACTGTTACTAAATGAATGTTTGAAGGTGTCATACTCGTCACCATTGGCAGACAACTATGCAAATTTAGCTAACTGAATACTCTCTCCCTATACCTACCAGGGTGATTTTTAATACACCCTGGTAGTTTCTATGTTGTAGGGACAATTTGTATCCTGCAAGGATTGTTTTATTTCCCTAAGTGTTCCCCAACAATCCACCTTGTTATTTGATGAACATGTTGTTCTTTTGTATTTTATGTATATATGATGAATGTTATGTTTTATGTTTTTCTTAATTTTTTTCAATTGCTTTATTTAGTTTTTTGTTTAAAAAATAATTTTGAGTAACTATAAACTGTGCTCTTAATAAATAAATGTATTGCCAGTACCCCTTAGACTTCTTCTCTGGTTTACCCTTAGTGACTGTTTTTGCTAGCACTATCCTTGAATTCATTATGGAGATTTGATTTAAATATTTGACAGAATTTAGGACTGTCCACAGCGTGAGTACCCTTCTGTTGGTTCTGTTTTAGCATACTCGTCACCATTGTCAATCATCATGCTTAGTTCAAAGGAAATGTATTAGGGGCGGTATAGAATGTGTCGCTACTGATTACAAGATGCTCATTCTGTATATATGTAACTGTTGTACGATCTCTGCTGTTCTTGCATCCCCTGAGGTCTGGTAGACACACATCGTGGGGCGTGAGACCAGTTGGCCAACTGAGACTATTTGCTTTGCAATAAACCCTAGATTTTGGGAATACAACCTCGTGTCTGACGTATTAGTTTGTATGTGGTGATTGTGCCTTGTTTCCATACGCGAGGGTCCCTCAGGGGCCCCTTCAAGATGGCGCCCGAATAGGGACCCTCCCCCACTTGTTCCATCGTGTACATTGTAAAATAAGGAATGCAGAGAGAACGGCGAGGACGGGACGATCGAGCCGGGATCAAGAGGTGTTCGGGGCGCCCCTGCAAAAGCGATGAGAGATTCCTTTGCAGAGCTGCACACAACTGAACCCTGATCGACGTGCCCGGCCAGAGAACAAGGAGGCGAGGGTCCCAAAACGAGGCAGAGTGAGCCAAGATACGCAGACATGACGTCATTGGTTGCGTCAGTATACGGACGAATTGTGTCTTGAAAAGACAACTTGATTGATCAGGTGAGTCGTGCCCCGATTCAAAAGTGATCCTGAGATTGGTTGAGAGTTGATTTTGCAAAATCAAACACCCAGCGTAAGGTTGATTAGCCAAGGGTAAACTTAAAACATGCGTGGGGTATTGTCCACCCTAGCGTAATTTTTCCGCTACGGCGGTCAATCTTTGGAAACTGGCCAGGTCGCGCCACCTGTGGGAATGCCGGCGTATCAGATGTATGTGAAGTATGGTGTGGGAGCGATAATATTTTGTGAGATTTGGCATAGGCAAACCAGAAAACAGGAAGATCTTCAGTGGCCGAATCATGGGAGTTTTGAAATGACGAGAATAGATAATTTGGAGAAGGTGTTGATGAAAAAGAAAACATGCCCTGCAGCATTTGATATCCTTAGGGACTGGAGAAGGGAAGCAATGCTTTGTTGGAAAAGTAGAGAGAAACATGCGCGCAGGCATAAGTCAAAAGCAGAGAGAGCAAAAGAAAAGGAAGAGGAGGAATGGAATGATAATTTGAAAATGTCAAATGGACGCGAGCAATTGAGCATAGAAAAGATACCCGCAACGGGAGTTGCATTCATCAGACGAATTAATAGATAAAATATTAACAGATACAAAGCAAGGCCCAAGAAGAGAGACTAAAACAACCGCGTCAGTAGCAACTGCTCAGCCCCCTCCTGTTGCTCAGCCCCTCCCAACTGACCAAATACCAGCACAGCCACACCCTGCACAAACAGCGCCTCTCATTAGCCAATCAGCGCTGCAACAGTCACCTCCCAATCCTGCTGTCCCATCCGCACCTCCCTCCCTAGAGATCGTTTCTGTACCATCTGCCCCTCCTGTGATTGAATTTGAACTCACTGAAACAAGAGAAGGGGCTGGACAAAGTGGATGTGCGAGAGTGACCCGTAGTGCAATTAGCAAGGAGAGAAAGCGAGAGTTGCAAGAACAGGCTGAAATGTATATAGATGGAAACGATGCAACGTCAGCGCTGGCTTCAATGTTTGACTTCAGGAGGAGCAATGAAAGACAGGTAGTGTTGGAATGCATTGGGGAATATTTGGTGGCGAGATGGAAACAGTTGATTGGGAAGCTGCCTCCGCAACGACTGTTGGATTTGAATGCTTTGGCACGTTGTAGAGGAAGGGGTGAAGAGATAAAAGAACATGTAGACCGACTTTTTGAACTCAATAATGAACTTGATAATGAATATGCTGAAATGTTTGCCACACCAGGGTATAGGAGTAGAGATATTAGGAGAGATAGGACTGAAGCGGTAGAGCCCTATATATAGCGACGATATTCGGCGTCGTCAAGACAGACAGGCGACAGACTGAATGTATGTATACGAGAGGCGTTGAGATGGATTTCAGATCCTAGTATTCCCACAATGGAGATACATGAGATATTTGATGAGTACACCTTGCCCATGAAAAGAAAAGCACTGCAGATAATGGTTGAACATTTGATAGACAAAGATATAAATGAGAAGAAAGCCAGCCCCCCTAAGATAATAGCAGTATATAAGAGGGCATTTGAACGCGGAACAGGAGAGACAGCTTTATCACTTGATTTGGGAATACTATTGCATATGAGAGAAGGGGGAGGAACAGTGAGTGCGGTATTCCCCATGATAGAAGTCCGACCTACCTTTGTGCCAAAAGTAGAAATTCCTGCAGTTAATGGGGGTGCAGCGCAGGTAACGGCAGCCCATTATAGCGCCCAATATGTACATAAAACAGACAATTCCTGATATAAGAAAGAATCCTGCGGAATTCTATAAAGAAATAGAGTCCTGTCTGCAGTCATCCGTGCTCACTATGGGTGACATAGATTTAATACTCCCAGTGATCCTGCCAGCAGACATATGGAAGCAAATAAGAAAAGTGGATGATGAAATAGCCTATGGCGCTACGTGGGCGAATTTGGTACAAGAGGATAGAAATAAAGAAGTGGGAGGAAAACCGGGGGCAAATATGGCGGCATTACCAGCACGAATAATACAGAAATTGAAAGGAATTGTTCCAGAAAAAAGAATTCAATGGGACAAATTGACTGCATGCGTTCAGGGCAAGGATGAGTTAGCCACAGATTATTTTAATAGATTTGAGGAAGTATTTACAGATTTCAGTGGACAGGATGTAAGCACAGAAGCGGGAAAAAGGCTATTTGTTGATAAATATGTGAGAGGGTTAATACTTCCCATTCAAACCTTATTAATGACATCGGAAAGTGCATGGCAAGCAAAAACGTTGAGTGAAGTACTACATATGGCTCAATATTATGAGAACAGAGTGAACGCCGAGAAAGAGAAAGAGGTGAAGGATAGAACGAATTTGAAAACAAGGGTGCTACTCCAGCAAGTAGATAAATAGAGGAAGAGGGAATGCACAGGGCAGAGGTAATTCGAATATGCATGGAGGACCCCTGGGATTGAATCAATGTGCGTATTGCAGAGAGGAAGGTCACTGGCGAGCGCAATGTCCACACTTGCAAAATAGGAATGGGTACGGCCAGAGAAGACAGCATAGGGGGCATCCAGGAGCAAATGGGCATAATAGAAATAACATGCAGCAGCACCAAAATAGTCATGGAAATCGTACTCAAAATCAGAACCAAGCTCAGAATCAAACCTTTGCTCAGAATCAAAGCCAGCAGAACATGCAAAATGGGAATAGAGGAAGGGGCGGGAACATTTTTGACACTCAATCGGGTGCGTACTATAATAACAGCAGCGATTACACATCGGATGATGTGTTGTTTCCCCAATAGGACAGCCCAAGACAGGGGTTGGAACCGGTGTCTATTCCCGTGAATCAGAAAGGAACCTACGTAGAAATGAAAGTCGGGGATAGTGAGCACAGATTCCTCGTGGATACGGGGGCACAAAAGTGTTTGATAGACTATCATTTGGTTCCAGAAATACCACTGTCAGGGCGAACGAATATTTCAGTAGGGTTCGCAGGCACCCCAGTGATAAATCCGGTATCCCAAACAGTAGCAGTGACATTAGGCCCATTCACGGAATATTGTCCATTTCTCTTAACAGAGAATTGCGGAGAAAATCTTTTAGGGTTAAACTTGTTGAAAAAACTGAGTGCAGTTATCCACTGTACACCAGATGGAGTACTTTTGACCATTTCACCACAGAATGTACGAATATCTGAATTTGTGTCTAAACCGTTGCCCGGAGAATTGAGTGAGGTGCCAACTTGTATATGGGCAATGAATGACAATGACGTTGGATGCTCGAAAATAGAACCAGTGAAAATCGCTTTGAAAGAACATTTCAGCAGAAGGAGAGAAAGGATTGAAAAGTATTGTTTCTGATTTGGTAAAGTTGGGGGTCATTGAAGAGATTACAGGCAGTATATGTAACAGTCCCATTCTTCCAGTGTATAAGAAAGGAGGTAATGAGGTACCGTATCGTTTTATAATTGATCTGCGCGCATTAAACAAGGTGGTAGATCCACAATTTCCGTTGGTCCCAGACGTTACCACAATTTTGACCATGATTCCTGCCTCGGCTGAATATTTTAGTGTTATTGACTTGAAGAATGCATTTTTCAGCATTCCAGTACACGAGGAAAGCAGATATCTGTTCGCCTTCACGTCAGGAGGACGATCATTTACATTCATTCGCATTCCACAAGGCTACACAGAGAGTCCGAGTATTTACAGTAGACCATTGAAAGAACAACTAGGCATGCTAGAGTTACCGACAGGTTGTGTGTTGTTACAATATATAGACGATTTATTGATCACTGCAGATACAGAAGAGATTTGTAAAAAGAGTACTGTTTTATTATTAACACACTTGGCAGCGCATGGCCATAAAGCAAGTTTAAAGAAGTTCCAATATTCTCGAAAGGAGGTGGCCTATTTGGGCTACCTACTTTCGAAAGAAGGGAGACGAATGACGCCAGAAAGAATAGAGACCATTTCTGGTATGCCTATTCCAAAAACTCAGAAAGGAGTCAGAGCTATAATAGGCATGGCTTCCTATTGCCGTCAGTGGATTGTGAATTTTGCATTGATTGTGAAGCCAATGGTGGAGTTGACTAAGAAGGATGTTGTGGTGCCTTTGCAGTGGAATGAAGAATGCCAGAGAGCATTTGATCTGCTCAAAACTGCATTGTGTTCTGCTCCACTTTTGGGCACACCAAATTATGAAAAAATGTTCAGACTGTTTGTACACGAGAGTGAAGGCTGCGCGTTGGCTGTTTTGACACAGGAACAAGGTGGAAGAAATAGGCCGTGCAGCTATTTTTCTTCTGCGCTGGACCCTGTAGCGTGCGCATTACCACGATGTTTGCGAGCTTTTGCAGCGGCTGCTGCGTCAGTGAAACAAACGGAAGGGATGGTATTGGGGCACACCTTAATTTTGATGGTGCCACATGCCATAGACGTTCTACTCAATAGAACGCAGACGCAACACCTCACCTCAGCTAGATTGACTAGATATGAAATTGTCCTCTTTGCACCACATATCCAAATTATGAGGTGTAGCGCTTTGAATCCTGCAGAAGTAATGCCACTGCCCAGGGAAAAACGTGGTGGGAATGAATCACCTCCCCATGATTGTTTAATGGTTACTGAGGAAGAAACTAAGGGGAGAATTGATTTGACAGATACCCCACAAAAAGAGCCAGATGGAGAGTTGTTTTGTGACAGCTCCTGTTTTAAACTACCTGATGGCACATCAACTGCTGCCTATGCTACAACCACGTTAAAAAGTATTGTGGAGAGTAAAAGAATCCCCTACAATTCTGCACAGGCAGCGAAGATAATAGCCCTGACCAGAGCTTGTGAGATTTCTGAAAACCTGAGTGTAAACATATATACTGACAGCCAATACGCCTTTGGCGTGGTTCATAACTTTGGCCGACTCTGGGCAGAGAGAGGTTTCTTGACATCACATGGGGCCAGAATTCAACATGGCCCTTTGATTGTGCGATTGCTGTCTGCACTCATGTGTCCAAAGCGCCTAGTGATAGTGAAATGCGAGACGCACAAAAAAGTAACATGCAAAGTGGGAGAAGGAAACGAATTTGCAGACAGAATTGCGAAACAAACTGCCACTGACTTGAATACCAAAATGTTAACAGTACAGTCTGAGGAAGTTCCCTGCATGATAGAAAATGGAATTGCTACTCTCAAAGAGATGCAGGCGGACGCCACTGTTGATGAAATCAGAGGGGGAGCTAAGGGCTCTGCTGAATTAGATCTGAGGGTTGCTGGGTAGACAAGAGGAGTAGAAACTGGATGTTGCCCAATTCCTATGTAACGGCAATGGTCACGATGGCCCACAGTCCCACTCATATTTGTGGCAAAAAGATAGTCCAACATCTAGCCACATTTTGGGAGAATGCACACATAAAGAAAAATGCAGAGAGCTTGGTCCAGAACTGTATCACGTGTCTTCAACACAATGTGACAAAAGGGAACAGTGAATCCAACAGGCAGTTTTGGCCCTCCCTCTATGCCTTTTGAGGTGATCCATTTTGATTTCATAGAGATGGAGAGATGCCAAAACTTGAAGATGTTCTGGTGGTCATATGTTTATTTAGCAAATGGGTGGAAGCATATCCACTCAAGGACTGTACCGCCATAAGCACTGCAAAAGTAATGTTGATAGAGTACTTCTCCCATTTTGGTTTGCCCCGTGTCATATGGTCAGACAACGGTCTGCATTTTGTGGGCGCAGTAATATTACAGATTTGTGCAGGTCTCCAAATTGATAAGCGATTCCATTGTTCTAGACACCCCATGTCTGCCGGTCTTATTGAACGCCACAACGGCATCTTGAAATCTAAGATAAGCAAAATATGGGCAGGAAATAAGTTAACCTGGGTAGATGCATTACCACTAGCGTTACTATGCATGCGCACATCTGTGCAGACAAGAACTTGTCTCTCCCTGTACGAAATTGTAATGGGGAGACCAGCAAATATTTGGTGTGCACCTCAGCCGAAAAGGGTGAGGGAACTTGAATACTCTGTGCTCAGCATTTATTGTAATCTGTTAATCCAAAAATTGCATTTGATTCATCAGAAGGTGCAGGAGGCATTACTAATAAAATACACTGGCCCAGGACACACACTGGAGCCAGGAGACTGGGTGCTAATTAAGAATTTTGCGGGAAGACATCGTTAGCACCCAGATTGCATGGACCCTATCTGATCCTCCTAACTATGCAAACCGCAATTCGTGGGGATGGAAGGAAGGCGTGGATCCATGTGACACACGCCAAGAAGGTCCCATCACCGTCTGAAAAACGGACTGATCGGGACGACCAGAAAGAGACAGTGGTCCCAGAAACGAGAGAAACAATTGCCAGTTCTTTGCCACAAAATTTGCCTGATCCTGACACGAAGCCTGAAAAGATTGCTGTAAAAGAGGAAGGGCAAGGAGTGCCCCAACGTTGTTCAGCAGAACCTGCATCACTGCTGACAGACACTAAACGTGTACCACTTTGGCGCCCACCCTCTTTCATTGCGCCGCAGCCTGAGACGAAAGCTGCATCACCACTATGGCACCCACCATCATCTGCTATTGCGCCACAGGCTGACTCTGAGCTTGAGTCTGGAAGTGCATCTGCACTATTCATTGATCACACGATACCAGGAGCGAGGCAATATAATTTGCGGCCTCAGGAGAAGGAGTGATCAAACCTACATTTCTATTGATCTTTTTGTTGCATCTGTTTCCTATTCTCGGATGAAGTAGGAACCGGAGGCCTAGAGGAGAGCGGCATGAGGGTTGTGCAAATCGGACAGCCCAATAAACGAGGCTCCTTGGTGCTAACATAAAATCCATGTGTCCTGAACCCGTACAAAAAGAAACGGGGCGCACATGGTACGAAGGCAATTGATAACTGCTCTGGAGTTCTTTTGAGCAATGTGCAGACGCACAGAGATCTTTCCCAACGTATAGCAATTCAGGCTGTTGAGAACTGGCAGAACAAACCGTTGACATTTATCGAACGTATTGACATTCCAACGAGTGCAATGGAGAGAGAGATATTCACGACAAACACTTCTGAAGAAGAAGAGCCGTGAGAAAAAAATGCCGGAACCAGCTTTTGCCCCCTCCTGCACCCCTGCTGATAATGAATTAAACATAGAAACTGGAAAATTACACAAAAAGAGTTACCGAAAAAATTGTATGCTGATTTTAACAGTAATTATGTGTGTAATGAGTATAATAGCCCCGATAACAACAGCACTGGTATTATGGTACTTGGAAGAAATGCACCCTTTAGAAATTCTCTTGCCCGTGGAAAACATCTCCACTACTGAAAGCCCTTTTCATGTAATTACTTACACTCTGTCCCCAATGGAAGAAAGACACAGGGAAGGATATGGTAACAATACATTACTGCAAATAATGAATATGACACATTCAATTCTGAGAAAGAATAATTCTTGGGTGTGTGCCCATTTGCCACAGCATGGTGGAAAAGGAATAGGTTGGTACGTGCAGCCATTGACATTGAGTTCTGCATGCAGTGCATCTCTGAGTACATTATATTATGGGAAATGGAATAAAAGTGAAACGGGTCAACTAGATAGCACAAACATGAATGAATTTGAGGAGATAATTATGAGACCTATAGGCTGCTCTATATTTCATAGGGCACGAATGATAATGCCAAAAGTTACGCCCTAACCAATGTCACGAGATTGTTCGTGCCACATAAATCAAGTGTAATTATGTTTCATATGAGATCAGAAGGAAATACATATGCATTGCCTCCCTCCTATACAGTAAACTACAGCCCACGTTCTGTTCCTTTTTGTTTAAAAAAGAAAGGCTCTTATTCAGTAGGGAAATTCACTAGATGCATGAATATAGCAATTCTAGATAGGGAAGTAGAACCTGTATATGTATGTGATCCTGTGTATTTTATATGTGGAGAAAAAGCATATCCCTGGTTGCCTAGAAACTGGGGAGGTACTTGTTATTTAGGACTTTTGTTCCCAGGAGTGTTTCTTTTAAAAACAACAGACATAGCCAAACTATCTAGATCTAGGCCACGGAGGAGTAATGAAGACGGATTAATAGTAGAGGACGTAGCAAAATCATTTATACCCATTTATGGCCCAAGCAATAAATTCCTATAATATACGAATCTTAGAGAAAACAATAAATGGAACAACAGATATATTATATAACATGACATTAGAGGAGAAAGGGATTAGATTAATGACACTGCAAAATAGGATGGCTCTTGATGTAATCCTGGTTGATCGTGGTGGTGTTTGCAAAATCGTGGGATCAGTGTGCTGTGTATTTGTAAACGACTCCTCTCCTACGATTTTCGAAGCAATAAGAAAGTTACACGTCTTGAGCTCCGAACTCCATACCCAAGAAGGGGGTTGGGATATAGGCTCCTGGTTCTGGGAATTATTATATTTGTGGGGATGGAAACTATTTGCAATCCTAATAGCAGTACTAGGAATATTCCTGACATGTTGTTGTTGTATACACTGCTTACCTATAATATGCACTGAGATAAGTGAAGAGTGTGTACAGATGATAGAGAGAAAGAGCACTATTAAATCAAACACTCACGGTAATGATGAATCAAAGACAGTAAAAGAATTCATGTCAATTGACATTGATGACAATGAAGATGAGACCAGTAGTGTGCAAGATTCAGAATCTGAATCAGATACCGGGTCAGAAGAGGATGCACTGTACGGATGAGACGTTTGGCATACGGCCAAAAGGAGGGTTTGTCGATCTAGAAAAAGTAGACACCCTTCGATCATAGGGCTATGTACTATGTTGGCTGAAGACCAACCGTCTCATGCATTTAGTATTAGAAATATATAGCCATAAGCTTGACTAAGGTGCGGCCATTTTAAAGCGACATAAATCGCCATTTTGTTTTCTCTAACGTTTGCTTTTTGCCTTTTGTTAAACTGCTTTGCTGAAATATTATTTTGCTTCACTGGTGCACAATGCAATGCCGTGAGAGGCATGTTGAAACATAACGCAGTAACCCAGACAGAAATGCCCAGTCTCCTCCCTCATATATCCTTGGAGAGTGAGCAGCAAGGCATTCTAATCAGTACAGCAGGTGCCAGCTAGTCTCGGTAGCACAGTAGAAATACTAGAGCGAGCATTAAATGACTTGAATTATGCTCTTCTTTGCGGCCCCCCTTTCCTAAGCCCGGTAGAGCTCTGGAGAGCAAGTTGACCACCAGCACACGAATAGAAACTAGGAGATAGCAAGGCCTGGAATGTGTCTCTCCCCTACGCGCAGCTTGTTCGCGAAAACAGAAGCATTGTGTTCCTTTAAACAAAGACTTGTGTCTGTGGGCTTACAAAATTGCATACTGTTACTAAATGAATGAATGTCATACTCGTCACCATTGTCAATCATCATGCTTAGTTCAAAGGAAATGTATTAGGGGCGGTATAGAATGTGTCGCTACTGATTACAAGATGCTCATTCTGTATATATGTAACTGTTGTACGATCTCTGCTGTTCTTGCGTCCGCTGAGGTCTGGTAGACACACGTCGCGGGCCGTGAGACCAGTTGGCCAACTGAGACTATTTGCTTTGCAATAAACCCTAGATTTTGGGAATACAACCTTGTGTCTGACGTATCAGTTTGTGTGTGGTGATTGTGCCTTGTTTCCATACGCGAGGGTCCCTCAGGGGCCCTTCATAGCTGTAAAATTAATTCTGCATTTATTTCTATAAGAGCCTTGAAATAGGCTACTTCTATGCTATTTGCTCTTTATAGTAAAGTACTATTGTTTACGTGTAGGTACTTACTTTTTCTGTACTAACATTTTGGTGAGTGAATTTATCCTTACCGAAGTTCTCTTTAAAGAATTGTTTTTAAAGTCTTTTTAAATATATATTAAAATTGGTGTTATGATGCACCTGTCACTTTAGTCACTTTAAATGATTAAATGAATGTATTTTTACTCTCGTGTCCACTCATGATTGGCGGATGTGCTCTCTTAACTATCCTGACTACTGTGGACACACAATGGCCGCTGCCCAGCGAAAAGGGGCTGAGTGCACGCATACTCATCTCAGAGATTCCCATGCCTGCCCTCCTTGACACAGAGTCTGGGTCAATGTGTTGTGCAGCTCTTAATTTTCACTGTTTAAACCCTGGCATTCTATGAAACACATAAAGGTGAAGATAAAGATAAATGGGGAGGCCAATATCACTTTTCAACACAATAAAGTCAAGGTTTCAGGGAAGTTATACACACCATCAACCTTTATCAGCTGTAATACTGCAGAATAGTTAGACCTTGTACAGTTTACAGTTTGGGTCACTGAAGAAGACCTCTAATGAGAATTTGATAAGCTGTTCTATGGAATCAGATGCCTAGGATCAAATGAAGTGTACCTCCACATCAATGAAATTGTGCAGCTAGTCGGCTCTAACGCCCCAGTGCACAAATAGCAGGATGCAGGAATTATAGTGAAAGTTGAAGGACCAATGCCCTTGGTATCACCAATATTCCCGGTGAGCGAACGCAAGAAACCAGATTAAGGGTGCATACGCATTTACATGCACCTTGCATAAAGAGCAGTAAAAGCATTCAGAATTCCAGAGCTTCCTGGGCATGATTCATTATTTCAGGAGGTTTATCCCAAATCTCGTCTCAATCACAGAACCACTACAGAGGCTAACCAATGCGGCTGAGCCCTGGGATTTGGGCGAGCAGTAGGCCAAAGCATTCCAGAACATGAAAGCTGCCCATGCGGCGGCCACAATGGTGTA
The DNA here is from genome assembly GCF_040938575.1 of Ambystoma mexicanum. Lineage (NCBI taxonomy): Eukaryota > Metazoa > Chordata > Amphibia > Caudata > Ambystomatidae > Ambystoma > Ambystoma mexicanum. The sequence goes on along the minus strand of NC_090927.1, from coordinate 272,938,287 downwards.
TTTCAACCTGAAACAACAAACCGAACTCATCGCTGACAACAGTTTCCATGGCCTTGGCACTACACTGATCTTACACTCATCCACCAGTGACATTGTACAAGTGGCAGTTGCAAGCAGAACACTGACTGGGCCAGAGACTAGATACTCACAAATTGAAAAAGAAACCAATGCAGTGGTGTGGGCGTGCCACCACTTCCACCTGTATCTGTATGGCTGACCATTCAAGGTACTGACAGACCATAAACCTCGCATCTCTATCTTCAAAGGGTCTTCACAACAAACTCAACCAAGGATAGAGAAGTGGATATTGTAACTACTGGAATTCAAATTCTCCATGAAATATCTCAGGATATGGGGACCCAGGCAGACTTTGTCTTGCCCCCAACGACAAGTAAGACAAGAGCTGCACTGCACTTAAAGCAGCATGTGAACATGGTGGGCACAGGGCACATTCCCAGGGCCCTGTCCGTAGAAGATATCAAGGAAACCCATGGAAAGCAAAGGGGTCACAAAGGGGGCGCCAGCGAGTGGAAGATGGAACACATTCCTGCAAGCCCAACTGCACCGGACAGAAGCAGTACAATGCTGGTTGAAGAGCCTATTCCTCCGAAAAGATGATCTATCTCAGAGGAAGGACTCTGCTTACAAGAGTCGTGTCTTGTGATCGCAGGGCCCTGGCTACCTGGTTGGTGCACCTAGCACATGCCGGCCACTGGTTCCTGAAGGTTCAAACAAGAGGTGGAAGCAATCGTAGCAAGATGCATCCGGTGCCAAACTTGTCCCTCACCAACTGCAGCCCCTAACGTGACCATGCCCCAAGACAGCAGACCAAAGGAAAATGTTAGCACGGATTTCGGAGCTCTACCCAATGCGCAGCACATCCTGTGGACGTAGACAAACTCTCCCACTATCCTGAGGTAGAAATATTTGGATCTATGGCGGATTCTGCTTTAATACCAAAATTGGGGGAAATAGTCACCACTCATGGGCTACCAGTTTCCCTGACAAAGGACCCCTATTTCCCTTAGGGGAAATAAGGCAGATCCTGGACACCCTCAACATCTACCACTGGCGAATAAATCCATGTTGGCTGCAAGCTAATAGAGATGTTGAGCAGTTCACGTGCACTCTCACCAAGACAGAGAATATTGAGGGAGAAGAATGAGGCTTCTGAAAGAGCAATCTTCTTATTCCTTAGAGAATATCCCCCAAAGCAGAATATGTCCACAGGTGTAGTCCTGCCAGCCTGATTCTGAGGAAAGCCCCTAAGACCACCATTTGCACAGCCCCTGGGTGAATGCAGGGCAAGCTCAGTACCCGTAGATATGCAGCCCGACATGAAGATTGCAACCACAAAAAGTATACAACGGAGATCCAGCGCACCCTCGCTGGATATCAGAGACACCATGTTGGTGAAGAACTTAACGCCTCGAAGTTTCACCTATTATTTGTCCTGCACCCACTCATCATAACAGCCAATGAAGGCAGCATGTACATGGCCCACCAAGTGTTGACACAAATCAGAAATCAACTCATCCTGCACCAAGGTCCTAGCAAGAGATCCCGAATACACACATAATGTCATAGAAATTCAGAAAGCAAACTGTGAAAGAAAGTGAAGGATTTTATGATGACATTTATCTTAGTAAAAATGGTTGAAATTATGATGAAATGAAAAGAGTTTTTAGAGGATATGCATGCATTTAGAAGATGTTCTTTTGGAGGAAGTGGAGTCTTCCTTATTTTCTTTTGTATTGTATTTGAAGACAGTGGGTCTCATTACAAGAATGCCGGTCCGGTAACAACTGTGCCGGTAAGCCTACCAGCACCGTTGTTACCGGACTGGCACACTATGAGACTGCGGGCAGGTGCCGTCCCGCCCGTCAGGGTCAGACTTGGCGGGCGGAACGGCACCTGCCTGCAGACTTTCACGGAAGCTCTGGCACCGTTATTAACGGTGCCGGTGCTTCCTATTTGAGACTTATGAGACTCAAATAGGAATGGGGATTAACATTTACCGGCACCCGGCCACCGGTAATTCTAGCAAGTCAGCGCCGGTTAATATTGCAAGTCCGGTGGCAACCCGCCGGCAACACCGTCAGGTTTACCGCCGGACTTGTAATGAGGCCCAGAGGTTTGTAATAAACCAATTGTCTATAAATTAAAAATTAAAAAAATGTGAACGAAAGTGAACAAAAAAATGAGAAGTCAGAAGAGGACAAACCCCTGCCATCTGATCAATCAGGTGAGGCCGAGGTCCCAGAGACACCCCAGAGCCCCAGCATTCCACCAAGACTCTGGTACCCATAAGAAGGCAAAGGAAACCACCAGGCAAGTTCAAAGGCTTTATTTTGGGATGAGGCTGAATGAAAAACATTGTTGCATTAGTTCGCCCAGTGACTCGAGGGAACTTTATTGAAGGGAGGGGGATGTGATGGTGTCTGCTAAGACCAATCAGGCAGGGCTGAAGTAGTAAGCATATGCCTCATGCACGCATGCATCACACATGCTGTGACATCCAGAAAGGTTGCTGTGCCTATGAAGAAGATCTTCCCATGCATGGGCGGGAGATGTAGAGAGATATGCAACTATCCTATGTGTGGGTGTCTTCTTGAAGCACCTACATTGCTTTCCAGGCCCTCCTGACCTGAGGTAGTCTCCTGTGCTCCAAGCACAATATCTATTGCAGGACATAACAAAGGCCAGCCCGATCATGACTGCTTCAGAGTAATCCACTAACCCTCTGGCAATCGGTCTCATTTAAGAAGCTTTTCGGATGTTGTGAGGGTCCCCCATACGTTTATGGTGAGTGCTCTGTTGATGAAAAAAGTGCCTTGGTCACAGATGACTCAGAGTCCCATGTACAAAAGGAAACATCTTTACTCCAGTTGCAGGCTACATAGCATCAGGTTACAAATTCATTTTATAAGTACATAGAGACACATAAGGACACATCCACAGGCCAACCCCTGGGAAGGCAGGCTCTCATGAACAGTCATTCAGAGAACGCCTAGCAAAGAATATTCACACAACATTGGACTTCCAGGCACTCATGACATCACACGCATACTGAGCAGAGCAGCTAGGGAAGAATTAAGTCACAACACATCTCCCTCCTTATGCAGAATAAGAATAAACACACCAAACGAGACATACACACATCTATAGCACCAAAGTTAATTCTCATTCCAACTTCCACCATGTCTACAACTCGCTCAGTAACAAAAAACGAACACCGTCCTCGCACACCACACAAACGCACGCCCACATGGCAACAGAACAGATCAAGTCCAACTCTACCACCCCTCTTCATATTAGAGAAAAGGAGAGGTGGCACACATCGACTAATGAAAGAATACCAAACCCAACCCTCAAACTCACCCGTCCATCACCTCCACGTTTACGGTCAAGTACCACAAAAGTAGGTGTTCATCTGAATAACACCTCTGATGCACCACATTGGTGTACAACACCTCTTCTGGTTGTGATAATAGCTGTCTAGCACCTCTTCTAAATGAACCACTGGGTGTCTAACACCAGTTCATTAAACAGTGACCAACACCCCAAAATGGCACAGGTGTCCAACACCCCTAAATGGCCGGTTGTCCGACAACCCTAAAGTGTCCGGATGTACAACACCCCTAAATGACCAGGTGTCCAACAACCCGAAAGTGACCGGGTGTCTAACACCCAAAATGACACAGGTGTCCAACACCCCTACTACCCATTCCTCACTTCACCTCTCACACCACACTCATAGGTTCACATTGTACAAGTTTGTGCCCCCCAACTCTCACCAGCCAGTTACCACATTTACACTCTCTTACTATACCGGCCTCACATCGCAACTTCCCAATAACAAATGCAGCCTTAACCACCACCACTGTACTTCCTTTAATCACAAGCCTGTGTGATACCACTGCCATTATTTCCAAAGTGCCTAACATGCGCGCCGCAAAGCTCCATAAATCCAGCCCCAATGCGACAGCCAACGGGCCCCCCAACCATACCACCAAAGCTGGATCTTCCAAATGTTTCCAGGTGCCCCAGTGATTCCCAATGAGCCCAGGCTCTCTTCATTGCCTGTTCTGGCACTCAACACCCCCCCTGCCAATAGAACCTACAAGGCATGCACAAACCTTGTTGTCTTGCGCGCTGCTGATGCAGTCCAAACAGTCACTGCACATCCTATCCTTGTTGCCATTGTTGAAATGAAGTGCTTTGGTCACAGATGGTCCATGAAAACACATAGGGACACATCCACCGGCCACCCTCTCTCTAAGCCAGCCTCTCATCCACTGTCATTCAGAGCACACCTAGCAGAGACCATTCACACAACATTCCCCTTCCAGGAACACATGACATCACGCGCATACTGAGTAGAGCAAATAGGGAAAAGGTAAGTCACAACATGCTCATGATAGTTCAGAACTGCCCTGGTGCGAATCCCAACCGCATGGGTATGGCTTGTTGCCTTGATACGAGTTGATGACTCCACCCTAGGCATTTGACAGAGGACTAGGGGGAGTTTCCAGGTAAGGTTGAGTTCACGACTACACCCTTTTTCAGTATAATGTATGTATGGTTCTACGTTATTTTGCCGCATGATTTTTCGTCGCGGGACTTTTCATCGCCGTTTATTTATCGAAAAAACCTCTTTTTTTTTTTGGGGGGTTACACCCTCAACCCCCCCTTTTTTAAATTATTCCCTTTCACCCACAAATATTTATCTAACACCCCCCCCCAAAAAAAACAGCGACAAAAAATCCTGCGGCAAAAGAACTGTATACCGTATGTATTGTGCCTCTTGTGTTTTCCACATGGTGACAACATTTGTTGAAAAGAAGTATCGAAGACTTGAACATTGCTGTTTTTGTGCCACGGGCAGCTCTGCCCTTTCATGACAAAAAGTATCAGAGTAAATCTTTTGCTTCTTGCTCCGGAAACATTAGCGACCAAAAAAATCCTAAGAGATTCACCTGGTATTATCAGAAAAGCTGCTGCTGTGTTTAATTAATTAAACTAAGAGCATTCACTCAAATAGTAAGGGCTAGAAGAAAAATAAATGTGTTGGAAGCCCTGACCTATACTTAAATATATATGTTATTCCATGTTTCTGGGACTTCTTCAAGGTACAAAGTTCTGGAACAGAGGGGGACAAGCTTCATCTGTCTCCACCTCAGCCTGCCAAACCCTTTCTCATCTCACCACCCGCTTCTCCTCCAGTCGATTGGCAGAACGTCGATGAGGCCACTTCGGTCTTCAACTATGACCTTCTCTACGCCGTCGCCAAACTAGGACCAGGTTTGTGAGCCGTGTTTTATGAATATTAATTTGTAAATGTAAATAATGCTCAAAACCCACATACACAGAGATGGCAATTTCAGGGGTCACTCATAACTGTTCCCCTCTCAGCTTACTGCACAAGGGAGATCTATGTGGTTCCTATGACCCTCCACATAGACCTAGGAATGCAAGAAAGTAGGTGGATTATCACTGTGTAATGTGGCCGAAGGTTTGCAGATGTTATTGTTTTAACTGGCTCAGTTGTTTTTTCTTGGCAATAGGAAAACATAAACCTCTAGAACATTCTAGCAATGGGTGGACCACAATAGGAGACAGATTCAAAAATTGAAGAGAGTTATTAGACCAACTTTTCCAAAACTAGGTAGGATGCACGTTCTGTAGCATCATTTGTTCCAATGCAAGCTTTTTCACAGCACATTCTAGCGTATGACTATTTCCATTGGACTTGGGCCCGTTGATGAGCATTTTCCAGGGCAGTGGGGGCTTCGGCATCATTCAGGTTCCTCTCTTTTAGTTCTGGCTAGAGAGAGCTTTAGCTCTCTGCCAGAGCGTTTGAAGATACATATCTGAGATAGGCCATGGATACCAGGCTGCTGCTCTTTGATGAAGAATGTATACATCTTGGTGTAAGTTCTGTGACAGCGGCAACCATTTTGTAAGATCTTTGCTGAATGTTATCTTCTACTTATAGGTGTTAATGTTAAAGGTATTTGTACCGCGCACCATCCCTTTTCTGTCCGTTGGCCACAGTGCCTTACCATTTGGTGGGATGGGTGCAGGGGCTGCAATGGCCAGCCCTCAATGCACTGTGGCGATGAGTGCATTATTTGTCTGTGATGGACAGGCTTTGATTGGCTTCCAATGAGTGGGGGAGGCAAAGTCTGCCTATCTCTGTATTGATGCAAGTCAAGAGCTGTCTATGGTGCTCTATGTGTGTGCGTCACTAGTCTGTGTCTTTAAGGGAAAGAAAAAGAGATGGCCGGAGTTAATACAGGTCATTATTAAGCCTTCCTCATGTTTTTCCATTGCGTACAGAAATCAAGAATTTAAAGGAGGTCACTGGCTGTAAGAGAAGGGACAGAAGGCAGTGTAATAGGATTAAGGGGACTAATCAATAAAGGCAGAGAAACGGCCTGCTAGTTGCTGGGTAAAGTGTTTGGATTGCGGTCTCGTACAGAACAGATGTGACCTAGAAGCTCAGGTTTGACTGACGCTTTTGGAGTGGGAGTAAGCCTGATTTTTACAAGGTTCTCCCCCTTTCAGTAATGGCATAGCAGGTTAAAAACTGCCCAATATCCAGGTGTTACAGTGGGGTAGCCAGGATTCCCGAACAAGGTGGGTCTGCACAGTGTGCCCGTGGGACTCGGTCCGGAGTTCGTGCAGCTACAGGAGATTTCGCGGATTCATCTGGCATTTTATAGCATGCTCCCGTGGACCAGGCCAATGTTTGAACCATTATTGGCTATTGTATTGTCTTCAGTAAACAGTTAATGGACACAGTTCATCCAAATGCCCCATTCAATTGTACGCAAAGGGATGTGAACCAGAAAATACACTGCAGGGGAACTGTTGTACTTTCACAACACAGAACACAATAAAATGCATAAGGGCACCTACTAATGGTCATTGTTTGACAACGCCTTCAGCTTGTGGTTCGTGAGATAATAAAAGATTTGAGCTTCTATAAAGCAAACCAGCAAGCCAAATGAAATTTATTTTCACTAAATTCTGTACATTTTCTGTGATACCGTTACTTGAGTTCCTTACCTTAAAGGTGGAACCAATACTTATATATGCCTTGAATATTTGTCTATGCAATTTGCACAAGCAATTAGATTCTATGCAGGGCAGTTTGTTGAAAGCAGCTCTGCATTTGTCTCCTGTAATTCCGAATTGTGTTATTAGACATGAGATGGGTCTGATCTCTTTATCTACTAGATTGACTTGGCGGGCTTTATCAAACTACTGTAAAATTCTTAATTGCCCTGATAACTCCTTGTATCAAGATTTCTTTGAATTCACCAAGGGATGCTCTTCTAGTTCTATCACCGGCTATTATCAAATTATGGCCAAAATATTGAATGATTTAGGTGTGGATCAAGATGATTTATATATCCGACCTGGTTAGGTAAAACATAAACTTTTTGAGAATGACTGGTGCAAAACAGTAGATGAAAGAAAATCATTCAGAACATATAAAGACTATGTCAAATTTCCACATAAAAGAGATGGATGTTGCGGTCACTTTACTATATTCCCATGCAATTTAACCAGAATGTATTACCTGAAATTTAGACTAAATCAGTACCATACTCTGGAAAGAACAAACCACTGGGGAACCTCTAATGGTAATCATGGTGTTACTAAATGTCGATTTTTGAATTGTTTAGAACCAAATGAAACCTTAAAACATTTGATTTTAGAATGCTCATATTTTAGAGATGTAAGGTGTAAGTTATTTCTACGATTTGTAAATGTGAACTATGAAGACTGCATGGAATCTCTTTGGAATCGGCTCATGCAAGGATATGAGAGAGCGCTAATCCTTGCATTGGTTGCTTTTCTGAAAGTAATAGAAAATGAGATTTCGTTACTTTAGTGTATATTCTTTTTCTATTTCGGGTAATGTAATTGTTGATTCCGATTAATTGTTGTTTTAATCTGTTTTATTCATTTTTAAATAATAGAATTGTTTTGTATTTGATATGCGTAAATTATATGATTGATGTTCTATTTTGTGAAGGTTCACTTGAACCACAAACAAATTTAAAAAAAAAAAGAAAACCATGTTGGCATGTCCAAAAAGCTGTCATTGTGGAAACCAACTCGGCAGTTTAAAAGGAAAGGAGTTTACTTTGTGATTAAATGGGTTTTTTGGGAAAATGATATTGCTAATTGGTGTTTGCAGCGCACATTACTCTAACATTCACACTTACTGAGCGGAATTGTCAAATTCACAGGCGTAAACATCACTGCATCAAAGGGAGGACAGATAGATCTGCACACATTTTATTCATGCAAAATATGAAAGGCGGTCCTGCTAGAATTTCAACAGTAAAATGCTGAAGCTAGCCATGCAAAAAATGCTCATTGCGTTTGTAGTGCACGCCACTCTGCATTCATGTACATATGACACAAGCAGGACTGCATGCCAGAATGCACGGGCCTAAACGCAAGGGTTGGTTTATTCCTTCACGCCTGGCATGGCACAACTGGAGATCTGTGCAAGCCATCCTACGTCTTACTACTTTCCGATTTACCCACAACCCAGACGAGCCTCTGTAAGTGTCGCCGCTTTGTGGACCTTGATTGACAGATGGAAGAGTTTTGTTACTATGCATAATGTGCATAGCATATGTAAACCAGCAAATGAAGGTGGCGGTGCTCAAAACCATTGAACCAGAGTGCCAGTGAAAGCCTGTGTATTGGTTCCAAGCTGGGGAGCTGCACAGTTATGACTGGCCTGTGTGTGTTTGTTTTTAGCAGCGGTGCTTTCCTTCATATCGGAGCGCTCTGTGTGCACGAGCTCTTAATATGTATGTGCATCTCCTTTGCACACTTGGGATGAACAGCTACGACCCTACAGTAAAGAGAAGGGAAATACTGTCCGACAATATGTGTGTTTACCATTTCATGTGCTTAATCCAGTTCCACCCTGGGCTCCAATTTCCTCCACGGAAGTTCCAGATATATACAAGATACGTGTGTCATAAAATGGAGGAAACTGGCCTGCAGACAGAGCCATGGGGTTTCCGCGGCTCTGCAGGTGTGTTCCCGCCTTGTACTATCTGCGGTGCCCAGCGAGATTGTATATGAGCCTTTCCAATGTGTTGGTTTATGCACACATTATGGGCAGTATTCCTTTAACTAATATGTATAATGAGATGCTCCCTACACATTTCTATCCTCCTCAGGCTCTGAATGTTATGTGGCAGGTTGGACCTAGGGGAATAGAGGTGGGGTCTTGCCCCTCAGGCCACAGCCTGGCTTGCCGCCAGTGGTTATGAATAATTCTACGTTTTTCAAGCCATATGAAATGGACCATGTATACCCATGTCAACTCTTTCCCACTGTGCCTCAGGACTTGAGAGGGTGCCAGAGGTGGTGGTGTGGTTGTCAGTATATTGTCACTGGCTTCACATTGTCTGCCCTCCCTAATGTATATGTCTATTTCCCTATTCATCCTTGGCCACCAAAAGTTCTCAACTCTTTTATCCCTGTTATTCCTGGGTGTCCTATATGGGCAGTGGCTATTACTTGCTCTCTAATATCATATGGCGGAATGAATCTCTCCCCCTTTGGAGTATCCTGTTCTTCACTGAAATCTCTTCTGAGACTCTGGCAAACACCTTTTTTGCTTCCGCCTGATTCTTGGGAAGCGGCCACCCAGTCACTGGTTACCTGACTACCTCCTGTAACACTAAGGCCCTCATTACGACCCTGGCGGAAAGTGACTGACCGGACCGCCACAGCGTAAATAGCGTTTCCGCCATTGCACGATGGAGCAAAGTGCGGCTCATTCCGACCCATCGGGCACAACACCACGCCATGGCGGAAGTGCAAAGTCCGCGATGGCGGAAATGACCCCAAAACGGCCCACACCGCCGCCGTACGGCGCCCTAGGTGCAATACCGCCACCCATCTCAGCGGACACCGCAGTGAGCGCCAACCGGAAAGTACGGTGACCGTAAAAATACGGAAACGGAAGTAAAAGCATGGTCCCGGAACGGGAAACATCACGCCGTACACCTATAAAACCACTAAATCCACACAACCATTAAAAATACTACCCTGAGACACATCCCAACCCGTCATCCACCCTAGTGAAACCAAGAAAAATGGGAAAAGTAGCGAAGAAAGCGTGCGACCGCAAGCGGCAGGTCCACTTCTCCCGTGAGGAACTCACCGTACTCACAGAGACCCTCCAGGAGAATGCAGCCGCCGTCTTCTCCACGCAAATGACCAGGACGGCACTTGCGAACAAGAAGGCCATATGGGCCCTGGTGGCACAGCGGGTAAGTGCGGTGGGGACCGCACCCCGCAACCCACAGCAATGCAGAAAGCGATGGGACGACCTGCGGATACGCGCCCGTAGCATACTTTCTGCCAACCGCAACATTGCCACAGCCACCGGGGGAGGATCGGAATCACCCATCAAGTTGACCCCCTGGGAAGAAATCTGTGCCTCCACCATAGGAATGGAGAGCATAGAGGGAGTCGGAGGGATGGAGAAAGGAGTGCAGACATCCGAAGAATCAGGTAGGTGGCCCAAATAAAACAATGCCAAAACCACAATGTCCAATCATGTGAAGTACCACGTGCCCACATAGTGCAACAGTAACACATGTCCAGGAGAACGTCCACATACATAGGCCTGAAAGCACACTTCAAAACTCACATCAAATACATAAATAATTAAAAATCCTAAAAACACCCTCTACACGTGCAGCAGGCACACCCTAACTGCAGGCTGCCAAACAACTGCACCCTCACACCACACACAAATGAAACCACCTCCAAGGCCCCGACCCAAATCACCCTCAGGTACCACCCCAATGCATGTGATACATTGCCATTCCAATTTCCACAGACCCATTAATAACGCTCGCCCTCCTTTACTCCACCACAGGGTCCGATCCAAACGACGAGCTCCAGGACACCCCTACCAGCACACCTGCAAAGAGGGCCAAGACCAACGGCCAAAGACCCTCCACCTCAGCTGCACGCATCAAGACACGACAGCAGCACAAATCAAGTGGCAGCACAGAGGAGGGAACTCCAACAGGCACCCCAGCAGCCAGCATGCCCACACCACCACCACCACAGGTCCCCCCAATGGATGCCACAGTAGGCACTGCTTCTGGTGGCAGCAGCACCATAGGTGACACTGCATTAATGGCAGCATGCTCCGACACAGAAAACGGGGATGTCGAAGTCAGATCCATCCATGACCTGTCCCAATCCCCCTGTCTGTTCCATCCCGTACACCATGAGGATACCACGCAGGGGCACCCACAAGACGACGACTGGCCATCCTCCACAAGCCCTGCGGCAGGGCAACATGAGGCGAACAGCCACTCTGTGACACCACCGCAAATGGCCATGGCCCAGCAGAGGCAACAGTCCCTCGACCAGTTAATCGTGCAACAGCAGCAACTGGCCACGCTCCTCAAGGACCATGCCGATGAATGTGGGGGCACTAAGGCAGACATAGAAACATCAACTGAGACACTTAGGGCAGAAATGGAGAGAAGTACAGAGACACTAAGGGCACAAATGGAGAGTAGCACCGAGTGCCTGAGAGTCCAAATGGAGAGTAGCACCGAGAGCCTGAGAGTCCAAATGGAGAGAAGCACCGAGAGCCTGAGGGGGGAACTGCATGTGACGTCCAAAGACGTATGTGCCGAACTTGCCGCAGTGCGCCGTGTGCTCACTGAGCTCTCACAAACCCTTAGGGACATGCATGGACGTGAGCAGGCAGAGACATCATCCGTTGCAAGTTCCGTCCAGGGCAGCCCCCAACGTAGATCTGGGAGGAACCTGCGCTCCACAGGCAGGGGTGCCCCTGATACCCGCAGAGGGGGCTTGCAATAGCGACTGCCCACTGACAATGAGCATCTCTGGACACTGGTGTTCGGGGGGGAGGTAGGAGGGTGGAGGGGGGGTGTTGGGCTCACTTGGGTGGCGGGTCGATAGGGTGTTCAACATGATATCACATATGCCATAAACAATGCACGATCAACCAATGAGATGTGTGGACATTGATCTTTGTGTACGAGGCCATTATAGGCGTACAGTCCATATTGTGCATGTACCATACACACACAGTGCCACGAGTCCCGTGTCCATGTATCAGCCACCAGGCGTGAGTGCTAGAAGCATGCATCTATGAGATGCTGACGAATGTCACGGCCCTCCTGTGCCTCGCAGACTCCTTGAGGTGCTGCCACATCCCCACCCTCATCATGACCATCTTCAGGTGCTTGCAGTTCTGCGTCAGGGGGCATGGGCACATTTCTACGTACACACATGTTGTGTAGCATGACACATGCCATCACCATCTTCGCAACCTTCACATGGCGGTACAGGAGTGCCCCGCCAGACCTGCTGAGGCACCGGAAACAAGTCTTCAGTAGGCCGAATGCCTGTTCTATGACTACACGGGTACGTGAGTGGGCATGGTTGTAGTCCTCCTCATGCTGGTCCCGTGGGTTCCGGACTGGTGTGAGGAGCCATCTCTTCAGTGGATATCCGGCATCACCTGTATGTGGACGATAAACGAATCATGTGGAATGCCATTGCTACGTACGCACCCCCCCCCTTCCTGCCAGGTCATTGCCGCATCACATACCCCACATCATCATGCATGAAATGAGACTCACCGAGTAGCCAGGATCTGTTCCCTGCGTGTCGCTCCATGTAGCGTGGTATTGTAGAGTTCCTCAAGATCATAGAATCATGGGTTGATCCAGGGAATCGGGCACAACAATGTGTAATGATCCTGTTGGAGTCACACACCATTTGTACATTCAGAGAATGAAATTGTTTCCGGTTGCGGTACTGGGCCTCCATGGCATGTGGGACGACCAATTCCACATGGGTGCAGTCGATGGCACCAATGCAACCCGGTATGCCGGCAAGTGCATGGAATCCCACTTTTGTGTTCGTAATTTCCTGCTCCGAGCGTGGTAGAGAGATGTAGTCGTCTGCGTGCGTCAGGAGGGCATCGAGCACTTGCAATAGTGTCCGTGAGAACAGTGGCTGTGAAATGCCATGCAACTGTCCGACTGTGTGCTGGTAGGTGCCTGTGGCCAGGAAGTGGAGTACAGACACCACCTTCAGTAGGGGTGGGATGGCGGTTGGGCTATCTATCATGCTGACAAGGTCAGCCTGTGTCATGTCCACAATGGCGGTTATGGTGTCCCGGTCCAAACGGTAGAGGGTGTGGATCTGCTCATCAGTGAGGTTGAACGGATGTGCTCGGAGGCGTGGGATTGCGGGCTGCCTGCGTGGTGGTAGTGGCTGTGCTGGCGGCCCTTGCTGGCCCTGCCTTGCCCTCCTCCTCCTCCTGCGTCTCCTCCGTGCGGCCGGTTGTAGTTGGTGTTCGTCTTCTTCTTGAAGTTGGAGTACCTGCAGTGCTATCAGGTCCCCCAGGGCCAACATAGCTAGTCCTGCCGGTAGCATTTCGGAGTGGTTGTGGGAGGAGACTGGGCGTGCAATTTATGTGTTTTCAGGCTGTATGGCCTCCACCTGTGGTGATTCATTCCACCTGTGCAAGCTGCTCTCCCCTTTGGGCGAGCACGTCCCGCACACAACGCTGCAATTCGACGAATGGCATCTTGCTGTTACAATCATGTATTTGTACCCGATGGCAGTGTAACATTGGTTGATATGTTCATTCGGCTATGGTCCCATTGTTTCACATACTATCTTTGCAGTCGCGAACAGACTTGTGAAGGGTCAGTGGAACGTAGTACTCGAGTAACGGTGGACCCTCATGCATCACTGTACCGAGGTTCAACGACGGGCGGGGCGTCCCATTTGTGAGTGAAGGCAGTTGCCATTTTCACACACAGCCGCACTAGATGGATTAATTTGTGATTTCAAGCGGCCACAGATGCCTTTTCGACGTGATGTTGCAAATGAGGAATTCGAAGGGCGGCGCTTTCGGTTTTCAGCTAGCGGCGAGGAGATGCCCACAGGTCTGACTGCAAACATAACGTTCTATTGTTCAATGTCCTTGGGACAGGGGCCATGGCGAGGATGCAATGATTGATATGAATAGTTTGGGATGCGCAATGGCGAAGTGGACGATGAGGCCGGACGTTCCCAAATACATGTTACTTCACAACACTGGATTTACGGGCTGGGGCACAGTGGATTTTGCAGGCTGCATGATGCACAGACTCGATGGAAATTTCACATGTAATGTGAGTATGGAAACAGGCGTTTTCATTACGGGATGAGGGAATGATGAATGGATGCATGGACAGATGAATTGATACAGAGTTTGCCATGTACAGGGCTTCTTGGAATCTGTCCGCCTCCCCTGCGCTATGTGATGCAGGGCTGCCATAGTGGGACCATCGTCTATCTGGCCTTGTTGAGCCCTCCCTGTCTCGACGCGCCTTCAGACACTTGTGTCTATGCACGTTACCAATCCCATCTGATGGATTCTGTTTTAACAGACGCATGCACAGGTACACTCGTTTGTGATGGTGTTTTCACCTCGATATAGATAGTTATGATTCGCAAGTGGTTTTTGGGTGGTGATGATCCTTTGGAGTGGGCTAGCATGCATATGGCTGTGGATTTGGTGTGATCATTGAAGTGAGTAATTCAAATGTTGTTCTGATGGCCATACTGTTCTTTTTCATTTCATTTGGTTGACAGGTATCTCCTCCCCTTTTGCCACTGCCATCTGTATGCCACTCCTGCAGATGGATTTTACTCCCGACACCTGCTGCTTCGTGTTAATCAGTGGAGCAGCATTACGATCTTATGGGACGATCGCCAATGGGCCACATGCCCTTACGCAGTACTAGTGGCTAGGAGCAGCATTTCGGCCTTTCAGCTGGACTAGTGCCTCCCTATTGGGACGGCCCTGCGGTTCTAGGCGCTTCCATGTTGCCTTTTCGTACGAGAATGTAGCCCCTGTGTACCATGAAGGAACAGGGCGTCACACAAGAAGTAGCTGGTCATTTATTGCGGATGCAGCCCACAATGGTGAAATGTGTTTTGGGGTTCATGGCCTAATGGCTGTATGGGCTTGGTGAATTTGTTGTGCATTAAATTTCTATTCTGATATGGACCGTGTAGCGTTCTTCTTTGCAAGTGATGTGGCATATTCCTATTTGGGGAGCGATGTATTGTGAGGAGATCTGCATTGGGTTCCAGCTTCGGAGTATAGTTGCGTGGTACTGTGCTGGGCGCGTTTGCCTACGAAGCCCAGTGAGGTCAGGGATGAGGGCTGCCAATATGACTGTTTTAATGATGTCATGCTCAGGGGCGGGGGATTAGCTTTTGTGTAACAGATGCCGGTCAGCCAGGTGGATTGGTGGAATGATGTGATTTTCGGAATATTGCTGGTCACAGGTGCCTGTGTTTGCGTGCGTTTCTTGGTGGGAGACTGAGGTCATGTCCATTGGGATGGCTTCTGTATTCGTGCCATCTGTGCCCTGCAGCTCCCATTGGCCCCTCTTGAGATTCATTTGTTCGTTGGCAGGCATGGATGACTAGTACATTTCACTGGTTGCATTGTGTGACTTCATTGCACCTACGGGGAGTTGTACTATGTGGCCAGGGAGCGGTGTACAGGCACTCAGTGGGGCCGTTTACGGTTGGTTCGCGATAACGTACTTCTCACCATGGCGGAATGGTACTTTCCGCCGTGCTTGATGGCGTTAGGTGCATGTCCGCTAGGGTCAGAATTCGCGTACCGTTGCGCCATGGTGGTAATTACGGTTTGGCATGGCGCGCGCGCGCATACTTGGTGCAGTTAGCGTTGGCGTTCACTACGGTGTCGCTAATGGCATCGTACTTTGCGGTGACGGGTCATAGTCGCACCGAGCGCTATTCGATGGCGGTATTGCATTTCCGCCATCGTTTTCCGATTTCCGCCAGGGTCGTAATGAGGCCCTAAGTCATTATTGTGCGTTGATGTCCAGCCTTCTGTGGATATATGCCATCCCATGATATGACACACACATCTGCTATGAAGGTTCCAACTGGATCTTCAACATTCTGCAGTGCCCCACCATGCATTGGTAATCTGAATAAACCGGCTGCTACTTTTTTCTTCTGTCCTTCCCTGTACTCCAGTTTGTTCTCGTATTCAATGAGCCTGGAGTCAGTGCAATTCTGTCTTGGTGATGCATTTTCACCTCCACCGGCCTCGAGTATCCTTATGTATTTTATTTTATTTATTGAATTTATAAGAAGCGCCTAGACCCGGACGTATGACGGGACTAAGAAAGGGTTTATGATTATGATAATCCTAAACCCTTAGTAAGGGTTTATGATTTGTTCGAATTTTGAATAGTTCTCCAGAAACAAACTGCTGCAATGGTCAAATGCTTGTGCCTCCTTCTAAATTGCTGAGTACCTGCACTCTATCTGTGTGAGTGTTCTTGAAGCAAAGCTGATTAGGACTCTGCCTGGTCTCACATCTTCCTGAGCGAGAACCACTCCCAGACCTCTGCTGCTGGCATCTACATTGATTGTGTTCCTTTGTGTGTTAAATGGTTTAAGTGTGTGTGCTCTTATTATTCCTTATTATTCTATCATTTACCATTTCAAAGGCTATTTTCCGTTCATCCTCCCATTTGAATATCTCTCCCTTCCACAATTTTATATTCATTTTCCTTCCCAAGATAATTTATACTTTACTTCATTTCTTTGAGGTGTAGACCACACTTCTATTCAGAGCCTATTCACTATAACCTTTGCTATGTTAGGTTGGTCGGAGGGCCTTCAGGTGAATCCCATCCACGGTATTGTGGCGCTCAGATGTAGACCAAGCTTGTTGTCTTTTGTTGTGCCTGCCTTGGAGAGGGAGCTCAATGCCTAATACTTTCAAAGGGGGTCAGTGTTTGTTCTCTTTTTTTCTGCAGAGGGAAATCATGATCCTTTGTATTTGTGGGTGGCTTTAAATAGGTTTCCCCCACCTGGGCTACTCGGGTTTATTTATTTTTCTTTTCTAGAGGGAAAAGTAAATACAACAGCTTTGCAAGAGTTTTCAGTGTGTCTTCTTCATGCAGAGCTGTTGTTAAATACAGTCTGGCAATATCATTGTTCTAGTTGCAGGAAAACATTGTATTCATGCTTTTAAAGGGGCCCAGTCTCCTCCCCAGTTAAATGCCCTTTTCTCTAAAGTGTTCTTTCTGGTCTTGGGGCTCTGTGGCTCCCCAATAGGTGCTAGTAACGGTACCCTATGATAGGCACTCGACCTCAGAAGGACTGGCGTGTCAAAGTATTCTGCTTTGTCAAACATGGCTTAAGGGTGGGTTCACAGTTGAATTGGCCGGCTGCAACATGCACATGGGGTTCTCCCCATCTGTGATGCGCAGCTCAAGCTTGTACGCCTCGGGAACCCGATGAAAATGACTGTCTCCATCTGTCTGCTGGGATGATTGTTGCTATGAGTAAAGGGGATAAGAATTGGGGATATGGCCTGGGATCCTCCATATACCGCCTGTAATGACATCTCTTTAAGAAATCTAGATTTACTTTTCGGATTCGTTCTTTGATTATGGAGAAATACCTAATATCTAATCCGCCCTACTGCAACAATCCAACCCCTATCTTGGACAGAGACACTATTTGATTTCAACTTCTATGATGTGTATTTGTTTCACATAATTGTAAAGGTTTGGGTTCTTCAGGTTTTCTGATGTTTTTGGATGCTTGGACAGGAGAGCCTAACTCTCTCACTATTTTCAAGGATACAGGTTCACGCTCACCATCACTACTGCAGGTGTTATCTAAAGAGTATATTTTTCTATTACGTTGACTATGTCAGACACCAATGAAAGGACTGGTAATACCACATTTTAATTTGAGATGTAGAAAGATTTCAGAAAAGCCATATTACAATGAGCTTTAACTTTAAGCATAAATCACACTGCATATACACATTTCACTGCTTTCATCTTTTCAGTTGTATACCTTTAAGCAGGAAGCCTCCCATAATGATTTTAAATGATATCTGGCATTTCATTAGTTCTAGTGGAGAATGTCTTAATCTGGGGTTAGAGGTACTCACTTTTTGTTTGTCTTCCAAAGACCCAGGACTGGTAGGGGCACTGACTAGCATTAGGCTGCACTACCAAGAAAGCTCTCCTTTCAGTCCTTGCACCTGCTCTCAAAATCCCTCTCTGGGAACCCAAGCTTGCTTTTGGGAAACTCCCCCGGCACTCAGTCCAATCTGGAAAATGCATTTTTAAAGACATTTCCTCATCAGCTACATCCAGTTGGAATGCAGATATGCATCTCTGTCAGGTGGTCTCTGTGGCTTCTTTGTTTTCCTCAAAGGTCAGTCTTCTTCCTACGTGTTTGAGCTTAAATAACCAGCAAACTCCATCCATACAGCATCATTTGACACAGGATTCTGGACGAACTCGACAGATCCTGTAATAGGTTCTCTTTACTTTCTCACAACCAGCAGGGCCTTCGTCATTGCTTCTATTTTTCCACTGAACTTTGATGTGTCATAAAGGGGTGTGTCTGCTACAAATAAGCCCCGCTTTGAGTTTAAACCGATAATGAAGTTATATATATATATTTTAAATAACTCTACTCAAAGTGATACATTGGTTTAAGGGTATGTTAAGGGGATCTGGAGAGTTTTTCTTTACAAAAAGTTTAATATTTGGTTGTTTTGCACAACGCATACATTTTAGGTCATTGAAGTTAAACAGAATTTCAGTGATAGATGTGAAAGAGAAAAAAATGTCTAATGTGAACCATTTTTACTTATAACAATCAAACAGTAGGTAGTCCTAGGAACAAATAGGTTGCGATGTATAATATATATTCTACATTTATAAATTACTTTGCATTGTGTCATTTTATTGTATAATGACACTGAAAGAGTAAGGTTTGTGCCTTCCACATAGCAAAACTTGAATCAAATTATTATTATTTCCATAAATTGCTGCAACCATCCCGCCCCCTTTGCGTTGTATCCCAGTGGGCAAATTATATGGACAAACGGCATGCCCTGATATCTCTGATTTATGGTTTTGGGATTGCTCAAGTTCATGGAAAGATTGTGGACATCATGTTCTCTGTAATATATGCTTCAAAAGAAAATATGTTATGTTAATAGGCTTTTAGACTGCACCAAATCACCACCGTAGCTTGTCCATGGAGTGCTGTACTGTGGCCCCTGCCAGGGGCATTCAGACCATAGTCTGCTGGGAGAAAGACCGTGAGCAAGGAAATGATGAAAAGATGGGCATGAGTTTGATTTTATTTTTGTTCAGTTATTCTCCAAATTTTTCAGTTAGGTTTTTCTTGAATGTCAGCACCTTTCTATAGTCCTTCCCCCTTCTGGCAAACTCTTGAGTTTCCTTTTGGGGGATGGGTTCCTCCAAAAATACTCTCCACACGGAATTCGATCACCACATTAGAAGAATTTTCAGGTTAATCTTTTAATGTGAGAGAGGGCTAGAAAGGCTGGTTTAGTGTAAGGCACAGATACAGAGAATATATTTAATTCCTAACCTCCATTTTATTATTTTTTAAGAAATCTAATTTTAATAATACAGTCCAAGCATTCAATCTTTCACCTACACATTCTTAATCATCCTTTTTCCAATTCACTGTTCCTTCTGGACATACATAAATCTTATTCAGAGTCCACCGTGACTGTGGCTTCAGACGATTCCTCTATTTTCGTTAATACATAATCAGCATTATTCTCCCTGGTTCGCATTTCAATATGTTTATTTTGTAGGAGATGGCAGATACCGTATGTATCATTTCAAAGGCTCCTTTCCAAAGAGGCAAAAACTCCTGCTCCTTACTTTGGTTCCTTTGAAAGTTGTAGTGGTATTGTATTGTATTGTATTTATTTTGTTTATATAGCGCCTGACATCAAAGCGCTGAAAGACCTGGTCACCTACTTCATATTCCCTTTTTGAAGTGTTAGTCATAGAATGTCTTTATACTACATTTCTACAATTGTCTTGTTTAATTGCTGTAGCCCCGCAACTCTCGATACCAGGTGATAGTTGATGTGGAATTTCCTTTTTACTCATTGAAATTTCATCATCAAAATCATCACTTCACTGGTAAAATGACTAACTCTGTCAGACTCAATCCTATGAGGAAGGCCGAACGAGAAAAGATGTGGTTGATCAATACAACAGCCTCAGTCTCTGCCTAACAGTTTGGGGCTGTGTGACATTGAATCCACTCTGTAAATAGGCAAGTAACAGTTAACACTGACGTGCAGAACGAATCACGGGTCCAATGAAGCCCTTCATCTAGCAACATATGAATCACATGATTTACATTCCCATAAAACCATACACACCATCACGGTTGACACAATTTAGCACGGGTCTTCTCTGGTACCCACTTCTGACCTCATGTGTGAAACTGTCATATGGCTCATACATCCACACAAACTAACCCTCAATTTTGAAATGCTCCCTTTTTAGGTAAGATTCCAGAGAACAGTGTAATGCAGCAACTGTTTGAATACAGAGGGCTACTTAATTTGCCACATGATCACCAATCAGGGTTTTGTGTTTCCACCCTCCTCCTCCTAGATTTGTCAGATGCCTTTGAAATTCCTAATCATGCTACAATAATGGGTAGGTTGATGACCTGTTTAGGCAGTGATGGATGTGTTCTTACATGGAGCCCCCCTTTCTGTTGATGGAAATTGCAAGTACGATCAGAATCCTGCCTATCGAAGACCTTTCTCCACAACTGTGAGATTCCTTAAGGCTCAGTGCTCTCTGTGGCTCTTTTGCACCTACTTAAAATGCCTGCTGACCTCATTGATCCTGCTTCCATCTCCTTCCAAAACTACACCGCAGACACCCAAATCACTTTCAGACTTGGAGGATCCGCTCCAAATCTCCATCATGTCTTGATATGTGTTGCTCTCTCATACAAGACCAGATCATAGATAAGTCTCTGTCTTAATGCCTAGAGACGGAAATATTCTACAACACCTTGGTACATGCTTCTCTCCCATTCTTGTGGCCTTCTACCATTGGTTCCCTGCCTTTCCCTGTCCTCCTTGCTAAAGACTGTGTGGTCTCTTTGATGCACTCGTCACCGAGAACTCACAAACAATTTGCATTTCCATTTACGTAAACTCTAGCATATACTTCCTCTCCTAAACATGTCACACAAACTGGAAGAAACTAGAACAATTGAACTTTCTAGACTGGACTACTGTAATGAATATTCTTTACTTGCCCTCCATAAATGCCTTATCCACCAGATACAACTTATCCAAAATAAGGCTCATAGGATCATTTTATGGCTTAGGTCTAGTGACTACATCACACTCACTCTAAGATACCTTCACTAACTCCCTGTGTGTGAAATTACTTTCCATTAGCCACTGTGAGTTTTGGGCTCTAGACCAGGATAACCTTAAGGGAAAAATGTAAAAGTACAGTTGTACCTGAACCTTAATGTCTGCAAGGTCCAAGACCCTCGTCATTGGTGCTGTCATGGAAAAGAAGCAAGGGTGCAAAACTCTGGAGACACTGCAGGAACCTTTCTATTTACTAATATGATATATGATATGTGATTTATAACGCGCCTGTACAGAAGTGTTTCTAGGTGCGACCAGACAAGGGAGGGAAGACAGAGGGAGGACAAGACAAACAATCTTACTTGGCCTTGTGTTGTGTTATTCAGATCGTGCAAGTGCGCAAATGCCTAAGTGCAGGGGCAAGGGAGAGGGGGAAGCGCCAGGGAGAGGGAGTGTGAAGTGCAATCAGTGCGTGGTAGGCCCGGAGGCAGTGCAGAAGGGGACTGATCATGGAGAAGCCTGTTACCCAGAGCGACTCTGAGGGTAGCCAGGCAACCACTCAGCACAGCAGATGGTAGGTCAGCAGGGGAGATAGAGAGAGAATGCAGAGAAAAAAAGGAAGGTCTTGAGCTGCTTCTGGAATGTCAGGAGGTACGACTCAAATTTGAGAGGGTCAGGGAGGCCATTCCAGAAGGAGGCACCTGCAGAGGAGAGAAATATACCCTCCCCCCCCCCCCACTCTATGCCTGGTGAAGCATCTGGTACTCTGAGAGTTGGAGGTGTCTGAGCGAATGGCTGGAGAAGGAAAGTATTTTAGAAGAGAGCATTGGATATGGTGCGTGCCCAGGCCCCAGAAAGCCTTGGGAACGATACAGAGGGTCTTTAACTTTATCCTTGCAGTCACCGGGAGCCATTGAAGAGATTTCAGGGCTGGCGAAATACGGTCCCTGGGCTTGAGGCCAAGGATAAGTCTTGCAGTCCTATTCTGGATTAGTTGCAGAGGGCAGAGAGTAGAGGAAGGCAGATTGAGAAAGAGGCTTTTGCAGTAGTCCAGCCCAGAGAGAACTAGGGCTCTGGAGACATTGGGCTTCTGGGGGAATGTGAGAAAAGGAAGACTACCTCTGAGGAGGTGCAGCTGGTAGCAGGCCTTAATTGCAAGGCCTGTGATGTGAGGTGTGAAGGAGAGAGTGGAGTTGAAGATCACACCAAGGTTTTTTGCCTCACAGGAAGTTGAAGGAAGAGTGTCCAAGGAGGGCGGCCATAGTGAGAGAGGGAAAGTGGGAGCAGGGGTCACAATGAGAAGGATCTCTGTCTTACTGGCATTAAGGCAGAGATCTTTTTGAGGTGCACCAATTCCGAATCCCTGATAGACAGCCAGAAATGAGCGAGAGAGGAGAGGAGGCTGAGGGGAGCCTGAAAGAGAGCCGATTGACAGCCGCATAACACTGAATGTTAGAGGAGAAGGCAAAGAACAGGTCGGCCAAAGGGGCCAAGTAGACATTGAGGAGCCAGGGTGAGAGGATAGAGCGCTGGGGAACACCACAAGTGGAGAGAAAGGTGGTGAAGAGAAAGGACCCAATTTGGTCTTGGGAGGGTCGGTGTAGGAGGAAGAAGGTCAACCACTCCAGGGCCTGATCCATGATGCCCAGGTTCTCACATAGTCGATCGATTGATCAGGATGGCGTGATTGACTTTGTCAAAAGCAGAGGAAAGGTCAAGGAGAATGAGGACCAAAGGAAGTCTGGAGTCAAGATTAGAGAGCAGATCTTCACAGATGTTCAGGAGAGCAGTTTCCGTGCCTCTGGCTACTCTGAAGCCATGGTGATGGTCATGGAGACAACCAACAGATTCATTGTGGAGAGTAAGCTGGGAGATGCTCAGGTTTTCCAGGAGTTTACCCAGGAAAGGAGTGATAAATATCAGGCGATAGTTTGCCGGACAGGTAGGATCGGCAGCAGGCTTTTTAAGGAGAGGGTAAACAATTGTCATGATGCCTACCCCCGGGGAACCAGACCAGGTCCAGCAGCCCCGGGAGCAGGCATCACGTTCCCGGGGAAAGGCCCAGCGACCCCTGTTAGGGGCCATCTGGACACAGTCATGGCGCCTTTGGCGCAAGGCTCATATGAGACTTCAGTCCTGGCGCCATAGGTGCCAGGCTCATTAGGGGAAAACTTACCTGGACTTACCTGATGCAGACCATGCTGCAAGGGATCCAAGCCCTCAAGAGGCCTAGAAGGGACTACTTTACCTAGGGACTCTTTTGCCACTCGGGTGTGGCGGTGGAGGAATACTTACCTGGAACTACTTTGGAGGCTATTTAAACCACGTCCGAAGAGCAGCACACGCTTCGCGTTATTCTGCATCCAGCAGCGTAACGCTCACCGTGCCTGCAGCAGCATATAGACTTCAGCCACTCCCGCCTCAAACCCGGAGCACCTAGAAACAAGAGAAAGAAGGAGAAAGGTTAGAACCAGAACATTTACCAGCTTCTTACCTGATTCCAGAGCCATCGCATCGTCGAACCAAAGGAAAGACTTTATTTTTAAACACGTTGCATCGCCAGCAGCAGCGCCGCGCTGCACTCACCGTTCCTCGCAGCATCTTCACGTTTCACTGCAGCCTCCTGCATGTTCCCGCCGCATTCCAGCACCTAGAGGGAGATAAAGACAATAAGGTGAGCCAAGAGAACATATAGAGGATTACTGGTTACCACCCTAAGACCTACCTGATTTACCATCGGGGGAACCATTCCTCTCCTCGGGTCGGCGCAGCTCCCACTGCACCATCGCCGTACCCCGGCCCCTAAGGGGAAACAAAAGCACAACAGGGTGAATCAAAAGGACAATCAAGGGGAGCCACCTCCCGCCATAGACTTACCTAATTTTACCGCCGGAGGTATAACTCCTCGACTCTGGTTTTCTCTCAGCACCTGAATAAAGGAGAAGACCACAGATTACGGGATTGGATAGGAGTGGTGGTCAGGCATTTGAACTCTTACGAACTGCATACTTACGGCGTCTTGCCGGGAGAGTCAAAATAGCCCTGGAACTCACCAATTCCTTCGACCAGTGGAGCAACTGGTCCATCACGCGCCCCTGCGCTCGAAGCAGGATGGAGAGCTCACCCCTTCAAACCATAAGGTGAGACTTTAGAGGGGACATCGGAGGTGGTCAGTGGGGAGAACAACAGGGGTGGGGGGAATTTACGCTCAACTCCACGGGTAGTTAATTCCCCTTTCTCCATTCACAGAAGATTACTCCTACCGGCCAGACAAACGACACATCTCGGCCCTACGCATTACGCTGGAGGAGGCCGCAGCAGCCCAGATCAGACCGGCGCCTCTGTGGAAGTCAGGTGAGCGTAACAACAATGGAGTGCTTGAGGAGAGAGGGGAACGATCCAGTGGCGAAAGAGTGGTTGTAGAAATCCGTCAAGGCTGGAGCGAGGGTGTCAATGTGGTCCTTGATGGTTCTGGAGGAGTTTGGATGGCACTTTCATAGATCAGGCTTGTCTAGAAACATTGTTTGGTGTTGTCGGAGAGAAAGAGGAGAAAGGAGGAGAGGGAGAGGAGACCAGCAGAGGGGCGGGGGAGGTAGAGGAAGAGGAGAGTGAGGACAGGATGTCCTGAGTTGTAGTGGTGAAGTGAGAAGCCAGAGCTCTACAGAGGACCTGGGAGGGAACAGGAGAAGTGGAGACTGCAGAAGAATTGGCCAGCTCCTGGCAGATTTTAAAGAGTTTGGCCGTGCTGTTAGAGGCTGCAGAGACGCGGGCTTGGATGTGGACTAAGGTCCGCCAATCTGCCTTTGAGCTGAAGAAAGCAACCCGTTTTTAAGAGTGTAAGACCTGTTTAAAAATACCTTTGAATCCTAACTGCCACGGCCATGCAACTCTCTTGTTTTTCTGATCCTGTACTTGGAACCAAGATGAAATGTATTGGTCCTCTCATTGTGACACTTTTGGTTATTTGGAGAAACACCCCATCTTTTTATGTGAGGGGGCCAAGCCTCAGGAACTGGGTTGGTCCAGCTGCTACATGGTGCACCTCCCATGGGGTGGATGGAGCAGGATTCCCTATGCTTGCCCTCCCCTCAAGGATGCAGTATGTCCTTAATTTAGAAAGATTCATCTTTATCTGAAAAGATGATCTGGTACTACCGGTTCAAGCATGACTCAGAAGGGTCAGCCTCTAACAATAGAACACGCAGCAATTATACTTACTTCCTTAATTGTTATGGTATAACATTGAAACCCCAAAATGTAGGAATCAGTTGTTAGGATGTTAAACCAAACTCTAGCAGGGGACCATTGGAGTTAGCGAACGATAAACATGGACAAGAAAGTAATCTGTAAGAAACTGCACTGAACTCTACCTTCCAAGCAAAAACCAGAATGCTTGTGGTAAGCGGAAATGGCAAGTCCCACTCACTGCGGGTTTGCCAAACACCACGGCTGCACATCTGACAACACAGACAGATACATATTAGTGCTCGGTGCACAACACCTGTTTACCAGCTCAGAGCCAACCATTAAACAATGTATACATCAATTAAGACCCAACCAGTTCTGTAAAGGAAGTAATAAAACCAACTTTTAAGTTAAGCACCATGAGAGGAAAAACCTATCAGGGCATGTAAAACAAACCACACACTGGAAAGACCAATCCTGGGCTGGCTTAGGAAAGCCACCACTAGCCCAGCCTCATAAAAGAAGGTGGGAAATGCCAAAGGGGGACAATGACTGGGAGCAAGCTTCATGCTTTCATCCTCTCCCTGGATAGACAGGAAGGCCACTACCTGGGTAGAGGTCGTTTATTAGCAGCTATGTAGCAGTTGGTCTGGCAAAGGGAGACCTGAAGTCCTACCACAAGGACCAGTAGTGTATGGAAGGGAGGACATAGGGACAAGTCCTAATCGGGTGACTTTCTACCAGAGGGAAGGTTAGGGGAGGGTGTGAGTGGCATGATGGAGTAAGGAGGCTGACAAGGTGGTATCATTTTGGCTATAGACGTTTAGTCAAATAAAGAAGAGGACATGCCTCTCCCTATTTCTGGAGGGGTTTAACCTACCTCAACAAAGAATAACTCAGGTACTCGTCAGGATGTACGTTAAGACCAATGTACTGTCCTCTGTCCAAACCAACTACTCTATCCCTACAACTAACAAATAAACCAAGAAAGAAAAGGGGGCCAATGAACTTCCGATCCAAGCCAACAGGAGAATGGCTCCCTTCTCCTGGTAAAAAAAAGTATCCTGTCTCAGGCTGTCTTAAGAGCAGTCTCTAGCATCAGGGTCTGATTTACCAAATACACCTCGACCAAGAAAGTGACTCCCTTCTCCTGGTCTATCTGAAAGAGATTTGGAGACTGCTTCTTGATAAGTCTTTAGAAGTCTCTTTACTTCCTCCAAAGTATTTCCGAACAACAGAGTAAAATCTTTATCAACTCTTATTATTATTGCTGGTGCTTTGTCAGGACTGTTCATATGATAACTATTGGAGAGATTACTCCCTGAAATTCTTTGTCCTTTTTGTATCTTTCACATATGTTGGGTTTGCCACTGTGACGAGGGAGTTCACTACAGAGGCATTCTTGTGATTCATTGTTTCTTGTGTCACCACTGTGATGAGGGAGATCACTCCCGAGGCCTACTTGACTCTTGGTTCTCTGGTTATCACTACTGTGATGAGGGAGCTCATTCCAGAGGAATATTTGACACTTGGGTCTTTGGGCATTACTACTGTGATGAGGGATATCACTCCAGAGGAAGACTCGACTCTTGGTTCTTTGGGTATCACTACTGTGATGAAGGCGATCACTCCTGAGGAATACTTGACTCTTGGTTCTTTGGGTGTCACTACTGTGATGAGGGAGATCACTCCAGAGGAATATTTGTCTCTTCGGGCTCCCTGGACCCCACATGGCCTTCCTGCAACTCCTGTTACCTGTATATTCACCCGGAAGTGCTACCGGGTCTCAGGTCGCTATTCGTTCTGTGCGCGTTCAGATTATATTTCTTTGGTCTGCGCATCTCCACAGAGTCGTTGCTGTGGTGATCTCGGCATGTTTTATGGCCCAGCCGGTCCACCTCGGAGAGGCCACGCCATCACTGGAGTCTTCCTGCTTCTGCAGTGAGTCGGGTTTACTTCGGCTCGCGTGGTTTTCTTTAGCTTTTCCTTCCGAGACCGACTGTCTCTCAATAATTTGGGCAGCACAGGTTCGAAGTTCTCGGGCTCTGCAGGACAGACACCAGCTTCCCTTGCTGCTCTTCCTGCTCACAAACACCTCTAGTCCTTCCTCAGTCTTTACTTTATATTGCTGGGCCCCTCAGCGTAGCGTCAATGTTTGTTGTCAATAATTTTGAAGTTGTTTTCATGCCTCCTAGTGACCACCTCTTCACAGTTCTTGCCTTGTACTGTCCTATGTCCAAACCAACTACTCTATCAGTTATTTGGTTGTCACTTCTACTGTTGTTCTGTATGTTTCTTTGGTTCTTCTTCATCTCAGTCCTATCTGGCCTTACAGATGAGATGGTAGAGCCTTTGCAATAACACACAGTAGTTTCAAGTTGGGATGCAGAAGGAGTAAATTGGGCCATGTCTTTTAGGAACAATAGTTTACAGAGGTTGTTCATGGGACGGGAGTCCTTATCCCAATGAGGGAAGTATCTCCCTATGAGGTCCTCCCACTTTTTACCTCCCCTAGAGGGACTATTGCGTTGCAGCCTCACCTCCCTAGCCTCATAGCAAAGGGTTTACCCTCTGGAGAGAAGTGACGAGATCCTGTGAATCGCCACATACCATTCCCCTAATGGATTCGGCGCACCCATCTTTCTTTATGGGAAACCGAGATAGGAAGTCTGCATTCCCCTGTTCTTTACTCTTCCTATGTTCGACAACAAAACAAAAAGGGTTGGGGGTCTAAGAATCAACGCATTATGCAGAGCTTAGTATCCTTCCTCAAGCTAAGTCACATCAAGCGAAAATGGCCCTTTACCAATTTAAATTTACAACCAGTTAGATAATATCGTAAAATATATACTACGCCCCGCTTGATGGAAAGGGCATCCAGCGCGATAGTGGCATCATTCTTTTCATGAGGACATATAGAACAGAATGTTCTAACCTATCAGTTTCTTGGGAAAGAACAGCCCCAAACCCCACCTTGGACACATCCGTTTGTAATATAAATTCCTTGTTGAAATTGGGAACTTCAGTACAGGTTTACTATAGAGGATGTGTTCAAGGTGTCAAAACAGGCCTGATCTTGTTTTTCTCAACGCAATGTTTGGGGCTTGTAATATTTTAATGTATCAATTCGACAAGATGTTATAGTAGAATATCTAGGGATAAATCATCTATAATACCCTGTAAGTCCCCAAAATGCCAGAAGATCCCTTTTTGTCTCAGGGCCTGGTGCTTCTCTGACAGCTTTGACTTTCTCTAGTTGTGGTTGTATTAGGCCATTCCCCACAAAGAACCATGGATACTCTATGGCCGACTGTGCCAGATTCCACTTTTTAGGGTTGGCATTAGGCTGGCTTGTCTCAGGGCTCATTATGACCAAATGGAAAAGGTGTTCCTTCCAGGCTTTGCTGTGGATCAATATATCGTCTAGGTATGCGCCTCAGAAGTGTGAAAAGGGCTGCAATACCTTGTACATAAATCTTTTAAATATTGCCTGGGCCCTATGTAGTCCAAAAGTGAAGACTTTAAATTGGAATAATCCCCAGGGAGTGGAGAAAGCAATTTTTTCTTTGTCGGAGTGGTTCAATAAAACCTGCCCTTCATCAGATCCATTGTGGAGATATAGACAGCTGGGCCCTGTTTGTCAATTAGATCGTCAATCCTCACCAATGCAGCAACCTCACCCACATCAGCCCCAATCCCATCTTCACCTCCTCACCGTCCACAACACAGACGTTGATGCCGGCCAATGTCCGCTCAGCTATCGCCCATGCAGCAGACATCGCCAACCTCATCACTACACATGACCTTGACGCCATCTTCTTCCCCGAGACCTGGCTGACACCCACCTCCATCCACATCCTAGAAATCCTTGTCCCCGATGACTACAGCATCCAACACAGTGAGCGGCTGAACAAGACAGGCGAAGGCCTCGCTGTCATCCACAAAACCTCATGGCCCTGCACCAGACTTGACGTTGGCAACACTGGCTCCTTCAAAGTCCTCTCCTGCCACTTCCCACTCTCCCAGACGGACACAGTCACATTCCATCTCATCTACAGCCCACAAAAACCCAACACTACCTTCATCTGAGACTTCATCGACCTGGTCATCAGCATGTCCCTCACGCACAACAACAACATCTTCCTAGGCGACTTCAACCTCCCAGGCACCAAGGCCACCAAACCGATGAAGGAAGTTCACCCCCTGCCTTCTCGACACCCTCAGCCTCACATGGCACATGAAAGACCCAACATACGAGAAAGTAACATCCTCGACCTAATCATCACTCCACTGTCTTCCCTCAACTACAGCTCTCCTCTCTTGCTTGACAGATCTTACCACCTCGCCGTGCCTTTGAACATCCTGCACACCACCCCAGTCAAGTACTCCCAGCAGAAACCCATCAGTGAAACCTTCAAGTCCTTCAAGAATTTCCTGGTGGAAGCCCTCACGGAAGACCTCGCCAACCTCCACCTTACATGGACCGAACACCCCCAACTGAACTGCGACTCAGCCTTCATCGACCGACATGCACGCCTGAAACAAGACACCTGCAAACCGAAACCATCAGCACCCTGGTACACACAAGAACTACACCTCAGCAAAAGAGTCATCAGGAAACAAGAGAAACCCTGGCGCTGTTCCAGGACTGCATCTGGCCTGGCGCTCCTGAAGGAACTCTGAGCAATCCACTGAAAACTAATCAACACAGCCAAGACCTCTTACTATCAGAACACCATAGCAGTAGCTGACAACAAAAGTAGAGCCCTCTTCAAAGTGGTCAAGTACTGCATCAACCAGCTACCCGATCCTACCATACCACATTCCATTGAGAAATCCACCACCTAAATACCTTCTTCGTTGACAAAATCAGCAATATTTGCCAGCACATAGACACCAGCTCTGCATCCACTGACCCTCTTCTCGTGCCACCGCGCAAATTCTCCACACCCTGGACAACATTCAGTACACTCTCAACAGAGGACCTACTAGAAACCCTAGCCCCCCTCAAAGCCACATCTATACAGATGACATCCTCCCAGCATCCATCATCAAGACCCTCCCTGCAGAAACTCTCCTTCCCTACCGGGAGATCCTCAACAACTCCCTAACTCAATGCACCTTCCCATCAGCCCTAAAGACAGGAAAAATCCTCCCTCTATTAAGAAACCCACTCTGTATCCCAGCAACCTAGGTAACTATCGCCCCATCACCCAACTACACCTCCTAGGTAAGATCATCAAGAAATCGGTAGCCGCACAACTGCAGCAACACATTGACACCAACAATCTCCTCCAAACCTACCAATGCGGGTTCAGGCCCAGATGCAGCACGGAGACAGCCACCATACAACATCCTTGATGATGGTCACCCCTGTCTCCTGGTTCTACTGGATCTGTCAGCCGCTTTAGACACAGTAGACCACCAGGCGCTTACAGACGCCCTACATCGGTGCATGGAAATCAGCAACCTTGTCCTATGCTGGTTCAGGTCCTACCTCTCCAACCACAAGCAGTTTGTTCAGATGGACTCCTCTAAATCGGCAATGCTACACATCACCTGTGGAGTCCTGCAGGATTCCATCCTCTCCCTAGTAATCTTCAATCTATACATGGAGCTGCTGGAAGCCCCAGTAGCCGCACAAAACATCCACATCCACCAATACACCAAAGACACACAGCTATACCTCAAGTTCGACTCCATCAAAGACATCCATAGGCTCAAAACCTGTCTCTCGCTGATCCAGTCTTGGATGTCCACAAGACTGAATTCCTACTCGTCACCAACAACACGAACACCCAGATATGATATGATATGATATGGCATTTATAACGCGCCTATACACGAGTGTTTCAAGGAGCGACATACAGACCTGGCTATCAATCGTGAACTCTGAGGACTTCACACCCAAGCTCACCTCTTGCGCCAAATCCCTCGGTTCCACATCAACAAATACCTCTCCTACAAGACACACATAGCTAAGCAAATTCAGAAAGCTTGATATTAGCTCTCCCTCCTGAGGAACGTTAAGTCCTTCCTCCCTCCGGACAGCTTCAGATCCACCGTCCAAGCACTGATCCTATCCCAATGAACTCCTTGAACGCCTCCTGTTGTCCTCCCTTGTGCCCTTGAGAAGTGTCCTACACACGGCCGCCCACCTCATCAAGGGTATACGCAGATACAACCACATCACTCCGCCCTCAATGTCCTTCCGTGGCTCCCACTGCATGCACAAATCACCTTCAAGTCTTGCTTCATCATCTATAAGGCAGTCACTCAGCTACCTAGTGTAGAAACTCAATGTCTCCGGTGGACAATGCACCACCAGAAGCCAGGACACATGCAGACTTGAAATCCTGTGATGCAAAATGGAAAGGACCAGAAAACAAGCCTTCTCTGTTCACGCCTCCGACTATAGAACCTCCTCCCCATCAGTATCAGACCCCGCCCATGATCCTACAATTCAGAAAAGAACTCAAGACCCACCTCTTCAAGGAGTCTCTCCTCCTCAACACCTAAGCCATCCTGTCGCCCCTTGCACCACATGACTGGCTAGACTCTGTGTGAGGGCTCAGAAATGAAAGCCGGACACAAAGTTTCCATGTATTTGGTTAAAGACATATTGTTATTAAATAAAAATGGGTTGGGAAGACACCCCCCCTGGCCCTATTTTGAAGAGAAAATTCCCTACCTAGTGTGAGAAACCTGAGGGCGTTCTCACAGGTAATCCCGGGTTCCTTTGTTCGGGTTGCCAGGTAAGGGCCATCTCTCTTGGATCCCAACCCAGCGGGTGGACAAGTGAGAGAGGATCATCCAGCCAGGGGATCCTTGGGGAATGAGAGGAGAACGCACGAGGGTGAGACATGGTATTCCCCCTTCTTATAACCCGCTATCCGACATACCCTCAGGCTTCAAGGGTTATTACCATCTAAGTCCCATCTTACCCCAGCATTTCTCCTTAAGGAATAGATGGAAAGCATCATCCCCCCTTTCGCTGCAGATCCCAACCAATCTTCAAACCTAACACACAATCATTTGAGGTGTCAACAGGACAAAGTAAAACTCTGAGAAAGAAAAGGAAAAAAGAAAAACTATATATCCCAGTATAAACATTCCTATTCTTATCCCTATTTTGACAAGAACATCTCATCCTCACGATGTGTAAAAAACTCTACAAGATCAAAACCCTGTATAATACCAACTTCAGAATGTATGTACATGACACCCATCCCCCTTTACCCTCCCCCCACCAAACACTGGGACGAAGAAGAACAGACCAGAAAACATGAGGATTACACAGGGGAGTCAATGGATCATTTATTCCTATTGGTGTTCTCCTTTTTGTCCCCTTAACAAGACAGGCAGAGTCAGGCAATTCAGGTTGACCATCCACACACAAAATCCATTTACTATCAGGGCAGGTATAAAAGGTGTGGTTTGAAACAAGGTGGAGAGGGAACTGGAATGGCAGCTAGGACCTCGAGATCCCGGAAGCCGTAAGGAGCAGAAAAAGCTGATGCTGAGAGAATCTGGAGGAGAGCGGAGAGGCAATGCGCTGGCCTGGTACCTGTGAGTGTCTGCAGCATAGCTGAGAACCTTGTCTCCGAAGGGTCAGAGAAGGCAAACTGCATCCTGCTGCTTGTGTCCTCTGAAGTGCTTGCTTCCCCTGGGCATGTTATAGGAAGCCCAGGTATCATGGGGGCATGGAGGAAGACCCTTAATGCTGAGAGCAGTGGAACCAAACAACCTATAAGGTGGCGACCAGTGAGGTTTTGTGAAACCCGGTGCATGCATGTAAGGAATCTCAGAGAAACCCTTTTTGTCATGAATGAAGAATGGAATGTGAGCGACCCTATAGAAGTTGTCTCGGGAGGATAGCTCAGTGGCAACGTGCTCGTCTTGGAAGCAAGACGGCACAGAGCAACACAGGTTCGATCCCCGGGTCTGCGAATCCTGTGAGTATTAAGCAAATTATAAATAACCTATCATATCATATCAAAGCAAGGGAAAAGCTGTGCGAAAGTCCTGAATATAAAGTCCCATAGCCTAAGAGAAGGAGGCATTATGGGAAATGTAGTTTCAAACAAAAGTGATGAACTTTAATGAGAAAAACAAGTGTTCTAAAGATGAAAAGGGCACACAGAGAGGGCGTGAAGTAACACTTGTGATAAAGAGAATTGAATAGTGACGAAAAGGCAAGAGCAAAGCCTTATCGGACTTGTAGGCTGAAAGTGAGAGGAGAAAGATTCAATTGTTGTAAGTTTGATATAGAGTAACAGAGTGGTCCAGCAGAATCAAAACGCCTAAGAAAAGGGAGTTGTGAAATCCTCTGCAAAGTGAAATATATCAAGAGCAGGGCTCAGAACCAGGTGAGGGAAGCCTGGTGGGCCTGATATGAAATTGTTGTGAACCCAAAAGTGAAATACCGAAAGAGACCCGGTCTCAGGTGAGAGTAAACTGAGAGGTCTGGTTTGAACTTCTTAGAAATTAAGTTGTGTGAAAGGAAGTGTTGGGGAAGAAACCCCCGAGAGTTGAAGTGTTGCTAAAGCATAGGGGTTGGATACCCCGGAGAAGCCAACAGAAGTAAACTGTGATCCAATGTGTTAAGGGCAAAGAGAACCATTGAGAAATAATTGGTGCTCTAAAAGATTTCGATGAATGACGAGCTTTTGAGAAACTTGTATACGAACTGTCCCAATACAAGAGCGTATGATACATCCAGGTGGCTTCAACCTGGACAGAGGAATTGAGGGACGGCTCCAGTGGTTATTGGACGCTTTGCTGATCATCAGAGGTGCAGGGTAGCTTGAACCCGACTGAGGGAAGCTTCCCAGAAGAATTTGGTTGAATTGTGATGTGTTAGGTGGGTCGAGCCCGCCCAAGGGAAGCCTACCAGAGGTGTTTTTTTTTAACTGGGCAAACCAGCGACCTTACTAGAACTTTTGAGAACCCTGTGATTTGAATGTGGGGAAGGGAATTGCCCTTCAGATACAGAACCATCCTGACTTTAAGTTGATGCACCAGTTTTGTTTAAAACCCCATTTGCCTGCACTTATTATAATTCAGCGTGAGGGCAAGTATAGGTTTATTTAGCATAGACCATTTTGTTTTGACAGACTCCACTAGGACTGTGTTATTTATTAAGTGATGGTTGAGCGTGCTCCCATCCTAGACATAGGGCAAGAGAGGCATTCTTCAAACCCCTTTTCTAGAACAATAAAGGTTTTCAAAACATATCTTTTGTGTCTGTTTTGCTTTTGATACCATGGGTTCCTCACACTAGACACCAAAAACGAAGGAACTGTATGTGTCAGGATGTCAGTAACTGAAAAGCCGTCCTTGTGTCCAAAACGTCCTATCCCGACCCTCACACTACAAACAAAACAACAAAGAGGTGAAAGGAAATGTCTTTAACTTGATGTTGGCAAAAGTGTTCAAACCAAACGTATAGGAATAACTCTGACCAAAATGTTCTCCAAGGTAAAGACCCTTGGATCCAGAGGGTGGTCCCTTTCTTCCGGATTCTTAAAAAAGATGGCAAAATTGTCCCTTTAACTTAACAGTTCCTTTGTATCTTTACTCGACTCACAAAGTTCTTGTTTAAGCAATACGTTCAGTAACAGCCTTTCTGTAGTATTTCTTGTACTTTGCAGATCGCCTGCCAGGAATCTGTATACAATTTCAGCTGCCTGGTGTACTCACCTGCCAGAACTTCTCAGATGGTTTTTCCAGATCACCTGGAATACACCCCTGCCAGGAATCTTTATACAATTTGATCTGCGTGGTGTACTCTCCTGCCAGGACTTGTTGGTTGTGCGTTTCTCAGTTCTTTGGCTATATCACAATAGCATATACCGTGCTTGGTATATCAGTCTCTCGTAGCATTTGCTAAAACTTTTCACCCACTCTGGCATCTCATACACCTGTACTCGATTGGGGTTTGCCTTTGTACTTTACCTTGACTGCATTCAAACAAACTTTGGGTATTTTTTACCTCAGCAATCTCGTACCATTCAAACATTTGTTGGCGCGCATGTCGGAACGTCTCCGATCCTGCTTGCACCTCTGCGGTTTGGCTCCTTTACCCACTTTACTTTGGAGTGTGCAGACATTCTTCCAGTGTCCTGCACTGCTCTGCAATCACACGTCGGCTTTCCTTTTTGAACCGGACTGGTGAACGCTGTCTCTCTGAGCGGCCGTACATCTAGGAGCTCCTACGCTGCTCCCAACATCTCCACGCCCCTTCTTGCTAGCACGCTGCATGGTTCCTCCTGTTCAAGCAGCCTTCTCGATTCCACCACACCTGTCCATGTGCCTCGCGTTTGTGAGCCTCATCCTGGGTTTCAATGTCATCTAGCGCACTGCTCGATTCAATAGTGCGGTTACCATCTTTATATGTCCCATGCATTGAAGGCTTGGAAAAACAACTAGCCTGCATTTTGTACTTTGAGCTCCTGTCAGTTTGCACAAACTCCCTCATCCTCCTGCTCGTCTCAGTACCTGGGTGGTTATGGGATTTGGAGTCCATGGATGTCATTGGACTTTTAACTCTTAGATGGTCAGAGACTTCACATAAAGTCACATTAGAAACAAAAGGTGTTATCTGTGAGTTGTGGGTGTTTGGGTTAAAGTTCTGACCAGAGTACTGTACAAAAGAGGTTTCTTGACTTCCTCTAGAAGGAGGAACCGTTAGCTGACAATAGGACGGTAAGGTCTTGGATGTCAGAGGGTGTGAGGGAAAGGGGGGAATACTGTGTCTCATCCAATGAAGTCATGACATCTCCCCGGTAGTTGTCTTATCTCACGTGATCCTCCCTCATATAGCCGCCCCCAGGATCAGGTAGCGGCTGCCGTCCCTTCGCCACATGGGAGGAGGTTCCCGCAGGGGAATCTGTGATGAATCCATTGGATTCATAACAGCCGCCTTCGCCCCACAACCCTGCCACCCAGTACAGCTGTACCCCTCCTCTGTGTCTATCTGTAGTCAACCCCACGCTGTATATCTGTTCTGTTGTTACCTCTGAAAAGTACTCCATTATGTATCTGTACTGTTGTATACCTCTGTAAAGCACTCTGTTGCTTCTTGGAGCTAGATCTGCACTCAATAAATACCACAATAATAACAATAATAATAACAATAATAGAAATAATCCCCGTCATATGGTAATTGTCAAACCGGGAAATGGAGTTAAACTTTCTAAAGTCTGTACAGACCTCCATGACTGATCTGATTTAGCAACTATGACTATTGGTGAGGACCACAGGCTTTCTGATGGCTCCGTTATATCCGCCTCCTACATTTTCACCATTTCCTGAATTATTATTTCCTTTCTCACCTCAGGGATCCTATATGGTTTCAAATTAACCACTTTTCCAGGACTTGTGTGAATAAAATGCATGAAGCCACAAACTATCCCTGGCTCACTGTTAAAGACATCTGGAAATTGATCTAACAAATCCTGGATGTCTTGTTGTTTGTTGGGGTGTTAAACAGGGGAGATGAAGTTGTTCTCTGGTGCTCCCTCTGTTAGCAATCTGGCCATCAAAACTGAAGAGGTTTCTACTGGGTCCACCCTCCACTCCTTCAGCAGATGTATGTGATATACTTGGCATTTTACTTTACGGTCGGTTTGGGCTACCCGATAATTGTATGGTCTGGCCTTTACCAATATTTCGTATTGCCCATACCATTTTGAAAGCATCTTGTGTTCCGATGTGGGCAAAAGAACAAATACCTTTTGGTCTACAGAAAAGTAGCGATGGACAGCCCTCTGATCGTACTGAGCCTCCTGGCCTTCTTGGGCCCATCCCAGATGCTTATGTACTAGCTCTCTTATATGGAGAGCAGGGCCTTTTCTCTCTCTTCCCAGGTTTCCCAGAGCATGTCTAAGATGTCTCTCGGATCATATCCGTAGAAAAGCTCAGAAGGAGATAAACCTAAGGAAGCCTGGGGAGACTTTTGAATGGTGGATAGAGCCCAAGGGATCATTGTGTCCCAATTGCGCCGATCAGCTTCAACCAGCTTTTTAAGGATGTTTTTAAAATCTGGTTAAAGAGCTCCACTAAACCATCCATTTGAGGATGGTACATAGAGGTACGTAAGCTCTTTATCTGCAGCATCTCTTTAACTTCCACCATTAGCTTGGACATGAAAGTGCTGCCCTGATCCATCAAATTCTCTGTAGGAAACCCCACCGGGACAGGAAAGGAATTCAATGTTTCAGGATCTGTTGTGTAAGTGAGCGATTCTTTCAGTTTTTTTGGTAACTTAACACTGGAATGTTACATGTTCAGGTTACTTTTTTTACATTCGGATATCAACTCTCCAATGCATGAGACACCAAATTAAAAATGTTGCTTGGACAGAAAAACATCTCCAGTTATAAAGAAATACATTATTTTGCAGTTATTTTACTTCTTAACAATCTGAATTATATACATGAAGTTAAAAGTTGACAGGTAAGAGGGGATTTGTGTATGGGCGGTAATGAATGGGGTTTGGGAGGGCCCATAACAAATTGAAAGTAATTGCAAGAAGTAAATTACTCCTAAGTAATTTACCTTGTTGTAAAGCTTGGAACCAAAGACACAAGGAGATTTCTACCTGTGGCACAGTAGTTTATAGTACCAAGCTCACTGTCTCCAGAGCCCTGGTTCTTTCTAGGCTGGACTACTGCAACAGCCTCTTTCTCAACCTGCCTTCCTCAACTCTCCACCCTCTGCAACTAATTCAGAACAGGACTGCAAGACCTGTCCTTGGACTCAAGCCCAGGGACTGTATCTCTCCAGCCCTGAAATCTCTCCACTGGTTTCCGGTGGCTGCAAGGATCAATTTCAAGACCCTCTGCATCATCCACAAGGATTTCTGGGGGCCGGGGCCCACACTACAGCCAACACTCTCTTTCAAAATACCTTCCATCTCGAGCCCCTCGCTAAGCTACTTCAAACTCTGAGGGTCAGACACTTTTTCAGGCAGAGAGTGTGGGGGTAGATCTCTCTCCTCTGCAGGTGCCTTCCTCTGGAATGGCCTCCCTGCTCCTTTGAAAACTTGAGCCTGACAGCCTGAAGTTTCTGAAAGCAGCTCAAGACCTTCCTTTTCCACTCTGCTTTCTCTCTCTCTCTCTCCTGCTGACCTACCTGTCCGCTGCACCGACTGGGTGCTTGGCTACCTACAGAGTCTCACCGGGTACCAGGCTCCTCCATGATCAGTCTCCCCTGCACTGCCTCCAGGCCTACCTCGCACTTAGGGGCTGTAACTGTAACCCTGCAGTCCCCTGCCTCCTTGCACTTACCCAGAACCGTGCTGCCCTGGCTGCACTTACTCAGAGCAATGCTGCCCTGGCTGTACTTTCCTTTCCCTCACCCTGGCACTTCCCCTTCTCCTTTCCCCCTGCACTTTGCTTTGCGCTTGCATGATCTGAATGACACAAGGCCTAGTAAGATCATTTGTCATGTCCCCCCTCTGTCTTCCCTCCCTTGTCGTGTCGCGCCTAGAAATACTTGTGTACAGGCCCGTTATAAAAGGCATGTATCATATCATACACCGCACCTACCTCGAGTTGGGTGGATGCACCCTGCACTGCCATGCTTGCCAAAAGGGTGCGAGAGATGCCTGGTCCTTTCGGGACCCGATACGGATTGCTGTGGAATCTGCGGGATTCCAGACGCTGCAGCATCCCATGTCTCTTCCACGTTGCTCAAAATGTGACATATGATGTCACAATGTGTGAGGTCCTTTGCTCTTACATCCTTCACTCGCTTCCCTTTTTGGATAAAAAGCTCAACGTTACAGAGCTCGGTGTCTCGTAACAGTGAAAACCTGCGTTGCAACCGATCTGTGCATCCTGATGCCTTGTTGATTAGTTTCCTCATAGGTAATTAGGTTTAGATTTAGGATTAAGCTTAGTTAAGATAACGGGATCATTGATGCCAGGAGCTTCACTAAGAGGGTAAGAAAACTGCTGAATGCACCATATTGACATATTGGGCCTCATTACACGGTAGGCGGAGGACCAAGGTGCTTTTAGCACCTTGGTCCATGCCGGTAAGATACCGGCACCGCCTTGGTGGAAAGGGGAATTACCGCCCTATTCCAAGGTTGGTGGGGCGGTAATTCCCCCTTCCCCCATTGCCCTTCCCCATTCCCATTTTTGCCCCATAGGGCTCTATGGGAATGGGGAAGGCGCTAATTACGGTGCCGCAAATTGCGGTACAGTAATTAGCACCCTGGTCCCTTTGCGGGTTGGTTTTTAACGCCTGCTAAACAGCAGGCGTTAAAGTACATACCCGCAAAGGGACCTCGTAGTAAGGCGGTAAGGGTTTACCGGTACCAGTGCCCTTACCGGTACCGGTAAACCCTTACTGCCGTCCGTGTAATGAGGCCCATTGATGTATGTGTAGTCAGGTTGTCATACTCATACTATTGTTTTGTCATTACTGTAGCTCCTGTGTTAACCATGCCACTAGTTCCAGAGGGGGTGTGTTCAGTAGTACTCCTGCCTGGGGGACCTAGCCACACAGGCTGTTCATTAATCTGTTGGGCTTGTTCCTTTGGGGAGGTGGAGCCCAGCGTACACAACTTCCAAGGGTAAGGTCATCATGACGTGAGATCTGACATGTTGGAAGGCATTGTTTTTCAGGGGGAATGCTTCCGGATACCAGGTAGCATAGTCGAAAATGACCAATATATGTTCGATGCCCATTTTGAAGGCTCAATGGACCTACAATATCCATTCCAATTCTCGAGAAGGGAACCTCAATAATATGAAGAATTTGTAATGATGCTGTTGGTACCAAATGGGTAGCTGTCTTTTGGCACAGGGCACACGTAGTAACAAAGTTCTTAATATCGGCATGAACCCCTGGCCAGTAGAAGTGGGGAAGGATCTGACTTTGAGTTTTTATAAATTCACAAATGTCCTGATGTTAAATGGGCAAGAACGTAGCCACAGAACTATCTGTCTGTGGCTACGGGGAATCTCTGGTTGGTTTCTAGATACCCCTTTAGGCATCATATTGCCTTGATATAAGAGTCCCTGTTTGAAAAAAGAAAGGTCCCCTTTGTGCTCTACCTCTGACCTCTGAGATGGCTTTGGAAAAAGCTTCAGTCAGCATTGCTATATGCGCTTTGCAAAGGCAAAATCCAGAATGATCTCCGTTTCGTCTGCTACCGGTCTAGGTGTTTCTGAGGTAGTTGATGTCAGCTTCTGCAAAACCCTTGGTGCCCCTCTCTGTGAGTTCCCCAAAATCCCTTGTGCAATTTAATCAGCTGTTTTTACATGCTATGCTTACTTCCCATTATTATGAGGCAGGATTTGTATGTCTCCAATTTAGTCAGGGTCTGATTGACCAAATACACCTAGACCAGGAGAATGGCTCCCTTTTCCTGGTCTTTCTGGAAGAGATTTGGAGACTGTTCCTTGATAGTCCCTTTGTACAAGTCTTTAGGAGTCTCTTTACTTCCTACCATGGATTTTGCAAACAACAGAGTTAAGACTTCAACTCTTCTTCTTATTGCTGGCGCTTTGTCAGGACTTTTAATATCTTGACTATTGGGGAGATTGCTCCATTACAGTTCTTGATCCTTTTTGTATCTTTCACATATGTCGGGTTTCCCTCTCTGATTGAGGGAGTTCACTCCAGAGGAACTCTTTAGAAGGATGGTTCTCATGTCACCACTGTGACAAGGGAGATCACTCCCCAGGAATACTTGACTCTTGGTTCTTTCGGTGTCGCTGCTGTGACAAGGGAGATCACTCCCGAGGAAGACTTGACTCTTGGTTCTTTGGGTATCACTACTGTGAAGGAATATTTGACTCTTCGGGCTCCCTGGACCCCACCTGGCCTCAGTTCTATCTGGCCTTATAGATGAGATAGTAGAGACTTCACAATAACATACACTAGCAGTTTCAGGTTGGGAAGGAGGAGTCAATTGGGCCATGGCTTCTGGGTACAAGGTTTTAGGGAGGTCTTTCACAGGACAGGAGTCCTTACCCGTCTCCATCCCTATGAGGTCTTCCTGCATTTTACCACCCTTACAGGGACTATTGGGTAGCGGCTCACCTCCCTAGCCTCATAAGGAAGGGTTGCCCTCAGGGAAGAAGTGATGAGATCATGTGAATCGTCACAGGTGCTTCCTTCAAGTTTGAGAAGGAGTACACATGGCAGGAGGGTGAGAACATATTCTGCCGGAAAAATAACAGCATTAGAGTGTGGGCTGATTGTGGTCAAGGGTGTTGTGTTGAAAGAATCAGTGGCAGAGGAGAGACCTAAGAGAAGTATGAGAGACTCCAAGGTCAGGGAGGAAACTCTGAGAAGTGTGAGAGAATCTAATGCTTTGGAGAGGCCTCACGGACGTCTGAGATCCATGTTAAGCCTGAGAGAATCAGAGGTCATGTAGAGACACAAGAAGGTTGATGTGCTAAAGGAACAAGAGGCCATGAAGAGGCCGAATAAATCTGGGCTGACCAGAGATTATGTAAAAGATTCTGTAGAGCCTCAAATATAATTCAGAATCGCCCAAAGTATTGCTTCTAGCTTAACACCATTCATTAACTGACTGTTACACATGTTTGTACAGCCGTTTTAATGCTTCAGTCACTTAATACATGAGAACCTTACAACCTCAGCCACACTCCAAAGCGCAATGTCAGCCAGTGGGTTTTTACCACCTGTGTGCCAAAGTTGTTTAACACTTTCTTTGTAGCACATGGAAAGCATGGCCCTTACTAGTTTAGTTTCGTTACACAGCATGCTGCTGTGGGAGCACTCAGTGGTTTCAAAGGGCTGCCTGTGCTCATCCAAGATTGGTGGCCCCCCTGCACCGTTCACTACCAATGCTGTATCCCTGTCCTGTAAACCTCTATGTACCCTCTCCCCATGGCATTCCAAGTGTACCCTAAAGTCTATCAGACTAATTGTAGCCATATTCTTGTTCCCTATTACTATATATTATGTTAACAGGATTTGAGACTGTGTCAAATATCCACTGTAGCACTCTCAGAGAGTCTGGCTTGGCTGGCATTGTGCCCTCGCTCAGTGTATCCAGACCATAGTCTGGGAAAGGAAAAAGTAAGTAAGAGGAGGTTAAAGAGGGGGACGTATGACAGACTTAGGTGAGGAATACAGCGGTTTAAAGAGAGGGATTGTAATAGTATGGATGCTAGTGCATCCTTGGGTGGGCCATGTGTCAATTATGAAGAAGGTATAATATATTCACCTGTAGTTTGAACTCTATTACCTATGTGAGGCAGTTTCATGGGATAATGTTTATATAATGTTCTTACTGTGTTTGGTTGTATGAAGGGCCCAATAATTGTTCAAACCACCTAGGTGGACTTGTAGAGGCCTTTGCCCCTGTTGGTATCTCCTTGCTGTACTGCATCAAGTTGCTTCACAGCTATCTTTGCGCTATATATTTTTTAATATCATATTAATATTTCCATTGATATTTTCACTCGCAATAGCAGCATCGCTTTACTGTCCATTATATCTTCCATATCTTTGACAACCAGACGGATCATTGAGC
Organism: Ambystoma mexicanum; assembly: GCF_040938575.1. Classification (NCBI taxonomy): domain Eukaryota; kingdom Metazoa; phylum Chordata; class Amphibia; order Caudata; family Ambystomatidae; genus Ambystoma; species Ambystoma mexicanum. The sequence goes on along the minus strand of NC_090927.1, from coordinate 272,895,265 downwards.
ATCCTCCCCTTTTTACCAAATTTTGACAGCTTTTTGGGGGCAGCCCCAGGCCATGTATACTCTTTGTTCCATCACCACACAGACATTTACGTCAGCTACCCATTGTTCCACCTGTGGCAACACATTGGATCCCCACAGTTTGGCTATGTTTCTCTTGATCAGGGCATTTACGGTTGAGAAAAACAGTTTCTCATATCTCGTCAGTTCCCCCTCACCGTCTATCCCCAGTAGCAACAACTTGGGATCTCTCAGTATCGTTTGACCCATAACCCGCGTGAGCCTGTCACAGCACTGTTGCCAATACTGGCGGATATGCGGGCATTCCCATAATATATGAAAGAAGGTACCTTCTTCTTGGCGACATCTGAGACAGTTAGGCTCTGCACTAACCCAGCGATGAAGTGATACTCTTGGAAAATATACTCTATGGAGTATCTTGAGTTGGATAGGTCGGAGTCTGGATGAAGTGGCTACTTCACGGGGATACATCAGGGCAAGCACCCATTCTTCTAGAAGAATTTCCCCTACATCCCTCTCCCATTTGAGCTTCAGGTTCGACAGCTCTGGTATCGCAAACGAGGTGATAACCCCATACATTACAGAGCTAATCCTGCCGCTCAACTTATCCTTCACAATGTTCCTTTCTATCGGGGTGCAATCTGCCATATTCACTAAGCTCGGGAGGTATTTGTGTAGCGCTTGTCTCATCTGTGTATAATGGTACCTTTCGCTTTCGGGAACGTCAAATTTCATCACAAGGTCTTCAAAGGGTATCATTCTCCCACCCGCCATCACATCTCCCACCTTTTGTATTCCTTTTGCCAGCCAGCATGACCATCTCGGTAGCTTGCACACCTCTGTCAGGTTCCCGTTTCCCCACAGCGGCTGGATTGCCGTTACCTTCTTGTCCCAGTCTATGAATTTGTGCATCTCTGCCCAAATCAGAGTGCATTGGGCCCTTAGTTTATTAGGGGTCATCAATATCGGTTTCTGATAGAGCCCTTCTAATGGGGGAGGGTTTCGCCTCATATCTACCTCGGCCCTTACATGTGGGAGTGATTTATCTCCATGTAGCATATCATTTACCACTTCCATTTGACTTGCCCAATAATAAGATTGTAGGCGCGGGAGACCTATACCTCCCTCCCAAATTGACCTCTGGAGCGTACCAAAGCGCTATTCTCGGGTGCCCGCCTCCCCATAAGAGCACGCGTAATGTGCACTCAATTTTACGGAAGATTGCCACTGGGACGTGTACTGGGGCGTTATGCAGGACATATAAAAACGGGGTACGGACATCATTTTGTACAGTGCTGCTTTACCCAGGAGGGTCAGTGGTAGGGACATCCAATGGTGTGTGTCCTCTTTGATTCGTTCCATGATTGGCTGTAAATTCCTGCCTATGTATTCATTCATGTTCTTGGTAATGCATATACCTAAATATTTGAAAAAAGTTCTCTCAACTCGGTATGGGCAGCTCCCCGGGATCGAGTCTTCTACTCTCCTGACCGGAAACAATACAGATTTGGCCCAGTTTACCTTTAATCCGCTAAAGGAACCATATTGTTGCAGGATGTCAGTCACTATGGGGCAGGCAATGATCGGATCCCTGAGGTATACCAAAAGGTCATCCGCACATTGGGAGACCTTATCCTCCCACTCTGCCGGACCTTTAAATCCCTTCCAGTTTTGAGAGTCTCTCAGCCAGCAGGCAAGGGGCTCAATGGCTAATAGCTTTGCGCTATATTAAACCTAGCACATACATGCATGCCCTTACTTTCCTCACTTTCCAACCTGTCCCAGGCCAGTGGCTTTCTCACATTAACAACCATAGATCTAGAGATTTAAGCTTGGGGTTAAACCCAGCAACGCATATGCAGGCATTGCTTGCAACTGCGAATCATCTGGGGTGGGTGACCCATAGACCAGGGGCCTCATTACGACCCTGGCTATTAGCGGCCATGGTTGCCTCCAAAACCTTACCGATTCCGCCCTGGTGAATGGAGCAATTACCGCCCCATTCCAAGGTTGGCGGGGGCGGTAATTCCCCATTCACCATGGCCCTTACCCATTCCCATTTTAGCCCCCATAGGGCTCAATGGGAATTGGGAAGGCGGTAATAACGATACTGCAAATTGCGGTACCGTTATTACCTCTAAAGTCCCTTTGCGGGTCCCGTCCTTAACGGCTGGTTTTACCAGCCGTTAAGGGAGGACCCGCAAAGGGACCTCGTAATAGGGCGGTAAGGGATTACCGGTACCGGTGCCCTTACCGGTACCGGTAATCCCTTACCGCCCGGGTCGTAATGAGGCCCCATCTGTTTGATGCTTCTGTGCAAAAAATGTTAGACTGGAATGTGCACCAATTAAGGTTCATCAGAAAAGAATTGTTTAAACCTTGAAAACCTTAGGGCCTCCATGGCATGGGGATTATGGATCCAACTTTTTTTTAAAATGTTTTTTTAATAGCTCCTCTTTTTAAATAAAATGCCACAATTAGGATTTATGGGATATTTACAACAAGGGGGACATGGGAAGTACTGCATAAGGTAAACACGTGTTTACCCACTGCAGTATTTTTATGTACTCCTTGGCCAACATATACCATGTTATCCCAGCTAATAATTCGGTGGTATTGAAAATATCGTGTTTTTTTTTTTACTGTTAACCCCACACTCCTAATGAGTGAGAAAACAAATTGCAGCAGCAAAAAGTTCCCAGGGCCTAATGTGATTCTGAAAGATAAGATGGCTCTGTAGAGAGAGGCCCGCAATGAGGCACGCTGCGGAATTATGACGCAAACTATTTTTCACGGAAGCCGGCCTAGGAGGAACAGCACTGCAAAATCTGCACGCTGCCCTATTTTTAGAGCACGGCTCGTACCCTGCAGCAAACCAACTCATGCGAATGAAGTACATTGATATTGTAAATGCGAGGGATAGGCATGTTGGCTGGCGCAGAGTGGCAAGCTGCTGCTTCCTTATCTGCTTACTAGAGCGGTAAACGCATTCACATTCACAGAGCACTTCCATTAAATGAATGTGTTCCACCTTCCTTGCTTGGGCATGCAGTGATTTGGGGTTTCTATGATATCTAATTTGCCTAGCTCTCTTGCGAAGGACCACCCGCGGTAGAATTTACAACGAAAAGTATGAAAAACATCTGGATGTGTAACCAAAAAAGGTTCATAGTAATTACATGTACAGTAATCGTTTCTTTTGTAGTGGATCATGTTTTCGAGAATTGTTCATAAAACAATTCATCCACTCCGTGTTATTAGTTCTTTACTTGAAGTTATAAAATGTGCCACGGGTGCGGGGGAGTTGAAGGGGTGGGGTAGGGGTGACAGCGAGTTCATGTCCCATTCCGAATGTCTATCGCGTTTTTGACATCAGTTTATGTTAATATGTATCGGCACCAAGAGCGACCTGCAGGTTCTTTGGGCCTCATCACAAATCCGCCGGAATACCGCCCAACGTAAATAGCATTACTGCAAATTGGTCCGCCAATATTCGCGCCGGATCACAAGTTGCAGTGGTGGGATAAGTACCAATTCTTTTGAGTCCATGGAACTCAATGGGGCATTTTCAGCGGACGTGCGCCCCAGTAATTCTACCAAAAATGGACAGAAAGTCGATGGATTCACCTTGAGCTCAAACCTGGAGGTGAATTCTTTGATGTTTGCCCAAACTCAGGATTGGACGGAGCGGTAACGTAGCGGTAATAGTGTCACAGCTGCATTTGTACCGCTCTGCCCAACTCGTGATGAGGCTCATAGTATTAACTGTGAGAAAGAACCATTATGAGGTGAGCAGTGCATACGTACTCCTTCTATGAATGGCTCGCCCTCCCCCACCTCACAACTACCCCTCTCCTTCTAAATGAATGCAGTTAAATCAGTGGAATTAAAACATTTTTATACTGAGCCTCCCCCATGCGCAAAACTTTTTTTTCCTGTCCCCACTCAAGCTATAGCTGCTTATATTTTCTATTAAAAAAAGTCACTATAATTCCTTGTTAAATAGCCTCACACCTACTATGGATATCCCTTGGAACCCCTTAGGGGGACAGCCCCACAGTTTGAAGACCACTTCTCATAGATACTCCTCAGTATTGTAAATTAACCCCCGTATTTTGCTAACAAGCATGTCCCTAAAGGGAAAACTGCAAGTGAGAGACAACTTTGGGTCGTTGCAGTTTACAGGGGACTTACACCCACCACCCCCGCCCCTAATCGAGTGCGAGCTTGAGGGTATCGAAATTGGCTTTGGAACAGGACACTAAAGAAATGTTCCCCTATTAGTTTGCACCACTCTTCGGAATGCAAGGCTATTTAGCCCTTTAGAAACATTGCTGGGGACTGTGACAAAACTGAGGATGTCTCCCTTCTCCCCTTGGGGGAGACCTTTCCCATGGGGCCAGGGCAGTGCGTCCACAGAACAATACATCCCCCTGGGGTGGTGCACCCGGGGAGGATCGTATGGGGCAGGAAGACCCTTATGGGATTAGGGAGGACCCTCCCCAGAGAACGCAGTATTCTTCCACCTTAACACACCCAGTCCCCAAAACAAATACCAAATCCCTCCCCTTCCTTTGTAAGCAGAACCAATATATTCTGTTGTAAGGTTAGTGACTCTAATATACTTGAAAAGCTTCACTCAGTAGAGAATACTGAGTCTTCTACCTCATAATAGAAAACCAGTACTGCGACTAGGAAGATCACTGAGAGGAACCAAAGTGAGCGCCTGGTCTTTTTTGCAATGTCAAGTGCCGGAATTAACACAACTGGCTGGTGCGGGAATTCAAAAGACGTTCAGCTGCGAAGTTGAGAGGGATTGATCTTCAGAGGAGGAAAAGCGGGTCGCCTGCACCGGGTGGGCAGAAAGAAGCAGAGCGGGAAGCCACGAAGCGAGGGGAAGGAAAACCTGATGAAAGTCCAAGCTGAGAGGACTGACAGGGTTGTTGCTTACCTCCAAGTGACCACGGCAACTGCAAGTCGCTTGCAAGGCAGAACGAGCAGCCGGAGAAGAAGAGACTGCTGCAGAACCGCAGCAGACCCCGCCAGTCAAAAAAGCTGGAAGAGAAGGGTCGGGGACCAAAAAGTGACTGGAAGAAAGTTGCATATTTGGCAGGAGAGTGAACCAAGGGGCAACCTGCCTGTGCGAGTCGGGAACCGCATCCAAATAAAGAAACACGAAGTGTAGGGTTGGGTACCCTGAAGTTGCATTCTTGGTAGGAGAATGAACCAAGGGGCAACAAACCCGTGAAAGTCAGGTCCTGCACCCAAATAAAGAAACAAGAAGCGTAGGGTCTGGGACCCCTGAAGTTGCATACTTGGCAGGAGCGTGAACCTTCCGGCAGCGAACCTGTGTGAGTCGGGGACCCGCAACCATATGAGAAACCACAGTCTAAAGCCAGAAGGGTCTGGGGACCAGTGGAAGAGACATTTTATAAGAACCATTTTTTGCGAGTCTGGGGCTCGCTCTCCCCTAGAAGATTGGAAACCAGGGGTGTGGTGTTGTGGTGTTGTGAAAGTGAAAACCTATACTTGGTAGAGGAGTATGCCAAGTGAGGGGAATTGAAAGACTGGTAATACAAGAGAAAGAAAAGATAATTATTTGTGTGCTAACCAGTTTCATGGAAGGATAATAAACCTAGGGAAAATCATCTCCCTAGTTTTGAAACTTGCTATTTTGGAACATTGTTTTTGCATCACTTTATTACCAGCGAGCCTGGAGACTTTTCTGTTAACCGAGAACACCAAGAACGCTGTTCATTTGAGGTTAAGACATTCCTTGCACAGTTATAGTAGTATGTTAATGCTAGGGGCAGAAGTAGGTTTTCTTTTGACATGACAGGGACAGACTCTTTTAGTTTTCTGGCTTTCACACATTTTCATTAGTTTCTTCAGAGGCAGGGAAACCACTCTTAGTTTAGGGGGCAGAGAGGTTTTTTCCCACATTTTTCCCTAAATAAAAGGCTTTACCCAAAATCATGACATCCTTGAGCCCAACTCTGACTTCTGCACCTTTACAGGACACAAACGGTGTTAACAAACTCATCATTAACAATTCCCACAATATTAATTCACATAAAAAATAATAGAATTACTGGGTTTAAAAGACCAATTTTCACACACACCAAGCTACTCCTAACTGATGAAGCCCAATGAGGCTGAAGCATGTCTGGGGATTCATGTGGTCTCGTGCAGAAGGGATGTGACCAAGCAGTTTCGGGCTGGACTGCCCCTTTTGGGGTGGGACTAAGCCTGATTTGCATATGGCTTTCCCCTTTTGGTAATGGCTAAAGAATGATGGTCCGGAGGATTGGCCAGAGCAATGCCAGATATTAAGATTAACTCTAAATCCTCCAGCCATCACCTCTTATGTTTTGAATTTGATGATAAAGACCATATTTGGCCTTTTGCAATTTAACCCCTTAACTGCCAGGCTATTATTCAAGTTTATGCAAAAAAGACGACCATACTCGTCCTTGGCACTTAACCTTTCATTGTTATGTGTAAATGTAGACTTTTCAGATGTGAATTGGTAGGATGAATGTTTCCCACATGGGTGATGTCCTACTAACTCTGGTTGGCCCCAACACCTGTCCGAAGAAGGAGTCTGTTTGCATTTTGGTACAATCGTCTAGTAAATATTTGAGGGTTTCAGCCCTTTTGAAAGCAAACACAGGTTTTTCTGATAATCCTTCCTGTTGTTGGACGAGGTTCCAGTTTTTAAGTTGGGTATTAATAATCACTGTACTCTGCTGAATGTTGTGACAGGCACAGTTATTTTGCATATCTCTTCCTTTGCATTGCTTTGTAATAACGTGCCTCTATCCCTTACATTTACTCTGTCCACCCCTTACAATTGCTCTCTTTTGGGTATTGATAATGGTACGTTTAGGGTAGCCCATTGCTTTCATTTTTGCTAGGATAGTGGGTTCCTTCTTTCAAGTCTTCGAGGTGTTGAATCTCAAAGGACAGCAGAATGTTTCTGCTTTAGATTGTGATGAACAATTGATTATTCGGACACTTGTTGCATATGTCCTTCTTAAACTTTACCAGCCTGTCAGGAATCTTAGGTCTACAGGAGTGAACTAATAGACTGTGACCAAATACAAGAGACTGCAACATACTGGTAAACGTTTAAGACCACTGTACCCAATAACTGGAATGATAAATTCAACAGAGGGCTCTAGGCATGCCTATTCTAAAAATCAATCCCAGAACTGCAGTCTTAGCCCAGGCAGATTGAGAAGGCATTTTAAACAGTCTGGAATCTGACAACCGTGGAGTTGATCTCTACCAACCCTCTAGTCGACCACACTTAACAGCTGTAGCTGAAAGGTTGACAAGCTAAGACTCTTCACAATTGCCCCATAAGTAATATCTTTTTTGTTTTTGTTAATCATAAATGCATCATATTCTGTACCATACTGTGATTGTTTTCTGCAATTCCACAATTGCCTTCCCCCTAGTATTGCCCTCCTCATCACCTCCCACACCTCCCTCTTTTCTCACCTCGCACTCTAAAATAGCTTTGTTGCAATGACACTTTAAAACCAACATCAAATAAATCCAATTTATTCTTATCCTCATTTAACAATATGTTTAGAGCTGGATGATGTCCTGTTACTGTTTATTTTACTTTGAAGTTCATTAATAAAGACTTCAGTCTTCGTTTATGATTAGATGCTTGTACTGGCCACATTTCCAAACAAACATTTCTACACCCTACAAAAGACCGATATAAGCTAGCATGTTTCAGTTCTTAACATGCCCCATTCGCTTGGACATACCTCAGGGGTAAAAAATCTTTTTTACATGTTTGGTAGTTGGGTATCCCTCTAGTTCTTTTGCTGTCATCTTGGCTCTGTATCTGACTTGAACTCTGCAACAAACTGCGAACTATTATAAGTATTGGGCTAGAGGGTCCTAGATCTTTAGAAGTTCTTGGATCCAGCAGAGCAGTGCCACAAAAAGGAACTTTAATATGAAGAGGAAGATTAAATGATGTATTGTTTGTAAGTCAAATTGCATGAATTACTAAAAGTTTTACAGCTGAAATTTATTTTTTGTCAACAAAATAATACCCCCATATGGAGTACCAATTACTTTTTTAAACCCAAAAAGGTCATTTTATCCGCAAGGCTAAAAATACGGAGTAAAATACTGCGGCTTCAAAATGTTCCCCAGAGCCCTGTTGTCAACCTTTCTGATAGAGGACAACAGATAATTGTTGCCCAGCACTCTGTCTTCTGTGGGTGTATGTGTATGAGAGAGGAGACTGTTCTTAGTCGAAAGTGTGGCTAGCGAGCAGTAATGCTACTAATAATGATGAATAAGGTACAGACTGATAAACTGAATATTATTAAAAAGGGGAGCTTCTAGTGAGCTAAACTGCTATTTGCACCCAGGGAAGGGTCAATGAGGTGGCTGGAAATGCGGGCGAGTCCACAGAGTGTACGGCCATGTTTTCACAGCCATTTATTTTGGCACCTCCCTGTAACTGCTATCCCAGATGCTCTCATTCCCCTCCCTGTCCCCCACATCACCCCCACCACTACCCTAGTCACCTGCTAGTACTTCCGGCACCTCCACTCCTTCCCTTGACAGCTACAATAGAAATGGAAGAGAGACTTGATCCCTTTTCTATTTTATATGACAGTGACCATCTTGTTTTTATATTTTACGGAAGATTGTGCTTTTACAATACATACAGAGTCTGTCTCCCATTAAAAAAACTATTCTCTAGAGTGCATATAGCAATCTACCTCGCTTAAGGGGGCCTACAGGAACTCATTTGGGCACCTCAACACCTCCGAGACGCAACACCCTTACTGGCTACCCTGGGAAGACAGGTGTGGCACAGAACAAAGTCTCTTCTCCACCTGAAGCATGAATATACTCCGGACATTCCACTCCTCTCAGACTTGTGCCAGAACAGCATTGACCTAGCAACCATCAGGTACTGGGAGAGGAAGGGAGTGTACACGTGGGTAGACTTATACAACGAGGGCTCCTTCCGAGACTTCTCCTCACTGCAATCCGAGGAAGACTATTGGGTGTCCTGACCCACGTTTGAACTATTATGCTGCAACATTTGGTGCTGTGGGCTTAGGAAATCCAAGATGGCGGAAAGCCCACATTTGCGCCAGGATCCAGGAAAACCGCGCAGTTTTTGCGCACACCAAAATGGTCGCCTGACCTACTACCCACCAGTGCGAGCGTGATGGGCCAGGAGTGCCATGAGTGGAATGCGTGCCAAAGGAAAAACAGCAGTCCCTGTTAGCTCAAAAAGTGCTTTGAAATCACCTTTGTTTCTCTGAAATGCAAGCTAAAAATGCCTATTTTAAACATTGCAAGATATTCAAAAATCTCAATGAACACCAGCAGACATTTGGCAGAATGTAGTCTTGTGTGCATACAAAATCTGGAAAGATGAAGAGCCCAAAACAATGTTTATAACAAAACTGGCTGAGCTGTGGATGTCAGCAGCTGAAGTGAAATTGTACTTAAAGCCACTAAAATCGAAATGTTTAAAATAAATGAGTGAGCTACTTTGAGTGTCACATAGGTTGCAACTGTTAAATGTCATAGTTGTGAATTTAGAATCAGCATTCTAGCTGCCTGTGTAAAAATTGTAAGTTTGATTTGAATGAAGAAAAACTGGGAACAAAAGTGACATTTGGCTGAAGCCTGGCTTGAAGAGATTGAATTCTGCCTGGCAACTACCCCCGACAGGAGTGGAAACTTGCTCAGCCACTGCATTCCCAGGCCTGGCTGCCTTCTGCTGTTCCCACCAAAAGGAGATGACACCTCCCTGCTTGAATCAGGGGAGGAGCACCTGGGAGCAGGGAAACAGAACAATGAGCCTTCCTTGGCTCAGGCAAATGTTAAATTAGGGGGGGTCGTAAATGGCTTCCTCTTGAGAGAAACGGGGAGGGGCAGTGCCTCTGTGAGCAACTTGAGTTGGAGGAAGTGGACAAACCAGAAATTCCACCATGTGCTTTGGGAAACCACACCCCTCTGGGCCAGAGTATAATTTTAAAAAGATGGATAATTCATAGTACCGACTTGTCAAAATTATATATAATTAATATCATTATTCTTGTGATTTTTCTGTGCACATTTTAAGAGGTATTAGGACTCTGTGGTATGTTCTGGGGCATAGTAGCGGAAAATAGGTTGTTACTCCAAATGTATGTAAGTTAAAAATCTGACACCTTATCATCTGATACCCATATTCCTTGTGCACATTGTGTAAAATCTGGAAAAGTTTAGAGGTCGTTATCTGGATGAAAAGGGCAGAATTCTGTCAGAAGTGGACACGACATCTTACAAAGACAGGGATCGGATGGTTTGGTGCTACAGAAAATATGTTAACTGGACATATAATATTAGAAAAAATGGTACATAGATAAATGTGTATTTGGATCAAGAATAGATTTGTGTGCACATTGACCAGGGGTGGATCCTCTGACCAATAAACTACCTCATCATGATGACACTCCATTTCCTTCCCCAATCAAGGGAGAGAGGAGGAATTGGCCAATGATAAGTTGTGAGGGGCAGGCTTAGTTATGCCACACACATACCCATTTTCTAAAGACATAAAAGGAACACCAAAACCCAGGTAGAGACATTCACTTTCCACTTTCTTGCGACGCCTTTTGCCAGACCAGACAATATCCAGAAGGACCATCTCCAGAACCAGAGACCAGACCACTCTGCAGTGCCAAGATTTTTTGCCAGAACCAGAGACCAGACCACTGTGAAGTGCAGAGCAGAGCCCACCCAGAGAGCTGTGACTTCAGAACCACCCGCCAGGAGTCCAGTCCAAACCTGATCACTCGGAAAAAGTGCAGCGATTTGCGATTTGGCTCAAATTTCTTCACTTGTCAAAATAGCAGCTTCTTGCTTTCCTTTGCTGAAATTCATTTGCAACCTGATAATCATTCATAGAGCATTGCTAAAGTGATCCTGAACTAATTTAAAGTAGCTATCACCCACCCTGAATCTCTTATAGGGAATTAAACTCATTTTTAGCATATTATTCCCTTCTTTGCATACCGCATTTAAAGTACTTTTGCCTGTGTTTAAAATCATCCCTGTTTCTCTAAGCTTGCTGGGTGGAATGGGAACTTTGAACTACATTTGATTGTATTCCTGAGAACTGTGTGCTGTCCTTTCCATCTTTTTATATTGCATAAGGGGGAGGGTGAATTGCCACAAGGGGAAAAGTGAACATATTAGCTTTTGTTGAACCCATATCAGTTTATTCCTGTGCTGCATTCTTTTCCACCATTGCTTTTCCTTGAATCCATAAAAGTATTTTCTGCTACCTTATCCTTCCTATACTAAATCCTCATTGATTGTAAAGAAGTGTGCTAGTGTCAGATTATCTCTTGTTGATCAACATCATATTCATAAGTGTGCGATCACATATTAATTTATTTATAAAAGTATAATACATATATATTGTTTAATGTTTCCAATAAATCTTTTAAATTGCAAAACAAACCTACTTCTTGGCTCAGTGAGATCAGGGGGATTCATAGAGAGGGGCGTTATATAAGGGTTCATCATCCAGAGTATAACTTGTCATAAAAATATATAAATAAGGGCTTCCCTTGGGATTCCCAGATGAGGGACTGACTTAGTGGGATTGCTTGATTGTAGTCACTTAACAAGACATACCCAGCGGCCAGTTCCTGTGGTATCTAAAGATTCGAAAGCTAGCGCGAGCCAAATGGGACACATGGCCTGAGGAGCCCGAGTCCAACTCCTTTGTAACACTACTGTACAATTTGGGAGAGGGATGGAGACCGGTGTCTCAAATATACAGTCACCTAATAGACAGGCCTAACCCCCGTAGCGCTGACCTAAAACTCAAATGGGACAGAGACCTGGGGCGAGAAATGACTGATGGAGAATGAGAAAGAGCTCTGGCGCTCCCCAAGGAGGCTTCCAGGAACTCTAGATTCAGATTGATCCAGCTGAACGTACTATACCGCTCCTACATAACACCGCATAGATTAGTCATGATCAGCAAGGAACCCCATCTCAACTGCCCATGGTGCAACAGGGACAAAGCGGATCTACTACACATGTTCTGGGAATGCACCAAGACCCAGCAGCTCTGGGCTGAGGTGCAGCACACCTGCAGGATGGCAGGCATGACCAGGTACGAGTGGACCCCTAGCGAGTGCCTCCTGGGGACTTACCCCAGATTAGCCAAAATTAAACACACTGTAAAGCTCATGGACATGGCATGTATCCTAACCAAGAGGACCATTGCAATGGCATGGAAGCGACCGGATGGCCCACGATTCCAAGCATGGCATAGTGAACTGGAACACTGGGTTGGGCGGAAACCTCAGCCTGGGAGGACAGCACCACTAAATCCCCAGAAGATGCAAGTCAGGCACTGGACGCTTGGAAGGCCCTGACATGGGCACTGTTCCACCCCTCCAACGACGAAAAGCCTCCTTGAATGATTCACCCCTTCGTTAACTGAATGGATCACCACAAAGTCACCTAAAGAGACAATCGCCAGAAACTAAACTGATCCCTCATCTTCAAGCTTCTTCCACTCCCTCGGCCCCACGACCTCCCTACCCCACCCCCTGCAGACTCTCCCAAGCTGAACTATTCATCAACCACAAGGAGACAAACACTGTTACTGTTAAACGTTTTATGTTAAAATTGTTTATTATATAACTTAACGACTGGCTTCATTATGATGAGCCCACACTATGCCGCAGTTGGCAACTACTGTCATACTGCTGTTGTACCTATAACAAATGCCAATAAAGAAATTTGAAAATAAAATTAAGGGGGGGTACAAGGCCAGTAACAGCCCTGAGCCCTTGCAGAAGCCGGGAGCCATTACCGGCCCTGTACCCCCCCTAAGCAGGGGCGATTGCTAGAGTAAAAGTGTTTGTTGTGCTTACTATGCCCCTAAGACCTTGCAGAACGGGTGAGCAGTGTGTTTTTGTTAATTTCACATTTAGGCATATCAACGCTACTTATCATTTGGGAGATATAACTATTTTTTCTGTGTTTCTTTCACAGATCTTTAAAGTTGCAAATGAAACATTTTACACGCTTTCTTATTTTGGAAGATTGTTTTAAACATGTTGATGTCATTCTTAGCTGTAGAACATGTGGTATATGACCTCTTTAATAGCTAAAACTGAGAATAACTAGTTTGAGGGTGAGCTGGGCTTTTTTGCCTGGCCTGCTGAAACTGGAGGGCACCATTTTATTGTGATGACTCCCGGGTTCAAGAACTGATAGGAAAGAGAACAAAGATGCCCACCATAGAACATTGTAAGGGGAGCAAGTCCCTTTTGGACTTCCAAGTGACCATGGCAGTGACCAAGAGAGCTTAGTGTGGGGAGACAGCCCAGGAGTTGGAGGCACCAATGGTAAGTTAAGGGCAGGGTTGCCGGTTGCGCTACTATGGAGAGAAGTGTCCAGTGAAAAGCAAATGGTGGTCCCAGGGACGAGGTGCTGGAGGACAGGGGAAAACGCGGGCAGTGATTGTGGATTCATGTACTCGTTGATGGCCTCCTGAGTGGTTGGAGCCCTTTCTCTGGGTGGAAATATTGAATTCGGTTTGGTGGATGTTTGTAAAAGGTAATTTGTGTTATGTTGATGGGATTTATACCTCTACACTCAGCCATTTGGTCAGGTGGATCTGAAAAAGGGGTGGTTAGTGGGAGGAAAGTGAGAGTGCAGAAGCGCTTTTGCTGTTGTGTTAGTAGTTTCAGTTTGGGAAAAAGGTCACTGGGTTTGCTTTTAGGTGGTATGGCTCAGTGGGCATGCGGGCACAATGAGATCTTATGGGAGGCCATGTGTGCCCGTGGTATAGGGGTGCGCTGACCGTGTTTTGATTGTGTGAGATATTACATAAGGTGTGGAGGTTTGCTGTGTGGTGTCAGTGTGGCTGTGGGGTTTTGTGGTTGCTGTGTGTGGGTGGAGTAGTTCGGTGTCTGGTGTGTTTGCAGGAGTATGGAGAGTTTTTGTAGGGTTAGTGGGGAGAAGGGGTCTATCCTCATACCAGGGAATAGTGCTAAATCATTGTTGTGCAGGTTGTTTGTTGAGTAAACTGAAACCCACTGTGCATTGTTTAACGATGTTAGGGCTTCTCCACTGGTAAGCCAATCCGCTTAGATCACTTGCACCGAGAATCCCGAGCAAAGACCTGGTACTTTGTGCTGTACCTCTTTGCATTAAATCTGTTTGCTTCTCTTCTGCCATGGTTTGTCGAGTTAGGGCGGCAAATCAAATAGCCATGTTTTTAGTGCTTTCCTGAAGGTCAGGTGTTTCTCTATAGAGCGTATTCTCTTGAGGAGGAAATTCAAGAGTTTTGTTGGGATTTTTGAAAAGGCTGATCCACCGTATTTCATTTTCAAATATTGTTTAGGTCTAGGAAGTATGTCATACATGCCAAAATTGGATCACCGCAAAGGAACATTTTGTCTAAGAAAGTGGGAGAATAAAATGTGCCCATTGAATTGGATTATTTTAGGAGGAGGAAAGTAAAAAATCGGAAGTCTCCTGCCTAAATCGGGAGGATTGGCATGTGTGGTATGTGTTCGATCCAAGGGTTCTTTTTGATCTGTAGATGGAGATTTTTTCTTGAAGGAGTTCTGTTCCTTTAACACGAATTACTCTATGAACAATGCAAAATGTTTTGAAATAGACCATTTACTTGACTGTTAACTAGTGTGATGTTTCATGTGTTTGCTCTGGCTCAGTCTTTGGAGGAGGAGTCTTGTTGCTGCATTCTGGATCCATTGTAGTTTTTGGATGAGGTAGTCAGGCATTCAAAGGTAGAAACTGTTGTCGTAGTCTATTATTGACATAATGATAGAGATGATGGCAAGTGCTCTGTGTGGGAAGGTGAGAAAAGGTAGTATTAGCTTGAAAGTGTGACTTGAGGTTCTAGTCTTAGGCCACTGTCCATCAAAATTCAGAGATGTTTTACTACTTTGGATGCTTCTGGTCTGGGTCCCATTTCAGTAGGGCATGGTACATGTAATTGTATATAGAGGTAGTTGGATCCGATCATGATTTCAGTTTCGTCTGGTTTGAGTTTCAGGCTCTAGTCTATCCATGCAGGATTTTGTGAGAGGCAGCAGATGACAAGGGTTTGGTCCATGTCCTCGTTTTAATCAATTATGTAGAATTGTGTATCATCTGCAAAGTTGTTGAAGGGTAGTGGTGAGAGGGATGAGCCCTGTGAAACCCCCAGGTGAGTGTGCATGATGTTGAGCTGAAGGGTTGTAGCCTGGTGGTTTGCAATATTTCTTCCAGGAAGGATTTCATCCACTGTAGTGGGGTGTTGGTTATCCCTGCTTCTTGTATTCTTTTGACAAGGGATGCTTGATCAAAAGACGTTGAAGGGTCTAATAATACCAGGGCATTAGTGATGTTGGAGTCCGAGTTCATTTTTAGGTCATCCCACATGGAGAGTAATGCTCCATTCTGTTTCTCCATAGACCTGAAGCCGACTTGTGCCTGGTTGGTTTCTACATGTGTCAGGATCTGCCCATAAATGTAGGTGTCTAGAGGTTTGGCCATGTAAGGGTGTTTGATATAGGCTGGTAGTTGTTGGGGTTGTCTGTGTTTCCTGAGGGATCTTTTAGAGGCGGTTTAATGTAGGCAGATTTGAAACTCGTATTGGTCCTGTTTCCAGCTAATGGTTCATGAGGTTGTGGAAATATTATACAGATGTCATTTTGCCGAATATGTTCTTGTAGATGTCTGGTGGGCAAGGGTCTAGTGGTGAGCTGGCTTTGTTGATTTCCTTTACTAGTTTAGTGAAGCCTTCTGTCAAGATCTTTGTGAAGTTGTTCAGTATTGTGGTTGCATCTGGGGTTGGGTCGTTGGTTATATTTTTGCTTATATCCTTGGGCATAGTATTTATTCCTTGTTGCTTGGGCATAGTATGTATTTCTTGTTGCATGTGTATGACTTTGTTTTTAAACTAGGTTTGCAAGGTCATCAGAATTTCTACATGCGAGTGGGGATGTTATTGCAAGATGTTTTTTTTTACCTCTTTGATGTTTGCATAGTGCTGTTTATATGCTTTTGGGATTTCTGCTTTATAAAGCTGCATCTACTTTTGGTATACAATTTTGTCCTGTTGAATGTTTGGGTTTCCTGTTGATTTTCTTTAGAGCTCTGAGGTGTGGCATAAACCATATGGCAGCCATTTTCCATAGCTAGCAAGTGAATAGTTTCTTCGGTGCTGTAGCTTTTAGAGCTTCTGTGATCCATTTTTGGAGTGTCTTATGACTTTCTTCTGGTGGAAGTGTTTTCCAAGAGAGCAGTTGGTGGTTTTGTCGATTCCAGTATGGTGTTGAGGGATTACCAGTATAATTTCTCAAGCAGAGATTTATGTGTGTGGTGTGCACTCACCTTGGAGCATGAATCACAAAAGGTATAATAAGGTGGTCACTTTAGTGAATGTGTATTGGTGTGCAATTGTAGTTTGACTTAATTTTTGTATTCAAAATGTGTTCGGATGCATGGGTGCCCTCTTCAGCAATTGTTGTAGGTGCATGGTGGATAGTTGTGAGGTCATTCATTTGGCAGAGTTGGTATTCACCTCTTCAAACCAGATGTCAAATTCTCCTAGTATGATCAGGTGGTTGTATTCTATTGTGATGCTGGCACAGCACCTACACATTTTCCTGTAATCGTCGATTTGTATGTGGGTGGTCCGTAGGGGTGTAGAAAGGATAGATTGGTTTGATGGTCCAGAACTATGTGGAAGAAGAGTGATTCACAATCTGGGATATTGAACGATGGTTCAGTTGGGATTCGTAGGTGATCTTTGTTTGTTACGGTTTGGCGCTTGCTATTTTTCCTTTGCGCATTGCCTGCCCTAGTTTTAAGTTGTTCATGAGGGATTTGTGTGCAACTACATTAAAGTGATCCATTAGCTAAGTTACTGTGGGGAAAAGCATGTCTGTTCTCCTTCCACTGAGGAACTTGTGCATATGTGTTATGCTTTGACACTGATCTAACATTGACCAGATTGCAGTGAATCTTTTTGTTTTCCGGGTCGTTATTTTGTCCTTTGGGGGTTGTGTCATTATGGCAATTGGACATTTGTTCTTCCTGTTTTTTTAAACAGTCATTACCTTTGGTGTGGAGTTTGGGGTGTGGGCCTTCTTTGATCTCCATTTAGTCCATCAGGAGAGGGGGTTAAAATGTGCTTGGATGGCTGGTTTTGAGGAGTTGTAGGTTGATAGGTTTTGCCAGAATTAGAGCGGTTTTGGTTGATATGTTACAAAAGGGCTTTCTTCTTTAGGCAGGTTTTGTCCCTGAGTATTTCGATTCCAATAAGTAGTTTGTTGCGTTGTTTGGCTTACATAGCTGGTGTTTGCATCATTGTGCCGGCTTATCTTTCTGCAATCAAAGCATTGCACTGTCGTTGGTGCAGTTGGTTTCTGGGGGGATCTGGTGCAGGCAGGCTGCCTGTATCTTGTTGGCCTTTTGATATATGTCACTTTTCTTTATGGATATTCCGATGGCAGATGATCTAGGTGGGAAAATGTCCCAGTGGCAAGGTACACCAGTGGAAGATTGAGTGGAAAGGTATCACAGTGGGAGGTTATCCAGATGGTAGAGTATTACAGTGGCCAGCAATATCCCAGCAGCAGATTATCATGATGGGCAGATATTACCTTTGCTAGTTGTTAGAATGGGAAGGTAACACAGTGGCAGGATATCATAGTGGCCATTTATCAAAGTCACAAGCTGTATGTGGCAAGATATCCAGATGGGAAGATATCGCAGTGGCAGTATCCCAGTGGCCAGGTGTCCCAGTGGCCAGGTTTTTCGAGTGACGCTGTGTCCCAGTGGTGCAGTGTCCCAGTGGCATAATTATGCCAGTAGCAACTTATCCCAGTGGTTAAGAATCAATGTGGCCAAATATCACAGCAGCAAATTGATCAAAAATACATAATTTCTCATTGGCAGGTTAGCAAAGGGGAAAAGTAACAGTGGCAGATTATTATAGTGGCACAGTATTACTGTGGCACAGTTATCCAATGAGAACATATCCCAGTGACAGAGTATCCCAGTGTCCAATTATTGAAATGGCTGGATATTGCGGTAGCAGGTTTTCAAATGACAGGGTCTTTTTTATGTAACTGTTTATTATTTTAAAATAAAACATAATAAACAAACAAATGGCAGTGCTTGGCAAAATAATTTCAATAGTACATACATGACATTAATGTGTAGCAATGGAGGCAAAAACACTGTTGGTGGCAAACCACCTGACTGCAAGGCACAGGGTGTTGGGGCAAAGGAAAAGCAATACTGGCCATATATCTCAACCCTCCCCTTCCCACTATCCCCACACCTTTTGAAATGTTTGGGGGCACCCCCTAGCATTGTATTTTCGTTTCTTGAGAGCCATGCATCTGTCAATTTCAGCCGTCCAACAACTAAACCGTGGGCAGTCCGCTGAGCCCCACATTGCAGCAATTGTCCCCTTTGCCATTCTCAATGTGACAGACAAGAACACCTTTTCGTGCCTGGTGAACCCTGTTTCCCCCTAATTCCAAATACCGCCAGTTTGGGATCACAGGGGACCCGAGATCCCAGCAATGCGTTTAACCTGTTTAATCATTTCCCCAGAACATTTGGATTTGCGTACACTCCCATAATTTATGAAAAAAGGTGCCTCCCCCATACCACACTGCAGGCATGTGTCTTGGTCAATTGACCCTCAGTGGGCCAGAGTTGTCTGTGAATAATACACTTGATTGTAATATCTTTTATTGAATCAGGCGGAGCCTGGCGGCAATTCTGACCTCCTACGCGAACATAAGCTCCTCAACCCATTCTTCTGGGTCCAGCAGTCCAACGTCTCTCTCCCACCTGACTTTAAGCCGAGACAGCTCCTAGGCCCCAATGCTGTAAATACCTGTTATAGTGTTGAGGTGGCTTTGGTGACAATGCGATCAGGGAAAATATTGGCTTCTATAGGGACGACCCCCGGGCAGGAAATTGGGATCTAATGCTGTGAGCCAGTTGCATGTGTCTATACTGTTCACTCCCCATCAACCCTAATGTTCCCTGCAATGCCTCGAATGGGATGAGCCCTCCCTCATCCCTCCTGCACCACATCGGCTAGAAATGTCCCCCCCTGTTTCTCCCAGTTTCTGAAGGGACCCATTTTGCATAATTCAGGTCCAGCGTTGGTTTCCTCCCCTACCCTATGTACTGGTGTGCATGAGCCCATACTTGCCGAGTGTGGCATATAATCAGGGGAAGAGCTCTTTCCCTAGTTCTGCCCCCGTAAAGCACTTGTTTAGGTGACCTCTCCCCCATCCATCCCCTTTCTATCGCCACATGTGGGACTTTCATGTCCCCATGTAGCCAGTTGTTCACTACACCCAGTTGCGCCGCCCAGTCATATCTCCAAAGACAGGGCAGCCCCACCCCCCTTTCCATGCGGAGCGTTGCAGCGTTCTGAGAGCAATTCATGGCTGTTTCCCTCCTCACAACAGACCTCTTACGGTGCCCTCAATCCTGCCAGAAACCGATTTGGGAACCGGAAGTGGGGCATTCTGTAGCACATAGAGAAATCTGAGGAGTGCCAGCATTTTAAAAAGTGCAGCCTTGCCCAGCAGCGTCTCTGAGGAGAATCGGTCCATTACCAGATCAAGATTAAACCGAAGGAAGTCTGTTGGGCTTGGGCTTAAATGAATGCCCAGATATTTGAATCCTGAGACCGAGATTGGGTATGGACAGTTGCAGGGGATGGCCTTGTCTCCCCCTTGCCGCAGGAAAATCACTGGCATCAGCGGGTTAACTCTAAGCCCACAAAAATCCTGGAATTCCATCAGTATTCTAGTCATTACTTGGCAGGTGTAGGGGAGGCATGGTATCACAAGCAGAGACTGACACCAAAGGAATACGTTTTCAAAAACTTTATTTAATATTTGTGCTGTTGGAAAACCCCTTACTTGCCCTAACACTAAAATGGGAGTAGTCCCTACCATCAAAATAAAGAAAACACTGTCCTAGTCAATCTTTCAGTCGAAATAAAGATGGCCTATACTAAATAACCTAATGCCTGCCCATGCACTTACATAGAATAACTGTGAAAAGGGATATGTATGTAAAAAGGAAAAATAGTATTAAAAAAATAGCTGAGCAACTTCTCTTCCCCCATATTTACATAGCACGGGGTAGGGTGGCACACTCTGGCTGGGTGACACGCTTTGGCTCTGGTTGCAAGGATACAGTTCTCAATGTGGATCAAGTCTTACTTAGCCTTCCTAATTAATGTTCCTTGTTCTACAGTTCAAACACAACTTGATTTTTTCTGGTTTGGCATTACAACAAAGTTCCCGATATTGAGGTTCACATTACCATTTTTGTTAGGTCTCCCTCCATCAGGCTCAAACCTCTAACCACAATGCTTAGGGGGTCCCTTCCCCAAGATTTTATCATCAACAAAAGTTCCTTTACGCTTTATTTCCTGTCGAAGACTTTCAAATGTGCGAGGCTTTGTCAAATACCTCTGCATGACCACTTTGACTTTCAGTCCCTTATTACTTTTAGTTCCTCTCCCAATGCCTCTTGGTACCTGTAGTTTCAAGCATAAAAAGTTCCAATTAATCTTGTATTCTTTTGGTTTCCCGCTGTCGGGATCACTTCTACTATTGTCCCATGGCTTGACACTGACTGACTCCGCTTGCTGCCTTTTAAAAGCTGCTTTCTCCTAGCCTTATGTCAAATTTTATTATATAGGTTGCACCTGTGGGTTAGGCCGGCCTGTGATTGGACAACTAGCTGACGGCATTAGGTTGGAAAGGGTACTGGCCTGAGTTTAAATCCAGGACTTCATTTTGGATTCATTCATAGTCCTGAATATGTAGGTGTTCTCCTCCCGTACGCCTTCAAATGGGGTCACCCTTTGCCTCCGGCATGTGTTTCTGAGGGCATACCACCATGTATGGAGAAGAGTTTTTGTCCTAACAAGTGTTTGTCGCATTGAAATTGCAATATTATGTCTCCTACCATGTTTTCCGGAGAACAATGCCTGCTTGTTTTAACCCTCACGTTGGTGGCAACGCATTCGTTTGTTCTCTTGAATGTGTTCTGCCAATGTACCAATATGATCGTGGGAGCTCTGCAAACCACCCAGGCCTTGCCAACTTTCCCTTCTGATCTCCCTGGCAATGGTTGCAAGGAAACACTGTAGCTGCACGCCTGCGAGGGAAGTACGAATGCTGCAAGTTTATTCCCTTGCAGGATTATTTGCCTAGCCAGGTTGAGAGGGGTCCTTGGTCCTCATGATCCTGTCACATGTGCAGTTTTCTACATTCTGGCAGTGCCAGCCGGATCGCTAGTGCCAGTCACCCTACATTTTCTTTGTTCGCCTCATGAGATTCGGAGATTTGGGTGTCCTTGCCGGAATTGTCTCGATAGGGTTCTGTGAGGGGTCAGTAATGCGATGTCGACAACAGCTTGTAGTTTTATCAGTCTTTGACATTTTATTTTAACATAGAAATGTAAACATCTAACTAAGCCTACTCTACAAGGGAATTCTCTACCTAGTCTAGAATGTAAAGGAAATCTCCTTTCATGCATATACTGGCCCTCACACTAAACAACAGAACAATCAAAACAATGTATAAACAACATAAATACAAGATTACCAAATAACAAGTGTCCTGGATGACATTTACTTGTTCTGGGTAGATATTGCTCCCCAGGAATGTCCAAAGTCAATTTCTCCCAAGGAAAAATAAAGTCGTAAATCAGTTCTTGAAAAGTTACAAACAAACATAATTTCAGGTCCTTTTTTGTTTGATAAAAAGATAGCCTTTCCAAGTTCCACAAAGAAAACAGCACCAATGGCATTCCTGGATAACCTCATTTCAGGAATGAATGGAGTTCAGAATAAAAGTACCACTTCTGCTTAATAACAACTCCTCTTCTTGTAATCTCTGCAGTGTCTTGAATACAGTTTGTCAGGATGCTTCTTATTACAGATTGCACTGTTCTTAGCAACTACCTTCTGCCAATGATACTGTGAGAGCAGGTTCCTTTGCCTCACAGTCTACTACTACTGCTTCTCCTACATTCAAATAATAATGTTCTTAGAAAATTATAGACAACCACAGTACTACTGCGTCTGCTGCAACTTGATACTTTTATTTAGGCAACTTAAACAAGACTTTTCGACATCTACAGGTTGGCAAGGCACTCTTCGTTCTTGTGTGATGAGAAAGGACTCTGGATTTACAACAGTTTCAACAACCTTAAAACAATGGTGTTCAGTTCTTAATTGGGCTGGATTCATCTTAGAAAGGCGTTGTCTACTCGCTTGGACAATGCTCGTTCTCTTTGTAACTTCAACAACTTCTATGACTTCTAAAATAAGTGTTCTGAATGTTACAAAAGGCAAGTTTCTCTGTAGAAACAAATTTAGGTACACGTAATTTCGTTTTGATGACAAACTCTATTCTGGTAGCGTTATGCTTTAATAGGAATTGTGAAACACAGTTTCATGTGTGTGACCTCTCTTTGATGTTAGATAGCCTTGTAACGCTATGGGAAAGTCAACTACTGCTTCTTAAGTGTTCACCAGCACCGTTCCCCTCCTTAATAAGAGACACGTGACCGTTTGACAACAGTACAAATATAACAATGGAGAAAAGAAAGGCTTTCTCTTCATGCGAGCACTTCAACTTCGGTGAAAAAAGATTGTGATACAATTCCCTTGTTATAGTGACTTCCCACGGCTGTGAACAACTTTACTTGCTTTTACTTACGTGCAAGCATCAATTCATCTGGTTACAGTTACCGACAAGTTATTCCTGATGATTTGGAATACAGAGCTTCATTCACGGGTTCCACAATCACAGTGGGTGCAGGCTGCTTCTACTTCCCATCTTTATTTCTTCTGCTACTACTGTTACAGACACTCATGGAACCCACACTCCTCTACAGCACGGGTGTCTCAGATCCAGCCTTGATGATGGAGAGTCTTCCTTTCTCCAGTTTTCCTCGGCTTGCAGAGGAGCAGCTACATGCCTCTGTAGGATGTCCCGCCCTCCTACCACCTGTTTGTTGGAAGCCTGAGATTGCACCATACTTGACACCAGCAGTTGTGACCAAACCACAGCCAATATTCGAATGAAGATACCCTCTGAGAAAACCCTATCAGATTTACTCTCGAAGAGATGACAATCTAATGGAGGAAATCTGCAAAGGAATATGAAAAAGAGCAAGAAAAGGAGTTGGTGACGTCACGAGAGACCAGTGTGACACCCAAAGAAGACTGGCTTAAGAGAATACATAGACCTTATAGAAACTGATGACGAAGTAAAGAGTCGAGTAAACCTTCATATACGAAAAGAAGATTGCCCATGTGAAGAGCACTGCAGAAAATGACAGCCATTCAATAACTGTACAGATGCTGTAATGCAAGTAGACCAAGTGATCTTAGAAGCTGGCTATACGTAGTGAATAGATTGCAGGCGGAGCCGCCATTGTATAGAAACTGGACATCAGTGTCACAAATTTAGTACTCTCTGACCCATGGAGAAGAAAGACTGAGAACTGTATCACAGTAAGAATTAGCTGAGATTGTCAAAATGAATGGCGAAGCTGTCTGGCCTGGTATCAAGGCTGAAGGCAGCCAAGACTGGTTATATATTCTTGAAGGTGGTGAATGTGAGAAGCCTAAACAACCCTTGTTAAGGTGCAATGAAAGAACACCAAGCATGCCACGCTTTATTAATTTAAGACATTTAAATGCTGCAAAATGTACCAAATCGTGGTCTCCTGTCACGTGAGCAAAGGATGGAAATAGAGATGACCTTGGAGTTCTAGAACAACAATAATGCATGCTTGCACTCCCTTATGTTCCCAGGGACAAGAATATGCTGCAAGGCCAGGTTCAAAAACAATCTTCATGGCAGAAGGCATGAGTGATGAGAGACGTTGGGCTAATTGGGTGAAGAGGTAGAGTCAAGTCCACCTCCTGGTACCTGGGTATGAGCTTACGTAGTACTAAGTGAGCCGAATGTTCCAGACATGGCACACGCGTGCCAACCAATTGTAGAGGGCAATATAAAGAAGGGCCTTATAGTTTGATAGCTAATGATATACTGTATATTTAATAGTATTGAAGATGACTTGCACTAGAGGTGGGCATTAGTTGTCCACCTGACATTAGACATCCAATCTCAACCCCACCTCTTATAGAAAGTATACTTAGATGTTCCCCTTGATCCTATCACAACCCTTCGTAGGTTTTTCTTATTTGCCACGTAGCATGACCTCACTTATGGCAAGTTTGATATAACAATGTGATTATTTGGAAAATCATTTGAGAGCTTGATCGAACGTCTGTTGACATCCATTGTAACTCCCTGTTTTAGACAATTGAAATGAAAACAAAAAACGTTGCCATCTTCCTGAGTTGGTTTGATTATTTGGTGTCAGTGTTAATCTGCATTCCCATCCACTGCATGTGTGTTACCCAAAGAGCTCTAAGCTCACTTGGTAGCACTGCGGATGGTTCAAAGATCCAAATTAGTTTGTCTCCAGAGTTTCGGACGATCGGGCATCCTATGCCATTAGCCAGAAGATCACAGGGTTTCCTGTGGAGAGCGCCCAAATAAAAATAATCTTGCAAGAAGAACGGAGACAGTGGGCAGGTCCCCCTTTGACGAAATCCCTGCCCGGTTTCCACGTAGCTCTGCAGACAGAAGGCGAAGTGGTCGAATTGGAGGAGGACACGATACTGAAGGCCTTGAGCCGATTAAGGAACGAATGGTGAGTAGACTAAGGGGAATGGCGAATGAAGGGGATGGGGTTGTGATAATTTTTCAGTAACGGAAATATTGGGTAAAGAGAACAATAGTGCCTAGAATCCTAGCTCAAGGGAGTTCAGAAGGAGACGTCTCAAACTCCAGTGGGAGTAGAGTGAAATATATAATGCATGAACAGGTTTCTGTAAGGTGACGTCTCAAACCCTGTACAGGGTATTAAAGTAAAGGCGAGAGAGAAAACGTTGATCAGTGTTTATTAATGTGTAAAGTCGACTAGTCTGCATGCTGTTTGTTGAGTAAAAATATCAAAGAGCGATAGAACTTGTGAGGTAATTGAGAAAAGCTGAGGAGCTATAGTGAGTATCTAGCATAGTGGTTGGTACCAATCCAAAGTTAGCGATAGATAAATAAGAAACTTGAGTTGCGGTTGATGGTGCGTGCTCATACTTGTTGTTTTAAAGGTGTTAAAAAGTGGTGATTTTAGTGAAAAATATAAAGGTTATTTTAAAAGCCTGGTAAATATTGACAGTCAATTGAGACTTGTCATTATGGGAGACATTCCTCTGATGCACTTATGCAAGACACTGCCAAAGCACATTCCCAAACTCAAACAGTATAGTGCGGAATGGGTGAAAGTCACGGCAGATAAGATATTCATGCCGTGGCCACAAGGGGGATCGCTGTCAAAAGCTGTATTGTAACACATGACCACATACTTGCACGCTGCGTACATGGGGAGAAACTAGAGAAAAGATTAGCAATTCTAGAGCTCTGGAAAATGTACCAGGAAGAGAGGGAAGATCTGCCATCTGAGGAGTGGATGCTTAGTCAGTGTAAGGAGGAAGGTGTTGAGCCCTCAGCTCCCTTACCTCGCCTGAAGAAAAAGTCCCTAACACAGAAGAAATAGGGTTGAGTCCTTTAAAGGCGACAGGGTATATTAATCCAAAATACAAACCTCCCACTTATAGCAGTGATGATAGTCCAGAAGAGAAAAGAAGAGATCTGTAAGATCATGCAAGACAAAGAAGAAACGAGTGAGCGGTCGAATATATTGACAGAAATAGAAAGGGAAATTAAGAAATGGAAAGGAGAGAAGGATAAAGCTGACAGGGTAACGCTTGTGCCGAACGAATGGATGGGAGGACAGATATTACTCAAGTTAGATGGGAAAAGCATCGAGGAAGTTAGCAAAGAGAAGATAAGGACGAACAAAATAGAAGGGATGAACAACGAGAAAAGAGATTGAAAGAAAACGAGCGGAAAAGGAAGAACAGAGAGCGACAAGAACAGATGTATCAGGAGGAGCAAGAGAAAAAAGAAGAAAGGGCAGAAAAACAAAGAAAATATGACAATAGGCAGAAAGTGATAGAAGACAGGGAAAGAAGAGAAAGAAAGAGAGAAGAGCAAGAAGCACAGAAATTAAGGGACAAAAGAATACGGTTCCATGTCTTAAAATCGAGGCAAAAATGGCTGTGTATACAAAATATTGTGGCATAAATGCTGTGGTTTTACCGCCACAATCATGTAAAGGATGTGGGGGACACCCCTGCAATCCCTGGACCCATTATACCATTTAACTGGTGCGGGGGACACCCCCGCAACCCCTGCTCCCCTTAAATGGTATAATGGGGTACATGTTTATTTTTGCCGCAATTTATTTTACCAGCAACATTTTTTCTGGGATTTAATTACCTGATACCAAGAATACAGAGACGAAGGGAATAAGAGGGAAGGAGTAAGGAGAGAAGAACGAAGGCAAGAGGAAGACAGAATTAGAAGGGAGGCGAGAAAGGGTAGGGAGCTAGATGAAGAACTAGAACGAAGGAGGATTTTAATATTAGCTTTATTCGTAAGGAACCACTAGGGCCAAGCCCAGCAATACGATGGGACAGAACAGAAGAGTTACTTCCGATAAAGGAAGCAACATCAGGGGCATCTAGAGTAGCATTGGAAGAAGAACATTTTGATCTGGTAAGCATCGGGGATAAGATCGATAAGGCCTATCAAGAACTAAAGGAAGGTAGCAATTGTGGAAGTCGAGGAAGGAGGGATTAATCCTTAGCATTTCAGTCATGAAGCGAAGAAGAAATTCCGTTCAGACATGAACATAGAGCATTGTCCTTAAGCAGACTAAACCTAGACAAAGGTGAAGGGGATGATAGTCACACTAGTTGGGGACAAGACATGTCAGATGAGGACAGAGACTCCATCCTCGAGGTAGGAGGGGGAAGCGCATACACCTCTGAAGGAAGCCTGCAATTGGATAAAGTAGTAAGATGATTGGATCTTGAGCAACCTAAAGACAGGACGCCAGATCCCAAACCATATCGAGAGCGTCCCTGAGGACGATCGTATAGTGAGAAGGGAGAATCACCGCCATATGTGAGCAGATTAAGGTCACTACCATCAAGGAGACGGACAGGGACGATCCTCCCTGCCATGGATAGACTAACGATGGGAGCCGACTTTGGGTTGGGGTTTACACAGTTTCCCTTATTAGAAAAAGGGGGAGCAAGACTACAGTATATTCCATGGCCACAGATGGACAAGGATAATTTAAGGTGTAAGCTCCCGAATTTGACTTTGTGCACTGGGAAATGCATATACAAGTTTGAAAAATGACAGGAGGTAACACACTGGCCATAGGGGACATACAATGTCCCCTGGCAGCTGTTACTGGGGAAAGAGCTGATGACATATGGAGGAGAGCAGGGTATTCAAGTGTGAGAGCACAAAATAGAGCGCATGACAGGGCGCTGTTTAATAACTGAAGAGCAGACGTACGGTGGGCTCTCAGGGTACAGTATCCCGATACATCAGATATGAGTGCAATTATGACACGTACGATGAAGCAAGATGAAGACCCTATTGCTTACATTCAGGTTATTCAAGAGAAATGGCAACTTGAAACTTGCGAGCCGTGGGAAAAAATAGCATTATTTTATGACATTTTATGCCAGGGGTTACCTTAGCCAGTACAGAGGCAGATGAAAAAGCAAGTGGGAATGGAAGCAAAACTGTGGGCTGAGATACAGCTGACGATAGTGCATCACCGTCGGCTGTTGCAAGAGAAAAATAGGAAGGAGATGAGACTAGAAAAATCAAGGAAGCAAAGTTAATTCAGTAGAAATTATCAAAATTTGCCATAGAAAGGGCGGTATTGACAAACAGAGAAGGATTGGGAATGCAGGAATCAGTGGGTACATTGCATGAGAATAAACAGCTCCCGATGGACCAAGGTGGATATGGGTTTGTTTCACAAGGCAGAGGTATGGGCTATAGAGGACGATGAGGATTTCAAAACAATCAAGGTGGGTTTCAGAATGCACAGAATGAGAACCAGAACACCCAGGGAGGGTATAACCAAGGAGGCCTTGTTAGAAGATCACCCCCAGTATGCTGGACTTGAGGGATGACAGGGCACATTGCACACATATGTGGGAGCCAAGGGAATGTACAGAATGGCCAATTTCCAAGAGGGGGGACAGCTTATCCTCCACTATATAGCAAACAAACTAGGGAAGGGTATGTCCAAGATCAGACATTGTATCAAAACACGCACCGCAAGTGCAGCAGGTACAGCAACCAGAGCGAGTGCAAATGAATATGCCGCAAGGGCAGTCGCAAAAAGCCCCCATGCAGACACAGCAGTATTTAAACACAGGACAAGTGCTGACACCCAGAATAGGAGGTGTCACTGTGGTAGGAGGAAATCCTTTCACAGGGACGGGGATGAGCATGTACCCACAATAGGACAGCTCACAGGGTGACTTGATGTGTTCAGTACTATCTGTGACACCAGACCCCCAAAAGGAACCAAGGGTTGATGTGACGATAGGAGGCAAATCTTTTTCTTTTCTAGTAGAAACTGGGGATACTCGTTCATGTATCCGAGAGGGAAAATATCCAATGTCAGGAATTGCCATTAATACTCAAGGGGTCTCTGGAGCTACGAGTCGAGGTCTTTTTACTGATGAATTACCAGTCTCTACAGGTAAGTGTGACATGTCTGTTCCTTTGTTGTATTCACGGTAGACACCAGTTACCATTTTGGGAAGAGATTTGATGACAAAACTAAACATGACGGTTTCATTTACCGATCAAGGAATAGTGTGCTCCACTCCATGAATACACTATTTAAATGTGGGCGAATTTATACTGGCATTCACAGGGCAAGTGGCTCTGCAAGGCGTTCCACTAGATCCAGAAGTTTTTCTATATAGGGTGAGCATTCTACTGACATAGCTACCTGGCTTAGTGTGAAAAATTGTGAGGATACCTGACAAGTTTTTGTTTAGACCATAAATACCTATGGACAAAGAGGGGGGACAGACTATCCTTATAGAATTAGATGCAGCCATAGTACGAAGGGAAATGGCAATGCTCAAAGGTATGAGCGATGCGGGTAGACCATGGAGGACAGCAAAAGCTCTTGAAGAAGGGTACATATTGATTGATATAACAGATGATGACATGTTTAGGGAAGACCGAACAGATGATAAAGTGGTGTCCTTTATGAGCATCACATACTGGATAAAAATAGAGAAGAGGGGAAGTTCCACAGCGAATGGCGATAATGCGGTAGCGCCCAGCATATTTTCAGGAAGACTTGGATAAGGTGCAGAGTGTCCTTTGGACCACAAGCCCTTATGACGTAGGTTTATTAAAGGGGATAGGGGAAGTCAAAATAAAGCTGAAGTCAGGAGCGATTTTACCTTAAGCAAGACAGTACCCCATGTCTCGAGAGGCTGATGAGGGTATATTTCAGACTATTTCAGCACTAATCAAACAAAGGATTCTGGTGCCATCAGGATCATCGTATAATACTGCGGTGCATCCGATCAAAACATCTAAATGAGCGTTGTGGAGATTTATACAAGACATGAGACCGATTAACCAGATTGTAGATGCAGAGTTTCCTTTAGTTCCTAATCCAGCAACGATACTATGCATTATCCCAGTGGAAGCTCAATATTTCACGGTGATCGATTTGAAGAATGTGTTTTTTTTCTCTATCCCGTTGCACAAAGACTCACAAGACTTGACTTCCTTTACGTTTCGCCAACATCGACAGAAGCATACTTGTTTGCCCCAGGGGTACTGTGAGTCCCCATCAAGTCCTGCAGATGGATTTAGGCAATATTGATTTTAAGAGTGCAGTGATACAGTACGCAGATTACATTTTAATTTGTAACACCACGGAAGATGAGTGCAGACAAGATTCTATTCAGTTGATGACTATTTTAGCAGACAAGGGATACAAGGTATACAAGGAGAAGTTACAGTACTGCCAAGAAGAAGTGCTTTACATAGGGCAGTTGATTTCACTTGAAGGAAAGAAGGTGACACCTGAAAGAGCTGAGGCGATTATGAAAACCGCAAAGCCAAATACAGTGAAACAGATGCAACAGTTTCTGGGGCTATGCAACTATGTTAGAGCCTGGGTGTTTGATTACAGTTCATACACAAGACCCCTTTTGCAAGCTTTAAAGAAGGCATAAGTGGATAAAGTAAAAATAGAATGGACTGAAGAAATGGAGGAAGGTTTCGAGGAACTGAAAAAAGCAATTTGTGCAGCCCCTGCTTTGGGAATTATGCTGAGGAATTGTATTCAATTTTGCATACAAATGGGACAGTCATGACAGCAGTGCTTACACAGAGAACTACATTGGAGTACAAGCCTTTAGCATATTACAGTGGGATTTTAGACCCAGTTATGAAAGGGCATTTTCCTTGCAAACAGTCATTGGCAGCTGCTGCATTCACAATTGAGAAGTCTACAAGTATTGTCATTGGTCGCTTTATGACCCTTTTCATGGAGCATGCTCTGTTTGCTATTTTAGAGAAACCCAAAGGTACATTGACATCCCAAAGAACTTCAGCTTATGAGGTAATGAATTCAAATCCGATGAGTAAAATTGTGAAATGCAAAATAGTGAATCCTGCCACGTTTGTAGCTGAGCCAATAGCAGATGGCAATCATATGCATGACTGCAAATTATGTTGAATTTTATGATGATATACCTTGTGTGAAAGAAAATGCTTTAGCAGGAGGGGAAATTCTCTTTATTGATGGTTCTTCAAAAATGTATCAAACTAGTGGGGAAAGGCATTCAGCCGCAACTATAGTGAGATACAAATTAAATTGAGAATTTGAAGTTATAGCAAGTGCAAGACTACCCTCTCACTTTTCAGTGCAAACAACAGAATTGGTAGCGCTTATTGTCACGCTCGAGAAACACGAAGGGCAGGAAGTGGTGTACAGTGACTCCGCCTATGTGACGTCAACTGTACATGCAGGGCTAGCACGTTGGAAAAGGAGGGGCTACCTCCGTGCGAACGGCACTACAGGACAGGCTTATTCGGGCATTACAACTCCCAGTGGCCATAGCGGTCGTTAAATGCACAGCTCACACTAAGCAAAGAGATTTTATCTCTTGCGGAAATGAAGCCGCAGACAAAGAAGCCAAAAGGGCTGCATGTTCTTTGATACTCTGAATATTAAAGAGAAAGTAGTCTCAACCATGTTGTACAAGAAGGGTTTAATAAATTATTGGTGACCCAATTAATGGAGATTCAAGGGAGTGCACCTCAGGAAGAGCAGGAATTATGGAAGCAAAGGGGGTGTTCTTTATCCCCACTGAAGCATTATGGCGACAAGACAGCACTGGAAAGCCGGTGATGCCCGTAGCGTTATTAAAAGTTGCACTTGAACAGCCGCATTACCCTGTGCATGTAACAAGGGAGAGTCTTGCTGCCACGATTGTGGACACTGGTTTGTTCCAAATTTGTTGGAACAAATGGCACTATTTAAAGTGAACTGCATCATGTGCAAAGGTTTACTGCTGGACATACACTGAGAACAATTAGAGGGGTAATACTGCGACCGAATGGTCCGTTTCAGCATTTACATATTGACTATGTCGATATGCTGCAAGTATGTAATGGATATAGGTATCTATTAGTGGTGGTGTGTCCCTTCTTCAGGTGGATCAAGGCAGGTCTGTGTACACACACTGATGCCACTTATGCAGCAATGTTTCTAGTACGCAAAGTTTTCCCGAGATGGGGTGTGTGTTAAGCACTGAGATCCGACAATGGGACACATTTTGTAAATGAAGTATTTGAAAAGATGTATGTTATCCATTTAGTACCAACGTACAGCACAATTGACACCAAAAGGCAACCTGGCACTGAAAGATTGAGCAAGCATTGTAGTAGACCAAAATAATTAGAAGTGTAAAGTTTTTAAGGCCCTTATAAATTGCAGATGAGTGGCCGTAGAGCGAAGTGCAATAGGCAAGGCATTCCACAGCCTGGCAGTCCTGACAGAAAATGTATGGCTGGGGCGCTGTTGAGCAGCCAAGCAATATGGCTGCCTAGCCAGTGAGCTCCGTTCCTGCCCACCAGAATCTGCTTTGTATCGGCGCTAATCCTTATCATCCCCTACCGCTACTGCCACGATTCTTCTGCTGCTGCTTTCCTCTCCTTGTGTCCGAAGTCTGGGGTGGAATCGGAGCCAGCATCCTGAGTATTAGGTGCCTGGGGCAGCGGCGACATCCGGCCTCCTTGCGTGACCGCTCTTGCCCGCTGCAGCGTCGGCCGCCGGGCCCCTGCCGTGTTCTATCTCTGGGCACCGTCATCTGCTGACTACCTGCGGCCCCTCTGCCTCGGCTGGATCTTCTCTCCCGCTTATGCCAGGCGAGGCGGGGCCTTGAGACACCCGCCGCCCCGGCCGTGTACGTGTGGCTGGCCTGCTCGGCGCGGCTGCTCCGACGGCTGCCTGCCGGGTGGAGTGCCGGGCCGTTCCTGCAGCCGTGGACTGGGCTGGAGCCCCGGCGCCCACTTGTATACAAGTGCGGGCCCCCCGGGCTGGAGGATCGGGGGCCGCCTGAGCTGTGTTGAGGGGCAGCGGGGTATTTGCTCGTTGGCCTGAGGACACGGAGACGCCGTGTGAGCGCAACTGCTTTCCCCACCACCCATGCAGCGGCATCTCCGGCCTGCAACGGCCGTGGGACGTGGGCGCTGCCCCCCGCGGCAATGAACAGGATTTGCCCCATTACTCCACGGAGGAGCTATCAATGCTGCCCCTCCCTGTGGCGCACCTGTGCTGGACTGTGGGACACTCAACTGCTGCACAGCCCTCGGCGGTGTGGATCGCGACATTAACCCCTGGCTGGCCGCGGTTCCCGTGCCTCATTGGCCCCAGTCCTGCGCCGAGGAACATACGGGTCTAGCCACCCTAAATGCTATAAGGTGGGTGCTGGAAGCTGTTCTATGCCCTGCTGGGGGTCCTCCACCCACCCCGCTACTGGTATTTCGCCCAGTGTGTTGAGATACAGCCCAAGGGAGACTGCCTAAACATAAGCCTGCTCCGCTCCCCCCCAACTCTCTGTGCCCACGGTGCCTGTGGGCCCCCGCGGTCCACCCGCTGTGACTTACTATCCTATCACTTCCATGGCCACCTGGAGGGGCCCTGTCTGATTGGACTCCACATATTCAAGTGCTGGGGATCTCCCACTCGGATCTGCTGGTTCCAGGGGGCTGCAGAGGGGGGAAATCATCCCACTATCTAAACGCACGTAGCTGTGAACAGTTTCACCCGTTCAGCCCTGTGGGGACACCCGGCTTGACTCACTAACGGCTCGCAGCCCTGCGGGCCCGGGCATACTCCTAGCGACACAAATCACACAGGGCTCGCCTGTCCTCCCCCGGCTCTCTCCACCTGCAGCGCCTGTGGCCGCGACGGGGCCTCAGCGTGGTCCAGCACAATACGGTGCGATCCAGGCCTCCTCCACCATCTATATCGTCGTGTTGGCCCTGACTCTTCCCCAGAAGAATGTCTAACAGATCGCGTGCCACTAGCAAAGCCGGGGCTATGGACAAGTTCGCCAGGGCGACACCCAGGGGAGACCGGGCATCGTCCGGCACAACCCAGGAGGAGGGCGACCTTCTGTCGGACCCCCCGCAGCCAGACTTGGCCACTATGATGGAATCCATGGCTAAAAACTTTGCAGCATTTCATGAAAAGCTAGATGACATTAATGCGAATGTGGCGTCATTAAGGGCTATGCTTGACCAGCACGGAGCTAGGATTACCGAAGTGGAGCAGAGGACTGGCACCACTGAAGACAATGTGCATGTTCTGCAAAACACAGTGTCAGAGCTCGTCCGAGACATGAAACAGGTCAAATCTAAATGCGATGACCTCGAATCGAGGTCGCGGAGAAATAACATTTGCATAATTGGGGTCCCCGAAACTGCACTCAAAGGGCTCATGGAACTAGCGGTGGAAAAACTCATCAGAGATCTCCTGGATGACCTTGATCTCTCGCCATTCTTCACGGTCGAAAGAGCTCACCGCTCCTTGGCACCTCGGCTGCGGCCAGGGGACTTCCCAAGACCTATCATACCAAAACTGCTCAGCTATAAGGACAGCGATCATATACTCCGCCTGGCCAGGGAGAAGGGGGAATTAAGGATGGATTCACAAGTAATCAGGATCTTCCCCGATTTTTCAGTAGGTGTGCAGATGGAGAGACGCAGATTCGCTGGGGTGAAGAAAATGCTACGTGATAGGAAGATTGAATACGCTATGCTTTTCCCCGCACGCCTTAAATTCACTCATCGTAACAAGCTCTATTTCTTCACGGTTCCGGACGAGGCTGTAAAGTTCATTGAGGCACAGATTCCACTGGCAGAGCCGCCTGAGGTCCCGATGGACAACAACTAGAACTAGCCGCTGTCCTCCCCTTATGAGTTAGTCTTGATGCCCGTTAATACATGCAACCTTGCTCTGTAACCTCATTTATGTTAGCCGAGCCTCTGATTATGTTGTTTATTCAAGATTCGTATCAATACTGGTGGGCGAAACGGCAGCGGTGGCCCCCACTGCAGCTGCAATTCCTGTAGAATCTAAATGTTTGTGTCTTCGCCCCGGTTGGGCTTTTTTTCATGCATTGCCAAGTTGGGGATGGCATCCAATAGTTCACTTTAGGGGTGGGTATTCACACACTGCTAGTTGGGACAGGGCGGTGAGGGCGGGGGGTTGGAAAGTTGGGGTAGGTTATATTCAAAATGGCGCAGGGGTTAAAACGGGTTACACACGATGGCAACGGTGCAGCATGGCAGCACTCATGGCGTTTATCAAGGGCAGTGCCTTTGCTTGGGATGTCCCGTAGGCTGCCTACATGGCGATTAAAATGATGTCATGGAATGTATGTGGCCTGACAAATTTCACGAAATCTCGTAGGATTGCGGCCTATGCACAACGGCACGGGGTCAAGGTTCTCCTACTACAAGAGACACATGCCCTTAAACACCTATCGTCGAACATTGCACAAACTTGGGGTCTTAACAGATATTTCACCCAATACTCCACCCAAGCTAGAGGGGTCCTGACTCTCATTCACAAATCTATCCATTTTACTCTCCGCTCATCGCACATTGACGCAGAAGGCAGATATGTGATCCTGCATTGCACCTTGGCTCACGAAGAATGCTTACTGGTCAACGTATACACGCCCAACATTGACTCCCCCAAGTTCTTTGACGGAGTGACGGCCATACTCATGAGATACATAGATGTCCCCATAATATGGGGGGGGCATGAACCTAACACTGGACAGTTTACTAGATAGGACGACGACCAGTCGCAGACCCACACCACGAGCGACCAAACGTCTCCTCTTACATATGGATTCTCTCAATTTACATGATGTATGGAGAACGCTCCACCCCTATGACAGAGACTATACTTTCTATTCCACTGTGCATGACAGTTCCTCGAGAATAGATCTGTTTCTACTCTCTGGCAGACTGGTGGGGAAGGTCTCAGATGTCACGATACTTGCACGCACGCTATCTGATCATTCCCCTGTACTCCTACGGATTCAACTCGGTGACGCAGTGCTGCTAAGACCCCACTGGCGCTTCAAATCCACCGCCCTATCAGACATTGTCTTTAAAGCCGAGATCCTAGCCGATATAACTACATTCTTTGAAACGAACAATACAACCGATACACCCGTAGGGATTCGGTGGGAGGCGTTCAAGGTTTATATCAGGGGGATGTGCATCTCTAGAGAAGCTGGGGTCCTGAAAGCTATAAGGCAGGCCTTAACCAACTCGGAAACCAAACTTAAAGCACTTGAACAGGACTACCTGACCACTCAGTCCCCAATGACCCTAGCTGCAATCAGATCAGAGCTGGAAAAGTTTGAGTCACACGCTATGAGGGAGGTACAATACTATACACGCCCTGTTGCGGCCCGTAGATATGGGGAGGGGGACAGACCGGGTAGAACCCTGGCCAGGCTAGTGCGTGCTGAGACTGGTGGGACCCGCATTGACAACATCATAGATGGCAGTGGAGTGAGGCACTGGTCAGATCAGTCCATACTAGACACTTTCACTAGCTTCTACGCCAATCTGTATGGTCCCCAACCAGAACACTCTGCCCAAGACCTAGACGACCTCCTTGAGAGCATCCCTATGACCCTTATCTCCCAAGACACCCAGGAAATATTAGACGCCCCATTTACCCTGGAGGAGATAGTTCAGGTGATATCGGACCTCCCCAAAAACAAGGCGCCTGGCCCGGATGGGCTCACTTCCGAGTTCTACCAGGAGCATGTGGCTATACTAGTGCCTGTGCTACACGTGGTCTGGGCCGAATCACTTCGTTTGAATTGCCTCCCCCCCTCCCTTAGAGAAGCTTTAATAACTGTCCTCCCCAAACCTGGAAAACCCCCAGACGAGTGTGGGTCTTACAGGCCCCTATCCCTTATTAATACCGACACGAAAATCTTTGCTAAGATAATTGCTAACAGGTTTCTCCCTTTCATGTCCCACATGATCCATGAGGACCAGTGCGGTTTCATCCCGGGTCGATCCACAGCGCTGAACATCCGCCGCCTGTTTAATGTGATGTCCAGAATTGACCCAGGCGCGGACGCGGTGGCGGTAACACTAGATGCCCAAAAGGCTTTTGATATGGTCTCATGGCAATATTTGTGGGCCGTGCTGGAGAAAATGAGTGTGGGTCCAAAAATGACCTCTTACATAAAACTGTTATACAAGGACCCACGAGCTAGAGTTCTTGTAAACTCTGTTCCCTCCTCTCCCTTTACGCTACACAGGGGCA
Organism: Ambystoma mexicanum; assembly: GCF_040938575.1. Classification (NCBI taxonomy): domain Eukaryota; kingdom Metazoa; phylum Chordata; class Amphibia; order Caudata; family Ambystomatidae; genus Ambystoma; species Ambystoma mexicanum. Next base: position 272,858,287 of record NC_090927.1, on the reverse strand, counting down.
CTCGTCAGGCATGCCCTTTCTCTCCCCTCCTTTTTGCGTTCGCTATAGAACCTATGGCTGATCATGTAAGGGGTCGGCACGGCAATAAAGGCATACGATTAATGGATGCACCAGAGATCATCTCTCTATATGCAGATGACGTGCTCCTGTATGTCAGAAATCCTTCCACATATTTGGACCCGATCATCCGTGATATCACCAAGATAGGTATGTTCTCAGGTGTCACAATCAACTACTCTAAGTCCGAAATTTTCCCTCTTACTGTGGCAACCCAATGACCATCTTGTGAGTACCCTCTACGCTGGTCCCCGGGTGGGGTTAGGTATCTCGGGGTACAAATATCACTAGCCAAAGCCTCTCTATTGACAGACAACTACGAGGCAGCAGCCCACCTAGTCTTCTCCAAGTTCTCCAAATGGCGCAATCTACCTCTATCCCTAGCGGGCAGACTCTCTCTAATAAAGATGGTAGTGGTCCCCAAACTCCTGTATGTCTTTGCTAACGTGCCGATCTGGCCTGGGATTCAATACTCCAAGAAGCTCCACTCGGAGTGCGCACAATTTCTCTGGCATCCAGGCTCAGTCCGCAAGAAGTGGCAACACATGACGCTGCCCTATGACAAAGGGGGTTTCACGGCCCCAGACCTTCGCCTGTACTGGAATGCTGCACAGGCCCATCATGCCTCCCATTGGTACACGTTCCAGAATCCGCCCATACACGTAAAACTTGAGAAACTGGCGGGAGGTGGAACTAATATCATGTCCTTGCTACTGAACCGCGCATTCCAAACAGATGCTCATGCGGACCCGGTGGCCGCTACGCTTAGGGCCTGGAGGAGCATCCTAGGCTCTGACCAGGAACAGCGCCCATACACCAAGTGGCTTCCCCTGTGGCAGTTCCCCGGACTCCCCCCCACACATGATCCAAATCTCATACGCTACTGGGAAAACCTGGGATACCGTGCCCTTGCTGACCTCTTCCCCGATGGTGTTTTTATCACCCCCCAAACATGGCGCCCTGATCACTCCAATTCTCCACTCGAAATGCTGCAGTATTATAGGCTTAGAGCTGCAGTACGGACGATGTGGCCCTCATGCCCTATTGAACCCCCAGACTCTCCTGAAATACAATATATAGCAAATTCCGGAGGTGCCAAAAGCATAATTTCTAATTTGTACAAAATGCAACTGAATAACACTGCGGACAACTCTCTTAAACCACGCGAGGCTTGGGCTAGGGAACTTGGAGTGGAAATCACAGACGATCTCTGGGGCATAATGTGTACACACACACGAAGGGTCTCCCTAAGCGCCAGATTCCGCTGCATACAATTTAAGCTCCTTAATAGGCTCTATTACACACCGTATAGAGTTGCGTCATTCACAGGCACCCCGACCCCTGTGTGCCCCAAATGCAAATCCTGTGAGGCAGACCATGTACACATGTTCTGGGCTTGCCCCGCCCTTAACACATTGTGGACGGCCGTGACAGTGGCACTCTCCGAAATAGTTGGTTCTCCAGTGACTATGGAGTCACTTGCCATACTATTTGGTGCTTGGGAAGGTGAGAGTGTAAAGAAAATGGCAAAATTTGTAAATGTAAGTATTATGGCGGCCAAAAGATGCATATTGCAATGCTGGAAGCGCCGCAATCCTCCCACTTTTACGATGTGGCTGAAAGCCCTTACCTGGACACAAATGTGCGAAGAGGAATACATTGGATCCCTACCTCCGACATCTCGCCCCAAAAATGTCTGGTCGGAATTTTGTAGCTATTTAAATGGCAGAGATGAAGTGGAACTGACCTCATCTCCCCTACCAGGACAATCCGACATGCCACGAGTGATCTAACTTCTCCTATTGGTTTTTGCCTTTTCTTTGAGCTTCTCGACGCCTCCCCGCGATATCAGTTGTTATCAGCTCGTGATGTATAACCTAACCATGGTGTGGTGCCGATTGTACGGTTATGTTGTCAGCTCATTGCCATGTAATTTGAACTGTGCCTGTCTTGACCTTTATGCCAATAAATAAAAGTTTTTTAAAAAAAGAAAATGTATGGCTGCCAATTCCAGCTCGATGATCTAGGTACAGCAATAAGGAAGTGATCATTAGAATGCAATAAGTGGCCAGCGACATAAGGCTGAAACTTCAACTGCAGATACTCGGGTCCTACCGTGTGAAAAGCCCTGTGCACCAGACACAGAGATTTAAAATGCACATGTTTGGCCACTGGCAGCCGGTGCAAAACACTGAGAACTGGGGAAATGTGATCCCTGTAGGAGGAACCAGTGGCAAGCCGGGCAGCCGAATTCTGTAAAATTTGAAGTCGATATTGCATATAGTCAGGGAATTACAATAATCAATCCGGCTAAGGACCAAGTCAACAACCACCGGAGCACGAAGATGAAAAGGAATAAACTGCAATACCTTTCTAAGTATCTTCAGCTGAAAGTGACCAGCCTGACAAACTGAGCTGATCTGAGAAGACATATAAAGAGAAGCAGACGATTTTGCACCAAGATTCTTAACAATAGAGACAGTAGCAGGAAAATAACCAAAAGAAGAGGGCAACGTGACAGAAGCAGAGCCAACAACCATAACCTCAGACTTATCCCCATTCAATTTAAGCCAATTGTCGCTCATACAGACCTGCAGGCAGTCTCTCAGCTGCGTGGCATGGGCCAAATGGAGAAGGTCCAGCCAAACTAACATCTAAGTATCATCAGCATAAGAGTAGCATCTGAAGCCATGGGAGTGGATGAGAGCGACCAGAGGTTGGATGTAAATATTGAAGAGGGTAGGAGATAGAGTGGAACCCTGAGGAACACTACACACCAAAGCAGAAACAGCAGAAAGGAAAGGCTGCAGAGATAGCAGCTGCAAGCAATCAGAAAGAAAAGATTGAAACCGTGAGAGAACAGAACCAGATACCCCAGCAGCAGAAAGACAACTGAACAGGATGGAGTGGTCAACAGTATCAAAAGCGGCAGAAAGATCCAGCAGGATCAGTGCCGCCACTCCACCCTGATCAGCAATCAACGTCAAGTTATCTAGCACTGAGACCAAAACAGTCTTGGTACAGTCTAAAGCCCGACTGAAAGGCATCAAACAAGGACACATCGTCACAAAACTACCCAAGCAAAGGGGCGACCAGAGATTCCAACAGCTTCATAAAAAATGGCAGAAGCGATATTGGATGAAAATTAACGGGAACCAAAGGATCAAGAGAAGGTTTCTTAAGCAAAGGGATCAGCGTGGCACATTTAAGTGCGGAAGATAGGGCTTCCATTGAATATCATACACTCATTTTCCTCTACTTATCATCCACAAGCGAATAGAATATGTGAGATACTCAATGGTCTCCTTATAGAAAAGATTGCCAAGATTAAATTGACTTTAAAGAAGGGATGGCTATATTGCCTACACTTAGCTTTATATGCCCTTCGGAATCAGCCTGGTTCAGACCATCACCTCACCCCTCACGAATTAGTGACAGGGCGGCGAATCAGAATGCCTCTTACACCTCTGTCTAGAAGTAGAAGTGATGCCCACAGTGTAGCTAAAATGTTAGGTGATGAATTGAATGACTATTTGACATGTATGACCTCTAGCATCTCTCTCATTTCAGATCAACTCAAACGTCAGGGGAGTCGGTTTTAGAACACAGATGAAGACAATTCAACAGCCAGCACAACAGCGAGTTTTAGTAGGCAAAAAATGAGCTTTAGAAATACATTGACGTATCAAAGTTATGCCTAAATGTCAGTTCTAGTTCAGAAATTGATAAAGAGTTCAGTATCAAGATTCATTTCTTGGTGCGTACCTGTTCTAAGTAGTCAACCCTATGGTCATCACTGGTAGTGATGTGCATCGGCTTTTGCTTGCTGTTTTTGTATTTATCCTTAAAGCTTATTCTGCTCTTTTCAGAAGAGAGGTTGATATTCACACTTTTATAAAGGATCCTAAAAATGGCCCTGTGATCAGAAGGTTCCTCATTACAATCACTGAACAGATCTTGCAATTACAAGTGTAAAAGAGATTTGATAAATTGTAATAAGGGTGAGAAATGTGGAAGCTGGCACGGTTCTAGAGAACGAACAGATACCAAAATGTCACGAACGGTGGTTGCCTATGTTTTGGTATATAATGTTTGCCTGTACGATTACACTCTGTCTTTCTATTTCTCATCTGTCACAGTCTTTATCATACTAGTACTCCCTCTGAGGCAGAGGCCCTTATAATTCTCCCCACTGCAGCAACTGCTTTTGATTTATTTATTCCCACTGACACAGGGGCCCCTAAAGTTCTGCCCAGTAAGAGAGCTGCTTTTGATTTGCTTCATGAGTATTACACAACTTTTACATTTGGGAGACATAAGAGAAATGCAGAGGAAGACAAGGAGGGGATAAATACCTATCTAGACAATGATAAATACCTATCTAGATTTCGGTAATAACATGTGGTATCAGTACATCAAAAAAGTGGGGGAGAAAACATCTAAGGAGAGTTGTTACGTCTGCGCTCTCATACCCTATGCTATGAACGCAGTGCGAACTTTCTTCTCCAGAGAAGTTCCAGAACACAATGCCATGTGCCTCGTTCATCTTGCAGCATGTATGACCAGAGGACAATTTCAAGGAAATTGGGCTACTTTACGATGGAGATCAAAATGGTTTCTGTTATAGGATGACTATATCAGGACTTCACAGATGGAAAAGCAACCTGGATGGGAGAGCAAGATGCTTGTGTATCCTGCAGAAGGACAGGAAGAGGTGGTTGTGAAAGACATCAAGATAATGGCATGGCTTGATATAACAGAGATAGCTGGATCACCTGGATGTTGGGAACAAACTCAAGTCTTAGTATACGGACAAGTGAAGTCCAAGAAGGGATGCGAAGGAGGACTGGTGTCCTCTGTAGCTCACCTACTAAAGCCTGAATATGTGCAAGAAATATAGAGAGTAAACAATGTGTGTTTGTAGTCATGGGCTAAGCATCCCAAACTGCTGACTTGGGTAGAAGATGAATCGGGTCCAAGGGTTGTGATTCCATTGGCGAATGTGACACTGTGCTTCTGAAAAGAAGGAAAGAAGCATATGTGAGATAGCATAGGCTGCAAAACTATAGTTGACTTTTCCAGAAATGTAGCAGGGACAGCCATGCTGATGGATCTATATTGGACTTGTGGGCCTAGAGCTTACATGAAGCTGCCCAAGAGTTGGGAAGGAACGTGTTCCTTGGTGCTCCCATGTTCCAGCACTAGTGATTCCTCAGAGTGAACGGCACATTGGAGAATTTCCAAAACTAGATGCTCATTTAAGAAGGAGATGATCGCTTGAATTTCTCAATCGAACCAAGAGAAGGAATTACTTCTCAGCCAAATCAATAGATGCATATGACTCTATTCCTTATAAACACAGGTTGTTAAGCAAGACAGCTTCAGCATTCACGACTATCTTCATGCCTCGGATCCAGACACTGGCCAATGCCAAATGGTTGGAAATGACCAGATGGGAGCTTCTACAGACAATGAACACCACCATAAAGGGATTCAATGCTTTCAAGGTAGAATTGAGGGCCATACAACCGATGACCTTACAGAACAGATATGTTCTTGTCATGATCATAGCGATGGAAGGAGTAGTTTGCGCCAAAATCAGCCCATCATGTTGCACATTCACACCTTCTAATGATGGCAGGAATGGGACCTTGACAGAGGCCATAACATTGCTGATGAACCTGCATAATCAGGTGGAAGATGAGACAGAGGACATTATAGATGATAGTTGGTTTGCATCCATATTCTCATGGATCCACCAGTGGATGGCAAACATCTTCAAGTTTCTTGGAGCACTATTGCTCATGGTGATGTTTTGATTCTGTGTAATCAAGATAATAATTGCACAGTGTAATAAAACAGCAAAGAAAGCAGCAGGAATGAAGATCATGATTGATGTTGAATCAGGGTTTGGACCCAAAGATTTGATAGATGAAGATGTCAGAAAATACATAGAGGCCAGCATTGTAGCACTGGAGGGAACAAAGTTCCTGTATCCAAAGGGTCTATTGTAATCTGAATGGATAGTGTAGCTACATGACATGGAGTGTGGATGAACATGTTAAACCAGCCGGCACCCTGAGGGGGGTGATGAAGATCTGGACTACGAAGAAGCACTTCTTCAAGAGGAGGTCTCAAGATGTGGAAACTGGTGAAGGTGTGGTCGATGACTCAACCAGAGGGGGGAATGTAGAGTAGCAGCTACATGCCTCTGCAGGAAGTCCCACCCCCTTACCACCTATTTGTTGGATATGTGAGATTGTGCCATGCTTGACACCAGCAGTTGAATAATCGAAAGAAGATACACTCTGAGAAAACCCTATCAGATGTTCTCCTGAAGAGATGACAATCTAATGGAGGAAATCCCTGAAGGAATATAAAAAAGAGCAAAAAAAGGAGTTGGTGACATCAAAGAGATGAGCGTGACACCCTAAGAAGACTGGCTGATGAGAATATATAGACCTTATAGAAACTGATGACAAAGTAAAGAGTCAAGTAAACTTTCATATGCGAAAAGAAGATTGCACGTGTGAAGAGCACGACAGAAAATGCAAGCCGTTCAATAACTGGACATCAGTGTCATAAATTTAGTACGCTCTGACCCATGGAGAAGAAAGGCTGAGAAACTGTATCGCAGTAAGAATTAGCTGAGATTGTCAAAATGAATGGCGAAGCTGTCTGGCCTGGTATCAAGGCTGAAGGCAGACAAGACTGGTTATATATTCTTGAAGGTGGTGAACGTGAGTAGCTTAATCATCCCTTGTTAAGGTGCAAAGAAAGAACACCAAGCACGCCAAGTTTTATTCATTTAAGACATTTAAATGCGGTAAAATGGACCAAATCGTGGTCTCCTGTCACGTGAGCCAAGGATGGAACTAGAGTTGAGCTTGGAGTCCTAGAACAACGATAGTGTGTGCTCACATTCCCTTATATTCCCAGAGACAAGAATACACTGCAAGGCCATGTTCAAAGACTATCTTCATGGCAGAAGGCATGGGTGATGAGAGATGTTAGGCTAATTGGGTGGGGAGGTAGAGTGAAGTCCACCTCCTGGCACCTGGGTATGAGCTTACGTGCTGCTAAGTGAGCTGAATGTTCCAGGCATGGCAGGAGCGTGCCACGAGCATGCCAACCAATTGTAGAGGGCCATATAGCTAAGTGCCTTATAGTTTGAGAGCCAAGGATATACTGTGTACTTAATAGTATTGAAGATGACATGCACTAGAGGGGGGCATCAGTTGTCCACCTGACATTAGACATCCAATCACAATTCCACCCCTCATAGAAAGTACACTTAGAAGTTCCCCTTGATCCTATCACAACCCCTCATAGGTTTTTCTTATGTGCCACGTAGTATGACATCACTTATGACAGGTTTTTACTATAAAAATGTGATTTTTTTGTAAAATCATTTGAGAGCTCGAGTGAATGTCCTTTGATATCCTTTGTAACTCACTGTTTTAGACAATTGATATTAAAACAGAATCTTCCTGAGTTGGTTTGATTATTTGGTGTCTAAGTTATTCTGCATCCCCATCCACTGCATGCGTGTTACCCAAAGTGCTCTAAGCTCAGGCTTGTTTCTGCACATGGGTATTTGGTGGATGCACAACTTCACCTCTGCATTCACAACAATTAGGCACACATGGAAAGACTGCCAGTTTCTCCCAGTCTCGTCCAATGCAGCCACAGCCAAACAGGGTTTGTGAGCACAGGACCAACTCAGAGCCTGCAGGTGAAATCTGCTCTTCCTGTGCCACAGCGTCCCTTCTGTGGTCACACGTCCTAGTGAACTGCCAGCCTCATGCTCTGCTTCTTCTTCTGCTACTACTGCCGACCTTCCAGCTCCTGCTTTAGCTTCTCTCTACTGCTTCATCCCTCTGCAGCTTTTAATGCCCCTCAGGTGGGTTAATTGGCTGTAGGGGCAGACCCTTAGAGCTAAATGCCTGACCTTGCAAAAAGCTGGTAAGCCTGCCTGCCTGTCCTTGGCCTCAACATGCCTCTTCAGTCCTCTACTTTTTCACAGTCCCCGACGGACTCTGGGGCATACAGTCCAATTTCAAGAAATGTGTGTTCCTTCTGTAAAAGTATTAAGAATGATTTTTCTTCCCTTGATATTATTAGAAGAGAGATTCTAGGGTATAACCTTTTTATAGACAGATGGGACAGGGAAGGTCACATTTCCATCATTCCTCTTGTCATGCCTTTGGCCTTGGGGAGGATATGGGATTTTAGGGGTACAAAAGGCTTGTTCTTTAGGTACAATACTTTGTTGGATTACGCCTTTAGAGTTTACCCTCCCGTCCTTATTAGGAGGTTGAGATATATCAAAGTGGCAATAGGTAAGCTCCCCGTCTAATCCTGTGGCAAGAGTATTCCTCTTCAAGGAGAAATACTGCATCTCACCCTGTGTATTCTCCCCACCTCCTTGGGCCTGGTCTCCACCCAGGTGATCCTCCCGCAGTACAATACCCCCAGGATTGGAATCAGGAAGCATCTGCCCTCTCCTGGACCCCCTGGGAGGAGACTTTAGGGGGGGTTTAGTGGGGGATCCACATGATTCTCCACAGTACCGTACTTGGGCCCCTGTTCCACATATGGATCTACAAATGAGGTTTACAACCCGCACTCACCAATCAAAGGTAGGAATGAAAACGTATTTATTTTGGTGGTGAAATACACTGATTCTTAGAATCTCACCAGCCACCTCTCTATATTCCAATTAGCAGAAATACCTCCATCTCGCCCACATGAACCCTGCATCCTACTATGCTCCAGGAAGGGATTGGGGAGCTCTTGAGGTTCTCAGTCTACCACTTCAATGAGTTGCATCATGGAGCAGTTGGCTCCTCTGGACCCCCAGAGCTCTGCTGCTATTTGTTAGGACTACATAACAGGTGACCTCATCAGACCCTGGATATATAAATGATATATAAATGGCAAAACTCAGACGTTCTAAGTTCTGAGTGAATTCAGGAAATGCGTCATCTGGCACATGCAGTCCCTGTCATCACTTTCACTTTCACTTTCCATTGCAATGGGGTTGAGTTGTAACCTGTTGGCATGAGCAGTTGGATAATGCCACGTACTCTAATGTTGCAGATCAATTTTCAGTGTAGTCCCCACATTGCTGAAATTGGTGTTTAGTCCCATTTGTCCTCCTAAACAGACTAAATGGAAGTTCCTTGTTAATTCACAGATAATATTTATTTTTGTTTTCATGCTAATCAATCCCATCCCTGTTATGTTATGTGGGATTAGTACAGCGTACTGCAGTCATTTATGCAACCTCAAGGCACTGAAGATATGCTTGTGGGGCCGCTCATATGTAACCTCAAGGCACTGAAGATATGCTTGTGGGGCCGCTCAGTTTATGAGCTGTGGCGGCCAGTCATTGCCAGAAGCCTAGCAGCCCTCCCCATCACCTTCCAGGCTGGGATTTATGTCATTTTTGAGATCCAAGACGACCTTAATTGATCTCCCCATTACAAGCTCAAACCCATCTGACCAACTCTCGATAATCTCGGCTCTTTTACATCATGCATAAGACTTTCTGTGCCTTTCATCTTTTGGGAAAGTGGAGAAGTGATTTAAGTAACAGCGATCTTTCTGTACTAAGCAGTTTTTAGAAATATCCCGAAAAAGGACTGCGGGAATAAGGTGCTGAGTCAATCCTCGAGCAAAATAAATAATCTGAAACAGGAAATCCCTCTTGAATTTGCAGCATTAGTTACTGCCTGGTGGAGACAGGGGGCCTTCTGGGATTTGCCTAATGAGTCGCCAAGGCATCAGGAAAGTGTAAATGTGCGTTCCTGCTGCATGTCACAGAGAGCCGTAGAGAGTAAATCCAGTGGCGCCTCCTTAGGCGCCAGTGAGAAAAAGCAAACTGAGATCTATAATAGTTTAGAACAAATTGCTTCGATAACCACATGAAAACGCTAAATTGTCAAAAAAGGCAGTCTTATGAGTGCAAACAATATTAGAATATGTACCCACAAAAAACGATGAAGGCACTCCAGCTGTAACTTAACTATTATTTTTTTTTATTTATTGTTATATGGTTATACAATAACCTTTAACATCCTTCATTAAAACAAATCATCTTAATTACATAGCATGATTCAATTAAAACAAACCATCCTACTTACATAGTATAACTGTTCATATTACCGATCGATGTGAACAAAGCCAGCAAAATTAATTACATTTACCCAAAATCATAAAATATAGGAGAAAGAAAATAAATATCACAATCCATTTAAAAGCAGATCATTTACATTGGTGCCAAAATCTCTTTAAAGAAATATATTGCTGCCGTCAGCCAATGGTTAGTACTTTGAGAGCCCATAACTCGCTGCCAAACCACACCTACTCCTCCAATGGATGATTGTCCGACCAAATGGTCGAAATAATAATGACGCCTGTCATTTAAAGCCCCACAGTATAGCAGAAGATGCTGCAATGACTCAACCTGGCCATGCTCAGAGCAGTAGAGACAGGACCTTGACTCCCACAAGATCCTGGCTGTAGCGCCCTAAATTTCTTTTGTTGGTAATAAAGGGCCTCATTACACGGTAGGCGGTAAGGGTTTACAGGTACCGGTATTTTACTGGTACCGGTAAATCCTTACCGCCTTACTACGAGGTCCCTTTGCGGGTTGGAGAATTTAAAGCCTGCTTTTTGCAGGCGTTAAAAACCAACCCGCAAAGGGACCAGGGAGCTAATTACGGTACCGCAATTTGCGGTGCCGTAATTAGCACCTTCCCCATTCCCATTATGCCCTATGGGGCAAAAATGGGAATGGGGAAGGGCAATGGGGGAAGGGGGAATTACCGCCCCACCAACCTTGGAATAGGGCGGTAATTCCCCTTTCCACCAAGGCGGTGCCGGTATTTTACCGGCATGGACCAAGGTGCTAATAGCACCTTGGTCCACCGCCGTCCGTGTAATGAGGCTCCGTTCTGCCTATAGCGGGCTCTGGGATTTGTATATGTAGGTAGGTGGCATACCGACAGGCCTGGCATCAATGAGCATATCTTTTAAATGCTTGTATGATCTTACTTTTCCAATTGTTAGGATCTATTCTCTTTCTTTTAATTTTGTCCTAGTTTTCAAAGGGGAGTATCGGAATATGTCCATAGAGATGCCACTATCCTTCAAAATTTTGTAACATTCCTGTTCCCATTCATTGAAACAGGGACATGTTTTTGAGTTTAGGAGCAACCTCAATTCCCATCAAATAGAACCCTGTGCAGCACACTTTCAATACTGCAAGATTTTTTGGCAGAAGATGATACTTGATAGAGGGAAGGCCTAGTTCATAGTGGATCACCGCCACAGGTACACTGTTTGGAAACACCAGGACTTTCCTCCAGAAGGTGCCCTCATGCATCTGCCAGCACGTTACTACTGGAAGTCCCTGGTTTTCACCGCCATATAGCTGGTATGGGACAACCTTCGATGTATAATGTTCCAGGACAGGGGTTAGTGAAAAATACCCACATTTTTGGTTTATTGCAGCTGCCTGGGACGCCAACATTTTCACCTTTGAGGTTTAATTACTCTGGAGTTCTGCGTTGCTCTGCAGTGCCTGCAATCTAGTGCCCAGATACACAAAAGTCGGGACATTTTCCAAGGCCTCCTTATTAAGACACCAGTGGAAATTTCGGTATTTTTGTCTCTTGCCTGGCCGAAGAACCAAAACCTTTGATTTCTTCAAATTGATGGTTTATTTGTTTAGACTTGCATATGCCGCCAGTGCGTCAAGCTTCCGCTGGAAGCCAATTGGAGTATAATCAAAAAGTACCAAATTGTTGGCATAGAATAAATAGTCTAGGCTTGGCGAGAAACTTCAAATGTTTTTAAAGATATCGCTGATGTCGGAGGTAAAGAGAATAAACAGAAGAGGAGGCAGTGTGCAGCCCTGTTTTAAGCCTCTAGTGGTTTCAAAGGCTGTTGAGAGTTTACCCTGAGCATTCAGCCAGACCCTGATGGTTATGGCTAAATGAAGAGCCATGATCATGTTTAAAAGTGCATCGCGACTGCCCCATTTCTGCAATTTGGACCATAACAGGTGCCGATCCAGACTATCAAAGGCCATGGAAAAATCAATAAAAGCTGCATATACCGGCTTAGATCTTGCCATGGCCTCCCTTTTTAGCACCCCAAGCAGTAAAAGATTAGCGTTTGTCCCCACCCCCTCCGGAAACCACTCTGTAAAGGATCCAGTCTGCCAGCCCTCTTTGCCCAGCTAGTTAATTCACTTAGCAACAGAGTTGCAAATATCTTAGAGGGGATATCCAATAGTGCAATTGGCCTATAGTTAGTGGGGAGCACCCGAGGGCCCTTTTGTGAATTTGCACAATAGTCGACTCCCTTCAACTGTCGGGGAGGCGTGCTTTAGCAAGGATGTCTTTAAAAAGTGTGCTCAGTAGGCGAGCCCATAGTTTAGGGTCGGATTTTAGGACTACATTTGACAGCCCGTCAGGGCCTGGGGCCTCGGATTTTTTACTACACAAGATGATTAACTCAATTTCATCTCTCGTAAAATCCAGATACCAAGACCTCCCTCTGAGTTGCATCATCAGAGGCTTCCATACAAATCTCTGAGTAATGGGTTACCCAGTCCTGTTCACTGTATTAAATGGTACGATGTTGAACGCCCCACACTGGTTATTGCTCGCCAAAAAGCACCAATGTCGCTAGACCTGATTAATGCTAACATCTTTGCTGCATCGTTTAACATCAGCTGCTGTTTATAAGACTGTACCCAGTTCCTGTATGCATTTCTCAAAGATCTACGATTCTCATAAGAGCCGTTTTTCACAAATTGCAAAGATCTACGGAGGTCCCTTTTCTTCTGTTTAACTATGGGGTCAAAAGAATGGTTTCTGGCCCCCTGGCAGGTCATTTGTTTTGTCGGTGGCATTTCCACATAGATTCGGATCAATATCGCTTGGTAAGTAGTCGATATTAACCTAGAATCAAAGTTCCCCCTTGAAAAAGCTCTCCAAATGGCCCGTTCTGAAGGTGCCAAGAGATTCTGTTTTTCCCAGCGTAATTGTTTAATGTCGGTCTGTAGATTTCAGGTGAAGGATTCGCCATCTCCACAACTCAACTGAGAAACAGAGGATTATGGTCACTAAGGTCAGAATGTACCATTGATAAAGAGCTGGCATTTTGAAGAATGTCATCTAATGCAAAAAAAGTAGTCAATTGTACTACTGCTGGCCCCCCTGTGCCAAGTTGCATTTGCAGGAGGGAATCCTATAACATTGCCATTTAGAATGCAAAAGCCCCATGCATCCATAAGCGCAACCTATGCTGTTCCTCTGGTTAATTGGGCTTTGTTTTGCAGATTTGCATCCCCCAAGCCGGAAGGGGTGAGGCAAAATGCATTTAAATCCCCACAGATCAAGATTGAGTTTCAATTCTTCTTGGTTTGCCATGAGTATAAAATTCCTCTATGGAATCCAGGTAGAGTTCTTGCTCAATTTCGCCTGGGTTCCAATAAAGATTTAGTACCAGAGTAAATCCCCTCTCTGGGTAGAGCCGGCTATCCCACTCCAACTCGACAGCCTGTACAAAGGCGTTAGGAGGTGCATAGTCGGATGCCGAGATCTTCAAGTCGTGTCAGATACCAAAAAGCAGCCCTGAGGCCGGTCTCCCCTTCTCACCCTTGTAGGTGGAATTTATCAAGCACTCAGACCCATCGACTGAGGGGGGAGCTCTCAGGCACGTTTCTTGCAGACAAAACATATCTTTTTCGAATATGAATGAACCCCCAGGAGCGAACAGGTGGCCAAAGGCCCTGGAGTACCATGACACACACGTTATGCCATGCCAGGGGGAACTGTCCATGATAGGGATCAGCTACTTTTTCCATTCATTCAAACAGATAGCGACCCAATTCCACTCAGACCCTCAACATAGATCAATATCAGCTCCCAAATGGTTTGTTAGCAAACACCCCCCATTCCCACTAGTTTAGCGTTTTACAGTCAAGATTGGTAAAGGGTCAGAGTCTAAAGACAGACTCGATGGAGGGCTTTTATAAACCTTGTGGTTCGTGGACGTTTTTGGAGGAGAAGAAGCCGCAACCAAAAAACCCCAAGCGGTCAACTGGTCGGAGGCCAACAAGACCTGGTTTAGTACCAGGCAAGATCCGAAACGCAGTATAACATTGTCCAGTCTGATGTTATTGCAGAGCTCCACTTGGAGAATGCCTGCTGAGGTTAGGTGCTCTAGGGATGATATTCTGGTCAGCAGCTTCATTATTCGAGATCTGTTAAGGGTTAGCTGAACACTGTCCCCAAGGACCATTCGATGACCAATGATAAGGGAGAAGGCACGTCTTTGGCAAGTGATGCAACAGGCTGCGCCTTCACAAGGCTTTCACGGCATCTGTCTTCAATTGTAATAAAGCTGTCGGCTTCCTCAGGACCTGCCCCAAGAGGCGCCCTGGTTGAACCAATAGAAGGCATTGACTTAGACTCCTGTGCCAGTGGGTGAGTGGAGGACGTCTCCAGGACTGCGGGAACAGCCTGAGGGCAGGAGCGGCCAACTCGGAGGGGCTGGGCACCACAACTTCTCTCTGAAGGCTGATCAGGGGCGAGCACTCCCATGGCCTGCAGCTGCTCCCCACCATCAAGGGAACCTGAGCGAGGGGTGAGCAAACCCATCCTGGGCACTCTCTTGGCCTAGATCTGGTATGAGCTCACTCACTGGATCAACAGGAGCAGGTAATTGAAAGTGCACTGATTTCTTCTCTTTACCGCCTGTAGAATTTGATTGATGCAGGCCCATTTTTTTCAGGTGGTACAAGGCCGCTGAGTTTGTTATTTTCCCCTATTAACTGTTTGGAACTCCTCCCTGCATTTTTTAGATTTCCCATTTTATTTGCCGTCTTTTTCGGCAGTGCAGATGGAGTGATTTGGATTATCTTCTTTCCTTTTGTCTTGCAGCCATTTCTTTGCCGTCTGGGTTCCATCCGAGGGCCCAAATGATCAAAGATTGGGAAGGCCCCAACTAAATTAGCTTGGTCCTCTGGCATTTGTGGAGTTTGGGGTTAGTCACCCCTACCTTCTGCCATTAGCTCTTCTGCTACGCGAAGAACCTCCGCCTGCACAGGGGACGATGGCACAGGCGAGGCACCCTCAGAGGTTTCGAAGAAGCTGGCTGCTGCGTTGCACAGAGGGTGAAGACAACATCCTCTAGTTGGTTTAGGTGACTCTGGTGAAGCTACCCCTGAGCTAGGAGGGGGCAAGCTTGAAGAGGGGGGGGCCCTTTGTTTGGCACAAGGTTTGAGTCACTAGCTTAGACATGGCATCCAAGGAGAGAGCCCTGAGCAGATCCTCAACTGCAGCCATCTTTCCCATTAAGAGATCCAAGGTATGATTGTTAGCTCTAATAGCTGTAGATACCAATTCATTTTGATCATATAGCGCTTTAAGCTCCTGCGATGAACCCACACAGTTTACACTAGGCCCCCTTGTCACTGGTTCTTTCGGTAGCTCTGTTTGGATTTCTTTGCCCAAATTAAGTGTCAATACACTGCAAGAGTGTGGTAGGGACCTCACTGGTTCTAGTGGTAAGTCGCGTTGTAAAGGCGCAGGAGTTAAAGCAAATGAAAGTGAAGTTTGCAATGTGCCATGTAGAACTTGAAGACCAGTATGTAAAGGGAAAGAAGAGGCAGCCGACAGTGCCGATTCCCTAACAGCACACTTTGTTTGCAGTTTTGGGCACAATGAGGAAGTAGAGCCTGCCACCGGCCCCACTTCCACATCCCCTTCGCCCAAAGACAGTTGGACTGCATATGGCTGAGGGATCTTCTCAAAGCCATGGGCCAGGTCTAGGTTGGTAATTTCCTTTAAAATGTCGATGTTCTCATTCATCAGGGCCAAGAATGAGTCAACGTCTTCATCTGCATTTTCAAATGGGGGGTATGAAAGGAGCTCCACAGGCGCGTCTTCGATAATAGACTCGTCCCACACCAAATCCACAGCAGGTGGCCATGAAAAGTCTCAAATTTGTCCGTGAGAGTTCATATATGCACCACCACGACCAGTGTTTGAATCATTTTGAAAATGGGTGGTTCGGGACCTACCAAAATAGAAAACGGGGGGTTTTAGGAGCAGGACTCACTGACGCTGACTGGGGGTGCTCAGATTCATTAGGTAGGTGATGTCCAAACAGTAGTTTCGGCGTGGACGATGCAGTGCAAGCCTGGAAGCAAAGTGTTTTAAGGCAGGTGAGCAGAGAATAAAGGGGGAGGCTATTTGAATGCATTTGGGAGGAATAACTGGCAAGGCACCTGTTTGAGTTATCGATGTGGAAGCCATCTCCCTACTGTTAGACTTACTCAAATCAAATTGTAAGTTTGAAGTTTGAGCTTGAGGGAGCTCCAATGGGAGGGGGTGCAACAAGAAGGGCCCATCAGAAAGCGAGGAATGTGGCTGCTCCGCTTGTTCCAGCATAGATATACTCGTCCTAGGTTGCCTTGCTAAGGAAGGAATGAAACGTGTATGCAAAGCGTAACTAGTCATTGCTTGATCGAAGAAGTTTAAACTTGTACCCATGCCCCGCCTGTTAAAAACAATATCCATTTACCAGAGACAATAGTTTTAACGCAGAAACTGAAGCTCAAACCAGAATGCTGATTCTGAAGCAGCCTCTTCCGGGTCCCCGGAACACGAAACACACAGCAGCACACAATTGCGTTCCACTTCAAGTGGAGTTTTTATAGCTCGTGCCCTCTCAGCCTCCACTTGCAGAGACAGAAAACGGACTTCCAAGGAATTGAACAGCAAGATTAAAGGTGCTCCCCAGCAAAGCAGCAAAACGGCAAAACGAAATCAACAGCAGCACCTTAATTAACACACCAGCTGTAATTTCCAACAAAGATTATTTTAGTTTTTATTGAAGCGATGATTAGTCAGTACGAGTCTTTAAAAGTGCAAAAATGTACTAATTAAAGTGCATTTGCAAATTTAAAAAATCAAAGAGCAAAATGCTTTCTGTTCTGGGTACAAAATCTCCTAATTCAAAGATCCTTAATGTCTATATTGCTCCAATTGTCCATCATACAATGGCTGAACAAAAGTTACAAAAACACCATGGTTATCAAGCCCCAGCCCTTCCTCAGGTGAGCATGCACTGATGTAATGATGATCCTTGAATGCTGCTACATGCTTCCTTCTTTCAGCATAAGGTTGAAGAGGAGTGGTGATAGGGTTGAGCCTTGTGGGACTCCGTACTTGACAGGGGTGGGGTCTGATTGATAAGGGGGCATGGAGACAAAGTGTATCCTGTCAGTAAGAAAGGAGGAGAACTAGTCGAGTACGGTGCCAGAGAGATTCATCCTGTGGGCTAGGATGCCTAGTAGAATGGTGTGGTTGATGGTGTGGTCGATGGTGTCGAAGGCTGCAGAGAGGTTGAGGAGTATGAGTAGTGCTGAGTGTCCTTGGTCTCAGTGCTGTGTCCAGGCCGAAATCCAGATTGGAAAGGGTTGAGTAGGTTCTTTGTGGTGATTTGTTGTTGCAGTTGGGTAGTTACAAAGCGTTACATAATTCTGGCGAGGTATGGTAGGATAGTAATGCAGTGCTAGTTTTCAGGGAGCGTGAGGTCGAGAAATTGTGTTTTGAGGAGGGATGAGATTTGTTCCAATTTTAGTGCAATGGGGATAGCACCATGTGAGAGACAGGAGTTGATTATGTTGAGCCATTGATGAGTTCGGATGGTGATGCAATTGGATGCAGCTTGAGGTGGGAATGCATCATCCAGGAAGTGTGCAGGTTTTGTTTTGGCAGTTTGGGTGATGAGGACGTCAGTGTCAATGGGATGGAAGATGTACCATGTGTGGGAATGTTTGAGAGTTGGGGGGTGTGAGTGGGAGAGCTAAGGGGAGGGCTGTCCTGATGTCGTGTATTTTGGAGTTTAAGTAGTTCATGAGGGAGTTGCATACTGCAGTGGATGGTGGTGCGGATGGTGATTTATAGAAGGACTTCACGATGTTCAATTGACATCTTGCTGTCATTTCTATTGAGTGATCTTTCAGTGGCTCCACAGGGTAATGTTCCTCCTATGGACGATATGGGGCAGTCAAGTTGCTCTGAAAAGCAGCAATGAGAATTCCATATTCCCAAACCTACAGTAATACAGGAAATAAGAAACCCCATCAAACACCAGTTTTGTCTGGGTGTAATACCATAATAAGGCAATTTCCACTGGCCGGACCTCACGGTTTATTAAATTGATAATCATTTTTAGTTTTTTTTAAATGTATAATTAAGCAACAATGTTAATGGTAAAATAAATGCCCCCTAGGTATTAAGGAATGTTCTTTTTTCTTTTCTTTTCGGTTTACTTTTCTTTAAGAATTTGACAAAACTATGTCCTTTTCTTAAGTAATTTGGTGTTAAACCATTTCCATCATTTAAAAATTGTCTAAAATTAATTTTGAAATATTGGATGGTTAAGACTTCAACCCTTCATGGATTTCAGCAGGCCGTATTTCTATTTTTACTAAAGGTAAATTCAGTCTTGCTGAAATTAAACATGTGAAACACAAAGGCATTCAAGCCTCTCGATTCCTACTTTCATTCTAAGTAGATGCGTTGGAGTGAACCTACCATTGTAAACCTGATGCTGATGTACATTTCTCCATCTATAAACACTCTTGAACTACTCAGCTGTGGTGCGAAAGACCCAAAACCCATGGGGAAATGTTATTTTTTTTAAAGCAGTTCCACACACAGCAATTTTATCGGCTGCATCCTCAGAACATGTTTCTTTTCTTGTTAGTTCCAGGCGTACCCACAAACTGTGGTTGGGTTTCTTCCATAACTGGTAGTTTTGCATAGTTGCCATAAGTGGCGGTCCACACTTTGGGACCTGATTGAATTTGTTTCCAGAGCCAAAGCGCTGATAAGGACACCAGCTTAACCAGTTAGTTTGTTAACTGTAAAGGCACAGCAAACTCCCAAAGCATCATTGGATATCAATCACAAACCTGCCTTCATCTGGCATTGAAGTGGACACAATGGATGTGAATTGATCCATCCAAAGCAGCTAGATTCTGCAGGTGTGGGATTGAGCACTTATTTTCTTCATTAGACAGACATTTAGTAAAAACAGGGCTGCAACAGTGAGGCCCATAGCTGTAGATTGCAGATACCTAGGGTGGGTTCCTTAGGCTAAAAAAAAAACAATAAAGAAACCCCTTGTGCTTCTGGGACCAGATCTGCAGTCGTTAAAGCTACATCCCTTCTGCAGTCCTTACCTGGACGTGTATTGTGGAAGAAATGTTCATGATCTGGTAAACTCTCACCATCACAGGCTATTGACATGGTGGTATCCATTGAAGTAAGAGTATCACAAGTACCAGGAGTAGTGGGCAGTTTCCCATCCACTCTCCCTAAAGCAAGGAACGTTTCTCCCTTTGCTGTAGTGCAATAGCATTTCATGATACCCTGCCCACTTCTCTGCCATTTCTGTTCCCAACATGGCAGTGAAAGCTACCACGTCTTAAACTAAAAACCACAAAATTACATTTACATTGTTGACTTTTTACATTTTTGCAAAGTCCTTTTGCAAAGATAAATGTCTTGACATTTTATTAATAACATAGTCTTTGGAAACAAATGGGGCGGGCCTTTGTCCTTCACTTGGCCCATTTTTTTCTCAGCTACCACCAACTGTCATTTCAGTCCAGGGTGGGGATGGGGGTTTACCAGTTTGATTGAATGTTTATTGCCACTTCTCCACTTCACAGGTTGGTGTCCCAGACAAAAGTCTGCCAAGGTAGCAATTATCACCCATGTGTGCCCTAGAATCGACTGTGAGGGGCCTTCTGTTGCTAGCAACCCCCAAGCAGAAACCTGTTTGGGGCTGATTTCCCCCATGTAGCAAATGCAATTTAAATCCTTATTTTATTTATTTTTGTTCTGAATCAGAAGAAAGCCTGTAGAATAAAACCTCCCATATATGTTCCACAGCACAAACCCCTTTACATTGCTAGATAAGGGCAGGGCCTTATCCAACATACACTTTTAAACAAGTATTTTTCTTATTTGCAAAAGTACATTTGAAACATGTGGTGACTGCTGGCATTTTCCTTTCAAATTTGATTTTTCTCTTCCATCTGAATTCCCACATTGTTCTGTAGCCATAGTTAGTTTCTTGTATGCAGCAATTTGTTTGAAACACAGATGCACTGAAATTGACATAGGCCCAGAGAGCTGGGATTTCTTTGAGCATTGATCTTTTTGACATTTTGTGACTCAAATGTCAAGCGTTTTCTGCGGCTGAAAATGAAGTTTCTTTTGATTTTTTTTTTCAGATTTGCCTGGCACAGCCTGTCATTCGGGGATCATGCTTTGTTCTGCTGAAGCACAATGTGGATATGGATGGGCATGGCAGGGTCTTTTTGATAAAAACTGTGATGTGAAAATAGCGTCAGGGCAGCATCCTTTTCAGTGTAAAATATTCCCTTTTCAATGGGAACTTTCTGCAAGCAGCAGAGCAGCACTGCTTTGATTCGCTTCATTTGGGTGCACCCAAGAACACACTGGCACCTTTCTTGGTGTGCCCCTGTTCCAACTCGCCCAATAGGGGTTTGGCAAAATGGGCAGCCATCCTTTTGTCACTGCAAAACGCAGTTTTGATACAATGGTGCTCCAACGAGCCATTGCAGTAATTTTGCTGTTGACTGCAAAAGCACAGCTTGGTTATGAATGGGAATTCTGCTGAGTGGATCAATGTAGCCCACACAGGTTAAATCCTTAGTTTTTATTTATTTAGTGTGATACAGTTATTACAACTTTACACTCATTTCATGACGATAAAAGCAATAGAACATCATGTTATAATAAAATGTAACATTCAAAAACATTATAAAATCATATCAACAATATTCAATCTTAACAGCACAAACATCATCTTAACCACAAATACAAAAATGTCCTAATACAAATGATTGCTCACACTCTCTGACACTCCAGTAATTATATTGACAACATCTTATGTATAGACTGCTGAACCAAGACTCTCGCCACAAAATAATAAATACTCATACATGGCTGCTGGTCGTTATATTAGTCCCCACCAAAAGAATAATTAAGAGTGACCCAGGAGGGCCTCAAATTACTCATGTTCTTTTGGAAGAATGGAAGAATTATTCTTTATTTTGGGAGCGAGGCCAACTTTGCTTCCACCACAGACCTTACTCTCATAATAGACAAAACCATGGCTGTACTGTGACCTGATATACACCTCAGCCAGAAAGTCTCCCCCTGGATGTCCTCCAAAACTACAAAATGATCTCCATAATAAAGAGCATAGGTAGTTAATAAACAGAGCACCAAGTCAAAACGTGCCTGGCCATTTCCAATTTAGTGACATCTCCGCACATTTGACATGTACGTTTCTTCTTTTGTAGGCCTATCCAACCACCTCTAATTGCCAGCATGTTCAATTTATTGAATCTGATTAACATATATGTGCTTCTAAGCTTAGACGAAGGGAACAGGGAGATGTAGCGTAGGGGCGTCTTATAGGAAAGAACATTCTTGCCAATGAGCTTAGGGACTTAAGCTTGCCAAAGTGATCATAGTTAGTAGCCCATTCCAATTTTTCTACACACTTTTTGAAGGTACTCATCAGGACTCCCTTACCACACTTCCACTCAGGGGACCAGGCAATTAACTCAAAGAAATGTTCATTTGCCAACTTAAAGTCCCTCAAAGGTCGGCACGAGTCAGTCAGCAGAGCTTTGTTGAGTATAGCTAAGAAAGAATTGTCTTCCGCAGTCATAATTATAATATTTTACCTCTACTGATCTTAATAAGAACTGCCAGGGGAAAGATCCAACTCAATTTTTATCACTTCCAAAGAGGTTGCATTTGACAAACATTTAAGATTATGCCATACACAACCCTCCACCCCATTCACCTAAGAATCTATGTTGGTAAAATACATCTCTAGAGCATAAAGCATGCCTGCCAACAATGTTTGCGTGCAGATCCTTATTATACCCACAAAGCGTTATAACCTGCAGACCATTGGACAAACTGTTTAATCAAAAGCATAGTTGATATTGCCTATAACCTCCTTTTCCGTACAAGTTCTCTATCACCCTTCTTTCATTCTATGTCAGATCCTGCGTAAACATAACCATTAACCCTTTCAATCCAACTTTCCTCTGTATAAATCCTCCTACTATCCACTTTTGGCTTCCCAAAACACATTATTATTATGTATTTCATTATTATTACATGCAATTCGCCCATAAGCCCCTGTATGCTCATAAAGACAAAAAACTAGGGAAGGACCATGGAGGGAGGCAAACATTCACAAATCCAGGAGGTCAAATTACAGCAAGAAAAACACTCAGTTATTGGAATTGAAAGATGAGTTTTTTTCACCTTCTTAAAGCTGAGCACATTCGGTATAGCACGAAGAGCTGGTGGTAAATTGTTCCATGGAACAGGAGCACACACATCAAAGCTAGTTCCTCCAAAGCTTCATTTGAAAGGTGGAGGATAAAGCTTATTTTCTCCTTCAGATCTCAGTGACCATGATACCGTAGCCTCACGCAATCGATCAACAAGATATCTGGGGGCATTTTCTGAGCAACATATATCTGCGAGTGTAAGGATTTTATGATAAATTCTATAATGAGCAGGCAGCCAGTGAAGTGATCTTCTGGCTTCTGTAACATGGTCCGCCTAGCTCAATCCACTCACACCTCTTACTGCACCATATTGGATAACCTGTAGGGTCTTTACATTGTTTTTTGATTTTCCGGCAATGAGCTATTGCAATAGTCAATTTTCGAATTGACCAAGGGACTAGCGTAGAGTGTCAGGTTATTGGTAGATAGGTATTGCTTAATCTGCTTAAGCAACCTGATAGTATATGCACCTGTAGATATTAAATGTTTTATATGCTTTTTCATAGAGTCAAAAAGGACTCCCAAAGTCCTGATAGATGAAACAACTCGGAAACTACAGTTAGCAATCCTAAACTGATCATACCTCTTATCAGGTGTATTCAGATGCTTGGCTGAGCCCACAACAAGCAACTCCATCTTGCTGTCATTAAGTGTGAAGGAGTTCATAGCTATCATTGTCTGCACCAGCGAATAGGTATGATTCATAAAAGTTAAATAAAGGTAATAATTCCCAGTCAGCTGAACGATAAGCTGGCTATCGTCTGCATAGTTGGTATGTTTCACCCCAGCATTATCAAGAAGATCAAAATGTGAGTGAGTATAAATGTTAAAAAGCTTTGGGCGGAGACAAGACCCTTGAGGAACACCGCAAAGGAGTGATACTGGTGGTGCTTTGAAATCATCAACATGAACTTCAACTTCGTCTTGTTCATGTTCACTGCCAGTGCATTATTCTTGGCATATTCCTGTACAGTCTGAGTGCTCCTACTAATGCTGACAAAGGCAGCATCCAGGATCACAACATCGTCCGCATAGGCGAGCCATCCGATTTCCGAATGGCCTAGCCTAGCCTAGACGGAAACGACCTGACCAGAAACATTGCCTTACCCAGATCAGATACAAAAAGATTAAAACGGAGAGGGGAAAATACACCACCCCGCCTGACCCTCTTCTTATATCTATATGAGCAGACAATACCCCCATGCCATTAAGTCTTATTCTAGCTTTATTATCTTAATCCTTCTAGTAAGTACCAGGATGTTAGTGTTCCAGAGGGGCAGCACTGGGGTGACACATGCCCCACTGAGGTTAAATCCTTCTTAAGTAGCAGGATGTTAGTGCAAGAACTTCTGGATACTGTCGTTTATTAGAGACAGCCAGGACCCCACACACCCCAATTACTCATTCTTCACCCTCAGTGGGGAGCAGACTTACCCAACTGTATAGCAGTCCTCAGTTATTCATGGATTACCTGGATGCAGCCCCTCTGGGGTCTAAAATTCCTTCATGTTTTTTTCTTTTAAAAGGGGGTGAGCGGCACACTCTGGACTCCAGCTGCAGTCAGCCCCACAGCCCAGTGATGTTCACCTCCATGTGAGCTTTCATGCCTCAACAATCATCAGGGAGGCTGATATTGTTCAGATGTGCAAACTTAAATCCTTCTTAAGTAGCGGGATGTTAGTGATACAGAGGGGCAGCACCAGGGTGGCACATGCTCCACTGAGATGAGCCGCACTATTGGTTCACCACCATCACCCCCACTGTGAGTCTTACATTATGTAATTAGGGAGAGTTGGTTTATGGCTGCCTGCATGGACTATAGCTACCAGACGTCCTTGTAGCAACAATCTTGGATTAACCAGCAACACCTGATTTGACTACCTCCCTGATGAGTGCAAGAGGCACGAAAAAACTTGGAGAACACCGTCTGGACTGTAAGAGGCTGAATGTGCTGAATAGGTACCAGCATGTGCCCAACACACACCTTGTGTGCAAACAAATATATATATATATGCTATAAGGGTGCAGAAGTATGACTAAGTGGTGGCATGGTCGTTTGCAAAGACTTGTATTTATATAAAAAAGTAAAGAAAAAGAAAACCTATCTTGCCCTGTTTGCAAGAGGGATTGCCCTGCCTGAACAAAAAGGAATCTGTCAGGATGTCCAATAAGGTATAATGTCCACCATCCTGTGTCCAAACCTATTTTCGTCCTTTACACTCTATAGTATGATATAATATGATGTGGCATTTATAACGTGCCTGTACACAAGTGCTTCTAGGCGCAACAAGATAAGGAGGGGGAAAAGAGGGAGGACAAAGTAATGATCTTACTGGGCCTTGTGTCATTCAGATCACGCAAGTGCAGGGAAGAGGTAAAATGTGAAGTGCCAGGAGGGAGGCAGAGGGGGACGTGCAGTTAACTCACAAGTTCAGCCAGAAGGTGCCTCATAAGTGCAGAGAGAAGGGACTGTAGGGTTGCAGATACAGACCCGTAAGTGCTGGGGAGCCCGGAGGCAGTGCGGGGGCAACTGGACATGCAGGAGCCTGAGCCCGAGTTCAGATGGTGACCAGGTGACCAGTGCCCGGAGCAGTCATGTTCATCAGCAGGGGAGAGGAAGAGAAAAAGAGTAAGTGAAAAGGAAGGTCTTGGGTGGCTTCCGGTACCAGAGGTGATTCTACTCAAGTTTGAGAGAGGCAGGGAGGTTGTTCCAGAGGGAGGCCCCAGTCCAGGAGATAGATCTACCCCCAACTCTCTCCTTGGAGAAGCGTCTGACCTTCAGAGAGTTGGAAGTGGATGAGCCTAGAGCTCGAGAAGGAAGATGTTTTGGAGGAGACTGTTGGAGGTAGAGTGGTCCCAGGCCCAAAGAAAGCCTTGTGGACCATGCAGAGGGTCTTGAACTTGATCCTTTCAGCTACGGGGAGCCAGTGAAGAGATTTCAGAGCTAGAGAGATATGATGACTTAGCTTGATGCCAAGGACAAGTCTTGCAGTCCTGTTCTGGATAAGTTGTAAAGGTCGAAGAGTAGAGGCAGGAAGACTTAGAAAGAGGCTGTTGCAATAGTCCGACCTAGAGAGGACCACAGCTCTTGAGAAAGTGAGAAAAGGAAGAACACCTCTGAGGAGGTGCAGCTGATAGTTTGACTTTTTAGCGACTTCAGAGATGTGAGGAGAGAAGGAGAGGGTGAAGTCGAAGATGACACCAAGGTTCGGAGCCTCACAGGAAGGAGCAGGAAGAGGGCCCAGAGTGGGTGGCCAGAGAGAGAGAGGTAACGATGGAGCGGGTGTCCTAATGAGGAGTATCTCAGTCTTACTGGCATTAAGGCAGAGATCATTGGCGGCACAGCATTCCTGAATTGTGGCCAGACAGTCTGGCATGAGAGAAGAAGCAGAGGTGGCTGAGGGGATCCTGAAAGAGAGCTGAGTGTCATCCGCATAACATTGAAAATTGGAGCAGAAGTATTGATGCGATGGGCAAGAGGTGCCAGGTAGTGGTTGAAGAGCCAGGGAGAGAGGTTGGACCCCTGGGGAACACCTCAAGTAGAGAGAGAGATAGACGAGAGGAAAAACCCCAGTTGGAACTGAGAGGTCCGATCGGTGAGGAAGGAGGTCAACCAAGCCTAGAGCCTGATCAGTAATACAAGGGTTGTCCCGGAGACGATTGAGCAGGATGGCATGTTTGACCATTTCAAAAGCAGTGGATAGATCAAGGAGAATGAGGATAGAAGGGAGATTAGAGTCAAGATTGGAGAGCAAGTCTTCACTGGTGTTCAGAAGAGCAGTGTCCGTGTTTCTGGCAGCTCTGAAGCCAGACTGGTGGTCATGGAGGCAACCAGCAGATTCAGTATGTAGATTAAACTGGGAGATGGCCAGCTTTTCCAGGAGTTTTCCCAGGTAAGGAGTGATGGAGATTGGGCGATAGCCGGAGAGGAAGGATCGACCGAGGGCTTCTTTAGAAGGGGGTGCACAAGAGAGTGCTTAAGAGGGGAGTGGAAAGTTCCAGTGGCAAAGGAGTGATTGCAGAAATCAGCCAAAGCTGGAGCAAGGGTGTCGATGTGGTCTTTGATAGTTCTGGATGAGTAGGGGAGAACCAGCTTTGATGAGACTTTCATAGATCGGACTTGTCTAGAAACATCGTCAGGGGTGAACAAGGGAAAGGAGGAGAGACAGACTCAGACGGGCAAGGGGTGGTAGAGGAGGAGGAAGAGGAGGTAGAGGAAGAGAGGGTGGACAGGACGTCCTGAGTTTTAGTAGTGAAATGAGAGGCCAAGGCCGTGCAGAGGGCCTAGGAGGGTACAGGAGAGGTAGAGACTGCAGCAGGATTGGCCAGCTCCTTGCAGATTTTGAAAAGTTCGGCCAAGTTGTTAGATATCATAGAGATGCGGGCTTGGATGTAGGCTCTCTTCTTAGAGAGGACAGAGAGTCTGTATTGCCTTTGGAGCAAGCAGCAGGCCAGTTTGTCAGGGGGTGCGCCCAAGGCCCTCCACTTCCTCTCTGCCGCCCTACACTTGCGTTTAAGGGCAGCAAGGTTGGAATCATACCAAGAGTTGCACTTGGATTTGGGCTTCAAGAGGATCCTCATGACAGGGCAAGGGCATCCAGAGTGTTAGCGAAAGAGAGATGAAGGTTAGAGAGGGCTGCGTCAGGATGTGAGTCAGCCAAAGGTGCAGGATGAGGAGAGAAAGTAGTGGCAAAAGCCTCAACTGACACATGCTTCATGGGTCGATGACCGAGAAGGTAGGGGGCAGTGCTGGAGTCGGCTTGACCTGTGGGGAAGAGAGAGCGAGGTGGGAAAAAAGGAGAAAGTGATCACTCCAAGAGAGAGGAGTGGATAGAGGGTTAGAGAAGGGGAGGTTTGAGGAGATCAGAACATCCAGGGTGGTGCCCTGCAGAGTGAGTCAGGCCAGTGGGAAGAATAGAGAGAGAGAGAGAGAGAGAATCGCAGAGGTTGCGAAAGAGTCCTGAAGAAGGGCGGGTAGCCTCCAGGTGGATTTTCAAGTCTCAGAGGAGAGCTAAGGAAAACCAATGTGTCTTCTTGATCCGGAAGTATGGTTCCTTCATTCTGGATGCCAGTTTATTGTTCAGTTTCTGATGAGAAAACACAAAGAGTTGTTCTCCTATTCAACTCAAAAGTTCTTAAAGTTGGATACTACTCCAAACGTGTACCGAAAAGGATTGGTGGGGGAATGTCTTCCATCCCCTTTTCTTTCACATTCTTTCTTATTTCACAAAAACAGAGTTCCGAAGTATCAGGGGGAATTTCTCTCGGTATACACGCATTTCCCCGACCTATTTTTGGTCGTGGTACTTTTCATCACCGGATTTTACATCGCCAGAAACCCCGTTTTTTATTTTTTTTATTTTGGGGGGTGTTTTGTTGGGGTTGGGGTATTATTATAATAGTAAAGAGGTGGTCCGGGGGGGAACCCCCCCATAATAAAAAAAAAAAAAAACAGGGTTTCTGGCGATGTAAATTCCGGCGATGAAAAGTACCACGACCAAAAATAGGTCGGCAAAATCACGTAGAACCATTTCTCTCTACCCCTGGCCTTTATCAGGTTCACTAATGTAACAACAAGCCTGGTTGACTATCCTGCCAGACTTGTCTATAGATCTCAGTGTTCAAGAAAATGTCCCTCCTTTTTAGCAGTGGCTCCTGGATCCCTTATTGCCACTTAACAAACTTCTCCTTTTCTTGTGTGGGTCCCAGACCCGTCTTTGTGTGCTTCTCGGGACCTCCCCGACTTGCTGTAGGCCCAGTCCCTTGGTTGCATGCTTCTGTTTACTGATATGGGTCACTGGCCCTTGTGTGCTGCACTTGCAGGGCTTCTCCGTCTTCATATGGGTCCCAGACCTTCTTTCAGACTTCTAGTATGTAGCAATCAGGCCCAGTTCACTAACCTGCCAAGTACTGTTTCTCATATGTCTCTTTCTTGGCTTATTCCAAGTACTGGTACAAGGGTGATGGTGGTCTTCAGCCTTCCCCAACTGCCTACTTCCTTCTCTGTTAATCTTGACCACCCTTTACTGTAACCCATGTACCTCTTATGTCATTACTGGGTTGTTTGAGCAGCTTCCCGAAGCTGCTTCCTCTTGCTACAGGCTTCCTCAGCGTGTCCCTGCAGCCTTGCCAGGTCTGGTCTCTCTGTGTATGCTTCTCTGTCTAACCACGTGATCCGAGTCCTGGTCTCTCCCGGACCTCTGATTCTCTAGCCTGGGTAAAGTGTTTGGTGAGCCTCCATCAGTGTTTCCTGATCTCTGCTGCGAGCATCCAGCTGGCTCTTGGTTGCTCCAGGGAGGATCTGACAAGGTACATAGTCCATCTCCCCTTTTTATCTTTGGCTGTTGCTCTTGTTGACTGTACCGCGTATGTTTATTCTGCGGTAGGCTCTTTCGTCTTTGACTGTGTTCTTCATGTCATTGGTTGTATGAACTCCATCTGGGTAGCCCTCAATCTTCCTCATCTCAGTATGGTCTATGTGGAAGGGATCTTCTCCTATACACAAATATATAGGAGTGTGTGGGACCACAGAGGACTGAGTGGGGTAAGAGGAAAAAGGGGACAGAAATGTAAGGGTAGATACCACTTTCTCCCTAGATAGTCATTACTGGTCCCATCAAGGTTTCCCTCCCCATGAGATCCTCGCGGCCTCACCTCCCTGGCCTCATGGGAAGGGACTCCCCCCATGGGAGCCGTGA
Organism: Ambystoma mexicanum; assembly: GCF_040938575.1. Taxonomy (NCBI): domain Eukaryota; kingdom Metazoa; phylum Chordata; class Amphibia; order Caudata; family Ambystomatidae; genus Ambystoma; species Ambystoma mexicanum. The sequence goes on along the minus strand of NC_090927.1, from coordinate 272,829,082 downwards.
CAATACCCTGGGATTCGTCACAATGCCTAATTCAAAAATCTTTTTTTTTATTGGATTTTCACATTGAAAAGACTTTGTGAATCAGGCCTATATATATGAGCCATTAAGTACTAAGGCTGACATTGCCTGCCATTGCTTGTTAATGCTAATTAATTGCTAATGCTAATTATTAAGTCATGGGTGAACTTTATTCTTACGATTTAACCAAATACAGACCCATGGAAACACTGGCTTCATACACACATTGGGCCTCATTTCAAGTATGGCAGTGCAGGGAAAAAAGTGGAAGTAATTCCACTAACGCCCCTTTTTTTGGAATTACTGCTGTTTTTCCACACTGCCAAATTATACTTTTTGGTGGATTGACTTATGGAGGAAAAACATGCAGTAAACCCGTCAACTTTGGAGAAAAAGTGAAGGACCCACCTCCAGCTGTTGCTGGAAGTAAATCCTCCACTTTACCATAGTCTGAGAGTGAAACCCTGCCTCTTGATGTACTGCTTATATTGGGGTGGACACCGACACTAAGGAGTTCTCTGAGAAAGGCATTCTCCATAGTCAATGGTCGACTAGGGAACTGCCAATACCCACTTTTAAAAGCTGTCTCCTTGCACTACATTTATTTAATTATTGTATATGGTGTGGTACGAAAAGCCCTGAGGCATGGAGGCGCCTAGACAAGACAAAATAACAGAACAATTAATGCCAATCATACGGAGGGTGCCGTAGTCAGAAAGATGCATAACTTAACAAGATGTGTGAAAGACAATGGACCTAGATATTGTTGTTTTTGCTGTATCTTAATACACATTTAGATGTTCATAGAGTAGTTATAGTTCCTCTCTCTTGGATCTACATATATTTCGGTCGATCTTGGACCACAATGGGTCCGCTTATTTATCCGACCTTCTTCAGGATCTAGGAACCACTCTTCAGGGTTCCCCATATAACAGGAAAAAGTGATGTCTTCTGTGATATATCTCTAAAAATAAATACATACAACAACCTATTAGACTCTAGCCTCGTCATTTTTATTAGACACAATTAACTGCTGTGTATCTCTCTTTACTGATGATACCCATCCACACTCACCTCTAACCCAAATAGTGTCCGGGGTAGTGTTGATGCCGGAAATCAATCCTCCAGGTCATTGAGTTAAGTTACATGCACCTAGAAATATAGAACAACGGATATATAAATATCCCGTCTTGACTCTACACATATATGGCTACCAGCAGGTACTGCACTTACATGTGTATTCCACTGATGTCAGGCACATGAATCGTCTCCCTTGGTGGAGCTCTATTGAATTAGGTTCCTATGGGTGGTACATCAGAAATCTACCCCGTTCGCTGCCACTGCAGAGAAAAAAAATGAATGAAATATATATATAAAGGGCGCCAGTCAGTCTACTCTCACTGGGTTAAGCTCAATGTTGCAGTGGCAACATTTACATAAATGAAAGAAGATAATAGACAAAGGTCTTTTGTGAACAACCGAGATATTAGGGTTAGAATGGTCCAGTGCAGCGTGGGCGCTCATTCGAAAGACTGTAAGGAATACCCCTCTCCTGAACAAGGGGGATATGTTAAAGTAGGAAAACTCCAAGAACCAAGAGGCCCCAGGGGAGGCCAGCAAGAGAAGTCAAAGTGGTCATACAAGGGTCGAGTCAAAACCCCTTGTACAGTCAAAAGTCTTTGACACATGGTGAATTGCATTGTGGTGACAAATGTGAACCCGACTGAGGGATGCCCACAGTGGATGGTTGGTCTAGATAGACCCAGAGCCAACAAAAAATCACTTATGACAAGAAAGTTAGCCTAAGATCGTTTTCTGTAGTACTGCTCCTCTTGCCCACTTCAGGAAACAAGCTTGTCTCTAAGTGGCATGGGCCGTACGAAATAGTTGAACTAACAGGAACCTGTACTTACAAATTAGCCCAACCGGACAGGAAACAAAAAGTCAATTTGTATCATGAAAATCTCCTAAAAAAGTGGAAAGAGAACCCGTCAGCAACCCATGCCAAAGTACTATCCTGTTAGGTTCCAGAAGAAATAGACCGCTTTGAATTAATTCCTCCAGAACTATCCAATTAACAACAAGAAGATATAAAAGATGCAGTCTACTTATTTCCTGATGCATTTTCAGAAAAACCAGAAGAATAAAAGGCACCTAGCACTATATTAGAACTCCTAAGGGAAAAGTGGTTCATGTGAAGCTGTATAGACTCCCAGAAGCCCGTAAACAGATAGTGGTGGAGGAAGTAAGCAACATTTTGAAAGCCAATATTATCGAGCCTTCTTCGAGCCCATGGTCCTCCCCTATCATATTGGTCACTAAACCTGACCACTCCTGGAGGTTTTGTATAGATTTCATTCAAGTCAATGCAATCTCTGACTTCAATGCATATCCCATGCCACGCATTGATGATCTAATTGATAAACTTGTATCCGCCACCTTTCTATCCATCCACTTTCCAATGCCTCATGGATAAAATCTTGCAGCCTTATTCCGATTTGTGTGGAGCTTATATTGACGAAATCGTCATTTATAGTAAAACCTGGGAGGACCATCTCTTCCATTTGTATACTATTATGAAAGTCCTCAGGGAGGCCGGCCTGACTGCTAATCTATCTAAATGCAGACTGGCCCAATCCGCTTCTTTGTAGGAAATGGGAACGTACAACCCCAACTTGAGAAAGTGAATGCCGTCTTAGATACACCAACACCCAAAACCAAAAGGGATCTTAGAGCCTTTCTAGAGTTAATAGGATATTACTGTAGGTTTATCCCAGATTTTTTAGACAAAACAGCTACGCTGACAGATAAACGTAAGAACGCTCAACCCCAGAAACTTCATTGGACTGACGAGGATGAAATATGCTATAACACCTTGAAACAAACCCTGTGCCAGAACCCGATCCTACAGGTAGTAGATTTCTCTAAGGATTTCATATTGCAAACAGACACCTCCCTTACAGGATTAGGAGCAGTCCAATCTCAAGTTTGCAACGGGTTAGAACACCCCATCTTGTTTACAAATCGCAAGCTTTTCCCACTTGAAAAAATTAGTCTGGGCTCGAATTGGAGGCCCTAGCCATCAAGTGGGCCATAATCCACCTTAGATACTACCTCTTAGGAAGGAAATTCACATTAGTCACAGACCATTCTCCCCTAGTTTGGATTAGCCAACGCAAAGACTCCAACCCTTGTGTCATGCGATGGCTTCTAGACGTGCAACCCTACTGTTTCACCGTGGAACACTGAAAAGAAAAAGACCAGGGGAATGTAGATTTCCTTTCTCGATTCCCCTGTGAAACTGATGCGGCTACATTGGATGGAGGAAGGGTATTTGAGAAACCTGAAGGTGTCTCACCCGCTTGTCCCCAAGGGATCTGTCATCCAGGTGGCCAGGACACGGCCATCACTATTAGATCCAGTTCCTGGAGGTGGACCAGTGCGGGAGGATCACCTGGATGGGGCGTCTTCGGGGAGTGGAAGTGGGAGACAGATGAGTGAGACATAGTACCCCGTTCCTTATAACACCTTTTCCCCATCCTACCCTGTAGGATATTCAAAGCTCTACCCCCACCCCTTTTCCTACATGAACACTTTCTCACACCGCGAAAAACAATGGACTAACACCAGAGCCGTTTATCTGACATGTCCCAACACAAGGGTCAGGTAGAGTCAGGCAATTGCTGATAACTACGCACACCTGACAGCCTTTTCCTTTCCCCACAGGGATAAAGGGTGGAGCATGAGAGCACACTTTGAGCAAGGCTAAAGCCTGAGTGAGCGGCTATTTTGGGATGGCAGTTCAAACGAAGGAGAAAGGCGGAGGAAACCGAAAGGATGACAAGGAGGGAATTACCCTTGTCCTTTTCAACCCAGATCCGTAAAGCCTTCGATAAAGGAACAGTAAGACCGGGAATTGCAGCTGGCGATTGGTGTGGCAGATGTTAACGGTATATGGGCCCTCCCTCACTGATAGTCAGGGTGGGGAAAAGAGCTTGCCGCCGTGGTACCATCCTTGACTCCAGCGGAAGAAAAGCCAACGAGTTCAGCACAGCCGGTGAGTCGGAAGAAAGTGATAGTAAACCGGTCTGGGTTAAGCTCAATGTTGAAGCAGCAACATTTAGGTAAATGAAAGAGGATATTAGACAAAGGTATTTTGTGAACAACCGAGATTTTAGGGTTACAGTGGTCCGGCGCCGCGTGGACGCTCATTCGAAAGACTCTAACAAACACCCCGTTCCTGAACAAGGAGAATATGTTAAACTAAGAAAACTCCAAGAACCAAGAGGCCCCAAGGGAGGCCAGCGAGAGAAGTCAAAGTGGTCATACAAAGGTCGAGTCAAAACCCCTGTTACAGTCGAAAGTCTTTGACACGTGGTGAATAGAAAAACTAAGTGAACTGCATTGTCGTGACAAATGTGAACCAGACTGAGGGATGCCCACAGTGGGTTGTTGGTCCGAGCCCGATTGAGGGTGTCTGACTTGTGAAAGGGTTCGAAGCCCCCTGAGGTGGGATCATCGGGTGAAGTGTAATCGACCGACTTGAAGAAACAGATGGAACTTTTGTTTGTTGTTTGTGATGTATCAGGGCCTCTGAAGCAAGAGACTTTGTATAAAGAGGCTTGGGCACAGAAGGCCTTAATATTGGAAAAGGAACTGAAAACTAGGGCAGAAGAAGCCCAGAAGTGTGCTGTGCTCAAGAGTCCTGCCTTGTCCCATGCTTCAAACGTGGGGAAGGGAGAACCGGGCTACAACATCCTGACTTATCCTTTTGAAAACACTTCGTTCTTTCTTTGTGAACATTAACCCACACTATTTTGTATTTAGAGGTAAGTATTGGCAATAGTTTATTTTTAGTGTAGGCCCTTTTTATTTGACTAAACTCCACTAGGACCGTATTATTATTATTTGATGATTGCAGCTTGCGCCCATTTTAGATTTAGGTTCGGATTAGGTGTTTATCTCACCCATATTTACAGTTTAATAAACACCCTTGAACTGTTATCACTTGTGTCTATCTTGCTTTGATGCCATGCCTTCCTTACTGCTGGCGACACACATGAGCCCTGTGGGACCCCACATGTCATTGAAAACCCCTGAGCCAGAGCCTCTCTAAAGAAAACTTTGGCTTTGCGGTCAGAGAGAAAGAATTTTAGCCACTCCGTTGCGGATGATGAAAAAGTGGCCGCATTCCATAATTTGTCCGCCAGTATGGAATGGCCCACAAGATCGAATGCTGCGGACAGATCCAGCAGCACGAGCAGTGCTGTGTTGCCTTTCTCAAAAGAGTTGAAGATGTTTGTTTTCAGGTCTAATAGTGTAGACTCGGTACTGTCTGTGTGTCTGAAACCAGATTGTTTCTGTCCAGGATTTTGTAGTTGGTAAGAAACTCCTCGATTTGTAGGTGGGCCTCCTCATTTAGAATTTTCAGTAGAAGGTCCAAGGAAGGCTTCTTAAATAGGGGAGAAATCCATGCATGCTTGATACAAGAAGGTACAGTTTCCCCTAAAAGAGGCATTCTGACATTTTGTGATGAACGAAACTAACGAGGGAGCACATGACTTCACAGTAAGTGCGGGGCAGATGTCCCCTTTGCAATTTTCTGGGCTTAAGTTTCCTTTATACTTCTGCCAATTCCTGCTCACTGTTTGAAACTCAAATTTCAGAAGGATAACCTTAGCCCACATGGGAGCTGAATTCCCTTTAGAGTTGTCTGCTGCAACACACTTGGCTGCAATGTCTGTCTTAATATTTTATAACTTTTCTGTGAAGACGTTTTGGAAAACAATACCCCAGTTATAATCTTTAATCAACTGTGATGGACAAGGCCAGGGGTCCTTCAGCTCCTTAGAATTGGAGACTGCTCCAGCAATTCTGTGGTCATAGTGTAATTTATTAGCATCACAGGTGGCTAATTTATGTGCTTTAACAGCAAGGGAATAGGTAGTTTTGTCCTCTGGGGGATTTGGTTTTTGTCCACTGTTTCGAAGCTTTGGTCTTAGCTTTTTTAAGGTTATGAATGTCGGCTGAATACCAGATTTTATTTCAGAAGGAGATTTTACAGGAGCCAAACTGTGTGGACAGCGTTCTCAAGTGTGTTGATGATGGTATGATTCTGCTGCATTATTTGAACTTTTCCTGAAACGAACGTGCGTTTGTTTTGTCATTTCCTCACCAGCACTGCGAGTCAGGAGACTCTTGCTGTTCCTAGCTCGTTCCTCAGAGGGGGCGGAGACTGCTGCCAGTCACGTGCTCATCACGTGACTCTCAACCACCTTAAAGGGCAGCCACAGTCTGCCGATCGGCGTGCTTCTGCGGCATTATTTGAACTTTTCCTGAAACGAACGTGCGTTTGTTTTGTCATTTCCTCACCAGCACTGCGAGTCAGGAGACTCTTGCTGTTCCATGCTCGTTCCCCAGAGGGGGCGGAGACTGCTGCCAGTCAAGTGCTTATCACGTGACTCTCAACCACCTTAAAGGGCATCCACAGTCTACCGAGCGGCGTGCTTCTGCTGCATTATTTGAACGTTTCCTGAAACGAACGTGCGTTTGTTTTGTCATTTCCTCACCAGCACTGCGAGTCAGGAGACTCTTGCTGTTCCACGCTCGTTCCCCAGAGGGGGCGGAGACTGCTGCCAGTCACGTGCTCATCACGTGACTCTCAACCACCTTAAAGGGCAGCCACAGTCACCCTTGCGGCGTTAAGTCCGGTAGGAGTAAAGCCCAGGGACTGTTAAGCGACTGTTTGACGCACTGGGGCTGCACCAAAAAGGTAAACAAATTCAAAGGCTACTCCATTAATTGGTATAAGCATCTGTCTTTGTTTAAGGCCCATAATGAGATTACGGAGTTCACCTCTTGAGGAAGATATGGCTGGACAGGATGGATCATATCTGGAGGCTGGGAGCGAGGCTGGGCAGGGGGCATCTACCACTCTCGACCCTGCTATAGCTCAGCCGGTATGTGCTACGAACTACACTCTCAGTAATACAGAGAGTCAGCAAACCCCTGAGGGGTCGTTCCCAAACCTCCATATCCAGAAAGGTTGGAAACGAGGGCTGGAGTATACCCTGACGACACGAAAGATTCAGAGCAGAATTAATGACCACTTCTGCAGAAAAAAAAACAAGACCTGGTTGACATTATTGATTCCATCTGGCAGCCTCCCTCCCACGACAATATGAATTTGAAAAATACTCCATCAATAGAGAGTGAAGAAAATAATCAAACACCCGTAAATACCAACCAAGACAATAGGGCGAGCTCGCCAATCAACCAAGACCAATTGGAAGATCCAACAGCAATCTTTCCCGAAAGATCCCCTCCACCAGGAGAAAGTCCCTTGGCAGCTTTGAGGTTTGTTCTAAATTCCTTGGTCTCGGTATTTGACCATCTTAAAACTGAGGTACAGACACAAGCGGGTCTCCTCTTGGAGATGTCACATGAAATCTCGAAGAATGAATCAGCACTGGTTGCCACTAACAACATCATGAATGCAATTTTGATTCCAATTCTGAAAGAAACCCAAATTGAGGGTGTCAAACAAGGGTTAGACATTGCCCAAATCCATAATCTACTGAAAGAGGGAGCAAAAAGTAATGTTACAACTCAAGAACTCTTAAAGAAGCTCCCTTCGGAAATACAAAACTCCCAAAACCAGAATGAGATTCCAACAGGGGAGGGTGAAAAAGATTGCTTTGACGACACCCCGCTTTCAGACTCTATTCTGGAAGAATTTCGAAGACTGGCAAATGTCGACATTGACATCATTGAAGACACTGGCGATAGCGCCCAAAAAACTGACGGAGATAATACACAAGATCAACTGACCGGCAGTGGGAGCCAGAGCCCAGAAGAAAAAACGGGGCAGGTCCAAAGAAACCACTCCCTTTACTTTACATGACAAAAACACAAAGATATCAAAGAACCAGAGAAACAATGTTCCTAAAAAAACAGGAAAGAACACATTTCTGAAAAATCTGACCACTCCGTCTGGTGAAAAGACAGCGGAAACCAGTACAGCTGCTCTGCCTCTTTCCAATCCCTCTCAGACCACAAATCCGCTTACTTCACAAGCCAATAAATGTGCACCGGGGGAAAAAGGGAAGAAAAAGGCAGGCCCAAATTGCAAGGAAAGTCCCAGTGTTAGCAAAATTCAAACTTCAAACTTTGGTATGCAAACGGACCCTATAACATCTCCATCTGCAGCCCTTAATAACAAAAATCAAAAATCATCCCATACAAACATCAAAGTTGCCCCAATATTTTTGAAACAAAAATTGAATAGGGGAAAAACAAATGTGGGTAAATTGGAGGGAAATCAAGTTGCTATAAAATTAGCGCCAATTTTCTTAAAACCGATGGGGAAAACATGCTTCACCTCCGCTCTCACTAGTGCTGCTCCCTTAACAGCTGTCCAAGAAGCATCTCCACCAAGAGCCACAATTATTGAAGTTGATTGTCGGAATGGATTAGGGAAATTCACAAATCTTGCAATTCCTCCTCAGGATGACAACAGAGAGAAACTGGAAAGAAAACAGTACTGCTCGCCCATAAGAAAAGAAGAAACTGTGAAGCCTAATTTTACCATTCCAAAAGTGTGGCTGAGATTAGAAAAACAAAACAAGGAAAAATCACTGAGCAGATCAGTTCTACTTTCAGAGATTAAAAAGAACTACAATTTGTTTCTATTTGCCTCAGAAGACATTGAGTATCTTTCATTTCCGATCAGAGAAGATAAATTCTTTGTGGAAATAGCCCTCACTTCTAGAAAGGCGCAACAGGCCCTCATCACTAACAAACACGATCTAGCTAAAGAAGGTCTTCGGGTATTTGAATCAGAGGAGGAAGGAAGGTATGGCAATCGCTCAGGTCCTAAACAGACAGGAGTGGAGGACGCATCCTCCTCTATGGGCACCACCAGAGCGACAAGAGAGCCCCAAAGCAAAGTTTCACCTGGGCCCAAACTAAATGAGAACCTGTTAGCAAAAATCCCAGAAATTGTCACACAAATCTTACTGAAACTAGGCGAGGAGCAGAACAGTCTTTAGACAAAGGGGTCTCAGATTAATTTCCTGGAACACCAGAGGGCCGAGTTTCCTGAGGAAAAAGCAGCTACAAAATAATCTTTTACAACAGAATGACATCATGCTGTTTCAGGAAACATGGCTGGTTAACCCCATTGAAATAGAAGGCTTCACAATACAAAATCTTAAGGCCGCACAAAAACTGAAAGGGAGACCAGCAGGAGGCCTCTTAATAGCAACCAAAAATTCTACTGTCAAAGAAATCGTTCCACTATGCAACAACATGGTGGGCATACAAGCCTGCAAAGCAGAGATAGGACCGAAGGATTCTCGGCTTACCCTAATCCTGGTTAATGTCTACTGGAACCCTGCTAGGTCAAAACTCCAAGACTTCATAGAATCCCTACACCTCCTACTGTCAACGGCTAAGAGCAAATATGAGGACAGATCATCATAGCAGGGGACCTGAATACTGACTGTATTAATTCAGGGAATGTGAGTTTTGGCCAAACTAAACAAAGTACTATACGGAAAGGGAAGCAATGGTGGGATTTTTTCCAGTCATGGGACCTGGACATGATGAATGAAAAAAGTAGGTCTGTGGAAGTGTCCGGACCAACATGGCGTCAAGGGGCACGGCAATCAACCTTAGACTACATCTTCATTTCATCATCTCTTACCCTATTTTGTCCCAGTCTTACTCTGGATTGGGAAGGGGGGAGTGACCACGCCAGGCTGGAACTCCTCTTCCCCAAAATTCAGAGAGCCCCCAACCCACATGTCACACAGGAATTGGAGGGTTACAAAGGTAGACTGAAAGTGGTTAAATACAGAAATGGGGGAAATAAGCTAAACAAACTTCTGGAGGCAGTTCCTCCTGTTATATGGGCAAATGAAATGCACCCAGAAAAATCTGGGAAATTTGTGTGGTCCACCTGCCAGCCAAGTGAAGGAAAGACCGCAGGGAAGCAGATGCACCTTCATAATTTCGATGAGGAAACATTCAACAAGAAGAGAATACTGCACCAAATATTACGCCATATAAGACAAAATAAAACAGAAGACCAGCCCAGCTGTATACAAAAGCTCAAAAAGGCTAAACAAACGTATTGGAATTGGTCAAAGAACCACAAGCATCAAAAACGTCAAGAAGACGGGGAGAGAATGCTTTTCCTCCTCAATGCAAATAATTGCAGGAACTTTTGGGCGGCATTAAACCAACTGGAAACCGGCCAAAATAGCTCACTCTGCAATTTAGTCCCCAAGCACAAGTGGGTGGAATATTTGTCCAAAAACTTTGAAGCAACTGAACTCAGAGATCATCCTCACCCAAACGTAACCTGGTCGCTGACATTCTCTGAGGAAGAAATTGAGGACCTTATCACATCCTCCTCTGTCTCTAAGGCAGCAGATCCGAATGGTCTCACTTATCAGGTGCTCAAAAACCGACCAAAGTTGTGGGCAAAATTACTCTTCCATTTATTTCAAGAAATTCTAAAGAATAAAGTCTTCCCACCATCATGGAAGAGCGCACTTATTATTCCATTTTTTAAGGGGGGTGACAGGCAAAACCCAGCGTGTTATCGACCCATCGCCCTTTTGGACATAGACAGCAAAATCTTTATGAGACTAATACTGAAGGAGCTTACTCTATGGGTAGACTCTAGACACATCCTTCCCCCTCAGCATACAGGTTTCAGGAAAGGCCTTTCTACCAGTCTTAATGGACTAATCCTGAACCTGTTGAGCGAAGGCTCATATGAGAAAGAAGGTTCTCCACTATACGGGGCGTGGGTCGACTTATCAAAAGCGTTCGACCTTGTAGACAGATCCCTCCTCTGGCAGAAACTAAATAATTGGGGGATTCCGGCACCCCTTCTTGCAATGCTTATAGAACTCCACAAGAACATTACCATCAGAGTGAGATTGGACGAACCAGGCAATTTATCTGAATCAATCAAAGTCCTGAAGGGAGTACGACAAGGTTGCTTGGGTGCACCATTATTCTTTATTCTGTTTCTTTCAGACATTGGAGACTTCCTAGCATCTGCATCATTAATCTGCCCGAGTATTAATGGAAGAAAACTCCATTGGTTAGCCTACGCAGATGACTTGGTGCTACTGGATGGTTCAGCGATAGGGTTACAACAACTCCTATCCAAACTTAATGAGTATGCCAAACTGAACGGTCTGATAATTAATCCATCTAAATCTAAGGTCCTCATCTTTAAACATGCAAAAAAAAGGGTGACCTCAAGAAACTGGGTTTTGGACAGCAAAGCAATCCCACGGGTGGACGAGTTAACATACCTGGGATATGAAATTCTTGCCCACCCCACCTTAAACAAGGTGATACACTCCATTCTGGGGAAGAAATCAAAAATTATTGCACAAATGAAAAATCTGAATGGAAGATTTTGCAAATTTTCTATAATTCCGCTCAAGAAGTTCTACATAGGCAAAGTTGTCCCGGTCCTTCTCTACGGCCTTGAGGCAAAGCCTCTTTTGTGGAACTATGATTGGAGCAAAGTTGAGGGCTCTTTGTGGAAATCTTCTCTTCATCTTCCATCGTGCACTCATCTCGCTAGTCTGAGATTTGAGTTGGGTCTGACCTCTCTGAATTGCCGTGCAGAGTGGAAGCTACTGTCCCTCTATCGTAACATAATTACAGCTAATGTATCCACCCTTTTCTTCGACGTAAATCAACATCTAAAAAAGTCAAAATCAAAAAAACTCCTCGGCTTGGAAGAAAAGATTGCCTGCATTTTACATAGGCTGGAATTAACAACAGAAACTCTCACACAAAATCCTAAGAAAGTCAAAAAAATATTAGAAATGGAGGACTGGATTAAAACGATCGAGGGAATCAGAAGGCTTAACCCCCCAAACCTATTCCTGACAGCGGACAGAAAGCTCGGCACCATCCCGCGCTACCTGGAAAAATTCCCGGACCAAAGAATCAGAAACAATTTCCTCAGACTCAGACTGAATATAGCCCACACGGGTGAAATACTGGACCAAAGAAACCAAGGTGAGAAGGCAATAAGCTTTTGCAAGATCTGTGCCTCTCCGAATTTACAATCCCTCAAACACCTGCTGCTGGAGTGCAAAGGCACATGGGCGATCAGGGTATCATCATTGGGGAGATTTGTAACTAGAGAGGAGAGCCTAGTTCAGGACGCATTTTGGGATAGACTGATCTCTGGCCAAGAAGTCATGCTAACTGCTGAGATAGTAAACATTTTGGAGAAGCTTACTATCTTAAGGAACTATCAACAGACTAGTCATGTTCTTGAACTCTCCAGTCAAGGGGATCAGTCTGTCTAGTCAAATCCCTGGTTTCTGAGCCTGTATTTTGCCTTGTTATTTTATTTTGTCACTTTACTCCTTCGCTTCCTGTATTCTTAAATACGCAGGAAACAACTGCTTTTTGTATGAAATTGGAACTTTTAATATTCTTTCTTTGTAAAGGTTTTCTCATTAACCAAAAACAAATAAAAAAAAATAAAAAAATATGATGGTAAAAAGTTAAATACCCCTCTAGGGCGTAACCTCAACAAATTCCATGGCTTAAATTGTTCCAAAATAATATTGAAACATTGGATTGAATGCAATTCAAGCCCACAAGAACAAAGGCTGTGCTGCTCTACCACAGAGTTGACAGATGTTGAACATATGAAAACCTACTGATTATTATATCAGCTGCTCCTGGTGAAGATAATTATTGCGCAGAAGCAGTCAACAGGTTAGAAAGACGATTTGGCAACACAGAAAATCAAATGAACTACAAAGTTTTACAGTTGTATGCAGAATCTGAAAGAAACTAGGAATTACTTTGTTACAAGCTTAAGAGAGCTTTCAGAGGACTGGGATTTTGGCACCAATACAGATACGTTGGTAAGGGGCATGCTAATTACGCATGGATGGTATTAAAAATACAAGTGAACATGCTAGCAGCACAGGATCCAACCTTAAAATGAGTTGTTATGAATGCAAACACAGCAGAAGAAGGTTCTGTTAGAAAGTAAATGAAAAGACCTCATAAAATGTTCATGTTCATTACATGACTACAAGACACAGAAATTCGCAAATTGGCAGAGAATCAAGAGCCAGGTATGCCTTGCAGTGACATACATACATGTTTCAGTAGCTTGGTAAAGAATCAAGAGCCAGGTATGCCTCGCAGTGACAGATATACATGTTTCAGGAGCTTGACAGAGAATAAAGAGCTAGGTATGCCCCGCAATGACATATATACATCTATTAGATGTGGTGATCCATCTCATTTGCCAAAAGAACAACTATATCCTGCAGGAGAGAACACCTGCACAAGGTGCACACAAAAAAGTTAGCACGCCAAACGATAGAACGTAACCGTATAAGACAACCAAAACACTTCAAGTAACTACGGAAAGTGAAAATTCAGAGCAAGACAATGAACTCACAGGGCCGATAGTTCGTCAGTACAAAAATTTTAATAAAATCTAAACAACATATTTACGCAGTTAATGAATTGTACATTTAATGTCTTATTCTTCTGTCGAATGGAATACAATATAAGATTAGCTCATATTGGCTGGGACACATATTTTGACTGGGGTGCACTCAGGACCCCGCGCCAAGATTGCTTCTTGAGTGCAGAGCTCCCAGGGGCACCGAAATATCCTTGCATAGAAGTCTGCCTGCAGTAGTAGAGGTTGATCCAGTGGGGTGCGAGATATAGTCAAAGCAGCACTGGGGTGTCGGTGGGAGCTGGTGGGACCTGACAAGATGGAGACAACAGCGGGAAGAATGATGAGGAGAGCTGGGCTATGTGCTGGGTGCAGGGGCACAGAGAGCAGTGAGTGAGAGCGGAGCCTCCCTGGAGCTGGCTGTGCGGCGACAAGGATGTTTTACCTGTCACCGAGGTGAGCCAGGAACCACAAAACATTGGTAAGAGCGGGACAGGAGGAGCTTGGTTGGGCACCGGATGTGGGAGGCCACCCATTAATGGAAGGGAGGTCTGTGGTGGCAGAGTGAGTCGGTGGCCGTGCTGGATGAGTCCCACCCCTACAACCCCACTCCTGCTGCACTACAATGGCATCTCCTGGAGGGAGAGTGGAGCACCTGGAGAAGAACACACATTGATTATTAGTGGCAACTAGGGGACCTTCTGGAAGCAACCTTTTACCAGGGCACGGAGGAAGGGCAACTACATTCCTTAGCGGAGAGTTTATGGTGTGCTTTAACTTTGGAGCACATCGTCCATTACAAATACAGTGTTCTAGGCAAGGAATTTTCAGCCGATGATACGGCCATCCCCAAAGTGAGGAATTGGAGAGCCATTTGGAAGGTGGTACTGATCTTCATTAGGCTGTGATATTCAACTCATGAGCACAATGGGGAAATCTGAGAAGAACCAGCACAAACTAGCTTTAGTCAACCAAAGAGACAAAGGGCTGGGTCCTCCCAGAAAGGGGTGTCTGAAATGTGTTGCAGGCTCCGCCTATGGAAAGCTTGCAAGAGTAAATTTGTCAAATGTTCTCCGAAGTCAAGTCGAGCCTGGTAGCGCTGGGAAGCAAGATTGATTCCCTGACTAGCAAAATGGACAGTATGCAGGGGAAGCTTCAACAGCATAATATCAGGTTGGAGGAGGCCGAAGACAGAATTTCAATACTGGAAGATACAAGCACGACAAGGACTAAGGATACTTCTGAAATGCAATCATTCCTTAAGGTTATAGTGGATAAGGTGGAGGAGGTAAAGGGGTACTGTAGGCGTAACAATAGCAGAAATCCTCTGGTTGCAGAAATGACAGTAATGAGGAACATATAAAACTTTGTAGAGACCCTAGTGAACACCCTTTTTGCAAAGGGATATTCTCACTGGTGGTCATCGTAGAAAGAGCCCACTGTGCGTTAATGCCAAGCCCCCCCCCCCTGTCTCCCCAGGAGACGCTCCAAGGACGATAATCACCAAAATCCTAAATTATAGAAATGGGGGTAGTATCCTGAGAGAGGCCTGGGCAAAATGAGTGCTACAATACCAGGGCAGGACCATTTTCATCTTTCTGGATTTTACCTCAGAGGTGCACTCAGCACAGAAAGCATTCTGGGCCTTCAAGCTGCAGCTGCGGAAGAGACAGATCCAATATTCCATGCTGTTTCCTGTGAACCTCAGGGTGGTGTATGATATCAAGATACACTTCTTCAGTAGCCCAGCACAGCCAGAAGAATTCTTAAAACGCCTCAAGGATCAACCTATGCGCAAGGGGAAAAGTCCTAGCAAAGAGCACAATAATCAGGAGAAATGAGGTTGACTGTTACGCATCTAATAATTAGCACCAGTTCGGGCACATGTGGAAGATGGCCTTCTATAGAAGCACCCTCTTGATTCAGCAAGAGGTCCATCATTAGACATCTGGCAGAGCAACTATGCCGGGAACGAGAGCTACATGGAAAAATACGCAGAGGTGCCCATGCGCTGAGACGTGCGGCTTGCCCCCCAGGTGTACTCCACACAACGAACTATGGTTAGTTGTTGATTTCAAGTTGGGGAAGGGGTGTTGCTGGGTGGTATAGGAAGAGTTCAGGGTCACTAACTGATTAGGCGGATAGTGGGGGAGAAGGGTGCAGGGGATGGACGTTTAACAGGGGGATATCCTTTGGGTGCAAACTAGAAGTGTGTTGGAAGGAGAATATGGGGTGTAATGTGGATATAATGACAGTGGGACAGTCTTGGACAATGAGGGAACGGCTAGCTTGATAATCGAGGCTTGGAGGGACCAGCAATGGCAGAGGCCCTTTGGCAGCATGGAATGAAGAGTCTGACCAAACAGTGGCATGGTGATTGGTACAGACATTTGTTTATGTGAAAATCAAACCTAACTATCTCTAACTAGAGGTGGTTTCCCTATCTCAAACAAACTAAAAGCAGTCAGGAAGTCTGTGTAGTCCAAATAAATGTTGATGTCCTAGTCCAAACTCCTATTCTATCCATACCACTTAAACATAAATCCTAATCTAAGAAATAATAATTCTTTATACAACCCAGAAGTATGACTCCCGTCTCCTGGGTATGAGTCTTTCAAGATGCAACATTCTCCGCTTCGGGAAATTTTCCAAGGTTCACAATCAAAGGAAACAAAGTTCCACAATATCCAGGTGAGGCTTGACGAATGACTCCCTTCTAGCTTGCTCCCCAGTCTCAACTTCTTTAATAAATCTTGTAGTTCCCTACAAGGACTGCTTCATCTCGTTACTTTCTCTAGTTTCTTTACTTTGCCCCCACTGGGATTATGAAGATGCTCCCTGAGTCCTCCTTGACTCTCCAGTACCACACCCTTGAGGAACTAGCCAGAGAATTGTGTTTCACTACTTTCTCTTCTTCTTCTACTTCCTCTGCTTTTTCATTCACAGTCTCAAACCTTCCTAGCCCCCTCCTGGACTTAATCCTGTTACCTTCTCTCAGGGAAGGCTTCACCGGTTTCACCACGGGGTGTGGGTTTGTTGTTCCGTCTTCTACTTCTCTACATAGGCCCACTGCGGCCAGGTACTGGTGGCGATCTCAGCACAAGTTCTGGACCAGACGGTCCACCCATTACAGGCCACGCCATCGCCACAGTTTCTCGTACTCACCATACATTCGCCTACGCGGTTCTGCGGTTAGCCAAAGTAGGCATCTTGGTGCAGTTCACCCAGGACATGTCACGCGACTTCCGGTGCACCAGCTCCCAGATGACTTGCTAGACGCTCTCCGGGCGTCCCGCTCCTCGTCTCTGGTACTTTACAGAATTGCTTGCTGCAGTCTCCCGAAGCCCTGTTTCAACC
The DNA here is from genome assembly GCF_040938575.1 of Ambystoma mexicanum. NCBI lineage: Eukaryota > Metazoa > Chordata > Amphibia > Caudata > Ambystomatidae > Ambystoma > Ambystoma mexicanum. Next base: position 272,812,230 of record NC_090927.1, on the reverse strand, counting down.
TTGCAGGCTTCTCGACAGCATCCTCGCTCACCAGGTTCTCCTTCCGGAATCAGAACAGAACAAAGTCCTTCTTTGCTATTTAGTTTAAATAACCGGGCCTTCCCCAGTGAAACGTCAGTTCGATTTACAACAGCTGGTTGAGCACTCTTCCTACTTGATTGGAACGTGAACAGAATCTTTTCCATCACTGTACCCATTACAGCGAAGTTGTCTGACAGTTTACAATAACATATGGTTTCAGACTGTATCATAGGTAGAAAAGGTTTGGGTATTTTTATTACCCTATGGGGTCGTGAGTTAAAGGGGCCATGTCCCGGTCTGACGTCTTTACACCCAGGAGGGGAGTTCCTCCCCATGAGGTTCTCCGGCATGTTACCATCCCATGGGGGATTATTGGTTAGCGGTTGCACCTCCCGAGCCTCATGGAAAGGGGAAGTGATGCCATCTGGAGGACGGCCAAAAATACAAAAAATAAAATGAAGAATGTGCGTTCAATGCGCATTCAGCATGGTGGAAAAATTACCATAATGTCGAACAAAGGGAGCAAGAGTTGCGTGGGGGTCCCCCGCTTCCCTTGTTCGACATTATGGGTTGCAGGGGTGTCCCCCGCTTCAATAACAAGGAATCAGGGGAAAGAGAACATTTAAAAAAATAACAGACCCTGGCCCTGAAGTTCCACCCCACAATGGAGAGGCAGAACTCACACCACAGGGAAGAAACGGACGCAGGTAAGTAAAAAAGGTAAGTGATTCTCACCTTAAATAGGAGGTTAGGGGTGGCGGTCGGGCGGCATGCTGGCAAGGGCGATCTATGTGATTATTGCGACCCGCAGTTTTCGAATTCTGAATTTTCAGAATTGAAATTTTCCACGCTGCAATAAGCATGTAGACCCCTGGAGCATTGTCTCATACCCTTCCCTTTAAGACTTCTGCTTTCCCATCCAAACCGCCACAAGAAATCAACATTTCCCTGTTCTTTCCCCTTCCTATGTTCGACGTGAAAGCAAATTGGTTGTAGTTCTAAGAACCAGCGCATAATGCAAGGGTTTGTGTCTTTGCGTAGACTGAGCCAGGTTAAGGGGGAGTTATCTGTCACTAGTTTGAATATGTGATCAGTAAGGCAATGTTGCAGATATCCTACAGCTCACTTAATGGCAACAGGCTCCAATTCTATGGTGGCACAATTTTGTTCACTCATTTTACTCATTTAAAGGACTGGGTGTTCCACCCCATCATACTCTTGCAAAAGGACTGCCCCAAGACCCACGTTAGTGACATCTGTCTGCCAAACAAATTCTTTGTTGAGATTTGGGACTTTAAGCACTGGTTTATTGCAGAGGATGTGTTTGAAGGTGTTGAAACTGGCCTGGTCTTGTTTTTCCCAGCATAGCTTCTGGGGTTCAGCATTCTTTAACTTATCAGTCAGGCAGGATGTTATACTGGAGCAATTCGTAATAAACCACTGATAATAGCAAATAAGGCCCCAAAATGTTCTCAAGTCCTTCTTGGTCTTAGGGGGAGGAATTTCACTAACAACCTTAATTTTCTCAACTTGAGGACTCCTGCCTGGGCGGCGAGGGGGGCTAGGGGAAGTGGCAAAATAGAGAAGGTACGGAAAGAAGATGGCTCATATGGGATACGGCAAGAGGTCAAAACAGAATTCTATGAGTTCTATCCTAACCTATACAAGTCTAAGTTGCCACATCCAAGGCCAGATGCTCATGCCTGGCCGGATGAAATAAGCTTATTGTGGCTGTATACAGCTCAGAGAGAGAGGCTGAATGCCCCTATAGTTGAGGGGGAAATAAGGCAGGCAATCAAGGTATTCCCCAATGGGAAGTCTTCAGGGACTGATGGGGTTCCGGGGAGTTCTATAAAACCATGTGCTTAGGAAAAGGAAAACATACAGTATTGAGAGATCCGTACTGCAAATCTTACTGTGATTGGGGGTAAGGCAGGTGAACGATGGAAGACATTCTTTCAAATGTATGGTGGCATTTTGAAAGTAAACATTTCTGAGGAACCTTGTTCTCATATCTCTCACAGACCATGAAGTACATGTGCCATTTGATGTAGAGAACCACTGTAGCAGTAACCAAGGTTTTCCCTAGGAATGGCAGATGTGATATTGTTGGATTGTGTAACAGCGATAATGTCATAAGTGGGTGGTGCGAGTGTGTTGAGGGGGGACATTTTAAAACAATGCCATTAATGGCAGGTCCTACACAGTATCCAAGAAGACTTTTTTTCTGAAGGTTACCTGCAGTTATAAACTGTGTAATTTGCATTTGTATTCAAAGTAAAACATGCTACAGCTGAAAGCCAAAAGTACCACTTGCACAACATTAAGTAAACAGTGTAAATTAACTGGGCATTAAATACAGTGAGTGTCAGCTTGCACAGCAGGGGCAACCTTGACCTCCTACACCAGCCTTCCTCACGGTGCCATTCACATGAAATATGGCTCGGATACAGGGCTGGGTGAAGCACTTCTTTATTCATCAACTTGCTAACTTGAATGCCCCAACCCCTTCCTTTCCGCCCTCCCTGTGCCTTCCGGCGCCCTCCTCGCACCAGGTGATCACACACGTGATCAAATGATTACACTACAACCTCCCCCCTTTTAAAACATAAAGTCAACTTTGATCCATTTCTTCAATCACTCTCTTTGGTTTGTTTCTGGCTCTCTGGGGTCATCCTGTGGGGTCTCCTAGGACCCCATCCGGGCTGGAACGTTCAGGAGGATTCCAGACATCACCGTCAGACTCTTCACCATCACCTTAGTAGGGTTCTTCCATTTCCCTTATCTCTGCATCATCTTTCCGTATTCCTCCTTCCAGTGTCTCTGGAAACCTCTTAAAGTGTGACTAATTTCTGGTTACTTGCCATCGCCCATCCCACGCTGTTATCAGTGATCTGTTTACTCTGGTGACGGTCAGCGGGGCACTGTTGAATGCTGCCGGTTGTTTGTGGGTGCAAGGTTGTCTCACTACTACTGTATCTCCTTCCTGGAGGTCTGCTTCCGTGGCTCTCTGTCTGATGTCGGCATGGTGCTTCATACATGCTTTGGCAAAAGCATCTTGCTCTCTCACCTCCTGGTCTTTGGGAAATTTCTCCTCGGGCAATGTGATATGTGGTAGTCGAGTTCTGACATTTCGACCAAATATAATTTCTGATGGAGACGTCCCAGTGGTGCTGTGTGGGGGATTTCTGTAGTCCCTCAGGAGTTGATAAACTACCTTTTCTACTGGTTCTCCAGTTATGTGGGCAATCTAGACTGTCCTTTTGACATTGCTCATGAAGCGTTCTACTGTCCCATTAATTTGGGGCCATAGCAGGGTAATCCTTCTATGTATGAAACCCTATATTCAGTAAAAGTCTTGAAATCTTGTCCCGTGAATCGGGGATCATTGTCAGATTTTACCCCGTGTGGCACCCCATATGCTGTGAACATCCTGTCTAGAGCCGGGGTCGTGTGATAGGCCGCTGTAGAGGCCACTATCTGCATGCCTGGATAGCAGGAATACTCGTCCATGGCCACGGTTATGTATTCACCTCCCACAATGAGTCCAAAGAAGTCATTGGCCATTACGTCCCATGCATGCTCAGGAAGCTCCGTCATTTGTAGAGGCTTACGTCTGGTGTGCGGATTCAGGATGGTGCATGTGGGGGAATCTTTGAGTAAAGTTTCAACTTGGTCATCCAGGTGGGGGAGCCAAAACTTTTGGCGCAGCAGGCGCTTTGTGAATACTATGCTTCTGTGACCTTCATGCGCTAGTTCTAACATCTTTCTCCTCAGACTTCGAGGCATTATTATCTTGGTTCCTTTCAAGACTAGGCCTTCTTCAGCCCATGTGAGTTCTTCTCTTACCAGGAGCAAACCCTCAACATCTTTTGCACCTCAGGACAGGTACCTTCCCCCAGTTGTTTGGCTTACTTCCATCTGCCTGACTGTAGGCATTGTATGATGATCTGAATAGCTGGGTCATTCCCCGACTCTTGAGCAATTTGTGTGACATCAACCCCAACCGGGGTGGCCGCCTGGACCACGTAATAAATGTATTGGTCCCCAATTGTGGATTCTGTTTTCGCTGAGGTGGCTGGGTGATGGGATAAGAAATCAGCTGGGTTCTCCTTGCCGGGCCTATGGATAATACAAAATGGGTAGTCCTGCAGTCTGAGACCCCATCTAGAAATTCAAGGAGGCATCTTGGCTTGTGGGTTTCCAAAGATAAACAGGAGAGCTTGGTGGTCAGTCACAATGGTGAATGGTTTCCCATATAAGCATAAATGAAAATGTTCACAAGCCCACACTTCAGCCAATTTTCGGCTTGTAAGTAGCCTGTTCCGTTGGGGATAAGCTTCTACTAGCATAAGATACACTGTGTCTTCTGTCTGGTTACTCCAGATCCACTTGAGCCAGGATGGCCCCCAGTCCCACAGGACTGGTGTCGACCGTGAGCTCAGTTTCCCAAGCTGTATTAAAATATGCCATATTGTCTACAGACGAATGAGCAGCCGTATTGTTTCAAATGCTTCCTGGCATGCCTCTGACCATACGAAGGGCACCTGCTTCTTAGTGAGTGTGCGTAGTGGTTCACTCACAGATGCAACATTTTGTATATATGTAGTGCAATAAGTAGCAAGCCCCAAGAATTAGGGTAAATCAGACACATTTGTGGGCGGCTCAGCATGGGTGAGTGTGGCTACCTTTTCTGGGTCTGGCCTCATTCCTTGTGCAGAGAATTCATGTCTGAAGAAATTAGGATTTCCTTTCTGAAATTCACACTTCTCCTTTTTTAGTGTGAGATTGGCTGCCTCTAGGGCCATGCATACTCTGACCAAAGGGTTTTCCTGCTGCTCTTGATCCTTTCCAAATATTAGTATATCATCACTATAGTTCAGGCAGTTGGGAATGTGCTTGATGACATTGTAAATTTCAGCCTGAAAGATTTCAGTGGCCGAGGACACTCCAAAACTCAGTCGCTATTATCTAAAAAACTGTAGGTGCGTGATGAAGATTGCGATATCTGGATTCCTCACTCAGCTCTAGCTGCTGGTATCCCTTGTTAAGGTCTAGCTTGGAGAAGATTTGCGCTCCGTTCAACAGATGGCTCATGTCCGTGATTCTTGGGGCTTGATGTCTCTCCCTCATGATTGCTTCATTGGACCTGCACATGTCAACACAGATCCTGATGTCATTGGATGCTTTTTTGGGAACCAGGACTATGCGTAAAACCCAAGGGGTGGGCCCTGTCACCAGCTCCATGATGTCTTGTTCAAGCAACTTGTGCAATTCATCTTCCACCTGCCTCTGAATGTTTACGGGGATGCCCCTTTAATGTTGGGCTACCGGGCATACTTGGGCGTAGATGTGCAGACTAATTTGCCCATTCCTCAGTTTTCCTAGTCCTTTAAACAGTTTGGGAAATAACTGTTCCATTTTGTCTGTTGTATCAATGTACTTATGTGCCATGAGACAATATGGTATTTGGATGAGGCCCATGTCTAGAGCAGCCCTGAAGCTTAGGATGCATCTGCTTTCTGCTGCAGCTTCGAGCATGTGGATAGGTAGCACCTTGGATATGCTCTATATCCATAGGGAGATATGTTTACCACTGTAGGCTTGAGTCTGGGGGCTCTTCGAATCTTGCCATACATTTCTTCGCTGATCACGTTTACGAGTGCCCCCGTATGCACTAGGAACTCCGCCAGCAGTCCTTGTATTTGTAGTAACAAAATGGGGCTATGTTCTTTGGCTGTAGGGTTTCCCAGGGCATATATGTATACTTTCCGCTTCGGTTCTTCTGGGTCTAGTTGCCTGGCTCTGTGTTTTCACCTGGCTTCTTCGACTGAGGAACAGCTGGAGCCGCTGTCTGTGGCAGATTGTTCTATGAGGCATCTAACATAGCATTTGGGCTTTTGCTGGGGCCTTGCGCTGGAAACAAGACGAGTGTGCCATTCTGGTACTGGTTTGTCGTGTGGACGACCCTCCACCACTCAGTCTTTGAAGCACCTGTGTGGGGGTTCTTATGGTGCTGGTGCCCCCATCTGGAGTGTGGCCAATCTGTATTTGATTCGGGATGTCTCCCTTGTGTGCTTTCTCCTTTTGCCTGGCTGCGGGACATTCAGCATACTGATTTGAAATGGCCCTCTCCTCTGCATGCCGTGTATTGCTGGCCCAGGGCAGGGAACACACCTTTTTGTGGAAATTCATATCCGCACCTATAGCAGAAAGAGTCACTGTTATGTTGATGTGTCAAAGACATGGTCATCTTGTGAATTAACTCTGACGGGGGGGCCTGTACTTTGATGTTGCCCATTGCTTCCACCTGTAGCTTCAGAGCGGTGTCAGACCTGGCCAGCTTCAAGATCTCATCGAGTGACTGTTGCTTTTGAAGGAGACGTTTTCGGGACACAGCGGATTCACATCCCACAATGATTTGTGATCTCAGGGCTTCTTTGTTGGAATAAATGTTGAAGTCACAGTGCTTCATCCGTATGCACAGTTGCATTACAAATGCGTCCATGGACTCACCCATGTTCTGTTTAGTCGTGTGTAACACGTAGCGCTCATAGTCCACGTTGGTGTGAGGGGTAAAGTTTTCCATAAGTGCCGCCCTGAGGCCCTTGTAGGAGTCTGTGGTGTCAGTTGGGAGCTCATGTACGATGTCCCTCACATTGGTTCCTATCGCTAGCGACAGCAGGCTGTGTTTCTTGTCATCATTCAAAGGGCCTTTGGCCCTTACGTACACGTCGACGTCTCTGACCCACCTTTTCCATCTATGACGTCAAAATGGCCTGGTAATTGCATGGCCAAGTTGTCCTGCAATCTCGACGGTAGACCTCTCTGCGGCGTATGTGGTGGTGTGGTGGGTATGGCGATGTGATTTTGATCGGACACAGTGTAGCTGCTACTGGCCCCCAATTGTCCAGTAATCTCTTGATTGGCTGTTCTGCAGCAGCTTTGCTGCCAAAACTCCCCAGGCTGTGATGCTGCTGGGCCCCCTTTTTTGTGTGATGCTGTGCACTGTTGGTCTAGTGCATTCTCCTTGCGATATATGGCACTATTCATGCTCAAATTATTCCCTTTTCACCCCTCTCTCAGTATTCAGAAGCTTTGGAGGTCTCACCATGAGGAATACAGCATGACTATCTCTCAAACGGAGCACAAGCATGTGTATCCCGGCTCCTGCACTGCTGTTATTGCCAGAGACTCGAACAGTCTTTCTTTTTCTTTGATGCGCATGTGCACTTCTACTCGTGCGCACTGTTAGTTCCCTTTATGGCCACCAAACCTCGATGCGTAGTCCGTGTTGACGGCTCCTGCTTTTCTTCCGTCGTGCACTTCCGCGCAGCCCTTAAATCAGTCAACCACACAGTGGCAGGGCTCTGGCACGTTGCTCTCTTGCACACCTCTTCTGGCGCTGTATGAGCGGGTCCCCTGCCATTCACATGAAATATGGCGCAGGCACAGGGCTGGGTGAAACACTTCTTTATTCATCAACCTGCTAACTTGAATGCCCCAACGCCTCCCTTTCCACCCACCCAGCTCCCCATGCCTTTCGGCACCCTACTCCCCACTGTTAAGATGGATTTCTGAACTCTGACCTGGTGGGTAGAGGTTCAGAAGGCCAGCCGAGTTTCTTGGAACAGGGTAACCTTCTGGACAAGCCATACCAATCAAGGTAATATTGGTGGCAGTCAAGACTAGGTCTCAGGAGGGGTGAGGGTGACTGAAGACCTCAATGAGCACACAGAGTAAAGGACACTACAAATCACTCCCAGTCAGTTGTATATATATAAAATATACATGTACATTTATCCAAGGCCTTTGAACTCAAACACAGAGCAATTATCAACAGTAATACATCAAGCCAATACAACACTACTATAACACATATATACAATACCACGTGGCCTAGTGGGTTAAAAGCACAGAATGGGTCCATATCCTAAAAGGGGAGGAAGCAAGCAGTGCAAATAGTATTTAGGCAGCTCTTCATTAAATAAACCCTATCTGAGAGGCAGTCCAGTCCCTACGAAGAGAGGAGCCTAATGCTCAATGTACTTTCAAATGCTGGTGTACGCGATAGTGCAGAAGGGTGAAAACAGGGTCGATTGCAGGGGCTGCAGCAGCTCAGGAAGGTGGGTGAGGCAATGAAGAACAAGTTCCCACTATTCGTGGAAGGTCTCCCCAAGAGGGCAGAACAAGTTTCAGGAGTTGGGAAAGGGACGGTAGCACAGGCTACCTGTGGAAAGGTGAGTGGCCTTCGGGACATTCGTGCGTAAATGTGGGTGGATGCGTTAGGGGCCACCGGTAAGGGTTGAACATACTCACCGACCCCCGGCCCAATCCGGACCAAACTTCGTCAGTCGAGTCCACTTCGGTTGCAGGATCAAATGCAGCAATTGTGCGGCTCTGCCGCTTTCATCAGCGAAGATACAGCGTTGATTCCTGGCGGGACAGTGGCGATTTGTCTGCTCCAGATGAAGGGATCGAGCCAGTTTCACTGCAGCAGGCTTCAGGGCACAGAAGAGGGGCACAGCAGCAAGGCACCTGAAAAGTTCATCACCACGGCTGGGCGACACAGTAACTGTAGGTACTCCGGTTTGGGCACTCTCTCTTTATTCCAGACCTGGGAATGTCAAGTGTACGTAATTTGGTGTGAGAGTGCCATGAACACAGAGCTTGCGATATACCAAGTTTCAAGGGTCTCCTCAAATCGGCGGCGGTTTCAGAGCAAAGGTCCTGTGCATGCTGGTCAGCCCACTGGTTGGCCAAGGGACACTTCCAAAGAGGCTTACTTGCAGGTTTAGGTGAAGGTGCCGTGAATAGTTGGTCCCACTATTCAAATGGGTCAAAGCGTCTTTGCAGACCTTCTGGTTCGATCAGATGAAGAGGGGTCCAACAGGACAACAGCGGGCTCAGGTTGCCAAATCTTCCAGCGGATCACCAGCGGTTCCTAAACTCGGCTTCTTAGTTTTAGGATACTTGGATTCTATCCTTGGTTCAGTGATACCTCAAGAGATCGACCTGGTGTGGGTGTTTGGGCCTTCTCTTATCCAGAATCTCCTTTGTGCAAAAACGAAGAGGACCCAATGGGAGATCTGCTTACATACAAGCACACCAGACTTGGACCAATCAAGGACCACAGTGGTCCCAGTCATTCACAGCACACCATACTCTCTGGCACTCAGGATGTGTATTGGAACTAGACAGTCCAGCCCACATCCTGGAGGCACACACACAAGGCATGCAGAAGCCCGCGAAAGCTTGGTGATTGATGGGAGAATGCATGCCCAAATAAGGACTGACCCAGGTCGGCTCGACCTGGGGAAGGCAAAGGGGCAAGCTGGCCAAAGGACAGGACAAATAACCTTGTGACATAGCCATTTTGGAGCCAGGCCACTTTCCTGTGCCAACCACGGTATATACAGTTTGCATGGCCAGAAAGGGTTAAAAAAAAGCAAAATGTTAAGCTGCCACCACCCTTGTCCAAGGCACATCTGCACTTCTCCTAACAAATACTTTGAGGGAGTCTATGGCCTTTGAAAATGAAAGGAAGACCCAAGTGCACTGTACTGTAAGGTACATTGTGCACTTGTAACATGTTGCAGAAAGGTTGCAACATTGGAAATGACTAAGGAAAACAAAGTCTCCCAGTCCATAGACTGTCTTTAAGGACATGTCAGTTTCCCCATAATAAAGTGAGCAAATGCTCAGTGGAGTGCAGCTGTAGGATGTGCTCCACTGGCAAAAGTCAGACAATGGTGTTTAAACAGCAGCAAAAAGTTGTGGGGTACGCAACTGGAGGGAAAATTACCCAGAAATGGGAAACCTTCCTAACACCCACATCTGGTGATCACACACGTGATCAAATGAGGACACTACAGTGACCTAAGCTAACAATACAACTTCTGTACCCCGAAGTTCGGTACTCTCAAAAAAGGTCATGACCAAAACTAGAAAAGCCTTGCAAGATGTCAGGGCTTGAAGATCCTCCCCGCTGCCCCTCCTCACCTGAGTTTTCAATGGTACTTTCGTGGGTCTCCAAGTCCTTCTTTCTCCTGGTCTTCTTAGTCTCTTTAGGCTTCTTCTCCTTGTTCTGGTGTAAATAGGGGCGAGCTCCCTCGGAGGCCACCGTGACGCGTGGAGATATCTAGGTCAGGGGGAACCCCAAGGAGCAAGCTCCCAAAAAGTCCAAGGAAAAAGCCTTTACGGTGTAAAAAACCCTGTAGAGTTCTTTGGCAGAACGTGACAGTAGACTCTGTAGCCTGTCCTTCTTGGTCTGGAAAGTTGTAGATATTGGAGCTTGACGACACTGGTTTGATGAGGTGAGGAATCCTCTTCCTCTTTGTAAATGATAGCGCAATTCTCTTGAAGGAGAAGGGCAGAACCAACAAACCGAAGGATATCACAGGAGTAGGAAGTCAGCTGGACCAAACGACTTCCAGTCGGGTCAAGGAATGTTACCTTGCGAGGATGGGGAGAGAACTGCCGGAGGTAAGGAAGCGGAAAGTCAAACCACAGAGAAACAGAACAGAACACGTACGGAGGAGGACGTAGACTAGAAAGGTATGCCTAAGTAGAACGAAACAAAGAAGCCCGAAAGGAGAGAGAGAAGGACAGAATCTGCAGTAAGCCCAAAGGCTGAAAAATGACAGATAGAGAGAAATAAGTTACCCTGGGAGGTGGTGGTAGCAAAGAAGAAATAAAAACAGAGGTAGAAATAGAACGTACCGGAGTGCGATGTCAACAACCCTCGATACTATTGACCGTGAATAAACAAGTCTAGAAACCTCATATTCCTCTGGATCCTGAGGCACCGCCGTCCTGTGCAATGGGAGCTTCTGCTTGTACGGGTCAACCACATACGGTTTGATAAGAGAAGTGTGAAACACAGGATGCACTCTCCTCAAATGACAAGGCAGTTTTAACCTGAACGCTACAGGATTAATCTTGGAGGAAACGGGGAAAGGCCCAATATAGCGGGAAGAAAACTTCCTGCAGTGCACCCAACGAGGCAATAATGTAGTGGACAAGCCTGCTTTCCAATCTGAATTGGGTCTCCTGTCACGATCCGCCGTAGCCTTGTAGGTCCTCCGGCTCACCTCAATGGATCCCAAGCCCTTCTTGTGAACAAGCCTGAGGTTGGTGAGAAGGCCTTCCACAGCCGGGGAATTGGTCGGTGTGAAGCCACCCCAGGGTAGATGTTGGGGATCGTATCCATAGGTACAAAAAAAAGAACTCATGTTGATGGCTGTGTGTCTGGTATTGTTATAGGCGAATTCCGCCATGGGAAGATATTCTGCCCATTCATCCTGTTCGAGGTTACAAAAACAGCGGCGATACTGTTGCAAATTAGCATTCAGGCGTTGTGTCTGTCCGTTCGTCTGAGGAGGGTACCCAGACGATAAGGCTCTGTGAATACCCATCTGTTCACAGAGAGAGGCACAAAATGTAGACATAAATTGTATTCCACGATCAGAAATGATCATTCGGGGGAGACTGTGTAACCTCACCACGTCCCGGAGAAAGACCATGGTGGTTTCAGGAGCAGAAGGTACAGCCTGGAGAGCCGAGAAGTGTACCAATTTACTGTATGAATCCACTGTCACCATTATAGCCGTACAATGCCTGGAAGAGGGCAAATCAACGATGAAATCCGTGCATACCTGTTCCCATGGACTGGAAGGCAGCCCTCCCTGTTGAAGGTGTCCGATTGGTCTCTGTCGGGACACCTTGTTCGAAACACAGATAGGACAGGTCCTGACATAGTTCTCAACATCCCGGCCCATTGAAGGCCACCAGAATCTCCTAGAGAGTAAGTCCAATGTGGCCGTATGACCCTAGTGGCCAGACATCGGAGAGTCATGGTACCAGTTCAATGCTAGAGTCTGTAGACGAAGGGAAGGTAAGTAGAGGGCTTGCTTATGGAACAGCAATCCGCCCTTCTGGACCCTCAAGTCACGAGGAAGGGTATCCCCTTTACAGTTCTTGGTGGCGATCTGTACTTCTTGGAGAAACCAGTATATGTGTCCGGGCATTCCCCCAGACTCCGAGACAGTGCGTCTGCTACCACATTTTTAGAGCCTGGAATGTAAGTTATGTTAAAATCAAAATGGGAACAATAGTACGCCCACCTGGCATGCCTAGAGTTCCTACATTCCATCTGTTGTAACACCTTTAGATTACGATGGTCTGTTCGGACCAAAAAAGGATGAGCTGCTCCCTGGAGAAAATGCTGCCACTCCTCGCAAGCCTGCCAAATCCTGAAAAGCTCCTTCTCCAGCACTGAATAGTTCCTTTCACTAGGAGTCAGCGTGCGACAGTAGTAGGCAATGGGATGTTCAAATCCATCCTTTTCTTGGATGTGAACAGCAGCTAGAGCTCCTCCAGAAGCATCTGCTTCGACGATGAAAGGTTGTGTTTGATCGGGTTGAAGCAGTACCGGGGCAGTGGTAAACAAGGTCTTCAGTTTCTGAAATGCAGCTTGTGCTGCAGAGGAGAATGCAAACACTGCACCCTTCTTAAGTAGAGCTGTGATAGGCAGAACTATTTCAGAGGTTAGGTGTGAAGCGCCTATAAAAGTTAGCTAGGCCCAAGAACTTCTGCACCTTCTTGCTAGTAGTTGGTTGTCTCCAGTCGAGAATGGCCTTCACCTTTTCCGGGTCCATCTTGACTCCTTTTGGGGTAAGAATGAATCTCAAGTAAGCTACTGTAGAAGCCTCGAAAATACACTACTCAGGTTTGACATACAAATGGTGCTTCTGTAGTTGTTGCAGAACCTCCTTGACCTGTCTGCGATGTTCAACCAGCGAAGAAGAGAAGATCAAAATGTCATCACGATAGACAACCATGGACAAGAATAAGAGGTCTGCAAAGATCTTGTCTGTGAATCGTTGGAAGACAGCTGGGGCGTTGACTAGCTCGAATGGCATTACTCGGTATTCGAAAAGTCCTAATGGTGTCCTAACGGCAGTCTTCCATTCATCCCCCTTCTTGATTCGTAGTAGATGGTACGTGCCTCAGAGGTCCAACTTGGTGAAGAACTTAGACCCCTATACAGCCTCCAGAATATCCCTAATAAGAGGCATAGGATAATGATCCCTGTTCATTAGTCGGTTGAGTCCTTTGGTAGTCAATACAAAGTCTTAGCTCAGAGGAACCCTTCTTGGAGACAAAAAACAAGGATGCCCCTTCGGGGACTTGGATTCCATGATGAGGCCATTCTGGAGGTTGGCCTTAAGATATTCCTTGAGAGCTTCTTTCTCAGGGATAGACAGGGGGTACATCCTTCCGAATGGGATTTGAGCGTCCTCCTGGAGATCGATACAACAGTCTTCAGGTCGATGAGGAGGTAGAAGACGGGAAAGCCTGTCTTCGAAGACTTCGGAGTAGGCCTGGTATTGGATAGGCACCGATGAGACGGTCTTCTTAGGGAGATCAGCCTGTTCACTGAGCTGGGAAGAAGATCCAGAGTAACCTAGGCAGTTCTGATTGCAATAGGTAGATGCAAAGCGCAGAGTATTAGCCTTCCAATCAATCTTGGGTTTATGGCGCCTTAACCACAGGATTCCCAATATGTCCGGGAAGTGGGCAGCTCTTATGACATCGAAGACTAGACTCGCCGTGTGGTCTCCCAGAACCACCTGAACGGGATGCATTCCAAACACAATGGGTCCTGAGGACAAAGGTGTTCCATCCACTTCTTCCACCGGAATGGGCTTCTTCTTCTCCTGAAGTGGAATCTTGCTCTCCTTAGCCCAAGAGATGTCAACAAAGTTTCCAGCCGCACCACAGTCCAACATGACAAAGGTCTTGAGAGCTAGAGCCAGAGATGCCCCAAAAAGAATTGAAAAAACTATGAGACGGCTATCTTCACCTTCCTCTATTGACTGAGTGTTGTTGCAGTGGGCTGAGTGCTCATCCCCATTACTTCCTATGCATAGGAACGGGGTTGGGCGTTTCCCTGACGCCGGAGTGGAACCTCAGACCAAGAACGAAGATGATGTTTAGGAGAACCACAGTAGGCGCACAGGCCCTTCTCTCGTCTTCTTTTCCTCTCCTCAGGTGATAAAGGTCCTCTAGTGGCTCCTATTTGCATCGGCTCGTCTGGTGTTTCTCGGTCCCTTTGGGCTTGAGGTAAGGCGGGTAACGGGATGTAGTAGCGTCCTCTTCTTCTTTTCTGTCGCCTTTCATTCAGCCTGAATTCTATCTGTAAGGTGACCGTAGCTAGTTCTTGGAAAGTGGTTGGACGGGGTGCAGCAGCTGAAAGACCAAAGAAATATCGAGGCTTAGTACCACAAAATGAAATACGCCAATCACGGGTTGAAAAGAGACAAGTATCTTTTATCTGGAGATCCTTTCTTTAAAGGGTCAACTAAACCTATTCTCATTGCAAGGTAACCAGGATTCTTCTGCATATTCTAATGATTAGCCCACCAGATTTTATTGAGCGCAACATAAAATGCTTAGGCTTTGATGGGAAGTGGCTATTTTCCTCATTGTATAAAGAGGATCGATCACTCACGTTTCCATGTTAACAGTCCTCTCCCTGTAGTTTTTGTTTGTGTTGTATCTTGTCTCCCTTCATGCTTGGAACCCAGACAGTTGGTGAAATGTATCCTGGGTGGTGGGAGGCAGTGGGCTCTCCCCTTAAGACCTCTGCTCCTTTGATTGTTAATGTGAAAACTGATTGATTTTGTAACGGAATAAATACCTAAAGACTGATCTGCTGTCTCAAGAATCCATTTTAATACACTGTTTGCACTACAACGTGCAAGCAATGCATGGAAATTTAGGAGGACATTGGTTTCTAGTGCAATGAAGATTCCCCCTGCTAATAGCGCAGGGAGCTCTTGGTTCTATTAAAGACAAGGAGGCGAGCATTAAGCTTCTTCTTCTTTATTTTCCACTCTCCAGCAGTTGCAACAAATATAAACTTTGTAAACTTTTATTTCAAATGTAACTTTTTTTTTTTTTAAACGAAAACTTCAAGTCCCATCCATCCTGTAGTCCCATAGTCTCTGGCCATGTGACCTAGTCCTTCCTGTTCCTTAGTCCTTCCTCTTCTTGACTGCTTGACTGCAATCTTTTCCCAACTGTGAAAATCAACTGGTCAACATATTCTGAACTTCCTGCTCCATGCTGGATTGGCCTCTCACACTTGAACTTGCAAGCTCGCTCCAGACAATGCGATCTTTTAGGCATTTCAGCTGTTCTTTTGCTCATCTCCTAATGCCAGGAGGAAACAAAAGGTATACGTTAGGGCGGGGAATACACCCTATTCTGGAAGGAATAATCATATTAATTACAACACTGCAACAAGTCCTCTATTTCATCATTGTATCTGCTTGTGTATTCGGGACGGGAATTTAATGCTCGCCTCCTTGTCTTTAATAGAATCAAGAGCTCCCTGCGCTATTAGCAGGGGGAATCTTCATTCTATGTCAAGACGGAGGCGAGCATTAAGCTTGTTCAAAGCTTCTTACTATTGGATCAGCTATTGTATTAATCGGTTTAAAATAGAACGTTCTAAAGGTTGAATCGCTAGCCCAATCTGCTGCTTTCATGATGTCTTGCAACGCTGCACCTTGTCCTAATGCTTTTGAGGCCATCGCTCCTCTGACTGAGTGCACCCCAAATCTGCCCATATCAATGCCTGAAAGGTTCATGATGTCTCTGACCCATCTCGCTATCGTGGCAGTAGCTACCCTCCTATGTGGTTTTCTGCACGCTATTAATAGCTGGGTTGTCCCTGCCGGCCTCACTTCTGCTGTTCTAGATCGTATTCTTTAATACATGTTGCTACCCACCACTTGGGGTGATCTTGCATATATGGGTAAATGATTGGGGAAGAGCCTGTTTTTGTCCTTCTATGTTGAATGTCACTCCTTCCGGACCGAAAGTCTTTTCTATTGATCTCCAGAGCTTTCACGTCTGCTACTCTCCTGCATGATACCATGCACAGGAGCATAGCTAGTTTTCCGGATAACCGTCCCAGAGACAGATATCTGTTGTTTGGCCAATCTGCGAGAAATCTCAGCACTATGGAACGGTCCCATAGGGTTTCATATCTTGGTTGTGGAGGTTTCCTGAATCTAATCCCTTTCAAAAGTCTGATCACTGCTATATCTTCTCCTATTGGTATTCCCTCTATCGGCAGGTGCCCTGCTGAGATTGCGGACCTATAGACTCCTATAGTCCTGTAAGCTTTACCATCTTGTAGCAGTTCCGCTAGGAAATTTAGTATTTCGACTGGAGGGGCAGAAACGGGATGAATCTTTCTCCTTCTGCACCATGTCGACCACCTATTCCAAGCTGCGTCATAGCTCATTCTGGTGGAAGGTGCCCAAGACTCGGCGATGAGGCTTGCAGTTTGCGCTGAAATTCCAGGGAGATTCTAGCGTCTCCTGCTATCCTGCACGCCATCAGCGGCAGCGTCCCTTTCACTCTCAGAGGGTGAAATGACCCAGCGGGGTCCGTGAGCAGGTTCACTCCTTGAGGTAATAGTCTCGAATAGTCTATTAGCAGTTCCATGAGCGTTGGAAACCATACTTGCGATTTCCAAATCGGAGCTACCACTATGAGGCTCGCTGCTTCTCTGCGCACTTTCGCTAATACCCTGCTCATCATTATAAATGGCGGGAAAGCGTAGAGAGTCTGCTCTCTCCAGTCTTGTAGGAAGCATCCGCCCCTGCTGCTGCTGGGTCTAACCTCCAGCTGAAGAATCTTTCTTTCTGTGCGTTCAGTCTGGACGCAAACAGATCTGTGTGAATCGGTCCTCACCGTTCTTCCAGCTGTCGGAATGTCTCCCGATCCAGCATCCAATCGCTGGAGTCCGAGAGGTATCTGGAGTTCCAGTCCGCTATCACTTTCAGCGAACCTGGAAGGTACTCGGCTACCATTGAAATCTCAGATTCCAGGCAGGTGTGCCAAAAATCCTTGGCTATTTCCGCCAGCAATCTGGATCTCGTCCCTCCTAAATTATTTATGTACTTGACTGCTGAGATGATGTCCATCTTCAGCAGAATACAGGAATTCACTTTTCCTTTCGTGAAAGCCCTGATCGCAAATAATCCGGCTAACAGTTCCAGACAGTTGATGTGCAACTGGAGTTGTTCCTCGCTCCATCTCTCACCTGTCTGGAGATTCCCGCATCGGGCTCCTCAGCCTGCTCGGCTGGCATCTGACTCTATTATCAGATCTGGACGGTCGCCGAAGATGGCTCTTCCGTTCAGTGGTCGAAGTGTAAGAAAAGAAGTAGTGGAACTATGTTCCCTGCTAGCCTGCCCCGCTCCTCACAAACCCCATGCCCTGCCCCCTCCCACACACAATACAAACCCCCAAACACATTTGCCTGCTGTTTAAGGGAATGTTCAGTGCAGTGCACTGAAAGTGCAAGCTTCAACTACTTCCTGCACTGTTATTTTGAAACAAAATCATTCAGGAATTATTTCTTTTTAAAATAAAAGTATAGGAGCTGTTAAACTAAATTTAAAAAGGTAGAGGAGCACCGCTCCCGACCGCTCCTGCTCACTTCGACCACTGCTTCCGTTCCATGCTTCCATATTCGCTAACCACCACTGTAGTTCTGCCTGATCGATCTGAACTAAGTGGTGATAATGCAGGCCCTGTTATAGATGTTTTATCTTTAGCCTTTGCAGGGCTCGATAATGAAGCGGACCTTTGGAAAGTCGCTTGTATCGAGGCTGTTAACAAGCCTACCACTCATGCTATAGTGCGGAGGGAAATCATTGTGTCGCTGAGACATGCTCTCAATTCTCTTTTTATGTCTCTTATCTTCCTGCTTGGAAGCTCTAGAGTAGCTGTCCTGGTATCCAGGATTAATCCTAGGAATTCTAACCTCCGGTTGGTTTCATTTCCGACTTCTCCTGATTCACAAGAAAACCCAGAGACGTCAGGAGCTTCACCACCCAGTTGGCTTGATAGAGGAGAGTCTCCTTGGAGCTGACCATCAGCAGGATATCGTGATTGCTGCTGCTACCGGTTTCATGAACTTCGTGAATGCCCACGGCGCTGAGGCCAGCCCGAAAGGTATCGTGGCAAATTGCCATAATTGCCCGTCCCAGTCGAATGCCAGGAAAGGGCGAAACTCTTTGTGAACCGATATCGTCAGGTATGCATCTTTCAAGTCTATCCTCGCTAGCCGATCGTCTTGTCTGAGTGTATCCCTGAGCTGATGGGTCCCTTCCATCTTGAAATGGTTGTAGACTACCCATCCGTTCATGTTTTTTTTTTTTTTTTGGTTTATCACCGGCCTTACCTTGTCTTTCCGATGGACTAAAAACATAGTGCTCACAAATTTCGGGAGCGATTCGCATTGCTCTATCGCTTTCTCTCTGCTAACATTTGTAATTCTGTGTGTAATAGACTTTTCTCTATTTGGGTCGTGGCTAGAGGACGGGGAATTTGACTCTGAATGGAAGTTTCTATGAAGTCCATGTGCATGCCTTTCACTGTCTGCAGAACCCACGCGTCGCTGGAAAACGAGTGCCAGTTCTCCCAGAATAGCGCTGTCCTTCCCCCAACCGGAGGGTATGTAGAAACTCTCACCTGTGAGGAAGTTGTGTCTTCTTCCCTGTCCTCTGCCTCTCGGCGGGGAGAATGAGTCTGAACGCCTGATAGCGACCGGTCGCTCGGCCTCTGAACCGACCGTCCCGCCAAAAAACTCTCCCAGGGAAGATCTTTTTCATTGATGTCAATTTTAAGCAGGAAGCCTCTTGTGCGTTCTGATGAGATCACGCAGTTCGCGTTGCCTAAAAGGCATACGGGCCTCTGCGCCCAGTTGGCTAGGACTCCAGGGTCCACTTCCTCACCATTGTCCTTAGCCCGTTCTGCCATGTCCATAGTTTTCACTAATGGACCAGCTATGTCCAGGACTTTTTCCTGGCAGCTCTTCCAGGAACAGTCTATGCCCTTCCTGGGATCTCTATTTGACTTGGAGACGAAAGAGAGCATCTTCGGATCGAGTTCTGGTGCTTCTGCCACCTTGCCCGGTAAATCTGGTTTCGGACACTCAGCTCTCATCCGCTGCCTGACTTCCTTCTCTAAAGCCTTACGTAACCTCTGCGTCATGTATTTAGCTACCCTCGGTGAGGGCACCCATTCGGAAGATATGTGGTTTCTTATTTCTTCTAGGTTATTCAGTTTCCTGAGTCTTTTCCTTGGAGGAGGCTGGCTCTCCTCGTCCCCTTCATTATCTGCTTCCCCCTGAGAGGAGGCTGGGTATTTCTGAGGATCCTCATCTGGGGAATCCTCCTCTCTGCTGCCCATATTGTCATCCCCTGGGTAGGGGGTCTCGAGGCTCGGCACCTGCGTTTTCCTCATGAACGCTTCCCTGAGTTTACGGAAGCGTCAGAAGCCTCTGGGGCCGTTGGTCTTGCCCCTTCCATCTGGCCCGGGGGGTCAGGAGAGTCTCCGCTCTTCCGGGCCTTGATACACTCCTTTGGACCCTTCACAGAGGTCCTACTGGACGTGCTTCCTTCGGTGCTTGTATTATTCTTGCTCAAAAAGAGCTCAATAGTCTGGAGTCTCTCCTGTAAGGGTCTAACTCCTTGAGTTACTGCCTCTGACAATGAATCTCCCAGCACTTCTTAAAACTGTGGACCAGGTCTTCGTAGCCTGCCTCATCATCAACTCAAAATTGGACATCTCTTGTGCTGACAGGTGCCTTAAAGTTACCTTAGAAAGGTGTAGTGGCACGTCCACTGGTTCACTTTATGAGGCTGCACTTTCTCTACTTCCAGTACATGACTGTGAACTTGCAGGGATTCTTCTCACTATCCCTTGGGTAGATACGCACTGAAAGAGCTTAATACTAGGAAACTAGCAAAACCAGCAAAACTACAGGTAAATTAGGAGCTAATTCCTGCTCCGTAGTGACACACGCTCGTGAATTTCCTTCAACTTCTCCTGTAACTGAGATTTTGAGCTAAGCTCCTCCCCCCCAAGGGTGGGGGCTCGTCTTGCGAGCGTTACGCTTGCATGAGCATAGAGGGAATTCCCTCTCCGAGCGAGCCGCGCTCGCTCCCCCTCCCCGCCTCCACAAGGGTGGGGGCAGGAGCTGCTCCTCTGCGCGGACGGCCGCGGAGATTCCCCTCGAATTCCGAGGGTGGGGGCCGCATGAATAGTACGTGAGCAAGGAAAGAAAAAGCTTTCCCGCTCGCGGAAAGCTCCGCCCCCCCAAGGGTGGGGGCTAGCCCGCTCCCGGCACGAGTGAAGCGCCGCGGGGCCTGTGAAGAGAAGATCTGCAGGTCCCCGAGGTGCCGGTAGTGCGGCATGGGGCCGCAGATCCCTCTCACACTAAACAAACACAGTTTCAGTAATTATCTCAAATGTAACACTGCGCTGCCGCGCGCGCGCACCTCAAAAGAGTATAAACACTTTATAAACTCTACTAAAAGCGCAAAATCATTAACAATAAACAACGAATCACGGAGCACTAAAAAAGCTGCACTTATCTTTTGGAGAGCAGAAAAAGAAGAGGAAGGACTAAGGAACAGGAAGGACTAGGTCACATGGCCAGAGACTATGGGACTACAGGATGGATGGGACTTGAAGTTTTCGTTTAAAAAAAAAAAAATTACATTTGAAATAAAAGTTTACAAAGTTTATATTTGTTGAAACTACTGGAGTGGAAAATAAAGAAGAAGCAGCTTAATGCTCGCCTCCGTCTTGTAAATGCCTCCTGCCATGTATGTGTAGGCTGGGGGGCACTTACATGGGTTCTTATGGAATCTAATCAATATGTGATATGAGAGAACAACCAATATGTGTAATACTTTTCATACACCAGTATTAAAACACTGAAATATTCATATGGGTGCTGGGGGAAAGACAACCGCTGGTACAAGGTTGTATACAGAATACACCTGAACAGCCATCACCCCTGCTCTCGCTCAAAGGTGTGTTCAATAAGAGGACTACTCAAAAATGACAAAATCTGGTTCTTAATTAGTGAGCATTTGATAACACTGATAGATGGGTAACACTTTCAAGACAGAATATATGTCCTACAAAAACATTACAATCTAACTGAATTGGTACTTTCAAATAACAAAAAAAGCTACAAGTAATTCATGTTAACTGAGTATGTAGATCCAGTTTTAAATGACGATTGTAGTCCTCGAATGTAAGGTCTTGATTATATCTCAGAGTGTTTCGAGTCAACGACTTTTCTTCAGGAGTAGACCTAAATAAAATTCACACAAATATCATTAAAAACATATTTTTTGAAATTATTACTATCAGCTAAACATGTATGCATTTGGCAAGGCCCTGCTGAGAACATATACATGTGTACAAAAGTAATTGCAAGGTCCTCACGTTCAGCTCTCTTTTTGTTACGCCGTGAGGGGCACGGGGGATGCATAGAATTGCCCCCTACCCTACTCCAGTTTTTCTGAAAAAGCTAAACGAAGTCATGTTCTAAATGGCTGTGTTGTACTGTAGCCAGTGGTGTCGTTAGGGGCGGACCCACCCCCCGCCCCCTTCTTCTTCCTCCCCCTACCTAAGGCGAAGTGACCGCGTTCTCTGTTCGTGGTTTTATTTGTGACACTAAGACAAATGTCTGCACATCACACGCGGCAAATATTTGTCTGAAAGCTAGCAGTGATCTTGGTATGCATGCTGACAACAGCATGAACATGAGCACGAGCCACTTCTCCAGTGTTCCAGCGCGGTTTCTGCCCAGAGACCTCCATAGTGTGCAGAGCAGCATGCAGCCCCTCCCATCAGAATGCAGTGCAGGAAACTGCTAACGAATGGCCATTAGTGGTTGCATTCTGATGGAAGGGGAGGTGCAGTGGGGTGTGGGTAGTTGGTGTGCACAAAAGCCTGTTTGCAGGAGTGCTTGTGACGTCACACATTACCTTTCAGAGGTGGTCACCCACTTCTATCTGTGCCCCCGCCACTTTTGTCTTTGGCCCCCTCTGTGCCCCTTGTAAATTTGATTGCTGTACACTAGCAATAAAGAAAGCCATTTTGCATATGCATTATTTTACTTGTGCTTGTAGAGCACAATAGAACACTTATGGCATATTTGAGTAGCACTGCTGGCACAGTGCATATCCCTGAGCTATAAGAGCAGCACTTTTGAAACACTACCATATATGACCAGCACCTCCATGGCATATTTGTTAAGCACCCTGACCTACTTGAGCATCACCCTGTTTGGCGGGTATGCCTAATCTGCATTGTAAATCAGTCCTATATTGCTTGTGATGGGTGAACATCCTATACTGTTTGATGGTGAACCGTTTTATTATGCCTGGTTTTGCAGGTGGGCACAGTTGTCATATTTATGCCCCCTGATTGGTTGAGAGGGGTGAGGTGTCATGATTAGACTACCGGTTACTGTGGGGGGTGAGAGGGAAGTCGGCAGCTTGTCATGCCAGTGCTTAATGGGGTTCGAATCTACAGTGGGTGGTCGTAGAGGTTATGATGCGTTACCAAATACATTAACGCTTTCTACTATTCAAAAGCTGAAAGTACAACGGTTGCTTATTATCTGACACCTATGTAAATGTGGTTGAATTCGGAGCCGCTCCTCGCTCGGGCATCAGACCCTGCTTGAAGGTGAAAGACCCTCTTCCGGGAGGCAGGCCTCGCAGGTTGTCGCCCTGTGGAGAGCCTGGGAACGTGACTGCTGCGCGCGGGGCCGCCGGGGCTTTGTGAGGGCAGCCGCCAAGCCGCCCCTGGATGACAGCGACCAATGGGCCGCCAGGGCCGCACGCAGCATTGACGTCAGCCACGGCGGAGACATTAGCTGCCTGCAGCCCGGAGCCAGGGCACGAGAGGAAAAACCAAATCATTTCCCAATATAGCACGACGACGGCGCGCTGCCTTCTTTTTGTTTTTTTTAAATCGCCTTTCTTGTAGAATCTTAGTGCTATAAGTACGGCTTCACTGAATTTAGTTGGCGGGTTAGAATTCTAAATATAGCATAGCTAAATGTCAAAACGAATGGATTCAAAGTTGTCAAACGTTATCTCTCGGGCGCCAGAGATAGGAATATATTTTTCTGTAGCTGTCCCATTGGTAAGCGATTATACTGCTTTGCCAGCCTCCCTGTTGCAGACTTGCCCTGCTGCAAGCTCGTCGCCCTTTCCTGGCGCTTTAACCTACATTTTCCAACAGTGGGCTGTGCTACTGGGCCATATAACTTAATGCGAACTCGTTTGTTTGTGCTAAGAATTGGCATACATTGGGCTGTATTTGTGCAGTGCAATGGTCACTATTTCAATGGCTTCTTGGTGCTGTAGCGACTGTTACAGAAGTGAGTGGTGTGTTCGTTTGCCAGTCCTTGGTTGCCCTCAGGAAATATTTCTCTGAGGGGGTGACGAATTGTATTTTGCCCTGCAGAAGTATAAGGATGAGTAGGGACTAAAACACCTGCTCAGCCCTCACACTTCTACAAACCAAGCGCCAACAGAATCAGAAAGGTAAAAAGGGCACAGTTAAGAGATATACCTCCTTTGCCTTTCCCAGTAATGTGTGCTGAGCGCAGGGTATACTATGTATAGTGTGGTTCAGTAGCGACCCAAACAGCAAAGTGTAACAGTTCAAAATAAAGGGAATCTCAATGCAAGCTTCTATGAAAAATAGAACTACTTTAATAAAACACACCATCTGCAAAATAACTAATTAGACAAATACTACACAAAACCCACGCCTGAGGAACGAGCAGGGAATAAGCAAAGATAGGAAAATGGAGGATTCTGGGTAATGAATAAGGGGTATAATGTAAATGAAAACCAACATTTTCTTGAAAAATAAATACGTTTCTTGGATGCAAAAAGGGAATTAGTGACCTAACCAGTCTCTAGGTCACAGAACTGGACCAAGGGGGCAGGTCAATGGTACCTTTTTGAAGTTCTTGGTGGTTCAGCAGCACCGAAACAGACTTATTGGAGGTGTGCAAGCAATTTAAAGATCGGGAAAGTGCAAAAGACAGTAATGGAGGGTCCTGGTGTGTTGAATGTGTTGAGTTGTTCTTGAGAACACGGCTCCAAGCAGTTCAACAATAAAAACAATAGAATCCCAGCTGTCTTGGTTCTCAGGGTGCTGTGAGTTCCAATCCATTGGCGCTGGTCAAGATTAGTTATTTTCTTTTGCTCCCAAACACAGGGGAGGCTGGCACACATTTACAGGTGTCCTTGTACACAATGAGGGCCTAGGTACTGCTGTAACTGGAAGTGAGGCAGGTATTGCTTCAGCAGCAGTTCACTCCTCAGGTTTCTGTGAGTCCCACTGCAGAAACAAGAGGGGTCCTTTTTCTCTGGCACCAAAGCACAGGGGAGGCTGGCACACAACTGCAGGGGTCCTTCAACCTGGTGAGGTCCTGCGGACCGCTGTGGCTGGCAGAGAGGTAGGTCTTGGTCCAGCAACAGTTCACCCACACTGCTCCCTGGGGATGGTTCGGGGATACAGCTTCTCTCTGTCTTGGACTCTGTCTTTACCTCACTGGCAGATGACTTTCGAAAGATTAACCAATGAAATCGTCCAAAAGATGACTCAAAGATGATTCAAAGAAGTGGTGGGAGACCCCTTCTTTTAAAGGTGAAAATCCACAGGTGATTGTACTAAAGATAGCCCGCCATAGTGGTCCAGTCCCTGTTCTTGAAATGAGTGGACCTTTCCCTTCTGACACACACCACCTTCCACAGCTGCGCTGGCTTCAGAGGAGCTGGCACGTGCGTGCTATTAAATTGCATGTGTCTGACCATAAGTTGTGCCATGCACCATGCCTTAAGTAAGGCATAGCTTATCTTTAGAATGTACCCTGCCACCAGCTTGTGCTATGTATGCTAATCATAGTTTTGGTACAAGGGTGCATATCTTAAATGCAGCCCCTACGCTGCATAGACTTGTCTGTCCTTGCAGCTGTCAAATGGGCAGCTGTGAGCTCTGAACCTGCTCTGTGCCACTGGTAGAGCAGGCACTGCAAATCAGGATATTGATGCAGCAGGACACAGACACACACTATGCTTTTGGCATGGAGTTTATGAAGGCGAAATCTGATCAGCAGATTACCCTTCCAGACATTGAATTACCCACATCATTTTATTATTTAATAAAAATAAAAAGGCAGGGCTTTCATACCCTTTCCACATGACAATTCATCACAAAGTGGAGCAGCTGTGCTAGCCTGACACCCGAGCATATCTTACAATTATGTCTATGCATGTGGTGGGAGGTTAAGAGAGGTCTGGTTTTCAGGCCTTCTGCCACACATGGGTGCTGTGGGTGTGTTAAAGCAGTGTATAGGAGAAAGGAGAGTAATGACCCTCCTACTCGCTCCCTACGCCATGAATATCTAGGTTCTAAATGTTGGGTGGAACTTTGGGCACTCTTAAATAAAGGTAGACTGTGAACTGTGGGATCTAGTACAGCTTGTACATGGGCAACTCGTCACAGCCTTTTCCTGCATTTCTCACTGCATTTTTCTGGGGGGTAAGCCCGCACATAGTCCCCTTCTACGCCACTCCTTTCCTAGCTCCCCAAATATATCCTTACCCTGCTCCACCCATTAAAAATGTTGCAAAAAATGTGGCAAAGCCGCTTCAATGAGTTGGCCCCCACAAATTTGGCAGGTACACATCTGTGGCTCCCCTAGTATCTTGGACATACTGCTTGGAAGTTATTCAGGCAATCTAGGAGCTTATTGGGGTGGCTATAGTGATGTGGGAGGTTGGCCTTCTCTTTAGCTAAACCAGGGTATTCTGGGAGTCGTCTGCTTAATCAACACCATTTAACCACCCCATCAAGGCTGTAGTTACCATCTCCCGTTAAGAGGGTAGCTGGGTGATATTTGGTTGTACAATCGTGTAGAGAAAGCTTATTGAAAGAAGGGGAGGTTGCTAGTTTGTGATGGACTCCTGGACAGCAAGGGCATGACCATTTTAAAAACATACATATTTTGTATATCGGTGTAAGGATATATTTGGGGATTTTATTGATAGTATGCAATATCTAAATGCAGCCATTTCAAAATAGGTGCTGAGCAGTTTTCAGTAACAGCCAGCAGGCAATTTCTCAGAGCATTTAGTAAAATGCTTTACCACAGTGTGCTGTCATTTTAGAATGAAGAGGTGCACATTTTTACAAATTGGATGTTTTCATGTGTGCAAACTGCATTAGAAATACATAATTAATTAACCTTATACTAACTGCCTTACTAATATATTAACCTCAACCCCTCTAACATTATTAATGCAGTTTTTGTGCACAATGAAATGCATTCTATGTTTTTACATGCACAGTTCAAAATTCACTTTATTTTCCATGAAGAGATGCACACTCAGTCCATGTGAGCATTTATTTCAGTGGAGAGCAGAAATATGCCACTGGAAGGAAGGAAAACAGAAACAGTTGCTTTGCAGAGCTGAAATCTTCATTGTCTTGAAAAACGAGGGCTGGTACAGGACACATTCTTTTATACTGATTGGTAGAGATTGAGGGTGGATGGGCCACGTCAATAGAGGGCTGACCTAGGGGTGATAGACAGGAGGAGTTTTCTTAAGGAATAACCAGGGGGAATAGTTCAGATCGTGCTGGGACAGAGAGACAGACAGTGCTACATAATAAATGCTGCTGGACTCCATGTGGGTGTGAGAGCTAGCTACGAACTTAAACAGCTGGGAGCTCCCCACACAAAGAGGTCAATTTACTGGCTTTGATGCCAAGGAGTCCTTAGCACTGGGTCTGCGGAACGGCAAGGTCATACAGATAAGGCCCTGACAATGAAAGTTTCAAACTTCACTGGTCTGGGTGAGTTAGTGCCAAGTGAGGAAAGAGAATGAATGGGAGATGACATAATTTGTTGGCAGTGCAGGGAGTTAGAAAAAAATATATAATACTGCATGATATTTCTCCATGTTTAAAAGTGCTGAACACAAAATTTGTTTTTGCAATATGTCTGTTGTTTTCTGTTCTCTTTTATATTTTGTAGGCTCAATGCTGTGATATCATGTGGTAAGATGTATTTCTGTTTATAATTGCTATATAATACAGAGTGTAAAAAAAAGGCTGGGATTTGGGTGTCATTCATGCGTCTGTGAATCATTTCTATACAGGGGAATCACAAGGGTTTGATGATTATACTAGAGCGGTAAAGCATTCGCTAATTTACCACTGTAACTAAAATAGCAAGCAAGGAAAAGTGAATAAATACCTGCAATGTAGGAAGGTGTGTGTAGGTGTTGTGAGTGAGTCCTTCTTTGCATGCTGAAAAGAAGGCAGTGTCAGATGAGACACATAGATTGCTGGATGTAAAAAAGCCAGTAATACCAGCCACATACAATAGGTGGTGTTCTGAATAAACACAGTGGGTTCTCTAAGGGTGTAATAGGTCTGGGGGGTTCTCTACAGGCAACCAAGAGATATTCTAATTGAGAGGAAAGATTTGTTTTATGATGGGGCTCTAGTACAAAAAGCCATGCTCACCACTATACCACAAAAATAAGGTAATTCCGAAAATACCACAAAGTAAGATACCACTAAAATTACCACCAACACAAGCTAACACTATATTATCACCAAAATAAGGTAATACTAAATTATCTCTAAATTTAAGGCCAGTTTACCACCAAAATATCACGGTAAGAAAATACCACCAAATCCCGAATTTGCCCCAATGAGATAAAACCTCCTACATCGGGCAGCTATAATTGTCATGACTTTTCAGCCTTGCATCCTTCCCAAAAGTGCAGTTGTTACACATGACAGGTGTCAAGCATACCAAGTGCAATGTTTGGATGGATGGTGCCTCAAATATATATTTGCCTCTATGCAGTGGGGAGTAGGTGTAAGGCAGAGCTGAAGGTGATTGCAAACCCGACTGAGATCTCATTGATGCAGTTAGTTTGCACTAGAGCATGCTGTGAGATGAATAATCCATGTGCTGACAGTTGCAGTGTGAACCAGGCCTCTAGTATTGGGTTGCTTGCATCCCTCTTTATGGGAGGAGCAGTACCGGCCAGAGTCCAGCCTGAGTGAAGGTGTGATGGTTAGAGTTAACTATTTATTGTATTTGCAGATGCGCCAAACACAAAATGCAATCTCCTTAGGGCACAGAAGATCACCAGTAGGAGGGTGAGAGAAGAAAAGAGTAGATATAATTGGGGGCAGGGGTAAATTGGTTCAATAACAATTGAAGTAGGTGTTCCCCTGTGAAATAGGTCTCTGGTGATGATCAGGAGTTATCTTTTATCTTGGCAATAATGCCATTTAACATAGACACTTTTAAGCCCTTTGAAGGATCCATCTTCTAAAAACATGTTTCCACTAGTCTGGAGATTTTGAGCAGGTTTTTCTCTTCTTTGAAAACCAGGGAGAACTTGTTCTCAGCCAGAGAATTTGCACTGCTATAATTTCTGCTATTCCGTTAGCGACTGGGGCACCTTGCTGATATGGTATCCCCTGTAAAGAGCCTGTAACCGCACCACAAAGGCCTCTGTACACATCAATTCGACTTATTGTTAGTTTCAGTTCTCACTACATTAAATGTCATGCATTATTACTCGGGTATTTATTGAGCACGGACCTAGCTTTGGGAAGCAACAGAGTGTTTTACAATCACTGGGGGAAGAACATGGTGAGGGAAGCAGAGAAACAAGGGAGCAGTGAGCTGATAGGGGAGGGTGGGCAGTTTGGTAGCAAGCAATCCACAGATCTCCCAATCTCGGGTAGTATGGGGAGTGAAGGGTGTGTGAATGTAGTTGTTCCAAGGTGTACATTAACCAAATAGAAAGATTGCACTTTTCGAATATATATGAATTAAGAAACCCTTGTTCTGGAAGTTAATACAGCTGTGTTACCTCTTTCCTGGCATATAGAATGTGTCTAGTGGGACAAGTCTACCAGGTGTGTGTACAGACAATGGTCATTGTTCAAAATACCAGAGAAGATGGAATCCATTCTCTCTGCTTGCATTAGATTTCCCACTTCAGCTGTCACTTGAATCAGTGTGATTTTGGATCGCTGCCATTTCAATGAAATCCAACTCAGTGCCGGCCCAACTAAATGGAGCCAGTTCAAAGCAACCCATCTCATTAAAATGTGTTTTTTGGCCATTTCGCTTAAGCTTTAACACCAAACATTAGGGTTCATGTTTTCTTTTTTGGAGTTCTATTCCTTCCAGCTTTATTGCTAAACCCGGGAGAAGTGAGCCCCCATTGCCCGCCTTTTGAATCTGCTGACCTCTCTATCCCGTTTTCATTATTATTATTTGTTATTATTATTATTATTATTATTATTATTATTATTATTATTATTATTATGATATTTACTGAGTGCAGACCTAGCTTCGAGAGGTAACAGCAGAACAGATCTACAGTGGGGGTGGGATACAGAGGGGCACAGAGGAGGGGTACAGCTGTACCGGGTGGCGGGGAGCAGAGGGTCAGGCAGCATCTAGTGAGTCAGGTGGCGTGAGCGGCGATGTGATAGCATAGGTCCTGAGGCAGAGAGATTCCTTGAAGTGGTGGGTCTTGAGTTCTTTTCTGAATTGTACGAGCGTGGGGGGAGTCTAATGCTGACGGGGAGGAGGTCCCATAGTCTTGGGGCGTAGGCAGAGAAGGCTTGTTTTCTGGTCCTTTCCTTTTTGCAGCGGCAGATTTCAAGTCTGCATGTTTCTTGGCTTCTGGTGGTGCGGTGTGTGATGGAGATTCCGAGTTTCTCTGCAAGGTAGCTGGGTGACATGAGGGCGACTACCTTATAGAGGATGCAGCAAGACTTGCAGGTCATTTGTGCATGCAGTGGGAGCCAGTGAAGGTCGATGAGGGCCGGGGTGATGTGTTCATATGTGCATAGACACTTGATGGGGCGTGCGGCCTCGTGTAGGTCACTTCTCAGGTGCACAAGGGAGGATGAAGGGAGGCCTTCAAGTAGTGCATTGCCCCCATCCAGGTGGGATAGGACCAGTGCCTGAACAGTGGATCTAAAGCTGTCCGTAGAAGGGAGAGTGGATA
This sequence comes from Ambystoma mexicanum, assembly GCF_040938575.1. Lineage (NCBI taxonomy): Eukaryota > Metazoa > Chordata > Amphibia > Caudata > Ambystomatidae > Ambystoma > Ambystoma mexicanum. The sequence continues at coordinate 272,782,231 of NC_090927.1, read as the reverse complement.
CCAAGCTTTCTGAGTTTACTTCATTCTTCATTATTACTTGTTTTATTCCTTCTTGTTTTTCTCTTTTTTTCTTCAATATTCCCCCTTCCTTGTTATTATTATATACTTAATTAGAAGAGGTTTCTTATTAAAAAAAATGTTTTCCATCTTCAAATTTAGGCGAGTTTTGCATTTCAAGGAATATGTGCTTTTCTGGTAAAATGGTCTTCCTTTGAAATAGGCTTTCGTTTTCAATGTGTTGTTCATTGACATGGTTGCAGTGAAATAGATGGATACCCCGATTTTTCCATGATAACTGTAAAATGTTAATTGTACAAATATTGTATTAATTAGTAACGATTTTCCGATGTAGAATTGGTTTCCAAAACGCCCCTTCAATGCAAAGTTGTTTTTAAAAGCTAATTGCATTGTTCTATAATACATGTTCACAAGTATAAATCAGACATATGTCTAATCAGTTTGATTCCGAAACCATTGTCCACTGTGCACGCCTAGGCTTCATTTTTACAGCCACACTGTGCATATTGAAATGTGACTGTCATTTCAGAAACTCGATGGCTTCATAATAACTCACATGGGGCAAACACTGTGTCTCCCAACTGCACAGTGCACATTTCTCTGCTTCCGTTCACGGTGGCAGAGCACAGTCCGGTCACAGAGACAATCGTGCAATTCTCTGTATAATTGCACAGCAACCAAGAAGCATTCCAAGTGCACGCCATTAACCTGCAGCTGTGTGTATATTACTACTTACATGGACAAAGTATACAGAATTTACCAGAGAAATTTGGACATCTTTTGTTTTCATACTCAAAATAGACATTTTATCAACACATACAGCCACTATTTTGGCTTCAAAATTGCCCCGCGATATGCCCGACACAGCAGCCTGAATCACTATTTATTGCGCCTCGTTCTCATTCTACGCAAGTCGAGGCACATGCACGTGCATGCCCTGTTTCCTATAGATGTCCTTAGCTGCAGCTCCTAGCTAGAGTATTGGTGCACTTCAACACTCTTAATTATTTGACACGTTTTTTTTTACTTCAGCCATTTAACAATGACACTTCGACAGGGATGACACTCCTTCAGTCGTAGCAGCTGGCAATTTCATACAAGGGTTGGGGCAAGCAGTGAGGTTAACCCTACGCTGATATAAGGAAGTTACTACTATCAGCCGATGTCCTCTCACCTGGGGCACTACAGCAGGCGTGGCGTTCATTTATGTAGCAAAATGCACTAGGGGACTTTTAGTATTGGGGTCGCTGCAGATGACTGCAGAAACTAATACGGCCCAAACAATGCACTTATTATAATTATTTTGTGTTGTCCTCATCATTAGTAATAAATCCTAGTATTATGAGAGTATTCAAAATAAAATCTTTGCCAAGCTAAAACTCAACATCACAGATTCTATCTTTTAATTTCTTTTTTTTTAGTCTGGTGATTTAACTGCTTCATTCCCCATAACATCGGAAGCAATAAATGTACTATACAGTAGGTACTTAAAACCTGGTGCACGCATTCACACATTACATCAGTCCCGGGCCTCTGATACCGGAGTTACTGGGGCTTGAGAGTCCTTTTCCAGGAACTCCTCTGGGCTCATGTCGCAGTAATGACAATAGACGGAGATCCACTCCTGTCATCTATTTCCCCTTCCTGGGGTATCCGGGTTTCCCACCCCAACTTGGTTGTTCCCTCTTTTTGGTCCAGGTTGGCCTTGAAGTAGTCTTACTCCGCTTTGGGGTCGTTCGGCTCTCTCTCCACCTGGGGTCACTGGTTCTTACCCAACCTGGGAATTATTTTGGCTTTTACCCTCACCCGGTTGATTCTCGAGCCCGGTGCAGTCTGGTGCTTCCCCCAGCGCCACCTGGTTCTGGTTCACGCCTACGATGGTGGCGTTTGGTTGTCTCACCTCCTAAGTCTTTGACCTTGCTTCCCACCTCGCCATTTCTCTGAGCGTCCACGTATCTCTTCTTCTCAGGCGGTGCTCCTCCAGATTGGGCGTCTCGGGAAAGGGGCACGGTCTCGTTTGGTCAGGTACTTTCATCTCGGCTGGAGTAGATGCTCCCTTCCCATCAGCTCCTGGTGGGTTATTGGCGGCGACTCCACGTTGCCTCTCAGTGGCCCCAGTTCCCTCGGCTGGGCCTCCAGTGTTTTGCCTCAATGCTGTGGCCTTTTTGCCCAGCGTTCCAGGGCCTCCCCCGTTGTTCAGCACACCACACTGCATGCAAGCTTGTCTCCCCATGCCACACCTCCTAGGAGTGGGGTTCTCCAGTGTGGCTCTGTGGGTCTCTCTCTTCGCCTCCGCCGATGCGGATGGACTCTCCTCCCCTTTGACAGCAAAGGTGTGTGTTTTTGTCTCTGGGCCAGACTAGGGTTAGAAACCACACCAGCCATTAATACATTAAAACTTGCAGTGGTACCTCATAACATATGTCCATTCCCATATAACCAACAAACTTATTGTATTCTTGAGGCAAGGGAGGGTAACGCATATCCCTATGTAGGGATTGCCTGTCCTCTAAAGGGGGGGATTACCCCCAGTGGGATACTGCTTGCCTTGTGCCCTAGGTGGTCTTAAGCTTAGCAGACTCACCTTGCCAGTCCCAAAGGGGTTTGTTACTCTTTGGGGAGACCGGACGAATTCCCTGGATGTGTGTGTGTGATGTTTTGCTATGTGCCTGCACTAAGCTATATTATCTATGCCCTGCCCTGTTCTGAAGTGCTACACTGAATTAGGTTTTGTATGCTACACTGTTATGTTATGCTACACTAAGTCCTGTTTAAAGCTGTTGAAACATGCTGGGAATGTGTTACTCTGCTTGGATCAATGTGTTATGCTCCCTGAGATAGATGCACGTTAACTAGAATCTACCCGAGTACTACTGTATGTACTCATTCAATCCTTTTGGGGAGAGGGGAGAATATAATGTCAGTTTCCTTCTATTCTAGCTGGTTACTGTCGGGTTATATTCTGTTAAGGTTTCATAATAATGTCTCTCTTTCAATGTCTAATTTTCAAGCGTCTTTGAATCAGCCATAAAACCACACGTAGCAACCCTCTGAACATGCACACAAAAAACAAGGTAGGCTTGGAAATCTGATCTGTTAAGTAGGCCATACACTCCTGTTTGTGATCTAACATTTGCACGATGAACTCTATTAAGATTACACAGTAGCTCCAGCCCAGGGTGAAAAGGCCAGACAAAGGCTGGATTGTGAAAATTAACTCCAATAAGCACCCAACCTCAGCATAAGGGGATCCCTGTCTCACACACCAATATAACCATTACCTTAAAGACTCTAGCAGGACTCGGGAACCTCCAGGAAGGCCAGGCTCGGCCTTTGCCCCCAAGGAAGCCGTGGTTGAAATCCCACCCTCAGTTAACTGCCCATATTTTCTTCCATCTTTCTCATTTATAGAACTGGACCATTCAGGGCTTTGGGGAGTAAATGTAGGGGATTTGCAAATTGTGTTGTCTTGGGCATGGTTTCTGCAGGCCTTAGATCACGACGACACTGTGGAAGGCTCACATGTCTGGCCATAGACAGGCTTTGTGATCTATGATCAAGAAAGCTTTCCTTGATGTTGTGTGTCCTCAATTGGAACATCCACTAACTGTTAATTCCGTTCACATAGTTAGTGTAGATAAATTTAACAAAGCTTTATTATTCCACAAAATTTATAAAAACAGAATTGTCCATTTTTAATGTGGAGACAGAAATAAGTCCAATGAATTTTGGACTGCTCAGAGACCTTCTTCAGGGACACCATCTAAAGAAACATAGATCAAAAGGAAAAAAGAAGAGATGGAAAAACAGAAACTGTTTGCACTCATAACAGTTAGTGTTTCACTACTGTACCTGTCTCCTTTCTAATCCTCCCTCTGTATAGGAAACATTATTGTATGAGAATCGGTACATGTTCTTTCTCTTATTTTAGTTATCTTTGACAAATTACTGCCAAAACACTGTGACTCTAAAATTCGTGGAAAAGTACCTGAAAATATAAATGGTCAGAGAATTAATTATGTTGAAGATGGAAACCTAAGAAAAAGGAAGAGGAAAACGAAACAAACGAAGTAAGTATTGCCTGACTAACCGGCACAGTTTGACACAAATATAACAAAGTAGTTACAGTCACTTACTATGTCTGGCAAAATGGAGGATAAAAACGAGCCTCATATTGCTTGGAGGTATGTTCGTTGAGCATTCCTGAAGCCTTCTAGTGCAGTGTCCACTAATATACAGTATGTGTTCGCAAATTCACAGCAACTGGCATGGGTGCCTTGACGACATACATCGGAATGTGAGGACATCACATCGACATGCTGCGTCATCAGAATGTCAACAAAAACCATTGTGCCATAAATTGTATTCTCAATATCAGTTCCTTTCATGTAGGTCAATTGCAACAGCTAATTCTTTTAAAGTTAAGGACATATTATATTGAAAACAATTATTCTGAAAGTCACGGTTGCCGTGGTGTTGCATGCACTCTGTGATGACATCATAAAGACAAAAAAAGATTTTAAAAAAAATAGGGAGAGCATTATCTCTGCTTAATGTACCTACCTGTACTGGATAAGTAACAGCTCCCTAGCATGTTATCCGTATGTTAAGAAATACTTGCATCATTGTTGACTGATCTGAATGTGGTTTTGAAGTAACTCATAAAACCCAACTTGTCATATCTGTCAGTTTGTAGCAAACAGTATTCGCCATTTCACAATAAACTTAAGGTGGATATAATTAAAAAATCGTATTCTTTGTTCATTGTTAATCAATCTTGATATTGCTGACAACTTTGGAAAGTATGTCATTATTGGTGTCATTAAACAGTTATGTATAACAACCAAGTAACACAACGCAATATAATTAGTTAGTTCATAGAAAGCAAAGAAATCCTTGTTCCTCATCCTTCCTGGGTAAAAGGAGTCCAATGAGTAATTGTAATTGAGACTCTTTAAGTTTCAGTGCCATCTCTTCATCCATGTGTATCACCTTGGTATCCACAACCTCAAGGATCTGAAATTTCATTTGTGTGACATTGAAATGTCTTGAAACTGGAGACCATGCATTATTAGTTCTTACATTCAATCGATGTTCACACCTTGTTATCTCTGCCTTCCTGTTAGTCTGTCACACATACTGTACTTATAAATAAGTTCTACCGCTTTTTGGATGAAATACAACATTACCCTTGGTAACATTATTACAGTTTACACAATTTGAGCATGGGAAAGTACCTGTCACTCTGGTATTTTGACTATTTCATTTCCTTTTCTCTGTATCTGTGCAAACAATCAAGTCTTTCAAATTATTGCTACGTTGGTATGCAAAAGCAGAATATTCTTTACAAAGCTCAATAAGTTTACCATAATTTCTGAGTATATCCCAATGTTTAATGATACTTTTCTTAATCCTATTGCTTTGTGTTGAGTATTTGGAGATAAAAGCTAGTGGTTCTTGTTCTTGTGCTGTTTCTAATAACATATTTCTTGTTTTGACTTCTGCTTACTGTTTTGCTTGTTCAAGTTCAATTGTATGGTAACCTGTGGTCTCAAATTTGTTAAGTACTTCCTAAAGTTGTTGAACACTTTCATCTATGCCACTAACGATCCTCTTGGCCCTAAGGAGCTGACTGTATGAAAGGGTGCATAGTGTTGCTGGTGAGTGGAAGCTCATTCTATGTAACAAGTTGTTCCTGTCTGTGGGTTTTCTAGAAATATAAGTTGAAAATGTGCCCCTTTGTGGAGTTATTTCTATCGCCTAAAATGCACCCCTGGGAAGCCTATTGTAATAGTAAATTGCATGGGGTCATTGATATGGTTCAAATAAACAAACAAGTTTGTCAATGTTTCTGTGGTACCTCTCCACACTCCAAACACATCATCTATGTACCTCCCCAGAACAGTATGTATTTGTGCCATACTGGATGTGTGATATCATGGTCTCTCAAATATATACATGTGCTGGGGCCATTGTTGCTCTCATTGATGTACCAGAGAGCTCTAGATACATCTGTTGTATAAATCTAAAGTAAGACTTCTCAGAAATAAATGTAAGTAACAGTAGAATTAATTCTGTAGAAGCTCTGAGTTTGACCTGTTGTAACAGTAACCATTCAACCGCTTCAAGGCCGAGATTCTGCGGAATTGAGGTGTGCAAATTCTTAACATCAATAGTAAACAAAATGTCTGTCTCTTCCAAGGTCATGTTATTAATCTTCTTAAGAAAATCTGTAGTATCTTCTAATTTGTAGAAAATATTAAATGTGTCTACCTAATGGTTGTAATAGTCCATCGACCCCTGAAATTATTGGTCTTCCTGGTGGTTGTTTTATATCTTTGTGGATTTTTGGCAGCAAATAAAATGTTGGTACTTTAGGGTTTTAGTGTAAAGGTATTTCCGAGTTCTGTCATTGATCCAGCCCTTAGCCTGTGTTTATGTCTTCAGGTTAATACTCAAAATGGGACTTAAAGCATTTTTTTCCGAAATTGAAGAGCCAGACTTAATTGAATCAGAACATGATGATCATCGATGCATGAAGTTAAAGCCTAAAAGTAATTTTATATCACCTACAGTGTCATGATTCCTGCCCCTCATGTCCCCAGCCCTCCAAGACGCCAGGCTGGAGCCAGGCCACGATCACCTACATGGCTCTCAAGGGCCTCTCCATCCCTCCAAAGACCCACTTGGAGTCAGACTTGGCGCTTATGGCACCAGATTCACTCACTACCATAGGATAACATTGGGGATTGGACTTGAAGTGCATTGATTGGGACAAGATGGATGCCCCCACATATTTCGGTTCCCAGAACTGCATGTGCAGTCTAGTCTTTTGGGTGTGGTTCAGCCCAGAGACACCTTGGATACCCAGAGACTATTTAAGCCACGCCCAGGCTGAGAAACATGCTTTGTGTTTTCTGCACCTGCAGCGTGACACTCACTGTGTTCGGATCGGTCTCCAGTAGGCCTGCATCTTTCTTCTGCGCTCAGCTCCTGCAAGAACAAGAACACTGTTAGGAAAAGCCTTACCTTGCGGCGCTTCTGCGCATCATTCATCGCTCCTTCTGTTCTGCGGGCGTCTTCGGTGGTGTCATTCCCATCCCGGCACACCGCTTCCTAAGGAAAAGGGAAAAGAACAGAAAAAAGGCATTAGTAAGCATTCAGCAAATCTTTGCTTATTTTTAAAGACTGTACGAGCTTCAAACGCTTACCTGAATCCCAGCCGCTCTGGGGGAACTCTGTCTCTGGAACTTCTCATCCGTCTGCAAGAGGGAAAAGACACTCCATGTTAGCATGGAAACCTCTAGAGGTGCTGCATACCGCGCTTACTCACCGCATTTCTTCTTCATAACCGGCATCCACGCTGAAAACGTCGCGGCACCTAAATGACACAGAAAAAGAACTCAGTTCAATACAAATACGAAAGGGTCGCATCACGCATCGCGCTCTCACTCACCTTCAGCGCTACTCATCTCAGCAGCACGTCGCCATCCCCGGACGCCAACCATCATCTAAGGAAGGAAAGGAACGAAGTTAGAGAACTGTTCAAAAGACTAATTATACTTACCTGTCGGACTCTTGCCAGTGAAGTAACTAGGCAGCAACGAGACCGCATCAATCAACGCGCCCCTGCGCTGAAAGCAGGACGGAGAGCACACTTTCCAAGAAAACAAGGTGAGCTGTGGATCAAAGGGAAGGGTTGGACCCCGGGGAAGAAGGGGTTCAAGCACACAGAGACAATAGGGAGTTAAGCTCTACCAATCCTGTGTTTCAGGCCCAGTCTCCAGTCGAGTAGACTCCAGGGAAGGGTTCGAGGACATAAGAGGTCAGAACAGGCTGAGTGACGTCCCTGTGAATACCAGGTGAGCGTTACACACAGCTAACACCACGATTGACATCTTTCACAAAATGGTCCTACAAGATATTGACAGAATATCATAATAAACCGATACATAGGAACCCTAACAGAGGTGTATGGGCTTTAATCAAATCTTTATATACTGATGACACATAACTATTCGTTGGGCAGACAAAATAGGTGCATTAATCATTCAAGATGCCAGTAATTATGAGTTAGATTGTGAAAAACAACTTAGCGACAGAAATACCTACCTGGTTTAGTTACATATTTATTACATACTGCTTCTGCCGCTTTTCAAAGGCTCGAGATTAAAAACGCTTTCTAAGCCACTCTCATTCAGACGCAAGTGTTTCTCACTCACCGGATGCCTGCTTTTAACACATGAGCGGGGAAGGAGCTCTCCAGGGTCACTGCCAAGCCATAGGCTCACCGTGTAAAACGCGCGCATGCATTCTTCTCGCCGCATGCAGGACTTCTGGGTTTGTGGCATGGGCCACCTTCTCACGGAGCCTTCACTCCTGAGGCCTTCTGATGCATGCCAGCCACCAGAAACAAACTCGAGGCTCTCAGGTGCACGCCAGCCACCTGAGACAGCCTACCGGGAAGGAAAGCTTCCCTCGCCTTCTTTTCCTGCTGCTCAGTCTCTGCAGATCACATCACCAGGGTGCAAGCTTCCCTTCTAATTGTATTCCGCTGCACGATCTCTGCACTTCAGGAATCGAGCGGTACAGACCCTCTCAGAACCGAAGCTGATATCTGGCACACGCAGGTCCCAGCGTCTTCTCTCTCCTCCAGCTTCTGCCTGGAATGCCAGCTCGAGCCACGCTGCTTCTGCTTCTTCACCTTCTGTAACCTTTTTACCTGCACCTGAGAAAGCCTTTTAAGCCTCTCTGCCTCCCTTAGGTGCAGGACGTTTGCATTAATGACCTCAGTACTTCAGCATGACTGCTCTACAAAATAAGGTTTTTGGATTTGATTTTTATATTTAAACCCAAAAACATCCCTTCTAATGTTCTTTAAAGGAACATCACACAGATGTGTCATCAGATTTGATTGAACAGGGGAAGGCAGTTCTTTTAAATCATTACAATTCACAGATTTTATCTTTATCTTTGGTTATAAGGGAGGGTTTTAGTTTCACCAGTCTCTAGATTCAAAGAAGGATTTGTATTCCTTCTAAGGCCTAGGTGTGTGTGACTGTTGTCCCTCTTATTTATATGTGGATATTGTGAAACAGAAAGATGGTTATTACAACAAGCCATTCTATACTTTGGCATTGAAGAGGCATTCTCCCTAGAGGAAGACAAATACTGCGTCCCACCCCACAGAATCCTTACATTCCCTGGGCCCTTTCTTCTCCCAGGTGATCCTCTGCAGAACACCACCCCCAAGGTCAGCATCAGGAAGCGTCTGCCTTTCCCTGGCCACCTGGGAGGAGACTTTAGGCAGGGAGTTAGTGAGGAATCCGTAGGATTCATCACATATACCTGTAATTATTAACAGTGACCACAGTACTCATTTTGTCAATAACATTATCAAGACTGTTGTCCACTGTAAGGATTTAACATAATCTGCACTGTCCCTACCACCCCCAGCCAGTAGGGGCAGTAGAGAAATTGAATAGGGTATTAAAGCACAAGCTAACAAATCTGTGTCAGGAAACAGTTTTGAAGTGGCCTGAGGGTCTCACATTCGTTCTATTTAGTATGAGAAGCATCAATAATAAGAAAACTGGATTATGTCCTTATGAAGTACTTTGCGATTACCTGTGTCACCACCTGTTAAAACTGTGCCAGATAATTTGCAGCTGTCAGATGATCTTCTGTCAGTCTCATTCACAATCCGGTTCAACCTGACATATCCCGAGAACCAGCCATTCGCTGCAGTCTGGTGATAGCATCATCATGAAGGTCCATCAAAGGAAAACAGCTCTAGCCCCCAAGTGGAAAGGGTCATTCCTACTTCTACTTACTTCACATTCAGCAGCACAGCAGTAAAGGTCCAGGGGCACCCAACATGGGTGCACGTGAGCCACTGCAAGATGGTGGTAGCCCCTGCATTGTAGCTCCTGTGATTAAGGTAATCTGTTTGTGTGTGCTGGTAAGTACAAATGTAGTGGAAAGAGATCCTGACCACTGTTGTGCAAACTTTATTAGCTATCCGGAACTTATCTAACATAGTGATGTCTGTAGCTGCGAGGGCATGGCCATGGTATAAGAAACGATATATGGCACATTGGCAGGGACGGACCTGCGATTTGAGTGGTGCTTGGGAATGTGGGGTAGACCTATAGTTGGGGTTTATTCCACAGCCTATGAATGCCCATTAGGGCAGTTCTTTACCTATGTGAGGCACTTCCATATTGGACATGTGTTCAGGATTACCTCAAAGCTTTAAATGCTGAGTTTGAAGAGACCACAATGACAGCCCAAGCCAGCTTTAGAGATAGTTTTGCCTACTACTAACCCACATACTACTACAACCATTGTTAAATATTCTCAACCTTCCCATATCTCAGATCTGATTCACTATTGTTATTCCATCCTTTTCACCAGGAGGAAACCTGGACCAGAACCACAATGGTTCTATCGGGAGAGAACTTGGTGGCAATGTCAGCTTGGTATCAGACACAGTTAATCTCCCTTTAACTATGCACCAAGTAGTGGTACCTGGGTACTGTGAGCTAGAAGATCTTAGAAGAAGTTTAGAAAAAAGTGGAGAAAGGCCAATACATCTAGAATACTATATAATGAATATCTTGGACAGTCAGAATGATACCCGGATGGTGAAAGATGTTCTAATCTGACTGATGCTCAGTCATTATCTGTTTTCAGGAGACCTTGATATTAGAACATCTACCATGATTCAGCATTTGCAATTTCCAGAGATAGATATTGAGGAGTTTGAGATATATGCAGGTATATAACCAGAGGCTTTAGTACAATACAGTGTCTAAATTAGATAGGACTGGATATTGATGTTTGGTATTGAATGCAACGGTAGCTACAGTATTGTTCACTCTTCCCCCTGTCTGCTTTCCGGGTTACTACTCACTACCCAAACTGCACCAGGGGGACTGGAATTCGACTGGAACAGCAGAAAGAAGAGCTATTTGGAGAACAACAGAAAATGGAAGTAGTGGATAAAATATGTACTGTGGCTAATACCGCTCTTACAACATGGGGTGTTTACAAAGGTTCAAAATTGGACGGCCGAGTAGATTGGCTGGAAAAGGCCACTGGGCTAATATCTGGGGAAGAGCTTTCCAGCAGTAAGGCACATGTCATTGAGCTGCATGTTATAGGCACCCTCAGCCAATTAACCTGGCATGCACTCCAACGTTTGATGAATGGCATGCGGAAGCAGGCAAGAACTTCAAATGGGACATGGCATATGAAGAAGTGCAAGATTACTTGAATTCTAGACTGCTCTCCATACGAGAAGACGTCCTACATGACAGCTGCCCAAGCTTATTAAAACATGATTGGGGAAAACCAGAACATTTGTGGCTGTGGAGAAACCTCTGTAGGTACAGCGGCTGGCACTGGGAATCTGAAGAGGGCTACTTCACTGCACAAGGTCCAATCAGAGGATTGTGGGTGCTGTCAAGCCGAATACTGGCCAGTCTGTGGGCGGGAAGCAGGTAGGTGTGGGGGACCCACCTGGGTCTAGGATGTGAAGCCATCTGACTGTGCCACCCGATATTTCTTTTCTGCCCCAGAAATTGCCCCAGATTTGTGGTTTAGCCGTGGATCAAATTGTGAAATATGGCTGTTGCAGCCTCTGCAGTTGCAATGCATATCCAAGTTAAAAAGGGACAAATAATGTTGGTAGGAAATACATTGGGCCTCATTACGACTTCGGCGGTAGCTATGCCGCTATTGGCGGCATGGCTGCCGCAGAAATCGGGTCCGGGTTCCAAGAATGGGGAATTACCGGGCCCGGTAATTCCTCCCTCCTGGAACCCGGGCCCGGACCTTCCCCATTCCCATCTGATCCCCCATAGGGCTCAATGGGAATGGGAGAGGGTGCAAACAACGGGCCGATTACGAGCGGCCCGTTGTTTGCTCCCTCTCCCCCTCGCGGGACCCGGTAAGGACGCCTGGTTTGACTAGGCGTTACTTACCGGGTCCCGCGAGCGGAGCTTGTAATAAGGCGGAACGGGTTTAACGGGTCCGCCTCCTTAGGCAGAGCCCGTTAACCCGTTCCGCCTCAGTCGTAATGAGGCCCATTGTGTTGGGAAGGAGAAGGTGCCTAGTTGGAGGGTGGTTGTTCAGGACGAAGGATAGGTGTGTAGAATTTTTAGCATAACTAGAGACAGATGTGCATTTTACAGTTCATACTGAGTCGAGGCAGTTTCCCGTCTTTTGGCCGGCTACAGAGAGGAGATCAATAAAGGTGTATGTTGATTTCTTGAAAGGATGACGCCCGATTGGTGCCACACATGTTTGAAGGGCTTGAGGAGGTAAAAGAAGTGATCAGGAAAGTGTCAGATATAATGAAGAATTTTCAGGTTTTGGAGAGATCTAATGACAAAAAACATGCATTTGGAGTGGAGCATTGCTACCATATAAACTCCAGGGGATCTCTTATGTGGAGTAAACCACGAAGTGTCTGAGCAACCTTATATTACCACCACTGTGTGTTTCACTGTATTTTCCCTTATTTTATCCAGGGTTGTGTGGTGCTGTCGACGGTGCTGTACCCAAGAAAAATCTGTCGTTATTAAAACTTGATGCTCCAACCCATCTCCCCTTTGGCCGACCCCTGATACATGTGCTCCTTTTGTCCTATTGGAGATTGAGAAGGAAACAATAATGCTGCAACAAGAATTGGACAATTACTGAAGCATGGCAAAGAGGGCATAACAGACTGCTTGTATGGTGTAAAATAGCGCATTACTAATCACTAACGGACGTAGCGGTAGCTGGTTAACCAGCGCAAAAGAAAAGCAGGCTTAATCATAGATGAGGGATGGTATGTAGAATTCCCTGTTGAAAGGAAAAACAGGTGAATTGGGCATGAGAATAGTAAAGTAAAGAGTTGGGTTAGTTGTGCAATAAGCACAAAAGGAGGGGTCTATTGACTGTGGCAACCCCCGGGAGGAGGGGGAATCTATGACGTGTCTGTATGCTGGTTGGCTTCACAAGGTACAAACGTCTCTGGAGTGCAGGTGTATCAAAATAGTGGGATAAGAAAATGATTTCTACAGTTAATGCCCCGAATATTGGGTATTTGCACTGTATGCATTGTCATATAAGCCTGAGTGTTTATTTTCTTTTAAATCACAGCAGTCATTTGTGAGGGTTTCACAATCTATTGACTATAGCCACTTCCTGTTCTAAGGAGCCCTAAAAAGGACATGCACAGTGTGGAGTGTTGAGATCACCACTTTTCAGAGAATAGCAGGATTAGTGGTTGAAGCCCATCTGGCCGCCATCTTTGGATTTGGACTAGTTATAACAATGGAGCACTATAACCCTGCGTAAGTGCGTCAGGAGACGGTGGCCCGATGCCCTTTGAATGAGGACACAGAAACCAGTGGGCGGAGATCCTGAATCCAGAGAGAGAACAACACGTGATACCCCTACAGAGAACAGAGAGATCAATGAACACTGATTGAGCTTGCACATGTCTATTTTCTTTTAAATACATTATAGATATTTATTTAAATATTTAACCTTTTAATCCTACTGATTGGCCATCGTATTCTACATCAACAAACCGCCTTCACTGGAGGCGGAAGCCGGCCCTTTTTGTCAAAGGCCCGTTTTTATAAGGCCTTGTCTGACCCGGTTCGAGACGCTGTATGCTGTATGCCAGAAACACTGACTTCCTGGACTCCTTCGTCCCTTACCATCGTGACTCACCCCAGCCCATCGTTTGTTCGGATATTTCTGCCACAACAACATCTACCTCTGAATTTATAAGTTACACCACCACCGGTCATTGAGATTACTGGGTAAGCGCCTCGTACATTGACACTTTTGTGTGAAGTCAAATCGACACAGTACTTCAGACCATACTATTCATGCGACTTTGCACATCTGACTCTCACTTCAACTGCTTCGCAGAGTACGCCACTCTCTAACTTGTCTATGCTCATATAGATCGTATATATACGCATGTTTACACTTTTAATCGACCCTGTTCCAAAATGCCAAGGCTGCATTTCCTTTAACGCCTACCCCCTGTGCCTCGACACAGCAGTCCCTGTCCTATGTCATTCAATTTCCGCAGTATCTACTCAAGCAGTTAAGCGACAGTTCGCACTTAGGCCTAACTACGGTTATCTGATTCTAATTGTGCCTACAATACTATGTGAACCATACCGCCCTTGCACTAATTCTCTCTAGACAGCCACACATGCCGCTGATTCCCAACCCTCAGACTAGATCACCATACCATTGCCCATATTCCTACTCCTCAATGTGTTATTCCGACCATATGTTAATTTAACGTTGGTTAGTTCTACTTGCTATTATATCAACTGCTTAGTTCATTAACCTAGTTCCTCTGTTTATATCCTGACTACTAGCTGCTAATTAATCTTTCACAGATTGTTCCATGATTAACCATACTTCTCAATGTGATTTCTTAACTGCATGCCATACTAATGCTGATCACTGCCACCTGCGACTTTCTCAAAGTGCTAGCGCACCAACACACTGCTGCTGTTCCCAGTTTGATTGCTAAGTCGATAATTGAACTATTAATTATGTACCTGCGCCTTAATGTCAACTCCTGAGCTCTATGTACAACGCTTCCTAAACATCTTGTAGCTGCCTGACACTATAGTGCTCATCTCAGCCTACATAGTACACAACATCTCACGTTCCTGCCGCAGCCTGTTCTCACTAGCCATACCTTGCTATATTGTTTATTATCTAATCATGCACATGCTCACCATAATTATTACAAGCACTCTAAATACACTTACCCCACTATCAGTACTCACCATGGCATCATATGCTCCACCCATCCTTGCAAATGGCAATAGTAATAACTCCCAGACATTCACCTTAGCCCAATACGCATCACCTAGAACACAGAGCATAACCTTATGCATGGCCTCAAGACTACCATTATCTGATAGTATCATCCCAACTACTTTCCTACCTTCCCTATTTTAAAATGCAACTAAACCTAATTGTACTGCCAACATTACGCCAAGAGACCCCGAGCCACTCACAACAGCCCAATGGATTAATCTCTTCACAACCAGACCCACTCCTGACCAACCATGTCCAACGAAAATCAGGAATTCTAGACTAGGCTCCAGACTTTTGAGAACTAGCACCTTACAACCCAATGACAATAATAAAAACAAGATCCAACGAGTGTCAACAAGCTCTAAAGTAAGGGCGTGGCCTACTAGCAGGCAATGAAGACGTGAGCCTTGGGAGCTCCGGCGAGCGCCGAAAACAGCCTCCATAATACCCTGGTTCTTTCGTGGCAAAATAGATAAAAAAGACACGATTCGACTCCTGAGTGCCTGCTGCCCCAAGGAGCCGAGTTTGCGGCGTGTGCTCAGCTGAAATCCGGCAGAACCAACTCACCGACAGAGAACCGGGGCCCGCCGGCATGAAACTCAAAATGGCCGCCAGCACCTGAGAGCGGTGATAGAGCGGCGACCTGCACTGCTCCCACGACCCGCATCCTGGAACTTGGCGGTGTCGGTGCGGTAACACCTGGTGGGACCCCCGCGTGCCGGGGGCGGGTGCCGGTTGGGGAGCAACGCGACCCCTGTCCGATCCAGACCCCCCGGTTTACCTTGGCAGCTGGAGGCGGGCAACGGTTGAAACAACGCAGTGCCCTCCCACCACACATGACCGAGGTGCCGCGCAGCTGAGGAACGAGATCCTGTGTGGCCGGGAGACAGCGGGAGGAACCACTCCCTGGCCTGAGCCTCCGGACTACCCGCAGAACGAGACCCAGCGGGGCTGGGAACAGCGGTGAGACCCGTGCTCCAACCCGGGATACCAGATAGCCGCTGGACCAAGGCCGTGCAGGGCTGGACGTGGCGAAGAGAGCCGCGACTCAACCCGGCCAGCCCACGACCCCTGGTTGCCTGTGAGCGCCTGTGCGCGCCGGCGAGCAACCCCCCCCCCCAGGAGGGGGTCCAGACAGCCAGACAGGGATTGGAGGACCAGCGATAACCAGGCACCAAGTAAGTGTGGCCCCGGGGAGTCCACATAAGCCCACATGGTCCGCAAGACCTTACTGTCAATAAATGCGGCACACTGCCCGATCCTCCCTTTTCTCCCCCCCACCTCAGCTTTGCTGGAGCAGCGGCTCACCGTAGGACTGGCGGCGAGACCGTGACTCTGCTCTGGGGACGGAGCGGGAGCCCCGTGCCGGCGTGCGGCAGCCCCCCTCTCTCCCTGTGAATAACGTTAGTTGTGCGGCCTACGGCCAACCCTGAGTCCGCGGTCCAACCCCGTAAGGAGTGTAACATAAATCTTGCAACCCGCGGACTGAGCAGGGAGACAAAACAGAGCTGACCCAGCGCCGGCAGTGGATGGGGGCAATTTAAGTAAACAAAACGTTGCATGTGGCCTGTGCCTCCTGGGATTCGACAGCCCTCTGCGCTGCTCGGTTTTCGGCCTGGTGCAGCCCTCACCTCCCACGGGAACACTCCTGAAAGCGCCTAAGGCACTTCTTCAACAGGCAGCAGGAAGCGGGACAGACACAGAGGCACACTAGAGTGCATGAAGATTCAAACCCACCCCGCTCGACGGTGGTGTCACAATTGCCGGTCGGTGCCATTAGGGAGAGGTGGTCACACGGCACCTGGAACATTCTGGTTCGAGAACTATCCTGGCGGAGACTGCCCGAAGCGGGCTCACGGGAGGACCCTTGTGGGGCCGCGGCGGCACATGGCAGTCAGTATAACAGTCCCAAGCTAAATTCCACCCGTGAAGTCAATAAAGGTATTTAATAAGGCGGGATCCCATATACTACTCCGCCACCCCCCACGCTACAGAATGGGGAAAGATAAACCACGGAAATCAAGCATACAAAGTAGAATGGACCAGTATGCTTTCGCCACCACATCTCAACCGACGGATCAAACGCTGCAGTCAGACCCTCCGGAAGCGGGAGATGTCCTCTCACTGAAGGATGTAATGGCGGCCATCGCGAGTTCCCGCACCTCCATGGAAACGAAGATGGACAGTATGGCGGCGGACGTGCCCTTCCTTCGCCATGACCTGCAAAAACTCACGTCCCGAATGGGGGAAGCGGAGCAGCGCTTCTCAGGTACGGAGGACATCATTGTTAATATTAACCAACAACTGTCACAGACACTGCGCCGGCTGAAGACTCTGGAGCCTAGAGTGGATGAGGGTGAGGGTAGGTCTCGCCGCAACAACGTACGTATCCTCGGAATCCCGGAGGGGACGGAAGGACAGAGCATGGAATTGTTCCTGGAACAGTGGCTAGCGGACATTTACGACCCACACTCCTTTTCAAAATTCTTTTCAGTAGAACGTGCTCACAGGATACCCTCTGGCAAGCCTATTCCAGGAACGCCACCCAGAACTTTAATCGCTAAGCTCCTCAATTACTGCGACAGGGACGCGCTGCTTCAGATGGCCCATGCGAAGGGAACAGTCACTTATAACGGCTCCCGGATAGCCTTCTTCCCTGACTATATGAGAGAAGTGCAATGTGCAAGACAATCATTTGAGCCACTGAAGCGGCAGCTGTCCCTCATGAAAGTAAAATTCGGACTGCTATTTCCAGCTCAACTCAAGATTTATCATAAAGGGACGACCACACACTTCACTGACCCTCAGGAGGCCTGGAAATGGGCAGAGTCCCATATTGAGGGTGACTGGTCAGCGCGACCAAGGAGACAGGACGGTAGACCCCGACCCCGTCTGGACCGGGCCCCCCGAGAGAGGCCCCAGGCGGACATGGAACCAGTGGCTCCAGAACAAGCAGAAGAGCCCGCTTAGCATCAGCCAGGATGATGCGAATAAACATTATTAAAGGGGTTGAGGGCCACTACCTCCTAGAACGCAACCGGAACCAAAATATTGGAAGTAAAACAAACACGCCACCCTGAAACAATCTCATCCTGCATCTCATATGCTGTGTTTATGCAATACAACGGTTTCCAGTGAGCTTTTGAGTTGCTGCATGGCCAAAATGCAATCAGGACCCCAGCGGCCCCATACCTCTCGTTTTCCTTTTCGAGCACCAACAGGTCCGGGACACCGAGAGTACGGCTGTGACATCGCCCGAGAGGCACTCTCATCCTGAGCCACATATAAAAATACCACGAAACCAACATAACGACGGCGGCCGCCCGAGGCCACTTCCCAAGAACTGAGACTATGACTACGAGCAGTCAGTTTGGAAACGGAACAACCAAGTAAGACATTTAAAGACTGAGTAAAGCAGAAGCAAAGAGATTAGGGTAATGGTTATTGTTTAAGGTGTTACCTGTCCTTTTGACAAGGTGTTTGGTTGTTGGACTGGGCGACAGATGCTTCAAGTTGGGTGGAGTATAGGGTGGGGGATTCAAAGTTGTTATGTTAAAAATTGTACTATGTTTAAAAGGCCCATAACAAAAACTCCCTCGCATATGACCCGAATGGAACGAAAGAGCAAACGAATCTTCACAAAGAACCACCAGACGCACAATCTAGTTCAATCCCTCCCCAGATTGGTGGATCATGGTACACCCCTACACAATATACTGACATCACACAGGCACAAGTTACATGGCATAAAGCAACAACGTAGATAAAAGCAGAACCATCACAGTGATGACATGGGATGTTAACGGGCTCGGAAATAGTATTAAAAGACGCCTAGTCCTACAAGCACTGAACCGCCATTCACCGGATGTGGCCTTCTTAACAGAGACGCATCTGGCTGGCACAAAATGCACACTGTTCAGACGCTCAAACTACCGGCAAGCCTTCCATGCCGGATTCACCATGGGATCACGTGGGGTATTGATTCTGGTACACAAAAGACTTCCCTATAGACCCACTGTGGTCACCCAGGACCAGGGAGGCAGATATGTACATACGATGGGAACCCTGTGGGAACGCACTATCTCTATGATCGCTGTATATGCGCCGCCCAACCTACTAACCCCTCTGACTACCAACATCACGCCTCTGATTGTTGACAATACTGAAGGCCTTACGTTGATTGGGGGAGACTTTAACAAAGTCATGGACATAGAATTTGATAGGACACATGTACGATCCAGAAATCCAGATATACGCACTAAACTCGCCACATTTACCAAAGCACTGGGATTAGATGATGCATGGAGGTCCCTCCATCCAGACATAAGAGAATATTCGTATCACTTAGGTGCACACGCGTCCCTATCCAGGCTGGATTATTTCTTTTTACCAACATGCAACATACATGAGGCGTGTGAGGCGCACCTGCTTCCCAGGGGTATTTCGGATCATTCCCCACTTATGCTAACGATTAAGACCAGCAGGCCACTCCCTACACCTAATTGGAGATTGAATAGTTATTACCAGGGATTTCCCGAGTTGATAGAACACATACAAAAGGTTACTGAAACATACTTTGAAATAAATACGGACTCTGTGGACAGCCCGACAACGCTATGGGAGGCACTAAAAGCAGTATTAAGGGGCGAAATCATAGCCTGGACTGCAGCCCACAGAAAAGAACGCCTTGAAGTGATACGTGCGGCTGAAACCAAGGTACAGAACGCAGAATCTGCTTACCTGTCTCGGGACCTACCCGAGACACAACGAGCACTGCAGTTGGCACAGAGTCAATTACAACACATAGCTTTAGACAACGCAAAACAAGCGCATGCTGCTATGCGAGCGAAAATATATGAAACTGGGGACAAGGCGGGGAAAATACTGGCATGGTTAGAGAGCAGAGGCTTAGGCCTTACTCAAGTTAGGAAACTAACGATGGGAAATCCAGACCCACTAGTTACAGACCAGGACATAGCGGAGGGATTTGCCAGTTATTACGCCGAACTGTATAGTGCCACACCCACACCGCCACCGACCGATATATTAGAAGAAATTACCCTTCCTACCTTGGATGAACAACAGACGGTCCTACTACAACAAGAAAATACAGAGGAGGAAATAGCCTATGCAATGTCAGAACTCCAGTCAGGGAAGACCCGGGTCCGAACGGTTTTCCTGCTGAAATATGGAAAAAAATAGGAGCAAACATAATCTCTCCACAACTACTGCGCTTATTTCAGCACTCGCGTTCACAGGGTTGCCTTCCCCCAGACCTTAGGAAAGCTACAATAATAGTTTTGCCAAAAGCAGATAAGCCACCTGACAAGCGCAGTTCCTACAGACCCATCTTTCTTATAAATTGCGAGGTCAAAATACTCGCAAAGGTGTTAGCTAATCGGCTGCAACAAATCATACACACGCTTGTGCACCCAGACCAGTGTGGGTTTATGCCACAAAGATCCACCAGGCACAACATATACAGATTACACACAGCACTAGAAAAAACTCCTACACTACTTTTTTTTTAAATCGCCTTTCTTGTAGAATCTTAGTGCTATAAGTACGGCTTCACTGAATTTAGTTGGCGGGTTAGAATTCTAAATATAGCATAGCTAAATGTCAAAACGAATGGATTCAAAGTTGTCAAACGTTATCTCTCGGGCGCCAGAGATAGGAATATATTTTTCTGTAGCTGTCCCATTGGTAAGCGATTATACTGCTTTGCCAGCCTCACTGTTGCAGACTTGCCCTGCTGCAAGCTCGTCACCCTTCCCTGGCGCTTTAACCTACATTTTCCAACAGTGGGCTCTGCTACTGGGCCATATAACTTAATGCGAACTCGTTTGTTTGTGCTAAGAATTGGCATACATTGGGGTGTATTTGTGCAGTGCAATGTTCACTATTTCAATGGCTTCTTGGTGCTGTAGCGACTGTTACAGAAGTGAGTGGTGTGTTCGTTTGCCAGTCCTTGGTTGCCCTCAGGAAACATTTCTCTGAGGGGGTGACGAATTGTATTT
This sequence comes from Ambystoma mexicanum, assembly GCF_040938575.1. NCBI lineage: Eukaryota > Metazoa > Chordata > Amphibia > Caudata > Ambystomatidae > Ambystoma > Ambystoma mexicanum. The sequence goes on along the minus strand of NC_090927.1, from coordinate 272,761,340 downwards.
TGCCCTGCAGAAGTACAAGGATGAGTAGGGACTAAAACACCTGCTCAGCCCTCACACTTCTACAAACCAAGCGCCAACAGAATCAGAAAGGTAAAAAGGGCACAGTTAAGAGATATACCTCCTTTGCCTTTCCCAGTAATGTGTGCCGAGCGCAGGGTATATGTATAGTGTGGTTCAGTAGCGACCCAAGCAGCAAAGTGTAACAGTTCAAAATAAAGGGAATCTCAATGCAAGCTTCTATGAAAAATAGAACTACTTTAATAAAACACACCATCTGCAAAATAACTAATTAGACAAATACTACACAAAACCCACGCCTGAGGAACAAGCAGAGAATAAGCAAAGATAGGAAAATGGAGGATTCTGGGTAACGAATAAGGGGTATAATGTAAATGAAAACCAACATTTTCTTGAAAAATAAATACGTTTCTTGGATGCAAAAAGGGAATTAGTGACCTAACCAGTCTCTAGGTCACAGAACTGGACCAAGGGGGCAGGTCAATAGTACCTTTTTGAAGTTCTTGGTGGTTCAGCAGCACCGAAATAGACTTATTGGAGGTGTGCAAGCAATTGAAAGATCGGGAAAGTGCAAAAGGCAGTAATGGAGGGCCCTGGTGTGTTGAATGTGTTGAGTTGTTCACGGCTGAGAACACGGCTCCAAGCAGTTCAACAATAAAAACAATAGAATCCCAGCTGTCTTGGTTCTCAGGGTGCTGTGAGTTCCAATCCATTGGCGCTGGTCAAGATTAGTTATTTTCTTTTGCTCCCAAACACAGGGGAGGCTGGCACACATTTACAGGTGTCCTTGTACACAATGAGGGCTTAGGTACTGCTGTAACTAGAAGTGAGGCAGGTATTGCTTCAGCAGCAGTTCACTCCTCAAGTTTCTGTGAGTCCCACTCCAGAAACAAGAGGGGGCCTTGTTCTCTGGCACCAAAGCACAGGGGAGGCTGGCACACAACTGCAGGGGTCCTTCAACCTGGTGAGGTCCTGCGGACCGCTGTGGCTGGCAGAGAGGTAGGTCTTGGTCCAGCAACAGTTCACCCACACTGCTCCCTGGGGATGGTTCGGGGATACAGCTTCTCTCTGTCTTGGACTCTGTCTTTACCTCACTGGCAGATGACTTTCGAAAGATTAACCAATGAAATCGTCCAAAAGATGACTCAAAGATGATTCAAAGAAGTGGTGGGAGACCCCTTCTTTTAAAGGTGAAAATCCACAGGTGATTGTACTAAAGATAGCCCACCATAGTGGTCCAGTCCCTGTTCTTGAAATGAGTGGACCTTTCCCTTCTGACACACCACCTTCTGAAGCTGCGCTGGCTTCAGAGGAGCTGGCACATGCGTGCTATTAAATTGTCTGACCATAAGTTGTGCCATGCACCATGCCTTAAGTAAGGCATAGCTTATCTTTAGAGTGTACCCTGCCACCAGCTTGTGCTATGTATGCTAATCATAGTTTTGGTACAAGGGTGCATATCTTAAATGCAGCCCCTACGCTGCATAGACTTGTCTGTCCTTGCAGCTGTCAAATGGGCAGCTCTGAACTTGCTCTGTGCCACTGGTAGAGCAGGCACTGCAAATCAGGATATTGATGCAGCAGGACACAGACACATACTATGCTTTTGGCATGGAGTTTATGAAGGCGGAATCTGATCAGCAGATTACCCTTCCAGACATTGAATTACCCACATCATTTTATTATTTAATACAAATAAAAAAGGCAGGGCTTTCATACCCTTTCCACATGACAATTCATCACAGAGTGGAGCAGCTGTGCTAGCCTGACACCCGAGCATATCTTACAATTATGTCTATGCATGTGGTGGGAGGTTAAGAGAGGTCTGGTTTTCAGGCCTTCTGCCACACATGGGTGCTGTGGGTGTGTTAAAGCAGTGTATAGGAGAAAGGAGAGTAATGACCCTCCTACTCGCTCCCTATGCCATGAATATCTAGGTTCTAAATGTTGGGTGGAACTTTGGGCACTCTTAAATAAAGGTAGACTGTGAACTGTGGGATCTAGTACAGCTTGTACATGGGCAACTCGTCACAGCCTTTTCCTGCATTTCTCACTGCATTTTTCTGGGGGGTAAGCCCGCACATAGTCCCCTTCTACGCCACTCCTTTCCTAGCTCCCCAAATATATCCTTACCCTGCTCCACCCGTTAAAAATGTTGCAAAAAATGTGGCAAAGCCGCTTCAATGAGTTGGCCCCCACAAATTTGGCAGGTACACATCTGTGGCTCCCCTAGTATCTTGGACATACTGCTTGGATGTTATTCAGGCAATCTAGGAGCTTAATGGGGTGGCTATAGTGATGTGGGAGGTTGGCCTTCTCTTTAGCTAAACCAGGGTATTCTGGGAGTTGTCTGCTTAATCAACACCATTTAACCACCCCATCAAGGCTGTAGTTACCATCTCCCGTTAAGAGGATAGCTGGGTGATATTTGGTTGTACAATCGTGTAGAGAAAGCTTATTGAAAGAAAGGGAGGTTGCTAATTTGTGATGGACTCCTGGACAGCAAGGGCATGACCATTTTAAAAACATACATATTTTGTATATCGGTGTAAGGATATATTTGGGGATTTTATTGATAGTATGCAATATCTAAATGCAGCCATTTCAAAATAGGTGCAGAGCAGTTTTCAGTAACAGCCAGCAGGCAATTTCTCAGAGCATTTAGTAAAATGCTTTACCACAGTGTGCTGTCATTTTAAAATGAAGAGGTGCACATTTTTACAAATTGGATGTTTTCATGTGTGCAAACTGCATTAGAAATACATAATTAATTAACCTTATACTAACTGCCTTACTAATATATTAACCTCAACCCCTCTAACATTATTAATGCAGTTTTTGTGCACAATGAAATGCATTCTATGTTTTTACATGCACAGTTCAAAATTCACTTTATTTTCCATGAAGAGATGCACACTCAGTCCATGTGAGCATTTATTTCAGTGGAGAGCAGAAATATGCCACTGGAAGGAAGGAAAACAGAAACAGTTGCTTTGCAGAGCTGAAATCTTCATTGTCTTGAAAAACGAGGGCTGGTACAGGACACATTCTTTTATACTGATTGGTAGAGATTGAGGGTGGATGGGCCACGTCAATAGAGGGCTGACCTAGGGGTGATAGACAGGAGGAGTTTTCTTAAGGAATAACCAGGGGGAATAGTTCAGATCGTGCTGGGACAGAGAGACAGACAGTGCTACATAATAAATGCTGCTGGACTCCATGTGGGTGTGAGAGCTAGCTACGAACTTAAACAGCTGGGAGCTCCCCACACAAAGAGGTCGATTTACTGGCTTTGATGCCAAGGAGTCCTTAGCACTGGGTCTGCGGAACGGCGAGGTCATACAGATAAGGCCCTGACAATGAAAGTTTCAAACTTCACTGGTCTGGGTGAGTTAGTGCCAAGTGAGAAAAGAGAATGAATGGGAGATGACATAATTTGTTGGCAGGGCAGGGAGTTAGAAAGAAAATATATAATACTGCATGATATTTCTCCATGTTTAAAAGTGCTGAACACAAAATTTGTTTTTGCAATGTGTCTGTTGTTTTCTGTTCTCTTTTATATTTTGTAGGCTCAATGCTGTGATATCATGTGGTAAGATGTATTTCTGTTTATAATTGCTATATAATACAGAGTGTAAAAAAAAGGCTGGGATTTGGGTGTCATTCATGCGTCTGTGAATCATTTCTATACAGGGGAATCACAAGGGTTTGATGATTATACTAGAGCGGTAAAGCATTTGCTAATTTACCACTGTAACTAAAATAGCAAGCAAGGAAAAGTGAATAAATACCTGCAATGTAGGAAGGTGTGTGTAGGTGTTGTGAGTGAGTCCTTCTTTGCAGGCTGAAAAGAAGGCAGTGTCAGATGAGACACATAGATTGCTGGATGTAAAAAAGCCAGTAATACCAGCCACATACAATAGGTGGTGTTCTGAGTAAACACAGTGGTTTCTGTAAGGGTGTAATAGGTCTGGGGGGTTCTCTACAGGCGACCAAGAGATATTCTAATAGAGAGGAAAGATTTGTTTTATGATGGGGCTGTAGTACAAAAAGCCATGCTCACCACTATACCACAAAAATAAGGTAATTCCGAAAATACCACAAAGTAAGATACTACTAAAATTACCACCAACACAAGCTAACACTATATTATCACCAAAATAAGGTAATACTAAATTATCTCTAAATTTAAGGTCAGTTTACCACCAAAATATCACGGTAAGAAAATACCGCCAAATCCCGAATTTGCCCCAATGAGATAAAACCTCCTACATCGGGCAGCTATAATTGTCATGACTTTTCAGCCTTGCATCCTTCCCAAAAGTGCAGTTGTTACACATGTTTGGATGGATGGTGCCTCAAATATATATTTGCCTCTATGCAGTGGGGAATAGGTGTAAGGCAGAGCTGAAGGTGATTGCAAAACCGACTGAGATCTCATTGATGCAGTTAGTTTCCACTAGAGCATGCTGTGAGATGAATAATGCATGTGCTGACAGTTGCAGTGTGAACCAGGCCTCTAGTATTGGGTTGCTTTCATCCCTCTTTATGGGAGGAGCAGTACCGGCCAGAGTCCAGCCTGAGTGAAGGTGTGATGGTTAGAGTTACCTATTTATTGTATTTGCAGATGCGCCAAACACAAAATGCAATCTCCTTAGGGCACAGAAGATCACCAGTAGGAGGGTGAGAGAAGAAAAGAGTAGATATAATTGGGGGCGGGGGTAAATTGGTTCAATTACAATTGAAGTAGGTGTTCCCCTGTGAAATAGGTCTCTGGTGATGATCAGGAGTTATCTTTTATCTTGGCAATAATGCCATTTAACATAGACACTTTTAAGCCCTTTGAAGGATCCATCTTCTAAAACTAGTCTGGAGATTTTGAGCAGGTTTTTCTCTTCTTTGAAAACCAGGGAGAACTTGTTCTCAGCCAGAGAATTTGCACTGCTATAATTTCTGCTATTCCGTTAGCGACTGGGGCACCTTGCTGATATGGTATCCCCTGTAAAGTGCCTGTAACCGCACTACAAAGGCCTCTGTACACATCAATTCGACTTATTGTTAGTTTCAGTTCTCACTACATTAAATGTCATGCATTATTACTCGGGTATTTATTGAGCACGGACAGAGCTTCGGGAAGCAACAGAGTGTTTTACAATCACTGGGGGAAGAACATGGTGAGGGAAATAGAGAAACAAGGGAGCAGTGAGCTGATAGGGGAGGGTGGGCAGTTTGGTAGCAAGCAATCCGCAGATCTCCCAATCTCGGGTAGTATGGGGAGTGAAGGGTGTGTGAATGTAGTTGTTCCAAGGTGTACATTAACCAAATAGAAAGATTGCACTTTTCGAATATATATGAATTAAGAAACCCTTGTTCTGGAAGTTAATACAGCTGTGTTACCTCTTTCCTGGCATATAGAATGTGCCTAGTGGGACAAGTCTACCGGGTGCTATCGTGTGTACAGACAATGGTCATTGTTCAAAATACCAGAGAAGATGGAATCCATTCTCTCTGCTTGCATTAGATTTCCCACTTCAGCTGTCACTTGAATCAGTATGATTTTGGATCGCTGCCATTTCAATGAAATCCAACTCAGTGCCGGCCCAACTAAATGGAGCCAGTTCAAAGCAACCCATCTCATTAAAATGTGTTTTTTGGCCATTTCGCTTAAGCTTTCACACCAAACATTAGGGTTCATGTTTTCTTTTTTGGAGTTCTATTCCTTCTAGCTTTATTGCTAAACCCGGGAGAAGTGAGCCCCCATAGCCCCCCTTTTGAATCTGCTGACCTCTCTATCCCGTTTTCATTATTATTATTTGTTATTATTATTATTATTATTATTATTATTATTATTATTATGATATTTACTGAGTGCAGACCTAGCTTCGAGAGGTAACAGCTGAACAGATCTTCAGTGGGGGTGGGATACAGAGGGGCACAGAGGAGGGGTACAGCTGTACCGGGTGGCGGGGAGCAGAGGGTCAGGCAGCATCTAGTGAGTCAGGTGGCGTGAGCGGCGATGTGATAGCATAGGTCCTGAGGCAGAGAGATTCCTTGAAGTGGTGGGTCTTGAGTTCTTTTCTGAATTGTACGAACGTGGGGGGAGTCTAATGCTGACAGGGAGGAGGTCCCATAGTCTTGGGGCGTAGGCAGAGAAGGCTTGTTTTCTGGTCCTTTCCTTTTTGCAGCGGCAGATTTCAAGTCTGCATGTTTCTTGGCTTCTGGTGGTGCGGTGTGTGATGGAGATTCTGAGTTTCTCTGCAAGGTAGCTGGGTGACTTGAGGGCGACTACCTTATAGAGGATGCAGCAAGACTTGAAGGTCATTCGTGCATGCAGTGGGAACCAGTGAAGGTCGATGAGGGCCGGGGTGATGTGTTCATATGTGCATAGACACTTGATGGGGCGTGCGGCCTCGTTTAGGTCACTTCTCAGGTGCACAAGGGAGGATAAAGGGAGGCCTTTGAGCAGTGCATTGCCCCCATCCAGGTGGGATAGGACCAGTGCTTGAACAGTGGATCTAAAGCTGTCCGTAGAAGGGAGAGTGGATACCAAGCTTTCTGAGTTTACTTCACTCTTCATTATTACTTGTTTTATTCCTTCTTGTTTTTCTCTTTTTTGTCTTCAATATTCCCCCTTCCTTGTTATTATCATATACTTAATTAGAAGAGGTTTCTTATAAAAAAAATGTTTTCCATCTTCAAATTTAGGCGAGTTTTGCATTTCAAGGAATATGTGCTTTTCTGGTAAGATGGTCTTCCTTTGAAATAGGCTTTCGTTTTCAATGTGTTGTTCATTGACATGGTTGCAGTGAAATAGATTTTTCCATGATAACTGTAAAATGTTAATTGTACAAATATTTTATTAATTAGTAACGATTTTCCGATGTAGAATTGCTTTCCAAAACGCCCCTTCACTGCAAAGTTGTTTTTAAAAGCTAATGGCATTGTTCTATAATATATGTTCACAAGTATAAATCAGACATATGTCTAATCAGTTTGATTCCGAAGCCATTGTCCACTGTGCACGTCTAGGCTTCCTTTTTACAGCCACACTGTGCATATTGAAATGTGACTGTCATTTCAGAAACTACATGGCTTCATAATGACTCACATGGGGCAAACACTGTGGCCCTCATTACGACCCTTGCGGATTTTTTCCGCCATCGGCGGACTTTTCCGCCATGGCGCAAAGTCCCTTTACGCCATGGCGGATGGCGGACTTACCGCCCCATTCCGAGGTCGGCGGGGCGGTAAGTCCCCATTGACCCATTTACCCTTCCCCATTCCCATTTCGGCCCCATAGGGCTCAATGGGAGTGGGGAAGGTGTTAATTACGCCACCGTACACTACGGTGGCGTAATTAACACCGAGGTCCCATAGCGCCATGGATTTTTACGCCCGCAAAAAGCGGGCGGAAAAGTGACCATGGTGCTCTGGGAACTCGTAGTTGGCGGTAAGGGGTCGGCGCAGCTAACGCTGGCGCAAACCCCTTACCGCCAGGGTCCTAATGAGGCCCTGTGTCTCCCAACTGCACAGTGCACATTTCTCTGCCTCCGTTCACGGTGGCAAGGCACAGTCCGGTCACAGAGACAATCGTGCAATTCTCTGTATAATTGCACAGCAACCAAGAAGCATTCCAAGTTCACGCCATTAACCTGCAGCTGTCTGTATATTACTACTTACATGGACAAAGTATACAGAATTTACGAGAGACATTTGGACATCTTTTGTTTTCATACTCAAAATAGACATTTTATCAACACATACAGCCACTATTTTGGCTTCAAAATTGCCCCGCGATATGCCCGACACAGCAACCTGAATCACTATTTATTGCGCCTCGTTCTCATTCTACGCAAGTCGAGGCACATGCACGTGCATGCCCTGTTTCCTATAGATGTCCTTAGCTGCAGCTCCTAGCTAGAGTATTGGTGCACTTCAACACTCTTAATTATTTGACACTTTTTTTTTACTTCAGCCATTTAACAATGATACTTCGACAGGGATGACACTCCTTTAGTCGTAGCAGCTGGCAATTTCATACAAGGGTTGGGGCAAGCAGTGAGGTTAACCCTACGCTGATAGAAGGAAGTTACTACTATCAGCCGATGTCCTCTCACCTGGGGCACTACAGCAGGCGTGGCGTTCATTTATCTAGCAAAATGCACTAGGGGACTTTTAGTATTGGGGTCGCTGCAGTTGACTGCAGAAACTAATACGGCCCAAACAATGCACTTATTATAATTATTTTGTGTTGTCCTCATCATTAGTAATAAATCCTAGTATTATGAGAGTATTCAAAATAAAATCTTTGCCAAGCTAAAACTCAACATCACAGATTCTATCTTTTAATTTCTTTTTTTTTAGTCTGGTGATTTAACTGCTTCATTCCCCATAACATCGGAAGCAATACATGTAATATACAGTAGGTACTTAAAACCTGGTGCACGCATTCACACATTACATCAGTCCCGGGCCTCTGATACCGGAGTTACTGGGGCTTGAGAGTCCTTTTCCAGGAACTCCTCTGGGCTCACGTCGCAGTAATGACAATAGACGTAGATCCACTCCTGTCATCTATTTCCCCTTCCTGGGGTATCCGGGTTTCCCACCCCAACCTGGTTGTTCCCTCTTTTTGGCCCAGCTTGGGCTTGAAGTATTCTTACTCCGCTTTGGGGTCGTACGGCTCTCTCTCCACCTGGGGTCACTTGGTTCTTACCCAACCTGGGAATTATTTTGGCTTTTACCCTCACCCGGTTGATTCTCGGGCTCGGTGCAGTCTGGTGCTTGCCCCAGCGCCATCTGGTTCTGGTTCACGCCTACCATGGTGGCGTTTGGTTGTCTCCCCTCCTAAGTCTTTGACCTTGCTTCCCACCTCGCCATTTCCCTGAGCGTCCACGTATCTCTTCTTCTCAGGCGGTGCTCCTCCGGATCGGGCGGGAAAGGGTCACGGTCTCGTTTGGTCAGGTACCTTCATCTCGGCTGGAGTAGATGCTCCCTTCCCATCAGCTCCTGGTGGGTTATTGGCGGCCACTCCACGTTGCCTCTCAGTGGCCCCAGTTCCCTCGGCTGGGCCTCCAGTGTTTTGCCTCAATGCTGTGGTCTTTTTGTCCAGCGTTCCATGGCCTCGCCCGTTGTTCAGCACACCACACTGCATGCAAGCTTGTCTCCCCATGCCACACCTCCTAGAAGTGGGGTTCTCCAGTGTGGCTCTGTGGGTCTCTCTCTTCGCCTCCGCCGATGCAGATGGACTCTCCTCCCCTTTGACAGCAAAGGTGTGTGTTTTTGTCTCCGGGCCAGACTAGGGTTAGAAACCACGCCAGCCATTAATACATTAAAACTTGCAGTGGTACCTCATTACATATGTCCATTCCCATATAACCAACAAACTTATTGTATTCTTAAGGCAAGGGAGGGTAACACATATCTCTATGTAGGGATTGCCTGTCCTCTAAAGGGGGGGGATTACCCCCAGTGGGATACTGCTTGCCTTGTGCCCTAGGTGGTCTTAAGCTTAGCAGACTCACCTTGCCAGTCCCAAAGGGGTTGGTTACTCTTTGGGGAGACCGGACGAATTCCCTGGATGTGTGTGTGTGATGTTTTGCTATGTGCCTGCACTAAACTATATTATCTATGCCCTGCCCTGTTTTGAAGTGCTACACTGAATCAGGTTTTGTATGCTACACTGTTATGTTATGCTACACTATGTCCTGTTTAAAGCTGTTGAAACATGCTGGGAATGTGTTACTCTGCTTGGATCAATGTGTTATGCTCCCTGAGATAGATGCACGTTAACTAGAATCTACCCAAGTACTACTGTATGTACTCATTCAATCCTTTTGGGGAGAGGGGAGAATATAATGTCAGTTTCCTTTTATACTAGCTGGTTACTGTCGGGTTATATTCTGTTAAGGTTTCATAATAATGTCTCTCTTTCAATGTCTAATTTTCAAGCGTCTTTGAATCAGCCATAAGACCACACGTAGCAACCCTCTGAACATGCACACAAAAAACAAGGTAGGCTTGGAAATCCTCCAGGAAGGCCAGGCTCGGCCTTTGCCCCCAAGGAAGCCGTGGTTGAAATCCCACCCTCAGTTAACTGCCCATATTTTCTTCCATCTTTCTCATTTATAGAACTGGTCCATTCAGGGCTTTGGGGAGTAAATATAGGGGATTTGCAAATTGGGTTGTCTTGGGCATGGTTTCTGCAGGCCTTAGATCACGACGACACTGTGGAAGGCTTACATGTCTGGCCATAGACAGGCTTTGTGATCTATGATCAAGAAAGCTTTCCTTGATGTTGTGTGTCCTCAAGTGGAACATCCACTAACTGTTAATTCCGTTCACATAATTAGTGTAGATAAGTTTAACAAAGCTTTATTATTCCACAAAATTTATAAAAACAGAATTGTCCATTTTTAATGTGGAGACAGAAATAAGTCCAATGAATTTTGGACTGCTCAGAGTCCTTCTTCAAGGACACCATCTAAAGAAACATAGATCAAAAGGAAAAAAGAAGAGATGGAAAAACAGAAACTGTTTGCACTCATAACAGTTAGTGTTTCACTACTGTGCCTGTCTCCTTTCTAATCCTCCCTCTGTATAGGAAACATTATTGTATGAGAATCGGTACGTGTTCTTTCTCTTATTTTAGTAATCTTTGACAAATTACTGCCAAAACACTGTGACTCTAAAATTCGTGGAAAAGTACCTGAAAATATAAATGGTCAGAGAATTAATTATGTTGAAGATGGAAACCTAAGAAAAAGGAAGAGGAAAACGAAACAAACGAAGTAAGTATTGCCTGACTAACCGGCACAGTTTGACACAAATATAACAAAGTAGTTACAGTCACTTACTACGTCTGGCAAAATGGAGGATAAAAACGAGCCTCATATTGCTTGGAGGTATGTTCGTTGAGCATTCCTGAAGCCTTCTAGTGCAGTGTCCACTAATATACAGTATGTGTTCGCAAATTCACAGCAACTGGCATGGGTGCCTTGACGACATACATCGGAATGTGAGGACATCACATCGACATGCTGCGTCATCAGAATGTCAACAAAAACCATTGTGCCATAAACTGTATTCTCAATATCAGTTCCTTTCATGTAGGTCAATTGCAACAGCTAATTCTTTTAAAGTTAAGAACATATTATATTGAAACAATTATTCTGAAAGTCACGGTTGCCGTGGCGTTGCATGCACTCTGTGATGACATCATAAAGACAAAAAAAGATTTTAAAAAAAATAGGGAGAGCATTATCTCTGCTTAATGTACCTACCTGTACTGGATAAGTAACAGCTCCCTAGCATGTAATCCGTATGTTAAGAAATACTTGCATCATTGTTGACTGATCTGAATGTGGTTTTGAAGTAACTCATAAAACCCAACTTGTCATATCTGTCAGTTTGTAGCAAACAGTATTCGCCATTTCACAATAAACTTAAGATGGATATAATTAAAAAATCGTATTCTTTGTTCATTGTTAATCAATCTTGATATTGCTGACAACTTTGGAAAGTATGTCATTATTGGTGTCATTAAACAGTTATGTATAACAACCAAGTAACACAACGCAATATAATTAGTTAGTTCATAGAAAGCAAAGAAATCCTTGTTCCTCATCCTTCCTGGGTAAAAGGAGTCCAATGAGTAATTGTAATTGTGACTCTAAGTTTCAGTGCCATCTCTTTATCCATGTGTATCATCTTGGTATCCACAACCTCAAGGATCTGAAATTTCATTTGTGTGACATTGAAATGTCTTGAAACTGGAGACCATGCATTATTAGTTCTTACATTCAATCGATGTTCACACCTTGTTATCTCTGCCTTCCTGTTAGTCTGTCACACATACTGTACTTATAAATAAGTTCTACCACTTTTTGGATGAAATACAACATTACCCTTGGTAACATTATTACAGTTTACACAATTTGAGCATGGGAAAGTATCTGTCACTCTGGTATATTGACTATTTCATTTCCTTTTCTCTGTATCTGTGCAAACAATCAAGTCTTTCAAATTATTGCTACATTGGTATGCAAAAGCAGAATATTCTTTAAATAGCTCAATAAGTTTACCATAATTTATGAGTATATCCAAATGTTTAATGATACTTTTCTTAATCCTATTGCTTTGTGTTGAGTATTTGGAGATAAAAGCTAGGGGTTCTTGTGCTGTTTCTAATAACATATTTCTTGTTTTGACTTCTGCTTACTGTTTTGCTTGTTCAAGTTCAATTGTATGGTAACCTGTGGTCTCAAATTTGTTAAGTACTTCCTAAAGTTGTTGAACACTTTCATCTATGCCACTAACGATCCTCTTGGCCCTAAGGAGCTGACTGTATGAAAGGGTGCATAGTGTTGCTGGTGAGTGGAAGCTCATTCTATGTAACAAGTTGTTCCTGTCTGTGGGTTTTCTAGAGATATAAGTTGAAAATGTGCCCCTTTGTGGAGTTATTTCTATCGCCAAAAATGCACCCCTGGGAAGCCTATTGTGATAGTAAATTGCACGGGGTCATTGATATGGTTCAAATAATCAAACAAGTTTGTCAATGTTTCTGTGGTAACTCTCCACACTCCAAACACATCATCTATGTACCACCCCAGAATAGTATGTATTTGTGCCATACTGGATGTGTGATATCATGGTCTCTCAAATATATACATGTGCTGGGGCCATTGTTGCTCTCATTGATGTACCAGAGAGCTCTAGATACATCTGTTGTTTATATCTAAAGTAAGAATTCTCAGAAATAAATGTAAGTAACAGTAGAATTAATTCTGTAGAAGCTCTGAGTTTGACCTGTTGTAACAGTAACCATTCAACCGCTTCAAGGCTGAGATTCTGCGGAATTGAGGTGTGCAAATTCTTAACATCAATAGTAAACAAAATGTCTGTCTCTTCCAAGGTCATGTTATTAATCTTCTTAAGAAAATCTGTAGTATCTTCTAATTTGTAGAAAATATTAAATGTGTCTACCTAATGGTTGTAATAGACCATCGACCCCTGAAATTATTGGTCTTCCTGGTGGTTGTTTTATATCTTTGTGGATTTTTGGCAGCAAATAAAAAGTTGGTACTTTAGGGTTTTAGTGTAAAGGTATTTCCGAGTTCTGTCATTGATCCAGCCCTTAGCCTGTGTTTATGTCTTCAGGTTAATACTCAAAATGGGACTTAAAGCATTTTTTTCTGAAATTGAAGAGCCAGACTTAATTGAATCAGAACATGATGATCATCGATGCATGAAGTTAAAGCCTAAAAGTAATTTTATATCACCTACAGTGTCATGATTCCTGCCCCTCATGTCCCTAGCCCTCCAAGACGCCAGGCTGGACCCAGGCCACGATCACCTACATGGCCCTCAAGGGCCTCTCCATCCCTCCAAAGACCCACTTGGAGTCAGACTTGGCGCTTATGGCACCAGATTCACTCACTACCATAGGATAACATTGGGGATTGGACTTGAAGTGCATTGATTGGGACAAGATGGATGCCCCCACATATTTCGGTTCCCAGAACTGCATGTGCAGTCTAGTCTTTTGGGTGTGGTTCAGCCCAGAGACACCTTGGATACCCAGAGACTATTTAAGCCACGCCCAGGCTGAGAAACATGCTTTGTGTTTTCTGCACCTGCAGCGTGACACTCACTGTGTTCGGATCGGTCTCCAGTAGGCCTGCATCTTTCTTCTGCGCTCAGCTCCTGCAAGAACAAGAACACTGTTAGGAAAAGCCTTACCTTGCGGCGCTTCTGCCCATCATTCATCGCTCCTTCTGTTCTGCGGGCATCTTCGGTGGTGTCATTCCCATCCCGGCACACCGCTTCCTAAGGAAAAGGGAAAAGAACAGAAAAAAGGCATTAGTAAGCATTCAGCAAATCTTTGCTTATTTTTAAAGACTGTACGAGCTTCAAACGCTTACCTGAACCCCAGCCGCTCTGGGGGAACTCTGTCTCTGGAACTTCTCATCAATCTGCAAGAGGGAAAAGACACTCCATGTTAGCGTGGAAACCTCTAGAGGCGCTGCATACCGCGCTTACTCACCGCATTTCTTCTTCATAACCGGCATCCACGCTGAAAACGTCGCTGCACCTAAATGACACAGAAAAAGAACTCAGTTCAATACAAATACGAAAGGGTCGCATCACGCATCGCGCTCTCACTCACCTTCAGCGCTACTCATCTCAGCAGCACGTCGCCATCCCCGGACGCCAGCCATCATCTAAGGAAGGAAAGGAACAAAGTTAGAGAACTGTTCAAAAGACTAATTATACTTACCTGTCGGACTCTTGCCAGTGAAGTAACTAGGCAGCAACGAGACCGCATCAATCAACGCGCCCCTGCGCTGAAAGCAGGACGGAGAGCACACTTTCCAAGAAAACAAGGTGAGCTGTGGATCAAAGGGAAGGGTTGGACCCCGGGGAAGAAGGGGTTCAAGCACACAGAGACAATAGGGAGTTAAGCTCTACCAATCCTGTGTTTCAGGCCCAGTCTCCAGTCGAGTAGACTCCAGGGAAGGGTTTGAGGACGTAAGAGGTCAGAACAGGCTGAGTGACGTCCCTGTGAATACCAGGTGAGCGTTACACACAGCTAACACCACGATTGACATCTTTCACAAAATGGTCCTACAAGATATTGACAGAATTTCATAATAAAACGATACATAGGAACCCTAACAGAGGTGTATGGGCTTTAATCAAATCTTTATATACTGATGACACATAACTATTCGTTGGGCAGACAAAATAGGTGCATTAATCATTCAAGATGCCAGTAATTATGAGTTAGATTGTGAAAAACAACTTAGCGACAGAAATACCTACCTGGTTTAGTTACATATTTATTACATACTGCTTCTGCCGCTTTTCAAAGGCTCGAGATTAAAAACGCTTTCTAAGCCACTCTCATTCAGACGCAAGTGTTTCTCACTCACCGGATGCCTGCTTTTAACACATGAGCGGGGAAGGAGCTCTCCAGGGTCACTGCCAAGCCATAGGCTCACCGTGTAAAACGCGCGCATGCATTCTTCTCGCCGCATGCAGGACTTCTGGGTTTGTGGCATGGGCCACCTTCTCACGGAGCCTTCACTCCTGAGGCCTTCTGATGCATGCCAGCCACCAGAAACAAACTCGAGGCTCTCAGGTGCACGCCAGCCACCTGAGACAGCCTACCGGGAAGGAAAGCTTCCCTCGCCTTCTTTTCCTGCTGCTCAGTCTCTGCAGATCACATCACCAGGGTGCAAGCTTCCCTTCTAATTGTATTCCGCTGCACGATCTCTGCACTTCAGGAATCGAGCGGTACAGACCCTCTCAGAACCGAAGCTGATATCTTGCACACGCAGGTCCCAGCGTCTTCTCTCTCCTCCAGCTTCTGCCTGGAATGCCAGCTCGAGCCACGCTGCTTCTGCTTCGTCACCTTCTGTAACCTTTTTACCTGCACCTGAGAAAGCCTTTTAAGCCTCTCTGCCTCCCTTAGGTGCAGGACGTTTGCATTAATGACCTCAGTACTTCAGCATGACTGCTCTACAAAATAAGGTTTTTGGATTTGATTTTTATATTTAAACCCAAAAACATCCCTTCTAATGTTCTTTAAAGGAACATCACACAGATGTGTCATCAGATTTGATTGAACAGGGGAAGGCAGTTCTTTTAAATCATTACAATTCACAGATTTTATCTTTATCTTTGGTTATAAGGGAGGGTTTTAGTTTCACCAGTCTCTAGATTCAAAGAAGGATTTGTATTCCTTCTAAGGCCTAGGTGTGTGTGACTGTTGTCCCTCTTATTTATATGTGGATATTGTGAAACAGAAAGATGGTTATTACAACAAGCCATTATATACTTTGGCATTGAAGAGGCATTCTCCCTAGAGGAAGACAAATACTGCGTCCCACCCAACAGAATCCTTACATTCCCTGGGCCCTTTCTTCTCCCAGGTGATCCTCTGCAGAACACCACCCCCAAGGTCAGCATCAGGAAGCGTCTGCCTTTCCCTGGCCACCTGGGAGGAGACTTTAGGCAGGGAGTTAGTGAGGAATCTGTAGGATTCATCACAGATACCTGTAATTATTAACAGTGACCACAGTACTCATTTTGTCAATAACATTATCAAGACTGTTGTCCACTGTAAGGATTTAACATAATCTGCACTGTCCCTACCACCCCCAGCCAGTAGGGGCAGTAGAGAAATTGAATAGGGTATTAAAGCACAAGCTAACAAATCTGTGTCAGGAAACAGTTTTGAAGTGGCCTGAGGGTCTCACATTCGTTCTATTTAGTATGAGAAGCATCAATAATAAGAAAACTGGATTATGTCCTTATGAAGTACTTTGCGATTACCTGTGTCACCACCTGTTAAAACTGTGCCAGATAATTTGCAGCTGTCAGATGATCTTCTGTCAGTCTCATTCACAATCCGGTTCAACCTGACATATCCCGAGAACCAGCCATTCGCTGCAGTCTGGTGATAGCATCATCATGAAGGTCCATCAAAGGAAAACAGCTCTAGCCCCCAAGTGGAAAGGGTCATTCCTACTTCTACTTACTTCACATTCAGCAGCACAGCAGTAAAGGTCCAGGGGCACCCAACATGGGTGCACGTGAGCCACTGCAAGATGGTGGTAGCCCCTGCATTGTAGCTCCTGTGATTAAGGTAATCTGTTTGTGTGTGCTGGTAAGTACAAATGTAGTGGAAAGAGATCCTGACCACTGTTGTGCAAACTTTATTAGCTATCCGGAACTTATCTAACATAGTGATGTCTGTAGCTGCGAGGGCATGGCCATGGTATAAGAAACGATATATGGCACATTGGCAGGGACGGACCTGCGATTTGAGTGGTGCTTGGGAATGTGGGGTAGACCTATGGTTGGGGTTTATTCCACAGCCTATGAATGCCCATTAGGGCAGTTCATTACCTATGTGAGGCACTTCCATATTGGACATGTGTTCAGGATTACCTCAAAGCTTTAAATGCTGAGTTTGAAGAGACCACAATAACAGCCCAAGCCAGCTTTAGAGATAGTTTTGCCTACTACTAACCCACATACTACTACAACCATTGTTAAATATTCTCAACCTTCCCATATCTCAGATCTGATTCACTATTGTTATTCCATCCTTTTCACCAGGAGGAAACCTGGACCAGAACCACAATGGTTCTATCGGGAGAGAACTTGGTGGCAATGTCAGCTTGGTATCAGACACAGTTAATCTCCCTTTAACTATGCACCAAGTAGTGGTACCTGGGTACTGTGAGCTAGAAGATCTTAGAATAAGTTTAGAAAAAAGTGGAGAAAGGCCAATACATCTAGAATACTATATAATGAATATCTTGGACAGTCAGAATGATACCCGGATGGTGAAAGATGTTCTAATCTGACTGATGCTCAGTCATTATCTGTTTTCAGGAGACCTTGATATTAGAACATCTACCATGATTCAGCATTTGCAATTTCCAGAGATAGATATTGAGGAGTTTGAGATATATGCAGGTATATAACCAGAGGCTTTAGTACAATACAGTGTCTAAATTAGATAGGACTGGATATTGATGTTTGGTATTGAATGCAATGGTAGCTACAGTATTGTTCACTCTTCCCCCTGTCTGCTTTCCGGGTTACTACTCACTACCCAAACTGCACCAGGGGGACTGGAATTCGACTGGAACAGCAGAAAGAAGAGCTATTTGGAGGACAACAGAAAATGGAAGTAGTGGATAAAATATGTACTGTGGCTAATACCGCTCTTGCAACATGGGGTGTTTACAAAGGTTCAAAATTGGACGGCCGAGTAGATTGGCTGGAAAAGGCCACTGGGCTAATATCTGGGGAAGAGCTTTCCAGCAGTAAGGCACATGTCATTGAGCTGCATGTTATAGGCACCCTCAGCCAATTAACCTGGCATGCACTCCAACGTTTGATGAATGGCATGCGGAAGCAGGCAAGAACTTCAAATGGGGCATGGCATATGAAGAAGTGCAAGATTACTTGAATTCTAGACTGCTCTCCATACGAGAAGACGTCCTACATGACAGCTGGCCAAGGTTATTAAAACATGATTGGGGAAAACCAGAACATTTGTGGCTGTGGAGAAACCTCTGTAGGTACAGCGGCTGGCACTGGGAATCTGAAGAGGGCTACTTCACTGCACAAGGTCCAATCAGAGGATTGTGGGTGCTGTCAAGCCGAATACTGGCCAGTCTGTGGGCGGGAAGCAGGTAGGTGTGGGGGACCCATCTGGGTCTAGGATGTGAAGCCATCTGACTGTGCCACCCGATATTTCTTTTCTGCCCCAGAAATTGCCCCAGATTTGTGGTTTAGCCGTGGATCAAATTGTGAAATATGGCTGTTGCAGCCTCTGCAGTTGCAATGCATATCCAAGTTAAAAAGGGACAAATAATGTTGGTAGGAAATACATTGGGCCTCATTACGACTTCGGCGGTAGCTATGCCGCTATTGGCGGCATGGCTGCCGCAGAAATCGGGTCCGGGCCCCCATAGGGCTCAATGGGAATGGGAGAGGGTGCAAACAATGGGCCGATTACGAGCGGCCCGTTGTTTGCTCCCTCTCCCCCTCGCGGGACCTGGTAAGGACGCCTGGTTTGACTAGGCGTTACTTACCGGGTCCCGCGAGCGGAGCTTGTAATAAGGCGGAACAGGTTTAACGGGTCCGCCTCCTTAGGCAGAGCCCGTTAACCCGTTCCGCCTCAGTCGTAATGAGGCCCATTGTGTTGGGAAGGAGAAGGTGCCTAGTTGGAGGGTGGTTGTTCAGGACGAAGGATAGGTGTGTAGAATTTTTAGCATAACTAGAGACAGATGTGCATTTTACAGTTCATACTGAGTCGAGGCAGTTTCCCGTCTTTTGGCCGGCTACAGAGAGGAGATCAATAAAGGTGTATGTTGATTTCTTGAAAGGATGATGCCCGATTGGTGCCACACATGTTTGAAGGGCTTGAGGAGGTAAAAGAAGTGATCAGGAAAGTGTCAGATATAATGAAGAATTTTCAGGTTTTGGAGAGATCTAATGACAAAAAACATGCATTTGGAGTGGAGCATTGCTACCATATAAACTCCAGGGGATCTCTTATGTGGAGTAAACCACGAAGTGTCTGAGCAACCTTACATTACCACCACTGTGTGTTTCACTGTATTTTCCCTTATTTTATCCAGGGTTGTGTGGTGCTGTCGACGGTGCTGTACCCAAGAAAAATCTGTCGTTATTAAAACTTGATGCTCCAACCCATCTCCCCTTTGGCCGACCCCTGATACATGTGCTCCTTTTGTCCTATTGGAGATTGAGAAGGAAACAATAATGCTGCAACAAGAATTGGACAATTACTGAAGCATGGCAAAGAGGGCATAACAGACTGCTTGTATGGTGTAAAATAGTGCATTACTAATCACTAACGGACGTAGCGGTAGCTGGTTAACCAGCGCAAAAGAAAAGCAGGCTTAATCATAGATGAGGGATGGTATGTAGAATTCCCTGTTGAAAGGAAAAACAGGTGAATTGGGCATGAGAATAGTAAAGTAAAGAGTTGGGTTAGTTGTGCAATAAGCACAAAAGGAGGGGTCTATTGACTGTGGCAACCCCCGGGAGGAGGGGGAATCTATGACGTTTCTGTATGCTGGTTGGCTTCACAAGGTACAAACGTCTCTGGAGTGCAGGTGTATCAAAATAGTGGGATCAGAAAATGATTTCTGCTGTCAGTTAATGCCCCGAATATTGGGTATTTGCACTGTATGCATTGTCATATAAGCCTGAGTGTTTATTTTCTTTTAAATCACAGCAGTCATCTGTGAGGGTTTCACAATCTATTGACTATAGCCACTTCCTGTTCTACGGAGCCCTAAAAAGGACATGCACAGTGTGGAGTGTTGAGATCACCACTTTTCAGAGAATAGCAGGATTAGTGGTTGAAGCCCATCTGGCCGCCATCTTTGGATTTGGACTAGTTATAACAATGGAGCACTATTACCCTGCGTAAGTGCGTCAGGAGACGGTGGCCCGATGCCCTTTGAATGAGGACACAGAAACCAGTGGGCTGAGATCCTGAATCCAGAGAGAGAACAACACGTGATACCCCTACAGAGATCAGAGAGATCAATGAACACTGATTGAGCTTGCACATGTCTATTTTCTTTTAAATACATTATAGTTATTTATTTAAATATTTAACCTTTTAATCCTACTGATTGGCCATCGTTTTCTACATCAACAAACCGCCTTCACTGGAGGCGGAAGCCGGCCCTTTTTGTCAAAGGCCCGTTTTTATAAGGCCTTGTCTGAGCCTGTTCGAGACGCTGTATGCTGTATGCCAGAAACACTGACTTCCTGGACTCCTTCGTCCCTTACCATCGTGACTCACCCCAGCCCATCGTTTGTTCGGATATCTCTGCCACAACAACATCTACCTCTGAATTTATAAGTTACACCACCATCGGTCATTGAGATTACTGGGTAAGCGCCTCGTACATTGACACTTTTGTGTGAAGTCAAATCGACACAGTACTTCAGACCATACTATTCATGCGACTTTGCACATCTGACTCTCACTTCAACTGCTTCGCAGAGTACGCCACTCTCTAACTTGTCTATGCTCATATAGATCGTATATATACGCATGTTTACACTTTTAATCGACCCTGTTCCAAAATGCCAAGGCTGCATTTCCTTTAACGCCTACCCCCTGTGCCTCGACACAGCAGTCCCTGTGTTATGTCATTCAATTTCCGCAGTATCTACTCAAGCAGTTAAGCGACAGTTCGCACTTAGGCCTAACTACGGTTATCTGATTCTCATTGTGCCTACAATACTATGTGAACCATACCGCCCTTGCACTAATTCTCTCTAGACAGCCACACATGCTGCTGATTCCCAACCCTCAGACTAGATCACCATACCATTGCCCATATTCCTATTCCTCAATGTGTTATTCCGACCATATGTTAATTTAACGTTGGTTAGTTCTACTTGCTATTATATCAACTGCTTAGTTCATTAACCTAGTTCCTCTGTTTATATCCTGACTACTAGCTGCTAATTAATCTTTCACAGATTGTTCCATGATTAACCATACTTCTCAATGTGATTTCTTAACTGCATGCCATACTAATGCTGATCGCTGCCACCTGCGACTTTCTCAAAGTGCTAGCGCACCAACACACTGCTGCTGTTCCCAGTTTGATTGCTAAGTCGATAATTGAACTATTAATTATGTACCTGCGCCTTAATGTCAACTCCTGAGCTCTATGTACAACGCTTCCTAAACATCTTGTAGCTGCCTGACACTATAGTGCTCATCTCAGCCTACATAGTACACAACATCTCACGTTCCTGCCGCAGCCTGTTCTCACTAGCCATAGCTTGCTATATTGTTTATTATCTAATCATGCACATGCTCACCATAATTATTACAAGCACTCTAAATACACTTACCCCACTATCAGTACTCACCATGGCATCATATGCTCCACCCATCCTTGCAAATGGCAATAGTAATAACTCCCAGACATTCACCTTAGCCCAATACGCATCACCTAGAACACAGAGCATAACCTTATCCATGGCCTCAAGACTACCATTATCCAATAGTATCATCCCAACTACTTTCCTACCTTCGCTATTTCAAAATGCAACTAAACCTAATTGTACTGCCAACATTACGCCAAGAGACCCCGAGCCACTCACAACAGCCCAATGGATTAATCTCTTCACAACCAGACCCACTCCTGACCAACCATGTCCAACGAAAATCAGGAATTCTAGACTAGGCTCCAGACTTTTGAGAACTAGCACCTTACAACCCAATGACAATAATATGATATGAGATATGAGATATGATATGGTATTTGTAACGCGCCTATACACAAGTGTTTCAAGGCGCGACGAGGCAGGGAGGGGGGGACAAGGGGAGACAGACAACGATCCTACTAGGCCAGGTGTCATTCAGATCGCGCAAGTGCAGGGGTAGGGGAGGGGGAAAAAGTGCAAGGGGAAGGGGAGGGGGAAAAGTGCAGTACAAGGTAAGTGGCGTACGTAATAAATAAATAAATAGGGCCAGCTGGTGGCAAGTGTGAGGTAAGTGCAGAACAAGTGCTGGGGGAGGGGGGGGCTGTAGGGATACAGAGACAGTCCCGCAGTGCAAAGGAGATCCAACGAGTGTCAACAAGCTCTAAAGTAAGGGCGTGGCCTACTAGCAGGCAATGAAGACGTGAGCCTTGGGAGCTCCGGCGAGCGCCGAAAACATCCTCCATAATACCCTGGTTCTTTCGTGGCAAAATAGATAAAAAAGACACGATTCGACTCCTGAGTGCCTGCTGCCCCAAGGAGCCGTGTTTGCGGCGTGTGCTCAGCTGAAATCCGGCAGAACCAACTCACCGACAGAGAACCGGGGCCCGCCGGCACGAAACTCAAAATGGCCGCCAGCACCTGAGAGCGGTGATAGAGCGGCGACCTGCACTGCTCCCACGACCCGCATCCTGGAACTTGGCGGTGTCGGTGCGGTAACACCTGGTGGGACCCCCGCGTGCCGGGGGCGGGTGCCGGTTGGGGAGCGATGCGACCCCTGTCCGATCCAGACCCCCCGGTTTACCTTGGCAGCTGGAGGCGGGCAACGGTTGAAACAACGCAGTGCCCTCCCACCACACATGACCGAGGTGCCGCGCAGCTGAGGAACGAGATCCTGTGTGGCCGGGAGACAGCGGGAGGAACCGCTCCCTGGCCCGAGCCTCCGGACTACCCACAGAACGAGACCCAGCAGGGCTGGGAACAGTGGTGAGACCCGTGCTCCAACCCGGGATACCAGATAGCCGCTGGACCAAGACCGTGCAGGGCTGGACGTGGCGAAGAGAGCCGCGACTCAACCCGGCCAGCCCACGACCCCTGCTTGCCTGTGAGCGCCTGTGCGTGCCGGCGAGCAACCCCCCCCCCCCAGGAGGGGGTCCATACAGCCAGACAGGGATTGGAGGACCAGCGATAACCGGGCACCAAGTAAGTGTGGCCCCGGGGAGTCCACATAAGCCCACATGGTCCGCAAGACCTTACTGTCAATAAATGCGGCACACTGCCCGATCCTCCCTTTTCTCCCCCCCACCTCAGCTTTGCTGGAGCAGCGGCTCACCGTAGGACTGGCGGCGAGACCGTGACTCTGCTCTGGGGACGGAGCGGGAGCCCCGTGCCGGCGTGCAGCAGCCCCCCTCTCTCCCTGTGAATAACGTTAGTCCGCGGTCCAACCCCGTAAGGAGTGTAACATAAATCTTGCAACCCGCGGACTGAGCAGGGAGACAAAACAGAGCTGACCCAGCGCCGGCAGTGGATGGGGGCAATTTAAGTAAACAAAACGTTGCACGTGGCCTGTGCCTCCTGGGATTCGACAGCCCTCTGCGCTGCTCGGTTTTCAGCCTGGTGCAGCCCTCACCTCCCACGGGAACACTCCTGAAAGCGCCTAAGGCACTTCTTCAACAGGCAGCAGGAAGTGGGACAGACACAGAGGCACACTAGAGTGCACGAAGATTCAAACCCACCCCGCTCGACGGTGGTGTCACAATTGCCGGTCGGTGCCATTAGGGAGAGGTGGTCACACGGCACCTGGAACATTCTGGTTCGAGAACTATCCTGGCAGAGACTGCCCGAAGCGGGCTCACGGGAGGACCCTTGTGGGGCCGCGGCGGCACATGGCAGTCAGTATAACAGTCCCAAGCTAAATTCCACCCGTGAAGTCAATAAAGGTATTTAATAAGGCGGGATCCCATATACTACTCCGCCACCCCCCACGCTACAGAATGGGGAAAGATAAACCACGGAAATCAAGCATACAAAGTAGAATGGACCAGTATGCTTTCGCCACCACATCTCAACCGACGGATCAAACGCTGCAGTCAGACCCTCCGGAAGCGGGAGATGTCCTCTCACTGAAGGATGTAATGGCGGCCATCGCGAGTTCCCGCACCTCCATGGAAACGAAGATGGACAGTATGGCGGCGGACGTGTCCTTCCTTCGCCATGACCTGCAAAAACTCACGTCCCGAATGGGGGAAGCGGAGCAGCGCATCTCAGGTACGGAGGACATCATTGTTAATATTAACCAACAACTGTCACAGACACTGCGCCGGTTGAAGACTCTGGAGCCTAGAGTGGATGAGGGTGAGGGTAGGTCTCGCCGCAACAACGTACGTATCCTCGGAATCCCGGAGGGGACGGAAGGACAGAGCATGGAATTGTTCCTGGAACAGTGGCTAGCGGACATTTACGACCCACACTCCTTTTCAAAATTCTTTTCAGTAGAACGTGCTCACAGGATACCCTCTGGCAAGCCTATTCCAGGAACGCCACCCAGAACTTTAATCGCTAAGCTCCTCAATTACTGCGACAGGGACGCGCTGCTTCAGATGGCCCATGCGAAGGGAACAGTCACTTATAACGGCTCCCAGATAGCCTTCTTCCCTGACTATATGAGAGAAGTGCAACGTGCGAGACAATCATTTGAGCCACTGAAGCGGCAGCTGTCCCTCATGAAAGTAAAATTCGGACTGCTATTTCCAGCTCAACTCAAGATTTATCATAAAGGGACGACCACACACTTCACTAACCCTCAGGAGGCCTGGAAATGGGCAGAGTCCCATATTGAGGGTGACTGGTCGGCGTGACCAAGGAGACAGGACGGTAGACCCCGACCCCGTCCGGACCGTGCCCCCGAGAGAGGCCCCAGGCGGACATGGAACAAGTGGCTCCAGAACAAGCAGAAGAGCCCGCTTAGCATCAGCCAGGATGATGCGAATAAACATTATTAAAGGGGTTGAGGGCCACTACCTCCTAGAACGCAACCGGAACCAAAATATTGGAAGTAAAACAAACACGCCACCCTGAAACAATCTCATCCTGCATCTCATATGCTGTGTTTATGCAATACAACGGTTTCCAGTGAGCTTTTGAGTTGCTGCATGGCCAAAATGCAATCAGGACCCCAGCGGCCCCATACCTCTCGTTTTCCTTTTCGAGCACCAACAGGTCCGGGACAACGAGAGTACGGCTGTGACATCGCCCGAGAGGCACTCTCATCCTGAGCCACATATAAAAATACCATGAAACCAACATAACGACGGCGGCCGCCCGAGGCCACTTCCCAAGAACTGAGACTGTGACTACGAGCAGTCAGTTTGGAAACGGAACAACCAAGTAAGACATTTAAAGACTGAGTAAAGCAGAAGCAAAGAGATTAGGGTAATGGTTATTGTTTAAGGTGTTACCTGTCCTTTTGACAAGGTGTTTGGTTGTTGGACTGGGCGACAGATGCTTCAAGTTCCGTGGAGTATAGGGTGGGGGTGGGGGATTCAAAGTTGTTATGTTAAAAATTGTACTATTTTTAAAAGGCCCATAACAAAAACTCCCTCGCATATGACCCGAATGGAACGAAAGAGCAAACGAATCATCACAAAGAACCAGCAGACGCACAATCTAGTTCAATCCCTCCCCAGATTGGTGGATCATGGTACACCCCTACACAATATACTGACATCACACAGGCACAAGTTACATGGCACAAAGCAACAACGTAGATAAAAGCAGAACCATCCCAGTGATGACATGGAATGTTAACGGGCTCGGAAATAGTATTAAAAGACGCCTAGTCCTACAAGCACTGAACCGCCATTCACCGGATGTGGCCTTCTTAACAGAGACGCATCTGGCTGGCACAAAATGCACACTGTTCAGACGCTCAAACTACCGGCAAGCCTTCCATGCCGGATTCACCATGGGATCACGTGGGGTATTGATTCTGGTACACAAAAGACTTCCCTATAGACCCACTGTGGTCACCCAGGACCAGGGAGGCAGATATGTACATACGATGGGAACCCTGTGGGAACGCACTATCTCTATGATCGCTGTATATGCGCCGCCCAAACTACTAACCCCTCTGACTACCAACATCACGCCTCTGATTGTTGACAATACTGAAGGCCTTACGTTGATTGGGGGAGACTTTAACAAAGTCATGGACATAGAATTTGATAGGACACATGTACGATCCAGAAATCCAGATATACGCACTAAACTCGCCACATTTACCAAAGCACTGGGATTAGATGATGCATGGAGGTCCCTCCATCCAGACATAAGAGAATATTCGTATCACTTAGGTGCACACGCGTCCCTATCCAGGCTGGATTATTTCTTTTTACCAACATGCAACATACATGAGGCGTGTGAGGCGCACCTGCTTCCCAGGGGTATTTGGGATCATTCCCCACTTATGCTAACGATTAAGACCAGCAGGCCACTCCCTACACCTAATTGGAGATTGAATAGTTATTACCTGGGATTTCCCGAGTTGATAGAACACATACAAAAGGTTACTGAAACATACTTTGAAATAAATACGGACTCTGTGGACAGCCCGACAACGCTATGGGAGGCACTAAAAGCAGTATTAAGGGACGAAATCATAGCCTGGACTGCAGCCCACAGAAAAGAACGCCTTGAAGTGATACGTGCGGCTGAAACCAAGGTACAGAACGCAGAATCTGCTTACCTGTCTCGGGACCTACCCGAGACACAACGAGCACTGCAGTTGGCACAGAGTCAATTACAACACATAGCTTTAGACAACGCAAAACAAGCGCATGCTGCTATGCGAGCGAAAATATATGAAACTGGGGACAAGGCGGGGAAAATACTGGCATGGTTAGAGAGCAGAGACTTAGGCCTTACTCAAGTTAGGAAACTAACGATGGGAAATCCAGACCCACTAGTTACAGACCAGGACATAGCGGAGGGATTTGCCAGTTATTACGCCAAACTGTATAGTGCCTCACCCACACCGCCACCAACCGATATATTAGAAGAAATTACCCTTCCTACCTTGGATGAACAACAGACGGTCCTACTACAACAAGAAATTACAGAGGAGGAAATAGCCTATGCAATGTCAGAACTCCAGTCAGGGAAGACCCGGGTCCGAACGGTTTTCCTGCTGAAATATGGAAAAAGATAGGAGCAAACATAATCTCTCCACAACTACTGCGCTTATTTCAGCACTCGCGTTCACAGGTTTGCCTTCCCCCAGACCATAGGAAAGCTACAATAATAGTTTTGCCAAAAGCAGATAAGCCACCTGACAAGTGCAGTTCCTACAGACCCATCTTTCTTATAAATTGCGAGGCCAAAATACTCGCAAAGGTGTTAGCTAATCGGCTGCAACAAATCATACACACGCTTGTGCACCCAGACCAGTGTGGGTTTATGCCACAAAGATCCACCAGGCACAACATATACAGATTACACACAGCACTAGAAAAAACTCCTACACTACAAAACTCCCTGGCCCTACTGTCCATAGACTTCGAAAAGGCATTCGACTCCGTGCACTGGGAGGCGGTTTGGGAAATTATGAGACGAATGGGCATAGGCCCTTACTTCATGAGTTGGGTTAAACTACTATACCATCTTCCAGTGGCGGTAACAAGAGTGAATGGGTACACTTCTGAACCCTTCCAGCTGGGTAGGGGCACAAGGCAAGGCTGCCCCCTATCAGCTTTGATTTTTGCGTTAGCAATTGAACCTTTAGCAATCCTATTAAAATCCACACAAACATGGAGTGGCTTCAAGTGGGCGGATGGGTGGGAAGACAGGGTGTCCTTATATGCGGATGACCTGTTAATTTACCTGGCGAACCCGCGAGTTTCCTGTCCCATTGTGTCGCTCTTACTAGAGAGATACGGTGCATTCAGTGGACTTCGCGTCAACTGGTCAAAGTCCATACTATTCCCGGTGAAGCATATAGATATGGCAATACCAGATGTGTGCCCCTAGTGCATTGAAAGGGAACAATTCAGATACCTCGGTATACAAATCACACACAAACTAACAGACTATGTGGGAAAAAAACAAAAACCAGTGGCGACCAGGTTCAAGGATGATGTTCGCCACTGGATGTCCCTATACTCACACTACTGGGACGCGCGGCGCTCTTCAAAATGATGGCCCTTCCCCGTTTTCTCTATGTACTACAGAATGCACCACTGCCGATAGCACCCAGTGAGTTCCATAAGATAGACCAAGCTCTCAGGAGGTTGTTATGGAAAGGGGGGCACCTGAGGATGGCACTTACCACTTTACAAAGATCCATATGGGAGGGTGGGATCGGGCTCCCTCGTCTACAGACCTATTATTGGGCCAGTCAAATGGCAATAGTGAATGATAAATTGCATGGGGATACCACTCTACCGCATAACATGTTACAGAACACTGATGCACAGGAAAGACCCATCATGAGCCTCCTCTACCGGAAAAAAGATCGATCTACTGCTCCATCCATGTCATCGCATATAACCCTAGTCTGGGCAGATATACATAAGTACCTAGGTTGGGATAAAAAATTAACTTTAGCACAACCACTCTGGAATAATAGACATCTTCCAGAGGTGAACAAACTCCCCAAATGGCAATCATGGGCCCAACTGGGTATTACGAAAATTGGTGATGTGGTGAAAGAAAATGGGATAATAGCATTTGTGGATCTGGCTGCCACCTTCGAACTTCCACCTAATGAACAATACCATTATATCCAGCTCAAACACGCGTTGCAGGCGCACCTCCCCGAATTACGCGACATACCTGAGTATTCTCCGCTAGAGCGCAACGTATTCCCAGAACTGCTTACACAGAAAGTCACATCGACTATGTATAGTGCCATTAACTCCTTTGCTATGAAACAGATGTCGAGCCTGCAAGCCAAGTGGGAGAGGGAGGTAGGTGACATACTCCCAGAGGAATGGGTGACTGCGTTGATGTACCCCAGGGAAACGGCTATCTCCTCCAGGCTCAGATTAATCCAATTGAAGATACTACATAGGGTGTATTACCCAAGGTTGGCACTATTCAAGTGGGGAAAGCTACGAACCCACACTGTCTGAGATGTAAGAGGGAGGAAGGCTCCTATTATCATATTCTGTGGGAATGTGCCGTTATCCAACAATACTGGCAACAGTGTTGTGATGAGCTGTCAAGAGTAATGGGAAAGAGGATACTCGTAAATCCAAAACAATTACTGCTGGGGATGGAGGGGCATATTGACCTCACGAGGTATGAGAAAGCGCTCTTATCTACCACCACAGAGGTACTTAAAAGGAATATAGCGCAATGCTGGGGCTCCGAAATGACATTGAACTTTGAACAATGGATCACGGATGTGGATATCTGCATCGCTATGGAAAAGAGAGTTTATACTGCCAAGGGGTGCCCAGAGAAAGCGCAGAAAATATGGCAAAACTGGGAAGCAGCTCATTAAAAGTAATTTATAACAATGAACCGTTACGCTATCCAAAGACTTGCAAATGAACTGGTGGATGTAATATGAAAGTGACAAAATGTTGTGATAGGTTTTGAAACTCGTTGATAAGTGACCAAAGCGGGGAGATGCTGGTGGGCGTGTATGGGAAGTTTTATTTACCCCACTGTATGGGGCTGTATGTTTTGTGTTTTCAAAAAACCAATAAAATGTGGTATTAAAAAAAAAAACTCTAAAGTAGCCAACCTGACTAACAGTAAGGTTATGAATCTGCCTTCCTTACATGAAAATACTCCTATCTCCAAAAATATCTCAGATAGTACTACCTTACTTATCAAGGGAGCGCATATAAACGCCAGATCCCTGACAGCTCATGCAATAGATATTGCAGACCTGAACATTAAGAACAACCTTGACTTCCCAGCCATAACTGAGACCTGGCTCCACACTGCTTCAGGACCCTCACTCTCACTCGCTATACCAGACGAGTATACCATCATCAGACAAGACAGAGATTCCTCTAAAGGCGGCGGCGTCGCCTTTATTGCAAAAACCTCACTAGGCCTGAGGCCCGCTCCCATCCAAACATTCCCCTCAGGCTAATTATTATCTATCAAGCTACCTATCACAGCTACTAGGACTACAACCATACACCTGATATATAGACCACCAGGACCTCTATCCTCCTTCGAGGAAGACACCTCCCTACTTCTCACAGTAACCACTAAACCAGGGTCACAAGTCATGTTGCTAGGAGACCTTAACTTAGGACTGCACAACCCAAAAGACGATAATGCCACAGCTGTCGCCAATAGTATAACAGAACTTGGCTTCACACATCGTATCTCTCAGCCAACCCATGGCAAAGGGAGAACACTAGATTGGATTGCAGACATCAACTGTGAAATTAATATCCTTCCCAATACACCCTGCGTTTGGTCCGACCACCATATCATCCTATTTACCATACAGGCAGTGATGGTCCTAATCACTGTACTCCCATCGCACCCTCCAGAGCCACCAGAAATAAATGTAACATAACAGCACAGAAACGACTCCCTCTATTACAACTTATCATCAACCCTCCCATTCCTAAGAATAACCCTTCCACCTTAGTAGACCTGTATAATGAGGCACTACTTAACGCCATCAACTCAATAGCACCACTGAAAATGAGGAAAGCCAAACCCCGCTCCGATTTAAACACCTGGTTCACACCGCACCTTAGAAATCTGCACAGAAATGAAAAAATTGCCGAAACACTATGGAAAAGTCTTCCCACAGCACCCAACAAAGACAATTTTTTAAAAGCCTCCTCTATTTAAAATGTCCATCCACCAGACCAAGAGGGACTCCTATAACGATAGAATCACCAAAGCAAGATCAAGTACCAAATAATTATCCAGTATCCTCAGAGAGTTGGAATCTCCTAAGCCTCCACCAGAGACCTGCACTAAAGACATGGAATGGTACACCAATATACAGAAAGCTCTATTAGACAAAATTGAGCTCTTACAAACTAAAATAGAGTCTAAAAAACATAGCCTTACCGCCAATTCAACCTAACTCCAGCCATTAACACCCTCACCAAACCCTCATAATCTGTTTGAGTTCTCACCTCTCTACACTAAGGATGTCGAGGGCATAATCACAAACTTGAAACCATCAAGATGTCAGGGGGACATTTGCCCAGCCAAGATAATCAAAGAGTCAGCGAAGGAGCTCGTACTCTTTAGCACCTCAATAATCAATGCCTCGTTTGAAACGAGCATAGTCCCTTCTAATCTGAAAGACGCCTGGGTCCTTCCTCTTCTAAAGAAACCTTCCCTCGACCCCAACATCCCTACAAATTACAGGCCGCTCACCATCACAGTCCCGTTCCTTCTGAAAATCCTTGATAGGCAGCCTACCTTCAGATTCAGGAACATCTGTAAAATAATAAGCTCCTGGGCCTCCGACAATCAGGCTTCAGACCCAGTCATGGTACTGAAACAGCACTAATGTATTTAAAAACACAAATGGACAACATAAAAGACTAAGGCAATCCTCGTACTACTACTTGACTTATTGGCTGCCTTTGATGTAGTAGATCAAAAAGTTTTATGCAATCACCTCTCGACTGCAGCCCACTTCTCGGACAAAGCTATCACTTGGATCCAGTCTTTCCTGGATAATAGAGCCACAAGATTATTCGCACCTACTGCGTCAGCGGAATCAGCATTAGTCACATGTGGAGTCCCCCAGGGCTCTTGCGTTTCCCAGACGCTTTACAATATTTTCACGAAGCCTCTCTTCGATGAGTTAGACCATTTGGGTGTCTCCTAAACCAACTATACGGATGACACCCAAATTCTCATCCCTATCACGGGTGATTATAACATTGACTCAAAACATCTAAATGATATATACCCAATCATACAAGCATGGATGGCAAAACACGGATTCTGTCTTAACGATGACAAGACAGAGTTACTCCTTATAGGATCCCAAATACGTTCAATATTGACGGCAACAATATAAAAGTATCTAAGGAAGTGAAAACGTTAGGCATCTACCTTGGCTCCTCACTAACATTGACTAAACAAGTTAATGCGACAGCCTCGACCACAGCCTATACCTGTAAATGAATTAATGCCCACATACCGTTCCTGTCTACGGCTAATTGCACCATGCTACCCAGAACACTTGTCTTATCCAAATTGGACTATTGCAATGCCTTATATCTTGAAACTAATCAGCGTAACCTAAAAAAGATGCAAATACTCCAAAATAATGTCCTCAGATTCTGTTGAATTTCCCTAGATCCCACCACATCGGAGTTGAGACGCAGTGTACACTGGTTATCAATCAATCAAAGAATTACGTTCAAAACCTTATCACTCACCCACAAATGTCTCTCTAACCTAGCACCGAAATACCTGAGTGAGAAATTCACACGTAACCTTTCAGACCGACCAACCAGATCCTCGCAACTACACTGCCTTAAGATCCCCAGGTTCAAGCTTAAGAAAGCAGGGGGCAGTAGCATCCCGGGTTTTAGCAGCTAAAAGGTGGAACACTTTGCCTGCAGACCTCAGAGCAGAAACATTGTACCTGAACTTCAAGAATAACGTGAAAAGGTGGCTCACCTAGCAGGAGCCGTAATAACATGTACACCTTAGGACAATTCTCTTCTCTGTACCTATCTGCTATTTGTCTTATTTAATTCCTATTGTTTTAACCGTATGTAATTTGCAACATATGTATCTGTAAAAAATGTGCCCATATACCTAAGGGTTCGGTGCGCTATATAAATAAAATAAATATCAAAATAAATATCAAATAACAATACAATATAAAACACATCAGTATTTCATTATCAATCCAATATGCAAATTAATTTTCACAATTCATATCATAGTAAATAGAAAAGATAAAAACAGTCATACAAACAAGAAATCCGTTAAGAGCTGAAATGCTAAACATGTATAAGATATCACTCTGTCAATGTGCCGGTAATTACTAATTGAGGGATTTTCGGTAATACTTCTTTCTCTACTCTATTGTTCTGAAGGTGTGGGAAAGGTGAACCGTAAGTGATGTGATAAACATGGGATAGGACAATGGTTGGTTGGCAATAAAGACATTCAGTCAGTTTCTTTGGCTTGCAAGTCAAAGTAAATGGGACTCGATTTGTCAATTACTTTACAAGCTACTTAGTCATCTCCTTTTCTTTACTTCGATAGTAAACATGACAAAAATGAGGAATCCAAAAAAGCTAAGGTTTTTTGCTTGCTTTTCAGAGAGCTTTTGCAAGCTTAGCAAATTCAGGTTTCTGACATACAGCCGCACACAAATGTTGTCAGGAGCCTAGGGAAGTAAGTGGAAGGGCTTTGCCGTCAATTTTCTTGAGCATGAATTCAACATGCCCAGGCTCACCATGCAGCAAGTGAATTCCAGACATTCCTCCCTAGCGCAGCGAACACCTTCTCTCCAGGTTTCTCATCTATTGAACCACGCCCCATGTAATACAGTTGTCCCACAATAAATTCAATCCAATTGCACCAATCCTACACCTTTTCCTTCTCATACCTTCCTGTGCGTCTAATCAATCCCTCACCTTTATCCCAGCTATCTACCTGACTTTGCTTCTCCCTAGCACACGTGGATCTTCTATCATACTCCTCCGTTGCCTCTCTGACAGGCAAAGTGTGCCAAAGCCACAATCCATGGCAGGAGGCACTATGCAAATGCAGGATAACATAACATATTTGAGCACGGCAAAGCTAGCCTTGGAGAACTGGTTGAGGCTGTATATGGACATCCATGACCTGAAATAAAACTTGTCCCCAGCTCTATTCCCACTTCGATGTCAAATGCTAGTGGGGGATCCGCATTGTAGAAGGCCATCATGAGATTTCTGGTCAACCGTTGCTCTTATGATGATGTACATTTTGGGGAAGCAATCAGCCAAATGCAACATTTCACAGTGGCCTGTTGAATCCATATGCATAAAATACTTTCTTTTATGTACGGTTCTCTGCCAAAGGGTGATTTAATTTTTTTGGTTTATGCAACTTGTACAATGAACACTTGCCCTAAATAGTGCTTGTGCTTCAGCAGGTTGGCTAACCTGTCTTCAAAAAACACCATTGCATACCTGAAACAATTTGTTGGCTTTGGCATTAACTCGATGAGGCTAGTTCATGCTAGTCTATCCAACCACCCCACCCCTACACCATGTCACCTGCATTGCATTTCAAGTGGGGAAAGTGATGAGCAGTAGCCTTAGCAGAAATTGCTGATCACCATCATGTATTTCTCTATGCATACTGGGTGGGCGTGGGGCAGCTGTTGACTTTAACATGAGCGTCCGGCAGGCATTTTGCGATTAAAGTAGGTACATATGTACCTACGCCTGTGAAGCGAGCAGAGGCAGGAGCTCTGGGTTTGATCCTACTCTCCAATTATATATTGTTTTTCTTATCCCCACAACATGGTATGTCAGAAAACCCCGGGCACCATCTTATCCTGATTCGGTTTATGAAAGGCTTTTAATCCTTAATACATTCTAATACGTGATCCACTGATTCAGTCAGGGCTTCTCCATGTCCTAGAAAATAAGACCAACAAGAAGCCTACAGGTTTCTTGTGTGGTTGAAGTTTGAAGTTTTTTATTAAAAATGCTTTGTCAGTCAGACTTTTGGTGCCTCAGAGATTGTAAAAATATACAATGATTGATATAACACTAAGTTCTGACACACTTTTCAGTGAGCATATATTGTGAGAAACTAGAAGGTATCTCAGCCACTAGTCCCCAGCGATCTGTCATCCAGTGGCCAGGACACAGCCATCGCTTTTGGATCCAGTTCCTGGGGGTGGACCAGTGCGGGAGGATCACCTGGTTGAGGGGTCTTCGGGGAGTGGGATAGCAGATGGTGAAACACGGTATCCCCTTCCCTGTAACACCTTTACCCCATCCTACCAGGTAGGATACTTAGGAAATCTACCCCCACCCCTTTACAACACAAACACTTTCACACGGACAGCCCGCTATGGGAGAAAACAGACTAACACCCGAACAGTGTACCTGACGTGTCCCAATGAATTGGTCAGGCGAGCTCACACAGTTACTCACACCCAAATCCCATTAAACCTCCCCACACAGATGAAAGGCGGAGCACGAGAGCACACGCTGAGTGAGGCAAAGCACATGTGGGAACAGCAGTTATGAGAAGACGGCAGAAGGCAGTTTAACGAGAGAAGAAAGATGGCAAAACAGAAGGAGATTGCAAGGAGGAAAGTTCCCTTGACCTTTTTCATCAAGGAACTGCTACTTTCCAGAAACCTCAAGAATAGAAAGCCTAAGACCAGGAAACCAGCACGAAGAACCCTGCATTGAGTGTCTGAGATACCCGGGGCCCTCCCGCGTCAATAATCAAGGCGGGGAGAATCAGCAGCCGCTGTGGTGCTGTCCTTGGCTCCAAGAACAAAGCAACGCCACAGTGAAATCAACACAGCTGGTGGGTTGGGGAGACTGATACAAGAATGGTCTGTGTTGAATCCATGGTTGCAAGCAGCAACATTGTATGGCAGGCGCTGGAACGAACATTGTTAAAACGCATGTCATAAAAGACGCAAGTAAAGTTGAACTGCTAATGAGTGTTTGAACTTTAAAAGGAAAAGATACAATACTTTTGACAGAGTGGTCCGGCCCTGCATGCATGCTCAATCAAAGGTCTATGTAAGGTATCCAGCGATGTGTCAAGCAAAATCCAGCGCACAGTCGAAAGGCTTCAGTTTTGATACAGTAAAGAAAGTTTGGAAAATGAGATAAATTGGTCCGTGCCCGGTGGAGGGAGACTAATTGAAAGTTTTGTGGTAAAGCGGGTCTGATCCCGGCAGAGGGGGACCCAGGGTGAAATGTGAATCACCAGAGAAGTTGTGCATATGAGAATCCCGAGGGGAAAGGAACTTTGAATGTTTGTCGCATCAGGCCCTTTGAATTAAGAGACTTTGAATGACAAGGGGATTTTGGCACAGAAGGCTCTGATACTGTCATTTAGAACTGCATTCTCATGCTAGAAAGGCCAGAGTATGTGCTAAGCTTGAGTGTACCTCTTTGTCCCGTGCTGAAAATGTGGGGAAGGAAGCGAACAGCTTAGCTATCATGACATGTAATTTCTTGAACACTTTTCTTTTGTACAACATTGTTTCCCACACCATTTGTATTTAGAATTAAGGAATGGGGATAGGTTTATTAGGATTGGACCTTTTATTTTGACAAGACACCACTAGGAATGCGTTATTATTATTTGACGGTGGTAGCTTGCTCCCATCTTTAGATTTAGGATTAGATAGGCATTTTTCAAATCCAATTGAAGTTCAGTACACACCTTTGAACTGTGATCACTTATGTCTGTCTTACCGTTTGATACCATGCCTTCCTTATAATATATACAGACAATACTATTCTATTTTCACAATAGGATAAACGTATGACTTCCAGAATAAGAAGTGTATCTATCTAAGAATATGGTACAAAATGAAGGGCGCATTCCTAGTCTCAGCCAAATTGGCTATGTGTACAGTGGATACTATGGATAATCAGCCACAATTTTCAAAATGAATGGATCATATGGCAGGTTATTACAGATTCTCAAAAAAGGGGGCAGATTGCTTTTACAGCATCCCATGACAATGCAGTCTCTGTTGCCAGTGGAACACCATTCATCAATCTATAACTTGTGTAGAAATGTAAAGTCATGCAATCTTATTCGCCCATGCCCCACTTTCTGATGCAACAAGTGTGCTATCGCACCTTGAAGCATCTCTTCTGCTTGATGGAATTACCAATAAAGATCTCAGACCAAATAACCAGACAGACTAAAAAAATATGGCAAAGTACTACTTTAGTCTCAATTTAATAAAGCAGTGTCAACTGGCAGACATCTGACGAATGCTGGCACACTCACACACAAACTTGATTACACAGAGGTCTTACACCCCAATATGCATAATCTATGACGTCATCCTATGTGGCAAACCATGAAACCTATTAGCGGGAGGAATTGGTTAGGGTAACATGTCTACTTATAGAATGTATATGGGTTAGTACTTCATTGGCTGTCTCTTATCCATGAGGCACGACTCTAAATACATATAATACTGATTGTAGCGAACAACATGGCAGCGGATTGGTCTATGAACATTGTATAGCTAGTTGGCCAAAGACCCATTGATTGGGTGGCATTCTCACTGTGAGAAACCAAAGGGTGTCTCACTGCTCAGTCCTGGGAAACTGTCATCCTGGCGGACCAGTACGGGAGGATCACCTGGATGGGGGGTCCCTGGGGAGTGGGAGTGGGGCACCCGGAGGAGAGTCACAGTATCCCTGTACCCATTGTCCTGTAGAACACCCTCATTCCATGTACTATCTAGGAATTTTATCTCCCCCTTTCCTACACACACTCTGCTGCACGAACAAAGCGCTTCAGGGAAAGACACACAACCAGTCTGTTTGACATCTCCCAACATCAGGGTCAGGCACTTAACCTTAATGACTTGCACCTGAATCCTGTTACCTTTCCCCACTGGGATAAATGGCAGAGCATGAGAGCTCCCAGAGAGCAAGGCGAGAAGGGCAACCAAAGCGAGCAAGACCAGCAGAACGGAAGGGCAGGAAATCCCAGGAAGGCGATACAAATATGGAAGCAGAGCAGACGGGACCAGGAGGCAAACAAAAGGCTGTGGTCCTAACAGCTGTGAGGTGAAAATCACTACAAAATCCAAAAGGGGCAACACCCTGCCACTGCAGAACCTCCTTCATGTATGGGTTGAGGACTTGAAAGGAGGCTAGCCATGCTAAGCCTTGATGAAACTGAAGGTTTTTGATAAACTGTATCAGCCGCTGCCGGTGAGTGAAAAGGGAGACCGGCTTGTGATGGTGAAAGGAAAGGACATGGTTGTTGAGAAACTGCAAGCGAAAGTACATTGTATCAAGAATGAAGAATGCAGAGATTGTGCATGTGAGAGAAGCTGCAAGAGAAAATAACTAAAAGGAGGCGAATAGTCAAAGTGGGTATACAAGGAGAAAGTCAAGAGCACAAGACCCCTCGTACAGTCGAATGTCTTTGACAAGTAGTGAAAGGAAAAGCAGATACTAAAGGCCTCAAGAGAGGAGGCCGGTATAAACCTTTGAACTGTATCCAGTATTGTGTGTTGCGCATGGCAGCCGTGAGAAAGAGAAGCTTGATTGTGAAAAGTAAATACACTTGCTACAATATAACAGAGTGGCCCGGCGAGACGTGATCGCCTATCGGAAGTCTCTATATCGCACTGGCAAGTACATAAAAGTGAAAGAATGAAAGAATGTAAAGAAACAATTGTGATGCTGGCGGTTTGAAGGATTGTGCCCGATCGAGGGAAGCCAGAATTGCCTACAGAGGAAGGTCTGAGCCCGGAGGAGGGGGACCTGAGTGAACCTTACAGAGGAAGGTCTGGGCCCAGAGGAGGGGGACCTGAGTGAACCATATAGAGGAAGGTCTGAGCCCAGAGGAGGGGGGCATGAGTGAACCGTACAGAGGATGGTCTGAGCCCAGAGGAGGGGGACCTGAATGTACCGGTGAAAGTGAACCAAATATGTGTTTAAAAAGACATTAAGAATTCCTGAATACTAGTAGAACTGATAAAAGTTAAGTTAATTGTGATTTGAAGGCTATAGTGAACCGAATAGAGTGATGCCAATTGAAAGCAAGGGGAAGTAAATCCTGTATTTTGATAAAGTGACTGAACTGTGGTGTAACAACAAAGGTGAACCCAATGAAGGGGTATCACGAGAAAGCCGCAGAAGAGGGGAATCCTGCATGGTGAGAGCTTGGGGAAAGTCTTGTGCTGCCAGGCAAAAGATATTGATTCAACGGATCCTGCCTTTTCTGAAGAAACAGCTTCCTCATGCCTGTAGAGTCAAGGGGTGCTCACAGGGGTGCTCACAGTCATGCCACTGTTCAGCCTTGTCCTGTGATGCAACGTGGGGAAGGGAGTGTATTAGATCAGCAGTCCTTAAATACCAAAACCCTTTTGGACATTTTAGTTTGCATTACACCCTTTTGTTATATAGAGTAAAGATTTGACAATAGGATTATTAGTATAGGCCATTTTATTTTAACACGACACCACTAGGACAGCGTTTTCTTTACTTTGATGGTCGTAGCTTGCTCCATCCTAGATCATGGTTTAGATTAGGTGTTTTTCTCACCCATATACTGTTTAATAAACACCCTTGGATTGTACACCTTTTGTCTGTCATGCTTCTGATAACCATGCCTTCCTTACACCAAACCTTGGACTTTCAGCTTGGCTAGCAGCACGTAAGCGAAAGGAAAACCAGGTGGTTGAAACATGTCAGATTACTCCCCACTTTCCCAATTAGTCCATCATCTCCCATCAATCCAGCCATGAGCCAAATATTCCCATCTGTAGTTGACCTTGTAGCCTGCTCTCTGTTCTGGAACATTCAAGGGAGTGCAAGCACATCACTATTTTCATCTGAGGATCAGTCTCTTATTACCGCTATTTGATGTAATTATACTGAGTGTCATTGCTCTTCTTGGCCTCTAGAATCTTGCTCACTCTACCTTTGTATCGATTGTATACACTTTTAATTGTCCAATATTTGGCTCTTGCAGATGTTTTCTTCTTCTTTAATCTAAGAGAAAGATGTCTTGTCCATCTGCCTCCCTTTGTGCTTTGCAGCTATTCCTTTAAAATAGAATCCTTGATCCCAAGCCTACATAGACTACTCTTTGTTTTGCACACAAAGCTGTTCTTCCAGAGACTCCTGACTCTGCAAACCTGATCTATTTCTGAGGTAGCTGAATTGAATCTTTGCATGAGCCGGCATCCATTTTCCCATTATGGCCATCGTAGCCACGTTATATATTCCTCTATAGCAAGCATCTATGTATCTCATCTAACTTGCGTTACTGCATATTTACACTTATTGGTCAGCAAGTTAACTTGTCTTCTTTTGCCTTCATGATTACTGTATTGTTTTGTACATGTTTCTCTTATCACTTCAGTTACATTGTCTCCCTTAAGTATTTTCATATCGTTTCAGTATGGCTTCATATAGCTTCTTTATGACATCACTCTGCCCTCATCAGGTTTCACTCAGTGCTCCATGATGTCCAATGGTGCTTGCTGACATCCTTCCACATGGCATCCTTCCACATTTTCAGTGCAAGGGTACATTTGGTACAGTTGTCTGAGTGCATATCGTCTCTCGTACAAGTCTATGCAGTATTGGCATAATACATGGAGTCCCCTATTGGGCCCTTCTCTTGCTGTTTCAGTATGTTGGCAGTGAAGGGGTGGGAGTTAGGGTAAATGCATCCAACTGCTCCTCCACATTCCCCCCTATGGTCACGTCCTCGACCACATTCTCCTCTTCATTCTCCTATATCATCTCTTCATACTGCTGTTTCTTTGGGACCCATATCTTTGGCACCCTCCTCAGGTGACCTGCATTCTTTATATGTTCATCCACACTCCAGGTCATGTGGCAGTAATCTCCTGATGGTGGACAGAATATCCATCCTCCTACATATTTTTTATTATCCTTAGAGTAGTAGAACTTCATTCCCGGAGGTGCAAGAGTACCTTTCTCAATATTCTCACAGGTACTTTCCTCCTTTTGCATCTGCTCAACAGTTCCAGCGTCTATATCAATCTTGATCTTCATCCCAATAGCTTTCTTGGCTGTCTTCTGGCATTGTCCCAAGATGATCTTTATTAGACAAAATCCTAGCAATACCAACACTAGTACTGCTCCAAGTAATTTGAAGGCATTTGCCAACCAAGTTGGAATCCATGAAAACAGAGACGAAAACCCACCGTCCTCCTTGGTCTTGGCTACTTTATCCATCATTTCTGTGTGCAAGATTGACAACATCATTATTGCTTCTGCCAAAGTCCCGTTCACTTCATCATGGGCAGGTTTAAATGTACAGCAAGAAGGCCCGATCATGGCTCATGCCTCTTTCCATTGCTGTAAGTAAGTCCAGGACATACCTGTTCTGGAGGGTCATGAACCTAATTGCCCTCAACTCTTCTCTGATCGCATTAAATCATGTTATTGTCATATTGATCATTTGCAGCAGCTTCCATCTGGTATCTGTAACCATCTAGATTTTACTGCAGTCTGAATTCCTGGAAGTAATATAGCTGTAAATATCACTGCTGTTGTGCTGAAAAACATATGCTTATCTGGAATGTCATAATAGGCTTCTAGTGATTTTGCTGATAAGTAATTATCTCCCCTCTGTCTGCTTTGATGAAACAATCTTTTCTTCCTCAGGTGCGTGTCAATTTTTGGGAAGTCTGTAATCTGCAGGTCACTTTGTGGTACTACTAAGGCTGGCATGCTTGTCAGTACCAATGAACAAACTCCTTCACCTTTTGGTGGCAACTTTATATATGCTCTTGATCCACAAGTCCAGTAAAGGTCCATCAAGACTGCTATTCCTTCCTTCATACCTGATACATCAAAAACGTGGCTAAGCTTGCGGTTTTCTCCCTGTCCCATTATTTCTGTAGCATAAAGACGCATTCTTCAGGGGTAGGTAGTATCTGCAATGGTCCCCCCTCATCGTTGACCCATATCAACAATCTTGTAATCTTAGGCCATTGATTTTTGCATTCCTTTTCTGCATTTGCCACAACTGGTCTGATTAATGCCGTTGCTTTGCACACAACCAATCCATCAGTCCATCCGTCAAGAGTAAGCACTGTTCCTTTAATTTGTAGTTGACCTCTTTCCCAGCATTCTCGTATTTCCTTCCCATTCTTATCCTTGCATTGTAACATCTTATTTTCTTCATTCTTGATTCCTACTCCATTTATTCCAGGCTGTTTGTATTTTATTATTTGAAGCATTGTTTCTGGCTTTTTTCTTGACTTTATGTCTTGTACATAATTGATATGAGATGATATGATAGGTTATTTATAATGCGCTTAATACGCAGAGGTTTCTAAGCGTGGAGATAGGGATCAAACCTGTAGTGCTCCCTGTCGTCTTCCTTCCAAGGCGAGCATGTTGCCCCAGAGCTATCCTCCTGAGCTATCCTTCTCTTTAGGATGCCGCTTTATTCACCCACACTATGGATGCTGTTCTGCCTTGGAACTGCAAGGCAAGGCAAAGTGCAAGGTGTGTCAGGCAATGTGCCTTTTTCACTAATACTTCTGTTGCTATGAATATTTTAGAGGTTCCCAAAGCATACGTTTTAAGGGAACACACATAGCAGCTTTCATCTGATGTTCTTGTTCCCACCTTCTTCATGTGCTGATACTATAGGTTATTCTTTAAATGAGTCGAATTATCATGATATATACTCGTATCTTCATGATCTTCCCCAACATCCCTTTTAAATCGAAATAAATGCCTAGTAAGATTATAAGAAATGCTGTTCATGATTTCATCAGGGGCAATGGTACATTTTTCATTCTCACACAACATATCTGTATTATTTCTTATAACATGTCTAAATGTCATAATAGTCAGGAGGAAAATACAAATCATTATGCAGAATGACACCACAATTATTATTCCATGAAAAATCATCAATTTTCTTGATGGCAATGAGCCTCTTATTTTCTGAAACCTTCTGATTTGTGCTCAGACTTTTAATATATAACTCTGTACATTTCTATGAATAACTCCTTTATATCAAGAACTGCAAGATTATTGCAATAATTATTCTAAAAATAATATAATTGTTCTTAGTATTTCCAAGAAACGTTATGACGTTGACATATCTTATTAGAGCTGGATAAGACTGAAATATGTAGGTAAAAACAGAATTCAAGAATGTGTGTAGTGTTATTGCAATATGTAACATCAAGATGGAGTTTGCTTTACTTCGTTTAGTTCCAGTAATTTAAATGCATTGTCTCTAATGGCCTATCTAAAAAAGTTCCAGGATAACTGCAAGTCGTTTTTACTC
The DNA here is from genome assembly GCF_040938575.1 of Ambystoma mexicanum. Taxonomy (NCBI): domain Eukaryota; kingdom Metazoa; phylum Chordata; class Amphibia; order Caudata; family Ambystomatidae; genus Ambystoma; species Ambystoma mexicanum. The sequence continues at coordinate 272,718,554 of NC_090927.1, read as the reverse complement.
CTTGTCAAATGTTAAAAGATATTGGCTTTTTTAATCTAAGTTGCTGCTGTGTTCCTCATTTTCCTTGTCATTACTCTTGACCATAGAACAAGACTGTTTACGTAGAACTTCTTCTCTTGTTTCACTGTCGGTAGTTGCAGGAGTGGTCGGGATTTCCTGTTTATATGGCTTGATGTTGTGCAAATGAAGCCAGGCTCTTCGTCCTTTCAACTTGGCTGCTGTGTGTGTAACTTCTTCTACCTTGTACGGACTTTCCAAGTGGGGAGTACTCTGTGCGTACAAACCTTCGTACCTGCACCTGGTATCCTGGGTATAAAATTGGTTGTTTTAACAAATCTTCTGCTTCAATTGGTTGATTGTCTTTGTTTCTTCTCTTTGACCCCTCCCTTCGATTCTTGACCTGATGAGACATGAAAGAAATACTTGCAGTCACTGTTGTTAGGTAATCATGCATCTTGTCACCTAATGCCTTCGCTACACTATGGGCATCTGTTTTTAACCTAGTTGAATGAGCTACGGGGGTTCTCATTCAGCGTACAGTCACCAACTCATGAGGAGTTTGATGGTGCTCTGAGCCAGGCTGGTTTCCTAGGGCATATTTGGCAAGGGGTAGGCAATGTATCCATACCTTCTTCAAAGTTATTTTTATTTTTGCAATCCTTTACTTCAATAATCCATTTAATTTCTCACAGATGCCATTCACCTGTGGGTGCTAGGCAGAGGAAAACATATGCTTAATGCCTAATAAAATAACTATTTGTTCAAACAACTCATTTACAAAATGCGGTCCATTGTCTGACCACAAAATCTCACACACACCCCATCTTGGGAACACTTTGCGCACAATGAACCTGGCAGTAAACATGGCATCAGTGTGTGTGCATGGAGCTGGTGAAGATGAAAGGTGGGCACAACTGAGTAACTTCAATGTAATGTATAATATTGTCTCTGCTAGTATAAGTAGCAGACATTTTGAGGAGCTGACTGATGAAAAAGATCCAAAGACACCAGGATCTAAAATCAGTGAAACTGAAAAAACTGGGTGGGAACTACACAGTTAACTAGTCGCTCTCACTCTGTTCCCCTTATGGGGTTACTATAGAATTGTAGAAAGGTAAGTATAAGAACTGTCAATTCCGCACTGTTCCCTGAACTTTTTGTCTTCCAGTAGAATAAGATTTCAAACACCTGTCGTGTGGTTTATTTATAAAAGAATTAAGTTTTAATAAAAAAGGCAGGAGAGGCCAGCTATTACCTCATCAAAAAATATAGAGCTCTAAAGCCAATGCATTTCGGAATGATACTCCTTCATCAGGGCAGAGCCCTACAGGATGTTATTATACACAAATTCAGCGTAAATCACAAATCCGACATTCATCAACATGGGTATAAGAGGCAATAACAACCATGTGTAATGATCAAGTAAAAGTCATACATACCACAGTTTGTGCATGTAGAAACATAAGGAGAAAATTAAAATACAGGAGACAGGTAAGTATAATGCAGTGCACAGCTCTACTAACAAGTGGTGGTGAAACAGAAAAAGAAAATGTACCTTTGTATTATGACTAAGTTGTCAATCTTTATGAACTCTCATGTGAGAGACCTGTGAATCAGGTACAATCGTATCCAAGCCCTGAAATTAAACAAATAAAGTGGGTACATAAGTGCTGGTAAGATCGACACAATCGTGTATGCACGCCGTGTGCAAGTGTTGCCAGTCAGTAAGAGTTCTAAAAGTACACGCAGTGGCATGTAAAGAGAACACTTACCTTCTGCAGTGAAGTGCAGACAGTGAATGGAGGACGTGCATGGACGCGCCTTCAAACGTTATATATAGTTACTATGGAGACTGATGAGATGCACACCCACGAGTATAGCCCCACCCATGGCGTCTTGCATCCCGAATCCTCTGAGGAGAGTTTGGGGCATGTCGGTCTGCTCACAGGATCTGTGCATAAAGAGCAGAAATGCTAAATACTCCCAACAATGGTTGACGCGGAGCAGCACACTCTTGGGTGTGGCCTCGGCCACGATGCCTCACGTCCCAACCTCACCTCATGGACATGGAGAGGTCGGGACAGGTCGGCCTCAGTGAACCAATTAGATGGAAACTAACGTAATGCTTGCCGGTGCGGGAGCATGAGAGTTACACATGGAAATCATGTTGGTTCACAGAATGGACGGTCATGACTGCGTGGCAGCTGACAGTGTGCAGGATGTGCTGCACTGTGTTGCTGTGTCTATATAAAGGTCAGTACAGGAAAATGCACAAACAAAAATAAATAGGACAGTGGATAGAGATAAGTGGCAATTACAACTATAAAGAATTCACATTTTGAAACAAAGCCTTCTACATGAGGCTTCCAAATGCAGAATAAGAAACTTGTATAAAGGCATATGTCCACATATAGGAGCTGTCAGATATAGCACAAAAAGTTAATCTCTTCATTCATCCCATTGGGGTAAGTGAGCGTAAGTGATCTATCCAGTAGGTTTCCCTTCTATCCAATTTGATGTTGGTGTCCTCATGAGGATTCAATTTAGGCCGACTTCGACTATCTGGAACCTTATCTGGGATACGTTGTGTCTCTTCTCCTGCCAATGTCTGGCCACTGATGAGTTTGGGTTGGCATTCCTGATGCAGGACCTGTGCTCATTCTGACCTTTGCAGCACGTTTGGATTTACCAATGTAGTACAGCCCACATAGGCATTTGATGGCATAAATAATGTTACTACTGTCACATGTCGCAAAACGTTTGAGTTGAATTTTCTCGCCTTTGCTAGGGTGGTTTATAGTGTTGCCTTTGGTGATGAATCCACAATTAGAGCAATGCCGGCAAGGAAAATTGCCAATCCGTTTCATGATTGGTTCTTTGGTCTGCCATTTAGTGGAGACAAGTTCATCCCTCAGGTTCCTGCTTCTCTGGTATGCGAATACTGCTGGTTCCTTGTGTGCATGGACCTGCCTCGATCCATCTAGAAAAAGGACATACCACGAACAGCATATATCTGTAACTGTTCCATGTCTGCAGCATATCTACATAATCTATATGTAGGTGTTGAAATGGGCCATTGGGTCTAGGAATTGCTCCTCTCACTGTTGGCACACAATGCAATTTACAATAAACTGTGCCACATGCTCTAACAGATTTGACGAAAAACACTCTTCTGCTATTGTAGCAGCTAGATTCTCGTCACATGCGTGGGGCAGTGGAACTGCTCCAGCGCTACCCTCAATAATGCTGGAGGCATAATTGGCTTTCCAGTGCTATCCTGTCTCCAGATTGCCTCAGTGGGGGATAAAGTACACCCCCATTTATTTTTTATAAATCCTTTTCTTCTTGTGGTGATCGCCCATCTATCACAATTAACTGGACAATAGACAGCAAGCCCTCCTTTACCAACACGCATCATCCTTTTATTTGTTGAACACTTTCCATTTCAAAATTAGAAATGGTTGGGAAATAGGCTGCCTTTATGGCTTCTAAATCTGCAGTTCCGTTTCACCAAGAAGTTAAATCTGTCCTTTTAGAATGTGCTGTGCATTTTACGACTGCTAGAGTACTTCAATATGTTTATCCAATAGGGCCGGAAGTTGCATTGGAGTGCTGTCTGTGCAGAGAAAGCCGCTCCTTTTCCAGCATGACAGGCCTGCGTGTACAGTTGAAATCACATATGCAGTGTCGGAGTACACCATCACTTCCACATTTTCAAATCTCTGAAGCACAGCAATACGCGACACTAATTCTGCAGCCTGAGCTGAGCAATGCAAAGGCAATCTCGTGTTTGTCACTACTTCAAATTTACCCTCTCAGATCAGCTTTACTACCGCTGATCCAGTATGCCTTTTGCTGGTGGTTTGGTCAATTCTTGAAGAAGCATCAATAAAAAAAGTTCCCCCTCCTGAGGGCATTTTCTCTAGCTTGGGGAATTTCAGTACACTTTGTCCAATCATGTACATAATCATCCTCCCCTTCTGGTTGAGCTACGAATGTTGCTGTATTCACTGTCGTTAATCTGACAATTTTAATTGCAGGATATGATATAATTACCCTGTATCCTGATGCTCTTTGTGTGGTCGATATACTTTTGGATTCCACTAAAATTGCAAATAATGCATGCTCAACAAATAAGGTTACTGAACACCGCATTGTTATACTTGAAGCTTTTTCCATCGCAAATGCAGCAGCAGCTAAAGACTGTTCACAAGGATAATGTCCTTTCATAGCTGGATCTAAAATCCCACTTTAATAGGCCAATGGTTTGTGTCCATGTCCTAATGTCCTTTTCTGTGTAAGGACTGCTGTCATGACTTCTCCATTTGAATGGGAAAATAAATACAATTCTTCATGATAATCTGGAGTTCCCAACACAGTACTGTTCTTCAGATCCTTCCGTCATTTCATCTGTGTGTGTTATTTTACTCTTGCCCACCTGTGTTTCTTTAAGCCCTTTTAAAAGTGGTTGAATATATGTATTGTAATCGAGAACCCAGGCCCTGCAATAGTTACACAGGCCCAAATATATTTGAATTTCTCTCACTGTTTTATGTTCTGAGGTCTTCATAATTGCTTCTGTTTTTTCAGGCGTCACTTTCCTCCCCTCATGAGAAATCAACTGTCCTATATACAAGACCTCTTCCTGACAGTATTGTAGCTCCTCTTTGTCCACTTTATATCCTTTCTCTGAGAGGATAGTCATAAGCTTAATTGAATCGTTTCTACATCTTTCCTCTGTCTCACTGCACACTAAAATGTCATCCACATATTGAACTATTGCACTTTCAAGCTGAACATTGCCTAAGTCCATCTGGAGGACTCGGCTCACAGTACCCCCGAGTATGTTTCAGGTGGATTGTTCGATTCAAAAAGAAAGTCAAATCCTGTGAGTCTTCATGGAGGCGAATTGAAAAGAACACATTCTTTAAATCTGTGGGCCTCATCACGAGTTGAGCGGTAGCCCTTAAATCCGGTGGTAAAGGTATTATCACTGCATTTAAGGGCTGGCCCTATCACGAGTCTGGCAGGTTTTCCCCCAGCTCAGAGCTGTGGGTAAACACGCTGACAAAATGCCAATTTTCATCACAATTGCTGTCAACGGTATTACCGCGCAGTAATTGTGCCGAAAATTCCCCATTGGGTCATTTGGACCCATTGGAGAATGGGAATTAACAGTTAGCGCCCAACCAATGATCTGGCGGAAATGCCGCCGGACTGGTGGGCGCTAATGCTAATATAGTTGGGCGGTATTCCAGCCGGGATATCGCCCAACTCGTGATTAGGCCCTATGACTGTAAAATATTTGTCCTTAGGTGGGATGTTGCACAATATTGTAGCAGGATTTGGAACCAAAGGAAACTCAGCTTCGACTATATAGTTTAGAGGGCGAAGGTCCTGTATAATGTCCACAACCCCCCCATTGATTTTCTCACTGGATTCACGGCCGTGTTGCATGGAAAATCGGATGGTACCAATATTCCTTGATCAAAGTGGAAATGGTCTTGAATATACCTTCATCCGTCTCTCTAGACATGGGGTATGGCTTTGCATGTGGCAAAAGTGCTCCAGGTTTAAGCTTGATTTTAACTGCTCCTACTCCTTTTAATAGACCCACGTCATATGGACTTGTGGTCCATAAAATCTTTGGCATTTTCTCTAAACCTTCCTGGGAAGATAATGGTTTCTTTTTTACCAACACCATTCTATGCAGTATTTCTCTATTCCCTACTTTTATCCAATATGTAAGACGTATGAAAAATACTAATTCATCACCTGAGTACTGTAAGGAAGGCATGGTATCAAACAGCGAAGACAAATACAAGTGATCACGGTTCAAGGGTGTTTGTTGAACTTAATTGGGTTTGAAAAACGCCTATCTAATCCTAAATCTAAAGATGGGAGCAAGCTACGACCATCAAATAATAATAACGCAGTGCTAGTAGAGTCTGGTCAAAATAAAAGGGCCTATGCTAATAAAGCTAGTTCCAATCTTTACTTCTAAATACAAATTGTGTGGGAAACAATGTTATACAAAAGAAAAGTGTTCAGGAATTGATATGTCAGGTTAGTTGAGCCGTTAGCTTCCCTTCTCCACGTTTTCTTTCGCATGGGACCAGATGGCACACTCAAGCTTAGCACATACTCTGGCTTTTCTAGCATAAGGATGAGTTCAAAATATCAGTATAAGGACCTCATGTGCCAAGGTCTCTTTGCCATTCAAAGGGTCTTATTTCAGAGGCCTGGTGCGACAAACAAACATTCAAAGTTCCTTCAGAGGGTCTGATGCGACAAACAAACATTAAAATGTCCTTTCTTCTCAGGATTCTCATATGGACAACTTCTCTGGTGATTCAATGTTCATCCCGGGTCCCCCTCTGCCGGGCTCAGACCCACTTTAACACAAAACCTTCAATCAGTCTCTCTCTGCCGGACTCAGACCAAATTTATCTCATTTTCTAAACGTTCTTTACTAGATCAAAATCAAAGACTTTTCACTGTGCGCAGGATGTTGCTTGACCCGTCCCAGGACCATGTTGATTGAGAATTATTTGTTCTCTTCTTAATATAACCCTTTAACTTGTACTTCTAGCACTTCTCAGCTGGATAACTTACAGAGACCTTCGATTGAGCAGCCACGCAGTGCCGGACCACTCTGTCAAAGGTATCATATCAAAGTCTCTTCAAAGTTCAAACACTCATCAGCAGTTCAACTTTTATCTGCGTCTTCTCTCACATACCTTTTAACAATGTTCGTTCCAGTGCTCGCCATACAATGTTGCCACTTGCAACCTTGGCTTCAACACATACCAGTCTTGTATCGGACTCCCCAACTCACCAGCTGTTTTATTTCATTGATGTTGCTTTGTTCTTGGAGCCAAGGACGGTACACTGCGGCTGCTGCTTCTCCCCACCTTGATTAGTGACGCGGAAGGGCCCTGGGTATCTCCGACAGACAATGCTGGATTCTTCAGCCTGGTTTCCTGGTCTTACGCTGTTCCAATCTCGAGGGCTCATTAAAGTAACAGTCTCTTGTCAGAAAAGTCAAGGGAATTTCCCTCCTTGCGATCCCTCCTGTTTTGCCATCTTCTCTCATTCAGCTGCTGTCTCGAAACTGCTGTTTCCTCGTATGCTTTGCCTCGCTCAGAGTGCGTTTTCGTGCTCGCCTTTTATCTGTGTGGGGAAGCTTAATTGAAGTCAGGTGTGAGTGATGGTCAATAATTGCCTGACCTCGCCTGACCATTGTATTGGGACACGTCAGGTATACTGCTCAGGTGTTAGTCTGTTTTTTGTGGGCTGTCCATGTCAAAGTGTTCGTGTAGGAAAGGGGGGGTTAGAGTTCCTACATATCCTATATAATACAGTGTTACAAGGAAGGGGATACTGCATCTCACCATCCAGCTTCCCACTCCCTAAAGACCCCTAGCCCAGGTGGTCCTCCTGCACTGGTCCTCCCCCAGGAACTGGATCCAAAAGCGATGGCTGTGTCCTGGCCACCTGGATGACAGTTCCCCGGGTACTAGTGGGTGAGACACCTTCTGGTTTCTCGCAGTACTCATCCTTAAACAACTCCTAGTATGTCAAATCTGTCAGCCTATATCCTTCACTGTGGGCTATCACTGTTCTCCATCCTCATCCCTCATCATCTGTCATATGAAGAACCACTCTTTTCTCTCTGACCATGTCTGCCTCTAACTCCAAGGGGATAATAAGCCCTTCTTCACCATCCATAGGAATTTCTGGTCTGAACAAAAACTCAACAGGTATTCTTAATAGTTTACCTATCAATCTGGGTAACCACAATAATAAAACAGTCACTCCGTACAAAAATACATCTGGGTCCGAAAGGACCCCTCGTAATGCTCTCTGGCATGTAGAAGCTAATATGAACTATCTCACATTCATATAATTTATCCCTGGAGTGAAATGCACTGTTCCTTCGTCAGTAAAAGATACATTTCGTCATTAAGTCACTCCCTAATATGTTAACTGGCGTTTGCCTGAAATATAATAATGGCATAGACATGTTGTGTTCTTTTATAGCGATTGGTAATTCATCTGTAAAAGGAACTAAACTCATTGCCCCAGAGAAACCTGCATTGCAATAACTGACTTTGGATATTTCCCCTCACGGACACAGGAAGTTGCTCCAGTGTCCACAAGAAATGAAAATGTCTTCCCGCCTTTCGTCACCTTGACCCTTGGTTCCTCTTGGGGGTCTGGTGTCACTGATAGTACTGAACACATCAGGTCGCTCTGTAAGCTGTCCTATTGTGGATATAAATGCATTCCTGTACCTGTGAAAGGATTTCCTTCTACCACAGTCACACTCCATAATTTGGGTGCAGGTGCTTGCTGGACTCCTGTAGTCATATGTCATTATGGCACCATGGCCTGCTGTGTCTGTGCTTGCTGAGTTTGTACCTGTTGTGCTTGCATGGGTACTTGCTATGGTTGCCTTGTGTCCATTTCATTTGTAATGGTGCTTGCTGCATTTGCTGTGGTTGCAGCCTCATATGTCGGGACATGAATTTGATCTTGGGCATAATATTCCTGTGGTTCTTGTATTATTTTGCAGAGCATAACCTTCTGCTTCCCTGATAGGTATGAAATCCACCTCGTTGTCCTCATCAAGGCCCATTTAATCTTCCCCACGGCCAAAAATTCTACCCACTCTGATATGTCGGACACTCTGTTGATTTGCTGCACTGATTGCAGCTCCCACGTCACCCCGCCCTCATTACTTGTCAATACCGCTCCCTCTATGGCTATTTTTGACAACTTTTTCCATACTAACTTCGCTTCCTCCTGATTTCTACTCTCGGCTTTCTTCTTATTCTTCTCCTGCATCAATCGGCAGTGATGCACGATCGTCATATGTATTTCTGGCCAAGGCTTTGCTTCCGTTCCTACCTGTTACTTCATTTGCCATTGCACTGGTTTGGGCATTCCCGACAAAAACTGTGGTAAAAAAAATGCTACCGTTTTATTCCACGGTTCACACATCTCAAGGTGCCAGCGTTTTTGAATATCTTGAATATGAGCAAAAGAGTCTTCAACCTCCCCCATTTTCCAAGTCATAATCGCACCCATTTCTGACGTATCAGGGTATTGTTCTCTGAGCGCCCGCCATACAGCTGCTCTGCAATTATTAAATGGCGCTCCATCATGTGTCGTGTTTTGTGCAGTCACACCTGCGTATCCTGCTCACTTCCAAATGTCGTCATCTCTCTCCCCTATAATAGCTGCTAGCAAGGCTTTTAAGTCACTTATAGCTAACATCATCCCTGATGTAATTCTCTCTAACTCATGAATCCATTTTGTCACAAGGGAAGTTAAACTCAGTAATTTACATCTTACATTTTCTTTATTCATCTGTGGCCATGATATATAGTGTTGTCATCCTCCCCCTTTCTCTAATAATGGAAATTGTGAAAATCCTGGCCCATAATCATACCTGCATACACTTCTTGTCTTCCAGGCTTGGCTGGTCTTACCCACTTGTCTCTGTTCTGGTAGTGCTCTTAATCTGCTTACATAAGGCAGGGATAAATTCCCTAGACAGTGGGTTCGTGCTTGTGCTCGCTCAGTGTATGGTGTCGATTCTGGTGTTCTTTCTTTGGGGTCCTCAAAATCTGACCATTTTACCCCTTTTTCTACTCTCTATTCTTTTGAAAATCCACATGCGCCCTCCCTTCGCGCTCTCTCCTTTTCTTCCCTTTCTTCATCTGACATTATTATGCCCCAGCTTGCATGACTGTTATCTTTTTCTGCATCATCAAGATCTAGTCTACTTAAAGAGAGCGTTCTGTGCTCGTCTGTGATGGCGTCATCTGACCTTCCTCCAGTTTCCCTCGATAGAGATCCCTCTGCGTTCTCTTGATTATTATACCCTTGATTGTCCCTAATTTGCCTATATAAATCCCCAAGTCATTTCTCTACGCCTTCTGTATCTCGCACATGAGCCCATGTTGGTATTCTTGGTATTCCTTGTAGCTCCATGCAAGCTTTTGTGACACTCTATCTTCCTCAAATCGTTCTTGTGCTTTGATCGGCACTATGCTTCTATGACATAGATACTCTTCTCATCATCTTTTTAGTCCCCTGCTTCTGTTCCTTTCTTCTTCCCATCTCCTCATCTCTTAATTCATGTTCCTCTTGTCTTCATTGCAACCTACATTCTTTCATTCTTTGTGCTTCTACCTCCTCTCGTCTCCTCTCTTCGAGTCTCTTCTTTTCTTTCCTTGCCTCGTACCTTCTTTGTTCTTCCCTTCTCTACATTCTGCTTCTTTCTCTTCTTTATATATTCTCTCTTCTTCCTTTTCTTTCTTTTCCCGCTCTTTTCTCTTCTCTTTCTCGAACCCCATCAATGCCCTTATTATCAAGCTTAAGTAATTTTTGTCCTCCCATTCATTTGTTCTGTGCTATTGTTATTCCCTTTGCTTTGTCCTTTATTTCATTCTGTTTCATTGCTTCTTCTTATATCTCCATCTATTTATCTTGCCTGTCCTTCCTCTCATCACGCTGTTTACTTTCATTGCGTGTCGAGATATATATGCGTTCTCTGCTTTTACTCTGTTCCGTATTGTCCTCACTTTTATAAGCGGGGGCTTGAATGCCAGATTAACATACCCCGCTGCTTTTTTCAATTCCTTTAAAGAATAAAATCCCTTCTCCTCTGTGTCTATGCTCTTGTTTTCAGGAGGGGAAAGGTGAGCTGAAGGCATTTTATCCTCCCCTTTATTCTGATTAAGCATCCACTCCTTCTCCGCTGGATCTTCTTTCTCACTCTGGTACATCTTCCATAGCTCTAAAACAGCCAACCTTTTCTGTAACTTCTTTCCCTCATATGTAGCATGCTAATACATTGTCATATGTTGCAGCACTGTTTTTGACAACATAACCTCCTGAGTCCATGGAATGAGTGTCTTATTAGTTGTGCCTCAGGCCTATTCCGAATGATATTTCCTTGTTTTAGCTGTGTATCTTGGTAATGTCCGGCATAAGTTTAAATGAAGAATGTCCCCCATGGTGACAAGTCGATTTCGACTGTCTATACTTACCTGATTTTCTGTTCTTCTCTTCATGTTATCAAATGATCCACACTGATCAATTTGAGCAGGCACCATCAATTGCTGTTTAATTATCCAAAGATCAAAATATTGTATCGGATTTTTAAAACTCTACACAACAATGCTATTTTTGTTCCTTCGTTGACACTTTCTATACATTTCTCATTGTTTTATCCTTCATACTTTGAGAATCTCTTATTCATTTATTTATTATTTTTACACTCCTGATTGACATCAATCTCTTGATTAAAAATCTTAATTATCACCTTGATTATTTACTATCGTTTGATATCTACTAGTTTAAACACAACAAAAATCTTTATACTAACATATTTATAACCCCACACATGGACACTTTTTTATTTTTCTGCGTACGTCTTCCTTTACTAACTTTAGTAAATGTATCTCATCTCATTTTTGCCCCATCTTGATGCGCACTCTTCTAGTCGGCATTGTCGCAGCTATCCTTAACACCCCTATTTGTAGTCTTTTTAGTGCATTCCCTTGCTTTCCCTTGGACTTGGGAATCGAGGCATCTTCTTCTCTTCTTTATAATCCTCAAAAATCCTGTTACTTTTATATATATTATTTACAACACAGTCCCTTCCTTATTTTTGCCACTTTCAATGTTCTACTTACGTCTGTGGCTCAGCTCGAGTCCCTCGGCATCGACTCTCCCTCAACGACCAGTTTGTTTCCATCCATGGGGCACCTGCAGGGACCATACAGGAATTCTATCATAGGGGCACCAGCCAACTGTATTTTTTACACGTGTTTTGTTGCGCACCATTCTCCACAGGAAGCTCTGCGGTCTTCTTTCTAATGGCAGGAACAGCCAAAATTCAGAAGATCTGGGTCTGGGCTTAGGTCGATTAGACCTGAACCATCTGCACCACTACCAACATGTGCTCTAGCACCTTGAAGTGTCTCGTGTGCTAGATGGAATTACCAATAAATATCTCAGACCAATTAACCATACAGACTCAAAGAATATGGAAACGTACTACTTTATTCTCAATTTAATAAAGCAGAGTCAACTGGCAGACATCGGAGGGATGCTTGCACACTCACACACAAACTTGATTACACAGAGGTCTTGTACCCCAATATGCATCATCTATGACATCATCCCATATGGCAAACCATAAAACCTATTAGCGGGAGAGATTGGTTAGGGGAACATGTCTACTTATAGAATGTATATGGGTTAGTACTTCATTGGCTGTCTCTTATCTGTGAGGCATGCCTCGATCTACCTCAAAATATGTATAATACTGATTATAGCGAACAAAATGGCAGCAGATTGGTCTATGCAACATTGTATAGCAGGTTGCCCCATATACCCACTGTTTGGTTGTCATTTCCACTCAAACATGGACTTTCAACTCAGCTAGCAGCACATAAGCAAAACAAAGCCAGGTGCTTCAATCACGTCAGATTACTCCCCACATTCCCAATTAGTCGATCATATCTCATCAGTCCAGCCATGAGCCAAAGTTTCCCATCCGTAGTTGACCTTGTAGCATGCTCTCTGTTCTGGGACATTCAAGGGAGTGTAAGCACATCGCTATCTTCAACCGAGGCTTAATTAATAGCCCTTGTTTTTAGCTTCTGATTCACATGTGAAGAGCCCACAAATCTGTCAATTTCAGCCTCTTATTTACAGCTATTTGATTTAATTATACTGAGTGTTATTGCTCTTCTTGACCTCTAGAGATTTGCTCACTCTACCTTGTATAGACTTTATACACTTTTAATTGTCCAATTCTTGGCTATTACAGATGTTTTCTTCTTTAATCTAAGAGAAATATGTCTTGTCCATAGCTTATCCATCTGCCTCCCTTTGTGCTTTGCAGCTAATTCTTCAAAATAGCATCCTTGATCCCAAGGCAACATAGACTCCTCTTGGTTTTGCACAAAAAGTTGTTCTTCCAGTTTATCCTGACTCTGCAACCCTGATCGGTTTCTGAGGTAGGTAAATTGAATCTTTGCACGAGCCGGCATCTATTTTCCCATTATGGCCATCGTAGCCACGTTATATATTCCTCTATAGCAAGCTTCTATGTATCTCATCTACCTTGTGTTACTGCGTATTTACACTTATTGGTCAGCAAGTTACTTTGTCTTCTTTTGCATTCATGATTACTTTATCATTTCGTACATGTTTCTCATGTCACTTCAGTTACATCGTCTCTCTTAGGTATTTTCAAATCGTTTCAGTATGGCTTCGTATAGCTTCTTTATGACATCATTCTGTCCTTCTCAGGTTTCACTCAGCGCTCCATGATGTCCAATGATGCGTGCTGACATCCTTCCACACAGCATCCTTTCACACTTTCAGTGCAAGGGTACATTTGGTACAGTTGTCTGAGTGCATGTCGTCTCTCGTACACTCAATGCAATATAGACATAACACATGGAGTCCCATATAGTGCCCTTCTCCTGCTGTTCTAGTATGATGACGGTGAGGGGGCGGGAGTTAGTGAAAATGCATCCAGCTGCTTCTCTACACCAGGCTAGAACTTTGTTCCTTACAGCTTCTCTGGATTCATTTCTCGCCAGCGTCCCCGCATTGGTCATAATTGTATTCCTCTTATGCTTAATTAGTTCACGTATTTTGTTTGCGATCGCCGGCATTTGGGCTTTCCTTAAGCGAAGATCACTAGAAGTAAGAGTTCCTGACTTCTGATTAGTGATTCCAGGTAGATTTGCATGAGGATTGATTGGTCAACGTAATTGGCCTGCCTTATTTTGCAATACTAGTGGGGAAGATGTGAGTAGATTTTCACGTTCGCCTTGCCATTTCTCAGCAGTTTCTCCTCTAACCAAATGTTTTCCCCTTGCTGCTGTGGAGGTAGGTAAGGTAGTTTGGCACTAACTGTCCACTGTTCTCTTGGCTCTCGAGGACTGACTGACTCAAGCCATTGCTGAAAGTCCTTTAAATGTGCAGTCTGGTTGAGCTTTATAATCATACACTTCCTTAGAGATTGCCAGTCAGAGGAATCTTTCCGCTCAGATCCAGTCCTCTGCCAGGTTAAAGTGACATTGCACAGGTGGGACTGTGATGGAGTTCCTCCGGCCATCCTCATAGGGGGCTGTGGCAGGGTTTCTCTGTTGTTGGTATGGCCACTGGAACTCCCACTGCTCCTACTACAAATTCTGCCGATGTGACCGTCTTTTGGTCCATTTTTCCTAATGAACCTACCAGCATTTTCACCATAGTTTTCATGCTTCATCTTAGCTTTTCTAGATAGCTTGATAGACCTGGCTTTGGTGAGAAAAATCAGGATTAGCTCCTGAGATACTATTGCCCCTGCAGACTTTTCTGGGATGGAAATGGAAGATGGGGTTGGGGACAGGAACCACCTCCAATCTCTATCTCTTGTACCCCACAATGACCGCTTTTCACCTTTATAACCTTTCCAACATCCTCCATATCTCCCCCGCTCGTCGTCTTCTCCTCGCGCTCCTCTCCATCTCCATGACTTCTGAGGACCGACTTCATGCAGGCGACCACCCCGGTATACACCAAATTGTTTGTTTACAATTGTTCGAATTAATAATTGACCAATTTTAAAGGGTCACAATTGACCTTTTCACAATTCGGTCAAATGTGAAAAGGTCAATTGTAATTCGAAAAGTTGTAAAACAAACAATTCGTATACAACCACCACCCCTCCCCTATAGAAGCTAGTAATCTTGGGCTAATGGAAGATTTTGCTTCTGCATGAGTCATTCGGAGTGAATCGCCTCTAACGCTCATATGAGCATTTGGCCTTACAGATTACTTTAAATGATGGCAAATTGTAGTAGGCTTTCTATTCTTCTTCTCCTTCAAAGATGAAATAATGATATGAGCAAAAATGACAAACAGCCCAATAATGGAATGAACTGACAGATTTGGGTAAGGGATCAAAGATAGGAGGAGCAAAAGGCTACTTCACACATCACACATCATTCTCCACGATTACACCACATATACCTATGGGTACCTCTGCTCAACGCTCCTGTCCAAGCCTCCTGTGACTAATGATGGGGTACACCGGCGCCAGTGCGGCGCCAGTGGTGGGAGAGGGACAGCAGCTAACCATCAGACCACTCGAGGAAGGATCTCCAGGCCCCATTTCACACAGGGAGAAACGGGCCTCCTGAGAAGGGGAAGAGAAGAAGAGCCGACTGCCAGAGAGACAAATCATGCCGGACCGACAACCTCCATGTGTGCACGTGCTGCTACGTGCATGCTCTCACAACGCCTGCTTCTGCCAGCCAACATCTTGTGTGGGTGACTATATTTTGGTTAAAATGTTAACTTGTACAGCTTTGTCCATGAGCAGCTACTATTTTACAACATAATTCTGTGCATATTATTATTTTGTATTAGTCTATTCATAAAACATTTCTTAATATAACTCTGTGGCTTTGGTAGCGGAGGTGATCTCTCATTGAGAGCTCTGGGATTGGTCTTTCCATCGATCACTGGGTGTTACTGTCTGGACAAAGCTGTGAGTGTTCAGTGATTGTTTGCAAAATCACAGCCAACTGTCAAGTGATCATTTGGCATACAAAACTAAGAGAAGTTCTAAACCAGCTCCCACGGCTTCTCCCTTTGTCCTCAAAGTCCCTTTTTTTCTCCTTAGTTTAGATGTAAAGTGTTATTTTGTACAACCTGTTAGTATTGTTATTTGTTTGTTTTAACTTTTGTTTGTTTTAACTGTAAGTCACTTTAGGCCATACCCCTTCAAATGTAACAAAAAGGTATGTCATGTTTTCTGAGGTTCAAACCTAGCTGCACCCTTTGCCCAAAGCCCTGTTCTAAGTCCTATACACTACCAATGCTCTGGTAATGAAGCTCAAACAGTAGTAAAATAGTCTTAAGTACAGAAACGTATATCAAGTGCCTGGCACATGCTATCACAAATACTTCCTGAAACTAAAACAAATGAAATGCAGTGGTGGACTATTTTATGTTTAAAGTGTAAAATGGTATTTTCTACAACTGTTGAGGTTATTATTATAAATAAATGGAAAATAAAACGTACAGCACTGGTGAGCGGTTCAAAACCAGTCCTCAAGACTGCTATCTTTTTTCAAAGTTATGTCGTATCCTCTGTACTACCAATGCTCTTGTTGGAAAGCGTGTATAAGGGTACATAAGATTAAATAAAGCACAGTGAGTCACTCTGATCCCGGCCCCATATTGGAAATTCAACAGAGTGCCTAAACTGCAGGAAAATAGATGCTGCAATATGTTAGATATGGCTAATTCAGTAATTTAATTCTTCTTAGGGTACCAGGGTAGGGGTGAATTATTTTGTATTTCGTATTTATTTGTTATTTATATAGCGTTTTACTCCAAGGGGCTTCACAAAACAAATTTACAGTACAAATGAATGAACATAGTGGTACAATAGACAGGAATTAAAAACTACAATGATATAAAATACAATTTAGATTGAAGTAAGAACTTTTTCAGGCAGATCAGAAAGTGGAATAGGAGTGTATAGATCGTAAAGAGAGTGAGAGAGCATTCCGCTAAAGAGGAGCCAGTAGAGAAAAACAGTGCAACTGTGAAGATGCACATGGAGGGCGGGGTACAATTATAAGAAAGTGAGATTGAGAGTGAAGAGCACGAGAGGGAACATAAAAAGAGACAAGAGATGTGAGATAAATAGGAGCAAGTTCATAAAGGGCCCTGAACACAATATAAAAGGAAATTGAATTTCAGTTCAGAATGAAATGATAACCAACAAAGAGAAACCAGAGAGGGAGAAACAGAGTTTGAGCAGATAAAGAATACAGGAGGCGAACAGAAGAATTAAAGACAGACTTTAGAGGAGCTAGGCGAAAGATGGGGAGACCAAAGAGACAAAAGATGGAAATGATAGGAACAGGTTGTAGTAGGGATGTGATAAGCAAAAGGGAGATTAATGTCAAGATGAAGGCCGCGATTGCGTGCCGCAAGAGAGATAGGCAGGTGGGATGGAGAAAATAAGATGATGGGAGGAGCAGCGGGGAGAGGGATCATATTATCTGGGAAAAAGAGAACCTCTGTTTTTTAAGGATTGAGGACAAGAAAGTAATCAGACATCCAGGTTTTGATAGCAGAGAGACAGGCTGAGAGATCTGCGTGAATAGCGAGTGTGAAGGAGGAGAAAGATAGAAATAGTTGGGTGTCATCTTCATATAAATGATGAGACAACCCAAAACAAGAGATCATTTTAGCCAATGGAGGAGTATAAAGACAAAAAGGAAATGGGCCAAGAACAGACCCTTGTGGAACAGTGTGCGAGAGAGGAAAGGGATCGGTGCAGACAACATCCCAGACAAATCGGATTGAAACCATGCAAGGACATAGCTAGAAAACTTAAGAGGAAAGAGATTGGATCCACTGTATCGAAAGCAGCAGGTAGATCCAAAAGTATAAGAAAAGAGGTGTGTTCTACATAACAAGCAGAGAGCCGCGAGTCACAGACAGAAAGAAGATCAGTTTCAGTGGAGTGAAGAGGTCGAAACCAGATTTAAAAATAATTATACCCATATTGTTGCATGGTACCATCATGTACCTATATTTTCAGTAATATGTATTAGGTTGCCATTGATATATAGGGCTTTGCTGGAGTCACATAGCCACAGTCAAGGGAACCAGCAGCATGTATGGGTACTTTACCCAGGAGTTCATTCTGTCGGAATCAGGTTGCAGCAAACATCCCTTTCCAAGTGTCAGTCCGAGGTCCTTGTGTTTCTTAGGGACCAGTAACATTGCTACTTGTTACAGTTGTTTTTGTGGTGCATATGTTGCCCCTCACTCTATGTTCTAACTATATCAGACTTGATATTTACTTTACTGTATTCACTTTTTTCATTTTTAGTTACCTTTAGTTTTGCTCTGCAATCCATTGACAATCTTCTATAGTATTGTGAGAGCATTCCAAGTCGGAACCTCCAGTCTCAGAACACTACCAGAGGTGCTAGTTAATATGTATATAACCTGTTCAATAGCTGTTTCCATTGCAGTAGGAGGCAACTTTGGGTTGTGTAGTGGTTTAGAAATATTGGTTCATAAATTTTCATCCATCAAGTTTCGCTTTGCTATGTATTATGCGCTTTGTAAACACTGTGGCTATGAGTTCGTATTATGGTGTGACCAAATGTTTACCTGCTGTGGATCAAATTTGAATCTGTGTTTTCTGCCTTTTAGGTGAGAAGTATGAGCTTCATGCGGGAACAGAGTCAACCCCCAGTGTTGTCGTGCACGTATGCGACAGCGACCTCGAGGAAGAGGAGGATCCAAAGAATTCTGCAAAACCGAAGATTATCCAGACACGACGCCCCGGCCCGCCACCAGCCAAGTCTACCTGAACAGTCACAACCCATCCTCCTAGTCCCCTTCCATGTCCCCAAGCCTTCCTTTTCGCCTACAGCCTTCATTAGATAATTGGCATATACGGTAGTGCTTGCCTGACCATGAAAGGACTCACTTTGAATCCTTTTCTGTAACCAAGCCTCGCCAAACAAGGGCTTCCAAATGGAATGGCACACTATATCATGCTCCAAGTGAGATGCAGTGCACCAAGGATTTTCAATATTTGCTGTTCATTTTCTATACCGTGCATGTGCAGAATATTACAGTATGCAAAGTAACTGATCCCTCTAATTTCTGTACACGTTTATTTCAGTTAATGTGTCTCTCAAAGTTGTGTGACTGTTCTTAAGCCAATGATGCAGAAGCCAAGTTACTGTGAATGTGAATATGTAGCGTGCCCAGTCTAAATATTTCACAACGAGCAGAATTGTACAGACCAGCCTTCACTGATATCACACATCATCTCCAGCAGGAGATTTGAATGCTTATACTAAAACCCTTATTTGAAGCAGGGTCCCTGTATCACTTTTAGAAAAAAAAAGATTTCTTTATACAAATGAAGGAACCAATCTCAAACTTGGGCCTAAAGTATTGCCTCGTGGATGTCCTATTCCATTTGCTCCATTCTTCACCATTTCATGTGGATTTCTCCACATGGCACATTATTTCCCATGCATTCCCTAAGGTGTTCTTTCTTTGAGCTTTCAACCTTTTGCCTTTTAGTTCTATTTTGTTCGACTGCATATATTTTTTAATGAACAATGCAGTTATTTATTTATTCTTTTTTACTCTGGCCCTATGTTTTCTCTACTGTGATTGTCTACGTTTTCTTTCTATATACTTTCACTCTTAAAGAAGTTGATCTTTACTATTTAAATAGTGCCCACCTTCCGTTGGTCATGCTGTGGTCACATAATTGGCCTAGGCACTGTGTCATCTGTTCATAAAAGGTGTTCTGTCAGGGTTTAATCAGTCAAGTAAGAAAGACTCCACAGAGATTCGGAGACACTAGTCGTTCACAGAATGTTCATTATATTTTTCTCCCAAGTCTTTCCAACACTGCTCTTTCTTCTACGGGGTAAGCTGAGAATGTCCCGTTTTCCTCTGTAGAGGTTTCCGTCCTTCCCACATGGAATGGAAGTGGTGTCCGGTATCCATTCTTTGGTCCACAACCCTTACTTCAGGGGCGCTTCTTCTATCTCATTACCTTGCATCCTCCCACTATCCCTCTTGCCAGTGATGCATTGAGGTTGTCGAATTTTGTGATTAAATGTACAAGTCGGTGCTGCTGAGTTATCTACTTCATCGGTACTAAGCCAGGTTCATTCCCCATTCTGGTTAGTTGGCTGTTTTTCACTTCTCTGTCTTCCCAGATACTTTCTCTATGGATGTTCTAGGGCCCAATCTTGTGCTTTTATATCTCTACTTCTCTTCCTT
The DNA here is from genome assembly GCF_040938575.1 of Ambystoma mexicanum. Classification (NCBI taxonomy): domain Eukaryota; kingdom Metazoa; phylum Chordata; class Amphibia; order Caudata; family Ambystomatidae; genus Ambystoma; species Ambystoma mexicanum. Next base: position 272,698,682 of record NC_090927.1, on the reverse strand, counting down.
GCCATGAGATCTGCATACTTAATTGTTTCTTTGCTTTGTGGATCTTTGGCTCAGGCATCATAGCCATCTATGACTGTTGTCCATTGCGGTATTTGTTTACTGCCTTATTGGCCAAACTACACCATGGTTCAACATTGTCCACTTGTGTCTTGTGGGTTGTTGTGGTATTACTTTATGACCTAGGATGGAAGCTGACCTATCAGCAAGTGTTGGCTTTCTCCATGAACCCCTATGGCTTTCTGCCACAGGAAAGGGAATTTTTTAGTCTGCAAAATGTTTGAACTCGTGACTTGAAAGGCAAGTGGTTGTCTGTTTTTACTGTGTTTGGGATAGACAATGTTTTGTTTTTTGCCGGGTATTTTAGATGCTCCAGTTGCACACAGCGTATCTACATTTCAAACTATTGGGCACTTGTTCATTGCTACAATGAGATTGCCCTAAAATCATTGGACCAAACAAATCTGTGGATACCAAATCTCAAGCTCTGGTGGGCAGCTGAGACATTGGCAGGGGTGCTGGTCGACTGTCCATGCTTTGCCATATATGACATTTTCTGAGTAAGTTGTCATGTCATCAGGATTTGGAAACCACATTCTGTGCTTTCCTTGTGGCCTCTATGGCTCTGTGGCACGTGTGCCTACCCTAGGTGTAGATTATTAAGCATTACAATCCACATGCCCAATAGAATTAAAGTTCATCGTCCAGCAGGATTTGGATTTGTGCTGTAAGCTTAACACAATCCTTCACTGGTAACAGCCTGTTTTACTTTCTTTAGTGTGCGTTCTGCATTTGTATCCTCAATCATGGTCTTCAGCGGCACTGCAGGTTGAGTATGCTTTAATGATGACATGTACATGTTTTTCTGGCATTGACTTGTGTGTTTTGTTCGTTGCGGTTGGGTATCAAGACATGTCATTTTCAGGGTTTTGGTCCTTTATTGATTTTGCATGACAATGTAGTTATGTCTTGTAGTTCAATTCCCTGGTGTTCATTTCACAGTGGCATTTTGGCATTCCAGTTTCCAAAGATTGTTTTTTAAAGTCTGGTGCTTAGTGACAATTGGTAGCGTTTGCAAGCTAGCACCACTGTCAGATACTCTTTTTGAGGCTGTGAATAGGCTTGTTCGATTTCTGATATGCCTCTGCTGGCATCCCTGATAGGTTGTTGAGGGTTTGTCTACTTCTTCTTGATGTTGAAATAGTAGGCCACCAACACCAGTGTAGCCGGCATCAAGTTTTGTTTGGATTTTATTGTGTTGGATGTCCTTTCCCATTTTGGTGACCACTTATAGCGGTCACCCTTATTTGATGACCTCACTCTTTTATGTATCATCATTACCTGTAGCTGAATATCCTGAGAAATGGCTGCACTGAGCTGACATCAGTTGGGGCTGCCATGTTTTAGTCCTGTTCCTTTGACGGGATCTGGTTACATGCACTTCTCTTAGAACCCGTTTCTGTAGAATTTAAATTTGATTTGTCAAATTTAGATTTTTCAGCATTTAGTGTTGCAATGGAGTGTCTTTATGGATTTCTCATGAGGATTAAAATACTAGATTAAATAACTGCACTTGAAATCATTTAATTCAGTCAAATGAATCTGAAAGTGGCCGTCTTGGATAAAATTCCTGTACATATTTATAAAATAACAGGCCAAGGTGTGTTGTGAATGTGATGATGTACTTGCAGAGTTACTTCAGTTCAAACTCAAGATTTCCTTTATTAAGGTTTAACTTTGCGAAAGCTCAGCCCTGGTTAGTTGCATGATCATGTCATTGTTGTGAAGTCCTGGGTGTGTCTTTCTCTCAATAGCTTTGTTTGGTTGGCTCACATTGACACAGATTCTCCTTTTTCTGCAGTCATGCTTTTTTGCACAACTCCAATTGTGGACACCCATAGTGTTGGTCACCTACGATCTTCTATCATATTCATGTCTAGTAGCTATTTAAGTTGCTCTTAGGCCTTGTGAATATATAATGTAATTTGAAATCCATTAATATTTCCTAGACCTCAGAATAGCTATGGAGCTCGTTGCATGCAAAGATTGTTGCACATGTGTATTAAGGGATTTGAATTAGACTCATCTTTTCAGATGTGGTAAAACTTTAAAAGGCATGAGCCAGCCATTTCCCTTGCAATGCATGTATCGAATTCTGCCTTTCTTGTCTTGACACTTAGTGTTGGTCCTGAAACAACCTATCTTTTACATTGGCTTGCGTGACAATCATATGTGCATGTTCACATATTCATGCTCTAGTTTGGCTTCTTCCATTTTGTCATATTAATCTATGCACATTATGTTTTAGACAGGTCCCACTGTCTATTGTCAAATGTACCCTGCTTTCCTATTTGTAAATCAAATGAAGAGCCTATTTTCGTCTTTCCACCACCTTTGAGGGTCAAATGTGTGAGAGGTCCTTTACCTAAAAAACAGTGAAGGCCAAATAACATGTTTAATGGCCTAGTACCTACTTAGGAGGATTCACAATCACAGTTTAGCTGTGTACAACACCAAAATAATATCCATGTGCATATCAGTCTGGTCCCACCCACAAGGACAGTCAAGTGCCAAAAGGCCAAGAGTTTTCCACTGAGCAAGAGCAGCAACAGCAACCACAGACACATGTTTTCACCTCGTTGTTCAAAGGAGTTCTCAAATGGATTATCCTTACTGACTCAGTGTGAGCCCTCAATTATTTCAGCATCAGCAAAATGTGTACCAACAGCAACTCTAGACGTGTTGCCCAACAAGACACTGGGCCTCATAACGGGTCCGGCGGTAACCGTGCCAGTAAAACCAGCTGGTTGCCGCCAGACCCGTAAATATTTACCGCCACCAGAATTCCCGTTAACACTGGGGGATTACAACCCTGGCGGACCGGAAAATCAGGCGCCGCCAAATTGTAACCCCTTATTCCCATAGAGTCCTATGACACTCTATGGTAATGGGGACCACGGAAGTACCGGCACTGTTGTCAACGATTCCGGTGCTTCTGTGAAAACTCTGCGGGCGGCACACTTAGAATGAGGCCCACTGCCACGTTGGGCAACTCCGGACAAGCTGTCCTACATGGCACTGCTTTGTTTGAAATCAGTACCAGGACTTAGTGATTTAAGGATGGTTAACTGAGTTTCACAACCATATTGAGTCAGGAGAAGCATGGCCCTGCAAGGGTCATCTGATGGATATCACCTAGCTGAAATGTACTCTTGGTGACCTGTAAATCAGAAGCAGAAATCAGTTTGGGTTGGAAAATAGAAAGAAGACCGCTATATTCCACAGCGCTGCAGGAGACACACTCAACACATAGAGACCCCCTCTAATAGCAAATAGTAATCCCTTTCCCTCAGAATTTCTACATCTTTTGTGGTTGTATAGATTTTTAATACAGAGACAGTGGATTGTTGCTGTGATCTCATCAAAGCCATACTTATTAATTAAGAAGACTTTGTTGTGTGTCCCATTCAAAGCCAGACATCCAAGGTCTAACCCCCAGACAGTAGAAAGATGAGCTGGCAGCTGGGTAAGGGAATTAAATCAATATGGCATTAACCCCCAATTCCAAAGGCTGGAACGGGGAGTAACGGCCCGGCAGCCCAAGTTAATGGCCCGAGCAAAGTAAGAGTGGTTAACGAGGGCTCTGGGTCGTTAACCCCCATTCCAGCCCTTGGAACGGGGGGGCCAAGGCCATTAGCACTGCAGGTTACTAGAGCGGTAACCCGGGGTGCTAGAAAAAGTATTTTCATTCATTGAACTGGACGCCATGTGCATCCCGTTTAATGAATGAAAATACTGATCCAAAATGGCCACCAAAGTTATAGTAGGCGGGGCTCTGTACAGAGCCCCTCTTCTATGACCACAGCGGCCGCAAACCGGGAAGCGGCAGGTGGCTGCTGCCACAATCAGGTAAGTGGAGATGGGGAAGGGGGTTGGGATCTTATCAAAATAAATAGAGATACGGGAGTAGGTGGAGGAAGGAAGATAGCGGCCCGCAGCAGGGAGGCAGCCTGCGGGTTCTGTGGAATGTTGGCTGAAATTATAGGTTTCAGCCCGCGATCCGTGGAACCTGATTGACTGCACCCCCTTCCCCCGGATGCTAATGGACCTTAAGCAATTCCTCACAAACTAGCAAGCCTGGTATTTGTATGAGCTGTATTACTTCTTCACCTACTTGGTTTCCCTATAGTGTGTTTTTATTTGTCATAGAAGTTTATTCTGCAACATCATTTAACCAGGACAGACCTTTTGGGAAACTTATTTTATCATGCAGACATTTCAAATATGGTGGCGGTCTAAAAAGCATTGTCTTATGATATAGATGATTTCTCTCTTAAGGTCAATTTGTTAATCCCGTGCTTGGTATGCTAACGCAACTAATTGGGTATTGTCAATATTTAATTTTCGGTATGCATTGTATTTATGTATATGGACTGCTACTGTTATAAGGCATTTGTTTAACCTTTAGTTTGTATTTGAAAAGGTCTAGTGCTGGAGGGAGGATCACAATAAGCCTAGCAGTCCGTTTGCTTGTCTGAGTTAGTGAGTTAGTTAAGCCTCCTATTGCATTGTTTTATGTTCAACCCTTCCACTTTGTAAGCGGATGTTTTCAGACTTTCTGGACTGGGCTGTAAAATGGATGTTCCTGGTCTATGACAGTTTGAAAAATGTGAACTGGATATTTCCAAGATGGCTTCCAGAAGACGCCTGCATGTTGTCATGCCCTAGCAGCACTACACATACACACTTCCTTTAGAGAGGGAGGATTCTGAGACCTCTTTTGCTTCTTTTCCAGCTCCAACCATGCTCTCCCTGCTTGCGTTACTCAAATGGCTGTGGCAGTCGGTTTGAGTAGAAGAATAGACATGATGAGAAGCAAAGCCATGGAGAGGATCTTGGTCAGTGGGCAGGTGTGTATGGGGCACTTTTCAGACACATCCACTGAGCTAAAGCAACTAATGCTCTTGAGAGGGGTACAGTAGAAGTCTGAAAATGCTCACCATATCGGGTAGCTGGTTTTTTGTTGTTGCACTTACTGTTCTGCAATCCCTCCTTAATCACCAGTTAGTCAGTTTTCCTCTGACAAGTAAGAAATACTACACAAAGAGACAAGTCATAAATAAGACATTTTTCCCCCCTCTCTAACATCAGATCATCTAATACTATCGAACTATAGGAACCTTGTCTCCTCTAATGCTTCCTGTACCCTAGCCTCCCCTAGAAATTACTGTTTTCCTCTTCCTCATTTCCTGTCCTTCCCTTTGGAGCTGAAGTAATGAACAATAGACATGCCGGAGCTTAGCACCACTGAAACAGAATCCGACAAATACTACTGAAGACATACAACGAAATACCTTTTTCACTCCACCTGGTGGCGCTTACTACCCCACTCCCAGAGGGCATTCAACTACATGGCTAGCACTGCTCACCCTCCTGTGCATTGCCCAGCCTCTGCCATCACACACATTTTTCTTTGTTTCGCATTATTATTGACCTTTTGTTACTTTGCTTTCTTGGTCGGATTCAGCCCCTCTCCCACCCGTCATCATCCGCCATAGGGATTGTATTTTGTTTGCATTTTTTTAGACCCCCGTTGACCATCTTTGCTTGGACATTGGTTTTACCTGGAGTGGTGTGATCGTCCCACTGCCATTGTTAAATTTGTATTATTAGTAACTCACCACCTCAGGCATTAGTGCCTAAGTAATGCTAATGGATGGGCATCAATGTCTTCCTGAATTCGAAATCCAAGAAGTTCTGCTACAGTTTCATCTTTTCAAAGTGTAATTGTATCTGAATACATCACAAGTTCCCCCATTCGAGGAGCAGCAGTATGCATCTTACCGATCCAGAAGGCAAAGTGCAGCACATAATCAGCTGAACACCGTTGTTCAGAAAATCGGGACATTAGCAGAATAACCAAATGTTCGACATAGATAGTATGAAGTTGAATAGTTTTATTAGCCCACTAACTAAAGGAACATATTTGAAAAGACGGTTTTAACTATTTCCTAAAAAATATAAGAGCTTCTCTTAAACCTGCAGGGAACAGATTCCACAAGAATCCATGCCAAAAAAGCCAGAGCTCTAGTCCTGGCTAGCCGGAATAGCTTCCAAATGGAGCACGGTTGGTTTTACAAAATAAGCAGCCAGATACGTCTGGTCCATCGGCTGGGACTCAGACCAAGTTGTGTCTGTCACTGCCACACCTCTGGCAACTCTGCAACATTGATCCTTATTTATGGTCATTAGAGATCTGTGTGGTCCTAGATTAGTCATCAGCCTTGGTTTTACACAGAATGGTGCGGACAGCAGGTTACTCGAAAGTTTAAAACAGCCACTGGCTCCAGGAGCATAGTCAATTCTGCCCCAGATTACGACTCAATTGAGAGGGAGAACACAAGTGAATACAATTAAATTCCTAGTCAGCAGACCTCCCAAAAGGCTTCATGTATACATTCGATCAGTTACTGCCTCCCAGCTTAAGCAGAACATGTTGGGCTGCCAACCTACTATCGACAAATAGACGACGTTGGTATCATCTGTTTGGAAGCACTCAAATGAGGCCAAGACTGCCCTTCAAGGACCTATCAGCAGCACCTCTTTGTTCATTTAGTTTTCATGATCCACCTTCACGCATGAGAATGCGCAATCTCTCGGGACTAGTAGAGCAAAACTAGTTTGTCAGTAGGGCCAAGAAGATACAGAGTATGCAGTATAGCAGTCTCAGTGCTACAGCCCGGTCTGAAACCCAACTGGGTCTTGTACTAAAACTGTATGTTTTGATAAAGGGCATATTTGTGTAACTACTTGTCTCTCAATAATTTTTTCTAAAAAGGGGAGAACCATGTTACGTCTAAAATTATACAAATCTGGATCCAGGATTGTGTTTATTTTCCTTTTGACACTACACAAAGAATGAAAGATTTTCAGCTTTCAGATAATAGTCTGGTTTCCTTAACCAATGGGTAATTCATTGATTAAGACTACAGAGAATGTATGCAAGATCTCATGCATTTTATGGCATTAGCAATTTAAGTAACAATACCAGAGTACTGATAAGGTACAAGTTGTGTTACCATAATGCCAAACGTTAAGCAATTAGCAACACATAATTGCATTGTTTGAGTGACTCAAAAGTCTCCCCAATTGGATCGCAGCGACAGTGCTACCAGCAGAGTTCCCTACACCCTAGGCCATGGCTGTTCCTTGGCTGTACTCCCGACCAATACTGAAATCTCTCATACGCTCACTTCAGTTAGAATAAGGAAGGGGTCCAAAGCTTTTGGCTCTCCAGATGTGTAGGACAATTTCTATCAGTCCTATCCAGAATAGTCAATGGTGATGGCTCATCAGAGTCATAGTCAAAAACATCCATAGAACCAAAGGTTGCAGATGCCTGCTATATGCAGAGATAGAGGAACAACATTCCGCAGCCAGGGAAAGCAATCTTGCTGCAAAGAGCCATCTATCAACAGATGAGGGACCAATACAAAGAGAAGTGAAATGTGACCGCACCATGGGAACTCGTCAAAGGTGGCCTGGAGATGTGAACTTTCTAAAATGTGCAGAGAGAAATCTTGTAAACAAACGGTTCAATATTATAATGTGCAACATTTCAGCAGTAGAGGTGACAATTGCGGACTAGATAAGAAATTCGGGCACATAAGATTCAGATTTGGCTTTCATTGGATGTCCCCAATTGGTTGGATCCTGTAGTAGACACCGACCACTTAATCCTAACTCTTCTAATCTGTATATGTGAAGAGGATCTTAAAATAGAGAATGATCTGTCCTACTAGCCGCGTAACTTCAGGAGCAGCAAATAAGATGCCTTTTTATTCTGAGGTGACGAGACTCAGTGAGATCTCTAAAAAGTAGTACCAGATTCTTTTGTGGAAAAAACAATTCAACATTACATTTACTAGATAAAGCAAGGTGATCATCAGCTTGTATGGCATCCATTAGTTAGACAAGATGACCGTCAATCAAGAGATGTACTTCCTGCAGTTACTGTTAATAGACGGTGTTGTTAAATAATGAAGGATTTTCAACTTGCTCTTCTATAGTGCATGCGGTGGGAAGTGTTCAGCAGGATTTAGGTTCCTCTGCAAAAAAAACAGTTGGGAGTTACCGTTTGTATCCTTGGCAGGTGAGCTCCTTCTCGTTGGTCTTTAGGAACATTTCCTACTGCTCTCAGTGCTTAATTTTTAGCAAGGTTGTCTGTCTTCATGATAGAGTTATTTCCCAGATGATAAATATGTCCCTGAGCTTCTCTTCTCCAAAAACATATCCTTCATAAGGATTCGTCTCATGTTACTGCATTGTACGAACAAGTCTCTCCATGGGAGATCACATGCTGGAGAAGGAAAGGTCACTCACAGGTAAAACACTGGTTCTTCAGCTTGAGTATCTTGCATAGATTAATACTGGAGGTGACCACCTGTTCTTCTGCTCGGAATGAGGTGTCAAATCAGTCTATTCCCGGGCAGAAGGGAAACTACCCTCTGCCAATGAGTTGTAACCTTTTTTGATAGAGTCTCAATTCCATGGGCCACACTTCTAATATTGGGGTCTTCATGTAAATAAACTAAACATTGCCAGTTCCTTGTGTTCCCGGGTCCTCCTCTCTGGCAATGGCGGATATTCTACCAGCATGTCACTCTAAGTATTAAGAGGCGTGGTGATGTGCCACAAAGGGGAATTTCCACGATTGCCCATTCAGGTGCCTTCATTTATCATGAGTAGTTGGTCATGTCACTGGAACACTCGGAAAGAAATGCACTCAATGTTCTTGGCATAGGCACTTGTGTAGATGGTTCTGTGGAGTGTTGAAGGTGCAGGGAATGGTGTAAGTCAGCAGAAGAAGGAGCTGGTAAGCGTAGGTCTGGGAGGAATTCTTTACAGAGTGTCTAAGAGTACCAGGTACAGAATAATTCAGCCGTTTACAAACAATTTCTTATTTAACATGCTTCCTTGTTGTAGACCTCCTCTCCAGCCCTCGCCAGGGAATAGCAGCAATGATTGTAAAGCAAAGCAGTATCAAAACAGAAGTTAGAGCAAATATTGTTTGTAGCCTTATGTGTAGCAGCAGAAAGAGATCAACACGGTACTCTTATCCATCCCAAAACCTATGTTGGTTTTCCCATTGGACAATGACAATAGAGTGCCACGGTCGTGAAATGTGGAATTGAGCACTACTTTGTTTCTTATAAAAATGACATCACAATTACCTGAAGGGTGTGAATCTATGCGCATGTGACATCAAATGACTCTATTGGGGCATCCATATTGCACATGGTAGCCGTTGATTGTCATGTTTCCCCCTTTGGTGAAAGGCCCCCTCCTTAGTACTCCACACATGTTCACCAATCATGCCCTGGGTATTTTCTAGGGGGGTAAACAAGCATGCTGTGGTTGCAGCATACTGCAGCGTGCTCTTTGGAGAGGGTTCTGAGTATTCAATGTTCACATATTTTTGTTGATCTTTACTGTTTACACGCTGGCAGTTTAGGGGTATGGCATGGCCAAGTAAATTGCTTAGGGTAGGATTAGGCAACATGCAGATTCCCATGACCTATCACCCTTGACAATACTGGCTAAGGCTAATGGGATTTATAGGCCAAAGCATCGGGGAAGTTGCAGACGCTGGCGTTGAGCGTGTGAAGTGTACAGTCTGACGCACCCCACTGAATTGTTATTACCTAGTGTACTCCCAGGGGGATCCACTCAGTTTATTAATAATAATAGTAACATGTTTTTAACAGAGAACTTCATGCCAGATTCTTCAATCCTCTAGGTGCTCTGAAGGTAAGTGTTGCTGTTAGCCAATTAAATCGTAGCCAATGTATCCAGCTGAGATGGGTGGAGGGATCAGCTGGCCTGCCAGGATTCTTACCGCTGCCCTGCAGGTTGAACACAGACCTCAAGGTCTAGCGCTTAACTCACTGAGCAATCTTGCCAGTCTATGCATTTGGCTTCACCTTTGGGATCCTAGGTGCTAAAGGAGTTGAGGCGCTTTATATGAATGCCAATAGCGTTCGATTGGTGGAAACAAATGTGGTTACCTGCAACGCCTGCATTTCCCATCATACAGCATCAATTGTGCCTAAGCAATATGTACACTAGAAAGGATTTTATGTTTTAGGAAAGTCACGTGGTCTGATGAACAGAACGCATAGTGCATCACATCAGGAACTCCAGAGCATGAAAAATAACAGGGCATAGGTATTAGGACTTACTATGCCGTGCATCACTGCTAGTACATCAGGAGGAACACTTAGTGCAGCTATAATATGAGTATGTAGTGCATTGTGTCTTGTTTTTAGAGACAACAGATAGTTTGCATCACCTCCTTAGAGGCTCCTGGCTTCAAGCACGCAGAAGCGAAGCAACATTGCATATTTCCAAAACCCATTTCTTGAGCCACAGGACCTACAGCTTTTGTGGAGCAGCATGTAGCAGTCCCAAAGCACGCCTAATGCTAGTGTTCATGCATTCTAATAGCATGCTTCACCCTACACAGACAAGTGCTATCCACAGACCTCTACCATAAGACGTGCGTGCACGCAACGCACATCTGCGGCTGTGGAGTCGTATTACCAGTGTCATTGCCATGACTAGTATGCCCACTTTCAAGGCAGTGGAAGCACCTACTCCTAGGGAAAGGCCTATTTCCCCATACCAAATGGTTATGCTGGCACACTATGGCAAAAAGAACTGTCCCTCTTCTACTATATCTCCATGGTGTGTATTCAAATACTACTTTGTACATTTGTATAAATGCATCCATTTATAACTTAGCATAAGTGCTTTTAATAATACATTCTTTTTATGTCACTGTCTAATTGGAGCTGCACAACTTAAGCTTCTTCATTAAACTGTTTAAAACCAGCTGGTGTGTAATTTCTTTTAGTTTGTAGTTTAATGATAATTCTTAAATCATTAGTCTGCTTTGTTCTTGCTGTTGCTACTTTAAAAGCATTGTAAGAATGATCCAAAATGAAGCTTAAGGAGCTTCGAAAAATGTAAGCTATGTGGCAATGGGTGATGGTAATTCTGCAATACGTGGTGCAGTTTCACAGTCTTGATGAACGCCTTTTCACCTGCATTGCATTAATTTGTAAAGTGACTTGTTTTATATAAGCAATATGAACGGTATCTTAACAATACTAATGATAATAAATTGGTGATTCATAGAGCACTTTTAGTTTCTTCCAGCTTCTAAATGCCTAATAGGTGTCACTGTTATTATCCATTCTTGCTACTCAATGTATCGATCATTCTCAACTCATTGTGGCCGTTTCAATGCATTTGGTGAAGTAACAATTTATCACATTTTTCCACTTGATTTTTATGGGTCGTCAAGGGTCAGTGGAGTATGAAAATAGGTATTATAGGGGGAGGTGTAAATGGGGTAGTAGAACAGTGTTTGGAGTCTAGCCACACATAAAAATGCAGGGTGAAATGTCTGCTGTGGTAGATTGCCACAGATCCAATTTACTGACCTGTGGTGGATAAAACGCGGAGTCAGCCTACCAGGAGTATCAAACACATCATTCTCTTGTTCACAAAGAGTGCCCATTCACCCGACTATTCCACAATGGACTGAACCCTGACCCCATAATGCCCCCACCCGAGGGGTTTATTACTATTAGCATCCAGGCATGTTTACTGGGATGCTAGTAGTTTTTTTTTTAAGTTGAGGGATGGCGCGTATGAGAGGCTCATACCTAGATATCTGTGCATGCTTCGCTAAAGCACAAGTATTTGTCATTATGGATGGCAGGCTACAACACCCTGTCGCGTGTGTGCTGGCAGGCCCTTTTAGCTGTGGCAAGAATTATTTTGTCAAAAATCTTTTAGAAATCTCCCACACCGTGACACCACGTGTCCCCGAAAATATCATTTGGTTTTACAGGTGCTAGCAACCTCTTTACAACCCCCTGCACCAGCAGTTTAAACACCTTCGGTTTGTAGAAGGTATGCCCGAGAGTCTCAACGAAGATCATTTATTACCGCCGAGCATGGTGAATATGATTATTGTGGACGATTTGATGACCAATGGGGGTCAGAATGCCGAACTAGAAAAAGCCTTTATTCAATATACCCATCACTGCAATATGAGCATATGTTATATTGTGCAAAACTTATTTAACAAGGGGAAGAGTCACAGATTGATAACACTAAATGCTAGCTATATAGTGTTATTTAAAAACCCACGGGTTAAACAACAACTAGCCGTGATAGCCCGCCAGATGTATCCGACCAAAAAGCTTTTTTTCATGGAAGCTTTTGAAGACACGACCTGTAAGCCCTACAGATATCTCCTGGTTAATTTAAAAACAACCACTCTAGAGGATTATAGATTGCGCACTGATCTATTTCCTCTGAGGTTACCCTCTGTTTATATCCCAAGAAAGACAACTAAAAAAAAACATTAAGAACAACATCGTGTCAGTACCCTGCAGCGCTTTCACCATGTCGACACGCATATGAAGAAACATTGCTCTGTTTAAAATGCTTGTATATGCCATCTCTCAACAATGTAAGGCCATTCTGGCCGCTTCCTCCAATGATCTGGTGGCCACTATTGCAGAGATTGCTCAGAATAGTTTAAAAGGACACGTCCCCTTAATACACCCTCAAATAAGAGTGTTGAAATAGAAAAAGAAGGTCATCAAGAAACTGTGCAATAAGCAAATATCGCTAAGTGCTAAAAGAAAAGTGGTCTTGCAGGCCTGTGGGTTCATAGGATCACTCATAGACATAGCCCTACTACTAATCACCAGCATGCATCTAAAATTAGAAAACCTGATGACCCCCACAGCTCTGCCAAATTAGGATATTAGAAAAGTTGCTAGCATGCGTCTCGACTCGGAAATGAAGGATGTTTTGAAAAGATCTGATTTATTGGCGCATGATAATGCGGCGGTGTATTTGAATATTCTGCACAAATACTTAAACCATAACCGAAACAGTGATGCAGAGAAAAACAAACTAACTTTATACATGCCGCCCGAAGAATCTAGCTGTGCGAGAGAACCGTCGGGGACCGATTCGGTTGTGGCTGATGTGTTAGACACGCTTAGCCAGCGCTCTAAACCTAACATGGAACTATTTCTACATAAGATTAAACTTGCAAAGGATGTGGCCGCATGGACTGATAGGGGAGAGTTTGTTTATAAAGGCAGGGCTTTAAGGGATTTGAACTTGCACGATCTAGTACGAAGTGTTACAAACCCGACAGCCCACTTCTGCAATAAATGTGGGGTAAGGTTGAAACAGTGTTACCATAGGCAAATATACAGAACACCTCAGGGTGATATGCTGCTGTGGTATAGGGAAAATAACAGTGAAACAAATAAATCCTGGTAGGCGAATACACCAGGCAGCTAACATTTTGGGAAGATACCTGGCAGTATACCAGAGGATCTGAGAAGCCAATGAAAGAAGTTCTGGCAGAAAAGTATACCGGGCACTTGAAGATTTTGACATTTGGGAAGATACCTGGCAGGAGAGTATACCAGGGGATCTAAAACAAACCCATAGAAGGATTCCTGGCAGAAGATTATACCTGGCAATCCGCAAAGGTTATAAGAAGAGCTAAATAAAGACGGTTATGGAATGTATTGGTTGAACAAGAACTTTATTAGACCAGTGAAGACACTGTTGAATAAAAGACACTTGCTATCCTACCTAAAAATCCAGGAGTAGGTATCCACCTTCCGCATGCAAAGGTCCTTCCTTGGAGAACGCTTTTGTTGGAATCATCTTTATATTTTTGGTTGTGAACACTTTTTGCTAACAAAGACATTTGCCTTGCACCCTGAGGGTCAACTTAGGGCGTTTTGTAACACAAGGACGTCTTTTAAGTTACTGACTACTTGACACAGACAGATCCTTAGTTTTAGTTTCTAGGTAGGGAAGTTCCTCTTTAGAATAGGACTAGAGAGGCGTTTTCCCAACCCATTTTTATTTAATAAAATGTCTGACTTTGAGAACACCATATCTGTGTGTTCGGCTTTCATTTCTGACCCCTCACACACTGTTCAGGATACTTTCACATTATGTTGGAATTCAAGAGAATTATGGATTCTGCAAAGCATGTGGAGCTGGTGATGGATGTTCTTTGGGGTAAATTGGAAGTGGGGATCGGGTCACCTCTTTAATCTGAAGTTACTCCCCAGATTCCTTACAATATCCGCAGGTACTGAGAGGAACATCAAGATTTTGTTTTGCTTCCGTTAAGGCAGGGGCCACTGAGAGACATTGTTATTATTAAGATGAACGTACAGATGAGGCAGTTCCCACAAAGCAAGTAGTTTTTTGGCAAAGGATACCTGCCGGAAGTCCTCCAGCCAGGGTAACTCATCAATTGAAAACAGTGCAATGCATCAGCACACACTAGTGAGAGCCCTCAAATGCCAGAGCCACATTCTAAATGGCTCAATGAAAGAAAAGTTGTGGAAAGGAGAAAAAAGAGGTTTGGACAGGGAGAAAGAATAAAAAAGGTGGTACTTAACATATCGAACAGGGAGGCAGAATGTAATTGTAATTGATTATTTATAACATGCTTAATACCGAGAGGTTTCTAAGCGCGGGGAGGGAGCCACTGCAGAGGCAAAGGTGAATCAGTTCCCTGCATCGGTAGTTAATGACCAATTTAATTTTTTCCTCTGTGACATTCCCACTGGTTATGTTTTCCCATTCATCCCTCTTCCTAGGTATTACCATTCACACGCAACACTTGAGAGATGTGCATTGCATATATATGAGCTAGAAGACTATACACCTAGAAGCACTTTACAATTTAGGCATGATTTAGCTGTATGGAGGGTTCAGTCTCAAATCTCTCGGCTGCAAAGCAGTCTCTTAACCTTTGTGCCACCACTCTTTTCCGTTAGAGAATGACTAATGCTCCATAAACTTGCTTTGACCTGCAGTGTCTCCTTACAGCCCCTCCCACTTGCAAGTTGAACCTTTTGACATATTAATGCCTTACATTTGGCAGTGCACAGCCAGCCTTGAAAACGTTGTGACCATTAGACCCCACATGGGAGGTGGGGGGGTCATACACATGTTGGGGAGCACATTTTAGCTGTTTGTTGTGGGCACCATATTGCTTATAAACTGCCCCGAGTCATGCTCTCCTTTAGGCATTGAACAACTAAGGAAACAGGGAAGAACCTGAGGGGATCCAACACATGTTCTTGTCAACTCCTACCAGCAATTACGTCTCAGCCCATGCATTATGCTGCAGGACTGACCAAGATATTCTCACCCTTAAGCCCTTGTGTAAGGAAACTGATCACCCCGACGGGTCAATCTTAGATCTGACCTACTGACTAAATATTTCATGAATGTGGCTTTGAATTACACACACCAGCCTTTAAAGCCCTTCTGGAACTGTAGGGAGGGTCCCAGGAATGCCCCGCCTCACCCCATGAACATGACAGGCCGAAGAGCCAAACAAAAAAACCGCTCGAAGTTATTGATCATTTTTCAGACAAACCCCAAATGCGCCACTGATTAGCACATACACAGAGAGGTTTCCCTCAGACAGCCATTCCGTCCATATCCAGTGCATATCCTTACAGATCCAGGGAACCCAATGGAGATCGTGGATCCGAACACTATAATGGACTGCATCGATTAAATGCAGAGAAAACACTGAGCTGACATCACTAGAAAAATGACAACGTAGCAGCATTAGACACGAAGCACGCTTGCAGCCCTGCACAGCATTAAATGAACACACATTCACATACACGAAGAACATGCCTACACGGTTCTGTAGTTAGATGACGATACATATACATACTATCAAAGCATTTATTATTTTTCTCAATAGTTAAATGCAGTAACACTAAAATGTAAGGCAACAAGAGATCCTGAGCAACCTTGAAGATGCTTATGGCAATTAACCCTACTGGACTACAGGAGTATATATGGAGCCTGGTAGGACCCCATATGACTAACATATAGGTAACATAGCCCAGTACAAGCTTGTAGAAATCACACACTAAGGAAAATTACAGAAGACCTCAAGCCACAGAACACTAGACAAGGGAAGCAGGCTCAGGCTGCACGAAGAGAAGACCGAGCTCACAGCCAAGGCCAGAGATAAACAGTCACGTTCCAAGCTCCAAACGACAAGGGACCATCTGCAGGAAAACTGACTAAATCCTCATAAATGCAGACCCAAAGAGCTCAATTTTGTGGTCCATAACCACATGATGCAGCCGATGGGCATTCACCCTCGGTGGGAAGACGAACCGTTCTCAGCAACACAGACAAGAAGAAACAAATGTTGCAATGTGGAAGCGCGCTCTGATAGGCAAAGGTGGTCTACTACCAGATACAGTTTGGACACATGGTCACTTCACATCAGCTTGAAGAGGTGCACAGAGGGCTGAGAACCGAACTGGGTCCCAGGCCTGGGGAGACCATGGGCCTCATTATGACTTTCGCGGACCGGGTTAACGGGCTGCGCTAATGGAGGCGGACCCGTTAAACCCGTCCCGTGAAATTAAGAGGTCCCCTTGCGGGACCCGGTAAGGACGCCTGGTAAAACCAGGCATCATTACCGGGTCCCGCGAGGGGAAGAGGGATCAAACAACGGGCCGGTCGTAATCGGCCCGTTGTTAGCTCCCTCTCCCATTCCCATCGAGCGCTATGGGGGCTCAAATGGGAATGGGGAAGGTCCGGGCCCGGGTTCCCAGAGGGAGGAATTACCGGGACCTCCGTACTCGGAATGGCTCGGTAATTCCCCATTCTGGGAACCCGGTAAATGAGCCCGGTTTGGCGGCAGCCATGGAGCTAATAGCTAATAGCTCCATGGCTACCGCCAAACTCGTAATGAGGCCCCATATCTAGCCAAGCAAGAGACAGAAATCCAGGGGTGGGTGGAAGAGTGCAAGGGCTAATGGTAAGTTCATAACCCTGGAACAGTGTAATAGATAGTTTCTTGGGGACAGGGTAGGGTAGCCACCTGACATGCAAGGGCCTGTAGAATAACTTCTATATGGGCGAGATATAGGTGATACCACTCTAAGCACCCAATCCATATGGAAGATTGTTTTTTGGGGAGGGCCCAGGGGATGAATCCTTTTGAGGACAACACTGTGGAGCGCGTCTAGGGGAGTGGAGAATTTGGGAGAATTGAGATTGTCCTGCATGATCCCTGCTGTTTTCTGTAATAAACAACAGTTGAAATTACCCTTGGCTGAGTCCTCCGTTATTCTAGAGAGAGGGTTGTTGGGCCCTCGAGGGATCAATACCTAGGCCTCTGGTATGCCCAGTCTCACATCAACAGAATATTGCCTTTTGCAAAAAATATTAGTATTTTCCTCCCTTCATCATAAATTCTGTAACCGTTTGGCAGTAAGGGTTCAAGAGGGTGTTGTGCAAGTGCACAGTCATCCATAAATTTTACTCCACGGGGAAAACAATGTACAGGTCTCATGTATTTAAAAAATAGGAGCCATCCTGCAGGTGTGTATACCATTTTTCTGAAGGACTGGAATTAAGTTTCTGCTCTAACTCAGAAGAAATATAAATCTGCAATCAGGAAACCCTGCGACGGAGCCCCCAGTCTCCCACACTTGCACATTTGTTAAAAAATGTCAGTGTTTGCTCATGTGGGCGGTGTGGTCAAGCAGGCAATTGATTACCCCTTATAGGTGTTGATGACTGTCTTGCCCGCGAGTCATGATCTCCAGAACTCCGCCTCTCAGACTTATTTGGGGGAGGAGATACAAATACTCTCATAGTTTGTTTGGGGACCTTCCCCAGACTCTCCTATCCAATGTCTAATTAAACAATGCTCCTTGCAGACGGTGTTTACTATTGGATGGGGTGGTTAAACGGTCTTGAAACTGGTTTCCTAATTCTGGTGTATATTCACAAGTGATAGACAAATTAGCATGTGAAAGGTATCCCTACATTCATGTCTGTGCGCCTTTGTAATCATAAACTCTGTCTATGCCGCTGTGTCTTTAGTCAGGTGGGCGCCAAAAAGATTATTGGTTTTGACCGTAGAATGTCTTCTAAATATCCTAATATATGTATATCTCAGTGTCAGCTCTGAGAGCCCTAGGAAAATTATTCTCTATATAATGACTTGCTATGTCCTATAAGTCCCCAATCCGATCACTGACTATTGCTACTGATTTTCCTTTAAAGACCTTCTGCATGTTATCAATGACTTGCTCCTTTATGGTGTTTTGCAAATATTTCAATTCCAGCACAGGGACAGAAGTATTTAAACAGATCATTTTGATACATGGATAACTGATATAGATTATGGTGAGAATCATACACTCAACTATGTGAACTATTTGACCTGGATCTGCTTTTGTCCCTCAACCAACATTGGTCTTACATTATTATACTTGAATATGAATATCTGTCACTTGGAGGAACAGAATACTCTGATTCAAAATATATTGTCCACTCAATAAAAAAGAAACCTGTGGGGAAGGTAATTGGGAATTAACAAAAGAGAATTCCCTCCTGCCAATGCTTGTCAAAACCAAACAGTAATCAACAGAATACCTCTTCAATCTCACCAATTTTCTATATGCGTTCTTTGGACTGAAGGAGCGACCCGTACATAAGTAAACCTTGTCCTCCCCCCATGTACGCCTGCTTCCGTTTTCCTTAGTTTGAGGTTCTTCAGATTCAATGTTCCTCTTCGCAAGCTTCAGAGTTCCGGTAGGTTGAGGTGAACTCCCATGGGACCTAGGCAATTTGAGCAACCAGTAAATAGAGAGCTCCCTACAACAAACTGTGTCTCGATGGAGTAAAAATAAATCACGGAACCCTCTTCGAAATATCCTAGTTTATCTCACTAGCCCTAATGCCAAGCTCATTCTCAGTGTATAGTGCTCCGCACACTCCTTCTTGGTAGGTTGGTTTCTGGCAGTTTTTGTACCCCCCCCCCCACCCTATGTACAGGAATCTGTTTCTTCCCACCTAACATTGTGTGTCAAACATCCAATGCGTACATATACTATACAGATACACAAGATCACAAATCCCACTTACAAATGTTCATGTTCATGAAGGCATCTCACCCTCCCCTCTTAAAAATTTCCCAAAAAGTGCTGGTGACCTTGATAATGATCCTTCCTCGTTTAGACTACTATAACAGCTTCTTTTTGGGTCTTCCTAAACACATCTTGCCAACCACCAATAATCCAAAGCAAGGCTGCCAGACTGCTTGTCTTCAGGCATAAAAGGCATGGCCTATCCCTCAAGCCCCTATTGCCCTGCATTTCCTCCCTGTACAAGCTCACATGGTATTAGAAACACACACTTTACAGAGTCTACTGGAGCTCTGTCCAAAATGTTCTGACCTCAAATAAGAAAGTACTGTCCTTCAAGAAACCTTGGATCCGCCTCATCACTGCCCCTTGTAGTGAGCCCCCCTATTGGGAAAAACATGAGAGAAAGACTTGTGGCTTTGTGGGTGTCTCTACCTGGAATGACCTCCCAATGATCTTGAGAGCAGAAGAAAACTATCCCGCTTCATGAAAAAGCTCAGGACCCCTCTCTTCAAAAATATCCTCCTCCTGATTGACTATTCCTCCTGATTGACTATTTCCATTTCCCCAATCAAATGAAACTCTCCTTGCACAAACTTAAAGGGTCTCCCTAGCCCCCACCTTATTTCTCAAGCCATTAAGTCTCCCTTATATTATACCTTGTTCACTCAGCACTTTGTAAAACCTAATTGCGCTTCTTGTTCTGATCACGGTTCTATGCTTGTGAATCATCAGCTGTCCTGTGCCATTTTACCTTTGCTCTGAAAGCACTGTGGAGCAGCTTTGTCTGCAGATGGCCCATATATAAATGACCAATTAATACAATCAATAAGTAAATGATGTATACCAATGCGGTCCTCCGGAAGCCTTCAGGCTGTTTCTTCCCCCCGCCCCAAGATCTATAATTCCCCCTTTTGTTATTGGGGCCTCTTCTGCAGGGCCATTTAAAAACAATTGGGGGGTGTGAAGGCCTTGTGAAGTAAGACATAGACAACAGATGCGTAGCTTCTCAAATGTTAGGGTTCCCCAACTTGTATCGGTTAAGCCGCATCGCACCTCTGACACCATTTGTGAGGCATCATGAAGCAAGACACAGGGCCTCATTACGAGTCTGGCGGTAGCTATGCCGGTAAAACCGGCAGGCTGCTGCCGGACTCGTGATTTTTTTAGGTGCCTGGCTTCAGGGAAACACCAGGGGATTACGACCCTGGTGTTCCTGGAAAAATGTGAATCCCTATTCCCATTGAGTCTGATAGGACTCAATGGGAATGGGCATGACGGTAGCACCGGCACCGTTCAGTGCTACCGTGAAAGTCTGCGAGCGGGTGCCGACCTGCCTGCCAGGTCAGACCTGGCGGGCAGGATGGCACCCGCTCGCAAACTTGGAGTGTACCGGAATGGTAACAATGGTGTAAGTTGGCTTACCGGAACCGTTGGCACCGAACTGGCACACTCGTAATGAGGCCCACAAACAACAATTTCAAAGTTCAAACAAAAATGTTCTATTAACTTAAATGTCAGGATGGCTGAATGCCTAACCTGCCCTGTGCCAAGTTGGGATTTCCCTGCCTCAAGAAACTAAGGATAGTCCAAGTCAGTAAGTTGAACTTAAAAGTCTGTCTGTGTCCAAAACCTATATTTGCCCTCACAACTAAAGCTAAACAATGTGTAGGGATGTTGGTAACAAAGGAAACAGTGTCCCAGATAACGTTCTGAGCTTCTTCCAGTTCCCGGCTTACTTTCAAGCTCCTCTTCCCAAAGTTCAAGACAGTTTCACAAAGTTTTGTGGTTCACTTCCCCGATTTCTTCTGTGCCAAAAGCTCCTGCTACAGGCATCTGACCAGTGAGGAACCCACCACTGTGGCCCTCTAACAGCCTGCCCGGGTCTCACCTGCACAGATCCTTTGGGATACTTGCCAGTGTCCTGGCTTCCCAGCAGGACCCTACATGGCCACCTCTTTCTGCACAGGATTCTCCCCTCAGAGTCACAACGCTCAGCCCGGCTTCTCTCCTGCTGGTCTCCCCATTCTCCTTGTCAACTCCACCTTTTATGAACCTGCAACCATTTGACAGGTTGCAGGTGTGAGTCCTCAGTCTCAGTTTCCCGAACCATACTTAGTGGAGTACTCTGGACATGCCTGACCCTTACAACAGTCTGCAGGCCTCTTCCTCATCTCAATACCAGAGTGGTGAAATGACATGTTAGTGTGTACCACTCCTAAATGCCTCTTCCTCGTCCCAGTACTATAATGGTATGAATGACGGGAAATGCGGGGAAATGGTTGACAACAGCCTAGGCAGGGGGAGGGTGAGGTTGATTATTACAAGAAAAAGGGGGATACCATGTCTCGCCTCTGTGCATCCGATCCCTAAGAACCCTACACCCAGGTGATCTTCTCTCGCATCGCCACCGCCAGGGTCAGGATCCAAAAGTGATGGCCTTTCCCTGGCCACCCGAGCAGAGGATCCAAGGGGAGTAGGTGTGAGGATACCCTCAGGTTTCTCACGGGGCCCTCTGTACAGAACCAAAGGAATGAAGAGATCCAGAATATCTAGTTATGGCCCCCTCATTGCGATCATGACACATAGCTTGATATGTTGCCTCGCAGCGATCAAATAGCCAAGGGTACCCTCTTTAAGTACCCACTTCATTCTGGCTGCAATCAGAATGATAAATAGTTATCATTTCAAGGCCAAGGGTACTTGCATTCTAGCATCGGTACAGGACACTTCTCACCAAAAGCAGCCACGAGGAAGGTACACAGACATGGTATAAATGCAGGACACAGATTGTATGAAAAAGGAGCACCTAATCCAGAATAGGCAGACGACTCAGAATAGCTGCCTCACAGAATGCAAAAGTGCTCATGCATGGATACAGGAGAACAATTGGAAGCAAGAAGAAAGCTACACATACCATAGCGTAGATATAGATGAAGATCCAAAGCTACCAGGAAGGTCTCTGGGCCTGATTCATGGAAGTGTTTCATAATGGCACAATCCCATAGGAAAACGTTCCATGAATCAGACCATCTGTGTGTGGGTGCGATTTCTCGCCGTCACCATAACCAGTACAATGAGGGACCCTGCAATAATTCAGACAGAAAAGAGCCAAGTAAACATTACTTTATTAATGCACAAGCATTCGCGAATGGGCTGCAAGTTCAAACGTCTCGCTAAGCAAGTCGTCGAAGTGCCGCGCCTTCCTCTACACATCATGCTCTTTTATACTTTTCTGTTTACATTGCCTTGCACATAGAACACGTCCACCCCAGGGCGGATCTCCAGTTGGAGTTTATCTGAAGTATCCAGTTGGAGTTTAACGAACAACCATTG
This sequence comes from Ambystoma mexicanum, assembly GCF_040938575.1. Classification (NCBI taxonomy): domain Eukaryota; kingdom Metazoa; phylum Chordata; class Amphibia; order Caudata; family Ambystomatidae; genus Ambystoma; species Ambystoma mexicanum. The sequence continues at coordinate 272,676,300 of NC_090927.1, read as the reverse complement.
CACATTTGTTATCGTGGTCTATCGTGGTTTCCTGTTATCCCGGTCTTCACATTCTTTCGTGCCCCTTTGTGCCCGTATCTCTGTGCTCAAGGCCATGCTTACTCATTCCTTCCCCCCACCCGTAATCTGCAGATAGTTTTAGCAGGCTCAGCATGCTTCGACATACAGTGACCAAACACAATTCTTCTGTTAAAAACAAGTTCTTGCCAGGTCAGCAGGTCTTAAACGCCGCCGTATAAAGAGAAGGCCTCTTCTTTTAACAAAAGGTACATTCTTTTAACGCATATGGTGATTAGTACAAACTCCAAGTGTGAGCACAACATTACATATGCATGCGTACCTTCAATCCACCCTTTGCTCACACTTGAGCATCAATCTAAACAGTCCTAGTATAAGCAGATGGCAGGAAAGCAACATCATTACATAATGTATGTACCATAATCTTCTCCAGGCCGCCCATGTCAAAAAATTCCTATTGTACATGGCTTTTATCCATTGGATTTAGGCGCGTTATGCTGGAAGAACACATGGAAACACAGCAAGACACACATACCGGGAAGCATTGGATGCAGAGACAAATTCCTACAACTATTACCGCTAGAACCAGTATGGGCGTAAGGAGCTGACTACTATCGAGCATACAAAAAATAAGATTTTGTTCCTTGTGGTGCAAAGTAGTGTTTTTCTCTTACCTTCTGTGTTTGGGGAGCATACATTTATCTGCTCAGGGATTAAACCAGCATATACGGGTGCAGACATAATTCAGTATGTGGCTCAATTATAGGTACGTATGCGTATCAGATGCAACCTAGCGATATAGCTGTATTCCCTATTTAAAGCACCAGTGTCCTTATTACTCTAATAGTGGTAGGTCTCACTGAAAACCTTCATCCGATCTGTCCCACGTCTCGTAGTGCCTGTCCCATGAGGGGAACGCCGGAGGCCCTTCAGGCTACAAGCCCGTTGTCTTCAGTAAGGCACAATCCTGCTAAAACCAACAAGAGAGTCCAAATGTTCATCTCCCTAATGATCAAAGTTCAAAACAGTGTCCTTACACGTTGCTTGGCACATACACGTCACGGGATCGGAGACGATGGGCACACCTACTAATGGCGTCTGGCAGTACTGTTGCAACCTAGGGTTGGTTGGTTCCCTTTTCTGGAGGAATCAGTAATGGAAGCGTCTTCTTGACGTGATTCACGTGGTACCAGTGCGATTTGCCATCAACTTTTACCGCAGTTTGTGTTGCGAGGAGCACCTGAAACGGGCCCTTCCATCTGGGTTGCAGTCCGCTGGTGCGATCGAAGGCTTTTATAACAACCCAGTCACCGGGCTGCACGTCGTGACCTTCTCCTATCAGAGGAGATGGAGCTACTGCGTTCACCTGTGCATTAATAGAAATCAGTCTATTAGTTAACCCAATACAGTACTGTTGTAATGCAGGCCATGCTTGCTCAGACAATCTCTTAAGTGATATGGGGGTCCCAATACTTGGTGGACGCCCCATAACAATTTCGAAAGGAGATAAACCATGTGTACGCTTAGGCATAGTACGCATACTCAATAATGCAATAGGCAATGCATCCGGCCATTTCAGTCCCGTTTCAGCACAAGCCTTTGCCAGTTTGTTCTTCAGTACCTTATTTGTGCCCTGTATAATCCCAGCTGATTGAGGATGAAAAACTGCATGGAAGCGTTGATCAATACCAAGGGCCTTGCAAACTTTGCATACTACTTCACCAGTAAAATGAGTCCCATTGTCAGACCATAGATATCTGGGGATTGTATACAAGGGCACCCAGTGTTTCAATATGCATTGTGCTGTGGAGGTGGCACTATTGTCCCGCAGGGGATATGCTTCCACCCATCCTGAGAACCCACATCTCATCACCAAACAGTAGGAATGTTTATTTACAGGCTCCAGCTGTATAAAGTCCATATACACCACCTCAAAAGGGCAGGTGGGTAACTTACTGTGGCCCGCCGGGGCTGGTACAGCTTTCCCCACATTGTATGGAACACATATTTCACATTGTTTTGCCCATTGACGACAATACATTCCCAATCTTTTGTTGTACCACACAGCACTCAAAACTTCTTCCATAGTCCTTGCGTTAACGTGAGTTGGACCATGAGCCACACTCACTATCACAGGTAAGTATGCATCAGGTAGTACCCAAGTATTCGTATTGGTATGTGCCCATAGCCCATCTACCGTCTCCTCGTATTGATCATCCTTGTACCAAGATAGTCTTTCTTCAATGGTTGCATCTGCTTGGATTTCCTTTACGCGCTCCTTCGTCCCTTCCATAGTCACATCCCTCCCCACTATGAGTTGTCGGGCCTCCCACCGTGTATCCCTTGTGGCAGCTAGTTTAGCCATCTGGTCGGCTAAGGAGTTTCCTTGCGTGACATAATCTAGAGTCCTTTTATGCGCTGGGCATTTCACTATGGCCACCATCTTGGGCAACGTAAGGGCTTGTAATAATTCAGCAATCAATTGGGCATGTTTAATAGTATCACCTTGGGAGGTTAAAAACCCATGCTCTCCCCAGAGTTTACCAAAACTGGAAACCACCCCATGAGCGTAGGCTGAATCAGTATAAATTGTCACTTTCATACCGCTGCTTAACACTAATGCTCTCGTTAGCGCAATCAATTCTGCGGCCTGGGCCGATTTTTCACACACTTTCCCACTCTCAATCAACCGCTCCCCTGTGGTTACAGCATACACTGCTGTTGTCTCCCCATTTGGCAGTTTGAAACAGGAACCATCACAGAATAATATACCCTCATTATCAACCAGCGGGGTGTCTTGCAGGTCTGCTCTACCCTTAGTGTGTTCTTCCATTTGAATCACACAATCATGCCTAATGTCATTAAGTGAGACGGGCAAAGGAAGCAGTGTCGCTGGATTCAAAGTGTTACATCATTCGATTTTTACATTACTGGCAAACATAATCATCTCATACTGTGTGAGTCTAGCTGTGGTCAAATGCTGTGTATGCACTCTATTCAGGAGAACGTCCACCGCATGTGGGACTTTTACTGTCACTTCGCTCCCTAGGATGATACCTGCACTTTGTTTTAGGGCTGCCGCTGCTGCGGCCAATGCTCTCATGCATGGGGGTAGGCCTCGAGCTACGGAGTCCAGAGCACTGGAGAAATATGCACATGGTCTCTGTTTACCCCCTTGTTCCTGCGTTAAGACTGACACAGCGCAACCTTCCTGTTCATCAACGAAAAGGCAAAATCTCTTGGTATAATCAGGTGTGCCTAAGGCCGGTGCGTGGCATAAAACATCTTTCATAGCTGTCAGGGCTTTTTCCATCTCAGGTGTCCATTCTAATGGTCCGTTTTCTTGTACTTCTTTTAAGGCTTTTAGCATGGGCTGTATCAATACAGAGAATTCAGGAATCCAGTGCCTACAATAGGATAAAACACCAATTATCCTTCGGAGACCTTTTGCCGTGTCGGGGCCTTTTATGGACTGTATCAAAGCAATGCGATCAGTAGACAGAGTTCGCCCCTCTTCGGACAACTCAAAGCCTAAATAATGGACCTTTTGTTTTACATACTGCATTTTGGCTAGGGCTACCTTGTGCTTATTCTCTGCTAAGTGCATTATCACCAATCTGGTCACATAATGGCATTCCTCTTCGGTGGCTGCACATAATAGCAAATCATCAACATATTGTATCAGAGCAGTGTTAGCGGGTAGGGCTAGGTTATCCATCTGTGTTTTTAGTGCTTGGCTGAATATGGCGGGACTTTCTGTATATCCCTGCGGGGCTCTAGTAAATTGGTACTGTCTATCTCAAAGAGTGAAGCTAAACAGGTACCTGCTTTCTTCGGCAATAGGAATGCTGAAGAAGGCATTTTTCAAATCAATTACCGTAAACCATTTAGCTGTTTTGGGAATTAAAGTGAGTACACTTGCAATATTAGGGACAACTGGATATCTGGGTTCTACTATTTTGTTTATCTCCCTCAAATCAATAATGAAACGATAGGGTACCGCTTCATCACCTTTCTTGTGTACTGGAAGGATCGGAGAGTTACAAGGGCTATCATTTGTTGGCTCTACCACCCCTAACCGTATCATATCCTGTACTATTTGATATAGTGCCTGCTCTCCCTCGTGTGATATGCGATATTGTTTTATCCTGGGCAACCTGGCACCGGGCTTTAGTTTGATTACTACTGGGGAAACATCCAACACCCCTACATCATTCCCATGAGTGGCCCATAGTACATTCGGGATGTCTTGGAGTTCCGGGGGCAGGGTTTGCGTTACTCCTATCATACCCATAGGTTTGCTTATAGTCATTCTCACCCCCTGAGGGGAGCAATATATTGTGGCCCCTAGTGTCTTTAATGCATCAATACCTAACAAGTTTTCTGGGCAGTGATTGGTCAATAGCCACCCATTCTCCCATTTTACCCCATGAAGTTCCGCTTCTACTATTTCACTTACAGGAGTCTTTATTGGATTTCCCCCAAATCCAACTGATACCTTGCTTTTATCCGATAATGGGACAGCGGGGACGGCTCTGATATTCACGGAACTGTTTCCAGCTCCCGTGTCTACCAGACATCTCAAGTTTCGGTGGGGGCCGATCCTAATGGAGGCATAAGGTCCCCTCTGATCAATAGGTACTTGTACCACTCCCGCTGTCTCATTTCGGCCTCCTCAGGACATATCACTTGTGTTATCCTGGAAGTCGTCATTATAGTATACCCCTTCCCCACATCCTTCGCCCTGGCATACACCTTGTACTTGTGTTGTTTGTTGTGGCTGATACAGTAGATTGGGGGGAGGCGGGGCTGGCCAGGGAACATCCCCTCTTGCTTGTCCGTCAAAGGCATTGGGTTGAGGGGGTTTAAACATTCTATTGTCTTGATTGCCGTACCCACCAGTCCTATTTCCTGGGGCAAATGTTGTCTGTAAAGGGGGCCGTACGCCCCTTCCTCTCCCACCACTCTGGGGACACTGGGATTTCCAGTGTCCGGGTCTCTTGCAGAAGGCACATACATCTTGGGGTAGCCCATCCCTCCTCCCATATAGCGCACCTCCTTGCACTGTACCTCTACCTGTCCCTTGGCCCCCTATCATGTTGCTACTATAGCCCTGTGACGGGCCATTATTATTGTAGTTATACCTGCGTTGGGGCCCTTGATGCAACTGTTGCATCAACACTTTGGTTTTTAGATCCTTCTCTTGTCGTGCCTTTTGTTGTCCCTTTACTCTTTCTCCTCTTTCATAATACCTGGCCATTTCGAGGAGATCCCGGGGGTTTCTAGTCATCCACGTACTTTCTGCCTTCCTAATGTTCTCCTGGATTGGCCCGTGGAGCCCTTCTATAAAGTTTGTGGCAAAGTACCGTTGGCCCGTCTCAGACCCTATCTCTAGCCCACTGTGTGCTTTAAATGCTGCTTCGTAACGCAGGAAGTACTGTGCTACTTCCTCACTTGCGCCCTGTATCACAGCAGACAGTTTCTCCACATTCACATCAAATGGGGGTAATGCCTTTTCTAGAGCCCTCAGGACTGCCATGCCATGCCCCCTTAGGGGTTCGGGATATTCCTCATGCAGTTTCCTATTTTTACTCGCCTCCATTACATCTTTCCATTTTATTGTATCATTGTCTTTGGCACGAAAGGGGGTCCATATCTCCTCTGGGACAATAGCTAACAATATGTTATCTACATCCTCTACAGTAAATAACCCGGGTCTGAATAGCTTTCCTACTTCTTTGTAGAATCCTGCCGGGTCTATACGGGGGTCGGGGATGGACTTGGTGATATGCATCAATTCTATTCGAGATAAGGGGACATACACATAGGTGCGCATCATGTTACCAGTAACTGCATCTATGGTGGGTTGACACTCTCTCATTGGCATTGATAGTAACTTTTCCATGTTTGTTTGTTCACTTACAAGGGCCTGCACTGGTGATGAAGCAGAGGACTGGTGACTAAGGTTTTTCTCTTTTATTTTTTTATAATCTTTTAACAGTTTCTCCACCTTAGCCATTCTCCATTCTTCCGCCCCAGAATCATCCACTCTTATATTAGGTAGCAGTTTCTTATCCAATTCCGTCTTAATCCTATTCCACTGGGACACATATCTAGGCTCCTTTTCCTCTTCTATATCATCCACCCTAATAAGAAGATATTTAATTACGTTTACTTGTATAGGCCAGCCAAGGCCCTCCATCAGACTCACCAGGGTGGACATGGACTGCGAGTGTATGGATGCTATCATACGATTAACTACGTTTTGGCCCGCCTGGTCTGCATCTTTGAGTTTAGCCTCTCTTTCCCTCACCTCTCTTTCCCATGCCCTCTTTTCCTTCTCCCATTCAACACCGCCCCTTATGACTTCCGCTATTATGTCGGACATACATCCCCATAACTGAACACTGGACGCAGTCACTGGTAATAACGCGACAGCGTCCTGATATGCTGAGGGCAGATCCGCAGTACTCTGTCCTCTCAATTTACAGTTACCCTCATGAAAGGTATATAGTTTAGTGGCCACTGTCCTAAATTCCAAAGGTGTCAAACGCCCCAATTGGTCCCGTAGGCTGTCATTGAGGGGTGTGCCATACAGCCCGGTCATAAGGATTTGCAAGTCTCCATCTCTATCCTTTTCTACAGTAGTCGTTCTCCTATGGTCTATCAACCTATCTGGGTCTCCATACTTCATTGGGAATTCCGCCCTCTCACCCTCACCTTCTCTCGGAGGAGCCGTAGCCCCTGGAAATAACAATTCAGTCGTTGTTTGTTCTGCTTCTAGTCCTATTACATCTTTATACCGAGGCGCCGGCAAGGCAGGATACATACCCCCGCTATTCTTAATCATCATACGTCTATCCAACTGGTCTAGTTTCTCATCCTTCTCTTTTATCTCTAGGTCACGTAATTTTTGATTTACTGTTCTCTTCTGCCCCTTTGCCTTTTGTTTGTTCTGAGCACTGCGCCTGCGCATTGCTTCTACCCTCCATAGTCGTATAGCCTCAAACTGTGCGGGTCTGACCCGTCTTTTTACTAATTCTATTTCTACTTTGGATATGCGGTCCACATCAAAGGACCCGGTGTCTGGCCATTTATGGTCAATTGAATCTTTTGTATATTCAGACCACTCCCTTAAGAACAATGTTGAATTCAATCCATGATTAATCAACATATCAAATGCAGGGGTTCCTTCAAGAGGGGCATAGTGTCTCTTGCCTATACCACTCTTGCTGGAAGCCGCTTGACCCATTTTGTTGGTATACCGCAATTGCCTAAAAACACTCACCTTTCCCAAATGTGCATTAATAGGCTAACATTAACAGTACATCCTCCTGACATATATCGCCATACCAATATCAATACATCACCGTTTCATCATTATTATTCCATAGACGGACATACCACTGTCCTCTTCATAAACCCTAAATCGTTATTTCCTTATTCCATCATGCATCCATCCATACCACTTACCTTAACGGTCCCGCCAGAGTGTTCCGGACCCGAAGGGCGACAGCCTGCTGTTCCACCGCCGACGGAGCCAGAAAAACAAGGATGACGCGTTGGTTGCAATCAAAGGTGCGGATTCAGTTGTTGGGGCCCCGTGATCAATTCCTTCTCCGGTTCCGCCGCGGCGTTCCTCACCCAGTGACGGACTGTCGCTCCTTCGCATCCCACTTCTGACACCAAAATTGTGGGTGCGATTTCTCGCCTTCACCATAACCAGTACAATGAGGGACCCTGCAATAATTCAGACAGAAAAGAGCCAAGTAAACATTACTTTATTAATGCACAAGCATTCGCAAATGGGCTGCAAGTTCAAACATCTCGCTAAGCAAGTCGTCGAAGTGCCGCGCCTTCCTCTACACATCATGCTCTTTTTTACTTTTCTGTTTACATTGCCTTGCACATAGAACACGTCCACCCCAGGGCGGATCTCCAGTTGGAGTTTATCTGAAGTATCCAGTTGGAGTTTAACGAACAACCATTGCACATTTGTTATCGTGGTCTATCGTGGTTTCCTGTTATCCCGGTCTTTACATTCTTTCGTGCCCCTTTGTGCCCGTATCTCTGTGCTCAAGGCCATGCTTACTCATTCCTTCCCCCCACCCGTAATCTGCAGATAGTTTTAGCAGGCTCAGCATGCTTCGACATACAGTGACCAAACACAATTCTTCTGTTAAAAACAAGTTCTTGCCAGGTCAGCAGGTCTTAAACGCCGCCGTATAAAGAGAAGGCCTCTTCTTTTAACAAAAGGTACATTCTTTTAACGCATATGGTGATTAGTACAAACTCCAAGTGTGAGCACAACATTACATATGCATGCGTACCTTCATGTGTCCAGACAGGGAGATTAGAAGGGAGACATTGTTTTCAAGCATTGTTGCCATTAGAGAGTAAAGGAACAAGTGGCTGTGGTGTGCAATATATCAGGGCTCACTATTATAATAAAGGAAGCAACATTATAGCCAGTGACACCATGAATTAAGCTTTTTGGAAGATCATAGCCTGACAATGAAATCACTCTGAAGGACTGACAATTTCGAAAAGTATAGGCACTGGTAATTTGGACAGGTTAGGCAATACAAGATTATATGAGGTGCCCAGGATTACACATTCGTTAAGAGGTGAAGCTGGGATTTGCGCTCACTCACTTTCTGCAATTTACTTCTTGCTTTTCTAGCCCATACCACAAACCCATTCCACTCAAATGGCCTACATAAAAATACAGATCAGGTAATAGGCTAAACAATGCCACTACCTTGTGAGAAGGCAACCCTTTCCAAGGAAGACAGCACAATAATGTCAGTGATATAAGATGATGTGTTCAGGATCACTGTATCATCTGCTGGCAAAGCCAGGATACAATTATGAGCGCTTTTGTTCCACAGTCTTGAATTTGGATACCGAATCACCTCTCGGATTAACACTTTACACACTGCATAGAAGGTGGCTGCCTTGGTCTCTGTCTGAACAAACCAATTTCTAGACCTTCACCATGCTATGTTCGTTTTTTTTTTTTCCAAACTTCTTTTTATTGGTTTTCTACAAGCAGACAGGCATTACGGCATTATATTACAAGCACCGAAAACAGCGCTCAGTTGCTTGTTATTCTAAAAGACAATAAACATGAACAAAAACAACAAGACTGTAAAGCCTCAGTGGGGACGACGGGGTGGGGGGAGGGAGGAGAGACGATGGGTTGAATATCAGGAGTCTGAACCAGCGAGCGCTGTTTGCACTGCAGGAGTGCATCAGGTTCGGAATGAGCCTGCATGGTAGATATGTTCGTTTTTTTTTATAGCAACCACTATGTGATGCATGTGCATTGCTGATAATAGCACCTGTTGTGCTACAAAAAAAGTACAGATACATGCAGGCTTATCAACCTCAAACATAGGAAAGGCAGAGTTGACCTTGTTGGAATGTAACATTGTAATCTTGCATATTGAATATGAACACAGGTCTCTGGGATAAGAGCTTAGCACACTGAGCTATTTTTGGAACCAGCGCGGCACCGAGATTTAGCAATATGCATTTCAACTTTGGCTATTACACATGATCAATATAATCCCCACAGAAAGGTGAGAATGCCCACAGGAGTTGTGTGGTAGTGGATAGGGCAGAGAACACAGAAAGCATTACAGGATGAATTGATCAAAGCAGAATGTACTTGACAACAACAGATTGGCAAGAGGTCCAGAGCGTCAGCAGCACACCATAAAATAACCTGACTTGTGCTATTTTTGTTTGGTAAACAATGTGAACTGACTTTTTTAGATCAGGCATTCTTTTGAGGGCCTCCAAGGTGGGTGCCTGAGGCAAGTGGCCTTTTTGCCCTCCCATAAAGACGTCTCTGCTCTTCTGGCGTGTTGCCTCTTTCTCTGGGCTACAGGGATATGCATTCTTTTTCCTACCTGTTTTTTCCAAATAGAACGGTCTGCCCCTGTGCCTGGACTCTCAATGCAAGGTACTTTAGTTTGGGCTGGTGGTGTTGTAGCTGCCATTGAGGTCTGAGCTAGAGCCTGCAGCTGGCTTAACTTTCAGGTTATGGCCCTGCGGGTGTAGCACCCTGCTTGCCTGCACTCCTTACAGGATATTGCAACGCATCTCCCTTAACCTCCTGTGGGGATATAGAGCCCAACTCACTTAAGCACCCGAAGGTGGATATAGTGTCCTGACTCACTTCACCTCCTTTACTCCCACTACCCATCTGGTCCCTGCCAGTCGCTGGGCTCAGGTTTTCGTCGGGCCTCCTATGCTAGTCTGAACCCTCAGCGTGGCCTATCTAATACAGTGGCTTTCATGGACTAGCCAGCTCCCAGTATCACTCTTCGTCTATAGATGCCCCCCTGACCCAGCCAACTCAGGTTATGCTTCGATGGTACCCCTTTGTTAAGATGCTCCCAACCCCAATTCAAGGAAAAATTAAGAACTTTCTTGTTTAGTGCACGTAAACTGGTCTCGATAGGCCTGCCTCGCCTTCCGGGAGTGCGGCAGGCAGCTGCTCAGATCACTGGGGGAACTAGACTCTCACTGGGACCTTCAACTGTAAAGGGGCTCCCAATCCTAATCCAAGCAAAAATGAAGAACTTAAAAATGCCGTGTACACTGTGCAATAAAAAACCCAGCTTTATTACACAGAACGTCCGGGAGAAGAACACAGACCGCTTCGTGGAAATGAGCTGACCACAAGCATTCTCAAATGGACACTTCTGGGATGTAAATTTTAAAGGAAAATGGCGCTCATTAAAATGTTTACAATATTGCAACAATTATTACATTCCTGGCATGGTGATTGTCTGACAGTCGGCAGTCCCTTAGAGAATACTATACATTAAGAACTCTAATTAGGGGTTTCCCTTCTCGTAGTTCTGGGCATTACCACCCCTTGATGACAACACATTTTGCAGGTTAGCAGGAAATACACCCTCGGGATTGACTGGCACCCTTCATAGAGCGTGGTGATACAACGCTCAGTGTTAATTGGACAGACATAGCTGAGATAGCTCTGGCAGTAACATCTCACAGAATGTGACCAATAGCACTCTGTGGGGCGTTTGGTGAGGTCACATACATTGTTGAATCTCCTGGGACACACAACCCCCTTCAACTGATTGGTTTGCTTTGCTCCTCACCCCCTGCACCTGCGTGTTCCCCTCGTTTGAGTTTGAGCCGACCCATGTTGCCTACTCAGGCTCCATCCTCCCAAATATCTCGATTTAATAAGCAGTTGAATATTAAAAACGCGTGCATTTGCTTCTGATCATTTATTCGGTTATCGTCTGGGACGGCACTGACTGTCTCAAGGGCAGCTTCCTTCCCATGAGAAAATACTCCCCTGCAACACTTAATTCCCCACTGTTGGCACTCCTTCCCACCATGACCTTCACTGTTGGAGCTTGCACCCATCAGCAGAAATACATTCTAAGTTAATGTCCCATGCAGCCTGTGGCTAACCCATGGTGATCCTACCAGTCTCAATCGTGGTTGGACTCAAAGATGGCCACCCACTTGCTTGCTAAATCATTAATATCTATACTCAATGAAGCAAAATATCCTTAAACACACAGCCCCCCTATATACCAATCCATAATGCCTTAAAGAAAAAGACCCTTATATGGAAGCTGCTTGTAAGATGCAGATTGGGCCATAACGTCATGTACATTTTCATCTTTTTATCTTTTGTTTTTTCCTGCAACTCCCATTTCTTAGTTTTTTCTGTAATGGATGTGTGTACTCTGTTATGTTATTTCTTATTCTGAGAGTCCTTTTCTCATTTTTTATTTTTACTTCTTTTAATTTTTGAATTTTCATTTGATTTTGATTTTGAATTTCATTTGTATTTTTCACTTTTTGTTTTTGCTCTTATCATTTTTCGTCTCAACGCGAATATTATCTGATACATATTTGTCTTTTTTTAATCAAAGGGTTATTTTTAAACTTGCTGATACTGAATTATAAGCATACTAGTATCACAGCACTGTGCAGTTTGCTCTACGTCACGTAATCAAACTGTCATGCAGCACCGTGTCACATGCACCGGCATGATGGCGACACGGTGCGCTGCGACATTTTGGCACGCCTTTTAAAGTAAAATAGCACTGCATATGTTACTGTCAACACTTCTTAATCCAATTCTCCACGTCCTTGTGGCTTGTTGCCACAGAACCACAGGTAAGAATGGGCAGCATCCCTTTTTTCTTTCAGACTTTATTTGTATTTATATTTATTAAATTTATAGAGCGCTTTACTCCAAAGGGCTTTACATTACAACAACTGGATACATGGAATAAGTGGAAGCTTAAATGTAAAACATGAGGCAAACCATCAAAACAATATACAGAACAATTAGCCTAGGTCAGGAATTGAGAAATAGAACAGAGGAAAAGAAGAGAGAGGAGAAGATGTTAACAGGACGGGGAAAGGAGAAGTTGAGATTTCAGGGAGGAAATGGAGAGATGAGGAGCGGATTGAGAGAGGTAGAGAGTTCCAGTGTAGGGGGGCGAGGAGCTGGAAGGATCGGAAGCGGGAAGGGGCGCAAGGGGGTGGGGGAACAGTAAGAAGGAAGAGATCAGCAGATCGGAGGGGGCGAGAGGGAGAGTGGAAAGAGAGGAGAGATTAAAGGTATGGAGGGGCGAGATCACAAAGAGATTTAAAGACGAGACAAAGGAAGTTGAATTTAAGTTGAGAGTGGAAAGGAAGCCAGCCAAGATGGGAGAGTGAAGAAGAAATGGCGTCATGAGGAGATTCTGTAACTCTTAAGTTCTTGATTTTTTACAGAAATGTCTGTGGTACATCATTCTGATCTTTCAGCATCTGTTCTTACATGACCACTATACTTATATATATATATGGTCTATACTTTTTTCAGAATTGTTCAGATTTGTTCTTGAGCTTTTAATGGTGGTTTTCATGCTCCTTCCTAAATGCCAGGTATGGCCATGCTCCTTGGTTTCTTCCTCAATATTCGATGATCTTTCTATCAAACATAATTTCTCTAAGGATCGTTTTTGTTCTTTAATTGATTTTTCAGACATTGCCCTGAAAAAGGACAAAATGTGGTTCCGAAATGCATTGGCTCTTGTCTGCCTTATTGGGGATTACTTTTTACCACCTCAAATGGTTGCATTGTATTTTATCTTGTTGGAGTATGTTTGAAATTGCACATAACACCTGGCATCAAATGGTGTTATTGAATATCAGAAGTATTGTCTAATTCTAGTGTGCAGCCATCACTGTGGAATTCTTTCCCGTCTTTTTGTACTGGACATTGGTCTCCGTTCATGTGCGTTGATAGTTTGTTGGCTTGCACCTAAAAAATTGGTTTCTATATAATCTTTGTTGATCCTTGTAATCCACAAAAGTGGTGCCCACCTGTTTTGACTTAAGTCACGTGTAGAGTGACACGTGGGACACTTGTCACGGTGTCAATAAAAGGTGCACACGGCCGCCCGTGCACCAGTCCACGCCATCAGACTCCTGCCTTGCGTGTCTTATTTGGCGTAGCACCAGCGCCTCACATCAAGCAAAGGGCCTCCACCACATGCCCCTGCCAACTGAATACTGGCTCCCCGGCATTCCCAAACTCTGGCACCGCTTATCCTTGTGGCCCTGGGCCCCCAAGCCTGGGGCCAGGAGCGGGTCCTAACTGGGCTTGCCGAGACAGCGCAATGTTGTTGTTGGTCCCTCTGACAGCCCAACACCACCCCTCATCTTTTTTTGCCTCTGGCAACACCCGGAAATGTTAACCTCAGCCAGTAGTGGCATGGATGTCTCCTAAATTCTCCCCATTGTTGGCGTTTGCACAGTGAATGCAGGAGCATGTTCTAGCTCTTTTCCATCTGCGTAAAAACATGTGCTTCGGGTTCTCCTCCCTTGTCTGATCCAGGTTTTGTTTTTCTAGCAAGTGCCCCTTTGAGAGTCTTGCATGATCTTTAGGCTCGAGCGCGGGACGCAAAGTGTATCCTAATACCATAATACGGCCTGTCGGGAATTCTCAAGCATGTATTTTTTCAGAGAGACGTTCCCACTGGAAGAGCTTGGGGCCCCAGGACACACCTTGCATCGTCTCCCCTGCTCAACAGAAGGCTTGATTCTCCCTCAGACAGGTCAGGGTTGCCACCCAACCTGTCTAGGCTCACATCTGGCCTCTGGACCGCGCTGCCCATGTGACCTCATCACAGAACACTATGTTGGATTGTACCTGTTGTTTACTACATTCCCTAGCAGTCCTTGCAGGGTAAGCTTGCGTTAGCCTCAGAAATTAAAGGTGAACCCCAGAGTACCTTAGAAACCATACATCTTTCCACGGTTTGGGAATACCTGAGTTTGAGTGTTGTGTAATCTTGATTAGTGCCAGTGACATGTAGCGGGCACTACAACAGGAGAGTTGATGGGTAAGGTATCACGTAAGATGGGAGATTTCTAAATAAAACAGTGGAAGGTATTAGAGGAAACACAAACTCCATGATAAGGGATTTTATTATTATTATTTAAATTTTTTTAAACTTTATTTATTGAGCTTGACAATGCAACAGAGAAAAACGAGCATTAGACAGTTGGTAAATACACATACAGTATGCATAATGGATTGTAGATTGTAGAAACAATGAAGCGTCAGTGGGAGTGAAAGTAGCCAGAGATGTAGGTAACACAATGGCAATCAGAGCATGTAGACTAAGCAGAGTTGGGATTCGGAGAGGTTAAAACGTCAGTCTCATCTTCAGTGTCAGCGGATAGGGGGGAGATATATGAGCGGAAGGGAGCCCAGATGTTTCTTGGTTTAGACACCATAGGTTGTAGGTGTATCCAATACTCTTCGATATCAGAGGCCCAGGTGACAGCCCGGCACCATTGAGCGTGCATGGGGGACCTAGGCCGCAGCCAGAGTAGTAAAATACAGCGGGTCGCAAGAAGCAGACATAGGCTCGCCAGTCTCCTGGAGTCCCGGCGCAGCCTGGGAAGTTCATGAAAAAGACATGTCAGTGGAGAAGGGATAACAGAGCAGTCCAACATTTCTAAAAGGGTTGCGCACACCTCTTCCCAGTATTGGGTCAGGCGCGGGCATGACCACAACATGTGTATGTAATGTGCGTTATCGGATTTACATCTCGGGCATGTGGGCAGATGGTCCTGTGACATGTGGTGCAGTCTGATCGGGGTGTGATCAAATCTATGAAGTACCTTGAACTGGATCAGTTTGAACCGTGAATTAAATTAAATTTGGTGGGTACGGGCACACATATGATCCCAGCACTGGTCTGATATCTCGACATTTAGATCTTTACCCCAGGAGTCTCTGAGCCTGGTAAGTGGAGAGGCCGCCTTGCTCTGGAGGGTGCTGTATAATCTAGAGACCTTCCCCTTGAAAGTCATAGTATTTATAATTTCTGACAGTATTGGATCATCTGGGCGGATTGAGGGGAAATCCAAAAGTCTCTTCTTAAGGGAGCGTCGCACGTCTGCGCAGTGCAACCAGTGGGAGGGCCTACCCCGTAGGCACTGCGGCAGATTAGACCATTCAATGAAGATGCCCTGTTCAAATGCGTCCCGGACCAAAGTCAGACCGGCCCCTGCCCAGCGATGTGTTGTTGTGGCATCAACTCGAGGAGAATCTGGAAAGAAATTCCAGAGGGGAAGGTCGCCATGGAAGGGGCGCAAGGTGCCAGCCCGTTTCCACATTTTACCTAGGGCCAGTGCTGTTTCTCCAAACGGGTGAATGGGTTCAAATTTCATTTCACAAGAGGGGAGAACTATTGAGCGAATGTCCCAGTCATCAGTAGCGCGTGCTCGAGTTTGACCTGTAGGGGGGTTCTGTGGGGACAAACCAAAATTATGCGAAGTGGGCTTGGGCAGCCACCCAGTACCCCTCGAAATTAGCAGCGCCGAATCCTCCCCTTGACATTGGAGCTGTCAGTGTGTCCAGGAGATTTTATTTTGGATGAATAAAGATCCCTTACCCAAGTTTGCATGCTACTGTATAAAATGCCAAGTCCAATGTTGGTACCCTCTTGTTGTAAAGCGCTCTGCTGCTCTCAAGCTGCGTACGCTCTATTAGCAATAAAATAAAATGAAAGACACGACTACTCTAAAGGACTTCAGGTCCAAAGTCCATCCCTAATCTATCAAAACATGGGTCCACACAGGACAGTATTCATCCAAACTGAGTCCCAGGGATTGTGTGCCCTTACAAAATTCTTTTCATGATTCTTTGTGTCTCATAGTGGCTGGGGCCTTTCTTCATCCTGTGGTTTCTATCCTGACTTGAATCCTGGAGCTGGCATCATCCAGTGATGGGCCTTCATCTCAAGGGACCAGGTGATGGACTCATGCAGCAACCTGGGAAAGACCTTACACCCCCTTACCCGTAGCATGATTTGCACTGTAGGCTTACCCACAACCCACATGGATAATTCTGGAAAGAATGAATAGGTCTTCTTCCTAGGTCTGTTCTCATTTGGTACGCCTTCCTCAATTTGCAATGTGGCCTTCCTACTTCCACCGTGCTCTGGATAATATGCCACAGCCAACTTTAATTTTCTTTCACTTCACTTGTCTTTACTCTGACACCAGTAATCATTTCTAAACTTGCAGTCTCTGAGCAACAGGCTTTTTTGCCTTGCCTGAGCACTTGTCCTGGCTATCCTTCAGCTCTGGCTTCATTGCTATAGCTTCTCCTTTCTCTTACACCAGCTTTCAAGTGGGCTCTCTTTGCACGACCTCAGCACGGGACCTTACTTCTCTGGCTACAGCACTTATCTTTCTCCTCTGTCCTCTATGTACACTCTCTGCCTGCTACTATTTTAAGGACATCCTATCTTCTTTTGGAACACCATCCAAGTGCAGTATTCCCTGCCTCCTTTTATACATGGCTACATTTAAAGATCGATTTAGCATGGGTCCTGTCTGGGTCTGTTTTCATGAATGCAATACTACTCTTGATTTGTGCTGGCAATGTAGGTCCACCTCCTCCTCATATCACATGTGGATCCTTTATATTTCAGGTTCAGAATACATAAAAAATCTGCATTGGGAGACCACCAGGGGGCGCAGACGAGATGGATGCGTAACACGTCATCTCCCCTGCCCAGCGACGTGTAATGGCTGGGAGATAACTCCTTTTCTACCTAAAAACCAAAGAGTGAGGTACCAATGGCTCCATGAAAGTACAGAGCCGCTGTGGACAGACGATCATAAGTCGCTGAAACGGGACGAGAAAGGAAGTGGCAGCGTTCTGAGAGGGGCCTAGAGGACGAGAGGAGGAATCCGTAACAGCGGGTTTGAGTGACCAGGGAGGCCAATCAGTAAAGAGCTGATGAGGCTAGCAGGCGGAGAAAGGGCAGAGTCCCAGAGAGGGATGTGACCTAGCGTCCAGAACCCAGAGGCCCAACAGTGTATGATCAAGAGGGACCGCAGCATGCATCGCTGGTTGGCCGGCTGAAAGGTGAGCCTCACAGGGTGAAGTATCAGACCCTCCGGTGGAGGTGAGGCATCCTGGCCTCGGAGACCCAAGGTGGTGAAAGGGCAGACGCTGTGCATAGGGAGGGCACTGGAGCATAACCAGACGCAATAGGCTACAAGCAGGGCATTGGATTACAGTTGCTTGGTGCCCATAAACAGGAGCCCAGTGCAGGAAGTCACTGATGGAAGCGCCCTGCAGTACCTGATATGCGCCCATGGCACAAGCTTGAGAATTCGTTAGGAGAGGCCATATTGGAGCCAGTCTGGGAGCTTGCAGCCCGTGGGTGGAGCCCATAACAACCCCCAAACAGCATGGGCATCTGGAAGGGCGCCACCCCAGCCCAACCTCACCATATGGACGATGGTGTGCCCGGTGCATTGGTTGCACTGGGAAATACCAACAGAGGCTCCCTACAAATAGATGAGTAAACGAACCCCCAGCATGAGCGGCCACAGTAGTCGGAGAAGTTATGTTCAGGGATCTAAGTGGTGCGGAGGTAGGATACCCCCATTCCTGTTTTACACTAAGGCTCACACCAACGCTCAGGGACAGGGGCCAGCGAGAGGCGCTACACTCAAGAGAAGGGTGAATAGCAAACCAAGCCCTGTTACTGCAACAACAATAAATGGGGCACTACAAAAGAGGGCACTACAGGGGGGCGCTGTTGCGCACATAGCTGGATGCAGCTCTGAGCGTGAGCTGTGGTGGCATGCTTGGGTCCAGGGCATAAAACTCATAAAAAATCATCCGGTTTCTAACAAAATTGAAGGTGAAGGTGTCTGACGACGCTGTCCAGGCACACAGGAAAAATCTCAAAAATTGGACCAGCAGATCTGAAGTTACAGCAAGTTCTTGCTGCAGCCCCATGCGGCCTCCAGAGATAAGACCCATCGTCCTCGCAGGCCCCACCTGCCATGGGCCTGCGAGATCATCCGTGCGGAGTGCAAAAATCCTGGGACTGATCCTCACACCCGGCATCAGGAAACTTGTTATCTACCATGAAGGAGAGGCCCTTGCACCAAAGGCTTAAGCGGAGCGGAGCAGAGACCAACCTGCCTATCGAATGGTGAGGCAGCCACCAGGAATGAAAATGGCGTGGGACACTGGGAAGCACACCGATAGCGGTCTACTGTGTCAAGCAAATGGAGCTGCCCGATCCCAATCCGCAGTTCCCACTAAGACAGGACGATGGAACTAGAGCAATTTACACCGGCAGCAGTGGAGCATGCAGCGGCGGTGATCCGGAGCAGTACCTTGTCTGCGGTAAGCAGGGTGCGGGGAAAACCAAGCCAGGCACGTGTGCAGAGCCAAACCAGAACGGCAACCACGAATCCCCTGGGCAGTCCGTCGCCCATAACCCACTCCTCCCGGAAAGTAGGTGAACACTGTAATCCACTATTAACTGAGCCGGAAAGGGTTTATAAGACCTTACAAGAGAGGGCCCAGTGTGGGGGGAATCGCGAGCAGCTCTGAGAAATACTGGATGTTCATGTAGGCATGATGTGCTGATACGCAGCCAACGCCGAACACAGCAAACCACATGACCTCGCCCCTACGGACAGTGACAGGAGGACATCCAAGGGAAGGGGCTCTGAGTCATCTGCCTGATAGCACGACGGCATCCCTACAGTAGGAGTAAACCCTCGCGGAGCACCGGAGACCGAGGCACTATTAAACAGGCGCATGCCATTCACGACCATAGTACGCACAGCCAAGCACTATCCACGTTCGGAGTCTAAGATACAAAGGTACTCAATAACAGTATCACAGGGTCACAGTGAAAGCGGAGACCCGCAACTGCTGGAAAGAGCACTTAAGACTTTGTGCATAAGGACACAGGAGATCCAAAGGTTGCCAAGCACACAAAACTCTGTTACTCGCCAACGGGGAGAGCTAGACTCCCAGAACAAGAAGACTCCTTGCATCGGCTACAGGAAACGATTTGGAGTCAAAAATTAAACAGTCACGCACCACGGACGGTGCTTTGTAATTCACCACATCCGCAACACACACTGAACTGCATTAGGAAAATTCTTAGGGCAGAGCACAAGTACTGCTGCTACGACATAGAGACAATCCAGCCCACAATGGTTACCAGCGGGACTGGGCCCACACACACTGTATCCTCTCACGATCCCTGCCAAGGATAGAAATCACCTTGCATGGCTGCAGGAAACTATTTGGAGTCACAAATTGCAAGGTCACTCACTACGGAGGGCGCTCCGTAACTCACCAAGTCCGCAACACACGCGGAACCGCATAAGTTACGTTCTTAGGGAAACTATTTGGAGTAAAAAATTAAACGGTCACGCACCACGGACGGTGCTTTGTAACTCACCACATCCGCAACACACACGGAACTGCATTAGGAAAATTCTTAGGGCAGAGCACAAGTACTGCCACTGCGACAGAGAGACAATCTAGCCCAAAACGGTCACCAGCGTGACTATGCCCACACACACTGTATCCTCCCACGATCCCCTGCCATGGATAGAAATCACACCTGAAAAGTGATCAGCCCAAACTCTGCGAGACAACATAAAAGCCCCCAAGGGAAGAATCACCCTTGCAGCTAAGTGCAATGCCCAAAGGGGCTACAGCTAAGAAGAAAGGAGCGATAGATAAGTTCACAAGACCAACTACTAAAGAGAACATTATGAGTGACAGCGCCTGCGGACATACCATTCCACCTCCTTCACTGGCGACGTCGGCCCCCATGGATCTACAAGGGGTCTTCAATTCCATGCAACAAAGCTTTGCTGCTCTTAATTACAAGATCGATGGCATTACGTTCGAGAAAGCCACGGGCCGTATCATTGAGGCGGAAACGAGGATCAGCACAGCCGAAGACACACTGGAAGCATTACAAACCACAGTGACCAATATGGCCAAAGATTTGGGCACAGTCAAATTGAATTGCGAAGATCTGGAGGCGAGATCACGCAGCAATAATATATGCATAGTAGGAGTCCCAGAAGATGCACTTAAAGGTACGATGGAACTTGCTGTTGAAGAACTGCTAAAAGAACTACTAGGGGATCCTGGATGGTCAGTGATGTTCATTGTTGAATGCGCACACAGATCACTTGCTGCATGTCCAAAACCGGGTGCCTATCTGAGGCCGATAATAGCAAAACGTATGAATTACAGAGACAGAGACCTGGTCTTACGGGCTGCCAGAGACAAGCAAGAGTTGCAAACTGGGATCCAGCTTAATTCGCATACTCCCTGATTACACCCTGGCGGTCCAACAAGAGAGCGAACATTCACGGGAGTAAAGAAGATGCTGAGAGAACGTATGATACCTTATGCAATGTTGTATCCGGCCAGACTGCGCATGCAGTACAAGAATAAAACTTATTTTTTCACCTTCCAGGAAGAGGCTGTTACCTTTGTTGAAAATAACATTCCGCTGTCTGACAAGCAAATGATGGAAGTGCGTGACACTCCCTAATGGGAGGATCGAAAAGATGACTCTACCTTGACTATTGTACTGATTCGGATTTGCCGTCAAAAAGTGTTCATCAGATGCTCCTGTCGGAAAGTAAACATTTTCGTGTTGATCGGCCAATACCCGGCTGATCGGAGTATGTGTACTCGTAACGTAATTAATGTTCAGAAACTGTAAGATCTAAGATGCTAGCATTACACCTGGATTCCGGCCGCCACTAAAGAGGTCCCCCCATGCAAGTGCATGAGTTAGTAAATTGGGTAGGGGGGAGTAAAGGGAAATGCATAGTTGAAGTTTGGGGAACTTTGAGGGTGAGGGTGGGGTGTGTGGAATGGTTGGAGAGTTAAAGTTACAAGAATGCATAGTCAGATAGCAATTTATTACCGCAATAAAAGCAATGGATACTGGAGTACGGAAACAAGGCGAATAGAAAAGAGAACGAATGGCTAATAAGAACCCAGTAGAGATAAAACTAATGAGCTGGAATGTTAGGGGTCTTGGTATGCCTGTAAAAGAGCGAAAGGTGATGGCTTATGTCAATAAAAGAGAAGCGCGGATAACCTTCCTTCAGGAAACGCCTTTATTGGGGCATCAAGCAAGTAAGATTGCGCCAGGTTGGGGAGACCACCGAAACTTCACGTCCTACTCAACTTGGGGAGTAATGATACTTGTACACAAAACACTACCATTTGTCCCTCTCACGACGGAGTGTGACCGGAATGGAATATATGTGATTGTGCATGGCAAACTAGGCGACGCCGACGTCCTACTGATCAACATCTACAGCCCCAATATGAACGACCCAGAGTTTTATACCAAGGTCTTCCAGAAATGTGAAAAATACCCAACAGCCCAAATAATTAATGGGGGGGACTTCAACACCATATTGGATGTGGACCTGAACCGGACAACTAGTTCCCCTAGACCCATGACTGGTGCAACATGCGTAATACATACACATATTACAGACTTGGGGCTGAAGGACGCCTGGCAGTTACTACATAGGGCACAAAGGGCATACAACTTTTACTCATCAGTTCATGATATGCACACCCCAGGATAGATTTATGGTTAGAATACTGAGGCTAGAGGCTAGAATACTGCCTAGAACACTATCAGACTACTCCCCGGTGCTGCTGTCGATGGTTTTCCCTGAGGCCATCCCACAGAGACCACCCTGGCACTTCAATGTGACCGCACTGGCTGACCCAATATATAAAACCAACCTGGTACAGAATGTTACTGAATTTTCAGAAAATAATGACAGATCTGTCGCCAGTCAGGCAGTCCTGTGGCGGGCATTTAAGGCCTATATTAGGGGTATCGCCATGTCCACAGAGTTGGGAGTACTCAGGGATATACGGAGGGAGCTGGGGAGAAGAGAAGAAGCTATAGCCAAGCTTCAAGAGTAATATGCGACTGCCCCAACGGCGCAGACGTCGACTGGCATTAAAACACAGCTGGACGAATTCTGGGCAGCGGCAGACCATGAGCTACGATACTTCGATAGACCAGCAGCAGCCTGGAGGTATGGCGAGCAAGAAAGGCCGGGCAAATTGCTGGCACAAATGGTGCATGGGGAAAGGAGAAAGGAGAAACACCAATATCCCGTGCATAACCAGAACGGACGGAGTTGTGGTCACAGGCCAGGAGGAGATTAGTAAAGTCTTTTACGACTTTTACGCTAAATTGTACTCCCCCAAAGCACAGCCACGGAAGATGAAATAGATAGCTACCTAGCCAAAATACCCACCACTCTTTTATCTGGTGAGATCAGGGACGCCCTAGATAACCCCCTGACACTGACCGAAATAAAGGAGGCCATAAAGGCCCTACCCGGCAGGAAAGCGCCTGACCCATTAGGTGTCAAATTTTACAAAGAATTCATAGAGATACTAGCACCTCGCCTCCACGCAGTGTGGACCGAGGCATTGGAACCAGGCAAACTACCGAGCACAACATGTGAAGCGGTCATACCCCTACTTCTCAAACTGGGGAAACCGCCTGAAGACTGCGGCTCATATCGCCCACTATCTCTCATAAACAATGACACAAAGGTGTTCGCAAAGATACTCGCCACCCATCTCAATCCCTTAATGCTGCACATGGTCCATGAAGACCAAGCAGGGTTTGTACAGGGCAGATTCACAGCGTCGAACATTGGCTGGTGCTATAATATACTGGCAAAGAGAGACTGAAGGGATCGCAATGGCCTTGGACATGCAAAAAGCCTTTGACACAGTCTACTGGCCCTTTCTGTTCAGGGTCCTTAACAACTAAGGGTTTGATCCCAATTCGATCAAGTGGGTCTGAATACTCTACACACAAGAGTTAGAGAATGGAAGGTAATGACAGTGCGCAGATCTTAAAGTTCTTATTGAAAAGTCCAAAATTGTAGATTTAGCTTCAAGTACAATTTATTGGTAACTTAAGAGCCGACACGTGTTTCGACCTATCCGGTCGTTCTCAAGGCGTGATTCCAATGGTGTAATGGTCAGAGTAGTATGTCAAGCAACACAGTTGCTGCTCTCCAATGGGTATGTGTCTTTGTGCTAGTACGGGTTATCTCATGCAGGTAGCTCCAAAATAGTACCGGGGTCAAATCCCCATCTCCTAGTAGAATTAGAACAAGTTAAACAACTTAACAAAGAGCATATCTTGTAATTCCAGATACCGCTTGATACATTTCAAGATATTGAATAGGGTCCACCTCACACCAGCCCGACTCAAAAGCATGTATATCGCAGCGACGGGGAAGAGCCCAAGATGTGGGAGCGATGGGGCAGGCATATTTCACATGTTGTGGTCATGCATGAAGCTCACCGGATACTGGGCTGACGTGTGTAATGAGCTTAGTGAAATGTCAGACCGAGCTATAAACTGGGAACCGGGTTTGTGTGTGATGGGCATGGTGTGCAAAATGAGCCCAAATCAGCAAAAACATTTGAAACTGGGCTTATTAATGGCAAAGCGTGCGATACTAATGCGTTGGAAAAGCAGGAAACCACCGGTGTTGGGTGACTGGGTAAAAGACATGACCTGGGCGAATGATAACAAAGAAGTATATATTAGCCTATTGCCAATGACATGTCGCCCGAAAGGTATCTGGGGCGGGTTCAGACAATACCTTGCAGACAAAAGTGCAAGAGAAGAGGAACAAGAAGATCTCTGACAATGTAAGCATGATTTACTCCAATTATATATATAACGGTATAACTGTAACAATAAGTAATGTGATTGCAAGCAATGTAATGTGGTTAAACTGTGCAAATTAAATAAAAGTTTTAAAAAAAGAATTTTTGAAAACTACATGCTGGATCTGCATACAGTGGCCATCTTACATAGCTTCAGATACACAACAAACCCCGGGAAAACCAATACCATAGAAGGCGAGCTGCATATCAGAGGGGCCGACCATGAAGCCTCCACCAAGGCAGACGTGTGTCTACTACTGGAGGAAATCAGATCAATCAAGAGCGGATTAATGACAGCTGTCTCTGAATTTAAGGCTAGAGTGGACAAAGTCGAGAAGAAAATAGAAGTCTTGGAAAGCCACCAATTATCGGTCGACTTAATGGAAATGAATTTCGAAGGGGGCTTCACAGATTTGGAACTAAGGGAGTAAGACCTTGTGACCAAAATCGATGACCAGGGAAAACCGAGAGAGGCGGACCAATATCTCCTTTATGAGCTTGAAGGAATCTGAAAGCAAATTGACTCTCTCACTAGATACGCAGGTGAAATTACTCGTAAACAGTCGTAAACAGTCTCTTCTATGACCCACCTTCACCGGCAATAACATTTGATAGAATTCATTGAGACGGGGGACCGCCCAAAAGGCTGAGGTCTGTTGCGGCAAAGTGCCATCAATACAAGCACAAAATGGACATAAGGGCCAGAGAAAAGGGGCAGATCAGATTTGAGGGCTCAAAGATCCAAATATATCAAGATATGCCAGCCCTGATGCTGTCAAAAAAGAAAAGACTGGCGCCTACCTGACACAATGGCTACAGGAGCAAAGTATACGATGCAGATGGGGATTTACATTTGCGCTGTTTTGAGTATCGAGGAGAGGAATATAGGTTCACATATACAGAAGAGATAGATTGGCTTCTTACGAGCATCTCTTCAGGGAACCACGGTACAGTTCAAGCTGAAGGGTCCTGTAAAGTTGGACCGATGGACGCTAGTAGTAAGTCCAAACCAAGACAGGGCCGTCCTACTGGTACAAGGAAGTACCGCAGATACAACACTCCATGACAAGGATCGTTGCCTCATTTGAAAAAAACAATATACATTTACTGACTTCACCTAAGCTGCTACAGCAGTCAGAGGGGACTGGCCGGGGTCTCTTTAAGCGACGAGCCTTCAGACAGGTTAATTTGGTTTCAGCAATGGCAGTTAAGTTCATTTTAGATTTGATTTTCTCTGACATTTATAAATTGCATGGTTCTTTATACGGGCAAGGGGCTCTACCTGAGTGGACCTCTTGGAGGGTGTCTCAAAGGGGGGTGACTTCTCGAATGGGAGGATGTCAAGGGGGCAGAGGGGAGAGCTTGGGGGGAAATGGGTGCTTGGGACGGACAGGACAAGTGATTTGGTTACCCAGCTACTGTGTTACCTTTTTTATGTCGTTGGGATGGAGAAACAGGGGGAAATGTTCACAGATGGGGAGGGACCGCAAACCTTAGGAATCGTCAAGACAAACAACAGGACAACATGATTTGCATTGTGGATTGCAATGTCAAATATAGGGCCTCATTACGAGTGCGGCGGTAGCCGTGCTGGTAAAACCGGCAGGCTGTCGCCGGACTTGTGATGATTCAGGGGTAGATGTACTCTTTCTACAGGAGACTAAGCTCAAAAATGGAGAGGAATACAGGCTTCATGGGAGAGATCTGGAAGGAGTCCTATGGTCATTAGGCCCCAAGAAAGAAGCAGAGGTTGAAATACTATACTGGAAATCCCTGGGACTCGAGGTCTTGGAGGTGCAGAGTGGGATGGAGGGAAGGCTATTGGCAGTTAAAGGCAAAGTCCACAATAGTGAGGTGACATTGTGTTTCATATATGCCCGGAATCAGCAACAATACTTATTTGTCAACACAGCTCTGACATTAGTAGATACAGGGAAATTGGGTCAGTTAATTTGTGGGAAATATTTCAACCTGATGATCGACCCAGCACTAGATTGGTCATCCTCAAGAGTGGGAGCGGCTCCTGCGGCGTTACATGAAAGGGAAACGTTAGAGGCAACCTATCTGAGAACTATCTTATAAACACATGGAGATTACAAAACTCACATAAGCAAGCATTCACCTTCTATTCTCCCCCACACCAGATGTTTTCTAGAATAAATTACATTTTGATAGACACTGCCCAGGAACATAACATAGACATTTCTTTCAATGAAATGAAACAGGGCAAATATCACTTCATATTATTTGGGAGGCGACCAAGGTGATTATTTCGTGGTTTGTTAATTTCTGAAGGGGCTGCACAAGGAAAAGGGAGAGACTGCTGCAGGAAAATAAACTGAAGCACGTAATCAGGGTCCAGGAAACAGCTCTACATACAGCGGCCGACCAGACAGAGGAGTTGATACGTGAGGTTAAGGATCTGAGACAGGAACTCAATGGCATCTGGAAGGTTAAATCTTTAGCTCAGCTTTGCTATCTTAAACAGAGGTACTATAAAAAGGGAAATAAGGCGCACACAATGTTAGCAGCTCGCCTGAGGGGACAGAGGGCGAAGAGAGCAATATACAAAATCAGGGATGAAGTAGGCCCGGTATTAAACCAACCACTAGACATAACTCAAAGGTTTAGCCAGTACTATACTCGATTGTATACAACTGAGGACAGCCATAGGGAAAATGGCATTCGGGCAAACCTGTCAGGGCTCAATATGCAAAAGGTAACAAGGGAGGATAATATGTTATTAGAGGCCCCAATTGATGGAGAGAAGATCCTCAAAGCGATCTCCAGACTGAAAGCAGAATACACCCCGTGTCAAGACGGATTTACATCGGCATCCTACAAAAAGTACAGCCATTCATTAACACCATTTCTGTCCAAACTGTCCAAACTGTTCAACACGATCTTAGACACAGGGGAAGCACCAGTCTTGTTCACAGAGGTGAGAATAGTGGTACTCCCTAAAGAAGGGAGAGACAAATTGGAATGTGGATCATAC
This sequence comes from Ambystoma mexicanum, assembly GCF_040938575.1. Taxonomy (NCBI): domain Eukaryota; kingdom Metazoa; phylum Chordata; class Amphibia; order Caudata; family Ambystomatidae; genus Ambystoma; species Ambystoma mexicanum. Next base: position 272,649,175 of record NC_090927.1, on the reverse strand, counting down.
CATCCAATATCCCTGCTCAATGTTGATGCAAAAATCTATGCCAGTGTTCTGGCGGAGAGACTCAGTAGTGTGTTGCCCAAGTTAATACATAATGACCAGGTAGGCTTTAAAAGCGGCAGGCAGAGAGCGGACAATATTCGCAAGACCTTAAATCTCATTGTGCCAACTAGTGAGGGTGCGTCGACCCTGTCCTCATTTCTGTCACATCATGGAAGCAGTCATGCGGGAAATGGGCTTGGGTCCAATATTACTGGCTGGAGTGCTGATGTTATATAAAACCACCAGAACAAAAGTGGCTGTAAATGGGGTAGCTTTGTTGGCCTTCCGATTGAGTCGTGGAACTAGACATGGGTGCCCACTGTCTCCCCTGGTCTTTGCGCTGACCCTAGAACCACTGGCCAAGGCTATACACTCGGAAGACCAAATACAGAGAATGCAGCGATATGGCAAGGGACCAGAGACATCCATACCTGCACTTATCATGGCAATCAGGGAATATGGCAATCTGTCAGGCTTTAAAATTAACCTTGACAAAACCACAGCCTTACCATTGGCCAAAGGCCACATGCGGACTAATAGACAGTTATTGAATTATGGGATTCGTCTGCAAGCTAACGGAATTAAATATCCAGGAGTCGTTATAACTAGCAACTTAGATGATCTCTATCAGGCCAACATCCCCCCTCTGTGGGGAAGAATCAAAAAGGAGGTTAATAAATGATCTGGTATTATGTTATCCTAGGCGGCATGATTTACGGCTATAAAAATGAATGTCTACCAAGGCTTTGTTCCTGTTTCAGGCTCTCCCCTTTGTCTTGAGGGCCATGTTTTGTGCGGATCTAAAGAGAACTCTCTTTGCATGTCTATGGGCTGGGAAGAGACATCGAATAGAATGCGACACCCTTATACAACCCAAGGAGAAAGGGGGGATGGGATTCCCAGATTTCTATGAGTATTATAGAGCATCCCAGTTGCGCATACTGGTGGACCACCTAAAAATTAATAATGAGAAACAATGGCTATATTTAGAGAGCAGGCTCTTTGCACCAGTCACCTTGGCTGAATGGATGTGGGTCCCTGGAAGGCGCTGGGCATGCAAGATTAGAACTCACCCAATCCTGTCAGTACTCTGGCATTTGTGGAGGAAGACAAAGGGGCACGGAGAGGTTGCCTTTGTGGCCATCCCCTCTCGGTTGCATCTCACCTTCCCCACTCCCAATAAGAGACAAAATAGTAGACCCTGCTAGATTCCAAGCATACTTACTGAAAGTTTCTCTAACCGATCGAGACTGGGGTACAACCTGTCTCGACCCTTAACAGCATCCAAGGAAGTGCTTAATAAGCAAAAGGGGTTGAAGGCTTTCATCTCAAAGCTTTATGTATCTCTCCCAGACAGAGGCCACTTGCTCACTCCTAACTCACAAACATAATTGAAAAGGGACCATGAGATACAAGATGAATCTGGTATATGATGGAATCATTTATAAAGCGGTCTGGTCATCCACCATATCGATCCAATATAAAATGCATAATAGTAGTCTCCTGTTTAGATGGCACCTCATCCCTAAGAGGCTATCAAAAATGTATCCTAATGTGAGTCCGTATTGTTGGAGGAATGTTACTAATGTAAGTGATTCTTGGCATATGTGGTGGGATTGTCTTCTGGTGCAACAATACTGGAAAAAGGTCCTGGCTTGGATCAAAGATATCGATGGCATCTCTAGGTGTTACGCTCACCTCGTATCCATGGGGGCGCCACACGATACTGGATGGAGGCCTAAGCACTATCCCAGGCCCCTCTCTGCTTGGTTATGTGCCAGATGTTGGGTAGTGCCTTAGGTTTTTGTGTGTTGAACTCTCCGTCCTGCGTCTCTGTGCAGGGTCGCGTGGTTGGTGCGGGCGTTCCGTGGACCTACTTGCTTCACTGGTCTGTGTCCCCTTATGTCGGGTCCAGACCGGCTGTGACTCTGACTTTGCTTGCCGTCTTCCAGGTGAGTTATAATGTCTTTTCCGTCTTTATTCTGGCTCTTTCTTTCCTTCCGTTTTCTCTGTCTTCTCTGCGTCTTGCTCCACTACGCTGTTCCCTAACCATGTCTCTTTTTGTTTTCACAGGGATGGTTGCGATCTCAGAGTTGCTGCGCCGATGGGGAATACCACTGTGAGTTATTGATGCGCGGGGCGCTGCGCTGTTTATTGGTGTTAATTGCTAACCTGTGTTCTCTTCTCTTCTTTGTACAGGTTGCAGTGATGTTCCGGAGTGATGAGCGATCGAAGCGCTGCTTGCCCAGGTAAGTGCTTTGTTAATGCTGACCTTGTTCCTTCTCCCTTGCAGGTTGCGGTGAAACCCGGAGATGGGCGAGGTAAGAGAAGCGTAGGATGCTGCCAGGACTCGCTGCTTGCCCAGGTAAGAGTTGTTATTAATGCTGTCCTTGTTTCTTTACCTTTGCAGGTTGCTGCGAACTACGGAGATGTGCGAGGTAAGCGAAGCGCAGGATGGATTCAAGGCTGGTTACTTCACAGGTAAGTGTTCTTGCTCGCTAATGCTGTTCTTGCTCTTCCAGGTTATTAATGGAATCCGGATCTAGGGCTTCAGGATCGGGCTGCCCGAGAAGCAGATGAGCAGGAGCTGGACACGGTGAACGTTACGCTGCAGGAGTGCAGAATAACGGGAAGCGTGTTCTGCTGTTTGGGTGTGGTTTAAATAGCCCAGGTAAAGGTGTTCCAGGCCAAGTAGTTCCAGGCCCAGCCACACCCAAAACACTAGACCGCATGGCTTGGGTCTAAAGAACTGAGCTGTGTAATGGGCCTCCATGTTGGATTAAGGTCCAAAACTGGTATTGCTTTAATCTTGATAATGAGCCTGGCACCAAAGGCGCCAGGACTGACTCCATTTATGTTTCTGATGGAGTTTTAAGGCCCTTGGGGCCAGTGTGAAGGGATTTAGCCCCACTGCTGCCAGGGGGCTTTTATACCTGAGGGGGCCAGGGGCATGGATCGTGACACTAGGACATAGTCCCCTCTGCTAGTGTTGTTTATTCTGGAAGATCAAGGGGACTAACATGTCCTACTCTCTCACATGCCGAGGAATCTCTTTCTAGCGGCAAGAGCGTTCCTCACCAGACATTGGAAGAGGAGCAACTTGCCAACGCGAAAAGAATAGACAACCAAGGCATATGACCTATATGAGATATGAGATGGAAAGATTGACAGCCGCCCTGGTAATGGAATCTCACACCCATATTGACATGTAATGGCTCCCATTTATAGAGTAATACATACAAAGGGAAAGGAAAAGCAGGGTCAAGAAGGGGACAAATGAATCAGTGAGAGCTCTACTGAGTCCCGGTGACAGCAGTGTTATCCCCTCAACAGTCTCTGAACAAAAAAGAGAGCTGTGAGACATGATCTTAATCTCGAAAAAAAAGATCCTATGGGTACTATAATGTTAATGCAGCGAAACAATGTGTCCTTCTGAGCGTGTTAGGGTGGAAATAAGGGTGGGGCGGGGGGTGAAACTGTTGAGTTCATAGTGAACTTGCAATTTATAAGCGAGTTGAGCTCCAAGGGATGTAGCATATGAGAACAATGTAGTATGATATAATGGACAGCTTCCTCTGTGAACAGATTTGTATAGCACAATGATATATGATGTAACCGTGATGCTCCTTGGTTGAAAACTTAATAAAATAGCATTTTCACACAAAGAATCTGCATTGACCTATACTGTGGCCTTTGCAGTTTGTGCTGATGTACACTCCATCTGTCAGTTAGGAATCAGGCAGCGGAGTAATGGTAGCCCAGGGACCTAGCTCGCAAGTCTCCCCAACTTCACGCCTGTAAATTCACTCTGTTCCTGTGGTGCCGCGTGGTGTTGCCATGAATGCATGAGAATTCCACTCAGGAGTCAAGTCCTTGCCCAGCTAATACTATGTCCTCCCCGCCTAAAATTCCACTCCACCTGTACATCCATAAACAGAGTTTACAAACCACTCGCACTTGTCTATGGGCAGTGGAAATGATTACCTAGGATTCTGATTTATATTCTATAGATTCTCAGGGATGTCATTTGGGAGTTGCCAGGGGTCGTAATCCCCGTTTCTAACCCAGTAAAAAAAAATGTTGGCTATCACTACACTATAACATTTTTGACACATCATTTATTGACTGTTGCACATTTTTCTGGTATTTCCAAGGCAAAGCCAAGTTCATGTGTGTCATTACCTGCCTAGACTGGCATTTTGGCACAGCCGGTTTAGCCACTGCTTACTGTGGCATGACATTTATCACTTGCCATCTTTGATAAAGCAAGCATGATAAGTAGTATTACCTCGCTAGGCTTACGTTTTGCTATAGTGGCCGTATATCTCTTACTGTAGCATGACTTTTTATCAACGGAGCATCTATGATGAAGCAAGGATGATAAGTGTTCTTATGGGTCGAGACTGCCTAACATTGGAACGAGTTTTGACATGTTTTCTTACTGTGACATGTCACATTTAATGGCCAAACCAACAGGAGTATTTTCTTACAAAGCAATACTGGCATATATTGGCCAGCTTTGTGCCTAGTGCCAGTAATGATACCATAAAAACATCTCAAAACGAACATGAGTATGTTCTTATATCGGAATACTAGCATATGTTGGTGGAGCCAGCATGGAAATGTATGGGCATGTTTATACGGGCATATATGGAAGGGACCGGCATGACAATGCATTGGGAAATGTGCTTGTGCACTTTTGGTGACTTGCATCTATTGTACTTTTTTTTCCATGAGTTACCCTACACCCTACAAACTGTCTGGCCTTCTACCCAGATTTTCACAGAAAGTGTGCTGTGTAATGCACCATTTTTATCCATTATTCAAAACATGTTCTCATGGAAGGGGGAAAAATCCCCATGAACTCCCCCAAATCTGTTTTTGTTAGTTCGGGACGCCTCGTTATGCTCGGTCGTAATCGCATGTTTGTGGCAAATATTTACACTCTCCAATAAAACAACTCACCAGCCACCACTGGTGGCTGGTATATTTTGGGACCCGGTACCGCCTCCATCTTTCTATGCTAGGTGAAACATTTAAGCTTTGATTAAAAAACATATTTACTTCTTTCACTTGGAGTAGTGCATTCCCCTGCAGCAGTATAATCATCATGGACATTGCCCACACGTGGTGGTCTGGGCTGGCCCGGGGTGTGGCATGCCCTATGCTTTCTTAAGGAGCTTGAGTGGGCCCTCAGCATTGCTCGCTGGGGGGGCCCCAACTTTTGTGCTACGCCACTGATTTGGCTCTGCTCACTTTGAACGCATTCAAGCGTGATATGAATGGTTGAGAGGGGCCGCAAACTCGATCAGGAGCTGGCTCTGGTGCAACACTGTTTAAGAAAATAAGCATTGGACACAGAGTCTCAGAAGTGAAAGAGCCATGCAGTGACCTACCCCTCCCCAATGACATTCCTCAAATGTGTGATCATGGACAAATCGTATCTCCCTCTGTGCCTCAGTTCTTACACCTGGCTGAAATGAGAGCACCTGGAAACACGGATGTTAGACGCATCTGAGGGCCATGTGCCATCACTTCCTGTGATGTCCTGTGATGTCACTTGGGGCTGGGTTCAAATGACATCACATGCTGTGATGTTATCCGAGGTCAAGGGCTGTGTGATGTTACTTCTGCTACCCCAAGCATTTTGGTGAAATGATATCCCTGTATACTCGCTGTCTATTTCCTTGGAGTTGACACAATGGCCAGGCCACCCATCTCCCCTTGGTCTGTCCCAAAAGTACTAACCCCATATCTCCCACATGGGTCTTGTGGTCTATCCTGACACTCAGGATGCCCACCTTGAAGCTCTGGGAGAGCTCTTTGTAATCTCAATTCTGCAGAAATAAATATTATTTGGCTTTTAGTGTAAGGAAAGTAGTTGTTTACTTGTAAGGTGGGTCTTTATATATTATCACAGGTTTCCACTTGGGATCAAGAAGGACGCCAACACCATTTGTCAGTTTTTACTATCATTATTCATTCATTGCTCACAATATTGGGCCAACTTAAATTAAATTGGGTTCATCGCCAAACAAACAAAATTCAGGTTGATTCTACCTTCAGGGGGTTCGGTTTCCTGTCCTCAGAAAACCCACATCCAGTATCCCCTGCTAGATGTGGGTTTGCTGGCGTTCCTGGCCTCAGACACAAACATCACAATTTGTACAATTAGGATACCTACCGTTCTGGCATTGTGGGCATCAGGAAGACCTGAATCCTCCTATTGCTATAAATGAACTAATTGTAGGCTTTCCGGTAATCTGTACCCCGCAACGCACTCGATGGTTCAGTCTTGTGAGAAGGTGTGTCAGTGAACATAGCGAGCAGGAAGTCTGGTTTCTTTTTCCCCACCTCTCTAAACTAGGCCGAACTCTTTAAAATCTGCAAGAAGCTGGCCAATCCTGCTGCAGTCTCTACCTCTCCTGTCCCCTCCCAGGCCCTGTGCACGGCCCTCGCATCTCATTTCATCTCTAAAACCCAGGACATCCTGTCCCCCTTCTCATCCTCTCTTCCTCCTCCCTCTCCTCTCTCCTCTACCTCCCGCCCCCCCTGTGGCCATCTCTCCTCCCTCTTTCTCTTCCTTTCCTCTGTTTTCCCCTGACAAGGTTTCTAGACAAGTCTGATCTATGAAAGTCTCGTCTAAACAGGTTCTTCCAGGTTCTTCCAAAACCATCAAGGACCACATTGACACCTTCGCTCCAGCCTTGGCCGACTTCAGCAACCACTCTTTCCACTGGAACCGTCCCTTCCCCCCTTAAGCACTCTCTTGTGCACCCTCTTCTCAAGAAATCCTCAGTCGACCCCTCCTTTCCAGCTAACTATCGCCCGATCACCATCACTCCTTTCCTGGGCAAACACCTGGAAAAGCTGGCCATCTCCCAGCTTAATCTTCACACTGAATCTGTTGGTTGTCTCCATGACCATCAGTCTGGCTTCAGGGCAGCCAGAAGCATGGAAACTGCTCTCCTGAACATCCGTGAAGGCCTGCTCTCTAACCTTGATTTTAATCTCCCCTCTGTCCTCATCTTATTCGATCCCTTTTCTGCCTTTTTGAGATGGCCAACCATGCCATCCTGCTCAATTGTCTCCGTGATAACCTGAGTATCACTGATCAGGCCCTCACCTGGCTGACCTCGTTCCTCACTGATAGACACTCCCAGGTCCAACTTGGGTCCTTCCTTTCCTCTATCTCACTCTCTCCCTGTGGTGTTCCCCAGGGGTCTAACGTCTCTCCCTGGCTGTTCAACCAATACCTGGCATCTCTCGCCCACTGCATTGCCGCTCTCTGCTTCAACTTTCACTGCTATGTGGCTGACACTCAACTTGTTATCAGGCTCCCCTCTGCCACCTCTTCTCCTTCTGTTATCTATGACTGTCTGTCTGCTATCCAGGAGTGGTGTGCCTCCAACAATCTCTGCCTTAATGTCTGTAAAATGAAGATTCTTCTCATCGGTACACCTGCACTCTTCTTTCCTGTCACCCTCTGCCCGGCCTACCTTGGCCCTCTTCCTGCTCCCACCTGTGAGGCTAAGAACCTCAGGATAATCTTCGACTCCACACTCTCCTTTTCTCCTCACATCTCTGATGTCTCTAAGAAGTCAAACTACCAACTGGACCTCCTCAGAGGTATTCTTCCTTTCATCTCCTTACCCCAGAGGTTCACTGTCTCTAAAGCTGTGGTTCTCTCTAGGCTGGACTACTGCAATAGCCTCTTGCTAAATCTGCCTGCTTCTACTCTCCGCCCTCTGCAACTTATCCAGAACAGGACTGCGAGACTTGTCCTTGCCCTCAAGCCCAGGGATCATATCTCTCCAGCACTGAAATCTCTGCATTGGCTCCCAGTGGGTGCAAGGATTAAGTTCAAGACCCTCTCCATTGTCCACAAGGCCTTCTGGGGCCTGGGTCCTCAATACCTCAAACTCTCTCTTCGTAAATACCTTCCGACTCAAGCTCTTCGCTCTTTCACCTCCAACTCCCTCAGGGTCAGTCGCTTCTCCAAGCAACGAGTTGGTGTTAGATCTCTTTCTTCAGCTGGGGCCTCCCTCTGGAACAGCCTCCCTGCCCCTCTGAAATCTGAGCAGAGCCATCTCTGGTTCCAGAAGCACCTCAAAACCTTTCTCTTTGCATCTACTGTTTCTCCTCCTCTCCCCTGCTGACTTCCTGGCTGACACTGAAACTGCACTGGGTACCTGGCCACCCTCTGACCTCGGGCCCAGGTCCACTCCCCCGCCAGTCGCACTCCTACACTGCCTTCCTGGCAACCTGTGTACTTGGTGACTGTTTTCTGTATCCCTACGGTCCCACTTCTCAAAAGATGTTTGGGCGCAAGTGAAGAGATGCGCATCTCCTCATCACTTGCGCCAAAAAAGGCTGTCCATTCCCAAAGGGCATCCGAAAGCACGCCTCACACGTCATCCCTTTGCACATTTGCGCAAATAAGGGGGTGCTTCTGCACATTTTAATGCACATCCCAAATTCACATATGGATGTGCTCCCTAAATAACATAACACACGTATGACCAATTCTTTACCTCAAAAGGATGTGGGGTGTGGCGAGAGATAGAAAGAAATTGGAGGCACATTGAGAAACTTGACTCCCGTAAACTTCCTAGATTATGACCTGGCACTAAACAGTGTCCTTGCATTAAAATGGCAATGATGACATGTGTCGGGGGAGCCAGCATTATGCGTGTTATAAAATGGCAATGAAGAAATATATGGATGTCAACTGGGTCATAAAATTATTTAAAAGTGGCAATGCTGACATAGATAGAAAGACCCAGCATCATGGCATTGTTTTTAATTGCTATTATGTGATATATTAGTGGTATCAGTGTCATGAACGTGATTGATAGTGGCAATAATTACATATATTTGGGAACACCACCATCATGAAAGTGTTATGACGTGGGAATGATGAGATATATTGAGAGCACCACTGTCACTGAAGTGTTTTAAAGAGGCATAATATGAAGTGAATCATCATCATGAAAGAGTTTTGAAATGGCAATGTTGGCATATATGTGTTGCTCCAGATTCATGAATTTCATATAAGGTGGCGCTTATGGTATATAATTTGGGTCTCCAAAATCATTAACATGATTCAAAGTGGTAAGGAGAATGAATATATGTTGGGGACACCAGTGCCATGAAAGTGCTATAAAGTGTCAACACTCATATATAAGCTGGCATCAGTGTCATGATTAAAAGTGGCAAGGAGTACATACATTGGGCGCATCAGCATCATGAACAAGATTTAGAGTGACAACGATTCATTATATTGTGGGAACTATATGTGTATGGGGCATGGAAGCACCTTAAAGTGGCTTCTTAAATATATTGGTAGCACCAATTTCATGAACATGATATGGAGTGACAATGATGACCTATATTGGGTCTACAGGTCTGTGAACAGGATTCCGATAAAGTCCTCCACATGCACAGTTATGCCTGCACTGTAACCACAGCATAGCATAACCTCTAAGTTCAATGTTTTGTTTTATGACCAATGTGAATGCTCCCAAGCACAGCTATGCTTGCACTGTAACCACAGCAATGCATAACCCTTGAACTTCAATGTCCCACTGCAAATAACTGTTGTACTCTGTAACTATATTCCTATGTTATGTTCAAGATCAAGTCTGCTGTAACAGCGCCACGATGCCCCAGGGCAGTTCTGTGCGCTTTATAAATGCAAATAAATAAAAAATAAGAAATACATTTAGAGTTGCAATGACGACATGCATTGGAAGTACCACCTTTAAAAGGGCAATGATTACACCAGCATTAGGAAAACATTTTGCAATGGCAATGAGTTATAATGTGGATACCACTGTCAAACACATTTTACAGAGGAAATTATGATGTATAGTGTGGGCACCACCTTAATAAAAGCATTGTACAGTCGAAATGAGATATAGTGTGGGCACCAACATCCTCAACACAATTTCAAGTAGCAACTATAACACATACTGTGGGCACCAGTGTCATGAAAGTGTTTTGCAGTGCCAATTATGGCATACATTGTAGACACCAGCACCACCAAAATATGTTACAGTCGCAATGATGACATTTATTGAGTGCACAGGCATCCCAAACATATTCTTTACAGTTGCAGTGCTGCCATTTATTGTGGGCAGGGCAATCGTGGAAATGTGTTGTAAAGTGCTCCTGTTTACAAAATTGTATGGCTTTTTACCCGGTTTACAGCATATAAATGTGCAATACAATCACACCATTTCACCCCATTATTTTACAAATGATCTGGGGAGGGGTTGGAGGACATAAATGCCACCCCCAAACCAATACATTGGTTTGGCCTCCGTACATATTTGTGGGAAATATAAACGTCAATCCACTGTTTCAAACTGTAAAATGTAACCAGCTAGCAAGGTTCTCGTTAACATTTAGGAAAAGTGACCGTATATGTTAATGCTGGTTTATGTATATTACGACACGTTTACTTGTGGATCCGGACTACTATTTCCAGAATGGGATATTCCAATGATGAGGAAATGGCGCCCTCTAGTGCCGATTCGCGTGTATTTGTTAGAAAAATCATGTCAGAATCTACATTTGTTAGTCAATGTTCGCCCGGGAAAACCCATCAAACCTTTATGGTAACTTTGTATCAGTTCAAAAATAAAGAAAATTAAATTACCTGTGTTGCATGTATTCGTGTTACAAACAAACAAGCTATTTAGAAAATATAGGACCTTACTTAGTACGCCCATGGTATATGTTGTTCTCACAGGCAATATAGGTCTTGTTGCCCGTCTTCTAATGCCTGCCTCGATCGCCTTATGATATTACATGTTATTTATAACGCGTCTAATAAGTTTCTACGCTCGGACCCGGAGATCGAACCTGTGGTGCTCCGTATGGTCTTGCTGCCAGGCTCGGCCTTATGGGGGGGCCAGCCAGGCAACCGCCTCGGGCGCCATGCCCCCCAGGGCACTCTTTGCCACCACCACGCCAGCTCAGGGAGTCTTTCAAGTGCTCCCACGAGTTGGCGCAGCGGAAGAAGGCACGGCAGGCATGCTGTTGCTATTAAATGTGCCCGCACCTCAGCACCCCATTGCCGCCAAATGCGCCCCTCCGTCACAGGCGTCTTTAACAACAAAAGGCGCCATTAGCCCCCCACCACACCAGCTCGGGGGAGTCCTTCAAGGGCTCCCCCGAGCTGGCATATGTTATGTACCGGTGCTCTGGAGGCCCCGCACGTGGGGCTGGCACCGGTCCAGGAGGCCGCGCGGCCTGGGGCGCGGCATCGGCAGTAGCGCAGACAAAAGAGACACCCACACGCTGTGCTGGGTTTGCCCGGAACTGCCTCCCACTGTCGGGGGCGGGGCTTTTATTAAGCGGCCCTACGTCACTGCGCTGCGGGACGTAGAGCGGGTATAACATTCCTCCTTTATTTCAAATAAACTTAACAATAACACAATCAACATACTCAACTTCAAACGCCTGACACAGTTCTCTTTTCACACTGTACCAGCTCCCCCTTGTGTGGGATGCTTGGCGACGGTGTCTGCTCAGCATACATAGTCATTCAGCCTCGCGGGCAGCCTCGTGTTGGCTCTCAGACTATACCGCTTCACCTGGGGGCTGTCCCCGCTCGGCTCGTGAATCTGCTCACCTTCACTGCAGGCGTCCCCACTGCCGGCCAGGCTCTCTGGTTGCCAGCTGCGGTCCCATGCGGCTTCTTCCTCTGGGTCTTGCGCCAGCTCTTCGCTGTCTTGTTGTAAGTTGTCGTCGTCTTGAGGGCCCTCGCAGTCCGTCCAGAGAGTGCAGGGCACGGGCTTGAACCAGGAGGCATTCCTTGTCACTTTCCGACGCCCCCGGGTCACTGTTATCATGGTCCCGCGCTGGTTGCTGACAGTCCATGGCAGTTCCTCGTACCTGGTGTCTAGCTTGGACTTCGTGGGGTTTCGTAACATGATGACTTGGTCACCCACCCGATGGTCGGACGGCCTTGCTCTTCGTTTGGCACTCATGTGAGCATTGGCACGTGTTCTCCTCATCTCCATGCGGGCATTGTCGACGTCATCGGGGGTCCTGCTTGGGTGATGGGGAATCGACGATTTGATGATGGTTCCAAACATGAGGTCAGCAGGTGGTATGCCCGTGGTGCTGTGTGGGGTGACCTGATAGTTCCGCAGGAAGCGGTATAGGTCGACCTTCCACGGGCTGGCGTTTGCCCTTGACACTCGGAGCACCTTATTGATGGTCCTCATAAACCGCTCGACGTCCCCATTGGCTTGTGGCCACCTCGGCATGATGTGGTGGTATTTGATACCCAGTTCCTGTAAATATTGCTTGAACTCTTCCCCTGTGAACAGGGGTCCATTGTCACTCTTAATGGTTGTGGGCAGACCATGAGTGGCAAACATCTTTTCTATCACCGGGATGACCACTTCCGCGGCGGTGGACTCCAGTATCTCAGCCTCTGGATAGTGTGAGTGATCGTCGATTGCCACCAGTAGATGTAGACCCTCTCTGATTTTGCAAAAATCAATACTGATCGCTTCCCATCGTGCCCGGCCGCGCTCGGCCGACAGAATCGGTTCTGGATCTGGGGGCCCACCCGTTATTTGGCAGGGTAAACAGGTGTTCACTAAGCCTTCGACCCGATCATCGATGTGCGGGAACCACACCCTGTGTCTGACCCGGGCCTTTGTTCTTGCGAGACCCTGGTGTCCCTCATGCGCTAGGGCTACTATCCTGTCTTGCAAATTTGGGGGTATGATGATACGATCTCCCCTCAGCAGGAGCCCTCCTTCGGTGATTGAGAGGTCTTGTCGAACCGTGAACATGCCGGCCAGGAACTCCCTAGCCCCCTCGGTTCTGTTGCGGGTGTGCGTCATGAATTCCTTCCAGTTGCCTGACATGATGGCATCTTTTACCAGGTCGCAACAGTGGTCATTTAGGGTTTCTGTTGCAATGTCCTCAATGTTTACCGCTTTGGGCCTCATGGTGCGAACCACTTGACAAATGTGTTCCTCCGTTTCTTCGGCGATCAGAACTTCCTGCTGAGTGGCTGGACGTGGGTGTCTCGAAAGGAAGTCCGCCGGGTTGCTACTGCCCGGCTGATAGACGAGTTCGAAATCATATTGCTGGAGGTGTAGCAGCCACTTGGTGATTCTGGCTGGTGGGTGCGCCGATGACCCGTGAAAATTGGTAGTAGGGGCTTGTGGTCAGTGATTGCTGTGAACTTGCGCCCATACAGGTACATGTGGAAGTGTCGACACCCCCATAGTACGGCAATGGCCTCCTTCTCTATGTGGGAGTACCTTTGTTCTGTAGCTGTGAGTGCCCTGGATGCATATGCGATCGGTCTTTTTTCGCGCTCTTTCGTGACTTGCATCAGGATTGCTCCAAGTCCTACTGGGCTGTCATCCACAAATAGTTCTGTCGGTAGGTCCATGTCGTAGTAGGCCATCTTGGTATCAGTCGACAGGGAGTCTTTAATGCTCTCGAAAGCTTCCTGGCATTCCTGCCCCCAGACCCACTTGGTGCTGACCTTTGTAAGTTCCCGTAGCGGTTCAGATAGGGTTGCTAGGTTTCAAATGAATCTGCCACAGTAGGTGGCCATTCCCAGAAAACTGTGTACTTCGGTGGGGGTCGCTGGGGGACTAGCAGCTTGGATGTCCGCCACTTTTTGGGGATCAGGTGAGATGCCAGTGCGGTCAAACTTGTACCCGAAGAAGGTTATTTCCGATTTTAGGAACTCGCACTTCTCTCGATGGATTGTGAGTCCGGCTTCTTCCAACCTGCCCAGGAGTGTCTTCAGTCTTGTGATGTGTTCCTTGGTGTCAGGTGCATGTATTAGGATATCATTGCTCACGTTCAATACCCCTGGTATGCCTCTGATGACCTCCTGGATGGTCTGTTGAAAGACTTCCGCGGCCAAGGAGATGCCGAAACTCAGGCGCTTGTACCTCCTCAGACCTAGGTGGGTTGAGAAAGTGGTAATGTAGCGCGACTCTCTGTGGAGCTTAAGTTGGTGGTACCCCGCTTTTAAGTCTACCTTCGAGAACACACATGACCCAGTGAGGTCGGTGATGATTTCATCGATTGTTGGTGTTATGTGTCATTCCCTTTTTATGGCCGCATTGGGCAAGCGCATGTCAATACAGATCCGGACTTTTCCGGGCTGTTTGGGCTTCCTGGTGACCACTATCGGGGAGACCCACGGCGTTGGTCCCGTGACTTCTTCAATGATTCCGGCAGCTTCCAGTGACTTTAACTCTTTCTCTACCTGTTCCCTCATGTGGAACGGTGTCCTCCGGTGTCTCACCGCACGTGGTTGCACTGATTGATCAATGTGTAGTTTGATAGTCTTTCCCTTGAGACAGCCTATCTCCTTCTGTAGCTTGGGGTGTTGCCTGAGAAAGTTCTCGACTTCGGCTGCGTAGTCAATGTGGCAGATGAATCTGACCACGCCCAAGTCTTCAGCCGCATCTCCGCTCAGTAGGCTTTCGATCCCCGCCTTCACGACATATATCTTTGACCACACCTTCTGTTCGCCATGTTCAAGAGTGGTGCGGAACCTCCCGATGACTGGCAGGGGTCTCCGGCTGCCGTAGGCAAATAGACGAGTGTCTGTAGATTTGAGCTCAGGTGGTGGTGTAAGAGTTTGGAAGACACTGGTTGGCATGACGTTTACCGAGGCTCCCGTATCAATGGTCATCTGTACGTACTGGCCTTGGATGGAGACCGTGCATTTTCGTCGCCTGGCGGTTCTTTTCGGCGGTACTGGCCCCTGATTCAGTGCGGATACCAGGTATACCTTTCGGCCCTTTCCTTCGCTCTCCATGCCTGCCGTTTGCCGTAGGGCTGAGAGATCATCCCCTTCCTCTTCCGTCGAGGAGTTGACTACTGCGACCCTCCTTGCGCTGGCTTGCTTCTTTTTTTTCTGGGACCCCTTATCCTGAGTGCCTTGTGGGGGCTGCAGTGGCGTGTTCGCTGATCTGCACACTTTCGCGTAGTGATCCTTCCTGCCGCACGCTCCGCACGTGGTGCCTTGCGCCGGGCAGTTTCGCCTTCCGTGTCTTTGACCACCACACCACCCACATTCCGTGGGTCCTGGTACTCGAGGTTGCCACCTGTTCTGGGTGTGGTTGCCGCCGCTTTCACCTCTCGTAAATGGTCTGTCGGAGATCTGGGCGACCATCGCTGTTGAGAGGGACGGCTGCAGTTTCTGTAGTGTCGCTTCCATGTTGGCGGCCCTGGAGTGGGCAAGCTCCCTCTGTCGACCCAGTTCCAGGATGCGTTGTAGAGGGATGCCTTTCTCACTGAGTACGAGACGCCTCAGCTTCTCCGAATGTATGCCATTTGTGATTTGTCGTCTGATCTCCCTCTCAGTGTTCGTGAACTCACACGACATGGCCAGTTTCCTCAGCCTCGTGTGGTAGGCGTCTAGAGTCTCATCAGTGGCCTGGATAGTCGTGCAAAAAATGAAAGTCTCATAGTCTGGATTTAGTTGCGGGAGGAAATGTGCCGTTAAGGCGTCCTTCGCACTCAGGTACGCGTCTTGGCCATCATCAACATTCAGGGAGTTGAAGATGCGTAGCACCTCGTCCCCCACACTGAGGAGCAGATGAGCTTTCATCTTTCTGGATGACGTGATGTCCTTGCATTCCATGGCCATCTCGAACTTTTGTAGCCATAACTGCCATCTGGGTCCACTGGACGATGGGTCGGTGAATGGGTCGAAGGGTTGAACCAACGTCGACGAACTGCCCAGTGTGCCGGGTGGTGGCGACGCCATCGACAGGTTTGCCGCGATCCTGGACGGCGTGGAAGGTCCAGGAGTTGATGACCCAGCCGCCATGGTGTCACGTACCCTCGGTTTGTTGATTATGCTGTCGTGCTGGCCTGATGTTGTCCTGCCTCATGAGTTCGTCCGCACATTGCATTGAGGAGTGTTCTTTCACGGTGAATGTGCCCACTGGCACTTGTGCGCCGACCGATGGGAGCCTTGTAGCATGTGCGCCATGCAGGAGGAAAAGCAAACGAAGAGAGAAAAAAAAATTCTCTACCCCTTTTTGCTAGGGAATGAACGAGAAACATTTTTTTTTTTTTTGGGGTGGGGGTCACGTGGTCTCGGTGGCCCCCCACCGGGTGTCCAAAAATTCGTGCGGTACGTCCGTGGGGCATCCGCATGTGAGGTGATGTAGAGCGCGTGGTTGCTCGCTCACTTCCTCGTCGCCATTGTTATGTACCGGTGCTCTGGAGGCCCCGCACGTGGGGCTGGCACCGGTCCAGGAGGCCGCGCGGCCTGGGGCACGGCATCGGCAGTAGCACAGACAAAAGAGACACCCACACACTGTGCTGGGTTTGCCCGGAACTGCCTCCCACTGTCGGGGGCGGGGCTTTTATTAAGCGGCCCTACGTCACAGCGCTGCGGGACGTAGGGCAGCTATAACAGCATAGTGGCAGAAGGCGTGTCAGGCGCCTCATTGTTATTAAATGAGCCCGCGGCAGTGGAGCTCATCTAATAACAACAAGATTATTATCATTACCTTCTCACTGGAGTGAGGAGGTTTGAAAAAAAAATAGTGGCACTTTCTGGCCCCGCCCCCTGTTGACCAGGGGCGCGTGGGGGAAATGGGGGGGTGCCAATTTACCCAGGACGCTGCTGTCCCTATGGCCGGCCCTGCCGCTGAGCTATCCTCCCGAGACCTCCTTCGGATATACCTCTGCACAGCTCCTCGTTGTGGGTCACACCATGCCAGTGTTGATACGCTCCTTTACAAAATATCTCAGTGGAAATACTCATATGCACTGTCAGTGCAGACTGCGTATCGCATAACGGCTTTGGGATCAGTGCTTTAAGTGGGGTAAGAAATTGAGGAGGGCCTCATTTAGGGGCGTGGTTTGCGTGGTCTAAGACTTTATAGACGTGGCCTAAAAAGGACATCTAAAAATGTTCCAGGCACCTATAAGAAAGTGTCCGGCAATCAGAAATGGCAATTTGTTACTTTTCATGACAGTGTGAGTACTACCTTAGGAGACATTTTTTGTAAACTATGTTTGCAATAGCGTATTTTTTAATGCACGTTTGGTCAATAACATTGTTCAAAACTACCAGCCGCACAGTGAGTAACTCATTCAGCTGCCCTGCCAAGGCCCATAGTACCGTAACCAGACGGATGTGGGAGAATGTCACTATCAGCCAGTCCTGGATTTTCAGAGGACATCACTTTGGACTCTGGGACGTGTAGTTTCGCTTTACCTTTCTGCATTGAGACCCACAGATGCCAGCAGTATGTGAGTGAGGCTTACTAAAAAAACAAAATCAGGGTGGTTCAAGAAAACGAGTGATCATGGGTGGTCCAGTGAGATAGAGAGCTGAACTTTCGCCCAAAAACGGGACATTGTAGTTCAGATCTGGCTATCAAAGTGGTCGTAAATTTTCAAGGTCCTCTAGTGGGTATTAACCAAGGATTCGCCCAGCAGAATGCATCGGGACATTCATTTAAACCGAGGGATTATCCTGCAACCTTATTCTTAAAACCTGCTGATTTTTTTTATTTTTGATTATAACTCTTTTTATTTTATTTTTTTTTTAAATATATTTTTATTGCTTTGTTCAACCTTTAAAAAAAAAAAGTAACCAAAGCAAACAACACAAAAACAAAAAGTACATCACATGTTTCCCTTCCTCCATCCCTCCCTCCACCATTTCGTCTTAACAACTCTATTAGCACTTCCATCGTGTCCTGTTAAGGGATAGTATCATGACAGCTACCAGAGAGTTCAAGTCTTTAATTGCAGCAGATTTACTTTTTGATCGTCCAGACGTCCTTTTACTACACGGAGAAAATTTATTAGTGCAAATAGAACTGCTCTATTAGATCCCTCAAATAAAGCTGCCCACCAGTCATCAGCCGTTAGGTTTTACAAGAAAAACAATATGGATACACATTAGCAACCCAAGCAGCGGGGTCGTAAGAAAAAACAATGTAGAAACAATATAGACGATTGACACTAGAGCCATAACTGGAGCTCTGAAGTTCCCAGACTGCGGGGGGGGAGGGGGGGATCCAGTGGGCAAGAAGCGCCAGCTCACTTTAGGGCACTCTTCCGTCCTCTGAACTAAGTGTTTATTCCCCCCGTTCCCCCATATTTTCTGAAATTTTCGGGGGCTCCCCCTTGCAGTGTAGATTCGTCGTTCCAGGCAGGCACATCTGCTCATTCCGTTGGACCATCGGCCTATGCATACTTTGTCTGCAGAGCCCCAGGTAGTGGCAGTTAATCTTTTTCCTGCCCCCAGCGCCACTCCTAGGAATGCTTTTTCGTATTTGGTGAAGTCTGTTCCTCCCCACACCCCCAGCAGTATCAATTTTGGGTCTCTTGGTACTGGGGATGCCATTATCGTGGAGAGTATATTGGTGCATGCTACCTAAAGTTCTTATAATACTCTGCACTCCCAGATCATGTGGAAAAAGGTGCCTTCTGCTCTTTTACACCGGAGACATTGACCTTAATCAGCCCCTACCCATTTAGCCATCATTGTTCTGGAGCAATATGACCTGTGTAATATGCAGAGCTGTATCAATCTCAACTTGGCATCAATGCCAATTTCTCAGGGGAACATCAACGCCTCCACCCATTCTTCCGCCTCCAACGTGCCTCGGTCATGTTCCCATTTTCTTTCAGTTTCGTGACTTCCCTAGTGCCAATGATACAGAGTGGAGGTGACTTTGGAAGGAATGCGGTCCGGGAGAACATTTGTTTCTAGAGGGGAACAGGCGGGTATGTCGGCAAGATTCAGGAATTGGGTGGTGACAGCATGTGTGAGCTGTGCGTGTCTGAAGTGAGCCATAGATTGCAACTCGTGTTTTGCTTTCAGGGTTTCAAAGTCTACGAGTCGCCCACCCTGAATTATATCTGCCAGTGTGCATACCCCGTTTCCTCGCCCAGGTTCCGAAGTATCCCATCTTCTGTATTTCAGGGAGATGTGAGTTATACCATAAGGGCTGGATCAGTGTTGGCCTGCCACCCCATCCTATGTGTCGGTGTGCCTCTTCCCAGACGCAGCGGGTAGGGAGTGATCCTCTTGGTATCCCTCTCAGGCTCCTGTTGTCATCGTATAGTATCTGAAGGGTGGAAAGAGAGCTGCTAATGTTCTTTTCTAGCCGGGTGTGTGGGAGCCTTCGGTCACCATGCAGCCATTCATTTACTACCCTCGCTTGTGCAGCCCAATAGTAGATGCAGATATTCAGTAGTCCTATACCACCCTCCCATACTGAGCGTTGGAGAGTTTTGAGCGCAATGTGGGGTTGCTTCCCACCCCAGAGTAGTGTGTGCAGAGTCTTATCAATGGCTACAAAGGTTTTGATGGGGATGGGAAGTGGGGCTTTTTGGAGGACATACAGGAGCCTAGGTAGCGTCATCATCTTAAACAGTGCCACCTTCCCCAATAGCGATAGTGGGAGAGACTGCCAGTGCAAAACATTGTTTGTGAATCTTTCAACCACCGGTTTCAGGTTGAGCCTGAGGAAATCATCTAGCATTGCTGTGACCCGTATGCCCTTGTAGGTAAAGCCCAATACTGAGACAGGGTATGGACAGGATTCGGGGATCGCTGCGTCCCCCTCCTGAATAGGGAAGTATACTGTTTTCTATTTATTCACGCGGAGTCCACCAAAGTGTTGGTATTCCGTGAGAATTCGCAACACGATCGGGCAGGAGACCATTGGGTTGCTGAGGTATATTAGGAGATCGTCCACGAAGAGCGAGATTCGATCGTCTCCTCCCTTTGGCCAGGCAAACCCAGCCCAGTGTACATCTGTTCTTAGTCTAATCGCTAGGGGTTCGATTGCAAGAAGGAATAGTAGAGGTGAAAAGGGGCAACCTTGTCTGGGCCCCTGGCCCAGCGGGAACATCCTGGATGATTTCCCGTTCACCCTTACAAATGCTTAGGGGAGAACGTAGAGGAGTTTGACCCATGACATGAAGCTATACCCGAATCCCATCCGTCTCATGATTTCCCATAGAGCGTCCCACCCCACTGAATCAAAAGCCTTCTCAAAGTCGACCGCAAGGAGGGCCAACGAGTCCGGGATTTCAGCTGCTTGGTCTAGGGCAATCTGGATCCTGCATAGGTTCATTTGTGTAGATTTGCCCGGCATAAATCCGCACTGGTCTGGGTGGACTAGGGATTCGATTACCCCAAGCATTCTGTTAGCTAGTATTCGGGCCAGTATTTTTGCTTCCCCATTTATTAGTGATATGGGCCTATATGAGGTACAGCGCTCTGGGGGTTTTCCCATTTTGGGGATTACCACAATGCATATCCTCCGGAGCTCTGGGGGGAGCCTGCCCAGTTCCCTACTGCGGAGGAACATGAAGTGCATGTGTCCCGTCTGTGTCCCGCCCAATCTTTTCCATATTTCCACTGGGAAACCATTAGGGCCAGGAGTCTTCCCTGATTGCAGCTGTGTCAATGCTTCTCCCACTTCGTCTTCAGTGATTTCGGTGTCTAGCTGCTCTACCTGTTGTCTAGAGAGCCAAGGGATCGTGATCGAATCAAGGAAGTTCGGGATGATTGATGTGGGTCCTATTGCTGGCGGGGCGTACAGTTTCTCATAGTAATTGGCAAAGGCCTCCGCGATATCAGAGTCGCCTGTCAGCGTTTCCCCTTTGTAACCTGCTGATTTTTATTCGTCATAAGCAACGTTTTATTTAACTTGGGCCACATCCACATCCTTGCACGGGGTCACAAGAGGAAGTTGCAGTTTGCTTCTCCTGCAGCTGTGACTGACAGAAGTGCCAGCCATAGCGTTGCATTGGCGCTTCTTTCAGTCACAGCTGCTCCTGCCTATCTTCATTATGGTGGCAGGGCAAATGTCCTGTTGCAGCTGCGCCATGGCCGGGCTAGCTCAGCTCCACTTTTTGGAGACTGCCCAGCCTCAGCCCCGGCTAGCCCCGGCCCACTTAACGCACTGTGGGTTACACAGCGGGTGAGAGCCTCGTAGGGTGTGACTGAGTGCACAGGGTGGACATCTTTACTGACCTTTTTCACTGTGTGGGTGGCCATTGCCTGTCCCGGCCTGCAGAGCAAACAAACTTCCCGTACATTAAGTAAATATGAGGTATTATGCTGCCTGTGCTGTCTGGCAATTCTAGTAGCTGCCAACCTGCCTCGTTCCAGTATGTCACAGAAAGAGGTAACCGCCTGACTAAATTTCACCATACTTTAATTTATATATGGTCAACATTTTAAAAAAAGTGAAAAAGGGTGGTTTGTACAAAAATCAACCTGTAGTTTATCCTTGTGGTGAAATCAAACACCCCTTAGTTGGTTAAATACAGGAAAACCTACTTTGTATTATTTGAGCAAGTTCTGTAACCAACAACTAGTTGTATTCAGTGCTATTTTATTTTTAGTGCACTCAGTATAACAAACATATTTAAGAACCAAAAATACAATGTTTTCAAAAAGGCAAACAGGTTTTTAGAGCATCAGTCTCAAATTGAAAAAGGGGAACAGAGAGCAATGGTACAGTTCTTTTACCAGCATCAGCATAGTAACACTTATTTTTGGTGCACATGCAGTTTGATGAATTTATTCAACAAGTCAATTTTAGAAATTCTGTAGCATCAAATTTAGACAGAAAAAGGAAGTGAGTGTTAGTAAAGTTTTTGTGCAATTCCATCTGGAGAGGCAACACTTTTCCTCTCTTTATTATTGATGAAACCTCTGTAGTTGTGCACTTTTTGTGCAATATTATAAATGACCAATCCTCAGTCGGTCACCTGCCTCGTTCCAATCAGTCATCCTGCCTTTGTTTCCAATGCTGTGGTTGCTCCATGTGGTGCTTTCTGCCCAGGCATGCAAGCAGAAAGAGAATACTATGTGGTAAAAGCATTGCTGAAGTGAAATGTTTTGTGAAGTGAAACCTCACATGGTACAGGTAAATCATCATATGCCAACGAATATGCCCACTGTAAAGGTGCTGCCATCACGTTAAGTTCAGTCTCACCTGACCTAAGAATCCCTTGATAGGAATGATATGGCAGCGTCTGTAAGGTACAGCCTTGCAGGTGGTTGTAGTGTATGCCCCTTTAAGTACCTCATGACATGTTAGGTCATGTGGCAAAAGGAAATAAAAGGAGGCCGCCTGTGTCACGAGTTAAGTGAACACAGGGACCCATGCAGCCAGCAACATTGTCTCTGTCTTTCTTCAGGTGGATAGGCCCCACCTGGGCGAGGTCCTACCCCACCACACTGGCGACAAGGCGGTTGCCACGCTGGATCTAGTATGCATGGACGTCAACCTGCTGTCCTTCTGCCAGGTATCCCTCGCAGCGCAGGGCGTCGGTGGAGCTCCACACTCTAGGCCTGCCGTCGGCTCTGCATAAGCAGTGCCCACAAGCACGACATTGCAAGATACTTGGCCCCTGATGATTCCAGGCTGCCGGCGATGTAACAACACATTGCGAACACCCCAAGCTCTGCACGCTGGACCAACTTGATGCTTGCAAGAAAAATAAAATATATAAAGCAAGTGCGCAACGCACTTCCGGTTGCCCCGCATCCAGTGCGCGCCTACCCGGCAGAGCTGAGTGCACTCAGTTTCCATGTCTTTTTTAAAAAATAAATAAATTTGGTTTTATTGATTTTGAAACAAAAAATAAAAAGAGAAACAAAAGATTAACAGAAGATTTGAGCATTTCACTTGTTAAAACTCTGTTAGCATATGGTTACATCAAAAGAACAAAACTAGAGTCTCATTATACAATTGATCGTCCTTGTGTTTGTTTCCCATCTCTAGTAATAACAGTCAGTATAACATACCCCATACCCACCCACCTACCTCCCCATGGCTGGGCAGACATCATTGCGGCATCTTTTCTCTGTTGACATGTTCATAGCGGCTAATGTTCGGTTCACTATTGTGAGGTTTCCTTGATTCTTGGGTCATAACTGTCCTGTATTGAGAGTTTTTGAGATTCTTGGTTCAATTAAGATCCTGTAGTGTCTTCAGGTTGGGAGTCTGTCGTCTCTGAGAGGTGTTAGCCTTGAAATTCTGACCATAAGATCTTGCATTGCGATGCTTTGTTTTGTAGGGATGCCGTGATCAATTCCATTGTATAAATGTTGGTTGACAAATTGATCCATTCCTTCTTACTTGGAACCTTTTTGGATTTCCATTTTGTTACTAGCAGTGCACGGGCTGCTAGTAATAGGTGTGGGGCAAGGCCTCTGAGTCTAGTCCATTCATCATCGTCTTTTTCCATTCCGAAGAGAACCAAATGTGGATCGTCTCTTTGTATGCCGTCTATGTCTTTGATCCATGCCAGGACTTCCTCCCAGAATACCTTAATGCGTGGGCAGCTCCACCACATGTGCCAATAGTCGACTGTTTCTCCACATTCTCTCCAACATCTCGGGCTCAGAGTCTGAAACATCTTGGACAATTTGAGTGGGTCGCATTGCCATCTATGTAGGAGTTTAATGGCGTGTGATTTATATTGACTGGATAAGGATGTTTTGGATGCGTTTTTGCACATCATTTCCCATTGTTCTGGATCTATCTCCTCTCCTAAGTCTCTCCCCGTCTGCTTCTGAGATGTTCCGTGGACCCGGTGCCTGCTTCAATAGGTTCTTTGTACATAGCAGATATCAAACCCTTCATTTCAGACTTAGAATCCAAGAGTTGTTCGAATGGGGTGAGTTCTCTCTGCAGCTTTTCCTTCCATGCACATTTTGTGAGGACTCCTTTTATCTGGATGTATTGGAAGGTAGATAATGGGCCTATCCCTAGGGCTTCAGTTAGGTCTGGAAGAGTTATGAAGTTGTCCTTCTTCTGGAGTTGCCCTACCCTTTCGAGTCCCGCCTCGTACCAGGATTGGAATCTTCCTACCTCGGGTATGTGATCGTTTATGCCAGGGGACCATAAGTGGCTAAGTGGGGACGGCCAGGTGGTGATCTTGTTCATTGCTTTGCTTGGTTGCCAGATGTTCCAGATGGTACTCAGTATCGGGTGGCCCTTAATTTTCCGTTGTATTCTTTTGTGAGGGGTCCATAGCCATTCTGACACAGTGGCGGGCGAGAAGTAATGATTGTCCATGTGGACCCATTGGAGGTGGTTGTGATCACGTAGGTGTGGGATAAGGATACGTAGTTGTGAGGCTTTGTAGTATGCTCGCAGGTCGGGGAGACCTACTCCTCCTTTGTCTTTGGAAAGCGTCAGAGAGTCGTATGCAATCCTCGCCTTCTTTCCCTGCCAGAGGAACTAAAGCATACGTTTTTTGGCCTCTTCGAAAAACGCATTTGGTATCTCGATAGGGTACAGGAATCGGGGGAGGCATACCATTTTAATGGCGTTAATCCGTCCTAACCACGAGATTGTGAGTTTGTCCCACCTATTCAGATCGGCCGAGAAGCTCTGGAGGAGGGAAGGGAAGTTAGCTTCGTATAGTTCCGTTATGTATTTAGTGATCTGGATGCCTAAGTATTTAAACGCAGAGTGTTCGAGTTTGAGGCCTAAGGGCAAGAACTTGGTTTCGTTTTCCTCTTTCGTTTCTTGCAAAGAGAACAATATTTATTTAGTCTTGTTCACCTTAAACCCAGAGAGTTTGCCATATTCTTCTAATAGTTGGAGAGCATGAGGGACAGATACAGAGGGGTTGGTAATGTGTAAAAATATGTCATCAGCATAGAGAGCTATCTTATATTCTTTCGTTCCCGAACGCATGCCTTCTATTCTGGAGTCGGATCGTATCTTTTGGGCCAGGGGCTCTAGGGAGAGCGCAAAAAGTATTGCAGAGAGGGGGCACCCCTGTCTAGTACCACGTCCCATATCAAACCATCTGGAATATTCCCTATTAACAGAGATAGATGCTTTTGGGGATGTGTATACTGCTCGTATTCCTTTCCTAAATCTCGGCCCTATCCCCACCTTGCGAAGGACTGCCCTCAGGAATTCCCACTCCACTCTATCAAAAGCTTTTTCTGCATCTATTGACAGTAGGGCAGGGTCACCTGGTAGTTCTGGTGATGAGTGGATGAGATGGAGAGTTTTGCGCATGGTGTCGGCCCCTTGCCTACCCAATATAAATCCGACTTGGTCATTTTGTATGAGGTGAGGGATCAGTACTTCTAATCGGGCGGCTAGTACCCTGGTGTAAACTTTGGCATCTAAGTTGAGCAATGAAATTGGGCGGTATGAACCACAATGTTTGGGGTTCCTTCCCTCCTTTGGGATCACTGTTATGAGCGCCTTCGTAAAGGAGTCGCGGGCTGTCCCTGTTTCTAATATCTCGTTAAAGAGCTCCGTCAGGAATGGTGTTAGCTGGTCGCTGAAGGTTTTATAAAACCCAGCGGTATAGCCGTCCTCACCGGGGGATTTGCCTACAGTTAGTCTTTTAATTGACTCTTGGACCTCAGGTTCGGATAACGGGGATTCTAAGAGCTCAGTTTCGGGGTACGAGATTTTGGGCATGTCTATCTAGGAGAGATAGTGATCTGTATCTGATTGTCCTGGAGTCACTTCCGAGGTGTACAACGCCTCGTAGAAGTTTGCAAAAGTCTCTGGGATAGTGTGGAGGGTTGGGGGGGTCGTAGGGTTTTCCCCAATTATCTCTTTCACTTTCCGCTCCGCCCTTTGTTCTCTGAATATGGCTGCCAATAGTGCGTCGGCATTGTCCCCCTTCTCATAGAATTTCTGTTTGAGGAATCGAAGTTTACGCACAATTTGTTTGTGCTCCAATAGTATTAGTTCTTCCCTTTTACGTTGTGCTATGTTGATGTTGTCGCGGTCCGTGCCCAGGTGTTCCCTGTTCTCGCTTTCCAGTTGGCATATTTCAGACCTAAGTCTGTGCTCAATGATCTTTCTCTCTCTTTTTTTGGTAGATCCTTCTCGTATCAGGATGCCTCTCCAGGTGGCTTTACCCGCCTCCCATATTGTCTGCTTGGAGACTTCCCCATTGTTGTTTAGTTTGAAGTATTCCTCAATTTCAATTGCCATTTCAATTTTAAATACTGTATCTTTCAACAGGCTTTCATTACAGCGCCACTTCCCTCCTGAAACAGGTAAGTCTTCCCATCTTATATCTGACAGGACCATGTCATGGTCTGACCATGTTATCGGAATTATTTCTGATAGCGTTGTGGTGTCAAAGAGGTCCTTGGTGAGGTACAAGTAATCAATCCTGGTGAATGTTTTGTGCGGATTGGAGTAAAATGTGTAGCCTCTTTCATTAGGATGTTTAATTCTCCACACATATTGCAGGTCATATATCTCCATTATGTCGGAAAGCCCAGTGCGATCACTTCTCGTTTGGCTTCTTATCTCGGGGTTGCCTGGTTCCCAGTCTTTGGTCGGGTCTGCCCATTGATTAAAGTCTCCTCCGAGAACAACTTGGCCGGATGCTTCTAACATTATTTTGGGTATTGTCTTTTCTAGGAACTTGGCTTGTCCTGCGTTGAGAGAGTATATTACTGCGACTGTCACTTTAACCTTTGCGATTGTCCCAGATATCAGGAGGGCACGCCCGCTTACATCGGACCAGGTCTTATCTACTTCGAAATTGATTCCTTTCTTGATCAGGATTCCAACTCCTCCCTTCCTGAGTGGGCCCGAGAATTCCTTTCCCCCTCTTTTTCCTAGTATGCTTCTCTCTTCCCCCTTGGCAAACTTTGTCTCTTGTAGAAGGAGAATGTCTATTTGAGATCTACGGAATTCCCTTGCCACTAGTGATCTCTTGGTCGGCGAGTTGAGGCCTTTCACGTTAAGTGTTCCTATCCTTAGGGACTCCCTCCCTTATGCTCTTCAATTAGTGCCATTATCAGAGTATTTCGGTTGTGGATTCGTGACCCGTGTCAAGTAGATATATTCTTCATAAGGACTCACGTCGTCTTGAGTGATCCTTTGTATTGCCGATAATGCTTCATCCTCTGTACATTTCTTGTCTAAACCAGCCCCCCCACCCTCCACCCTTCCCACATTGACGTCGTCCGTGCGGACCCAGATAAAGACACTGGTCCTGCATCGAACCACCTTTAGGGACCGTCACTTCGGGTCCCCAAGATTATTATAACATCATAATCTTGATTGAGCCCCCTTTCACCTCCCTCCTTCGTTTACATGGCCCGAGTCTCTTTTGAGCCTTTACATCCTTACACAGTTCAGGCCACGGACATATGTATTAGAATATATGTCACCAGTGTTGCAGTTCATCGGTTCTCTGCCCCTGGGGGGTATTACCTCTCCGAAATGTCCTCGATCCCTTGACACGTTTCCTTCTGGGGCCCTGTTTACGCCATCCTCTTTCTTCTCGAAGTGGGTCTCCCCGATCGTGTTCCTCTGCGCTTGGTCCAAGGAGGTCAGAGATGTATGCCTTGATCTCCCCCTCTGAGCTTAGCTTGATTTTGTTTCCGATGTATTCGAAGGACAGAGAGAAAGGGTATCCCCACCTGTATCTTATGTTCTTTTCCTTCATATGTCTGGTGATAGGCCCGCACATGCGTCGGAGTGCCAGGGTCATGGATGATAGGTCCTGGTATATCGAGATTTGGGATCCTTGGAGGTTAATTGAATCGCTGCTTCTTGCTTTCTCGAGGATCCGTGTTTTGTCCTGAAAGCGGTGAAATCGAGCAAGGACAGATCTTGGTCCGCCTGGAGGCCCTCCGGCACTGTGTATCCTCTCTGTCTTAGGTTCATCAACCGCGTCATCGGCAACTAAGAGTTTGATAATGTCATGCAGGGTGTTCTTCAGATCGCTCTCCGTCTCCCCTTCTCGTTCCGGGATTCCGAAAATCCTCAAGTTGTTCCGCTTCTCCCGGTTTTCCAAGTCATCAAGCTTGAGTTTGAAGCTCTCCTCTCGTTGCTCCAGTTCGGTCATCCACTGGTCGAGTTGTGCTTCAAGGGTGTCTATGGACGCTTGATTGTTCTCGACCCCTTTGAGCCTCTCCTCCATGATATATAGGCGTTGGGTGATCTTGTCAATTTTGGAGCCAATGCTGGCACCCATATTCTTTATTTCTCCCAGCAAGGCGGCAATGTCCCCTTTGGTAGCTGCTGATTCACTCCCCGAGGTATTTTGGTTCACCATGGTATGATCACAATTTTCAGTAGGAGTCGAGACGTAGGAGAATGTAGCTAGTTTCTCCCTTATGTCCATTGGTTCTCCTGGAGTTCTGTGGTGTCACCAGTGCTGTTCGACGGGGAGATGGGGTCGGGGGCAGAGGACGCACACGCTCCTGGGTCGGGGGGCCTACCCTCTGCACTCCGACATCGGTGGTCTCAGGAAGTTCGTTAGGTGTTGGGAGGGGTGTCCGTGGTGCGTTTGTTGATATGCCCAGGGTACGGGTGGCGCAGTAATGCGTATGGGTCACCCGGGGTGCCCTTCAAGCGGTGTCCGGGTCAGCTGACGCTTTGGGGGTGTTTTCCTCTTGTGCGAGATGCGGGGGTGAACATTCAAGGCGAGAGAGGTCCGAACCGCCGCTGCGCGGTGATGGCGCACCACCCATAGTTCACGGGGTAGATGGGATGGGCCTACCGTCTCCCCGCTCAGCGCTGTCTCAAGGCCTAGTCCGATCATGCTCTTCGGAAGTTCTGCCGACTCGACCGAGGCTGTCACGTCCCCTTTGCGGCGAGGAACGTCGTCGGGGGTATGAATTCCGTGGCCGGGGTTCAGGTTCTTTCAGGCTTTCTTCGTTCGTCAGGCCCAGGGTCCGCCTCCAACCGTTGCGCAGTACCCTGCGAGCAGGCTGCAGAGCCGTTATGTGTGACGTCTTTTGGAAGGACGTATATCTCAGGTTTGCAGGGGTCATTTTCGATCGGGTTTTCGACCAACCGGAGGGGGCTCCCCAGCTGGCGGCACACCGGTGTAGAATCTTGGGGCGGCCGTCAAAGTGGGGGCTCAATCCCTTCTAGGGACCCAAAGTAGCGGAGCTCATGCGAAGTCAGACCACATCCGCGTGCCCCCTGGTGGCCAGTTCAGTTTCCATGTTTGAGGGCACATTTTGACGGTGAAAATTCCCCATCAATCAAAAAAAGAAACAAAAAAGGAGAAACTTATGCTAAATGAAAGCAGAGACATTTTATTAATACCAAAATCACCAAAAGAAGGGTTGCAGCTCCCACTAGTAGTGCTTGTGAGCCCTACATCCAATCACAAGGTGAACAACCTTACACAGTGATACGCACTGTGCCACCGAACAAGGAGATTTGGACAACACAGTCAGTTCACAAGGGTTGCAGCTCCTACACAGAGTGCTTGTGCTCTCTGCCTTCCCAGGCCAACATATGTATAGTGTAACAGATGCCAACAATCCGACCAAAGCCTAGCAGAAACCACGGCCAGGTCAGCAGTGATGTACTAGCTCACGATTACACTACGCTCAACCATTGAAGATCGCGGATGATGCTGATCAAGCGTGCAACACCCAGCCATGTGTCTCACACCCCTGCAGGAATTTGATCCCTAGGCCCCAGGTGGTCTGCCTGGGTGAAGCGTCTAGAAATGTTCTTAAGAGCGACAGGGGAGGAAAACGATAACACGAAGAAGTCGGTTATGCTCTACTCAGCTGGTCCTGCCATTTGCAACATTTTCGAGACACTACGATCTGCCGCCAGGACATTCATTGCAGCCAAGACAGCGCTTCAAGAATACTTCACACCTGTGGTGAATCTTGACTATGAGAGATCCCTCATGAGGGATACTCTGCAGAAAGAAGGTTAATCACTTGCACCTACCATTGCAGACTGCGACAGATGGCTAGGACATGTGCATGGCCAGATGTCTCGGGAGGATAGCTCAGCGGCAACGTGCTCACCTTGGAAGCAAGACAACATGGAGCAACACAGGTTCAATCGCTGGCTCCACGCTTAGAAACCTCTGGGTATTAAGCGCGTTATAAATAACCTATCATATCATATCATATCATGAGGAACATGAGAGATGCGTCAACAACTGATTCAAGGATGTTCATTTGTTAAACTAAGACGACAAATACTGCGAGAACCAGGTATAACATTGGTCCGCATCCTGGAACTTGGACGCTCCCACGAATTGGCAGATGTCGGGCGGATAAGATGTTTGCCGCCGTGTCGTACATGCTGGAAGAAGCCTGCGCCATAGGTCGACAACAATTCTGCGAGACAGACAAACGTCCATCATGGAACAAGAGGGACGGGTGAGGAAATGAGATTACACTTTGTCCCAACTGTGGCTATGACCGAATCTATGTCATTACTGCCACACCCATAACTGCAACCTTGAAAATGCTGTCTTTTTTGTTTCAACCCCTTTTACACCAGATATACATGCGGTGGAGAACCCCTGCAGCCCACTATTTGTATTATATACCAAACCCCCCTCCCACACATATATGTAGTGTAAAGGGGGTCGGAAAAAAGTCACAATTTTCGGCAGTCACAGTTATGGTGGGGCAGTAATGGTATTGTTCCACTATGACCTACCCTACTGTAATGATTGCCCGGCGAAGGGTGACACCTGCGGGAGATGTGGGATAACAAATAATTTCCCCCGCGTCTGCCATGCCCAGCACTGTGGACACACTGGTGAGGACACACTGGATCAAGACAATCACCTTGATCCGCGACAACCTGGGTATCACTGGTCAGGCCCTGGCTCTGGTCTGGTTGACCTCCTTTCTCACTGACCGACCGTCCCAGGATCAACTTGGGTCTTTCCTTTCTTCTATCTCTCTCTACTTGTGGTGTTCCCCAAGGGTCTAACCTATCTCCCTGGCTTTTCAACCAGTATCTGGTACCTCTTGCCCACCGCATTGCTACATTCTTCTCTAACCTTCAGTGTTATGCGGATGACACCCAGCTCTCCTTCAGACTCCCCTCAGCCACCTCTGCTCCTTCTCTCATACCAGACTGTCTGGCCGCAATTCAGGAATGGTGTGCCTCAATGCCAGTAATACTGAGATCCTCCTCTTTGGGACACCTGCTCTCTCCTTTCCTCTCTCTCTCTCTGACCGCCTACCCTGGGCCCTCTTCCTGCTCCTTCCTGTGAGGCTAAGAATCTTGGTGTCATCTTCAACTCCTTCCTCCCCTTCTCTCCTCACATCTCTGACGTCTCTAGGAAGTCACACTCTCAGCTGCACCTCCTTAGAGTTATTGTGCCCTTTCTCACATCCCCCAGAAGCTCATTGTCTCCAGAGCTCTCGTCCTCTCTAGGCTGGACTATTGCAACAGCCTATTTCTAAATCTGCCTGTCGCTACTCTTCGACCTTTACAACTTATTCAGAACAGGACTGCAAGACTTGTTCTTGGCCTCAAGCCAAGGCATCGTATTTCTCCAGCTCCGAAATCTCTCCACTGGCTCCCTGTGGCTGCAAGGAGGCTTTCTGGGGCCTGGGACTGCACTACCTCCAACTTTCTCTTCCTAAACACTTGCGTTCTCAAGCCCTCCGCTCATCAACCTCCAACTCTCTGAGGGTCAGACGCTTCTCCAAGCAGAGAGTGAGGGGTAGATCTCTTTCCTCGGCTGGGGCCACCTCCCTCAGGAGCAGCCTCCCTGCCTCTCTCAAACTTGAGCAGTACCACGTCCGGTTCCGGAAGCAACTAAAGACCTTCCTTTTCGCTTCTGATTTCTCTCTTGCTCTGCACACTTGTCACCTGGCCACCCACTGAAACTCAGGCCCAGGCTCCTGCTTGTCCAGTTGCCCTTGCATTGCCTCCGGGCTCCCCCAGCAGTTAAGGGTCTGTATCTGCAACACCACAGTCCCTTGTCTCTTTGGACTTATGAGCCACCCTCTCACAGATTCTTTGCCACCGAAGTGAGTAAAGTTACATTACTAGGGTGCGCCACAGTAGAAGCTTTGCACAAAGCATTGCCTTTGGAGTGATGGCATTACTGAGTTAGCTGCACTTCTCCACTTCCCTCTTCCCTGCACTTGCACAACCTTAATGACACAAGGCCTAGTAAGATCGTTGTTTTATCCTCCTTTTACCCCTCGCCCCCTTGTCTTGCTGTGCCTAGAAACACTTGGGTACAGGCGCATTATAAATCATTTATTTCATATCATATCTTAGAGACAAACATGAAAGTTTGCAGTAGTCAAACAGCGACCCCCGGACGAAGAGCAGCCTGTAGAAGAGGAGACAGTTTATGAAGAAGTGTCTTTCATTTACATCATTTCTGAGCTGAAGGCCTCAAAACAACGCCAACCAAAGTGTACAGTTCACATTTCTTTCCAGAGTGGATCCCTGCTTTTATCATTGCTATGCAGGATTACTCCTCGTTTGAATGCCTGGTCTGCAGGCTCCCTTTCTCTCCTGGCCTTTCTCTCACTGTGGCCACTATCTACCAGCCGCCCGGCCAGGTAGCCTCCTTCCTCTCTGAGTGGGCGGATCACTCCTCCTCGCCTCTACCTGTCAACTTCTCCTCCTCAGAGATCTTAACATCCACTTGAAGGCTTCTTGTCATTCTGAAGCACTCTTTCCCAACTTCTGTGACTCCCTCTGTCTCTCTATTCTTTCCTCTGGCCACCTCACGCTGCACTTGCGTGATCTCAATGTCACCTGGCCTACTAGGATCATTGTCTCTGTCTGCCACCTGTTCCCCTCCCTTGACTCATCGCGCCTTGAAACACTTGTGTATAGGCGCCTTATAAATGCCATATCATATCAAATCAGAACACATCCTAGATGTTCTGATCTCCTCAGACCTCCCCCTCTCCAGCCCTCTCACCACTCCTCTCTCCTGGAGTGACCACTTTCTCCTTTCCTCCCATCCCTGTCTCTCTACCCATCAGGCCAAGCCTACTCCAACACTACCACCTACCTTATCGGTCATCCGACCCATGAAGCGTGTGTCAGTGGAGGCTTTTGCTGCTACTTTATCTCCTCCTTCTGCATCTTTAGCTGACTCATATCCTGGCACAGCCCTTTCTAACCTCCATCTTTCTATCTCCAACACTCTTGATGTACTGGCCCCTGTCATGAGGATCCGCTTGAAGTCCAAATCCAAGTGCAACTCTTGGTACGACTCTGACCTTGTCACCTTCAAACACAAGCGCAGGGTGGCTGCGAGGGAGTGGAGGGCTACAGGTGCACCCTCTGGCAAACTGGCCTGCCTCTTGCTCCAAAGACAGTACAGACTCTATGTCCTTGACAAGAAGAGAGCACACATCCAAGCCTGTGTCTCTGCAGCATCTAACAACTCGGCTGAACTCTTCAAAATCTGCAAGGAGCTGGCCAATCCTGCTGCAGTCTCTACCTCTCTTGTTCTCTCCCAGGTCCTCTAAACGGCCTTGGCCTCTCATTTCATCACTAAAACTCAGGACATCCTGTCTACCCTCTCTTCCTCCACCTCCTCCTCCACTCCTAGCCTGCCTGTGGCCTCCTCTCCTTCTCCCTTCTCTTCCTTTCCCTTGTTCACACCAGACAATGTTTCTAGACATGTCCGATTTATGAAAGTCTCGTCAAGACAGGTTCTTCCCTGTTCTTCCAGAACCATCAAGGACACCCTTGCTCCAGCCCTTGCCGATTTCTGCAATCACTCTTTTGCCACTGGAACTTTCCGCTACCCCTGAAGCACTCCCTTGTGCACCCCCTCCTTAAGAAACCCTCTGCCGATCCTTCCTCTCCGGCTAACTATCACCCATTCTCCATCTCTCCTTTCCTGGGAAAACCCTTGGAACAGCTGGCCATCTCCCAGTTTAACCATCATACTGAATCTGTTGGTTGGCTCCATGACCATCAGTCTGGCTTCAGAAGATCCAGAAGCACAGAAACTGCTCTCCTGAACATCCGTGAAGACCTGCTCTCCAACCTTGACTGTAACCTTCCTTCTGTCCGCATTCTCCTCGATCTTTCTTCTGCTTTCGACACAGTCAACCATGCCATCCTGCTCAAGCGCCTCCATGATAACCTGGGTATCGCTGATCAGGCTCTGGCCTGGCTGACCTCCTTTCTCACTGACCAACCCTCTCAGGTCCAACTGGGGACCTTCCTATCTTCTATCTCTCTCTACCTGTGGTGTTCCCCAGGGCTCTAACCTCTCTCCCTGGCTGTTCAACAAATACCTGGCACCTCTCGCCCACTGCATCGCTGCTCTCTGCTCCAATTTTCAGTTATGCTGATGTCACCCAGCTTTCTTTCTGGCTCCCCTTGGCCACCTCTACTACTTCTCTCATTCCTGAATGTCTGTTTGCAATTCGGGAGTGTTGTGCCTCTAATGATCTCTGCAGCAATGCCAATAAAATGGAGATCCTTCACATCGGGACACCAGCTCCCTCCTTTCCTCTCTCTCTCTCTGGCCGCCCACTCTGGATCCTCTTCCTTCTTCTACCTTTGAGGCTAAGAACCTCAGGGTCATCTTCTACTCCACCCTCTCCTTCTCTCCTCAAATTTCCGACATCTCTAAGAAGTCAAACTATCAGCTGCACCTCCTCAGAGGTATTCTTCCTTTCCTCACTTTCCCCCAGAAGCTCACTGTCTCCGGAGCTCTGGTGCTCTCAAGGCTGGACTACTGCAACAGCCTCCTTCTAAATCTTCTTACCTCTCCTCCCCTCCCTATGCAACTTACCCAAAACAGGACTGCAAGACTTGTCCTTGGCCTCAAGCCTAGGGATTGTATCTCTCCAGCTCAAAACCCTCTGCATGGTCCACAAGGCTTTCTGGGGCCTGGGACCACACTACCTCCAAATTTCCCTTCCAAAGTATCTCCCTTCTCGAGCTCTCCGTTCATCCACCTCCAACTCTTTGGGGGTCAGATGCTTTTCCAAGCAGAGAGTTGGGGGCAGATCTCTTTCTTTGGCTAGGGCCTCCCTCTGGAACAGCCTCCCTGCCTCTCCCAAACTTGAGCAGAACCATCTTCGGTTCTGGAAGCAACTCAAGACCTTACACTTTCGCTTCCGCTTTCTCTCTTCATCTCCCTTGCTGATGACCCATCTGTTCCACGCACTGGTCACCAGGCCACCCCCTGAATTTGGGCCCAGGTCCTTGGCCCTCATTACGACCCTGGCGGAAATCGAAAAACGATGGCGGAAATGCAATACCGCCATCGAATAGCGCTCGGTGCGATTATGACCCGTCACCGTAAAGTACGATGCCATTAGCGACACCGTAGTGAACGCCAATGCTAACTGCACCAAGTACGCGCACGCGCGCCATGCAAAACCGTAATTACCACCATGGCGCAACGGTACGCGAATTCTGACCCTAGCGGACATGTACCTAACGCCATCAAGCATGGCGGAAAGTACCATTCCGCCATGGTGAGAAGTACGGCATCGCGAACCAACCGTAAATGGCCCTACTGAGTGCCTGTACACCACTCCCTGGCCACATTGCACAACTCCTCGTAGGTGCAATGAAGTCACACAATGCAACCAGTGAAATGTACAAGTCACCCATGCATGCCAACGAACAAATGAATGTAGGGGCTCCAAGTGCCTTGTGAGTGGCCATCCATATTTGCCATGTCACCATTGCCGTACTGATGCAGCACAGGCACGTGAAGGTTCAAGTACAGCAATATGAACTGAAATATGAGACAAAACAACAACAGGCCCCCATCGCTTGACACCAGTGTAAGGCAACATTCAAAGCAGTATCCTGAGGGAGACTGCACCAGCCCTGTACTCTTGCCAGTAAACAAACCAACCATCAGCATAAGCATGTACCACACAAGTTGGCAGAGTGACTGAGCAGCCAGGCTCATCTCAAGAGGGGCCAATGGGAGCTGCAGGGCACAGATGGCACGAATACAGAAGCTATTCCAATGGACATGACCTCAGTCTCCCTCCAAGAAACGCACGCAAACACAGGCACCTGTGACCAGCCATATTCTGATAATCACATCATTCCACCAATCCACCTGGCTGACCAGCATCTGTTACACAAAAGCTAATCCCCCGCCCCTGAGCATGACATCATTAAAACAGTCATAATGGCAGCCCCTATCCCTGACCTCACTGGGCTTCGTAGGCAAACGCGCCCAGTACAGTACCACGCAACTATACTCAGAAGCCGGAACCCAATGCAGATCTTCTCACAATACATCGCTCCACAAATAGGAATATGCTACATTACTTGCAAAGAATAACGCTACACGGTCAATATCATAATCAAAATTTAATGCACAACAAAATCACCAAGCCCATACAGCTATTAGGTCATGAACTCCAAAATATATTTCATTATTGTGGGCTGCATCCGCAATAAATGACCAGCTTCTTCTTGTGTGACGCCCTGTTCCCTCATGGTACACAGGGGCTACATTCACGTTCAAAAAGGCAACATGGAAGCGCCTAGAACCGCAGGGCCGTCCCATTAGGTAGGCACTAGTCCAGCTGAAAGGTCGATATGTTGCTCCTAGCCACTAGTACTGCGTAAGGGCATGTGGCCCATTGGCGATCGTCCCATAAGATCGTAATGGTGCTCCACTGATTAACACGAAGCAGCAGGTGTCGGGAGTAAAAGCCATCTGCAGGAGTGGCATACAGATGGCAGCGGCAAAAGGGGAGGAGATACCTGTCACCCAAATCAAATGAAAAAGAATAGTATGGGCATCAGAACTTCATTTCAATTACTCACTTCAATGATCACACTAAATCTACAGCCATATGCATGCTAGCCCACTCAAAAGGATCATTCCCACCCAAAAATCACTTGCGAATCATAACCATATAAATCGAGGTGAAAACACTATTACAAACGAGTCTTTGTGTGCATGCGTCTGTTAAAACAGAATCCATTAGATGGGATTAGTAACGTGCATAGACACAAGTGTATGAAGGCGCGTCGAGACAGGGAGGGTTCAACAAGGGCAGATAGACGATGGTCCCACTATGGCAGCTCTGCATCACATAGCGCAGGGGAAGTGGACAGATTCCAAAAAACCATGTACATGGCAAACTCTCAATTAAATCATCTGTCCATGCATCCATACATCATTCCCTCATCCCGGTATGAAAACGCCTGATTATCTACTCACATAACATGTGAAATTTCCATTGAGTCTGTGCGTAATGCAGTCTGCAAAATCCACTGTGCTCCAGCCCGGAATTCCAGTGTTGTGAAGTAACATGTATTTGGGAACGTCCTGCCTTATCGTCCACTACGCTATTGCGCATCCCATACTATTCATATCAATCATTGCATTCTCGCCATGGCCCCTGTCCGAAGGACATTAAACAATAGAACGTTATATTTGCAGTCAGACCTGTGGGCGTCTCCTCGCCGCTAGCTGAAAACCGAAAGCGCTGTCCTTCGAATTCCTCATTTACAACATCACGTCGAAAAGGCATCTGTGACCGCTTGAAATCACAAATTCATCCATGTAGTGCGGCAGTGTGTGAAAATGGCAACTGGCTTCACTCACAAATGGGACGCCCCGCCCGTCGGTGAACCTCGGTACAGTGCTGCATGAGGGTCCACCGTTAATCGAGTACTACATTCCACTGACCCTTCACAAGTTTGTTCGCGACTGCAAAGATAGTATGTGAAACAATGGGACCATAGCAGAATGAACATATGAAGCAATATTTCACTGCCATCGGGATTACATACATGATTGTAATAGCAAGATGCCATGCGTCAAATTGCAAAGCTGTGTGCGGAACGTGCTCGCCCAAAGGGGATTGCAGCTTGCACAGGTGGAATGAATCACCACAGGTGGAGGCTATACAGCATGAAAACACATACATTGCACACCCAACCCCCTCCCACAACCACACCCACTCCAAAATGCTACCGGCAGGACTAGCGATGTTGGCCCTGGGGGACCTGATAGCACTGCAAGTACTCCAACTTCAAGAAGAAGACGAACACCAACTACTACAACAACCGGCCGCACAGAGGAGACGCAGCAGGAGGAGGAGGGCAAGGCAGGGCCAGCAAGGCCCACCAGCACAGCCACTACCACCACGCAGGCAGCCCGCAATCCCACGCCTCCGAGCTCATCCGTTAAACCTCACTGATGAGCAGATCCACACCCTCTACCGTTTGGACCGGGACACCATAACCGCCATTGTGGACATGACACAGGCTGACCTTGTCAGCATGATAGATAGCCCAACCGCCATCCCACCCCTACTGAAGGTGGTGTCTGTACTCCACTTCCTGGCCACAGGCACCTACCAGCACACAGTCGGACAGTTGCATGGCATTTCACAGCCACTGTTGTCACGGACACTATTGCAAGTGCTCGATGCCCTCCTGAAGCACGCAGACGACTACATCTCTTTACCACGCTCGGAGCATGAGATTACAAACACAAAAGTGGGATTCCATGCACTTGCCGGCATACCGGGTTGCATTGGTGCCATCGACTGCACCCATGTGGAATTGGTTGTCCCACATGCCATGGAGGTCCAGTACCGCAACCGAAAACAATATCATTCTCTTAATGTACAAATGGTGTGTGACTCCAACAGGATCATTACACATTGTTGTGCCCGATTTCCTGGATCAACCCATGATTCTATGGTCTTGAGGAACTCTACAATACCACGCTACATGGAGCGACACGCAGGGAACAGATCCTGGCTACTCGGTGAGTCTCATTTCATGAATGATAATGTGGGGTATGTGATGCGGCAATGACCTGGCAGGAAGGGGGGGGATGCGTACGTAGCAATGTCATTCCACAAACATCCTTTATTGTCCACATACAGGTGATGCCGGGTATCCACTGAAGAGATGGCTCCTTACACCACTCCGGAACCCACAGAACCAGCATGAGGAGGACTACAACCATGCCCACTCACGTACCCGTGTAGTCATAGAACAGGCATTCGGCCTACTGAAGGCTCGTTTCCGCTGCCTCAGCAGGTCTGGCGGGGCACTCCTGTACCGCCATGAGAAGGTTGCAAAGATGGTCATGGCATGTGTCATGCTACACAACATGTGCGTACGTAGAAATGTGCCCATGCCCCCTGACGCAGAACTGCAAGCACCTGAAGATGGTCATGATGAGGGTGGGGATGTGGCAGCACCTCAAGGAGTCCGCGAGGCACAGGAGGGCCGTGAAATTCGTCAGGTTATCATAGATTCATGCTTCTAGCACTCACGCCTGGTGGCTGATACATGGACACGGGACTTGTGGCAGTGTGTGTGTCTGGAACATGCACAATATGGACTGTACGCCTATAAAGGCCTCGTACACAAAGATCAATGTCCACACATCTCATTGGATGATTGTGAAATGTTTATAGCATATGTGAAATTATGTTACACACCCCATCGACCCGCCACCCAAGAAAGCCCAACACACCCCCTCCACCCTCCTACCTCCCCCCCGAACACCAGTGTCCAAAGATGCTCATTGTCAGTGGGCAGACGCTATTGCAAGCCCCCTCTCCGGGTATCAGGGGCACCCCTGCCTGTGGAGCGCAGGTTCCTCCCAGATCTACGTTGGGGGCTGCCCTGGACGGAACTTGCAACGGATGATGTCTCTGCCTGCTCACATCCATGCATGTCCCTAAGGGTTTGTGAGAGCTCAGTGAGCACACGGCGCACAGCGGCAAGTTCAGCACATACGTCTTTGGACGTCGCATGCAGTTCCCCCCTCAGGCTCTCGGTGCTTCTCTCCATTTGTACCCTCAGGCTCTCGGTGCTTCTCTCCATTTGTGCCCTTAGTGTCTCTGTACTTCTCTCCATTTCTGCCCTAAGTGTCTCAGTAGATGTTTCTATGGCTGCCTTAGTACCCCCACATTCATCAGCATGCTCCTTGAGGAGCGTGGCCAGTTGCTGCTGTTGCACGATCACCTGGTCGAGGGACTGTTGCCTCTGCTGGGCCATGCCCATTTGCGGTGGTGTCAGAGAGGGGCTGATCACCTCATGTTGCCTTGCCACAGGGCTTGTGGGGGATGGCCAGTCGTCGTCTTGTGGGTGCCCCTGCGTGGTATCCTCATGGTGTACGGAATGAAACAAACAGGGGGATTGAGACAGGTCATGGATGGATCCTACATCGACAGCACCGTTTTCTGTGTCGGAGCATGCTGCCATTAATGCAGTGTCACCTATGGTGCTGCTGCCACCAGAAGCAGTGCCTTCTGTGGTATCCATTGGGGGGACCTGTGGTGCTGCTGTTGTGGGCATGCTGGCTGCTGGGGTGCCTGCTGAAGTCCCCTCCTGTGTGCTGCCACTTGATTTGTGCTGCTGCCGTGTCTTGATCCGTGCAGCTGAGGTGGAGGGTCTTTGGCCGTTGGTCTTGGCCCTCTTTGCAGGTGTGCTGGTAGGGGTGTCCTGAAGCTCGTCGTTTGTATCGGACCCTGTGTTGGAGTGAAGGAGGCCGAGCGTTATTTATGGGTCTGTGGAAATTGGAATGGCAATGTATCACATGCATTGGGGTGGTACCTGAGGGTGATTTGGGTCAGGGCCTTGGAGGTGGTTTCATTTTTGTGTGGATTGAGGATGCAGTTGTTTTGCAGCCTGCAGTTAGGGTGTGCATGCTGCACGTGTAGAGGGTGTTTTTAGGATTTTTAATTATTTATGTATTTAATGTGACTTTTAAAGTGCGCTATCAGGCCAATGTATGTGGACGTTCTCCTGGACATGTGTTTCTGTTGCACTATGTGGACACATGGTACTTCACATGATTGGACATTGTGGATTTAGCATTGTTTTATTTGGCCCACCTACCTGATTCTTCGGATGTCTGCACTCCTTTCTCCATCCCTCCGACTCCCTCTATACTCTCCATTCCAATGGTGGAGGCACAGATTTCTTCCCAGGGGGTCAACTTGATGGGTGATTCCGATCCTCCCCCGGTAGCTGTGGCAATGTTACGGTTGGCTGATAGTATGCTCCGTACGCGTATCCGCAAGTCGTCCCATCGCTTTCTGCATTGCTGTGGGTTGCGGGGTGCGGTCCCCACCGCACTTACCCGCTGTGCCACCAGGGCCCATATGGCCTTCTTGTTCGCAAGTGCCGTCCTGGTCATTTGCGTCGAGAAGATGACGGCAGCATTCTCCTGGAGGGTCTCTGTGAGCACGGTGAGTTCCTCATGGGAGAAGTGGACCTGCCGCTTGCGGTCGCACGCTTTTTTCGCAACTTTTCCCATTTTTGTTGTTTTCACTAGGGTGGCTAACGGGTTGGGATGTATCTCAGGGTGGGATTTTTGATGGTTGTGTTGGGATTCTGATTTTATAGGTGTACGGCGTGCTGTTTCCCGTTCCGGGCCCATGTTTTTACTTCCGTTTCCGTATATTTACGGTCACCGTATTTTGCGATTACCGCTCATTACGGTGACCGCTATGATGGGTGGCGGAATTGCACCTAGGGCGCCGTACGACGTCGGTGAGGGGCGTTTTGGCGACATTTCCGCCATCGCGGACTTTGCACTTCCGCCATGGCGTAGTGCTCGTGCCCGATGGGTCAGGATTAGCCGCACTTTACTCCGTCGTGCAATGGCGGAAACGCTATTTACGCTATGGCGGTCAGGTCAGTTACTTTCCGCCAGGGTCGTAATGAGGGCCCTTGTCTGTCCAGTTGAACTTTGCACTACCTCTTGGCTCGCCCAGCACGTGTGGTCTGTATCTGTAACCCTATAGGCCCCACTCTCTGCACTTATGAGCCACCCGTTGGCTGCACTTTTTGTTAACTACACTTCCCGATCCCTGCTTTTGTGCACTCCTCCCTTCCTCTTCCCCTTCCCTGCACTTGCGTGATCTGAATGACACAAGCCCTAGTAAGATCATTGTTTAGTCCTTCCTCTGTTCCCCCTCCTTGTCTTGTCACCCCTAGAAACACTTGTGTACAGGCGCGTTATAAATGCCATATTGTATCATATCATATCTGCAATTCCCAGATTCCTGTGCTGATTGACCCTGGGGCATCCGTAGGCATCATGGCGGACGAACATTGCCACATCTTGACAAATGCTTCCATTCCTACAAGAGACATAAATATGGATATATACATTTGTGGCGAAAGTTCCACTGCCCCTGGAGGGTGTCTTCATTGCACCTGTTCTACATGAGGACACCACCAACAGAGAAATATTAATTTTCACCAAAGTCAGTAAAGTTACATTACTAGGGTGTGCCACAGCAGAAGCTTTGCACATTGTAAACTTTGCCTTTGGAGTATAGTACAGGACATTCAGCCCATGGGTCTCCCCCCAATTGTAATTGCCAAAAAACCTAGACAACCAGACTCCTTCCGCATATGTGTGGATAGGCGCTTCCCAAATAGAGCAATCAAAAGAGAATGACACATCACCCCAACACTTGATGATATTCTACCTAACCTACAGGGGGTGCAATTCCTCTCCAAACTGAACTTAAGATCGCGCTATCGCTAGCTGGTGTTGGGCCAAGCGTCCTGCTACATTCCCACATTTACCGCACATCGAGAGCTGTATAGATTCAAGCGCTTCAACTTTGGCATCTCTTCAGTTGCAGAGGTGGTTCAGAACACAATCCGCGGTGCACTGGTAGAGCTAAATAGAGCAATCAATATAAGTGTCGACCACATGGTCTACTCCAGCTCAGACCAAGAACATTTGGAGAGGCTGGGAATGTACTTTTTTTTTTTAACTGAACAGATCTTTGTTGAATCAGAACTTTTTCAAGGTTATTCCTGAATTCATCCAGGGAAAGGGAGTCCAAACCTGGTCACAAGGAGTACCTTTGAAAACATCCAAGTTAGAATTTTTGCATTGTTTTGATGAACTGAAGTAAAGCCAACTATTCCTTGTACAATTGTGTTGTATGTATTAGTGTGAGGGTCAGAAACTATTGGTCATTAGGTCATCTTTCTTTAGTTTTAGTTTGCTAGGTAGGGATACTGTTGTTATGCTAGGCAAAGATAGGCGTTTGTCTCACCCCTTTTATTTTAATAAAAAGGCAAACATTGATAAAACTATACCTTTCTGTCCGTCTCGCATTGCTGACACCTCACAGACCCCAAGAGAAGAAATCCATTTTGTATCAAAATTATCAATTTTTATTATACTGCCACAACAGTGTATTTAAGGCTTCATTGAACTTCGCATTGGGAACCTCTAAAAAGATTTTCCTCTGTAACCTTTGTTCTTGTCCATGAGCGTTTACTAAATTTGGTATGCAGCCAATTTGGCCAAAAATCGAAAACAAGGTTCATGCCTAAAATGATTGATGAAAAAATCTGTTTTTTGGATGGGGATTTCCAAAGAGGTTGAAAAAAGTACTACTTATCCCACAATATCAAAATTATCTAGTTCGATTTTCAATAGTTTAGGGACATCTCTAGTACTTATGCTCAGGTAGTGCTTGCCGTAACACTGTTAAAGATTATGTTCCCTTTTGAGTCCAAAAAAGCATTGCAATTTCTGAGCATGAGCAGTAGGTGCATAGGGCTACGCAAAATAAAGTGTATGCTATTCACCACATAGCCCCACTATGTCCTGTCCACTGGATGTTGCAGCCAAGCTATTCTGCCAATCC
Organism: Ambystoma mexicanum; assembly: GCF_040938575.1. Taxonomy (NCBI): domain Eukaryota; kingdom Metazoa; phylum Chordata; class Amphibia; order Caudata; family Ambystomatidae; genus Ambystoma; species Ambystoma mexicanum. Next base: position 272,605,758 of record NC_090927.1, on the reverse strand, counting down.
AATGATCAAAAGACACCACTGGAGCCAATGGATTCAAGTGTCCGCAACCATCCACCAACTATTGGCCATGTCAAAAATCTAATAAACCAACATTAAAATGCACAAATGGAAGTTGCATGAAAAACCCTCAAAATGACACAGGGGGACAAAACCCATTAGAGACCTAATTACATACTGCACACAAGGAACAATTCAAACACATACGTAGATCCTGGCTGCACATTCAGAGGTTTCCTTAGTGTAAAGCAAGTTATTAAGCGGGCCACCATACTAGCAACTTTACAATTCAAAGCATGTGGTGAATACACACATCAGCAACTGAATGCCCATGCAGACAGATGCCACTCTGTAACCACACAAAGGTATCCACAGCTACAACCAAAGTCATGCCACTTTAAAGTACACAGTCGTCAAGCCTACATTTACCTTCTCTAAACAATTGTGTCACAAGCTTCATCTGCACAACTGCTCAGGATGCCACTTCTCGAGGAGCAACTACCAAATGCATGTTTTCAGTTCATACCAACTACACAGTTAAACCTAATTACATGATCATATAGAAATTATTGAAATAAAGACAACATATTTTGGCTATTTGGACATGTTAATACCATTGAAGATGCAACATGAAGGGTGCCTCCTTACTACTTCACTGTCATTGCAAAGAAAAGTGATATAATGAAAAGTTATTTTAAAATCAAAACACCAGAAGTCAAGTTATCTGTTGATGGACCAACATATTGTTTGATCACCATGAGTAACAATGGTTTAAATAAACATGTCCTCTTTTCAATGTGAAAGAAATCCCTTTGTGTAGCATTGAACTCTTGTAGACATATATGCTGTGAACTTCAATTGAACTAAAACTCATGTGCTAATTTTAAACATCCATTAGTCAGATTTCACAAGAATTTCCAGATCTCTGTTAACCTACCACTTAGATCAATGGATGGAAGATGAATGGAAAACCTGTGTTTATTTAAGACAGTAAGCCTTGAATCCAAACTACAAAAAACAAACCCCATTGCAAATAATTTGCTCTGAAAATCAAAACCACGGATGGTCTTACTTTTTAGGTACTCTGAAAGACCACCAGTTCCTTGAGTACTGAATGTCTGGCTGACAATTTAAGTTATTTTTTAGAAACAGATGCCTGGAGAGGCCCATTAAGCTATGACCTTGAAAAACATGAAAGTACAGAGAATGACCATGCACCTGTTCTATTAACCTTTAGTTAAGGTTGAATATATTACTAAAGCATACTTTTGTCAAGGTAAGAAGTGTGCTATTAATAGTGATCTGAACTCATCAGAAAAATGTGGATAAAATGTAATGAAGTACATTTAAAATGTATACTTTGTGCATAACCTGTATGCATTGAAAAGGTGACAGAAAATACATTGTAATCCTGGACTCTGGATATTTTTGCGAATTTGAATGTTATTTCCCCCAATATCACATGTTCATGTAAAGTATTATATGAAAAATGTATATTTCAGTTTAGTATTAGCCCTCACTACTGAGAGGGGGAAGGAGGGCAATTTGCAGCCGACACATCCCGCTTATGATGCATCAGACTCAATAGCCAATGCTGACAAGGATGAGGGCCCATGGGGGTGTGAGGAAATGAAGGAAACCAGTCACTGAATTCATCCAATTTCAATGCTGTGTTAAATAGTGCTATATAGGTTGGGTTTACCCAAGAGAAAAGAGAAGTTCCTATGGGAAATTGGGGAAATGGATCATTTTCTCCTGTCAACATACATCCAATTTGGATATTGGCATTCATGGAGGGGAAAGAGCACTGGGCTTAAAGGTAATTCCATCTGAGCCGGAAGGGATTCAGACCGGAGATACCCAGTACCTTTCCAGTTTTAACCAGTGGACAGCACCAAACCAAGGAGGTGTCCTGAGACATCCCGGATGTCTCAATCCTGCCCATGCAGTTTAATTCAACAAACCCAAAACATGAGTGGAATTCTGCTCTACTGTATCTAAATCTAATTCCCTTAGAAATATTACTCTGAAAAGGGTAGAGGTGTTATTTCTTTCCCGAAATTTGATTTTATAAACCTGGTGTTCAAAGAGTATACATTTCTGCAAGCTCTTTTTCCCTTTCGTAAAGAATGCACCATGATTTGAAACTTCCCCTTTCATATATTCACAACTTACACATTTAAAACCATTCCAATTTCTTTGCCCAGGTGTTTAAAACAGAAACGCTTCTGTTTCCACCAGAAAAACTAACACCAGTTGAATTTTATATTATTTTTACATTCCAATACAATTGTCTTGATATAATTTATTTTGCACAGTTTATTAGAATACTCAATTCTTTTTTTCCAGCTGCTTGATTCAGATCATATTTGCCAATGCATTCTTTTTCCATCAGTTTGATTTCCTATTTGAAAGCAGCATTAAGAGGTGAATTGTATAGTGAAATATCTGAGCCAATTTTCTAGACTATCGATTCATATTTATTTTTCTATGTTTCCGAACATGTAAAGTGAACTGGATTTTTAACGCTAAATGGAAATGTTAGTGTGCCAAAACTAGGCAGGCAGCTGTGCTTTCATTATCATTGCAGTCTGAATGCATGTGTGGTGTGTGGAAGTGTCCTCCTTGGCATTGCTAGTTATGGAATCACCTGTAATTCCCTTTTCCAACACTCTGATGACAACAGCCTGTTTCCTGCCCCAGATTGTGGGGTGGGATTTAAGCAGTGTGGAAAATAGCACTAAATTGGTGAGAGTCATCTGTAATAAACAAACCACTTAACAGCAGATGCACATTCCTTACATTCAACACAGTAACCAATTACATTAATGTATTTATTTAATGATTTATTTATAGAGCGCACCAAACCCAAAGGTATCTGGGCGCATAAACTGTTTCCAGCTTTTCTGTCAGTGAATGTGTTCCACATTGGGCCTGCTCGAAGATGTAACCTCTGACTTCCATATCAGGCTGGTAAATCCAACTTGAGCGCTAAACACCAAGCAAATATATGCAGAAACCCCAAATAATGCCAGCTCTGCTGTATGCACACCATGGAAATAGAGCACAACTCCATGGCAAAAATATCTCACAATCAACATCCTTAAAAAACAAATCGAATATAAAGACATGTTCGCAAAACACCACTCCGACCGCCTCTCAAACAAATCATATGAAAAAAACTGTCGACCCTTTGCAGCACAACACATCAAAACACTTACAGGGTAATTCATAGAATTTCGCACAAAAGTGGCGCACGCGGCTGGCGCACAGTGTGCGCGTGCAAATGTCTGCGCCAGCCGCGTGCGCTAAAATCGATTTCCGCGCACAGCGTATTCATGGATTTTAGCCTCCAAAACCAGCCGTGGCGCAGCGACCCTGCAGCAGCGCAAGTTATGCCCCCAAGAACGCCCTCGCTCAAGAAAAGCCATCAAAATTCCCAATTCAGCGCAAAGGGCTGCGCTAACCCTGGACCAGTTTACAGGGTTGCCAAACAGCAAACGCCAAGTGGGGAACGTGTATTACTGGGGTGCGCGTGAAGTTTCACACGCGAAAGGGCCTGTGCAAGTGGGGTACGTGTATTACTGGGGTTCGCGGGAAGTTTCACATGCAATTTCAGCAGGGTACGTGTATTACGGGGTTCACGGGAAGTTTCACACGCGAAAGGGCCTGTGTGAGTGGGGTACGTGTATTACGAGGATGCGCGGTAAGTTTCGCACGCGAGTGGCCTGGGTACGTGTATTTCAGGGGTGCGCGGGAAGTTTCACACGCGATTGGCCTGGGTACGTGTATTTCAGGGGTGCGCGGGAAGTTTCACACGCGATTGGGCTGGTTACGTGTATTTCAGGGGTGCGCGGGAAGTTTCACACGCGATTGGCCTCGGTACGTGTATTTCAGGGGTGCACAGGAATTTCCACATGCGATTGGCCTGGGTACGTGTATTTCAGGGGTGCGCGGGAAGTTTCACACGCGATTGGGATGGTTACGTGTATTTCAGGGGTGCGCGAGAAGTTTCACACGCGATTGGCCTGGGTACGTGTATTTCAGGGGTGCGTGGGAAGTTTCACACGCGATTGGTCTGGGTACGTGTATTTCAGGGGTGCGTGGGAAGTTTCACACGCGATTGGGCTGGATACGTGTATTTCAGGGGTGCGCGGGAAGTTTCACATGCGATTGGCCTGGGTACGTGTATTTCAGGGGTGCGCGGGAAGTGTCACACGCGATTGGCCTGGGTACGTGTATTTCAGGGGTGCGCGGGAAGTTTCACACGCGATTGGCCTGGGTACGTGTATTTCAGGGGTACACGGGAAGTTTCACACGCGATTGCCCTGGGTACGTGTATTTCAGGGGTGCGCAGGGAGTCCTACACGTGACTTGGCAGTGTGGGTCCTCCCAGGTGTCCCCTCTACCCCCTCCACGGCCCCTGCAGGCAGCCCACACCACAGGGGACTACCCTGCACCCCTGGCCATGTCCCGCAGGCAGCCCATCCACCATGGGCATGCCCCCCAGCTAAACCACATGATCACCAACTCATGTCTCCCAGCACAGCCCACCCCCCAGCAGTGCAGGGCACCTGCCAGCAGGCCCCCACTCATGTCCCACACATGTCCCCCTGCACCCCCACCCCCAGCAGTCAGGGGCACCTGCCAGCAGGCCCCCACACATGTCCCCCAGCACCCCCACCCCCCAGCAGTCAGGGGCACCTGCCAGCAGGCCCCCACACATGTCCCACTCATGTCCCCTTGCACCCCCACCCCCCAGCAGTGCGGGGCACCTGCCAGCAGGCCCCCACACATGTCCCCCAGCACCCCCACCTCCCAGCAGTCAGGGGCACCTGCCAGCAGGCCCCCACTCATGTCCCCTTGCACCCCCACCCCCCAGCAGTGCAGGTCACCTTCCAGCAGGCCCCCACTCATGTCCCACTCATGTCCCCTTGCACCCTCACCCCCCAGCAGTGGGAGGCACCTGCCAGCAGGCCCCCACTCATGTCCCACACATGTCCCCCAGCACCCCCACCCCCCAGCAGTCAGGGACACCTGCCAGCAGGCCCCCACTCATGTCCCACTCATGTCCCCCAGAACCCCCACACCCCAGCAGTTCAGGGGCACCTGCCAGCAGGCCCCCACTCATGTCCCACACATGTCCCCAGCACCCCCACCCCCCAGCAGTGCAGGGGCACCTGCCAGCAGGCCCCCACTCATGTCCCCTTGCACCCCCACCCCCAGCAGTGTGGGGCACCTGCCAGCAGGCCCCCACACATGTCCCCCAGAATCCCCACCCCCCAGCAGTCAGGGGCACCTGCCAGCAGGCCCCCACACATGTCCCACTCATGTCCCCTTGCACCCCCACCCCCCAGCAGTGCGTGGCACCTGCCAGCAGGCCCACACTCATGTCCCACTCTTGTCCCCCTGCCCCCAGGTCATGACGATCCTCAATCATGGCCCTTATGGCCAGCCTCCCCAGCCCAAAGACCCAACCAAGTATTGCATCCACACACATAGAAAAGGCAATTACATGATACAACCCCAATGGCAAGTATGTAAATGAACACATGTCCGTCACACACACACAATGGTTGCAAGTGAATGTGAAAACCCATATCATGACATGCATGAAACCAATGAGATAATACCACACATCGAAGTATGAAGAAAAAATGAATTAAACGCAACATGAATGGAATTAAGATCAAACAAACAACAATGGGAATAAAAAAAGAAAAGCTGCATGTCCGTAAAATAATGAAAAACAAGGAATCATAATCCAAAGGAAAGGTGTCCAAAGTCACAGTCCAACAAAGCAAATCCAAGGGAAGAACAAAAGTGAATACCATTGCTCCATGGGGAAACCCAAAAAAAAAGAGATGAATCCAATAGTGAACTATATACAGATGAGCAATCCAGGATCCATGATCCCAACTGAAGAAATTAAACCTATCAAAAATACTACCTAATGAAAAACTATATACAGAAACGTGGTGTCCAGTCAACTCGTCGAAAAAAAAAAACTGGTCGACTGCAATTTGGTCGACGCAATTTGGTCGAAAACCATTTCGTCGAATTTTTTTTTTTATTTATATATGTATTTTTTGGGTTTTCGTTTAGTTAAAAAAGGGGTTTTTAGAGAAAAAAAAGGGGGTTGGGGGGACCCCCCCCAAAAAAAAAAAAAAAAAAAAAAAAAAAAAGGGTTAAAATAGAAAAAAAAAATGGTTTTCGACCAATTTGCTTCGACCATTTGTCTGGTCGACCAATTTTTTTCGACGAATTGACTGGCAACCCAGAAACGTGGTGCATTGTCCAAGCGCAACCAAAATAAAGAAAAAAACCAAAGGAAACCTAACACTATCTAACTATTTACAAGGGCAGCGGGCTAGTCCGACGGCTCACTTTTGGATGTCCCAGGCCAAGGCATCATCGAACTCCTGCTCAATGTCCCGGAGGCGGTCCTCTTCCATGGCCCGAGGGTTCGCAGGGACGACGACATGTTGTTATCCAACTCCATGCGAATTGCATCGAGGCACTCGGCCTGCCTCAGGGCCCTCCGCATGGAGTTCTCCGCCCTGACCATCGTGAGCCGTGCCTCTTCTTTCCGCTGCCGCTCTGCATCTATGGCATGGCTTAACCGTTGCCACACGGAAGACACTTCCTGTCCTGGGTCCTCCTGCCCTCTGGCCGATGCCTGCCCCTCCGATGACGAAGGCCCCGAGCCATCATGGCTCCCACCTTGTTGCTGCTGCTGCTGTGCCTCTGCCCGTGCCCTGGCTCTTGCTGCCTGCACATCCTCCTCCGGCTGGGGTGCAGTTGTTGAGGTGGCCACCCCTGCTGGACGTCCGACTCCCGACTGTGGCAGGGATGTGTCCTCCACCAGCCTGGCCGCAGGGTCAGAGGCAGCTCCACAGGGCACCCAGGTGACACATGGGTGGGAAGATGGCACGGAGTACGACTGGCGCATAGAGGGTTCAGTTGAGGAGGGGGTCAGAACAAAGCCCAGCAAATGGAGGAATCCGGCCCTGGTGACCTGTCCCAGTAGGTCGACGTGGTCAACGAGCCATTCGAGACGACATGCAGTCTCCCCATGAAAAGACTGCATTTCGCCTTGCATGGCCCGTTGATGCAACGCCACACCACCCAGGACAGACTCAACCTGGTCCCGGATAGCCACGTCTGCAGGCAGAGGAAAGCCAGTTGTCGTAAGCTCATCCCCTGCCTGAAAACGGGATCTGGACGTAGGTATCCCTGCTGGTGCAGGATGATGCAGTCACAGGATCGGGGACAGGATTACACACAGGCACCTCCGCGGCGGCCTGTGCTGCCTCCTGTCCCTGCCCCTGCACTGCACCACTAGCACCAGTGGAATCCCCACCTCCAGACCCCGTCTCTGTCCCTTGCACGGCCTCCTCCTCCACCAAACCCCCCACCAACCTGGATGACTCTGTGCCATCTTCCTCCATCGGGCCCTGTGGGGTCTCAGCTGCCCCTTCGGCTGCCGAGGAGTCCAACTCCGACCTCCGCCCCTTGGACCTCCCCTCTGCAGCTGCGACCTGGGACGCGGCACCAGACTCCTCCCTCCCCGACGAGATGACAACCTGGGAGGGGAGCCGGGCCTTGCGTTTCCGGCTGGCGGTGCGATCCCTGCCGCTGTGCTCCACAGCAGCCTCTCCGCCCTCTTCATCAGTCGACGCTGCAGACAAGGAGAGATAGGACACAGGCATCAGGGCACTGTACAATGGACTCATACACACATGACAGTTGCACACGAGTGTCATTGTCAAACTTCAGACATGGCATCACAATCCCCAACACACATGTCATTTCAAATCACACACATGAGGTATTCCACAGCCATATCGCAACAGCCAGCACCATCCATACACATACAACAGCATGAGCAGACAAAGGTGAGTCAGACATCACATGAGACACAGGGAGTGCACTAGACATGCACACACGCCACCACACTTACATGCATGTGTACACCTCCACCAAATGTCGCAGTGATGAGATCGGCATCGATGTCACATCTGGCAATCAGTCTTCTACATATCAGTCTCACATGCATCCATGTTGCATGACAGTTGCACACTTGTCAGATACACATACATGCACATGTACACAGTGCAGATACGTGCAGCTGGAACCAACATCCATGTGTGACTCCACAACCTTGACAACTGACATACACAGTCATTCAAACATGTGTGCTCACACATCTGCATTTGGCCTGCATGCTTACCCACAAATACACCATCCATGTGTCTCACACATGAAAGGACTCGCATGTGTCAGCTTCACGGCCCTGTACATACACATCCATACATGGCCCTACAAAACCACATGTGCAACCTGCACACTACTGGCACACCACCAAACGCACAGCTTTCAATCAGTATGCATGTACACTTACCGCTCGACTCCAGACGGGTGTGCCTCTCAAGGACCTGGACGTGGAGCACTGGGCATACGCGTTCCAGGACCTTCATTTGGGCTTCCGACAGGTGGCCCCGGCACCCCTTAGCATCCGCTGCCGTCAAGAGGCGCCGGGCCTTGTTGAGGGTCCTGGACCTGAAGTCCTCCCAGTGCTTCTTGACATGATGCAATTCGCGGACTGCCACCCCCTCTGCGTTGATAGCAGTCACGATGTCCGTCCAGATCCTGGTCCGGCCTTCCTTGTCGGCGCGCAACTTCGGTGGCAGTGAAGCTGGTGGCCCTCTGCCTCTCTGGCTGGGGGTTGCCAGTGCCGCCAGATGATGTAGTGCTGGACATGGCAACCCCAGAGGCAGGAGTGGGTGGGCAACTGGGTCCTGGGGCTGGGCTGTAGAGCGATGGAATCCCAGTCGGGAGTCTCGGTTCCAGCCGGGGTGGTCACAGCAACAGCACCCCTGGCTGACGTGCAGGCAGCAAATGGCAGGGCACGTGGGCAGCAGGCAATCAGGCAGCAGCAGATGGCAGGTGGGAGCGTGCTCGGGGCTCTAGGGGGCAGTAATTCGGCCTTCTGGGCAGGAGCGTGGTCTTCCGTGTGTGAACGCGTGGCCAGCTTAATACGGAGTGATTTGGCACGTGAAAATCTTGCACGTTACTGTGTAACTTCGAGGAAAGGCCCTTAGCACGTAAGCGCGTCAGCGCACATACGCGATTTCATTGGACGAAAGGCCCTTAGCGCGTAAGCGGGTCTGTGACGTGACACGCGCGGGTGTTTCCCTCATAGCTCGTGATGACAGAGCACACGTGGAAAAGCTGCACGTCCGAGTGTCAGCGTGTGTAATTGGAGGAAAGGGCGCGTACACGCGTAAGTGACGTGTACGTGTGGGCCGGTTTTAAAGGTACGTGTAGGACGCCATTTCCTTGTACGTGCTTTTTGTGGAGAGCGAGTGGGTGGATTCTGTACTTCTTGTCGGTTCACACGCGATTACTTCACAGCGTTTCAAGTTCGTACTCCCTGTTACCTCTGACAGCTTTCATTTTTCTACTTTTTTTGGGCCTGTTTCCTCAAACAGTGTTCACTTCTCCTTTTGTCCTGTCTCCTCAGACAGCGTACAATTCTTCTTTTGGCGGGGTGTTACCAACGTGCACACGCACATATTTTTCACGTTCTTTTTCCAGGCAGACGGTGAGTTCTGCACGTACTTAGCAACTGTGCTTGCCCCGTGTGTGGCGTACCCCTTCAGAGGTCATTGTAGGCTGCGTGTATCACGCGTACGCTTATTTTTGTGTTTCTGGCTGCCACAGCATAGTGCGGGTTCATTTTTCCACGCACGTGGTCTACGAGGGGTTGCGTGCATGTTTATTTTTGTTTTTGGGCTGCCTGTGCGTTGCGAGACCCGTCATCTTCCCCCAGGGGTCACAGACAGCCTTGTTAGAGCACTAGGGTACGAATTCCATCTAGTACCCTACCGCTTTGACCCCTAATTGCCAAGGACAATAGTTTACTGCTCCTCCCATACGCACAACAACATCAGTGCCATGGTTGGGAGGCGACCAAGCGGTAAGGGAGGCAAAGGTGGCCGACCTTCAAAAGGTGGACGTGGTGGGCGCGGTAGGGGACGTGGCCGGGATTTGCAGGGTGCCCCTATACCCCCATGTGTGGAGGACCAATCAGGGACACCCATGCCCCCCCCATGGTTGAGGGAAACGTGGCTGAGACCATCCCAGCTCAGCCCTTGTTGGACCAGCCCATTGTGGCACCTGACCTGGCACAGGATGACTCCCTGGCTGACTTCCAGGTCAGCAAGTCTAAGCCACGTGTGGCGGTGCAGGTTGTCACCAAGCCACGTGGATCTGGGGCAGCTATGTAATCTGCTGCCCCAAGTATGCAGGGTGGTGAGGCTGCAGGGGCAGCTGCAGCTCCATCCGCCCCAGCTCTGACTCTCCCAGCCAGGACAGTGTCGGTCCTGGTCCATCATACTGATGTTCCCCCTGCCAACATCACACTTCAGACAATGCCTGCACCAAGTCCTATGATCAATGTGCATTTGCACACTCCAACAACCCAGTCCACCGGTGATTCTGCCCCTACTGACCAGAGCAGCATTAGCCACTCTGGCTCCTCTCCACCTTCTAAAAAGAGGAAGAAGGGTGCTCTGGCACGACAGGCTGAGACCCCAGGCACGGCTACACACTCCGGTACCTCAAGGAAGCCTTGCTTCAATGATTCGGAAATTGATGCACTTGTGAGCTATGTGTTGGCACATAGCCACAAAATGGTGGTGACTGCCGGGTCCAAGACCACACCTGGTCAACGTAAGGCACACTGGCAGACCATCGCCGACCACATAAGTGCCATTAGATTTGTGAGGCGCTCATCTGATGATTGCTACAAGCGGTGGAACGACCTGAAACGCAGAGCAAAGAACAAGCTGGCCTCAAGTCATGCCGCTACTGTGGTGACTGGCGGTGGGTCTCCACAAGAGGACAACAAACTCACTGAACATGAGTCTGTTGCTGGGACCTTCGTCACAGAGGAACAGATCCGAGGTGTGGGAGAACTACCCGATTACGACACATTGTCCGGTGAGTGCCCATGCGTGTGTGTGTAATGCATGTGTATGTTGTTTGGGTGACGGGTTCTGATTGAGTGGCAGGTGAGGGTGTGTGTGACTGAGTAGTATGGGTCACCCATGTGATTCATCCAAAACATTCTGCGGCCTTGAATTTGGGTGTGACACTATCCCTTCTGCCCACAGTAGTAATTTAGCGCAACATTACGGCAGTTGCCCTTGAGGTGGCATCATGCAACAACATTGTTTGTATTTTTCAGTGTTCTTTCAGGCTGATTGTTTCAATTCTCCCACTTTTGCAACACATTCCTCAGCCCTATTGTGACATATGTGACATGCTTCTGTCATTGAAGAACCCCACATTGGCCCACATGTGTCACCTTGGTAGTTGAATGATTTGACCATTCAGGCTGAATGAGTATTGTCCTGATCACATGATGTTTTTGGGCCTGTTTGAATGTGGAACATGCTAGTTGTTTCCTGTCATGTTGAAGTGCACAACCATTGATGTGTACATGGCCCTGCAATCACTTTATTTTTGTACACTAGATGTGTTGCAGTGTGTGGCACATGGCGTATCTTTTCACACAATGTGGCATTTTTCATCTCTTCATGTCCATCTCACATGGATGGGTGACAGTACTCATTCACTGACATATGGATGTACTTGTGGAATGTACCATGGCTATGGTACATGTCATCTGTGTGATGGCATGTGTCATTTATGTGTATAGGACATGCCACTCACAGGCCAATGTGTGATGGCAGTGCTACCCAGCATGCAGCAAATGTGTTGCTCTTCCATCTTGGTGTCATCAGTGCCTGACTTTTGCCTCCCCTTCCAACTCTGTGACAGTGCATGCATGGGAGGGTTATAGTCATGTGGGACATGTGTAAATCATGTACTGGTTCTGTAGCTTGTCAGGCCTATTTGAGTGCTATGGTGCTAATGCCCGTTTCCATTTTTTGTCTTTCATGTTTTTGCAGGGGATGACGCACTTGATGCTGTTGAGGTTGAGGAGATGGTGCAGACCCAGGAGGCACCTGAGGCACAACCAGCCACCAGTGGGGGACGTGGTGTGGTGGTGGGTGAGAACCCACTCTTGCTGAAGACGATTCTGTCAAGGGGTGTCTCTGGGTGCACCTCGCTAGACCTCTATTCAGGTGCTGATTCGGATGATGAGACCTATGTGGCGTTGCAGGTAAATGTTTCTGGAAGGGGTTCTGTTCTGTCCAACCCACCTGCACCAGGGGTGGAACCCTCTATGGGGATGTCAGTGTTGGTTAGTCAGCCTTTGGCGGTAACGGGTGCAGGGTCACACTCCACAACATCTGATCCTGTTCCTGGGCCAGCAGATCAGAGGGGGAATGCAGTCCTGCAGCCTCAGGCAGTGCCGGCACAGCAAGGCGCAGATCGCCTTGCCCCAAACAGGTGTGGTGCCCACCGACGTGGTGGCCGTACCCCACCAGGCAATACCGCATGGGAACAATCCATGTACGGTATGGCAACCCAACAGGCAGCATCAGTTGAGATGATGGCTCAAGTAATGGAGAGGGTGGCCACTTCCATTGTCCCTCCTGAAAGGCAGATGGAGCAACTACATCAGGCAACAAACTCCATTTGCCAATCACACAGGGAGGACATGTTGGCATCCAACAGGGGCAGACGGGCGGCACTGGAGACTCTACGCCAATCGATATCAATAGAGTCCCAGGGCCACAGGGAAGCCCTGAGGGTAGAACTCCATCACCACAAGGAGACTCTTGTTGACCTTGAGACTTCCACTAACTTGAGGACAGAACAGCAGCTGGAGCGGCTCACACGTTCGCTCTCAGCTGAGTTGCAGGCAACTCGGGAGGAGATCCGGGCATCACGTCAGGTGCTGCATGGGGATCCCCGCACTATAATCCTCCAGAACGAGACCTTCCACACCCACATGCTTGCTGCCATGGAGGACCATACCAGGGCTTTGCGTGGGCTGCCTCCCATAGCACCACCACCTGCTGTGGCAGCAGCAGAGGGTGATGAGAGCGACAGCAGAAGTTCTCCCACATTGGCATAGCCGTGCAGGCCATGAGCCCATGGAGGTGTTTTTTTTTTCCCAACATCCACACAGGCGGCTGTTGGTGCGCACCCTGTCCTCGGACCTCCTGGGTGGCCTCCTACCCCCCACCCCCTGGCCCCCACATGGCCATTTTTTATTTTTTATTTTTTTATTTTTTATTATTTTTTGACAGTGTGTTGCCTTGTGTGGCTCCCGTGGGCATCCACTGTATTCCGGCTCAGCACATGCAGGCTTGTCCTGAGTTTGGGTTCGATGCTTGGGTTCGTGAGACACACACCCCTCCTGCTTCCGGTTTCCATGGGCTTGCAAAGGGTGTGACCAAGTGACAATGATGTACACAGTGATGTTGGGCTCCCATGAGCTGTGTGGGCAGTCTGTAGTCAATACTGTGTAGATATTCCTTGTGTATATTGTTGTTGTATTGTACACTGCATGTTGGAATTATGTATGCTTCTGCTTCCATGTCTCCCTCTAAATTTGCAGGTTCATTCCTCATGTCTTCCCAAGCCCGTCTAGTTTGGAGATGGAGTTCATGTTGTATGCAGTACACAGACAAGTTTTGAAGCCTGCAAGACTACAGTCGGAAGGGGGCGATGTGGTGGCATATTCAGGTTGTAAGACTACGACTACTTTAACTTACTACTGTCATGTTTTAGTTGTGTTTGTGCTTGTGTAGCTGCATTGTATTGTTGGTAAGTATTTGGTCATGTGTGTTGTTAGTTCAACATTACTAGGAGCATATTGTGTGTGGCCAGTTTCCATTAGGGACACTGTACTTTGTGACACTTGTCTCAGGTTTTCGGGATTGCTTTGTTTGCTCTCACATAGCATGACATGCCATGGTGTGTTGGGTGGCGGTACTGGGGAGGGGTTGGGTGGCATGGCACTGTTCTCATGTTGTATTTTGCAAGGGGGTAATGCATTTAGCAGCATATGTGTCTTTTGATGACACAGCATTGGTGGTGTTTCTGTAGGTAGGGATGCACACATTGTGACACTTCCAGTTGACCAATCTCAGGCTGGTATGGTTGTGACAGTTGACTGTCCCTTATGTCATCATCATTGATTGTCAGCTGGTATGTGGCAGGGCTGTGTGCACTCCACAGGGTGTGATTCTAAGTGAAGTAATTAGCCACCAGCTATGTTCGGGCTGCCTCACCCGTGCCCTTTCCCCTCCCATGCGCAATGGGCTTGCATGTGGTTGGGGATGTGGGGGCACCACCATGTCCACCGGCAGGCCCCGTCGTGTTGCAAAGTTGTGTAGGACACATGCTGCCACTATGATCCTGCACACTACTGGGGGAGCGTATAACAGCTGCCTGCCAGAACGGTCAAGGGAGCGAAAGCGTGACTTGAGCACTCCGAATGTGCGCTCCACTATGCCCCGGGTTGCAATATGGGCTGTGTTGTATCTTACCTCCGGTGGCGTGGTGGGGTTCCGAATTGGCGTCATCATGTGGGTGCTCAGAGGGTAGGCACTGTCCCCTGGGGAGGTGGTGATAGGTATCATTAGTGGGGTTGTGACATTACTCAGTATCTGGCATGCATGCATGTGCTGTGGCATTTATACTCACCAAGCAGCCATGTATCGCCATGCCGCCCAGCTGCTAGGTCCCGGTTCAGGGTTGACATTCTGTAAATGAAACTGTCGTGGGTGGACCCTGGATAGTTGGCATATACTGAGGTGATGATTCCCTTGGCATCACATACTACCTGCACCTTGATGGAATGCCAGTGCTCGCGGTTTCTATAGATGTGCTCTGATGCCCTGGGGGGACGTAGAGCCACATGGGTGCAATCAATGGCACCTAGGACTTTGGGGAATTGTGCCACCCCGTAGAAATCCTGGACGGCAGCCTGCCTTTCTGCAGGTGTTCTGGGCAGGTATATGTGCCTGCGGACTGATGGGCGTGCAGTCATGATGGCCAAGACTTGGTGTAGGCATCGTGACTGCGTGGCCTGTGAAAACCCCTCCCACTATGGCACTTGTCCGCTGAAATGATCCGGAGGCCAAAAAGTGCAGTGCATTGAGGACCTTCTCCAGGGGGCTGAGTGCTTGGGAGCAGAGGGTGGGTGATGTGAGGTCATCCTCCCACTCACTGACCAGGTCGAGTATCATGTGAGGTGGAAACCTGTACCTCCCATACACCTGGTCATTAGGCATGCCAAAAAGGCTGGTTCTGGGTGTGAAAATTCTGGGCCTGACTATCCTCCTCCTGCGGTTTCCCATGACCACTGCTGCTAGGAATGGTATGTTCATCCTAGTGTCTGAGCTTGCTTGTTGTTTGTGCGCACTTTTAAGCTGCGCGTGTCCACGTACGCCTGCTTCCTGCTGGCGTACGTGTTTCCAGATTAGCGTGTCTTTTTTGGCGCGTGTGTGTGGGCGTTCTACGCATTTGCCTGCTGTACTTCCCCGCCCACCCCAGTAATACACGTACCCCGCTCGCCCAGGCCCAATCGTGTGTAAAACTTCCCGCGAGCCCCTGAAGTACACGTACCCCGCTCGCCCAGGCACAATCGCGTGTGAAACTTCCCGCGCATCCCCAAAATACATGCTATTTTTGACACAGCGGATGTCCGTGTTTGTCACGTACCCCTTTGCACGTCATTTGTCCTAGAGGGCCACAGTATGGAACATTCATCAGAGCTGTATATACATGCTCTTTGTTAGCGCAAATTTTTTTAATGCGCAGGGACGCTGCCGCCTTCCTTCGTGTGGCGGACATGTGTTGATGTACATAGTTGACTTTTGGTTTGTGTCATGACATCGCCATTTCACTGCTGGGGGGTGCTGGTGCAAGGGGACATGAGTGGGGGCCTGCTGGCAGGTGCCCCTCAGTGCTGGGGGTTGGAGGTGCAAGGGGACATGAGTGGGGCCTGCTGGCAGATGCCCCTCAGTGCTGGGGGGTGGGGGTGCAAGGGGACATGAGTGGGGGCCTGCTGGCAGGTGCCATGCACTGCTGGGGGGTGGGTGTGCAAGGGGACATGAGTGGGACATGAGTGGGGGCCTGCTGGCAGGTGCCCTGCACTGCTGGGGGTGGGGGTGCAAGGGGACATGAGTGGGACATGAGTGGGGGCCTGCTGGCAGGTTCCCCACACTGCTGGGGGGTGGGGGTGCAAGGGGACATGAGTGGGACATGAGTGGGGGCCTGCTGGCAGGTGCCTTGCATTGCTGGGGGGTGGGGGTACAATGGGACATGAGTGGGTCATGAGTGGGGGCCTGCTGGCAGGTGCCCCTGACTGCTGGGGAGTGGGGGTGCAAGGGAACATGAGTGGGACATGAGTGGGGGCCTGCTGGCAGGTGCCCCTCAGTGCTGGGGGGTGGGGGTGCAAGGGGACATGAGTGGGGGCCTGCTGGCAGGTGCCCTGCACTGCTGGGGGGTAGGGGTGCAAGGGGACATGAGTGGGGGCCTGCTGGCAGGTGCCCTGCACTGATGGGGGGTAGGGGTGCAAGGGGACATGAGCGGGACATGGGTGGGGGCCTGCTGGCAGGTGCCCCTCAGTGCTGGGGGGAGGGGGTGCAAGGGGACATGAGTGGGGGCCTGCTGGCAGGTGTCCCTCAGTGCTGGGGGTTGGGGGTGCAAGGGGACATGAGTGGGGGCCTGCTGGCAGGTGCCCCTCAGTGCTGTGGGGTGGGGGTTCAAGGGGACATGAGTGGGGGCCTGCTGACAGGTGCCCCTCAGTGCTGGGGGGTGGGGGTGCAAGGGGACATGAGTGGTGGCCTGCTGGCACGTGCCCCTCAGTGCTGGGGGGTGGGGGTTTAAGGGGACATGAGTGGGGGCCTGCTGGCAGGTGCCCCTCAGTGCTGGGGGTGGGGGTGCAAGGGGACATGAGTGGGACATGAGTGGGGGCCTGCTGGCAGGTGCCTTGCATTGCTGGGGGGTGGGGGTGCAATGGGACATGAGTGGGGGCCTGCTGGCAGGTGCCCCTGACTGCTGGGAAGTGGGGGTGCAAGGGAACATGAGTGGGACATGAGTGGGGGCCTGCTGGCAGGTGCCCCTCAGTGCTGGGGGGTGGGGGTGCAAGGGGACATGAGTGGGGGCCTGCTGGCAGGTGCCCTGCACTGCTGGGGGGTAGGGGTGCAAGGGGACATGAGTGGGGGCCTGCTGGCAGGTGCCCTGCACTGCTGGGGGGTAGGGGTGCAAGGGGACATGAGTGGGGGCCTGCTGGCAGGTGCCCTGCACTGATGGGGGGTGGGGGTGCAAGGGGACATGAGTGGGACATGGGTGGGGGCCTGCTGGCAGGTGCCCCTCAGTGCTGGGGGGAGGGGGTGCAAGGGGACATGAGTGGGGGCCTGCTGGCAGGTGTCCCCCAGTGCTGGGGGTTGGGGGTGCAAGGGGACATGAGTGGGGGCCTGCTGGCAGGTGCCCCTCAGTGCTGTGGGGTGGGGGTTCAAGGGGACATGAGTGGGGGCCTGCTGACAGGTGCCCCTCAGTGCTGGGGGGTGGGGGTGCAAGGGGACATGAGTGGTGGCCTGCTGGCACGTGCCCCTCAGTGCTGGGGGGTGGGGGTTTAAGGGGACATGAGTGGGGGCCTGCTGGCAGGTGCCCCTCAGTGCTGGGGGTGGGGGTGCAAGGGAACATGAGTGGGGGCATGCTGGCAGGTGCCCTGCACTGCTGGGGGGTGGGTGTGCAAGGGGACATGAGTGGGACATGAGTGGGGGCCTGCTGGCAGGTGCCCCACACTGCTGGGGGGTGGGGGTGCAAGGGGACATGAGTGGGACATGAGTGGGGGCCTGCTGGCAGGTGCCCTGCACTGCTGGGGGGTGGGGGTGCAAGGGAACATGAGTGGGGCATGAGTGGGGGCCTGCTGGCAGGTGCCCCTGACTGCTGGGGGGGGTGGGGGTGAAAGGGGACATGAGTGGGGGCCTGCTGGCAGGTGCCCCTCAGTGCTGGGGGGTGGGGGTGCAAGGGGACATGAGTGGGTGCCTGCTGGCAGGTGCCCTGCACTGCTGGGGGGTGGGGGTGCAAGGGGACATGAGTGGGGGCCTGCTGGCAGGAGCCCCTTAGTGCTGGGGGGTGGGGATTTAAGGGGACATGAGTGGGGGCCTGCTGGCAGGTGCCCCTCAGTGCTGGGGGTGGGGGTGCAAGGGAACATGAGTGGGGGCCTGCTGGCAGGTGCCCTGCACTGCTGGGGGGTGGGTGTGCAAGGGGACATGAGTGGGACATGAGTGGGGGCCTGCTGGCAGGTGCCCTGCACTGCTGGGGGGGTGGGGGTGCAAGGGGACATGAGTGGGACATGAGTGGGGGCCTGCTGGCAGGTGCCCCACACTGCTGGGGGGTGGGGGTGCAAGGGGACATGAGTGGGACATGAGTGGGGGCCTGCTGGCAGGTGCCCTGCACTGCTGGGGGGTGGGGGTGCAAGGGAACATGAGTGGGGCATGAGTGGGGGCCTGCTGGCAGGTGCCCCTGACTGCTGGGGGGGTGGGGGTGCAAGGGGACATGAGTGGGTGCCTGCTGGCAGGTGCCCTGCACTGCTGGGGGTTGGGGGTGCAAGGGGACATGAGTGGGATCCTGCTGGCAGGTGCCCCTCAGTGCTGAGGGGTGGGGGTGCAAGGGGACATGAGTGGGGGCCTGCTGGCAGGTGCCCCTCAGTGCTGGGGGGTGGGGGTGCAAGGGGACATGAGTGGGGGCCTGCTGGCAGGTGCCCTGCACTGCTGGGGGGTGGGGGTGCAAAGGGACATGAGTGGGACATGAGTGGGGGCCTGCTGGCAGGTGCCCTGCACTGCTGGGGGGTGGGGGTGCAAGGGACATGAGTGGGGACCTGCTGGCAGGTGCCCCTCAGTGCTGGGTTAGGTGGGGGTGGAGGGGGTCATGCGTTTATGATCAGTAGTGCAAGCTGACATGTGGCTTGCCTGGGGGGCATGCCCATGGTGGATGGGCTGCCTGGGGGACATGACCAGGGGTGCAGGGTAGTCCCCTGTGGTGTGGGCTGCCTGCAGGGTCCGTGGAGGGTATAGAGGGAACACCTGGGAGGACCCACACTGCCAATTCACGTGTAGGACTCCCCTGCACCCCAGATATACACGTACCCCACTCGCACAGGGCCTGTCGCGTGTGAATCTTCCTGCGCACCCCCGAAATACACGTACCCCACTCGCACAGGGCCTATCGCGTGTGAAACTTCCCGCGAACCCCAGAAATACACGTACCCTGCTGGAATCGCATGTGAAACTTCCCACGAACCCCAGAAATACACGTACCCTGCTGGAATGGCGTGTGAAACTTCCCGCGCACCCCAGAAATACACGTACCCCACTCGCCCAAGGCCAATCGCGTGTGAAACTTCCCGCAAACCCCAGATTTACACGTACCCAGGCCAATCGCGTGTGAAACTTCACGCGAACCCCAGGAATACACGCACCCCACTCGCACAGAGCCTATCGCGTGTGATACTTACCACAAACCCCAGATTTACACATACCCAGGCCAATCGCGTGTGCAACTTCTGCGAATCCCAGGAATACACGCACACCACTCGCACAGGGCCTATCGCGTGTTAAACTTCCCGCGAACCCCAGATTTACACGCACCCCGCTCGCCCAAGGCCAATCGCATGTGAAACTTCCCGCGCACCCCCGAAATAAACGCACATGCTATTTTTGACACAGCGGGTGTCCGTGTTTGTCGCGTACCCCTTTGCACGTCATTTGTCCTAGAGGGCACACAGTATGTGACAATCATCAGAGCTGTATATACGTGCTTTTTGTTAGCGCACATTTTAGCGCACATTTTTTTCATGCGCAGGGACACTACCGCCTGCCTTCGTGTGGCGGACGTGTTTAGGCCTGTGCGCGTCTTCGTCCGTGCGCTGGTTTCCCCTATTCGATTCCATGAATACGTGTTGTAGGCGAGCGTGTGGGTGTTCCGCGCACTTGCCTCCTGTACTTCCCCCCCGTGACGCCCACATTTTCACGCGTTGTTCCCCATTCCGCGTGTCACGCCCCGTGTTACGCCTACTTTTGTTATGTGCGCCGCGCTATGTGCGCTTTCGCTGTGGCCGTAGCGCACTCCGTTAGATGACCTGTGCGCCGGCGTGCGCCACGCAGATTTTCAGCGCACATCCCAGATTTTACTCGCGCACGGACTTCCATGAATCGATGTGCGCGGGTTTTGCTGCGATTTTCGCACTTGCACTGCGATTTTTGCACTTGCACTGCGATTCGCACGGTTTCGCACGCTTGCGCAGGAATTTTCAGCGCACATTAATTCCATGAATTGGGCTGATAATGGCTGTTGACATGGAATTCTTCCATGAGCTTCTGGTGAATTGTACATCATTAGCCCAAAGAGAATAAAAGGAAGAGGGACCCCCTAGCCCTTACACAGTTTGTGGTATATGTGATGTTACGTGGCAATTGACCCAGATTACATCAAAGGACATGGCTTCACTCATGCAAAAAAAACTAAAATCAGTGAGAGTTTAAATAAGTAACAAAATGATACTAAAGCAGAGAAAACGCTTTTTCGTTACCAATCATGTATTTTCTCAGGTGCTGCTTTAAAAGGCCTGGGGGACACCCAAGATAGCCCTCATATGTCAGTTTCACTGTCTTCATATGCCAGTCCAACCTCATTTGTTTAGTTTGTTTGTTTGTTTGTTTGTTTACTACCATATCATGACAATTATCACCTAACTTGCATCCTCTCGGCTATGCCTGGGCAGCAAGGGGCCCCAACCTTGCAATCAAAGCAGTGCTTGGCCCCTGTGCCAAGGAGACAGGGTAAAGCAACACATGAGAGGTGGCATAGGTTTGTTACCTGTGCTGGTTATTTGCATCATTTGTAAGGGTCTGAATAACTGTCCCAGTCCTAATTCTATGATAAGTGCTGCCTGGGAGACAATGGGCCTCATTACGACCCATGTGGCCACGGAAGAATGGTGCCAGTAAGGGACCGGCACCGTTTATTCCGGGCCGCCCTATTACGGGGTCTGCAGCAGACCCGCTAAGGAACGCCTGGTCAGACCAGGCGTCTTTAGCGGGACCCGCTAGCAGACCAGGATGCTAACAACGGGCCCGTTGTTAGCATCCTCCCCTTCCCATTCAGCCCTATGGGGGCTCAAATGGGAATGGGGACGTACCGGGTCCGGGTCCCGCGAAAAGGATTTACCGGGCCCTCCAAGGTCAGAATGGCCCAGTAAGTCCCCTTTTACGGGACCCGGACCTGAACCCGGTATGGGGGTAGCCATGCCGCTAAAAACGGCATAGCTACCTCCAAACTTGTAATGAGGCCCATTGTCTTTAATCTGTTCAGCTTCAGTATAATCCGGCAAATCCGGCATTGCCTGTGCTCTGTACCACCAGCACCTTTGCCTGATTTCTTTATGCACTTCTGCAAATCCATGAAGAGCTGCTTTAAATGTCCCTGTGGATATTTGACAGACTAAACTATTAAATAAAGCATTTTCATGTTCTGTAACTTTGGTGAACATTCACTTTCATACATATTTAAATGAAACACCTGTATCGCAAACATAAATTGTCCTGTTGCGTGTTCTGCATTAAGAATGCATAGCGCTGCATATAAAAGGTAGCAGTATGGCGTCTGATGTCCGGGATTGGGATAACACAAATACACCACACAGATTGGTAATATTCAATAAGCACTTTTATTGTGCAACATTTCCTTTCTATATCCAAATGCCTATTGGCGCCTTCCAGCATGCCCCCTCCCCTTTACTCCCACGTGTCCCTCCTCGCGTGGTCTGCTGGCTGGGCCCTTCTCTAGTTAAAGGGGCAGCATTGCCCTTTGTAACATCACCCCGTCTCATCATTCTTCCACTAGGCGCTGCAGCTTTTTGATCACCCTCTGCAGCCGTCTTCTTGTTTCCTACTGCATCACACTTTCTCGGCTAGGTTGCCCTTCCTGCTGTATCTCATTCTCTTCTTCCATGGGCATTTCCAGGTCACCCGATGGGTCGCCTTTTGTCTCCCATCCACGGAGGTCCATCTTCTCGGTATCATGCCTGAGTAAGTGTCTAAAACGTGACACATTCCTGGTGAATTCTTGGTCCCTTCTCTTGGCAGTTACCATAGAGCCTTTCTCCGCCACTACCTTGAAGGGGGTCGGGGTGTATCAGGAATTGGGTTTCCTTATGACTCTGCCATATTAGCACTTCTTCTCCTTGCCTAAACTCTTTCGGGCGTGCCCCTTTCCTACGATCAGCTTCTGCCTTCTCTTGGCGTTTCTTGGCAGCGGCCTTCTCTTTTATCTATCTGTCTCCGCGATCTGCTGACATGTTAACAAGCCTAGTGTTGACTTGGCAGGCCATCATGATCTCTGCCAGCGTTTTGCCTGTGGCCTCATGGGGCGTGTTTCGATAATCCCTTAGCATCTTGTAGAGGGCCCGGTGTCTTGACATGCCTTCCACGTGTGCTCTTTGAATGCCCTTCTTTATAGCGGAAATTAACTTCTCGGCCATTCCATTGGCCTGGGGCCACAGTGGTGTGATCTTCTGATGAACAAACCCCATGTGCTTGGCGAATCTTACAAAGTCATGCCTGTTGAATGGGGGCCCATTATCGGATTTAATGGTTTGAGGGATTCCCCATTCACTCAGTATCTCGCCCAGGACGGCTGCCGCTTCCGGGAATAACACTGTGAGTGTTCTCTTGACGATGGGATATCTTGAAAATACATCTATTAACATTAGCAAGTATTCCACTGTTTCCATTGGCCATAGAAGTCTGTGCCAGGTTTTTCCGGGGATCTCTGTATGTTGTAACAGTATTGGTGGTTTATTTTATTTATTCATTTGTATAGAGCACCGAACCCAGGGAGCTTTCCGCTTGGGTAGTGCATTGGCAGGGTATGCAGTGTCGTACCATGTTGGTTACGAGGGTATCCATGTCCGGGAACCATACATGATGGCGCAGACTCTTTTTTGTGTTTTCTGTGCCCCTGTGGCCTTCATGCGCTGTGTGAATGACTGTCCTTCTGAGTGTCGGGGGTACGACCAGTCTGCATCCTCTGAGTAAGAATTTTTGGTCTATTACCACCAGTTCTGTGTGTACCTTTGACAGCTTGCCTAGCCCAGCCTTATTTGCCATTGGGTGGAACTGGAACTGTCTGTAATAGCCTATCCATTTGTTGTGATTGGTCAACTGTATGGCCTTTGGGATTGAGGGATCTCTCAGCGACTCATGTCTGACCTTGTCCATTGTGAGTGCCAGGGGCAATGCATTGGCTGTAACATATCTGAATTACTCAGCGTCCCCTCTTTTCGTAGTTGTTTGTTGGTTGTGTGGATGTCTAGAAATGTAAACTTCCAGACTACGATGACAAATACATTTTAGAATTATTGGCACAATCAACCCTCTTTTCTGATGAAGGTGAAGGGTCGCTTGTTACAAATTTAAGCAGCTGGGATGAATGGATTGGAATTGTGTGTCGTAACATGTTAACTATCTTTAAGTAATGTTACAATGACTAATAATACCACATTATTAAGGTGTCTCGATCACCCCCTGTGGTACTGGGCCGGGCGGTCCGCAGTGATGGTTTGTCCTGAGGCGTTGGTACGGTGCCTTTAAGAAAACATCGGCTCAATAGTTATAGTGAATATTTGTAACTTGCGTAGCGATTTCCGGGCTTACTGAGTGTTATACTAGCCTTTATTTACTTTAAACAGCCTTGTGCCAATGCAAGACGAACTTAACACTTGCACTCAGGAAATGTTTCTAGGCTGATGTAGTAAAGAACGGCGTTGGTTTCACAACGCTCACTGCCTTATTTTCACGGCAGAGCCCCCTTTCTTTGTAAATCAGTTAATGGTAATTGAAGGCACGTGTGCATTCTTCACGATGCATTTAAAAAGAGGACGGCGAAGTGCTCCTCCAGCAGCATCAGGCAACTGAGATAACACGTACGCGAGCACAGGAGACGCAACGCAGAACGCCAAGCAAACTGAAAGTAAGTGTGAAGGGAAACAGTCGGTAAAGGCTTACGTTTTGGGCTTGCTGAATGTTATTGCTCTCACGAGTTGTGGGAAACGCAGCATCATTGTGTTGTTAGAATGCTGATACTTAATGGATGTTCAGCTTGTGCATTCCGTCGTGAGACACGCGGAACGTAGCGGTGCATTGTTTTCTTTGCAGCCGTTTACGGAAGGTCAATCGAGCAGTTTCTCGTACGAGTGGCAATCGGGCGGCTTAACAGAATGGGCTGTCCTGGCCACGAGATTAAGTGAACTCAGTCGACCACTTTTTCGATTAAAGTTATCATTCTATATGTAAGTGACTCCTTTTCTTAAAATATCCCATGTCCTGTGCATCACAATGTAGACAACATTGTTATACTGTCGGTAGGCTGGATATATAACTAGGGAAAGTTTCAGAGAGATAGAAAGATTAATCCTAAAAAAAAAGACAAATATGTGTCACAGGAAAAGGTGGATGGGCTGTAATAGTTCAATGTGGGTTGGGTATCTATTTTCATGTTAGGTAGGGCATGAGAATGGACATTAGCCTTCCACTGAGCTATCAAATTAAAAATCTTTCTTTTTCGCCATCACCATTAAAATTATTAATACAAAATGGACATTAAAAAATGTCTTATTGATAAATTAAAAGCAGTAGGTGTGACGTGTAGTTTGGTGAGCGGCACTTAGTTGTTTTTTCCAGAGCTGTAGAAAGACGGTGGCGCCAGTGCGCGGGCTGTTTGACTTTGGAAACAAGCCTACGATACCGTGGACTGTTTAAATCATTGAAGTTACCACGGTAAATCAACCATAGGAGATTGGGCACTCTAATGGAGAGACTATATGTCATTAAATAACAGCATTACTTATAACTGTTTTTTATGCTGTCCCCATGGGGTCACAGAGGAACATTTCAACACAAAGTTTGAGAAGACCAAGAGAACCTGGTTGTCGAATTTCCCCTGAAGAAGTTCTGTCATTTGTCTAACATTGTTATAAGAACGAAACATGTCGGGCATAACGGTTGCTCTCAGTAGGCAACATTGTGTAAAGTTTAATTAAATTAATGAGAATCTTTTATTGAAAAGGATTTGTTAAACAAGGGCACAAACGGCTGGAGGGAGCAATTCAGAATTTGGGAGCTCTCTGTTTTGTGTATTCGACAGATGTCTGCATAACTTTGTATGGTGAAGAGAGTGTGGTTCAATATTGGTATGAGAGGTATGTGAGTGGAAAGGTAGCACGTTTGCACTTTGAGAGTGTTTTGTAGCGTGCTATGAGTTTTAGGTAATTCATTGTTTATATAAAGTGTTTTTTATTATCATGAAATGTTTACACAGATTGGTCATGTGCTGTAATATGCTAATTTAGTGTTTTAGTGTATTTTTGGTTAACAAATACAGGTATTGCGATTGAATAGTGTTCTTCTTTATCCTATGGGGCATAGCATAAAGGCAACGGGATTCCCTAGTCATTTGAGTGCAAGGATTTCCAAACAGAGACAGTAGGGCCTGATGGTCAGTAACCAGTGTGAATATTTTCCCAATAATGACATTGTGGAAATGCTCACAGGCCCAGACACCTGCAAGGCTTTCTTTCTCAGCCTGGGAATATGCTTTTTCCACAGACCAGAGAGCCCTGTTGGCATAGGCCATTATGTGTTTGGGTAGGAAGTGTTCTTCCTTGGTTTGGGCAAGTAGGGTCCCCAGCCCCACTGGGCTCGCATCAATGGTGATCTCAGTGTGCTAGGTGGGATAAATGTACGCCAGTCACCTGGCCTCCGTCAGTGCATCTTTGATGTCGTCAAATTCCCTCTGGCACTCCATCGTCCATTAGAGCACGGGGTCCTTCTGCAGGAGGCATCTGAGTGTCTCTGTGTGGCGTAGTGCGGCAGGTACCTGGCGCAATAGCCTGCCATGTCGAGAAACAAACAGACATCAGCTACTTGTGTGGGCGGCGCCAGATTGGCTATGGTGCCGACTTTGTGCATATCCAGGGCCACCACTGCATCAAAGAACACGTGTCCAAAAAACTAAAGCTTACGTTTGTTGATGTTGCACTTTTCCAAATACAGCATGAGCCCTGCAGCTTGTAACGCAGCACAGACTTCTAGCAGTATCTTGTCATGTTCTTCTTGGAACGTGCCGTAGACCAGAATGTCATAATTGGAGTTGAAAGCAGATTTGACAGGCAGAAGGATCTGACCGATGGCCTCCTGGAAAATCACAGCAGCGGAGGGGATACTGAAAGTGAGGCGTTTATATCGGAAGAGCCCCTCATGCCTGGAGAATGTGGTGATGACTCTGGAATCGGAGTGCAACTCCAACTAATGATACCCCTGATTGAGGTCAAGTTTGAAGAAGGTGGTGACTTTGCTGAGTCGGACTATCATGTCGTCAATATTGGGACCAGGGTGTCGCTCCCATTGGATGGTGGTGTTGACCACCCTCATGTCGATGCACAGTCTGATGCAACCCCCGTCTTTAGGTACTATCACCAGCTGGGAAATCCACGGCCTAGGGTCTACAGCCTTCTCAATGATATCATTCTGTAGAAGTTGGCTAAGTTCCCGTGACACCGCTCTTTGGAGGTGAAAACCCACTCTATGCAGGCGTTGGGGAATTGGACATACAGAATGATCTATGTGCAATTTGATGACAACACCTTTGGGTTTGCAGAGTCCTTGGAACGGCGTGGGAATCTAGACTGAAAGGTGTCTTTGGAGAGCGGCTCTGCTGCCATTCTGAAAATATTTTCTGTGTGCTTGTGTGGGTAAGCAGTGCTCTGTATTACATCTGTATCCTGGTATTGTATATCAATGAGGCCCAAGTGTTTCGTGGTTTTATAACTGAGGAGGCATCCTTCTTTGGTAGGGCTGCGTACTACGTGTGTAGTGGTTATGCATTTGGGTGTGTTGAAATCGGCCGATGGACTGGAGTGGTTTGCTAGCACCCTACTGGAAAATTCCATGTAATTGGAGAGGATATCTCTGTTGGCCGTCTGTGGGGATTCTAACTCGCCCATTAGGAAGCAGTGTTTTTTGTCTCCAATGGCATCTTCTGCCGCATGGCTTTTATGCATTAGATTGACATATTTGTCAGGATAATCTGAGTAGTTTTGGTCATAGCTGTGCAGGTCACCCTGGTATGGGTCTGAGAAAGTTGGGAGGTAAACCTGCCATACGGGTAGCGGTTCGTCATACTCATATATGTAATGCGGGTGTGAATAGAATCATTCATAGTCTGGCATGTCAGCCATGGATCTTGCATATCTGTGTGGGCCAACGTTATATCCTAGGGTACACCTTTGGCCCTGTGAGGGTGGGTTAGGCCTGTTGCTATGGCATCATGTTGTCATGGGGCTTGCTCACATCGTTGGGAATGTCCTCCCTTTCCTACAGACTGTCTGGAAGTGTACTTCTGTCTCGCAGTAGAAACATCTCTGAGTGATCGCTGGGCACGCCCCAGTGTGCAGGGATGCAAACCCACACCCTTTGTGACCTGAGCAGCTGTCGTGCAGGTGGCAGTGGGTGACTGGGTGGTCAAGCAGTGATTTGCGACCGGTCGCCTAACATCTGGCCATCAAGCGCAGCCACCACCTCACCTTTGTCCGACTTCTTGGCTTGTTGGTTTTCCATGGAGGCCGCTTGGGTGTCAACTCTCTCGTATACCCTTGCAAGCTCTATGATATCGTTGAGGGGGAGAGACTTTTTGAGTACTTGGTTTTGAAATGTGGAGGAAATGCATCGTCCAATGATTCGTAATGAAATTAGTTGCACACACAATTTGCGCCAGTCACCAATCAGTTTATTCTAACATAGGTAACGTCTGTAAGGCGACACGTGTTTCGGCCTTGGCCATCTTCGGAGCCAGACAGATACTTCATTACAGTATCAATAAATCATGGAAAACGAAAAACGCACATCGTAACATATTATGGCACATACACTCTGATGCATGAAAATGAAATGTCCACCAAAATTACATTTGTGTGACCCAAGAAAGAGACAGATATTGAGTAGGTTGGACCAGGGTAGGATATGTTGGGTTAAGAAAAAAACAACATAATTGACAAAGTACCATGAAGAGAAAAAAAGGGAAAAACAGACAAATTAAATTCAGATCCATATTCACTAAGGTCGTGTTCAAATCACATAAATTCCTGCAAATATCCAATTCATTGTTGTTCCCTCATTTTGATAAAAAATTATGAATGAACTTGTAATGTATTCACATTTAATTAGCTGTTCCCCTTGAGTATCAATCCAATCTTGTACAATAACAATGTAATGGTAATCTTGCAGAAGTATCCCTATCCCAAATTATAACTTCACACAATTTAAGCAATGCATATAGACTAGCACTTTTGTATGTTAGATCCCAGCCATATACATCCCATATATACTGGAGGTAATTGACTATATGGGACAGTGGTTAGGGTTCCACATTAACAATCTGAAAAATGGTCATCCTAACCCGACTCTTATACCTATTCTCGAACATAACACACTTATTCCGTCCCACCTTCTTTAAACAACTGGACAGCATGATATCTGGGTTCCTGTGTACGGGGGCAGATGAAGAGTGTCCTTAGGCACGCTGCGAATGTGACAATCAGACGGGGGACTCTCCTTGACAAACTTTGAATTCAACTACATGGTCGCGCAGCTGCAACACGCAGCAAGGTGGGCCGGCCAGGCGGAAGGGACAGACAGCTCGTTGTTAGTCCTGCCCCAGGAATACCACAGCGGATTAGAGGAATTGTGGGGGATGAGGAAGGATCCCACAGCAACGGAAATCACAAACGTAGTACAACAGGTGTGGAGGAGGGTGTGTCGCCAGTTGAGAATGGGGGAGGGAAACAGCCCAGAGATACCGCTTAGGGCCCTTCCCGAACTGGGGGGGATTCTGAACAACATAGGTGCCAAAAAATGTGCGGAAGTTGTGCTTCGCACCGTGGGAGACATGTTCGAAGGGGGTAGGCTACTAAGATTCATAGATTGGGCAGAGAAGTTTCAGATGCCAAAGGGGCAATTCTTGAATTTTGCACGACTCACGAAATCCATGATAGCCACATGGGACTCTATTCCGGAGGAGCCCCTGATTTCCCCAGTACTCCACACCATTCTTCAATAGGCCTAGAAAGACGCTCAATCACTAAAATAGACAAGGCGCTACAAGAAAGCGAGAACAAAAAAACCCTCACTGTCAAAGTAAAATGAGAACGGGATTTAGACCCACATCTGGAGGAAAAAACATGGGCGAAGATTTGCATGGGAATCTCCAATGCTTCACAAAATGCTAGATTCAAGTTGATACAATTCAATTTGTACACCGGGCATACATGACACCGCAAAAATTGCACATTAGCTATCACATAAGTGCCCAAGATATGGGGGCGAGGATGCACATTTCTGGTACATGACTTGGTCTTGTCCACATGTAGCAAGATACTGGCAGGAGGTGATGCAGAGAATCAACACCCTGTTAGGAAGACAATTGGAATTCGCACCCCAGGTGTGCCTACTGGAGCTCCTCCCGGTGCAAGGGGAGGAAAAAAGACAATCCAATAAAATAGTAAAGTTTCTGATAACGTTGGCAGCCCGCTGCATGGCTGTCAAATGGAAAAATCCCACAGGGCCGCAACTGCAGCAATGGGCCCAGGACATTATTAAGTGGGCAGTGGCTGAACTGTCCATAATCAGGGAGAGCAGAATGAGCGAGGATGTAGAATCACTGGCATTACAGTGGGGCACCTTATTGGACGACCTGCACCCATGAATGATACAAGACATTGAGACTGAAACGAATTGTAAAAAATCAAGTCTGAGTCAGGAGGCCAACAAGACTTAAAGAGATTACTGTTCCTCACATGTCATCCATTTTAAAAGGTTGTACCACTGCCTGAGTTGGGGAGGACCGGGGGAACTTGGGTTGGGTTGGGTAAGTGAGTGAGTTTTAGGACAGGGGGGAAGAAAATAATTGGTGTAGTCACAACAATAATACAGAAGAAGCATACAGGGAGAGGGAGGAAGGTTGGGGGGGAAGGTGGGGCATCACGTTGTTAATGTTTTTTTTTTTTTTCCTCCCTTTTGGTCGGCATGGGGTCCCAACCACTTTCCAATAACTCATGGACAGGATATTACAGGCCTGCTCTGATTTCTGTGGGGCCTATATTGACGACATAGTCATTTATAGTAAAACTTGGGAAGACCATCTTTCTACTATTATGAGAACCCTCAGAGAGGCCGGCTTAACTGCAAATCCATCCAAATGTAAAATACCTCGGCTTCTTTGTAGGGAATGGCATTGTCCAGCCCCAACAAGAAAAAGTGAAAGCAGTTCTAGATGCCCCCAGACCCAAGACACAGCGACACCTCAAGACATTCCTAGGATTTAATGGTTATTATTGTAGGTTTATCCCAAAGGTATCAGATAGACCAGCCAGATTAACAGACAAACACAGGAATGCCGAACCCCAGAAGATTCAATGGACTGATAAGGACGATACATGTTACTACAACCTAAAACAAACCTTGTGTTGGAACACCATCCTACAAGTACTAGTCTTTTCAAAAGAATTTGTGTTACAAACTGATGCCTCTCTCACAGGTTTAGGAGGAGTGTTACCGCAAATATGCGGTGGATTAGAACACTGCATCCTATTCACTAGTCGGAAACTCTTCCCACGCAAGAAGAACTACTCTGTGTTGGAATTAAAGGCCCTTGCCATCAAATGGGCAATTGTCCATCTAAGATACTACCTTCCAGGGAGAAAATCCACACTTTTCCCTGACCACTCACCTTTAGTATGGCTAAGTCAACGGAAGGACTCTAACCCTCGAGTCAAGCAGTGGTTCTTAGACCTGCAACCCTACTGTTTCACTGTGGAACACCAAAAAGGTAAAGAACAAGGGAACGTTGATTTTCTTACATTGCATAGGGGAAGGGTATGTGAAAAACCAGAGGGTGTCTCACCCCGCTAGTCCCCGGGGATCTCTCTCTCAGGTGAGATGCAGTATTTCCCCCCCCCTTTTTTGTTTATCCACCCCATCCTACTTTGTAGGACTTTCTGAAGTCCCAACTTCACCCCCCCCCCTTCTTACACAAACACTGGGCCGAGGAAGAGGGTGACGGAGAGTACCATACTAATTCTCTCACATCGTACTGGACATGTCCTGTTAATCGGGTCAGGCACTTTACACTAAGTGCATACACCCGATACCAGTTAGCTCGACCCACACGAATAAAAGGCGACACCTAAAGACACACTCTGAGCAAGGTGGAACATGAACATGAGCAGAACTTCCGGGACAAAGGCACACCTACTGGAGCAGAGCAACGGACCAACAGACGAGAGCAGCAGGCCGAAAACCCCAAGGGTTCCCTACTGGAGGTTGTTACCTCTGTCAGGCCGCGAAAGACACATGGAAAAGGCCAGGTCCCACAAGTGAAGATTGCATTGTATTTCAAGGACGCCAGCGACCCTCCCGGGTGAACGGCAGAGATGGGGAGGCGAGGCCAATACTCTGGAACTTGTGACTTGTGAATTGGAAATAGCAAAACAAGAAAGACTCTGTGAAAGGTACATTGTTTGAGGATAAGCAAGTGAACAAACAGTACATGTGAATTAAGCAAGATTAAATGTGAACTTTGAGTCAAAGTGGTCCTGCAGTGGTCTGTAAAGAGAGCCACGCGCATTTGAAAGTCTTTGACATCCGAAAGGGGCCTGAGCCTGGCAGAGGGAGACACGAAGAACAATAAGCTTTGGGAAGGGAGCCCCTTGCAAGGTTGTGCTGAACTGTGATGTGAGAGATCTGAGCACGAAAGATGGGGACCTTTGTGAACTTTACATTGGAAAGAGACTTTAATGTGCAAGGCCAGGCGGGCCTCAATTCATGAATTGAGACCGTTAGAGTGTTGAAAGCTGAGCCAGAGTGTCATACTGCCTACGAGGACAGCCTTACTCTGTGAGGGTCAACGTGAAGGCGAGAGCTGATTCAACTACCTTTATTCTTTTGAACACTGATTTTTTTCCTTTGCATATATTTCTCTTTTTTTATACTTTTTTGTATAAGAGATAGGGCTGGCATTAGGTGTTGTTAGCATATGCAATTTTGATTAGAGGAACTCCACTAGGACTGTTTTGTTTATCATTTGATGATCGAGACTACTCACATCTTAGTCATAGGGCAAAATAGGAGTTTCTCCAAACCCAACATTTTCAATAAAGGTTTTACAAATTGTATTGAGAGAAACCTGAAGATGTCTCGCCCGCTAGTCCCTGGAGATCTGTCATCCAGGTGGCCACGACATGGCCATCGCTATTGGAACCAGTTCCTCGGGGTGGACCAGTGGGGGAGGATTACCTGCATGGCGGTCTTCTGGGAGTGAAAGTAGGACCCCTATGGGCGAGACGCAGTACCCCTTTCCTTATAACAACTTTTGCCCATCCTACCCCGTATGATATTTAGAAGCTCTACCCCCCCCCCCCTCTTCCAACATGAACATTTTCACACATCATGAAAGACAATGGACTAACACCAGAGCCGTATACCTGACCAGTCCCAATTCAAGGGTCAGCAGAGTCAGGCAATTGACAATAACTGCACACACATGACGGCCCTTTCCCTTCTCCAAAGTGATAAAAGGCACAGCACGAGCGCACACTTTGAACAAGGACAAATGCACG
The DNA here is from genome assembly GCF_040938575.1 of Ambystoma mexicanum. Lineage (NCBI taxonomy): Eukaryota > Metazoa > Chordata > Amphibia > Caudata > Ambystomatidae > Ambystoma > Ambystoma mexicanum. Next base: position 272,573,090 of record NC_090927.1, on the reverse strand, counting down.
TGGAGGCGGCTATTCCAGAACGGCAGTTCAAACGGAGAAGAAAGGTGAACGGTCCGAAAAAGACAACAAGGAGTGAAGTGCCCTTGCCCTTATCGACCCAGACCCGCAAAGCCTCTGTGACAGGAACTACAGCTGATGTTTGGTTTAACAGATGCCAACAGTGCAAGGGACCCTCCTGTGCTGATAACCGAGGCAGGGAGATGTGCTTGTTACCGTGGTACTGTCCTTGACTCCAGAGACAAGAAATGCCATGGAATTCAGCACAGCCAGTCCATCAGAGGGAGAACCGATATTAAACCGGAATGTGTTGATTGAAGGTTGCAAACAGCAACATGATATGAATTCAAGTACTTGTATGTTACTGAACTTTTAAGAGAGCCCAGGGAAAGACCAACTGCAGAGTGGTCTAGTGCCACGTGGGCGCTCATTCGAGACTCTGGCTTTTTCCTCTTTTGTCGAAACTACAGATACCAGGAGGCCCTAGGCGAGCCGGCCGCAAGAGGTCAAAGTGGTCATACAAGGGTTGAGTAAAACCCCTTGTACAATCGAAAGTCTTTGACACGTAGTCAAGAGAAAGCTAGGGGAAGGGAGCCCCGCTTTCTGATGAACTGTGAAATTGCGAACTAAAACAAGTATGAACCCGATGGAGGAATGCTAAGAGGAAGCCTGACTGGGGGCTTAAGAGGAAGCCTGGCTGGGGGCAAAAGAGGAAGCCTTATGAGGAAGCCTGTGCTGGGGCTTAATAGAAAGTCTGACTGGGTGTGGGAAAAAGCTAAGGGAACTGAATCCCACAATGTGTTATAACTAAGTGAACTGTGTGAAACCGGCCAATGTGAACCAGGCTGAGGGATGCCCACGAATGAGAGCAAAACGTAACGCCCTCTAAACATTGTGTCGACGAGTGTGAACGGGCTGAGTGATGTCCAGTGAACAGTTGTTTGAAAGGATACTGAGATTCTTGAATACTACAGGTGATGATATTGGGAGTGAAAGGCCGTAGTGAACCAGACTGAGGGAGTCCAACGTTGCTAAAGGATCAGAGCCCAGATGAGTGAGGATCCACAGGTGAAGGGAAAATCACCTGAAGTGAAGAAAAACTGAAAGGAACTTTTGTTTTGTTGTTTATAGCACATCAGGTCTTCTCAGGCAAGATACTTTGTGTAAAAGAGACTTGGCCACAGAAAGCCCTGATATTTTGGAAACAAACTGGCAGCTTGTACTGGAGAAGCACGGGAGTGTGCTGTGCTCGAGAGTCCAGCCTTGTCCCGTGCTAATAACTCAGGGCAGACCCCAGTTAAACCATCCTGACTTATCATTTTGTGAACACTTATTTCTTTTCTGGTGAACATTATCCTGGTGAACACTATCCCACACTATTTTGTAACTTAGCGGTAAGCATTCACAACCTTTGTTTTTAGTATAGGCCCTTTTTATTTGACAAGACGCCACTAGGACTGCCTTATTATTATTTGATGGTCGTAGCTTGCTCCCATCTTAGATTTAGTTTTAGATTAGCTGTTTGGTTTTTTCACCCATTTATACAGATTATTAAACACCCTTGAACTGTGATCAGTGTTCCCTCTAAGATGTGTGCTTGCCCAGCTTCCTTCTGGGTGCCGCTCGGAAGATTTTTAGCAGCGCACACAGACAATTCTCACCTCTTCAAAAATATTTAATGCGGCACAAGCCACAGCAATTAATTGAAATTAGCTTTCTTATAAAATAAGCAACTAGTCTTGATATTCTGCTAATTTGTATTACACTACTATGCAAGGGTGACCGTAAACACCTAAAATCCCTAACAGCAAAATATACAGTAAAAAACAACTAATATAAAAAACTGGCTCCATGAACAGAAGAATCTAACCTGCACACATTAACCAAATAATGTTCCCTCCCCACCCATGACTCCTAAGCTTGATTCTACCACACTTTGACATTATGACTCCTAACGTCTGCCCCAGAACAGATCAGGATAGTACCAGACAACCTTGACTCGTCCTCCCTTGGCTCTGCGAAAGGTTAGCAGATGTGTACGTACATCCACTTGTTTTGTTTGTTGTAATATGAATAATGTTCACGTGCCAGAATTTCTGTTACTCATTGTGCCTTACCAAAAGCGTCACCCACACAATAAAATCAAACTACCAGCTAAAATATTGGATACTGACTGTAGGTAAGCAGGCTACCTGGATGTGTAACCTTATCCCATACTTCCTCTTCTTAGTACATACATCGTGCAAGTGCTTTGAAGCGGCCCCCTTGCAAGTTATTATAAAACTAAAATATTAATTTGCTCTGTAAGGATTTTGAGAAGACAAATGTGATGCTCAGTATCTCCAACATTAGCACTACTAACATTACACTATAGGTGGAGAGCAACATTGCAATATCATTTACTTTGCCTACACGGGATAATGGGTATGGACTATGCCTGGGATTACTCGTCCATAGTATCAGGTCACGGGATATTCAGACGGGAGACTGCCTTCCTTTGGGCATAGACCGTCACACATTATATGGTAACTTGCCGCTATGTAAAACAGTTTCACTGAGACTGTGTAATCCTACACAATGATATGAGGGTGGGGTATGTTGCAAACAATCCTGTATGCACTGCAAAAGAATGGCGTATATGCAGAGTCATGACATTCTTAAAATGCACATAAAATGTTGAATATTAAATGTGCCTTGCTTGCAAAGTATTGTGGGTCAGAATGGATTTGTTTTGGACCTTTAAAGCCAATGTAAAGAGCTGGCTCTTCGATAAGAAACACTAAGGGTCTGCTAACACGCTGTCAATAATGTTGTGCCTGCTCAATCTCTCTGTATGTATCTCTGTTATACTAGACTAACTTTCTTACATGTACTGTTTCAACCTCCGACCTGTCTGTAACCATCGGTCGACCTGCACTTATTGTTGTAATTGTGTTGTTGTAAATTCTACTATATGCTTGTAACACTTGCTCCAGTTCTAGCGCCCAGTTACCTCAGGGTTTGGTGCGCGGTACAAATAAACTAAACTGGGTCTGCAAATATCCCAGTCAGTGTTTACTGCTACAATCCCTCACTTTTTACAGTGCTCTATCAACTAGTATTGGAGGCAAGCACAGGGGCCAGGGAAGGGTATGGGCGGAAGAGCACAGGTCATCACTCCTTGCGGGTGATGAACAAAGCAGCAAATTTCAAAAACCAAGTCAGACGTTTCGACAGTATACTGAAGGAAATGTGTTGCTTGTTTGCTAAAGAATAGGAAATTCTAGTACCCGTCTAGACGACAGCACCTTCGTTTTCTTTTATGCTCAGCTGATGAGGGCTTTTCAATATAACCATGTGCTCTGTTTTGTCTCTAGCATCTCCCTGCATCTTATTTAACTCATAACAATAACTAAGTATTACAGAAGAGGGATCCATAGTTACAGAAGAAGGGACTCAATGGGCCTCATCACGAGTTTGGAGGCGGCCATGGTGCTGTTAGCACCATGGCCGCCTCCAAACTGGGCTCCATTACCGGCGTTCCTGCAATGAGGACTTACCGGGTCATTCCGAAATAGGAGGACCCGGTAATTCCTCATCACAGGAACCATTCCCCATTCCCATTTGAGCCCCCATAGGGATCAATGGGGAGGGAGGTAATAACGGGCACATTACAAATGGCCCATAATTACCTCCCTCTTTTCCTCGCGGGACCCGGAAAGGACGCATGGTTTTACCAGGCGTCCTTACAGGGTCCCGCAAAGGCAACCTCGTAATTGGCGCTCCTGTAATGAAGGGTGCCGGTCCCATACCAGCACCCTTCATTACGGGAGTGCCACCCTTGTAATGAGGCCCAATACGTTGTATCTCTTGAGATTTGATGCCATTAACTTAAAAGGCATATATATTTATTACACAGAGATCCACAATAAAGCTCTTGTTTAATTTGTCTAGGCTCTGGTGTGGAATGGTGACCAAACCTATAGACTATATTATGTTCCCTGTCATTTCACTTTCTATGTCAGGGTTACAAGCAAGGCTCTAATCAGATTTTGCTCCCTACATGGAGTCAAATAATTTTTCGGGGAGTAAAAAAGTAATTTGCGTTGCCACTAGGGATACTTTCTGCTTATTAAAAGATGTTCTTCCTCTTAAAATTCCTGTTGACATCAGGCATTCATATTATTAGATTCCTTCCTATGCCACTGCTCTACTGCTGCTCTCAAATTCAGGAAAAATATCAGCAGAGCTTTTTGGGTTGAAGCAACAAAATGTTCGTTGTTTCTCGTTTTTGTTGGGCACATTTTTCCTTTTTAGGGAGTAAAAATTGATGGTGTATATGTCTCTTAGCTCGAAGGCTGGTTTTATCACTACCAAAGGACAACGTAATGTGGATAGTAAGCAGAGGCACAGGAATAATTAATCATCATATTCTGAGGTACAGTTATTCTGATGCAATTATCATCCTTACACAAATTATTAGACGCATGTTCTCCTGGCCCTTGAATTACTTCATTAAAGTGGCACTTGAATTCCTATCACATTTTATTCTGACACATTGCTTTTAATTGCCACTAATCCATCGGCAAATGTTGTATTCTGTCTGAATTTCTTGACAGCCACATCCGTTTATGGCAAGAGATATTTGTGTTTTGTAGTAAACATGAGTGATTTTCCAGTGGCATAAAACGTTTGCAAGGTACTGTGTCATATGTTGAAGTCTTGGACTGGTTGATTTTTCTGTTTAATCACATATGACATTCTATTTTAGCCTATGTGTTTGGAAAAAGTGTAAGATATGTCAAGAATTGCAGTGGCTGGGAAGAGGAAATTCCTTTCCAAACTCTCTTCTGCGACAGTAGTTCACTAAATACGCATGCTCACAAAGTGGCTTACCTCATTAGTCAGTTGTGCACATGAAAAATAATGTGCGCACAACAGCAAACCAGTTCCGCACATGGAGAAAAATAATTATAGGGAACATTGACTGTGATCACTTATGTCTGTCCTTATATATGCTGTCAGAGTGGGATATGATTCAACTGATAAAAATTGAAACTCAATGCCGATAATTATCTGCCGGTCAGATAGCACAGCGAGTAGAGTGCTCGCTTTGACATCTGTGCAGAGCTTGCTGATGCAGGTTTGAATCCTGGGAGGGCCAAACTCAGCCTTTCATCCTTCTGAGGTCGATAAATGAGCACCAGACACTGTGGCTAATAATAAGCAGCGCTCAGATGCCTGAGGGTTTGTAGCGCTATATAAATGCTAAATTATTTTCATTAATTGTCATACCATCAGAAGGGAAAAATAGAATAGTTAGATTCTTGGACTCTGACAGCGTATCCACACTAAAAGAGGCATTGTTCTCCCAACGTAAGATCCCGACTGGTCAACAGGATCTGTTCTTTAAGACTCAGGTATTCTTAGACACCCTTCCTCTTTCCCATTATAATACACAACAGTGAGATCGCACACTATTCAAAGTTTGACCCGTCTTTACTTCAACCAGATCTTGAAGACGAAGATTTAGGAATTCTTTCTTGAACTTCGAACGCCTAGCTGACCAACTAGGATGGGAAGAGAACCTCAAGAGGTGCTATTTGGACCCTTTGTTGAAAGGTGAATTACAAACCTCATATCAACTACTTAATCTTGCACAGGGCACCTCCATTTTATCCATCAAAGAGGGGCTGTTAAAAAGAGTGGGACAAACCTGCAATTATTATCGGCAGAAGTTGAGAGGATTTAGAGTAAACCCAGGAGTAACCCCCTTATAAATGGGTGACCGTGTCAAGAACATGGTGGCCATGTGGATAAATAACAAATCCTTAGAAGAACTGATAGAGATGTTAACCCTAGTACAATTCACTAATTCCTTACCCTTACCCCATTTTCTTTTTTGCAGAAAGTCGTTCTACAGTTAAATTGACCTACCTTAGCCACGGCCATTGAGACTGCACAAAACCACTCAGATGCATCTAAACAATTCCAGAAGACTCACAAGCCTATCCACCAACCTAAAACTCATGGAATAGATAAACAAGGGGGGTCGTATAGAATTAAAGAAGGGTTGGCCTGAGATAAAGTAGAAGGAGAACGGATCCTAAACCCATAGATGAAGACAAAAGGGAGCAGAACACCTTCTCCCATCTGTTTTTCATGTAGAGAAACTGGACATGTTACTAGACACTGGGCTAAGAATCTAAGGGACAAACCTATGGAGATAGGCTGTTAAAAGGGGGAAGAACTAGAGTAAGAGCTAGAGGCCTTTAGTATCTGTTTATGCCCATCTTCGAATTACTTTACATACAAAACAGACTGGGTAAATGGGAGACAAGTAAGAGCCTTGATTGAGTCAGGTAGTAAACAAACTGCTATATGTGCCAATTTAGTTACTACTAAAGACCTAGAAAATGCAGCCCCAGTGAGCGTGACATGTGTACACAGAGACAATGAAGTGTATCCCAAAATACCTGTACACCTTAATCCTGTGAAATCTCGTCAGCCATAATTCCTGGACACCCCGAAGAAGTCATTCTGCGACAGGATTTCCCTACCTTTTCAATTCTCTTAAAAGAAACCCCTCCTCCATTTGGAGATTTTCTACCCCAGAGTTGGTGGCAAGCAGACTACTACTGCCAAAACTCTCCAATATGGAATTGGAAAACTCGGAGCCTAGGAGTTTTGAACCAGCCCTTGAAAACCACTTCATAGGCTACTGTAGAGGGACCAGTAAAAACAATATACCGACCACGACAAACCAAAGGAATATGCGGAAGTTCTTGGACATCTCTCGTCCCTGTTCTCTTCCAGGTCTTCAAAACGTGGAACCTGGACAAAGAACAAGCATATTCACCTTGCATAGGGGAAGTGTATGTGAGAAACATGAAGGTGTCTCACCCATTAGTCCCTGGAGATCTGTCATCCAGGTGGCCAGGACACAGCCATTTCGATTGGAACCAGTTCCTGGGGTTGGACCACCTGGATGGGGGTCTTCGGGGAGTGGAAGTGGTACAACGACGGGTGAGACGTGGTACCCCAGCTCTAGCCCCCCCCCCCCCCCTCTTCCAACACGAACACTTTCACATGTCATGAAAGACAAGAGACTAACACCAAAGCCGTTTACCTGACGTGTCCTAATACAAGGGTCAGGCAGAGTCAGGCAATTGACAATAAATGCACACACCTGACAGCCCTTTTCCTTCCCCACAGGGATAAAAGGCAGAGCACCCTTTGAGCAAGAACAAACGCACAAGCAGGCAGCTATTCCAGGACGGCAGTTTAAATGAAGAAGAAAGACGACGGGACCGAAAAGGACCCATGAAGCCTCTGTGACTGGAATCATAAGACCAAGAACTACAGCTGACGTGTGGTATAACAGATGTCAACGGTGCACGGGACCCTCCTGCACTGCTAACCGAGGGGGGGAGACACGCATTCTACCCTGGTACCGTCCTTGACTCCAGAGAGAAGAAATGCCAAGGAATTCAGCTCAGCCGGTGAGTTGGACAGAGAACCGGTAGTAAACCGGACTGTGTTATGCAAAAGTTACAAACGGCAACATGGTATGAATTCAAAGAACTTGTATGCTATTAAGATTTTAAGAAAGCCCAGGGAAGACCAGCTGCAGAGTGGTCCGGCACTACGTAGGCGCTCATTCGAAAGACTCTGGCTGTTTTCCTTTGTTGAAAATACAGATACCAGAGGCCCTAGGAGAGCCTGATGCAAGAGGTCAAAGTGGTCATACAAGGGTCAAGTCAAACCCCTTGTACAATCAATTCTTTGACACGTAGACAAGAGAAAGCTTGGTTAAGGGAGCCCTGCTTTCTGATGAACTGTGGAATTGCAAACTAAGACAAGTATGAACCCGACAGAGGGATGCTAAGAGAAAGCCAGAAGGGGGCTTAAGAGGAAGCCTGACTGTGGGATTAAGAGGAAGCTTGACTGGGGGCTTGAGAGGAAGCCTCACTGGGGCCTTAAGAGAAAGTCTGACTGGGGGTGTTATGCTCACCTGGTATCCACGGGGATGCCACCCAGCCCTGGTTGGATGATGTGCACTCTCGAACCCTCTCCCGGTTCCTTGGTAAGGCCTCGGGTAAAGATGGGTCTGCAATATAGAAGAGCTGGATTCAATACCAGATTGTCTTTGATTTCCCACCTCCCTTGGCCTCAACTCCTTCCTAACCCTTGGGCCTTCGCCTTACCTTAATATTGTAAAAGGTGGATTCTCCGTCCTGCTCCTCGTGGCAGGGGCGCGTAGATGTGGGGGGCGAGCAGCAACCAAGTTACTTCACTGCTGCAAGCCCCCCTGTGGGAATCCAGGCCTGCTGCGACTCCGTAGGTTTGCTGCTTTACAGTCTTTATATGCAGTTCTTATGTTCCTATTCGAATAATGTTGTCTTGCTTCTTTCCTTTTAGGTATGGAAAGGTATTTTGGTGTTGTCATGCAGTTTGAAGATGAGCATGGGCCGGTAGGCGAAAGCGCGGTGTGCGCGATGCTGTCCGGTAAGTAATGCTGTTTCGCCTTTTTATATTGCTAACCTGTGTCTTTTCTCTCCTTGCAGGTTGCGAAGTTCCTCGCCGAGCACTGTAATGTTCCAGCAATGATACTGACCAGTAGATGACTACCCAGGTAAGAATTGTGTGGCTTTCTTCATTCATGAGGAAACGTGAGTAAAGGCTTACTAATGCTGTCTTTCTTTTTCCTCTTTTCAGGTTCTGGTATTCCAGGATGCATGCGGTGCCGGATGATGGAGTTTTGTGCCTTCAGGTGAGTGGAACTGAAGTCAGCGATGGATTGAAGACAGGATACTGTTCCAGGTAAGTTTCGTGGTGTTCTTTCTCTCTCTGCAGGTCCTTGGTTTCAGGTAAGCTGGCATCAAAGAACTGGACACAGTGAGCGTTACGCTGCCCACAGCAGAATAATGCAAAGCATGTTCTGCTGTTTAGGTGTGGTTTAAATAGTCTCAGGTAAAGTAGTCCAGGTAAAATAGTGCCAGCCCTGCCACACCCAAAGTAGTCCCAGGCCTGCCACACCCATAAGACTAGACCACATAGCTCAGTTCCTTGTAACTGAGCTATGTGTGTGCCTCCATGTTGGCTGAACCCCCCCCCCCCCCCTCCCAAGTTAAATAGTCTCGTAAATAGTCCCATTCTAATGTTGGTCTTCATGATGGTTATGAGCCTGGCTCCAAGAGAGTCTTAGATGAGGTTTTAAGGCCTTTGACCTGGTGTAGTGATACACAAAATTGCAAATTTGCCAATCGGGGCTTTAGATGACAGCATTAGCCGCTGAAAGCCAATAGTTTATTCAAAGTATGTGCCAAAAATGCTGACAGTAGTCTGTTGTAGCACTTCCATTATGCAGTAGTGAGCTACAAGGAATATGCAGGCCTAGTAGGGGTGGTAGGTCACATTATGCATTGTAAATAAACAGGCAGGGCGAAGGCCCCAGCTCTGTAGCTAATAGACATTATTGGAGTGTTTGGAACATTATGGCACCTAGATAGCCAGTCTTAAGCGCTATGAACACTAAGCTATGAGTGCATGCCTTTTAGAGCTTGCTCACATGGGGTTAATTCATCTCGGCTTCTCTTAGAATATGCTGCCTTTGTAACGGTAGCCCTGCATGGCTTCGTAAACAAATCCTCTTTCTCTGAGAAGGCACTGATAAGACATTCCTGAGCTTTCGCGCAGATGGGCTCCAAGCAGGGAGGGGCACAGAAAAGGAGCACAGTGGAAATTCACAGAGTTGGGTTTTTCCATGAGCAAGCCTATATTTTGCACAGGGAAAGTTCTGGAACTGTGCGTCATGGACTGACAGCACGAGATGCATGCCCACATGACTCAGGTGGGAGATCGATCTGTGGACTTGGTTCGAGCAAGATTAAGTGTCCGGAATTTATGGCTCTGTCGGCACCCTGCAGCGCTGTCCTCTGAGCGGGGCTTGTTACAGCTAGCTTATGAGGGCCAGGGTCTCCCAGTGCTGATTGAAGGGGCGTAAGACTGTGTTTCTCTATGTTTGTTCTATGTTTCTCTATATTTTGCATTTCTCTAAGTTTTTGTCATGATCTCTGCTTCCAAAAGGTCAGGGTTTTCCCAACTCCCTTGGAAGCAGATCCATAACCCAGGTTCCGAGTGCAAACCAGTCCCAATTGGGACCTTTTGGACCCAGTCCTGGCGCCCGTGGCACCAGGCTCATAAATATGCCCAGTCCCAGCGCTGGAAGCGCCGGGCTCATAATGCTTGGGTGGACTTACCTGCAGCAGACCATGCTGCTTACTTGCCTGCCAGTTGAGCCTCTGATCCTCTTCTGTTTGGAACTACTTTTCCTGTTGGGTGGGGCAGGAGCCACTCCCTAGGTTCAGAACACTGGAACTCTTCTGGAAAGCAGGAACTCTTTTCTTACCTAGGCGTGGCTGTGGAAGGAGACACTTAAGCACTACAGGAGGCTAGTTAAACCACACCCGATGGATGAATCTTGCTTTGCGTTATTCTGCATCCTCTGCAGCAGAACGCTCATCGTGTCTTCTGCATCTGATCCTGGGCCTAAGGAAAAAGGCTTGCCATCCTGAATCCAGTCTTCAGCAACACCTATAAAGACAAGAAAGAACAGGTTAGCATTACGGTCTTCAGTGACAGCGCTTCACTTACCTGGTCCATTGGCTGTCACCAACGCCTCGCGCTGCATTCCGGCATCTGAAAGACAAAGGCTTACCTACTCTTCGTGCGCCCCGGAGGGCTTCGCACTGCATTCCGGCATCTGAAAGACAAAGGCTTACCTACTCTTCGCACGCTCCGGAGGCCTTCGGCGCTGCATCCCGCATCTGAAAGACAAAACAAGGTGCGTTTAAAGACATTGGGGAACTTTAATACTCACGTGCCATTACTCCTTTCCACATCCAACCCAGTGGGTATTCCGGCACCCTGCAGCCGCTCCGAACTTGTACCTGCAAAATAAAAAGACAGTTAGAGCGCATCGTGAAGCAGGCAACAAGCGCTTACTTACGTGCTTCCAGGCGCTTCTATTCATCACACGGGCTCCATCTTCAACTCATTTCAGCCCGTCATCCGCCATCGCCGGAACCCTGCAAAACAAGAGACATCATTACTAAAGACTTTTAAAGACATTAGAATTACTCGAACCTTACCGTTCGTGCAGTAAACGACGGACAGCAGTCCTCTGAAGTCAAGAGGCCTGCTCCCCTTATCCAGTGAAGAAACTGGTTACAGCACCCTGCCCCGAGGCAGATGGAGAGCACGGCGTTCACTTACCTAAGGTGAGAGCGTTAACCTTTGGGGTTCTACAGGAGAAGAGAAAGGGAAGAAGAGAGACATTCTATAACCCAGTTCATTAATCCCATATTTTCTATCAGCAGACATCTTACCCTTCGAGTCAGACATACAGTGCACAGAGGTCCAGCCCAAAGAGCCAGCCGTGTGTTACACATCCCCTTTGAAGATATGGTATACGCCCAGTCAAGACCGGCGCCTCTACGGGAATCAGGTGAGCGTTACAGTTTTGTGCTTTGTAATCTTCTCTAACTTGAATCCCAAGATGTTGCTGAAATTCACTGTTTAGAATAAAATACTAAAACTTAATGAAGGTGTCATTTGTCACTAGCATGAGTTCACTGCTCGGCACAATAGAACCTGTATTTTGGGCTGAATTGGGTAATTTTTGCTCCCAAGGGCTGGTCCCGAGGAAGATTTGCCCAATATCAAGACATTTGGTGGCAGCGGTGGGATTTGTGCAGAGCAGTGCCTTGCTGTGAAATGACAAATTGTGTGAGAGAACACAGTGCAGAGTGATGAGCAGGCTGTCGCATTTCCTTAGTGGTCTCACTGCAGCTGAGACACAAAAGACAGCAACGTTGTGCCGGCTTGCCGTGGCCGATAGCTTGTGTGGTTAAGAATCCCTTCAGTAAATCAGTCGTGGCTGACTTATTTCTTGGGAATGGTGCCAGGGAGCACATGGCGATAATCAAGCGGGAAATGGCTATTTTTAAAGCGCTCCGATAAATGGTCAAGAAAGATTTATGTTGAATTAGGAAAGAATTTTATCATGCGGTTTACCCAAGTTTAAAGTTGTAATTTGAAATGCAAAGTGAGACGGAGTTCTCAACTCTATTCTGTCATGAGGGCAGGAAAATAGTTGCGAGGATTTGACATGCAAATTGTGAATAGTAATTCTAACCATTGATTCAGCCCCAGTGTGCTAGCGAGTGGGGGGCTGTAATGTACGGAGGTGAAGGTTCGCTTTTTAAATGTATGCTTTTGAAGTGCTCACATTCCTGAAGATAACGTGGGAATGAGCCGTGTTTAGTAGAAAGAGTAACATCTGTGTTGAGAGCCGAAAGGGTTTGTTTTTCTTTTGGCAACTGTAAATTCCATGTGCTGGTGGTGCATTCTGTTTTAAGGAAACACACTAAAATGGCTACATTTCATTTTGGCTGTGCCATGCTTACAATGGGTGAGAGACTCACTTAAAAAAGAAAGTGAGTGAATGGTATTTGGATTTTCGATTTTTGTGTATTGATTTGGAATTGCAGAATCAGTTTGCAATGGTTTGGGAGGAAAAGACAATTTATATTTTTCTAAATTGCCCCTGCCCCTGGAGTATTTTTGACTGTTCCCACGCTATGCCATGGATTTGTACTGTTGCGTTATAAGTGATGTATGTTTTGGAAATAGTGACCTGTTGACTGAGGTACATGGTGAAAATGTTGTTGACACATTAACAGCCCACAAGTAATATAGAGTGTGGGTTGCTCTTGCAGAGAAAAAAAATGTACAGGGAGCTGCACTACACATGGCATGTTTTAAATGCACTGAAATAAGTGGTTATATTCTGGCAATGGTACAACAGAATGAAAAATCTGTGTGTGATAAGACAGCACAAACATTTAGTGGGTTACGGGTTCTTTTTAAAGATCGCACATTGCATTGGAGTGAGTTTGTGAAGCCAAACTACAAGGAAAAATAAAAATAAAATGTATGCCTTTAAATGGAACATTGATCAGTTTCAAAACAGGCTAAAAGACGCTTTGACATTTTGCAAAATTACATGGAGTAGAATCTGATGACAAGAAAAAGTGCCTCTTTTGAAAATAAGAGTCTTGCTGTGTAGAGCTTGTGCCTTGAAGATAACTTGCACTGTCTTGGGCGAGGTGCGCGAGGAAAAAAAAAACTGTTGGAGGAAGGCAGGAAACAGTTAATCTGGATGAACTGTCTGAAACGAGTGCCTTTCATTGAAGCCGCCCCAGTTTAAGAGTTATAGGCAAAGAGATAAGTTTGCTGCGTGCTCATGGCGCTGCCATGTGCACATGAAAGATAAACAATGACATTCCTGCATTCCATCCCCTGTGAGAGACACCGTCAGTGTGAGCAAAAACTGAGGAGGGGGGTGCAGAGACAGAATGCTGAAACAGAACTGAAGGCAATAATTGCTGTGAGTGAGAAATTGAAAAAGAGTGCAATCTACCTTACATGCTGATGTACGTATGCTTTCTAACACCGGCATGCAATAACAGAGCTGATCAGAAGTAAAGAATTAGCCCAGTATCAACACTGGAAGGAAAACAAATGCTGCATGCAGGATGGCAGACGGGCACATCGCATCTGAACATTTGGGGAACCTGTGCATCTGTGAATGTGCTAAGAAAAGACAGCTGCCCATTTCAAGAGACATTGCCGTGCAAGCTGCATCCCAGTGCTCCATGTGATGTGAACTGAAGTAAAGCGCCGTGCACTGGAGAAGAAACCTCTAGGCGCTTTGAGAAGTGAAAATACACAGCTGGCAAAATGCAAGCTACATTGCCAGGGCTGGAGTAACTGACAAAGACATTATGGTGTTCCAGATGGAATCAAACTGACAAAGGTAGCCGTTTTGCAAGAGACAACATGCAGAGCGGGGCTTTGGAGTATAACATGAACACTGTACATTAGCCATGATCCAGAAGCCTCACGGCTTAGTGAATGAATGATTTGTTGAAGCAAATAAAAGGAACTGATTCAGACTATCGCTCTCAAAGGGGTGGGCCAAGAAATCAGCAGACACCCTTTGGGAAAATGACACGTGGAAAACCAGAGGCTTGAAAGACACTAGCTGTATGGAGAAAAATAAACAAAGTTGCTTGTGCAACTAACTGCAGGCGGTATTGGACTGAAATACTTTATCTTTGAAATATGGAGTGATGCCAGCAGGGCAACCTAAATCAAAATCATGAAACACTGGAAGCAAGTTGGTGCCTGGCATTCGTGATCGCTTTGGTGAAAAAGAAAAGCATTGATCCTTTGAGAAGTGCGACCTGGGTACTTATTATATGGCTTTTGTAAAATCACAGATCAGTCTGAAGTACCATTGACCAACTAGGATCGCATTGCACAAATGAGTTTGTGATTAGGCAGTTACACCCCGTATGGTTGAGTGCAAATAAGCCCCCAGTAACATGCAGAAGGGTGACAAATAATTGTGATAGCAATGATAAAGTGTGTAGTCACCTGATGAGACTTCTGAAGGCGGGGGTGGTGTTAAGGGAAGGGGTGGATAACGCTGATATTGTAGTTTTGATGACATCCTAACGTGAATAACAATGACATTGTACTTTTGATGAAATCCTAACATTTCTGTTTGTATTTTGCCTAGGCAAAAAACCAAGACAGTTGCGTGCCATGATTGGGGTAGATGTGTGCAATTTGCGGGTGACACTGATCAGTCAAGCAGACGCATTCTCAGAGAAAGCGAGTCACTGCGAGATGATATGTGAACTTTGAACCTGTCCTGCACCGCACTCAATGCTGCTAACATGCATGACGTATGAGGACATTTGTTCTGCAACCTGCGAAAGGTGTCCAACAGAGTAATAACTTTTGCTGAACTGGCACGGTGCAGACTTGGCTAGTTATCAAATATTTGATGCTGCACATTCATATGATTCAGTTGATGGAAATAACCTGGTTGATATGTTTTGCCTTTCTTGTTTAAAGGACTGTGGACAATGGGTTGTGGACTATGACATCATGCACCACACACAGCTGTGTGACACAGCACTTGCTAACACATTGAAAAATGGTTTTTAAATGCACTTTTTGAGATGAATCTGAAAAAACGAAATGTTTTGCTCTTCCAACTGAATTGCTTTAACCAGAGATATTTTGCCTTTTCTAAAACTACTACGTTGCACGTAGGCAGGAAAATGATTTATGAATTGTGTGGGCAGCAGGATTATGCAAGCAGGAGCGTAATTTATTTTGAGATAAAATGAGTGCGCACACCAAAGTCAGCTGTGCGTTGGTTAAGGTTCTTAATTTGTAGTAATGCTGCCAAGTGTGCAAGCTCTAATTTGAGATGGTATCCTTCGAAACACTGGATACTTTTACAGCCAGCCTTAAGGCGGGTAAATGAAACCATGACTGACTTGATATTTGATTTTATGACAGTGTGTGACACGGTTTTTGTTAAACCAACCAGTTTCATGTTTTTGTGGGGACAGCTGTCTCCAGCACACTAATGCAAAGAGTCATCTTTTGATTGTAGACATTTAGAATAATTCCTTGGAAAAGCGCTACAAATGAGTATCCATATGGAATTGCTAGCGTACTGGCCTGGCACATTGTCGGGCATCTTTGGTCACTGACTCATATGACTGGTGCCTATGAAATCCTAGGCCCAAATGTTTCAGTGAATGGATCCAACGATTTGTTTAATGTGATGTTTTTTTCTGACCAAGAACTGCAGCGAGTGTTCTCGCCAAGATTTTATGGACTATAACTTGACTAAATGCATTTCACACAATGGTGTGATGAAACAGCCACTGCCGGATGGTAGTATGGTGTTTGTAGCTAAAACTAATATTGTATATGGTAGGCATCCTACTTGGAGAAGGGTATTCTCAAAGTCACACAAGGTAGAAACTGTGAACATGTTAGATTTTCCAGTAGTAAGGCAACATTTAAATTGTAGGCTGGTAATGCACACCTCTATTATTAAAGTGATACACTTAGACATAGATTTATCATGAGGCAATGTTTCCTTAGTACTACCAAGCTGCTACAAATGGAGTCCATTTCTATGGCCCATCACCAGAGTGCACGTAGCTAGGGAGCTTGATTCATTAATTGCGGGAGTAGCGGGGGGTAACAGGAGCTTTAAACGATTTTGACATAGAAACTGTGCACAATAAGCTAGCCACTATGGGTTCTGATGCCAGCTCTGCTACAAAACTTCTGGCCTAGTGGGGCCCATTGATATGCCCAACTCTGCTGCAAGTATTGGCCACCACCTCAGATGGCAGAATTTTAGGTATGAAGACATTTTTTCTTCCATAGGGCAGGTCAACAAGACTGCTAAATAAACACGATGCATTTTATGGCAAACATTGTTAAATCAGCAGGTGTTGGCTTTTCACTGAGTGGGGGCGACCATCCTCAACACACTGGCACACAGAGCTACAGTTACCAGCAAACATATGGATCAAATCCCTTGCTTTTGATTGCATGAATAACACATGCCATGCTTTAATGTAAATTAGTAGAATTGTTTTCATTTAGATAACCTGGTGCCCATGGGTTCACCTTGCTCATGAAATTAGATCGTTTTTGGTTGGGTTCCACATACATGGGGGGAAGTGATTAATCACACAGCCCATAGTCACGTTTGAATGCCCTGGGATCAGGGGGAGGGTAGGCCCTTAGAGTGAAAGGCTGCCAGATTTTAGAATTGGTAACCATACATAAATGCAATAGTGCATTGTAGATTCGACTACACCGGATTGCCTTGACATTCTAACTGCATGCTGCTTTTTAACTGACGATCAGTTATACAATAATTATTTAGGTATTTTTGTGTAGGCCAGGTTTTGGCTAGAGTAAATGTCCATGTTCACTTTGTGTAGGTATTTTTTGTGTAGGCCAGGTTTTGGCAAGGGTATATGTCACTGTTCACTTTGTGTACATTTTTGTTTAGGTAGTGTTTTTACTAACCTTGCATGCCACGCTGACTAACCGCTAGAAGATAGTTTGCTTAAACCTCTTGCAAAGCCCCAAGGTCTTTATCACTGCTCTACATACTATGTTGATGGGTATTAGTCAGCATTGTCGCACACACTTTGAATAGGGGTGGAGTGTAGTGATACACAAAATTGCAAATTTGCCAATCAGGGCTTTAGATGACAGCATTAGCCGCTGAAAGCCAATAGTTTATTCAAAGTATGTGCCAAAAATGCTGACAGTAGTCTGTTGTAGCACTTCCATTATGCAGTAGTGAGCTACAAGGAATATGCAGGCCTAGTAGGGGTGGTAGGTCACATTATGCATTGTAAATAAACAGGCAGGGCGAAGGCCCCAGCTCTGTAGCTAATAGACATTATTGGAGTGTTTGGAACATTATGGCACCTATATAGCGCTTAGATAGCCAGTCTTAAGCGCTATGAACACTAAGCTATGAGTGCATGCCTTTTAGAGCTTGCTCACATGGGGTTAATTCATCTTGGCTTCTCTTAGAATATGCTGCCTTTGTAACGGTAGCCCTGCATGGCTTCGTAAACAAATCCTCTTTCTCTGAGAAGGCACTGATAAGACATGCCTGAGCTTTCGCGCAGATGGGCTCCAAGCAGGGAGGGGCACAGAAAAGGAGCACAGTGGAAATTCAGAGTTGGGTTTTTCCATGAGCAAGCCTATATTTTGCACAGGGAAAGTTCTGGAACTGTGCGTCATGGACTGACAGCACGAGATTATAAAAATGCATGCCCACATGACTCAGGTGGGAGATCGATCTGTGGACTTGGTTCGAGCAAGATCAAGTGTCCGGAATTTATGGCTCTGTCGGCACCCTGCAGCGCTGTCCTCTGAGCGGGGCTTGTTACAGCTAGCTTATGAGGGCCAGGGTCTCCCAGTGCTGATTGAAGGGGCGTAAGACTGTGTTTCTCTAAGTTCTATGTTTCTCTATATTTTGCATTTCTCTAAGTTTTGTGCTTTGTAATCTTCTCTAACTTGAATCCCAAGATGTTGCTGAAATTCACTGTTTAGAATAAAATACTAAAACTTATTGAAGGTGTCATTTGTCACTAGCATGAGTTCACTGCTCGGCACCATAGAACCTGTATTTTGGGCTGAATTGGGTAATTTTTGCTCCCAAGGGCTGGTCCCGAGGAAGATTTGCCCAATATCAAGACACCTGGCCCTAACTGGAAGGCTGACTTGCCAGTGAGGGCCAGAGGAAAGGGTCTTGACAGCACTCCCCCCCCCCCCCTTCCCCCCCCCACCCAAGGCCCCTCTGACGGACGGTGGTACTTCTGCCTGGTCCGGCTGGGTAATTCTGATGGAACTTTTTAATTAAGCGCGGTGCATGGATGTATTCACTAGGTTCCCATGGTCTGTCATGAGGGCCGTATCCCTTCCAATCAACTAAGTAGTATAGTTTAGATCTGGTGTATTTTGAATCTAGGATATCCTTTACTTCAAACTCTGGTTCTCCATCAACTAATACTGGTTTTGGTGGTGTTGTAACCCGAGTACCGGGTTGTACCGGTTTCAGGAGTAATACGTGAAACACAGGATGAATCTGTGTAGTGGGTGGTAGGGCTAATTTAACTGCCACTAGATTTATTATGGATTCAATAGAATAAGGTCCCAGATATCAGGGATGAAAGGTCGAGTTTCTTTTATGGGCATTTATTTTGATGCTAACCAGACCTTGTCTCCATTTTGATAGTCGGGGGCTTTACTGTGATGTTGGTCAGCAAATTTCTTTTGTCTGTTCTTGGCTTGGAGTAAATGTTCTGCTGCTTCTTTGAAGGCCTGGGAAATAGTCGTGTGTAGGGTTTTAACCGCTGGCATTTCCAAAAGGGTGGGAGATCTAATTCTGAAGTAAGTGGATATCTACCATATATAGTGTAGAAAGGGGTTTGTCCAGTGCTGGTGTATAATGAATTATTATAGGCATATTCAGCTATCCATAACCAGTCCTTCCAATTTCTTTCCACTTGATGTTACATGCAACGTAAGTATTGCTCGAGGGTTTAGTTTGTTTTTTCTGTTTTGCCATCTGTTTGAGGATGGTGACTTGTGGATAGTCGAATGTCAATTTGGGCCATTGAACAGGATTTCCTCCAGAAGTTGGATACAAACTAACTACCTAGATCTGAGATCAAAACCGATGGAAAGCCATGTAGCCATACAATTTCCTCCAGGAATACTATTGCTAAATTGGATGCATTTGGAAGACCCTTAAAAGGAATAAAGTGTGCCATTTAGAGAACAAGTCTACAAATACTAAGATGGTGTTGAATCCTTGACTGGGAGGTTGATCTGTAATGAAATCAAGGGACAGTGTGTGCCATGGTGCGGGAGGAATTTCCAATGGTTGGAGAAGACCAGCTGGTTTCTGCTTTTGGGACTTGTTTTGTACACACACACACCGCAAGATTGGATAAATTGTATGATGTCTTCACGCCATGTGGGCCACCAACAGTTTCGTTTTACTTTAGCTAGAGTTTTGGCAATTCCAGGATGACCTTCAATCAGGGAGTCGTGATAACCTGAAATAACCTGCTCTTGTAAATCTTTACTTGGCAAGTATAGACGGTTCCTAAAATATGGTAACTGGTTTTTAATGGTGTAAATGTTCTCCTTGAGTACACCACTCTTGTGAGAAAGTGGGATCCATGAAGAGTTGGATCTTGGTTTGGAGTTCACCCTGTGTCAGTCTTGTCGTAAGACCCAGGGGTTTGTCTTCTGGAATGATGGCTACTGGATCTGGAGTTATGTATACCTTTTCATCAACACCCATGCGGGACAAGGCGTCAGCCTTTCCGTTTCGGACTCCTGGCCGGTAGGTGATCACATAGTCATATTCAGCGAAGAAAAGAGCCCACCGCAGTTGATGGGATTATTGAGCCTTTGCTGTTTTTAGGTATTGCAGGTTTTGATGATCAGTTATGACCGTGACAGTATGTCTAGCGCCAAGGAGATAGTGTCGCCATGCCTTGAAAGCTGATTTTATAGCCAAGAGTTCTTTGTCTGTGATAGCATAGTTGAGTTCAGGAGGTGAGAATTGTCGTGACCAGAAGGCCACAGGGTGTAACTGGCCAGTTCCTGGGTCCCTTTGTGAGAGAACAGCTCCCATAGCCATGCTAGAGGCAACTGTTTCAACAATATAAGGGAGGTCTGGGCGAGGATGTTGTAGAACTGGAGCAGAAGTGAATTTTTTTCTTAAGTTCTTGAAAGGTCTTCTCTGCTTCTTCGGTCCAGTGGAACTTTTTATTGTTTTTTCTCAATAGTGATGTAATTGGATGCACTATTTGGGAAAAATCTGGGATGAATCAGCGGTAAAAGTTTGCAAAGCCCAACATACTCTGGATTCCTTTAAATGAAGTTGGTGACGGCCAGTTAAGAATGGCATCTACCTTGTACCTATCCATTCTGATACCTTTTGGTGTGAGGATAAAACCGAGGAACTCCACTTCAGTGACATGAAAAGAGCATTTTAGTTTAGCATACAGTTTATGTTGGCAGAGTTTAGTAAGGACGGAGCGGACATGCCTGACATGGTCTTCTTTTGTAACAGAATACACTAAGATGTCATCAATGTAAACCAGGCCGCAAACGTTGATTAACTCCCGCAAAACATCATTCATAAAGTACTGGAATGCAGCAGGAGCGTTGCAGTCCAAAGGCATTACCTGGTATTCATACAAGCCGTATTTGGTACGAAAGGCGGGTTTCCATTTGTCTCTTTTCTTCACTCGAACAAGATGGTATGCCACCCCCCCCCCCCCCAAGGTCCACATTGGTATAGATTTGGGCGTCTTTGATTTGATCCAATAATTCGGTAATAAGGTGCAGTGGATAACGTTTTTTTAATGTGATCTGGTTTAATGCGCGATAGTCGATGCAAGTCCTCAAATCTCCTTCCTTCTTTGGTACGAAGAATAAGGGACTGGCTGCCGGTGATTTAGATGGGCGGATAAATCCATTTGCCAGGTACTAATCAAGATAAGATTTCAAATGGAGGTTTTCTGGTTCAGTAAGTGCATAGATTCGACCACAAGGAATTTGCGCACCAGGTATGAGGTCGATAGAGCCTGTGCGGTGGTAGAGTATTGGCTTGTTCTTTCTGGAACACGTCTTCAAAATCTTGGTAATTAATTTGGTAGAGTACTAGTCACACCTAGTACAATCGCTGCTGTACTGGAGTAGCAGATGTACATAAGTCTGTTTTCACCTTTTCTTGGTAATAACAGGTGCGAGCACAATCATTGGAAAAGACCAACTTCTTGGCACGCCAATCTATTAGAGGTTTGTGAGCTACCAACCATGGCATCCCTAAGATTAGTCGAAACTGAGGAGCTTTGATGAGATCGAATGCAATAGATTTTCGGTGTCCATCCAGGCACAGAAGGGTTAGTGCTGCTGTACATTGGGTTACTGTTCCGGAAGCTTTTTCTGTCCCACCATCAGTAGTAACTTTTTCAGTAGTCGACTTAGAGCATAAGGGAAGCCCCATCTCTGCTGCCAGATCTTGGTCTACATAATTCCCAACTGCTCCGCTGTCTATGTATGCTTCGACAGCATGCATCCGAGACGGTTGTTGTGATTGATCAAAATTACTGGTAATGCAAAGTGTGAGGTCTGTGGCTCATCCTTCTCGCTCGACAAGTGGACCTCTATGCTTGGTGTGCTTGGTAGTTTTCCGACTCCTTGTTATTATGTTCCTTCTCTGTGGCTCCAACAGTTCTTCTTGGTGGTTTCACTGGACATTCTTTGAGGAAGTAGCCTGATTTTCCACAATATAAGCATAATTGCTGTTGCCTTCTCTTGTCTCTTTCAGTTTTAGTTAAAGGGGGCCGTACACCTCTGATTTGCATGGGTTCTACCATGTTTTCCAATGT
Organism: Ambystoma mexicanum; assembly: GCF_040938575.1. Lineage (NCBI taxonomy): Eukaryota > Metazoa > Chordata > Amphibia > Caudata > Ambystomatidae > Ambystoma > Ambystoma mexicanum. The sequence goes on along the minus strand of NC_090927.1, from coordinate 272,551,221 downwards.
ACGTGGAACATTATCCTTTGACCGGACATACACAGCTCGAGTGTCTAACCTTATCCGGTCCGCTTTTCGGTCTTGTAATCTATGATCTAATTGCACCCAAGGTTGATGAATTCTCCAATCTTTAGGTGGGTTAATCACTTGAGCAAGGACATCCTTTAGTTCCCCTCGTAGACCCCGATGAAATAGTATGGTCCTTTTTTTCCTCCGGCCACCCAGCTTCAACGACTAGTCTGTTAAATGTTGCTATATATGTAAGCAAGTCTTGACTTCCTTGACGGAGTGACAAAGGTTTGTTGTCTAATGCTTGGCCTTGGGTATGACGAGTTTTTCCATTTTCATCTGGAAACCCCCAAAGTCATGTAACAACGGGTTATCCTGACTTACCAATGGTACCGACCAATCCGCAGCACTGCCACTCAGATATGACAAGACAAAAGCAACCCGCGCTTGGTTGTTAGGAAAAGCCCCAGGTCTGCAAAGGAAATGAAGACGACACTGGTTCATGAACGTTGCGTACTTCTTGGGGTCCCCTGCAAACTGTTCAAGTGGAGCTAATTGAACTGCTCCAGGAAGGGTTATTTTTACTGGATTGGTGGAAGAAGTTGGTACAGGTGCTGGCGGAATGTTACCAGGCAATGGGGTCTGGCCTGTCTGTGATTGGTGCAATTGTCTACTTATTTCATTGGTACGATCCTTGGTAATAATCAAATACCTCCTAAGAGCGTTGGTTTCTTGCCTGGCTGAATGTACTTCAGTGTGTAATTGTCCCAACAACTGAACTAACTGGTCCGTCTCTGAAGTCTCCATGACGCGCAGGTGAATAATATTATTGAGGCTTTGCATTCTGTTACGCTCACCTGGTATCCACGGGGACGCCACCCCGCCCTGGTTGGATGATTTGCACTCTCGAACCCTCTCCCGGTCCCTTGGTAAGGCCTCTGGTTAAAGATGGGTCTGCAATATAGGAGAGCTGGATTCAATACTAGATTGTCTTTGTTTTCCCACCTCCCTTGGCCTCAACTCCTTCCTCCCCCTTGGGCCTTCTCCTTACCTTAATATTGTAAAAGGTGGATTCTCTGTCCTGCTCCTCGTGGCAGGGGCGCGTAGATGTGGGGGGAGAGCAGCGACCAAGTTACTTCACTGGTGCAAGCCCCCCCTGTGGGAATCCAGGCCTGCTGCGACTCCGTAGGTTTGCTGCTTTACAGTCTTTATATGCAGTTCTTATGTTCCTATTAGTTCGAATAATAATGTCTTGCTTCTTTCCTTTTAGGTATGGAAAGGTATTTTGGTGTTGGCATGCAGTTTGAAGATGAGCATGGGCCGGTATGCGAAAACGCGGTGTGCGCAATGCTTTCCGGAGATAATGTGCAATGCACGGCGCTGTTTCACCTTTTTATATTGCTAACCTATGTCTTTTCTCTCCTTGCAGGTTGCGATGTTCCTCGCTGAGCGCCGTAATGTTCCGGCAATGATACTGACCAGGAGATGACTACCCAGGTAAGAATTGTGTGGCTTTCTTCATTCGGGAGGAAATGTGAGTAAATGCTTACTAATGCTGGCTTTCTTTCTCCTCTTTTCAGGTTATGGTATTCCAGGATGCATGCGGTGCCGGATGATGGAGTTCGTGCCTTCAGGTGAGTGGAACTGAAGTCAGCGATGGATTGTAGACCGGATACTGTTCTAGGTAAGTTTCGTAGTGTTCGTTCTCTCTCTGCAGGTCCTTTGTTTCAGGTAAGCTGGCATCAAAGAACTGGACACAGTGAGCGTTACGCTGCCGCAGAATAATGCAAAGCATGTTCTGCTGTTTGGGTGTGGTTTAAATAGTCTCAAGTAAAGTAGTCCAGGTAAAATAGTCCCAGGCCTGCCACACCCAAAGTAGTCCAGGTAAAGTAGTCCCAGGCCTGCCACACACAAAAGACTAGACTGTATAGCTCAGTTCCTTGTAACTGAGCTATGTGTGTGCGCCTCCATGTTGGCTGAACCCTCCCCCCCCCCCAAGTTAAATAGTCCCAAGTAAATAGTCCCATTCTAATGTTGGTCTTCACCAGGACTGACTCCAAGAGAGTCTTAGATGAGGTTTTAAGGCCTTTGACCTGGCCCTTACTGGAAGGCTGACTTGCCAGTGAGGGCCAGGGGCAAGGGTCATGACAGCGGTGGGAAAAAGCTAAGGGAAGTAAATCCCGCAAGGGATGCCCATGAGTAAGAGAAAAACGTAACACCTCGTAAACATTGTGTCGACAAGCGTGAACACGGCTGAGGGATGTCCAGTGAACAGTTGTTTGAAAGGATATTGAGGGGGTAATTCATGGATTATTTGCGCAGAAAAAAACGGGATTTGTGTGCTATTCTGCTCGCAAATCCCCATTTGTTAAACAGGAATTTGCGGGCAGAATGGCGCACAAATCCGTTTTTTTCGGTACAAATAATCCATGAATTACCCCCTGAGACTCTTGAATAATACAGGTGATGATGAGTGAAAGGCCGTAGTGGACCCGACTGAGGGCGGTCGAAAATTGCAAAAGGATCAGAGCCCGGTTGAGGCGGGTCCACGGGTGAAGGGAAATCACCCGAAGTGAAGAGAAACTGAAAGGAACTTTTGTTTTGTTGTTTATAGCACATCAGGTCCTCTGAGGCAAGTGACTTTGTGTAAAAGAGACTTGGTCACAGAAGAAGGCCCTGATATTTTTTAAACAAACTGGAAGCTCGTGCTAGAGAAGCCCAGGAGTGTACTGTGCTCGAGAGTCCCACCTTTTTCTGTGCTAAAAACATGGGGAAGGGAGACCCCAGTTATACCATCGTGACTTATCATTTTGTGAACCCTTCTTTCTTTTCTGGTGAACATTATCCCACACTATTTTGTAACTTAGCGTTAAGGATTGGCAATAGTTTTCTTTAGTATAGGCCGTTTATTTAACAAGACACCACTAGGACTGCCTTATGATTATTTGATGGTCGTAACTTGCACCCATCTTAGATTTAGGTTTAGATTAGGCATTTTTCTCACCCATTTATACAGTTTAATAAACACCCTTGAACTGTGATCACTTGTCTGTCTTTACTGTTGCCACCATGAGTTCCTTACAGTATCCATTGTGTCATTGTCATACTTGTGATGCCATGCCTTCTCTACACACAGCATGTAGGAAATTGCAGAAGGGATTTGGTGTCTGTGCGATTTTGCTGTGTGTGTGGGTTTTGTGCTCTACAGTGTTGAACTACATTTCCCAACGTTCTTTGGGCTTAGGGGAGTATATATTTTTCCTTAAGCACATCAGCGCTGGTGCGCCTGGAAAGGTGCTCACACTGGTTTGTGCTGTTAGTGCACTTATGCGCAGGAAGTCTCTGTCCTTTGGTACGAATATCTTGATTAAAGGATTGGCTTTTGGTTGGTCTGTCTGTTCGCACGTGTGCCATGGAGTGTGTATGTTCTCTGTTAAATACCTGGCCTTGACTCTGTCGAATCTAGCACTGGTAAATCATATTCTTCCAATGTTTTTAATAGTAACTTGGTAACTCTGCTACCTGCTGATTCTACCAGGTGTGACAATGCTGATGAACTTCCTAGGGATCTTATTGACTTTTCGCATACCCTTACTTTTAATTCAAGTGAACATGGGGTTCAGAGTGATTTACCATTGCAGCCAACTGTTATTTGTGGCAGCTTTATTAACTCTGTTCCCAACACTACTGCGGTAAATGCATATTTGCAACAAGTGCACTGCTTCCTTTAGTAAAGCACTTGGTTGGGGTAGCTGATTTTATGCTAGATCAAAACATAGAAATTGCCTACCTAGAAGAGACTTGGCTTTCTGCATCCTGTGGTCCTTATAGATCTAGCTATACCTGATAGTTATCTTAGCCTGAATAATGATAGAAATACAGGAGTGGGTGGGCGTGTTGCGATTATATTTTGAAAATCCCTCCCCATTCATCAGGTACAGGTAGAAGTAAGATGGTAAGTTGCTAGTCAATCCCAATGTTTGTTATACTTTTGTATAAGCCACCGCACAGAACTGAATCCTTTGAGGAGCAACTTCTCGCTCTACTTTTGTCTTCATCAGCATAAATACTAGTTCTTGGGGATTTTAATCTTTGGCTGCACGATGCACAAGATAATACACACCTCTCTGATCCTTGCCATAACGGGTATATGATATGGCATTTGTAACGCGCCTATACACAAGTGTTTCAAGGCGCGACGAGGCGGGGTGGGGTGGGGGGGGGAACAAGGGGAGACAGACAACGATCCTACTAGGCCAGGTGTCATTCAGATCGTGCAAGGGGAAAGGGACAGGGGAAAGTGCAGTACAGGGTTGTAGAATACAAGATAAATAATAAGGGCCAGCTGGTGGCAAGTGCCAGGAGGAGGGGCTGTTGGGGATACAGAGACAGTCGCGCAGTGCAGGGGTTGCCAGGGAGACAGTGCAGGGAAGAGTGGCTGGGCCAAGGACTGAGATCGGTGAGTGGCCCAGTTGCAGATTCAGTGCAGGTTCAGTGATTTTTAGCAGTGGAGAGAGGGAGAGAAAGCGGAGGCAAAGAGGAAGGTTTTGAGGTGCTTCTGGAACCAGAGATGGTTCTCCTCAAGTTTCAGGGAGTCAGGAAGGCTGTTCCAGAAGGAGGCCCCTGCCGCAGAGAGAGATCTACATGGACAAACAATGAGGAATCCCAATAGGGGTGTACACACAGGTTGGACTTGCGACTACCCACAGATATAAGGGAAGCTCAATGCCTCTGTGTAAATTACTCTTACAGGCACCAGACCCTGCAAGCTCATGGAAAGGGGTGTTAAACGAGATATGATATTGTGCCTCCTTTATTGTATATATTGGCCTAAGCCCAGTCGCTCTGCGAAGAAATCCGCATAGCAAAGTTCCGATCTTAGTTCGGCTTAGCTGCCATTTTAGGTCCATCCGCCATTTTGATTTCCACTCCGAAGTAATTCTGTGTTCTAAAATGGTGGACAGTGTTTCCCGCTTGTAACTGAGCCGTCCTGACCTTTGTGCATAAGTTAATGTCTAAACTGTCCGCTGGCCGAATGTTTGTGACGAGTAAAGAGACCTTGTCCCATGCCTGACTTGTAGACAGAGGATTACCTGCGTCAACAAGTCCGATCCGCCGACATACATCAACTACAATGCTGTTTAAATACTGAACGTGGACACTTGCTGAACTACATTGTATAGGATGTTAAGGCTTATTGTTAAATCTGAGAACACACTGTTGCCATTGTGACTTGTTTGACATGTAAACTGAAGATGGTCCACATGCATATAGTTGGACAAACTAGAAGTGAACTCAGCACGAACCCTAGACCGAGTATCATTAACCTGTAGAGGGGCTGGACATTATGATTGGAAATGTATAAAATGTGTAACTGTCTAGATGTCCAATACCTCTCACACCGAAAGGGCTGGTATTCGCTGTGATGTACTGAGGGCCAGATAGCTATCTGATACTTTGTTTCTTTGTAAACTGTACAGTTATAGAATAAAGATCTGTGAATCTTTATAGCCCGTGTTTGTTGTATTTCCTTTTGGGGTACTCGGCCTCGATATTTCCTTTTGCTTTTACAGATGGCGCCTGAATAGGGACCCTCAAGATTGAGGCCATCTCGTTGAAAGTTGACGCGGCTATCAGACCGGGATCGGACGGTGTAAAAAAGGGGCCCCTTTCTTGGATGAGAAGCAACACCTCAGCAGCGCTGCATGACCCGATCCCTGGACGGTGAGCCCGCGGTCTGAGTTGGCATCTTGACGAGGGTCCATATATCGAGGCGGGCAGATTTGCCGAAATCACCAACCACGTGGGACCTTTGTTAGTACTTTGAAATCTGATCGGACCTCCTTAGGATTTGATCAGGTGAGTCGTGACCCGATTCTTAAGTATCCTGATAATTAGTTTTGGCGTATTGCACTCGTGAGTACAATTATTGACCAGGTAACACCAGTATTCTGATATGCCTGGGAAATTGTCTGCCTGCTTCAGGGCATTATTCCGCAGTGATAGACAATCTTTGGAATTTGGCCCACCGGCGCCAATGGAGGGGTCGCCGGCGTGTACTATGTACTGTAAGCACGGCATTGGTAGTATAGTGTTTAATGATATTTGGCACAGACAAGCTAGACATGCTTCCGAACTTCAGTGGCCAATCGAAAAAGGCTAGACCTGCAGCATTTGTTGTATTACGGAATTGGAAGAAAGCTGCTATGCAGCAGCTTAAGAGTAGAGAAAAGCATGCGCGCCGTCATATGATGAATGCCGAAAAAGCGTTGTATGACCAGAATAAACAGTCTGAGTCAGTTAGGAATATGGATAGGGCTTTTTCACTCGGTATCCAGAAAATGTATCCTTCTAAAGACTTTCATGTATCTGATTAGCTGATTCACAACCTTTTAAATGAACGAAGGTCTGGTGCCACTGCGCCACCTCCGTATGTGCCTCTTCCTGTTGCTTTGCCTCTTCCTGCTGTTATTCCTCTTCCCGTAGCTCCTCCTGCTCCTCCTATTGCTCCTCTTAATGTTCCTCTTCCTCCGGCTGTTGTTCCTCCTCTTGTTGTCGCCCCTCTACCTGCTCCTCCCCCTTTGCCTACTGTTGCGGGTCCGGTGGGTTTGCCTGCTGCGCCAGATATAGCACCTATGTTTCCAAATGTACAAAATGTGCCTACTCTCCCTCTTCCAAGTGGTTCTACACCACTTGTGGTAGATCGGGGAGCGGGGTTGAGGGTTGTAACTCGTAATACTGTGTCTTCAGAGAGAAAGCATGAACTGACTGCATGGGCTAAACATTGCATGTAGAGGGGTGAACAATCTGATGTTCTTGCCACACTTTATAACTTAGACAATTTTCCTGAGAAAAACGTTTTTATTGAAGGATTAGGAATTCATTTATGTATAATGTGGAACAGGCTAAATTATATAGATCTCCCACAGGGGTTAAGGGATCTGAATACTTCAGCTTTTTTTAGAGATACTGCGGAGAAAGTACATGAGCATGTCGAGAGGGTTTTGTGTATAGAAGGGAGTTGGAAAGGTTAAGGAATGAAGATGCAGATTGTGATAGTTTGGACGCTATGTTAGTACAGAAACGGTTCTTTCCTTGTGGTAAGTCGATAAATGAGGAAACACGCATTTTGTACAAAGGATGCGATTAGGTGGATCTCAGACACGTCAATCACTCCCGTTGAAGTATATGACACGTATAGTCCGTATACGCCAGAAATGCAGAGGAAAGTGATACAGGTAATGGTAAAGTACCTACAGGATGAATGTGTAAAAAGAAAGATTTGTTGTCCCGCAGAGTTATTGAGTATTTATAAGAGAGCTTTTTTGTTTGACACTTCTTCGGCTGCTTTAGCGCTCGATCTAGTAAGCGTTCGGAATTGCCTACTTCTCAGTTTCCTATGAGAGAGGTTCCTCCGACATTTGTCCCAAAAGTAGAGATTCCCGCTAATGTTGCAACGGATGCACCTGCCCAAGATATCCCTGCACATTATGTGTCACAGCTCGTTCACGTCCCGTTCTCGAGACAGGAAGTGAACACCATTAAACAATCTATTCCCAATTTTAGGGAGAATCCGACAGGGTTCTACAAAGAAATAGAGTCTGTCTTGCAATCATCAGTATTCACCTTAAGTGATATTGATTTGTTATTTCCCGTACTCCTGCCTATTGACTTGCAGATTAGGACTATAGACGATGTACCTGGGTTAGGAGATGCATGGGATAATATGGTTAGACTCGATAGAGAAAGACCACCGCAGGTAATACAATACTAACTTTGCCTGATAGAATAGTTACAAAATTGAAAGTTATAATTCCTGAAAGAAGGATTATTTGGGACAAGCTTACTGACTGTGTCCAAGGAAAGTCTGAGGGTGCTACCGAGTTCTTTAATCGGTTCAAACAAGTATTTTCAGATTTCAGTGAGCAAGACTTAAGCATAGAGTCTGGGAAATGATTATTCGTGGACACATTTGTGCGTGGATTGCTGCCTGACATCCAGTCACAAACTATGTCCTCCGAGAGCGCTTGGCAAGCGAAGTCTCAGTCAGAAGTATTGCATATGACTCAGTACTATGAGAATCATGTCAATAACGAAAAAGAAAGAGTTGAAAAGAGAAAAAGTGACTTAAAGACAAAAGTACTATTGAAGCAAACTGTTAGAGGCCCGAAAGGGGGTAATTCGCAATTTAGGGGTCAGTATGTTCCACAGGGAAATGCGCCATTGGGTCCTATAAACTTAAACCAGTGTGCTTATTGTAGACAAGAGGGTCATTGGCGTGCACAATGCCCGATCATCCAGCAGAGGTCGATTAACGCATTTGGGAATATGGGTAGACGATCCAGAGGCTGCCCTGGGGCAGGGGGTCCTGGTAGAAGCCAGTTTTCACAGCAACCTTTTTCACAGGACAATCAGGCACCAAGTGTGGATAATAGAAACATTTTTGATCATCCTTCTGCTGCTTACCTCTTTGAAGAACTTCCTTTCGATGACCTTCTGTTTCGCTAGGATTGCCCGAAGCAGGGTTTGGAACCAACGCCTATTCCCATTAATCAGAAAGGTCCCTACGTTGAGATGATAGTGGGAAATAGGAAGTATCTATTCTTGATAGATACAAGGGCACAGAAGTGTTCCATTGACCATTCACAGGTTCCAAACATTCCACTGTCAGGGCAAACTAATGTTTCTGTAGGTGTCACGATGCCTGCCCCCGGAAAGCCAGACCAGGCCCAGCAACCCCGGAAGCAGGCATCATGCCACTTGAAGCATGCCCAAAGACCCCAGTTAGGGGCTCTTTGGCTACAGTCCTGGCGCCTATTGCGCCAGGCTCATAAGAATAAAGTCAGTCCTGGCGCCATGGGCGCCAGGCTCATTACAGAAATCTTACCTGTTGCAGACCATGCTGCATACCTACCTGATGCAGACCATGCTGCACAAAGCCACAAGCCAAATGAGGCTTAAAGGGACTACTTTAACTCAGGGACTCCTTTCCTCTCGGGTGGGGCTGTGGAAGAATACTTACCTGGGACTTCTTCCAAGGCTATTTAAGCCACACCCGGACAGCCACACGTGCTTCACGTTATTCTGCTTGCTGCAGCGTAATGCTCACCGTGTCTTCAGCAGCTCCAGTCTTCAGCCACGCCCGCTTCAGCCCTGGAACACCTGGAACAAGAAAAGGAGAAGGAGAAGAGGTCAGGACAAAACCCTTACCTTAATCCTTGATCCAGCACATCGTGGATCTGCTTCTCTCTTCCAGGTGTATTGCCACGCACCTCGCAGAGCCGCGCCGAACTCACCAACCGGGGCTGCATTCCTTTACTCCATCGCGAATCCAGCATCTCCAGGCCATTCTTCAACACCTGTGGGAGACAAGAACAGATAGGTGAGCAAGCGCAATACAAACCACCCCCAAAGACTTAGCTGATTTACCACAGGGGGTACTCACCTCATCTCGGGTCGGCGTAGTCAATTCTGCATCACTGCCGCACCCCGGCTTCTAAGGGGAAAACAAGGACAATACAACCTACCCCCAAAGACTTACCTGATTTACCACAGGGGGGTACTCACCTCATTTCGGGTCGGCGCAGTTAATTCTGCAGCATCGCTGTACCCCAGCCCCAAAGGGGAGAACCACAATAGATTTACCAGGATCTTACCAATTGCCACTTGAAACTCTTCTGGTGGTTTAAATCCGCAACCTGCAAGGAATCTGGCAGAGTGAAGATCAGACTTTTGAACTCTTACGAACAATTGGACTTAGAGTCAATGCTGGAACTCACCAATTCCTCCACGCCAGTGAAGTAACTGATCGTCTACGCGCCCCTGCGCTCGACGCAGGATGGAGAGCTCATCTTTCCAAATCCAGGTGAGATTTAGAGGGAACTTCAGGAGTGTTCTGTGGGCAGACAAGGGGAGTGGGAAGGCGGGTTAACGCTCAGATTACGGGAGGTTAATTCTCTTTCTCCATTGCAGAAAGATATTAGTACGAATCCAACAAACAAAGCTAAGTGGGTCTGTCCAGTCTGTCATCTCGGCTCTACGTGTTACTCTGGTGGAAGCAACAGCGGGCCAGTCCAGATCGACGCCCCCGTGGGAATCAGGTGAGCGTAACAGAACGCGAAGCCTACCCACAAATACCCACCTGGGTGTCATGGAGACCTCGGAAACCGATCAGTTGGCCCAATTATTAGGGGAACTAAGGGCCGAAGTGCATTCCGCCTGCCAGGAAACCAATGCCCTCAGGAGGGAATTGATAGTGTCAAAAGAACGAACTGATGATTTGGCCAGACAGCTATTACAAAGCCAGGCTGGACAAACACCTCTACCTGGACTCGGGGCCAGCCCAGCTCCGGTGCCACCGAGTAACCCGGTGCAGATAAACCTTCCTGGAGCCGTTCCCTTGGCTCCGCCTGAATGCTTTGCCGGAGACCCTAAAAGGTTTGCTATATTCATGAATCAATGTTGCTTACACTTTTTATGTAGACCTGGAGCTTTCCCAAATGATCAAGCCAAGGTATCTTTTGTACTGTCATATCTCAGCGGCAGTGCAGCGGACTGGTCCATTCCGCTAGTAAATCAGGATGACCCGATTCTTCGAGATTTCCAAGGTTTTCGAACTAGCATGGAAAGACTGTTCGCCCGACATTCCCAAGGACAGGCTTTGGATAACGAACTTACGGCAAGGTAATCAGGATCTTTTATCTTACATTGCAACTTTCAATAGATTAGTTGTGGAAACCGAATGGCCTGAAGCCAAGCGAATTACATTATTCCATCGAGGGCTTCGGGGAGAACTCAAGGATGTTTTAGCCCAAGTCGCGAACCCGCCTTTAGACTGTGCTGAATATATAGATTTTGTGGTCCAGTTAGATCACAGACTTCAAACCAGACAGGCTGATCGAACCAAGTTTGAAAACAAGGTCTTGGTTAAAACCTACGTACCCTCGAAGGGGGTAGATGCCTCAGAACCCATGCAAATCGGGGGGGGTTAGAGGACCCTTAACCCAGAAGGAAAGGGAAAGAAGACGGCAACAGCAATTATGTTTATATTGCAGAGCTACTGGTCATTTCCTTCGGAACTGCCCTGTAAAATCACCCAAGAAAACTATAGGAGCAGCAGCCGAAACCACTTGAAACCTGACTCGGGAAACGATCACGCCCGGCAAGCGTAGAGGTCAGCTTGCCGAGCTTAAAGAAGGACACTCTGACCTCGCATTTCACCATAACATTGGTCCTTATAGATCCAGACCAGCCATCACGCATGCACGCGGTAAAGGCGTACGTAGATAGTGGAGCCATAGGAAACTATTTGGACTACGGATTGGCTTCCAGGATGAATCCACCTCTCACCCGAAAGACCACTACCGATGTCGTCACCACTGTTGACGGAACTGAAATTGCCTCTGGGCCCGTAACTCATTCCACTGCAGAGATGACTTTGCTGGGTCAGGATGGACATCGAGAGGTTATGGTGTTTGATTTGGTCAAGGCTCCACAGTTTCAACTGATACTGGGAATCCCTTGGTTGGAAAAACACAATCCCTGTATTGATTGGCGAGAGAAGAGACTAACCTTCCCAGAATGTGCTAATACCTGTTACCCAAAGAGAACTCTAAATTCAGTACTGGCCCCAATAATCCCAGCTGCCATACAATTACCTGCTGAATACCAAGACTTTCAGGATGTATTTCAAAAGGAGCAGGCAAACATCTTACCACCGCACAGATCGTATGATTGTCAAATAGATCTCATACCAGGAGCACAACCACCTTGCAGCAGAATCTATGCCCTCACGGAAACCTGAAAATCTCCACTTGCGCCAGTACCTAGACCAGTATCTCGCTAATGGCTTCATCCACCCGTCCAAGTCCCCTGCATCTTCCGCTTTGTTGTTCGTGCCAAAAAAGGAAGGCGACCTTAGAACATGCATTGACTACCGCGCGCTGAATCAGATAACTATCAAGAATTGGTACCCATTGCCTTTGATCCCTGAACTACTAGACCAGGTAAAGAACGCTTGTATATACACAAAACTAGACCTTCGGGGGGCATATCATCTGGTACGCGTCAAAGAGGGTGAAAAATGGAAGACTGCTTTTTGCACCAAGTACGGATTATTTGAGGTACCAGGTGATGCCTTTCGGACTGTGTAACGCACCAGCAGCCTTCCAGTTCTTCATGAACGATGTCTTCCGAGAGCTCATCGATGTTTGTGTAGTCGTTTACATCAACGATATCTTAGTATACCCCCTATCAGAATCCGATCATGTAAAGCACGTCCGAGCAGTCCTAGAAAAGTTACGCCAGTATAAGTTATACGCTAAACTGGAAAAGTGCATCTTTCACACTACGGAAGTAGAGTTTCTTGGATTTATTCTGACCCCGAAAGGAATCCGGATGGATACACGGAAGGTGGACGCAATTCTTAATTGGCCTTCGCCAAGCTCAGTCAAAGGAGTTCAAAGCATGCTCGGCTTTGCCAATTTCTACCGCAGGTTTATCCCGGACTTCTCACACATTGTACATCCCATTACAACACTATTGCAAAAGAATAAACGCTTTACATGGACAGAAGAAGCCGAGAACGCCTTCCAAGAGTTAAAAATGAAATTCATGTCCGCTCCTGTATTACGACACCCGCGCCCAGAGCTTCCCTACATAGTGGAAACATATGCATCCAGTTCAGCTATGGGAGCAGTGCTCTCCCAAAAGGATCCCGAAACTAACCAGCTGCACCCAGTGGCGTTTTGGTCAAGAAAGTTTTCGGCTCCCGAATTAAATTATGCTATAACCGACAAGGAACTGTTGGCCATCAAGTCCGCCTTCAAGGCTTGGCGGCACTATCTGCTGGGCGCCAGGCATACCATTACTGTCATCACTGTTCACCGCAACTTACAATACCTAAAGGTAGCCAAGGCCCAATCTTCACGCCAACTCTGTTGGGCATTGTTCTTCGCCGAGTTTGATTTTGTAATAACCTATCGACCAGGTTGTAAAAATGGAAAAGCTGACGCCCTGTCCCGAATAGGAATGGGAGAAACAGAAAGAGCTTTAGAACCTGTACCCATAATTCCTGAACAGAGGATCCTTGGTCTGACATCCATACACTCTCTGGAGGACATTCAAGAAAAGGTCCATCAACGCTTTGAGTCCGATCCCTTACAGGGCTGGGCAAGGAAAGGCCAAGAGTATTCTGTCACCAACAATCTACCTTTTTACCAAGGCCGGCTATTTTTGCCACTAGAGGAACTACAGAAAACTGTCATTTCTCATTACCACGACACCTTGATGGAAGGACATCCTGGCATTGCTAAAACTGAAGCCAAAATCAAGAAACAGTTTTGGTGGCCCACCTGGCGAAAAGATATCAAGTTGTTTGTCATGTCTTGTGGCATTTGCGCTCAAAATAAAGGGGAAAAGAAAAAACCCGCTGGATTATTACAACCGTTAGACATACCACCTACTCCTTGGCATACCTTGTCATTAGACTTTATCACGGATTTACCCCCGTGCAAAGGTTATAACACCATTCTAGTTATTGTAGATCTTTTTTCTAAAATGGCCCATTTCATTCCTTTAAAAGGAATACCTTCAGCTTCAATCCTGGCCAAGGAGTGCCTTGAAAATGTTGTCCGTCTACATGGCTTTCCTTCCGTGTTAATTTCAGACCGGGGAAGCCAATTTATTTCACATTTTTGGAGGAAGTGCTGCCAGCTGGCACAAATTGATGTTAGACTTTCAACCAGCCACCATCCCCAGACCGACGGTCAAACTGAGAGAACCAACCAGACTCTTGAGCAATACCTACGTTGTATGCTACATCAATCTGAGGAGGATTGGAAAGACATTCTTTGGATCGCCGAGTATGCATATAATAATTATGTACACTCAGGAACTAAACAAAGCCCTTTTTTTTACCATATATGGTCACCATCCTCGAACCTCAGACTTAGATTCTCCCCAGCATTTAGAGATGCCTGCGGTGGACCATCTCCACGCTGTTATCACACAAGCCTTTAAAGAGGCGACTGCACATTTAGAAAAAGGCTAAGGATAAATACAAGAAGGATGCTGATCAACACAGGAGTGAAGCACCGCAATACCAAGTAGGGGACCAAGTATGGTTAGCCACCAAGTACTTACCACTCAAGGGAACACAGACTTTTAACCCCAGGTACTTGGGACCTTATTCTATTAAGGCTATTATTAACCCAGTGGCCGTCAAGTTGGACCTACCTGGTCATGTGTGTGTTCATCCTGTTTTTCACGTGTCTCTTTTGAAACCTGTGCAACCAGGAACTAGACTAACCACCCCACCTGAACCTATCCTCATAGACGGGGAACCCGAATTCGAAGTCAAGAATATTTTGGACTCTAAAAGGGGTGAGATCAAAACTCTTCAATCTCATTGATTGGAAAAGGTTATGGTCCGCAAGAAAGATCTTGGGAGCCTAGTGACCATGTGCATGCACCTCAATTAGTGAAAAGGTTCCACCAAGAATTTCCAGACAAACCAAGGCCGAGAGGGAGAACAGCTTTAGGAGGGGCCTTGAGGGGGAGTGCTGTCACGATGCCTGCCCCCGGAAAGCCAGACCAGGCCCAGCAACCCCGGAAGCAGGCATCATGCCATTTGAAGCATGCCCAAAGACCCCAGTTAGGGGCTCTTTGGCTATAGTCCTGGCGCCTATGGCGCCAGGCTCATAAGAATAAAGTCAGTCCTGGCGCCATGGGCGCCAGGCTCATTACAGAAATCTTACCTGATGCAGACCATGCTGCATACCTACCTGATGCAGACCATGCTGCACAAAGCCACAAGCCACAAGCCAAATGAGGCTTAAAGGGACTACTTTACCTCAGGGACTCCTTTCCTCGGGTGGGGCTGTGGAAGAATACTTACCTGGGACTTCTTCCAAGGCTATTTAAGCCACACCCGGACAGCCACACATGCTTCGCGTTATTCTGCTTGCTGCAGCGTAACGCTCACCGTGTCTTCAGCAGCTCCAGTCTTCAGCCACGCCCGCTTCAGCCCTGGAACACCTGGAACAAGAAAAGGAGAAGAGGTCAGAACAAAACCCTTACCTGAATCCTTGATCCAGCACATCGTCGATCTGGAAGAGAGAAGCCTTCTCAGGTGTATTGCCACGCACCTCGCAGAGCCGCGCCGAACTCGCCAACCGGGGCTGCATTCCTTTACTCCATCGCGAATCCAGCATCTCCAGGCCATTCTTCAACACCTGGGGGAGACCAGAACAGATAGGTGAGCAAGGGCAATACAAACCACCCCAAAGACTTACCTGATTTACCACGGGGGGGGTACTCACCTCATCTCGGGTCGGCGTAGTCAATTCTGCATCACTGCCGCACCGCGGCCCCTAAGGGGAAAACAAGGACAATACAAATCACCCCCAAAGACTTACCTGATTACCACAGGGGGGTACTCGCCTCATTTCGGGTCGGCGCAGTTAATTCTGCATCATCGCTGTACCCCGGCCCCAAAGGGGAGAACCACAATAGATTTACCAGGATCTTACCAATTGCCACTTGGAACTCTTCTGGTGGTTTAAATCCGCAACCTGCAAGGAATCTGGCAGAGTGAAGATCAGACTTTTGAACTCTTACGAACAATTGGACTTAGAGTCAATACTGGAATTCACCAATTCCTCCACGCCAGTGAAGTAACTGGTCGTCTACGCGCCCCTGCGCTCGATGCAGGATGGAGAGCTCATCTTTCCAAATCTTCAGGTGAGATTTAGAGGGAACTTCAGGAGTGTTCTGTGGGCAGACAAGGGGAGTGGGAAGGCAGGTTAACGCTCAGATTACGGGAGGTTAATTCTCTTTCTCCATTGCAGAAAGATATTTGTACGAATCCAACAAACGAAGCTAAGTGGGTCTGTCCAGTCTGTCATCTCGGCTCTACGTGTTACTCTGGTGGAAGCAACAGTGGGCCAGTCCAGATCGACACCCCCGTGGGAATCAGGTGAGCGTAACAGTAGGGTTTTCTGGCACACCAGTTGTCTGTCCGGTTTCTTCGCCGGTACCTATTACTTTGGGCCCATTTACGGACCGCTGTCCATTCCTTTTGACTACGAATTGCGGAGAGAATTTGTTGGGGTTGAATCTCTTGAAGGAATTAAATGCAGTAATTCATTGTTCTTCTGAAGGAGTGTGTTTGACGATTTCCCCACAGCAACTTTCTGTCTCTCAATTCTTGACCAGACCTTTGCCGCCGGAATTCAGTGATGTTCCGGAGTGTTTGTGGGCAATTGACGATAATGATGTCTGTGTTTTACAAATTGAGCCCGTTAAAATTATTCTGAAACATGGAGAGAAGTTGCCACGTATTCCCCAGTATAAGATCTCGGTCGATGGTGAGCAAGCTTTGAAATGCATAGTCTCCGATTTTGTGCATCGGGGGGTGATTGAGGAAATTGCAGGTAGTTTGTGCAATAGTCCGATTTTGCCCGTGTACAAAAAAGGCGATAATGCAATTCTCTTCCGTTTCATTATTGATTTACGTGCCATCAATAAGATTGTTGCTCCACAATTTCCCATTGTGCCTGATGTGACTACAATATTAACCATGATTCCGGCTTCTGCTACTCACTTTAGCGTGGTGGATCTAAAGAATGCCTTCTTTAGTATCCCTATACATAAAGACAGTAGATATTTGTTCGTGTTCACCTTAAGGGGACGCTAGTTTACCTTCACCCATGCACAACAAGGTTACACGGTAAGTCCTAGCATCTACAGTGGGGCTTTGAAAGAGCTGCTCAACACACTCGAGTTGCCCACTACTTGTACAGTGCTTCAGTATATAGACGACCTACTATTAGCTGCTGACTCAGAGAGCGCTTGTAAGGAGGGCACCATGTTGTTGCTTATCCATCTAGCACAACATGGACCCAAAGCTTTGCTTAATAAATGTCAGTATTGTCGACAGGAGGTCGCCTATTTAGGCTATCTCCTGTCAAAGGAGGGAAGAAGGTTGACGCCTGAACGGATAAAAATAATTTCTAGCATGTCTGTCCCAAATACACAGAAGGAAGTTAGAGCCTTGATAGGAATGGCTTCTTACTGTAGGCAGTGGATCCCGAACTTCTCCTTCGTGATTAAACCAATGTTGGCTCTGACGAAGAAGGGCATTTCTTCGCCATTGCCGTAGAACTTGGAGCACCAGCAAGCATTTGATCTGCTCAAGACTGCACTGTGCTCGGCACCAGTTTTGGGCACACCAAACTATGAAAAGGCCTTTGTGTTGTATGTGCATGAATGTGATGGATGTGTTTTGGGTGTATTAACGCAGGAACATGGAGGGAAGAATAGACTGTGCGGCTACTTTTCTTCCACCCTTGATCCTGTTGCATGCTCTTTGCCAAGATGTTTGAGAGCTGTCGCTGCTGCATCCATAAAACAGAGCGAGGGAATGGTCCTAGGCCATGCTTTAACCCTGATGGTACCTCACTCTGTAGATGTTCTATTAAACAGAACACAAATGCAACACCTCACCTCTGCACGATTAACGAGATACGAATTGATCTTGTTTGCACCGCACATCCAAATAAAGAGGTGTTTTGTCCTTAATCCGACTGAACTTTTACCCTTCTCGCAAGGTACTGCTTGCAGTGACGAAGAATTACATGACTTCCTTTACACTACAGAGCAAGAGACTAAAGGCAGAATCGATCTAAAGGACACTTCTTTGAACAATCCACAAGGGGAGCTGTTTTGTGATGGCGCCTGTTTCAAACTCCCGGATGGTACATCCACGGCTGCTTATTCAATCACCACATTGAGCACGGTTGTGGAGAACAAAAGAATCACGCATTACTCTGCACAGGCCACAGAGATTATAGCTTGTGAACTTTCCAAAGGGCTTACCATGAATATAAACACTGACAGTCAGTATGCCTTTTGGGGTGGTTCACAACTTCGGAAGACTTTGGGCAGAAAGAGGTTTCTTGACCTCACATGGCACTAAAATCCAGCATGGCTCCTTGATACTACGGTTACTCTCAGTGCTTGCACTCCCTACTCAGCTAGCAATTATGAAATGCGCAGCACATCAGAAGATTATAGATAATGTAGGAAAAGGGAACGCTTTCGCTGACTAGATAGCCAAACAGACTACCGCTGATCTCTCTTCAGAAATGTATACTTCAAGGGAAGCCACAAATGCCTGTACTTTGGATGAGGATATTGAATCTGTAAGGAACATTCAAGCCGATGCCACGTTAGAGGAATCTAAGAAATGGGCTGAGGGTTTTGCAAAGTTGGATGATGACGGGTGTTGGGTGGACAAAGTTGAAGGGAATTGGTTACTGCCTGACGCGTATATTATGATGATGGTTGTTATGGCTCATGGTCCCACGCTTATTTGTGCTCGTAAAGTCACCAAAATGTTGCCAAATGTGTGGGTAAATGATAAAATCCCCAAGGAAGTTGAGCACTTCGTTCAAGAGTGTATGATTTGTTTGCAGCATAATGTGGGAAAGGGCACATCGACTCCTAGGGGTAGTTTTGGTCCACCTTCTGTCCCCTTTGAAGTAATCCATTTCGACTTCATTGAAATGGAGCATTGTAATAACTTTAAATATGTACTAGTTGTTATCTGCGCCTTTAGCAAATGGGTTGAAGCTTTTCCTGTCAAAGATGCCACCGCTATGACCACAGCGAAGACCATGCTGAAGGAATATTTTCCTAGATTTGGTCTGCCAAGAGTCATCTGGTCGGACAATGGTCCACATTTTATCGCTGCTGTAATTCTGCAGATATGCACGGGATTACGGATCGATAAACGGTTCAATTTGGCCAGACACGCACAGAGTGCTGGCTTAGCAGAAAGACACAACGGCATCATCAAGAACAAGCTCGCTAAAACGTGTGCCGGCTCCAAACTGAAATGGCCGGACGCCTTACTGATCGTGTTATTGTCCATGAGAACGACCCCTCAAACTAAGACTGGGCTCTCTCCCTTTGAGGTGGTCATGGGGAGGCCAGCTAACATTTGGAACATACCGAAACCCTGTTCTTTACGTGAGGTCGAAAATGTACTTCTTTCTGATTACTGTGGGCAGGTAACTAAAAATCTGTATTTGATTTATCACCAGGTGCGAGAGGCTTTACCTGTAAGATACGAGGGCCCCAGTCACAGCATACGGCCGGGAGACTGGGTCCTCACTAAGTCGTTTGAGCGATCTTCTTGCCTCGCACCTCGTTGGCGGGGCCCCCATCAAGTCCTCCTGGTCACACAGATGGCGGTGTGAGTGGCAGGCAAGAAGCATTGAATCCACGTGTCTCACATCAAGAGTATTCCTTACCCTTTGCCACACGCTACAGAAGATACAGAACCCCTCACCAATGCTGTAACCAATGAACACGGAGCAGCAAACCGCATCGAGAGTGCATCGGAGACTCTCCCTGAGCCCGTGGGGCCTGGGGAAACGGCCACTTCATCCCCACACTCTCCAACAGTTCCATTTTCAAAATGTGTCCGATCTCGCTTTGAATCCGCTGCTTCCATCAGGGAGTGACAACACGTTGTTCACAGATCATTCAGTACCAGGGATCACAAGGTACGATCTGCGTCTGAGGAAGTAGACTTACTGCACGGTTCGGCTGTGCTATCGAGGAAGAATCATCGAAGGGCTTGCCTTTTTGGCCCGATCATTTGTACATAAGGGGATTCTGTTGGCTAGGGTTTGCGAAAGGACTAAGAAGACGCTCGGTCTGGAGATCGACAGCAAATAATTTTGGTGTAATCGTTTGAAGAACGCAATGCCTGCAACCGCTCGTATGGAACAGATAAGAGACTGTGTGACGGGCTGTGAAAACGAACAATCGAATGCGTGGGCCCTGAAAACGTATTGTTGTCTTGTGATAATGTTAACTGGTTTCACAATAGTCATTGCCTTAGGATTCTGTATCTGGAAGAAGTACATCCACTTGAAAATGTGTTACCCACTGAA
Organism: Ambystoma mexicanum; assembly: GCF_040938575.1. Classification (NCBI taxonomy): domain Eukaryota; kingdom Metazoa; phylum Chordata; class Amphibia; order Caudata; family Ambystomatidae; genus Ambystoma; species Ambystoma mexicanum. The sequence continues at coordinate 272,531,257 of NC_090927.1, read as the reverse complement.
AATGTACCCACTGTTTCTACGCCTTTTGTGTATTTGCACACTCTATCTCCTAGAGACTCTCAGCACAGAGTTATCACAACAACACTCTATTACTCATTATGAATGCTACACATGCCATTTTTAACAAATCCAATTGTTGGGTTTGTTCGCTTTTACCGCAACACAGGGATAAGTGGCTGGGTTGGTATATTCATCCTTTACCTCTGACAACTGCCTGCTATGCTTCTCTAAGGGCACTATTCTTTGTAGAAATTTCAAAGGCTCATCCACCGCGGGATGAGAATGCCGATACTTCAGTACAAGTTCTAGGTGACGTAGCTAAATCCTTTGTGCCATTTTGGGGACAAATACAGAACTCTGAAGATATCAGGAGACTAGCGAGAGTACTGGAGAGGACCATCAACCGAACCACTGACATACTCTATAATATGACTTTAAAACAGAAAGCAATAAGATTAGTGGCACTTCAGAACCGGATGGCATTAGATGTCATCCTGGCTGAACGTGGGGGGGGGGGGTATATAAATTAGTGGGGTCCGCTTGCTGTGTTTTCGTGCCAGATTCCTCCCCAACTATCTTTAGGGCGATTCAAAATCTGCATGTTCTCAGTTCAGAAGTGCATGTTCCAGAGGGAAACTGGGATCTTAGTGCTTGGTTCTGGTACTTCCTATGATCTTGGGGATGGAAGCTACTTTCGGTCTTGCTGATTATTTTAGGTATTCTGTTGTTTTTCTGCTGTTGCATACAATGTCTTCCTGGTATGTGCTTGATGTTAGGAGGATGTTGTGCACAATCGATGGGTACATTAGGGCACAAGGTATACGCCCCAGAGAAAATATCCAATTAATTTGTGCTGAAGGAAATGACCTCATGGCAATTGATATCTCCGATAGTGATTCAGGATGTATAGACATTGAGACATGGAGTTACTCGTAAAGTGACTAGAAGTAGTTTAGCGCTTGGCTTAGGCCAAAAGGAGGGTTTGTTAAACGAGATATGATATTGTGCCTCCTTTATTGTATATATTGGCCTAAACCCAGTCGCTCTGCGAAGAAATCTGCGTAGCAATGTTCCGATCTTAGATCGGCTTAGCCGTCATTTTAGGTCCATCCGCCATTTTGATTTCCACTCCAAAGTAATTCTGTGTTTTAAAATGGTGGACAGTGTTTCCCACTTGTAACTGAGCTGTCCTGACCTTTGTGCATAAATTAATGTCTAAACTGTCCGTTGGCCGAATGTTTGGGACGAGTAAAGAGACCTTGTCCCATGCCTGACTTGTAGACAGAGGATTACCTGCGCCAACAAGTCCGATCCGTGGACATACATCAACTGCAATGCTGTTTAAATACTGAACATAGACACTTGCTGAACTACATTGTATAGGACGTTTGTTAAGGCTTATTGTTAAATCCGAGAACACACTGTTGCCATTGTGACTTGTTTGACATGTAAACTGAAGATGAACCACATGCATATAGTTGGACAAACTAGAAGTGAACTCGGCACGAACCCTAGACCGAGTATCATTAACCTGTAGAGGGGCTGGACATTATGATTGGAAATATATAAAATGTGTAACTGTCTAGACGTCCAGTACCTCTCACTTCTCAAGGGCTGGTATTCGCTGTGATGTACTGAGGGCCAGATAGCTATCTTATACTTTGTTTCTTTGTAAACTGCACAGTTATAGAATATAGATCTGTGAAACTTTATAGCCCATGTTTGGTGTATTTCCTTTTGGAGTACTTAGCCTCAATATTTCTTTTTTGCTTTTACAGGGGCAGCAAGAGTGGCTTCTGTATCTGGACCCTAAGGCACAAACAAGGAGTGTACTTACACAAGACAAGCCTGTGTGGGTCCAGCCTGTACATACAGTGGATGTGTTCTGTGGGAAAAGAATGCAACACACGGTTACATTAAATACACTATAGACTCCAAGTAAAACCAGACAAAGGAAGGGGCAGAGATTGCCTCTTAGGGTATTGGAGCCAAACTCTGTACAATTGAATACACAGAGGTACGGGTGCAGACACCATACAACACTTACCAGACACTAAGAGCCCCAAAAGGGAAACAAGAGTTTGTAATAGAGAGGCAGGGGAATTCTTAGCTGTCACCCCGATTACCAGGAAGAGGGTGTACTTGGGCCGCAACAAACCCTGCCGCAAGAACGGAAACTCAAACCATAGGACAAAGTTTACTGTCTTTATTATCAAACAAAATGACAGGGATCGTAATTGAACAACATAGGGTCTTCAAAGGCTCTCATCCTCCAAACCTGTGTCACACCGTTTAAATGTAAATGACGTCACAAAAACAGGTTGCATCCGCCAAAACCTATCAGGGAAGGGAATTGGTCAGATTAGGAAATCTAGATATATAATACATAGGGGTTAGTATAACCATTGGGTAGCCATATCTGGTGGTTCCCCCTACGATTACCTCTGAATGTAACAAATACAAAGTTGCAGGTTAGCAGAGAAATTATTGGCAGCTGCAACAAAATATACTTAATGTGAAAGGAAGCTAAAGATTGAACAGAACAGGTCTTCTCAGCCTTGGCACCCTGGACAACTACCAGGCTGAGTGAAACTCTCAAGGCAATGGTAACGATCACAAAGGTGCTGTATGTTCCCAACATGTTGCCACCTCTGATCGCCTAAACCATGAGAGAGTACATCCAGCTTTGAAACCTGTATAGTAATTGTATATTTCAACCTCTAGTTTGATGGGAACAGCGTTTCTCCTACCTACCTCAAATAAATAGGCTCTGTCCTGCTCTTTCAGATCATGTGTATAGGGACTAAATGGAGCTCTCCTGACTGTAATTATGAGGATTTTCGCTTATATTCTTGCAGGTGCTCTATTGTCTTGGTGAACTGGAAACGGTTCGTCTCTGCTTGTCCTTGGCGATGCTGTGCACTGGAAGCTCTGTCTGTCTGTCGCTTTCTGCATTCGGATGTTCGCCTTGCTTTCCCCATTCACTTAAATGCACCTATGGCTTCTATCTTGTTTCTTATTGCTGTTCATATTAGTCGCAATTAAGTATGAGCAAGCAAATTGTATGTATTCTCAGGCGTCTTGCTGTTTTGTGTAGCTTAAAGAGTTGCTGGTGTAAGTATGTCTGTCGTCTAACTATTATAAGTCATAAGTATTTGTTTTGTGTCTATCTACAATAAACAAAAGTGTTTGTGTAGCTTTCTGCATGGATGCCTATTAGGGGTGTCACGGTATTAGTTTTATGACGGTACGATAACCTTCTTGCCAAATGACGGTATATCATGGTTATCACGGTATAGCAGGTGGAGTTAACCAATCTTAAGAAATATTTTCTAAAAAGGTCATAAATTGTCAGATTTATCATCACAAACAAAACCAGGCACCCAGGGCCAGAATTGGGCTTTTCAACATAGTTTCCACTGAAATGCCACCCCTTGCTTCCACCAAACACAAACACACGTGTGGAGAGGAGGAGGAGGAGGGGAGGGAGCCCTGCTGCGACTGGCAAAGCAAACTGAATAACTTTTCTTAAGTGGTCATTTAGGCTTTTAGCTCCCCCACTTGCTAATGGTGAAGATGAACATGTTGCCATCTTTATAACCTGCATGCCACAAATCAATGAAGGCTGATGATAGTATACCATTGTGTGCATACACACACACAAACACGCACATGCACGCTCTCTTTACATTACAGCCTTTAGTTTACTTGAGGGCCAAAAGGTGTTTAGTAAACACGAACATCTTACCCTTTGGTATGGCAGAAGGGAATACCCACAGATGAGTGAATTTCACAGTGTGACTTATTATATGTAAATTCAATGATAGAACCACGGAAATCCCCCATTGTCATATGTTTAGCAAACATTATCCATTATAAATATATAAACCCCAAAGCCGCCAACCCAAAGTAAACCCTTTTCCTTCTTGGCACTGTGTGTATTCTTCCTATTGCTAACGTACTGATTTTGTGTCAGGCACGTGTGGTTTATGGAATGGCATTAAAAACTGCTCCACTGATACTGCTTGGCAGATGAGATGGCACATCCAAAAGTGCAAGACCAAGACTGCGCAGCACTTGCTTACTGCAGCCTTTCCAAATCAGATTGAAAAGCACACTTAACGGTATAAACGGTATACCGGTATAAACAATGTGATGGTTATTATTGTTCAATTAAGTGGTTCACGGTATCTTTAACGGTATACCGTTACATCCCTAATGCCTATATGCTTCATGTCTAACGCATCTATGTCATAATGTCAGTGATGGCGGTGATGTCAGTGATGACGTCATCAGCTCTGTTGGTTCTATAGTTTGTCAACTTGCTTGATCAATGACATCTGTATCTCTTTCATGTCGCCAATAGGGTACTTTCTGATTGGCTGTCAGAGAGCAACGTTTCTCACATCTGTGATACATCAACAATGGCGATGAAGGGCCTAGGAGTGATGTGCATCTCTTAATTTCTCTGCCTACGGGCTGAAAAGCAGGTGGGGGTCACGAGGGCCACACCAGGGCCTCCCTCTTGAAGTTCAGAACGGAAAAACAGGAACTAGGAAAGCAGAACACTATAGCACGGAATTGGCGCATGGTAAGAAAGGGAAATAGCTGGTCCAGGTAACAGAGACAAGAAGCTGATACAAGGTAACTGAGGTAAGTAGCTGGTACAGAAAACGGAGGCAAGGAGCTGGTACCAGGTAACAGAGAAAAGTAGCTAGTATAAGGTAATAGAGACAGGATACTGAAACAAGGTAACTGAGCAGGATACACACATAGGCAAGATAAACTGAGACTGACTAATGGGGAAAAGCTGAAAGCAAGGAAGTGGTAGAGCAGGGAGAGAGGTCAGGACTCAGCCTGCAAGGCAAGGCTTAAAGATATGGAGAAAGGCAGCAAAGGAGCAGGGAAGAGCTACTGAAAAAGCAGAAGGCAGAATAGTCATCAAGGCAGAGCTATTCCAAATGGGTCACAACTGTACAAAGTTCAGAATGCAATGCAAGAAAAAGGAAGCTAGAGGGTGTGCAGCTTATAAGAGTACAAAAGGGTGGGGAAAATGTCCCAGAAGCAGTAGGGATAGGGACCAAAAATTATACTATAACAAGAAAGTCCGTACTGCTGTGAATACAATTCTCAATAGGTTCAATTTGGATTGTTTCGCTAGGCGTACCACTACGGTATCACACATTTTTTTTAAAAAAACAAAGGGTTCTCTGAAAGCAATCAGGGCAGCCTCAAATTTGTCAAAATATTCTTTAGGTATTTATTTCACAAGGAAAAAAGGGTACACATGAATAGCTTATAAACAGTAAAAGACATAATACAAAAAACAAATAAATGTGATAACATATAAATTCAAAATTAGTGAAAAGTGAACTGCAATAGAAAATAAATATCAATTTCTTAGAACAAAAGAAAAAATAAAAATACTGGAGGAAACTAGACACATAGACTGCCAATAGTGGAAAGTGGCCTAATTATAAGCCCACATACATGATTTTGTGGCTTAGTAAAGGGCCACTATGGAGTTTATTTTCATAAAAGAATGGCAGAGTCTGAATTTGTTCTGTTTCCTGTATTTCATTGACAGGTCTGCCTACGTGTACGTGTCAAAAAATAATAATACTGGAACTGCAAAAGTTCAACTTGACATCATTAAACCACGTTTCGGCAAGGGTGCCACCTGTCTGGTCATGAATTCTATAACATAGTGAAAGTTGCCTTCCTCAGGGCGAGATACCTCACAACAACTGGACCCTGTGAGGAAGCAGACAATAAAAAAAAATAATGTGAAAGGGATAATCCCCCTTCTTGGAGACTACCCAGATTGCTCTAAGAGAAAATTGGGGTAAACTACCCATTGGCAACATGAATTACCTAACCGTTTGGCTGTGGATGAATAGAAAAACAGGCGCGTTGTGGGCAGGGAAGCCCAGTACTGGGCGTCTGGAAGAGTGGAACCGGGGTAATCCACGGAGTAACTACATCAAAGCAGGGGTTGCATTGGAGAACACTCTCTCTCTAAAAGTGGAGAAAATAGACATGAGAGGCGAAACTATTACTGTGGGATACAATATGATTAAATACATATGAAAGCTACCTTATAAGAGAAATGCTTGCAAAAAGGCGCTTGTCTGTTCCAAATAATGCCATTCAGCAGAGCATGTTAGAAGAGGTCCTGAGGTATGAATGTTCACATCAAAGAGTAGACCTAAAAAGTTTAAGTGTATACAAAAGATCAAGTTGAGAAAAATTTGGAAAAGAAAAACAAAGTGCTTCACGTTGTAAAAATTTTTTTTTGTAAAAGTGTATAAAAGCCTACCTCAATCGAGGTAACAAAAATAAACATCCAGCCAAATGGTCGCTTTTAGTACTGGATACGAGCGGTGAGAAAGTGACTTGCTGCCTCCAAATTTGCTGGGCGGAAGAGTGAAGTGCTGCCTCTACAAAGTGAAATAGAGGCATAGAAATTGCTAAGTAAACCTGCACGGCTCTGGTTTCATGCAGTATGAATAATAGTGGAAAATATACACGGACCTCACCCGCATGAACGGTACGAGACTAACTGTGGTGTGTTGTCGCAAGTCTTACCTCGGAGAGACTCGAGCTAACGTCTTGTCAATTGCTCCTTGCGTACAACTCTGTGAAATCTCTGATGGTGCGTGTACGTATTGAGTTGCACAGGGAACAAACTGCTGATTCAAAGGCACTCCACGCCTTCCAATAATGGTCGAGAGTGGACTGAAGCCGCACTGTGCATGTGCGCAGGCAAAGGAAATGCCGCATGCAATTTCAAATAGGTGAATCACAGGTAGTGATTGACACAACTGTTTCAGCTTATAAACAGAGCTAGCAGGGTCAGATGATATGATATGATGAGTTATTTATAAGGCGCCTGTACACAAGGGTGGAAAGCTAGGGTGTAGCTGCATGATTGGGCTGCACACAGTCACAGGTGTGGTAAAAGGGATTCTCTGGAATGGGCTTTGGGAGAGGCTCCAGTGCTGACAAACACCATGTGTTTTAGTATTGCAAAAGAAGTAAAATAATTGCCATGGCATGTTGAATGTTGCAGTCCACTGAAAGGAGTCTTCATGCTTTCTATCACAGTAAAACGAGTGACCATGCAACTCAGATTCCAAAAGAGTTTCCAGATTTGGCTGCTGAATTTTCCAGGTATCTTGCAGGTGCATTCTGGGAATTGAAGTCCATGTTTTCGCATATACGGAAATGTGAAATAATGATTTATAGTCTTCTCTGGAGATGGTAGGGAACACCCTGCAGGTCTGTAGGCAGTGCCACCCAGAGGCAGAGATGCAGATGCATGTATCCCCCTCGGTGGTCTGGTGCTTGATTGGAAAAAAGGAAAAGGGGATTCATTATTTGCCACAATGTGCAAAATAATAGAGATACCAGGCACAGCTGCAAAAACCAGCACACTCCCTCCATGTATTGCTGAAGACAGTCCTTTCAGCGGCACAAAGAGACATTCCTCTTATGCTCGGAAGCCCACACTCTTTTCTTGATAAGCCATTTGTTACCTGATGACAGAGTTGGAGTCTTCCGCTCTGCAGTCATAGGATTGGTTTTAGGTAAAGCTTTAGTGTTTTTGTAGACTGGAGAGTTCAAAACAACTGATAATTGGTGTGATTTTCCTTCCGTGGCAAAAACAGCATTTCGAAAGCAGCAGGCAACTCAGAAAGTGTTAGGGATAGGGGCAAATGTTCTTTCGTTTTAGCAATATAGTCTCTGGTTGCACTCAGTCTCATTAGAAAGGGGATCATCAATAGCAGACTCAGACAATTCCAAGCGATCAGAAGCCGGAGTTGAACGTGTTTCTTGGTCAATTGGCTCCCGCAGTGCACGGAACTGTTCATTATCTGAAAGCATAGACTTCTCATATTTAGAGCTTGCTGCAGTTTGGACTGGATTAGCAGCACACTGGAGCTTTAAAGTTGATTCATGGCATCAGCACAAGTATTTGAAGGGTGAAATACTGTCTTGTGTTGGATCAGAAATTCTTGGAGCATCACACTAATCACAGTGCGTATCAGATCTTCAAAGACTGGGCTAGCATTCAAGTCTTCCTCCATGCTTGGAGGGATAAGGTTGATTAAGCAATGGTTTTCAGTCTTTTTTGGCTGCTACATGGAAGAAACAGAAGGGCGACTGGACTGGTGAATTTCACTTCAGGTTCGAGGTTTGGCATATCAAGGACAATTCCGTCATTCAACTCTGGGCTTAAGACTGGAGCCACAGGTGAATTCAGAGGTATGCTGAGACTAGGCAGTAGGGCAGTGGTGGTTTCTGACACTAGTGAGAGAGAGACTGGAGTCCCATGTGGTGTCTGTAGCAGAGATGAGGCTATCAGTAACAAAGCAATCTTCATAACAGCTGATGGGAAGATGGTCAGGAATAGTTATGACCTGATCGGTGCTTGGAGAACGTGAAAACAGATCCCTGTTAGAGGTGGCAGAGGCAGCTAGGAATTACTTTTTGGGAGAGGCATGGCTTTTCTCAAGTTGTAGCTGTTAAGCACATGCCTTGCTCAGGCCATCCAACTGCTCTGCATGGGTTTGCATTACTCTATTTAGCTCTAGACCAGGTCTCATTTTACTAAAGGTAATAAACAGACTGTCAGGTTCTGGACACTGTGAATCTTGGTCAGGTGATAAATACCCAAGTGACAGATTTAGCAAATATAAATGAAAATATTCATCATAAAGATCTTCTGTGTTTCTTTTCGCCTGCCAGAGGTTCCCTTGTAGGTGGCCTGTGCTCATATTGTTTTCACAGTCCCAATATCTTAGGTGCTGGTTTAGCAAGGATACTAGCTGATGCAGTGGGAGCGGTAGCTGCTGGTTGGGAATGGACGCTACATCCCAATGTGTGTACTGGTCTCTTGTCCATGGGTTGCACCCATTTGTCTTTGGGAAACTGAGTGACCAGTTTGGGAAGCAGAGTTCCAGAAAAAGGCTTGGGGCATTGGACACCTAGCCAAGCAGATTCTGAGCAAACACGTTGAACCACTGGAATCCCCATTATAGTCGGTTTGTGAGCCTGCCACTATGTGCGAAAAACCTTTGGCTGCAGCACTGTTTGGACATTGTGCCTGAAGCAGAGCAGCCTGCGATAAAGTAGTACATCATTTGTGTATCGGCTGAGAGTCGAATGCAGTGTCAGAAGACCTGCTAGAAGACACATGGGTGTTCATCCTTCTTTGGGCTAACACAATCTGCAGAATATCATTATCTAGCTGCAGTTCTTTTACAGACAGGGACTGAAGATCTGAATTGCAAATGTCATAGTAATTTAACATAGGGTCAGAGAGCCAGTGACAGCAGTGCTCTGCTTGCAATTTTTGTTTTCTAGGACAAATCTGTCTTTTAAACTAGGTGTTTTGTTTGCTCTCTTTGGAAGACTTTAGATTTAGGCAGAGGTTTCTTATGCCGATAGGAAAGCATTTTAGATCTGTGTATGCCTTTCCTGCCTACAGGACATGAATGTGTAGGTTCTTGCATTCTATCAGGAGTTGCACAGGACACTCAGGTAGGTTTTGGGTGGCTGTGCTGATGTAAGGGAGCAGGCAAATGCATACAGCAGGCGGGTAAATAAGAAGGAAGAATATACAGGGTCATTCTGAACAACGGAAGAAGAAGAAAGGGCAGACCTCAATGGAGAAGAAGAATTGATGGGACCATGCAATGGACAAACAATGAGGAATCCCACAAGGGGTGTATGTCAGGTTGGACTTGAGACTACCCTCAGATATAAGGGAAGCTCAATGCCTCTGTGTAAGTTACCTTACAGGCACCAAACCCTGCATGCCCATGGAAGGGGGCAGTGAGAGTGGCTTCTGTATCTGGACCCTAAGGCACAAACAAGGAGTGTGCTTACACAGGAAGAGCCTATGTGGGTCCAGCCGGAACATACAGTGGTTGTGTTCTGTGTGAAAATAACGCAACACACTGTTGCATTAAGTACACTGTAGACTACAAGTAAAATGAGACAAAGGAAGGGGCAGAGATTGCCTTCTTGGGTATAGGAGCCAATCTCTATACAATTGAATACACAGAGGCATGGGTGCAGACACCATACAACACGTACCAGACACTGAGAGCCCCAAAAGGGAAACAAGAGTTTAGAATAGGAAAACAGGAACTAGGAAAGCAGAACACTATAGCAGTGAACTGGCGCAAGGTAACAGAGGCAAGGAGCTGGTACCAGGTAACAGAGACAGGTAGCTGGTATAACGTAACAGAGACAGGATACGGGAACAAGGTGACTAAGCAGGATACAAACATAGGCAAGATAAGCAGAGAATGACTAACGGGGAAGAGCTGAAAGCAAGGAAATGGCAAGCAGGGACGGAGATCAGGACTCAGCCTGCAAGGCAAGGCTTAACGATATGGAGAAAAGTAGCAAAGGAGCAGGGAAGAGTCAAAGGAAAAGTACAAGGCAAAATAGTCAACCAGGCAGAGGCAGCGAGATTCCAAATGGGTCACAGCTGCACGAGGTTCAGAATGTGATGCAAGAACAAGGAAGCATGAGGGTGTGGCAGCTTATAAGCAGTGCTAGCAGGGTGGAAAGCCAGGGTGGAGCTGCATGATTGGGCTGCACACAATCAGTCACAGGTGTGGTAAAAGGGAATCTCTGGAATGGATTTTGGGCAAAGACCCAGTGCTGACAAACACCAGGAGTTTTAGTATTGCAACAGAAATACAATAATTGTTGTGGCATATTGAATGTTGCAGTCCATTGAAATGAATCTTTGTGCTTCTCATCACAGTGAAACCAGTGTGCATGCAACTCGGATTCCAAAAGAGTTTCCAGATTCGGCTGTCAGGTTTCCAGGTATCTTGCAGGTGCATTATGGGAATTGAAGTCCATGGGCCTCATTACAAGGATCCCATTCTGAAAATAATGGTGCTGATCGCACCGTACTGGCACCCTTTTCCAGACTGGCATATTAAGACCCGCGATGCCGGAAACTACAATCCCGCGAACGTGACCCACAGTGCTACCGTCGCTGGCAGCACCGCAAACGTCAACAGCGGTAGCCCCCAAAGAACTACTGAGTAGTATCTAAATGAGTATCAATTAACCTTGATGCACTCTAAATATATGGTTACTGAGGCATCACAATTAGAGACATCGTTCAGCAAGGGTTTCTATATGTATATATTGTGAGGTTTAATGTTCAGCGAAGAATTAATGTTACAAGTATTCAAGAACTGTTTACATGTTGACCTGTACACTTGAGGTTAGTAGAGTACCTCATAGTAGAGATACAGTTTTCTCCTTGATGATGAATACTAAGCACTGTCTATGAAGCACTTGTCACTTTAGCTAGTTTTCTATGTTAGTTTTTATGTTTTTTTATATGATTACTATTTATATTAAAATTTGCTTTTGAAACAGAATTACTGATGAAGTCAGGTTGAATTCTCCTAAGACTTCTGTTTTTTAGGTTTGCACTGCCCCCACAGATGTGAGTATCCCACCAATACCCAGCGAATTATGTGTCTATAACCTAACTAGCGAGGTGGCCTCTCTTTTGTTGAAAGCCCCCAAAGGGCGAGCCAGAAACACTGGCACGACGGTAGTACGGCATCATTCCGACTTCCATCAACATTGAAACACTGACATATAAATGCTGATGCCACCATTAAACCACGCCGGAAACACTGGCATCGCAGAGCATGCATTAAGCAGTCTCATGTGTGCAGCAACAGGCCACAGGTGGCCATAATTAGCCCAGCTGTACACCATGAGCACATTGAATGCTCAAAAGGACCACACCCACACACCTTCCAACACAATCATGCTGGCAGCTGCAGTAGCAGTCATGGAGCTGGGAGCCCTGCATGCAGGGATCCAATATGAGCTGGAATTGGAAGAGGCAGACAGGCAGATGAGGCGGTGTGGTGCAGGAGGGAAGGAGTATGATGGCCAGCAGGTTACATCCCGCAGGCAGCCACCCATATCCTGCATAAGGGCCACACCCTGGAACCTCACTGACAGACAGATCCACACCCTGTATCGGCTGGACTGGGAGACCATAACCACCAGAGTCAACCTAATCCAGGACGACATCCGGAGCCTAATTGGCATTCAGATCAACACACTGTGGGAGAGCTGCACGGGATATCCCAGCCCTGTTTTTCAAAGGTGTTAGTCCAGGTCCTGGATGCCCTCCTGCATCATGTGTCTGATCACATTGCCCGCCCCAGAACACCGGCCCAGGTTAATGCCACAAAAGTAGGTTTTCATGCCGTGGAAGGCATGCTGAATGTGACAGGTGTGCTGGACTGCGCGCATGTTGAGCTGGTGGTCAAATATGCCAATGAGGAAGTCTACTGCACCCAGAAAATGAACCACTCATTGAACGCCTAGGTTGTGTGTCATGCAGACCTCCTAATAACCCACTGGAGTGCACGTTTCCCTGGATCCACGCACAGCTCCATGGTGCTGCGTAACTCCACGCTCCCAGGGTACATAACACGATACAACAGAGAGTGAACCTGGCTTTTGGCTGAGTGAAAATACCTACACATAGCATGTGCACTGTGTAAGGGGGTGGGTTGTCCACTGTCACTAGCGCATGTGGGTTATGCAACACTATGTACACAGATTGCATGCATGAGTGAGAGGGCATGTGGGGCATGGGCAAATGGAAGGACACACCGTCACAATGTCTGCACAGACGGACAGGCACATCACATGCACTACAGGTACCAGAAATCATTGCCCTCATGCCACCTACCTACCCCAGCATGTACACACTGTGCACATCTGCCACCACCTGTGCCACAGCCATGTCAGACAAATTTGACCTACCTCCCCACCAGCAGTGTATCTCACAGCATGAAGCCAGGTGACTTGCCTGTCACGAGCGCACATTCCCATATGCATGTAACATCTCAAGTATCTTCTCCACCAAAACCAAAGAATCCTCACAAGTATTATTACTAGGAGACTTTAACCTTGGATTCAACGTCCCATCAGACAAAAACACCCAAGCTATATCCAACTTACTTTTAGAACAGGGACTCACCCAAAGAGTTACTCAGCCAACCCATGCCAAAGGCAAGACGCTAATGCTTTAGACATCATTGCACCCATCAAATTGTGTAAAAGTAAACAGTGTGCACACTTGAATGCCTGGTTTACACCACATCTAAAAGCCCTGAGACTTGAAAAAAGAAAACTAGAAGCACTATGGCGACATACCCCTTCTGAAGGAAATAAGACTAACCTGATTAACTTCGCTGAGAACTATAAAAAAGAAATAAACCAGACAAAAAAGGACCTTTGCAAGGACAGAATTACTAAAGCCAGATCTAACACAAAGGAGTTATTCACAATTCTACGTGAAATGGAAGCTCCTATGCCTCCGGCAGACAACATTGTAAAAGACAAACTCTGGTGTACTAACATACAGAACGTGCTAGCAAATAAAATAGTGCTTCTCCAAAACAAAATTTCCAACAAGAAATCTACCTTACCAAACCAGGAAAAAGTTCTAACTCCTAATGAATTGACCAATTTACCAGACCAATTCAATTTCTCCAAGGTTTCCTTACTTGAATTTGAGAAAATGATTTCCTCCCTGAAACTATCAAAATGCCAGGGAGATAAATGCCTGGCACAGTTAATTAAAAACGCAGCCAGAGACCTTGCACCTTTCATTTCTAAACGCATCAACGCATCCTTCTCAGCAAACATTGTACCAAGTAATCTAAAAGAGTCTTGGGTCCTACCTTTGTTAAAAAAGCAAACTTTGGACCCTTCCATTCCAACTAATTACAGGCTAATTACCACAGTGCCTTTTCTACTTAAAGTACTTGACAAAGTTGCTTGCCTTCAAATACAGCAGTACCTCGAAACTAACCACCTTCTAGGCGTCCGCCAATCAGGTTTCAGGCCACAACATGGCACTGAAACAGCACTAATTGACCTAAAAACTGAAATAGAAGATCCTAAGGATAAAGGGAAAATTGCCATGCTACTCCTCCTTCACCTGTCAGCTGCCTTTGACTTGTTGGATCACAAGGTTTTGGGCAAATACCTTGCTTCAGCAGCTCACTTTTCCAAGGACGCAATAGCATGGGTCCAATCCTTCTTAAACAACAGGGCCATGACTCTTCTCCCCCTCAGCAGACCCTATACCCATAACCTGTGGAGTACCACAAGGCTATTGTGTTTCGCCTACTATGTGCAACATATTCACAAAGCCGCTATTCGTCAAATTGGACAATCTGGGTGTCACCTACACGCATTACACAGATGACACCCAGATCCTCATACCCCTTTCAGGCAACTACCTCGAGGACACTGCCCTTGGGAATACAATTTGCCTCCTCATTCAGGCATGGATGGCAACCCATGGCCTCTGCCTGAATGACGACACAACCAAGCTCTTGATCCTTGGAACCAGTGCAACTTAAAAAAAACTCAACACCGACTACTCCACGTTCAACATCGATGGAAACACTATTAAGGTTGTAAAGAAAGTCAAAACCTTAGGTTTTTATCTTGACTCTACCCTAACTTTTACCAAACAAGTAAACCGTATGGCATAGGCAACAACCTACACATGCAAATGAATCGGGGCTTGTGGGCCGTACCTCTCCAAAACTAGCTGTATCACCTTAGCCAATGCCCTCATACTTTCAAAATTGGATTACTGCAATGCCCTCTATATGGAGCGAGTAAATACATCTTAAATAAAATCCAAACTTTATAGAACAACGCCCTCAGAACGGCATTAAACATTCATAACAGAGAGCATATATCCGAGTTAATAAGACAAAATCATTGGCTGACAATAAACGATAGAATCCTGCTTAAAACAGCTTGTTTGACCTTTAAATGCCTTAATAATGCAGCACCACCCTACCTCACTGAACATATAGTCAGGAAAACCTCGAACCACCCCTCTAGGACTGCCAACTCCTTCTGCCTTAACATACCCAGATTTAACTTACCAAAATCTGTTGGTAGCAGCTTCCCAGTCAAGGCAGCTCAAACTTGGAACTCGCTTCCTCTGGCACTGAGAGTGGAACAAACTTACTTCAGTTTCAGACGTAATATTGTAAAATGGTTGAGAACTAATGACATCTTATTGTAGCAGCCCTCCTTTCCTTTTCTGCTCAGTACTAGATATTAATTCTACTGATTATACCCACCCAGCAACTTGCACCAGACTATCTAACTGTGGTAACATTCTTTTTGTATATGTATGTCCCGCATACTGTATGTATCATCCCTATGACCAAAGTCTTTGTGAATACCTACCTTGGCACTCTATACTATGTAACCTAAGCCTAAAGCTTTCTTGTACCTCTTGCGCCCAGTTACCGCCGGGTTCAGTGCGCCATATAAATAAATAAAACAAACATCAATCTGAACAATGAAGGAACACAGACTAACGAATGGGAGAGATGACCAATGTACAACATGCAAACGCAAATAAACATGGTGCACATAATAGACAATGTAGAAGCCTGTGTCGGCATAAGGGTAATGGTGTCATATGGTGCGGGGAATGTTGGTGCAACCCCTCTGCAATACAATACAACAAACACTAGGGTCATCTGTGCCATTCCCTACATCTTGCAGCGATCCCATGTGACACAGACCCACATCCAAAGATGGCTGCATTGTCACTACCACCACAATGGCTGTGCTCCCCCTTGTGTCCCTCCCATGCAGGTGATTCCAGATACCCCTTGCTGCTATGGCTCATGACCCCTGTTAGGCACCCACAAAATCAGCATGCCTACAACCATGCCACATCCGGACAAGGTGCACCATTGAGAAAACATTTGGACTCTTGAAGGCAAGGTTCCTCTGCCTAAGTAGATCTGGGGGTGCCCTGATGTACAGTCCCGTGAAAGTGGGCAAGATCGTCCTGGCCTGTGCCATGTTACATAACATGTGCATCAGGTGCAACATTCCCCTACTGTTAAAGTATATTTTGCATAATACCACTTAATAACGAACTTTGGCATAAGTGCATTCGCATCACACTGAAAATCACATTTGAATGAACCTTAATAAGGCTGACTACGCCGCCATTTTAGAATCATCCGCCATTTTGATTAACTCCTGTTACTGCCTTATGTTAAACTTTGTGTTTTCGGCTCCAGCAGAGAACAATTTACTTTGCACTGTGTCAATGCAGATAAACATGTTGTGGCTGCTGAGAATGGATTGTTTGTCCTGCACTATGAAACCTTGGAACTAAACTAGAGTTGAACTGAACAGTAATTTAGATGTTGTCTGTACCAATAGCGTCATCCTCGTTCAAACAGTGGAATAGAAGGTTGAATAGATGAAACTGTGTGCCTTTGCAGAAACCTGTGTGTACGTTCCTTGAAACTGGATAAACTTTAAGGTTGACAACAAATGTTACCATTGTGTTTTACGTATAGGAAAACATGTCTAGTGTTTGAGGAGAACATTGAACAATGTATGGTTATTTGAATCAGTATTAGTTATGTGAACGAGCTGTGAACGCTAATGAATATGTAGCTGAAAGATGGGCTAGACGATGTGTCCGGGATTATGAAAGAAAAGTATAAATATGCTAAATGTCCAGCACTCTCTTATCTCACGGTGTTCGCTACCACACATTGGGAGGTGTTGAGAGACCAGGCAGCTGTTCTGCAAAATAAATGTGTACTTGTACCATTGCACTCGTGCCTGGCGTATTTCTATTAAGTGGTATTAAGCCTCGATATTTCTTTAATCTTTTACTACCCACAGACATGGACATGCCTCGAGCGGAGGGGGACTACGGCAGTGACAGTGAGGCTGAGATGCCATTGCCCCATCGCAGGGATGACATGGACGGACGTGAGGCACACTATCAACTCATCACCAACTACTTTAAGGCACAGAACACATGCACATGGCCTAGGCCATAGACCACAATTAACGCTGTACAGTAAATAAATCAAACTTTCACAAAAAGAATGAATGTCCAGTCATGATTTGCAATGTAACACCCAGAGTATAATGAAGAATAAAATTAAATAAAAATGAACTGGTGGACCAACACCCCCTCCCCACACCACCTCCCCAACTTGTGACACAATGTCAATATGTCAGTCTCAGACACACCCATGCCACATGTTTGTCCAGGGCCTGTTTACGTGACCGCTTGCCACCTAGGCCGCCTCGGGCTGCTCTGGAGTGAACTAGCGGAGCTGGTGGATGGCATGTGAGATGACTCACTGGCCCGTCGATCCAGGGCCACCTGCAGGGCCATTGAGAGAGACTAGGCCATGGCTGACATTAATCTGTTGCCCTTGCCCTTACGGACCCTCCTGGCAGGGTGTACTATGGCCAACGTTGCATGTCAGAGGACACGTGCACTGCGACGCCCAGTGGTCTACACACTTTTGCGCATGGGCTGGGCCTCATTGCGGAGCAGGGCCGCCTCACCCCACATCAGTCGGGACTCCTCCAGGTGCTGCTGCACCAGAGCCGACAATGCTTCCTGCCTTTCCTCAATGTGGCACAGATGGCCGTCCATGTCCCTGACACCGGGGAAGGCCGGGTGTGGGGGGCAATGAAGGTTGATGGGGCTGAATTCTGCCAGCTCATATGGGGTCTGATCCGGTGTGTGTCCTGTGGTCTCACCAGTATCATTTGAAGCTTCATCGCTGGTGTCAGGTGCATATGATGGAGGCTGTAAGGGTGGGGGAAATGGCCGTCCTCCTGCTGTCACCCTTGAAGGTAAGTGCACCATTGCAGGGGCTGCAGGTGCTGCCTAGGTGGGAGGGGCAGTGGTTGTGAGCACTGCAGGAGCTGCCTGGCTGGTAGGGATAGCTGTTGTGGCCACTGCAGGAGCTGCCTGGGTGGTGGGGGCAGCAGTTGTGGCCACTGCATCAATTGAGAATCCTCCAATTTTTAAGGATGATAGTTCTAATGGCATTACTGTGTTGACAAAATGTTGAAACACACACCTACTGCTCTTGATTATTGATCCTGACTTTAGGAGAGAGAGATTCGTATATCACATATCAAGCCCTTTTCCTGGAGTGTTTAATACGTTTTATTTGGATAACCATGCTCGAGGAGTCTAATTTCCATGACGCCTGCATGTTTGTTGAAATTTATAATGTCAGTGCAATTACGGCATAAAACATACCATAGGGTAAATTGCGTAGCAGACTAGTAGGATGTTGACTGTCAAACTTCAGAGTAGTATTTCTTTCAGTCGGTTTTCTATATAGTTCAGTCTTAAGAAAACCAGATTGATTGAAAATTGACAAGCCTGAAAAAGAAATCTTAGACTTGGAATGGTCGAATGTAAAGTGTATACTTGAATCGACCTGATTGAGCCATTCAACGAACAGCAACAGGGATTCAACATTGCCTTCCCATATTAGTAGAATATCCTCGATATATCTACGATATAGTTTGATCTGCTCCATGAACGAGTTAGAGTTAACCAGGACTTTACTCTCCTCCTACAAAGCCATGAAGATAATGGCCAAGTTGGGAGCAAAGGTACAGCCCATCGCAGTGCTCTTGCTTTGTAAAAAAATATTCATCCTTAAATTTGAAAAAACTGTTGGCCAGCACTAGCTCAGCGCATTTACAAAGCTAGTCAGTAGGAACGTTGTGGGAGGAAGCCGCCTGTCTAGCATAGTTCTTAGACTATACACTGCTCTATCTTGGGGTATATTTGTATAGAGGGCCTCGGTATCCAATGTCACCAAAATGTGTTTATTGGAATCAAACGCTAGGCCCTCTACCAAATTGATGACATCACTTGAGTCTAAAAGAAAGGTTGATGTAGCCAAGGCTAAGGGTTCTATGAAGAAATCAATATACTTAGAGAGGGGCTCAAGTATCGACCCACACCCAGATATAGTCGGGCGTCCTGGTGGACTTCTAATGTCTTTATGCACTTTGGGCATAATATAGAAGAGGGGGATACGTTCTTCCGAATAGTTGATAAATTCAGATTCTTTGATGGAAAGAAAACCTTCCTGTCTGCCTTTGTCTGTTAGTTCAAGTATCTTTTTCTTAATAGCAATAGATGGATTATTGGCTATCTTGGTATAGTGGCTGGGGATGCTTAAGAGTTTGGAGACTTCTTGATCGCGGTCCAATGTCCATGCAAATTGTTGTACTTTCGTAAAACTACAAGAGAAGTTAACGTGCGCATTAATGAACATCGCTCGAAAATAAGAACTCGTCATATGAATGCTCATATGGTATTCATTTCATAGAGATGGGCCATAGTGTGGACCAACTTCTATAGTTCTGTGTGAAAAAAATTAGGGCATCCAATGCCGTACACATGATAAGCAATTTGGCATATAAGGAACAGCTATGGACCTTCAACCTTAAAACATGAACTAAAGGGCTGAATACATTGGAACCCTGGAATTCAAATATCTAAGGCCCACTCCCATTTGTGACAGAGATATAATAACATCTGGCCGTTCAGTTATAGCTCCTCTTTACTTAGTTATCACTGTTCAAATGTGGCTCTGTATTGCCTGTCTCTTTTTCCATCCTTGTCCACGAGATTTGAGACAATTTTGTTATACATGGTAGTGCCACGTGTCTCCTCTTTTGACGTATATATCCGCTGTGATTAGTCTGCATTAATTGTGTATATAAACACACAATGCACTATGTGATCTGTTTCTAGTATAAATGTAAAGCTAGGTTGATGGGTGCCCCGTATGTACCACACTATCTAGTCAGGCTGAGAACTACGAGGCATTGATTGAGCAATGGCCGCTGCCCGAGCCGTCTCGCATCAGAATACTGGTCTGGTGACATACAGCTATGCGTCATTTTATTGGCCACTTCGTAGTGAGCCGGTAAGGTGTTGGGTTTCCGGACATGTGCAGTGCTTCTTTGTAGATTATAGAAGCGTAATGGTATCCCGCAGGAGATCTCGAGATTAAACGACCGCTGAGCGTTCCTGCATTACTCCTACTACATGCGCTATATGCAGTAAGTTACTTTGGCTAAAAAAGGCCTGGTAGTGTTGGGGCTGTAACTTTTTCTTGCTCCTCCCCCCTCCGCGGCTTTTTTCTTGCAAAATGCCACACTTGACCATTAATATACAGCGAGTTTCTTCTCATACACTCTGGTTCTGTGGAGTATTTGGGCGTTCTATATACATATATATAATTTGTGATCTCTTTTTAGAAATTGCTATTCCTGTTTTGGTTCTGCCCATGCCTTGCAAGCTTCCACCAACATGGGAAGTTGTACCTTTGATGTCCAGCCACAAGGTCAGCGATGGCCCTTCTCCTTATGCATTTGGGCATTCAATGAGTGCTTGTGAATTGCTGGCTACTTTTCTGGCTACTTTCATCACTGCATGCCAGCTCTTTAGTTTCATTCTGGCTTACTCTCTCATTGCACTCCAGGGCACCAGTGTTTTTATGGTTGCACTTCCTGTTTGACGCCATAGGAAACAAGTGGTACACCTCAGAGAATGTTTTTTCCTGGGCTGCACCTCTTTTTAGTGAATCTTTGTGTCTTAATAGTGTTTAAATCGATTTTTAGATTGTGGGGGCATGCCCATTATGGACAGTCCCTTTCAGTGCTTGATGTGTCAATTTAGAGATAGGGACTCACACAAAAAGTGTGTGTTTCTCCTTCTCTATAACTGTGTTTTCCTGACGAAGATGTTTTAAGTGATCTTCATATGGCGAAACCAGTCGAGAAATTGGGGATGTGATCATGTTATACATCGTATTGATCCACTCCAGGAGTAGACCACACAGGATATCATTGTCTTGGTTTTCTACATTGAATCACTTTTCCAAAAAGAAAAATGTCAATTTTGTTTGTTAGGTTCTACCACATAAGTATTTGGCTAGTACTTTTATAGATTCTTGTATGTATGGTGGCTGTCTGTGGACGAATAAGTGTATGATTTATTGTCAATTGTATGAAATGTTCTTAATAGTCAATTCCCCTGCAATGTGAATAACTTGTTTAGTGCTGATTAAATCATGATTAATTCATTTATCTAAATAATGTATCAGGTTTAATAAAATTCCTTTTGATACTTTGTTTATAAATCAGTTTCCTTTGGTCTAATTATCTGAGCTTAACTATTATAATACCCTAGCCCAGAGTGTAGGGTCTCCTGCGTCTTTCCGCGATATACAGTGTGCATTTGACACAGTGAGGTGGCCTGTCATGTGGTTGGGAATGTGCCCGGCATAGGGGACAGGGCATGGGACTTGGTTGCCACCATTTGGACATGTTGGGGAGGGGAGGCAGGACTACTGGGTGTGATTTGGGGGCTGGGGACTGTGCAATTGTCATTTCAGTGCTGTAGCGCTACAGTGGAGAGGGCAGTGTGGGAAGGGGGGTGGTTACTGTTGGGGTGACACGTCCATTATGTTGTCCCATGAATCTCAGCAAATATGGGGGTGGTGATGGTGTGCACAGGATAGGGGCGCAATGCACTTGGCGATGTGTGTATGGGAGGTGAGCGTCACGACTTGGCATGCATATACATACTTGAT
Organism: Ambystoma mexicanum; assembly: GCF_040938575.1. Lineage (NCBI taxonomy): Eukaryota > Metazoa > Chordata > Amphibia > Caudata > Ambystomatidae > Ambystoma > Ambystoma mexicanum. The sequence goes on along the minus strand of NC_090927.1, from coordinate 272,509,733 downwards.
AATAAAAAAGACAGCCATTAAAACATTAAAACAATCAGTTTGCTACACACTCGTCATTCCTTCGTCCATGCATTTACTAAAAAAATATGCCTGCCAATCAACAATAATCTCCCAACACACAAATCATTATTTTACCCGTGGGTCGACTGCAAAACCATACCTGCCCAAAAACAATAAATATTGTTTTTTGGAGTTGTGAATGATTTGATTTATCATTTGTAAAGTGCTCACGGCCATCAGGTATCCCCACGCTGTCAATGTAACAGAAGGGGCGGGACACAAATAAGTAGTTACTGAAATAATATGATGTTCAATGTTTTATCTTGAGGGCATAAGCCTGTAGATCTTTTAGATCCCAAGAGGCTAGAAGTATTTCTGCCTATAACTGGAACGAGCAGCCGCTGAGCATTTTGTATTCTTAGAATGTGGGACAAAAAACAAGTGTTTATTGGAAGACTGAAACTTTATGTGTGTTGAATGTCATTTAATACTTTATTTACATTGTGCTGGACCAAGACCCTGCTGTTCTTTATGTCCTAAAGTGCGAGCCTTGAGCATGATTCTTGCATGCTGCGGCAGCCAGTGGAGCCTTCCATGAACAGGTGGCCTGTGCTCATCGTATGGTGTTGCTTATGATTCTTGCTGCTGTGTTGAGTAGTATGTGGTGATGCGCCATGATGTCCTGATGTGTTCTGTGAAACAGTGCATAACTATAGTCTAGCTTTGCTCCTGGTGTTGCACGAGCAGCAGCTGTGCAATTAGCAGCTTCAGATCAGAATAAGTGAATAATATGAAGAGGCGCTTAGAGCCACCGTCACACGTGATGACATGGAGCAGAGTCCAGCAAAGCAACTAGCAACTTGAGTTGTCTCCATCTTAGTATGAGACACCACTGAGATGTGAAGATACAATGATTTTATTGTTGTCTTCAGTGTAGAGTAATAGACATTGTTTTTGATGGGTTGAGACACAGCCAATTATCTCTCATCCATGTCTCTAATATGATGAAAAGGCACTGGATACACTCTATATTCTCTTCGGCTCTACATGACAATCTCATAATGATCAGGATGTCATCTGCATAGTTGTGAGAGAGACCCCCCACCCCTTGGACAAAAAATGATGGAGTGGCTAAGTATAGATATGGACTAGCGTTGGAGCTAAATAGGAGCTTTGGGGAATGCCATATTTCAATGATACAGGATAGGATTCATAACGCTCAATCTTCATGGATGATGTTCTGTTCTCAAGAAAGGAACTGAACAAATTCATAGCCTTGCCATTAAGATTTAATTCCACCGTAATCATGCTTAGCAATATCTGTGGATCTACTGTGTCAAAAGACAGTAAAATCAAGTAGCAACAGTAAAACTGTGTCATCAGCTTCTACAATCTGTCAACTTGTCTTTATCCTGAAGCCTGATCAACGATCTCTCTAGGGATTTAATTGAACTATGTGCTCCTGCAATTGAATACACTGTTTTGTCATGGATTTCTAGCAGAAATTAACATTTTGAGATGGGATCAGAGAAGGTGTAGTCCAAGTTTTCTTTAGACCTTAGGAACACAGCCACCTCAGGAGACAGGATCACCATTTTAGTAATGAGGGGTGCTAATATCCACAGGTTGGATATGATCACAAAGCAGGTACATTTGTAGGATTGAGCTTAGATGTTATCCAGAAAATATCAGTGTAAACGTGCTAGTCTAGTTGTCGATTCTTAGAAAATTTATGAAAAGTGTTATTCATAGTAGTTAATTTTTGTATACTTCAAAAAACTAGTTCAGCATCTACCTGTCACACCTATTGTTATCTACATGTCTGTTCCCTTTTCTTTCATCTTCTATTTAGTATTTCTAATTCAAATCAAATTCCCCACACATTTGAAAACTCTTACAACTCAAATTTAATACACTGAAGTCTCTTTTGAGATTGAACATTATAGGTTTAATTTCACAAAGACATAAATGAAATATTCATCGGTATGGCAAGAGCTAAATTCACTTTTCATTGAACTATACCACAAGATACATGAATAGGTATTTACAGGTCAACAATTCTGGAACTATTTGGAGCCTTAGAGTGGTCAGTGGAGAATAAGAAGCGCAAGAAGGACAGAAATAGGAAACTGGTGGTATTGTAAATGAGTTAATTTGTATGTAATATTTTCTGGAATTTAGGGGTTTAGAGGATGTGGACCAACAAATAGCTTAGCTTGCTAAGTTTGGAGAGAATAAAAAAGAAATGTTTGCAGAATTTGGCGCAGTCACAATCTGTACGCTATAATGAGATGTTTAAGCTTTTTACTGCCTCTTTATAAAAGAGGATTTTAATAAATGTGTTAAGAATGTTTCACTTTTGTGCCATTTCCTCTCAGTAGCCCTAACCTTAGATTTGAGTGTTTGCAAGACTGCTGAGTTCCATGACATCGTATTTCTCTTTATCTTGGTATAGTGAGAGGCTTTTGGAGGTAACTTTCTTGATCCTGCCTTCTTCCATCCCTCAAGCAACGACGAGGTGTCTCTCTCCTGCCAGACACCGGGAGGGTGCTCCAGCTTCTCAGGATGCCGCATTGGGCTTCCCCTAACAGCACCCTGCAAACAAGGCACTCTCTAATATCGTGCCGACCTCTGCGCTGCCTTTTCTGGGGTCCCCTACTGTCCATCAAGCATGCTGGGAAGTAGGGCACACTGCCCAAGAGGGTGATCCATTGATTTGGCCATTTCCCTGGTGGTCCCCATGGAAAGACCAAGATGGCCACCATGTTCTGCACACCTTGAAGGAGGCCCGAGTCCACTCCCTCCACCTCTTCTGCACACCGATTGGCCTTGGAGCTGGTCAAATTGCTCTATTGGGGACCAGCAGGCTTTAGCCGACCCCCCTACTCATAGGCCCACTCTCTAAGGCCCTGCCTGTCCCCCTGTCCGTTGCCTGGCCAGGTCTGTGGGTCCCCCTTTTACCCCGACGTGCTATGGAAGCTGAGGAGAACTCCATGTTTTCCGGATACACTTTAATCAATGGAGCATCTAACATTATCTGATGGTAAGTCCCTTAACTAACCTCATTGATCCTTTTCTTCTCACCTGGGACTGTCCCTCCTCTCACTTCATCTCATCTAGACTCCCACTAATCTAGCGGTTCCCTGTTGCTGCATGTGTTTTTCACCAGCTCTGTCGAAATTCGATTTTAGCTGTGCCCATTTACTGAATGTGTTTCACTGTGTCCTGCTGAACTTTGAATGTAGCTTTGCCTGTTGCTGCATTTGTTTTCGCCAGCTCTGTTGAAATTCGATTTTAGCTGTGCCCATTTACTGAATGTGTTTCACCATGCCCTGCTGAACTCTGAATGTAGCTTTGCCAGTTGCTGCTTGTTTTTCACCGGCTCATTGAAATTCGATTTTAGCTGTTCCCATTTACTGAATGTGTTTCATTGTGTCCTGCTGAAAACCGAATTTAGTGTGCCTTGTGGCTGCCTGTGTCCTTACTAGTTGGTGTGCTTCCCTCTGTTCCCCCTCCCTTGTGCCACCACACCTGACCCTACACCCTTCTTCCACCGAGTGCATCAGTGCTTCAGACTGGTAAGTGTCTCCCCTCCCTCCACTGCAGCCAACAATGTCGCTTTCTATCTCTCCTATCCTCTCCAACTGCTTCACTATCTCCTATCCTTCTCCTATCACTACATCTGTCTGGAAGAAACTTAAGAAGGACATACTGGGCTCCAAACCAGGCCTGCCTATTGCAGACACCTATGTCACAACTATCACTGACATCCTCTTCTTCGTTAACGCACCTGACCTATGGACTTGCTACATGGTCAGCTTTCTCTCTCCTATCACCTCTTCTCCCAGTAATGGTGGCACTCGCTGGGAGGTTCTCCTTGACCTCTTCACCATTTCCAAAGTCATCATTAATGTTTATCTCAATGGAACCGTCAGGGTCCAGGGTCCTCAACCCAACATTCTTCTCTTCGACAGGCACCTCCTGGGCCTCTCCAGCCTCACCTCTCCCCCCGGGCAGACTCCCTTGCCTAAAAGCTTCCTTGCCTTCTTTGCCCTCCTCCACCTCTGTACAGGCGCCCCTGCCTTACTATACTGCCCAAGCCCCCTTGGCAGCCTTGGCTCCTTCCCCATCCTCCACTATCCCCCTGGCCCTCCTGCCACCCTCGGGGGGGGAGGGGGGAGGTGGCCTAGTCCCCTGTGCCCCCCCCTGATGAAGACCTTCAAAGATGGCAAGCTGCTCCATATTGCCACTCTCACCACTTTCTCGGCCGTCAAACACTCGTCCGACATATGCAACCTCCACCAACTCATGGATCTTGATGTGCTCGCCATCATGGAGACCTGGTTCAAGGAGAGCTCCCTCACAAGCTTTGACCCACTCCTACCTGATGGCTACATAATCCTCTCTGTCTCTAGGCCTAAGAAGACAGGTGGGGGAGTGGCGCTTACTTTTCCCAGAATGGATACCTGTATCCATCATCCCTACTCGGGCCTACTCCTCCTTTGAGTGCCTAGTTTGCAGACCCTCACTCTTCCCCTACATCTTCTCTCACTATAGCCACCTTCTATTGGCCACCAGGACAGTCCACTCTCTTCCTCTCTGAATGGGCTGACCTGGCCTCCTCTCTCTTCCTCCTCTCAACTCCTCCTGATGTGTGATCTCAACATCCATTTGGACTCTCCTGACTCCTCAGGTCCTTTCTGCAACCTATTCAACTCTTTCTCCCTATCTATCCTACCCTCTGGGCCCACACACAATGCGCGCCAAACCTTGGATGTTCTCAACTCTTCTGACATCCCTCTCTCTACCCTTCTCACTTCCTCTCTCTCTTGGACCGACCACACTCTTCTCTCAACACACCTGACACTCTCCTCTCCTCTTGCAGCAACACACCTGGCAGTACTACTTGGCTTCAAAGCCACCAGACCCAATAAAAAAGTGACAGTGGCTGCCTTTGCCTCCACCTACTCTTCTCCTCCCATTCCTATGGCTGACTCCCACCCTGACACAGCCCTCACTAACCTCAACCTCTCTATCTTCAACACACTTGACACTCTTGCCCCTGCCATGAGGGTCCGACTGAAGCCTTCCAAAAAGTGCAACCCTTGGTATGACTCCGGCCTGGCTGCCCTTAAACGCAAGTGTAGGGTAGCTGAGCAGAAATGGAACTCATCGGGCGGACCATCTGACAAACTGGCCTGCAGCCTCCTTCAAAGGCAATATCGACTCTGCATCTGCTCCAAGAAAAGAGTCTATATTCAAGCCTGCATCTCCGTGGCATCAAACAACACGGCCGAGCTGTTCAAAGTCTCCAAGGAACTGGCCAATCCTGCAGCAGCCTCTTCTTCTGTCACACCCACTCAGCACCTTTGCTCAGCCCTGGCTGCACATTTCATCTAAAAAACCCAAGACATACTTTCCTCCCTCTCTTCCCCCATCGCACAGCATACACCAACACCAGAGCCTCCCTTGGCCCCCTCCTCTTACCCTCTCCTCCCTCTCACCTGTCAAACTTGATAAGGTCACCTGTCAAGGCAAATCCTGGTCCAGCGCAGAGTCAGCACAAACTCCTACCTCACCTTGATGGTCTTGGTGCCTGGAACTATATGCACACAGGCCTTCGCAGCCCCCACAGGGAAAGAGGGTTGGGGTACACGGATTGGATAGGTAGAGGGTTGTAGGTAAACCAGAAAGAGGGTTAGGGAGAAGTTATGGGTGGGTAAGGGTATATAGGAAAGGCATGTTCCTTGGCTCTTGTCTTGGGAGCCTCTTCCAGCTGACATTGTGCTGATGAGTTCTGTTACGGTTCCATGTAATAATGTCGCCACAAAAATATCGCCATGCAAAAATATCGCCGAAAAATGGTCGTTTTTTTGTGGTGACATTATTGCATGGAACATGCTGGGGAAACCCCCGCAACCCCCAAATGTTTTTTATTTTTATTTTTTATTTATATATGGTCACCCAAATAATATCGCCACAACATTTTCCCGGCGATATTATTTACGGCGTCCATATATGTGGCGATATTAATACCTGATACCTCTGTTAGCACCTTATGTCACACATCCACATGCACTCATTCATACACTCCTGGCCCGGCATCTTACCACTCAGTTTTGTCTCATCACTGAGTTTCCTCTTGGGTGCACCTTTGACTTGCTCCCCACACACAAGATGCTTACTTCGGTCCCTTGACACAGATTCAGGAACTTAGCACCTTAACTCTGCGGCCCAATGAGAAGCGCCTTGCTGAAGCACCTACTGGTGCAACCTATCCCCTAACATGAGAAATGGATACCATATACACACTGCTGGTCTTCCAGCTAATAACACTGCTTTACTGTGATTTACAGTGACTTTCTGCACATTGGTTATACATTACATTTTTCACATTACGGTTTAGCATAAAGAAAACCAGCACTTAGCTTGGGCTTTTTTCGCGTGTTCTGAGGGTTGTCCCTGGGATCTGCGGTTGTTACGCTCACCTGGTCTCTGCGGGGGCATTGGGGCACTGTTGCAGCCCTCCCAGGGGTGTGGTTGGGTCTGGAATTGCATCTTTCCCCCTTCTGAACTTCTGGCTGCGATGACAGGAAAGTCCTTCTTAGGGCCGCTCCTGCTTTATAATGTCTGTGGGCTCTCCGTCCTGCTACCTCTGGCAGGGGCGCTTGATTGTCGAGGCCCGAGTTCCTTCACTGGTCGTATGGCTGTGGCTCTCCGTCCTGCTACTTCTGCAGGGGTGCTTGATTGTCGAGGACCGAGTTCCTTCACTGGTCTTTTGCGCGCAGACTAACCTCTCCTCTTTAGGTAAGTAAGCAATGTTCTTGTCTGTCCTCCGTATTGTTCGTTTTCTTGTTACTGTTAGTTTCCTTGTATGGTGTTCATTCTGTGTGTTATTGTCTATTCCTTCCTTAACCCTGTTCTTTTGTTCTCTCCCCGTGCAGGTGGCGGTAGCGAGCGTTGCTGCTGAGTTCGATGGCGGCAGCCGGAGTGATAAAGAACGGGGCCAGAGGTTCGATGGCGGCAGCCGGAGTGATGAAGAACAGGACCAGCGGCTGCCAGTAACAGGTAGGTTGACTAGTAGGAATGCACGTGTATTGTAAATGCAGCACGGTTTTCCGATGGTGAAATGTTCTAACCTTGTCTTTTGTCTTCCTTTGCAGCAAGCAAGTTCGTGAAAGAAGACTGCCGTGGAGCGATGTCAGAATCAGGACCTTTGGAATCCAGGGGGTGAGTATCTGCAGGATCATGCGGCGGTGAGCGTCAGGTTGCATCCAAGTGCAAGGTAACGCGAAGCACGGGCCTTGAGGACAGAGCAGCTTATATAGCTGGGCTTCTGGGCCACGCCCATTAGCCTGGCTTGCCTGCCACACCCAGCGGCTTGCACATGGAACCGGGCCTGGAATAAACGGCCTGAATGGAATAAAAGTAGTCCCTTGTTACTTCTTCACATGAGCCTGGCGCCAGAGGCACCAGGACAGTGTCCAGCGGGCCGCCTGTGTTTATTTGTCCTAAAAGGGCATAAATGGGCCATTCTTTGGTAGTGACCCATGTCACCCACTACTTGGGGGTGTTGCACCTGTGTCCTTGGGCCAGTCAACATGACAGCGGTCTCCCGAAGACATGCGAGCCGCGTCTATGGACAAATAGTTAGGGCGTGCTCTGTATCACTGAGCGTTACGTTTTTTGAAGCACATGCATTCCAAGCAGCGTCCTAGAGCGCTCGAAATGCGTTTAATGCTTCTGGTATTGCCTGTGTATTAGCCCATTCCCCCCCGTGCACGTCCCAACAACTGCATGCAGTCAGTATTTTCAGGCTATTAAAAGCATGCTCCCTTTCGTTGCGCTAATGCGCCTGATCCTTGCCACTTATCTTTAAGGCCTGCGAAGCCTGAAGGATCTGCTTAGGGCGAGGGTGTGGCCCCGCAATGTGCTTCCCCTGCCTTCCCCTGGGAGCTTCTACTGATGCGTCCGCCCGGAAGAAAAGTTGTGCGCGAACAGGCGTTGATTGTTTCCACATGCGCGCAAGTCAGGGCGTTGGTCTGGGCATTGCCCTGAATGTTTACAGGCTCTGTGTGCCTTAATACCAATGCGTGAGGGGCGTCAATGCTGCTGGAACTTGTAGTTTTTTCCCTCAATCTGCCTGGTTTTAGATTTCATGAGTTGCTTGCTAGCAGATGCTAGCCTGCACCACTTGGTGCACCTACAGGAAGGACAAAGGTGGCACCTGCTGAGTATCTGGCCCCCTGCGGTGCCTGCTACTCAGTGTTTTTTGCTTTGCTTTACGACATCACCAGACAAGTCTATGAAGGCCTCATCCAAACAGGTGGACCCCTGCCCCTCAAAAACCATTAAGGGCAATATTGACTCCCTCTGCCCAGCCTTAACTGATCTCTGCAATCTCTCCTTTTCCAGTGGAGTTCTCCCAACTGCCCTTAAGCACTCCCTTGTGCACCATTTGCTCAAGAAACCCTCGGCCGACCCCTCCAATCCGGCAAACTATCACCTTTCTTGGGCAAACTGCTGGAGAAGTTGGCTATCACTCAGCTGACCCTCCACACTGAATCTATTGGCTGCTTCCATGACCATCAGTCTGGCTTTAGAGCATCCAGAGGCACTGAAACTGCTCTTCTGAACACATGTGAAGACCTGCTCTCGACACTCCACCTGTCCTCATTCGCCTTGACCTCTCCTCTTCTTTTGACATGGTTAACCACAACATCCTGATCACAAGTCTCTGTGACACCCTGGGAATCACAGGTCAGGCTTTGGTGTGGTTAGGTTAATCTTTCTCTTCCATCACCCATCCCAGGTGGAACTCAGAGCCTTTTCTCTCGACTATTACTCTCTCAACCTGTGGCGTTCCCCAGGGATCTAACCTCTCCCTCTGGTTCTTCAAGTCTATATGGCTGCCTTGGCACGTGTGATTGCCACTTTCACCTCTAACTTCCAGTGTTACGTGGATGACACGCAACAATCTTTCAGGCTACCCTCAGCCGCCTCCTCCTCCTTGCTTATATCTGACTGTCAGTCCGCTATTCAGTCATGGTGTGCTGCAAACAACCTCTGCATCAAGGCTAGTAAGACTGAGATCGTTTTCATTGGGAGCCCTGCTCCTGCTTTCCCACTTTCTTCATTTTCTCACTTTCCCCCTGCGGCTCACTGTCTCCAGAGCCTTGGTTCTCGCTAGGCTGGACTATTGCAACAGCCTCCGTTCATCGGCCGGTACACTCTGCAACTCATCCAGAACAGAACCGCAAGACTTATCCTTGGCCTCAAGCCCAGGGACTGCATCTCTCTGGCGCTGAAATCTCTTCACTAGCTCCCCCTGGCTGCAAGGATCAAGTTCAAGACCCTCTGCATTGTCCACAAGGCTTTCTGGGGCGTGGGACGCTGCCTACCTAAATACTTTCCCTCACGAGCCCTCCACTCATCTACCTCCAACCTTCTGCGAGTGAGCCGGTTCTCCAAGCAGAGATTTGGAGGGAGATATTTATCCTCAGTAGGTGCCTCCCTGCTGCACTCTGTCTTGAGCCTGACCTTCTTAAGTTCCAGAAACTCCTCAAGACCTTCCTATTCTCCTCTTCCTTCGCTCTCCCTCTACCCCGCTAACCTAGCCCTCTCCTCTCTCCATCTCTCTCTCATCTTCCTTAAAGCTTGCTGACTGGCCGCCCGGTGTACCTCAAAGTCTCAGCGGTCCCGGGCACCCCCATCAGTTCACTCTTACACTTCCCTCTGGGCCCTAACCCCACCCACCTTCACTGCACTTAGAAAAACCCAAGAGATTGGCTCTCACTGTGTTAGGGAGAATTCTCAAAATGTGCTAATTCCTCTCTACCTTAGAGACCCCTAGCTCTTTTGCTGAACTTTGGGACTCTGTACTTTTAATTCTGTTTGTTTTCTGTGTTTGTTTCTTTTTGAATTATGGAGTCTAAACAACTCCATAGGCATCATCTTTTCATTTGTGTCACACAGCACTCACAGTGCAGTGACACGGGGAAGCCTTTTAGGCTGTCCCAAGGTTTAAATACCTTCTCCGGGATAAACTACTGTTTCCCCAAGTAAGTAAAGTGAAATTGACTTTACTAGTATTTCCAAATTCCTAGACCCAGCACACACTATCTTACAATAGAGTGCTGGAGGGGTTACCTGGTATCCCCTATGTCTAGAAACTCATGTAGCTGTCAAATGCTACCCTTTCCTCTTGAAATGGCTGGTGGCAGTGGTTTTACAACAAACTACCATGATTTTTCCTGACCGCGAACACCGGTAGCGTTAAATCGCGGGAGCCATGTTTTTCAAGATGTCTGAGCATCCTTTGTTTAAACGGGTCCCGGTCTTCTTTTCTTGCCATTTCTTTTTGGAAAGGTCCTTCTAGAGCTTGTCTCTGTGCGCCAAACCAGGTTTGGGCCCTTTGTTCCTACGTCTTTGGCGGGCTTCAGGACTGAAGACCGACTCTGGCACCCGAGTGTCTGGGGTGGGCAGGAAGTGAGGGAGGTGCCCGAAACGCCCTGTGCTTAGTCCTAGGAGACCCAAATGCACTCTGGCGTGATTGGCTGGCTGACTGTCCGTCAAGGACAGCCACCCTGCTGGGTGAGTGGCAGCTAGGCTGGAATGAGTGGGAGAAAACTGTTTAAAAGGCAAGTCTCTTGGCTTGGAAAGCAGAGTCGACCACTGGAACAAAAGAACCGAAGGGGAGCTGGAAGAGGATGGCTGCTGCAACTCCTGGACCGTTGGTTTGCCCGGTGAAGCCCTGCTGCAGGTCCGAATCGCCAAGTTCATCGTGACAGAGAAGCCCTTCAAGGACGACTTCTCCCTTTGAGTTGGTGTGACCAATTAACTTGTAAGCCACCTGGATACCATTCTCAGAGCTGGTTGTATTTTCTTCAGAGTGCTGCAGGAAACCGAATAGCCAGGGAGAAGGACACTAGTTTGTGTGCTTGACTACAGCTACCGGAATTGAAGATTTGACTTTGCCAGCTTTTTTGACCAGTCCCCGTGCAGTGCCGGAGTCCCCCGATGTCCTCCCTTTTGTTTCCACGACTGAGGCTCAGGAACAGCAAGATCTGCAGGAACTGCCAGGAACAGACGTCTTCAGCTCCATCTTTTTCTTCATTGTAAGGTACTGTGAAAACCCGACGAGAGAACTTAACTCTCACTGCGAAAGTGCACGAAACTTTGGCAACTTGCAGGCCTAGTCAGCTTGTGACCCGACAAATGAATCTTTCTTTTACAAACTACTTCTGAGAACTTTGGCAAAGACTTTTCCATTTAACTTCCAGAACTGCTTTATCCTATACAAGACTTTAGCCCATTGACTTTGGCCTAACCTATTGCATTGAATGAACTCCTCTGGTGAACTCAAACTATTTGCACTGTTTTAGAGTAACTGTAATATTTGTTTTATTAACTTATGCCTTTTTGCTCCTACTTCAAATGCTCTGAATGCCATTTTGCTCTTCCTTCAAAGTAGTTTAAATGCCCCAGAAGCTGATATTGTGAAGTACTGAAGTATATTTTTGTGTGATATAGATTTCCTCCTTCTAGTGAATGTTTTGTAAATGACTGTGAAATAAATTAATAAGTGTTTTACCAAGAAACCTTGAGTATAAGAGTCTATTTGAATACTTGTAATTATAGACCTCTGTGTAATACCCTTACAGCTCACATTCCCTCTTGAGATAAGCCTGGCTGCTCAGCAGCACTACCACAAAACTGTGTAGTACAGACTTATACCAAAGGTTGGTTTTGCTTACACCTGTAGTCCTAGTTGTGTGTAGTGGTCCCAAAGGGTACTGCACACAAACGTTGCCTAACACTCTGCACTAACCCCAGTCTCCACCGATTAGGTGCACTTGAACCTCCCCCTCCCTGTCACCCTCTATGCACTTGCACGACCAAAATTCAACATGCCTGATGATCGTCTGTCCGTTCACCCTTGTCTTCGCCCCTTAATTACACTGGTAAAACTGCAGAATCGCCGTCAGGCCTATTTGCTGTGTCTCAACTGTTAAATGTATTTCACGCACTTACTCTGCCTGTGCAGACTATTATCCTGTCACAAGGTCAAGGGCTCTGAGTGACTGTTGTTTATCCCCTTGTTCCCACCCTCCTTGAGCGCTTTAAAACACTTTCATGTGTATAGGCGCTATATAAATAAACAATACAATACAAAAAGATTTGCCCACAGACCAAAAACACAAATTTCCATTACCATCACATGTTGCATAACCCAAATGATGTACTGTTATGCAAATGTACCCAAGGCAAGCATACTCATGAGAGAGACTTGTTTTCAAGCCAAAGCGCAGAATGTCTCTTCATTTCCGGGTGAGGCAGCATGAAGCAATATGTTGTCACATTGCTCACATAGGGCCTCTCGCATTTGCCAAAACCTGTGTTGCCTATAGGCTGGGAAACGCATTGCTCTGGCACCTGCAGCCGTTTTGAGCACCATCTCTAGGCTAATGTGTTTCGGGTAGTGTTGTGTACATACACATACATTTCTGAGTAGTATGCGCCAGGAACCTGTTTTGTAGGTTTCGCTGAAGAGTGCCAGAGCTGATGTATCGGAAAAACACTGCAGAAGAGGACTCTGGCGTGCCAAATCCAGTCACCTGATGCAAGCAGAAGTTGCAGCATTTTGCATTGTTTGTTCAGTGTTTCTATTCGCAGGAAAGTGTCCTCGTGGCACGGTGGGGAACCACCCATCTCTCTCCACAGTGTCTGATCCCTCCACCCCCCTTCGCTGAATAAAGTCAGTTCCACTGGAAACTCACTGCTCAGCCTACAACGTCTCGACGTGTGGGATAATGGGTAGCACTGCAGGGGTGAAAGGTTCTCTATTTTATTAGCATATTACAATCTTCCCCCGTGTGCATTATGTAATTGATTGAAGAACAGGCCAACGCGCTCCTCGGGGCCTTTGTCTGTGGGCAGCAGAGGGTAAAATACGTTTGCAGGTCAAGACTTGAAAGTCACGGGCCCTCATTAGGACCCTGGCGGAGAGGGGTTTACGCCAGCGTAATGCATGGCGTACCTCTCCGCCAGACTACGACATTCCGTAGCGCCATGGAGATTTTTACGCCTGCTTTTTGCAGGCGGAAAAATCCATGGCGCTACGGGACTCGTTGTTAATTACGCCACCGTAATTTACGGTGGCGTAATTGACGCCTTCCCCACTCCCATTATACCCTATGGGGCAAAAATGGGAATGGGGAAGGGTAAATGGGGATTGGGGACTTACCGCCCCGCCAACCTCGGAATGGGGCGGTAAGTCCGCCAACCCCCATGGCGGTATTGGCAGCTCTGCGCCATGGTCCAAGGTGCAAATTGCACCATGGACCTCCGCCAGGGTCGTAATGAGGGCCACGGTCATTTTTCGAGAGAGAGAGAATAGTAAACAGAACAAGCTTTGGCAATGACACAAGTTTTAGCTTTTGTGTAGATATGGGAAAGGCGCTTACCAGGCACAGGCGTAGTGGTATTCACTGGCCATTGATGATAGCAGGTGCAAAATGATGCGAGTACCTGAGCATTTAATAGCAGTACCCGGAAATGCCTAATACTTAAACACAAGCCAAATCTGTTGGCTTTGCCAATACTTTTAACTGGATTTCAGTGACGGACACGCAGAGTGCTTAGAAATCGATTGGCTGTAGGCAGTCCTGATAAGACATTTCTATTACACCATCCAATTAAGTAATTAACTCTCAGAAGACTGCTTTGAAAAAACGCTGGCAGGCACTTAGAGTGCACATTTTGATTTTAAGGCTTCATTAAAGCAAGCTCAAAGAGGTCCCATGAGGAGGTGTTTTGGATGGGGAGGGGCAGGAACTGGGTGGAAAGGGCCATAGGGATTAGCATGGCCATGGACAGTCAATGGGTGGGCACATAACCAAGCAACGCCTGAAGGCTGTGTGTCCCTCCTCATTTGCCATTCCTACTATCTGTACTCTAATGCAATAGTTTTGGTGTATAGGAGTCCCCGGAGACACCTAAAAGCGAAAACTAAAAAGGACACAGGATTACAACTAAGACAACATGCTGGGCTCTGATTAGGGGTGTACAAAGAATCGTCTCATAGCTTCCCCCGATGAAGGGGGGCCCTAGCCTTTTGGTGAACTATTACAGTTCCTCACCCTGATAGCCTTTGAGAAGTAACAGCCGGTTGAACTTCTCTGTCTGGTTCCTATGGCATGAAGGAGGCAAAAATATTTTTGAGACAGTGGGCCTCATTACGAGACTGGCGGTAACTGCGGAGGTAAAACTGCCTGGTTACCGCCGGACTCGTATTACCATTCCGCCTCCGTGACTCCCGGAATTACCAGGGCATTACAGCCCCGGTGTCCCGGGAGTCATGGAGGCGGAATGGTGTTAATCCCCATTCCCATTGAGTCCTATAGGACTCAATGGGAATGGGGAAGTGGAAACACCGGCACCATCTCGTGATGGTGCCGGTGTTTCCACATCCGCCTGCAGGCGGGTGGTGTTAAACCCGCCAGGTCAGACCTGGCGGGAAGATCACCTTCCGCCTGCAGAGGTCGGGAATGGGCGGTACGAAATTAACAGTGGCGGCGGGTTTACCACCACTGTTAATTTCGGACCGCCCGACCCGTGATGAGGCCCAGTATCCTTTACGGATGCAGAAAGAATAGAGCGGTGATAGTATTGTAAGGTAAGAAAGTTCACCTGCTCGTAACATTCGAATCCAGTTTATTGTCGGACATAAGAATGGTTGACAGTGTGTAGCTGCGGTAACCTCCTCATCATTCTCCTTCTACTCCAACATTCCTAGCTCTGTCCCAACCTTCTAAGTATCCTGCATCCATGATATTCTCTCTTAGCTAGCCATTTAATTCATAACTTCCCTTCCCTCAAACATGTGTTTAACATAAACATGAGAAGATAAAGAACATTTGTGAAAGAAAGTAGAACCACACCACAGGTAGGATTATAGTGTGGATTTATTGAACAAGATACACAGCAGACAAACCCCAAACACATCCACCAGCACCTTCCTCCCACAAACTTCACTTGAAAACATAACATTCTATCTGTGCTTGGAATGCCAGATCCCATAGCACAGTTCTACACTCCAGAAGCACTGAGCACATTACAACTATTTGGGATGAAAACTATATACAATGTTGAAAGAACATCTGTGATGAGAACTATGTGCAATGTTATTAGGAGAACACCCAACAAGTCTTTTAAGTCTTCATCTCGCCTTACCACTCTCTCTTTATTACACATTTCACCACGGTTCAATCACACAGCATTGATATAATCCTTACTAAATATCCTTTCAGATGAATATCTAGAGTCACATGTTCTTCATTTCCTTGACAGCTTAATTTGTACCATGTCTCCTTCCTTCAACACCACCCTCTTGCACCCAAACCTATGTTCATACCTCACTTTGGCCATTTCTCCACTCCTCCTGATCTTGTCTATGACATCCTCAACATCACAGCCCACCATCTTTAATCTTCTCAACCATCTAGGTATCATCAATGTGTTTGGCTTGCGACCCCTCAGAATATCAAACAGTGAAACACCAATAACTTTGTGAGGAGCAATCCTATATTGGAAAACTCTTCTCGTAAACTCCTCCTGACAATTTTCATTACTACTAATTAACATTCTTATTCCATCCATGATCATCCTATTGAATCTCCCTACACATCCGTTGCTTTGAAGATGGTACAGAGCAGAGCAGTTCTGCCATGTACTATTCCGACCTCATTCAGCCACCCCTGAAATGTATGTGACACAAATTGAGGACCATTGAGGACTCAACAAATTAGACAGAAACCCTTCCCTCTAAAACACATCCTTCAAAAACATTATGTTCTTAGACGTGATCTCTCTCACCACCCCTACTTGTTGGAAAGCAAATCCATCACTGCTATAATATAAACATCCCGCGCCCCAGCAAAATTCAGCAGACCTAATTCCTCTCCCCAACAAACTGCCTGACACTCGCTGAAGCTATTATTGGCAGCAAATTGGAGTACTGCAACACCCTTTTCACAGGTACCTCTGCCAAGAACGTAGCTATGTTACAACTACTACAAAACAACATCCGAAGGGTGTCAATGGGTCTAAAACTTTCTGACCACATTTTGGACACAAGGTGCAATGCCCATTGGCTGCCAATTAAAGCACAGATCAAATTCAAAATGCTTGAGATCACACACCGCAATGTCCACAATGAAGCCCCTTCCTAACTCAATCCACACATCTCATCTAAGACCCCGAGGCGCTCCCTTCGCTTCTTCTGCAGCCTCAATGTCCAATCCCCAGATTTAAACACAAACGAGCAGGTGGCTGTGGCTTTTGCTTCACAGCCGCTACCTTGTGGAACACGCTCCCTGCCTACATCAAAAATGAACTGTATTAACCCACCTTTAGAAAACTCCTGAAAACTTTGCTGTTTGAAAAATATGACTAAGCTGTACCTTTGTTTTGTTCTGTAACCTTACTTTGTTCTGTAACCTTACTTTGCCTGTGCTCCCCTTCCTATTATGTACAAGCGCTGTGATACCTCCAGGTCTGAGCGCTAAACAAATGTAATAAATAAATAAATAAATTACCATAAAGGGCAATGGTCTCCCACTGCATCTCAGGCACTTTCACCACTACTATGGGAGGTACTTTGGTTTCCAACACTTTATTACTGCCTCGGCATTCTGTACACTCATTAACTTGATTCTCTATGAACTCAACCATTTCCGGCCACCAGAAGTCCATCCTAAATATGGCCGTAGTCTTTGAAATTCCCATATGTTCCTCATGTACTAAAGAAACTACGGTTTCTTTCATATTACAAGGGACTAACAATCTTTGTGCCCTACTCACATATTCAGACGGTACACCCAGCTCATCCTTCACACTTCTGTATTTCTTGAGTTTGCCTCTAAACCTGACACGCTCGTCTTCTCCATCTCTCCAATTATTACATGTCTTTTACTTATTGATAAACCTCATCCCGTGAACAAGCTTCTTGTAATTGGTTATTGCCAAGTCTCTTCCTTTAAACTCTGTTGTAACTAAGTTATTAATTAAATGGCTGGCTCAGTGAGAATGTCATGGAAACAGTATTCCTAGAAAGTTAGGACAGAGCTAAGCATGTTGGAGTAGAAGGAGAAGGACGAGGAAGAAGGATGAGTAGGTTACTGCAGCTACATACTATCAATCAATCTTATGTCTTACAGTAAAATGGATTACAGTGTTATGAACAGGTGAACTTTCTTACCTTACAATAATAGCGTCGAGGGCTCTGCCGTGTGGCTGCAGGGGAGTAAGCCGGGCAGATCAAACCTTGTGTGAAGCGTCAGACTGCACTCCATCAGCTGTTGCTGTGAACGCCCTGACGTACGCGTAGTGATGCGTTCGGGCGCATTCAAAGGATACGCGTCTCAGAGCATTGCCAGGCAACATGTAGTTCTTGGGCGTTACGTGGGAAAATAGCCCCTCTCACTGGATATTGGCATTATTAGTCTGCATCTCGGGAGAGGAAGAGTACTCACTGTGAAAGCAGACAGTGTGGATCAAACTTAGTATTGAAAGACAGTTGAAAGCATTTTGTTATGGATCACAAGGTGACAGCTTGTTGAAAAGAATCAGTGAATACACAAATTGAAAAAAGGAGGAAGGAGTAGCAAAGGAGGGAAACTTTCAGGAAACTCTGCACTGACTTGAGGGTAATGGTGAGTAGAAAGCCACGATAGGCACATACGACAATGTCCAACATCCCAGGACCAGCGCTATTTTTACAAAAGCATAGGGAGTCACAATACTATGGAAAGATTGGAAGGAGGATTTTCTGAAGTTTAAATTGGCAACATATCGGCCAAACTATTCGACTGAGAGAAGGGATGCTTTATTATTTCATTGTCTGGGGCAGGCTGGACAGGAGATACACAAGAGATTGCCTGAACCATTGTGTCCCGAAGGGGGAGTTGAGTTGAAAATGTTCGAGCATAGCATAGTGAAGTATGCAGACCACATTGAAGTTGAAGGTAAATAACTTCAGATTTATTTACATCAGCTGATGACCCGGCGCCCTGCACTGCAGCTCTCCAAACACCGCCGTCCTCATCGCGTCCTCATGAGAAAATTCCAAATTCCATACAGAACCACCACGAACTCTAACAGCCCTCTTGAACACTTGTACAACTTTAACAGGACGGCTGTACTTGGATTCACCTTTTCTCACATTGCGCCCTAGTTTTATTCTCACAAAATCACCTGGTGAAATTCTTGACATATCTTGCTCATTGTAAACTCTTTTTTTTCACACTCTACTGTTCTCCTGTGATTTACCCACTCAGGATTAAGCAACGTGTTTGGGACTCTCCCTCTCATCAGTTCGAATGGAGAGACCTCCATCCCTCTCTTGCCAGACATTCTCACACTCCATAGTTTCTCCTTGAGAGCCTCATCCACAGGTATATTGTCCCTTAAAGCTAATTCTACCGTCTCTACAACGATTCTATTGCACCTCTCAACTAAACCATTTGTTTGTGGGTGATATAATGCTGAAAATCTCCACTCAATTCCCAAACATCTAGCAAACTCCTTTACCTCCCTACATTTGAACTGAACACCATTATCACTAATGATCACTTTGGGAAACCCCTCTCTCCTGAAAATTTGCATCAGGAATTTGATTACTTCAATGGAATCAATTTTACTAACAGCCGTGACCTCCAACCAACCTGATCAATAGTCAACCAAAACTAATAAAAACCTCTTTTCACACATCAAATTTCCATAAGGTCCAATAATATCAATACCTACTTTGTTCCATGGTGCCTCCCCTTTAGCGATGTTGATGGGCTCAGACTTAACACTTTTGCAACTCTTGTCACTTTTATGGCATGGCCAACTATTTCTGACAAACCTTTCGATCATTAAATCTTTTCCAGGCCACCAGTATTTGGTTCTCACATTTTTTTTAGTTCCAGTGATCCCTGGATGTCCATGGTGCGCTTTTTCTATGAGTTCATTGCACAACACTTGTGGAGGGATCAATTTATCCCCCCTCACTAGGAAACCATCTTCCATGGACAACTCATCCTTTACTTCCCAGAACTTCATGCACCCGTCACAAACTAGTTTCTTTTCAGGCCAGCCTGATTCAGTGTACTTCCTGACTCTTTGCAAAACTTCATCTTTACTGAACTCATTTAACCATGTTTCTTTGGATGTTACCTCAAAAACAGTTGCACAACTTCTTCATCTACTTCTACATCTGTCTCATTATTCTTTAATGGCAACCGGGACAAATAATCAGCAATAATATTTCCCGGGACATATTTCACCACAAAATGATAGTCCTGCAGCTTGAGACTTAATCTAGCTAGTCTAGGGGAAGCCTTACACATCCCCCGCACTGTAAGAACTTCAATCAGATGTTTGTGATCAGTTTGTATTATAAACCTGCATCCCCACAGATACTTCCTAAAGTAATTTATTGCCCAGGCGCACGCTAATAACTCTTTTTCGATTACTGAACACCTACTTTCAGTGTCTGATACCGCTCTGGAGGCATGACTGATTACCTTTTCATTTCCATCCTCATTTATCTGGGATAAAACCACCCCCAATCCATTCCCACTGGCATCCAACGTAACCTTGGTTAACCTTCCAAACACAAATCCTTCTAAATATACAGTATTACAAATCTCTCCTTTTATGCACTTTACCGTTTTGTTACACTCGTCACTCCATTCAAACTTAGCATCCTTTTTCATCAGTCTTCTCAATGGTTCTGTTACACTGGCAAAATTCTTTACAAATCTATTATAATACTCACATAACCCAAGAAATGATCTAAGTTCATCCTTATTAGCGGGATTAGGTGAGTCCTTAATCGCCCTCATGGCATCCCACTTAGGTTTGTAACCCTTACCATTTACAGTGTGTCCCAAATACTCAACTTCTTCCACTCCAAACTTACATTTACATTGTTCTATCTTCAACCCAACATCCTCCAACCTTGTCAATACTTCCTTTAACCTTTTATCATGCTCCTCAGAACCCTTGCCGAAAACAATAATGTCATCTTGGTACACAAGTGTCCCGCTCAATCCCTTAAGAACATTCATCATAACTCTTTGAAATACCGCTGCCGCGGACGCTAAACCTAAAGGCATGCGCCTATACCTATACAACCCATGTGGCATAATGAACACTGTTATATCCCTACAGTCCTCCATGAGTGATATCTGATGATATGCACTTGAAAGATCCAACGTGGAATATAAATCTGCGTTCCCAATGCGATTTAACATTTCAGATATTATAGGGAGAGGAAAAGTATCAGTTATGATGTTCTTGTTGACATCTCTTAAATCCACACAAATTCTTGGTTTACCATTTTTTTTCAATGCAACAACAATGGGGCTCACCCACTCTGATGATTCAGGGCCTCATTACACGGTAGGCGGTAGGGATTTAACGTTACCGGTAATGGAATACCGGTAACGTTAAATCCCCATGCGAATTACGACCCGGCTCACCGCTATTAGCGGCACCGCTAGGTACGGTGCCACTAATAGCGGGAAGTCTGCGTGCGCGCGACCCTCCATCCCGTAAATAACGCCATGCCACAAATGGCACAGCATCACAAGGCAAGTGGACATGCCAATAGCGGCATGGTAAAGCCCCCAAAACCCCTTACCGCTATGGCGCTAATACCGCCATCGCGAACCACCCGTTAAGAGAACTGAGCAGTGTTCCCACCTTGCACAGGTGGACACAATCAGCACAGGTGGAGGCAATGGAGACTGTGGCAGCTCAAAAGGAGCACACTACACCCCTTCCCACACCCCTTCCCACACCAAGATGGTTCCAATACTTGCAGCATTACATGGGTTGGAGGACATGATTGCAGCGCAGCAGCAACAACAACAGGCAGCACAGAGGAGACGCAGGAGGGCAAGACAGACACAGCAAGCACCACCACGGCACCTAATCATACCACAGAGGCACCCACCAATCCCCAGGATCAGAGCCAGTCCATTTAACCTAACCCCAGAGCAGATACACACCCTGTACCGTCTGGACCGGGATACCATCACCAGCATTGTGGACATGATACACAACGACATTGTGAGCCTCATAGACATCCGAACTGCCATCCCCCCTCTACTCAAGGTGGTGATTGTGCTCCACGTCCTGGCCACTGGCACCTTCCAGCATACAGTGGGGCAGATGCATGGCATCTCACAACCAGTATTCTCACGCACGCTGAACCAGGTACTTGATGCCCTCCTGAAGCATGCACCTGAACACATATTCATGCCACGGACTTCCCAGGAGATTGGAAACACCAAAGTTGGCTTCTATTCACTAGCAGGCATCCCAAGTTGCATCGGGGCCATCGACTGTACCCATGTGGAATTGGTCGTCCCACATCACAATGAAGTAGTCTACCGAAACAGGAAGCAATTCCACTCCATCAATGTCCAGATGGTATGTGACGCCAACAAGATAATCACACATTGCTGTGCCCGATTTCCCGGATCAACCCATGATTCCATGGTCCTGCGGAACTCAACTATCCCACGTTACATGGAGCGACAAGCCGGACAACGTTCGTGGCTACTTGGTGAGTAGCAGGGCAAGTACATGGCAGTGTGATTGGGGGGGAGAGATACATACTCCAACTGGGTGTGATTGGGTGTTGGGGGGTACATACTCCAACTGGGTGTGATTGGGGGGAGATATACATACTCAAAATGGGTGTAGCTTGTCGTCCGTCGGACGAATGCACATACAGATGCACGCCAATGTCCATCTGGGAAGGCCGCAACGTACTTGAGATGAACGGACATGCAAGTATAAGCTACACAACATAGATGACAATCCAGGTCTAGAAACATTAAACATCCATCCACATCGCACAACATTCCATGCCACAAAATACACAAATGTCATACATGCCGTCAAGATAGTCATACAGAATTAGTCCAGCACAACATCAATAATGCAATGTGCCCTTGAAAGCATGCAAAAGGATCACTCCTAGCCATAGCATTGCACCACGCACCTATAGCACCACTGAAGTGATGCCTCTCAGCATGGGAACATCAATGTTGGAATGGCATAACACCAGCAGTGTGGTACCAAATCTGCCTGGGCCCAGGGATACCTAAGACCTGGCCTCACCCAGGACATGTCAATTACTGTTGGAGGCATTAATGGGCCATGTCTACTTGCAGGGTCGAGCTCACCTTTGCACATTGCAGTCACACAGACCATCTGCATGTATGCTGTTAATTGTGTACTTCAATCACAATGCAAAGTCAATTTGTGTGATATGAACAGGCCGCTCTTGAGGTGAAGAGTAACAGGACCCCATTCGTCCCCCCATACAGGTGATGCTGGCTATCCCCTGAAGAGGTGGCTCCTCACCCCTGCACGGAACCCACAGAACAGGCACGAAGAGGAATACAATCGTGCACATACCCGTACCCGCATTGTGATCGAGCATACGTTTGGCCTTTTGAAGATACGGTTTAGGTGCATTAGCAGGTCTGGTGGCGCTGTCCTGTATGACCATGAGAAGGTGGCCAAGATCACCATAGCATGTGTCATGCTGCACAATATGTGTATCAGACGGAATGTGCCTCTGCCCCCTGACGTTGAAATAGAAGCTCCTGATGAGGATGATGATGGTGATGAGGACGGAGGTGAAGGGGATGCAGGTCATGCAAGAGGGGATGGCCAGGAGGGACATGCTGTGAGACAGCATCTGATCAACCAAATATTCTGAGTAACATGGTTTCGTACTGTCACATGGATATGTGTAGTAATGCACTGGTGTCTGTTTTGAAGCGCACAATGGACCATGGCGTCAATAAAGTACACATACACAATGAAGAAGTCCAAGCCTGTGTTTTGTTCAAACACCAGTGTATCAAGGAACGTAAAGAAGAAAATGTGCATGTCCCTGCACATCCCACCACCCTTCCCCCCACCCCCCACAACAGTTCCATAACACCCTTCCCCCCACCCCCCACAACAGTCCCATAACACCCTTCCCCCCACAACAGTCCCATAACACCCTTCCCCCCAACCCCCACAACAGTCCCATAACACCCTTCCCTCCACCCCCCAACAGTTCCACATGTGTCTGCCACAATGTTTCCATCCAGCCATGCACACGGAGGCTTCACCAGGCACTCCCTATTGGCCATTGCCAACACCAGCATTGGGAGGCTGCGTAGACGTGCGCCTGGTGGTGCGTGAGGAGCGGCGGAAGGGGCTTGTCTGCTTCGAACTGGCGGCTGAGGAAGTGGCAGACTGTCCTGGTGGTGGTGGAGGGAATTGGCGATCCAATGCGTCCGCTATCCGTGTGAGGACCTCCCTGACTCGGATAATCTCCCCACACAGCCTCTCTGTACATGCCTCCATCCCCTCCCTGGAGTGCTTTGCTGTCTCCGTAATCTCTGCCCTGAGACGGGCAGCCTCCTCCACATGCTGCCCAACCAGCACAGTTATTTCCTGTTGCCGCTGGCTGATGCTGGC
The DNA here is from genome assembly GCF_040938575.1 of Ambystoma mexicanum. Taxonomy (NCBI): domain Eukaryota; kingdom Metazoa; phylum Chordata; class Amphibia; order Caudata; family Ambystomatidae; genus Ambystoma; species Ambystoma mexicanum. The sequence continues at coordinate 272,486,189 of NC_090927.1, read as the reverse complement.
CAGGTCGAGGGCAGTGTTGGGTTCTGGTGGTGTGGTTGCTGTGCCCTGTGATGCTACCAGATCAACAGATGAAGCCACCGGGGGGCTACTAAAAGCTCCCATGTTCTCATCGCCAGTGACATTAGACCCAGGTGTATGCTGTGGTGATGGCTCGGGGGTTCCAGGGGGGGTTGGGGTGTGCATCTCCATGTGGAAGTCGGTTGTGTCCTCCACATCTGATAGTGGGGCAGTGGCTGCCGCCTCTCCTGCGGAACTAGCAGTAGCTGAGGGTGGGCCCTCTGTGGCTGGGATCGGTGGTGGTGGGTTAACCTCCGGAGGTGGGGCAGTCGTTGGTGGTGTGGCAACTTGTGTCTTGGAAGTGGCACTCCACCGATGTTTCACACTCTGCATCTGGACCCTTCTGCCTTTGCCCCTTGATATTGTGGGGGTGTCCTCTGTGTCCTGTGCCCTTGTTTTCTTATACGCAGGGGGTGCCTGAGATGCATTGCCAGCATCCTCACTGTCTGTATGTGAGCCTGTCGGGGCCAAGAAGGGGGATGTCATTGGTTACGGTTCTATGTACTTAATGCAGTATACATCAATTATGCAGTTGTGGGCATTTTGACTACATTGTAAAGGATGCAGGTGATGTGTCAGTTCAGTGGCTCATCCATGCATGGTTGTGTGTGGCACTTGTCTCTGGTGATGTGTGCATGTGTGTGTGTTTGGGTCTGACACTGACATGGCCAGGGTGTGATGCATGTGTGGATGTTTGGCCATCCATGAGGTGATTCTGGGCTCACATTTGGGGGGACTAGCAGATTAACATTGCATGCTTTCATGTGTACACTCACCTCCATCTGAAGTGGTTGCCACGCCATGCTCCATCGTCCAGAATCCCTCTATGCATTCCACTCCAATGAGGTTGGCGCAGGTCTCCTCCCATTCTTTCAGTTTTATGGGCGACCCAGATCCACCTGCTGTGGCAATGTTGTGGTTTTCTGCAAGGATGCTTCTCACCCGGAGTCTGAGGTCATCCCACCTCTTTCGGCACTCACGCACATTGCGGGTGGTGGTGCCCACAGCACTGACTTTCAATGCGACCTCAGCCCAGATTGCCTTCTTTTTGATGAGTGTCTCCCGCCGCATGTCGCTGGCAAAGACCAAGGCGGCATTGTCAGCTAGGGTCTGGGTCAGCATTAATAGCTCCTCTGAGGTAAAAAAAAAATTCCGCTGCCGGTCGGTGGTTTTTTTTAATGCCTTGGGCATGTCGAGGGTGTCCCTGTGGATTTCCTACTGCAAGCTACTCCAAACAGGTCCAGGGGGCAGAGGATGGCAATGGATTGTGTTTTTAAAGATGACCAACTCATGATAAAGTGTTCCAATGATCGTGTGTGATAAGAACTTTGGAAAGAGAAGGATCCAGATTTGGACAGGGCGATTGAAATAGCTAAATAAGTAGAACATACGGCATCTTGTATCCAGGAACTCATCAAGGAAGAAGATGAACTCACTGGGGAGAGTGATATAATAGTATATGGTGGAATGTAGTCGACTCTCTAACCAAAGAACACGCTTTGGCACCTTTTTCAAACTTTCATTGAAACAAATGGAACCAACAGAAAGATGGACTGCGATATTAAATGGATAAAATAACAAATACATCTATACAATCGCTTTATTCCTTCAAAACATCCTCGATCTCGAGAACCCGATCTATTAAGAAACCTGAATTGTCTTTATTTTGAAAAACAAAAACTCTGATTCCCAATAAATGAAAAAGTTTGCAAACCAAACTAAACCACTGAAAAAATAAATATATATATATATATATATATATATATATATATATATTAGTAAAGATGAAGGATCCAACACGTTTCAATACGTCCACGAAAAAGGAGGTTGATTGGAGAAATAAGGAACAGTGGAAGAATAATGGCAGCAGAAGAAATGTGGGACAGGATCGACAATATGGTCAAATGTTTAACAGACAGGTTAAATGGTGCTATAGATGTGGTAGCACACAACATTTTGCCATGGATAAGGAATGCACAGCATTATATTTTCAGTGTAGGTTAGGTGGTAAGAGAGGTCACTTAGCGAAATGGTGCAGATTGAGTATGTCTCGGGCAGTAGTGTCAATGAAAACTGTTTGCAAGATGAAGATGAGGTATATGAAGGATTGGAGATATTGAACTGAGTTAATGCAGTTACTAGGGTCAGTGTGAAGAAACACAGGTCAAGAGTTAAAGTAAATGGGGTGAAGATGTTGATGCTAATTGATAGTGGGGCAGACTATACACTTATAGGGAAAGAGACATGAGAATCTAACATGGGATGTTGTGTGGTACAAGAAGCCTATGGCAGAGGTATGCAAACTGTTGGGCGCGCCCCCTCCAGGGGGGCATGGCCTCATTCCCGTGGGGCATGGGGCCCCAGCCGGAAATGAATAATTTGTGTATTTATTTTTACATTATAGGAGAGAAAAAGCAGGGTAGTGGTTAGCGGCTCGTCCATGATGGGCGAGTGGGCATCGACCCAGTGGCTCCTTACCCGTTATGGAGGAGCTGAGGAGCCAGCCCAGTGAAACACTGAGAGCTCCCTCAGCTGCTTTTTTCCATCTGATGGAGTGCTACTGGCTGGCTGAACTGTGAAAGGGAAACAATGTTTCCCTTTGAAAGTTCAGTTCCCCAGCAGCACATGCTCAATGAGCCTTGCATGGCTGGGGGCGGGGGGGTTCACATCAGTAGCCTTGCACAGCTCATTGGAAATGCTGGCTGGGGAACTGCATGTCTGTATGTGTGAGGGGGAGTTCCTGCACCTCCTCGCATATACAGACAGAGCAGGCTGGAGCGGGGCGTTTCAGCACCCAAGCTCAGGCCCCTTCACGCATGTGCAGGAACTAGGAACCTCTTGCTCCCCGGTTCCTGTTCATGATGCAGGAGCTGGAGCTCTGGGGAGGAAAATTCAGGACCGGTGCAGAAGGTACTTTTATGTGGTTTATAGTGAATATGTCGAATGCAAAAATGTCAGGAAAAAAAATGTTGGAAAAAAAATTCTAATGTGTGAGTGTGTGGGGGTTGTACAACAAAGGCATTTGTTGCACAATCCCCTACCCACCTGCCAAAATCATCTCTCCTTCTTAGGCAATGTGCAGCTCAGGGGACAGGGATTGTATTTATTTACTGGACATCTATCCAGTAAAAAATACCATTCTTTTCCCCTGGGCCCTGCAGCGCCTCGCATACACACATAATCACGTTGATTGTGTGAGTGTGTTGGGTGCTGTTGGTGCTAGGGGGCAGGGATGGTATCTTTTTACTGGACATCTATGGTAGATGTTTAGTAAAAAATACCATGCCTACCCCTATGGCCCCCACCAGCACCACCTGCAAACTGTTTGGCTTTTTATCCAATTTATTTTTAAAGTATGCAACATTTTAACCCGTTATTTAAAATATAATTCACAGGGGGAGAACCCCACCAGCCCCCCCTTGATTGTTTTTTGGCACCATTGCATATCTGGGGGAAATATTTATGCCCCTCCACTGGCCCTGGGACTGTGCTGGGAGCAGGATTATGGGGAGCCATGGGATAGAGATGGGAGCAGGGTGGGGAGACTCAGAATCTGTGGCAGGGTGGGGAGGGCCCAGGGACTGGGCTAGGAGTGGGATGAGGGAGCACATAAACTGTGATGGAAGCAGGTGGGGGAGCCCAGGGACTATACTGGGAGTAGGGTGCGGTGCGGCGCGGCACACCGTAGTTCATAGCCATTTGGACTTGCTGTCCATTTGGCATTTTTGGGGGGCCCGGCCTGCCCACATTTTGGTCAGGGGGGCCCAGGCCAAAAATGTTTGAAGACCACTGGCCTACAGGGAGAAGTACATTGAAGCAGTGGGGGAAATGAAAGCCAAAGTGGAATTTCAAGGCTAATGTATCAGTAGTAGTGTTTTCATAACAAGTGTGGGAGGGAGTTTGTTGTCCTGGGGAATGTCGGGAAGCATTCGGAAAAAAAAAACATCATACCAAAATGAAACAATACGTTTATATTGAAATGGTGCTGTGTCAAATGTAATTGATCGTGAGATACCAAAGTGGGTACCATGTGTTTTTGAGAAGAAGATAATTTGTTTGAAAGAGTTCATTCATAATATTACACTTCAAAAAGGAGCAGTTTCAACAATAGCTAAATTACACACAGTTCCCCTGGCGTTAAGGAAGGTGTGTAATATCTCAACTAACTGAATGATAAGGGGGTTGCCTGGTTGGAGAGAGACATGCCTGACCCAACCATGGCAGCATGCATTCACGAGCAAGGTGGAGGAGTGACACGGGCCCTTCGCTCGGGGCGTGGAATGTGGAACGCTGGTTGAAGGGCAACAGTTTCCAGCTTCGTATGGCGCAGCTAACTCTCTCCTTTCTTTCCCGTACATTAATACTTGTTGTTATAGTTAATGTAATAGTAATAAATATCTATATAAATACATACAAACTTACCATCTGTATCATTCATACGCCAACCCCCACACTACAATTGGCGACAAGGATTTCTCAGTGATTGTTGACCAGCTGATTCACACGGAGCTGCTCCGCTCATGCCCGAGCGTTGCAGTGCCCCGGTGTGCCCTGAAGGTAACGGGCTTCTTTTTGTGCTCTCATGTTCTCTGCGGGTGTCACTATCTATTAACAGGATCACCGCTGGTGTGCCATTTAAGGTGTCGGCCGTTGCACATCTTGTTTCGTTTTATCTTCCTGTTCGTCCAGCGCGCATGCACACTCATCGTCTGCTCCGTTGTACAACCTGTGGATATTTTAAAGGCATCTACGCAAGTTTTTCGGATCGCCTGCTTTCTGCTACAATGTAATGCGAACATCCAACGGGGGATTTTACACGGCTTCAAGTGTACACTGAACTATACTTAAAGGCACAGCGCGCATTTCTTAATCACTGACACTATACCTGTAAAAAAAAAAAAAATAACATGCAAAGTTGGCACCTATAAGCCATTTGTGCAAGCTAACAAGATGAAACACAGAGATTTCATGAACTTTATGTGTACTAGGATACTGATATTCAAACCTCAGTTTACTGCCACAGCTGCTTTCGTAGTGAACTGCAAAAATTGCAAGGCAGTATCAGTTCCAACCCAGAAGCAAATATATCAAGTGCCACACCGATAGTTGTCTTATGCATCAAGGACTCTTTAAACAACATTCTACAACACATCTTTAGTGCAACATGGCTTTCAGCAGTGTGCCCCCGCCTGCGTTTTTTATGCCAAGTACTGATGAACCTAGTGTTCCGTGGAAGAGATGGATAAAGTCATTTGAGCATTATGCCAGAGTTGTTTGCGGCCAGAATTGCAGCGCAGAAAAAAGGAAGTCATTGTTGTTGCACTGCCTGGGCCCAGCTGGTCAAGAGAAATATGAACATTTGCCAGAGCTGTCAAGTGAAGAAGGTTCTGAGTTGAGTGTATATGAGTATGATGTCAAGAAGATTGACAAACATTTTGAAAAAAAGAAAAGCATTATTTTGGAAAGGTATACATTTGGAAAGAGAACACAAGAGGAGGGAGAAAGCATTGAGAAGTTTGTTACTGCCCTGAGAAAACTAGCCAAGTCATGCAATTTCAATGAGCAACTTGATGAAAGGCTTAGGGACCAGTTCAGGCTGGAATGTCGTAGTACCAAAGTGAGAGAAAAAACTTTGGTCAGAAAATGATCCATCCTTGGACACAGTACTTCGTGTAGCGAAGGAAGTGGAACATACAGAGGAATGTGTGAAGGAATTGGAAAATAAGATGATACGTATGAAACTTGAGAATTGCAACACTAAATCTGTCAGGGCGTCTGATAATGCTGCTGAAGAAGGTGACTCCATATCCATGATCAATAATATCTCTACGAGAAGGAAAATATCTAACAGACAGCATGGGTCATCGCAACCTGATAAAGGGAAACACAAGACTAGTCATAAGGGAGCCGCGAGTGATCGGAACAGAAAAGATAGTCCTGACAAGCAGTCCATAAATCTGAGGAGGAGACGCCAAGGAAGGTGTTATAGGTGTGACAGTACCAACCATTGGGCCGATGACCCAGATTGCCCAGCTTTGAAGATCATTTGCAGCAAGTGCAAAGGTAAGGGTCATTATTCAAGGTGTTGCAGGCTCCGGAATACCTCTACGAACTGGATAGGAGGTAATTCGGGTAGTAGCCATAGCAGAGCGGAAGAAAGGGAAGAATGTGTGTTTGTCATAACTGATGATGATGACGAGGAAGTTTTGGAGAGTCCCAAAGCCATAGTGTCAGTCGACGGTGTGGAGATAAATATGATGATCGATACTGGTGCCAAATATACTTTGTTGCCACTGCCCCTATGGAATAAGGAAAAACATGAGTATCTCCATGAGACTGATATCAACCCCAGGGCTTACGGTGGAGTGAAAATTAACACCATAGGGTGGTACTGGGGGAAATTGAAGTTTAAAGGTAGAAATTTACATCACAAATGTGGGCAGGACACCACTCCTAAATTGGACACATCAGAGCAAACTGCAGGTCAAATTAGACTCTACCATTGAAGACTCTGTGTTTGCTATAAGCAATTATAGGGGTGAACCAAGTAAGGATCCTGTCATGAATAAAGTGAACAGTACGGAGATGGTGCAAGCTGTTTTTCAAGATGGTGTGGGATGTCTTAAGGGCTATGTTCATGAAATGCAATTAAGGCCTAATCATAATCCTGTAGCCCAGAAATTGAGAAGTGTCCCTCTTTCCATGAGGGAAGAAGTCAGAAAGGAGATAAGGAAGATGGAGGAAATGGGAATCATCGAAAGCATTGATGCTAGCGAATGGGTTTCGCCACTCGTCATCATAAGGAAGAAATCAGGGAAACCCAGAATTTGTGTCGATATGCGTGAATTGAATAAATGTTTCATTCCTGATCGACACCCCCTTCCCAATGTACAAGAAATAATCTCCACAATTGGATCTTCGAAGTTCTTTTCCACTTTGGATCTGACTTCTGCATACCACCAGATTAAACTACACAAACAGTCCCGTAATCTTACTGCATTCATTACGCCTGATGGGCTCTATCAGTTCAAGAGAATGCCTTTTGGTTTAGTATCTGCAGCTTCGGTGTTCCAGAAAGTAATGCATAATTTATTTGAAGGTGCAGCTGATGTGATTTGCTTTCAAGATGATATTCTGGTCTATGCCGAGAATCAAGTTGTGCATGACGAGAGGCTGCAATATGTGTACGAGAAGCTGTACAGGGCGGGAATTGCTCAAGAAGAGGAGTTTTGAATGGGACGATGATTGTGAAGAGGAGTTCAATTTTGTTAAGGATGCTATAGGATCAGCTCCTGCCCTGAAGAATTTCTGCAACAACAGGAAAATAATCATCACGACTGATGCCAGCAATGTTGGGTTGGGAGCAGTTGTCACCCAAGGGGACAAGGGTCGTGAAGTAGTGATTGCTTTTGCCTCTAGGTTGCTTAAGGGAGCAGAGTTGTCGTATGCTGCAATTGAAAAAGAGGCCCTGGCGATAAAGTGGGCAGCTGAAAAGTTTAGAAGTTTTATATGGGGAAATGAGGTTGAATTTCGAACAGATCACAAACCACTGACTCATGTGTTCATGTGAAAAGGTCTGGACAGAGTTTCTAAGAGAATCAGAAGATGGGTGATGATGATGCAAGAATTCAATTATACAGTGGTATATGTTCCTGGAGTAAGAAATGTCACAGCTGATTGTCTTTCTCGTCTGACTAATGTTTCAGAAACTGTTGATGAGGAAGATGATATGGAAGTTGTTTTAAGTATTGAGGCAGCATCGATTTCAAAGTCTGAGTGGGACAGTGCTGAACAAGATGATGAGTGTCTCAAAAGTCTAAAGGGGTTACAAAATTGTCAAGGTTCCTGGAACAGGTCAAAATTTAAAGGTGAAAACTTGTTGGATTTTTGGCCTGTTGCTGATGAGCTACATATTCATGACAAATTTGTTATGAGAGGAGACAAAGTGATTCCTTCGTCAAGTCTACGCCGGAAGATCATTGAACTAGGCCACGAAGGCCATCAGGGCATTATAAAGACCAAGCAAAGAATAAGGAATGACTTCTGGTGGCCAGGATGCGATTTACAGATAGAACGACACATCAGAAATTGTATCCTTTGTCATAATAGCGAGACAAAATGTGTGGGTGTGAAACAACCGATGGTGATTACGGAAATACCTAACAGAGTATGGAAGGATGTGGGCATGGATATCTTAGGCCCAGTGTGTAGTAACGGTGTGCAAAAGTATTGTCTGGTGATTATAGATCTCCTCACTAGGTGGGTGGAAGTGCTCATAGCATCTAGTATTACGGGGAGAACAGTTACTGACTTTCTTTCCACCATATGTGAAAGGGAAGGATATCCAGGGAGCATCCTATCGGATAATGGTACCCAATTCAAGTCCAGAGAGGTAGCAGATTTCTGCCAAAGATACTCAATTGAGCATAAAACAAGCTCGATATATCAGACAAATGGAATAGTTGAAAGTTTCAACAAAGTTCTGAAAGAGACTATTAGGATGTCTTGGTCTAATGGTGTAGATTGGGAGTAAGCAGTCAGAGTTAAGGTGGTTGCTCATCATTTTACACCGCATTCCAGCACAGGTCTTTCGCCATTTGAACTCAATAGGGGTAGGAAAGCCAACACCAAATTGGCACCTGTGTGGTTAGATACCAAAGGTAATGGGGTGGAGAAGGATTTCGGTAGTGTGTGTGAGAAGATCAGAGGAGTTCAGAAGAGGAACAAATTGGCTTATGACAGGAAAAGGTGTAGTAGCAAATATGATAGGACTTCTGTTGTGGGTAAATTGGTGAGAGTTTTGCTTCCGTCCGCTCTAAGAGTGGGCCCATGTAAGTGGTCTTTGCCGATTAGGGTAGTGAAAGTGTTTAGGCATGCTGTGAGAACGGAAGATGGTCGGGTCTGGAATGTTGAGAGGATTTGGGTGTGTGAGGACAGCAACAGCAAAAGCAATGGGAATGGCAGAGAGTATGTCAGTATCGATGCGAGGGGTGTTGGTCAGGATGGTGGTGATGGATTGGATGTGAAGGACAGGAAGGATGTTTCTAGGAACAAAACTAAGCCTAAAGATACTTCCTTGTCAATCCGTCCCAGAGACAACGGTCGCAAGTCCAGATGGGGAAGACCATATCGACTGCCTAAACGGATGGAGGACTATGTGTGACCTTCATTTGGAGGACCATGTGTGACTCTCATTTTTCTTTGTTTTTTTGCCTTTTTATTTTTTTTGTTTTTTATTTTTTTTCAAGCACTTCGTTGTGAACAATATAAAGGAAAGGAGATGTGTAATATCTCAACTAACTGAATGATAGGAGGGTTGCCTGGTTGGAGAGAGACATGCCTGACCCAACCATGGCAGCATGCGTTCTGGAGCAAGGTGGAGGAGTGACCCGGGCCCTTCGCTCGGGCCGTGGAATGTGGAACGCTGGTTGAAGGGCAACAGTTTCCAGCTTCGTATGGCGCAGCTAGCTCCCTCCTTTCTTTCCCGTACATTAATACTTGTTGTTATAGTTAATGTAATAGTAATAAATATCTACATAAATACATACGAACTTACCATCTGTATCATTCATACGCCAACCCCCACACTACAAGGATGTGGAGGTTGAGCTACAACGCATGCTGAGTGAGGGTGTCATTGATGTCACTGGTGCATCTGAGTAGGTCAGGAAGGCAAAGAGTAACAGAGGGGGCATTGATGACTCGGAAAAGGAAAACTGTTAATTGGGAACAAGTTGACTGTGAACCGGTAACAAGGTCACTGAAGGCTAGGGTCGAAGTCATTAGCTACATGAGTAGAAGCATGGGTACTGGAGTATACAAGCAGGAACAAAAAAGGAAATTAAGGCCTGGAGTACGAGAGTTTGCAACAGTGTCAGCAAATACTCAATGAAAAAAGCAAGGAGTTTTTGGATTCAACCTCTTAAATAAATTACTTCGAAAGAAATTCCATGTATTGAAACAGGTTGAATGGTTGCGCCTGGAATTCCACATGAAACGGTTCCATGTGTTGAAATCGCAGCAAAAATGACTGTTTACACAAAAAATCACAACAAAAAGGCTGTGGTTAGACCCATCATACCATTTAAGAGGAGCGGGGGACACCCCCGCTCCCCTTAAATGGTATAATGGGGTACACCTTTACCGGGTCAAAGCATTTTTGCCGCGATTTTTTGTAAAGGCGACATTTTTGCCACAATTTTATTACTGCATACCCATCAAACAGGAAACATTCCTCCGTTGCCTCTGAGTCTTGGAAAGTAAAAGTAAAGCAAGCACCACGCAAGCACCATGCACGTACGTACGGGGACTGACGTTATCGCAAGGCAATATAAAGATTTCCACGTTTTCCATTGTGGGATATGTAGTCCTTGCAATCCAGCACATAATGTCCGAGGCTTTCAGAAAGGAATACAAAGGATAGGTAAGAAGACGGTTTATGGGTGACTCTGATGATGGAGTCTAATGCCCAGCTAGACCACCGTCTGATCATCCCAGTGGCCAAGTGGCAGAGTTGTGACATCATTAAGACTTTATCAACAATCTCTGTCGTTTGGGAAGGCTTTAAAATCTCCCACAATGAGCTATGCTGCTCTAATGTAAGACCTGGAACTAGAAACTATATGTTTCTCTATGTGTTAGCATTATATCCACCACCATTATGGTGATCTAATGAATACATGCAACTGGGATATGCACCTTTCAGAACTATTTCGCATACAATGCACATTGCACTATGCCTATCTATAGGGCGTCCAGGAACAGGCCTCTGCATATTTCATCACCATATCTCCCCTCATCCGTGGTGTTGGTCAACTGGAAGACCTGGAACCGGAATTCGCAGATTTTATCTTCCCTGGTAGTGTGATGCTGGATACAATGCATCCAGAAACGACTCCTCCCATGTTGCACTTTACTGAGCCGCTGTGAGGCCTGTGAGCAGACTATTCAGTTTTTAACTTTCCTGGTACTTTGATGCAGGCTACTGCACAGACAAAAACTACATCTACTAAGATGCCTCCAGTTGAGCTACTGAGGGTTATGAAGATTAATTCTGCAATTCAAAAGTCTTCCAAAATGAGGTTAAGTTGAACCCAATTAGCTAATAAGGCCAGATCGTTAGGAGGGTACTCCATATTTGACAGAAATGAGCCCTTGCAGTCTTTTAGTGGCGATTGATGACCTGATTTTTCCGCCATCCCTGACCAAAGCAGCTCTAGGATTGGATGTGCTTCATTCTTTTCTTGTGAAACTGCTGGAGGCAGTGTTCCATTCTGAACTTCTCTAGAACTGTCAAGGATGAGGGCTGCATTTTCTTTATTAATATCTAGCAACCTTGTTCCACTGTGTAGTAGCCCAGTTGCCTTGTTTCCTGTCCAGAACCTACATCTTCTGATGCAATGATTAACCCCAACAATCCCTGCCGGCTCCTTGTGATCTCCTGCTTGATTATTTGCTGTGTCCTTGGACTCTAGTAAAAACAAAACTACAAGAACCATAAGTCAAAGTCAAAACAAGGGCAGGCTGAACATTTGACATCTGACGAGAGAAAGTAGTGCTGTGATATCAACCAATTCAGTGTCAAATCTAACTGGCCAACAACAATCTTGTGTTTTCTCATGTCAAATGTGAGTAGCTCATCCAGTTTTGATTATTTTCTTTGCATTATGGAACTTGAAGTCCTGAAATTACAATGTGAAATGTAAAGCTTCAAGTCCCAAAATAGCTTGGATAAACCACTGATGCATGACATGGGACAAACTTGGTGAGATGTACCAGCAAATTGTACTAAAAAAGAAAGAAAACCATTGATGCAGGGTCCAAAAAAGGAAAATAATACTTGGAAAGTGTAAAACTTACAAGCACTGTTGGTGGGGATCCAGTGGATGTGCCACTCTCCAGGTTAACAATGACATTTTCCTCTATTGATTGGCTGGGCCTAGAATGATTGCTAAAGTTTGATTATCTGTCAGAACAGCATGTAAGCCTCGTTCACCTGTTTAGGTCCCTTTACAATGAACAAGACAGCACTCTAAAGACTGTTCTCCTGTTGATGTAAGTTTATATTATGTTGTTTAAAAGCTACATGTGTGCATGTTGTTTCGCCTACTTTTGACTTTACATTTGAACTGCCTATTAAGCTAAAATACTTGACTCCCATGTACAACCGTAGACCCCTTCTCCCCCAGCAAACCTTTGTAAATAGCACCAACAATGCAAAGATGTTTATAGATGTTTGCTTTTTTACTGGAGTCACAAAGATGAATTGCTGTTTCTATTATGTTCAGCTTGGAAACTCGCAGATTTCAGTCAAATATCTCAAGACAGCAAAGGGACAGAGAGAGATGTATCCCATACTAGTCTAGGAATGTAGTAGTTGTAGATCATGTTTTCTCGTTAACAAAGCAGGACTTCACGATTCAGCAGTCAAGTACATGTGAGCTAAAAAAAGAATGTCTCAATACCTCCTGCCTGCCAGAGGAATACTTAAGTGCTCGGGAAAGCTCCAACGCTAAGCTCAGGGATCTCAATCTGCCACATGTGGCTGGTGACCGTCTCCTCGGCTCCTGCTTTTTCTGAACATGGTAATTGGAGTTGATGAGTTAGAGGACACCACCTACCAGTTGCATACTGCAAAATAGAGGTGAGGAATGTATGAAGCATGAGAAGCTGAAACTATTCTGTCATGAAAATTATAACCTTCCACCAGTTGTCTTCCTTAAAAGCAAATTTTAATACATACAAGCGCACCTGGTCAGCCATAGTATAGTTATATATAGTTTGTAAGGCGTTCCTAAATACCAGTGAATACAAGGAAAGAGATGCTAGGAGATTACCTCATAACACAATGAAGACTATTATTTAAAGGTCTTCAAGGTGCACTGTCACATTGCATTTCAGGCTCCTTTTCCCATTCACACTAGGACTTATAGTCCCACATTTAAAATGGGAAACTCAATATTACAAGCCGCAGAATATGAATAGAAAAACAGGACTGCATGGCCAGTCATACCTGACATGGGACAAGGTGAGTGCTCTGCTCCACCTGAGCAGAGTCTTGTGGCACTGGTCTTTTCAGTACCCCTTTCACCTCTCTTTGAACCATCCCCTAGTATTTCCTTATCACCAGGCAGTTCCAGACCATGTGGTAGAAAGTGCCTCTATTTGTATTGCATTTAGGGCATATGTCATTCTCTCTTCTGGAAACAACCAAAAAGCCCGTAAATAAAAGCCTGAATGGGAGATTTGGCTGAATTTCGGCTGTTCGAAAATTCCGAACAGCAAAAAGTTTGACCAAATCCTCCATTCGGTGTTAAAGGCTGAGGGGGTGTCCCCCGCATCCTTGTTCACTATGTTGTGAGCAGGGATTGCAGGGGTGTCCCCCGCCACCGATCCCCAAAAAGAAAAAACAACAAAACAAAAAGGAAAGTACCCTGAAGCAACAGTTTCCGATCACGGAAGTCGCAGGGACACAGCGAGTCGTCGGCACACAGCGAAGTGTGGCTGGGGTTGTGGGGTGGAGGCGGGGGCCAAGTCAGAAATATTCACCGGAGAAAAGACCGAAGGTTATTTTCGGAAAAATGATCTTCGGTCTTTTCATTTCCATCACGGGATTCCAACCCCGATCCTCTCCTCTCGCCAGCTGTCTCAATCTCTCCTTAGAGTAGTAGACTCTATGTAAGTATTTACATTGTTTCAATCTCAGCCTGGCTGCTATCTCCACCTCCCTAGGGTGCTGCACTGTGTCCCTCCACTCCACCTCAACCATGTGCCCCAGATCCCTTTCCCATCTCATCTTCAAGAAACACTTGTGTATAGGCGCGTTATGAATGCCATATCATATCATATCCAGTCCACCAATTCTATGTCAAGACGGAGGCGAGCATTAAGCTTCATCTTCTTTTATTTTCCACTCTCCAGCAGTTTCAACAAATATAAACTTTGTAAACTTTTCATTTTGTTTTATTTATTTTTTTAAATTTAACAAAAACTTCAAGTCCCATGAATCCTGTAGTCCCATAGTCTCTGTCCATGTGACCTAGTCCTTCCTGTCCCTTAGTCCTTCCTCTTCTTTTTCTGCTCTCCAAAAGATAAGTACAGTTTTCTTGGTGCTCCGTAACCCAGTGTTTATAGTTTATAGTTCGACGTATTGGTAGTATTGTATAGAACGTTATGACTTATATTGTTATATAAGCGCGCAGCGTTTATTGAGAAATTGTTTGATGGCGTGTTCATTTGGTGTGAGAGGGATCCGCGGCCCCGTTCCGCACTACTGGCACCCCAGGGGCCTGCAGATCTCCTCCTCACGAGCCCCGCAGCGCTTTCACACGCGCTGGGAGCGGGCTAGCCACCACCCTTGCGGGGGCGGAGCTTGTCGCGATCGGGAAAGCTCTTCTTTCCCCGCTCGCATACTGCATAGGCGGCCCCCACCCTCGGAATTCGAGGGATTCTTCATGGAGGCCGCGCAGAGGAGCAGCTCCGGCCCCCACCCTTGTGGAGGAGGGGCCGGAGAGCGAGCGCGGCTCGCATAAAGAGGGATTCCCCTCCACATTAATACGAGCGTCTCGCCCGCATGACAGGCCCCCACCCTTGGGGTGGAGGGGCCTATTTCGAAATTATCCAGTGCGAAGGAGATTTTCGAGCGTGTAGTAATACGGAGCAAGAATTAGCTCCAAATTTACATGTATTCTGCCTAGGTTAAGCTGGTTTTCATCATACTGAGCTTTTTCAGTGAGTACTCACTCAAGGGATAGTTCAAAGAATCCCTAAAAAGATCACAGTCTCATAATGGAAATAAAGAAGTGCAGTCTCATAAAGCGAATCAGTGGACGTGCCACTACACCTTTCTAAGGTAATTTCAAGGCACCTGTCAGCACAAGAGATGTCCAATTTTGAATGGAGTGATGAGGAGTCTGGCTATGAAGACCTGGCCCACAGTTTTAAGGAAGTGCTGGGAGATTCGTTGTCAGAGGCAGTAGCTCAAGGAGTTAGACCCTTACAGGAGAGACTCCAGACTATTGAAATCCTTTTGATCAAAAATAATTCAAGCACCGAAGAAAGCACGTCCACTAGGACCTCCTCGAAAGGTCCAAAGGGGTGTATTAAGGCCGGAAGAGCGGTGACTCTTCTGACCCCCGGGGCCAGATGGAAGGGGTGGGACTAAAGGCCCCAGAGGCTCCGGACGCTTTCAGTAAGCTCAGGGAAGCGTTCATGAGGAAGACACAGGTTCCTAGCCTCGAGACCCCCTACCCAGGGGATGACAATATGGGCAGCAGAGAGGAGTACTCCCCAGAGGAGGTTCCTCAAGAATCCCCGGCCTCCTCACAGGAGGAAGCAGATAATGAAGGGGACGAGGAGAGCGAGCCTCCTCCGAGGAAAAAACTCAGGAAAATGAATAACCTGGAGGAGGAGGAAACATCAGATATGTTTCAACCAGAAGAAATAAGAAATCCCAGTTCCTCTGAATGGGTACCCTCACCGAGGGTAGCTAAATACATGACGCAGAGGTTGCGTAAGGCGCTAGAGAAGGAAGTCAGGCAGCGGATGAGAGCGGAGTGTCCCAAGCCGGATTTACAGGGCAAGGTGGCGGAAGCACCAGAACTCGATCCGAAGATGCTCTCATTTGCTCCAAGTCAGAGATTCCAGGAAGGGCATAGACCACTCTTGGAAGAGCTGCCAGGAAAAAGTCTTGGACCTGGCTGGTCCATTAGCGAAAATTATGGACATGGCAGAACGGGCCAAAGACACGGGGGAGGAAGTGGACCCCGCAATCCTAGCCAACTGGGCGCAGAGGGCCGTATGCCTCTTAGGCAACGCGAACTGTGCAATCTCATCAGAACGCCGAAGAGGCCTTCTGCTTAAAATAGACAACAAACTAGGAGACCTGTTGTCATATGAAGCAGGCGAGGCGGCGCAAGGACTCTTATTCAGCGACACATTTGGCAAGGAAACGGGGAGGTTCGTGGGAACCTTTACCTCATTAGAAAAGGCCCAGGCCTCAATGAAAAAGATCTTTCCCGGGAGAGTTTTTAGCGGGACCGGTCGGTCCAGAGGCCGAGCGACGGTCGCTATCAGGCGTTCAGAAGGCCTCAAGGAAACAAGAACACCTACTGGGAGAACAGGCAACCAGACATATTCTTCCCACCGGGAGGTCGATTCCCGAGAGGGAGGAGAGGCAGAGGACAGGGAAGAGGACACAACTTCCCCACAGGTGAGAGTCTTTGCATACCCTCCGGTTGGGGGGAGGACTCCACTATTCTGGGAGAAATGGCGCTCACTTTCCAGCGACGCCTGGGTTCTGCAGACAGTGAAAGGCATGCACATAGACTTCATATAGACCCCCGTTCAGAGTCATATCTCCCGTCCTCTAGCCACGACCCAAGTAGAAAAAAGGCTATTACACACAGAGTTGCAAAAGTTAGCGGAAAAACAAGCGATAGAGCAATGCCAATTGCCCCCGAAATTCATGAGCACTATGTTTTTAGTCCACCAGAAAGACAAAGTAAGACCGGTGATAAACCTGAAAAACATAAACGGATGGGTAGTCGACAACCATTTCAAGATGGAAGGGACCCATCAGCTCAGGGATACACTCAGACAAGACGATTGGCTGGCGAGGATAGTCTTGAAAGATGCATACCTGACAATACCAGTTCACAAAGAATTTCGCCCCTTCCTAGCGTTCGACTGGGACGGGCAATTATGGCAATTTTTCCACTATGCCTTTCGGGCTAGCCTCAGCGCCGTGGGCATTCATGAAGATCATGAAACCGGTTGCAGCGGCGATCAGGGAGAAGGGGATACCGATGATTATATATCTGGACGATATCCTACTGATGGCCAGCTGCACGGAGACTCTCTGTTATCAAGCCGACTGGGTGGTGAAGCTCCTGACGTCCCTGGGTTTTCTAGTGAATCAGGAGAAGTCGGAATTGATACCAAACAAGAGGTTAGAATTCCTAGGGTTTATCCTGAATACCAGGACAGCTACTCTAGAGCTTCCCGGCAGGAATATACGAGACATAAAAAGGGAATTGAGAGCTTGTCTCAGCAAAACAGTGATCTCCCTCCGCACTGTAGCTCAAGTGGTAGGATTATTAGCAGCCTCGATACAAGCAATTTTCCCAGGCCCGCTTCACTATCGAGCCCTGCAAAGACTGAAAATAAAACATCTACGACAGGGCCTGCATTATCATCACTTAGTTCAGATCGATTAGGAATCCAGGAAAGAACTACAGTGGTGGTTAGCGAATATGGAAGCATGGAACGGGAGAGCCATCTTCGGCGACCGTCCAGACCTGATAATAGAGTCAGTTGCCAGCCGAGCGGGATGGGGAGCCCGATGTGGGAATCTCCAGACAGGGGGGAGATGGAGCGCGGAAAAACTTCAGCTTCACATCAACTGTCTGGAATTGTTAGCCGGATCATTTGCGATCAGGGCTTTCACGAAAGGAAAAGTGAACTCCTGTATTCTGCAACATTTCAGCAGTCAGATACATAAATCATCTAGGAGGGACGAGATCCAAATTGCTGGCGGAGATAGCCAAGGATGTTTGGCACACCTGCCTGGATTCTGGGACGTCAGTGGTAGCCGAGTATCTGCCAGGCTCGCTGAATGTGATTGCGGACTGGAACTCCAGACACCTCTCGGACTCCAGCGATTGGATGCTGGATCGAGAAACATTCCGCCAGCTGGAAGACCTGTGGGGACCGATTCACACAGATCTGTTTGCGTCCAGACTGAACGCATAGAAAGAAAGTTTCTTCAGCTGGAGGTTAGACCCAGCAGCAGCTGTGGCGGTCGCTTTCCTGCAGGACTGGATAGAGCAGACACTCTACGCTTTCCCGCCATTTATAATGATGAGCAGGGTATTAGCGAAAATGCGCAGAGAAGCAGCGAGCCTCATAGTAGAAGCACCAATTTGGAAATCGCAAGTATGGTTTCCGACGCTCATGGAACTGCTCATAGACTATCCGAGACTATTACCTCAAGGAGTGAACCTGCTCACGGACCCAGCTGGGTCATTTCACCCTCTGAGAGTGAAGGGGACACTGCCGCTGATGGCGTGCAGGATAGCAGGAGATGCTGGAATCTCCCTGAAATTTCGGCACAGGCTGCAAGCCTCATCGTCGAGTCTTGGGCACCTTCCACCAGAAGGAGCTATGAAGCAGCTTGGAATAGATGGTCGACATGGTGCAGAAGGAGAAAGATTCATCCCGTTTCTGCCCCTCTAGTCGAAGTACTAAATTTCCTAGCGGAACTATTACAGGATGGTAAGGCTTACAGGACTATAGGAGTCTATAGTTCCGCAATTTCGGCAGGGCATTTACCGATAGAGGGAACCCCAATAGGAGAGAATATAGCAGTGATCAGACTGTTGAAAGGGACTAGATTTAGGAAACCTCCACAGCCAAGATACGAAACCTTATGGGACGTTTCCATAGTGCTGAGATTTCTCGCAGATTGGCCTAATAACAGATATCTGTCTCTGGGACAGTTATCTGGAAAACTAGCTATGCTCCTGTGCATGGTATCATGCAGGAGAGTAGCAGACGTGAAGGCTCTCGAGATCAATAGAAAGACTTTTGGTCCGGAAGGATTGACATTCAACATAGCTAGAAGGACAAAAACAGACTCTTCATCAATTACTTACCCGTATATGCAAGATCACCCCAAGTGGTGTGTGGCGACATGTATTAGAGAGTATGAGTCTAGAACAGCAGAAGTGAGGGCGCCAGGAATAACACAGCTTTTGATAGCGCGCAGAAAGCCACATAACGGAGTAGCTACTTCCACGATAGCGAGATGGGTTAGAGACATCATGAACCTGGCAGGCATCGATATGTCCAGATTTGGGGCGCACTCAGTTAGAGGAGCGAGGTCCTCAAAAGCATTAGGACAAGGCGCAGCGTTGCAAGACATCATGAAAGTAGCAGATTGGGCCAGTGATTCAACGTTTAGAACATTCTATTTTAGACCCATCAATACAATAGCTGATTCAGTAGTAAGAAGCTTTGAACAAGCTTAATTCTCGCCTCTGTCTTGACATAGAATGAAGATTCCCCCTGCTAATAGCGCAGGGAGCTCTTGATTCTATTAAAGACAAGGAGGCGTCCATTAAATTCCCGTCCCGAAACACAAGCAGATGCAATGAAATGAATGACTTGATGCAAGGTCTATAATTAATATGATTATTCCTTCCAGAATAGGGTGTGTATTCCCCGCCCTAATATGTACCTTTGTTTCCTCCTGACATTAGGGGATAAGCAAAAGAACATCTGAAACGTTTACAGAACCGCATTGCTGGGAGCGAGCTCGCAAGTTCAAGTGTGAGAGGCCAATCCAGCTCTGAGCAGAAGTTCGGATCAAGTTGACCAGTTGATTACACAGTTTGGGAAAAGATTGCAGTTTGAGCAGTCAAGAAGAGGAAGGACTAAGGGACAGGAAGGACTAGGTCACATGGACAGAGACTATGGGACTACAGGATTCATGGGACTTGAAGTTTTTGTTAAATTAAAAAAAAAAATGAAAAGTTTACAAAGTTTATATTTGTTGAAACTGCTGGAGAGTGGAAAATAAAAGAAGATGAAGCTTAATGCTCGCCTCCTTGTCTTTAATAGAATCAATAGCTCCCTGCGCTATTAGCAGGGGGAATCTTCATTGTCTTGTTCAGTGGAGTGTGAGTGCTCTATAGAGGGTCGATACCTGTTAGGAAGCACTTACTGCTCAGAGGTCGTGCTAGCTACCTGCTTACTGGGTGCCTTTGTAAGCCCCTCTGGACAAGGCGTTACCTCGCCAGTGTCTGTTTTTCCCCGTTTCCACATCCCGGAATGAAGTATCATAATGGGCATTGACAGGGTCAGACTGGGGCATAAAATTGTCTCGGCTCCAATGCAAAAGTGGCCCACAGTTGCACATGGCCATTCATTCCTTTTGTGCCAGAATGTTTGAAATTGCCGTTTTAAACTATTATTTTGGACATTTTCTTTGATCAGGGGTCAACTGCCAGCTCCGCCCCCTCTAAACCCTGCCTCCTTGGACACCGCTCCCCCAAATACTGCCCCCACCCTCGCCCTTGTGGGATCCCCCACCAAATGCTTTCCACTTCCACCACTGCTCGTGCTAGATAGAGTAAGGAGAAATGACCATCTGCATCCCAGCCTGGCTGCACAGAGCTTGCATTTATAAAACTGAATTCAAAAAGGTAAACATGAAAAATGTTTAGCGATGCTTCACGTTTTTCCTCTACTGTGACAACGCCCAGTCTGTGGTCTATCTATTTATTTAGACCTGCTGTATGAGCAGGGTCGGACTGGGCCGTAACATTGTCTCGGGCACCAATGGAAAAAATGTCCCACTGTTTCAAATGGCTATTCATTCCTTTTGTGACACTGTTTGAATAGTACTCAAGGGGGAGTTTTTTGATAAAATCTGATGCAAATTGTGCATTTTAAAGAATACTTATTCAACAACACTGAGCAAAACTATTAGTTGCATAGTGAAGTAACTCATCAAACTGGCCCACATTTGCCAATAAAGTGGCCCACTTTGACCCTAAAAAAGTGGTTCAAACCAGCATTGTGCGTTTTTGGTTCCGCCATGGGCCTATTGTCCAATAGGCCAGTCCAATCCTGGGCATTGATATCCTTCTCCAAGATGGCGCCACAGACAGACGAACGCAGGGCTGTAAGTGGGCTGGGGCCTGCCGGGGCTGGGCCCCGGCAGGCTCCGAAATTTTGTTTTGACGTGGGGCCCTGCCGGGGCCCACTAATCTCCCCTGGCAGCCCCGGCCACTGGTACGTTCTGGCTCCTCGCGGAGGCAGAACGTTGAAGGCCTCTGAGGTAGGCCGCAGTGGCGCAGCTCCGGCTGGAGCGAAATGAAACACGCCACATGTTGTTAGAATCTGTGCCCGGAACTGCCGCCCTTGCACGGGGGCGGAGCTTTTAATCAGACACCCTGCGTCAGCGCGTTGCGGGGCGCAGGGCGGATATAACATTCCTCCTTTATTATAAATAAACATAACAACTAAACACACCCCTATGAATATACCCATGCTTGTGAACACAACAAATACCGACACTTTTCACTTTCACAGTTTCTCGTGGTGCCACCTACCACACATAGTCCTTGAGCCGAGCTGGTGGCTGAGTGGCGGTTCTTAGTCCATATCTCCCACCCCGGGAACTGGGCTCCACCGTCTCATCTGATCTCTCACCTTCCACCTCCGGCTCACCCAATTCCGGTTCACTCCACTGCTCCCACGTCCTGTCACCTGCATTTTCTTCGCCCTGAAGATTAGCAGGTTCGTCGTCGACCAGCGGGGAGCCCTCATCTTCTTGGGGACAGTCCCCATCAGTCCAAAGGTTGCGTGGCACCACCTTGAACCACGACGCATTGCGCGTCACCTGACGGTGCCCTCTTTGCACGGTTATCATGGTCCCTTGTGTCTCGCAGAGGGTCCATGGGAGAGGCTCATCGCGGGAGTCCATCTTGGACTTTGTCGGGTTCCGTAACATGACCACCTGGTCGCCAACCTGGTAGTTAGATGGTTTTGACCTCCTCTTGGCACTCAGGTGGGCATTGGCATCTGTTCTCCTTCTTTCGGTGCGCCCATTGTCGAGCTTGTCCGGTCTTCTGCTGGGGTGATGTAGAATGGACGACTTTATGACGGTTCCGAACATGAGATCAGCTGGGGGGGACACCAGTTGTGCAGTGCGGGGTGACCCTGTAGTTTCTCAGGAATCGATAGAGGTTGACTTTCCACGGACTGGCATTTGCTTTTGATAACCTCAACACTTTATTGATTGTTCTCATGAACCGTTCCACATCCCCATTCGCTTGGGGCCACCTTGGCATGATGTGGTGATACCGGATGTTCGGATCTTGCAGGTAGTGTTTGAACTACTCCCCTTGGAAGGGTGCGCCATTGTCACTTTTGATCGTGGTGGGTAGTCCATGTGTCGCGAACATCTTCTCGATGGCCGGGATGACCACTTCCGCTGCCGTGGATCCGACCACCTCGACTTCGGGGTATCGGGAGTGGTTGTCGATGGCCACCAGGAGGTACAGGCCCTCTCGCAGTTTGCAGAAGTCAATGCTTATTGCGTCCCACCTGCCAGAGCCTCGTTCCGCCGACTGGATAGGTTCTGGATCCGGTGGGGCTCCGGTTATGAGACATGGTAGGCAGGTGTTGACCAGTTTTTCCACTTTTTCGTCTATCCGTGGAAACCACACTCGGTGTCGAATTCGAGCCTTCGTTCGAGCCATCCCTTGGTGGCCCTCCTGGGCGTGGGCCACTTTTCGGTCGTGCAGGCTGGCGGGATGACGATGCGATTTCCGCAGAGCAGCAGACCTTGCTCTGTTATCGACAGATCCTGGCGGATGGTGAACATCCCTGTGAGGAATGCCTTTGCTTCTTCCGTCCTGTTGTGCGTGTTTTTCATGAAGGACCTCCAGTCACCTGAAATGATGGCATCCTTTGCCAAGTCGCAACAGGGGTCATTGCATGTTTCTTCTGTGATGTCATCAATGCTGACAGCCTTCGACCTCATGGCCCTGTACTCACCTGGCAGATGTGCTCCTCGGTCTCTTCGGCCACCTGAATCTCCTATGGCGTCGCCGCCCGAGGGTGCCTTGAGAGGAAGTCCGCCGGGTTGCCGCTTCCCGGCTGATACGTCAACTCGAAATTATTCTGCTGGAGATGGAGCAGCCATTTGGCTATTCTGGCCGGCGGGTGCGATAAGGTGCCCATGAAGATTGGTAGGAGGGGTTTGTGATCCGTGATCGCTGTGAACCTGCGGCCGTACAGATAGAGGTGGAAATGGCGGCACCCCCACAGTACGGCGATTGCCTCCTTCTCAATGTGAGAGTATCACTGCTCCGTCGCCTTGAGAGCTCGTGACGCATAGGCGATGGGTCTCTTCTCGCCCTCTTTGGTGACCTGCATGAGGATGGCCCCCAGGCCGACAGGGCTGGCATCCACATAAATTTCAGTCGGAAGCGCTGTGTCGTAGTACGCCATTTTCGTATCCACGGAAAGCGACTCTTTGATACTTTCGAAGGCTTCCTGGCCCTCTTTCCCCCATTCCCACTTCACATTGAGCTTGGTAAGTTCTCAAAGGGGTTCCGACAGTGTGTAACACCAAACACACACCAGCTGTTGCCAGCTGATAACCCTATGATGCACTCCTGATGGGGAGACAAGTCCCCAAGGTTATTTTCAGTATCACGTGAACCCAATCCGACTCCAACAAGGAGAAGTCTTAAGTCACGAGAGACAACACTGTCAATTAAATTACAATGCAAGAAAGCCTTCACTGTACTCAAAAAATATTCATATGATAAACAAGATATAAATAGCATCTGTCTCTCTGCTTGTCTACAGAGAAGCACCACCAAGCTGAGACAAAACAGTTTTAGACAGATAAAGTATTTTTATGTATATAGGCAAATAAATTACACAAAAGGTGTGTTCCAATGTTACATCCACACTATTAACTCATAGTGTGGTAATCATTAGAAACAAAAGTAGTTATACATTTAAACAACGACAATATTCTGAGCTGAATCACAGTCCTCAAAAACATACAAATGTTCTCAAAACGTTATTCGTGAAGTAACACATTTAAATATTGAATTATTTGACACAATTGTCCATCTGGGCAGTACACTTCTTTCTGCTCAGAATCTCCTAAACACAACCATGTGTACCGACGCGTTTCAGATTACGCAACAATCCTTCTTCAGGGTGGGATGTGTTAAAGTTTCAAAAGTTGTTCATTAATTCCTACAAAAGGGAAGGACAACCTAATTAGACTTTTATGTCAGACGTGAGATTTCATAGGTCACTCTCAATGAAAAAGTAAAACTAACCTCATTCCAGTGTACGTATCAACAACCGGGATCAATCTATATGATAAAAATGTACAGAAGTGGATTGTAGAGATTTGTTCTCAAACATGATTCAATTTTTAGACTAATACTGTTGCAATTAGGTGTACTCACTCGGAAGGAAGACCAGTGCCTCTCCCCGGGTGAACACGATGGTGAAGGGCTGGGTTTTCCAGTGGGTGGTGGCTAAAGGCAAAAAGAGATCGACTGAGTTCTTGAATATGTGTTTAAATTTAATTTACTTATAACACTCTCAAGCTTGTAAAAAATGAAGTAATCACATGCTCAGTTTACTGAGGTATACTTGTTACGGTCACACATTTCAAAAATGTTCTCTTGATGTTCATTAATACATCCGACCGCCAAAATGTGCATACAACGTATTGCAGCTCACATCTGGCTTTGTTGACTATAATCATCCCCGACAAATAAACTGAGATACTGTCCATACCCCCTAAGGGATACGGTGCTCGTGTTAGTTAATGCTTAACATTAACTGAAAGACTCTCTCAGGCTCTCATGTGCTGATGTAACACGCTCATTAGTTGGAAAAATGTGCCTGGGCATGTTAAGTATGCAACACGCCCTCAGTAATAGTATACTGCCAAAAGTGTATTGGGTGCCCGTCAACCAATACACGGAACTATTACCGCTCTGGGTGTCTCGTTAAGAACACTCACTATAAACAATGCGCAACTCCCAGTACGACCGCACAGCTCGTCGCCAAGACGAACTGCTCGGGAGTATTCTGTTTATGTGGTCGTCATGGAGGCGACACGCTTTTTCGTATGGGACTCGGCGACGGCAGTCTACGACTCGCGGTACGTTGATCTCATTCTCTTTTGCTCACGGTACAGCTGGTACCAAAAGGGCATACGCTAGGGTAGTCACAGTGCCACTATTCAAAAAAATGTTAATAAGGGCAAAATACACCCTGACCAGTTCCATATTAATTGAGAATGTGGAGAAGGCAGAAAAGTCATAGGGAAGGATAAAATGTGTCAGAAACGGGGGAAGAGCGAGGGAGGGGGGCATCCGGGCAAATACCCAATGGTGCCACCACCTATCAATGATCTTATAGCTGAGATAGCTGTGAGTAAATTACTTCATGGCGGGAGAAGGGGCGAACCGCAGTAAAATACTGCTCCAAGCAAGCTTATTAGGGTGACCCATGGGAGAACGTGGAGTGACCTGGAAATCCAGTCACTCCCAATACCACTAGGGACCCTCACAGGTATAGTACAATAATCAAAATTCATACTGGGATACCTGACCTGATAACATATCTAGGCAAGAAGAGAAAAGATCTCCACGTATATGTAATTTGTTCTGCGGATTCAAGTCCGCTTACATTCTAATTTGACAGACTCTTAACTCTCTGTTGCCAGACTCAACATTGAACTCCCGGCACCTCTGCCATTCACACTCTGGAAAGCCACCCCAAAAATCACCAACAAGCAGTTTTCAAATGAATTTTAATACACCTCAACTCTTTATATCGGTCCATAATCATGAATCATGTATTCGGATGCAGCCTCAACAGTAGTGCCTAAAATACATAAAGGCACAACTGTTAACAAACACATGTCTGTTAATTTTTGTAAACAGTCTATACGCAAATGATTAAAAGCACAGCAGGAGACCTCAAAGGAAACACATAAGGTCAAATTCAATGTTCATTCCTCTTGGACTCAAACAGTCCAAAAGATCAATCCAAACAATCTACCTCTGGAGTAATCTCTTATGCACATCTCCCCCTCTTGGTCCCACCCTGACTTGTTCTAGGATCATACACTTAAACTGAGCAATACTGTGTTTTGCTTCTAGAAAGTGCATTGATACTGGGGATCTAAGACTTTTTGTCCGAATGTTGGACTTGTGCTCGGTCCAACGCAATTTCGCTTTGCTCATGGTGATCCCAACATAATAGAAGCCACACGGACATTTGAGAGCATAAGCCACATTGGAAGAATCACAGGTACAGGAATGTTTCAGTGTAATAGGTTTCCCTGTGTGTGGGTGTGAAATTATGTTGCCTGAAAGAATATTACTGCAATTCTGGCAGTTATGGCAGGGTTGAGTTCCCTTATATTGTGACTGCGCCTCCTGAGGCAAGGATAGGTCTGCTCTAACCAAACTGTTCCTTGTGGCCTTACTGTTCCTGTAGGCAAAAATCAGCAGCTGTTGAAAGAGTGTTTGTGTGGAGGGGTCCATTTGCAGCATGGGCCAATTTCTTTGAATGATGTTCCTAATTTTTTTGCTTTGAGCTGAGTATGTGGTAACATAGACCATAGAGTCACCTTTGCTCCGTTCTTTAGATTTCAATAGAGCCTCTCTCTCTATAGATGCCACCTTCTCTTCAATCTGAGTTAGGGCGGTGGGACTGTAGCATCTTTCCATAAACTTATGGCGTAAGGACGCAGATTGTCTCACAAATTCCGTATCTTCAGAAATGTTCCAGCGATACCGTAGAAATTGACTCAAGGGAACACTGTCAATTGTCCTGCAAGGATGAAAACTCGTTGCCAATAAAAGGCTATTTCTGTCAGTAGCTTTGGTAAATATACGTGTTTCCAGGTTCATCTCTTTCACATATACTTCTACATCCAAGAAATTGATCGAGGTTTTACTGATGTCCGTTGTAAACTTAATCCTCGGGTGCATTCCATTCATCATGCCAAAAAATTCTTGTAGCTCTTCATCAATGTATCTTACAAACATGGTTAGATGACGTAACCATCTTGCAGATGTTAGGACGTGTTCTGCCTCCAAGTAATACATATAAGTATTCGCATAGGCTGGGGCCATTGCGGCCCCCATACTGGTCCCTGAGCCTTGCAGAAAGAACCTGTCTTGAAATTTTAAAAAATTATTCATAAGGACCAATTTGAGCAGCGTCAACACGAATAGCTGATCACCCTGGCAGTTGTTAGAGTTTAATAATAACCATTCAACGGCTTCTAGCCCCGACTCATGTGCAATGTTTGTATAGAGGGATGTCACATCCATGGTAAACAAGGTGTCTCTTCCCTTAACAAACACTATCTCTTTTAGTTTTTTCAAGTGAGTGGTATCCTTAATGTAGGTCGGGGTTTCCTGTATGAGTGGTTGTAGAATCTTATACAGATATTTGGCCAACGGTTCCAGGATGCTGTCAGTGGCAGCTATGATAGGTCTCCCAGGAGGGTCTACAAGTCTTTTATGAATTTTAGGGAGGATGTAGATTACTGGAGTTATAGGGTGTGTCTTCTCCAAGAACGTACGTGCTTTTTCTGAGATAACTCCTCTTGTTTCAGCTTCATCCAAGACCTCTTTTATCAGATTCCTCACTAATTCGGTAGGGTTGTAATTCACTTCCTGATAAGTTTCTTGATCTGATAATTGACGTTCAATTTCTGCTATATATTTGGTCTTGTCCATGAGGACAAGGGCTCCTTCCTTGTCTGCGGGATTAAAAATGATCTCGCTACTGTCAAGTAACATTGTAAGCTTTTGTCGTTCGATCTTAATGAAGTTGCTTCTGTCCTTGGTTCTAAAAGGAATTTGCTTAAGTTGGTCTAACACCGTTCTTTCAAACACCGTCAGAACGTGATTGTTAATAGGAGGATTGAACACACTCTTAGGTGTAAGTTCCAGAAATTCTGAAGTTTCTATAGTGTCTTCATCTTCTGCAATTTCGTTGAAGAAAACTTTTAATTTTAATTTCCTCATAAGCTTGAAAAAATCAATCTTTTCTCTTAAAAGATTGGTGTTGTATTGTGGTACAAATGACAGACCTTTGTGGAGAACTCTTGATTCCATGTGTGACAATTGATATGATGAAATATTCACAACTATATCTTTTTCCCTGTCTGTTTCTTCCTCTCTGATTTTTTTCTTCCTTTGTCCCCGTCTGGTTGGTCTTTTTCTAAAAAAGGGACAGCTGTCCTCGGGACGTTCCCCTCAATATCTGAGGTCGATGGTGTTAGTAATCTTGTATCAATAGTTACTTCAAGCTCTGCACTGAATGCTGCTGACGAGGTTGCCTCTGCGTTTGAAGGTCCCGCTCTTGGGGTCCGTTGTTGAAACGGTCTAGGAGTCTTTTGACCGTAATACTCTTGCCAAGTGTAAACGATATCCAGTTTATAATCCTGGGTGTCACGTCTGAATTTACGTATCTTTTTGGTTTCAAGTTCTTGTTTATACTTAGCTAATTTTTCATTTGTTTCCTCCAGAACTTGTTTAAACTGGTCTGCTGACAGTGTGGCCAGGTTCCGGATGAATCTCCCACAGTACGTGGCTATCCCCAGGAAGCTGCGGACGTCGGTGGGTGTCATGGGCGGACTCGCGGCCTGTATGTCAGCATGCTTCTGGGGGTCCGGTGAGATGCCAGTGCTGCTAAACTTGTAGCCAAAGAACAATATCTCTGTCTTGAAAAACTCAAATTTTTTCTTATGGATGGTTAGGCCTGCATCTTCTAATCGGCCCAGAAGCATCTGTAGTCTTCTTGAGTGTTCACCTATGTCCTGGGCATGGATCAGGATGTCGGCACTCACATTCAGGACACCTGGTATGCCCCGGATGGCTTCTTGAATGGTCTGTTGGAAAACTTCCACTGCCGAAGATATCCCAAAGCTTAGCCGCTTGTACCTTCGCAGACCCAAATGTGTGGAAAATGTGGTTATGTACCGAGAGTCTTGGTGCAGCTTCAGCTGGTGGCATCCTGCTTTCAAGTCAACCTTCGAGAAGACTCTTGATCCCGTGAGGTCAGCCACAATTTCGTCGAGGGTTGGCGTGATGTGGCGCTCCCTCTTGATGGCGGTGTTCGGGAGGCGCATGTCTATGCAAATGCAGACCTTTCACAGCTGTTTAGGTTTCTTAGTGACCACCATCGGGGACACCCATGGTGTCGGCCCCGTCACCTCCTCTATAAGGCCAGCTTCTTCCAGCGCTTTAAGTTCTATCTCCACCTGTTCGCGCATGTGGAAGGGGGTCCTTCGGTGTCTGACGGCCTTTGGCTGGACCGATTTATCAATATGGAGCTTGATCGTCTTTCTTTTCAGACACCCAATCCCGTTTTGTAGGTTGAGATACTGTGCAAGGATGTTCTCGACCTCTTGGGCTTCCTTGACTTGACTGACAAACTGTACCAACCCTAGATCCTCAGCTGCATCCCCACTCAGAAGGCATTCAATCCCCGCATTCACTACGTATATTTTGGACGGTAGCCTGTTTTCACCATGGCTGAGGGTGGTGCGGAATCTGCCAACCACCAGTAACGGCTTTCTGCAGCCATATGCAAACAGGAGAGTGTCTGTGTTCTTAAGGGCTGGTCGTGGTTGCAGTGTTTGGAAGGTGCTCGTGGGCATGACGTTCACTGAGGCTCCCGTGTCTGTGGTCATCCATACCTGCTGGTTTTGGAGGGTGACCTGGCATTTGCGCCTCCGGAGCCCTTTCTTCTTCGTGGCGTGCCCACTATCCAGGGCTGACACCAGGTAGACTTTCCTCCCTTTGGTCCGCTGCTCTCTACCGGGGTCCTGTTGAGTCCCTGTGATGTCATCCCCTTCTTCCTCGGGCGACGAGTTATTCGTTTCGACTCGCCTTGTGATCGCCTGCTTCTTTTTCTTTGTTCCACTCTTCTCCTGGGGGTTCCGCGGAGGTGGTAATGGAGCGCCCGATGATCGGCACACCTTGGCATAGTGGTCCTTTCTGCCACATGCCCCACACGTTGTGCCTTGCGCCGGGCAGTTTCGCCGCCCATGACGCGATCCACCACACCATCCACACTCCGTGGGTCCCGGGATCCTTTGCTGTCATCTGGCCGGTGAGTAGTTGCCGCCAGATTCATCTCTAGTGGACTGTCTATTGGTGACATGGGCCACCATGGATGACGCGAGAGCGGGTTGTAGTTTTTGTAGAGTCATGCCCATGTTGGCGGCCCTGGCATGTGCTAGTTCCCTTTGACGACCCAGCTCCAGAATGCGTGTTAGGGAGATGCCCCTCTCACCCAACACCATCCTTCTTAGTTTCTCCGATTGGATTCCGTTAATGAGTTGTCTCCGGATTTCTTTCTCGACATCCGTGAACTCACACGACATCGCCAGCTTCCTGTGTGGTAGGCATCCAAGGTCTCCTCTTCTGCCTGAAATGTGGTGCAGAATATGAAAGTCTCATAATCAGGGTTGAGTTGCGGGAGAAAATGAGCCGTCAAAGCGTCTTTCGATATTTGGTAAATGTCCTGGCCATCCACAATGGTTAGCGAGTTGAAGATTCGTAGCACCTCGTCCCCCACATTCAATTATAGGTGCGATCGCATTTTCCTGGCGGAGGTTACGTCTTTGCACTCTATTGCCATCTCGAATTGTTGGAGCCATAGCTGCCACCGGGGGCCAACCGAAGATGGATCCGTGAATGTGTCAAATGGCTGAATCATTGTGGAGGAGCTGCTTTGTGGGCGAGCCGGCGGTTACGACATTGACAGATTTGCGCAAGTCTAGATGGCGTGCTGGGCCCGGGGGTGGATGTGCCGGTCTCCATGGTGGGGTGTCGTCATCACTTGACGGTCCCTTTTGGGGCTGACCTACGAAGTGTTGGCAGAAGGGGCCGCTGCCTCGTTCCAGGTGCCCGCTGCCGTGATCGCACGTGCGCACTGCATGTGCGGTGGGCTCACACGACCAGGTGCGGTGCCAGTGGCCCCTGGATGCCGATGGGTCATGCGTTGCAGGAGGAATGAGATGGTAGGGCGCCGAGCACGTGTGCTGGGTCCCGTTTCCTTCGTCGCGAGTGTTACGTTCTGGCTCCGCGCAGAGGCAGAACGTTGAAGGCCTCTGAGGTAGGCCGCAGTGGCGCAGCTCCGGCTGGAGCGAATTGAAACACGCCACACGTTGTTAGAGTCTGTGCCCGGAACTGCCGCCCTTGCGCGGGGGCGGGGCTTTTATTCAGACACCCTGCGTCACCGCGTTGCGGGGCGCAGGGCGGATATAACAGCCACTTCACGAAAAGGCATTTTTTTCTAAAGCCTAAAGCTCTCGCTCGTGTGCGAGAGCTTCAGGCTTCAGAAAAAAATGCCTTTTCTCCATAATGGTGGCGCCGCACCTGCGAGACCTCCCTTTAATCAGGTGATGCACGTGGGCCGGCGCCACTATTATGGAGAAAACGTGAGGCTGCTGGAAGCAGAGGCCTTGCTTTCTAAATACCGAAGCTCCCGCGGATTCGCGGGAGTTCCAGTCTTTAGGAAAAAGGCCTCTGCTTCCAGTGGCCTCGCCCTTTCAGCCTTAATGGTGACGCTGCCCTTCCCCAGCTGGTGAGGGGCAGCACCACCTTTAAGGCTGAATAGGCGCAGCGCTGTCCCCTGCCAGGCAAGCCTATATAAAATAAATGTAGAGATCAGCACCCTCTAATGCTAATCTCTACAAAAGGCTGCCTGGCAGGGGTGTCAGTAGCCCATTGAGCCGGGGCTCATGAAGGGGGCGTGGCCTAACGGGCCATCAAGACCCCTGTTGTTAGGCCACCCCCCCTCGATGAGCCCCGGCTCGATTTGTAGTGCCACTTAAGGCACTGACGTTACGTCCAACTAAGGCTCACTTCATGGCAGGCTTCCTGTGATATAAGGAAACCCATTCAAAGGCTCGGCGTCTTGCAAAGCCTCAGATGCCACGGGTCACAGAGCGTGTGGCGCTCGCCTATGGACCTTCAGAGAACCAAAATCTTGCTAATTTCGTTTTGAACAAAGTTATTTAGAATTCTTTTATTCATTTTAGTCAAAGTACTGGGCTACCGAGCCAGCTAACCCATAGCCGTGTTCGTAGCTTCAGTGGCTGAGTCTTTGCGTGCATTAACAGGACTATTTTTTACTAAGATTGCTTTTCTACGCACGGGTCCCAGGTTGGGGGGTTCATGTGTGAATACAGAAGATTTCTTTCGAATAGTTTATTTACATTCTACGAATTGTTTCTCATATAGTTGACCTGGCCTTCTATCAGCGCTGGCCCTGGTACTTCCGCCTGATGTTCCAGCACTATTCACACAGAAGGGCACTTGGGGAGGCTAGGGAATAGGAAGCCCCAGGGTATTTCTTCTTGGGGCGCCCTTTTCTTTGTCTTTCCCTAGGAGCAAGAACTCCATGGATCCTGAGAGATCAGGTTAGTGGTTCTGAGTCTGAATTCTTCTCTTTAATCTCCCCTTCTAACACATTTTGTTCCAGTGGGGAAGCCTGCGGGACTTCGTCCACTTTTCCAATGTGTGGTGCCAGGTTGTGTCTAAGTTGAAGGCATCTGTAATGGTCACGTATGTTCAGCCACAAAAAACACACACCCTGGATGTTGCCGACCAGGAGCCCAAAGCTGCACTCCTTGCGGGATAATATCCCAGGTCAAATATCTCAACTAGAACAGAAGTTAGATGGCTCCAATGAGTCACATATCCATAACAGTTGAGGCTGTAAATTTGTAATTTAGATGGCGAGCAGCATACAACTGTGCTCAATAGTTTAACACTATACGTAATCATTAAACTGTGTATTTCAATATTTCTGTCCACCTGCTGGAGTAAGACAAGGAAAAGGACCAAACTGACTCAAAACAGGTTAAAACAGAAAGTAAACATGGTTTTATATAAACAAAAGTCTCTGTCTGTTGCACTGTTAGTTTCCACAGTGCACCGTGAAGGGTGTCGTAAAAAATGCAGTACTTCAAAATACAACAATGGTACGGTTTGAGCTATAAAAAATTTGGGTAAACCAAAAAGAAGGTGAATCGAATGAGTATGACAATTTGTGTCCCAATTACATCATTGGTGATAACATGTACAGTTTCCAACATAAATCCTTTTGAAATTTTCAACATAAAAAGCACTCCTAGTTGGTATGAGGTGCCAACGCGTTTCGGATTCCATTAATCCATCTTCAGGGCCGGATGTGCTCATATTTCATAATGTATTCAAGTAGAATCTCTTTCGTTGGGTCCTAAGAATAATTCAAATGAACTCGTCAAGGGGTATAGTGTATTGTGTTTCAAAGTAACTAATAGGCTTAGTAAATACACTAACCTAGTGAGTCGAGGGAATTGGACTCAAAAAGGTGTTGTCGGGTCTGGAGAGAGTCGCCTCCCATCTAGATCGTTGGTAAATGGTGGCGGGATTCAGGTCTCATGCAGGTATCTGCAGGTAAAAGGGAAAAGCCCCCATCAGAGGTGATGGCAGATTCATACTAAAGCAATTTAGAAGTCGCACTGACAGACTGTTCTGCCGCGCAAAAACATCGCCCCGTGTACTAGCGTGATGAGCTAGTTCGAGCGCATATAGTAATAGGAGTGAGAATCTCTGACAGTCTACTGGAACCGCTAGCGAAGTATCTGGACCGCATTCTACAGCCACTCATACAAGAAACTGAGACGTATATTAAGGACACCACGAATTTTTTGAGAAAATTAAGTGAAAGTACTTTTGTCAAGGAAAGAGATATACTCTTTACCATGGATGTGACATCGCTGTACACCAACATCGCACACAAGGCTGGACTGGAGGCCGTTGAATGGCTATTGCTGAGGTCGGACAATTGCCAAGGAGACAAACTATTCGTCCTAAACCTACTCAAAATAGTACTGATGAACAATTTCTTCAAATTTCAAGATGATTTTTACCTCCAACTTTCAGGGACCGGCATAGGTGCCGCCATGGCTCCAGCTTACGCCAACACTTATATGTATTATTTGGAATCCGAAAATGTCCTCACGTCTCCGAGGTGGGCACGCCATCTTACCCTCTTTGTCAGATACATTGACGATATTTTCGGAATTTGGTCTGGCCCAGAGGATGAACTAAATAATTTCTTCTCAATGATGAACGCCATGCACCCTCGAATTAAGTTTACTACCTTAACGAGTAAATTGAAGATCAATTTCCTTGATGTGGAGGTCTGTGTTAAAGATGAGAACATTGAGACCAGGATTTTCACAAAAGCCACAGACAGAAACAGTCTACTATTAGCTACAAGCTTTCATCCACATCGAACAATAGACAGTGTTCCACTTGGCCAATTTATGCGTTATCGCAGAAACATCTCTGAAGACACGGAATACATAAGACAATCTGCCACATTACGATAAAAATTCAAAAACAGGGGATACAATCCGGCCACAATCACTGGCATTGAGGAAAAAGTATCTATCATGAAGCGGGACACTCTACTAACCTCGAAAAACCAACCAAAGGATGAACATTTGCTCTATGTAACAATATATTCGACCCAAAGCATGAAAATTAGGGACATTATCCAAAAAAACTGCCCGATGCTCCAGATGGACCCTCAAACTCAGCCTCTCATTCGACAACTACCTAACTTCGCGTATAGGAATAGCAAAGCACTTACAAACAGTTTGATCAGAGCTGAAACACCCAACGATCTACCCACGGCAAAGACATTTAAGGGGACACAACTTTGCTTTAATTGCCAACATTGCAGCAACATCTTACCTGGCAATACCATCTCACATCCACACACTGGGAAGCCAATCACACTAAAACATTCCTGTACTTGCGACTCCACAAATGTGGTCTATGCCTTAAAATGCCCTTGCGGTTTTTACTATGTAGGCATCACTATGAGAAACGCCAAGATAAGATGGACAGAGCATAAGCCAAATATAAGGACAAAGAGCCTTAAATCCCCAGTATCAGTGCATTTTCATGAAGTCTAGGCACTCGATAGATCAACTGAAATGTCTAATCTTTGAACAGGTGAAGGCTGGCCCTAGAGGAGGTGATATCCATAAAAAAACTGCTACAGAGAGAAATCATATGGATAGATCTGTTAGACTGTCTCACCCCTCGCGGTATGAACTGTGAATTTGATCTTATGTGTTTCCTTTGATGTTACAGATGTGAATTTAGAAGTTGAGGCTGTGTTCCTCCTTTACTGTTATAAATGTGGAATCGGGACTTTACATAAGCTTGAATGTACAGGGCACACTAAGATGCCATATAAACCGAATGTGCCAATATGTGTATATGCCAATCTGCCAGACATATGTGAATATGTATGTGTTACGCTCACCTGACTCCCACGGAGGCGCTGGCCTGGTTCGCGCTGCTGTGACCTCTTCTAAGGTGATGCGCAGGGTTCGGAAGACGGTCTGGACCGGGCCCCCAAATCTGGCTTGCCTGGCTAGCAGAAGTATCCTTCTGTAGGCGAAAATAGGGGATTAACTGTCTGCGGGGTAATGCAATCGGCCTCCCACTTTCCCCTCTCACCCTCCTCGAAACCCTTCTATGATTTCTCGTAGTGTCTCACCTTAGGGTCTGGAAGGACGAGCTCTCCATCCTGCTTCTGATGCAGGGGCGCGTTGGTATCCAGTTACTTCACTGGATTTTCCGATTGGTTTGAACCAAACTTGCTTGGCTTCCAGGTAAGTTTTTTGATAAGAGGTTCCCCTTGTGTCCATGCATTAATGTACTAATGCTAGTGTCTTTTTCCCCATAGGGGCCGAGGTACGGAATGCCGGGGAACAGGCACCGACCCGAGATGAGAGGTGAAATCCTGTAGAAATCAGGTAAGTCTTTAATGAGCGTTTTTTGGTAATGTCTTTTCATTCGCTCATTAACGCTGATGTCTCTTTTTCCCCTTAGGGGCTGGGGTCCGGAAATGCCAGGATGCGGCGCGGACCCGAAATGAAGAGGGAATGAATCAACAGGTAAGTCTTAACATGGAGATTTAGCTTTCCTTATTCCCTTCTCTCTCTCACCTTTTGTTCTGGTCTTTTTCTCCCTAGGCGCTGGGGCGTGACTGCGAATCCGGATGATCGCTGCTGAACATGGAGGCGCCCTGTAAAGGTGAGTGGAATGCGGCGCTGCAGCGATCGACGCGATGAGCTTTTAAATTAAAGTCTTCCTTTTCAGGATTGT
Source organism: Ambystoma mexicanum (assembly GCF_040938575.1). Classification (NCBI taxonomy): domain Eukaryota; kingdom Metazoa; phylum Chordata; class Amphibia; order Caudata; family Ambystomatidae; genus Ambystoma; species Ambystoma mexicanum. The sequence continues at coordinate 272,450,364 of NC_090927.1, read as the reverse complement.
CGGCGAGATGTCTCCGGGATGCGGATTTAGCAGTTAAGGACTTTTGTTCTGGTCTTTTTCTCCCTAGGCGCTGGGGCGTGACTGCGAATCCGGATGATCGCTGCTGAACATGGAGGCGCCCTGTAAAGGTGAGTGGAATGCGGCGCTGCAGCGATCGACGCGATGAGCTTTTAAATTAAAGTCTTCCTTTTCAGGATTGTCGGCGAGATGTCTCCGGGATGCGGATTTAGCAGTTAAGGACTTTTCCTTCTTCTGTTCTCTTCTTCTCTTCCTTTGCAGGTGATCCAGGATGCTGGCAGGCGTGGCAGAAGTCAGGATGCAGGAGCAGACACGGTGAGCGTCCAGCTGCTAGATGCAGAACAACGCGAAGCACGTGTGGCTGTTCGGGTGGGGTTTAAATAGCCTTGGAAGAAGTTCCAGGTATGTATCCTTCCTCCAATCAGGTATGTATCCTTCCCCGACCACGCCCGGATGGTAAATTAGTCCCACAGGTAAAGTAGTTCCTTTCAGGCCTCAAGGAGGCCGGGATCCTGCAGCATGGTCTGCATCAGGTAAGTGCACCCAAGCACTCCCATAATGAGCCTGGCGCCTATGGCGCCAGGACTGATGTCTTTTATGAGCCTGGCGCCATAGGCGCCAGGACACTGTCCAAAGGGCCCCTATATGGGGTTGCTGGGTCCTTCCTTGGGGACTGGATGTCTGCTTTCGGGGACGCAGGGCTTGAACCGGCTCCCTGGGAGCGGGCATCATGACAGTATGCCTCTAGAGAATGTGAACGGTTTGGGGACCGTCAACATGCCAATCTGCCAGATATATGTGAATATGTATGCCTCTATAGAATGTGAACGGCTTAGGGACCGTCAGCATGACAAACTCTTTGGGGTATTCCATGCAGAGAAATGCTGTAAGTACCCATGTAGATTGACCATTGATCACTTCTCTTCAGTTAGACCCAGTTTTTGATTGGAGCCGGTATGCTCGCTAGCTCCTCCCTCTGGGTCCCAGCTAACCGGAAGGAGGGGGGGCTCCCCACAGTCCGACTGGAACTGTGACGCCCCCCCTCCTGCGCCCCACTACTCAGATTAATGATGCCCCTATTTCCTGCCCTTGCAGACGTTTTTACCTACGCATACAGATGCGCAAGTTCAATTTGATTCTTCTCCTGATTGACACTATTGCAGCGCCGCTCGCAATACAGCTCTGTACGGCTTACTGCTCACACCAACATGGCGGCTTAAGTGCCAACGCGCATGCGTGGCGTCCGTGACAACCACTTTATCTAGGTTCACTTACGAGCGACTCGTCTTGGCGACGGGCCGCTCGGGTTATCCTCCCTGCAGAGATCCAGTAAGTACAATTGAATTTCAAACCAATACGATACTCCCTACGGAGAGATTCTCACTCCTATTACTATACGCGCTCGAAGTAGCTCATCACGCTAGTACACGGGGGCGATGTTTTCGCACGGCAGAACAGTCTGTCAGTGCGACTTCTAAATTGCTTTAGTATGAATCTGCCATCACCTCTGATGGGGGCTTTTCCCTTTTACCTGCAGATACCTGCATGAGACCTGAATCCCGCCACCATTTACCAACGATCTAGATGGGAGGCGACTCTCTCCAGACCCGACAACACCTTTTTGAGTCCAGTTCCCTCGACTCACTAGGTTAGTGTATTTACTAAGCCTATTAGTTACTTTGAAACACAATACACTATACCCCTTGACGAGTTCATTTGAATTATTCTTAGGACCCAACAAAAGAGATTCTACTTGAATACATTATGAAATATGAGCACATCCGGCCCTGAAGATGGATTAATGGAATCCGAAACGCGTTGGCACCTCATACCAACTATGAGTGCTTTTTTATGTTGAAAATTTCAAAAGGATTTATGTTGGAAACTGTACATGTTATCACCAATGATGTAATTGGGACACAACTTTTCATACTCATTCGGTTCACCTTCTTTTTGGTTTACCCAAATTTTGTATAGCTCAAACCATACCATTGTTGTATTTTGAATTACTGTATTTTACGACACCCTTCACGGTGCACTGTGGAAACTAACAGTGCAACAGACAGAGACTTTTGTTTATATAAAACCTGTTTACTTTCTGTTTTAACCTGTTTTGAGTCAGTTTGGTCCTTTTCCTTGTCTTACTCCAGCAGGCGGACAGAAATATTGAAATACACACTTTAATGATTACGTATTGTGTTAAACTATTGAGCACAGTTGTATGCTGCTCGCCATCTAAATTACAAATTTACAGCCTCAACTGTTATGGATATGTGACTCATTGGAGCCATCTAACTTCTGTTCTAGTTGAGATATTTGACCTGGGATATTATCCCGCAAGGAGTGCAGCTTTGGGCTCCTGGTCGGCAACGTCCAGGGTGTGTGTTTTTTGTACCTATGTATTTTGATTTTGATCTCGAGTGGCCTCGAGATTTTCCCAGCCGCACCTGAAATTTATCTTACTCTACCTGATGACACATAGTAATACACTACCCTACTTACGAGGATTATCTTCTTATTGAATTTATATTTGCCTAATTCAGTAGTGCCTCCCACCCCCCTATCTCCTCACGTATGTTCAGCCCCCATTCCTCACTCAGTTCCTGGAAGGCACTCATTTGTGAGGCCCCACCACGTCCACCCACCGTTACAATTCCCTTTCGTTTCAAGTCCCTTCCATCTCAGGTGATGTATCTCTTCGATTAATCTATTTTCTTATAGTATGGCAGACAACGTGAGCCGTTTGGCCCATCCCAAATACCTGTGCTCTTGAGTCCATGCAATCCGCACAGCCTTTGTGGTCGATGGTACTTTAAGGAACTGGGTTTTCCCATATAGAAGCTTCTCCCATTCGCTCATTCCCAACAGCACCAATTCTGTGTCCAATAAGGCGTCCTTACCCTCTCAATATACCCATTTGTTCTCTGTGGCCTGTTGTGACACTCAGTAGTATAGCCTCAGGTTCGGGAACCCCAAACCACCTTTTCAGTGGGATTTGTACAGCGTCTCTAGTTTGACTCTTGGTATTTTTTGTTCCCATACGAATTCCCATAGCGTTTTGTCTATCCTTCCAAATTCACCTGCTTTATTACCCTCAGGGAGTGCTGGATTATGTTCAACAGTCAGTGAAGGGTCACCATTGTGTACATTGCCACCCTTCTCATCAGTAAAATAGAAAGGGCCGTCCACTGTTTCGTATTCTGTTCAAATCTCTGTAGCGGCCACAGGATTGAGTGCACCAAAAAGGTTCTCGTCCTTTTGGATAAACACCCCTAAATATGTAAACCCTTTTTCCTTTGTTCTAATAGGTGGGCTACGTCTCTGGTTTCCCTCCCCTACTCCACCAGGTAATTAATGGATTTATCATAGTTGATGTGCAGCCCAGAGCACCTCCCAAATTCCTATAAAATGTGCATGGCCCTTGGATACAGTAGGAAGTCATTGGCGTTATGCGAAATTCGTTCTCCCCACGCCCCCAACCCTCCGGCCAGACATATCTCGTCAGCTCTGGGTCTCTCCTGACCCATTCCGCCAATGGCTCCAGTGCTAAAGCAAATAGAATGGAGGACAGTGAGCATCCCTGTCTGGTTCCCCGCTCCAAATTAAATGTTTCCAATAACGTATTGTTTACCTTCACTCAGGTCGCTAGACCGTTGTATAGTATTTTCACCCAGCCAATGTACCCTTCCCCAATTACTACAAACATGTACGCCCATTCAATCAAATCATATGCCTTCTGTGTGTCCAGTGGCAGTATGTCCAGTGATTCCTGTTTATCTTTCACCATACCAAGAACCAAATTCAGATGTTCATTCTTGTGGATCCATTTGGGATAAACCCACATTGGTCCTCTTTCACTATGTTTGTTATCTTTTTTTGTAGCCTGTTTGCTAGGATTTGGCCAGGATTTTGATCTCCATATTTATCGGGAAGATGGGTCTTGATGACCCATAATTCGCCCTCGGCTTCCCCTCCTTTGGTAGAAACACTATAATTGCTTCCCTTCGATCTAGCGAGAGAAAACCCTTTCTCCTACTTTCCTGCAACATATTCCTCATCGGTCCCACCATCTCCTTTTTCAGTTTTATCCATAACTCCAGAGGCAGTCCATTCAGTCCCACCATATTCCCTTTCCCCACCTGAGACATATCAGCCTCCATTTCCTCTATCTGTAAGTCTCCCTCGATTGCCCTTCTTTGTTCTGCTGAATGGTGGGCTATCAGTAATTGCTCCAGAAACCTCTGTATTTCTGTTACCAATTTGTTCAGTTGGGTCCTATAAAGCAAAGTGTCTCTCTGGTTAATTTAGCTCTCTGTGGCTCCTGATTAAAGCACAGGTCTCCCTTGAAGTTTGTGGTGAGACCAGACTTTCTGTCTCCATCAAATCACATACCTTTTCCCTCTGAAAGGGGGTCCCCCTTCAGGGGTTGCCTACTTGTCATGGGCGCTACTCCCGAGGGGCCAGGACTGGCCCAGCGCCCTCGGAAGCAGACCCGTCTTCCACTACTCCGGACCCAGCAGACCCCTACAGGGGCCCTTTGGACCGTGTCCTGGCGCCTTTGCCGCCAGGCTCATGAAGGGTTTCAGTCCCGGCGCCATAGGCGCCGGGCTCATATTGATAAACAGTGTAATAATGCTTGGGTGGACTTACCTGAGGCAGACCATGCTGCATATTTACCCAGAACAATCCAGTCTGGTTGAAGTCCCCAGCCATCAGGGCTGGGAGGAACTATTCCCTCCATTCAGGAACTCTTTTCCTACCTGGGTGGAACCGGTGGAAGAACACACACTGGAAGCACTTCTCTGCTATTTAAACCACGCCCGATGGAAAACACGTGCTTCGCGTTATTCTGCAGCAGCAGCAGGATGCTCACCGAGTCGGCTCCTGCATTCCAGGTCCAGAGTCATCTTCAGCTTCCGCGCAGCAACCTGTGGATGAAGAAAGACACAGAACAATACTTACCAGATCCCGGAATCCAGTCACCGGCAAAACCTGCAAAGAATAAACATAAGGTTAGAAAAGTGCAACTCGTTCGCAGCCGCGCCCGCTTACCTGATCCATCCGTGATTGCAACGGAGCTAACCGGGGCCTTCTCTTCGGCAGCTTCTCTGCACCTGGAAGGCAAAGGACATAATTAAAAAGGGGTTCGGGTGAAGGCAGTCGCATTCATCTTAACTTACCAGTTTTTGCACGCGCAGAAGCGGCCGCATCAACCGCAGCATCCCGGCACACCTGAAAACTAGGAAAAAGGACATTATTAGAGGTGCCATTAAAAGCGGCCAACGATCATTATACTTACGTGCATCGGCACGTGCAGTGGCAACGGATATAAAGCCCGCAGCACCCCGGCACCTGAAAACTAGAAAAAGGACATTATTAGAGGTGCCATTAAAAGCGGCCAACGAACATTATACTTACGTGCATCGGCACGTGCAGCGGCAACGGAAAACTACGCTCACAGCATCCCGAGGCCTGAAACAAAGGAAAAGGGACATTATTGAGGTGCCCATCTTTTAAAGCCTAAAGACTACAGTATACTTACAGGCATCCGCTCGTGCAGTAACGGCGGCATCGCTCTCAACACTGAACTCATCCAGTGACGTAACTGGAATCCACGCACCCCTGCACCCGACGCAGGATGGAGAGCTCAGCATTTATACGCCTAAGGTGAGAGCTCGCCGAGACAAGTAGAAAGCTAGGCTATGGGAGAAACTGGCGATTGGTGGGAGAAGGAATCCCATCAAACGGTGATTAACCCTTTTTCTTCCACTTGCAGAAAACTTACCCTGCAAGTCAGACATTCGATAAGAGGAAGCCCAGTCCTGCGAGTTGTCCGAGCTCTACGCTTCTCAATTGAAGAAACGATAGCAGCGCAGCCGGGATCAGCGCCTCCGTGGCAATCAGGTGAGCATTACAGAACGCGAAGCCCACCAATAACCTCCTACCCAGGCGCTATGGAAACTTCCGACACAGACCAACTGGCCCAGTTATTAGGGGAATTAAGAGCTGAAGTTCATGCTGCCCGCCAGGAAACGAATGCCCTTAGGAGGGAATTGATAATATCAAAAGAACGAACTGATGATCTCGCCAGACAGTTATTACAGACACAAGCGGGGCAAACCCCGCTACCTAATTCAGGAGGGAGCTATATCCCAGCGGCTTCAGCCAATCCTGTTCAAATCAACCTACCCGGAAATGTGCCATTGGCACCGCCTGAACGCTTCTCTGGTGACCCTAAAAGGTTTGCGGTGTTTATAAATCAATGCCGATTGCACTTTCTTTGTAGACCTGCAGCCTTTCCGACTGACCAGACTAAGGTAGCCTTTGTACTTTCGTATCTTAGCGGCAGTGCCGCTGATTGGTCGATCCCTCTGGTTACACAGGATGACCCGATCCTTCGTGATTTCCCGACCTTCCAGGCAAATATGGAAAGACTTTTTGCAAGGCATTCCTAGGGGCAGGCCCTGGACAACGAACTCCTTTCCCTACGACAGGGCAATCAAGATCTTTTGGCCTACATTGCATCATTCAATAGGCTAATCGGGGAAACCAGATGGCCTGAGGACAAAAGAATTACGCTTTTTCACAGGGGTTTGCGTGGCAAACTCAAAGACGTCCTTGCCCAGGTAGTGAATCCTCCTCAGGATTGTTCAGAGTACATTGATTTGGTGGTCCAATTGGATCACAGACTACAAAACAGAAAGGCGGAACGATCCAGGTTTGAAACACGAGTGTTCCCTAAGCCTCAAAGTCACACCAAAGGAGTTGAAGCCGTCGAACCTATGCAAATTGGGGTTGCAAAGGGTCCCCTAACCCAGAAAGAACGCGACAGGAGACGACAAATGCAACTATGTCTCTATTGTGGAAATTCAGGACATTTTCTTCGAGATTGCCTGGTGAAACCACCTAAGAAGACAGAGGGAGCTTCTGATAAGAGTTCTGAAAAGCCTGAGCCGGGAAACGACCTCGCCCGACAAGTGTAGAGGTCCGCTTGTCGAGCATAAAAACCAGTTCTTTGACCTCGCACTTCATAATGCCAATGGTCCTCGTAAACCCAGAGCAACCGGATCGTTTGCATGCAATTAAGGCATACATTGATAGCGGAGCAGTTGGAAATTATGTGGACCGCGAATTGGCTTCCAGGATGAACTTACCTCTTTGTCCAAAGGTGGTTAAAGACGTCATTACCACGGTGGATGGGACGGAAATCGCCTCCGGACCAGTGACCCATACCACTACTGAAGTGATGATACTAGGCCAAGACGGGCATCAGGAGGTAATTGTGTTCGACGTGATCAAGGCTCCTCAATTCCAAGTAATTCTAGGGATTCCTTGGTTGGAGAAACACAATCCTCAGATTGATTGGCGAGCAAAGACGATAAAGTTCCCAGAGTGCACACCAACTTGTTATCCACGACCCAACATTGGCCTAGCGTCAGTAACGGCTGACGGTCCACAATTACCTCTAGAGTATCGAGAGTTCCAAGATGTTTTTCAAAAGGAACAGGCTAACACCTTGCCACCCCACAGATCATACGATTGTCAGATAGATTTGCTACCCGGTGCAACTCCCCCTTGCAGTAGGATTTACGCCCTTACCGAGCCTGAGAACCTTCATCTGCGACAGTATTTAGACCAGTACCTGGCCAATGGCTTTATCCGTCCGTCGAAGTCCCCTGCATCCTCGGCTGTGTTCTTCGTACCAAAAAAAGAAGGTGACCTCAGAACCTGTATAGATTATCGTGCTCTGAACCAGATAACAGTAAAAAACCGGTACCCCTTACCTCTGATCCCGGAACTCCTTGACCAGGTAAAAAACACCTGTATTTATACTAAGCTTGATCTCCGGGGAGCTTATCACTTGGTACGGGTCAAGGAAGGAGATGAATGGAAGACAGCCTTTCGCACTAAGTATGGGCTATTTGAATACCAAGTGATGCCCTTTGGACTATGCAATGCACCGGCCGCCTTCCAATATTTTATGAATGATATCCTCAGAGAGCTCATTGATGTCTGCGTTGTCGTCTACATAGATGACATTCTTGTGTACTCATCTTCAGAAGCTGACCATCGAAATCATGTTAGGGCGGTCCTTGAAAAACTTCGCCAACATAAACTTTTTGCCTAGCTCGAAAAATGTGTTTTTCATGTCACTGAGGTCGAATTTTTGGGATTTATTCTGACACCCAAAGGAGTCCACATGGACTCGAGAAAAGTAGACGCTATCCTCAAATGGCCGTCTCCTACTTCTGTGAAAGGCGTTCAAAGCATGCTAGGCTTTGCCAATTTTTACCATAGATTTATTCCAGAGTTTTCACGAGTGGTACAACCCATCACCGCCCTCTTAAGAAAAAATAAACGCTTTGAATGGTCCGCAGAAGCAGAACAAGCCTTCCAAGAGCTAAAGGCTAAATTCACCTTGGCGCCAATACTTAAACACCCACGCCCGGACCTCCATTACATCGTTGAAACCGACGCCTCCAGCTTAGCAATGGGAGCAGTCCTATCACAAAGAGATCCAGAGACTAACCAACTGCATCCTGTGGCATTCTGGTCTCGGAAGTTCTCGGCGCCTGAGATGAACTACACCATCACAGACAAAGAGCTTCTAGCGATTAAATCAGCCTTTAAGGCATGGCGGCATTATCTCCTCGGGGCCAGACACACCGTCACAGTGATCACCGATCATCGAAATCTGCAGTATCTGAAAACCGCCAAGGCTCAATCCTCCAGACAGCTTTGCTGGGCTCTATTCTTTGCTGAATTTGACTTCGTGATCACTTATCGCCCCGGCAACAAGAACGGCAAAGCGGATGCTCTTTCCCGAATTGGAATGGGAGATAACGTTGCCAATCCAGAACCTGTACCAATAATTCCTGAACAAAGGATCGTGGGTCTGATTTCTTCACAATCCATTGAGGATATTGAAGAAAAAACTAAACAACTTGTAACCTCACCAGACTTACTGAACTGGTTACAAAAAGGAAAAGATTTCACCGTAAGCAATGACTTGCCTTATTTCCAAGGACGATTGTTCCTACCACACACCGATTTACAAAGACAGGTAATCTCCTGCTATCATGATTCATTAATTGAGGGTCACCCTGGCATTGCCAAAACCATAGAAAAGGTGAAGAGACACTTCTGGTGGCCTTCGTGGAGAAAAGACATAAAGGAATTCGTGATGTCCTGCGGTGTGTGCGCTCAAAACAAGGGTCAGAAGAAGAGGCCGGCCGGTCTTCTGCAACCATTAGACATCCCACCGTGTCCCTGGCATACCCTTTCCATGGACTTCATCACAGACTTACCCTCCTGTTCCGGGTACAACAACATTCTTGTTATTGTGGACCTGTTTTCTAAAATGGCCAACTTCATTCCGCTAAAAGGCTTACCTTCAGCATCAGTCCTAGCCAAAGTATTTCTTGAAAACATCGTCCGGCTACACGGCTTCCCGTCAGTACTAATCTCAGATAGGGGGAGCCAGTTTATTTCCCACTTTTGGCGTAGCTGTTGTCGATTAGCTCAAATCGATGTAAGACTTTCGACCAGCCATCATCCCCAGACCCACGGGCAAACCGAGAGAACAAACCAGACTCTCGAGCAATATTTTCGATGCATGCTACAACAGTCGGAGAGTAACTGCAAGGACATCCTTTGGATAGCTGAATATGCTTACAACAATTCAGTTCATTGGGGTACCGGGAAGTGTCCCTTCTACATCTTGTATGGGGTTCATCCTCGAACCTCCAACCTTGATCCACCTCAAGATCTTGGAACACCCGCCGTGGATCAATTGCACACCATTATTACCCAAGCTTTTAAGGAAGCGACTGCACATCTACAACAAGCTAAAGAGAGGTACAAAAAAGGAGCAGATCAACACCGAAGCAATGCCCCTCAATACCAGGTTGGGGATCAAGTCTGGCTGTCCACCAAACATTTATCGCTTAAAGGGCCTCGCACCTTCAACCCCAAATACCTGGGACCATATCCAATTACGGCCATAATTAATCCAGTGGCCATTAAATTAGAATTGCCAACCCATATGAGAATACATCCTGTATTTCACGTATCTCTTTTGAAACCCATGCAACCTGGAACCAGCTTGACCAATCCTCCAGAGCCCATTCAAGTGAATGGGGAGCCCGAATTTGAAGTAAAAGACATTTTGGACTCTAAAATCATCAGATCGAAGCTATTCTACCTAATCGACTGGAAAGGCTACGGACCTCAGGAAAGGTCATGGGAACCCTATGACCACGTCAATGCTCCTCGTCTAGTCCAGAAATTTCACCGAACCTTTCCCGATAAACCAAAATCCCCGGGGAGGACAAGTTTGGGAGGGGCCTTGAGGGGGGGTGCTGTCATGGACGCTACTCCCGAGGGGCCAGGACTGGCCCAGCGCCCTCAGAAGCAGACCCGTCTTCCACTACTCCGGAACCAGCAGACCCCTACAGGGGCCCTTTGGACCGTGTCCTGGCGCCTTTGGCGCCAGGCTCATGAAGGGTTTCAGTCCCGGCGCCATAGGCGCCGGGCTCATATTGATAAACAGTGTAATAATGCTTGGGTGGACTTACCTGAGGCAGACCATGCTGCATATTTACCCAGAACAATCCAGTCTGGTTGAAGTCCCCAGCCATCAGAGCTGGGAGGAACTATTCCCTCCATTCAGGAACTCTTTTCTTACCTGGGTGGAACCCGTGGAAGAACACACACTGGAAGCACTTCTCTGCTATTTAAACCACACCCGATGGAAAACACGTGCTTCGCGTTATTCTGCAGCAGCAGCAGGACGCTCACCGAGTCGGCTCCTGCATTCCAGGTCCAGAGTCATCTTCAGCTTCCGCGCAGCAACCTGTGGATGAAGAAAGACACAGAACAATACTTACCAGATCCCGGAATCCAGTCACCGGCAAAACCTGCAAAGAATAAACATAAGGTTAGAAAAGTGCAACTCGCTCGCAGCCGCGCCCGCTTACCTGATCCATCCCTGATTGCAACGGAGCTAACCGCGGCCTTCTCTTCGGCAGCTTCTCTGCACCTGAAAGGCAAAGGACATAATTAAAAAGGGGTTCGGGTGAAGGCAGTCGCATTCATCTTAACTTACCAGTTTTTGCACGCGCAGAAGCGGCCGCATCAACCGCAGCATCCCGGCACCTGAAAACTAGAAAAAGGACATTATTAGAGGTGCCATTAAAAGCGGCCAACGATCATTATACTTACGTGCATCGGCACGTGCAGTGGCAACGGATATAAAGCCCGCAGCACCCCGGCACCTGAAAACTAGAAAAAGGACATTATTAGAGGTGCCACTAAAAGCGGCCAACGAACATTATACTTACGTGCATCGGCACGTGCAGCGGCAACGGAAAACTACGCCCACAGCATCCCGAGGCCTGAAACAAAGGAAAAGGGACATTATTGAGGTGCCCATCTTTTAAAGCCTAAAGACTACAGTATACTTACAGGCATCCGCTCGTGCAGTAACGGCGGCATCGCTCTTCAGCATCCCAGCAACAGTGCCACAACTAAGGCTGCAAAAGACTTGAGCCTCAACACTGAACTCATCCAGTGACGTAACTGGAATCCACGCACCCCTGCACCAGACGCAGGATGGAGAGCTCAGCATTTATACGCCTAAGGTGAGAGCTCGCCGAGACAAGTAGAAAGCTAGGCCGTGGGAGAAACTGGCGATTGGTGGGAGAAGGAATCCCATCAAACGGTGATTAACCCTTTTTCTTCCACCTGCAGAAAACCTACCCTGCAAGTCAGACATTCGATAAGAGGAAGCCCAGTCCTGAGAGTTGTCCGATCTCTAAGCTTCTCAATTGAAGAAACGATAGCAGCCCAGCCGGGATCAGCGCCTCCATGGGAATCAGGTGAGCGTTACACTACTGTAAACAGTTGTCCCAGACAGGACATTCACTGCCCTGCATGCAGAGGGTTGGGAGCTAGCTTCAAGTTCACACATTGCATATCAAAGAGGTGTTGGTTTCTTGTCCCCTTTTGTCAGTGCTGTGATCAGGCCTCTCGCAGGCCTGTTTCAATTAACTCTCATCAGTATGTGCTGCCACCAGCAAAACCTTGACAAAAGACAGGGCAGATCCATGGAGCCATTGATATTTAATTAGGCTCGCCATGGCAGGAGGAAGGTGTGGCCTTCCCCCTTCCTGAGATGCTTTGATGTACCTGTGGCTGTCACATTCCAGCTGAACATGACAGGGGGACTTTGCCTGTAGGCTGTAGGCTGTGTCCACCCAGAGTACACGTGACTATGTGTTTGTTGTGCGGAGAGCATAGGAAAATGTATGCAGTTTAGCCCCACACATTTTCTGAGGTTGATCTCCCATCATTCAATTTCTTACAAAAATATTTAAAAAAGCCCAGGTTAGTGCACACCCGCCGTGTGGATGGTCGAATTCCTCACATGCCCCCCAGCCTCAACATGTGAACCACCACCCTACTGAGGGTCTGGTTCATCATCAAGGCAAAAGCACTGGCTGAGGCCATCTGCATTTCCATGCTGGGAGCCTGGCTTGTGCTGGAGGTCCATATCTAATTCCTGTAGGGATATGGCCCAACGCAGAAGCTTAGGGTTCTCCCTTTGCATGGCCATTAACCCTCGCAGAGGCCGGTGGTCTGTCCGGATCATTAAAAAATGTGACCCAAAGATGTAGGGTTTCAGCTTCTTTACAGCCCACAGAACCGCATACGCCTCCTTTCCTGCAACAACCCAGTTCCTTTCCATTTTGGTCAACCCCTGCTAATGTAGGCGACAGGTTGCACTACCCCTTCAGAGTTCAGCTGTGCTAACACTGCTCCAATCCCAAAATCACAGGCGTTTCTCTGGATAATGAACTCCTGACCATAGCCTGTCACTTTCAGAAGTGGGGCCCTGCACAATCCATCCTTTAAATCCTGAAAGGAGGTTTGATAGGTGGGGGTCCAAGTTACCTTCTTTGGCATCTTCTTGGAAGTTACATCATTCAGGGGCATGGCAATGGTCCCATACCGTCAATCTCTTTGGCCCCGATCACGTAGCCGTTGCAACTATTTTGGGATTAGGAAGATGATTACCCAACAGATATGGGACAGGGATGGATTCTTTCAACGCTACACAGCGCTGTGATGTTTCACCTCGCCAGCTGAACTCTACTATAGCCAAGGGGGATTTACTCTTTCAGGCCCATCAATATACTGACGTGGCTGTACCCACTGCCGGGTGACAGCTGTGATGCTAGATGCAGTGTCTCGGATCGCAGGACTTTTGTGTCCATTAATATACACATGTTCTAGATACAGTAGAGTATTATTGGGAACTGAGATCTCTTCTGGAGACCCGGTACTGTTCCCACTCAGTGTAACTAATCCACATTGGGGTACTCCCTGGCGTAGTGGGAAGTCCTCCTCTAAGAGGCCCACACTTATGATGGCCTCTTCCATGAGTTCAGCATTCACTATGGCTTGCTTGGGTAAGCTCTTGCAAGCACGATCCGCTTTCCTAAGGCCCCGGTCCTTACACACAAAACAACCTTTGGGTGGTTAGAACACAGGTGTCCCAGTGTGCGGGGGGGCCTGTGCTCTTCTTTTCAGTGTGCATGGCTGAACTAGAGTTTTGGGATTCCCCCTCGTTCTTTTGGGGACCTGACTTCGAAAACAATTGAGTTGGACCTTTGTCCTTCCCATCCTTGTTTATTTGTTTTTCTGCCGATTTCTCTTCTGGTTTGGGTGTGCTCGCCTGAGCCTTTTTCTTGACTCGACTACTCACAAACCTTTCAGAAGCCTATGCAAGCTCCCTACGGTCTGTGATAGTCTTGTCCACAAGATGCTGGTGTAGGTCAACCTCACAATTTTTCAATACATGCTCACACGCAATCAAATTGTACATCCCTTTAAATGTGTCAACTTTGCCCCCTCAGCCATAACTCAATTTCGAATAAGAAAGGAACAGTAATACATGGCTGATACAAGCACAATAACACTTCTATCATGGAATGTGCAAGGGCTGAACTCGCCACGGAAGCGAAAATCTGTAGAACACAGGCTTGGAATAAAGAGAAGGGGTACCTGTTTTAACGTCCCTAGTTCTACAGGTCAATCTAACAGAAATACCACAGGGTTTGAACTAGTAGACCAAATACAAAGATGACGGAGTACACAAGTGGTTTAAGCTCGGTTTACAGTTCCCAAGCTTATTTTCAAGTCAAGTATCAACTTTAGAGAACAAAACGCGTAAATACCCGAACAGGAAGCAAGATACTCCCTTTGGGTTGAAAATTAAAATGAAAAAAGAAAAGTGTACAAACACGAAGTAATACGACTCCATATTGAATAATTTCTAGGTAGGTGGAACATATATAATCAACCAACGGTGTTTATATATTGTTTTCAGATTCATGAACCAGAAGGAAGGTGATGAAAGAAGGGTAGCTTTGGAATTATAAGCCTCCTTTACACATATTTTGTCCATCGAACATCACGTCTCCCACGAATCCGCTTTGGAAGCTGTGGCTGTTGCTACCCTGAGTAAGTGACCTAGCCCCCCTTTTTAACTTGGGTCCGATCCACTGATGGGTACCCTTTGTGATCTGTAAAGTTACAAATATAATGTTGGCTTTTGCGATCAAGTCAAATGGAGACAGTCTTAGGTAATGGATACAATTTTCTTACCCCATAGACCAGAGGACCTTTTGCCTCCAGATTCCAACTGTCCCTCCTGACCCCATCGGATAAGAGGTGAGTTGGTTGTTGTTCTAGTGATTATAGAGCACATCATATTAACATGCAATCAAATAACTTGAAAAGGAGTGACGGGGATACACAATACTCATGGAGTGTTTTATGTATTTTTTTTAGATGGTGTGGCCCATGTCAATATATGTGCCTGAAAAATGGGTTGTTTTGTCCTGAAGAAGGTTGCCGTACAGAGAGAGTATTAATGATGATGCTCGTTGAGAGCAACTGAAACACGTGTCGACGTGAGAACTGTGGGAATAACAGAACACAGACTTGTGTGATACCCCAAATTGGTGGGGATGTTTTCACAATGAATTGTAAACATATTTAGAGATAACAGATGTTTTTACTGTTTTTTATACACAGACCATTTTTTCAAAGTATGAAGTGTAGAATGAGAGATTGATGAGGAAAGTATAAATGTGAATGAATGAATGAAGAGCATGGCCCATAGAGTTATATGAATTGTTTAATATATTTTTTGATACAGCATATTTGCTTGAATAAAAGAAAATAAGCTTGGGAACTGTAAACCGAGCTCAAACCACTTGTGTACTCCGTCATCTTTGTATTTGGTCTACTAGTTTAAACCCTGTGGTATTTCTGAACACAGGCTTGGGCAATTAGAGGGGGACATTGCGATCCTGTAGAAAACTCATTTACTCCAAGAAGACGAACACAGAGTAAAATTTGCCAGGTACCGAAGAACATATTTTGCTACTTCGGGCCAAAAGAAGAGGGGAGTGGCTATACTCCTAAGTGATAGGGTCCCCCTAACAAAAATCACCATAAAAAGAGATCCTAATGGGAGATGTCTTCTGCTCAAAGGTCTGTTCGAAGAGCTCCCGATCACAATTGCTGCAATGTACGGACCCAACTCCGACCAAGCTAACTTTATCACAAACCTAATCCCAACCATCTTGGCATTCCAGGAAGGGCATTTATTTATGGGCGGGGATTTCAATTCGATGCAGAATCCTCAGATGGACAAGACCCGCCCGCCCACTAAATCTGACTACACACGAGAAATCTCTCTAGCCAAGCTACTAAGGGAACGGAAACTGTCGACGCCTGGAGGCTCTTCAACGGGACCTCAAGGGACTACTCCCACAATTCCCAGGTACATAAAGGATTCTCAAGAATCGACCTCATTCTAATTTCAGGAGTCATTTACCCATGCTTGGAAGCAACTGAAATACACACCTGTATGATCTCGGATCATGCTCCAGTTACGGCGAAGCTAGCTATATCGGGACAAAAGCTCCCGGCACAACGACAATGGAAACTGAATGACGCTCTGCTACTAGATGTATGTATTAAGATGGAAGTTGAGAACACTATAATCAATTACTTCAAGGAAAATACCAAGGAGACTACTGCTATCAATATCATATGGGACGCTATGAAGGCGGTTGTCAGAGGCTCACTAATTAGTGCAGGAGCGGAACAACAAAGGGTTTCCAACATAACTGCATCCAAGCTTGAGGAGAAGGTGAATCAACTGGAGACAGCTTTGAAAAGGCAATACTCCAGAAAAACCGAGAGAGAACTTAGAAAGGCCAAAACAGCCTTAGAAATGCACTGCGCCGACCGCACCGCCAAGTCCCTAGCCTTTACAAGACAGTTTTATTATATTAAAGGCAATAAAGCGAACAAAGTGCTAGTGCAAAAATTGAAGCAAACCCAAAACAGAAACAACATTGTTACAATAGCTGGAGCGGATGGCAGAGCTCTCTACAGTGACGCAGATAAAATTGCGGAACTAACGAGCCCTCACTCAGAAATCATGAGTGGGCCGCCAACAGCACTAGTCAATCTACCAAAGTACTTAAAACCAATACCCAAGCAGAGATCGGTCCAGCTGGAGCACCTGGAGAGGCCTGTATCGGCAGAGGAAATTATCGAAGCTATCAAAGCGCTAAAATCCACGGCTCCTGGCCCTGATGGCCTATCCGCAGCTTTTTACAAGTCCTACGCCAGGCTCCAGGTCCCTCAGCTGGTGGAATTGTTCAACTCATTCCTTGCGTCAGGCTCTGTTACCGGATCGATGGCAGAATCGCTGACAGTCTTGCTACATAAACCAGGGAGAGCTCCTGAACTGCCCAGCTCCTACCGCCCGTTCACGCTTATGAACAATGACGGTAAGATTTTCGCTAAGGTGTTGGCGGGCAGACTGGCAATGGTTCTACCGGACTTGATTGAGAGTGACCAGACAGGATTTATACCTGGGAGAGGGACTCATGACAATATCCGGAGAACAATAGACATTATTGAACATGCCCACAGGACTGGGGATAGAATGGCAGTTCTATCATTAGATGCTCATAAAGCTTTTGATATGATGGACTGGGGGTATTTGCGGGCAGTATTGGTACATTTTAGGTTCGGTCCGAATTTCATCAAATGGGTTATGGCCAATTATCAAATTCCCACTACACAGTTACGAGTTAATGGCAGGCGATCCGAAGCAATACAGATATCAAGGGGCACCCGACAGGGGTGCCCACTATCACCTTTGATATTTGCATTATCAATGGAGCCCTTTGCAGTCAGGATCAGGCAGAATGCTAGGATTGAGGGGGTTAAAATAGGTGGCAGGGAATATAAAATCGCCCTTTACGCAGATGATGTTTTAATTACAGCCACAAACCTGGCATCATCTCTAAATTCCCTATGGAAAGAAAGAAATCGATGAATTCGGAGCACTGTCAGGGGTTTAAAATTAACTTAGACAAATCATCGGCCCTAGCGGTCAACATCCAGGATCCTGATAGAGCAGCCCTCCGCCCACTAAAGCCTATCTCATGGGCAAAAGGCACGATAGAATACCTAGGGGTACGAATCACGGAGGACCCGGCACGATTATGTGCTGAAAATTTTCCTCAATTTATCACACATTTCAAAAATGACTTAAAGACCTGGTCCTCTAGGGAATTCTCCTGGTTCGGATTACGGCCATAAAAATGAACATTGTTCCTAGATGGCTCTATACCTGCACAGCAATACCGACCCGCATTCCGACCCCAGTACTCGTAGACTTGCAAAAGAAAATGCAGGGATTTGTCTGGGGGGGAAAAAAACACGCATTGGTAAACGAATAATGATGCGGGACAAGAATCAGGGAGGGCTGGGGGTGACAGACATAGCCAGATACACCCTAGCAGCTCAGCTGTCACACGCTTTTTCCTGGGTACAAGAAGAGAACACCCCAAAATGGAAGCAGATAGAGGAATCCTGGTGCCCGGGCAGCCCCGAGGACCTCCCACACCTGCCAAAAAGAGAGGCGCAAGCAAACACAGGCCCCCTGACTGCCACAATCACGACTGCCCGTTGCTGGAAAGCAGCTGCTCGGAAATGGGGCATTAGGGGCGCACTGGGCCCGCTTTCACCTATCTGGAACAACCCGGAATTTTCACCGGGCCGCAATCCCAATAGCTTTTCAATCCTGGAGGGAGGGGGGACTACACAAAACAAGTGACTTCTTAGAGGAGGGCTCACCCATCTCATTTGAAAGATGCAAAGAGAAATTTGGGATGGGGAGAGGGAACGATTTCATTATACTCAATTGAGGCACTGGTTAACTAATAGGGTGGTTCGAGAGAAATGCACTAGAGAACTAACTGCTCTAGAAAGCACTCTCACAACCCCAATAAAAAGAGGAAAAATGTCCACAATATACCGTCTCCTGGACAGAACCGACCCCACAAAAAAAGAAAAATACATGATTGAATGGGAACAGGACCTTGGTCGGGAAATAGAGGTGGAAGAATGGGCAAAAATCTGGACCAGGCTACATAAAAGCTCACAGTGTATTACTAACAGGGAGGGTGGCTACAAACTCTGTTATAGATACTATGTAACCCCTGTACAAATCAACAAGGCTCATCCAAATCTTTCTGACCACTGCTGGAGGGGCTGTAACACCCCCGGCTCACTAATTCACATGGTGTGGGCATGCCCAAAAGCGGAAGCATACTGGAAGGAGGTGATCAAGCACATCAAAGCCATTACCGGTCTCACCATCCCCTGGGATCCGGGGATCATCTTCCTAGGGGAAACAGGGGACGGAGCACTGCCAATCTCGGGCCACATACCTCAGTTGTGCACTCATCTACTTCTTGCAGCAAAAATCGCCATGGCCCGCCTGTGGAAACATGAGGAGGGACCCTCGATACCTTTGTGGTGGTCAAAATGCTGGGACATCATGGTGGCGGAAAAGGTAACCGCAATCCGAAATAATTCCTTTACTAAATTCATGAATATCTGGGATCCCTTCATGGACTATGCTGCCAGATTCCCGGCCCTGACCAAAAGGCCACCACTCACCAGATGGCTGCAAAGCAGTCCCCTCTACTGACCAGCCTATAATCTTCAATCAGAATCACCCAGCCCATAACTGCCGATATGCACACCAAGCTCGAATATAGGATCAAAGGAGTTCTACCTAATGCCGACTAATAACTAATCTGCCATATGAATATGTATTGCTGAACGTTGAGATTGTTGATTATAATGCTGTTGTTGATGTATGACTGAAATATACAACTTAATAAAATGTTGTTATGAAAAAAAAAATGTGTCAACTTTGTTACCAGTCACCCACCCGCTCAGATATTTCACTGACAAGTGTGTGAATGCTTCAAATGTCTGCCCACTTTTCTTTCCGAGCTCTCTGAAGCTCTTGAGATACTGTTCTGCATCAGTGCCTGGTGTTGATAAGCGACTCATCAGGGCTGCACCCCACAATACCTCATCCACCTACTGTAGCTGCAAAGCCAGCTCAAGTGCTTAAAACCAGTCAAAAATATCCTTCCCCACTTCATAAGCCTGCAATAAGTCATTGGGGATGTGTCGGGGCTTATCCCAGGCACTTTGGTTTGAGGCACTACTGCTGCTTTTGCTAGAGGTGGATCTGTTGGCCTCTTTCTTCTCTTCAACCGCAAGCTTGCGCAGCTCTATGGTGACCTTGTCCCGCTGTTTCAGTTCCTCTAGCGCCAGTCTCCTCTCCTCAAGCAGGAGCTTTCTAGCCGCTACCTCATCAACAGCCGGTACAATTACTGGGCCACTTAGAGACTATGCTGAGGCCTGGGACCTGTGGGATGTCGCACTACCCCCTGACACTCTAGAGTGTTGAGAAACCACACTTGCCCCCAGGAAGATGATTGGTGAGAAACACTGCTAATGCCATTGTCCTCAATATTTTCCCCCTCTGGAAGGTATTTCCCGTTCTGGTACACGGGTCTTCTCCCCAACCATCCTTGCTTCTACCCAAGCTTGGAGGCTGGTCAGCGACTCAGGTTTATTAACCTTAGTGCTTTGGGGAAGTCCCCTTTCTTGACATACGATGCGCAGGACATTCTTGGACTTGCCTTTACAGTCTCTGTGTCAAGATCCATAACTATTACTAATACCTAGCAGTGACTAACGTTGCCTGCAACAGTACTTTTACCGTTGGGTGACTAAGCTGTGCGCATGCTCCAACTGATCCGACCGCTTGCCACCAATGTGACGAATCAACTTCCAGGGCACCAGTGTTCCAGGGATGAATATCGGTTTCTAAACCATCAATCAGCCCCACACCTCTAGTACACCAGAAGGGATCCAAACAGATTTGAAACACAAGTCAATTATAAATATCCTTGTCCAATTGTGGTAATGTGGATGGAACAGCAGGCTTATCTCTGCAAGGTTGTGAATCGTTGGTTAGTTGCAACGCAGCGAAAATACAATTATTACCCAATGATAAAAAGGGACTGTCCAGTCAAGGTTGTATAAACATATGTACTTTATTATTATCACAACAGACAGTTTTAGAGCACTACAAAATGCAACCCACCCATGTAAAGGAATACAGAGGACAGACAGTTTCAAGAAGGAAATGAGATGCCTCTGGATACTGACAAGAGGGTAGTCCGTAAAGTAATTAATCACAATGTTCAAGGATACTTGGTTTCAGCACCAAGGGAGCAATGGATCATGAAATGGCCCTACGGGCCTTCGGACAAGGTCCAGGGGGGTAGAACCACAATGTTCCTTGTGCTTGTAGAAGTTCTTGGTGCTCGACAGCGTTGAGTCAGTTTCAGGGCGCTTTGCAGCTTGTGTGACAGAGTTGAAGACAGGAGAAAGCTGCGGGTATCAGGCGGCAGGCAGTTCGGCGAGCGAGGCAGGACGGGTGGCTGCAGGCTGGCCTACACGGTGGCTCGGGGTCAGGAATTGTTGTCTCAATGCTGGTTGGTGGGTCTGAAGCACTGATCAAGGCATCTCAGACGGCTGAGCTACTGCAGCGTGACAACAGTCAGGGGTGCAGTGGGTTGCAGCTCGAGGGGTTTGACTGTCTTGTAAATGTCCTTAAAAGTGGATGCTGGTTGATGCTTGTCAGTGCATTCCTAGTTTCTTTGCTGGGCTTGTGTTATCATTTAAGGTGGACAGCCCAAAGCTGAGGAGGGTGTTGCAGTCTTCTGGTTTGGTTCAGAGACTCTCTGGCACTTCCCACCTATGAGGCTTGCTGCAGACCCTAGCAGGCATGTGCTGGCTGGGTACCGTTCTGGAGCTGCTGGAGGGTCCTCTGGATTCAGTATCTCCCTCTGTCCCCTGGGAGATGTTTAGGGGAGGGATCTTGGCTCCCTCTTGGATTTCCTGGCCTTCCTTCACTGGTGGAAGATGTAAGGCAGACTATAACTTCAGGCAGGTTCCAAATTAGCCCTTCTTGTTACTCCATGCGAGGTCTTCAGCTTATCTGCCAAATGAGAGGCTCAACCCTCTTTTAAAGCCAAATGGGCCACAGTGATTGGTGCAGTCTAAGCCTACCTTAATGAACCAATCCTGGGTCCCCACCAACAATCTTCTGTTATGCGTGAGGTCATAACCAGAATGCATTGCAAGTGGAAAGTTAAGGGGTTACAACAAGTCCCACCCATCTTCCTGTCTGTTGTGGATCAAAGTGCCTCTCTGGTTAATTGAGCTCTATGTGGCTCCTGATCAAAGTGCAGGTTTCCCTTGATGTTTGTGGTGAGAACAGACTTTCTGTCTCCATCAAATCACATACGTCTTCCCTCTGAAAGGGGGCCCCCCTGCAGGGGTTGCCTACTGTAAACAGTTGTCCCAGACATGATATTCACTGCCCTTCATACAGAGGGGTGAGCGCGAGCTTCAGGTTGACACATTGCATATCAAACAGGTGTTGGTTTTGTAAGGAAGGCATGGTATCAATAGTACGATAGACACAAGTGACCACAGTTCAAGAGTGTTTATTGAACTTTAACAAGGGTATGATAAATGCCTATCTAATCCTAAATCTACAGATGGGAGCAAGCTACGACCATCAAATAATAATAACGCAGTCCTAGTGGTGTCTTGTCAAAATAAAAGGGCCTATACTGAAAAGAAATTATTGCCAATCCTTACCTCTAAATACAAACAGCCTGTGGGATAATGTTACAAAAAGAAAGAAGTGTTCAAGATGATATGTCAGGATGTTCATGCCATTGCCCTACCTTCCTTGTGTTTTTAGCACTGGACAATGCGGTTCACTCGAGCGTAGCACAGTCTCTGGCTTCTTTAGCACGAGGATACAGTTCAATCATAACATCGGGACCTTCTGTATGTAAGTCTCTTTACTCCTCAAAGTCTCTTCAATCAGAGGGCCTGATGCAACCAAACAAAAACGTTATTTTCCACTTTGGATTTCTACATGTATTCACTTTTGGTGATTCACTATTGACCCAGATCCCCGTCAGTCAGGCTCACATCTCTTTAGTACAATGTTTGTTCCCTTTTGATCACCCTCAGTCAGGCTCAGATCTCTTTAGCACAATGTTTGCAGGATATTCTTTCAGGTGACTCATGGTTCACCCCGGATGCCCCTCGTCCGGGCTCAGATCCCCTTTCAAATACAATTAGTCTCCCTCAGACAGGCTCGGACTAATTTCAATTAAGTATCGAAGACTTTCGAATGTGCACAGGGTTTAGCTTAACCCGTTGCAGTACCGCTTCGGTTTTACAATTCCTTCTCTTTACAGAATGTGCTCTCATGCTCCGCATGTGGAAGTGTGATGGAAGTCAGGTGTGTGTAATGATCAGTAATTGCCTGACCCTGCCTGAACATCATGTTGGGACATGTCAGGTATGGTTCCCAGTGATTCCATCGACAGCCAAACCATCGACAACCATACCATTGACAAAAAAGCACCTAAAAAAACACCAAATACATTTTTTTTTTTTTAAATGGGGGGTTTCCCCCAAGCCCCCTTTTTAAAACATTAAAACACATTTTTACTAAACTAAACCCTTTACCATTTAAAAAAATGCATTCAATGTTTTCTTTCCGATACATTTTTTTCAATGGTATGGTCTGTCAATGCTTTGGATTTGTTGCAATGACCGGATACCGTCAGCAAGTGGGGGGGATCTCGCGCTTTCTGTCCTGCCGTCAGGGACAACCATTAGAAGTTGTCCTTAAAATATATTCCGCACAGACGAAAGTTGTGAGTTTATACGGAGCACCATTGTGGGGCTTCCAGTCAGTATGCGATATCCAGTTGAAGGAAAACATATTTTTCAGAAGGCTACCGGAACTCCCAGGATCCTCCCCTGTATCTCTATTCATAGGGAATTGGGAATGGAATTCTGGGAGGACCGGTGGGCTCTGGCCCCAATAATATTTTGGATCCGAATCTGGGCAAATGAGTGTGCTACCCTTTGCCACTTTATAATCAGGTCATTAATGGCCAAGGATGGTTGGAGAAAAATCCTGTGGCTTGACTATATTGATAAAGCTCTGTCCCTGTAACGCTCACCTGATTCCCGTAGAGGCGCCGGTCTTGACTGGGCGTATACCGTATCTTCAAAGGTGATGTGTAACACACGGCTGGCTCTTTGGGCTGGACCTCTGTGCACTGTATGTCTGGCTCGAAGGGTAAGATGTCTGCAGATAGAAAATGTGGGATTAATGAACTGGGTTATTGAATGTCTCTCTCTTCTTCCCTTTCTCTTCTCCTGTAGAACCCCAAAGGTTAACGCTCTCACCTTAGGTAAGTGAACGCCGTGCTCTCCATCTGCCTCGAGGCAGGGTGCTGTAACCAGTTTCTTCACTGGATAAGGGGAGCAGGCCTCTTGACTTCAGAGGACTGCTGTCCGTCGTTTACTGCACGAACGGTAAGTTTCGAGTAATTCTAATGTCTTTAAAGTCTTTAGTAATGATGTCTCTTGTTTTGCAGGGTTCCGGGGATGGCGGGCTGAAGTGAGTTGAAGATGGAGCCCGTGTGATGAATAGAAGCGCCTGGAAGCACGTAAGTAAGCGCTTGTTGCCTGCTTCACGATGCGCTCTAACTGTCTTTTTATTTTGCAGGTACAAGTTCGGGGCGGCTGCAGGGTGCCGGAATACCCACTGGGTTAGATGTGGAAAGGAGTAATGGCACGTGAGTATTAAAGTTCCCCAATGTCTTTAAACGCACCTTGTTTTGTCTTTCAGATGCGGGATGCAGCAACGAAGAGTTGGTAAGCTTTTGTCTTTCAGATGCCGGAATGCAGCGCGAGGCGTTGGTGACAGCCGATGGACCAGGTAAGTGAAGAGCTGTCACTGAAGACCGTAATGCTAACCTGTTCTTTCTTGTCTTTATAGGTGTTGCTGAAGACTGGATTCAGAATGGTAAGCCTTTTTCTTTAGGCCCAGGATCAGATGCAGAAGACACGATGAGCGTTCTGCTGCTGAGGATGCAGAATAACGCAAAGCAAGATTCATCCATCGGGTGTGGTTTAAATAGCCTCCTGTAGTGCTTAGGTGTCTCCTTCCACAGCCACGCCTAGGTAAGAAAAGAGTTCCTGCTTTCCAGAAGAGTTCCAGTGTTCTGAATCTAGGGAGTGGCTCCTGCCCCACCCAACAGGAAAAGTAGTTGCAAACAGAAGAGGATCAGAGACTCAACTGGCAGGCAAGTAAGCAGCATGGTCTGCTGCAGGTAGGTCCACCCAAGCATTATGAGCCCGGCGCTTCCAGCGCTGGGACTGGGCATATTTATGAGCCTGGTGCCACTGGCGCCAGGACTGGATCCAAAAGGTCCCAATTGGGACTGGTTGGCACTCAGAACCTGGGTTATGGATCTGCTTCCAAGGGAGTTGGGAAAACCCTGACCTTTTGGAAGCAGAGATCATGACAGTCCCATGGTAATATCTGGGTCCTCTCCCCCACAGACGCCCTGTTGACCAAGTCTCAGATGAGTTGCTATAAATGTATCATGGGAGAGGCGATTAAATCGAAAAGGGCCTTTATGGAGTTTGCAACTAATTCTGATAAAGAGCACGCAGTGATCAGCCGGGTGAAGGAGATTCAGCCCTACTTAATTTGGGGCACCACAAAGAGAGACCGCTGGCTAATCACCCGTGTGAGATTCGATTCTCTACAGCTGAGGGGTACCACAGCCAGATGGAGTGGGTACCCTGATTTGGCGGAGTTCCTAGTGTGTGGTGGTGTTAAATAGGATATGGTTCATTTGTTATTGTTTTACCCAGGCTATAACAGTATCAGACTGTCAACCTTGCTGCTGGTTCTACAGGCAACTAACATCCGTTCCTATAGGCCGGCAATTCTGTTCCTTCTGACTGCTGACTGTCTTAACAGCGTGGGCATTATTATCATTTTTGAAAAGAGCCATGCATTATAGAAAGGGGCTGTTAACATAACTGATCTAAAAAGAATAGCAAGTCATCACAAATTCAGATGCAGTATTGGCCCTAACGAACCAGGGGCATCATGTTATTCCTTCTCTCCATTAGCTATTGGTTCTTTGAATGTTTGCAATCGAACTCGCCACTATGCACTTTACCAAAATTAATTTGTATGGGATTTTATGAACTGTTTGCATTATGTTATAGCATTCTTCATTTCTTTTCTTTTTCTAACATTTATACTTGGGATTTTGGACTTCATGAATTCTTTATATCTTGCCATCATCTTTTTTCTCTAACAGTGAAATGTGTTTTGATTGGTTTTTCCAAATTAGGATTTTATTAGAGAACGGGAATGTTATCAAATATTGTGTCTTAGCATTTTGCTTGTGTTTGATGGATTATTGGATCCGAATAAACATATTTGACTGACTTAGTGGAGTTGAGCATGATCGAGTGAGATGCCGTCCAGTATTTGATGGCGGAGAGACAGTTACACATTTTTCACTGTAGCTCATCAGATGAAGAAGGAAAGGAGATGAAGTTCTGAGTGTCATCAGCAAAGATTTGATAGGAGAAGGCATAGGAGGAGATCAAGGAGTCAAGAGCAGGGGTATAGAAAGTGAAGAAAAGGGGACCCAGGACTTACCCTTGGGGAACACCAACAGTAATGGGATAAGTGGGGAGGTAAGCGCTGTTCCAGGATTCCTGGAAGTGTCTACGGGCAAGCTATGAAACAAACCAAGCACGGGCCTTGTCCCTGATGCCTAGGAGAGATAGTGTTGCAAGAAGGTCAAAATGGTTGTATCAAAGACAGCAGAGAGGTCGAGAAGAATAAGAATGGATGAACGGTTAACATGACGAGCGGAAGAGATGTAGTAGCTAACATTGAGGACAGCTGACCCAGTAGAGTGCAGAGGTCGGATGCCAGATTGAAGAGGATGCAGCAGATTGTGTTCGTCAAGAAACTCAGCAAGTCGGTAAAAATGTACATGTTATAGGATTTTGGAATAGTGAGGTAGAAGAGAGACAGGTAGAAAGCAGACAGGACAGTAAGGATCCAGGCCAGATTTCTTAAGGATGGGGATGACAGTAGCTGACTTGTAAGAGGGTGGAAAAGTGGAACTGTCAAGAGAGAGATTGATGAGGGAAGTAAGATATGGAGCAACATTCTGAGCTCTGAGTTTCACTATGTGTGGGGATAGAGGGTTGATGGGGCACATGAAGGGTTAGCCCTGAGAATGTCAGGAATCTCATCACAGTTAGTTGGGGCAAAAGAAGATATTGTAGTCAGGAGAGGAGGGTAGAGGTGGTGGAAAAAGGTGTGCATGTAGGGGGATAGATGGCAGTTTGTGGGGGTATTTTGAATGTTGGACATGTTTGAAGCAAAATAGATAGCTAGATTTTATCGTTAGGAGAAAGAGTAGAGGAGATGGAGGAGGCTTAGGATGAGAGAATTTAGTTGATAGATTTTTGGAAGAGAGGATTGAGATGAATGAGTCGACAGCAGAGGAGTAGTCAGGTAAAGTTGGAGATCCGAGGAGTGTCTAGATCTTTGCAGAGTGGAATTGTTTTTCCTCATTGTCATTTTCAGGTTTTGGGGGGTAGGTGTAATACAAGGCTGCGGAGGGGAGGTCTTGGGAGTGAATGTAGTAAGAGGGAAGGGTAAGGAAGGCATGGTATCAAAAGTACAACAGACACAATAAAATATAGTACAAGGATGTTTATTGAACTTTGCAATGGGTTTGAAAAACACCTATCTAAACCTAACTTCTAACGGTGGGAGCAAGCTACGAACATCAAATAGAAGAAAACGCTGTCCTAGTCATGACATGTGAAGTCATGTCTTCTGAAATCAAAGATGGCCTATACTAACAAACCTATTGCCAAACCTTACTCTAAAGAACAAAAAGGGTGTTGGAGTTTGGAGCACACTCTCACTTCTTGGGCACAAGGAGGCAGTCTTTAAAGCACTCCAGGGTCTTCAGAACAGAGTCTCTTTTCATCCTCAAAAGTCTCTCAGTTGGGAAGTGCCTTGGTGAACACGCAACAAAGGATCAAATTAAAGTTCTGGTTCTTTCGGTTAAGTTCACGATACAAAGTCTCGGGTAGCTCAACCGCCCCGGGTCTCCCTCAGTCAGGTTTGGACCATCTGCCTGTCAAATCACTGTAGGTCCCCCTCAATCGGGCTCAGACCTCGTCTTTCGCACATGTGTTGGCACCCCTCAGTCAGGCGCAAGCCCACGTTCATTCGTTCAGCATCACAGGTGTAGGCTCCCCTCAATCAGGCGCAAGCCCATGTTCATTCTTTCAATATGACAGGTGTAGGCTCCCCACGGTCGGGCGCAAACCTACATTCACTTTTTCAGCTTGTATATGAAATTGTAAGTTTGAAGACTTTCGACTGTGCAAAAGATTTTTCTATGACCCTTGCAGGACCACTTCGATACCTGTAAACTCAGGGTTTCACTTTAATTTCTTCCAGTGATGCTTTTCCTCGAGACCTTCGACTGGGCACACACTGGTGCCGGACCGCTCTGCAGTAGCATATCTCTGCTGTCTTTCACTTCAAAGTACAACCCGCTTTCGCAGTCCAACAACCCGCTTTCGCCGTCCGGCCTTCACCCGGGTCTCTCAATTAGACGATTCATCAAACAGTTCATCTTGCAACACTATTGCCGCTCGCAACCTTCACTTCAAATGCATACCGGTATCGCACAGTTGCCTCCAACTCACTGGTTAAGTTTCTTTATCAGCAGCTTTGTTCCTCGAGCCAAGGACGATACTCCGACAGCTGCAGCTCCTCTCTGCCTCGGTCAGGCATGCAGGAGGGTCCCGGGTATCTCGCACAAACTGTGTAGCCTTTTCTAGACTCACCTCTTGGTTTTGCTCAGGCTGCTCACCGACCTTCAAGAGTCGATCGATCATTGGGGAATGGGGTCAAGAGCTTCTGCCTCCTCGTGGCCCCTTCTCGATCTGCCACCACTCCTTCACGATTCAGCCGCCACCTTGGAAGTCCTGCTCCTTTGTGCCTTTTTCCTCGTTCACAGTGTGCTCTCATGCTATGCAAATTTATCGAATCCAAGTGATTTGACCGAATGAAAAATTATCGAGGCTGAAATATCCGAAAACAAAGTGCTCGAATGACCAAAAGTTCGAACACTTTGTTTTCGGACATTTCAGCCCCGATAATTTGTTAAAACACACATTCTCTCACACACACACACAACACACCCATAACACCCCCGCCCACCCACACCCCAGCATACCCCCACCCACACCACCAACATAAAGAAAGCCCACTTACCTTCACCTTCACGCTGGTTCCTGCAGCACCAGTTCCCTTTCACTTCTGTGATTGGGAACTGGCGCTGCAGGGTCCTTTTCTTTTTTTGTTTTTATTTTTATTTATTTTTCACGGACGGCTGCAGGGGTTTCCCCCGCAGCCCCTGCTCACTATACCAAAAAGTATAGTGAACGGGGCAATGCGGGGGACACCCCAGCAGCCCCCGTTTTTTTTTTAATGCTACCACCAGAGGATCGAACTTTTGGTGTTCGATCCTTTAGTGGTAGCATTTTTAGAACTTTTGGTCGTTTCGACCTTTTTTTCGGTCATTTCGACCTAAACCAATTTATCCCGGTGGGCAAGGGTAATGGGATTCAGGTGTGAGTCATTACTGGCAACTGCCTGACTCTACCTGACACTGATGTTGGGACATGTCAAATGAAATGGTGGGTGTGAGTCTGTCTTCCCCCAGAGCACTCTGTTCATGTAGTAGTGTTTGTTTAGCAAAGTGGGGGTAAGGTTCCCAGATAACATGTGGGACGCGAAGGGGTAATAGGAAAATAGGGAAGGGAAAACTACGTCTCTCCATCGGGTACCCCACTCACACTTCCCCGGGATCCCTCATCCAGGTGATCCTCCTGTACTGGTCCACCCCCGCGGACCATATCCAATAGTCTGAATCCCAATTACCTCTACCAAATTGCGATGCCAGTGTAAACTCAGAAGGCATAGTAAGTTTGTATATGGTGGATGCAGAGAGCGGCATGGTCTTAGATAGAAGTAGGACCGCAGGCGAGGCATGCATAACAGCATTCAGTGGCGAAAAAATATCAGCAAAAAGATCTTTCAATATGTTATAGCGGCACAGTTCTCCAGCCTTTAGCTTATATTTGAAGTGCAAGAATTCAAAGTCAAGTATGTTTTGACCATCACGGTCCTGTCCAATTCTCCAAATGCCAGCTTTCTGCCATGGAATCCAGGACAAAGCATAGTTATCCCATTGTACAGCCGGAATTTCTCCACAAACTAGAGTTCGCACAGAGCAAGTATTTTTTACAACGAATCTCATTACATCTCTTCCATTCTTTCACAACATGTTTTATAAATGGTGGAGTCGTGCTGACTGGTAATGTTTTGTCCGCAAATAGAATAACATCAAGGGGCATAGGCGAAACAGCTTCCCTCTCAATGCTAATCCAGTATGTGCAGTCAATTTGGTTACTCATAATCCAGTGATGCAAATACGTAACGCAAATGCAGTGTGATAGCGCCTTATATCAGGAACACCAGAACCACATAGATGCACCGGTCTCTGGAGAACATCTTTCGGGATCCATGCATGAACACCCTCCCCCCACAGAAACCTATTCAAGGACTTATTAATACTCAAGAGCAGTTTATTTGAAAGCAGCAGAGGAAGCATACAGAAAACATATAATAACTTGGGCGGCAGAGTCATTTTCACCATGCTAACCTTGCCCCAAAGTGTTAGCTTCAACTGCTCCCATGTGCAGCAAAGTCTATCTTCATAAGTTTTAGTCAAATGTTATTCACAAGGAACGATTCAACATCCCTGTTAACATGATTTTCCTAAATACTTAAAACCTGAGTCAGCCCATACCTCACAGCCCACATTAAATAACACCCTATGACATGAAAGGGATATTGGAAAGATCTTGGAGACATTCACTTTATAGTTACAGATACCTCCAAACTTCTGCAACGATAATAAAAGTTCCCGATATGAGTGCTCAGGATCAGGAATCAGCACCAAAAGATCATCTGCATACAAGAGGACCTTTGAAGTGTAGTTCCCACACAAAAATATGTACATCAGTGCTACTAAAAAGCCATATGAATATGTCACATGAAGAAAGTCGATTTCATCTTGCTTCATCCTCTTTCACGAACTACATTAATGAAATTGTTACTCACACATGTTGTGAGAAGAAAATTACAAAACAACCCCGCAACCATGCTCATGCC
Organism: Ambystoma mexicanum; assembly: GCF_040938575.1. NCBI lineage: Eukaryota > Metazoa > Chordata > Amphibia > Caudata > Ambystomatidae > Ambystoma > Ambystoma mexicanum. The sequence continues at coordinate 272,419,679 of NC_090927.1, read as the reverse complement.
TTCAATCCGTAAAAAAAAGCCGTAAAAAACAGTTAAGATGAGACATTCGTGGGGCGGTTAACATAACACGCATAGGTGCGGAAAGAGTTAAGAAATTAAAAGGTCTTAAGCAGCAATATAAAAATTGGCTAATTTCACATAGAATAGCAAGAGATCAAATGGATGGCGAAAAAATTATTGCTGCAATCAAACGTAAAGGTATCTCAAACTTCTGGCTGATGATTAATGGGATTCAGCTAACCCAAAAAGAGATACTGCAGTCTCTGATCAGCGAACGAAGCTGGAAAGACCATTTTGCTAAGATGTATGATGGCGATTATGATAATGATACGCCTCTTCTGGTAAAAAAATCCAGATGGAATCTGGACATCTCCCCTAACAATATTACTAGAATCATTGTCAAATCCAAAAAATCGGCGGCACCAGGACCTATCCAATCAAACTCTAAAAATTAATGCTCAGTTATGGGGGAATATCTTACATGCGTTGTTTAAAGACATCCTCACAACGAAGCTCATAACGTATCCTTGGAGACCAGCTATTCTGATCCCAATCTATAAGCGCGGCCCTAAAGCCTCACCAGAAAGCTATAGGCTAATCGCTATCTCTGATCCAGACTACAAGATCTTTACTTCTATTATTCTTGAAGAACTCGAAGTCTGGATTGCTAACAAAGATATAATAGATGCCAAACAAATAGGATTTAGAAAAAATGTTGCAACCGATTGTGGAGGGCTAATTTTGAAAAGTTTGCAATCAAAAACATTGAAGAAGCCAGGCTATGTGATATTTGTTGCCTCAATTGATCTCTCAAAAGCTTTTGATCTTGTTGATAGACCGACTTTATGGTCTATTTTGAGAGATCTATTGATTCCCAGACATCTACTTGAGATGATCATTGATCTATACTCAGATACAAAGATCAAAGTTAGACTTAATTCAGCAGGCAGACTGTCCTTTGAAATACCAATCCCTAATGGCTTAAGACAAGGTTGCAAGTTAGCCGCCATTTTATTTAATCTATATGTTTCTAAAGCTGATGAAGCCATTTCAGGTAAGGGCTTAGTACCACCGAAACTAGGAGAAACCGCAATCGAATGGATGGCTTATGCAGACGACTTCTTACTGCTTGACCGCACAAAAATTGGTTTGTAAAAATTGATAAATGAATTTGTCGTCTTTATTACTGGTCTACACTTAAAAATCAATGCAGCTAAAACAATTATCATAAGAATGGGTAATCCAAAGAAAAACCAATCGTCGCTTACTTGGTACTGCGAGGGTAAACGATTAAAAAGCCAAATCGCTCTGAAATATTTAGGATATCATTTCGCAGCTAATAGTGCAACGGCAACGATTAAAAGGCAGCTAGAAGTGAAAGCTGAAATAATACAACGACAGATTGTGAAATTTGATGCCAAGTATGGCAGATTTACAGCTATACCTTTGAAACGCTTTTACACTATTTCCGGAATCCCCAAACTCATACATGGCTTAGAATTTTATGAACTTGACAGACCCTCCAGTTTATAGCGATTTTGCGATCCCGCACAATGCAGCGAAACGGCCGTTTTGCAATAAAACCTAGCAAAAACTACAATAAAAAAAAATCCTCAGGGTCCAAGATTCTCAAAACTTATCAATGCAAGAAATGAAATGCGCAAACCCATCTCATCACTTGCGCCCAAAAAAAGAGCAGCCTAATCCACAAGGGACACTTGAATGGGCACATTTTATTTAAATGTGCCCATTCAGGTGTCCCTTGTGGATTTTATATGCGCGCCCATTCAGATGGCCTTTTTCACCTCTCAGTAAATCAGGGGGCATTTCTACAAATTTAAAAGCGCATCTTAAATTTCCACGCAAGATGCACTTTTAAATGTGCAGAAATGATAGGCAACCCTACGCGCACAGGAGCTGGGGGTGCCACTGCATGACAGGGGGCCTAATTACAAGTCCAGCGGTAGGCGTGCCGGTATAAACGGCATGGCTGGCACCGGAGTCATTTCTTTTCTGGTGGTCCCTCCGGCCTGGTGCTAAGAAAAAAGAAAATCCCCATTCCCATCGAGCCCCATTGGACTCGATGGGAATGGGGAGGACGGATGCACCAGCATTGTGTGCAACAGTGCCGGTGCAACCGGCAAGGTCTGCGAGCGGGTTCCGTTCCGCCCGCCAGGTCAGACCTAGCGGTCTGAAAGGCACCTGCTCGCAGAACTCGTAGTTTGCTGGTCCGGAAACAACCGTAGCGGCAAGTTTACCAGTGCCGTTGTTTCCAGACCGGCAACCTCATAATGACCCCCAATGCATTTTTTTAAGGTATGAACCGCTGCTTTGTTGCTTGCATTTCTGTTCCTCAAACAGGATAGAAATACGTTTTTTGGGTCGCATTTTACAGTGGACGCTCTGGGAGCTTGCAGAACACTGTCAGGAGAGCGCATCTATTCAAGGTACTACCCAATTTGACCGCCAAAAATGTATCGAATGGTACAATTACTACCTATTTCACCAGTACCATTCGATCCATTTTTATAAATACCGAACATGTAGACTAGGGGTTGCGGGGGGGTCACCCGCTTTCTCAAAATTGGAGGTGGGGGTATGAAAACAAAAACAAAAAAAACCTGAAAAAAGGGACCCTGCGGCGTCAGATCCGTCCTGCGTTAGAGGGACTGATCTGACACTGAAGGGTTGGAGGGGAAGTGGCAGCGACCAAGCAGTTAACTAGGGGAGGGGGCGGGTTGGTGGGGAAAGGTACATTTTTTGGTTGTTTGGCTGAAGTGCAAATCTATTCGCGGCAAAATTGAAAAACTGTTCTGCCATGCCAGAGACATCTGGGATTCTTCCTATTAAATTAATACAAAAGATACATAATGACACCCTGACTCTTTTAGCCTTGAATTCCGCCTCTTTCCTACAATGTGGCAATCTTACACCATGCAGATAATACAAAATGTCCTGCAAAAATGCCGCAATAAAGGTTTGTGCCACAAAATTTGCCATTTCATGCCACAAAATCCTGGAAGATCTGACTTGAGAGTACGGATTTTATGAAAAAACTAGAAAAGGATATGTGGAAAGGTGTCTTGTTTTTTATCCCTAAATGTATATCAATCCAAGCAATCAGATATGAATTTGGGCTACAATCCTTAGAATCAATCCTCTTATGGAGAAAAATGATGTTGTGGAGGAAATGTTTGACAAATAACCTCTCATCTCTTTACACGATTGATGGACTTCCAATAGAGTTTTATAACACTTTTTGTTGGGTCCTGGCCCCTTTCCTTGTGCAGTTGTATCTGGAGATTGTGCATACTGAGGTGTCTGCTGATTCGCTGCAGACAGCAGTAATCATGGTTTTTCTCAAGCAAGTTAAAATTACTCGATATGTGAGAATTATCGGCCTATCTCACTTTTAAATGCTGATGTAAAGCTTTTAGCAAAAATCTATTCTAGAAGACTGAATGGCTTGCTTCCTAGACTGATTCATAGAAACCAAACTGGGTTTGAATACGGTAGGAATAGCTTTGACAATTTGCATGAATTGCTTGATGTCATTTACCTCAAGAGACATTCCACTGAATACTGCAGCGGTCAGTATTGATGCGGAAAAAGCTTTTGACAGGTTGAGTTGGGTTTTCCTTAGTCAAATCTTGCTCAAAGTAAACTGTGGACCACGTTTCCTTCAACTTTTTAGAGCTATACATAGTGGTGCAAGGGCGACTATGGCTGTTAATGGCTGCATCTCAGACTTTTTCCAAATTCAGGAAGGAACTTGTCAAGGCTGCCCCTTGTCTCTGTTGTTATTTGACTTGTTTATCGAGCCACTTGCAGTAGTGCTTAGGAATCATCCATGAATAAAAGGCATTACATTTGGGAACTTATTTATTTATTTATTTGTTTGTGGTTTGTTTAAACCTTTACAAAATAGTTCATCAGAGAACGATAAAACATTTCATACAATTATCTTCAATCACAATTCATAGAAGACATATTAAGAACATTATAAAAGTATCAAGTCGTATAAAACTATATAGAATAATACATCAAAAGGATACCTTGATTAAGAGGATCAAGTTCGATCGCAATTAATTGGAGCTTAATCTAAGCAACATTAGAATTGCTAAGTTTCAGTAGAAAGGTGCAGAACATTGTTTCTTATTGATCCAATCAGCCAAAAAAGAGGGAAAGAGATCATATTAATCGTACAGAGTCAATCACAGAATTTTCCTTTTTTCAAGAATGCCATTATTCCCTATTTTACGACTGTAGAGGTATTAAGCCTAATTATTATGTTATAAAACTCTATTGGAAGTCCATCAGGCCCAGGAAATTTACCAATTGCCGATGTCTTTATTGAGTTTTCAATTTCCTGAACTGTAATCATTGCATCAAGATCTAACCTACCCTGCTCGCCTACACTCAGCATGTCTATCGAACAAAGATAATCACTGACCTCCAATTTAGAGACGAGTCCATCATCTCTGTATAGAGAAGCATAATACTGTCTGAACTCCTCACAAATTTTTTAATTGTTTCTCAAAATTGTGCCCCCCACCATCCACAACAAAGATCACCTTTCTATTTCCCCATTTCTTCTTTAAGGCTCACCAACAATGCTCCCGACCTCTCAGCCTGCTCCCAGAAAGCTTGTCTCGAATAAAATAAATAAGTCTCTGCTTTCTGGCAGAGTTCACAGTCCAGAGCATTCTTAGCATAGGACAAAGCAAACATATTCTCCTTACTTGGACAGTCACAATAGGGTTCCGTAGCGACCATGTACTCATTCTCCAGACCGATCATAACTGTCTCTCTCTGTCGCTTTGCATATGAAGCAAAACTAATAATCATACCCCAGATTGTTGGCTTCAAAGAGTCCCAAACTACTGATATGTTGTCAACCGAATCCAGATTGTCCTGCAAGAACATAGAGATCTCCGTTTCAATTTGGCTGACAAAATCTGGATCAGCGAGTAACTGTGTATTCAATCGCCATTGTTTCTTAGTTTTCAAACCACCTGCAGATCCATCTAAAGTTAACTCACTTTATTATTTTGTTTTAGTGTGAGGGTCAGGATAGAATGTTTGAACACAAGGACGGCTTTTGATTTAAGACATCCTGAAAAAGACAGATCCTACCTTTTTGGTTCATAGGTAGGCAAACTCCTCTTTATAATAGGGTCATAGAGGCCTTTTCCCAATCCACTTAAGTTGAATAATAGTCTATTACCAAAAACATGACAACTTTGTGTCCGGCTTTCAATTCTGACATCAGACTTACCCTCACCATGCACTGCTCTTCCTATCTATTCCTTTCTCTTCTACTTCTCCTTTCCCCTCTGCTCAAAACCATTTCAACCCTCTTCAAATCCCTATCATCTATTTACCTCAACACGACCCCTCTTCTTGCTCACTTAGCCTCTATATTCACAAAATCTTCATCCCTAACTTTCATCACACTTCCTTTTCTCGCATCTACCCCCAGTGTGCCTCTACGTCTAAGATTCAACAAGAGTATGCTTCTACATCTCACTCTCTTACATTCTGACTTCTCCCTCTCTTGACCTCATTCCCCTTACAGAAACCTGGATTTCTCCCTCTGACTCTGCAACCCTTGCTGCCCTTCATGACCCTGCCAACACCTTCAGTGACTCTCCCTGCCAAACCTGTAGGGGTGCTGGTGTAAGACTGTTTGCATCTTCCAAATTTCCTAACTCTCCTATCTCCCTCCCACCAGTTCTCCCTCTTTTGAATAGACTATCTCCACAATCACTGCTCCCTATGACATTCATATTATATCTCTCTATCAGCCACCTGGTCCCGATGCTGGAGCTGTAGGAGTGATGTAGGCACCACCTTCCGTATGTTGTGGTTGTGTAGAAAAATTCAGTTGTTTTGGGATGGTGTTTTTCAAAGAGTGGATTTGGTCTTAGGCCTATCTATACCTTGAGACACACTTATTGGTGTGCTAGGCTTATTTCCCTCTGATGTTGTATTGACTAGTGGTAAACTCCTTTGGGCATATAGGACATTCTTGGTCGCTAAGAGACATTCTGAAATTCTGGAAGAGTGATACTGCCCCCTGTGTTGATGATTGGTTGCTGAGTTTGTCGCTTCTATCTAGGAGAGAGAGAGTGTCTTTCCATGCTAAATATCAGCATCATAAGTATTAGGCAATCTGGGGTGTGTTTAATGACCTCGACGCTTAGCTGTTTCCAACCGCCCCCTAAGGTTTATTAATACCCACCCACCTCTGCCTGTCGCTGTGTTTTTTAAAAATGTGTTTTTTATCTTCTTCTTTCCTTCCTTCTTTCCCCTTTCTCTTTCCACTCTTCTTCTTAAACGTGATCGCTGAGATGAATTCATGTATGTACTACACTTAAGTATTAAGAAGCAAATGTACTTTTATTGTTTGTTCATGTAACCTTTAAAACAATACACAATATTGGAAAATAAATAAATAAAGTGACAAGAGGAATGTCTATAATCTGGTATTTTGTCAAAAGTGTTCTTAAATAAAAGTAGAATAGCTCCAACGTAAATGTTCACCAAAAATGGAAAGAGATCGTAGTTCCAGACGGTTACTCCCTTTGCCTGGATTCTTTACTGGCATCACAAATGTCTCTGGGTCTAACAGTTCTGGTGTCTTTTCATGGGTTCTATGTAATTTCACCGACACCCGTCTTTACGTGTTTTTGCCCAAAAAATGAATTGAAACTTTTTGAAAATTATTATTTATTTGTTATTCCCCAGCCCCATCCCTTTATATGGCCGTGCCCACCCACCAACACATTTAGAAAAGTTTTTTCAGCAAAAACCTGACGTAAAAACACCCGTCATAAAAACCGGTGCGATGAAAGGACGTCGTACTCTTTTCGTGATCCACAACAATGCTGTTAGACAAACAACTGTTCAGACTTTTAAGTTATTCTTTAACAAAACTTCCTTCTTTAAACACAAGCTCCTGCTTTGTTTAACAAACACTGGTTCTGCTTGACACTCCTTATAGGTTTGTAATTTGCCAGGTCTGCTCCCCTGCCAGACCTCTTCATGCACTCACAACTGCCTTGTATACTCCCTTGCCAGGACTTCTCTTCTACTTTAATTGCCTGGTGTATGCTTCCAGGAATTCTTGTATATTACAGTTCCTCTTTACTTTCAAGTAGCATATATATTTCTTGGCATGGTATATCTATTTGCTTTCACAGTTCTTATATGCTTTTCCCCACATTTGCATTCACTTCTTATTGGGGGTCAAGTTGGCACACTGCCCTTTTAGTTCACAAGCAATCTTCTTAATTCAGTTTCTGCAACTTTACATCTCTTTGGCGCGGTCACCAAAACGCCCGGGATCCCTACTTTGCTCTGGCAGACTCACTGGTTCTCTGTTGTGTTTGTTGGCTTGCTCGTGCATACGCCACACCGGCTATCGCCTCCAGCTTCTGCACACCGGCCTGTGCCTCCAGCTTTTGCACACCAGCTCGTGCCTTCAGCTTCTGTCTGCTTCAAACGGAGATGCAACGTCTTCCTCCAAGCTTATCCTCACGGTTCAGTGACCATTTTTAAAGGTCCTGTGCACAGGTGTTTGCCTCCAATAACTAGCAAGTTCATTAAGCTTGACACTCTTGCTGCTCTGCATCAACCCCTTCATCCTCCTCGTCTCAGTACTTAGGTGGTTGTGGGAATTGAAGTCCATTAACTGATGACTTAGCTGGTTGTGGGAATTGAAGTTCATTTATGGTTTCTGATGCATAATACTTGGCAAGTCTTTCTCAATGACTTTGTATGGAGGATCAGTTCTACATGAAGGAAAACTAGAACTGAAAAGGGTTTTCTTGTAGTGTGTTCTCTTCAGGTTACGGATAAGAGTTTGGCCTAAAGGGTGCTGGGGAAAGGTCTTCTTTTTTCTCTATATGGGGGAACAGATGTATGGCAATAGGCCATTAGGGTATTGGGTAACAGCGGTTATTCCTCATGGGAAAAGGGGGGTTACCGCGCCTCATCCACTGAATACATTACATCTCACCAGTGGATGTCTCCTCCCATGTGATCCTCCCTCACATAGCCACCCCCAGGGTCAGTATAAGTTAGCGGCTGCCGCCCCCCGGCCAGATGTTATCACTGGGGAATCCATGATGACTCCATTGGATTCATCACACTGAGCAAAGACACAATTGGTACTCACAAGAAAGTAGCAGGAAACAGCAAAGCAATAGCTGAAAGGCAAAGAGGCAAAGAGCTGGCAATTAGCTGTTTGCCCTTTGCTGGGTCGCCCAAGCCTGATTCGTCCAAAAGAAAGGAGTCAAGTACTGGATGTGTTGAGGAGCATCCAATGGTGGGAAGGGGAGATGAGACCACCAGCCTGTGACAACAGAGCAGGAAAGGGCCAGGAGATAGAGTCCTTTCCCGGCCGCCCTGTTCGTAGCTTGATGGTGGTGCAAGTGGCTGAGGAGAGCGGGCTGGATGAAAGATGCTGCACTCAGATTAGCATCAGGAGTTGGCAGCCTCTGGCAGATGGAATGGGTGACTCTGGTGCTGTTGTTATGAGCTTTGTGTTGCTCTCATCCCAGTTGAAGCCCCTTTTGCAGGTGAAAAGACCCTTCAAAGATGGCAGTTTTGGGTTCACAGATCCTGTGAGTGGTCCGTAGATCAATCATGGATGCTTGTCGTAGGTCTCCTGATCTCTGTAGGCAGCCCAGGCAGATGGAATGAGTGTCTACAGTGCTGTTGTTATAAGCTAGGTGATGCTCTCAGCCCAGTTGAAGCCCCTTTTGGAGGCAGATGGGTTCATGGGAACAATGCGACTAAGTGCTTTAAACAATCAAATGGTGTCTTTCCTATCAAAAGTCATTGGGCCTCATTACAAGTATGGCGGTAAGGCAACAACGGTGCCGGAACGCTACCAGCACCGTTGCTACCGTACCGCCATACTAGGAGTTCTGCTTGCGGGTGCCCTTGCAGCCACCAGGTCGGACCTGGTGGCTGTACCGGCACCCGTGAGCAGAACATGATGGTAGCACCGGTACCGTCATTAACGGTACCGGTGCTACCACCCTCCCCATTCCCATTGAGCCCTATGGGGCTCAAATGAGAATGGGGATGTACCGGGCCCGGGACCCGCGAAAGGGCAATTACCAGGTCTGGTTGGCCAGAATAGCCCAGTAATTACCCATTCGCGGGTGCCAGACCCGGATCCAAGTTTGGAGGTAGCCTTGCCGGTAAAAGCGTCAAGGCTACCTTCAACCTCGTAATGAGGCCCATTGTCTTGATCCATGTCTATCTGGCCCCCTTGGCCCGCCTGATCTCTACCTTTTACTCTAACATTCAGTGTTATGCGGATGACATGCAGCTCTCTTTCAGGCTACCATCAGTCTCCTCCTCGCTCATCCCTGACTCTCTTTCCATTTTTCAGGCATGGTGCGCCGCTAATGATCGCTGCCTTAATGACGGTAAAACGGAAATCATTGGGACCCCTGCTCCTTTTTTTATTCCCTTTCACTCTGGCCGGCGTCCGTTGGCCCTGTGCCCTCACCCTCTTGTGAGGCAAACATCCTCAGGGTCATCTTCGACTCCACTCTCTCCTTATCTCCATACATCACGGACATCTCCAAAAAGTCCCATTTCCAACTGCACCTCCTGAGAGGTGTTCTACCTTTAATCACCTTACCCCAGAAGCTGACTGGCTCCAGAGCCCTGGTTCTCTCTAGGATTGACTATTTGTATTTGTATTTTATTGTATTTTATATAGCGCCTTAATCCAAATCGCTTCACATTATTACAGGGTACAGTAAAGAAATAATGATGAATAAATCCAAACATCAATTCTTACTGGTAGCAGGCAATCAGGGGCAATGAAGAAGATGAGTTTTTAAAGAAAGACGAAAGTGAGAATAGTCAGTGATAGAGCAGATGCAGAGTGGGAGAGCATTCCAGAGTAGAGGAGCGAGAAGCTGAAAAGATTGGAACCGGGACTGAGCACATTGAGGACGAAGGACACTTGGGGACCGATTCATGGAACAAATGTGCGCCCAAGAAAGTGGCACAAGCAGGCGCAAGCGTGAAAAAGGAAGCGCACGCGCACGCGTGCGATTCATGGAAGTCTCTGGGCGTGTTTTTCTCGGGATGTGCGCCAAACCCGTGCATGATGCACACGGGCGCACATGTCATTGCAACATCCCAAATGCCGTGCGCGACGCGCACAGGGAAAGCGCACAACGTCCGCGCACATACCAAAAAGCGGGCGGTACATGGGGCGTAACGCACGGAATGGGGAACAGCGCGTGAAAAAGATGGCGTAACTGGTGAAGTACTGCAGGGAAATACACGGAACGCCCACACGCACGCGAAAAACTCATATTCATGGATTTGAATACGGGAAACAAGCGCACGCTAAAAGACGCGCACGGGCATCAACACATCCGCCACAGGAAGGCAGGCGGAAGCGTCCCCGCGCACAGTATAAAAGCGCGCACAAACAACAAACACGTACATACCGCTACGATGAATGCCCCATTTGTCGCAGCACTGATCGTGGGACACCGCAGGAGGAGGAGAATAGCCAGTGCCCACATTTTTTCCCCCCGGACAAGCCTTTTTTGGGATGCCTGATGACCAGGTCTACGGCAGGTATAGGTTTCCACGTCGTATCATCCTAGACCTGGTCAGGGAGTGGGAAGATGAGCTTACATCACCCACCCTCTGCTCCCAAGCATTGAGCCCCTTGGAGAAGGTGCTCAATGTCCTGCATTTTTTGGCCACTGGGTAATTTCAGCGGACTACTCCATAGTCGGGGTGTCTCACAGGCCACGCAGTCACGCTGCCTACACCAGGTGTTGGCAATCATGACTGCGCGCCCCTCAGTCGGCAGGCACATATACATGCCCAGAACACCCGCAGAAAGGCAGGCCGTTGTCCAGGACTTTTACAGGATGGCACACTTCCCCAAAGTGCTCGGTGCCATAGATTGCACCCATGTGGCCCTACGTCCACCTAGGGCCACTGAGCACATCTACCGAAACTGCAAGCACTGGCATTCCATCAAAGTGCAGGTGGTATGTGATGCCAAGGGAATCATCACCTCTGTCTATGCAAACTACCCTGGCTCCACCCATGACAGTTTCATATACAGAATGTCCGCCCTGAGCCGGGCCCTGGAAGCTGGACAGCATGGCGACACATGGCTCCTAGGTGAGTACAAATGCCCGTGCACATGCATGTATGTCACACACAGACAAATACACAAACCCCAATAATCACAACCATTATCACCTCTCCAGGGGGCAGTGCCTACCCTCTGAGCAACCACATGATGACGCCAATCCGGAACCCCACCACAGCACCCCAGGTAAGATACAACGCTGCCCATATTGCAACCAGGGCCATAGTGGAGCGCACATTCGGAGTGCTCAAGTCACGCTTCCGCTCCCTTGACCGATCTGGCGGCCAGTTACTCTATGCACCCCCAGTAGTGTGCAGGATCATTGTGGCAGCATGTGTCCTGCACAATGTTGCAACACAGCAGGGCGTACCGGTGGACATGGTGGTGCCCCCACATCCCCAACCACAGGCACAGGCGCTGCCCATGGGAGGGGATAGGGCAAGTGGCGTGGCAGCCCGGACCCAGCTTGTGGCCACATTTTTCACCTAAACTCCCACCCCTGCGGAGTGCACACAGGCCTGGCACATACCAGGTGACAATCGATGATGACAAAGAGACAGTCAACTGTCACAACCTTACCACCCTGAGAATGTTGCCATGGAAGTGCCACATTGTGTGCATACCTAGCTACTCATACCTAACCAATCCTGTGTGACCAAAAGGTACACATGCAAGCTGTGTATCACACAGACTTGCAAAACAGGCCATGACAATAACTGGTATGTCACACAAAGCCACCAAAACCACAACATGACATGGCAAGCAATAGCAAAACACAAACACAATAACAATAATGTACACATTGACATGTGAAAAATGCAAAGTGGCGTCAGACAATGATGCCTGACATGGAATCAGATGAAATGGCTGACCAACAACCTCCCACACAAAGAAAGTCATACCCAAATGCATAACAACAGTTGTAGCTTGAACATAACAATGAATGCCTGTTCACGTGCACATTGTGCATGGCAAAATAAACACTGCATAATATGTGTGCTGTGTCCATCTCCTGCAACACACTGCTCAACACACAGCACAGTGACCAGTCATTGTGTGTGATGCACACCCTGAGCATCACATGAAAATGACAAACTAAATAAAAAAACAAATCACGCATGTACAGGATCCACAAATGGTCATAGATCATGTGCTGCAGGGACACAGTGGTCGCCAGAAGGCTAACTATGTACACATCTGGACATGGAAGGGTGGTTGTACATGTTGTGGATCATAGTGTGAGTGTGTGTGTCAGTAGGGACATGCACTCAAAACATGCATGTGCAATCAAGTGACCATCAGTGTCCACATCACATGTGAACACTGCCCATGTGTACACCCCAGCATGTCAATCCACAACTATACCCTTTTACCTGAAAGGTAAACACAACACATGAACAGCCATTGATCAGCAGAATACATCATGTACATAGGATACCACAATTACAATGTCAGGGTGCCCATCACACTGTGGGGCAATGCAACTGTCCAACAACAAAATACCCTCCCTCCCTCACATATCACCATGACCCACTGAACAACTGCGCATGGGGTATGCAGCCTTCATCCTTGAAGTTCACCTGGTCACAGGATCACCCTTCCCCTTTGTCTCCATCTTCCACCTTGCGTGTAAAAAGTGTCCAGCACCCTCAGAGGCCACCTTGACTTGCAAAAACAACAAATCAAAGAGAACTCAAAGCAGGCCAACACATAAGCCAAGCAAAAAGCCTGCAGGCAGCAAAACAAACCAGAAGAGCCTCCAGTAGATGACTTGAAGTAGCAGTACGTCACAAAGCCCAAGTACTAGCCCAATGATGGAACAACCAAGGTAGCACAGTAAAACAATGTCACAACAGGATGTGTACCATGTGTAGTACATAGTATCGAATGATGCACCACAAACTGATGTGTACTATCACAGCTCCCGTGTACAGGCGCAGGAGTGCCACGAACCAAGCACCCCCACCGTGGTCTGGGTGCCTGCAAGGTCAAACTCACACAGGCCTCTGAGACCCTGGTGGGGAAGGAGGGTCAGGGATATGCAGTCGGGACAGGCATTGGTATACTGGATAACAGGAATGAGGGGCAGGAGAGGGGAGTAGGATTGACAAGGGAAAGTAGGGAATGTACAAAAACATAATTATTACATTAACACATACACAATCAGACCAAACGTGTACATCATGCACATAGTACCAAATTACTCAAATTGAAGTCAAAGAGAAACTTATCTCTGGGATGAGTGCTGGCCTCTTGCCTGTGCACTCTCAGGTTCGGTAGCATGAGCAGCTCAAAGCTGCAAAGAGAGCCAGAGACACTAATCTGTGCGTACCCATAACACACAGACACACCACCATGCATGCCCCAAAGTAACAAGATACTCTACAAATGATCTGGTTTGGTGCTTCGTACCCATACGTAATATTCCCCCCGTGATGGTTCATACACAGTCAATGCAGTAAGTAATGCGCCGGTGGGTGCGTGGCAAATCTAAGACCAATGTGTCAAGATTCACACAACATCCAATGTTCCCTGGGTAAGCATCCAGACGCATTTAACAAGGTGTGACTTCAGTACAAGTCGTGTTCCTGCATAATCTAAATAAAGTAGGTAGTGCATGTGGCAATTCAAACCTGTAAATGAAATGCACTGCGCACGAGTCGGTCCCTCGCTGTCTGTCCCTGTGAGCTGCTTCCTTCCCTGTCTTGGCACGCTACATGGCTAATACAACTGCCTCAATGGACCATGTTGGACCGGAGGATATGTGCCACTGCCCCTGCATGTGCCCCTGACAACTTTCCCATCAACTACCCATTACCCCACCAACACATTTTAGCTGTACTGTGCACTTCAACACCAATATCTGTCCAAGCTCACCGTCAGTGGTGCTACTTAGCATGCATGTACAACTGTCCTGGTGGAGGGTTGGCTGCGGTGTGACCCCCTTGTGCTGCTCACCTTTCCTGGAGTTCCTTGAAACACGTCAGCTTCTGTATGATGTATGAGCGCAATCCATGTGGCTCTGCCTGCGCACGCATGTGCATGTCTGCACCACCGAACGTGGCCAGCTTCCAGACATCCAATGGGCCATGTCTGCTGGGAAAGGTGGTCTGGAGGCTCATCCGCCTGCAGAAAGGGCAGAAAACACATGATTAATGCATGAAATTTCCCTGTGTGTGTCTCCTCAGGCATGTCATGAGTGGACCATGTCAGAAACGTACATCTGAAATCACTCCATCAGTGCAACTTTCCCAGCCAAAATGTGTCAGCCACTGTCTACAGCATGAATTGCATGAAGCACATGTACAGCAAAGATAAGAAACACACTACACAATGTATAGCAATTAATGCACACATGAATCATGAAACCACCCATCTAGCATAGGAAGAACTGCGGTCAAAATCACCCCTATCATCCCCACTAGTGGTGTCAACACAAGTAGTACAGCAGCAGACATGCTACAGATATGATATGATATGATATGGCATTTGTAACGCGCCTATACACAAGTGTTTCAAGGTGCGACGAGGCAGGGGGGGGACAAGGGGAGAACAGATAACGATCCTACTAGGTCAGGTGTCATTCAGATCGCGCAGGTGCAAGGGTAGAGGGACTGGGAAAAGTGCAAGGGGAAGGGGAGAGGGGAAGTGCAGTACATGGTTAGTAGAATACAAGATAAGTAATAGGGCAAGCTGGTGGCAAGTGCAAGGAGAGTGCAGTACATGGTTAGTAGAATACAAGATAAATAATAGGGCCAGTTGGTGGCAAGTGCAAGGTAAGTGTCGGGAGAAGGGGCTGTAGGATACAGAGACAGTCCCGTAGTGCAGGTAGGCAGTGCAGGGAAGAGTGGCAGGGCCAAGGACCGAGATCGGTGAGTGGCCAGTTGCAGATTCAGTGCAGGTTCAGTGATTTTAGCAGGGGATGACAGTCCTAAACCCTTGTGTAATAGGCTGTTACACCGAACCATTCTTGCGAGCCCATGGATAAGGGAAGCAGGAGTGGCATATGTGAGTCAGGACCCCAAGCTGCAAACACATACACAAGACAAGCTTGAAGGGACCAGCTGGAACAGACAGTGGATGCTTTCAAAAGCCACAAAGCACCACACTGTCACATGAAAGCACAACAGACAAGCAATTTTAAACTATATTAACTAATTACACTAACTATCAAAAACCTACATTACCTAATTAAACTAACTATCAACAAGAAACTTAACTAACTAAACTAAAAGAAGAATCAAAAATGGCCACATACGACCCGGGGGGGGTCATCCAGGAGGGGGGAGGTACAGGGTGCTGCTCAACACCCACATGTGATGATGTTGAGGAAAAAAAAAACCTCCATGGGCTCAACGCCTGCACAGCCCGACCTATGTGGGAGATACCTCTTCGTCCGAGTCTGGCTCTTCCTGGAAAGGAGGACGTGTCACAGAAGCCTGACCACGCCTAGCCGCAGCTTGCCCCTCGTCGGCAGCAAGTCTGCCGACGGGTGAGCCTGGTTCTGTGCAGCGATGACACGTAGTTCTGCATGCAGAACTGCACGTGATACGCGTGCTTCCTCTTGCAAGGTAACACGTGTAACACGGAGTTCCTCCTGCAAGGTCTGGCTGGACAACTGATGCACCTCCCGGCAAGCATGTAGCTCAGCCGAGATGATACGCTCAAGCTGCACAAACCTCTCCTCTGACCGCTCCCTCTGGGACATCAGAAGGACACCCAGAGTGGATCTGAAGGAAGCATACTCCTCCCTCAGGGCCTCCATGTGTGCCTCTGTGTGAGCAGCAATTGCTTCACGCAGAGACAATATTTCAGCCTGGCGTGCCCTGTCTGAGGCCGCCATGCCCAGCCTGAGCGAGCGGGCCATGGACTGTGCCCCGTGCTGCTGGAGAGGCACCTGCCTAGCAGGGGGGAGCACGGATTGGGCCACACGCTCCATGCTCACAGCGATGTTCTCCATTGCTGCCCCCTGGTGTTCAGAATTGGCAGTCATGTCTTGCTCCCACTCAGTATACAGCGGTTGCGCACGGCGACCGCGTTGCTGGGCTTGACACTTGCGGGACCCAAGGACCGGGTGTCCTCGTTGTGTTGGCACCACCCGCGGCTGCACGACTGCATGCCCCCGTAGACGTGATGGCCCAGGCACATCAGTGACTGGTGTGGAGGGTGACCCTGCGTCCCGATCCACCACAGGCGGAGGTTCCAAGACTGTCTGACCCCTCAGTGCAGGTGTCACGGACAGACAAGTGCCCACATCAGAATCACTCACCCCTGACATATGGACCTGATGCACATCCAACTCGACATGGACGTCAGAGTGGTCATCAGGGCTGGACTCATTGCCAGCCGTAAGACAAGATGGACTGTAGCACATGTGGGTTTTCGTGGCCTACCACCCCACTACCCCCACTTGTGCCGGGTTTCTGTAGTGATAACAACCCTGTGCCTGGCATGACAACACCATCCTCTGGCTCCATTGCGTCATCATCTGAAAAGTAGAGAGAAAAAAGGTCACTACACATGTTAGAAGCACACAACACACACACACATAGACATCACACAGACACCAAACACATGAAGCAGACATGTCACATACAAAAGAGAACCTGCCATGCATGCTGGGTCTTTTTAACGGAGGGTTAGCCCCTACTGTGGGAGGACAAGAGGGCTAGTATACAGTAGAAAACAAAAAGGTTACCACCCACAGATATTGTTCATAGCACTACCTAATTCTTCTAATGCATGCTGGGTCAACTTGACATTGCTTCTGTGATTAGGCATGTAGAAGGGTGTTATATTGATCTGAAGTGGGTCGATGCAGTGCAGCACATTTGGACGTTACTCACTATCCACATGTACAAGTACTTCATGATGTGTATCAGAAAATGTGAAAGCAGTGCAAAGTCAACTTCAGCCATCACATGCAATGTGCATGCAATGGGTAGCATGGCTACAAGCAAACCACCCCTCCCCCCAAGTGCAAATGCAGGGATGCCTTGCATGGCATCAAAAGGATGACCATAGACCTGTGTATTGACAGACAGTGTTGACTAGCATCAATTGCATCATGTGAGTCAAGTGACAACACAGCAGATGATGATGGGACAGTAAGCAGGACACATGATGAAACCTCAGAAGTACACCCACGTGTGAAGAAGACACTACACCAGTTGGACAGAGTCATTGACCATGAAACAGGCTGAGGCCTGTGACCCACACAGACTGTCACACCCTAAACATGTGCGCGACACAGGACTGAGCCACAGTGGCCATGGGAAGGCTGATGAAATACCATGCAATGTAGGTCACCCTGGACACGTAATACAATGATCATCCAGTCAAGGACACATAGGGGCATGCATGGAATCCACATGGAGCATGAATGGGCACTCATGTCCCTGTGGGGCATCTGACCTCTGCACAGTCCAAGTGAGACACCCTGCATCAAGTACAAAGGAAGTACCCCACAGCATATATCTGGCAGATTGGCTGGTGGAAGTTAGCATGTACACAGGACGCATGAACAGGCAAGTGCTCAACAGCAAAATTGAAGCAGCCCAGTGCAAAGGTGAAATTGGGGTACAGAGGGGGGGTGGAGGGGCAAGGGAGCATGCCTACGTGGAGTACCCGCATGCAGGCAGAGGACACATGCACGACAGTCATGCTATGACATAGTCCCAGGGCTGAGAGGACGGTCACCCCAGGCTACATGCAGAAGGGCCAGTGAGCTGGAACATGGACCGGAGGGGCATCCTGGTGCCTGCATGTGAGCAGGGTGCAATAGTGGTGATGCGGACAGTCCCCGTCCGCTCCACATGTCCACCATCCTGCAGAGCAGCCATGCATCAGTGAAGCATTGCATTACTTGCACATCAGATCCATTTACACATGACATGTAGTGGCAGTCATGCACAACACATCACACAAGTAAAACACACATGTCCTCAACAAACACGCAGCAACACACACTGGACTGGGCATCAAAGTCCGGCATCTCTCCCACTCCTTCGACCGATTCAGGTGGTATGAACTCCGCAACGAGTGACTCGTGCGGAGTGAGGTCTTCCTCCTCAGGTGCAGGCCCACTGCCAGTCACCAGAGTCAAGTTGTAATTTGAGGCACACTTAGCCTTAGCGCTGCGTTTGAGGTCATTCCAACGCTTTTTGCACTCTTGCGCCGCGCACACCTCATGGCCGAATGCATTCACATGTTCCGCAACTTGCTTCCAGTGGGTATCACGGTGGGCAGCCGTAGTCTGACAATTAGGCCCCACTAGCATGTCACGGCTGTGGTCCCGCACGTAGTCCACGAGGAAGTCCAGTTCCTGGTTGCAGAAAGGCTTCTTCCTCGACATGCAGGAGGTCGTGGCTGTGTGTGGGGTCCCAGCCTGTGCTGCAGGTGCAACCTTCCTCCTCTCGGATTGTGGCACAGACCCTGGCTGGCAAATGCCACCCTGATCAGTGGCACCGGTTGATTGAGCCAAGGGAGTGGCAGGTGGACGGATGACCAAAGGCCTGACTTGCGTCAGTGGCAGCTGGGTGCCCTCTAATGGACCCTGCGCAGCAACATCCGCTGTGGCAGGGTCATTGACCGCGACTGTCCTGGTTGGCAGACTCACAACCGGGGTGTTGGCTGCATCTGCCCCTGCACTTGCCAACACCCGGCTGGTCGGGGCAGCAGATGACATTACTGCCCCAGGGACACGTGTCTCAGTCAGGGCAGCCCTGCGTGCACCTACGGTTTCCCTCCTGCCCTGTTGGAAATCTTCCAAGGACTCTTCAGGTGTCAACGCAGCCTGTGCTGGCAGGCCCTGAGCCTGGGTGGTGGTGTCCACAGCTGCACCTGCAGCTACCACTACCCTTGGGCCCGTGGCAGTCGATGAAACGGACTGCCGGGTCACACGGGCGCCAGTGCCAGATGCAGAAGCTGCATCTCCCAGAACCACAGGGGGTGGTGGCATGACTGCACCGACACATGGCACAACATTGTGCACAAGTGGCGCACCCCTGCCTCTTCCCCCTCTGTGGCGACCCTGGACACCCTGGAGTCCCCCTACTCCCTGGTCACCCTGGCCACTTCCCTGACCACGCCCGCAACGAGGAGGACACCCAGCTGAGGCGCCCCTTACCTTTGGTGGCCTCGCAACCATGGCACAGATGGAGTAGTGCCGGCACAGATGGAGGAGTGCCAATGGGAGGTGTACACCACAATTGTCCTGGGCAATTGGGGTGAAGGGGGTGGTATGAAAGATGTTAACAGCACCCCTGCACCTGCAAGGCTGTATGTGACCCTGGTGATGTAGTGACGGGTCACGCAACGCTCAGGCACCCCAAAACTGCAGTAAAACCGTGCACGCAACCCCTGCAGCCTACGTGTGTGGAATTAACCTCCCGCAGTACGCGGTGGCACCCAGTAACACGAAAAACGCATATGCGTGGCACACACAGGCTACTATGACCTTGAAAACGGGTACGCGATACACAAGGGCACCCGCAGTGGGATAAATAGCGTTCGCGACTCACCGTCAGACTAGCGTGATAATGAAAAACACACGTAGCCAATACCCCCGCCAAAAGAAGAGATACGTCCTTGATCCACTGTGAAGTTGTGATGGCGTGCGAAATAACACCAAGTAGCAACACACACGTCGGTCTCCACGAAAGGCACGTACAGCGAACTGCTGGACCTGCTCACCTTTAACCCGTGCTGAGGGAAACGCCCGAGCACGTTGCGTCACTTACGCACGTAGAACCTTTCCTCGGATTACATGCATTTACACGTGGACGTGCAGGTTTTTCACGCGCTGAACCACTATGCACACGTCACGAAGGAAACGCCCGTGCACGTAACGTCACAGACGCGCTTACGCGCTAAGGGCCTTTCCTCGGATTTCACGCTGACGTGCATTTTTTTCACGTGCCAAATGACTCTGTATCACGCTGGCCACGCGAAAACACAAGGAAGACGACACTCCTGCCCAGAAGTCGTGGCGCAAAGTGGCGCAGTGACCCTGCAGCAGCACCAGTTATGCCCCCATCCCCTCCCCATGAGCCATGAACAGCGCACAAATCCCGTACATGGCGCACAGGCCAGTGAACCAGCAAACAGTCCCCCAACCATGAAAATGTCCATAAAAATCCCTGCGCACCCCTTCGAATACACGTACCCCGCTGCGTGGGAAGTGTTACACGCGATTGGCCCTGTGCGAGCGGGGTACGTGTATTTCGGGGGTGCGCGGGAAGTTCTACGCGTTCTTTAACCCAGCTGCATATACCTCTCAGAATGAGAGTTCGCTGAGCATGCTGAGGCGCTTAATTTCTTCCAGCGAAAAAATCTTGTTATTCAAGAAAAATTTTCAAACAAGCTCTCCTTTATTGGTTTTGATAAATCTCCTATTAATATCTTCGGAGAGTAAATGTGGCCTTGGAGTTCAGTCTGAATTTTCTATGGTGTTTTCAGCTGATGTGTTCCCGTTTCCAACTAATCTTCAACCCCACTAATCTTCCCCCCCCCCCCCTAATCTACATGAGGAATGTCCACCAAAGCGTTTCCCTCCGTGTTCATACATCCAATCACGTTTATTAATCAATCCCTACTCAAAGGGGAGGTCCTGAAGGCACTGAAGCTCTCTTGTAGTTCCCCGCTCTTACAAAAAGGATCCTGGACACGTATCGCCCGCCCATGGCTCTGTAATGTTTTGGAGCAAATATTGATTTTGCAGCTCCAGCAGCATTTTGAAATCGACGATATTCTGCATAATGGTCAGTCTGGCTTTCAGCCGCAGACACAGAACAGAGGCCGCGCTTCTCATGGTTTGGGACAACATCAAAGCCGCAGCTGCTGTTGGCCGCTCAGCACTTAGACGGTGGGTGGCCTTCGATACAGTGGACCACGAAATGTCACTGTTCTTTCTAAACGAGATGATTGGGGTTTCAGATCACGCTCTGAGATGGTAATGTTCATTCCTAATAGTTCAGTGTAAACTAGTGAAATTGGGGCAATTTCATTAATCTTTGGTGGAAATTAATTGTGCTGTTCCTCTGGGCGCCGTTCCTGTATAACATCTATGTCCAGCCATTACTTATATATTTACAGAATATGGATTATTTCGCTCCTATGCAGATGACACAGTGTATATTACCATTGACATCACCAATTACGGTTCCACCAATCTAACAACTTGCCTTTTTGAAGTTGAAACTTGGATGCGTAAAAACCAGCTCCCGTTGAACCCCACCAAACCAAAGGCCATTCTTTTGAACCCAAAAAAGAAACATGAAAATGCAGTAGCCAGCAGCCGCCCCCTGCTTTGTGCAACCTTCCTTCTTCCTATCAGAAATGTGAGCTTTTACTGGAAAGCCAATCTTCATCTGAATTCTCAGATCAGTGAACAGCACAGCACCAGAAGCCAGGACACATGCAGACTTGAAATCAGCCACTGCAGAAAGGAAAAGACCTGAAAACAAGACTACTCTGCCCATGCACCAAAACTATGGAGCATCAGCGTCAGACTCGCCCACAGGCTCCTACAATTCAAAAAAGAACTCAAGACCCAACTCTTAAGGAATCTCTCTGCTTCAACACGTAGGCCATCACATCTCCCCCTCGCACCACCCACTTGCTAGATGCTGCCCGCCCCACTCCTCCCTGCCACCTGGTACAGCTGTACCCCTCCTCTGTGCCCCTCTATATCCTAATCCCTGCTGTATATCTGTTCTGATGTTACCTCTGAATAGCACTCGTTATGCATCTTTACTGTTGTATACCCCTGTAAAGCACTCTGTTATGTATCTGTATTTTTGTATACCTGTGTTAAGCGCTCCGTTGCTTCTCGAAGCTAGGGCCGTGCTCAATAAATACAATAATACTACTAATAATAATAATCATGGCAAAACCATCAAGTCGGCATTCTACAAACTATGCCTGCTTAAGAAAATACTCCCCTATAATGACAAGAACCATTCTCTGGCCTCAATAGGGGAGCTTTGATTACTTCTAAACTCGACTATTGCAACTCATTACTCAAGGTTCAGAATGCTATCCGCCTCAACATCAAGAACAGTTTGGATTTCATCATTCGCTTCAATGGCTTCCATTCAAGAGCAGAATTGCTTTCAAGGTGCTGAACCTGGTGTTGTAATGTGTGCACAATCTTGGGCCAAGTTATTTGGTACAAGAGATTGACAGGTACCTCAACGCTTGGTCTTCCCTCCCGAACCCACAGTCAATGCCCCTGCCTTGCACTATCAGAAATTTCGTCAGGCCTAGTACGATAATCGCTGTCTGTTCCTCTCCCTCCTCCCCCTTCCCTCCTTCCCTCATTTATTGTCAATGCTCTTGCACTATCTGAAATGTCGTCAGGCCTAGTACGATAGTTAATTTCCCATTCCTAATGTCTCAAGGCCTTGTAAGAATGTTATTGTATTTTCCCTTGCTCCCTCCCTTGCCTTGAAGCACTTTGAAACACATTGTGTATAGGTGCTATACAAATAAACTATCATATATCATAATATCATATATCTAATAAGGATCTTCTTATTTTGCATAAATCAATGTTGAAATCATTCCGATATCATAGATTTTCAGTAGAAGATCCCCATTCTGTAAATCTTTGAAAACGTTTCTCTTTTGTTACGTTACTGTTGCCGTAACTCACACATGCTTGTATGCCTTGATGCAGTTGAGCCTTTCTATGGCACAGTACAAATAAATCAGATATTCATGTTTCGCTTGACTTAGTCGATGTTGTGGGGCCCAGGGGTGCTGGGCCATGATCACAAAGGGATCTGCAGGGCAGGCTCTCTGCCTTGCATGCAGCATTGGCGCCACGCTGAAGAACGTAAACCAGGCAGGAGCCTGATGGCATTGACTGCTAAGCGGCCTCTGTCTGTCTTCTTGCTGATAGATTTTATCCATCAGCTCTGATTTTTGGATACCGAGGCTTGAGCCTCATTACTCGATCTTCTCGGGTTGAGTATGTAGTCATGGGTTAGGATTCTTCTTTGTCTGTGTGGACTTGTCACAGTAGGGCTGGTTACACAGGGTCTTGTGATGGGCCGCGGGTAGTGGTCGAAAGGGTTTGCACATATGAATGGAGTTGAGCAGGAATCAGAGAATACAGAGAGTTTACCAAAGCAAAGTCTGGTTTCCGCGTACATTTCCCAGATGTAGATGCGTGAACTAGTTGGGTCCATTATACTTGAAGTGCAAAGGAAGTCAAAGCGGTGTGAGGAGAACCGGAAAACATGATAAAAACGCAAAAACAGTTGTTAGCTAGTCAGAAAAAAAGCAAAAACACTATGGGCCTCATTAAGGGTCCGGCGGTAACCCTGCCGGTGTTACCGGTGGGTTGCAGCCGGACCCGTAATATTTTACCAGCGCCTAACTTCCCAGTGCCACCGGCTCTTTACGAGTCCGGCAGCCCGGGAAGTCAGGCGCTGGTAAATTGTAAGTCCCCATTCCCATAGACTCCTCTAGGACTCTATGGGAGTGTGGACACGGAAGCACCAGGACCGTTAGCAACGGTGCTGGTGCTTCCTTGAACAGTCTGCCTACCGTGGCTGCAACGCCTGGCAGAGTCAGAAATATCAGGCACAGCGGACATGGCAGGCAGACACAGAGTTTACCGATCTGGAAACAAGGGTGCCAGTGAGTTTACCGGCACCCTTGTTTCCGGACAGTCAAACTTGTAATGAAGCTCTATGAATTGGGTGCAGAATGGCTGATCTGGACTGCAGAAAAAGAAAAGGCACATTTTCCACTAGGCTGTCAGAGGCAAAGGTGTCGCTAGGGGAGTTTGGGGGGGCTATAGCCCCGGGTCTTTTGGTTGTAGCCCATACATGCCAACATTCCGAGGCACCTGGGAGGGAGATTTCGTCTCAGAAATCGGAAAAGATAAAGAATGAATTGGGGCTAGAATTATTTTAGGCAGGACACCATAAAAAATAGCAACATTTTTCACTGAAAAATCGTGAGTCTCCCTGCCTAAATTGGGAGGGTTGGCATGTATGGTAGCCCCGGATAGAACC
Organism: Ambystoma mexicanum; assembly: GCF_040938575.1. Classification (NCBI taxonomy): domain Eukaryota; kingdom Metazoa; phylum Chordata; class Amphibia; order Caudata; family Ambystomatidae; genus Ambystoma; species Ambystoma mexicanum. The sequence continues at coordinate 272,395,496 of NC_090927.1, read as the reverse complement.
TGGCACTTGTCTCCTCCCCTCCCCTGCACTGATCATTGTCTCTGTCCTCCCTCTGTTCCCCCTGTTGGTTATTAGGATTGCCCCAGGCCGCCCATCACACACACACGCACCTGCATAAGAAATACTCAGACACGTCTGAGCGGTTCAGGGTCCCGGCGTCGAATGACGCCTTTGGGTTCAACCTTTATTAAAATTAAACTCGGAACGAGGCTTGCGCATGCGTACAAACAATTAGTACGCTCTGTAACATTCCTCCTTTTCTTTAAATGACAAAACAGGACAGGAACACAACATATTGCAACGACCCAACGTCGGTCAATTTATATTACCACCACAGTTGCTCAGGCATTGGTGTCTATTACATAGTCCTGAAATCGGGTTGGACGCCCCCTCGCCTGCCTGCTCGGGTACCTCCGGCTGTCATCCTGGGCCGACGTGGCGAGTCCACTGGTGGAGGGTCCCCTCCACCGTCGTATCCTTCGGTCGTCAGGGCGAAGCCTGTTTCCCCCGGCTCGTTGGCTCCGTGGCTTCCTTTGGACGGATGGCCCTCAATCTTTTTGAAATACGACACGTTCCGTGTCACGGTTCCACGTCCATCAGCCGCAGTTATCATGGATCCCTTGACATGTGTAACACCCATGGGCTGGAGTTCATACGTAAGGGACATCTTCCCCTCTGGATGTCTGTTGCGCACCAACACCATGTCTCCTACAGAAATTTCCTTGCCTTGTAGATTTCTCCGACTGGTTTCCTTCTCATTCCGTGCCTGCCGCTCCTCTCGGACTCGGTCATTGTCGATTGTACCTGGTTCTCTTCCCTCCACCTCATGAGACCTCTGGTGCAACGCTTAAACAGTGCCTCTGCAGGTGCTACTCCGGTGGGCTGATGTGGAGTTGCCCTGTACTCCCTTAGGAATTCAAACAAGTTCTGACATAGCTCACCTCCTCCATTCAGCGAAATTCGGAACACTTTGTTTAATGTACGCATGAACCTTTCGGCTTCACCGTTGGCCCTCGACCAGAGGGGAGTCACTTTTCGATGTCGTATGCCCCGGTCCTCCATGTACTTGGCAAACTGCTGACCTTGGAATGGCGGGCCGTTGTCCGAGCATAGCTCGTATGGAAAATCATGTGTGGCAAACATTTTCTCCAGAGATAGTATGGTATGATCGCAGGCAGTAGACCCCACCAGCTCATTCTCTGGGTAACAGGACCACTGGTCCACTACTGCCAGGAAGTACGTGCTCCACTCCGTGGACCCGAAGTCCGCGTGCACAGTTCCCCATGGCTGTTCGCTCCTTTCCATAGACTGTATCGTGGGTCCCCTCTCAGCAGGGCTGGCAGCCTGTCACGGAATACATAGACGCACATATTCGTCCACGCGTCCATCTAGGTCCGGGAACCATACCATGGCTCGCAAGTGCGCCTTTGTTTTCGCCGTGCCCTGGTGCCCTTTGTGGGCTAGGTCCAGTACTTTTGCAACTAGGGTGCGAGGTATGACAATCTGCTGTCCTCTCAGCATCAGTCCCTCTTCTGACATCGAGAGATCATTCCGACCCGCCACAGTGCTTGCATGTCTTGTTGGGCCCCCATCTCTCTCCTAGTGTTATTGGCTAGTACTCCTTTCCAATCACCGCTGTCCATGGCAGCCTGAATGACTTGAAACACCTCGTCGGTTCTAGATGCTTCCACTATCTCCTAGACTGTTAATGCCGCGGGCATTGCCGCTTCCATGACATGACGGACCATTTCAACACATTCAATCACCACTAGTTTCTCTTTTGTTCGGCCAGACCCTGGGTGTCGAGACAAATAGTCTGCGGGATTTTTGGTACCTGGTCTATACTGTAGTTTCACCCCATATTCGATTAGGGACAACATCCACCGCTCTATCCGAGGGGGTGGTTTCGATGACCCGCCCGCCATGATGGTGAAAAGTGGCTTATGGTCCGTGATGACCACCACGGGCTACCCCAGAATGTATAGTCTGAAGTGCTTACATCCCCATAGGATGGCAAGTGCCTCTCTTTCAAATTGTGAATACCGTTTTTGTGTGTCAGTTAAAGCCTTGCTGGCATACGCAATTGCATGCATCTGTCCCTGGGCGTCTGCCTGTAGTAGCACCATGCCCAATCCTACCGGGCTGGCATTAACCACGATCTCTGACTCTCTAAAGTAGGCCATCGTTTCGCTGCCTGTCAGCGCTGCTTTAATGTCTTCAAACGCTTTCTGCTCTCTGGAAGTCCATTCCCAGACAACGTCATTTCTAGTGAGTGCTCTCAACGGCTCTGACAGACATGCCAGATCCCAGATGAACCGTCCACAGTAGTTCACCATCCCTAGAAAACTCCTGACCTCCGAGGGTGTTTCTGGGGCCGCTCCCACTTGTATGTCTCACACTTTTTCTGGGTCCGTGGATGTGCCCCCTGCATGGAAAATAAATCCAAAGAATTCAATTCGGTCTTTGAAAAACTCACATTTACCTTTATGCAACATGAGGCCCAGCTTTTTGATCCTGACTAATGTCTTTTCTAGTCTTTTCATAAAAACCAAAATATCGTCACTTAAATTTATGACGCCTTTCAGTCCAGCAAGGGCACCTCAGATGATGTTTTGGAAGACCTCGGCAGCTGACGAGATGCCGAACCTTAACCTTTTGAACTGATAAAGGCCCTCGTGTATTGTGAAAGTTGTTATACAGTGGGACTCAGGGTGTAGCTCCAGCTGATGGTAGCCAGAGCGGAGGTCCAGTTTAGAGAATACCCTAGCACCCTGAAGTTCATCCGCTATATCATCCAATGTCGGAGTTAAGTGACGCTCTCGTCGGATCGCCATGTTGGGCAGCCGCATATCGATACAAATGCGCATGGCCCCCAGCTGCTTGGTCTTCGCTGCTGCCACAATTGGGGAGACCCATGGAGTGGAGCCTTCGATAATGATGTTCATGTCAACGAGAGCTTGAAACTCATGTTCAACTTGCGTCCTCAGGTGGAATGGGATTCTCCTGTGCTTCAGTGCTGTTGGCCTCACTGACTCGTCGATGTGGAGGCGTATGGGTTCTCCCTTGAGCTTGCCCATGCCTCTGAAAATGTCTGCATATCGTTCCATGATGTGATCAATGTCCGTCAGATATAATGACATGGCGAAGTGAACAATGTCCAGCGCCTCTGAGGCCGCACAGCTTAGTAGTGAATGGGAGCTCACTTCTGTGACAATGAATCTGGCCTTTATGGCATTTTGGCAGTGAGTGACTGATGCCACGAATGCCCCTTTTAGTGGTAGAGGCGTGTCTCCCCCAAAGGTGTATATTCTTGCTTTGGTGCCCTCAAGCGCCGGCGGGCCTGGTAGAGCCTCATAATGTTCCACCGCTAAGACACACACTGATGCTCCCGTGTCTATTAATACCGGCGTTGGGGTTTCTCCGATGTTCACCATACATGTGGGCTGCCGTCGCTTCCTTGTGCCAGATGCTATATTCGATATGAAGAACATCTTCCTCTTCCTCCTCCTCCTCTGCGATGTCCAGTTCTTGTAGACCTTGTTCTACCACTGCACCATCCTTAGATTTTCTTGGGTTGCCAATGCCAACGCTTGCTGGGCCCCTGTTCGTAGCCACTGGTACCGCTGCTCTGCACACCCTTGCGTAATGTCCTGGGTCCCCAAAACGGCCACATACTCTTGTCTTTGCTGGACACTCGCCCGCATGTGGGAGATCATAACCACAGTATTGACGGGGATGCAGGAGATTGGGTTTCTGAAATCCTTCAGGCTTTTTCTGACTCCACTGCTGCTTTTGAGAGGCTGAGTGACCTACGGCAAAAGCCTCTTCACACTTCCCAGGGCAGACAGCTGCATCCATCCAGGCTCCTCTGCTCTCTGCCAGTTCATATGCACGCCCCATGTCCAAAATGTGCGCCAGCATCAGGCCTGGCTCACGGAGTACCTGCCTCCTCAGCTTCCCCGAGCTGCACCCTTGAATAAGTTGGTTGCGTACCATGCCTTCCTCATTCTCCCACCTGCATGTGCTCGCCAAATGTCTCAATCTACCACAGAACTGGTCCAATGTCTCATCACCAGAGTGTTTCTCCACAAACATGACAAACCTGTCATAATCCATATTTGCTAGGGGTAGAAAGTGGTTTTGTAGGGCAGTCTTGACAGCTGAATATGTCGTCGCCTGGGAGTTCAATGACTCACAGATCCGATGCACTTCCGATCCTGACAAATATAGCATGGTTGCAACCTTGCCATCATCCTCTGTCTCGCCGGTGGCCCTAAAAAGCATTTCCAGCTTCTTCACCCATAATAACCATGTGGGACCGAGCTTGGACGGGGGCCCCAATAGATCAAATTCAGGCATGGACGGCAAAGTACCTTGTTGTCTGCTTGGCACTGGCGCTGGGGCAACAGCGGCATCCGCCTGCTCGCCCATGATGTGAGACCGCACAAGCACCCCACTTTAGTGTGTGATGCCACAAATCTGTCTTCTCCTCACGATGAAGTGCACCCCAGGGATGAGTTTCCTCAATGTGCAAGGGGTGGACAGCACCTGTGGCCAGGATCTTCAATGCAGCTGGATTGTGGCACATGTGACAACAGCATATCACTTTAAGTCCATTAGTTCACAGCCATCTGGTGACAGATAGCTGTGAGATTTCCAAAAATGGGATAACAAAATCACACGAGCACCCTTTCGAGACGCAACCGTCGTGTCAAGTATGCCAAAATGGCAGCCATCCTGCCGCGTATGAATCGGCACTTCATGAGCGTATCGGATCACCTCTTTCTCATTCTAGAATGCCCTTCTGGGGATTCCGCCCACCCCACTTACCGTCTGCCTCGTCGCCAATGTCGGTTATTAGGATTGCCCCAGGCAGCCCATCCACAAACACCTGGATAAGAAATACTCGGACACGTCTGTGCAGTTCAGGGTCCCGGCGGCAAATGACACCTTCGGGGTCCTCCTTTATTAAACTTGCATACGCTAGCCGGAACAAGGCTCGAGCATGTGTACAAACAATTAGTACGCTCCGTAACACCCCCTTCCTTGCCTCGTCCTGTACCTCTTCCTTGCCTTGTCGCACCTTGAAACACTTGTGAATAGGCGCGTTACAAATGACATATCATATCATATTGTCTACGATTAAGATTAGCAGATCCTAATGCTGCTCAGAACTTGAGGTGTTTTCTTCTTCTCCTCGGCTAACTTTGTAGAAAAGCAGCCAGCTTCACTAATTATGAGCAGGGCCCAGGCAGAAACAGACGGCCTCTCTGCTTCCTTCAACTCCACCCACTGAGGAGAACAGAAACAGGTCTCAGGCATGCCTGAAACACATCTTTCAGGGAAGCTCAGAAAAACCGCCCTTCACCTGACTAGGCCCCTCAGCCTTTCTCTTCCAGAAATGTGGGCTTTCCTCTCTGGAGGCAGCTCTCCTTGTACCTTCTGTCTTCCCCAGAAGCTCCACAGTATCATCGTACTTTGACATACCAAGGCAGCCATTAGGTGGATGGCCAATCAGGTATGTAAGGGATCATTTATAAAATGGTCTTTGTTTACATGTATTTTTCTCCTGGCCCCACAACTTTATCTATGCAGGTAAGTAAAATAAGTTAACAGTGACCAACAAGTAATGTATTATGGTTAGAATCACTACATAGAGGAAACACATTACACTATAAAACAACACATTTAAAAGCACATCAGCACACATGAAAGAATTACATTTCCAAAAAATCATCCGTGTCCGTCATCATTTGTTTTCATGTAACCCACAACATAAATGCCAACATTAAAACACCATATAAATCAACATAAATAAAAAACAGAATACATTGAGCCTCATTAGGAGTATGGCGGTAAGGCAACAACAGCGCCGGTATCGCTACCGACACCGTTGCTACCGTACCGCCATACTAGGACCTCTGCTCACGGATGACCAGGTAACCATGACCCGCGAGCAGAACATGACGGTACCGCTGCCAGCATCACCCCATTCCTATTGAGCCCTATGGGGGCTCAAATGGAAATGGGGACGTACCGGCTCTGGCACCCGCGCAAGAGGAATTACCGGGTCCGCTGAGGTTGGAATTGCCCAGTGATTCCCCTTTCGCGGGTGCCACAGCCGGATGCGAGTTTGGGAGTAGCCTTGCCTGTAAAGCCGGCAAGGCTACCTCCAACCTCGTAATGGGGCCTATATACTCGCCGGTTGCGTGATTTAGCGACCCCTGAATGTATAAAGGATTACCTATGCGTTCAGGGAGAATGGCACATGGATCCCATCAACACATCCAACTACATTTGGGAATGAAACAAGGCAGTAGAATCTGTTTTGTTTTTATGGTAATCTCACGTAATTCACAGCACCTCACCCGGGTTAGCCTCCCCACCCCATTTCATGATCTTTTACAAAAAATGATCTGTTTCATTAGATCTCTGTCTGATCTGATTTGATCAAACATTTTTGATGTTAGATGTGCTACAGAACAGGAGTTATAAACCACTTTTTAGAGGGGGGCTAACCCGTAGCTAGCCCCCGTCAATTAAAAAATTGACAAAAATATATGTAATTTGTTATATATTTGTTAGATATTTGTTTCAACGTTAGATCCACTACAGAACAGGAGTTATAGGCAATTATTTAGCGGGGGGCTAACCCGTAGTAATCTAGTCACTCCTCCTCAATCAGAAACAGTACCAAAAGTAGGTCATTTACTAGATATTCGTTCGATCTGGTATGATCAGGCATTTTCAATGTTAGCTCTTCTAAAGAACAGGAGTTATAAGCAATTATTTAGAGGGGTCTAACCCGTAGTGAGCTAATTAGCCCCCCTCAGCCAAAGAATTTACAAAAGTGTATGTCATACGTTAGATTTTCCTTAGATCCAGTATGAACAGGCATTTATTTTGTTAGATCACACAAAGGTGCTGAAATGTTTGGCTGCAAAGGAGGGGGGCTGGCTCGCTTCAACGAAATTTGGGAAAACAAGTCATTCATTTCAATACATATTCGTTAGATCCGGTAAGATCAACAATTTTTAACGTTAGATCTGCTACAGAGCAGGAGTTATAAGCAATCATTTAGAGGGGGAGCTAATTCATAGCCAGCCTCCTTCAATCAAAAGATTGACAGAAATGTATGTAATTTCTTAGATATTCCGTAGATCCAGTTTGATCAACCATTTTCAACATTTGCCTCATTCTGGTCACTTGTTTTTCACCGTGTGAATCAGGGGTAAGGGAATTCGAAAAGTGAAGGCCTAAATAATGTAAATGTTTCATACTCAGTATGGGGTTGGCATTGCTTCACATTGTTGGAATTTGTATCTTCTTCTTGCAATACGTGCAAGCAGAAATGCAGATTTTACAGAATTCAGATTTAGATCTAGGCTGTTCACATATAGGGTGCATTTGTTAATTATGATTTGAAGGGCTCTTGGGTGCGGGTGATTAAGACAATGTCATCAGTATGCACTAATACTGGTACAGGTCTTTCACCTATTTTGAGAAATTGGCTTTGCATTCTAGTAATAATTCTTGGAGATTATTAATATATATTGAAAATAGCAATGGGGCCAAAACGCACCTTTGTCTAAGCCCGAGCATAACGGGAACCAGGGGGTGCAATGGCTTTCTTTGCTACTTCTCGCGCAAGCCTCATTATGTTTGTGAATTACCTTTAGCATGTCTACCAAAGATTTATGGTAATTATCGGACATATGCACATTCCAGAGTTTGTCACTGTTAACTTTAGCTGAGGTCCATGAAAGCCAAATATACTGGTTCCTTTTTGACAAATAAAGAATGGGCAGCCGCTAAGCAGAGATTTAGACCTTGTTACATCATCCCAAATGAGGGGCGGAAACCCAGTTGTAATGGTGATAATATTGCTTATAGAGTTCACCCAAATTTTCAACTTGTTTAGCCGGGACCTTCCAAAAGCTAGTATTTAAAAGGGAAATGGGTCTGTATGCTTTCTGGCTACTTCTATTACCTTTTTTACATATTGCTATAATAATCACTCTTCATGTATCTGGAATGGAATTCGTAGTTAATATTGCATTAAAAACTATTACTAATAGTGGCCCCCATAGATCTATTAAGTCCTGATAATAATTTGCTGGTATGCCATTCGGACCTGCGGACCATTACTGCTTTAGTCACCTCTTTGATAGTAAATGTTAATTGTGTTGGTGATGCAGGCACAACATTCTTAGTATCAGTATTAGACAACTGTGACATTTCCTCAAAATGTCCTATATCTTCATAGAGTTCTAGGAAAGTATCTATCCATAATTGATCAGGAATCACAACTTCCAGGCCTGATGTTTTTTGGTTATTTAACAGGCCTTTGTTGATAGCTTCCCAAAAATGTTTTGAGTTTTTTCTGTTGCTGTTGCTTCTAGTTCATTGCAGTCTGTATTATCTAGCTCCATTTTCCTATTTGTAATGGCTTTTTTGTAAATCACTCTAGCAGATTTTATTTGACTCTGCATGGAATCCCTGTTTTTTAGACAGTGTAATAAATCTTTTTTGGCCGCTTTACATTGATCATTTAACTACCCCTGATCTTTTGATTTTTTGGCATTTACTGGTTGCAAGATCATGAATATTTTAGTAATGTTTGGTAAAGGTGTCACAAAGGTACATTGAATTTTATTTGGCTCCACATCTTCGTTTAAAACAGGGTTAAACAGAGAGTAAAGTTGGGACTTATTAAATTCTCATGTATCATTGGTTTATCTATTGCTTACCATTTGAGTATTTTAGTTGTCAAGCCTTTGCATGCCAGATTGGTTAGGTGGGGTATTCTATTATTAGAGTTTCTTGGGTTTCACAGCATCCTCAGATTTAGAGCATGATAGTCAATAAAAAGGTCACGGAGGACCAGAAATCAATTAATGTTCCACCATAAATTAGCTGTAACCAGAAAAGAATCAATGGCTAAACTATCTCTTTGATCCCTAAATGTAAGGGCACCTGGGCACCTGGGCAACAATTGGGTGATTGCATCGCTTGGTCTATGAGCCAGTTACAAATTTTAAACCATCCCCTCAAACTCTGGCGTCAATTATTTGGGGTTCTGGTATTCCATCGCTATGTCTTCTGCCGGGTCAGACAGGCCTTGTAGGGGGTCCATTACACAATCTTATTTCTAGATTTCCTCCACATATAATAGTACGTTCTTTCAATGAGGGTTGCTGCTTAAGTGCGCTGTTATGCATATTTAATAAATACAAAGAATGGCCATGTGGGGGATTAATATGAAGGTTTGAATAAATGCAGCGTTATTTCTTGTGCAATGTATTACCTCACATTCTAGAGCAGTCTTAAAAAGCGGCCATTCCTCCATACTATCTCCCCGAGCATTTTTTTGCCCTTGTTTGGTAAGCAAAGTATCCATCCAACACCAAATCCTTTCCAGCCCATGTCTCCCGTAATAATATAATTGAATGTCTGTCTAGAAGTGTTATAATTGCATTGTTAGTCAGTTTACACCATGTGGCTGCTATGTTCCAGGACAAAATGGATACATTACAGGTTTGTGGTAGGTCATTTAACTCGTTATTAGTGTCATGTGTGGGATTTCGGGGGTTAAATCAAAACTCTGTTGGCCTCATTACGAGGAGGGTGGTAAGGGGTTAACGGCACCGGCAAAGGTGCCAGAGCCGTTAAACCCGTACCTCCCATTACGACGTCCCCTCGCGGGACCCGCTCTGGACGTCTCGTTTTACCAGATGTCCTTTGCGGGTCCCGCAAGGAGATAAGCATAACAACGGGCCCGTCATTAGCGGGCCCATTGTTGGCATGCTCCTCATTCCCATTAAGCCCTATGGGGGCTCCAATGGGAATGGGGATGGTCCGGGTTCCCTGAATGGGGAAATACCGGGTCCTTCAAAGCCGGAATGGCCCGGTATTTCCCCATTCAGGGACCATGGACCCGGACCCGAGTTTGGAGGCAGCCATGCCCTTATAAAGGGCATGGCTGCCTCCAAACTCGTAATGAGGCCCTGTGTATCTACTAAAACATTCATGCATTTTGTCAATTTTCATATCTTTTGGGCTGCTATAGGCAGGATACCTTTGGTATTTTTGGAGCTGCCATGTTGCTTTATCATATCCATGAAGAATTTGTTGATGGTTCTGCATTTGTCAGTGGAATGCATTACTGCAGGGTATGTCAAAGGGGTGATGCAGAGATTCATGGTTTGTAGGATTGCTCTGCTCTTGTTGGCTACTTCTATGATGTTGTTGTGCAATAGTTTGATTTAGATGAGGCAATGAGTTTCCTACATGTTGAACAGATGGTTCTCAGAGTGATGAGTTCTTCTTGTTGGTTGGATTTTCTCCCAAAATAGTCTTATGTGTGGATGTAATGACTGTCGTTGATGAATTGCTGAGTGCACTAACATGTGAAGGGCTTTTGTTTATTGAGTCAAAGTGTCAGTGGTACATGGGTGTTGGTGGGGTCAGTTAGGGAGAGGTTAAATGCACTGAGCTTGGCATTGACATTCTTTGAGGGTTCGGACGTGAAGGCCAAGGTGTTAAGATTTCTTTCTAGTGCATCCATGGGGACATTTATTAAGGAGTTATTGGGTGTCTTGGTAGGTGTGGGTTGGTCCCTGTTGGTGTAAGGAACTCATGGTGGCAACAGTAAAGACAGACACAATTGATCACAGTTCAAGGTTGTTTATTAAACTGTATAAATGGGTTGGAAAAACGGCTACTCTAAACCTAAATCTAAGATGGGTGAAGGCAATAATAAGGTAGTCCTAGTGCCGTCTTGTCAAATAAAAGAGCCTATACTGAAAAATCTGTTGCCTGTCCTTACAACTAAGTTAAAAAAGAGTGTGGGATAGTGTTCACAAGAAAAGAAAGAAGTGTTCTTAAAGGATAGGTCAGGATTTTATAGCCGGGGTTCTCCCTTGCCCACGTTTTTAGCACGGGACAAAGCAAGACCTTTGAGCAGAGCACACCCCTGGTCGTAGCCAGCAAAAGGTTACAGTTCTTTTCAACAATAGCAGGGCCTTGTGGGGCCAAGTTTCTTTCCTGCAAAGTCTCTTGCCTTAGAAGGCATGCTTAACCATAAACAATAAACAAAACAAAAGTTCCTTTGGTAATCTTTCATGCTGGGTGATTGCTCTTCGCCCCTTGAATCCCCCTCAGCCGGGCTCTGATCCTTCTTTCAACGTTAGCCACCCTCAATTGGGTTCACTACGGCCTTTCACTCAAAACGTAGCACTCGACAGTCTCACTGTCTTTTTCAACTACTATTCATTGTGGGCATCCCTCAGCCGGGTTCACACTTGTCGCCACAATGTTCAGCGGTATATCACTGTATACTCCCAATTTGCAGGCATCCCTCCATCGGGTCACATACGCCATTCTAACAGTTCACTCAGTTTTATCCAATGTGTCAAAGACTTTCGAGTGTACGAGGGGTTTTGCTCAACCCTCGTAGGACCACTTTGACATGCCACACTAGCCTCTCCTAAGGCTTCTTGGGTTTTGTAGTTTAAACAAAACCACACAACACGAAAGGGCTTCAGTCAGAGTCCTTCAAATGAGCGCCCCCGCGACACCTGACTACTCTGCTTCTGAACCTTTTACTAGGGTTTCTTAAAGTTCAATTTACACAAGTTCCTGGTTCAACAAGGTTGCCGCCTGCAACCTAGGGTCCAGCACATTTTGGTTTTACTATGTCTTCTCCGACTCACCGGCTGTGCTGCATTGTTGGAGTTTCTTGTCTTGGGAGTCAAGGACAGTACCACAGTGGCAAGTGCTTCTCCTCGATATTGACTATCGGCGCGGGAGGTCCCTGTGTGCCGTTGACACCTGTCACACCACATGCCAGCTGGACTTCCCGGTCTTATGCTTTCCCTTTCGGAGGCTTCGCGGATCTGTTGTGTAAACGGCACAAGCAATTCCCTCTTCGTCGTCCCTCCAGGTCTCTCTGCCTTTCTCCTCCACTTAAACTGCTGGTCCAAAATAGCTGCTTCCTCTTGTGTTTGGCCCTGCTCGAAGTGTGCTTTCGTGCTCTGCCTTTTATCCATGTGGGGAAGGGAAAGGGCTGTCAGGTGTGCGTAGTTATTGTTAATTGCCTGACTCTGCCTGACCCTTGTGTTGGGACATGTCAGGTAAACGGCCCTGGTGTTGGTCCGTTGTCTGTCACAGTGTTTGTGTTGGAAAAGGGAGGTGGGGTGGAACCTCTGAGTATTTTACAAGGTAGGATGGGGAAAGATGTTATAAGAAAGGGGTACCGCGTCTCAACTGCTGGTGTCCCACTTCCACTCCCCGAGGACCCCTCATCCAGGTGATTCCCCCGCACTGGTCCACCCCAGGAACTGGATCCAATAGCGATGGCCGTGTCCTGGCCACCTGGATGACAGATCCCCGGGGACTAGTCAGGGAGGCGCCTTCAGGTTTCTCACATTGGGGAGAAGTGTATGGTGGAGCAGGATGCAAAGGCCTATATTATCTGACAAAAGATAGGGGAACATATCCGATGACTGTAGAGTTGGTGAATACCAGGTTGTGTATTGCCTTTGTTGTGGGTTGTTTATGTGACTAGTTGCTTCTAGTTCCTGCTAATGAAGTGTTATAGTAGAGTCTCTCTGGCCTTCTTGGTGGCTTAACTCCCAGGCAGGTTGAGGTCACATAGAAAGATGGTAGTTGTGTTGTTGACAAAAGCTTTTGTGAAGAGGTATGCAATTTAGTTTAGGAAGGCCTTGTTGGTTTGGGATTGTCAGTATATCAGGTATGTGCCTGAGCATGTGTGATTGGGAAGTGACAAATGAGGGGTTCCAAGGATGCACATGTAATGCGCTCCTGTGGGCACATGCCCATGAGGTCTTTTGGCCAGTAGTGAGCCCTCTGCCAGTCTTCCCTCTGAGGTCCTTTAGTTGGATGATTTAGCCTGTGAGGATGAGAGTATCCAGACTATGTGTGGAGGTAGGTTTTTGCTCTGTATTCATGATAGAGTACATCTAGGTTGTGTGTGGTGATGAAGTCACCAATGTTTCCCCTAAATCATTGCCGTACACCCAGAGGTATCTGGTGTTATGCCTTAGTTGATAAATTAAGATAGCAAACAGCTCTTGCTCTTCATAGGAGGAATTTACTTGAATAACAGTCCCCTTGAAGTGTTGCATGTGGTAAGGCCCATGTTAAACATCCACTTATAGCAAAAAAAGCCTTCCTTCTGTTTTATTTAATCTTGGAGAGATCTTAAATATTCAGAGATTCCGGATATCAACATCTGTTTGCAGTTTACTTTAAATGCACATTAACATCTATTAGGTGTGTTTTGCTGGAACAGCATTATCAAACCTCCCTCCTTCAGGTCTGAAGAGGAATATCAGTTTATGGGGTGGATACCATGCTCTGTATCCAAGCCAAGGTTTTGGATGTCATGGCCACAAATGTACATAGAGTCCTTAGTACCTATTAAGCAGCATCATTTGCTTTTGTTGCCTTTGGAAGATTGTAAGTGTGACGAACATTATGCTGTCTTTTATTTTTTAAGATCATCTAATGCTTCCAAATATCCATAACCTCCCTACCCAATACATGCATCATCTGAATATGGTTGTGTACATCAATATTCCTTTCCTCCTTTCCACCCAAACAATTATATTATCAGCAGGGCTCCATCCTGCCTCAATTTTAATCATCAGTATTTGTTGAATGGTTACATTCCAGATCTTTCTCAGAATACAATTCAGATGACAAGTGTCTTCAGACATGGAAGGAGCCTCCATAATTCATCACTTCAATGCCAAACCTCTGGGTATTAAGCGTGTTATAAATAACATAGGTGTTAAACAGGGGTGCCCTCTAGGCTCAACAATGTTTAATCTGTTTATAGCCAACGTGGCCATAGCATTGGGAGATGTTCAATCTTTCCCTCCGAAAATAAATGGCAATCAGGTGAGCTGGATGCTTTACGCAGATGACATTGTTCTATTGGACGCAACCCCAATTGGTCTGCAGCGCAAACTGTCAGCTTTAAAAACATATGCTGACAACAACGGTCTAGAAATAAACGCTGCAAAAACAGAGATCCTGGTCATGAAAAACCTCAAAGGATCAAAAGGGAACTACAAAGAAAAATTCTGCTGTAAGTTAGGTCGAGGCCGGATAAAATGTGTAAAGCAGTCGCAATATCTGGGAGTTCTAATTAACTCTAATATCAACGAGCCCATGGTCCAAAAGATCCAATAAAATGCAAAGCACTAGCAGCTCATGACACAGTCATACACAGAAGGTTTGGCAAATTCACAATAAAACCCATCATCAATTTCTATAAAGCTAAAAGTAATACCGGCCTGATCCACGGTGCCGAAGAAATTCTGGGATGTCCTTATGTAACATGGTCACAGTGCAAAAATGTATTTTGGAGAAAAATCCTTCACCTCCCTAAGGGTAATTGTAAGATTGTAATGCTCTGTGTTTTGAGGACAAATCACACTGAGACTGAAAGTAGATGGTTCTGTAAAATAAACAACTTTTTATTAACTTTAGATCTCTTTTGTCTATAGGAAAAAGGATATGTCTTTTCTCTTCGGAAGATTCTGACTTGAAAGTACTTCAGCAATGCAGAGGGTTGTCTCAGGTAAGTCTTTATAGTAACACTCTATAGTGATATACAGTTCTGCTCACACTCTTTGTTAGCCTAAAACTCCTTTCGTGCTTTAACCTCTTTTGTAATTTCTTCTCGCTTCAGGTACTTTTTAATCTTTCTCTTTTATTTTACTCCTTTTGCTTAACAGTATCTTTAGTCTTTAAGTTCCAACTTGTCCTTATCTTTATAATAAACTCGTTTCTTTCCGTTGAATTATACTGGCAATTCCCTTCTCCTACGGTGGTCTCCCCTCTCTTTTCACTCTCTGTGATACATTCGGTTAACTACCACTGTGTTCCAGCATTTACATGTCTCTTCCCCCACATGAATGTCTATTCAGCTTGGGCATATGCCCGTGGTTTGGCCACCCCTGCCTTTCTCCTCAGCGATATCCCTTACCTCGTAGGCTGCGAGGGAAAAGACTCCGTCCCTTCGTTTACTAAAGCTCCGTGTCGCTGAGAGAGGCTCTGCCTCTCACCTCATCTGTCTTCTCCCAGTCAGCGGCTGCGGCTTCGGAGGACTTTGCTTCTCTGCTCAGCTGGATGTTTTCCCTTTCGTCTCGGCGTCTCCGTGTGGACTCCACCCCTCACCTCTCCTTCGGCATCAACCATACGATCTTCGGGTCAAGCGTTTTCCCCTCTCGACCTTCTCCCCGCTTTGGAAGTTGGCTCTACGCTCTTCCTCTTTGGAAACCGCCACAACGGTTTCTTTTTCCTCTCACCTCAGACGGCGGCTCGTCACCTTGGTGAATTTCACGCTCTCGGGCACCCCTTTCAGCGTTTCAGTCTGTCGCTTCACAGGCTCAATAACACACTTTGAAATAGGCGCAACGGCGCAACATAAACTTCGTTTCTTCCTAAACACTTAACTTGTTTCTTTTTAGCAGGAGCTTTTTTTTAGTAAGCCCATTCATAACCGTCATTTTCCAGCTCCCCTTCTCCGGTCTCCTAGCAACCAACAGAAAACAAAACATAAACATTACTTGAATCCCCCGCTGTGATTGGTTAGAACTCCTGTCAATTAACCTCCCCAGCTGGCAGAAACCTTTAACCCTTTGATGCACAGCTTACCCTGCTAATGCTGGTATTGCCAGAGTCAGCGCCTGACGAGGGAACCCCTGTGCACTTCAGAGCGGATTCCTCACACAGCCCCTCTTCTAGGTCCTTACGCTCGGGAGAGGCGGTGTTACGAGACAAGAAATCGGCCTGTGTCAATAATTTTCCAGGTAGATGAACCGTTTTGAAGTTGAAAGGTTTAAGGGCAAGAAACCACCTGAGGACCCTGGGATTCGTGTCCTTATTCCGAGCCAACCACACTAGGGGGGCATGATCAGTCACCAATGTGAACTCTCGACCCAGCAGGTAATATTGTAGTGCCTCTATAGCCCATTTTACCGCCAGGTATTCCTTTTCAATTGTGGCGTAATGCATCTCGTGGGGAAGTAACTTCCTACTTATAAACACGACAGGTCTTTCCGCTTCCCCTTGGTTTTGGTACAGCACTGCTCCCAGGCCTGTACCCGACGCATCCGTATGTAGATAAAATGGCGCTGAGAAGTCAAGACAATGAAGAATTGCTTTTTCGGAAAGAGCTTCCTTCAGGTTGTTAAAAGCTCTCTCAGTTTCCGTCATACGCCATTCCTTCCGTGGCGGTGCTGAGGTCTTTAAAAGATTGGTCAGAGGTGTCGCCAATGTGGAAAAATGAGGTATGAACCTCCTGCAATAGCCTAAAAAGCCCAGGAAAGCCCTCACTTGCCTGGGACTCGTGGGAAACTGTAGATTTTTTATAGCCACTCGTTTTTCCTCTTGGGGTTTTATGATGCCTTGCCCAACATAATAGCCCAAATACTTTGTATGGAAATTAGCCATGTAAGACTTCTTAGGATTTACATGAAGTCCTGAACTTTGTAGCAGTCGAAGTTCTGTTTCTAGATGCACAAGGTGATCACTCCATGATTGGCTAAAAATAATAATATCATCCAGATACGCTCCGACATAACTTTCATGCCCTCTAATAATTGAGTTCATCAACCTTTGGATCGTTGCAGGCGCTCCATGTAACCCAAAGGGCAAGACCGTAAATTGAAATAAACCATAGGGGGTGGCAAAAGCGGTCTTTTCTTTATCTTTAGGATGGAGCGCTATTTGCAAATACCCTTTCGTTAAATCTATGCTTGTAAAAAACCTGGCCTTTCCCAGTTTATCCAGTAGATCTTCAATCCTTGGCATAGGATAGGCGTTGAATTTTGAGATCTCATTCAGCTTCCAGAAATCTAAGCAAAAATGAGTTGATCCATCTGCTTTAGGAACTAAAACCACTGGCGATGACCATTCACTCCTTGAGGGATCTATGACTCCTAACTCCAACATCTCTTGGATTTCTTTGTTGATTGAATGTAGATTCGCCTCCGGAATTCTGTAAGGTCTGATCCTGACTACCTCTCCAGGCCGCGTCTCAATGCGATGGAAGGCTAATTTTGTCCTCCCTGGTAAGCTGGAAAATGTTTCTGAATATTTCTTGTTAAGTATTAAGAGTTCCATCTTTTGTTTCTCTGACAAATTTTCATTTATATTTAACGCATCCATTCCCAGGTTTCCCTTCAATTGCGGGAACTGCTCCATAGGTATTTCTTTAGTGTTTATCATTGCTATAGACATCTCTGGGTCGGACCATTTTTTAAGCAGGTTTATATGATACGTTTGAGTTGGAAATCTTCGATCGTTCTGTCTTACCCTATATGTCAAAGGTCCCAGGACTTCTTCGATCACATATGGCCCCCTCCACGCTGCCAACATTTTGTTTTCAGAGGTTGGTAATAATACCAACACCTTATCTCCTTTCTAGAAGGTTCTCAACTGAGTGTTTCGGTTGTCATAATATTCTTGCTTGATTTGATTCTTTAACAAATTTTCTCGTGCAGTCTTCTGCAAGAACTCTACTCTTTCTTTAAGCTGACAGGCATACTCTGTTAAAGAAATCTCCTGACCGGGATCTTCCTCCCAACTTTCCTTTAAAATGTCGAGTAGTGATCTCACTGGTCTCCCAAACATCAGTTCAAATGGAGAAAACCCGTGGAGGATTGGGGTGTGTTGCGCAGTGTAAGTAGTATCCATGGTAAAATCCGATCCCAACTTCTTTCCCCAGGTTCCATTGATTTGCGCAACATCTGCTTAATTGTCTGATTATATCTCTCCACGAGACCATCCGTTTGTGGATGATATACAGCCGTTTTCAAATGTTTTATCTTTAAAATCCCACAAACCTGTTCCATGACGGCGGACATAAAATTAGTTCCACGATCTGTGATGATTTCTTTTGGTATGCCCACTCGACTGAAAAAGGGTATCAATATGTCACAAATGTTCTGAGCGCTGGTTGTCCTGAGAGGGAAAGCCTCAGGATACCTAGTTGCATAATCAACAACCAACAGGATGTACTTATGACCTCTAGACGAGGGTTCTAAAGGGCCAACAATATCCAACCCGATTCTACTAAAGGGTTCTAAAACAATTGGCATGGGTTGTAGTGGAGCCTTTTTCACATTTGCTCGATTTTTCTTCTGACATTCAGGGCAAGTCTGGCAAAATCGGGTTACTTGTGCATAGATTCCTGGCCAGTAAAATCTCCCTAAAATTTTCTGTATGGTTTTCTCTGTTCCCAAATGTCCTTCGCCTAATTGTAAATGAGCCACTTCCATGACTGTCTGGTAGTACTTACTGGGGACTAATAATTGTTTAGTAATAATCCCATTCCCATCCTTACTATATCAATAGTACAAACCCTTCTCTTTGAAGAAGAAGGGACCTCTTCCTGATACTTCATCCCGTATAGTTGCTCTAGCATTGGCCAATAGCGGGTCTAAATCTTGGGCCATGCGAAAACTATCGCCACCTTCATCAATCTTCCAGTCGACCACTATCGGAAGAACATTTCTTTCCCCCCAGTCCTTCTTCAACCTTCTTATAGTAGCTTTGGTTTTCTTTTCTTTAGTTGGGGTTGTTGGAATCTCGACGTGAGCAAAAGGGGCATCTTGCAAGCAACTCTCCTCAACCTTCTTCACTATCTTGGCAAAGTTCGGTACATCTGACCCAATCAGAAGTGGCTCTGGCAATACCGGCATCACAGCAGCCCTGACCTCCATTTGTTCTCCAGCCACCTTTAAATTTATTTCTTTGGTAGGGTAAGATTTCACATCCCCGTGGACACAGCGTATAGGTATCTTTTTGCTAGAAAGCTTCACATCTCCTACTAATTCCGTACTTACTACAGTTTGTAGGCTGCCTGTATCCAGCATGGCTCTCGTGGGCTTCCCGTCGACCTCAGCCTCACAGGTATAGGAATAAGGAGATCTTGTCACTATTGCTGGCTCAAATGATTCTCCTTCCCTGGGAACCTCCATGTTCCCCACATCCATCGGTTCTGTCTTGGCTCTTTTAGGGCACATCCTCGCCAAGGCCCCCATTCTCCAAACTCGAAGCACTGTATTCCTCTGGGAACCACACTTAGTGTTCAAATTCTGGCGGGACTTTCACTACTGGGCCTTACTCTAGTAGGTTCCCAAAATGTTTTCCTGAGCATTGAGTTGGGCCATCTTGAAGCGCCTAGGCTCTTGGAAGTAGAGTTGTTGAAATTGGGGCTTGGTTTGGTGTTTGACAAATAAGTCACTGAGCGTCCCTGACCAGCTTTTTGATAAGTGGAGGCGATGTTTACGGCCTCCACCAGGCTGGGCCGATGATGTTGACGGACCCAATGCTGCAAAGGGATGGGTAGAGCCTCAATGAATTGTTCCATAACAATCTTCTCATTCATTTCCTGAACGGTGGTGTTCGGGGACTGTAACCACTTATCCCCCAGCTCTTTTACCCTATAAAAATGTTGTTGGGGCGTCTCTTCCGGTTGTAGCTTGATCTCACGGAATTTGAGTCTATAGGCCTCTTCATCGTGACCCAAACGTTCCAGAACCACTCTCTTCATTTCTATATAAGTCGTCTCTCCCGTTGGATTGGCCGCCTGCTAGGCGCTCTGCATCTCGCCTGTCATGAGAGGCGCAATATAATGGCACCAGCTTTCATTAGACCATTCCGCATTCCTCGCTACTCTTTCAAAATTAACAAGAAAATGAGCGGGATCCTCTCCAGTGATATATTTTTGAAGTACTGAAGCTGGTACTTGAGCATGTCTGCGTACGGCAGTAGCCTCTAATAATTGAGCTTGTTGGACTTGAATGGCCTGCTGGAACGTCTGTCTATCAGCTTGCGCTTGATGATTATGCAACTGCAAAGCTTGTTGGAGAAGTTGTTGTCCCTCACTGAGTGTCTTGATGAGCTCTTCCATGGCGTTTTCTCACGATCCCACTTCTGACACCAAATTGTAAGATTGTAATTCTCTGTGTTTTGAGGACAAATCACGCTGAGACTGAAAGTAGATGGTTCTGTAACATAAACAACTTTTTATTAACTTTAGATATCTTTTGTCTATAGGAAAAAGGATACGTCTTTTCTCTTCGGAAGATTCTGACTTGAAAGTACTTCGGCAATGCAGAGGGTTGTCTCAGGTAAGTCTTTATAGTAACACTCTATAGTGATATACAGTTCTGCTCAGAGTCTTTGTTAGCCCAAAACTCCTTTCTTGCATTAACCTCTTTTGTTATTTCCTCTCGCTTCAGGTACTTTTTAATCTTTCTCTTTTATTTTACTCCTTTTGCTTAACAGTATCTTTAGTCTTTAAGTTCCAACTTGTCTTTAGCTTTATAATAAACTCTTTTCCTTCTGCCGAATTATACTGGCACTTCCCTTCTCCTTCGGTGGTCTCCCCTCTCTTTTCGTTCTCTGTGATACATTCGGTTAACTA